>NC_087444.1:20830000-23471666 GCF_036321535.1 Camelus dromedarius
GGGGTCCCTGAATCAGCCGTGTCCGAGCCACCTGAAAACTTCTTGGAACTGCAGGAACTTGGCACTTACTTGTCCCAACACTGCTGCATCAAGCTACGTTCCAGCAAGATGACCTGGTGAATTCAATCATCTGAAACGCGTTGCTTTAAGCAGTTGCAATTTGAACTCATAGCCTTTCTGCTCTTGACATCTAAATAAATATTTCTTCACAATTTTCCCACGAGGTCAAAAGCAACGATGTCTAAAAACCCAGACTCACAAGAACCCTCGGAATTACTTTTTTCAATACTTGTCTTCGCTACCTACACCCAATCCATCGCCAGTTTGTACCTATTCACCCCGCTGTCTCATTGGTCTGCTTTTCCTAAACACCTGTAGCAGGCTCTAACAGATGCATTTGCCAGTCGGCCTCTTCATTTATAAATTTTATAACGTGCCTAATAGTACTATGCCTAATTAGCATATTTACACACAATACAAATCTAACGTGCAATTATTTTCAGCCTGGTAGGGGCAGTTTTTATCCATGACTTTGTGAGCTGTTGTAAGGGATATTGCAAACAATCTACTATTAATTATACGTGTCATAATTTATGAATAATTTGTATTTTTAAATATATTAGATGGGATTAAATATTATTTCTAAAATTATGTTCACTAACCTGCATTCTAATATGCTATAATGAGTAGCAGAGAAAGTGGTGGAATAATATATATTGGGCCAGAAATTGTACATAAGAGTATGTCTCATACATAAGCATCGTTTATCACAGGGGTCAGAAAACTCTGCAAAGGCCAGATGGTAAACTTTTAGGCTTTGTGGGCCAATTGATCCCTGTCACAACTACTCAACTTTGTCATTATAGTGAGAAAGCAGCCACAGAATACATCTTGATTACTACAGCTTTAAAACAAGTCTTGGAATCAGGTAGTTTAAGTCTTCCAATTTTGAATTTCTTCTTCAAAGTTGTCTTGGCTAATACAGGTTCTTTGCATTTCCATATAAATTTTAGGTTTAGGATAACAATTGCTAAAAAAAATCTGCTCAGATTTTGATGAGGATCGTATTGAATCAATTTGCGGAGCACTGACAACTTAACAATACTAAGTCTTCCAATTCACAATCATGGTATATCTTTCCTGTTTTTTAATATAAATGTTTTTATTCATAAATATTTTCCACAATGAAAATAAGTTTACAAAAAAAGGTCTCTCACTGGGGAGGGGGCGCGGGGCAGCCCTGGGCCCTGGGCCATCAGGATGGGAAAACTTCAGGGCCCTCCCTGCTTTCCAAGGGAGGGGGATGTCCCATGGCCTGGGGCCACCCCTCAGTCTTCCAGGGCAGGGACCCGACCTGGGCAGAAGGATGGGTGTGGCAGGGAGGGGCCTGGGTACTCAGAGGTGAAGCCTTCCTTATTTTTCAGTCCCCACTTCTTGTCCAAATAGACGCAGGTGCCCTACCTGAACTCCTCTGTGATTGTCTTGGGCTCCTCATGCCCCTGGAACCACAGCATGTATTTGGTGTGGAACTGCCACCACTTCTTAAGGGCTTTGGCTGCCAGTTACTGTGCCTTAGTGCCCTCTGGATAGAAGAGGAGGAAGCAGAGCGTCTCCAGCCACAGACGCTGGTACAACTCTGTTGTCCGGGTGCCGAGGCAGCATGTGCTGGTGACAGGGGATTCAGACGGGGGCTCCTGGGGAGGTACTGCTGCATGTGCATGGAGTCTGAGGGGTGGGGCAGGTGACGCCAGGAGGCCCCTTCCATGGCCTGCTGGTAGAGCTCTCCTTGGTGAGGGCCACAGACCCCAGAGAACACACACCCATACACCCAGCGACAGCAGCATGTTCAGCTCCGACAGCTGCAGGGGATGCGGGGCCGATGGGATGATGTAACGGCCACGGTGCTGCTCAGTCAGGTGCAGCCCTGGCACGGGGTCCTCAGTGCTGAAGGCTGCTGGCTCTTCCATGGACTTCAAAGAGCTCAGAGACTTGGGCCTTCATCCCCAGGGCGGTGCTGGATGCTGGTCTGTTGAGCAGGGCGCCAGCTGCCTTGGCCTCGCTGAAGCTGGGCATGGGGGAGCTGGGGGCATTCACAGGTAGTGACGCCAGGAGTTGTTCCCAGAGCCTGAGGTCACGCAGCCCTGGGTACTTCTGAGGTGCTGGGAGGTAGGTTGTGGGAACCAGATGGGGGACTCAGAGCCAGGCTGCTAGTGTTTTTGCTGCCCCTGCTGTGCTGAGAGCAGTTTTTTGTAGTTTTTAATGAGCAGGTCCTACACATGCTTGATTAAATTCATTCTTAAATATTTTATATTTTTGGTGCTATTGAAAATCCTATATAAAATTTTATTTTCCACGTTTGTTGCTAGCATACAAAAATACGTTCAATTTATTTTGTATACTGATCGTGTATTCTACAACCACACAAACTCATTTATTCGTGTGGGAGATTTTTTGCAGATCTGTTAGTATTTTTTTCAGGTACACAATTATGTCCTCTGTGAATAAAAAAGTTTAACTTTTGTTTTTCTCAGTCTGTAGGTCTTTGTTTCTTGTTTCATGTCTTACTTGTTTATTTTTTCGTGTGCTCCTTCACTGGCTGGGACTCCTACACAGGGATGAGCAGAAGAGGGTAAACATTCTGCCCTGATCTCATTATTACTGGGAAAGTAGTGTCTTTCAGTATTAAATTGTAGTGTTTGCTCAGGTTTGTGGTAGATCCTTTATTAGGTTGGGGTAGTTCTTTAATTCCTAGTTTGCTGAAGGATTTTTTTTTAATTGCAACTGGGCATTGAATTTTATCACATGATTTTTCTACATTGATTTGAATGATTACATGATTTTTCACCTTTATTCTGTTAATGTGGTAAATTATATTGATTGATTTTCAAAGGTTAATTAACCCATTCAGTCATAATGTATTATCATTTAATTTATATTCCTGGATTTTTTTGGCTACTATTTTAAGGATTAAGTCTATGTTCATGAGGGATGTTGGTCTGTAATTTTGTTTGAAGTCTTTGTCTGGTTTTGGTATCAGAGTAATGGTGACCTCATAAAATGAGTTGAGAAGTGTTCCTTTATTTTCTGAAAGATTTTAAGACTTGTATTTTTTCTTCGAGTTTTGATAGAAATCATTATTTAATCCACCTAGGCCTGAAGTTGGCTTTGTCAAAAGATTTTAAATTTTGAATCCACTTTTAAAATATATATAGGTCCATTTAGCTTCCCTATTTTTTCTTGTGTCTGTTTTAGTTATTTGAGTTTTTGAAGAAATTGTGCATTTTAACTAGGTTATTGCATTTATTGGCATAAAGTGGTTCATAATATTCTCTTGCTGTTTTTTAAATATCTGTAAGATTTGTAATGATGTCCTCTGTTTCATTACTGATATTTGTTTTTGTGTTTTTCTGTTGATTTGTTTTTTCAGTTTTTTTCTCCCTATGTGCTTTAATTTGGATATTTTCTGTTTTCTTTCTTCAAGTTCACTGATCTTTTCTTCTGTAATATGCAATCTCATACTAAGCCTGCATAATGTTTTTTTTTTTTTTATTTCAGGTATTGGGTCTTTGTGTTTTTAAGCTCTAGAAGATTTATTTATTTTTATTTTATAATTTCCAGTTACCTCTTCATTGTGTTCATGTTTTCCGCTAATTCCTTAAACATAGTTATACTGGTTGTTTTAAGGTCCTTGTTTGCTAATTCCATCTTTGTTATTTCTAGATCCACTTCTGTTGACTGACTTTTCTCTTCATTATGAGTTGTTTTCTTGTTTGGGGCACATCTAGTAACTTTTTTTAAATTTTATTTTTTATTGAAGTGTAGTTGATTTACAACGTTAGTTTCAGGTGTACAGCAAAGCAATTTAATTGTACATATACATACATATATATTTTTTCTCTTCACATTATTTTCCATTATATGTTATTACAAGAAATTGAATATAGTTCCTTGTGTTACTCAGTAAGTCCTCATTGTTTATCTATTTTATATATAGTAATGTGTGTCTGTTAATCCTAAACTCCTAATTTATTCCTCCCCTTCCCTTTCCCCTTTGGCAACCATAGTTTGTCTCCTGTGTCCATGAGTCTGTTTTTGGTTTGTAAATAGAATTTGTATTTTTTTTCTAGATTCCATAGATAAGTGATATCATGATATTTGCCTTTCTCTGTCTGACTTACTTCATTTAATATGATAATCTCTAGGTCCATCCATGTTGCTGCAAATGGCATCATTTCTTTCCTTTTTATGGCTGAGTAATATCCCATTGTATATATATACCATAACTTCTTTATCCAGTTGTCTGTTGATGGTTCTTTAGGCTGTTTCCATGTCTTGGCTGTTGTAAATAATGCTGCTATGAACATTGGGGTGCATGTATCTTTTTGAATTATAGCTTTCTCCAGATATATACCCAGGAGTGGTATATGGTATATACCAGAATCATATGGTAAGTCTATTTTTAGTTTTTTAAGTAATTTCCATACTGTTTTCCATAGTGGCTGCACCAATTTGCATTCCCACCAACGGTATGGAACTGTTCCTTCTTCTCCACACCCCCTGCAGCATTTATTATTAGTAGACTTTTTAACGATGGCCATCCTGACTGGTGTGAAGTGATACCTCATTGTAGTTTTGACTTGCATTTCTCTAATAGTTAGCCATATTGAGCATCTTTTCATGTGCCTGTTGGCCATCTGGGTGTCTTGTCTGGAGAAATGTCTGTTTATGTCTTTTGCGCAGATTGGGTTGTTTGTTTTTTTGATATTAAGCTCTGTGAACTGTATATTTTGGAAATCAGTCCCTTGTTTGTCATGTCATTTGCAAATCTTTTTCTCCCATTCCATAGGTTGTCTTTTCATTTTGTTTATGGCTTCCTTTGCTGTGCAAAAGCTTTTAAGTTTAATTAGGTCCCACTTGTTTATTTTTGCTATTATTTCCATTACTCTAGGAGCTGATTCGAAAAAAAATATTGCAGCAATTTATGTCAAAGAGTGTTCTGCCTGTTTTCCTCTAGGAGTTTTATAGTATCTGGTCTTACATTTAGGTCTTTAATCCATCTTGAGGTATGTGGCACACAAAACATTGAGGTTGTTTTTTTTTTTTTGTGTGTATATATATATACATTTACTGAAGTATAGTCAGTTTACAATGTTGTGTCAATTTCTGGTGTACAGCATAATGCTTCAGTCATATATGAACATACATATATTTGTTTTCATATTCTTTTTCACTGTAAGTTACTACAAGATATTGAATATAGTTACCTGTGTTATACAGTATAAACTTGTTCATTTTGAGTTTATTTTTATGTATAGTGTTAGAGAATATTCTAATTTCATTCTTTTACAAGTAGCTGCCAAGTTTTTCCAGCACAACTTATTGAAGAGACTTTTTCTCCATTGTATAGTCTTGCCTCCTTTGTCATAAATTAATTGACCATAAGTGCATGGGTTTATTTCCAGACTTTCTACCCTGTTCCATTGATTTATGTGTCTGTTTTTGTGCCAGTACCACACTGTTTTGATTACTGTAGCTTTATAGTATAGTCTGAAGACAGGGAGCCAGATTCCTCCAGCTCCATTCTTTCTAAGGTTATTTTGGCTATTCAGGCTCTTTTGTATTTCCATACGAATTTTAAAAATTTTTGTTCCAGTTCTGTGAAAAGTATCATTAGTAATTTTATAGGGATTGCATTGAATCTGTATATTGCCTTGGGTAGTATGGCCATTTTGACAATATTGATTCTTCCATTCCAAGAACATGGTATATCTTGCCATCTGTTGTGTTGTCTTCGACTTCTTTCATCAGTGTCTTATACTCTTTGGAGTACAGTTTCTTTGTCTCCTTAGGTAGGTTTATTCCTAGGTATTTTACCAGGTGGCATTGAGTGGCATTTGGGGGATCTAGCTAAGGAAATTTGAATTGGTGATAAATTTAGTTTGGGTTTGGTGGTATGTATTTATGTGGTTTGTAGACATTTCCATGTATACTTATTCCTATCTGTCCTGTGCAGGAACAGTCTTACCACTTATTGGGCAAATTTATACATTGATGTGATAGAGATACGGAGGACCAGAGAGCCTACTGAGATGGAACATGTTCTATGGTGCCCAGCACAGGGTGTGGGAGAGGATAGAGAGGAAGAGAAACAAGATTTTAATAGTGTAAAGCCAAGAGCTAATCCACAAAAAAATTCTTCCAATCAAGACATAGAAAGTTGCAATTGGAGGATCCAGTTCTCATCAATTTTTAGTAAAGGAAATTCTGTCAGAAATACTCTCTATATACAATCTATACAATTATACACATTCCATACTTTTCTTCTTTTTTGAAGAGATTATGCAAAATCAAATTGACTAGAATTCCTTATTTATAGGGCACAAGTCCTGTGGAAGAACTATAGTAAATACCCATTGAAGCTACTTATTGGATGAATTTTAAAAATTAAGAACACAGTATTTTATTTGCAAATGATGTGCCTGACAAGGCCTTAAACCCCAGAATATACAAACCACTAGTACAACTCAATAACAAAAAAACAAACAATTAAAACCAGAGCAGAAGACCTAAATAGACATTTCTCCAAAGAAGACATCCAGATGACCAAAAGTATGTGAAAAGATGCTCAATATCACTAATTATTAGAGAAATGCAAATCAAAACCACAATGAGGTATCATCTCACACCAGTCAGAATGGCCATAATTAAAAAGCCCACAAACAATAAATGCTGGAGAGGGTGTGGACAAAAGGGAACCCTCCTACACTGCTGGTGGGTATGTCGTTTGGTGAAACTATTATGGAAACTGGTATGGAGATTCCTCCAAAAACTAAAAATAGAGTTACCTATGATCCAGCAATCCCACTCCTGGGCATATATCCAGAGGAAATTCTAATTTGAAAAGACACATGCACCACAATGTTCATAATAGCACTATTTACAATAGCCAAGATATGGAAGCAAACTAAATGTCCATTGACAAATGAGTAGATAAAGAGTTGTGGTATATTTATACATACAATTGAATACTACTCAGCCATAAAAAAGAATGAAATAATGTCATCTGAAGCACATGGATGGACCTGGAGATCATCATACTAAGTGAAATAAGCCAGAAAGAGAAAGAAAAAAACCATATGATATCACTTACATACAGAATCTTATAAAAGGACACAAATGAACTTATTTACAAAACAGAAACAGATTCAAAGACATAGAAAACAAACATGGTTGCCAGTGAAGAAAGGGGATGAGGAGGGATAAACTGGGAGTTCAGGATTTGCAGATACTAACTGCTATATTTAAAATAGATAAACAGCAAGGTCCTACTGTATAGCACAGGGAACTCAAAACCTTGTAATGAAAAAGAATATGAAAAGGAATATATAATATGTTTAACTGAATCACTATGCTGTACACCAGAAATTAATACAACATTGTAAATTGACTATACTGCAATTAAAAAAATGGATGGAAAAAATTATTAAAGAATATATATATGTATATTGTGACTGACTCACTATGCTGTACACCAGAAATTAATACAATATTCTATGTCAACTATAGTTCAATAAAAAAATAGATAGAATAAAAAGAACACAAAATTTTTTGATCAACCAAGTTAGAGGAAGGACTGAATTATTTTATTCTCTCTACAGAAAATATTACAGAATAGTTGTAACATAAAGAGACCATCTAAGAATAAACAGCTCCAAAATGTAGGAATATATATGGTAGACTTGTATCAGCCATGAATTAATAAACATCTCATGTTGTTTTTTGGATCTTTGTAACATTTGTTAACTTTTAAAAATTCAAAATGTGTTATAATTTCTTTTCCCATTCTTTTTTTTTCTTTTGGATGTACTGGGTATTGAACCCAGGACTTCATGCATGTTGAGCACACACTCTACCACTGAGCTTTACCCACCCACCCACCCCGACCTTTTCTCATTCTGTATAAATATTTACTTTTGTACCTAATTTTGTGTTTGTAATTTTTAATGCTTTTTCTCAAAGAAGACCCACAAAATGTCTAAGTCTCAGGCCTCACAAAAGTTGGATCTAACCTTAGGTAGATGGAGGTGTTTGTTCTTTCCCCTTCATAATCTTGCTACCAGATTACACCTAAGACAGGGTCAGGTTAAATTCTGCTTCATATTACAAACATGTATTATCAAGTAGCAGAGGAACCATCACAAAATCTGTCCTGTAATCTCAATGAAGACCCAGCTCTGAGTCCTTTTAGGTACTCTGACAGGGCAGTTCATGGAAAACTTATGTGAAACAAACAACAGTATTCCACAGGCTGACTTCTGCTAACCAACTAGTTAAGAGTCAGGCAAGTAGGAATCCTCTGAATCAGCATCGTCACCCAGGGCTGTCCGGGAATCAAGCCCGGGTGAAAAGTAAGCGCTTACTGGACCCCACCCCACCCCTTTTTTAATTTAATGATTAACTGTTCGAAGGCAGGAAGAGGTAATTAGTTTAGTTTATTTATTTTTTACTGGAAGTACTAGGGGTTGAACCCAGGACCTTGTGCATGCTAAGCATGTGCTCTACCACTGAGCTATACCCTCCCCTCACTTGCTAGATTCTTGTATCCTGTTCTTACCATGTGACAGGGGAGCCTCTCTTTAATATTTGATCTAATTCTCTTCTCTTGACCATCACTTGTGTTATCAACAAAAAGCATCTCTATTATCCATTATGCTCATCAGCTGGCTTCTGATGACTGCTGGAGGTGCTGATGGCTCAAGACCTCAGCGTTCTTGCCTCTGGAGTGTGGCACCCCTGCATGTGCATTCCCAGTTAGAGCGATCCTTGGGTACAGGTTACATCTAAATCACACGCACTGCAAATCACATTGTCGACGCTGAGGCATTTCAAAGGAAATCACAGAGAATGTAACCTGCCTCTGCTGTTACAGTTAAGTCATGGAGTCCCGAGGAAACCGGGGATCCTGGGGAGGGAGACACAAGGAAAGCTTGCACCGCAGCAGCTCTGCTCCTGTCTGTTCTACATGTTGGGGTTCTGGGTGCTGTTTCCTTTGTGATAAATAAAGGGGACTGTGTTTAAAGCTTTGAAAACCATTGCTCTAGCACTAACACACCTCTCTTCATGGCCAACGCCACTTGTTGCTGTAATGAAAGGCAAAAGATGTGTTCGCGCCAGTGAAAATGTTGTTGGAGACTTGGTCTAGGCTAGCTGAGCTGGGGGGTAAAAACTGTGATGTCATCTGGTTCTCCTCTCCCTTCTCTTTGTTTCTAATAGATGCTTCTGTTAGGTAGTGAGATAAGTAGGGGCACCGGGCAGGTAGGTGGAGGAGAGGGAGGATGGTCCAGAAGATGCCATCACGTCCGCCTCCAGCATAAAGGGACTTTATTTTTTCTAAATGAGTGCCAGCAAGAAACCAGTTAGAACCCGACAGCCACAACTGCGTGGTAGCAGAAAGGACTTAACCGGACGTGAACCACTGCTCATTATATTATAGTTAACACTGTGGTTTAGGCTCCCCTCAGCCCCATGGGTTTTTCTGTGTGCACCATGGGTAAGGACAGCCGCAAAGGGGCCAAACATGACTAAGCATTCCAGGGCCAAGAGCCATCAATCAATCAAGAGACTACCTCTAAGCGAGGGTATAAGAGAAAAGGAGGAAACAGAAACGGCCGCTTTTTCTCCCGTGGACCAGCCCGCCTCCTGTTCTTGGGGTGTACTTTTCTTTTTTTTAAATAAATCTTTCAAAATCTTTTGCTACATAATGCACTGTCTCCTGACTGTACATTTATCTTTTGGGTATGACAAGAACTGGGGTCTTTAACTTTTGGGGTGATACTCCCACCACATTTTACCCACAAAAAGCTTTTTGTACTGGGGTCCAAATCTCCATAACCAAGCTGCTCAGTGTGATGGTTAATGTTATATGTCTGCTTGATGTTTAGCTAAACACTCCTTCTGAGCACGTCTGTGAGGGTGTTTCGGGGGAGAGATTAGCACTTGAATCAGTGGACGTGATAAAGCAGACTGCCCTCCCCAACGTGGGTGGGCATCATCTATCCACTGAGGCCTGAACAGAACGAACTGGGAAGAGGAAGCAGGAATTCTCTCTCTCTCTGCTTGACTGCTGAACTGGGACATCAGTCTCCTCCTGCCCTGGGATTCAGCTGCCCTGGTTCCCAGGCCTTCAGCTCAGACTCAGACTATACCACCAGTTCTCCTGGGTCTCCAGTTTGCAGACCACAGATCACAGGTTCTTCAGCCTCTGTAACTGTGTGAGCCAATTTCTTGCAGCAGATCTCTTCATATTTTCTTTCTTTCTCTCTCTCTTTGGTTCTGTTTCTCTGAAGAACCCTGATCAATACACCAAGGTAGAATTACCTCTAGTCTTCTGGACTAGAAGACCAACAACAGGGAGAGGGCTTGGAGGGGGACTGATGTAGGATTCAGAGCCAGGATGTATTTGACCTTGGTCTATAGAGGACATCTATTGTTTGTCTGTTAATATCCACTCTTTTCTCCAGGACCAGACACCTGTTATTTAGGGCTGCCACCCAGAGATGAGGTTCTGTAAGGGCTTTTCCAGTTTTGTTCTTGGTCTCAGGGATGACCCAGTCACCCAAGATGCCAACCTGGTACTTTCAAGGATTTTTCTAACTGAGAAACAAGCCCTTCCCGATCCTATGGCAGAGCTGTGAACACGTGAGCCTGGAGCTGCTGAGAGGAAAGCCCCTGGAAGGGCAGAGCGCTGCCCTGCAGCCCGCAGGAGAGCCTGAGGAAGTGTGCAGAGAACTTCCGGCTCCGGACCAGTCATCACTGATCCCAGCACTGCTCCTGCCCTCCTTGTTTGGGTTACACAAGTCTGCAAATTCTCTCTGTGCTTAAGCTTGTTGGAATTGAATTTCTGTCATTTTAAAAAAATTATTGAAGTATAGTCAATTTACAACGTTGTGTTAGTTTCTGGCGTACAGTATAGTGATTCAGTTTATATATATATATATATATATATATATATATATATATATATATACACACACACACACATATATGTCATTTTTAAAACAAAGATGTGTTAAAGCACCAGCTGAGGCAGCAAAACTATAGGGCTTGATAAAATTAAAAGACATGGAAACAACAAGAAAAATGGAACAAAATAACTAGGAAGAGTGAAATGTGCCAACTTGGAGTCTGTACCTCAGGGTAGAGAGAATAGATCCTGCGAAAGATGACCTTGAGACTCAGCTCAGGAAGACAAATGTGCCTGCGCTTGTTTCATTAGCCTTGGGGGATGGGAAGGGGTGGCAGCAATGGAGAGTTCTTTCCTCTTTTGGTAGTAAAGGGAGTAAAAAGTGAGCGAGTGTCACACAGGTGTGAGCGCACCTGCCTGGATATCCATACGCCACGAGGGTAGAGAGAGTAGTGCGAAGAGAGGAGAGGGACGGGAACGTGATGGTGGCATGTGCTCTGGTTGTGAAACCAGATGTAAGAAACGGATGACACGCTTCTGAGGAGCATCAAAGTCCGCGTGCTGGGCTGGGGCAGGGGGCACAGCTAGCTCCTGGAAGCAAGGATCAAGGGTTTGAGAGTACAGCCAGCCCAGCCAGGAAGCAGCCAGGCACAGGCACACGGGAGCAGGAGCTACACTAGATACAAAATGAACCGACTCAAGAACAGACAAATCCAGGCTCAAGGTCAGTTGAAGGGCAGAAGCCATGTGACACGACTGAGTCAAATCTAGAGAGAGAGTCATGAGAGTCAGACACAGGTAGAGGGAGGAGCCAGGGGCGGAAGCCAGAAGCGCGTCAGCCGGGCTGTGGAGGAGGCGAGTGGTCGCGTGGCTGCAGGACACAAAGGCTCACGTGGATTTCCACCTGGTACCCGCTCGGCTGAGATGCGCTCTCATACCTGTTTGCCCACGTGCAGTGGTGCTGCCCTCAAGGCCCCACGGCCGGAGCTGGCCTTCTGGTGGCAGAGAGCAAGATGGGGTGGGGGTGGTGGGACAGTGAGGAACCTCACTCCGCTAGGCCAGGGTGTCTTATACGGTCTCCTCGAGCTGCTGACAGTTTCATCTTTCATAATTTCAGGAAAGAAAGGAGAAGAACGGCTCCCTGAACTTCACAAGCTAGTGACATCCAGGGCCCAGCCAGACGAAGCCCCTGAACCTGCTGCGAAAGCAGATTTTAGAAATGTCCGGAGAAGGGTGGTGAGGTCTCTGGGAGCAGAGACTCTCAGCGAGCAGAGAGCTCAAGAGGAAAGGGAGGCTAAGTGGGACTTGTATTCTGCTGACAGATGATAGCAAGATAGCAGAACCCCCAACTCGTTCTTTCCTTCCAGATTCTCAGCTAGGAGGACTGATGCTCAGACTGGCAAAGGCGGAATTAACGCCGCTGAGTGGGCAGGAAGCCACACGGAAATCTACGAGCAGATTCACATACCCGCTCCGTACCTGGATGCTCCTGCAGGATTTAGCCCTCTCACGGTGTACCTCAGCTATTTCTGAGATGCCCAGGGTGCCAGGCTCTGAGTGTTTGTACTCCCTGCCAAATCTCTGCCTGCTGCTGATGATACTCGAGAGACGGGCCCCCTGCGGGCTCTCGCCAGCCAGTCCTACCGAGGCTACCACCAGGCAAGCCTCGGGGTGAGGGCCCCCAGGCCCCACTCTGCCCTCCCACCAGAGCATCAGAGGGAAGACACAGCCTTTCCTCAATCTCCCGAGCACAACTGAGCCCACACAGTTCTCCCTCTGGAACACAAGCTGCACACGGGCAGGGAGTCTGTTCTGTTTTTCCCACTTAGGCATCCCCAGAGTCCAGATCAGTTCCTGACGTAGAGCTGGAACTCATTAAATCTCTAACTCTCAGCGAGGCTTTACGGCACATTCCAAAAAACTAAAAGAACAAGGCAAGGGTAACTACCAAGAGTGAAAAGATGGTGCTAATTTCCGGGTTCTCAGGCCCAGATTTAGGAATGCTTTTGTATAAACTACAACAAAAGTACCCACCTTGAGCAGGCCATCCCTTTGTATGCAGAAGATGCCTTCATAGAAAGTAAAGGGTTCATTGGGCTGATGATGACACAGAAAAAATGTGTCCCCTCTGCCCTCCCCCAAGGTGGGTGGATACATTAGAAGGAAATCCCAATTGGTGGGCACAGCCCTGTGGGCCCACTGGTCAGTAGGTAGTAGCTCTGTATGAAGAACAAGGAGCGCCTTTCTCCCAGCAGGGGCAGCCCCACACCAGGGTGGACATGGCCTTTGGACACACGGCTTGGTGCCACCCCTTGGCCAGGCTCTGTGTTCCACAGACAAGCTGCACTGTCTCCCTACAGGGCTCCCAGGAGCCAGCACAGGACTCCAGCCCAACCCCACCAAGGCCCAGAAAGGGCCAGCCTCCCTGTGCTCATTTCCTGCCCCAGCATCTGCTCTTCTCTCTGATTGGTGATGGCATATGCCTTCCCCTGGAAAACCCAGCCCCCATGCCAGGCCCGCAATCTTATCCTGCAGTGACCAGTAGGATGGTCCCATCAGTACGTGATTGTCTGAGAGGCTCTGGGGCCATCAGTTTCCAGTGACGTCACATGAAGGACAGGATCGGTCCACCCCGGTTCCACTGCTCCGAGCATCCTTGGTTCTCTTTCATAGCCTCTTTTAGGAGAGGTCAATACTCCACCTGAATGGCCCTTGCAGTCCTCTGGGTCTCAGCCCGACAAACAATTGCTCAGGGAAAATCTACTCTCAACTCTGCAAGAATAATCAAATACTGTAATTCACCTACTTTCATACAGCTTTAAGAAATATTTCTCCCCTTCTCTGAAAGCAAGGTCACAGTGACTTAGCTCAGGCTCAGTCATAGACCAAAACATACACTACTAAGACAAAACATTAATCATCCAAACCTAAATCACATCCAGATTAATGACGACTTTAATCCAAAGAGCACACACCGGGTCCTGGCTTACATGGGTATGTAACAAAGTGACCCACAAAGTGTGACCCAAGGATGTACCATCCAGATGGAGTCAACTCACCATCTTCTTCCGGACAAAGATGGATGCAGGTGTGAATGGCAACTTCCACAGATCCTACCCACATGATTTACAAAGAAAATGGACGGTCTTGGCTTCACCCAGGACACACCTGTTACAAAGAAATAACAAAGAGAATGCAGGAGAGCTTCCTACTGTTGGAAGTGGAGTCCACTTTCTTGGCCCAAAACCATTTAACCCTTGGGTGCCAAAAGGTCTTGCAAATGTCACGGCTGAGTTCTGGGGAGAACAAGACTGGTAACATACGTCCTGAATGCAAAAAATAGAAGACGGTGAGTTCTGAAAACCACAAATGGTAAGCAACCTGGATCCTGGGTAAAATTTATGAAAAGAATTGTTTACAGGAAATCTACGAGCATCTATAAAAGGAAGTAGTGATTGCGAGGAGCCAGTATAGAGTCACCCATAATGTGAAGGCATAGTAACCATTTTTCTCTTTTTGAAAGGACTACTAAGCTCACAGGATTCTGAGCCGGTGTCTGTGGTTCAGGAAGAGAGCACGACTGTTCACTCCATCTCTGACCCTATAAATGAGAAGTTGTAAATTCACGGCCTGTGGTTCCCTGTGTTTGTTTGGCTCCACCCAGCTTTTATGACCCTTTTGGTGCAGTTGCCAACCTTTAAAAAGAGGGATGTGACCAACGGTATTCTTGCCCCAGTTGTCCTCTGTCCTCCCACCAGTGGCCGTGTGAACGGCTGTGTCTCCCTGTGGGAGGTGGGGGCGGGTGGGCATTCGCCCTCCTCCCCAGTTGCTCAGGCTTGGCCGGGGGCCTTGCCGCGGTGGATGGGGTGTGAGCCGAAGCTCCCTCGGCCACCTGGGAGCACATCCAGGATGGGGTCTGCTCTTCAGCCTGGATCCTTGAACAAGAAGACATGCAGAGCAAAGCTCCCATTGCTGATATGTAACAGGAACAGAAATGAACCTTTACTGCTATGAGCCACTGATGTTTTGGGGGCTGTTTGTTACTACAGCCTAACCTAGAAAAGGTGACTGATAGAAGAGATATCTGATAAGAATCTGCATCTTGCATTTTTCTTAAAGAATCAGAAGATCTGATGACGCTGGTCCCCAGGGCCCCATGGCAACAAATGGCTGGAGATGATAGGCGGCTCCCCCTTTTGATGGAGACCAGTCACCCCCTGCCCACTTTACCCAGCTGCATGGCTTGCTGGCCCTTCTGAGCATCTAACTCAATGCCCCGAGCCACCCATACATAACGAGGGCCAGAGAGAGCTGTGAAAGCGAGTCCTGGGCAGTAAGACCCTGTTTCAGGCACTTGTCAAACATTCCACATGGCATCCTCGGCTTCCGACCTCACTCACACACCCACTGCCTGTGCTGCTCACTCCAGCCTTGTGACTTTTCCAAGCTCCTCAAATGCAGAATGTTCTCTCACAGCACAAACCAGGTGAGACATAAGGGCTGACTTGACCCTCCCCTTCCTTTCAAGAGTCATTGCTGGAAGCCGTGACCCCTGTGGTTCACTCACTGCTCAGCTCCAAGAATTATCTGCACACCCTGGAGACCCCATCCACCATCCTCCCATTCCCCATCGCACCCGCAATCCTCAGCAAGTGCTCCACGGGTAGGTGAGCTCAGGAGGTGATGGAAATGCACATATTGAGTTCTGCTGCTGTGTGGATGCTGCCGCATGGAAGCTACCAAGTGCCTGGGAGCAAACCAAGAGTCTCAGAAGCTCTCCTGCTACCGCTTGCTGACCTCTCCTTGTCTTCCTCAGCCTCTCCTAACTGGAGAAGGCCAACTCCACTCATCTGAAATGCAGTTATATGGTCTAAGTATCTCCCCTCTGGACACCTCAGATGCCAAGGCCCTAAACACTTATGTTCCAACATGGCAGACCCAAAATCCCGGGGCCTCCCAAATATCCTCCCTTCAGCTGGACCCCAGTGCCCTTGGCCTATTCATGGGCAATGGTCTGTGGCAGTGATTCATCAGGGTCAGCCATCCCAGCAGGGTCCCTGCTGGATAGTGAGGGAAGGTAGAGTGCAGAGCTCAACAAGGATTCAGAGATGCCACTGCTGGAAACCACGGCCTTTTCCTAGAGCCCAGATGGTACCCACCCCCCTCACCTGGCACAGGGAGGAAGAAAAGTGGAAGCAGCTTCCCAGGCTCCCATTGGCTAGAGCGAGGCCATGTGGTCTGTGTTGTCTTGCAGCAGCAGCGAGGCACTGGGATCCTGGACCACTCCAGGACATCACATATTTGCCTCACCTGGTCTCTAATCTCACGCCCTTGTCAATCCCATTTTATAGGTGGCTGCCAGAAAAAGCCTTATAAAACACACCTCTGATTATGCCATTCTCAGGCTTAGCCCTCTCTTGCCTGCTTCCCATCGCTTTCAAGATGCAGTTCAAGCTGCTTAGCATAACAAGCAAGTCTGTTCATGATCTGGCCCCACAGGCCTTTCGGCCTTCCCCTACCTCCACTCCCTGCCTGTCCCTGAGTTCATGCCGCATCAGACGGTTCAGGGCTCCTCAAACCCTCCAGGCTGTGGCACGTCTCCTGGTCTCCCGTATGCTTGGAAATCCTCTTCTGGCTTCTTCTCACAGCCTGTTCCTTCTAGGTGTTGCCTCCCTTGGCAAGCTTCCCCTGACCCCCAGGCTAAATTTGATGCCCATCCCTGTGACAGAGCAGCCCTCACGGTGTGTTACGCCCGTGCCCCACACCCCTGTGGGGGCAGGGCTCCACGTGCCTGCTGTGGGCATTGTCTCCGACATCAAATACCACTTTACTTATATTAAAAATTGCAAAGGGAATCATCCTACCATATCAGCCTATCTTCCCCCCCTACCCCGCCATCTGCTCCTTATTCTTTTCCCCATCAATCTTTGTGTATCTAGTCAGGAAGACAGTCCTTGAGATGGTTGGTCTGTCATTTGTTCACTCATCAAACATTTACTGAGCCTCTGTGCTGTGGCAAGCACTGTGCTAAGCCACAGGGCAAGTGGGGGCTCACATCCTAGTGGAGTGCGGAAGACGGCACACAACTCACACACTGAACAGCAAGCTAAACAGAGACTCTGTAAGATGACCGTGGGTGTTGAGCAAAACAAAACAGACAAGGTGGAGAGTGCTGGGTGGCAGGTGAGTTGCTCTTCCCTTTAGGATCATCTGGGAAAGCCTCTTGGATAAGATGGCAGTTGAACAGAGACCTGAAAGCAGTTGAAAGCCATACAGATATTTGGGGAAGAGCCTTCCAGGCAGAGGGAACAGCAAGTGCAAAGACCTTGTGTTAGTCAAGGTTACACTGTCATGACAAACAAACCCGAAAACTCTACAATAAAAGTGTAGCACAACGAATGTTTTCTTATCGTGTTTCAGTCCAATGTTATGCTGCTGGTGATGGGCAGTCTTCATCTGGGTCCAGAGACTCAGCGGCCTTCTAGCTTGTGGCTTTCCTGTTTCCAACAGTCTTGAGGCCCTCCCCAGTAAGGGGTGGATGGGGAATGGAGAAGGTACAGACAGCTCTTAAGACCTGCACGCCTGGTGGAAGTGACAGGGCCACTTCCTGTTACGTTCCATCAGTGAGAACCAGTCTCGAGGCCACCCTGCAATGCCAAGGGTCTGCCTGGGCTGCTGCCTCCCAGCTGTGAGGCACAGATGTAGACAGTCATTTTGGGGCTGGCTCCCCACCCGTGGCTGTGAGTGGAGACGGTGCTTGGCAGTTCAAGGCTAGGTAAGGAGACTGGTGTGGCTGGGACAGAGCGGGCAGAGGGAGCCAGTGGAGCAGACAGCTCAGAGAGGAACTCGGTGGGCAGTGGACAGATGATGGAGGGTCCTGCAAGTCACTCTGGGGACTTTGGGCTTGACTCCATGAATTGGAAGCCCTCAGAGGGCTTGGAGGGAGGCAGTGGCAAGAAAAGGCTTATGTTTCAAAGGAACGCTCTGGCTGCAGTGTGGAGAGCAGACTGCAGGGGCAGCGGGGACACAGGAAGGCAGGAAGTAGGCTGGAGCAGTCACGAAGGGGCGAGGTGACGGTGCCCTGGACGGGGTCAGAGGGCAGGGTCAGTGCACACCCTCCCAGAGAGAGACCCAAACAGGGTAGGACTGAGTCCTCTGATCTATCCAAACTCCTGCCTTCTAAGCCAGGGGTGGTAAAGGGTCAGAGAGTATTTTAGGATTCACACGCCAGGTGGTGTCTGTGGCAAATTCCCCTACTCTGCTGCTGTCGTGTGGACGCTGCTGTCGTGTGGACGCAGCTGTAAATCAGCTGCAAACGCACGAGCCTGACTCTGTCCCATTAAAGCTTTATTTACGAAAACAGGCAGTCGGCCCACAAAGTGTGTGGACCCTGATAAATCTGCCACAGACGGCGCTGGTCTTCTCTTGTCGCCACTTCCCAGTCCGGGCATCGGTGGCGGTTGCAGCACGCCTGTCTCAGCTTACAGTTCTGCGACAGCCACTGAACCGAATTTCTCGTAGTAACACTGTGGCATAAGAATGAATCACGGCTTCCCACTGTCTTTGAGCAAGTTCTCTCCTGACAAAGGAAACAGCTCTTGGCAAGAGCTTTTTATTACAGTACAGGCTCATCAGCTCTTCTTCTATAACTAAATACCTTTATTATGTGTAATTAAGGCAGCAACCGAGAAAAGATGCAAATGTGTTCTTAAGAATCTGACTTTGCAGCAGCTGGGAGCTTTGCAATCTTTTAAAAGAGCAGGGTGAAATGGAAGCACACCCAGAGTCAGACAGCCCCAGGTTTTGACCCCGGCTTTCCACATACTAACTGTGATCAAGCAAGATATTTATTGCCAGCTAATCCGTGGTTTCCTCCTTTGCAGGCCGGGCACAATTTTGCCTTACCTCATGGAGAGGCTGTGAGAATGAGGTGAGATGGTGAAGATGAAGTTCATCATGCAGTACCTGGCAGAAGCTAAACACTCCACAAATGTTCACTGTTTTTGTTATTCTCTAGGAAGATCCTGGAAGGACCCATAACCAACTTCCAGGTGTTTCAGAAAGACAGCTCCTAAGGCATCTGTGCTGGTCTCTCCCCCTGAGGCTTCCTTGGCCTTAGATGATACCCATAAAGTTAACTGCTGCAAGAGAGCCAACGGCCATCAGATTAGACCTCTGACTGCCCCTGGTCATCCTGAGAGTTCCTTGGGGAGGCAAAGGCTGCTAGTCGCCCACTTGATAGTTGGGTGGCTATGTGAGCAGCTAAAAGATCATATACATCCCAGGCTGTCCTGAAATTAGATGTGGTCAATAAGATGTAAGCAGATATTGTTAACTGCAACTTTCAGGAAGTCTTAAGATGGGCAGACAGTTTATATGCACTCTTTTGCCTTTTGTCCCTTCACTATTCCTCCTACTTCCTGTCTGGAATGTAGACATGATGGCTGGAGCTCCAGCAACCCTGAGGAGGTGTCCTTGTGGATAAAAGCACTGAACTACTCAGGATGGCAGAGTAAAAATGAAAGAGGCATGGGTTCATGAACTAAAGCCACCATACCACCCTGGGACTGCCTACCTCCAGATTTCTTTTTTTTAATTTCTTTTTTTATTTTTTATTTTGGGGGCAGATAATTAAGTTTTTATTTATTTATTTATTTATTTATTTATTATTTTAATGGAGGTACTGGGGATTGAACCCAGGACCTCGTGCATGCTAAGCAAGCATTCTACCACTGAGCTATACCCTCTCCCAGCAGATTTCTTTAATGTAAAAGAAAACTCCGTATTCCTCTTGTTTTCTCTTATATGTAGCAGAACCTAATATCAGCTATGGCTAATTATTCCTGAGCAGCAATTAATTCTAAAAAAATCTAGGTTTTAATGGCATATACAGTCAGCCCTCCATATCCACAGGTCCTGTATCTATGAATTCAACCAAACGTGGATCAAAATTATTTTTAAAAAAAATTACAGAAAGTCCCAAAAAGCAAAACTTGCACTGGCAACTACTTAGCATCTACACTGTATTTACAACTATTTACATAGCATGTACACTGTATTGGGTATTATAAGTAATCTGGAAGTATTATATAAGTAATCTATAAGTATGTGGAAGGGAAGATGTGTGTAGGTTATATGCAAACACTACACCATTTTATAAAATAAGGAATTAGAGTCTTCATAGATTTTGGTATCCATAGGGGGTCCTCGAACCAATCCCTCTCAGATCTGAGGGACAACTGTGTTTGCTGAAACAAAGTTTGAGAAAAATCAGTTCAGTTCTTATTTCTCTATCTTGCCTGCAGGGGGCACCTAAGCTTGAAAGTAACATTAGACATCTACTCTGGTCAATTTTTTTTTTTTAAAGTCATCAAGCCAATTAATTATTTTCTTCTTTTATGGCTCCTATGTTTCAAAATAAAAAATTTCCCCATTGATTAAGTCCTAAGTGGTTTACTCATCATGACATTTATCAACCATAAAGGACATTTGCTGTTTCGGGGGCTGTCCTCTTTCTATATTTGGGAAATTCTCCTAATAGAATAGAGTCTCTCAAGACCTAATACTGGCAGGTATCTAGCAAGTACCCCTGTCCTCCAGCAGCTGGACACAGAAAGTTTAAGGTTAGCTAACTGGATCCTCTCACCTGAGACTTTGCATCTGCACTGAGTGATACAAAGCAGCCACCATAGTTTGGCAGTCACCCCACTGGGCAACAGATCCTGTGCCGTAGTGGGGTGGTTCCAGCAGGTCAGCGTCTGGTGTCCAGTGGCACCCCCACCAGGCTGCTCCTTTGGGAACTTAGCTGAGCACCTCATCGCCCAGCTTTCTCTGGTTTCTGTCCGCTTCCATAGCCTGGTCCTCCTGCCTTTCTGTTTTGTCTAGAGCCAGCCGACAAATTTCCAGGGCAGTTATTTTTTGCTCTAGTCAATCAGACTTGGTTTCTGTTCTTCACAACCAAGAATCCTGACTGATGCACACACTGAGCAATGTGATTGTACCTGTGACACCAGACAGAACTGGTATCAGATCAAGGGACAGTGTTTACACGAACCAGTGCAGCCTTAACTGAGTAAATGTACACTTTCTTTCGAACTCTTCAAAACATTCAGAGTAATTTTCTCCTTTTCTCTATTTCTCCCACTGTGGTTCCCTAAGGACTAGGAACTCCAGCCTGGAAACCACTGACATTATGGTATTTCCTCATTTCACAGATAACAAGTGGAGAGTTGAAGTGACTTGCTCCAGGTATCAGGCTGCAGAAAGAGTTTCCAGGGAGGGTCGCTAGCCCCTCATTCGTGCACTGTGCTTGGACTGTGGCCATGGCCTCTCAAGGAACTCAAAGTCAGGTAGGAAAGATGGGTGATTCAAGCAAATGCAAAATCCCACTCTTCTGGGGAAGAGCTTTGGGAACCAAAAAGACCCAAATAACATTTAAAAAGGGCAGGTAAAGATATTTAGAAGGAGACATGTAGATGATAGTCAGGGCAGAGGAATGTGACTTAAGCTTCAAGAACGCAAGCATGCTGGGTCGAAGCAGACTTGGCAAAGCAGTCAGGAGCCCAGCAGGTAGCAGCCTCTGCTATGGGCCACGTGAGAAGGTCTGTCAGAACAGGGTGAGCTCCGCAGGGGAGACGCCCGGACGGGGTTTGCTAGAAGCCTCCTAAGTCAGAGAGCAAACTCAGCAGACGTGCGTCCCGCGCTAAGGCTGCGATCAGAAACATCTGACCTTGCAAAGTAGATTTTTAAGATTATTCACTTTAAAAAATGATTCTCCACTTGGAAGGGAGCAGATGTATCTCCTCCCTTGGCTGCAGGAATTTTGCTCCGCTTATTTATTTTTTCCAACAACATTTTGAGGTGGCATTATTATCTCCATTTCATAGATTAGAAAACAAAGCTCGTATAGATGAAGTAACCAGTCAGGCTACAGGCTACAGCTTGTACAAAGCAGCCCCAGAGCTGGGTGGTTTCATTTTCTGGCTCCGAAGGGCCCAGAGTTCCCTATTCTCCCAGGCCACCTTCCACCAAGAGCCTCAAAATAATGACACTTGAAGTGCATTCGGAAGGCACTTCTAATTGAAGAGACTCAACTTACAAAGATTAGACTTGCACACAATTCTGAGAGCACATCCATCACACCAAGCATTACGCAACAATATAAGGATAAAGAGCATGGATGCCATACAAAAAAGAGGGAAATAATAGAGGAAGTGTGGTTAATTAATGCAGTAAGAACTAAAACAGAAGCAGAAGGAGCAGAAGAACATGCACTCCCGGAAAATGATACAATAAGCGGCTTCGTTAGCAAGACAATTGACGTGGTTGGAGAGATAACAGCAAGAGAGGAAAATGTAAAAACATTTCTAGTCTTCTAGAAAACACTGATTTGAAAATATTTGACAATGATTGCTTTGTAAGAAGCCTCTTGCAATAAACACCCGTGGAACCCTTGCTTTTAGAGATGTTAAAAAAAAAATAGGTCAGCTTCTCTGGATGGGATGGGTTTAGGTGTGATCTCTTCAGGGAAAGGGACCAGCTGGGCATTTTCAAAGGCTCCTTTTAGTTTATGATTCTAAGGCTCCGCTTATGGGCACTTTCTATGACTGTCATTTTTTTTTTTAGCTGGTTAACTCAGTGGCTTTATTATTTTTCCCCCCTTCTAAATTCCCCACAGGGCTTTAACTGAATCAGGCCACATTTGGAGTCTTGTGTCGCCTTCTGGGCATCACATTTTAAAAGGGACATTGACCTGCTCTGCCTCCAGAGAATGGAACCAAGACCAATGGGTGGAAGTTGCTCCGAGGGAACACAAGAAAACCCTATCTCCTGCTATCAGAGCCCTCTGACAATGGAGCTGGCGGCTAGTTCAGACAGTTTGCTCCCAGCAATTGGAAATGCTGAAGCAGGGGGTGTTTTAACAGCTGTCAAATTTGCTCTAGAAGAGGTGTTTTTATTCTTTCTTTTTTCTTTTTTTTTTGCTACGTTTCTTTTCAATTCCAACACTGTATGATTGATCGATCATGTAACTCCTCAGTCTATTTTGCCAAGTCGATAGCTCCTTTTTTAGTCCTTATCTTGATCCTTAGCCTCTTGTCTTCCCACCAGAGGGGGTGGGGAAGTTGGCAAAAACAATACAGAATGATAGTAGCAGCCACAGCGTCAAGGTCTTGCTGTCCGGCTGTGCCTCTCTTCCTCCACTGGGGGACACCAGGGGGCCTGTGGGTGATCCAAGCAGAGGTCTGGACTGACCGGGGCGATGTGTCAGTGCTGGCACCTCCAAGTGGTCCTCGGGAAGGTGCACGCACAAGAGCCAGGGGAGCTGAGGCTGAGCGAGGCCACCGTCCTCTTCTCAAGTCCCCATCTTGGTTGATGGCACCTAGGACCATCCGGACATGCTTTCCCCTCTCTGTATCCCCGCCCCACCCACTGTATTCAGTCCATCACCACATCCTGTCTCCTCTCCATCCAGCTTCACCGCCCCCACATTAATCCACTTGCCACCCTCCTCTGTCGTCTGAACCTGAACCCACGCCACGTGGCTCCCTCCAGCTGATTTTACACACGTCGGAATGCTTCAGGTCACCTGCTACCTATACTTCTCAGTGGCTTCCCATTGTTGATGGGATTAGGAGTCTTGGCCTCATCCCTGCCCGAGTTGGCACCTAGTGGTCTCCAGCACCAGCCCCAGGCCCGGCTCTCTCAGTCCCAGATACACGACCTTCCTTCCACCCACGTGTCCTCCCACTGCGGGTCTTTGCGCCGCTCTCCTTTCTGCCTTGGAGCGCTGTTTTTCCCACCCAGTTTGTCCTAGGAAAGGCTAACCCGTCCTGCCCATCCCAGTGATGCTCTCTCAAGGCAGCCTCCCCGACCGTCCTGACCAGACCACACCCCCGGGGTCCACGCTCACAGCACCCACGCCCCTCCTTCCAGCTTCCCCTCCTTGGCAGCTGTCCCTCCCTTTCTGTGATGATTCGGGCCTCTAGTCTCTGGGAGGGCAGGAGCTGTGTCTGTGTGCTCGGCATGGCACCCCCCCAAACAAACGAGGGAGAAGGTGGTGTATGAGGTGCTGTGCACTCCCAGTGCCTTCCACTGGAAGCAGAGGAGGAAGCTATTCTAGACACAGGAGGCACTCGCCAGCCCTTGAGTCCCCTCACCGACCTCTGCAGCCACCAAGTCAGGAAGCCTGTGCTTGGTTAAGCACTGTCCTTACATTTCAGTCTTCTGCGTAATGCAGTTCAGGGAGGGGAGGGTGGCCACAAGTTCAATCTATTCCTAAAACACTTCTGAGCAAAAAATATTTGAGTTACAGGAAGATATTAGGCCACTGGAGGCTGTAGATATTGGAAAGATTTAGAAATGAAAGGCAATGACCTACCTCCTGGATGCCCCACACTGTTGATGCCTCTTGGCCTCTGCACTTGGGGTTCCTGCTGTCTGAAAAGCTCTCCTTTGCCACTCATCAAAATCCCAGTCATCTGTCAGAAGCAAGCACGGGACACCTTGAGAAGCCTTCACTGGTCCACCTAAGCAGAGTAGCTTCCTCCTCCTCTGAGCCGTCCAGGCGCCTCCTCCAGATGTCCACCTTGATTACATTCATTGCACTGTATTGCAAGGATTTGCGTCTGTGTGATGTCTCTCTTATGGGGCTGTGATCTCTTTAAGAGCAGTGCCCTTGTCTTCATACCCTTGCATCCGCAGTGTCTGTCATAGAACCTACCCGTGTAAGTCAGGACTTTTGGTTGTAAGTTATAGAAATCAACTTGATCTCCCCACTTAAGCAAAAAAGGACAAGCCACTTTTGCTTCTCAGCGCATCCCAGCCTGTCCGTACGTTCTCCCATTTCTCAGAAACAGGACAATCTTATGGGTGGGCTCTTCACAGGAAAAAAGCCAAGAATGGGCACTAAACACTGGAGAGTAAACCCTGGAGGAGGAAGGAGAGAGGGAAGCAGAGTGAGAAGAGTGGGAGGAGAGGGGCCACACTGACGATTAGCTGATCTTAGTTTGGGGCCATTATGATGGTTGCAAACTCACCACAGCTTAGGAGTCTCTCCTCCCCGCCTCCCCTCCTCACTCTGCTCTCTTTCCTCAGCTCCATCAATTCATTAAACTCAGGAAACTGAGTGCACCACGCTCACCAGTGCAGACGCTGGGCTGGGGCTGTTACATGAGCCCTGTGTGTCGGGTCCCAAGAAATTGCCTGCAAAGTTTGAGGATCAGAGGGGTAGAAACCTCCTCCCTGCCAGCAGCCTCTCCACTCTTTTCTCAAGTTGTCCTTGCTTTTTAATTGCTCGATTTCTTTTCTTTGTTTTCCTAGTTAAAGGCTAACAAAGAATGAATTGGATATTTCAGCCATGTGTGGTCATCATTAATTTCATGGTCCTCTGCATTTATTAAGTCTTATTTCCTCTCCATAATCTCCTTTCCCCTGATATTTGTAAAAGCACATCTTATTCTCCTTAATTGCTTTGGTTGGTGTGATCTAATTCTGATTTTTCGCCCCTCTTATCTTTCCCCGGGAAGCGTTAACTGATGCAGCATATTCTCATTTAATTCTCTCCCTTCTTTTCCACAAACGGGAGTGGGTTCCTTTCTCCGCAGGGAGAAGTTGCACCAGTTGTCTTTTGCTTCTCCTTTAGGAGAGGTGCTGGGTGGGGCTTTAATTATGGGTGGACCCCCGCTTTGCCACCAGCTTCTCCCCTGAAACCACTCAGGTTTCTCTAGTCTTCCATCTGCAGCCAGACAAAGCACTCTTTGCTCTCAACCCTTGGCTGTCTCGCTGCAGAAGCAGAAGGCTGTGCCTGGGGCAAGGATGGAGAGGGAAACTGTGCCGGCAGACGGGCCACCTACTAGCAGCTTGGGGCACTGACTGCTGGAGGAGCTAATGACTGAAAAGATGCAGCACACGGGGGGGGGGGGGGCAGTGGCTGCGGATAACCAAGTGCTCGTTGTCAGTGACAGTGAAACGCCACTCCTGGTCTGCTGAGAGCCAGGGCTAACCGTCTGCCTGACTGCTGTCCTCTCTCCATTCTGACCTGCAGGTGCCGCAGTGACAGCTTCCCCTGTGTGTTTCCCTTGCTCTCTCATTTAACATCTATTTCCTTCTGCCTTAACTCGTGGTTAGTCGTGTATGTGTCTTACATGTCCAAAACCTAACTCAGCATCTCAGCCCTTTGCAAGCAAACATACTTTGGATCCCCTATTTCTATTAACATCATTGCCTAAATTCTTCCAGAATGATCTCTGGCCTCCGTCTGCCAGCGGTGATGTTTCACCAATTTGCATCTTTGATGTTTCCCTCCTTCCATTTGCCCCGGATGCCCTTGCTAAAGCTCCCCTGATGGCACTGCACATGGCGGTGGCCAGCCACACCCAGCCACCCCTCTCTCTGGAGCCACTCTTGGTTTTCCTTCCGTTATCTGCATCCCTTCCCCCGCCCCCACCACCACCCCGAGCTGAAGGGAAGCTAACTCTACCCACCGTCCTAGGAAGGGAACACGTGGCTTATGTGATTCCACCCCCCGGCCATTCTCATTGGTTCAGGGTGAGCACATGACCCTGTTCAAACCAATGAGACCAGAGAGGACATCTATGGAGACTTTTGAGACAAAGCCTTCCTTGCTTTTCTGAGAGGGCTTCCTGAAGTGGTCACAGGGGCTGGGGTCATACTTATCACTATGTGGAAGTGCCCACCTGAAAATGAAGCCAACACAGAAGACAGCAGAGCCAAGGGTTGCAGAAAGACAGAGTCCTGGCTTTATTATTTGAGCTCAGGGATCCAGCTGTGCTGGAACCACCCTAGACCTTTGTGGTACCCTGTACCCTACATCCAATCCATAAGCACGTCCCACCAGCACTGCCTTTGAGATCCATCCCCCTCCGTTTGTCTGCTGCTACTTCCTGGACCTCCTGCTCAGACCACTGCAATGCCTCCACTCTCGTCCCGTGTGCACCATTCTCCACGGAGGTCCTGGTAAAATCATAGGTCAGATAATACCACTGCTCTGCTCAGAACCCTCTAAGAGCTCTCTCTTCAACTGCAACATCCTTACCTTGACTCACAGGCCCTGCGTGACCCACTTGCTCCCCTCACCTCATCTCTCACCACTCTCCCCTTAGCTCAGCCCACTCTATCCTCACTGGCCTTTGCCTGCCACCTCAGGGCCTTTGCACTTGCTGTTTCTGCTCCCTGGGATGCTCTTCCATCAGATCACTGCATGGTTTGCTCCCTCTTTCCTTCAAGGCTCTGCTCAACTGCTACCTTTTCTGTTAGGCCATCCCTGACCAGTCCTCCCTTAAATGATGCTTCCTCGTCACTCTGTGTCCCCTTGCCTTACCACCACTGGAAAAAGTACATATATATGTGGCTAATATTATCTGCATCTCCTCATTAGCATGTATATCCTATGAGAAACTTGACTGTTTTGTTTGCTGCTGTGTCTCCAATTCTGAGAAGAGCAACTGTCACATAGCAGGGACTCAAAGTGTTGTCAACTTACTGACTGAATGAAGGAATCGATAAATGAACTAATGGCTTCCCTATTTTGAGGAAGGACTTTTCAGTTGGCTTTATGCCACTTACAGACAGAATGTCCTAATACAGCATTCATGTAATACTTGCTTAAAAAATGGACAGGTGAATACCTTAGGTGTGGTCAGACTGTGTCATCTTCATATAATAACAATACCTGGCCCCTTTTGAATCCTAAGTCAGTGTCACATTCGGTGCCCCTTAGATGCTCACGTTGGTTTTGCAAGATAAACGGGGCAAATCTCGCCCTCCCCCCACATGACAGGCAAAGCGCGGTTTGGAGGAGGTAAGCAGCAGAGCAGGGACCAGAGCCCACATTTCCTTGTTCCCAGCCACAGCTCTTCTCAGTTTTGCCTTTCTGTCCACAGATCTGCAGCTTCATAGCACGAAAGGCATCCACAGCCCTGGGGGAGTGCATTGAGATTCTGGTCCATGTGGTCTGTATTTAGCTAACATTTCCAATTCCCTCTTCTCCGAAAGCCAATAAAACTGAATTTTTCCCACATGAGATCGTGGGCTCTTTGGGAAAAAGAAAAGCAAGCATATGGTCTCAGGAAATCAAATCTGCCTTGTGAGATAAAATTTTTCTCCCTGTAAGTCAGCCCATGTGTACCATTCTGAGCAGCTGCCTTTTACATGTCAGGGGCGCGGACGGCAGACGTGTGCTCCTGCTGGAGTGGCCGTAATACACGGCAAAAAATCCTCCAGCAGCCCTTCTCCTCCGGAGCGGTTTTTCCCTCCCCTCAGCTATTCCCCATGGATGACATTAGCTCCCTTTTTAATTCCTTCCCCCTCGCTGCACACTCTGATGTTACTCACCAACTCCCAGTGGACGTGTGGAGACTTATTCAGTTTCACGTGTAATAGATAAAACAGCAGGGGCTTCTAATCAGAAAACGTTTTCCAGGCTGCAAAAGACTGCAGAAAACCACAAAGCTGCCAATATGGTTCAGAGTTTATTAATACGTACTTGGCACACATTTGGCACCGACACTGCCCCCTCCCCCTTGGGGAGGAAGGAGGGATCACTTACACATTTACAGACACAGCCCACAGCATGAGAAGGTCTAGGATGCAGCCCCCTTTCCGGGGCCCTTCTGCAGAGCTGTTCTTTTTTTTTTTTTTTTTAAACAGCTTTATTAACGTATATTTGATAGAGAAAGGGCTACACATATTTAATGTGTACAATTTGATGAGTTTGGACATATGCAAAGATCCATGACACCATCACCACGACCCAGGTAACAGACACATCCAACACCTTCCAAGGTTTGCTTGTGTCCCTTCGTTGATTTGTTTGTTTTGCTATAAGAACACTTAACAGGATGGTACAGCCATTATGGAAAACAGCATGGAGGTTCCTCAAAAAAACTAAAAATAGAACTACCATATGATCTAGCAATCTCATTTATGGGTTTATATCCGAGGGAAATAAAATCACTAGCTCAAAGAGATAACTGCATCCCTTGTACAAAGCAGCATTACTTACAATAGCAAGACAGGGAAACAGCCTAAATGTCCCTTGATGGATGAACCGTTAAAGAAAATACATAAATCAGCCATAAAAAAGGAGGAAGTCCTGCCATTTGTGGCAACATGGATGGACCTGGAGGGTGTTCTGCTAAGTGAAATAAGTCAGACAGAGAAAGACAAATACTGTACGATCTCACTTAGATGAACAATCTAAAAAAGTTAACCCTGGGGGGAGGGCATATCTCAAGTGGTAGAGTGCATGCTTAGCATGCATGAGGTCCTGGGTTCAATCCCCAATACCTCCTCTAAAAATAAATAAATACATAAACCTAACTACACACCCGCTCCAAAAAAATAATAAAAACATAAAAAAGCCAAACTCATAGAAGCAGAGAATAGATTAGTGGTTGCCAGGGGCTGGGAGTGGGGGAGATGGGGAGATGCTAGTCAAAGTGTGTGAACTTCTAGTCATAAAAGGAAAACGTTCTGGGGATCTGATGTACAGCATGGTGACTACTGTTAACAATAGTGTATTATATACTTGACAGCTGCAAAGACAGTAGGTCCTGAATGTTCTTAACACACACACACATAAGTATGTGCGGTGACGGAGCTGTTAACTAACTTTTATTATGATAATCATTTTGCAACATACCCGTGCATCCAATCACCAGGCTGTGCACCTTGAACTTACACAATGTTACGTGTCAAGTGTATCTCAGTAAAGCTTGGGGGAAAGAAAACACGTAACACGGGCTCGACCCTCCTAACAGACGTTGATTTGCTCAGTGCTGCGCTGTTAACTAGGCAGCAGAGCTCTGGAGCTTATCCATCCCATGTAACTGAAACTTTACACCCACTGAACAACAGCTCCCCGCCTCCCCTCCCCCCAGCCCCTGGTAACCACACTGTATTCTCTGCGGCCACGAGGTTGACTATCTTAGAGACCTCCCGTAAGTGGGACCACGCAGTCTTTGTCCTTCTACGACGTAGCAAATTGCCCACCATTATTTATGTTGTCAAAATGGCAGGAGCTCCTTCCTTCTAAAGGATGAAAAATATTCCATTTCATGCAATGGACCCTTGGGTTGTGTCCATACATTGGCTGCTGTGAACGATGCACTCCCATGTTCACTGGAGCTGTTTTTTCAAAGGCCCGGAAACGCACAGGTGGAAGACCTCTTTCCCCGAGCACGGGGTTAAAGGCGGCTTGGGTCTGCTTTCTAATTAAAACCTCATGTCTACGGTAACCCTGCTCCGACTTGCCTCAAGGTTCATTGTGGTGGTGTTTTTAAAAGGCTGCTATCTTTTGGAGCTACTTCCCATCGAGATGTGGGGCCTGGCCCCTCCCCTGGCGTCTGAGCTCTGGGACTCCTTCAGCCGGCTGAATGCCGGACATGATGCTGTAGGTCTCCTGAGGCTGGGCCGTAGCCGGCCGGGCACTTGGGCCTGCTCCTCTCGGAACGCTGGCTCTCTGGCGGCCCCTCCTTCTCAGAAGGAAGCCCCTGCACTGCTGCATGAAGGGCCGTGGAGGGTACTCTGGACAGTCCCTCAGCCCACCTGTTGCCGGCATCAGGCCTATGAACAAAGTCAGTGTTGGACGTGCCTCATGCAGGCCCAGCGCTCCCAGGGCCCCGCGCCCCTCCTGCCATTTGGGCCTTCCCAGTGGAGGTGCCAGGGGCCACAGGACAGGGAAGAGCTTGCCCGCAGGTTCTGCAAGCGTAACAGTGCGGTGGTTATTCTATGCCACTAGGTTTGTGGTGGTTTGTGTGTGTGCTGGGCCCCCTGGCCTCACCTCCCCACACCTGGATCTACAGAGTAGGACTGCAGTAAAGGCTCCTTCCCCACTGCTTTAAAATCTGCAGAAAGTATGCGCCTTCAAGGCTGGCAGCCCTGAGTTGCTCCTGCTTGGAACAGAGCCTCTTGTGACTTCCTACCGCCTGCCCCTCCTCCACCTCCCGCTCTTCCCTTCCCCTCCCCCCGCCACCAAGTCCCATACACACCCCATCCCCAAACACTGTGGCCCCACCTCAGGGCCTCTGCTCACATGTTGCCCTGCCTGGGGCACCACTCCCCAACACACCCTCTCCCTTCCTCACCCCCTCAGGTCTTTACTCAGCCACTTCCACCGCGACCTTTGTGGCCACCTCTAGAAAAGTGCAAACCCCCGCCCCTTGCATTGCAAAATGAGCCTGGGGTTCTCTTGGCCTCTTCTCAGGCCCCAAACTCCAGCGGTGGCAGGGCTGCAAAGATAACCGAGGCCCACGCAGGCCTTTCCTCATTTTCTCCCCCATTTTCACCACCTAAATGTTCATATGCTAATTTGTGGGGAGGGGAGGTAATTAGGTTTATTTATTTATTTAATTGATGTACTAGGGATTGAACCCAGGACCCCGTGCATGCGAAGCACGCGGTCTACCACTGAGCTGTACCCTCCTCCTTACGTGTTACTTCTCTATGTTGTACATTGTGTCTCCACTAGAATGTAAGTTCAGTGTGGGCAGGGACACATCCCAGGGCCTGGAAGAGCGCCTGGCACAGGGAAAGTAGGCAGTCAGCAAATATCCACTGAATAAATAAATGAATGCTATGTGACAGTGTTGGTTTTGCTATGATCCTTAGAAACAGAATATGTGTCTGTCACAATAAGAATTTGTTAAATGAGTTAGTGGAAACCATGAAGCATGAATGGCCCTTAGAAAGTAGTGTGAATCTCAGCCTGCCCCCAGTCTCCACGCCCAGCATCACTGCCCACGTCTCTCCTCCGCCAAACAGGAGCACCTCCTCCCCTCACACTGATGCTTGTCCCCAATGAGGCTTCCCTTTTCTTGGGCCCTCAGCCTGGGATGTCCTTTATCGACCTCTTTATGAACTTGCATCATGTTAGTCTTTTAAGGTCCAGCTCAGCCACCACATCTCCCAGCTGGAGCCTCCTTGACCTCCCGTGAATTCCACCTGAGCCTGTCTGTGGCACTTCTCACAGGCCCCGGGGTCCCTGGATGCCTGTCTCACCTCCCTCCTCAGTCTGAGATCTCTGGGAGGACAGGGACGGCGCAGGCCTAGCTTACCTTTGTAGCCCTACCACCCCTGCACGCTGGCAGCCTCAGATACAGATAGGATATTGGGGGTTTGGGGCTGTGGAGGAGAGGTGTGGTAGCAGCAGAGGTCAGGAGAATCCCAGGCTCAGATTCTGAGACCCACCATAGTAGTGGCAGAACTGACTGACACACCCCTAGTGACGGCAGAAAGAACACAGGTCTTAGAATCAGAGAAACGGGTCATTTCCTGGTTAAGTCTCTGCAGAATTCATTTAACTCCTCCAAGCTTTGTTTTTTTAAATCTACAAAAATGCTTATACTGCAAGGAAACTGTGTGGATGAAAGAGTATCAGTGCATGACTGGGACATTGGGCTGTACACCAGAAATTGACACATCGTAACTGTCTGTACTTCAGTTAAAAGAAGAATATCATTTTTGAGAGGGGAAAAATTGTAAACTGAAACACTGCACAAATGCAGTTTGTATGCAAAGGTTAAGACGTTCGAACCGCCAACAGTGTTATTAGCAAGGGTGCAGTTCAGTTTATTACCAGCAGGTGGCAGCAGCAGGCAGAAACTTTGCCCCAGGGTCTTCTGAAATAAAACCACCCCAGGAGCTGCTGGATTGCCCTGTGGTGATGGTGACCCTTCTCTTTTCTGCCCAGCTCACCTGACCCTGAAGAGATTGCCCTCTCTCCTGGTGTGGGACCTGGCTGTGGTTGAACTAATCCCAGAAAGCTTCCTTTGATGTTTCCCCATAAGCTTTGTTTAAAAACGTTTTTAAAATAGAACTATAGCTGATTTACAATGCTGTATTGGTTGCCGGTGTACAGCATCGTGATTCAGTTATATATTCTGTTTCATATTCCTCTTCATTACAGGGCCCCATAAATTTCTGATGGCCACTCACACCGTCCCGGCGCCACCCTGAACTTTCTGGCGTACAGTGTAGGCTTCTCACCGGTGAGTTTATCACACCCTTACCACAACCTTTTGAGCTAAATCGAGCAAGCAGAGGGATTGCCCCGCCCCAACCTCACCATTTTAGACTTGATGAAACTGAAGCTCACTGAGGCACTTGGACGAGCACACGGCTAGCAAGTAGAAAAGCCAGAACTCGCACTGGGTCCTCCAGCTTGAGTTCCATCACACCACTGCTTCTTTCACTGTCTCCCTTCAGTTGTCCACACAACTGGCATTTACTGGGTTCTTGCTGTTTGTTGGGGAGTTGCATGGACTTCCAGCCACTGTGGACCCTTCTTGGGGCTCAGGGCAGCTGGCGTCTCCATCCCGCTCTCCTCCACTGTATCCCTCTCCCCTGGGCAGCCGCACCGCCTTCTGTGTCCTGGTTCATGCTCCCCAGCCCAGCTGCTTTGAAGCACTGTTTCCCTGTGTCCCCTGCGACACTGATTCTCTGATCACAGACTCACAGGTCCCCCTGAAGTTCTAGCTCAGCTACCCTGAGAAACAAGTAGGGAGAGGAAGGCCACAAAAATAAAAAGCAGAGAAAAGCAATACACATCCTAAAAAGTCTCATCAAGCTTCTTAGTGCTTGTCAGTCTTAAGGCCCCGACTTTCTTGCTGGAAAGCATTCAAAAGCCCTGAGAACCACAAGCTTTCCTGGCTTATGTCTGAGGGCAAATCTTCTCCGTTTGTCCCCTCCCTTCTTTTCTTAAGTAAGCCCCTCTCTCAGGAACGGAGTGGCAAACAGGAGAGAAATTTGATGTTTATTGAGGCTCTCCCCAGGGCCAGGCACTGCCCAAGACGCTGGTCACCATCACCTCGTCTGACTCCCCCAGTAAGCTTGAGCATGAAGTGTTTGTCCTCTGTCACAAACGTGGAAGCCGAGCTCACCAACATGAACTGAGCGCCCAGATCAGCATAACCAGTACCTGTTGGCTCGAAGCTCCCTTCTCTGAAGCCACGTGGTTACACAGCTGAGATGGCTGATCATACTTCCTTCTCCTCTCTGAGATGTTTACCCCCACAGGGGACTTCCAGGCCGAGCGACTCTCATTTCAGGTACCCAGGCTTCACACAGCAACCATTTCCGTGGGTCGATTCTCTCTTGCTTGCTGAGTGGGTGGGAAACACAAAAGGCAAAGAAAACTCAGTTTCTGCCCCAGAGGAGGTAACTCCTGGCAGAGGACTTGGCTCTCAGAGACGGAGGTCTCCCACCGTGCACCATGCACTGGTGGCTGAGGCCACCTTTGTCAGAACACCCACTCACTGCCTGGTGGTGAGAATAGCCCTGGCCTGATGCTCATGCTGCTTCTGGTGTGACCACCCAGACCCTGCCAGGCTGAATACCAACAGGACTGGGCTGCAAGCAGACATGGGGTGGACTTCCTCATCATCACTGAAGCCACAGCGTACTCAGTTTCAGTACAAAATGCTACATACCTGCCTCCTTTTCCACATTTCTCACCTTATCTTGTGGGAAGCTGTAATAAGGGCACAAGTGGAGGTACCGAGGAGGAAATGGATGCTACAGAGGAGGGTGAGGCTGGACTCAGTGAATCCTAAGTTGAGGGGTACATGAGGTGTGGGAGGCAGAGAGGACTCTGAAGTCTCGGTAGGAAGCAGACAGTGTCCCAGAGGCTGGGGAGTGGGCTGCTGACTTGGATGAGGGGGCCAGGCACACCCTAGAACTTCCCAGGGCTCAGGACCCTCAACAGAAATGCAAAAAGGAGACCAGATCGCTTCCCGAGTTTCCTGCTGCTCTAAAATCTGCCAATTCAAGACATTTGGTTGGTGTGAACTGCCACGGTGTTAATACAACCCGATTCTCGTGAGGGACAGGAATTGGTCCCAGAGCAAAATCTCTGAGATTTTGCTTCTTATTCGCTTCCCTCTAGTCTAGTTCCCCAGGAGTGTTAGTTTGGGTGAGAAGAAGAGGCAGTGATGATAGAGCAGGCGACAGCCCCTGGACGGCAGTGAGGACATGGAGGGAGAAACTGAAATGAGTCAACGGTGGGTTTTCCCTAGCAGCTCACACACACACACGTACATGAAGGCAGGAACCCCACCCACCCTCAGTTCTGGGAGCTTTTACCTAAGTGGGAGGCCCACTTAGAATTAAAAAGAAATCAAATTGAAAAGCAATATATGTTCAATTTAGAAACATTAGAATGGCAAGAAACACCAAGCACAACAGAACCATTGCCATATCCCACCACGCAGAGACCAACACTCTGATGGACATCCTTCCAAAAGACACACACCCAGCACACACTTTTTGACAAACAAAAATGGGATTATATTGTTTATTGTGACCTTCCCCCCCATACTCAGTTTGTCTGTATCATGATTTACTTAACAAATTTTCTCCTCTCAAATGTTTAAATCATCTCCAATTTTGACTTATTAAAAATGCTATAAGGTATAAATTTTTAGTCAAGTCTTATAAGTCTTTCATTATTTCCTTAAGATAAAATGATTTTTGCGGACTTGCTAGGTCAACATAAAAATATCTTTGATGCCTCTGATTCACACGGACAAACTGTCCATCAGAAACTCTACACCTGGTCACATTTCTATGGTCCACAGTCAAGAATGTCTGTTTTTACCATCATCAACCCTGTATATTTTCATTTTTAAAATAAAAGATGAAAAAGGCATCTATGTTAAAATTTATATTTTTGTTTGTTAGTAAATTGACTGCATTTTCATAGGCTTATTGTACAACTGTATTTCTTTTTTTTGTGAATTGTCCCTTTTACGACCTTGACCCAATTTAATATCAAGGTGTCTATCTTTTCTTTCTATATTTACATGAAAAATTTAATTTTAAAGATATTAAACTTTGTTATTTATTTTGTAAATAATTTTCCCCTCTTAGTACTTTGTCTTTTAACATTTTTTAGGGCTTTTTATGTACAAAGGTTTTAAATTTTACATAGATTTTATCGATCCCTTTCTTTGTCAATTTCTGCCCTTAAAGTCAAGCTCCACACTCAGAATTTAGATGTGAGAGGAGCAGGATTATTGTTTCGAAAAGAACAGAGAACTGCTCTCCACTTGCTGCATGGAAACTTAGGAAAACTGTCAGGAAAGCTGAGGCAGGTTACACCACAGCCGTCACCTCACCGTCCGGACCCAGTGTTGAAAGGCTGGAGTTGGCAGCTGGCGAGCAGTTAGCCACTTATAAGCAAGGAAATTAGATGCTAACTGTTTCTCAGGATCTGCATATACTTTTGAAAAAACATGTGTCCTAAGCACCCTTTGTTAAAAGTTTTTTATTACAAAATTAATGTGTTCATTATCAAAATTTCTAACTTCGTAGAAGTTGATAAAGTAAGAAGTCAAAGTTTTCTTTCAGCCTGCTCCAAATCTAAGTCCTGAAAGGGAATCACTGTTAAAAGTTTGGTGTGAATCCTCCCAGACCTTTTGTCTAAGCATACACTATTACATACAGTATAATATATTTTTGCTTTTAGGTCTACTTCATTCATTTTAATTGTTACCCAGTATTTCATAATATGAATATACCATAATTTTAGTTGTTTGAAATTTTTTATTATAAAAAAATGCTACAACAGACATCCTTGAACAGATGTTTTGCACATTTATGCAAATATTTGTATAGGATAGATTTCTCAAATTAAAATTACTAGTTCAAAAATATATATATATTTTAAAGTTTGGTGGAAATTGCCAAATTCCACCCGACGGGAGGTATGGCTTTATGCTCCCTCCAACATTACATGAAGTGCCTGTTTCTCGTTACATTCTTGTCAATAATCTAAATCACTATCTTTTTCTAACTTTGACAATCTGATTGTGAAAATAGTGTTTTATGGCTATAATATATATATTTTGTGATATTTGATGTCTTCTCATACATTTATTATTATTTCTTCTATAAGCTACTCATTTATACCCTTTGCCCATTTTAAAGACTGAGTTTTATTGACCTTATTGACTGACAGGAATAATTTATATATTTTTGATATTAGTAATTTATATATATTGCAAATATTTTCTGTCATGTCTTTTCATTTTGTTCATTTTTACATAGTCAATTGTGCCCATCTTTTCTTTATTACTTTTGCATCTTATAGTATATACAGGCAGGCTTTCTGTACCCAAAGATAGGAAAGTATTTTTCTATACTATTTTTTAAGCACTATAATCTTTTTAACACATAAGATCTTAAAAATTTCTGCCTAATGTCAGAATAGGTAAAATTAAAGTTGTAGGTAAAATTTATGACTGTATTTTTACCAGAATCTTATTAGAAGAATATGCTTATAAATATAGAATTAGAGGGGAAAAGGCAAGTAATCTATGCTTTACATTTTAACAAATGACATAGACACAATGATTATGAACACAGAATATGTATTTGTTAAAGTTCTATCAAATGATTTGCTTTATCATTAACATTGTTTAGAAAGTGTGATGACCCATTTGTGTGACTACTGAATTTTTCTGTATTAATAGAATAAAACTGTCCTATTGGTTTCATGTAAATATACGAAATAAAGCTTTTGAAAAATTTTTAAAAACAGTTTTAACATTTAAAAGTGTAATTCAACTGAACTTTTTTTTTGTGGATGATGTGAGTTAAGGATTTGTCACATGATCATGAGTTTAATAATCTATTGAGGCTTCCTTTTACCCAGTGGTTGAGATCCTATTGCTCTGACTTACTTTTTCATTCCCTGGGCAGCTTTGTGAGAGAGAATATCTGTATTTGCCCCTAAAGTTGAAACAGAAAACAAGCACAGTTTTTAAGATTTTTGCTCACTCTATCCTAAAGAATCATAAAGCTGGAAGTTTACTTTGGAGATCTGTCACTGGGTGTCCCTTTTTTCTGCAGTGGGATCTCTCCCGGCCTCATTTTCTGTTTGCGTCCATCAGCGCATCTCTCTGTATCTCTCCCTGGGTCACACGTTTCTTTTCTCTTTCTTTCTCCCAGTCCTCTCTTGCTTCCTTTTCTCTTCTTAACTCTTCCGTTCCTTAACCATCTATAGTGTTAACCAGCTTAAAATGTTTTTTCGTTGTTCTGGTTGTTTATGGTATTTCATAGCCTCAAAGCATTTTTGGCTTGTTTTGGAACACATTTTTATTTACCTAACTGTGAATTTCAGTATAGTTGTGAAATGTGCACTGAACGTAAGATTTGGGGATTTCAAGCATTTATAGCTGAGGCTCAATTTATATTTGTTTCCCTTCATCACATAAAACAGTTTCAGAACATTTTAGAATGCATTTTGAGAAAGAGGAAAAAAATCCACTTTTGTAATTATTTTGTATGTACACATTTTCCAGTAGTTGTAACCATGCAATAGATAATCGTGGTCTGCTGGCTGTTCACTTATGGACATTCACCCACATTTCTATGTGGTCTTGTGAGGGGCACTGCCACAGAATGGTTAGAAGACGGGCCGTGTGGCTGAATTTGTCTCCTTGTTAACTAAAGGGCGATCCTGCATGGTTTACTTAGACTCTCAGTTCCTCTTCTCTTCGATGGAGGAAATGAACCCCATCTAAGGTCATCATGAGGAGTGAAATATGATAAGGAAACACACACTCATAAACACAGCTGCTTTGGCAAAGGAACACTTGAGCGGGCTTGCTTTCCTGTGTGCTGGCGTGTGTGTGAGCGTGCATCTTCTACGATTACTGTAAAGAAGCAAAGAAGAGAGGCACGTGGTTAAGCTCTCGGGGGTGGATTCCACTGGTCTCACTTCAGTTCCTTTTGTAAAGGGAGCTCAGAATCACAAGAAGGAAACTGACACCAAAGATGAGCCTCGCATGTAACATCTTAGCCAGCTGCCTTCTGCTTTTCACTGTTTCCACTAAAGGTAAGTTGATGTGTGGGTCTCCATTGTCACCATTAGAAACTTTTTTGGAGACCATGAAGTGAGTGGAAGAGGCAAAGAGGTCACAGCCCAGCTTTCCCTGGCAGTGGCTCGCACGACTTCAGTAACTGTCTTTTTTTTTTTTTTTTTTTTAATAGGTGCAGTCTCTGAAAATAAGCAGGTCATCTCTGGTGTCCTGAACCATGACATCAGCCTGGACATTCCTGATTTTCAAATGAGTGATTCTATAGATGACATACAGTGGTCCAGAAGCGGAACCAAGGTCGCACAATTCAAAAGAAACAAGACACCTCAGCAGATAATGGACAGATACATGATATTAACAAATGGGACTCTGAAAATTAAAGATCTGAAGAGCACTGATAGAGACACCTACAAGGTAGCTGTATACGACACACAAGGAAAACACGTGCTGGACAAACTATTCGATTTGAAGATTCTAGGTAAGTGTTTGGTCTCTAAATTCCTCCACCTCAGTATGGGCACTGTTTAGCAGGTTGGGGAATAGCATTTAAGAAATGTCCCTAGCCCTGACTTTGGCCTTGAGGGAGCCTTTAAGGAACTGAATGCTCTCCTCCTGCCTCAGTGCAGGCTCCAGTCCTGTGGGAGAGACGGGTTCCACATGTGGAAATCCACAGCTCATAGACCCTCAAGTCTGCACATCGCAAACTCTCTCTTCCGTGGTTGTGGGATGTGCAGCTGAGTGAAGAATCTGGATGATGATGGTATTAATTAAGGGGAGGGAGATAGATGGGCAGAAGAAAAACGTGACCATTCCAAGTGGACAATGAAGGAGCAAGCTCGATGTGGGGCTGGGGAGGGGAGGCTGGCTGATGACTAGAGGGTCTTCCATCCTGAAAGACAATGTCCAGCCAGGATGTCCTGAAGGAGTAGTTTGTTGTAAGGCAGAAAAGGGCTGGAAATAATGAATTTAAGGATGAATAGCCCTTGTTACTAATCTGCTCAACAACAGCATGATCAAAGGTGGAAGATGGTATTTGCTGATATCTATAGAAAATACACAAGGTGTGGCTTTGTGTGTCTGTGCACGTCCCGGGAGGGCAGGAATGGATAGTGCCAATGGATGTTTGAAGACTAGCCAGGGCGCTGCTGTTCTCATCCAAGTGAAGTAGGGAGGACCTGCTGGGTGATTCTTAATTCAGGCTTCACGTTAGAATCAACTGAGGTGCTATTCACGTTACCAGTGCTAGGTCCTAACCCAGACCAATTAAATTAGGGTTCCTTGGTATGGGGCCCGGGGCATCGCAGGCGCTAAACTCCCCAGGTAATTTTAATGCGCAGCCAGAGCTGACAGCCACTGGCCTAGACTAAAGGGTGCCAGTAAAACGCCTGAAGAATGATTACACTGAGAAAGGATGAACAAAGCGTCTTGAGCTTGGGAGAGAGGGAAGGGAAGTGGGAGTGGAGTGACTTGGAAGCCACAAATTCAGGGGACACTAGGCAAGGCTTGGATCGGAAGTGAGAAGAGGAAGCTGTGCTTCACTTGGAGAAGAAAGCAGGAACCCCAGCATAGGCACGAGCCAGGGATTCAGCGAGCAAATAAACACTTCTGTGCTTCACACAGAAAATGCTGCCAAAGAGGGGGCCCCGCCTCCTACCTAGGGTCACCTCCGGCCCTGCTCTCAGCACTTGGACCTGACAGCAGGCCCACTGCAACGATCACAGACACTGTCAGCTCCCCTGCAAGCAATAGCTTTCCACACCCTAGTCCCGCGGCAGAAGGGAGCGCGCGTTCCAGAAATGGGGCGGGCGAGACAGAATGGAGCCAGAGGGGCCTCTGCGTGTGGGCTCTGGGAACCGCGGCTGGCATGACTTCTGCCAGCACGGACTCGAGGGTCTGGTTTTGAGCTTGAGCCTCACACCCGTGCTTCGTTCGGCAGTGCTGTGAGAATAACGGCTACTGGCGAGGTGTCAGGTGCTTTGCTACGTGATCTTATTTGAGGTTCCCAACAATTCTGAGAGGTCGCTGTTATTACCCCCTTATTATCTATAAGGGAACGGAAGTGGCCTGACAGGAGCAAAGTCGGGGCCCAAACCCAAAGTTGTGTTCAGCAAGGATAGTGACACCCCTCCCCACCCCAAACAGCTTCACTGAGATGTAATTCACGTACCATAAAATTCACCCCTTTAAAGTGTGTGAGTCCATGGCTTTTAGCATATTCACAGGGTTGTGCAACCATTACCACAGTCAATTTTAGAATGTTTTCATGACCTCAAAAATAAACCCTCACTCCTTGGCCAAAAGATGGAGATCATTCCATGACAGGATAGCCACCTTGCTGTGTGTGTGTGTGTCCAGCATTCAATATGCAGTCCGATCACTGTTACTTGCCGCATGGTCTTGGATAAATTCCCTGTGTGCTCTGAGTCTAACTTTCATAAAAATAAGTCTATGGGATGTTCAGGGGGACAGGACTTCAGGGAAACACTTAGCATAGGTGCCTCGGGCACCTGGGATGCAATCGTGCTTCCTCAGTGTAATGCTGTCTGCCATCTCTTTGTTCCTGCATGCTGCTCAGACTCCAATCTGGGCACCCACAACCCCTTAACAAGGGAACACTGCCGCCAACTGAAGAGGCAGTGGAAGGCTCCTTAAAAGCAGATGTTAGTAGAGAAGGCGTTGGTCCTGGCAACCTGGAGTTAAGGATTCTCACCTATGAGATGTGCTCGCTTGATTGAAGCACGCCTCTTGTAGGAAGCTATCTCACAGAAAGGGTGTATACAAATGTATGACTTTGACAGGCTGCTCATCCCTGGGTGGTTTATATCAGTGAAATGCTGGAAGGGATTTTAAAGTCCCCAGCAGTTAGAAACTTATTAACTAAATGAAGAATATATTATTTAAGAAGATGGTGGCGATGTGTATTTCTTGGTGTTTATAATGGAAAGAATTTCAAAATAGATCAGTAAAGGGAAAAAAAGGCAGACAAACAATATGATCCAGTTTTAGTTTTTAAGACATTTATGTGCATGTGTGCATAGAAAACATTTGCTAAAGAGATACATCAGAACTTTAAGAATTGTTGACTCTGGGTAGTAGAATAGCAAATGATTTTAAGTCTTCTTGAAATTTTGGGGGTATTTTTATCAATTTGTACAGTGATGTCACTCTTATAAGTAGTATTTCCATTTTGAAGAGACAAGTAAATGCCTTGGCTCAACTCCTAGACTCTCCACTGACCCTGTCTTGTTGTAGGATGATGTTTTTCCACCCTCTTCATTCTGGGTCACTCTGAGTTCTGGGATAGGAAGAAAACTTAATTTCTGCATGCCTGTATATTGGGAAAGAGATGGAATTTGGTGGGAAAGTTCATGGGGAAGACATTGTTGTCTGGGAGTCATGGAGGGAGGGAATCACCAAAAAAAAGAAAAAAACTTATGTATTTGCATAATGAATGGAAAGACACTGAATGAGAAAGGTGGCAAGTCTGGGGACAGAGAGGAAAGGATGAGAAAAGAATGAGCTGACTGGACAGCTCGGAGGTGGTAAAGAAGGATCTGGACCCTCCCCAACTGATGCCAAGGCCACGGCCTTGTCTTTTGTGATGCAGCCTTCTAACAGTATTGTGTCAGGAGAGGCAAGGAGTGCACGATTGTGGCTGTAACAACTACCACCAGTATCGTCGGTATGATCAACGTGCCAGGGCTGTGTCACATGTCGTCCCTGTTGTGACAGGTGGGGGATGTCCTTCTCATCCTTCTCCTATGAATGAGCTCGGTGGGGTGCAGGGTGTGGCCGAGCAGCTTTGGGAGGCTGGAGGGGCTCTCTCCCCTCGGCCTCAGAGCTTGAACTGCACACCTGGCCCCTGCTCCCAGGACCCTGCTGGGGGAGGGGGTTTTCATTTGTGACCAAGGCCTCAGGCCACACGCGTACCAATTCCTCAAGGTCAAGCTCCCAGCTGCACTAGATGCACTGCCCACCCAGCCGCCAGTCCCGCATCCTAGGACCTGAGAATAAGGGGATCGGGTGTGGTAAACCCTTTACCCATAGTACTGACCACGGACTTGGAAAAGTGGGCTCCTCTCCTGACTTCCCATTTATCAGTGTGTACACTTGGACCATCCATTTAACCTCAGAGCCTTGGGCACTTCATCTGTAAACAGGAAGGAAAACATTGGCCTCTCTGTTCCTTAGAATAATGTGATCATACGTGTGGACACATTTTAAGATATAAAATACCACATAAATATTTGAAATGACTTTTTTTTTACTAATATATCTATAAACTATCGGAAATAAACGTGTTCTGAATGTGCCGTATAAATAAAATAGAATAGAAATGACTGTTGACAATAGCTAGGGGTCTTTGAAATTGTTTCCTGGCCCCAAACTCACTCACTTTCCCCTGTATAAACAGGTACATCTTTTACAATCTATAAATTGCCTAGTATGAGTTGGATCTTTATTTTTGTTTCAGAGATGGTCTCAAAACCAGTGATCTCCTGGAGTTGTACCAACAGAACCCTGATCTGTGAGGCAGCAAGAGTAAATGGCTCTAAATTAGAACTGTACATAAATGAGTCCAAGGTCAGGGAAGATCAGCAGATCATCAAATACAAGTGGAACACCAAATGGAAAGCATCCGTCAAGTGCGTGTCAAGTAACGAAGTCAGCAAGGAAACGAACGCGATGCCCATCAGGTGTTCAGGTGTGTAGTGGGCACTGGGCAGACACCTTAAGTTCACTTCACAAACACAGCCTTCCAGGCCCACAGCAGCGGACTGCTCCAGGGCACGGGTGCTTGAGCTGGGAGGCAGCCTTGGCTCAGGATGAGACCTGAAAGTATACCTCTTTCCCCTGGAACCCTTCAAGGGACGCCTTAGAGGAGAGAGGAGTTAGTGTTCTGGGGTTACCCATCTTGGGAGTCCTCCCACCGAGCGCAATTTAAACTCAGGCAACTCAGAAGATTCTCTTCTAGAAGAAAGAATTGTCAAATGGGAGAGATAAACGAGCTGAAAAGTTTATCTCCTACAGAGATAAACTTCCCAGAGAGGCAAACTGACTTGCCCATGATCCCTCGGCTAGTCAGTGACTATGACTGTGACTCCTAGGGCAACGATGGAGAAGGGAGCAAAAAAGACTGCTTTCTGGATGGGAGATGGCCAGCACCTCCTATCAGAGACGGGGGGCAGAAAGGTTGTGGAAACCCTGGGAGTTAGGGGCTTGGGGAGAGGAAGAGCTTGAGGGCAGGGAGGACAGTGAACCAGTGTAGGAATGCTCTCCCTGCCTCAGAGCAGACAGCCTGGCGTTGGTGCCAGCACCAGGAAATCCTGACTCCAGGACCAGTTCTTCTTCCCTGGACCCCCAGCTTGGCACGACCCCCAGAAATAATTTTTGGGAGGCAGCCTGATGTAGAACTCAGCTCTGGGTTGGGAGCCAGAAGCCTAGACTTCTATCCTGGTCTGTCCAAATGGAACAGATGACCTGGACAGAGTTTCTGCCCGTCTCTAGGCTTCAGCCTTCTGGTCCACACAGAAGACAAGCCCTATGAACCCCAAGAGGTCACTCATCTGATACGCTGCGATTATTTTTCCAATGCTGTCTTGTCAGTCCCCTTGAAGCAAAACTGAACAAAAAATAGTTATTTGGCCAGAGGCCCTGAGTTTCTACAGCGACTATGTCTGGTCAGTGACCCTAGGGAGCAGCCCGAGCTAGTGTGAAGTCAGAATTAAGGCTTTTTTATGCACATTCTGAGTAAGTTACCAGCTGCTGCATAACAAATGACCCCATATTTAGCGGCTTAAAACATCCAGCAGTTATTGTCTCGCAGGTTTGGTGAGACCTGAATCTGGGAGTGATTTAGTGGGATGGTTCTGGCTCAGTCTTCCCCGAAGCTGCAGTCAAGATACTGGCAGGGGCTGCAGCCACATCCGTCAGGTGCAGGCACTACTGGGGGGGGGGGGCACTAGGCCGCCTCCCAGTGTGGTAGCAGCTCCCCTCAGAGCAGCCAGAGCGAGAGTGACAGCAAGTGCTCGAGACAAAAGCCATGGTCTTTTACAGCTTAATCTCAGGAGCGGAAGAGATCCTGTCACTTCTGCTGTGTTCTGTCCACGAGCAGTCACTCAGGAAGGCCAGCCCATGTTCAGTCGGGGGGGGGGGGGGATTGCACCCAGCGGGAAGGACCAGGAGGCTGGGATCAATGGGGACCCTCCTAGGGTCTGCCCGTCACACACTTAGAGCAGCATGCCCTCACCTCCTGTTCGTCCACCTGTCATCCCTGTGTCCCCCCCACACCGCGTCACTACGACACAGTGAATGAACGGCCCCTTCTCGACTACTCAAGCTCTTGTCCCCTTTCAGGATGCCCTTGATTAGAGTTGCCAGATTTAGCAAATAAAAAGGCAGTGTAAATGTTCCAAATGTTGCGTGGGACATACTTATACTTAAAATTATTCATTGTTTAATTCAGACTTAGCTGGGCATCCTGTGTATTTTAGCTGCCAACCCTACTCCATGTTTACTTTAATTAGATCCCAACAGTTGGAAAAAAAAAAAAAAGAATGCGCACACAGTAGGGCTGGACGGAGGGAGGAAGGGCTTTGAAGGAAGCCGAGGTTTGACGCCTAGAACCTTCAAGTCCCTTATTCTGTGGGGCAGAGTGGAGCTAGCCTGAGAAACAGCCACTAGACAGATGGGAGGAATACTTAGGGGGAGGCTGGGGAGGACGAGGCTGCTCCTGAGGACCCTTAAAGGTTTTCATCCTAAAAGGCCAAGGCCAGGGAGAGGGTACAGCTCAGTGGTAGAGTGTGTGCTTACATGCACGAGGTCCTGGGTTCAATCCCCAGCACTTCCATTACAATAAACAAACAAACAAACAAACAAACAAACAAACAAATCTAATTACCCCCCCAACAAACCAAAACAAAAAGTGAATAAATAAAATATTTTTAAAAGTAAAAATAAAAGGCCGAGGTCAAGGCAGAGAGGACGATGACAAGACTTAACCACTTGGCTCAGAAGAGACGAGTATGAACTTAGAAGCAAAATACCAGGGTGAAGGCACAGGTCTGGACACCCAGGAAGGACTCCCCCATGTAAATTCACGGGCACGTTATCTCCAAGGAGGAGTCCAGGAAGGAGTGTGGCTGGATTTAGCGACTGTGAGAACACAGTTTTGAATGACAGAGCCACAGCTGCCTCCGTCCAAGACACACTGGATCGTCCCCCACAGAAAGCACCCGGAGGGCCTGGCTGGACACACCTGTGACCAGACTGTGTCCTACATTCCCCAGGGTGCCCAGATAAGGGTTTGGTCACCCTGTCTGTGGACTCAGAGAAGACGAGCAAGTGGCTGCATGGCTTAGCCCGATGCTCCCAACTTGTCCGAGGCCGGCCCTGGGCCCCCCAGCCCTCTGGGCCAGACCCCGGGAAGTCCTCGGCTCAGCCCGAGGCGGCCGCCATCGGCCCTGGCCCTTCCTGCGAGCAGGCAGAGCCTAAGGGACCCCCCTTCCGTTCCCTGCCTAGCTTCACAGAAGGTTAGGATTATGCCTGTTTCTCTAGGGGAAGCCCCTTCATCCACAGCGCATAGAGAGGCTGTGTCTCTGGGTCAGAGAGAGACCTGGGAAAGAAAGCAAGGATCGACAAACCACTGCCGTCGGAACATCTGTGTAGCTGGGTTTCTGAGCCTCTGGCTTGCTCCTGGGCCGGCCTGGCTTCACGTGCAACAGCATCTTCCTAGGAACGTTTGGCCAGAGAAGGGTTTCCCTGTGACTCCGAGCTGAGCTCCATTTGTTCTCCAGATGTACGAGCACCCTGACCCATGCCCCCAGCTGATGCCTCTCTGATTGCTGTTGACTCACAAAGGGGCAGGCGGCCCAGCACCCCTCCCGGGAAGCAGCTCCCAGAAACGCCGGTGCACAGAGCTGTAGTCAGAGCAGGCCCTTGTCTTCGCGTGTAGTTTTACAGTTTACAAAGCACTTTCACATTCATTATCTGATTGACTTCCAACAGTCACCTGTGATCTAAGAGCATGATCTCCGTTTTTCAAAGAAAGGAACAGGCTCAGAGAGGTAGAATAACTTGCCAAAAGTCACACAGCTCTTGTCTAGTAGAGCCTGCACTCAGAGCCATTTCTCTTAACACAAAGTCATTGTTATCCTCATTGCATTAGGGCAACTGAAGGTCTGTGGGCTGACGGTCTAGTCAACACCTGCTGCTAACTCACTGTGTGTCTGAGTTTCTCTCACAGTTTGGGGAAAATCTGTGGTCAGAGAGCTGGGCTGGACACATGAAACATGTCCCCCAAGTCTTTGGAAACTGTCTGGTCAAGAGGGTGAGGAAAAAAATCATGCTGTAGGAGGGCAGCCAGAAATGAAGCTGGATAAATAGTTCAGGAACATGGAGATGAGGGGCTGCTTAAAGGAATCACACAGGAAAGGACACAGTGTGGCCTCAGGCAACTCATCCTCCCTCTCTGGGCCTTGTCTGCAAAGCTAGAGGTGACACTAGTCTCTAAACTCTTTCTCAGATCTAAACTTCTGTGACGTTCTCCCTGATAGGGGGCAGGGGACAGCGCCTTGGCACATGAAGAATCAGGCATCTCTGGTCCAGGAGAGCAGTCCTCCAAGGAGCCTTTGGAGGGGCTTAGCCTGGACCCGGTGCCCCTTCAGGCAGTGACAGAATCCACCAGCCTCCGTGAGCTTGGCCTCTGTGAGAGTAGAAGTCACATTGAGCTCTTTTATCTGAACGGCAGGAGGAAAGAGTCCTTGGCCAGAGCAGAGAAATGGCCCTCTGCCCAGGACCACCCCTTCCATCCCACGTCCATTCCTCTTGCAGAGAAAGGTCTGGATATCTATCTCATCATTGGCATTTGCGGAGGAGGCACCGTCTTCCTTGTCTTTGTGGCACTACTCATTTTCTACATCAGCAAGAGGAAAAAACAGAGCCGTAGGAGAAACGGTAAGCTCCCCCCTGCCGTCCCCCTGCAGGCCCGCGTGAAATCCCCGTGGAAACAACTCATGGGGCTGGCGCTCAGAGTCTGGAAAGAAAATAATGGAGACGGGTAGTTTCAGAATGTCAGGGCTGTAACTGGCGGTTACAATTTGTTCCATTTTGTGGTTAGCTTGATTTTTGAAAAACAAATTCTCGGTGGTGACAATGTGGGAGCTTTGAGAAGCTGAATCCAGGCGGCCTCACTGGAATCCACCACCTGAGGCTGACTCAGTGTGAGGCTCTGTGGACAGATTTCCAGTGAACCACGTATATCTACGTGGGCAAAAAGATTAGCTTCAAAACTCCATTTCCATGAACAAACATCTCGTCCTCTCCTGAGGGGGTGGCCGAGATGTGTTGAGGACCAAGCTCCTGGGAATACAGGTAAAATTTCAGGGCACCGGGGACTCACAGGAATACATTTGTTCCCAAACTGGATGTTAATACCCCTTTCCAATTGGTTCCGAGGGGGTATGTTAGGGCTGCAAGTGTTTCTTCCTTGAATCAGGCCTGACAACCCACCAAGAATGAAAATGTTATGTTCATAAGTGGGGAGCTGGCTCAAGGGGTATCCAGGCCAACCAAGGCAGCATGTTTGGATAATGGTGTTCTTGTGCTGGGACAATGGCGGGGGTGCTGGGACCCCATGTTGCAGCTGGGTCCTTCAAGTGTTGCCCAGCCATCATCAGGACATGCGGCCAGGTGGGCAGGTCCCTCAGGTTCTGTGCAAGTTCCCATTCACAGCAGGACTGGGTCCCCTACACGGGGTCTCTCCCAGGAGCAGGCCCAGTGTGTCCCTGCCAGCTGCCTCCGGGACCACCCAAAGAATGACCTGGTCTGAACCTCCCCAGGCAGTGGTGGCCTTGAACCACCTTTGGCTCTGGCTTCCTCAAATTAGACATCTTTCCCCAGGTCTCTTTCAGGCCACTGCCCCTCCGCCTCATGTCCCGCTACACCCCTGCCCCCAGCATGGCCCCACGCTTCCACCACCGTCTCACACACACTCTCCGCTCCAGGGGAACAGAATTGTTGGTGGAGACCCATCGGCACCCACAGCCTCCTCACTTCTGGGCCCTGCTCTGGCAGTTCGCGGCCCCCCATCCCCCTGCAGAGGCTCTTTCCTTCTCTGCCTAATGGTCAAAGATCACGCATCCTTCCAAGGTGGACCTTGCATGTCACCTAAGACAAGGCAATCTCTACTTTCACCAGGCTGACTGGCCAGCGTGATGATTGGCTCAAGTTGACAAAGCAGTTGGCTGTACCAGGCACTGATCTCTGTAATATATTTATATTATATATATATTTCTTTATATTCATTATCTCACTCAACTTTCTGAGTGACCTTATGAGATAGATAATATTCATTCAGACACAGAAGTTTAATTCAATGAGGTCAAACGATGTGCCCCAAATTCTACGGCCAGGAGGCTGAGTTAGGATGAGGGTAAGGTGAACCTGGAGCTCAGGGTGCAAAACTTGAGGATATCTTCCCCCTCAGAGTTGACCCTGCCCTTGCACAACCCCAGGAGTTAGGCCTTCTTTGGTTTTGTGCCCTGGGCGCCTGCTTGCTTCAATCTAGTCCTGGCCCAGGGCTGAGTAACCAGGAGATATGGGGAGGGAGGAGAGCACTGAGGTTGGAGCAATTCCACGAAGCAGCCATGTGGGCAGGGGCTGAAGTTGCAGGCATGGGCTTCCAAGTCCCCCGTCCTGCTCTGACCCGGCAGGCTGCACAGAGCCAAGCCAGCCTGAGGCCTCAGCCAGTTGGCCACACCCCGCTCCTCCAAGAACTCATGGGGCTCTTTGTCTGCACCTCTCTGGTGGCCCTGGGTCCTCACCAGAGACTGACATTGTGATTCGCAGTCTCGGGTCATTGCAGCCACTTGCTTGGCTTCCTAAGGACAATGCTTGTGTCTGAGCCATCACTGCCACTTAGCAACGGCACCTAACACCTAGAAGATGGGGGGAAAATGTTCAAAAACCAAATGAACAAAACAGTGGGTGAACAGAAGAGTAAGCAAACGGCCAGCCCAAGCTTGCCGTATGGAGATGCAAAAGGACCGCCCGCTGCCCTGCAGCTGGGAACTGGGATTGCCAGAGCCCTCTCCGGGGCCTCCTGGCCTGACCTCTGCTACCTGGAGGCACCAAAGGTGGCACAGAAACTGTTTCTCCCTTTCTGTGCATTTTACTTTTGTGCTTCGAGCACACCAGCCTCTCCACATCAAAACCACAACGTTTGACTTTGAGTCTTCAGATTTAAAGCCCCCAGGCCTGGATTTCTAGCAGTTGAAAGAGGCCGTCTGAACTGGCATTAGCACCCAAAGTTGCAGGACGATGCTCAGAGCGGGCGTGTGCTTCCTAAGTCTCACACCCCTGCACCAACGTGAGCGGCGGTTCATGCACCCCGGGAGAGCCCCTCTTCCGAGCTTTCTCCGGAGCACTGCAATGATGGCTTTGGGCACAGGGACCAGATTACCCAACCTGTAGCCCAACGGAGGCCAGAGGGCCAGCGGGCCAGCGGGAACCTCCAGGCTTAGAGCATCTGAGAATCTACACAGATTTCCTGTGTCATTTTAAAACAGCAAAGGAAAAATTGCATTACTGTGAGTCGTGGGCCTGTCTTCATGGACTGCCATCACAGAAAGCAGAAAATCCCAGAGGGGTGACCAGAGGAGGAATTCTTTTCTTTCCAAGCCCAAGAGGACTGCGCTTGCTTATGAATTTCTGGGAAACTATTGTTTCTAAGAACTAAAAACTCCTTGCATATAACCCAACCCCTCACCAGAATGAATGTGGGTCACATTACAGGAGAACTGGGGGAAAGGCAGATCTAACAGAAAGACCCACCTGAAGGCAGGTAGTTGACAATGTCTTCTCTGACTACTTAGGTCCCATGACAAGGGCTAGAACCCTGAGGTGCTCTCAAGGTGTGGCCCCTGGGGTGACTTGGAGTCAGGGCTCTGGGGTCTGGGTGCCCACTTTGTTCTCGAGAGACCTAAAGCCTTTCACACATCTCGCCTTTGGCTCCCTGAGTTCTCTAAAGCCTTGGACTCTCACTCTCCCTTGATGGTGGGCATTTCTGTCTCCCCTGCAAGACCTGGAATCTCTGGAGGGTAGAGGTGGCTTCTGCTTCCTCATCGCGTGCACCAGAGTAGCTGGCATGACACCTTGTACATAGAAGGCATGCTCAGTAAATAGTTGCATTGATCTTGATCATATCTTTCCAAGAAAACTCTTCAGAGGTTTTTTTATTGTTGCAGATGAGGAGCTGGAGACAGGAGTGAACAGAGTGACCCCCGCCGAGGAAAGGGGACGGAAGTCCTACCAAATTCCAGGTTCAACTCCTCCAAATCCAGCCATGTCCCAAACTCCTCCAACACCTGGCCATCGTCCCCAAACACCTGCTCATCGCCCCCAGGCACCTGCTCATCGTCCCGGGCCTCCTGGCCCCCGTGTCCAGCACGCACAGAAAAAGAGGCCTCCTCCTACCCCAGGAACACAAGGTCACCAGCAAAAAGGCCCTCCCCTCCCCAAGCCTCGAGTTCAATCTAAACCTCTCCGTGAAGCCGAAGAAAACGTGTAACTGTCTCCTGACTCAGTTGTCACCTTCTTCTAATGAAAAGCAATAGGAATGGTCCTTTCTCGGAGAAGGCACTGTGGAATTTCTCCACTCCAGATGTGCATGCCCGCACTTCCATCACGGGTGTTCTATGAGTAGACCCTGATCGCCAGCTCCCAAGCTCAGGAGCCACTATCATGTCTGCACCTTCTGACTCAGCCACGTGATCTGACGTCTGGCATCTCTGGCCTCCACACAGACCTCTACCACACCAGGAAGAGAAAAATAAAAATGCAAATATTAGGATGATCAGTGACTGAGTACAAAATCCTAGAGATCGCCTCAGACCACGTGCAGGTGTCAGATGTCAAGCGGTCGCTGTGCCTGTGTCTCCCTGCGAGCAGCCTGCCTGTTTGGGACACTATTGGGTTTCTTATGTGCCTGATGGACAGCTGCTCACTGTCTCAGGAATAGAAGTGAAATAAAAGCCTTGACTTGACCCCAGTGTTTACTCATTGTTAGAAAGGAGCCCAGCATCCAGCTGCTGAATGCAAAAGAGACTGGTTAGTGGGGTGTGACAGCAGGATCAAATTGGGTCACCCCAATTTAACTGGGCCACCTTAATCCCCACTAGAACAACCAGACTCCACTCCCCAGGTCTCAGCTGCAAAGCTGGACCCACAACCTATTGGTAGATTTATATAATGAATTGAAATCTTTATGAGCAAACTTCAACGAGAAACACCAGAAACCATAACTGTTTGGGTCTCATTTCCTTGACTGCTCAGACGTGATCACAGTGATCTGTAGACCTCTCCTTCAAAAGAGGGGACTCCATGAACACTGGAGGTTCTGTGAGCCTCCCAGACAATGTACAGAAGGGCAAGCTAAGAGACAACTCAGTTGAATCAAATCCCAAGTCTTAAATGACCATTATTAAAAGGTCAGACCCCACCAGCACCAAGCAGTCATGCTAGCTGTACTTTGGGGGAAGTGGGGGAGAAAAAAAAAAAACAGTTTACAGTTGAGGTTCTAAATCAATAGATGGTAAGAAGGCACCTGCTTTGAAATGTTGGTACCATGTTGTTTGTGGTCCCATCCGCCCGCCTTCTCCTGGCTGCTTAGACTTGCTAAAGCTTGTAAAGCTCTGGCAGGAAGCTCTGAGGTCTAAACCACAAAATCTATGTGTATTCAGGACTTCCTGTGAGAACTCAGTGAGGGTTGAACTGCTCTTTTCTCTGAACCTGAGCATCTATTGTTTTAGCACCTAGAGTTAATTATTAAGAATAATGTTGAATGTTGTTGAGGCCCACAGCTTCCTGAAATTAAACACAAAATCCAGTCAAGTGACAGTCACCACAGATCTACACCTAGTAAGAGAAATGAAGGTCTTAGCGCTGCCCACGTCTTCATTTCTCCCTGCAGCCCTGAGTCCACCAGCCATCCCGCCAGAATGGCTCCTAACCCATTGCCTCCCAGAAGCCCTCCTCAGCCTTTCCAGCCCTGCACTCTGCCTTTCTTCTGAAATCCTGTGGTCTCACACATGGGTCAGAACATCTATGGCCTGTAACTATCCAACCCTTTAGAATTTACTCATTCAACAAACATTTATTGAACTTCTGCTGTAAACCAGGCTCTGTGCCAGGTACTAGGAGCACAGAGGTGTACCTTGCATCTTTGCTTTCAAGGTGCTCACCATCTAGTTGGGGGAGGGGTGGACTGATAACAGGATAAATGTAACACAGCATGATAAGCATACGTTAGAGGCCAGCACAGGGGCCCAAAGGAAGAACTTGGAATCCAGATTGGGTAGTGGGGCTGGGGTGACACAGAAGGCTTCCTGGAGGAGGTGGCATTTGAATTGAGTTGTAATTGGTTAGTAGAACTGATGAAGCAGAAGTGCAGAACTACTCATGCAGAGGGAGAAGCATGAGCAAAGCTCTTGCCAGCTACCTGTTTATGTAAGTGTGTTGTTCCTTTTCCCACTACCATATTTCATCAATTTGAAGATAACTACTGATTTTAACTGGCACCATTATTCCTAAACCATAAGAAAGAAAAAACATTCTCAGTTACATCATAACAAATGCTCAGACACATTCAATGTTATGCCCAATTCCATTTCTGAGGTGTTGAAGTGTGGAAAAAGTGCATTTTAGAACTGATGAAATGCACACTTAGTAAGCTTCATGAAGACGTTGACCGTTTCTCCGTATCGCCCATACCACTTCATTGAAAAAAATTTATATCACTAAGCCAATTGATTCAATGGGTGAGTACAGTCTTGATGGATGAGGGAAAAGGAAGCAAACATATGAAGCAACTACATATGTAAGTGACGCTCCCCGGCCTGCTGGAACCTCCGCTGTGAGGCGGAAAGCGAGCTCTGTGCTGCAGGCACCCCTGCTGGGGTTGTGTGACCTCTACCTTCCGCTCTGCCTTTCCCAGAGCGTGGACTTTCTGAGAAGCGGTCAGAGTGGCTGCAAAAAATAAAATGCTGGTGATTCAGTAGCTTAGGTTGGGCCTGGGCCTCTGTTATTTTTAACAATAATAATTTTGATGCTTATTCAAGTGGGGAACCCCAGGTCTACTGGTCCTCCAATTACTAACCACCAGTGACTGGTCCTATTTGCAGACTTTATAGATTTAAAAAAAAAAGAAAAAACAGTGACAATCTACTTTACTAGTCCTCTGCAGGTAATTTCTACTACAAGGAACTCAGCCTGGCTGGAGAATATATTTAGGTAAATTGAGGCACGGGAACTTCCCAGAGTGTCACATGAAGATGGAAAAGTCCAGTCTTTCTGATATCCTTCCAGCTTCCCTAAAAGCAATCTGACCCTAGCATCTGGGTCAGCCTAGCTCCAAGGGGACCTTGGCTGTGGACTGGTAATTTCATCTCAGTCTTACTTGCGCCATCTCTAGGGTGGGCTCCTCAGGGCTCGCCTGTGCTGGCTGGGCTGTAGCCACATGGTTCCTCAAGCTCACCCGTGTGTTCCCCACCACAGGGAATGTGCTGACTAAACGATCTGACCCACTGGTCAGGGCTGCCATAGGGAAGGTGCTTACGCAAATGTTGGGAGATGGTGATCAGTTTCATGGGTTTAAGTGCTGATCCCACTGCCCACATTCTTCACCTGGCTCTTCACCTGTCCACACTCCTCTTTCAGGACTCACATTGAGGGTCATCAAAGAGGCCTTTCTTGACCCTTGAACTCAGCTGTGACATGAACCCCATCTCATCTCTGTGTCTCATTCTATGGTCCTCTGGTTCAAAGTAGGAGGAGGCCCACAAGTACTGGAATCAGAAGGTTCTGATCTCACTTTGCAAGCTTGAGTAATTTATTCAGCCTCTTTGAACACTGGTTTCCTCATCTGTAGAATGGGGATAACGCCTCCCAGGGTTAACTAGAAATAATGTATATAAATGTTAACTGGGATGTCCTGGTGTGCAGAAGACATCTGATAACTGTGAGCTTCTTTCTGGCTTGAACCTGAGAAGTACCCTGGGTAGAAGATGTAAATGGCCCAGTTATTGGAAAGAGACACAGCCTATTACAAATTAATAAATAAGCACTCTGTGAGGTGACTTAGTGTGCTGCGTGATTCACCTGGCTTAGTTTCCTAACATCTGGCCATGTGGGACAGATGGGTAAAATCCCACACCAGGGGTATTAAAGCTAAAGAAAAGGCCCGTGGCTCCGCCCCATGAAGCACCAGCTTGTGGTCACCTTCTTGGCCCCATAAGCAGGGCCACCTTGATAACACATCTGGACATTACTCCACAAGACAAAGTTTAAAGACATAGGAGGGTGGTCTATTCACAGTAATAAAGAGCAAGGGAAGGGGAGGCAGGGGAAATTCTGGTCTTTCTGATAGCCTACCTCTGATAGAGTGTGAGACTGACCCACTGGTCAGGGCTGGCATAGGGAAGGTACTTACAGCAAATGTTGGGAGATGGTGATCAATTTCATGGACTTAAGCAGTCATGCAGCCCTGGAGGCCCCAGATGAACAGATGCAGCAGGCCCAGCCACATGGACGTGGATGGCGAAGGCAATACCGGGATTGCAGGGACCGGTCTTCAGGGAGGGAACAGGGCAGGGGTAACGGTATGGCAGGGGAGTTTCTGGTTAGGAATAGCAGCTTAACTCATGCATCATCCTCTACTCCCTTCTGAATACCAACACATGTAACATTAAACTTAACAAAAGTGAAAGACATAAACCACAAGGACAAAGAGAACAGAAGAAGAAGGGGGAAAAAAAACCCAACAGAAGCACAATTGAAAACAGAGGGGTTAAATACACCTTACCTACTGAATGCTGGGACTGAGTTGTTACCCCACCCAGCTTGCAGAAAATAGGCAGAATATTCAAGATATTTTTAGGCAGGATATTGGAAAAGATTTCTGAGATCAAAAAAATCTTATCAAAAAATCTGAATCAAAAAAGACCTAAGACACTGACATCCAGGGTTTCCTAGTAAAACCACCAAACTAGATGAAGAAGACTTCACCAAGAGTGCAGTCCACAGCCACTAAGCCCCTCCTTTTCACACAGATTTCAGTCTTTACTCTTCCTCCATCTCCAGATACAGTCACATTGGGATTCAGATTTCAACATATAAATTTTGGTGGACACAATTTAGTCCATAACAGTGTTGAAGTGCTGTCAAGTGTTCCTAAGGGCAAGAAAGCTCCATGTGCCTCATGGAGAAAAGCCATGTGTCAAAGAAGCTTCATTGAGGCATAAGTTATGGCCTGTGGGCCATGAGTTCAATGTTAATGCATCAACAATGTATCTCAGGTTAGGCATCTTTAAACAGAAACACATAAAACAAGGTTACGAATTGATCAGCTGATCAAAATATCGTGACCAGAGGGTTCCAGGAACCTAACCCTGCATCTCCCCTGAGAGCATGGTTCGGCATTTGCTAGTTCAGTGTGTGTGGTGACTTCTAGGACACAGCCACGATGAGCAATGAGAACTGGGTACATGCTGCTTTTTCCTGCTTGCGCTCCCGTCACTCTCTCTGCTACCACCGCACTGACAGGACTGTGGCTGAGGCTTGCTGTGGTGACGAGGCAGGGATTGGAGAGCACGGCTCCTTTACAAGCTCTCCCCTGACCTACCCCTTCCTACCCCGGGCTGTGGACACCCACCCTCTGGTATCCCCTTGCTCACACTCTCTCTCACGAGAGCCTTCGGTCTTCTCAGGGTGTTCCCAGCTTCAGGTTAGCTTTTCATGTCCATGCTTCTTTGTCTGCAGTACGTCTGTAGTTTACCAAGAGTTAATTTTGGAGGAAAGGGCCAGCAGCACAAGCTGGTTCCATTGGTGTGTCAGAAATTTGATAAGGGGGGTGTTAGTAATATGATGCGAGAACAACCAGGTGGAAATATCAACTATGAAAAATACAGTAATTGAAACAAAAGGCATAATAGCTGGGATAAGTAGCAAGATAGATACAGTGAAAGAATGAATTAAGGAGCTGGAATATAGTCCTGAAGACTTATTCCAGAAGGCAGGGACAAATGTAAAGAGATTTTTAAAATTAAAAGAAATACTAAGAGATATGAGGGATAAAACACCAACATTCAGATAAGAGGGATATCACAGGAGGAAAAAAGAACATGGGGAGAAAAATGAAGGCTATGATATGGAGCCAAACAGAAGAGATAGGAACCCCCCAAATTAGACCCATTACTATGAAGAAACATTGAAGACTAAGAAAATTCTGAGACGTTATCAGAAAGAGAAAGCAACTCACATACAAAAAAAAAACAGGCATCAGATTTACATTGGAGTTCTCAGTAGCAACACTGGATGCAAGGAGATAAAAAACGAATACTATTTTTAAAGTGTTGTACATAGAATTTTATATTCAGCCAAATTGATATAGAAATGTGAGGCTACAATACAAAATATTCTGGCTATTACAAATATATTTTCTGACATACAAAACCTCAGAAACTGTGCTATACATTGACTGATTTTGAAAACCCTTGGAAGAAATATTCAAAAAAGAGAGAAATTAATGCAACAGATGTTGTGGAGAAATGTGGAGTTAGGGTTGTCAAATAACCTAGCAAAACTGTTGTCTTAAAAAAAAAAAAAAGGTGAAGATTAAAGGAAAAAAGCAAAGGAAAAACTATATTCCTAAGATCCCAGAACTAACACCTGATCTAGGTTGTACCAGTGTAGTGTGGCTGTGTGTGGCTGCCATTGTTGTTGTGTGTAGTGTGGGTGGGACAGGGGAAGCAGAGTCCCAAGAGGTGAGAGAAGATATTAATCTAATTGTCTTGCTAGAGGAGAGGAAACAGGTATTGATATATTTATTAAGTCAGGAAGGAAATAAACAAGTATGTCTCCTAAGGTAAGAGCAAACACTGTAAGAACAAAAATAAAGTATGTTCTTTAAACCAGCAGAAGAAAATCGTATCTACTCAAAGAATGAGAAGTTTAAAACAGAACAAAAAGATACCATGAAAACTACAAAATAAGGTGGCAGAAACAGTCTTAGCATAGAGTGATTATAATAAATGTACATGGATTAAGTTACCAATCAAAAGTCAGAGCATCTCAAATTGGACACTTTAGAAGATCCAACAATACATTGTTTACAGAAGACAAATTTACAACGAAAGAATGTAGAAAGGCTGAAAACAAAAATATACCAAGCAAATAGGACCCAAAAGAAAGATGAGGCAGCAATCTTAATATCTGACAAAAGAAAATTCAAGGGACAAGGAAAGAAATCATATACTGGTAGAAAGAATAGTAGAGCAAACACATATGCACCTAGGAATACTACCTCAAAAAATATAAAATGACAACTGATAGGACTTGACCAGAAGTAGATGAATCAATCATTTTAATTGGAAGTTTAAACACAAGAAAGTATACAGAGGAGAAAAATGAGCCTTCAGAAATGAATAGATTAAGCCGAGAAAAAAATAAGCAGTGATATAAAAAATCTGAATATTTCAGTCAATAATCTCAATTTATCTGTAGCCAACAGAGTACATATTCTTTTTGAAACACAGAAAACAGTTTTAAAAATTAATCACAGACTAGGCCACAAAGGAAATTATAAGAAAGTCTAAAGAATGAGTGTGATTCAGATTATAGTTTTTGAGCATAATGAATTAAATTGGAAAATATTTTTTAAAAGATAAGGAAAAGTATAATCTAGTTCAGACTACTGGAAAACATTATTTTACTAGAAATACATTATGTCTAGAAAAATAGAAAACATGATATTAAGTAATACTTGGGTTAATAATAAAGTCACCAAGGAATTAAATATATAAAACCAAACGATAATGAAAGTACCTCATGTCGAAATTCTAAGACCACATCTACAGTAGCAGTTAGAGACAGATACATAGTTTTAAATACATTTATCAAGATATAACACACATTGAAAACAAAGGATAATATTCAGGAGGATGAGAAAAGAATAAGCAAAGAAACAGAAAGAAAAGAAATAATAATAAAGGTGGAACAGAAATCAATGAAATAGCAGATAACAACAACAGAACTAGAGGAGATTAAGAAAGCCATAAACTGGTGCTTTAAAAAGACCTGGGGTGAGATGACTTAAGGGAAAAAAGAGAACAAGAAGACCGAAATAGAAAAAACAAAACAAAACAGAATGCTAAAGAGGAAATAACTACAAGTACAGCAGAGATTCAAGAACTAATAAAAGAGTGTTATGAATAACTAACCATACACTAATACATTTTTGTATTAATGTATTAATCAAATTAATACTTACTTTGATACAATTCTTGAAAAATAGAAAAAGCAAAATTCGCCCAAGAAGAAATACAGAACGGGAGTAGACTCTGAGGCATTAAAAATTGATACATTATTGGAGATCTTACTTTAAAATGAAATGTCCAGTGAGTTTGTAGAGGTGGCATCTAGAAATGTCCACAAGCATTAATTTCTATCTTATGCAAGTAATTTCAGAAAATAGAGAAAGAGTAAAAACTGCCCAGCTCAATTTATGAAGTTAAAACTAAATAAGATTAATTCCAAAACCGAATAAGAATAATGTAAAAAAGGAAAATGAGTTTATTTCACTTACAAATGTAGATTTAAAAATCCTAGATGAAATATTAACAAATGAAGCCAACATTATTTTTTTTAAATATAAATATGTCACGAACAAGCATAGTTTATCCAAGAAATGTAGGGAAACATCAACATAAAAATAATCTATCAATAAAATTACAAAATAGCTCAAAGGAGGAAAATCATGATTGTATCAGTATATGAAAAAAATTTTTGATTAAAAGCCTTAGCATAGTAGGAAGAGAAGATCCAGCCATGGAAGCTAACTTATCCCCTTCTAATGATAAAAGTTGACTTGGATGCATGGTTGCCAAGGTAAAGACTACACTTCCCATCCACCCTTGCTACTAAATATGATCCAGTAGTCAGGCTCTGATCAAAGGAATGTGTTCTGAGCCATCTGACAGTATCAAGCGTTCATTTGATCTGACAGATTCACCCCTGCATGTATATACGTTACAGAAATACCTGCACAAGCCCACTGTATCTGTTCTTAAAAAGAATTATAGGTAAACTAGGTGGTGACAAAGAGAATGGGTAAATAAAATATAGTGCTTATGCAGAATTTTAAGCAATTAGAAACAACAAATTTAGTACACAGCAACAAGGAGACATCTTCAAAACAGTACTGCTAACGAATTAGTGTTTGCCAGGAGAGAGCAATTGTTAAAGGATAAATGAAGGAGTTCTTTATAGTGATGGAACAGTTTACTATCTTCAGTGTGGTACTTATACAAATCTATACATGGGACAAAATTACATAGACCTATGCACACACACACACACACAGAGGTCATGTGAAAACCAAATAAAATCTGTGATTTAGTTAAGAGGAATATACCAATATCTATTTCCTGCTTTTGATATTGTAATACTGTTATAAAAGATGTCACCATTGAAGAAAGCTGGGTGAAGTGTTTACTGGCCTCTAGGTAGTATTTTTGCAATTTCTTATGAATTTATAATTACTTTACCATTAAAAAAAAAAACTAGGAGAAAAGTTGGGTGGTTAAGTCTATTGACTATTCCAGAACAATGAGACATTTTTGCAGACAATTACAAGTCTATAGGAGAAATCAAAAGTCAGCCAGCAAACATCATCCAATCTATGCAGTCAGAGTCCAGAAACAATAGCAGAACTAGAGGCAAAGTGGTCAGGGGTGTCATTATCTTTGCTCTTGCTGTAATTTTATTTCCTGACCAAGAATATCACGATACACTTGTTGTGGCAAAAGGCTGCTCTCTGGCTTATAGGTGCAGGGATGTGCAGAGCTTGGTGCTCAGCAATGAATGCTCTGTTCTCTTTATTACAGCAGTGAATGAGTCTTAATCTTAAAAAAAAGAAAAAAAAGGTATGAAATACCAATGCTGCTGAAAAGCCATCTTATTTCCTTGTTCTCTAAGAAAAGGTCCAACTCCTTACTGCCATTTTTGAAGCACTTCCCTACCTGACCTCTACCTGTCTCTCAAGCATCTTCTCACACCCACCCCCACCACTAAGTTCTAGGCAGATGCAACTTTATTCGGTTCTTTAAATATATTTAAACTCTCACTTCCAGGCCCTGATGCCTTATTTGGCTACCTTCTACTTGTCCTTCAGGCTCCAGATTAAATATCATTCTTCTTACCTAAGGCCCCAAACTTGTTCCCTAACAGACTAGAGTCCCAGGCACCTTCCTGAGTTCCTCACAGCACCATGACCATCCCCTTCTACAACCTCCCTCACATTTAAGAGCAGTCACTTGCTGAATGCTGCTTAGAGCTGGCCTATGTGTCCTGGGTCTGTCTGATTTGCCTCAGGATCACCAGTACTTAGTATGGTGCCTGAAACACAGTAGGTGCTCAATAAATATTTCTAAACAAATTCATTCATTTAATCATCAAAATACATTTTCACAGGCACGACTGGGTCAGAAGCCAGAGGTCTGCCTCTGCTGCCTCTGACCTGCAGTAGAGCGTAATCCATGTGGTAGATTCTTCCCACATCAGGAACAGCACGGGCCTGGTCAGGACTCATCCGAGCCCTGGTACAGGGCTGTGTCTACGGGTGAGGGGAGGACCAGGACATTCCATGAGAGGTGGGCAGGTGGCAGCCAGGGAAGAGCCCCGGGACCTGAGGTAGGTTCCCCCTCATGCTACATGGTCCCCACATGGAGTGAGCTTGAGAAAACAGGGAAGTAATTTCTGGAAAACAAAGACATTACTGTGAATATTTTCATCTTTTCCACCTTCACCATCAGCAGACTGAAAATTGACCCTCAGAAGACATGGGGAGAAAGGCAGGTGGTCTGAAGAGGTAGGTTTCCTCTCAGAGAGCAGCCCACAGAGATGCTAGCTGCTTTGTTTCACTCCTGCCTCAAGGTCAGGCCACTCGAGTTGACTTTACAGGATGCGGTTGGGACAAAGCCGGCTACTTGTGCCTTGAGAGTGCTAAGATTAATGATAGCCTGGTAGCACCAGAGTTACCTGAAGTAAGACTGCTGGATAACCAGTGTCTGAATGAATAGATCCCACATCAGTATGCCCATCAGGGGAGGCAAACCCTGACAGGAAAAAGCCAGGTGTCTGTGACCTAGATTGGCCCTGCATCGACTAGGCTGACGAGAGCTGGTTTCACCACAGAAACACATTTCTGAGGACACGAGGGGGACAGGCAGAGGAGAAATTCTTGCTTAGGGAGCAGGCCCGTCACCCGTGTGTCGTACCACTCGGTGCCCTGGGGCAGGGGTCTCCTGTGAAGCTGTGGGGAGGTGGAGCACATCCCTTCTATGCTTCACAGAGACATGTGTCTTGGGCCAGGCCCGAGGAGAGCCTGCTGGTGTGACCTCTGAGTGGCCAGGAAGCCCCACTGCCCCCCGAGGTGGCTCCCATCCCAGTGCCTGGGAACGGAAATTCCACGATTAAACCTGCGAGTGTTTCATTGTGGAGCAGTGACGAGCAACCTGAGGGCTCAGACCATCAAACTGGCCGGTGATTTTGGGGTGAACGCCCCAACTTTCTAGTGATTAAAGAGCCATGTCAGTTTCCTCGCTGACCTCCTTTCATTCAGTGAAGTAGGTATTCCAGGTCTTAAGATTATACTTTTTTTCTTTATTTTCATTACAGTGGGAAGCAGACTGGGCCTGTGTGCATTTTATTCTTCCTGAGTGTGGGGAAGGCGCCTCACCTCCAGCTCAAGGGTGTGGACCCTGTTAGAAGGCAAGTCCCTTCAGAAGAGCGCAATGGTGGGATGAGACTGGGGGACCGAGTGTGTAGTGTAGAGAAATATGGGGAGCGGAGGGGGGCAATGTTGCCCTCTCAAAACTCCTCCTGAGGCCGGCCCTGCTCAGAGCGCACTGGGCCTCGGAGCCCCGGGGCAGAGGGATGGCGGCCGGGCTCTCCTGAGCAGCTGTCAGGCCCATGGAACCCCGCTCTGGGCAGCTCCAAGAGCTGCCTGGAAGAGGAAAGAGAAGTCTATCCTCTTCTAAGGCCCCTGTTCTAGGGGAGACGGTCTTTCCTCAACCTGTAGCCCAGGAGAGAATCTGCAGGGAAGAGGCCAGAGGAGCCCTGCTCAGGGGAGCCCTCCTCGGGGGGACTCCTCTGGAGTGCCCCCTGGAGGGGGACTCTCCTTAGTGGCCATGCATTTGGGGGGGCACTTCTGAGGGTGAAGTCCTCAGGGGAGCACCTCTCAGGGGGAGCAGTCCTGAGTGGGAATCTCCTCAGGGGTAGCTCTCCTTGGGGAGAACTTTCTTTCCCCTCTCCAGTCCTTGTCATGTAAATTATGGCAGTCAAGAGAAGAGCCACATCTGTTTCTGCTTCCTTACAGAACAGGATCACACACCATGTCTTATACCCTCACTGAAAACGCAGTCACACGCACTCACGGCAATGCTTCCCCTCAGCAGACACTGGTGTCCCCAGGAATTTCAGCCAGTGTGTGAGGAGCATGGCAAGGACGGTCTGAGAGCCCTTCTCCCTCAAACCAAACTATGCTTGTGGCTGGCCCTGGACTGTAGCATCCCCTGAGGACTCCCGGAGAGGCTGGGCACTCTGCTGCCCTGGGATGTGGGAGCACCTGGCTTGGAGCCGTGTGCAGTGGAACTGTCATAACTCCAGCCCCAGGACCTGAACCCCCGCACTGTCAGGTCTCAAGAACTTCCACCGTAGAGTATGTGATACAACAAAGGTGTGCAGGGGCAGCCCTATGACCACGTGAACATGACCAGACCTTGCAGAGAGGGGACGGAGGGCAACGTGAGGCAATTCTGAATATTCGTTGGCACCAATGAGCATATAAAGTCACTTAGAAAGTTCAGGAAGTTGCTCAGACCTCTTCAGAAGCTACCATGCCTCCTTCCTCTTTAACCTTATTTTTCGTTTGTCCATTTGTTTTTCAGTTCAGAGGGCCAGGAAAATGTAAGATGTGCTCTTCATTTAGTCGTTCAGTCATCCATCCATTCCTTCAGCAATTTTCCTTCAGGAATTTTTTATGGTGAACATCTGTCAGGCCAGGCACTGCATTAGGCACTGGGATAAGGATGAAAAACATCACAGCTGGTCTAGAGCACTCACCGTCCAGGTGCACACACACACATTTCCCGAGCCTCATCGGCCTGGGGGAGAAGGCAGGCTGGAGCGACAGGGATAGTGGTCTTTGACTTGGACGACCCACAAACCGTTGTTAACCTTCAAGCCCCACTCAGTGTCCTGGAGGCAAAAGCTCCCTGGAGCTGCAGCTGCTTCCTCCCTTGTCACTGCCCCTCCCTCGTCACCTGCGCCCCCGTGCCCGCCCACCGCTGCCCGGGAGCCGGGTGGGCACTCAAAGCAGTTTCTGTTGAACCTCTGGTGTCCTTTGAGATTTCCAGGCTCTCAGATAAAGCCCTGTGGCCCTGGAATCTCTTTTTCTCTGGGCTGTCCCACTTCTGTGGTGTTGTGAAGACAGCATTTACCAGTTTTGGGAATCGTCCATTTATCTCACCTGAAGCAATCTCAGTCCAAATGTACATGATATCAGACCTTTTCCTGTTGAGAGTGAAAAAGTGCTGACTGGGGTAGGAGAGGAGGGGCGATTCCTAGCGGTTGGGGGGCAAAAAGGAGAGCAGGAGAGCCATGGACAAGCTCCCTCACTCCACCCCCTGACCGGGCTAGCCTGGCTGGGCTGAAGCAGACAAATAGGGGCCACGGGCATCCACATCTCGTTAGACCACAGAGGGCACCTTAGGTGGGTGTAAAAGTCTTAAGGATTTAGGTTATACCAAAGTCGTGTCTCCTTAAAAAAAAAAGAAAATCAGTCCTTCGAAGACATGTACCATCAAACATCAGAATGTGACATTTTCTCTGCTGGATTAGCTCCACAGTCCATGCATCCATTAAACAAATATTTGCTGATCTACTCTGTACAAGGACTGAGAAAGGTGTAAGAAACCAGCTCATTCTCTCAAAATGCTTAATTCGTGGCCGGCAAGATATGGAAGGATGGGGTTTTCTTTTTCCTCACCATCCCCACCCTTCCCCAGAGAATAAACCTCCCAGAGCTACAATAATAAAGGAGGTTGTTTTGTTGTTGGGGAACCCAGGTCTTGGAAACAGATAGTTTTTGTATAAGATACAGGAGATACTCAGATAGGAGGTTAACATTTGCTATCTGAGAGATTACATTAATTTCCAATATTCCACCTGATGCTCAACCTCCCATGAGGGCCCCTTCTCAACTTTCTTCTACTCCAGCATTCAAAGTTCCCCTTCTCCTCTTCCCAAGATGAAGCAGAGAGTAACTGGCAAGGTATCCAGAAGCTTCCACACAGAAGAGGTGGGACTTGGGGGTGGTGCTGTGGAGGGAAAGGGTTAAAATAACTGCCTGGGAGGAGAAGAGGGGGCAGCAGCAGGAAGATCGGGGAATGGACCCTGTCACCCATGGCAGTCACCCTCTGTTGACCCCACGGTTGAACAGGATTGGTTCTGTGCCCATGAACCGACAGGGGAACAAATTAAGAGACAAAGTAAGCTGACCATTGGGACCGTGAATGCTTTGGATTATAAGGCTCCAGACAGACATAAAGAGCTGGTTTTACATTCTCTGTGATTCCATTTGTGTGTCTGATCCAATGAGACCTGCATTGGGTCACCTTTCCCATTCCTCCCCCTCCTCCTTCACCAGCACGCTCGCTCCTTGGCAACAGAAAGTGGGGAAGTGAAGGTGGCCTCCTGGAACCGACTGACCAACAACTGAGGGACCATTCTTGTCTGGCTCTACCACCTTCCACAGAAGAGATGGTGCCACGTTACAGGCGTACACGTGAATGTTAAGTAGAGCTCACGAAGTGCTTTGTGAGCCCAGAGAAGGGAGACGTTAATTCCTTCGGCTGTGATGAAAGGAAGGCTTGATGGAGGAAGCAGCATTAAAAGGGAGCTTTAAAGGACAACTATAATCTAGGTCTGCAGAGACAGAAGGGGGGGAAATTCTAAGCAGAGAGAGCAGAGGTGAAACGGGAATGAAAATGAGATGTGTAGTCTTTATTTATCAGGGGTGTCATGGGATATCATGTGGAAAATCATTGTGATTATTTATCTCCATGAGGCTGACCTTTCTGCATCTTTGCAATAATAACCTTGGCAGGAACTTACATAAAATCCCAACTGGAACTGAATATTCATTTCTTATTTTTAACTAAACCACAGATCAAACCAAACTTGAAGCACACACACACACACAGAGCACATATACTCCTAAATTTGAACCAGACAATAGAATTCTGCTTATTTTAAAAAGCCATTAAACCAAAATTGTTGACAAGAAAGGTATATTTTTGAATTCTAAATTATTTTCCTCTTCTAAATATAATACTGCATTTATTCTAGTAATCTGTGTTTGTAAGCCTTCTTTTTATCAGCACACAGAATTCAATGAGGCGGGACTATACATAATGATATTGATTTCTGCATGTAGCTTGCAGAATGAGTCTTCATAATTAAACCTCTGTACTTTGCTATATCCACAGGCTATCAGTCAGGGTCCTTAATTGAAAACACCATCACCTGCTTAGCTAGTTTGAGCAAAAAGAGAATTTATTATCGGCTATCAGGTATCACACAGACTCTCGGAGAGGGCCAGAGGGTTGGGCGTGGAATCTGCATCCAAGTGTATGACTCATCACAGGATTGTATCAGAAAGACCACACAGGGTGGCACTAGAGTGCCCACTGGTGATGCCAGGCACTGCACGTAAGAAGCTCTGCCACTGCTCCCCGCAAAAGCAGCCAGTCTGCTGCTCTTCTGAAAAAAAGATAACCGGTGTGCTCCTGCCCTTCATGTTGCTCTTTTCCAAGTCCAATTCTTATCCTCGGCATCAGACAGGCAGAGTCTAGAGAGCACACCCGCTCCCTGCACCCACATGGGAAGACAGGGAACAGAGTTCTGGCTGCCACCTTAGGAAATGCAAGTCCACACTCGATCTCAACAATATGGGAAGTTCCCCAAACATAGGAAGCTGTTCAAATAACTTGGGTTGGTCACAGAGCATGGCTGGAGTCCCCTATACATGCATATGAAACCATGTGCCATGGTGCTATGTCAATTAATTTTACTGACATAAAATTCTGTGTTCAATTTGTTTAGCATTCCAGAGATTTCTGTTCCTGACAATATTGTAAATGAAATAGACTGAGAAAATATCCCATTACACAGCATCGAGAAATTCTAGATTTCTAGTATCTATAATGACAAAAATGTATCAGATCTCCTCTGAAGGTCATCACAGACCTTGACAAAAAAAGGTAGTGAAATATGTGCCTAAATGAAGCTGAAACTCGAAAACTTAGCAGTGAGCTGACTCTGAAGCTGTAGCTGCCCTTTGGAGATTTGCTGATTCCCATAACCCAGAGTTCTGAGTTTAATGGTTGTTTAAGGACTGAAGCTAAAACCTCGGTCCATCCCAAGGTGAGAGTTGGAGCAGAGCCCCGTAGAACGTCGACATAGTCAAAGAGCCTCAGTGAAAAGGTGTCTGCAGAAAAGCTGCTCAAAAGCAAAGACTGTCACTGAGGAAATTTTTTCAGCCTTTGCTGAAGCTGGCCAAGGAAAAAAAAAGTCTCTCCTAAAACTTTGAGAGTTGACTCTGTACGGGTGGCGTAGCCCAAGAAGACACAAGCTGAGAGCGTTAGTGAAGTGCCTTCAGGTTTGTAGTGCACACGGTGACAGGCAGAAGCAAACACTAATTGTCCCTAGAAGGCATAGCCTCGATCCAGGGCTCTCAGGATCCTCACAAATACAGTTCAGCCAAATGCAGGATCACATCACGAAATTATAAAAGACATAAAGAAACAAGCTACCACATACAAGAGCCATCAAAAATAACACAGTCACGTCGGATCATCTAGGACCTCAAATACCAGAATATGGTACAGTTTAAAATGCTAAAGGAAAGGGAGAAAAAGGAGTTGGAAACATAAGCAAGGAAAAAGGTACCATCAAAAAGGGATGGGTTACACAATGCTTGATGCATAGCTGAAGAGAGAATAAGTGAACTGAAAAAATGCAAATGTAAATTTTACTCAGAATGCAAAACCAGGAAGACAGAAAGATGGGAAATACGAACACGAGGTTAAGAGATGTGGAAAACAGAATGAGGTCTAACACACGATTAAGCAGAACTCCAGAATAAGAGAACAGAAGGACTCAGGGATATTAGAGTTTAAGGGGCACACCAGTAAATGACAATCTATTCCCCATTGTGTTTGGGATAAACTGAAAGATGCAAATTGGTCAGGCAGATGGAGACAGAAATGCCGTGTTTCTTACTGATGGAACTGTTGAATAAATATGCATTAATAATAGCCTTCCTAATATTGCATCTCAGAATTAAGCAAATACATCCATCCTATCATAACCAGTACTGGACAGCTGAAGTCCTGACCCCTTTCTCCCATCCTCCACAGTATCTTCCCTGAAAAACTTTAGCACAGAGAAACAGAGAGGAATGTGTACCCTCTGCAGTGAGCTCCCAAAGAGGAAGAGCACACAGGCTTAGCTGAGCATGCTTAGAGGCGTAGCCCAACCTCACCCATTGGATAAGTCATCGTTTCTCCAGGGAAGAAGTGAGGAGAAAGAGAAGCCAGTAAAGACTTAAACATAAGACAAGACACCATAAACCTCTTAGAAGAAAACATAGGCAAAACGTTATATGACATAAATCTCACCAATGTTCTCCTAAGGCAGTCTACCCAGGCAATAGAAATAAAAGCAAAAATAAACAAATGGGACCTAATTAAACTTACAAGCTTTTGCACAGCAAAGGAAACCATAAGTGAAACAAAATGACAACCTATGGAATGGGAGAAAATATTTGCAAATGATGAGACTGACAAGGACTTAATTTCCAGAAGATATAAACGGCTCATACAACTTGAGAAAAAAAACAAACAACCCAATCCAAAAATGAGCAAAAGACCTAAACAAGCAATTCTCCAGTGAAGACATACAAATGTCCAATAGGCACATGAAAAAATGTTCAATATAACTAATTATCAGAGAAATGCAAATCAAAACTACAATGAGCTATCACCTCATACCAGTCAGAATGGCCATTATTCAGAAGTCCACAAATGATAAATGCTGGAGAGGCTGTGGAGAAAAAGGAACCCTCCTACACTGTTGGTGGGAATGTAGTTTGGTGCAGCCATTATGGAAAACAGAATGGAGATTCCTCAAAAGGCTAAAAATAGACTTACCCTGTGATCCAGCAATCCTACTCCTGGGCATATATCCAGAGGGAACCTTAATTCAAAAAGATACATGCACCCCAATGTTCATAGCAGCACTATTTACAATAGCCAAGACATGGAAACAACATAATGTTCATCGACAGATGACTGGATAAAGAAATTGTGGTATATTTATACAATGGAATACTACTCAGCCATAAAAAAGAATAAAATAATGCCATTTGCAGCAACATGGATGGACCTGGAGACTGTCATTCTAAGTAAAGTAAGCCAGAAAGAAAAAGGAAAATACCATATGATACCACTTATATGTGGAATCTAAAAAAAGACAAAATTATTTACAAACAGAAACAGACTCGCAGGCATAGAAAACAAATATTATTACCAGAGAGGGCAGTGGGAAGGAGGTGGGAAGGGATAAGCTGGGAGTTCAAGATTTACAGATACTAATAAATATAAAAAATAGATAAACAACAAGTTCATATTGTATAGCACATGGAACTATATTCAGTATCTTGTAGTAACCTATAATGAAAAAGAATACAAAAAGGAATATATGTATGTATATGTATGAATGAAACATTATGCTGTACACCAGAGCTTGACACAACATTGTAAACTGTGATCTCTTCGTGAGATGGCAGAAGAGGAGCTCAAAGAGTCGTGCACCTGCTCTTAAAAGCTTCCTCCTGGAAGTAATACACATCATATTGGCTGACAGCATTCTTATCAAAGTTAGTCATGTAGCTCCGCCTAACTTTGAAGGAGCAGGAAAGTGTGTCTTATGTCTGGAAGGGGAGGAGAGCCCTTGGAGAACACAGTATTGAGTACCACAAATGTTTTTAAAAATAGGATTTATGTTGAGAATTTCAATTATTAAAATATCATCTCCCTCATTCTTCTTGTTCTCCCTCACGTCCTGTTCTGTACACCTAAAATCTATTCAGCTAAAGCATACATTTCAGGAAGGTGTAAATTTATTTTCTTTGATAAATCCATCATTTCCAGATCTATCTAGCAATAAGTCCTATATTTGATTTTTCTTAGAGAAAGTTTTGATGAGCAGTAGAGTTGAAATTGGCTTAGAACAAACAGATTGTTTCAGAACTGAAAAGGACCTTAGAATGTTACAAAGGTAAGTTTTTAGGAGGATCAGAAGAAATCTACATTGTCAAAATAAGAGTTTGATTTTAACGTCAATCAATATTCCCTCTGGTACTTCTGTCAGTATCATCATTTGGTCCTTTTCCGCTGTCTTATCCTCATGCAGACTCATCATCTCTCCCTGGACCAGTTAATTGCCTCTAGACTGTCTCCTTGATTCCCCAGTCCCCATCCAACCTGTGCCCCAATATGAGGCCTGATTGTGACACTCATTTGCATTCAGTACATGGTTTTAAATATTAGACACTGTCTCTTGGACTTTCACATTATTTCCTAAGTGTGTTTTGTCTCTCTGTCAACACACTGAGCTGAGGCCCCTGAGGATTAGAAACATTTCATATATTGTGGCATATTTTCTCCCATCCTTGTTTCCTGCCTTTTCCAGCACCTGGCCCTGAACACTGTGTGTTCACAGTGCACTCAATAAATACTAGATGAATTGAATTCTCTAAACCATACTAATTATTCATTCTGCTCAAGTCCCTGTGTCTATGTAGAATGATGGATTTCCAGACACCAGGACTGAGGGTCAATTCAAATCTCTTGAGAGTCTATTGGATTTACAGTTCCACAGCACCTTCCCCTGTCCCCACTGGTAAATAGAGGGCACAGGATGATGCTGCCCACGATTTCTAGGCAGCTGCCCTGCATTTAATGCCATCCCTAGAATTAGTTCTAGTGGCAGCCATGAAAATAAACCCACTTTTTTTTTCTAAATTCTGTCAACAAAAGGGCCAATGAATGTCAAATTAATGACTCATTGAAAGTCCACTGCATCCTGTTTCTGACTTCTTGGAGGAAGCAGACCCCAAGATTTCTGAGAACACTCTTAGCAATTTCTCCACTAAGCACTCTTTTCAGATGTTTGCAAGAGTGACAATGTCGCCATTATTGTAAGTCTAAGACTCTTGCAGGCATTCTGATGTGAGATATTTAAGTATTGTTCTAGTTTATTTCTAGTTTGAATTGAAAAGGGTGAGTGGATGGAGGGATGCTGTGGGTCTCACCTTTTTGCTTGTTCTTAGGTAATGTGATTATACATGTACAAACCAGAAAGATTTATTATGTAATAGGAAATGGCACTTCTAATTGTTGGGGTTGATTTTAATATCCCATCAAAGAAATTAGCAAAAGGGCAAAGCCACAGAGAGCAAAAAGTAATAGGAAAACTGCACAAGTCATAACACATATAAATGCTACCACTGAAATGTGTTCAGTGACTCACTATGTGCTGCAGGGACATGCAGGAACTTCTGCAAAGATGCCAGAACCTTTCCAGTGTTGGGTAATTCCACAAAAACAGTCTGGCCTGATTAAGGTATATTATTTAAACTGTGGACTTTTCAGCATTGTCTGTAATGTTATGGACTGTGAATACTAAGTTTTCATTTTTCATAGTGAAATTCAAGACAGGATATTTGTACGAATAATTCACATGAGGTAAGAAATCACTCTGGGGGAGGTTGACAAAGAGATCCCACTAGTTAAATACCTCTGCAATCTAACACAGTTGTACAAGTTTGCCTCTCTTACTAATTTTTAGTAAATTTGATAAAGTCATTGTGGCTGTCTGCAATAACAATGTCACTGGGTTTATAACTACAGAGAGTGTCAGAGATGGAACTGAAACAAGTGTGGAATCAATAATGAAAAATAAATTAGATTCACTGTTTTGAAGTGGAATACACCTCTATCAAAGGCAAGAACTGAGCTATACGAGACTCTATAAAAGGTCATAGATGAAAACATCCTAGTATCCAAAGTTACCATACAATTAAAATGTATTTTCTTCCGAATAGTGGAGACATATTATCTGAGGAGTCCATTTATTCATGCTTCTCCACACAGAATAATAACCAATTAAAGTGACAGCACTTATTAGATATTGTTAATGATTCAACTTTGAAACAGTCACAAGGCACTGTTCCCTTTTTAAGCTTCTAGAACAGTTATTTAAGGAGCGTTGTTACATTTAAAGCGAGCTTTTTTTAAAAAATGTATCTTTTGTGATTTCTATTCTATGTAGTTAGGATTTTCTCAATGTTATGCCTTCAAAACAAAACATGGAGATCAATTGGCTAACATGAGATTTAATTCGTAACATCTGATTTAAAGTTACTGTGTTTCTCAAAACAGTCTCGTTTTTGACTGATTGATTTAACAGCAGATAAATGGTATAAATTTGAAGTAAAAGAAAAAAACTTAAACTAATAAAATATTAGGGATTTTGACCAAGAATTTAAATTTAATTTAAGATGTTTATTGCATGGGAGGGATATAGCTCAGTCATAGAGGTGCTGAGTTCAATCCCCAGTACCTCCATTAAAAAAATAATAATTTAAAAATAAATAAAATATCTACTGCAAATAAAAAAATTTTTAGAACAGTGGAATAAACTGTAGTTATGTTTAGAGCCTAGTTGTGGCTCTAGGACCCTCACTGTGTCACACTGAGGCATTCTATGTATAAATAATTGTCATTTAATAGGTAGAGTTGTGCAATCTTAGAGCCTCACAATCCTAAAGCTCGTGATAAAGCAACGTTCAGGATCCACATATCATTTTACATTTGCCAGAACACTTTCACATTCATTACCTCATGTAACCCCCAGAATAATCCTATGATACAGAAAATACCCTTTCAGGGCTGGGTGGACAGTGGGTGATGTGCCACAGGACCGAGGCTTGTGTTGGATTACTTCAGAGCAGATGGTCAGCAACCAAGGGGAAGGGTATAGCTCAGTGGTAGAGCACGTGTTTAGCATGCACAAGGTCCTGGGTTCAATCTCCAATACCACCATATATAAATAAATAAATAAACTTAATTACCCATCTTCCAAAAAAAGAAACCAGTGGATTTGGGGAGGCAAGACAAGCCAAAAGAGCCATGGCAATAATAATGGAGTCAATGGTTCCTTGACTTTTGCACAAAATCATTCCTTGAGGGCTGCCATGTGGGCACAGTGAGGAAAGGTGAAAAACTGGGGGAGATAGCCTTCATTCTTCAACCCTGGGGGAGTCTCTGTGAATGAAAGCAAAGCAGAGACACACGGAGGAAAGCCACTGGAAGTCGCCCACTAGGTACTCGCTCAAAGTCGGTTACACTGATGTGGTTTCTCTTGGTAAGGGACCCATCAAAGTGTTTTTACCCAGAGCCGGGGAAGGTACATGGCCTCTTGCCGCTAAGTGCACATAAAGAGGACCAGGAATTTCTATGCAGCTAAGACAAACTATGTGAAGGAAATGTTTAAAAACTCCTTAGAATAGAATACATTTATATTTAATGCAAAAACAGAGCCAAGCAGGCTGAGTGAGAAGTAAAAGCTGAAACCTGAAAGGGAGAAAAGAGTAGGCAAAAATCACAAGATTGTATGAAACCATGATTTTCTGAGCACCTGCTTTGGTGTATGGTATCCCTCAAACTTTCCATTAGCCCTCTGGAAAATTAAGTCTCAAACAGTCTGTTTCTCTCCCAATATCACATGACCATGAAAGTGGTCTGTGTGAGACTTGACCTCACATCTTATGACTGGCTGCAAGCAGGGATCTTTTCAGTTCCTCAGCACTTTTCTGATATATTGTAAGAAAAACTGTGAAGACTTTTAAGGCTGAGGCAGGAAAAAGAGTTCACATAGAAGCCTGAGACTGCTATCCTTGGAAAGGCCAGCTTTTCAAGGTTGGCCATTGTCTGGCATCTGTGAATCTGAACAATAAACAGTTCCCTAGACTGATACAAAACTTTCCCCAAATGGTAAGAGGGCTCAGTGTGCCTAAACTCTGCGTAAGCAACGTGGCTTGTGCTGAACACCTGCTTTCTTCTAGGGGTCAGGAGTTTCACTATGTGCTAGGCAGAGGGCATCGGCATGACCAGCCCCCAGGTAGACACCTTGAACGCAGAGTCTCTGAGCTTCCCCGATAGAAGACATTTCACATGTGTTGTCTCCAGTCATTGCTGGAAGAATTTAAAGTATTTTGTGTGGTTGCTCTGGGAGAAGACTCTCAGAAGCTTGTGACTGGTCTCCTCTGGAGTTTGCCCTAAGTTCCTTTCCCCTTCCCTGATTTTATTTTGGATCTTTTAGCTGTAATAAAGCATGCTGAGTCCTTTGAGTCCTCCTAGCAAGTCACCAAACCTAGTGGTGGTCTTGGAGACCCTTGACATGATGCCTCAAAAGTAGCAAGAAAAATAGTGTTGGATTTCATGTCATTGAAATACTCTGTTTTGATATTTAATTATTAATTCACATAATACTTGGCACAGAGTATTAAAATTCACTAAGTATTAGAAGGCTTACAATAAAGATGGGCAGTCTCTTGCTTACCTCTTCCCTACACCCTGAATTTTACTCCTTATAGGGAATCATTTCCAACTCTTTCAGACATTTCTTGCTATTTATATTCATATTGATATATATGCTTACACTTAATATTTCTTGATTTTTCAAGTTTTGGTATTACCTACTGCCTTCCTACTATGGAAAATACGGATTTAACTATCGTCAACCACCTCCCCCTCCAACACACCCACACAAACTTTTCTTTTTCTCCACTTTGCAGTATGGTTTTTTCAAGCATGATTTCTGGTTAAAAATCAATATTCAGTGTTAACATGACTACGACTACCTAGTATCACAGCAGATCCACAAACTGCACTGTGATTAATTTCCTCTCATATAACTTTAAAAAAAAAATCCTACAGATAATTATTTTACTTTTTTTTTTTGCTCTATCACTAACTATTCTTCTAAACTCTATCAAAGTTTTAAAACTCCTCTCAGCAAGGCAAACAAGTAAGGTAATCTATAATTTGTATTTCTTTTTCTAAGATATCCCTTTAAGGTTCTCTGTCCTCCTCTCCTGCTGTAGATGTGTCATCTGGGAATTCTCTTTGCTTCTCTCCTCTGTTGGATGCCCTGTTTCACAGCTCTCATATTTTCCACGGTCTTGGTTTCATAAAGTGCATTCTCCAGGAGATTCCTAGTGAGGTGGGAAGCCCCATAAAAAAGACCGGCAGGACCCCCAGGCAGGGCCACTACTCTCCTGCCAGCACCATCCAGGTTCCCGGGCCCAGAGGCTCTATCTCACTTTTTGCCTCTGAAACGACTTACTTCTAGGAAAGTGGAACTTACCCCTAATATTCTATTGGTTCCCTGAGCTAACCCCTGATTGGTCCATTTGTAGTAGTTCATTTGCATGGAGCTCACTCCTGATTGGTTATTTCTCTCACTCCTGATTGGTTATTTCTCTCCCCCCTGAATGGTCCATTTCTACAAAGCTTGTTCCTAATTAGTCAACATTTGTTATACATTATTTGCACATGATGTTGCAAAGTGTAAACTGGCAGCTTATAAAAGCCTGTGTAAACCTACAGATGAGGTCCAGAGCTTGGAGTGTTAACTCCTCTGGGCCCACTGGTGTAATAAACCTGAGTTCTCTAAGTCTCTGAGTGCTGCTTGGTCTCTTGCCCAGATCCAGGTTGCTGTCACAAATGAGCTATAACATAATTTTCTGCAACACTAGAAATGGCATAAAGGAGTGAAACGTTTGAGACTTGCATGTCTGGAAGTGTGTTTATTGTACTCTCACACTTAATTGCTAGCTTGGCTGGGTATAGAATTCCAAGTTGATAATAATTTCTCCTCAGGATTGTGCAGGCATTCCTCCACTGTATTCTGGCTTCCAGTGTTGCTGATTAGAATTCTACTGGTTTTCCAATTTTAGGATATCTTTTACCCAATTGTCTAAAATTTCACAATGATGAGTCTGTGTCATTGTTTTGGGAACTCGGTATGCCCTTTACAATAGGGAAACTCATGTCCTTCAAACCCAAAAGATTTTCTTGTATAATTTTCTTGAAAATTTTCTTATTTAATTTTCTCTGGTGTCTCTTTCTGAAAGGCCTCTTAGTGTAATTATACTTCTTGAACTGATGCTTTAATTTTTGTATTTTTCCATATCTTTGTTTTTCTGTTTAGTTTCTAGGGAATTTCCTCCACCTTGTCCTCCAATCATCTGTTAAGCCTATAATTTGATATCATATTTTTAATTTCCAAGAGCTCTATTTCATTTTTCTGAATGCCCATTTTAGATTTTCTTTTCTTTATGGGTGCAATATATCGTGACTTAGGTGATCTTAAGTCCAGGATGCTTCTTTTAATTAATTTCTTTCTGCTTCTTTGTTACTAAAACTATCTCTTATGGTGAAAACTTTCATCAGACTCCTGGTGATTCTTAGCTATCTATTCATACTCATGAGCAAGGAACAAAAGCTGGTTACATGCAGAGATAGTGCTTGCTGACCAATGGGTTTGACTGGAGCGCCATCAGGTGGGGCTTGGCCACTTTGCTGCAGAACTTCAAATGTCAGTGAGGTAAGTCTTTTCTCTTGGGTCAGTCTCTCCCTGGAGGAATCCCCCTGCCTGAGGATGATAATCGTGCATGCTAGTGTTTTAGGAGTCAAGGAAGGAAGGAAATTATGGATCTCACCTTCAGATAGGAGGATTTTCATTTGCTCCCAATTTTTAAACCCTTGCATTATATCAAAAGACAAACCACACTAGTAATTCAAACAGAGGAAAATTTAATTTAAGGAAATATTAACTAGTTAAAGGTGGTTAACTACTGGGGGGAAAAAAGCTTCTAAAAGCTCCAGAAGTAGAAAAAGCAGTTCTTACCTTTAGACTGTTTAGACTGAGGAAGAGTGGGCCCATAAAGGAAATGGGACTAGGAACTAGGAGAGGCAGGCTGCTCCCCTCCCCACCACACACACAAACTGAGATCAGATCTCCTCAAAGAGGGCACAGCTCAGGGGAGGGTACAGCTCGGTGATAGAGCATGTGCTTAGTATGCACAAGGTCCTGGGTTCAATCCCCAGTACCTCCATTAAAAACAAACAGATAAATAAACCTAACTACCACCCCCCCAAAAATTTTTTTAAAAAAAGAGGGCACATCTGCTGCAAGAACATGCAGCCTACCTGTGGGAAAGGCCTGCCAGAGATGATCTGTAGAGGTGGCCTACTACCACAGAGGTGTGGATGGGCTGAGCTGCTGTAGAAATGGCCATCAGGTGAGGACGGTTTTCTGAGGGCCTTCCCAGAGCTGCCATCCAAGTGGCAGCTGGGCAAACAAAATGGGCTGGTCATGAGGGCCACTGAGGTAAGCACCACCAGGTCTCCCACATCAGCCCACAGGCTCCCTCACTGAATGAAATGTAAGAGAAACAACCAGAAGGGAAGCAGGCACCTTCCTGCAGCTATCATCTTGGACTGTCACTCTAGAACCTTCTATTGACAAAGCCTAATTTCAAGCCAGTCAGTAAAGAAAGGTTCACAAGGTCCAGCTCCCATATCACAAATCAGGACGATTAAGGGTGGATCTGAGAGTGAGAAACAACAAATGGATAACTGGCACCCTGCCCTGCACTGGCCTGCTATCTTTGAGCTTAGAGCCTCTTGGTCAACTTATAGAGCATTAATCTTCTGTCTCCTGGTAAGGTAGGGGGAGGCACCTGGGATCTGACTGCTGCTTATACAGACTGTGAATCAGTGCTCCTCTTTTCAGCCCTACTCCTTATCCTTAAGTCCAGAGGTTTCTGGTACCTCTGATCACCAAGTCTCTATGGAGATTTCTGCTTCCTCCACATCACTGCATCATTTACCACTTGTTTGTCCACTTTATAACTCCCAAGATCTTGTTCTAGTGTCTTTCATGATCTTTCTTCTAGTGTCTTTTCTCCTGTTTTTCTTTGTTCTTGTGGATTTATGACTTTTACAAAAATCCACTTACTGCCATTTCATTAGAATTTCAGGTGAGATGAAGATAACTATGTTCTTCAATTACCCATGTTTAATCCCCCCATCTTTTACTGAAAGTTTAAAAATAGTTATTTATAAACTAGTTAGATTAAGCAATGATTAACAAATATTTTTAGTTTGGAAGGTATTTAATTTACATCCATGGGTATGCACCTTTTCAAAACTTACTCTGTAACTGTCAAAATTGGTCCCAGAAACACAAGGACCAAAATCAGCTCATCATATTTGTTGAAAATGCACACTCTTGAATTCATCCTAGAGCTTATGTATCTGACTCTTCAGGAGTTAGGCCAGCTAGTCTGCATTTTAAACACATTTCTCAGATGATCAACAACTCTAAAGTTTGAGAACCACTGTTCTATTTTGTATTATTAACGAATGATAGACTATTTCAATTTAGCATTTTGGTGAAAAGCTACATTTTATTAGAAAAAAGATCATTAAAAAATGACTCTCAAATAAACAATATTTTTTCATTTGCTTGCTTTTTAGCCATGCCTTGTTAAGCCTCACTGGTTAAACAGCCATAAGTGGAAGTCCCATCATTCATCTGTCATTTGCTACCTGAAACTAAAGGAAAAGAGGATTCATGGATTCCTGTGGACCAGCTCCCCAGATTCAGTTGCATGAAACTGACAGCAAATGGCAATGCTCCCATTAGACTGGGGATTAGAAGGAATGTATGTTCCAAGGCCTTGATGAGCTAAATCAATCACGCAAAGTGAAACTCTGCCTTAGTCTTTTGTTCCATTCCTAATCTCTAGCTGACTGCAAAGTGGGAAATCAACCTTCAGCAGTTCCAAGAAGGCCTGAAGCAGGTAACAGGCAACCTCCACCCACCACCCTCCAGGCCTTAGCCACAGAGAGGCAGGTCTGCTCTGTAGCAAGACACTTTGCACTCAAGATTATTTCCTTTTCTTTTAAAATAATAACATTTATGTTCTTTCTGATCATGAAAGAAATATGTGCCAACTGAAGAAAAATTAGAAAACTAAGGAAAATTGAGAATAAAATGAAATTTACCATAATCCCAGAGATAGCCAGTGTTAACATGTCCATGTATTTTCTTCTAGTCTTTTTCTCGCACGTATGTATTTTACATGGCTGAGATAAGGCCTTTTAGTTGTGTACCCTGCGTTTTTTCACTTAACATTTTGTGAGCATGTCTCTGCATAATTAAAGTTCTTCATAAACACTTTTAATGGTTGTATAATATTGTCTATCTATATACTCATTTAGCTACTCCCTAATTGCTGGATATTTACATTGCTTCCAACTTTTTTGCTGTTACAAATAACACGATATGAGGTTTTGTGTATAAATTCTGGTCCACATTTCTAGCTTCTTCTGAAGGATACATGTCTAGAAATTATAAATATTTTAAGCAAAGGAGGGAAGTCCTCTTCTCACTGCAGTTTCAACAGGTCTGCATATTACAAATATTTTTTAACTAAAATGATATATGCATATTGTTTAAAAATAAACATCACTCAGAAGATATAATAGTAAACACTAGTCCCCTGGGTCACTGTGCTCCCCTCCTGTCCACAGCCCAGGGACAATCCACTCAGCTTTTGCAGTTATTGTTTTAGGTGCTTACCTCCGATAATATGTTTACTCTGTGATTTCAAAGTGTAGATGTTATCTGTTCACTTGCTGCTGCGGCAGACAAGGATTTAGCTTATTTGCACCAGCTGCCCTTTCCCCACTTTTCATTCCCACATCCTTCCAACAAATATATCACTATGTTTAAGTTTAAGCAACAACACATCAATAATTATGAAGTAGAACAATAATATCTCATTTTGATTATCATTAATATACTTATTAATGTTTATGTTATGATTAATATAATAATAAATTATTATAACTATATAAACACTCAGCATAGACTCACATTGCACATTAATATTACATTTACTTTCCCAGTCCGTTTTCTTTGGGCTGTGATTTCTGATGTTCTTTCCTTCTTGCATTATCTTCTTTCATCATCACTCACATCTTAAAAATCATTTTATCAGGTATTTTGTTGAGACCCCCATGTTCCTGAAGATCTCTCTGCCTTCAAAATCCTGCTTCAAGATGGGTCAGGAATCAAAGTAATTCTCTACATAGCCCTCTAATCAATTCTCCGGTTTTCAATTCTCCAAGCCTCTTCTGTCCCTTTTGGTACCTGGAGCTTCTACGCTGAGAGGTGCTGTAGGCTGTTCTGCATCCTACGGTGGCTCAGTGGGCGCATAAGCTTTGGTTTCCTCCAGCCGGCTCCAACAAACACCACTCTTCACGAGTTTTGTTAAGCTTCTTCACCCTCAGATAGCCCTCCTCCGGTGGTTCTTAACTGGGGGCACATTTGCCCCTAAGGGAATATTTGGCAATATTTTTTAGTATTTTTAGTTGTCACAACTAGGGAGGGGGGTTGCTACTGACTTCTGGGGGGTAGAGACCAGGGATGCTGCTTAACATCCTCACAAGGCATAGGACATGTCCCAAAACAGAAAGTTATTTATCATTGTAGTAGCATAGAGAAGATATCCACATATATACATTCAAAATGACATCTTTGCATCACGCAAATTATTAAGAGATTCAGTTTCTTCATTCATGAAATGGGATTGATACTTGCGACTATTTTAGGATTATTGGGACTGAGAGGCTGTGTGTACAGAGTCCAAAGCTTCAAAATTCTTCATAACTGGTCGGAAACTTGTTAAAGACAAACACAAATGGAGACGAGACTTGAAAATTTACTGAGCAAACAAAACCAGTTCAGTTACACAAGCAAAATTTAATTTAGCTTATTTTGTGAGACAAGCCAAGCTAACTTGACCTGGGTCACTTCTTGCTTATGTCTCTGCAAATCATAAATGAAACTAAAATTGTTCCCCCAAATTTGTATGTGGTAACCACTAACCAATTCCCCTTTACGTGAGAAAACTCTAATATTGTAACCAACAACTGTGAAGACGAGACATTCCCTGCCTCCACACCACATAACCTGCTTTATAACGAACCTCTGAGCCTCAGTCCATGTTTTGACTTGAGTGTTCCCAGTTTGCAAACTTTTTGCTGTGTGCACAATAAAGTTTTACTGATTACTACCTCAGTGATTCATTGGTTTTACTAGTTTTTTCCTAAACTTTTGATGTTATAAATTGTTTAAAAATGTAATAGTTTGACAGATTTTAAAATGTTATCTTGTTTGTATTTCTTTGTCCAGGTGAGGCTGAAATAGTTTCATAAGCTTATTTTGTAGTTTGCGTTCATTCTGCTGTGATTTGTCTAAGTCCTCCATTAACATTTATTAACATTTTGTTTTTCATAACTCAAATACTCTGGCCACACCAGCTTGTGACTGTAAAACAGAGTCTCATCTACTTTAATACCCGAATCATTACTCTGGATCGCTACATCTTATATTAATAAGAAATCCACTATGTTCCAGGGTTGCTTTTCCCAAATATTACTGAGTCCCCTGAATTATTTAAATGCCTCGCCTCATCACTTGCTGCCCTCTGCTGGGAGAGCAGGAACTTACATCCACCCCACATCAGAGGGGCGGCACTCTGTCACTGCCCTCCCCTCACTCCTTCTTGATGGCCCCACCTGCTGGTTTCGTATGCTTCCCATGCCTTCTGTGGTGGCCGCTGGTGCGCAGGATAACATGACAATGCCCTGCAAGCCTGCAGAGATGGAGCCCAGCTGGGCACCTCCGTCTGCCTCTCCCAGGACTCGTTTCCCTTCCTTCTGGTACAGGAATTAGCGAACCCTCCCAGGTGGAGAGGGATCCTCCAGATAGGAAGACCTCGGTATTCTTGCTGCTAATGTCACCATCTACCCTGAGTGAGTCATATCTTGAAAGTTGCCTATAAAAAATTTCCAGGGCTGGGGCCTGTGTCTGCCCAAACAGAAAAGTACAAAAACCCAAATCTTGATCATCTGTTTCCTCATTTCAACCTAAGTTTAGCCCAGGAGACAAAATGTTTTGTAAATTTCAGGCTTATCTACTAATAGAAAGACCCTAATGTGATTATAAGAATCCCTACCATTTTAAAGTTAGTGTCAAAATTCAGAATTTAATTAGGTCTTGGTCTTTTTTTCTCTTAAAAGCAAAAGCACCAAACCAAAGGATGGGGTATTTGTAAGAGGCTTCCTTCGAAATGAGAGGGCACTACCAAATCACGTAAGGTAAATCTGAGTCAAAAATCTGAGAAATCTGAGTCAGTATAAATAATGAAGTTATTCCCACATGTGGGTACTGGGCACCTTGCTTCATTCAGAATTAAACTGCAATTTGGACAGAATTGGTTATATTTCTATTTCATTCTAACATAGAAATAAACTAACGTTCTGCATTTGATTTACAATTATTATTCTAAGCCACCATTATGAAATTATTTCTCAACTCTTATTAAAGAAGAGGTAACCTTTTGGTCCCAGTAAAGGTGACTTGACAATTTTAAACATGGGAAGAAGTCTATCTAATTGTAAGTCACTGCAGACAGTGACAATGTCCATCACATCTTTGTACTGGCATGGCTCCTGCCTCCTGGGGTCTGGCACCTACCAAGCACTCAATACAGTTGATCCTTGACTCATGCTTTCCTCTCTCTCTCTCTTTCAAAAATAATAGAAAATATAAATGGACCTGAATAAATTTGGGATGTTTAAAATGGTATCATAAAAGTTACATTGAACCCAACTTTTACTATTAATGGCATGGAGGTATGATATACATATTTAAAAGCATAGAAGATATTATATCGTATTTAAAATGAACTAATGACTAGTCGGTAGACTGCTATCTTAATCATTTTATCTCAGCCTAGTTAATGTAATCTATAAGCTTCTTTAGAACACATGCCTTAGCTGCTTAACACTAAGGAAACTCCCTCAATCCTGTGCTCTTTATTTTTAATTTCTTTCTTTTTGGGGGGAGGAGGGGGAGAGGTAATTCAGTTTGTTTGTTTGTTTGTTTACTGGAGGTGCTGGAGACTGAACCCAGGACCTTGTGCATGCTAAACAAGCGCTCTACCGCTGAGCTATACCCTCCCTCCAACCCCATGCTCTTGAAGAGGTTACGACCTAATTAGAAGACTTCCTCTCTTTTTGTCTGGTTGACATACACCCGTTACTAAGATCTCCAAGCTCAGAGCAGAGACATGGAGGAGACAGAGGAGGGCAGCAAGCCAGTCTGGCAGAAAGGCTGCGGCATTAGGACTGAGAGAGGCTGCACTGAGGTCCAGGTGGCCTGGGGGCCCTCCGTAGAGACTGGTGAGCCACCCTCTGTACCGCAGCCACACAAGTCCTAATCCTAACGACTGAAGTACTTCAGCTCATGTCTTAGCTTCCTCACTGGTCACTGAGGTCTTTAGATCAGGGATTGTTCCCAAGTGCCTTCCGTCAGCTGCACCCATCCCACACCTTGCAGGGAGTAGATGCTTAATAAAGCAACGTTCACTGATGATCTTAAAGGGTGGGTAAAGACTGACTGACTCAATAAAGGAGAGATGAGAACTCACTGCCTGTTTGCTCTCCCTCTGCCCTGAGCGAGTTCCTGACTGGGATTCCCATGCGTCAGAGACCTCAGCCTCCTGAGGAGATGACTCCCCTTCTCAGACCCCATCTCAGAAGTCGGCATCGCTCCTGTGTTCCTCCCCACGTTCTCCCCTGTGCCCCCTCCAGGTCTCCTTGGCTGCATGTCAGAAGCCCAGGAGTCCAGCTCCCACTGCTGCACACCGAGGCCACACCTGAGCTTTCACTGCCCCTGAGGAGGAAGTCCCTCCCGACAGCTGTCCACCTCCCCGTCTCACCCTGTGAACACTCAGGGAGGAGGACCAGTCTATGGTTTTGGAACCTGGTTCTTAGATTTGACTGGTTATGCCTCCTGCTGCCCTGATCCCCATCCAGAACCAAAGTATGAGCTGGGTGCCCATGGTGCCCTCTTCTGTTGCCATCTGGGCCCAGCCCCTTGTCCCACTGGTCATGCATGACAGATCTCTTAATGTCATCTGCCATCCACCTGATGGCATGTGATGTGAGGACTGACAGCTGGGGCATCTCTGGTCTTGCTGCCCATTCTTTCTGAGTCTTTTTTTGAACTCACTCCCTACATCAGGCACTATGACTTTTTTCCTTACCTATTGACTCACACCTGCAACCAGGCCATTTTCCCTGCCCTGCACCAGGTCCAGGCCCCTTCTCTGCTCTGTTCCATCCTCCTCCAGTTGCCCCTCCTGACTGAGCCTCAAATTCTGATGTTACATTTCATTTAAGGGAATTCTTAGGGCCTGGGATAACCACACCCAGAGAGTATGTGTTAATGGATTAGTGTGTGAATTCCAGATTGGGACTGAAGGGACCAGGTCTTCATCTTTGTAACGTGAGTCCTTTGTGCCTTCGCTGGATAAACTAATATTTATTTGGTGAGTAGGTGTCCAAACAAATGAGCAAGCAAACCTAAGGGAACCTCCTGCCAGCCCAACTTAGAGGTCCCCTGAACTCTGTCCTTGCCCCTGTCCAGTTCAATGTTTTCATCAGAGGCTACATTCTGCAAAAACCAATTAAATGGTACTAGGAGGATACATTCATTAAATTACAAATGACAGAATGTGAGAGTTTATTAATACCATACTTCACTAAGTCTAAGATGCACATCCTAACATGTCTAAAATCAGATGCATCACACAATCAATTGCATGTCATACTTTAATTAGCAGGATTTCTTCTTCATGGTAACTTTTTTTTAAATGGTGCATCTTACAATGAAAAGAGTCTTATATTTGATGAAATACAGGATATTGGCTGATGTAATCCAAATCAAAGACTATCAATGAATAGAACAAATGGGAGTGACTCTAACAAGATGGAATTGTGTAGTGATAAACAGTTTAGTCCTGCACTTAACTTTGAAAAACCAATTGCACAGTGAAAGATAAAGACAGCTTGGCTTAAATTCAGTTCCTATCACAGTGGCAGGAATCAGTTTAAGTAGGCTGCTAATGAAGAGTCAATAACTATGACGCTGCCCAAAAAGCTAATGCAATTGCAGGCTGCATTAACAGAAATACAGTTTTCCCAAAACAGGCAGAAATATTTCATTGCAATTTTCTTTGGTCAGACTGAGTTCAAAAAATCTTGTTGCTGTATTTTAAGAGGCACATTAGCACACTAGAGTGCCTGCTTTTATTGAAATTGTGCTTTGGAGTTAAGACTTAGATCTACGTTGAGAGATTACTTTCTAAGAAATAGCATGTGTTATTGAATTTATCATAAGAAAATTACTGGGTGTGTTCTTCAGGAGGACTCAGAAAATTTTCTTTCATTTCCAGATCCAGACATACATAGCTGTGTTTCCTATTTGCTCTTAAAGGACACTGAATTGTATAACTGCCCATATTTCCCTTTTTTGCTTTGGTTGCCAGGAAGTTCAAAAGGCAAATTTAGGGACTACATCTAGCCAAGTTCAGAGAACTGCATGGCATATGTCTATGTACTACATTTGCCTTGGATCAGTTTTTCCTGCATTTATCTTCCCTTCACTAACATCTCCATTGCTTTTATAATCCTGCCATATCATTTATGCTTTGCTCTTTTGAAAATAAGTTGAGGTTATGAATAAAGAAGAGAACAACTAAGTAAAAAATGGATGCATATTCGAGGGAGAGCAACTCAGAAGGCAAGTGATTAGGAAATTGCTTCTGAGAGACAGGAGTGAAGGAACGGTAACTTTCTGGAAAACTTCCTGGGAAATGAGAGCAATCCTACAAATGTTTACATGTTGGAATGCTGTCGTATTAGACAGTGATCGGATGTATTCTGTGTGACTCTAAGATGTAAAACTAGGGTTAGTTAGAGGGAGATAGATCTTTTCTCATGATATAAAAGAATAACTTGCTAAAAATAAGCCAGAATTAGAATGGCTGCATTGGGAGGTAATGTGCTCCCTGTTTCTGGAAGTCCTCAAGTCGAGGCCGGAAGGCCACTTGCCAAGGATGTGAAGGGTGGGATTCCCAGAGGATCTCAAAGTCCCATCTGCTGGTGGGTCAGCGTTTTGGGAAACGGAGGCCAAGGTGAGGGAGGGGGAAGCCACCTGCTGAGGGACAGGCTCAGCCAAGAACCTTGCCTGTGAGCCAGGATTCAGGAAGGCAAGGGCCTGAAGGAGAAGGGCCACCTCCCAGCGAGGGCCATCCCTCTGCCCCATGGGGACATTTCCTAGCACAGTGAAAACCGCACAAAGGGAAATCTGGAGCACAAAGGTTCACCCTGAGCAGCACAGGCCCCTGACCGGCCTTCCTGCTCTTCACCGTCCTCTCAGACAGTCTCACGGGGGGCCCAAGAATGTGGCACTCTCAATTCCCCAGGGGTCTTTTCTATTCCCTTTCCTCGGTTCAAATTCCATTCTTCACTCTGATTGGCCGACAATTACCTCATTGTTCCCTCTCTTGTTAGAAAATCACATCTGCCCTCCGCGCACCCTCCTTTCCCAATTCCTCTTACTCCCAAATGACAGAGAGGATTTCCCCGGCTGTGTGTTCCTCGCCTCGAGTTCACAGCTCCCCATTGTCCTCGACCTGGTGTCCCGGGGCTCAGCCGGCTCTGTCCTGACTTCATTAGCCATGCAGATTTATGCAGCACTTCGCTCCGTCCTCCCCTGCTTCCCTGCTACACTAGAATCCACCGTTTCCCTTCTCTCCACTCTGCTTTCAGCAGATCTGACTCCGAACTGCCTCAGACCCTCTCTCCCACCTTGGTGGGGCATGCTGGGTGTGGACAGAGCTGGCCGAGGGGACCGGCAAGCCTGAGAGACCAAGCTAGGAGTAGGAGAGGAAGAATGAGCCAGCCCCACCAGCAGAGGCTAAAAATAGACCTGGCTGCTGTCAAATTTTCGCAAGATTAGGACCCTCTTCCTCTCTCTCCACTCCTGCCGTCACTCCAAAACAGCCCAACTGCAAATCACACAGCCCTGTGAGGCTTCCCTTCCCATCGAGGCCACTCAGAATGTTCGTCTTGATGTGATTTTGACAGACACAAGGAGGAGGGGGAGGAGGGGGCCCACAGTGCTCTGTTCTCCTCCCTTACCGGCCCTGAGGGACGGCCTCGGCCCCACCAGCAGGATCAACAGCTTTGGGATAATTTACAGCCTGAGACCTCAGAAGGCTGGCACCAAGCCAAGGCCATAAACCTTGTTCAAAGTGCCTTGTGATAGTTTACAGTGAAGCACAGATGCCACTTCCTGACCCTGGGCCTGCCCCTTCAGTGCACGGCACCCCTGCCTGCGGCTCTTCTCAGAAGTTCGCAGGCGTGGGGAGCTGAATCACAGATGGTGAGCAGACACGGTTTCTGGGTCCTGGGTCTCCACACACCTGGTTTCCATTCAACCAGGTCCTTACACACCCAGGTCCTTGCATGCCCAGGACCTCACATACCCGTGTCCTCACTCGCCCAGATTTGTGCACACGCTAGTGCTTGCACACCCGGGCCGTCACATGCCCAGGTCCTTGCAGGCATGGGTCTCTTCATGCTGAGCTGTTGGGCACGAACACAGAGGACAGGGCCGCAGAGTAAGCATGTCAAGCCATATCCAAGGTGGGCCATCAGGAAGGGTACACTGGGGAAATGGCATACAAATGAACTTCCAGAGAAGCCTTGTGGGAAAGGGTGGCAAACTGAGTGGGGATGGGCAAGGAGAGGGCAGGTGTTTGTGGTGGTACACAGACTGACTGTTTGCCAGGGTCACAGAAGTGTAAGTGCCTGGCCAGCATTTGTCTAAACAAAAACGTCACCTTTCTATTTAACAACAAGTCGTGAAACCCAGCCTAACCCCCTTTGACTACAGGAAACTTGTTTTCCCCTACGCTTCCCCTCATATATTCCAGAGAACCCTCCTGGAAGTTCTTCCCTGGTTGGCACAGCAGTCCCTCAAGCTGGGTGCAGGCCCCTCCCTCGATTCCCTGCTGTGAGAGCAATACCAGACTGATAACACTTGACCAGACTCCACCCAAAGCTGAGGCCAAGGGCATCAGAGCACCCACAAAACTAATATAGATGCCCATGCTAGGTGTAGGGGATCACAGAACCCAGAGGTAGTCTTACTGGACATCCCTCTGCCCTCCTTTCCAGCCTGCTTCACTCAGGAAGAAGCCAACCTTTCTCTTCCCACGTCTGAGCTTTGAAATCACAGTGCACCTCGAGCCTCTTACCCCTCACCCTTCACAAGGCCCTCGGCTCTACCTCTTAAGGCTCAGGGAAAGGAGACAGCAGCTCTGCTCATCCCACTCCAGCCCCATTTCTTGCCTCTGACACTGTCTTTCCCCAGGATGGTTGACAGACAATGGGATGGTTGACTCCTTTAGGACCGAGGGGATGACTCAGCCAACAATCTGGCTTCTGAGTTCCTCCATTTGTTCGCCTCCAACAACATTTTCCTTCACTCCACTTCAGCCACTGATTTCTGCAGCTACCTCGGACCTTGTCATCACCAAGAACTGCACCAGCCCTGAAATTTCCCTTTCAAATATCCCAACTCTGTCATGAAAAGACTTGGAGTAAACTTAAATGTGTATTACTATGTGAAAGAAGCCCATCTGAAAAAGCTACATACTGCATGATCCAAACTATATGACAATCCAGAAAAGGCAAAACCAAGGAGACAGTAAAAAGATCAGCTGTAAAAAGATCAGATTCATCAATGGCGACAAATGTACCGTCTGGTGGGGAATGTTGACAGCGGGGGAGGTTATGCATATGTGGGGGCAGAGAGTATATGGGAACTCTCTGTCTTTTAACCAAACTGTGCTGTGGACCTAAAACTGCTCTAAGAAATGACATATAAAAAAAAAATTCAACTAACTTCCTGTCCTTCCAGTCCACCTGCTCTAGTACCCTCTTGGCTACAATTCTCTGGTGACACTGAGACACATCGCATCTCACTTTTCAACAGTCCCTCCTGTCTTCACATCTCTCCTCATCCAGCTTAGATCCCAGGGCCCATCCTGATAAACACTCCCTTGAAATCCTCTCCATTCCCTTCCCTCCTGGCAACACCCACACTCTGACCAAAACTCTATGATTGCTTCTCTCCGCATGTGCCCAAGCCACTAAATGTCTCTAGAGAAGATCTGACACCAGGCTGACTGTGCACTTAGCATTTATGACGACATCCAGACCTGGGGTGTTCAAAGCCACCCAGCATGACTACCATTTTCCACCGTCTGGGGTGACTACCTCATATCTTCTTGCTCTTGCCTTGGACTTTTCACATTTCCTGCCATTGCACCTTCTCAGCAGATAAACTCACCTCATACTTCATTGAGAAGATAGAAGCTTTCGGATGGGAATGCTCTCATCCCCCCATCACCACATCTAGCACCCTACCTGCCTTCCCACCAGCCTCACTTCTTCAGGCCAGTTAGGTGGGTGGAAGTATCCTTCCTCTCATCAGCCAGTCCCTTGGCTTGAGGTCCAGACCCCACTCCTCTTCTCCCCTTCTCCTGCAGAGATTCCCCAGTATCTCCTGGGTTATCAAGTTCTCCCTCCACCGAGCCATTTGCAGCACACTTTTGTTTCTCTCATCTTTAAAGAGGAAAAGACACATGACAAGATGCTCAATATCAAAAGCCATCAGGGAAATGCCAATCAAAACCACAATGACATCACAATGACATACTGCTTCACACCTACTAGGTTGGCTGCAATCAGAAAGAGGGATCATAAGTGTGGGAGAGGATGTGGAGAAACTGGAACTCTCCCAAGCTTCTGGTGGGAATGTTGCAGCCACTTTGGAAAACATTCTGGCAGTTCAAAAAAAAAAAACCTAATGTAGAGTTGCCTCATGACCCAGAAATTCCGCTCCTAGATATATACCCAAGTGAAATGAAAACAAATGTTCACACAAAAACCTGTCTATGTTTCATAGCAGCATCCTTCATGAGACCCAAAAAGTGCAAACAACTCAATTGTCCATCAACTGATGAATGGAGAAATCAAATGCGGCATATTTGGGAATATTATCTGGCAGTAAAATAAATGAACTGCCGACACACGCTACAACACAGATGAACCTTGAAAATTATGCTAAGTGAAAGAAGCCAGCCACAAAAGGCCACATATTATATGGTTCCATTTATATGAAATGTCCAAATAGGCAAATCTATAGAGATTTTTTTAAAAAGTAGAATAGTAGTTGCCTAGGGGTGAAGGAGTTGGGGAAAATTGGAAGTGACTGCTGCTGGGAATGGGGTTTTTTGAGGGGATCATAAGAAACTTCTACAACTGATTGTGGTGATGGTTGCACAACTCTGTGAAAATATTAAAACCCACAGAATTGTGTGCTTTAAATGAGTGAATTGTATGGTATGTTAATTATATCCCAATAAAGCTGTTATTTTAAGAAAAAGAAAATCTCCTTTGAACCCTCATTGCCTTTCATTTACTGACTCATTCATTGCTCCCCTTCAGAGCAAGATTTTTGGAAGAATTGTTTTTATCCACTATCTCTACTTTCTCACCTCCTTTCATCATTTATCATCATTATCATCATTATTATTATTTATTATTGTTGTTGCTATAAAATTGCTATTTATTTATTTCAGAGCTGCAGGTGCAAGAAGTTGAGTTATGCCTGCTGCTCAACTTACGAGTACCATCTTCACTGTGAACAAGGCCCCTCTGTGTTTTATTTTGTTCTCTTCCCTTTGTTACTGATCCCAGTTCTCCTCCATCATATGCACACACACTCAAATCTGTTTTGCCCAAGTACTTAAATTTGTGTTACTCAAAAAAAAAACAATGGTACTGTTTTGTGTTTGTGTGTTTTTAACATACGCAGACAACACGGAGCTCTACCATTCTCACTAGAGACTCTGAGTGCACTGGTGAGAGTGTGGGCTGGAATCCCAGCTCTGCCACTCACTCCCCAGGTGACTCTATGTAAGTTACTTAACCGTTGGTGCTTCCATCCTATGATTCCAAAATGAAGACTCATTCAATAAAGATTCACAAGTACTTACTGAGGGACTGCATGTGCCAGACACTGTTCTAGGTACAAAATTCCTGCCTTCATGAAGCTTATATCTAGAATTGCTGTGAGGAGGAAGTAAATTAGAACATTGAAATCCTATTTATATCATGTTTTTTGGTTTTAACTTAGCATCATATTTTAAAATATCTATGTATTGTATGTGTCTCCAGCTTTCTTGGCAGTGTCCTGAGGTTTGCTTTCCCCACATTTTACCCACTTATTCTCTAAAAACAGAAATCTGAGTTGTATTAGAAGACTCAGACAAGATTATTTAGAAAAGAAAAGCAGAAGTTGGCATGCGAAGAGGTACTAAGGAGTCAGCCTTTAAAAGAACTGGTTCTTCAAATAAAAACCACAGGAGGTATCTAAAGGGAAAGGTACAGTGTGAGCGATGTTACCAAGTTCTCATTCATCTGTTCATGGTGGGAAAAGACCGTTTGTTCTTTTCGTATGATTTTCCTATCCATGAAGGTGATCACCAGCCTTCAGACATCAGCACTGACAAAGTCAGGGGTAGAGCTGTTTCCTTTAGTCAGTCAGTAGCAAATGGGATATGCTTATGGCTTCCGTTTATTTTGGAGAACAGAACTAGACAGGCAAACCTGACATTTGCCACAGTTGTTGTTATTGCTGTTTGTCTCAGCGTGCAAAACGTCCCATCCTGAGATAGTGGGAGGTGACGCACACTGTCCTAACTGCATGAGGACAAAGCAGTTTTGCTTCCACAGTTGCTTCCAAATTCTTGCCACAATACTACTAGGTACATCCTCATGCGTGGCCTCATGGACCTGTGCGTGAATTCTCTGCAAAATGACTCAGGAGTGAGAACATGGGGGCAGAGAATAATATATATCGTAAGCAATACATTTAAATAGTACACAAATATACGTATAAACTATCTAGTAATCAGTTGTAAAGGAACATAGAGGTGGCAGGACAAATATACCAGAATATATTACATAAAATTAAACAGAACAAGCGTTTCAATTAAGAAAATGAAGATTGTCAGGCTTAATAAAGTATTTTAGATACACTGCCTAAACTTAAGGCTACAGAAAGTTTGAATGGAAAAAGATGAAAAAAATATGCTATGTAAAAACTAATTTAAAAAAAAGTTAGTATTACTAAGTTAAAATTACACAGTGTGAGTGTTAAAGCAAAAAGCATTACTAGCTACAAAGTGGTACTCTTTAGAATGATAAAAGATTCAATCTACCAGGAAGATATAAAATTTTAAGCTTGCATGCAGCTACAAAATAGCCTCAAAATTGACATATATAAAAGAAAAAATAGACATACTCACAATGATAGTTGAAAAAGTTAATACACCCTATCTCAGTATTGATAGAAAAAGAAGATTTTTTAAAAATAGAGAGGGCTTAGAATATATGAAAAAACAGTATCAACAAAACTGACCTAATTAACATACATGGAGCATTGCACCCAACATCTGCAGAATACACATTCTTTTTAATTGCACATGAAACATTTAGAAAAACTGATTATATGTTTGGCCATAAGACAAATCTCAACAAGTTTCAATGAATTGAAATACTGCAGCAAGTGTTCTCTAGTCACAACAACTTAACTAAGTCAATAATGAAAATAAAGCTAGAAAAATTCCCCAATGTTCGAAAATTAAGCAATTTGATTCTAAATAACCTATGGATAAAAGATGAAACCACAATGAAAATTATAAAATATTTTGAACTAAATAATAATAATACACTTCAAAATTTGTTGGGCAAAGCTAACACCATTCTTAGAAGGACATTTGTAATTCTTAACACATATATTAGACAAGAGGAAATGTTAACACTCATCCCAAGAAAGTAGAAAAAGATCCAGCCAACTGAACCCAAGGAAAGAAAAGCAAACAATAATAAATGTAAGAGCAGAAATTCTTGAAATACAAGACAAATATGCAATAGAGATGGTCAATATAATCAAAGGTCAGTTCTTTGAAAAGATTAACAAAATTGTTAGACCACTAGCAAGACTGATTTTTAAAAAAGAGAGAGAAGACACATGTAAACAATGTCAGGAATGAAAAAGGTGACATAACTATCGGGAGGGAGCCAGGGAGAAATACCCTGACTTCACTCTCCACCTTTCTCTGAACTCCTGTAGAAGAACCCGAAAGAATTTAAGATAAATTATTAGATAATAAGAAGATATTATGAACAACTTTATGCCAATGAATTTGAAAATTTTGATGAAATAATTAAATTCCCAGAAAAATACAGTCTACCAAAAGAAAGAAAAATTCCACTAATTGCAAATTATTACAGAAATTGAATGCATAATTGAAAATCTTTCCGAAGAAAACTTCAGGCCCAGTTAACTTCACCAGCAAATTCTACCAAGCACTGAAGGAAGAAGAAAAAAAAAGATGTCAACATTATACAAATTCAGAGAACAGAAAACCAGGGAATAATCCCCAAATCATTTTGTAAGACCAACATAATTTTGATTCTAATGTTTGGCTAGCTCATAACAAGAAAGGAAAATATTAGGCTTATCTCACTTATGAACACAGATGTAAAAATCCCAAACAAAATATTAGCAAACCAAGTCCAGCAAAGTATAAAAGGGGTATCACATCATGACCAAGTTTGGTTTATTTGGGAATGCAAATTGGTTTAACATTCAAAAATTAATAAATGTAATTAACAGAGGAAATAGGAAAAGCCATATGATTATCTCGATTAAATTCAACATATACTTGTAATTTTTTTTTTTTTTTTAAAGCCAATCACTAGATGCACTCCACACCACATTCAGGCTTTAGTAAGTTGTAAGGGGACAGAATGACTATCCCCTGGAAGGTCGATTCAAGTTCATGCTTTACTTTTAGACCACCTAGTGGCTACCATAAAAACATGTCATACACTAAATCCTGTCACCCTGCTACCCACAGAAACAGGGCCACTGGAGCATGATTGTATAGAAACCAGAAACATAATCTGTTCCAGCCACCCTGATCTAGGAAGTGAGCCTCTTCCAAAGGATGAAAAGGAATGGTTCATAGACAGGAGCACTTTTATGAGAAAAGGGGAAAAGGCTGCTGGGGTACACAGTAACCACCCAGACCCAAGCCATAGAAACAAGAAGCCTACCCCCAGGGACTTCTACCCAAAAGGTGGAGCTGATAGCCCTCACCCACGTCTTAGAGCTCAGGACAGGGAAGATCTTAAATGTTAATACAGACTCCCCACGTGCATATGCCATCCTACAGGCATATGGGGCTATTTGGAAGGAAAGAGGTGTGCTTACTGGGGAGAAAAATCAGGTGAAACATGGTTCAAGCATACTGAAGCTCTTAGAAGCAGTACAGCTTCCCAAAAAAGGTGGGAGTGAGTCATTGTAGAGGTCACCAAAAGGGAGATGTCGAGGTAACAAAGGGAAACAACAAGGTAGACACAACTGCCTAGAACCAGTAACTTGGCACCTACCCCTCATACTGCAAAGGCCAGATCCATCCAATGATTCCCCCAACAACACAAAGGAAGAACTAGTCAAAGCCTGAAAATGGGGCTTCAGGAGGGATCTAGGAGGCCATGAGGGGCTAGTTAATGAACACAGGCAATACTTTTTCCCCAAACTGAAGCTTGTTAAGCCATCAAGGAGACTCATCAAGGAGCTCACCATGGGAGGGAAGCCCTACATAACTGGTTAGTTGATGTCATGGTAACTTCTAGTGTGAAAAGTATAATCAGTTGAATAGGTGAGACATGCTCCATCTTTACAATGAATGGCCCCAACATCAGACCCCTGAGAAGCCCCCAGATAAGGCCCATTCGGACCAGAAGGGCATATCCTGGAGAAGACTGGCAGATTGATTTCACTGTCATGCTGAGAGTACCAGGCAATTTCAGGTATCTCTTGGTGCTTAGTAGACACATTTTCTGGGTGGATAGAAGCATTCCCTGCTAGAACTGAAATAGCAGCTGAAGTGGCTAAGGTATTACTAAGTGAAATAATCCCCAGGTTGGGGCTCCCAGGATCCCAATAAAGCATAATGGTCCAGCATTTGTGTCTCAAGTGGCAAAGGGGTAAGGAGTGCCCTGGACATAAATGGACCTTGCACTCAGCCTCGAGACCCCAACCAAAGGGAAAAGTAGAGAGATCGAATCAGACCTTGAAACAGGCCTTAGCCAAGCTATGTCAGGAAACTCAAGACAACTGGATGAAGTTGGTTCCAATTGCCCTGCACCACATGCAATTAGCCCCAAGGGAGGTGTTAAAGTGAAGCGCATTTGAATTCCTGTATGGTAGACCCATTCCCCAAGCCAGACATCTGAATCCCCTTGAAATGGAATGATTCAAGTGTGCCCTCCCGGGAGGAGAAACCATGAAGGTGCTCACAGTACAGAAACCAGGTGCTGCCCGCACCCACCGACCTGGCCTTCCACCCCTTCCAGCCAGGAGCCCAGGTGGACCTAAAAATCTGGAAAACCCATAGCCGGCAAGATCAGCTCACTCCTAAGGGGAACTGATCTCACTTCATGATCCCAACCTCCCATTCGGCCCTGAAGTTGCAGGGGACCTCCCTGTGGGAACATCACACTCGAGTGAAGAGGGCCCCCGAGCCCCAACCTCCAGAGAGACAACTGGGGCAAAGGACAGGCCCCTCCCAGCCCCCGACTACTCGTGTGAACTTCTCTCTGACCTGAATCTTTTCTTCCCCCAAAACAGCAAAAGTGTGACCAGGGCTACTCAGGCCGTGGCAGTGAGCCTCCACACCAGGGCACGCTTGTGCCTACAGACCAAAGACCTAGCTAGACACCTTTGTTTTTCACCTTTGTCTCCAAAAGTTTAGAAGGATGGTGGTCGCTCAGGGATATGAACAGTCAGGGCTGAGGCCTGGACAACAAAACGCCTCTAAAGGCAGCCGGGGCGAAGTCCTGCTCTTCTCCCCGAGGGTTACGGCAATGCCCCACATCAGCAGGAAGTGGTTACATAAGTCGAACCTGCTCCCCTCAGTGCCCCTCAAATGAGGAGCAGGAGAAAAGGCAGAGGAATGCTTTGTTCACCGGCAAAGCCCATTAACAATTCCCGGGAATAAAAATAGAATATGGATAATAAAGTCTAACCTTTATTCCTCTGTGCTCAGTCTAGTTTCACTTGCTCAAAGGGTGCCTGTGCAGAGGCCTTGCACCGGGCCCTCCGACCAGAGCTCCCCGTGCACAGTGGCCGAGCGACGACGACACCTCAGCTCCGGGCGGTGTGCAGAAGCCCCGCCCACGACACTGCAATTCAAGATGGCGGCGGCTGGCCGTGTGCAGAGGCACCGCGCTGCGCACTGCGGTCTGGAGCGGGAGCAGCACGCCTGCGCCGCCCGCGAGAGCGCCGCCCCTCCCCCATCCCTATGAAGCAGCTCCGCCCCCAACCTCTTGGGGAGAGTGTGGACACTAGCGTGCCTGAGCTCACACCTCTCCATCCTCTGATCAAAGACTAAAGCTTTGCTTTGCCTCAACCAAACTCAGTCTTATTCTATTGCCCCGAACCACACCGGGCAAGGGGGCCCTACTTGATCCGGGTGGCAACAGTATACGGAATGCTAATGCACCAGAAAGGAATGAAACACAGCAACAGACATCAACATGGATCAATCATGAGTTAAAAGAGCCAATCAAAGAAGGATACGCAGACTATGAATCAATTTAATTAAAGTTCAAAAACAGGCAAAACTTAGAAAATGGTCTTTAGAGATACACACATGTCAAAACTATAAAGACAAGCATTGGAATGATACAAAATTATTCCCAGCCGTCTCTGGGAAAGAGAGGAGCTGTGATTGGAAGGCAGCAGGGTACTTGATCTTGAAATCAGTGTTCTATTCTGACGCTGATTGATTACATAAATGTTCATTTTATAATTATTCTTTAAATGGAATCTATCTATCCTCGAATCAGGCTCTGAGGAACACTGCCCTAAAGCCCCCATTTGAATCCATCAAAACCTTAGAATTCTGTACCAGTACTTTGCCCGCGTCTGGGTCTCTCATTCCTAGAGAGTGAATGGGACGTATACTGTCTAAACTGTCTCCAGCTCAGAATGAAGGCAGGCTGGCCAGGCCCTCCCACCATCGTCTGAGTCTCTCCTGAGCAACTGTGGAGGCAAAATACACATCCACACCTCCCCAAGGACAAGTTATAATATAGAAATAGTGCATGGAGTGCAAATCCACACTTAGGGAAGAAATATTTTCCTCCCAGAAACTCAATTAGCAAAGATGTAACTTTTCCCACAAAAAAAAGAAAAATATTTTTCATTATTATATAATGCTGTTTAGGTCCTGAGAGCCAGGCTTTCAAACCTGTCATTCTAGAAAAGGGTTGTTGTTTTATATTTGCATAACCAAAGGTTCTTGAGGGGTATTTTTTCCCCAGAACAATGAAGCAGTCTGCCTCAAAATCAACCCAAGGCAGAAAACCACTTCCAACCTTCAAATGAAATGAAATGTGCTGTTACTTCTGTACAGAAGTCTCTGGGTTTTTTTCTTTCTTTTCTCCCTTCCCTTTCTTCCTTTAAATCAGCAGTAAGTTCCTTCTTCACACCAGAGTCATTTCCATTTATGGATACTCTTGCCCTGTTAGAAAGTTCTTTCTTTATTGAAGTATTTCTCACTGGGAGCTTTCAGTCGTTTGGTTCTGTTTCCGCCCCTTGGGGCCAGAGTGTAAATCTAATCCCTCTTCAACATGACAGCCTTTCAAATAGGTTAAGACACTTACCACATCTTCCTGGAATTTTCTTTTCTCTCAGTCCCTTGGCTATCTCCCAAATGGCAGTTTTGAACCCCTTCTCCATCCTGGCTGATGTGTTCTTAGGCTCCACTTTGTCTCTCCCCAGTACAGAGAGGGGAGCCCAGACTTGAGGTTAAGATCCAGTGACAGAGGAGGAAAAACTGTTTTTCTTCTACCTACCTTATATTCATTGTCTTGGGCTCTGCAAATCAGACTGACAGAAGACAGCTTAACAAGAGAAAAACAGATGTTTATTCGTATGTGCGTTGCATGAACACGTGGGAGTGCTCACTAATAAGTAATTCAAAGGTGTAGCTAGAACTTGGGTTTATATAACATCTCAACAAAAGAACAAGCTTTTTTTTTAACACCTTTTTATGGTGTGACTCCGTACAGTAAACTACACATATTTCAGATGTACAATTTGATGAATTTTGATAGGTGGCTACACCCATGAAACCACCACCACAATCAAGATAGCTAACATTTCCATCACTCCCCAAGAGGTGCAAATTTCGAATTCCCAGTTTATCTCTTCCCAGCTCCTTTACCCCCTGGTAACTATAAGTTAAGAACAACAAGGTTTTAGAGAAGTAATGAGGAAAAGGACTGAGCTTCCGGGGGTGGGAAACTGTTGGAAGGCAAACCCGAGGGGAAAGTAATGGTACATAAGGGCTGGTATTAGCAGAGGTTGTTAGGCAGATTCCTTTGGTGCTGGTCTCTGGGCTGATAAGGACCTCCAGTTATCTCTGGTGATTAACTTCTGCCTCTCCAAGTAGGGAGGGATGGTGGGGTGGTGGAGTTGGGAGAACCTTTTCAAATTTATGCCCTGTTTTTGGGGCAAACAGGGAGAGCAGAGAGCTTTTATTCTATCTGCTTCTTCTCAATTGCCTTTGGCTCAAAATAATCCTTATGCCAAGGTGGCATATTCTGCTCCCCTTCAGTCATAAGATGACCAGCCTAGCCTGCAGTGAGGTTATCAACCCCACTTTCTAGATAGTATATGCCTATTATTGCCATGGTTTTAAGGATGATAATGTGCACAGAATCAGAAGCAATTTTTGACTCATGCCAAGCGTAGGGACTGGAGGAGGAAAAGAGTAGGAAATTAGTTTGTCTTTTAAAAAGCGAAAGCTATTACAACCGTTTTTGTGAAATGTTTATTATTGATGCCTGGTTGTCAAGCAGCACAATAACAGCTGATGTCAAAACCTGAAGGGCTGCCAAACAAATGAGGGATTTGTCAGATTACATTTGCCATGCGTTGAATTTGACAACAGCAGTTAACTCTAGATAAGTGGCCTCAGTCTTCATATTATGGAGCTCATTTTATTAGTAACAGATAAAGCCTCAAGGCTCAGTGATTTAACACAATAAGAGTTTATTTCTTGTCTCTTTTTATCCAATGTGAGTTTCCTGCATGGGTGGCTCTCTCTTAAGCTGGATTCAGGGATCCAGCCTCCTTCTCTGCCATTGTCGACAGGCTGTTCCCAAGAGTGCCCTGGGGATGGGAGACTGCAGGGAGGGCAGCCAATTTCATCCCAACCAGCCAGCGTGGGGAATGTGGGGCCAACTGACGTCCTTCAGAGTCCGGCGACCCCCATTTCTGGGCTCTCGGATGCCTGCCTGTGATCCCTCAACAGATAAAGTATATTTTTTACTGGGCAAGTTTCCCCTAACAAACTAATAGCCCTAGGTAAAGCCTAATCTCACAACAGCTCAGGCTGGTTTGTTCAGCCCATGTTACCAGAGTCATAAACCCCACCGCCCTTCACATACCCTAAACGTCTTACCTCATCTACAACCAATCAGATTTGTGCATAAGCCGATCAGGCACTTTGTGACCCTACCTTATAAAAGACCCCAACAACTGGCCCTCGATGCTCACACAGCACCTCTTGTCTGTGTGGCCCACTGTTGCCTTTAGCAGCATACCCTAATAAACTCCTATTCTCATACTTTATCTCTGGCAAATTCTTTTACTAACCCACGAGTCACCATGTCACCAGTCCACAGCCACCACCTTGTCCCACAACAGGGAAGAACATGGACGGTGACCCATGGGAGGACTTCGGGGCCAAGTGTGGGAGTGGAGGGCATCACTTCTGCCTTTAACCTCTTGCCTAAAACTTGGTGGCAGGGCCAACTTAACCACAGGGAGGCTGCAAACAGTCTACATATGTGCCTAAAAAGAAGAATTTATTTCTTGTCCCTCAGAAATCCAATGTGGGGAATTCCTGTATAGGTGGCAGATAACATTTGTTATCAACCGACTGAAACATTATTATTGTGAAAATTGTTTTAACCTCATGGGCCCCTGAGAGGGTCTCAGGGACCCCCAGACCATACTTTGAGACCCCTGCCCTAGAACATCAGATGACTCTTAGGTGGGCTGATTTCACAGCATTAGGGTATGATACTAAAAGGCCACGTAGTCACCTTTTGCCTTCCTAAACATTTCATATTTAGGGTTAAAATGCCCTTCTTCAGCCTTCCCCAGGCTCAGTTCTAAGAGACTTAGCTAACTGCCTCCCCTCCGCATTAGGGGCCCCTGCAGCTGGCAGAGACGTCTCAGTCCTTGATTATCTCAGGGCTGTGCTCCTGTCCATGGCCTATGGCCTCTTCCCACCTGTTCCTTTCAGCTCAGACCATGTATGGCCCTCCTGGGGCTGATCTCAGCAGCTTGTCCGTGCTGAGTCCATTCCCACCTCTCCTTGAAAATGGCCAACAGAGGAACAGTCATGCTCCCCTCTGACTCCCAAGAGGTGCTCCCTGCTACACCCCTTAAACCAGGGTCCCTTCTCCTGGGCTTTCCTGATGGGCACTGCCCTCTTGCTCAGAGGGGGCTGATCCCCTTCCTCCCCATTCAGTCACCCATGCAACCCTCTCTCTGTGCCTCATGACCCCCAGCAGGAAGATCTGCAGGCTCCAAGGCACTTCTGACTCAGATCCTGTTCCTCCAACTCCTTCTGGTTTGGAATAAAGATGGGAGCACACCTTATAGCTCCTGCATTATTGCTGGAACTTCCAGAACTCTCTCCCTCTCCCCTCTGGCCCATGTTCTTTCTCTAGGTTTACATCTGCGGGGTGGGGACCCTGGACAGAAGCCTGCTCTGCTGGTGTGTACTTCCAGCCCCTCAGCCTCACCTGAGATGCTGCCCTTTGAACCCCGAAGTCAGGGATCAGGCACTTTTTCACACGTCTTATCCTTGCCTGACAGCTCCCATCTGGGGCAAATCGCAGCCTCACTGTCTCAGTGTACAAATGCCAGTGGTGGTGGAAGAGAAAAACAGAACATGGCAGTTAATGTCTTAAGTTATTAGTCTGCTGTGTACTAACTTGAGTGCAAATGGGTTAAGTGGTTTCTGGGCAAAACGATGCTTAGAGGCACTTTTGAGAGAGAGAAGGACTTATTCCGAAGACATGGCTTTAAAGCAGGCACTGTGAGATTGTTTGCACCAGCTTCCTCAGGAAGAAGATGAGGGGAGCAGCGGTGACTCTGAAGATGCCCTGTGTGTGGACAGGAGACGCACTTAGCACCCTCCAGGCCAGTTTTATCTGGAAAGTTCTTTACCAGTCCCAGCTCCTGCCCTCAGCTCCCCATTTTGCTGAAGTCCAAGCAGGCCTTCATCCTCCATTCCTTTGTCCTGTTCCTCCTTAGTCTTGACAGGGCACAGTGTTGGGTAGAGGAAACCCAGGTCACAGGAAACGCTGAGAATGACACAACCAGCAGCACTCTGCCCTCATTCACCCACCAGGGCTTGGGCCCAAGTCTGGCAGAAGTACCAGGTCATGTTTTGTCATGATATCCAGATTTTTGAACACTGGTCAAGACCTACTTCCTGACAAAGACTCTCTCAACTCTCTTCTCAGCTGGGTCCTGACTTTGGGCTTCCATGTCCGTCTCTGCACTGTCCAATCTTTTGTTTTGTTTTGTTTTGTTTTGTTTTGTTTTGTTTTGTGGGAGGAGGTAATTAGGTTTATTTATTATTATTATTTATTTAATGGAGGTACTGATGATTGAACCTGTGACCTCATGGATGCTAATCATGTGCTCTACCACTGAGCTATATCCTCCCCCTGGCACTGGCTAATCTTAGCAAGAATCCTACTAAGTCAGCTTAGCAAGAACCCCCACCCTCAGTATCTGATCATCCTCAATATCTGATTGGGTTCCTCCTCCCCTCCACCCCCCAGGGGATGTCCAAGCACCCTGGCCTGCCTTCAGCAAGAATCCTGGCAGGTCAGTTTAACCTGAATCCTCCTTTACCCTCATGGCAGTTTTCCATCCACTGACCCCCATCCTGCTCTTTGGCCATAAATTTCCACTTTTCTTTGTTGTATTCAGAGTTGAGCCCAATCTCTCTTTCCTACAGCAAAAGCCCATTGCAACTATCACAACAGTCCCCTTGAATAAAGTCTGCCTTACCATGCTTTCATAAATGTCATAAATAATTTTTCCTTTAACAGAATAATACTTTTTCTTTAATATCTTATATCAAGAGCTCACCTGCAGGAAGGCTGAAGCCTAGAAGGCTTCTAAAGACTCCCAGGGAAGGTGTAGATAAGCTCAAGGTAAGTCCTCTCGGAGGCAGCAAGCCAATGATGCTTCTCCTCCCGGAGTCTTGGGTGGTTTGTTGTGTCCAGTGGGAGCACACTGGCTCTGCCTTCCCAGCTCCTGGGAGAGAGGCTCGACCCTGGGGAGAGGCTGGGAGGTCGCAAAGGCTGGAGGGAGGATGAATTCAAAACAGGTACAGAGTCAACCATGTGGACGTGACTGCTGTGTGGCCCACACAGAAGCAAACGCCAAGACAGCAGGACAGTACACCGCCAACACTGCAGTGCCACACACCCTTCCCACGTGTGCCACCAAATGCAGGTGCGTGTGTAAAATTTGATACAACTGACAGTATGTTCTAAAACAGCAATGATATGTGAGAAGGAATGTGGAGCTGAGCAGGCAGTGGGATGTAGCATGGAATTGAGTACAATTTGTTGCAAAAAGAGGCAGAGGACAGGGTGGTGATGGAGACAGTTTTCCTTTGGCTAGAACAATAGCGAGTGTTTCCTCCTGAGGATAGGAGGGTCCAGCCAGGGCAATAGGGTTGTACTCAAATATAGATCCAAGGTTAAAGGACATCTAAAAGACCAGGGGGTTGACAGCAGATATAACTGAATTGTTTCTTATGTACCAGTGAAACCCTAGTATTTAAAAGCATGCCAGGATGCCACTGGGGCATCACAGATGTGAAAACATTGGAATGATACAGAGATTATCATGGCCCCTGCACCAGATAACTTGAACCTTCATGAAGCTTTCCATATTTGAGGGCACTTTTCTGTATGATTGAAGAGTTTCTAATAAATACATGATATTTCTCAGTTTTCCCAAAACAACCAGCAAAGTGGTTTGAAAAAAAAAGACTGAAAATAAGTAACTCAAAATGTAAACGGCGGTAGTTCCAAGTTGTAAGACTACAGATGATTGTTCTTTTCTTTATTGGATTTTAAAATTTTCTAAAAATAAAATGGAAAGGCATAAACATAATAAAAGAAGCTCAAACAAGCTGATTGAAATCCTAGGGTTTCATAGGTGCAATTTTATTTAATCCTCTGAACATCTCTATGGGACACAGGTTATTTTTTTTTCATTTTCAGGTGGGGAAACTGAAACTGAAGCTGTTAAATAATGTCTTCAAGTTCCCACAGCTAGTATGTGAGTGGATCTGGAATTGAACCCCGATCTTTTGGCCCTGGAGTCCATGTTCCCCCTTCCACTTCTCACTGTCTCTCAAGAACAGTATACTCTTCTGATGGCTAAACCAACAGGATACTTTAGGAAGAAAGCCAGTGGTCCTCTCCTGCTGTCACCCAGAATGAGCGACTGAGCTGCAATGCCTGGGAGCGACCAGGAAAGAGTGCTAGTCCATCACCTAGGAGACAGGTGACTCAGGAGACATAACGTCTACTGAGGAGTGACCACGGCTTGCACAAGGACTCGAAGGATCCTCAGATCCGAACTTAGAAGTAGGCTTCTTTTAAAAAAAAAAATCACCTCTGCAGAACACCCATAATTCATAGATCTTGTTGACTCAGGAAAAACACACAACCTAAAGGTTGCAAGTTATGTTTTATTCAGGGACCTTACTGAGGACTATAGACTGGGAGACAACCTCTCAGACAGTTCTGAGGAACTGTTCCAAAGAGGTGAGGGAGGAGCTAGGATATATAGGATATTTGCTGAAAACAAAAACAAAAACAAAATGTAGTTGAATGTGAGAAGCTTACTGCTAATCAAAAAACAGACATCTCAATTTTAGTGCTTTTCAATGTATGGAAAGAGGCAAGAGTCTGTGCTCACTGAAATTACTCCTTTGATATGCATCTTAGCTATGTAGGGTTTCAGTGTCCTGTTTTTCTCCAACCTAAATTCCCCTCAGTGTGCATCGTTGTGGGATGGCTGCAGTGGCTGATGTCTTGATGGCAGCAACATCCTTGGTTTACTGAAATGGCAGGTGACATTCTTTGCCCACAGCCTATGCTCAGTCTTGACTTGTCACCTGTGTAGGAAAGGCCTTCTAGGCCCTTATTCCAGTCTATTGTGGAACTACAAATTACCCCAAAACTTGGCACCTTAAAACAATCATATCATTTTACTTAAAAGGGCATTGCTGGACACTTTTCACTTGGGGTCTTTCTTGTGGTTACAGTCAGATGTTAGCTGGAGCTGCATGCCGTATCTGAAGGCTCAGCTGGGCTGAACGTGCAAATGGCTCATTCACGTGAGTGGTGGTTAATGTTGACTGAATGGACTGTCCACTAGGAAGCCCACACATGGCCTCTCCAGCTGGGCCAACTCAGGGTGGTTGGACTTCTCACCTGATGTCTAGCTTCCCCCAGGACAAGCATCCCCAAAGAACCAGGCTGGAGCTGCAAGGCCTTCTCTGATCTAGCCTCAGAAGTCATGCAGCACCACTCCCATGGCATTCTATTGGCTACAAGTGAATATGAGACAGACTAGACTCAAGGGGAGGGGAATTAGGCTCCACCTCCTGATGGAGGTGTGACAAAGTCATGTTACAAAGAAGCATATAAGGTGAGAGAGGTTGTCTTAGCCAACTCAGAAAAATAAAGTCTGCCTCAGTCACTCAATCCAATGCTTCCCATCATTTGTCACTTCATAGCACACACAGAAAGTATTAATATGTGTGTGGGTCATGACACACCAGTTGGGAAATTCTGATGGGCTCGCTGTGATAAACAAAGCTTCCTTTCCTTATTTTATAGCTAGCATGCATTTGAGAACCAGATTTCTCACAGGCTTCAGAGTAATGTTTGAGCCAACAGAAAAGAAACTCCCCAGCTCTAATTCTTCTGGGCTATTGATTTCTCTGCTATGAGAGTTTTTGTGTCCAAAATCTTTGAGATAGTTTTCCATTTTATCTTCCATAAACACTTAAGGAGAAAACATGCATTCTTTGTGCGTTGGATCTGTTTAAAATATATGCTGCCAATCTAAAAGAATAACTGAATCGGGTACTTCAAGCATGTTAAAATTCATGAGTTTATAGTGGTTTCAAAACAACAATGACAACAATAGAAATCATTCTGGCAATCTTTGGAGGTTTCCAGGGCACTTAGTCATTCAGAAAACTGGATAACAAAGGGAAGGACAAAGCGTTCTTCCTGCCTTCCCTGTATGAACCACATTTCATGACATGTCAGTTACCATTGTATGGGCTCCCGACCCACTCTTCCTAGCTCTGTGTTGGGATACTGGTACTGGACCCTGTGAGTATTTCTCCTACTGCCGCCTGGAGTAGTGTTAAGCTTTTGTCAGTAGAGGATGCTGGAAGGACATTGCAGGAGGAAGGAGTTTCTCTTTCTGGCTCCAGTGTGCTCTCCTGTTTGTGGAGGACACCCCAGTGAGTTTCAGCAGTGCCCTGGTAGATGGCTCCCTATGGGGCTTTGTCGGCATCCCAGTGGGCAGTTCTTGCTTGTCAGCCTTGGCCTAACGTACTTCCATGAATTCCTCGCTATCCAGAGGGCTACAGCCACGCTGTCTCCATCTTCTGGGGTGGGAAGACCTTCTTCCAATTTGTCACTCCCTTGGGTGCTCTGACTCAGCTCTGGAGGTATGGCTCTTCCCTGGAGCTGCTATTCCTGTATTCTTTAGAGTTTCTTAATCCTTACTGGTTAATCCTCTATTACATTTAATAATCTCTTATATTAACATCTTTCTGTCCAAATCTCTGTGTGTTTTCTGTCTCCTGTCTGGACCTTGACTGAGTCACATGGTAATCAAATAGTTGATGTGGGAAAGTTCTTTTATACATAAGAAGACTGGCTAAGAAATGTGTAAGGAATGACAGAATTAGAATATTACACAGTGAAAAAACCAGATCTAGGCAATGATCATGAGTGATGCTCAACCACTTGGTAAGGCTGATGGGGAACCTAATAATGAATGGATCAGGGTGATTTTACCTGAATCTGGAGGTGGAGTTACCCTGAGCTGATATAGTGTAAGCTTCAGCCCTAATCACTTATCCAGCTCTCTTCCAAGACCTAGAACCTAATTTTATATTTGTAATTTAGCTTTCTCCCTCTTAAAGAAAGTTCCTCAAATTGGAAAGTTTATTCTCCATGTACCTGGACCACAGCATGAACCTACTGATCAACCTTAAGATCACAAAAACAGAGATAACCAAACATGACACACCTGCTGTGTTGGATGGAAAAGGAAATAGGCCATCCAGGAAACACTTCTGCCAAATTTTAATCTCAAACTGATCAAGCCTCCGGATATAATCCCTAGTATATATAAACCACTGGGGATAGAAGAACATGTAAAAGACACCATGAGAATACAACAGCCAAATCCAAAATACGGGAGATTTTGTAGGACAAATTATTTTTTCAAAAAATTTTTTCAACAAATAAATTGCAAGTAAAAAAAGTGGGGGGTGTGACAGGGAGGGAGAGTATCATATATATTTAAAAAGACTTGAGAAATGTCACCAAAAGTGATGTGTGTACCTTGTTTGGATCCCAATTCAGGTAAAATAACTGTTTATGAGATCATCAGAATTTTTCTACTGATTGAATAGTAGATGGTATTAAGGAATTACTGTTAATTTCTTCTAGGTATGATAATGGCATTATGGATTATTTTTTAAAGAGTTCTTAGCGATATGCATTCAAGTATTTTTGAATGAAGTGATATAAACTCTTGGATTGTTTTTAAAAATAATCTAGCAGAGACGGATAGTGGAGGTTATGAAGTGCCAATGGTCTTATGTTGATAAATGGTAAAGCTAGGTGATGGGTTCATGGAGGCTGATTTTGTATATATTTATTATTTTCAAACACATTTCAGTGTCTGTTTAAAAATGTCATCATAAAAAGTTGAATGAAGTAAAACATATTTTACCACAGGTGATACATTATCTACGTATTAATAATAAGCAAATTCATATGATATATTGCAGTTCATAGAGCACTTTTCATACATAATTCAACATAATCCTAACCTCAAGCCTACAAGATAAGTTTTATTTTCCTCTGTTCACAGGGAAGAGTTTCGGAGTGGTTAAGTCAGCGGCTCAGAGGTCTGGCGCTACCAGAAGGCACAAAGCCTTTCAGATCCAAGTCCTCTCTTTCTAAATCCCAGGCTCCACCCGGTGAGGCGGAAGAAAAGCTGAATCATCCTGGTTAAGTCATTTAACTTCTCAGCCTTAGAAAAATGGGAACAACGCTACTGAACCTGCCTTTTTCTTACTTGTTGCGAAATTCAAGTCTGATAATTTCTAGAAAAAAAATGCTTTGTTAATTATAAAGTGCCTTATAAACTTAGGTTGTCATACCGACTAGCTTTCTATCAGTGCCTCTATAAAAATGGGAGCAAGGGGTGAGCTCTAGGGGCTGGTCTTGGGCGATGCAAAGCTTGCTCTTGGCCACTTCTGTCTTCCCTTCCTGTAGACCTCCTCGCATTCCAAAATCCATCCCTTACATCAGTATTAACTGACAGTGGTGAAGATGTTTTTTTGGTGGTGCACTTGGATGCTTGCCACCATCCCTGGTGTACTTTGTTGTTTTGTAACTTGTGGGACCTGAGGCTTCATCCTCAACAGCTGTTTATAACTGAAAGTTATATGGCTTGTTTTTAGGCTAGTAAAACGAGTATGAAACTGCATGGTATTTTCTGCTGTTGTCCAGAATTCTCTATTAGATTATTTACACTAAGTCATCGGGACCCATGAATTTTCATCAAGCAACGCTGGAAAAGAAATGAGACACTTTGGAATCTCCAGGGGGAAAAGAAACGAAGTGCTACAGTTAAAATGGCTGACGTTAAATAATAACAACAACAACTACAGAAATAAAACACAAAAACAAACCTCTTTGGGGACGCGGTGTAGACATCTAAACAGCCATGTCAAATAGCTGCACGCAAACAATCACTTCAAAACATCTTGTTCTGAAATGCACGTTTAATGATTGCAACGTAATTCTGCCAGTGTATCATTTAAACACCAACAGGAGCACTTGAATATAACTATTTATTTTGTTTTAAATATATAAGATAAGCTATTTTATTTGTAACTGTTTTGTTTATATCAATAATTTTAGCCATAAATAACTTTGGAAGTCCCGTTACCTCTCTGTGTCTCAATTTTCTCAGCCATAAGTTAGGAACAATAATTGTATCTGTTTCATGGGTCAAAAATCAGATGATCTTCTGTGTAAAAGTACATGGTGCCTTTCTCAGGACCTGACACAAAGCAGGTACTAAATGCTAGTGTCTCTTGGAATATAAGAACCTATTAAATTGTGCTTTCAAGTCTATAACTGCCATAGAGGCAGAGAAAGAGTTTTGTGGCCACCAGGATCAGCGTGGTTGCTGAACACTCAAGGGACCAAAAACAGGAGGACATGTGACAAAACAGAGTAGAATGTCAATTTTAGAATTGTGGTGCAAAGTATATGGCTGTTCACTGTACATTTTTTTCAACTTTCCTGAATGTTTGAAAATTGTTCTAATAAAACACTGGGAGATTAAGTTAAAATAAACATCTGGTGGCCCCTCTGAGCTGTCATGGCCATGAACAGCCTCAGCAGAGTAAATGGAAATGAACTGTCCAGATCTGTAAACCCAGTGAATGGGCGCTGGGGAAGTAGAAACGAAGGTGTCGGGTGCATTGAGGGAGGCGGAGGAAGCAGCTCTTTCCTGATGGGTGGACACGGTGCTAGAATCCCAGCTCACAGAGGGTCTTGCTCATGCAGCCAGGAAAGTTTACATCACTTGGAACATCTGGGTAGGACTTCTCCTGCCAGACAAGCCGTGATCATTTCCAGTTCTGCTTCCAGCCTGCCTTGGGGGAACAGCATTACAAACAATGACTCTGCTTTCAAAATGGAAAATTTCAGTCCCAGGATTTCAACTGGGACTTTTGGACTTTGTGAAAGGCACCACCCTCCTCGAGAGCTGTATTAAATGGTAAGATTTCAGAACTGCTGTCAAAGTGAGTCTCAAATGTCCTGGAAATAGCATATACGTAACTACTGAGTATCGTGTGGGTGATTCATTGGAACTTTAACGTCTTGTTTTGGTTTAATAGATCACTCAGGACATCAGTGAGGAGAACGCTGCAGTCTTGATGCCAAACACAGAGTAAGGGATTACTATCATGGCAGCAGTTCACAATAAACTGAGTTATGGTTCCCTTAAAATTTAGTCAAATGAGACTATCCATGTATATCTTAATGCTGGACAAAAGTTGAGATATTTTAAATTTTATTGAAGCAAATAAACATCTGTTGAGCACCTACAAGCTACCAAGAAGTAGAGTAAATGCTCCTTTTTTTTTTTTTAATAATACATGAATTGTGTAATTCCAGGGAAGTGTTATAGTCAGACCTCTGCAGGTACCTTTTCTTCCCCTGTACTTCTCTGTGAGAATCATTGTGTAGATGTCTTCATAGTCATCCAAGTATCAACTCAGGGAAAAGCTGAGACTCTATATTCAGTTGGTTAGGTGTTCTCATTATTCTCCAATTGTATTGTCTGAGTGATAATTTTTTAAATAGTTTTTGAAGTAAAAGTACCAAATGGTTTGGAAGGATATAAACTGAAAAGTAAAATCCATCTCTATGCTATATCCCCAGTCTTGCTTCCCAGAGATCACCCTGATAACAGATTTTTACATACACATCTAGATGATTTTTATGCATACAGAAGTGCATATATGACCCAGATGTTGGCTGTCTACCTCGTCTGCACAGATGACTCTCATTTGGTCCCATGCCATGCTTGACACAAACTCAATCCCCAATCAAGGAGCATGTATAAGAAATCCAATCACATCAAATAGATTCTGATGTTTAAATTATTATTAAAGATTGATGGGACTGGGGAGAAGGGTGACATTGCCTAGGATCAGCATCACTCTCTTAAACCAAACAGAACAGAACTATGTTCAACATGTCTCTCCTCCACAGTCTTGCCAGCCATACTAGGCACTCTCCTCTTTGGGTCCCTGTTCACTATATCCTGCCAACACACACACACACACACACCACACACATACCACACACAGAGTCTCAGTAATTCCAGCCCAAGCCTGTTCCAAGGCCCCTGCATCCCCATTGCAACACTTACCTTCTCCCGATGTCTCCAGCTGAGTTGTAAGGATGTAAGTTTTACTTAACCAATCCCTTTTTGATGGACATTTAGGTTGCTTCTAGTTTTCTCTGGCTGTGTTAACCAATGTGATCATTAGTATCATTGAAGATAGGTCTTTGTATGCTTATGAGTTTGTTGCAAACTCTTAGAAGTGCAATGCCTGGGTCAAGAACATGTGCCTTCACAATCTGAATGTATTTTGACAAATTGCTCTTTAAAAAATGACCTGAACGTACACTGCCACAGTGTCTGGGAGCATCTGTTTCCCACACTTTGGCCAACACTGGGTATTGCGAAACTTTATCATCTTTACCGATCTAATGGCAAGAATAGTATCTCGTTATCATTTTAATCTGCATTTCTGTAATGATGTATTTATTTGCCATTGTATTTTTTTTTCCCTTGGATGTCATCTAGGTATTGGTACCAGCAAATCCATCTCCTTCTTGAAAGGACCTTTTTCCTTTGCTTTCAGGATGCTTCTATCTTTTAATTCTTCAGCACCTCTTTCTTGCCCTTTGCTGGCTTTTGTTCCTTTGCCTACCCCTGGACGGTTGCTGTCCTCCAGGGTTCCAGCCTCACCTGCTTCCTTTTCATTGTATATGCCCATTGCAATTTCTTCACCTCATCCAATAATAGTTACCTTTTATTGACCACTTATTACATTCTAGACATTCTACTAGGCATTCTAAATGCTTATTATAACTCTATGAGGTCAGCATTATCATCCCCAAGTTTACAAATGAGGAAACTGAGGTCACAGATGAATTTGCTTAAAGTCATACATACATGCCATCAGTAAGTAATGGAGTTGGGATTTAATGCCAGGGCTGTTCCTCTCTAGTGCACAAGCTCTTTCTATCACTCACCTTGTTGTGTCCTCATTTACCATCTACAGGGAGAGAGTCCCAAATCTATAGTCTCACTCCAGGCCTTCCTCCTGGTCTCCAAATCCAAGTCTTCAATAGAAATCTCAACCTGGACATCAGCAGGAACCTCAAATGCAACATGGTCCCCCATGAACCTGCCCTTCCAGCCATCCCTCTCCATGGTGAATAGGGCCTTCCAGCCAATCAAGCACCAAGTACATAGAAACAGCTCAGACACCTGAACTTTTCTTTCCTTCCCTCTGCTGCCCCTTAGCTCAGGGCCTTGCCATTTCTTGCCCCAGTGTCACATAATTCCTATTCTCCCTGCCACCAGGCTCTGTGCATTCTAGTTTATCCCCCTAGAGGTAGCTTTTCCAATAAGCACAATAATCCATAAATGATGCTAATGCTCTTTATCTTATAAGGCTCTTATAAGGAATAAATGAGGAAATCTATGTAAAATGTGTAGCACATGCTAATTCCTCAATAAACATTAGGATTCCTATCTTCTTCCTAAAAAGTAAATTCTGGTACCATAAACTCTTTTGACCTGCATAATCAGGTCAAAAGGCCCAATGGGTTCCAAGGGCCTGACCTTCCACACCCTCCTCTGACCTCACACTTCTGCTCCTATCAACCAGCTTTCTTACATTTCATGTCTGTGTGTTTGCATAGACTGTTCTGTCTGCTTGGAATCATCTTCCCTGCACTTACTCCACTGGTGAGCTCCTTTGATTCTTTAATGATGCCAGCCCTAAATTCCTTTGGTGGATTTCCTGGGCCCCTTCTCTGCAGGGGTTATGTTTACTTCAAACATTGCATTGCAAGTCCTAGTTTACCTGCCTATCTCCCTGACAAGTTGACAACAAGGGCTGTTTCCTATCCATCTTCATGTCCTCAGTGTATGGGACACAGGAAATGCTTTAAAAAGGTGTGTGGAATTAACATGTGCTGTGTGTTAAGAAGCACCAGTCACACCCTCCTGTCTTCTGGATCAGTGCACTGCACTGCCTCTAAGTCCCCGCCCTGGGCATGATGCTAAGATGCGTCACTTAAGCCCTCTGAGACCTCACGTTTAGACCTACGTAGCCAGCCTCAGAAGTCTCTCAGGCAATTAAGAAGGTCAAAGGACGTACATGAGAAGAGCCAGAATGCAGTTAAGATGCATGGAGATGTTAGAATTGCCAGCCACACCCAGGGGAGGAATGACCCCTGGAAAAAATGCAGGCAGGGGAGGCAGATACATTTAAGGTCACGTGTTATCCTGTGCTCACAAATTAACCCTGAAATATCCTCAGTTTAACACAACAAAGGGCTAGTCTCACTCACAGTACACACCACCCTGGGGACAGGCTCCTGCTCTGCTGAGTCCTCAGACCCATACTGGTGGCATGTGGCAGGTTGGGGTCTCAGCAAAGCAGGCTGGGAAAGGACATCGACATGCAGGGGTGTTGTTAGGGATCAACACCTGTGAAAAATGGAAGCAGAAAAGAGGACTGTGCAGAGGGTGGAGCTGACATGCAGTGCAGGCCCAGCAACGGCCGTGGCCTAACCCCGGGGGTCTCCTAGAGTGAACAGCCTTTAGAGCCACCCCAGGTTGGGTCAAGATGGCTGGATCCTTATAACTCCGTGTCAGCCGGGGGGAGACCACGGGCGAGGGGATACTTACAGGGACTGACCACAGAAGGCTGTCTGTGGGCAGCACTCCAGCCCCTGGGGCAATAAGTCTTTCCTGGAAGGGGCGTGGATAGTGCACGACAGAGCAACCACGCAGAGGATCCACATCACGTAGTGGCTGCTTCCTCAGAACACACACCAAGGTACTCAGCTTGGATTCCCTTCCAGAGGCCGATATTCAGCCCAAGATGTGAGCGCAACTAGCTTGTTTGGGCATATGGAAGGGAGGCAGGGGAGGAAAGGAAATTAATGTAGAGTGCTTTAAGGAACAGGATGCTGCTGGAGAACCGTACAAGATGGAAAAGAACTTGCCTGGAGTTGTCCCACTCCCAGGGGCAAAGAAGGGGTGGTGTTTATCCACCAAATCCTGTGTGTCATTATGCAAGGTCCCTCCTGCAGGCAGTTCCCACCTGCCTGGACCACTTGGGCAAAGAGTTGCAGGTGACTATGGGAAGAAGCATTGGTGCCAACGGGAAGGGGGAGCACCAGGCGGATGTAGGTCGAGCACTAACAGAATCTGCCACACCAGGGAGGAGAGAGCTGGGACAATCTCTCAGGAATATTATGTTACCTCAGCCCAGGAGGGACACATTCACATGCCCGTGGGCAGAGCTAGTGGCCTGGTGCTCCTGTGATGGGGCTGGGAGGAGGAGGCTGCCCTGCCCCCAGACAGGGAGGGAGAAGTGGATATTGCTGAACCCTGATAATGTCTACCAGACTGCCACTCCTACCTACCAGCCGTGTGTGATTAAGAAGTTGCTTTATCTTTCTGAGCCTCAATTTACTAATCTGTAAAGTGGGGAGAATAACATCTATGACATAACAGTGAGAAATGGAACTAACGCACATAAAGAATCTACTGCAAGGTAGCAGCACTGGTGATGTTCTGGTGCTCATCTTGAGTCACGTGACAGGCTCATTTATTCATTTTATTATTATATGTAACAACACGTATATTACCTATACTCTTTATGGATCAAATATTACACTAAAATAATAAAGGACACTTGCTTGACATTATATATTGTTGAAATTCTAAAGCTAATTTCAATTATGTAAATATTTGAATCTATAACTATTTTAAACATGCATTTATATATTTCTAAATCGTCTGTCACAGTTTCTAGTACAGAGTGAGCACTCAGTTAGTGGTAACTATTATTACTTAGGAAGTCCTGACAATCAGTCTCATAAATCACAGGCCGACAATGGATCTGAAACGTGAGTTACGCTGATAAATCATCAGCTCAAGGGTCTGCTTGGAGAGGAGAGCTGACCTGGGCCTGTTGATTCGCCATGTAAACACAAGTCATGGTAATTTACTAACAGCAAGACCTATTTCCTGCCGAGCACTTCCAGCCCAGGCTCCAGAACTAGACACAGGGGAAGAGGTCAAATATACTCGAATGGAACCTGTCTCCCTTTCCACTAACTTCTGAACGATGAGAAGCTTGCTTGTTGCAATGTCATCAAAAAAAAAAAAAAAAATGAGACATGGAAATTTCTCACCTGCCATAAGCTAGACCGAGCTTTTGAGATGCAAACCATATCCATTCTCAGAGGAGAGCAGTGAAATGGAAGAGAGAAGTCACTCTTCAAAGAACCATCCCCCTGCCTTCCCCCTCCATACACATGCTAAGCACACAGAGCTTTTGCAATCTGCTACGAAAACAGAATTTTAAAATCAACCCTAGTCTGTTCTCTCAAATCAGAATTTAGAGGAAAATGGATTTTTCTAGGGTGAATTTGTTCTCCCAAATTAGTTTCATTGACAGACACACACACATCCACATTCGCACATCCACACACATGTCCAAATCCATAAACGAGTCTTTCGTTAATAGGCCAAATATGGAACGAGCGAGTTCACCCCCAGCAAGAAACGGGCAATATTTATGAGGACAGGCTTGATGCTGCATAAAAATAAAACTCACAGAAGCCAGCAGATGGCACTTAATCATAATTTTTCCTATGATTTCTATTAATTGTTAAATATTCTTCATTCTGTCTTCCCAGTAAGATGGATGATATGCTAATATGGCATAGTAAGTAATGTTTTCCCTTTGAGATATTAAATAGGCTTGTTACATAAAATTTCCCCACCTACATTATTCCAAGATGCATTTTTCTCATGCACAGATTTATCATATCACGGTATGCATATGCATGCCCATGTATCTGTGGGCTTCCAAGCATGCAGCACGTTTGATGAATGTATGAGGTAAAAGCAAACACCTCCATGTATCTCCAGAAGCAAACCCAAATCAAGGAACTGTTGTTCCTGAAACAGTCCCATAAAACCATCTAAAGCACATTGTCTGCCAGAAATAGAAATGTAGAAATACCTCAGGGAGGCCGCTTGGCAATTTCCTTCCAGGCTCCTATTGCAAGCATTAACAAGGTGAATGACCCCTTCTAGGCTGTTCCACCTCACCTGCCAATTCCTTTCCTTTCTCCCCTCCCCCCATTTTCCCTCCTCTGTGGCTCTCCTGCCTTCGCCCCACACTCCCATGGCACCTCAGCCTCTTCTCATGTCTAATTCCCTTTCCTTATTCTGCTTTTCCTGCTTTCTTTTCTCTCTCCTTTTCCCTCTTAAGGGCCAGTGTCTGTTCCCAAGTCTTGGGAGGACAGATGCTGTACCAGTCAGGGTTCTTGGTTCCTGACACCAGAAATTGACTCTGCTAAGCAGGAAAAAAAAAAAAAAAATATTGGAAAGCCATCAAGTAGTTAACAGAATTGACAGGAAGCCCGGAGAATCTGGCTCAGCCAACGGGCAAGAACCAAAGGAGACTGGCACCAGGGAAGACAGCCAAGGTCACAACACTCAGTTGGGACAGTGCCATCAGAACCACAGCCACCAGCCACTAACCGCCACTGCTGCCGCTTGAATCTACTGAACACGAGTGCACTCACTCTAAGGGCTTGTTTCGTTTCCTCTGGATTCCTGGTCCAGGCTGGAGAACCCAGTGCCAGGGCTGGGAGGACACGCCTTGTGAGCTGCTCTCCAAGAGCAGAGCTGTAGTTCTGGCTCAGACTAGAGTGAGGTTGGGGTGCAGAGCCCAGGCGCTGGTTGCCTAGCAAGAAAGCAGGAGAAAGCGGGTCTCAAGAAACACTTGAGCTCAGGAGATACCAGGTGTCCCAGACACCACTCTTAAAATCCTCCCTATTCCTGGTGCACAGATGGAAAGTTCTGTACTCCCAAGCTGAGCGGGAATAACTCGGGGAAAAGTAATGCTATTGGGCAGGATACAAATCAGTTACACCAGCTCTGTAAAGAGAAAATCTAAAGTGAAATTCAGCTGATGCTGTAGCCCTGCGTGGTCAACTCAGTTTTTCCCAACTCACTTTGTCCTCGACAGATCGGGGGCCTGCGGTTGCCAGTGTGAGCACCCTTTACTTTCAGGGTCTATTCTGCCAACTTAAGCTCCAGCTCCTAAGGACTATTCCTTTGACCTCCCACATCTTAACCCTTCATGGAACAAAACCAACTCCGAGCTCCTTTCTAGGGATGAAATTTGTAACATGATTCCTGGCTTGGTGCAGGGGCCTCTTCTCTCATCGGGCCAGCTGTTCCCAATTATGAGCTGGTTTGGGTAATTTGAGAGTTTGGAGGGTGTCTGTGCAGTAGGAGGAGGGTTTCCTAAGCACTTAGCTTCCCTTAGGATCCCAAGCCCAACTAGGACTAATGGATCCTTTAATATTCTGAATTATGAGGTGACTTTCACTGGTTTTCCAGAAAAAGGAAATAAAATATATGAATAAAATCACTTGGTGGCGTGCCTGATAGCCACTGCCAACGCAGAGTGAAAAATTAAGGCAGCTGTCTGTATCATTCAGGCAAATCTCCAACTGCGCCTCCAGATCTTGGGTGATTGTTTCAATTTTCCTCTGTGTTTTAACAGAGTGGGCCTGTGTTGCCTCAAGTTTCCTTTGTGATAGGTGACACCCAGGCAAGCCTTGGGGGCGGGATCTCCAGCCCAGTTTTAAAGGGCCACACACACACATCTGAGGTCAAGTTTATGGTTTGGGGGTTTTTTTCCCCCGATTTAATGTTTATTGAGCATCTATTACACCAAGGCAATGCAAATTCTGGGAAATCAAAACTGGATAAAGCTTATTATCTGGTAAGATGAAGCTCATAGAACCAGGGGGCATTTTAAGGCGCAGAAGGTAGAGGAGTCAGCCCTTGGCTGGAAGGAGCATTTTGTCAATGACATTATTTAGAATCGCCATGGTGCATGGTGATAATTCAAACCAGGTGGCTTTTAGTTGGTTTTATTATTATTTTTCAACTCTCTACAGACTAATATGCTCCTTATTGCCTGCACCTGGACTGACGTCTCCTGCTGGCCCCCTCACCAAACCCTCCTGCTTCCAACCACTCCCCCTGATGAGGTAGCATAGCCACTCTGAGTAGAGGCAGGACAGAAAACTGACATTTGGAGACGTGACTGTCACTGGAAAACAAGTGTCCGTAGCTGAGTGGGCATGAGTTCCATTGGCAGGTCAACGTCAATCTTAGCTGCTTAAACTTGATCTTTGTGGGGCCTATCTGGGGCCTGACCCTTATCCGCACCCCGCCACCTTCAGTCATATCAGAATTTATAAGCCAGCACTTCTTTCTCACTAAGTTATTATTTCATATCTTTGGACCCCAGTGTCCTCATGTGTAGAGTGTGGCTGAGAACAGTCCTCCATGGAAGGATTGTTGTAAGGATTAAATGGGAGAACACATGTGAAATCAACGTTAGTTGTTATTTTATCATTACTCTATTAAAAGATATTACAACATGGTGCTTAATTCCAAGGAATATTTTTTTAAATCTTTCCATAAAGTTTAGTTCAAGCTTGTGAATTACAAAGATCATGAGCAATAAGGAAAGAGACAAAGCCCAGGAGACAGAGAGAGGTATGCACCCAGGCCAGACATGCAGGTGTGACTCAGAAGGACCCTTGCCTGGGCCCTGCCACCCACGCTGACCCAGGAGTGCCCAGACAATGGAGGGGGTACCCTGTGGGCCCTTTCCTCACCCCACTGTTACCCATATTCACCACCACTCATTTCTTACCTAAATTATTACACTGATGATTGCCAAATGGTGACTTTCTAATACCATTATATGTGTATGGACTCATAGGTTATTTTACTCAGTGGGTTATCACTATTCATTTTGATCCTCAAATTGTCCCAGATTTGATCAATAGAAGCCCCTTCAAGATGGTTTCTGTGTCCTTTGGACACATCTTCATCACTCTTGGAGAAATTCTTTACCTGCTAGTACAAGATGTTCCAGGTCCTGACACAACATTGTAAAATGATTATAAATCAATAAAAAATGTTAAAAAAATAATAAAAAATAAAAGTAGACTTTCAGAAAAAAAAAAAAAAGATGTTCCAGGTCCATCTTGTTCTCTCCCTGCCCCAGCCCTGGAATCAACCATTTGTCCAAGGAAACCAAGGTTTCTTGTAGCAGGGAGTGGTGTTGAGAACCAAGATCTGAGCACTAAGTATACTTGTTGCCCTTTGGGGTGTCAGTCATCCTAGATTCTTCCACTGGACAGAGCTGGAAAATATATGTGTACATGTATACACACACATATGCATCTCTTTTCATTTATCTATCCATCTATCTATGAACCTAGACCGCAGTTTTCCCTGATAGCTCGTTTCAATCCAACACCATGTAGTCCATCTCTCTTTCCCCCTTGCCGTATTTGTGCCTCTCTTCTCCAACAGGGAAAAACCTGTTCCCACCATCTCAGCCTACCTCTGTGTAGCTGATCTCTTTCACCATGAGGTCATGCCTCCTGGCTCACCCTTCCTCAAGCCTGCATCCTCCAAACTGGCTACCTACCTCGTTCAGATTTTTTGATGAAAACAAAGGAGAAGGAAGCCAATAAATATTTTTCAAAGACAGGAAGAGAAAAGAAGAGAAGGGAATGGAATAGAAATGAGAAGGAAAAGAATTGAGTTACCTTTTGATCCGCATTTTTCAAAGAGCACTTTGGCAGATTTGCAGAGAAAGAATTGAAGGGGAACAAGGATGGATTCTCCTCTGACTCCTCTTGGCATTCTTAACGCTTGGTAGCAAGCTTTCAGAAAGGCACTACATAAATATTTAGAGAAGGAAGGAAGTGGTAGAGGGGAGAAGACAAAAAGAAGGAGGGAGGGAGGGAGACCAGAGGCTTCTCCACTCCCCCCCGCTGGAGGGATACACCATAGATTAAATTTGGGTTTTTCTTTTCTGCAGTGGGAGATGCTTCTGTCTATAGTCAAGGACAGAAAATGGCATTGAAGTGTATCTTCCTCGTTCTGTGAAGTAGTGGTTTCCTGCAGTTGCTTACAGAAATGTAGGCGTGTTGGACCCATTGTCTTGTAGAAGAATCATTCTGAAGTGGATTCTCCTTGCTCAGTGCCAAGTCACTCACAGCCTATTTTAGTTGTAGAAATGTAGGACAAATGGGCCCTTTCTCTTGGGAGAATTTGTAGCAGGGTTGTTTTCTTTTTTTCCTTCCCTCTCTCTCACCTCCTTCCTAGTAAAAAACCTTTCTCATTCTTTCATATACAGATTTGGACATTCTGGAAGTGGAGGACCTGTTTGCCTCCAGGAGAATTCAGTGCCTCCCGGGAGGAGAAGGATTAAAGTCCAAGCCCCCCCGCTCCCTGAGGTTCAAAGTCTAGAACATATCGCTCGGTGGCATGACTCAGGTGCTGGGCAATAAAGTTCCAGGAGGCAAGAGAGCAACAGGCATTCCTAGCCCTTGGTAGAGAGCTTTACCAGACGGCCAGATCTTCAACAAGTCAGATGGGTCCACCGGGTGACAAAGGTTGGCACCAGTCCTGAACTTACTACATTTGGCCAGCCTGACACCAGGAAGTGACTCTGTGTGTATGTGTGTATGTGTGTGTGTGTGTCTACAAAAGAGTTGGCTGGTAAGAGCTGTAAGCCAGTGGTGTTCTGTAGCTGGCTCTTAATGGCTTGCAAGAATTGTCTGTTAACTTTTCAGAAATTTTGCAAGCCAGTCATTAAATATAGCCATTATTAAAATTAAATATGTAAAGTTTCCATTAAATTATCATATTAAATTACATTATTATATTAAACTTTCAATTAAATTATTATATTAAAAACAAAGAGAATAAATACTCAAAACTAATCATTTATTCATTATTTTCTCACGTTTTACTATTACCTATGCTCTGGAGGTTATCTGCATCCCTTGCAGCTGTATGGTGGAAATTTTTTCGTAACGGTGAGCTACTGTGTATTCCCAACTCTGCATTCAGTGCCGTCGCATTGGTAGCTTGAAATCAGTCATGGTGAGTGTATTCATACCATGGGAACTGGCAAACTCTATTAATCAATACTCCCTCCCACCAGGGGAGCCAGTCAAACATTTAAGAGCCCACCCCTGAGTATAACCCCTGAGAATTACTCATTTGTTCTGTCCTTACTGGCTGAAACCAGCTAGGGTGTGTGGTCCTCATGACTGAGCCTACTAGGAGAGCACACATGGGAGGATCCGGAGAACCAGACTCAGGTGCAACCACTATTCTCCAGGCTTGAATGATTCTGGAATTGCTTCATCTTCCTGAAATTCTTACTTTCCACCAGAGAGACTCAACCACTGATTCAACTTTTCTTCTACCCGGTTTCTGAGTCACCTTGTGGCAATATCTCTCCTTAGTCCAAATCTCTGCTGTTGTTGTGTCCATAAGATGCCTACGATCTTTTGGGGAAGCAACAGAATGAGGGACCCCAGGATCTTTCTTCTGAGCAGTCCTGGCAGTTTGGTTGAAAGTATCCATCACTGAGCATAACTCTAGTGAGTGGGCTCGCTCTCAGAAAGATATTTTTGCATGACAAGGCAGGCCATCCAGGAACCAGTGGCTGATACGAGAGGAAGGGACTTCACACAGCTTCCACGTTTTGAATATGATCCATGTTGGCCGAGCTGTACTGAGTGGCCAGCATCTCTCTGCCCAGAGAGCACACTAAGAGAGACCCAACTGGACTGGACACTTGTTTGCACTCTGGGACCCCTAGGCACAAAATGATGGCTACAGATTTAGAGGGGGAAAGACTGACTTCCCCCTTTGGACTTCCTGCTATTACCAATATATGGAGTGAGGTGTCCTGGGAACCAATTAGGCACATGATTGGCATCTCAAACTAGGGGGGAAGGGCATAAATTAGGAAATTAATAAAGAGCACCAAATATTCTCCCTCAGGCAGCTCCGTGCACAGTATCCTTCATCTCAGTTAATGATATCTTCATTTTCCAGTGGCTCAGACCTTGGTGTCATACTTGACTCCTCTCTTTCTCTCCCAAAGAAAATTCAGTCCATCATCACCTATACTTTCCAAAGAATCCAGAGTTCAACCTCTTCCTCGCCGGCTGCTGTGGACACCACCTAGATCCAGACCACCACTGTGTCTCTCCTACATGGCTGCGCACCGCCCTCCGCCCCTTAACCTCATCCCAGCCGCTTTGCCCTGGTTCATGCTGCCCGAGCTACACTCACCTCTGAGGTTCTTGACTCTCCCAGACACGCTAACACTTCATGGCCTTAGTAGTGACTGTTGGCTCCCCGGACACACTTCCCCAGGTAGCCACATGGCTACTCCCCACTGCTCTTAGTCCATATCTCAGAAATCATCTTCTGAGTGAGCCTTCCCTGACCACCCTAATCAAACCTTCTCTATTTCCCCATACTTTATACTCCCCTTTTCTACTTTATTTTCTCTTATTGGCTTTTATTATTATTTGCATATTTATCTTTCTCATTGGCTATCTCTTCCACTAGCATATGGATTCAAGAAGGAACAGATTTTTATTTGTTTTGTTCACCTCCATATTCTAGAACAGTACCTGGCTCACAGTAAACGCTCATTTCAGTTATCTGTTGGTGCATCATAAAGCGTCCTAAAATTGGTGATTTAAAACAACAGCTCATTATAATCTCACAGTTTCCTGGGTTGACTGGGCTCAGTCAGGTGGTTCTTTGGTGGGATTCTTTCATGTTTGTAGTCAAATAGCATCTGGGGCTGGAGTCATCGGAAAGACAGGACTGACATGTGATGCTGGCTGCTGGCTGGGAGTTCAGCTGGGTCTGTGGTCTGGAGTGCCTACACATGACCTCTCCAAGTTCGTTGTGGATAACGTCTCTGAAGATTGGCTTCCACAGGATTCAATAAGTATTTGTGGGTGGAAGGAAGGCAGGAAGGGAGGGGAGAAGGTAGGAGGGGAGAAATTACAAACTTTAGAAGGAAAGAAATGAGGAAGTGAAGGAGGGGGAAGGAAAAGAGAGAGGGAGGGAAGAATGGAACTCAGCTTCCATTTCTGGGTGCAGGGTAGCAAGACAGCCCTGGAATAAAACCCATCCTTCTCCTGCCTCTCCTTCCCATCTCTCCCAAGGAGCACAATGACCTGGCTCGGAAGCAGAAATTCGTCTAACACTGCATATCAGAACTGGAGTACCCTTGGCAGAATCTTTTACAATTTGTACCCCAAGTTCAAATTTGATCCCAGGCATCTTTCCAAGGGGAGAACAACACAGCACTTTATCTTGATGTAGCTCTTTCCCCTTAGTAATTTCAAAGCAGTTTTTATAAACAAGCACTATCATTGTACAAGAGAGGAAACGGAAGGGACCTAGTAATATTTAGGTAACCAATAGCAAAATCATTGAATTGCTGTTATACTGAAGTGATTAAATAATGATGTGGCACCAGAGGCAGGCTGCAACTGTATCAAATTAATAAAATATAATTTGGAAGAACTCGAATATTAAAATTACCCCATTAAAAACTGAAGTCAACAGGGGATCTTAGAAGTTAAGAAGGAAAAACAAATTTACACCAAACTAGATGGAACAAAATTTAAACAATTGTTAGGTTATTAAGAATGGATTTACTTTGAAAACAGTTTGGAAGAGTTGAGTCATTTTCCAGAGCCACAGATATTCTGTGCCAGTTGTGCAATTTTTTTCTAAATCAATCTAGCAGACAGTTGTCAAGTAAGGGGGCTTTGCAAACAACCTCCCTGGCAAAAACCCAGAGAAGTAAATGAATCTGGATTTCTGAAGCTCCGGTGTCCTAATACAGAGGTATTATGTACCTAATAGGTACAGTTCTCTCCCACTATCCAAAAGTAGAGCGTTCCTAGGAAACTTTCCTAAATCAAAATGGTCTAAAGCAAAAAGCAATTACTTTATGACATATCTTGCCAATGGATGCACAAAATAAATTGAGATAAAGCACAGATGCTCCCAGACAGAGTTCACAGCTAGGGTGTCTTGATGCTGAGATGCTGAGGGTGGTTCCCAGGGAGGGAGCTTGGTGGTGCCACTCTCACTGCTACAGGCATGCACTCTCTCTAACACAGCTTACTGCAAAATAGTTTTTCATAAAAGTGAAAATCCTCTTTGGATTTCTTTTGGTTAGTGAAGAGAGGTACTAACATAAGTCTTTCTTAAAAGCAAATGACATAAAGCAAATTTTTAAAACTGGGGGGGGGGTGGATCAGTGTTTCCTAGAGATACTAATAATTATGTAGATTGTAGTATAATGAAATGTGAACACCCAGAGCATGGGGTTCTCTGACTTATGTATCATAGGGCAAGTTGGCATCATGTTTATTTCAATTCATGGCCTCTCTGAACCATTTTTGGTCTTCAGCCTCCAAAATATGCTCATTTTAGGGAAATTGTGATAACTTAAGAAAGTAATTTCTCATGTATTAATTAGATTTGAGACCAGGAGGTTGAACTCCCTTAATCTTCTCCCCTGCCAGGAGAACAAATAAACAGTGACTTAAACAACACAGAAGTTTATTTTTCTTTCATATAAACCTAGATAAGTAGTTCATGGATTGGTGTGCTCTACAGTATTAGAGACTCAGATTCTTTTTCCTTAATTCTCTGCTTTGCATAATCTCCAGTTCCCAAATCATCTCCAGTTCTCAAATCATCTCATGGTCCAACATGGCTGTTTTAGCTCCAGCCCTCACATTCCCATTCCAGCCAGGAGAAAGGAAGAAGAAAAAGACAAAGAGAAGAGGACGTCGCCTCCCTTTGAGAACACTTGCTGAAAGTTGCTCACACTGCTAGTTACATTCTGTTGATCAAACCTTAATCACATGACTTTACCTGACCAGAAGCTGAATCAGGAAGACCGAGAAATGAAATCTTTCCAGCACCACATGCCTGGATAAATATTAAGGGTTCTAATACTACAGAATTGAAGAAAACTAATGTTTTGGGACAATTAAGCAGTCTCTGCCATAGTTTATCCCTTTGACATCCTAAAAGTATATGTGCACCCTTCTTTCCCCTCATAGGACACAGTCCCTCCCCAAAAGAAGAAACAGCCAGATCTTATCAAGGGACTGTCACCAGCTCAAAATCAAGCTCTTTGGGTGATATATCGTCTCCTAGTTTGACTGCAGATGTGATGTTATAAGATCTTGCAAACCACAAACTAAAAGACGTTATCTGTACCCTATCACACTACGTATACAGTGATGGAGTAAGAACAGGAAAATCATGATAAAAACTGCCATTCAGAAAATAGGGAATCCCCAGAAGTCAGTCTAAGACAATTACCAAATCCTGCTGAGCAAGAGTAGAGGAGACTGTCTTCTGAAACAGAAGAGCTCAGCCAACTGTCCTCTGGGAGGTTCTTCTGTGTCCATAACCCTGCATGGCCAGAGCTGAAGCGGAAGCAGCGAGCACGCCCTTTGAAGGCTGCACGGCTTTCAGAGCCTATTTCCTGCTGATGCAGCTTTGGAAGCTCAAGGGTTGCTTTAGACATTGAAGAGTCACAGGCTTTTGCAGGCTAGGCTTATGGTGTCTCAGGCAACGCAATTCCCTCAAAAACTCAATAGGCATCTCTTCCCTGTGTCTTCTATCAGTTCCATGCACGAGTAACAGCAGCTAAAGATCTTGTCTAAAAATAGTTTTTAAACCCGAAGACTTTAACAAGTTTATACTTTAGAGCACAGGGAACTGTATTCAATATCTTGTAGTAATCTATAATGAAAAAGAACATGAAAATGAATATATGTGTGACAACTACTACGCTGTAATAGTTGACACAACATTGTAAACCGACTATGCTTCAATTAAAAAAAAAACAAAACCCTGAAGACTTATGTCTTTGAGGTGTAGACCTTTGTCCTCTGCTTACCACCCCCCACCCCAGTTTAATGGCAGTTAGTTGAGGCTATCTGAAACAGTAAATTTGGGGAGGGAAGCAACATTTTAAATTGGATATTAACAGCTAAGCTATCACCCATTGTCTGACAGAGAGCTTTTAATGGCACTTACCTGAATGAAACTTATTGCAGCTTTAGAGCCATTCCCTATAAATGCATCTTTTGGAGGCATAAGACCATTTGCCTTTTTCACTTTTAAATTCCGAAACCACTGGACTGCTAGTCAATTTAGATGGCAGGCCCAGGGCAGAAAGCACATCCCTCGCCACTCTTCCCAACATTTAAACAATTGGATAGATTTAGCTTTATTTTCCTACTCTTCCTGTTGCCTAAGGATTTTAGGATTTTGAAACAATTTTGTAACCCTACCCCAATTCCAAATCCTAGTACCGATTTATGTTTTAGCTGAGATAGGCGAAATTGCTACCAAAAATAGATCTAAGAATTTCATCATGCTAATACAAAAGAAACAAACTTCCCTTTTGTGTAATGGTCCAGGATAGATGCCCTAGACGCTCAGGGTCTCAGGCCACCTGAGGCTGTCTTCATAAACAAAGCAGCCATTACAGTGGACGGCTGGGGCTTCTCTCCTAGACTTTGTCCTGGTAAGAAGCGTTGATGGAGCCTACATGCAATCTACACAGCAGGGAAATAAATTTTGCTAGGGAGTCAAAACTCAGAGTTTTCAACGAACAGACTTTTATGTGTGTGGCAATAGGGCACCTGAATTAGACAATGTCCATTCCCTAACTGAGAAATTGACTTCCCTCAATCCCTCAATCTGACCCCACAGTCCCAGAGAGCTACTAAGAGCTTTGCACCAACCTGGGTTCCCCCTACTCCCATTATTTACTACCTCTGTGACTTTGGGCAAATTACTTAACCTTTCTGAACCTCTGTTTTCTTAACTGTAGAGTACAGATTGAAAAACTAAATTACCTGTTGTACAAATACGACTATATATATACATATATGTAAATGTATATGTATGTAATGTACATAATAATTTTATAATGTATATGTGTATGTATACACACACACACATAAAACGTTTGGCATTTAGTGTTTACTAAATGGTAGCTATACTTATTTAGGAGCTTGTGGTTAGGAGGTTAGAACTTGGGTCTTAATTTGGACAGATCTGGGTTTGGATCCTCACGCTGCTCCTTGCAAGTTGTGTCACTGCTACCTCCAAAAAACGAAAAGATCCCAGTCCTTGTCTTGCCTGAAAGACACGATTACAGACGGGAGATGGAGTGCGTTGTGTATCAAAAGATTTTTAAAGGATTTATTTAGAAAAGGAAAAGTAAACCTCCAAGAACAGGAGGCGGGCTGGTTCACGGGAGGAAAAGCGATGGTTTTTGCTCCTCTTTCTCTTATACCCTCGCTTACAGGTGGTCTCTTGATTGACTTACGGCTCTTGCCCCTGGAATGCCTAGTCATGTTTGGCCCCTTTGTGCATGTTCTTACATGGTGTACACAGAAAAAGCCATGGAGGGTGGTGCCTAAACCACAATGTTAATTATATTACAATGAGCATTGTGTCATATCATGTTAAGTTTTTTTTGCTACCAGGCAGTTGTGGCTGTCAGGTTCTAACTGGTTTCTTGCTGGCACTCATTTAGAAGTAATGTCCCTTTATGCTAGAGGCGGGTGGGATGGCATCTTCTGGACCATCCTCCCTCTCCTCCACCAATCTGTCCGGTGCCCCCTCTTACCTAACTATCTAGCACCACCAGGCGCAAACTCTCTCCTTGTCAGTTTCCTCTTCAGTTAAATGGGGATCATAATACCTGTCTCAGAGTGCGGTGTGAGAATTATACACAAAAGAGCAATTAGTACATAGCATGGTAATTAGCACATAATAAGTCATTCAGTACGAGGTTATCACTTTTATTCTTTAATATGTTTCTTTATTTTTAGCAAAGCTTTACATGCAGACAAAGAGTCATGTAGTTTTGCAAAGGATGTTGTGAAAAACAGCAGCTGCTTATCGCTTCCCTTGCCTGCCCCCCAGGAAACCAGTTTAGTTTACCATATTGCCACTTATCTCCCCATCTCTAAATAATATTCATTATATTACATTTTGTAATAATAATGGTACCTCTTTTCCCCCAAGCGCACAACATAGTGATTCAATATTTCTAAATATTACAAAATGATCACCATAGTCTTATTACTGTCTGTCTCCATACAAAGTTATTACAATACTGTTGACTATATTCCCCAAGCTGTACATTTCAGCCCCATGACATTTATTTTATAACTGGAAGTTTGTACTGCTAAATCTCCCTCACCTATCTCACTCCTTCCCCCAACCCCTTCCCTTCTGGCAATTACCTGTTTGTTCTCTGTATCTATGAGTCTGTTTCTGTTCTATTATATTTATTCATTTGTTTTGTTTTTTAGATTTCACATGTAAGTAAAACTTGATGGTATTTGTCTTTCTCTGACTTATTTCACTTAGCATAATTTCCTCTAGGTCCACCCACAGTATTACAAATGACAAGATTTCATTCTTTTTTATGGCTGAGTAATATTTCACTATATATCCATTGAATTATTCATTCAATATTCCCACATCTTTACCCATTCATCTTTCAATGTGTCTCGGTGTGGACCTCTTTGGGTTCATCTTGTTTGGGGCTCTCTGTGCTTCTTGGACCTAAATATCTGTTTTCTTTTACAGTTTAGGAAAGTTTTCAGCTATTATTTCTTCAAATAAGTTCTCTTCTCCTTTATCACTCTTTTCTCCTTATGGGACCCCTATAATGTAAATCTTAGCATGACTGATGTCCCAGAGGTCTCTAAAATTATCTTCATTTTTAAAAACTATCTTCATTTTTAAAAACTATCTTCATTTTTTAAAATTATTTTTTTCCGTTTAGCTTGGGTGATTTACACTTCTCTGTCTCCGAGTTCTCTGATCCTTTGCTGTGTATCATCTAATCTAGTGCTGATTCCTTCTAGTGTATTTTTATTTCAGTTATTTTATTATTCAGCTTTGTTCAGTTCTTCTTTATATTTTCTAACTCTTTGTGAAACTTCTTACTGGTCTCACCCATTCTTCTCCCCAGTTCATTGATCACAGTTATGATCACTACCTTGAACTCTTTATTGGGTAGATTGCTTATCTCCACTTCACTTAGTCCTTCTTCTGGGTTTTTATCTTGTTCCTTCATTTGGAACATTTTCATTTGTCACCTCATTTTGCTTAATACTCTGTGCTTATTCGTATGTATTGTGTAGGTTGGTTACATTTTCCAGTCTTGAAGAAGTGGCTTCATGCAGGAGATATCCTATGGGGCCCAGCAGCACACTCCCTTCTGATCACCAGGGCTGTATGCTCTAGGGGTAACGCCTGTGTGGGCTGTGTGTGCCCTGCTCTTCCGGCCGTGCCGACTACTGTGGGTGTGCTAGTAGGTGGGTCTGGCCCCCGGCCCTGCTGGCTGGGAGGCCCCACCTGGTGTGAAAGCTGCTGGCCCTCTGGTGAGTGGGACTGGGTCTTGGCATAGCTGGCTGTGCAGTCTGGGTGGGGGCTAGGGGGAGTGTTCCTGGAGCTGATGTCTGCCTGAGTTTATCATTTTTGTTTTTATTTTTTTTATTTCTTTCTGATTAATAATGCAATGTATGCTCAACTAAGTTTAGAAAATACAAAAAGTTAGGAAAGAGAAAATTAAAATCAACTGAATGCCCACTACTTGGAGTGACACTGTCAATATTCTGTGATGGATGATTTCACTGCAGTCTTTCTTTTCCTATCAGGCTATTATTTTTTAAGGCTGTGCACCACGGGTATCCTTTGATTCTACACACAGGCAGTTCCCCACTCTATGTTATGAAAGGGAAACCAGAGGTCTCTACCAGTATAAAAATAACTCCCCCATTAGAAACAAAAGGGATCATTTAATATATACCGAGTTTCAAGGAAAGAGAGGGTAATCCTCCCTAAATTAGTCTAGATTTGTTGCCACCTTGAAAAGAACCAAACCTGGGGGCCGGGGGGGCACTGGGATGATCTAGGAGGGTGGGTGAGTCTAGGGCTCCTGAAAATTCTGGACCAATTCACAGTCTTGCCTCAGGCTAGTTCTGCTGGGGAATGGCCAGTGCTCATTCCAGTCAATAGGGCATTCTAGTCACAGAGGGGTTGTGAGATTTGACAGAGAGCACAAAGCAAGAAATGCAGGCAGAAACACTTAAAAATTACAGCTTGGCAGGGGACAGAAATAAAGCCCCAAACTCTGGATTCACATATTCTGACATACCCAGTCAAACTGGAACAAAGATAAAGATTTAAATTGGACAGCTACCATTCAGGACTTATTTCTTCCCCAATGTGCTGTGCGGAATTGGCACTCAAGGACTTTTTTTTTTATAATAATCAGTGATAATCTGATAACAGAATAACAGACCAGTTTGTCATTTTTAATTTCTATACCTCCCCTTACTATTATCACTGCCTAGACATTTTGCATTAGCCTTTAAAATGTAAATTTACCTACAGCTATTCATTCTGCCTATTCTAATGCCTGTCAAACAAGAGATGAAAGGAAACTGTACCCAGGCAACTCTGAGATCTTCATCTCAATCAGTAAAATCTTCCGTGGAACCTTGCACTACTCAAGCAAGACAGATCTGAGCCCTTGATATGGTTGGAAAATGTGACCTACTTTAAAACCCAGCAGTGTGTGTGTGATGAAACGAAAGTGAATTGTTTTGCTGAAATCTGACACTAAAAATAGGGTATTGGATCCTTCCCCTGCTGGAAAAAAAAAAAAGGCATTAAAATGAGTGTGTGTCTGTATGTCTGGGAATATGTCTCCATAGCAACCATTGTCCCACCTCCCCTATCAACAGCATTACCCCTCTCTACAGAAAGAGGTCATATGAATGCCTTTCCCAGCACCCCTCCCAATCCCTTACTCCATGAAATCTAATTAAAGAGTGAAATGAATTTTCGTGATGGTTCTAGAGGCTGGGAGAAGTCCAAGGTTGGGGTAGGGGGTGGTGAGGAAGGATTGCTGAGGGAGGGACAGGGAGACCTGCCCTTCCACATTGGAGCGGCAGCTCACGACTCTGTTCTCATTTTTAAAAAGAGCCACAGCTCCCACGCTGAGAGCTGCAAGGGAGTGATAAACCTGCCATGCGACGATGTTATTACTTTAATGGATACAGGACTAGTTGAGCACTTTATTTCCACCAGGGCTTTTCCGTTGTATCCTCTTCCCTTTTCACAACATCCAGTTTTCCTCAGACACACCTCCTCCCCTTTATTAAAGAAACTTGTCCCCATTTCTAATCCCACTCTTAGAAGGAAAAAGAAAGCATCACTTGAGATAATAGATCTGTGTTTAGAAGGAGGCATGTGAGATAATCACACTTGTGAACGACCCCTGCCCCCAACCTCACTCTATTTTGTAAAGATTACAAGCCAGAAAAGAATAGGGGGTGAGGAGTGGTAGGGGTTGAGGAAGACACTCTGGGGAGATTGAAGCTGATTTGTGCAAATGAGCTTGAAGGGTCTTTTTTCAGCATTTGCTGAGGACTCCCTTCCTGCTTTTCAGCAGCTGCCTCCCCTCCTTCCTCCTCTCCCCACCTTTAGTGTCCAGTCAGCAGCAGCCTCAGGCACCCGCCCCCACTCTGGCCACCCCTGCCCTTGGCTGTCTGGGCATCTGTTTCTCATTCCTGCATCCAAACGTTTTCTCCAGGTTGGATGTCACTCTGGCTTTGTGCTGCTCGGGGTCCCAGCTGGAGCAGAATTGTCCTCACATGAGCATACAGTCAGGTCTGGGCTTGTCCTACTGGTAAGCGGGAGGCGGGTGGCAAGAAGGCGGTGGGGCCTCCTGGGGAAGAGGGAAGGGCACGCCGCACACAGTATCCAGTCGGTGCACTGACTCAGCGGCAGAAGGTGGGGCCGCGTGAAGAGCAATGCAGTGTTGTCACTCAGACTTGTCTCCAACCTAATGGACCGCATGTGAGAGGGCTGCACACATGCGACAAGTGAAAGCCATACTCTCCCCAGGACAGGGTGGCAGGACACAGAGGAGACTGACACGGGGCAGCTGGCCTGTGACTCTGGGCATCCACAGGGGACGGCACCAGCTGTGGCATCTGCAGGAGCTGCCACCTTGACTGCCATTTCTGCAGCTTCAGCAGCAGGTGCCTCTCTGTCCTTGGAAGGGATCACCAGCTTCTGCACGGTGGGCAGTGGGCCTCCAGCTAGCGTGGTTGCCAGGGGCAGGTGGGGGACTTCCCTTTTGCCAGTCTACTGAAGCAGTGAGGACCCCTCACTTGCCAAATACGCTTGAGGCATCCTGGAAAAACTCAGAGACCTATGAGAATGGGTTATGGTCAAGCCAGAGAAATTCCTATGGCTTTAGTTTTTTGCCCAGGCCAATGTGGCTTAGGGCATATGACAGATATACAATATAATCACAAGAGCTAATATATACTGAGTGCTCACTCGGGCCGGGAGTTTTTCTAAGCACTATACATACACTAACTCACATAGACTTACAATCACCCATGAAATAGACACCATTCCTGTCTCCATTTGGCAGGTGAGATAAGAATATGCTCAAGGTCATACAGCTAGAAAGTGGCAAAGTCGGGTCCCAGCCCAGATGGCTAGCAGGCAGCGCCCACGCTCCTGCTCGGAGTGCGATCTTTTCGCTGGATGACACAGACTTCCAGCCTTCATCAGATCATCTTCATTTTTTTCGAAGTACTTAGGAATTTTTTTGAACACCTACATCATTATAGAAATAATATAATTTAAAGCATATTTAATAAATAAATAAAAATTTTTAAAGTGATTACAGAAATAGAAGCAATAAACTTATTAGAAGTGTTGACCTGGAAAAAAAAAAAAGGAAAAAAAAAAAAGAAGCCATGGAGAAACTTACCACCCCAATGCAACCAATTTTACACATGCCTGTTTCTTCTGTCCATGCACTCACGTGTTTCACGCAGCGAACATGTAATTCTGTGTTTTTTTAAGTGTAACATAACATTGTAAACATATTTTCATAGATTATTTCCTCACTCATTTTAATTGCGGTAGCACTTGCCTTCAAGCTGATGTACTGTAACTGCCTTAGCCAGTCTCCTGTTTCAGATATTTAGATTGTTTCCAGCTGGTTTCAAAAGGAAAAAAAAAAAAACAAAATAAAACAATCTTTGCTCCCATTTTTTCCCTTGTATTGACTACTTCGACTGTGTTTGGACAGAGGAGAGCTGCTCATGCTGTGGGTTTGGAGCCATCGTGATACCCTTTGGCCTGCGCTCAAGGTTTCCTCAGAGGTTAGAGTGTGTGAGCTGGAAGGATTTGGTCAGGTGCTATTCATTACTGAAGGACCTGGAAGGAATGAAAGAGTGAATGGAATTACATTCAAAATATTACCGCCAATGTGCTCGAAGCCAAGCAGGCAGAAGAGCCAACTTGCAGAAGCGACATTTTAAACTTGGTAACAGATGGCTCACTGGTCAGAGCTCAAAAGGCCAAGGTCCCTTAAACTGACAGGATGCAAGCATATGAGTCAAGTGTCCCCACAAGCAGAGAAACTGCCACCGTCCGCTCACCAAGGGCCACGATGCCACGTGCACGTGCGAGACGTGAATTATTTCTCCTCCCCAAATCTCTGCTATTTCATTCTCCGAGACTCACACAGAGACTTTTAAAATTCTGAATCACCACAGGATACATTCCCAACCCCCCGGCTCAGCCCCTCTGGACTTATGGGAAAACCCCAGAATCTGGTATACAACCAGATGGGATTCAGCTTAAACCCTGGTTGAAAATGACCCATCACCCCATATCTCAAAAGCTCAATCCTGGACACCAAGTCCGTCTAGAGAGGAAAAGGGGCTTCTCCCTCAAGGCAAGCTTTGGCGGGAGGGCATCCCTCTCAGGCTCTGCTGGCCTCACATGTGGGTGATGCTGAGAACTGATACATCTTTAACCTTTGTGCCCTGGGCACCTCACTGGCCTATCCCAGTCCGGCTCTGCTCTAAAGCCACAGCAAGGCTCTGGCTTGATCATTGCCACCCACCTCAAGCCCACCTCCCTGTGAGACTCCGAAAACTAGTTAAACTTGTGTTCCCGACATTGGCCAGTAAAAATAAATGGGCCACATCCACCAAAAGGTAGCGGTCATGGGAAGGGGACAGGCTAACAGGCTTACTGGGACCAGCTGGAAAGGGTAAGCCCATGGATGCCAACCAACCGCCACCCCGAGCTTATTGACAAATAAGAGGACCAGACAACCCAGAGCATGACTTCAGTATGGACAGGCACTTGGGTTTGAAAGCCTGCCGGGAGAGTTAACATTCAACAGCTGTGTGCATTCACACTGCTGAGTGCCTATTACACAATATTATCAGACCTTCTCCTACGCAGAGTTGCAGTATTGGCCCACTGGGTGATTCGCGCGGTTCCAACACAAGCCGCCAGAGAAAGGAAGCTATCAAGTTCTCGGTGATGAGAGAAATTGTAGCACATGGTGACAGAGGAAGACAGACCGGACATCTTTCCAGGCTGGATCAAGAGAAAGCTTTGACAGAACGAGACGGTATTCCTTTATTTGAAATGTGGCAGGTCTACAGATCTCCGTGGATGGAACAGTGCCGTGAGTATTCCATCCCTGAACAGCTGGGAAAGGAGAGAGCTGGGAAAAGCGAGGAGGGAGCCAGGTGAGTTCATGCTTAAATAATAGATTCTCTTGGTAACAAAACCGTGGAAAGGGCTGGGGCCAGCCCTGGGTCTGGAGATAACAAGCACCTCTTGCTTGAGTCTCCACCAGCTTCGATGTCCTCATATGCCACCTTAATGAAGTCTCTGCCAGGAGCAAGACCCTTCAAAGCTTTCTGGTTGTCTGAGCCAGTGGCCTCCAACATGGGATGTGTGTGCTGATCTATTGGGGTACAGAAAGAAATATCAGAATTATCTTTAATAATTATCTGGCCACTGCCTTAATCCTATGCTTGACAAGGTTGTATAATGTACTTCATCTATCAGTGCAGCCGTGATGAGTATTCATGTTAACAAGGAGTGCTCAAAAAAAGGTCATACTAATGGACTGTATGATCAAACACGTTTGGAAGCAACTGGTCTAAGTAAGAAGCTGAAACTCCCTAGCCTGATGTTCAAGGTCCTCTGTGACTTACCTGCCTGAGCTCCTGTCCACTGTTTCACCTCTCAGGCCACCCCCTGCAGTGAAATGGATCTGGTCATCCAGAGATCCCTGGGGGAGGGGTGGGTTGTTTGTTTTTATACACTGTCTTGCTTCTGGCTCTTGGCTGGTTGAATGCCCACAAAAATGGCATCATGTTTACCAGGATACTTGGCGCCTCCAACCACTTTACTAGCAGAAATTCCAGTCCTTTCCAGGATACTCCTTCCTAAATAGGCTCCCCAAGTGTAACCACTAGGTTTGTGATTCTCAATGAAACACAGCCCCCCTCTGTCTGCTGGGGAGAGGTAGTGACTCAGGTGTAGTCAACATTCATGGACAAACATTACAACTGTGGCCTCCCCCACTTGTATTGCCCCACATCACTGGCATTATCACTAGAGGCCATCACATCACTGGCATTATCACTACCTGGGCACCCAGCCACACCAGCCTTGGTGGTAAGACCTCAGCAACACAAGGTAAAAATCATTCCAGGTGGTCCAGTACTGAGATCCAGAAAACACTGCCTCCCTCTGCAATTCACTGAGTCAGGGGTCTCCCAAAGCACACCCAGTTGGGTGGAGGTAGCTGCATGTGTTCCTGCAGTTTGTACACTGCACCATGGGTCCAGCCAGGCAGTGGGTCAAGCTTTTAACCTATTGACCTTTTCCCCAGGGACCCTCCCAAGCAGACTGCATTTTCCAAACATGGCAGCCATACTATCCCGTCCCTCACGCTCTTCTGAAAATGCAACATTCTCTCCTCCCATCCACTGGTGAGGTCAAGATCCCCTCCCTTTATTTGGGAGGATCTTTGTGACTGCTTTGATCAACAGAGTTGGGTAGAAATGATGGTGTAGGTCATAAAAAATGCCACGCACCTCTACAAAAATCTCCCCAGGTATTTCTTCATTATCTGTGGCACCTGCCACGATATGGGCCAGACGAGCTGGGTGACTGTGGGCAGGTTGCCTATGTTCTTGGAACCTCAGTTTCCTCATCCGTAGAATGGGGGAAATATTAATGCCTATGTTGTGAGGATTAAATAAGGCAATGCTTGCGAGTGCTTAGCGTCATGCCTGGCATATAGTAAGCACTTATGGTTAGCGATTATTATCACCACCTGGTGTTTGGTAGGTGGCCAATTAACATTTGGCTGCTGATTAATCAAATGGTGCTGTGCACAGACTGAAAAGAAGATGAAGATCCAAGTCGTATCCAAAGGCATAGAAGGTTCTTGGTGTCCTGGGTCTGGTAATGTCTCCAGACTCAAGCCTTCTTTGCACCAGCTACCCTCTGCACACCATCATGTGATGTCCCTCCACTGTGCAGCCCCCTGTCCCCTCATCGTCTTCTCTGCATTTTCTCCCAAACCCCATAGTGCCTCCAGGCATTTGTTTTTGCAATTCCCTCTTCTTGAAGGACGCCCTTCAACTCCTCATTCCTGTTTCAACTAATTTTTGCTGTTACTTCCCTTCTCAACCTCAAGGGCACCCCTTTCCTGACCTCAAGATTAAATAAAGTCCTGCTTTCTGCTTACCTTATCATGGTAGCTTACTGTACAACTGCCTGCTGGTTTCTGTCTCCCCCCATCACCCGAAGCTCTTGGCAGAGAGGATTTATGTACTGTTCCCCATTGAGTTCCCAGGGATTAGGGGTTCCTAACCAATACTAGGGATGTAAAAAACACTTGTTGAACAAATGGTTGCAAATGAATAGTCACTTAAAGAAAAGCTACATATGGTTCAGAAGCATCATTTTAAGAAGATAGAGTGCTGTATAATACATTTTGAAAAGAGTTCCATCAAAACAGACTCAAATAAGTTCTTGGCACTTCATGGAGTAAGTAAGCTTCAGTTATCTGGAAAAAGAATTTGCTTGCAATGCTTTCGCGGAGGATGTTAAATAAAGGAGAACGTTCTTTCGTTGTATTCACCAGTCCTGCAAATAGAAAAGCTCCTGAGAGGATGGGGTTGGGGAGGTAAGCCCAGGTAACTCCCACAGTGCAGGGGTAGAGCCTGGAATACTTCGCTATGCAATGACTATTTGATGACAGACTCATGGAAATTTAGATGTGAGAGGGACCTTGATGACTGACTGAAAATTGTTTGATTGAAAAGTGAACCATTTAGACTCTGGGGAGTGGGCCACAGAGCAGCTGTCACTGGCCAGGGGAAGGGAATACCTCTGTCGCTCCAAGGATCTGGCCCCAGGTGTCTGCACTGAATGGCTTTCCAGGAACCCCAGCAGGCCCTCCCACGATTGCATTTTCTGGTTTGACTGCAAGGGCTTTCCATATGGAACACGGAAATATCTGCAATACTTTTTGTGCAAATGTGATTAGCGCAGCATTCTGCAGTTTTCCCAAGGAAAGCACACCCTACCTACCTAACCTGGGGAGCCACTCGGATTTTCCACTGGGATAGGATCCGCCCGGGTGAGGCTAACAGTGATTTCTGACATGACCAAAGCCACTTAAATTTTCTACCATTCAAGTCACCACCTTGCCTTGTGTGGCCAGAACCTGTTGGAGCAGTGCATGTCATGACCTGTGTTTCTCCTTATGTTCCTGTCTATTATCAAAAAAACCAAGACCATGACATAATGGCGATACCTGCAGAGTGCTGGCTGTGTCTCCTCCCTGCCTGGGAAAGCCCTCTTCTAGACAGGATATGACATGCTGGTCTGGGAGATCTTGGATTGAATTTTTTTTTTCTGCCACCACTGAGGATAAAATGCAGATAGGTGTGTCCATTCAGAGAGGATGACTATTATTTCCAATTTTTTAATAGTTTCTTCCCCCACAAAAGGTACCCCTGCTGACAGCCCATTCCAGTGAAGCCTCGTACAGGTGATTTAAGCACACAATCAAGTTTTAGCACAACATGGAAAGATGTGGGGACCCAAAGGACGTGGGCTCTGTGTCACACAACCCCAGGAAGCACTGTTCACACTAGGGCTATTCAGCCAGTAACCTAGAGTCGGCTGTCTCCTGTCATATCTTAGTCTCTCGGCACAAATGTGAAATCTCTAACTTTAGGTTCCTAGCTGCCTCTGTCACCTTAGTCTGCAGTCCCTTCTTTTAGGCTGTGACCTGGGGGTTGAATTCCTTGTGGTCAATAATAATGCCTTACTTTCATTTATAGTTAACCAAACATTTTCAAGTACTTTGTATCACATGAAACTCAATACTCTTGGGAAGGGTTTAGGCAATCATTATTGTCCTGTTTTACAAATGAGGAAACTGAGGAGCAGAGAGGTCACTGAATTGCCACGGGTCACCCAACTAGGAAAAAGCCGAGGTCCTGACTCCTAGTTTATTATTTATTCCATCAGAACAAATGAGCATAGGATCTAAACAGAATTGACTTGATGGTGCTATTTCTGGCTCTCTGACCTTATTTTGGGAACCCCGGGAAGACTCACGTGCGCTCATGAACAAGCCCTTCCAGCTGCCACGTGACATCCTCCGTCCTCCTCCTCTCCTAGTCTGGTCCCCATCGGTCCCCTGATGCTCTGCTGCTGGTGCCTGCGGTGAACACTGAGCCAGCTGCTCCTCAGGGCTGGAGCTGCCATTTTGGATCTGGTCCATCCTTACATAGTGAGAAGAGGAAGGGGGAGAAGCCAAGGAGCAATCCAACAGCCCCTGCTGTTGTCCTAGAGCAAGTGAAGCTGCCACTGGAGGATGAGAGGTGCTGAGACAAGTTTGTGTGTCTGACTCTTTAGCATGGATGTTTTTCCAATAGTGCCTTCTTCCACAACACTCCTTGGCCCTTCATGCAAATAGTCTCCTGGCAGCCTGTCTCTAATCCTCCAGATATGCCTAAATGCGTCTGAATTTCAGTCAGAGCTGGATTAATAAGATGCAGCCAAGCAACTGCCCAGGGTAACAGAACACCACTATTATAAATCGGAACAATTGCCAGTTAATTTAGATTGCCTCTGAAGTCAATTGACTTCATGTGAAGTCATGTTTTGGGTCTCTCTCCTCAAAACACACAGCACCCTTGAGTGGTAAATTTAAAAACACTCTACCAGATTGACCCACCTCTGTGGATTGCGTACAGATGTGCCACATACAAGTGCTTGATGCAACCATACCTAAAGCCAGAGTCACAATGAGATGAATTCTGAACCTCAGTACTGTGCTACTTACTGAGATTAAGAAATCTAATTCCTTTTATCTAAATTGTAAACCCTTTCATATTCCCATCATGAAGCTGTCCTTTTAGAAAATTGAAAAGAAAATGGCAGTGAGAACAAGAACATCGGAAAAGAGGAAAACAGCTTGCCAAGATTTTTTGGTACCCAGACTCAGTTTGGGCCAGTAGGTGTAAATTAAGAAGAGAATCTGTTTCTATAGGCAATTTTTTTTTTATTAATAGAAGATCAGTTTACCCCTAGAATCCCTAAATAAGTGTTAAACAAATATTTCAAAAATATCAGTTTGAAGGGACACCAACTCATTCACCTGCAAGGTGCTCACAGTTTTGGTGAAACCCTGCTCCCAGGGGCCAAGTCAGCTCAAGCTCCTCCAACCTCACTTGGCCTTTGATTTGCTCTCCTGTGAAATGAAGGGATTAAAGTAGAAGCTTAACAAATGTTCGTTAAAGGTACTCATACCTTTAAAATCGTGAGTCTTTGAAGTTCTTCCTTGAAAGACGTAGACAGTCAGCTGAAATGCAGAAATCTTTACTATGCAAGGGCTTTTGCCATGTCAGTTTTGCCGTGGTAATAAGATTTGATCTGAGGAAGTAGTCACCGTTCCATTTTGCTGAACGGAGCCTCATGTGGGCAGGCTGGAATCCTCTCTATTACAGCTCATTTTCTTCTACTTCTAACTCAGCTACTGTTTTGGAGGAAAGTTGTGGGTGAGGCTAGAGACAGATTGAGTGATCAGAAGGGCTGGTTCTAGAGGCTACCAATTAGAGTCTCCTAAGGGGGTGGTCAGGCCCCATAAAAGTGTGTGGGAACACAACATTCAAATACATGCCCACTATCTAACGATATTCTAAGCCCAGGCTTCTCAAACTGGATTGTGCACCCAGATGGTCTGGGGATCCTATACAAATGCAGATTCTGATGAAATAGATCTGGGGTGGGGTCTGAGAGTCTGAATTGCTAACAAGCTTTCAAGGAATGTTAATGCAACTGGTCTTCAGATCACAATTTGAGTAGCAAGACTGTATCTCATGTTCTCCACCTAACACATAAATACAGCTTTTCTTGCATTAGGGTCTAGGAACAGGGGTGAATCAGAGTCTAGAAGAAGAGATAAATATACAGGCAGTGATTGCATTGTGATGTTATAGGTGTTAATAAAGGTATAGAGAGGAGTGTATGAGTAAGGGGAAGACAGGGACTGAGTAGACGGACCGAGACTTAAAAAGAAAGAATAAAAGAAAAAGTCCGGCAGAAATAGGCGGATTTCTATCAATGGATTCCTTTGACAGGGTCTAGGAAGGAAGTGAGGCTAATTTGGCAAGACTGTATTTGGCAACTTAGGGGTGACCTTTCTGGGAGCCAGGAATACTTTTTTTTACTCTCCTTTGTGTTCTGTGTAGTATAACATTGGCATGTAATTTCCCCACAATTGCTTGTTGACTGAATGAGTTACTAAATTACTTAATACACTTCATTTTCTTTTTGTTGTAAAATATACATAAGTTTACCATCTCAACCATTTCTCAGTCCTTTTAGGTGGAAAATTCAGTAGCATAAAGCACATGCACATTGTTGTGTAATCAGCAGCAATATTCAGCTCCAGAAAGTTCTCACCATCCCAACAGACACTCCATACTTACTAACAACTCTCCAGTCCCCACTTGCCCCACAATCACCATTCTTTTCTCTGTCTCTATCAGTTTGACTGTTCTAGGTTCCTCATATAAGCAGATGTTAAGATATTCATCCTTTTGTGACTGTCTTATTTTACTGAGCATAATATCTTCAAGGTCCATCCATGTTGTAGCCTGTGTCAGAATTTCCCTCCTTTTTAAGGCAGAATTGTATTCCATTGTCTGTATATACCACATTTTGTTTATCCATCCACCTGTCAATGGACAGGTGGGTTGTTTCCTCCTTTTTCGCTGTTGTGAATAATGCTACCGTGGATGCAAGTGTACAAACATCTCTACAAGTCCCTGCTTTCAATTTGGGGGTATATACCCAGAGGTGGAACTGCTGGATGATATGGTAATTTTTAATTTTTAATTTTTGATTTTTTGAGGAAACTCCCTGCCATTTTATTTAATTAAAATTTTTTAAAAAGTTAATTAAGTGATACAGGAGATAATCAATGTAAGCAACTAGGTTCTCCCTGCTAGGAGAAAGGGGGCGTGACCTTCAAATCTGGTGATTTATAAAATGGGTTATCTTGCTAAACCTCCCCTAAGGATGCCATGAAGGTGGGGCTGGAAGGCAGACTGCACATCACGTAGTTTTACCTAGGCTGGATGGACCACTTGGCAAGGGAACTGTCAGGCCTTGGCTCTCCCTGATGTGCCAGCCCAGGCCTTCCAGCCAGTCTCTCTGCCCACCCTGCCACTGCAGAGAAGAGAGGGGCGTCCCTGGTCAGTGCTGCATGGCTCTCTCCCACCAGAGAGCCCAGAAAGGGTCCTCATGCCAAAGGCAGGCCGCTTTCTGCAACTGGTGACACCAGCAGTAACATTTTCCAAGGAGCTGATCTAACTTCGGGACAGCCAGCCAAACCTCGGGAGCACAGGCTGCCCCAGAGCAGAGTGCTCTGAGGGTGTGGTCAAGGCTAATGCCTGAGAGGGGCTGGTCCAGCAGCTGGAGGCCATTAAAATGTGGCAGGGCTCCCTTCTTTGTTCTCAGGATCAATTTAAAGTGCTACCAGCCTCCCCGGCAGGGAGTTAAATTCCAGGACAGAGACTATCCAGACCAAAGACTATCCAGACCAAATCCTGACCCTCAAACACAGGATGTCATTTTAAAAAAGCTATTTATTGAAATAGCAGACTTTAAAAAAAAAATCATCCATCATCTCATCCTCCCCCACCAGCAAATTCGGTGTTTTCATTTTTCCATGTTCTCCTCCATAGCTAATGCAATTTTTATTGCTCTTTTTACTCAATCAGTCATGCCTAGATGTCTCTTGTCTCCTCCTCACTTCTGAAGGCAGTTCTACCCAAATTATTGTCAACTTCAGGTTTCTGGGATTGGTGGGGAGAAGGGTGAGGGCCTTCCTTCTCTCTTGTCTCGTAACCCCCCGCTCCCCCTCCGCCACACACACACACACACACACACACACACACACCCCTTCTTCCTGCCTCCCTCTAGGTGCCCTCCTATCTGTGGGTGACGTGCTTTCACTGACTGGCTGACTCACTCCCCTTCATTGCCCAGCTTCTTTGGGAAGTTAGTGAGGAACAGAAACGTAGTTTTGTAGCCTCATGCCCAGTCGTGTCTTAAGTCTGCCTAGAATCAGTCATTACAGAAGGCGGTACCGTGGACACACTGGAGCCCAGGGCAGGGCTTGCTGCCCTGCTTCATTATTGCCCATCCTCTGGTTCTGCTCCTGGGTTTCTCTTCCCCACCCCGCCCCACCCCAGCATCTCATCTCTCCCTCTCTGTCTCTGTCTCTCTTGCTCGCTCGCTCTATCATCTCTCTCCCTCTCTCCCTTGCTCTCTGCTGATAACAGCTCTTAGAAACTTCACTTACACTGAGTGACTAAGGGAAGAGTTTCCTAAAGGATTTACAGTGTCTGTATACCGCCCATAGCAGGACCATGACGCGGGACTCCCGGGATTTCCCACAACTGCTGTTTCTCACCCCACCGTGTCCCTGACTGGGACCTGAAAACTTCTTTCAGCTCAGGTGGCCCTGATGCGACCCCTTGGCTGTTTGTTTCAACCCTGCTGCACATCCGGATGTCTTGCTTCTGGGGACCTAACTCCAATTCCCAGGTGCTCGCTGGCATCACGTATTCTTTCTTAGGACTAGGCCAACCGTTCTGACTTAACAGAAAGTACTCAAACTTTTATCCTCAGAAACGGGCAGGCAGGGGAAGTGAGGACCCAGGACTCAGATTAGAACTTTCTCTCCCCTGACTGGGCTAACTTTCGGGTGTTCTGGATCCCCAACTTGAAAGGTACTTTTTTGTTGTTGATCGGTTTTGCCCTTTTAAATAAAAAGAACTGTGGTCTAGATTAAGTTAAGGGACTTGAAAGCCAATGTTAGAAAGACTAAATAACAGTGTTAACTTTGAAGTCAGAGGGTCCTGTGACTGGATCCTGGCAGTGCCTTAGATTAAACTCTGTAAGCTTGAAAACTGTGCTGTTCTCTCAGCCTCAATTTCTGAATCTATAAAATGGGCTTTATACTAACCACCTGCTGGGTTGGCTATGACATTAAGTGAGGTAATATATATAAAACTTTCAGCATACTACCTAGATAACACAAAGTGCTCTACAATTGTAATTTTAAGATTACTTACTAACAATTAACTGAATGTTTACTAATAGTACACTAATTTGTATTAATTAGGATACTTTTGACATCAAATAACAAAAACCCCAACTAGTTTAAAAATTAAGAAAAAACATTTTTTTTTTCAAATAGCAGTGTCTCCAAGATGGGGGGGCTCCAGAATTGATTAATTCAGTGGATTCTCAGTGTCACCAAGGACCCAGGTAATTTCCACCTTTGTCTCCTGCCATTCTTGTCATATTGGCTTTGCAGCAAGCCAGCTTTTTTCATGTCTATAACTTGGCTCACACAACCATCATCACAACCAAGCACAGAGCATCCAAGAAAGAAGTTACCATGTGTGTATGTTGGGTTTTTTTCTTTATAAGAAAAAAGAGGCTTTTCCATTTCTGGCCATGAAGCTGTAGCTGATACTGGAATTGCTTTCTACCATAAACAACTATAAAACTGAATAAAATGTATGAAAAAACTGTTTTCCATCATTGTATACAAGCGGCACAAAGCAATCCCCAAGAGAAGTGCAAAAAATTAGATGAGCCCCACAGTTGCCTTGGCTATCGTCCTGCAAACATTTCTGGATCACAGAGCTGGAGAGGGACCCAAGCAAAGCATGCAGCCTCTCTGAGTGTGGGAGACATGACCAGAGTTTGGGGATGCTGAGTTTGGAGTTGGGGGCAGACAGCTAGAGAGACAAAAGGTACTTAGAGGAAGAACCCCCAGCAATCTGCTTAAGGGGAAGCTTTGAGTCTTTGGTTGATAATTAAGCTGCATAAACTCAGAGTAAAACTATATAAGGCTGGGCAATAAAACAACTCTCAAAGCTGCATGATTCCCAGTGTTCACACAGGTGCATTCCAGCCAGATAGACTGAAGAGTCTTTTCTGGGTACCTGAGCATTTAGTGGAGATTCCAGAAGGGTTGTTCCTTAACAAGAAGGCTATTAGTAAGACTAAACTAACCCTAGAGCAAAGGCTACCTGCCTTAACAAAGGTTAAAAATGTCTTCAAAAGAATCAAGCTGTTTTTTTAAAAAATGTGTATATTTATGTATGTGCATATATATTTATTTGTGTACATATGCATGTCTCCTGCAATATTTAGGACATACTTGTGCTTAAAAATTTAGGACATATTTGTGCTTAAAAATTGTTCATTGTTTGTCTGGGGTTCAAGATTAACTAGGTGTTCTGTGTTATTTGCTAAATCTGGCAACTCTAGATAAATGTACAGGCATACATCAGACATATTTCAGTTTAAGTTCTAAATCACTAAAATAAAACAAATATCACAATAAAGCAAGTCATATGAATTTTTGGTTTCCCAGGATATATAAAAGCTATATTTATATTATGCTGTAGTCTATTAAGTGTGTAATAACATCATGTCTGATAAAACAATATACGTACCTTAATTTTAAAATACTTCACTGCTAAAAAGTGCTATTATCTGAGTCTTCAGCGAGTTGCAATATTTTTACAGTAGTAACATCAAAGATCACTGATCACAGATCACCACAGCAAATATAAAAATAGTGAAAAAGTTTGAAATATTGTGAGAATTGCCAAAACGTGATACAGAGATATGAAGTGAGCAAATCCTATTGGAAAAATGGTGCTGATAGACTTGGTCGAGGCAGAATTGCCACAACCTTCAATTTGTAAAAAATGCAGTATCTGTGGAGGACAATAAATTGAGGTACAATATGGCCAAGTATGCCTGGGCTGTGGTTATGGAAGATACTAACATCAAGGGAAGCTGGATCAAGGAGATGCAGGAACTGTGTGCTACCTTTGCAATTCTTATGTTAATCTAAAACTATTTCAAAATACAAGGCTAAAAAAGTAACTATAAAAGATTTTTAATAACATGAGAAAATATTGCTGTATTTAAAAATCAGGAAACAGAGTTTTGTATTTATTATCATATTTATGTATTTTTAAATGAAATTTATTCTTAAAGATTAAAAAACATTGAAAGGAAATATGTAAGTATTAACAGTGGTTATTGCTGGATGAGTATATTCTGCATTGCTTTATCTTCTTTTTTATACTTTTTAGACTTACCACTTTTATATAATAAGCACACATTACTTCTAAGAATAAAAAATTTTTAAACATAGTTAAAAAAAATCAAGTTTATCTGTATGCAACTACAAAGCCTGTCACTCTTTAAAGGAAGTGACAAAATCCAGATACTCAACAATATAATGCTCACAATACCTAGCATCCAATTGCTACTGAACATGCAAAGAAGTAGAGAAATGTGACTCTTAATCAGAAGAAAAGCCAGCCAGTAGAAACAGATTAAAAGTGACACCATGGTGGAATTTTCAAAAAAGAAATTTAAACAGCTATTATAAATATGTCCAAGAATTCAAGATAAAACATAAAGATAATGAAGACATAAATGGAAACCACAAAAATAATGAAAAGAAATTGCTAGAGTGGAAAATACAATTCTGAAATGAAAAATTTGCTGGATGGGCTTACTAGCATAATCAATACTGCAAAATAAAAGATCAATGAACTTGAAGACGTAGCAATAAAAGCTATCCAAATCGAAACAAAGACAGAAAAACATTTTTCAAACAATGGGCAGAGCCACAGTGACCTATGGAATCATATCAAGTGACAAACATTCATATAATCAGAGTTCAGAAAGACAAAAAGGGTAGTAAGTGCAAAAATTCTATTTGAAAAAATAGAGGCCAAATTTTCTCAAAATTTGATGAAAACTATAAACCACAGATCTTAAAATTTTACTAAGCCCAAGAGAGGTTAAATACAAAGAAAATTATGACATACACATCATAATAAAATTACTGGAAACCAATGATAAAGAGGAAATCTTAAAAGTAGCCACAGAAAGAGATACAGTGTATAAAGGAAAACAAAGATGAGACTGACAAGGCTGACTTCTTGTCAAAAACACTGCAAGCCAGAGGATAGTGAATGACATCTTTAAAGTGCTGAAAGCAAAGGGAATTTTACAATCTAGAATTCTATCCAGGGGAAATAGTATCCTTCAAAAAATGAAGACAAAATAAAGACTTTTTTAGGCAAACAAAAGCTGGAGAATTTATCACCTGAAGAAGTACACTTATAAGAAATATTAAGGAATTTTCTCAAGTGGAAAGAAAACACTATAGATAGAAATTGAGAACCACACAACGAAATGAAGAGCTCTGGAAATGTAAGTATGTAGATTAATACAAGACATTTTTCCTTATTTTGAAATTACTTTACAAGGTAATTGACTGTCTAAAGAAAAAAATAACAATAATGTAGTCCGAGATTTATAACATAGGTAGAAGAAAATTAATGCAAACAATAGCACAAGGGAGGAGAAAGGGAGAGGGGAAGTGGTATTGTAAGTCTCTTAGAGCTACATGAAGTAGACTGTGACAAGTTAAAGATGCAGGTTGTAAACACAGAAGCCACTTTTAAAAAGAATAGCAAGGAGATATAGCCAAAAGGAGAGATGAAATACTAAAAAACAAAATAAAACTAAATACAAATAAAGGCAGAAAAAGAAAAAAACCAAATGAAACAAATATGAAGCAAACAGCAGGATCATAAAGTTAAAATCAGTCATATTGAAGTTGCATGAAATGTAAATGTTCCAAATAATCCAGTTACAAGGCAGAGATCGTCAGAATGGATAAGAAAGCAAACCAATTAGATACTGTCTGCTAAAATTGCACTGAAAGTATAAAGTCACAGATTGGGAAAGGTTAAAGGATAAAAAAAGATATACCATGCAAACATGAATCTGGAAAAAAAAATCTGCAAAACAGGTATCTGATAAAGAATTTGCTTTCAAAACATATAGTAAGCTCCTATAAGTTACTCAAGAAGAGAAACAACTCAATTAAAAATGGGCAAACTATTTGAGTAGACACTTCACCAAAGAATATAGTCAGATGGCAAATAAACACATGAAAAGATATGCCACAGAATTAGTCACTAGAGAAATGCAAATTAAAACTACCTTAAGATTCTACTACAGACCCACTAGGATAGCTTAAAATAAAAATGTCTGACAAAAAAAAAAAATGTTTTACAATACCAAGTGTTGACAAGAGTGTGGAGGAACTGAAACTCTCTCATGTTTCAGGTATAAATGCCAAATAACATATTCCAAAATATTACTTGGAAAACAGTTGGACAGTGCTTTATAAATTTAAATATAGACCTAACATATGATCCAATATTACCACTCCCAGGTATTTTCCCAAGAGAAGAGGAGTATGTCCACACAGATACTTGCTGGCAAATGTTCATAGTACCCTAATTCATAACAGACAAAAACTGAAAAGAAGGCAAGTGTGCACCAACTGATGAATGGATAACAAATTATGTTATATCTGTATAATGGAATATTGCTCAGTGATAAAAAAGGATGAACGGCTGATACATACAATGATGGATGAATATCAAAAGCATTACACGATGTGAAAGAATCCAGATATACAAGAGTATAACTGTATGACTCAATTTATGTGACATTTGAGAAAAGACAAAGCTATAATGATAGAAAGCAGACCAGTGATAGCCAGGGAGAGAGTGCAGAGGGAGGGGACTGATTACAAAGGGGCATAGGGCACTTTTTTGGAAGATAGAAATATTCTTTATTATGATTGTGGTGGTTGTAATTATATGACTGTCTAGATTTGTAAAAGCTCACCAAACTGTATATTCAAAATTGGTGAATTTTATTTATTTATATGCAAATGATACCTCAATAAAACTTTAAAGTAATAATACCAAAAATGACGAAAAAAATAATACAAAGAAAATGAAAACAAGGAAAAAAACAGTAATCGCAAGAAAGCTAGAGTAGTTCTATTAATATAAGAAAAAGACTTTTCTAAGAACCCCTCCCAGGAGACCTCCCTTCCCATCTCATTGGCTAGAATTTGCTCACATGTTCATGCTTAAGCCAGTCCTGACAAGGGCATGGTGGTACATGTGAAGATGAGAATTTAGAGCTTCAGAGAGCTGACGTTGTAGAGCACTCAGGAATACACACTGGGCCTGGGGATAGAGCAGCCTCCCCTGAGGTCTGTGGTTCAGCAGACGTGGGTGGGCTCCTCTGTAGCAGTGACGTTCTGTTAGAGAAGAGGACGGGAGGTGTATTACTCCGGGTAATGGTAGCAGCTGTAACAAGTAAGCCCCCACATTTCAGTGACTTAACACCTTCAAAGCTCATTTCTCCCTAGCATGACAGGACAATGCAGGTGTTCCTGGCTGCAGCTTTCCTCCACGTAGAGATCCGAAGACTCTTCCTGCTTCCCCACCCTGTGGCTCCAGCAGATGAGAGAAGAGACTATGAAGACGCCACCTAACTACTTCTTAACCTGCTCCCTTTGAAGTTACACGTGGAATTTCTGCTCATGCTCACCCAACACATCTGGATGGAAAGGGAGCCGGAAATACAGTCCCCAGCAGGACAGCAGGTCCCCTGGGATAACTCCACACTGTGGAGGGGGATACACATTTTGGTAGACGCTGGTCGTCTGCCATGGTGGACATGGAGGTGGGGACACTCACTGTAGAGAGACAAACCAACAGCTTTCACCACAGAAATGTGCTGTCTTTTCTCAATTATCCCCAAACAATAGTGTTATTGTTCTCACTTTGCAGACGTGGGAAAAGGACCCAGGGAGGTTAGATAACTTGTGTCAGGTGAGAGAACTTTTACACGTGGCAGAGCCTGAACGTTCACCTAGGCTTTGTGACTCCAATTCACAGCTCTTAACCTGTATCCTCCGTGGCCCGAAGAAAAATGTCACCACTTCCTTCTGCATCATTTGACTTTTGGAGCTTCTGGCTCCGATGAGTGTCAGAAGGAAAAACTTTTAAGAATGGGCCACACAGACGAGGAGCAGGGGTCTGCCTTATACTCACCAAGTTCTTTTTTTGTTATGGTGCCATGGACAGTGGAAACATTGCACCAGCCCCTCTTTTCTAGAGTAATGTTGACCCATGTCTGGGCAAATAAGAAAAGTTTGGTGCGAGTATGTCTGTTCAAATAAATCCTGACTCTCTCATTTGACCAGAATGACTAGTTCTCATGACTCACATGACAACCCCCACTTCCCCCCTCCCCACAAAATAAAGTGTTTCACTAGGTTTCTTTCTGTTTTTTTGTTTTTAATACTAGCATGCATGCAGTGACAAGTGGTAAATTCTTATTTGGTTTTCATCACAATCTTTGACCATCCCTGGTGTGCTCTGTGTCATACATGCACCTTAGATGACAGTAGAATGATGGTCTATAGAGGCAGGAGGGGAGCATGGGCAAGGGGGAGGGCTGGCAGAAATCTTGTCCAGTTATTAAGATGGTAGTACCATCCATACCTCATTTTTTTGGTTAAAAACAAAAACATCATTCTCCCCATACCTGCCACTGTCAGATGAACAGGGTGGAGGGAAGAAAATGCTCAATGGGGTCCTTCTGATTCAAAGTCCTTGGTATGTTACCTGAAAATGTGTTTACAGAGGGTGAATTTCTCCTCCTAGAAGAGAAAGCCTCATTCAAGCCATTCACCTCTTTAATCAGAGCTCAAGAACTTTCCAGGTTAATTTATTTTATGCCATTTCCTCCTGGAAAGCCAGCACGGAGGTGGTCATACCCTCCGTCTGAAGTGCTAATAACTCACATTCTAACTCCAGTCAGCTCCCCTGACTGCATTTGGCATACTCTGTGAAATCATTTTAATATTCCATATGCACCTTAATCTACTGTGTAATCTCGGACAAGTTACTTAGGTTCTCTGGGCCTCTGAAGCTTTATCTGTAAAATGAGAGGGTTGGAGTAGATTAGTGTTTTGAATTATTTTTCCCTCAAATAAAACTGTATGTGGCACTCCAGTAGATAAGGAATCACGCTATACCAGCACTTGTTGGAGCTGAAGCATTTACTAGGCAGGTCTACTGTGTGTCGAACACCGTGCTGGGTGCTGGGATACAAAGCTGGGACCACAGCCTCTGCTCTCCTTCAGCGAAGGGGGTGGATACATAAATGCAGGGTAGTTGTGCAACCATAAGACACACGTCTTAAATGCAGTGCTAGAGATACGCACAGGGCATGGGTAGGGGACAGCAGCCCAGGGAAACTGACAGGACTACAGCTGTAACTGTACAAGATGCCCCGAGTCACATCCCTCAGCCCCTCCCAGGGTTTCCATGCAGCCAAGGGGGCCAGATCAGTGCATGCTGCCAGGGGTCCAGGTGGAGAGACACAGGTGTCCCCTGGGGGACAGTTCTGAGGCACATTGAACACAGATGACCCACAGCGGTTCTCCCTCAAGAACACAGACTTTAACCTCTCTCTCCCTCTCCTGCCCGGACTGGCACCCTGCTCCCTCAGCACTGCTTTCTGAGATCACTTCCTGAATCAGTCACTCACACCCAGGTCAGTGTCTCAGGTTTTGCTGAGCTCACTTCCCGAATCTTGCACTCACACCCAGATTGATGTTTCATGTTTGCCTTCGAGGGAACCTAACCCCAACGGGTGGTCAAGTGAGGAAGTGTGAGAGGCATCTCAGCAGGACAGCTAACTGGACCATCACCTTTGAGCTGTTGCCTGCATAGAATCTGGGCTCAGTTGCTATCCATCTGCCCAGGACACCCTCAGAACACTCCAGCCCTCCAGCCCTCCAGCCCTTGTGTGCTTGGAGAGAGCAAGCTCATTCTAATATTTGCTAACCCTTGCAGACGAATGAACTGTGCACTTTTCTAGGATTAGCGGAGAGGCCGCTACCCGCTGCTCCTGGAAACGACGTCCTTTCTCAGGAGCTCTGGTGACTCTGAAGGGCCACATTGCCCTCTGTCATCGCACCAGTCCTCAAGTTCAAGGGCGGCTGACACAGCCTAATCACTTTCCAGCCTTCCCCTGGAAGTGGAGTTCATTGTGATTATTACCTCATTGTATTTAATCTGCAAGTGAGGAGTTAGAATTTAAATGTCTCTTGAAGGGCAGGAGGTGTGGAATAGAATAGAAATGGTTTCCTGCATTGTGCCACTGCCTGAACAAAATAGAGGAAATGAAAATGAAAAAAAGGTAAAATGCGGGAAGGGGGAATAACAATGGCAAGGGAGGGAGGAGCTGGAAGTGAGGTGATTCAAAAATTCATGCTCGATACTAACTACTATTTATAAAATAGATAAACAATGAGTTTCTACTGTATAGCACAGGGAACTATATTCAATATCTTGTAGTAAACTATAATGAAAAAGAATATCAAAAAGAATATATATATGTATGAACAAAAGATTGTGCTGTACACCAGAAATTGACACATTGCAAACTGACTATATTTCAATTAAAAAAAATCCTGCTCTAAGTCCTATTCCTATGTGCTAGAGAAAGGCCACAGATTGTTTTTGGTTTTTTGATGGAGAGACTGGGGATTGAACCCAGGACCTTGTGCATACTGAGCACATGCTCTACCACTGAGATAGATAGATAGATAGACAGATAGATAGATAGATAGATAGATAGATACATAGATAGATACATAGATAGATACATAGATACATAGAGAGATACTCTCAGCCCTAAGGGCACAAATTTGACCATAAGGTTTCTAACCACTACCATGAACAGGAAAACTGCCAGTTATAATATTTACAGAGTCCACAAGGTAAAAAGAAACCAGTCGCTAAGGAAAAGCACAATTCTTTGTAGTCCTGAGACCAGAGTAAAATTTCTGCTCAGGTCCTAAGTAGAGAGGCTGTTGCCTGATGTAATGAAGAGCATCTGTAAACCTCTCCTTAGGGCCACTCCTTAGGACATCCCTCAATACCGACTGATGGCATCATGACAAAATGCAATTCAGTAAAAGCAATTTTACGGGGGTGCTGATATGATATAGCCAGATAGCCAGCTCGCTGATGGGCTCCTTAATTCATAATTCAGGGGGAGATCTTAGGGTATCTAAAAGAACGTACAGACTGTATTTACACCAGGGAGTCTTCCATAAATATTGTTCCTCGCTGCTGAGCTTTTAAAAATATTGAGCAGCAGAAAGTTTGAAACCTTCATCCTCATCTGGATGGTGGCAGTTCCAGGTGGCTGCTTAAGCACAAAGCCACCTGTTCTCCCCATCAATCAGCCCACCTGGGGCAGGTCTGACATCTCTTGTGAAATGGCCGGGCCACACCGGCACACCTCAGGGTTTTCACGGGCAGGCCGCCAAGACTCTCCTCAGAAAGTAACTCCGCATTCTTCCTCACTCAGAGACAAATGGGTGATCATGGCCCCACAAGATTTACATCCTAAAGCATGGATACAACAATTTTAGGTCAGATGAAATGTTAAAGAAGGGGCTACAAACTGGCTTCTGCCACACGGAAAGAAAAGCCATTCAAGAGAGGACCCACGAAGTGGCTGACTTGCAAAATGCCACCCCATTCACCTTCCAAGAGAGACAAAGTTGCCAAAATGTACCCCTCCGCTAAGTGACTTTCTGAGGGAGATTATGAGCTACAAAGTGGACAAAAAAGCTGTCTCCCCAAAATTTGGCTTGGTTTTACAATAATTCATCTGAGTCCCCTCCGGTAGAGGGTGGGTAGGTAGCGGGGGTAGTAACCTTAGTTTCCCGGAGGAAAGCTCCGGCATCTGGCGGCAGATGACCTTGCTCCGTTCTCTGACGCTGCACGGGCACACAGCAGTCCGGCCCAAAGGGAGGGAAGTTCAAGAAAAGGGAGCAGTTCACAGCATTGTGAGTTGCCTATACTTCAATTTTTTTTTAATTTTTTTAAATTAAAAAAGATAAAGTGAATTTAAAAAAAGAAAAAAGAAGAAAAGGGAGAAGCAGGGGCAAACATGTAACTTTGGAAGAGGAAGAAGAAAAGAGAGTTGGCTGGATGTAGGTAAATCACACAGTCTTGAGGTTGGAAAGGTCTTCCTGCAAAGTCAGTTTGTCTAGGGCCCCACCCAATAGAGTAATTCCCCCACAGCCCCCCCTTATAGGTCGGCATGTAACCTTTCCCTGAATGCTTTTTAGAGAGGACAGGATAACACCAAATAACGTAGCTCCCCTCAGAGTACTAACTCTGATAATGACAAATGAGGCCTGTTCTGTCTCTTGGCAATTTTCACCCAGTGACTCAACATAAAACCCAAAGCAAGTCTATTCCTCCTTTGAAACGCAAAGCTTCAACACAATCTGAAGATAACTACTCAGAGCTCCCCATTGGCTTCTCCAAGTCTTCCAGAAGAACTGATTTCCATATAAGGTAACTCCTCTCTGGATGAGGGTTGCCAGACTTAGCAAATAAAAATGTAGGATGTCCAGCTGAATTTGTGTTTCGGATAAACAAAGCGTACTTTTTCAGTGTAAGTGGGCTTCATGTAATATTTGGGACATATTTATACTGAAAATGTAGTCCTTGTTTATCTGAAACTCAAATTCAACTGGGCATCCTATATTTTAGATACTCTGCATGTGTTTTAGTTTGCAAGTATTTTAAAAATCTAGTGCCTAGAAGTTAAGGTAATTTTCCAGTTGAACCCGGAAGTGGAGCTCAAGCGAGATGAGGAAGACTGGTGGGGGGTGATAAGGGGAAAGGAGGAGGATACCCCCTGCCCCCTGCATCCCCCAGCCCCCAGCCATGCTTCTGTGTGGAGACCAGGCTAAAGTGCCTTCCTATGAGGGCATAAAGCCCCCTCCCTGGTACACCAGCTTGGGGCCAGGGCACAAATTCAGGCCGGATGGGGCACCTTTGGGTACCATCAGGTCGGCAACCCTGGCTTTATGTAAAGAATCTCCTCCCACATCCTGAAGTCCCCTCTGGCTATTTCAAACTTCCCTGATGTGGCCAGACTTCTTTCTCATAATGGACTGTGCTGTCTCTATTCATTGTTGGAAGTATTTTCAGCTGGGATGATGGAGTATTTGCAGAATACGACACACAATAACTGGTGCCTCTCTTATCTACTTACCTCCCTTTCAATTTCCTTTGCTCTTCTGGCATCAATCTTCTCCCCTTCCTTTGCAGAGTTCCAGGTCTTTTGCTACATTGAACTAGATTATAAACTCCTGTAGGGCAAGGGCCATGCATACTCTTAATAGAGTAACGATGCCTCACTTTTATAGAGAGCTTTTACAGCAAAAGCTTCATCTCCTTCCATCTTCTTGTTTTTATCCTCCAATTCTTTCACCCCGGTGTCTCTACAGGGTGTGCGCTTGGAAGGCCCTTCTAAACTGGCCGAGCTGGACTCAGGGAGAGTTCTGGGCATCTAAGAACATTCTCCACTATCTCCCATTTCAGTCTTTTGGGGCAGAGGTCACAGAGCATAGCCCTCGGCAGGACCATGCTTAACCCATTCCAAACAGATGAGGTCCCTTTCTGCTTTTGAAACTTGTCCGATGGGCATTCCACAACTTCCCTCGAGGCCTCACCAGTATTAAATGACTCTCACTCATCAGGAAATGAAGTCCCCCCCTCCCCTTTTAACTCTTAACTCCATTCTCTAATTCTATGATTAAGTCTTAAAATTTCGTTTTGATTAGCAATCCCGTTTAACTTCAATAGGGGAAACAGACACCTGGGTACCATAGAAGGACAACTGAATGAAAATGATTAGTGGAATGAAATGTTGCCGTTGAACACACTCCTGTGCTGGCCATTATGCTGAAGTAGTGTCAGGGTCATCTGGAGTGTGTGTGTGTGTGTGTGTGTGTGTTTGTGCGCACACGCTGGTGGAGGTAGCAAAGCTAACATACCAAATCTAGAGGAATCTTAAGACAATCAGCAAATTCATTCACTGGGATCTTTTAATATTTCCATGTTCACCTTTAAATAATAAGATGATTTTACTGATCTCTGCAGGAAAATCTGTTAGAAGTGAGAGTGTGGGACCCTCATGGGGTTTTTAGGAGGCAGCACCTGCAGACAGATCCGTGTAATCAAGAGACAATAATGGCTGGCTGCTGTGACCAGAGCCTCTGGGGGTCACTGATTGGCCAAAGAAACTTGCAGAGGGACTTACCTCCTTGGGGATAGGTGTGGGTCAGAGGTGCTGGAGAGTGAGCCTTCCTGCCCCAGGCAAGGATATAGACTGAGCAAACTGAGAACAACTGGTTGGGGCAAAAGCCTTACCTGTAGAGGGGAATACTCACGCTGGCATATAAATACCTTTTGCAACAAAAGCACCACTGGATTCCCGAGTCATGACTGAACAAATGGTGCTGTCTGCTTCAGGTGTGATGTTCCCTTAGTTCAGAGTGTATTTTATCCTTTGGTAGTAGGGCTATCAGAGGATGTGGTGTTATGGCCAAGCACCTGGAGTTACTCATTTACCCTCACTTTCTGCTACAAAAACATCTGTCTTGGGCTGACTCATGACACAGCTGGCTGCCCACCACCAACAGGCTACCCACTTTAGTCCTCATTCTACTGGCCCTGCCTGGACAGTCTTATTTCTTCTGTCTGTTTCCACGATTGTTAAGGTGCTCCATTCATTCAGTAACACCTGGAGGTGGGGAGGGGAGGGAGAAGAATCCCTACCACCTTAAATATACAACATCTCTTGTAAGCTCATTCCGACACCTCACAGCTAAAGACCTGCTGATCATTCAAGACTCGTTTCTCAGTCATCCTCTCCAAGAAGCTTTTTTGGACAAGTTTCCCCAGGACTGACCACTCCCTTATGTCACAACCGTCCCTTGCAAAGCGGTTACACCTGCGAGGTCAGGATGCACAGGCTGCAAGCACCTCAAGGGCAGGAATTGTCATATTTCCCTCTGTATTCCCAGGCTCTAGCCCAGTGCCTAGCACTAATTCACTCTACAAGTATTTATTGAATAACTATCTTGTGCCAGGCACACTGCCAGACTTTTACTTGTTTGTTAAACAAAAGAGTTTTTAGCAAACATCAAATCTGCAGTAAAATAGGGGGTATAAATTGAGACTGTGATGGTCTCTCTGGCCCTTCCAGATTAGACAGAGATGGGAGCTGAATGTATGTAGTCAGCTTAAGCTGGTATAACAGATATCATAAACTGGGTGGCGTGAACAACAGACACTTATTTCTTATGGTTCTGGAGGCTGTGATGTCCAAGATCAAGGTGCTGGCCCACGCAGTCCCTGCTGAGGGCCCTCTTCCTGGTTTGTTAGACAGACGCCTTCCTGCTGTATCTCACATGGCATAGATACAATCTCTCTCATGTCTCTTCTTATAAGGACACTAATCCCATGCATGAGGGCTCCATCCCCAGGACCTAATTACCCCCTAAAGAGCCCAAGTACCACTGGAGATTAGAGCATTAATATATGAATTTGGGGGGGGGGCACAAATATTCAGTCCATAGCATGTGCTAAACTGAATGTGATTAAGTACCAGAATGTGCTTTGGCCGTTAAGCACTGTGGGTAGTTGAGAAAGGGAAAGATCTGAGCTTCTGGAAGGGCCAGGCCTTACTATTCTCTGAAGCTCCAGCTTCTCACAAGGCCTGACATTATGCTTGCATGTAAGGTTGGTTGAATTAAATTGAAAAATTTCCCAGAGAAATTCTAGAGGATTCTGTGGGAAGGGAAATGGAAAGGAATTGTAGGCTGGGTGAACAGCATGAAAACCTTGGTGACAAAAATGAGTTTAAAACAATCTTTTAATTGTGTTAAAATATATATAACATAGACTCTACCATTTGAACCATTTTTAAAGGGTGCAGTTCAGTGGCATTGACATTATGGCCCCACCAGGGATGAATTTTTAAGAGTCTCCTACAGAAGGGTTCATACCTGGCTAATGGCACATTTGTTAGTGGAAATAAGAAACACTTATTAGTGGAAAGAATGATGCATTAGAGTAAAAACAATGTTCCTCTCCCCAGTTTGGGCAGTTTCCCATTAACATCTGTGATTTGTTTTGCATATGCTAATAAAAGGCTGTGGTGTGGGGGTTGGGGGGGGCAGTGCTGCTCCCTGTAGTTTTCTTTTTTTAGCTCATTTTTAAAATCTTTTTTCTTCCTGTATGCTTGAATCATCTTTGTGACGTTTTAAACAATGAACACTAATTTTTTTCCCCAATAGTGGGCCTTTTGTATTCAAATCAAAAGCACAAAACCCTATTGTGGGGGTAAAAGGAAGCTTTATTGGCAACCAGTTGTGTCCACTTAAAGCAATAAATATAATGTCTAAAGAATACATTCCATAGAAGTACTGTAACTATTAATACACTTGGGTTCCCAGTTCGCTGCCACCCCCTGCCCCCACCATGTATCTATTTGTGGGAAGCGCTAATCAGTGCCATAGGCACCCTGGAGAAGGAAGGAGGCGGGCGAGGGGAGGGGAGGCCCACCCAGCCACAGGGCAGTGGGCAGAGCAGAGTGAGACCTGGGTTCTGGTCTCGCCACTTCCGCTGTGAATCCTGCGCAGGGCATCAAAATACTTAAGGACTCTACCTTGGAGGCTGGAATCCCTGCCCTTGAAAGTCCTTTCATCTCTTTCAGTCTTATCCCAATAATTTTTCACAAGGGCCAGGAGACTGGTGGCTGGGAGCTTAGCTGGGATGAGTGGGTGAATGTGCTGGGACTCAGCTGAGGGAATAGTAGCCACGCGTGGGTGACTCCAGAGTGATGGAACTCGGGGTGGCTCGGAATGCAGCTCAAGCGATGGGATTTCCAGACAGAGTCTTTCCAAGGCCAACTTTTAAAGGTCGGAGGAAAGTTTGTCGCGGGGCGGGGGCCCGGAGGGGAGAGCGGGGTGGGCTCCGACGCCTCCTCCCCTTTAAGCGGGTGGCCCCGGCGCTGCCTCCGTTACCTGGAGCGGGGAGGGGCTTGGGAAAGTTTGTGTTTGTTGCTGGCAAAGCGCCGGATGGGAGGCGCGGGCGGGCGGGCGCTGCGGCTCTTCCCTTCTCCTTTCGGGAAGCGGTCGGGGCTGCACGCTCGGCTCGGCGGGGCGGCTCCGGCGCCCGGCTCCCGGTGCCCGGCCGGCTGGAGGAGGAGGGCGGAGGCGGGCGGGCGGGCGCGGAGCGAAGGGCGCACGTCCGCCTCAGCGCTGGGATTTCTCGGCTCGTGAGGAGAGCGGAGCAGGCGCGCGGCCCAGGCGGAGGAGCGCTGACTCTGGAGCAGCCGGAGCTGGAGGAGGAGGAGGAGGAGAGGCGGCGGGGAAGGAGGAGGAGGGGGAGAGTCGCTCCCGCCCGGCGAGCATGGGGCGCCTGGCGCCGAGGCCGCTGCTGCTGGCGCTCCTGTCGCTGGGTGAGTGCACGCAGGGCCCGGCGGGGGCGCGGGGGGACCGGCGGGCGCGGCTGCCGCGCGCGGCCTGGGGCGCCGAGGGTGCCGGGGCGGCTCCCGGGAGATCCGGCCGGGGTCCGCGGGCGGCGCGGCCCGGCGGGCAGCGGGCGCGGGGCCGCCCGGAGTCGGCGCGAATCCGGCCGGGCTGCGCGGGGTGCGAGCCGTCTTCCTCTAGGCCGAGCCCCGTCCCCACATGTGCGGGGGGAGTGGCCCGCGGCCGGCTTCCCCCGGCCCTCCCTACCTGTTAGCCTCCGGCAGCCGGCTCACCTTGAACTCCCGGCCCGGAAGGTGCCAGCGGTCCCGGCCCGCGCCCCAGCTCGGGAGCGGAAATCTGCGGTTTGATCTGCCCCGCCATGGCCGGGACCGGCCCAGCCGCGCTCCGCGCTCGCTAGCCCGCGCCCAGCTGCCTTTCCAGGGAAGCCGGAGGACCCTCCAACTTCCTCCTACGAAGGTCACCGTGTGGCCCGAGCGCTACGATAAAAATTGGTGTGCGGGTCCCCCGTCTTGTTCGTTGTGGCTCGATCTTCTGCCTCAGCCTTCTCCTACAGCTCCACAGCTGCCTGGCTGCAATTTAGACACAAAGACCTAGGAGCCTTGGCTTCGTCAACTTTTCCTACCTGTTACTTTTTCTCCCTTACTGTCCCCTGCCTTCTACCCTCTCGAAACCTTGGTGCCTCTTGATTTATGGCCCAGCGCCCTTCTCCAACCCTAGGAATCTTTGGTGGGTTTTTTTTTTTATTATTATTATTTTTCCCTCTTTATCTCCCCCCCCCCCATCCACAGGCACCATCTTCACTTCATCTAATACGATTATATGAATATAACCACTTGGTTATCAGCCACAGAAATCCATCTGCTTATTAAGTGCCCACCATGGAACACAAGGACTGACTCTTAAATGCTTTCGCTTTCCTGAGTCCCTTTGGGCAGTGTGAACCAGAACTGAAGGAATCAGTGACCTGACCAGGGGTTTTCTCCCACACCCCAAGAGAAGGCAGGTCTGAATCTCTGAGCAAGCGCGTGGTGTGTGGTGTCTGTCCCAGCCAGGAGAACCCAGCTGCGCACAGGGTGAATGACTACAGTGCACTTACGGTCAGAGGAGGGTCCCAATGGAGGCCTTCGGCAGCCACTCCCCTCCTCTGGCATCAGGGCCCACACAATCCCAATCCCCATGACTCCTGCTTCTGGGGGGGCAGCCTTTCTAGCTGCTAGTGTGTTTTCTTCCTTCACCTCTGAGGGGTTTTCTGGAACTCACTCCCCAAGAGAGCTCACCCAGGCATATTGCTTTAGCTGCCACCACGTGCAGGACGCTTCCAGATCGTTCAGTAAATTTGGGAGCGTCTCTTCTGTTGTCTCAGGTCCTAGTGCTCTTATTCTCTACCTTTCACTCCGGGACCCTTGTCAGCTCTCCGTTTGTTGTACTCTGCTGGTGGGAGTCGTGCCCCTTCCACAACTGGCAGACGTGTCTGGGTCCAGCAGGGCTGTGGCCACTGTTGTACAGATCATGCGCTGCTCAACTCTAGGAGCTGCCGTTCACTTCATAGTCTGGGTGAATGACCCTCCCTAGAGTTGTGCTGGGCAATTCACAACCTGTGTACCAGTTAAGAGGGTGGGGCCAGGTAGGGATTGGCAGAGAATGTCCGTGGGTAATTGTGGTAGGGGAGAAGAAAGGAGAGGGGACAAAAAGGGACTGGTGAAAGCAAAAATGGAAGTGGGGCAAGCACAGCTTGGGGGGAAGTCTTGGATGTATTCCAGCGTATCCTGCCCTGGCTGGACGTCTCATGTCAACTACACAAAGGGAATATCTGTGGTGTCTCCAGCCAGTGCCTCGTCCCCTAACAGTCCCTGAACTTCATGCTCCATCTGATAACTCTGCCACACGGAATCTCACTCAGTGTGGCTTCAGTGTGACCTCTGGGAAGCCCTCCCTCCCCTACCACTGTGGCACTGTTCTGATTCCTGAAACCCAATATGTTGATATGCTAGATCATCTTTCCTCTTGTATTGCATCCTGGACATAATCTTGCTGTCACTCTTTTCACCCTCCACATTCACACTGTCCCTCAATTCTGCCGCTTTTCCCATGGTGCAGACTCCAGCATCTTCTTTCCTTCCCGTATATAAAGCTACTGTCTTAGCCCAGGTTCTGACGGTTCTGGCGGTTCCCCACACAGATCTTCCTGTTTGACTTTTGCCTCCAGCCTCCCTTTTAAGTTCATCATTTTCCTAAAGGATTGTTTTTGGTGGTCCCACCTTGGCTCGTTGGTTCCTTATGATTTCCTTCCAAGGGTATTCTGCCCCTTGTGTCCTCTCCCCTCTAGTCTTCTCTCTGATTCAGACTCATCTTTCTAAGTCACCTGTTTGCTCTCCTTTACCTGGAATGCGTGTGAACCTCCTGGCCTTTCCATTTCTCATGGCCTGGGAATGCCCCTCCTTCTTCTCTCCTCTTGCCTGTATATTTCCTCCCCCCCCCCCACAACTACTTCCTCCATAAAGCTTTCCTGACTGAGCCTACCTTTCACGATCACAACAGAAAGAGTGGGTTTTCACTTCCATTGCTGGCGTCTGCCCTGTCTTGTCCATCCATTCAATGCAGCATTTCTTGAGTGCCTACTATGTCCATCAGAGTATCCCAGACAAATGGCCAAGACACAGCGTCTCACTGAGTGGTCCGTGGGGATGGGCAGACAGTTAATAAAACAGCCAACTGCAAGCCAGAATGAAATACCTGACATAGAAACCCAGGTGCTGCTAGGAAGCAAGGGAAAGGATGATTAATTTTGACTTGGGATTGGGGTTGATTTTTGCTGAAGAAGTGACATTTGAGCTGAGCCTTGAGGGTAATTAGTATTTTGAAAGAAAGGATGGAAGAGCTTTCCAGGCTGTTGGGAAAGGCATCCAGTGTGGATGAGTGGAAGTACCTGGCTCATTCAGAAAGGGCATGTAAGTTCCATGTGACTGGAGGTGGAGGAGGGGGGATATCCTCGGAGGGCAAGCCAGAAAGGTGGGTTTGGGGTGGATCCTGATGGTTCTTCATGCGCACCGTGAATGTGGGCTTGTGGGCGCTGCCACGCAGCCTGTGCCTCTCCCTTCGCAGCACTTCTTCATCTCACTGTGTGCCGTTGTTCCTGGTCACAGTCCCCAGCCCAATTATATCCCATGGGCCAGGGACCATGCTGGTCTTGTTCACTGTAGTATTTCTCTTACTAATCGGGTGCCTGGCACAGAGTAGGCATTTGATAAATATTGGCTAACTGAATGAATGCGTGGATACATCGTTTTACCTTGAAAATTTGCAGAGTGAGATTACTCCAACATGGCGATGTGTTTGAGGAAGGGCAGTCTCGTGGAGCGCAGCATGAATTAGAGAGTGGGAGCTACAAAGGTTGTGGAGAGGGATTAAGATACTCTCTTAATGTGTGTCTTTTAAAAAAATTTTGCAAATCCATTGGAATAGTTTTTAAACAACAAAAGCATCTATATTTTAAGATTCAAATAACGTAGAAGGATGTTGTATTAATTGGGTAAGCTAAACTGCTGTAACAGATAGACGCAAAGCACAGTGGTTCAAACAATAGAAGTGTCTTTCCTAACAGTCCTGTTTCCAGTGAAATGCTTGGGCGGGATCCCTGTTCCACACAGGCATTGTGGCTCCTAGGCTGATGGCGGTTCTGCTGTCTTCAACCCCCGGTTTCTAAGATCACTTGGGTTGTCATCACGCCTTTCCAGCCCCATTAAAGGGAAAGAGCATGGAGGAGAATATATGGAGGCTTCTTTGGCCAAGCTGGGAAGAAGCCCACATCTCTTCTACATACACACCTTTGGAAAGGATTTAGTCCTGGCCACACTAGCTGCAAGGGAAGCTGGGCAGTGCGGAGAGCCTGGTAGCTGTGTGCTAACTACTGCAGGAGAAGACAGATGTGAGGGACAGCTCACAGTCTCGGGGTCACTTATAAAGGGTATACAGTAAAAGGATGAATGGGCCCGCCCTCCTGCCGCCCAGGCACAGCCACTCGTGTATAATGTACAAGTGTCCGTGAACTGAATATTTGTTCTTGTCTCGTAGGTCTACACAGGGCTGTGCACCTAATGGGCATGGAGTAGTAACAGCTGCATACCTAGCGTCAGGCTCTTACGTACATTCTCTCACTAAATTCTAACAACAGTGCTTTAAGAAAGGTACTGTTATTTCCTCCATGTTACAGATGGGGAAACTGATGCCCAGAAAAGTTAAATAACTTGTCCAGAGTCATACAGCCTCTCCATGGCTGAGCCAGCATTGGATCACAGGACTCAAATTTTGTCACCCCTAAGAAAAGGTTAATAATGGTTCCCCATAACCTTACGTGTGTCTCGCTTGAGAGTGGTTTAGGCGAAGGATGATAGGGGTTTGAAAGCAAAAGTACAGTTAAAAATAGGAAGGTGTGTCACAGACATAGTAAACAAACTTATGGTTACCAGGGGTGGGGATGGCGGGGGAAGGGGGTGGGAAGAGATATACTGGGAGTTCAAGATTTGTAGATACCAACTACTATATATCAAATAGATAAATAACAAGTTTCTTTTCTATAGCACAGGGAAATAATATCCAGTATCTTGTAGTAACCTATAATGAAAAAGAATATGAAAAGGAATATATATAATATATATTATATATTAATATATATATATAATACATACATATATATATATGTATATGTGTGACTGAAACATTATGCTGCACACCAGAAATGGACACAACATTGTCAACTGACTATATTTCAATTTAAAAAAAAAAAATGGAAGGTCTGGGATGAACACAGCCCAGGCATGGTTCCTGAAGGGAGGGGCGGTGCCAGGATGCACCTCACAAATGTGGCAGCTCTGTACCCCCAAGCACATCACCACCCCAGAGGAAAGGGGCCAAGCTGCAGCTTCCTCCCAAAAGCGCTGGAGAAGGGAGGCTGACAGGAGGAACCCTGGTGACTTCGTCCAGCTTAAGGGTCTCTGAAATGCTATCGCCTTCAGAGAGTCCTCGGTGCTCATTTCAGCCTTGTTCACAGAATTCCTGCATCTGCCAGGCTGATTAATGCCTGCCCTGGCTGTAATTATTCCTATTAGCTTGCTGAATAGGAACTCTGGTTGTCAGTGCTCACTCCTTACAAGGCAGCCGGGCTAGTGGGCATTTATATGGTTATTTCGTTTCCTTGCTGATCTGCTGAGCTGATTTCTACCCCATAGGTTGCATGTATATTTTCATAGCAGCGCTGTGTCTGCCAGTTAAATAAGGTGTGCTTGTCTGTCAATGCGTGTCTGCGTCTCACTTTATCAAACGAAGTTGGGGGAAGCTGTCAGGGCAGTTCCTAGCTCTTCTGTTTAATTGCCTTGGTTTCTTAAAGGCAGGGTAGCAAGGCCATTTGACTCTGCTTTGGGAAAATAACTGGAACTGGCAAAAATTCTTCATGATTTATCTTCTGGAAAAGGCGAAGTGCTGCAGTTGGCACAGTCGGTGCTTTTCAGATCTTGGAATATTTTCCTCCACACCAACTGTAGTCTCTGCAAAGCAGCAGAATTAGACCTGGTAGTGAACGCCGTCGTGGACCAGCAAGGCGATTTCCAGGAGGCTGGAGATGATGGCACGGCAGGCACGTTTGTGTTCTTCGAAGGCGGATTTCTCCACAACACTCCCTGTGTGTTTGTGCTGGATTGTGGAGTCGCTAAGCAGCATGATTCAAGTTTAAGTATGATGTTCTGGGACCTTAATTGCATCCTGCTTTGCACCTTTATAAGCAGCTGAATGTGAGAGCACTTACATCACTCAGGATATTTCAGGCGAATGGAGAAGCAGTGTTTGGCTGGTGTTACTCTGTCTAGGATGAATTTGCCTTAGAACTGTGAAGAACAGAATTGTGCTTAAGGATTCAGGGCATATTTTAGAATGGGTGCTACCGTGGAATCCTAATGAAATGGAGGCCGTGTGCACACAGATGGCTTACTTCTCAGACCTTAAAAGTGACACCAAGCCAAGAATGTCCTGATAATGGCTCTTCCTTGGTCTCACTTAGGGCTGAACTAGGTCAGGACTTCCTAGCTTGTGGGCCATGGTAAGGGACCCACATGGGGTTCAGGTGGGTTGTAGGTGTGTCATGATACTGACACCCTCAGCCCCTGGCTCCCCCAGGTCAGAGCCACCTCAAAACCAGAAGCCCTGTCTGCCCTGAGAGCCATACAGCCAGTGCCATCTCCTGTGTGTGCTGTGAGTGGATGGAGATTGGCGGTCCTCTCTCTTACCTGGGAGCCACAGACCTTGATCCCCAGCCCAGCATTGGAATGGGCAGTTGGAAGATGGAAGTTGCTATGGCCAGTAGCTCATCTGTTCGCTCAGTGAATACTGAGAGTGCCTCCTGCTCCACGCCAGGCATTGTTCCCAGCGCTGGGGATTCCGCAGTGAACAAAGCTGACTCAGAGCTGCCCTCTGAGGGTGGGACAGGACGCGCTGCATGTGTGGCTGGTGGTGTCACCAGGAGGCAGCACCACCTGGATGACTGGGGGTTAAGAACCAGTTCTTGGGAATGCTTGCAGTTAGGGGACGGGAAATGGAAGGGGGAGTCCTGGAAGGAGTAGTCACATGGATGCCAGGAGAACCAGGAGATCACTCTCCCAGACGCCAAGGAGAGATGAGTGTGAGCAGATTTGTTTTGCGGGAAAACCAGAAAAATAAAGATAAAGAGAAGCCCTGGACTTGGAGGCTGAAGAGGGCAGAGGGGAGAGGAGGAGGAGCGGGACAGACAGGGAGCAATGCGGTTGGGGCATGTGGTTTCTGCAGTGCTCCCAGCCTGTTCAGCTGTAAGGATGGCCACAAAGTCCCCAGCCACGTCAGCTAAGGTCATCTATATGTTCCCTTTCATTTTCTGTGTAAATTGGAAGTTTCCCCCATGTTCCTTCGGGTGTCTTCTTCCATGTTGATTGGTGGAATTAACCTTCTCTCCAATACCTGCTTTGAGGCCTTCAGCTGTTAGTTGGAATGTCCAGCATGGGGACTTCCTGGCAGTTTTGTAACCCGTCTTTCTCCCATCTTCATCAACTAAGATTTCAATAGTTTGTATTACAAATAAACCATGACATGACTATTTCTGCTCTTCAGAATCACTTAGGGAGAGAAAAAAATAGGGCTCAGGCTTTGGAATCAGTCCCCCATTTGGATCTGGATCTTCCCTCCAGCAATGTGAGACTGGACAGGTTTCTTAACCTCCCTGAGCCTCATATTCGACACACGTAAGAAGGGACTAGTACCTTTCTCGCAGGTTTGTCATGACAATTAAAAATAGTATGTCTAGAAAAATGCACACGTTAAACTTAACATACGTAAATCCCAGAACTTTGCTACTCAGAGCAGGCTCTGGGGACCAGCAGCACCGGCAGGCAGCACCTGGGATATCTCAGGCCCTGTCCAGTCTGCTGAAACAGAGTCTGCAGTTTAGCCACACCCCCCAGGGGATTCAAACGCTAAATTTTGAGAAGGCTTTGTCTGGAAGAGTACTTGATATGTGGGTGTTTTGGTGGCCTGGGCTTCCTTGATGACCTCCGAGGCAAAGGCTGTGGTCAGAGAGTCAGAGCTAGAGCGGCATGGGATGGCGTGGGCTCCATGGGAGTGCAGCAGGCGTCCAGTTAGCCATGAAGGGTGTGGCTAGCTTAGGTCTGTAGAGGGGGCGGTCAGCCTGGTTTCATGACCTTACCCCACCATGTTCAGCAGCCGGGGAGCGAGGCAGGGACTGGGTGTTGTCTCCACAAGATGAGGGTGGGGGGTGAGGGATGCAGGAATCTGCAGAAAGCTCAGACAACATCCCAGACACAGTTGGCCAAGGAGTCCAGTGGGACAGGCAGCTGAGTGAGGCCAGAGGGCCTGGGGAATCGCGGAAGGTTTGAGGGACTAGAGGACAGGTTGAGGGTGAAAAAGCAGATTCAGAGGCTCAAGGGAGTGGATGAGCCGGGAAGGTAGGAGGCGAGGGTTAAAAGAAGTAACTTCTGAGTAATCCGAGGGATAGTAGTCTGGGTGGGTGGCAGCCAAAATTTTCACCTCTCACATCATTTTGGCTAATTTACATCTAGCATCTGACTGGGTCAGGCCTTGAATGGCTTTGGAGACAAAGGTGTGACTTTTTAGAAGTATTAGTCCCAGGTGTTGTAGGGGAAAAGTTGTAACCTGTGACTAAAGTGAATGGAGGGTTGGGAGCAAGTGTGCTGGGGAGGAACCAATATGAGGATTATTTCCTCCCTAAGAAATGTCTTCCTACCTTTTACATAGCACTTATTTTGCACCAGGCACTGTATTTTCCATATATTAACTCATTTAGTAGGTCTCATAACCCGATGAGGTAGGTACCACTATGACCTCCATTTGATAGATGAGAAAACCGAGTCACAGAGAGGTGAAGGTCACACAGTAAGTGGCTGGGCTGCTGGGATTCAAGTCCAGCTGGCCTGGCTCCAGACGCAGGCCTCATAACCACAATACACTGTTCTGCCTCTCTGTCTTAGGCCAGATATTCAGGGTCAAAGACATGTTTGAAAACACAGAAAGGAAATGATACAGTTAGCTTTAGCTAATGTGATAACATCTGTGTCCTCGTCTTTTAAAACAGGAGGCTGGGATTCTGGCCCTTGATCTTCCGCTGCTAGTTTTGTGACCTTGAACAAGTTGCTGAATGGCTCTTCGCCCCTGTAAAGTAAGGGACTGGGCTAGCTGATCCCAAAGTCCCCTTCCATCTCCGGAATTCTTTGAGTCCATGCTGACCCCTGCTGCCGGCCATATGGGCCGCCCGGTCCAGCCCTGGCTCCTTGCCCCCTCTTCCCCAGCACTCCTGTCTGCAGCCTGTGCCTTTCATCCCTCACCTGCCTGGCAGCTCTCCGCACCGGGCATCGGTGCCTCAGGGCTCTGGGACTTTTAGCTGTTCCGCCCTTGCAGCAGCAGTTACTCCTCCTCCGCGCCCGTCCGTGCAGTGACGCTGGCATCTTTCCTCCCGGTGCTCTAGGTTACCAGGGTGTCACCACCACTGGACTAACTGTGTTTTCACATGGACCTCTGAGAAAAGTCAGAGAAACAGTGAAACCAATGAAGTGTTTCTAGATGACAGACTGTTCTTATCACTGATTTTTTTTTCTTTTTTGCAAGTTTTGTGGAAGGTGTCAGCCACAAGTAAGTTGTCGTTGAGTGAGCAAGGCTTGGCCCTCAGCGCTGTGACTTGTGTTTTCTTCCTCACTGAGCACTCACTTTGAGCTGGTAGACAGTTATGCACCACAGGCCCTCTTTTTCCGGACACCGGCAGACCACAGCGAGAAGAGATGCAGACACTGAGCTGGGTCCAAATGTTGGCAGTGCTTTGGATTTTCCACCTTCCTACAGAGCAGGAAAGTTCAAATTCCAGCATCTCCAATCAGTGGCCTTAATTGGCTAAGCAATGTGTTCTAGTGTTTTGGGGATTTCCTTCTTTCTCATTCTCTTAGCCTGGAAGGGAAAGGCACAAATGACGTTGGATACGATAGCAAATGAAAGGATACATCCTGGAAAACCTCCCTGCTGTTGGTGGGAACCTGTGCTATGACCACAATCCTCACTGCACCCCGCCCTCCTGGCTACTCTCAGGGGCACCTATGGATGCTGCTACTGACCCAGTGAGGTTCTCTTACTCATCATGGATGCAGATCTTTTTGAGGCTTATCCAGAACCTCCTGGGAATGAATCCTCCACTGTGTCTGAAGTGGCCTGCTGCCTTCTGCTATTCCGGAGATGAAGGGGTGGATCGTCCTTTTTGAAGGTACTGCCCCTTTAAGACGTCCTAAAAACAGAACGTTAGCTGATTTGGTGTTTGTCCAGTACGCTGCGACTTTGCTTATGCTGCAGCGAGGAGTTAAAAAAAACAAAACCAAACCACTTTTGGCACAGCTATTCATTTTTCCATTTTCCGAAGGCTGGCACATCCAAATGTTTTCTTATTTATTAGAAGGCATCACAGTCCATCATCTTTGATTGAGAAATCCATACAGTAAGCTAAAACTGCAGTGCCTAGCCCAGAGCCTGGCACGTGATGGGCACTTAGTCATGTTGGTCGAAGGAAACACAGTAGTGAGTAAAAAATTTGTGCTCAACTCTTCATACACAACATTCCTATTTTTTTCCCTATGGTCTTATTTTCTGGTGCTTCAGCAGCATTTAGGGACTACTTACCATGTTTCTGACATTGTGAAAGATTACAATATACACACTACTATATATAAAACGGAGAAACAACAAGGTCCTACCGTACAGCACAGGGAACTGTATTCAATATCTTATAATAGCTTATAATGGAAAAGAATATGAAAAGGAATATATATGTATATGCATAATTGAATCACCATGCTGTGCATCTAAAACCAACAACACTGTAAATCAACTACACCTCAATTAAAAAAAAAATAGAATTACAAGGAATTAGGAAATGGAGTCCAAAGTGGAAACTGAACCAGTTATAACTGAACAGCAGGATGGATCGTCGTTTTTAAACATCTGAGTGGATGGATTAGATTATTAGATTATGAGATTGTGCATATGGGGCTGCAGAATTTTAGGGCTAAAACTGAGACCAGGAGCTGCTTTAGAGTAAGGCTCCATGGAACAGGTCGATCTGGAAAATGGTTTGAGCCCAGAGCAGGAAAAGCATTTCGGATCTGAAAATGACTGGCACAGTTTCTCAGAGGTGGGAGTAAAACTGGTGTGTGCAGGATGGTGTCCCATTTGGGGATTAGCTGACTTGAACTGGAACAGTAAGAGAGACTTCAGGGGGTATGGATATTAAACTCTGGGGAAGGGAGGTGGGCAGAGGGGCGGAACGGAAGCAGAGTCACCCTGAAAAGTGTCAATGGCATCATTGGTAAAAGCCCACATGCATGAGGCTGGTGAGGTCTGCCCGGGCTCACAGGAAGCTAGCCTGCTAAATTAAGGTGGTAAGTCAGGCCATAATCATATTTTTGGTCATTTCTCACAAGGAAAATGGCTCACCAAGCAATTACTGATGAGCCCCTTAGGTAGTTTATCAGAGCATTTCTCCAAAGGACCCTCGGCTGATAAGAGACACAGAAAAGATTCAGAGGAAGGATGGGGAATTTTAGATGGTTTTCTATGGAAACAAGGTTTATGCAGTCATGTGGTTTATTCATCAGAGTCCCACTTTAATAACAGTTTATCCCGAAAACAAGTTTTTTCCGACCATTAATGTGAGTCCCAGAAAGCTTCATGTTGAACCTGGCTTGTAGGTCCCTGGGGACGGTACCGCTGTCACCGCACCTCTGGAGTGTCACAGAGGCAGCGAGGAGCCCCAGGCCCAAGGGGAGTTATCCCACAGCAGGCTGTGTTTGGTCCTGAGAAAACAGTGGTAAGGCAGGCTCTGTGTTCTCTCCAGCGTGTTCACTGATGGTATTTGGGCCTCAGGACAAAGAAGCACATAATCACGTTTTAATGACTCCGCTTGAAGTTCTCCCAAGCACCCCTCACTCCATGGCCTTAGAAACGACTGTCGTCTACATGCACATTGCCCGTCTTATGTTTGTACGTGGTCTGGGAGTTGCTTCCATTTGATTCTTTGGAGCCCAGTTCAAGGCTCACTTCCTGGAGAGGTGAGCATGCCTGCTGACCCTGTAAACTAAGCACACAGCTGCATCCGGTCCACTGTCGTGGGGTCGCACTGGGCCCCATCCATTCAGAGCACAGTGGCAATTTCTAATGATCTGTGTACTGGGCTGAGTGTCTGTCTGTCTCACACCAGACTGTAAGCACCATGAGAGCAGGGCCAGGTCTGTTTCTGTTTACCCTGGTGTCTTAGGACTTTGAGGCTTTGAATGATTAAATTATTGTGTGTGTTTAGAAAATGCCGGTATATATCTCACATATACATATATAACACATACAATATATGACATGTACAGCACATGTCTGAAGTCCATACATAAAAGCCTGCATTGTGGGCCTTATGCCATAAAGGGGACAGAGGTTATCTGTGTGTCTTCACTGTCTTTTTTTGTTACTACCGTAGCATTTCCGAAATAATTGCTCTTGACTTCATTTCTGAGACGGAGGTTCGTGGGTGGGGGTGGGGTAGGAGAAGATGGAGTCCACATGTGAAGAGGAGGGGATGGGAAAGTCCTCACCCTGCCTCGTGGGATTGTCTCCTTTTTCCTTGGCAGCTGGTGTAGAAGACAGACGACTCATGGGTTCTGACTATTGTCTCTCTGCTCCCTCCACCCTTTCCTCCCTTTTTGGGGGTTGGCAGAGCCTCTCCCATCCCCAGCTGGCATCTGCTCCCTTCCTGGGCTTCATCTTGGTTGCTCACAGTGTGGAGAAGCAGACTTCTCCGGTTCCAGTGCATGCTTCAAGCGCCTGGTGGCTGGGTTAGTCCAAACCACACACCGTCTGCTTGTCATCACTGTTCTCGTAAGTGCAGCTCTGGCCACGTCTGCAGGAAGAGGCGGCGGGGCTGCTGCCTGCAGCGTGTGCCTCACCTCCCTGTCGGCCCCGCTCGCAACTACTCTTATTATCTACCCTGTGCCAGGTGTGAGTCTAGAGCCCTGGGCATATAAGGACGTGGTCCCAGTCCCTTGACTCCTGTAGCTGCCAGTCTCAATGTGGAGGCACGACGTAGACACAGGAAGAGAGGTGGCATCCAAGAAGTGTCTAAGGATTGTTAGGGGAAAAAATGCTGAAAGTTTAAAGAAAAGGGAATGCATTCTGGTCTGGTTTCAACAGAGGTGATCTTGCAGAAAAGGTGGGACCACTGACGTAATTCTCTACACCTGTTTGTATCGCTACCTGCAGCTCCCCTCTACCTGTATATGCATTTTTTAGGCTTTAGTGCCACGTCTGGATTGGGAACCTTTTGTAAGGATCCAAAGCAGCCAGGTCAGCTTCTCTAGCTCCAAAGAAGAGTGGTAATAAGCCTGATGTGGGTGTGGGATATTGAGATTATATCACTTCCTGGGGTGCTGAGAACTGGTCTCTTGACTGGTGGTCCTATGTGTTATGGTCACTCAATCATATGCCCTTCACTTTCTGTTATGAGCTTAGTGGAGAGCTTTTTTGAAAATTCATCAATGAGGGGCCATTTCTGATATAAGTGAGGTTAAGTAACTCCTGTTAACCCGCCTAGATGACAGTCCAAAGATCAGTTCTGGCTCTAGGATTCCAGTTTGCAGAGGCTCATTGAGATGGGAGTGATCCCAGTCGTTACATCAGCAGGCATACTGCCAGGCTAGGAACATGGTGATGCGCAGGGGGCCGCCTGCCCCATCACGGGGCTCATGTCCAGCAAGGGTGGCAGACCAGCAAAGGAGCCTTGGTGCTCATGGCGGCCGTGCCGAGTGGACCCTCAGCAGGCACATTCCGAACTCTGCCTGGGGCTGCGGGCTGGGGCTGAGGGAGGATCAGGGAAAGTTTCCGCAAGATGGACTCGTGGGATCTCATTAAGTCCGGACCATCAGTAGGTTTTTGTCTGGCAGAGAAAGGGTGGGTTATTTGTTTCAGGCAGAGGGAAGAACACGGGTAGAGAAATAACACCTATTTATAAGACTCCTTTTTGGTGGAGTGGAGGGTTAAGTTAGTTTTAGGGGTTTCAAAGGGAAAGGCTGGAGACGAGGGCAAGTCCTAAGATTGTGAGGCACCTGGAATGTCACCTGAAGGTGTTTAAACTTGATGTTGTGAGTGGATGGCTGTTTTTCTCTGGTTCTGCCTTCCTAAGTTCCTCATGTCTTTTTTTACTTGCTATTTTAGAAGATTCTCATTGTTGGAGGACTCGTCTCCTCTCAAGCTTTCCTATGAAGCTGCCACACTGCTCCGCCCTCCTTGACCCTGACACGGCTAGGTCTTGGCTCATCCCCTTACCTGACAGTTGGTTCTGCACGCAGCAGGTGTGCAGTGGAGAACTGCTGCGTGAACGAATGAAATATCAGACTGATGGAGTCCGAGTCTTTTCCTTAAAGGGCATGTGAACTCAGAGTCTTTTCTGTTCAAGTCAAACTACCAAACTATACTCCTACCAGGCATCAGCGGGGAAGCTGGCATGGACCTCCACCAAACCACCCATGGCATCTGGCAGCAGGTCTGTAAACATCGAGGGCAGGCTGAAGGCTGTGCTGGGGAGGAGGGATGGACAAGGCAAAGGAAGAGGAGAAAATGGGCGTGGGAAACAGTTAAACTGGGGGAGAGAGGACAAAGCTGCCCAAGGTAAGGAGGGAGAATTTTACCAACAGTTATCTCAGGTGCATTCATGCCCAGATGCAAGTTGAAACTCAGTGTGAATCTCCCGTTCTGTTTAAACTAGAGACTAAAAGGAGGACCAGGTGTTCACACAGAACTTGGCAGACTATGTTGGCCCGTTCAAACATGGGGAGGATGGAAAATGGCTGAGAAGTGAGGGGTGCTGGGCAGTGTTTGGGCCTCTAGCAGCTGTTAATTTTATAGAACACTCTAAAATAATCCTTGTGGATAGATCTTGTCTCAGCTTTTTCTGTCTCTGGTCCCTGGACAGAGAATTGTTTGAATCATTTCATGATGGTTGAGTTATTTTGGTTACCCGTTGGTACAGAGTGCCTCGAAGTGGCTTTTGCGCCTTTCTGTTGTTCTTTGGTCACCTCACTTCTCGGAACCTCAGTTTCCTTATTTAATCCTCTCAAGGTTGAGTATTAAATCATGTGAACAGAACTTGCAAACCGTAAAGCCATGCTATAAATGTAAGGTGGTTTTTGTCAATTACCAAGCCCTTGAAGGCAAAGCTTCCCGCTCAAGACTTGGCTTGTGTATCAGGGTTGCATCAGAGGAGCAGAGCCACTGCGAATATGAGGAAATGAGGCATGGAGGAGAGGAGTTAGACTACACACTTTCAGGAGGAGCCAGGGAAATGAGGGTCTGAAAAGGGGTCAGGGAAAGCCACTAGGCAGCCTTCCTGAAGCACTGGTGAGGGTGGCAGAGGAATCGGGGAGCCAGGCAGAGTGGGACTGCAGTGGAGGTGGGGGTAGGGGAGGTGGGGGCTGGCATAAGAGTCTGTAAGGGAAATTGCCTCTTCAGAGCTACCACCTTTGAGTTTGCAGCCGAGCATCCGGTGGTCTTAGAGCCACATCGGTCAGTAAGGAAAGCATTTGGGAAGAAACCCAGAGCAGAAAGAAGAGTGGGGACAAACTGGTCCCCACCAGCACCGTGCACGTCTCTCGCTGCCTTTAACCATGACGACCACCACAGTATGATGGCTGCTGCTTCCTTTCCACCTCCCAGGTCTCACAGGCACTTCTCTCTTGTCCAGCTCTGACCCGGAACTGCACAGGGAGGAGGATTCTGGGGAGTGTAGTTCTAACTTAGCCATGTTGACACAGTGCAAACCCGCACAATTTCTTGATGTAGAAGTAAGGATTTGGCATGACCCTGGCCTCCCAGGATCTCTCAAAGGCCACAGAACTGGAGGCGATGTCGTGGTCACGTGAGCTAGGCTTCATTGGTAAGGCGTTTGGTTAGTTAATGATCCAGTCTTTAAGAAGTGACTTGAGTGGTTCCTCGGTGGCTGGTGACCCCGCACCTCCTGTCTTCCATGCCTTTCCTGTCTGTAGCACAGAGGGAATGGTTATCTCAGCAGCAGAAGCTGAGGAAAGTTGCACTGACTGAAGAGCCTGTCCATCCCAGGGCAGTGGGAAGTCATCTTCCTCTCACTAAGCTCCTGTTTCACCCGGGGAAGCATATGCTTACCCTTCCTCCTCGCCCTGCATGAAGGCTAAAAGATTTGCAGATATGAATGACCACAGACCAGAGCCAGAAATCGTCGTGTAAATGCTAAGGGAGACCAAGGTTTAGCTCTCCGTACCACCCTTCTTCACCGCCGTGGTCTGTCAGTCCCACCGCCCTGTCCTCGGGTTCCTGTAGCCAGCTCAGGCCAGCAAGGACTCAGGGAGTGCCTTCTATGGCAATCTTGGCCCCTGGGAAAAATAACACACTTTGTGAGATTGAATGGCCACACCTGGACCTTGTCATCACTCAGAATTCGTTCGCCTTTTGGTTGTCACCTCTGCTGTTTCCCTCTGTGACCACCACTGCGTCCCCTGACTCCTTTCAGATGCCCTCCTACCTGTTGAACTTACTCTTCATCCTCACTGGTCCCGAAAGTTCCTTTTTTTCCAAGCTATGTTCACTTCCTGGGCTCTAATGCTGGTGGTCAGCATGTCAGCAGTGAGCTAGTTAACACCCTGAGGACCCTCTGCCACATTTTTTTTTTGCCAGTTCTCATACTGTAGCTGAGTAATACACACCAACCATAGTCCCTAAGTCTGAGCTTTGTCATTTTACTGGGGAACAAAAAAATCCCAAAACCTGAGTTTCTCACCAGTTGTGGTGTCTTCACTGCACCACAGTGAACCTTGTGTTCGTTCTGTGATGGTTTTCTATTATATTCCTTCTGATTCTTATTCTGCACCTTGTCCACAATCTCCAGGATCTAAACCCCTCTCCGTGACTTCACTGAGACATTGGGGACTAACTTAAGTTTCCTCAAGTTTTTTGCCTCAAAACCTTGCTGTATTTTAACCATCCTTTTCTCCTAAATTCTGAAAAAAGTGAGGGCTCTTTCTTTGGCTCTTTTTCCATCTGTATGTGTATACTCTGTCCCTGTGTGACCCCACGCAACTTGTGGCTTTGAATGCCATCCATGTGCTGGTGCCTCTTCAGTGACTGTCTCTGCTTGGACCTCCCCTGAGCCCTAGACACATACACATCCACAGCCTGCTCCGCCGCGCTGCGCCCTGACTCGCATGTCAAATGGGCCCCTCAGAATGGCCAGGAGAGAACTCTGGCTTTGCCTGGTGTGAACTCCTTCCTGCCAGTTACTTTCCCATCTCAGGAAATGGCTTCACCATGCACCCAGATGCTCGAGGCAGAGCCTGTGTCGCCCCAATTCCCATCTTCCTCACTCTCCACCTTCAAAATGGCAATGTGTCTTTTCATTTATATACAGAATATATTCTGAGTCTGACTGCTCCTGAGAATCACCACCACAAGCTGAGGCCAAGTGTCATCTTGTGCTTAGTTTACTGTGACAGCTTCCGTTCTGGTGTCCTTGCTTCCAAATGGGCCCCGATATCGCCCACCTTTCATGTAGCAACCAGGGTGGACTTTCTATGGATGCAGCAGCCTCCATCATCCCCTGATTTCTGTGCTTCCCATTTCAACCAGAGTTCCCTTGTTCATTATAATCCAGTCGCACTGATCTGTTTTCTATCCCTTGAACCCCCAGGCTTGCTCCATCTTAGTGCTTCTCTATTTGCTGGTCTCTCTGCCTGGAGCAATCTTACCCCAGAGTTCTACCCCTGCCTCCCCCACATTTTGGCCTGAACTGACAGGTGACCTTCTCAGAAGGGCCCTTCCTGACCACACTGGCTAAAAGCAGCCGCCCCCAGCCCGCAGTCATGAATATATTGGCTTATTTTATCTTGATGGCATTGATCATTGCTCTAGGCTTGTTTCCCCTCTCTCTCCTTGAATGGAACACAAGCTTCTTGTGAGCAGGGACTCTTGGCCCCATGTCCCAGTGTCGAGAAGGCGCTTAGAAGACTGACTGGCTGACTTTCTAGGATAAACTGCCCACTTGTGCCCGTCATCCCCTTTTGCCTGCTTTGGGGTCTTTGTCATGGCTGTACCCTCTCTTCTTTGCATCTTGATTGTTCCTTTCTCCTGGCTGTTGCTCTCCAAGTCCCACACCACCACGTCACGGCAGATGCAGTTCTGTGGAGGTGACCAGTGTCACCTAGTCTTCAGTTCAGCAGTCCTTTCTCAGCATCCATCTACCTTGACTTTTCTGCAAGTTTGGTATTGTTGTTCTTTTTTTTTTTTAAAATTATTTCAAACTGAAACATATCATAGGGGTCTATCGCTAGATACTGTGCAGGTTGCAGATAGTGTAGGAACCAGGGCCTGTCTCAGGAGCTTGCAGCCTCCTAGAGGCAAGTGGTTGGATATGTCCGTAAGTAAAACAGTAGGGATCACTCCCAAATCCTTCTTGGAGTCCTTGCATCCTTTGGCTGCTAGGATATAAGCCTTTTCTGGTTTTCTTCCCAACTGGCTACTATGCTACTATTTCTTTTTCCCTCTTCCTTTTTTTTCTTTTCTCTTTTTCTTTCTTTCATTCTCTTTCTTTCTTTCTCTCTTTTTTCTTTTTCTCTTTCTTCTCTTCCTTCTTTCTCTCGCCCTCTCTCCCTTCCTCCTTCCTTCCCTCCTTTTTTTCCTCTTCTTTTTTTCTCTTTTTCTTCTACTTGTGTCTTACATGATAGGAGTTTGCTATGGTTTTGTCCCCTTCCCTCTTCTCTGTACTCTGCCGTGTGGGGACCTCATGGACATCTCCCACATCTTCAGCAGACCTCCTCTTCCCTGACCTCTGTGCTGGTGACTCCACATTCATCTGGGGCTCAGATACCTTTGAGGGGTTTCCGCTTCCACCATTTGGTGGACCTTTCCACTTGTCTGGATCTCACTGACTGCTCTTCTCCACTGTGTTTCCTTAGCAGCTCTCAGCTTCCCTGGGACATCCGTCTCATCTCAGGTCTGTCTGTGGATCCTTCTCACAAGGCCCTCCCTGGAGCTGCTGCCTTTCCGTTCCTGCCCTCACCCTTGGTTGTCCTTGTACCCCTCCCCGTCACCATGTAGCAGGCTCCCAGTTGACCTCCCTTGTGTCCACTCCGGCATGCCCTTGACACACTGCTCCAGCTGCCCTACTCTTCACCACTGCCCATGTGTCTCCTCCTAGGTCTTTGCTTAGGCTCCTCCCTTTAACTCTGGTCACCTCCCTCTTCCTTATCTCTGCACCGCCCCCCCCCAGCCATTTTTTTCAAAGGCCAAATTCAAATGTTGTCCCTGTATGAAGCTTTTCACGAATCTCTTTGGATGGACACACCCTCACTTTCTTTGGGACCCCATGGTGCTTGTTATATAGGTCTCTTTGGTTACATATGTCCTTCCTGAAGTTACAGTTTCATGTGCACCTTATGACTCAGCATACCGTAAGTCCCTTAAAAGAAGGTCCAAAGGCTGATTTACCTTCCTCTCTCACATTGCATCTAGCACAGGGGTTTCTTGCTCAACAGTTGTTTGTTAAATGAGTCATGTTGTATTTGCCTAGTTTATCTCCATGAGGTCTTAGATGAAACTTTTTTTTTCTTAATGATTATAAGGCCTTTTCTAGTAGAACCTTACTTGCGTTTGGATGGGATTTTGAAGCACTGCCATATGTGACCTCATTCCACATTCTCTGCTGGCTGTAAGTTGTTTAATGTGTACATTGCTGCATTTTCATCACTTAGGGACTGTCGAAATGAAAGCCAGCACGACCCCTTCCTGCCAGAACTCTCAGTGGCGGACATGCAGACGAAGGTTTCTCATTTATTAAGTTAGAGGCTCCAGTAAAGGCTGTATGAGAGTTTACAGTACTTCTGAGTATTCACTTCTAGCTCACGTGTGGACTGGGAACTCCACTTGGAAATCCATAGGCCCCTGTCTCTTAAAGGCCTTATAAGGTCTCAGGAAGGGGCATTTTGGTGTCACTTTATAAGGCAAGCTGGAGGGAGGGTATAGCTCAGTGGGAGAGTGCGTGTGCGTGCTTAGCATGCACGAGGTCCTGAGTTCAATCCACAGTACCTCCATTAAATAAGTAAGTAAATAAATAAATAAATAAATAAACCTAATTACCTTCCCCCCCCAAAGACAAAGCTAGATAGCTTTGATTTAAAAAAGAAAAGAATATTAAAAAAAGAAATTAAAAAAAAAAAAAGAAAACAGCCAAGCTGAAATGCCACAAGCACTTTAGTTTCACTATTTCCATTCTACCTGTACTACTGGATTCAGTAATGTCCAATACTTATCTTACAAATGGCTCTGGAAAGTCAGATTGCTTGCTTCTAGGCAGCTCAGTGAGGTGATAAAATTTGAGCAATAATAGAAACAATTGCAAAAATCCTTTGCAGATAAGCTGTACTCTGCAGGTCTTGATGTAGAGTAATGTTGATGATAACCCAGGAAATAAAAATCTATTTCCCATGGATATCATGAGGGGGTGGAAGAGGGTAGATAAACACAGTTTAGTCTTCATTAGCGTGTCTCTCCTAATGATTCCTCACGGTTGCCAATAGTGCTTATTGAAATAAACATCGCAGGAATAATTGCACTGAAAAACTTGCCTGACTTTTCTTGCCTATCCCCATCCATTCTACATGATAGAAGAAACTTGAAGGCATTTAATTATTTTCCTGAGTACTTCAAAGGGAGGCAAATGGTAATCTGGAAGCAATTACCTCTTGCTGGTTAATTATCTGTACCGCTGAAAAGTCAGAGCAGTGGGCTTCCAAAAGTCCTTCCGATACGGTTTTGGAATAAAGTTCTCCTCACCTTTTTTTAATATGAAAGTATGAGATCTTAGAGCTAGCATCGCTTAAAATAATGAAGGCAGTTTGTCAGAAAAAAATTTTGAAGAAATTGGAAGTTATTTTTAACAACCCCATTTCTCTGTTTCTCTCCTCTGTCTACTTCATATCAAGAATATATATTTCTTCTCTTAGTAACTCATTTCTGCTACTTTGCTGCCCGTGTGGTTCACATTGCCCTTGGAGAATCTGAAATATTTTATAGGGAATTGCAAGCTGTTTCTTCTTCCGACTCAGAGCAAAGACAAAATCAACAGAAGGTGGTAATACCGATGATGCAGTTGAAGACAAAACCAACCCAGCTCATCTTTGTCTTGACAGTGCACTGCATGGGCTGGATAAACCTGGGTTGAGTCCCTCACTTCAGCAAGTTATTTGACTTCTCTGGGTCTCAGTTTCCTCAGTTCTTTGACAAGGGTGGTCCTATCTACCTTATGGTTCTGTTCTGTGGATTGATTCAGAGGAGTCATGAACTGTGCCCAGCTCAGTGCATGGCGTTAAGAGAGAGACACTGTGTTATGATTCCTCCTCTTACTCTGTCCCAGTCTTGTCGAGAGATACTTGATGATGAATCAAAGTGAATACATTCTAACATAAATACTCGGGATTGGGGGATGATTTAGCTCAGTGGTAGCTTAGCATGCATGAGGTCCTGGGTTCAATCCCCAGTATCTCCACTAAAAATAAGTAAGTAAACCTAATTACCTTCCCCCTCCAAAAAAACAAAACAAAACAAAACAAAACAAAACAAAAAAAAAACCCACAAACAACAACAAAAAAGAGTAAAATAAATACTTGAGAAATGCTAATGATTTCAGCTGAAATTATGGATTCTTTGGTTAATCAACTATTTCTTTATTATTATTCCCCCATCAGTTTGTTTGTTATCCGTTCTTTCATTTTTGTGGTTATTCTAGAGGTTAGAACATACATTGTTGACTTGTTAGTGTCTACTGATGATTCTTTTAGCGAATGCAAGACTTTTGAAAACATTTAAACTCTGTTTCACTCTTTCCCTCACTTTTTGTGCCACCATTCAGTAGATTTACCTACACAGTTACCCTTTCTTTTGCTCTTCCTGTATTTTCATGATTCTGTCTGAGGTCATTTTCTTCCTATTTGAAGAACTCTCTTTAGGATATCTTTCTGGTGTTCCTTTAGCATTTATTTTTATTGATTCTCTTTCCCTTGTTGAGAGTTGATTGAAAGCATGTTTATTTTGTGTTCCTTTTTAATGATTTATTTTTATGTAGAATTCTATGTTGGTATTTTTTTTTAATTGAAGTTTAGTTGATTTACAATGTTGTGTTAAGTTTCTGGTGTACAGCATAGTGATTCAGTTGTGTGTATTTTTTTATTATAAGTTATTATAATAAATATTATAAGTTATTACAAGATATTGAATGCAGTTCCCTGTGCTATACATTGGGACCTTATTGTTTATCTATTTTATATATAGTAGTTAGTATTTGCTAATCCCAAACTACTAATTTATCTCTCTGCCCCCACCTTTCCCCTTTGGTAACCATAAGTCATTTTCTATGTCTGTGAGTCTCTTTCTGTTTTGTAAGTCAGTTCACTTGTATCATGTTTTTTTAGATTCCACATATAAGTGATACATGATATTTATCTTTCTCTGTCTTACTTCACTTTGTATGATAATCTCTAGGTCCATCCATGTTGCTGCAAATGGCATTATCTCACTCTTCTTATAGCTGAGTAGTATTCCATTGTATATATAAAGCACAACTTCTTGATCTGGTCATCTGCCGATGGACATTTAGGTTGCTTCCATGTCTTGGCTATTGTAAATAGTGCTGCTGTGAACACTGGAGTGCATGTGTCAGTAATTATTTTCCTTCATCACTTTAAAGATGTCATTCATTATCTCATGAGCATTGTTTCTATCGAAAGTCAGTTATCAATTATATTGTTGCTTCCTTCTCTGACTTTCAGCAGTTTTACTCTGAGGCACCTACTGTGGTTTTCTTTGTATTTATACTGCTTATGATACATGGTACTTCTTGAATCTGTGACATAATGCCTTTTGTTGGTTTAACACCTTAGATATTACCTCTTCAGAAATTAATTCTGCCTAATTCTGTCACATTCTTTCTCTGTCATCCTGAGACTCTGTTACAGTGAATCTGTTTCTATTGTCTGTTTTTGGTTTTTGTTTGTTTGTTTGTTTGTTTTGAAGAATCAAACTAGATTTATTTTATTTTATTTTATTTTTTAACATTTTTTATTGATTTATAATCATTTTACAATGTTGCGTCAAATTCCAGTGTAGAGCACAATTTTTCAGTTATACATGAACATGTATATATTCATTGTCATATTTTTTTCTGTGTGAGCTACCATAAGATCTTGTATATATTTCCCTGTGCTATACAGTATAATCTTGTTTATCTATTCTACAATTTTGAAATCCCAGTCTATCTCTTCCCACCCCCTGCCCCCTTGGCAACCAGAAGTTTATATTCTATGTCTGTGAGTCTATTTCTGTTTTGTATTTATGCTTTTTTTTTTTTTTTTTAGATTCCACATATGAGCGATCTCATGGTATTTTTCTTTCTCTTTCTGGCTTACTTCACTTAGAATGACATTCTCCAGGAGCATCCATGTTGCTGCAAATGGCATTATGTTGTCAGTTTTTATGGCTGAGTAGTATTCCATTGTATAAATATACCACATCTTCTTTATCCAGTCATCTGTTGATGGACATTTAGGCTGCTTCCATGTCTTGGCTATTGGAAATAGTGCTACTATGAACATTGGGGTGCAGGTGTCATTTTGGAGTAGGGTTCCTTCTGGATATATGCCCAGGAGCAGGATTCCTGGGTCATATGGTAAGTCTATTCCTAGTCTTTTGAGGAATCTCCATACTGTTTTCCACAGTTTTGTTGTTTTTTTGTCTTTTGTTTTCAGTCATTTGGTGCTGTCATATGGAATGTCTGGTAGGTTTTGACTGAATACTGAGACATTGTAAAGGCTCTGTATGATGTTACCTTCTTCACAGGAAGATTTCCTTAGTTTTCTTCTCCACTAGCAGGCCAGTAGAGTAATAGAAACTCACCATAATCCAATAAAGGACTGAGATGTTTTAAGACTAGATTTCAGTATTCATGAGAGCTGGTCGTTCTCCAGTTTTGCTCTTACTCCAAGGACAGCGTCCTTTCCAAGGCTGTAACTCAAAGTCTGGGATATTTACTATCGTTTAACTTCCTTTGTGAACTCAGAATTCCAGTTTTTGTTTCCCTAGTACTGTGAGATGGTCAAAAACTTTGCTTAACCTTCTAGCCTCTTAGTATTCATTTTCTGCTTAGTTTCTCAGACACGTACCAACCTTCCCCTGTGCCTCCCCCAACCCCACCCCCAAGCAGCTTTCATTTGCCTTGGGGGGAAAGCAGTGTGGCGTGTTCTCTGCTATTACTTTTCCCCAAGAACCTTAGCTCCTTAGACTATGACCTTCTTAATGGCCCTGAATTTTAGTTACTGTCTTCTCGGCCCCATGAAGTGTTGGCAGCTTTTTCTACTTACTTACAACTTTTAATTTTACTGCATAACTTAAAATTGGCAAATGTCTCAAGAGAAAAAGCAGTGGACATGGGGTGTTCTGTAATCTTGGCCCCTTAATCATGGATACCTGGATTGATCCCCAGCGCATTCAATTATCTGTTTCTTTTATTTTATCCATCTTTTATGGTTATTCTGGGGGTGGGGAGGTGAGGGAGCTGAGTGGGAGGGAGTTGATCTGATACAAGCTACTCCATCATAGCAGAAAGTGAAAATCTCCTGAAGGTAGACGTCTCCATTATCAGTTTTTTTTTTTTTTAAATTTATACCCTTCTTACTGCGCCTCACCCCCAAAACATTTCTGAGGCAATTTACAATGAAATATATGTGTATACATGCAATATAAACCTTAAAGTAAGAGTAAAAAAAAAAAAATCAAAGGTACCAGGACAGCAGAGAAGGCAGAGGAAAGTGTAGAGACAAAGGAAAGAGGAAATTATTAGAAATTTAAATTGTGGATTGTTTCCATAGGTCAGCATCATATTTAGTCCTAGACTTCCTTGAAGCTAAGATACAAAAGGATACCTGAATTTTATATATGTGTGTGTGTGTGTGTGTGTGTATGTGTATATATATATATATATATATATATGTTGGGACAAACAGGATTTGGAAGTTGGAATAGAGAAAAGAGAGACGATGAACTTAGCAGTAACAATTGTATTCAAGGGCTTTTTTTTGTTTATTTGTTTGTTCTGTTTTGTTGGTAGGTTTGGGCAGAATTTTTAAAAACAAGAATTAGGAAGCAATGGAGGGTTCTGAGACTTACCTAAACAGGTCTGATCTAATTGGGGCATGGTGGCGTGGTGCTGGGCCACTTGGTAATTGGGATTGCTAGTGGTTTAGCATCAAAGCCTTAATACACTGCACAAACGTGTGGTTTAAGTGCCCTCATTTTGTGTTGAGTATCGAAGACACTTGGGCTGTGATTACTAGCCTGAGTGGAGAGAGATGCTATATAGTTCTTGTTTTCTGGGGAAAGAATGCACAATGGTCCATCAACAGGTATTTTTTTCCTGGTAGTAAATTTTAGGAGAATTTTATCATATGGATTCTTGTATCATTGAACAACACAATAGTGTCCCCAGTAGTACTTTTAAGGCTAATAAAGAAATGCTTTTCATATGAAGGTTTCTTATTTTGGCCCCTGAAAATAAATGAAACCACAATTCTAAGTTGTTTCTTAGTAAAGACATTGTTGTAGAAAGTTAACCTGACACAGTTAAGGTGCTGAAGTGTTTGGGACTCTTCGTTTGAAATACTGGTAGAATTTGGAAAACCAGAGGAAAATTTTGTTCTTTTTCCCTTAGTTACAACTGTTAGAAGAGGTTTGAACAAAAGTTGGCAATGTGTGGCTTTGCAGATATTCTTTTTGATTTGGAAAGAGCCATATGCTCTATGTTTTACAAGTTATATTTACTTTTCAATATTATTAGCTGTTATTTAACAATATTAAAGGAAATCTGTGCTAAATACCAGATTGCTGGTAGCAAGTTGAAGTTCTGTTAACCAAAATTCAAAATCTTGCTTTGCATAGATGAGGGGACATCCCAGATCTGCATGTATGACACTGCTCGGGTTTTATATCTTTTTCGATTAGAATTTGATCTTTCAAACATCTGTTCATATCTGCTTGACTTTTCCCAGCGGCACTATAACACAGTCAGCATGGAAGGTACTTCTGCAGGTTGAGCTGGAACGCGGAGGCAGGAGTGACTCCAGGGGACACGTGGAAGGCTTCACAGAGGAGGTGGTGCTGGGGCTGCTTCTTGCAAGATGCTGAGGAGACTGCTGGGAGGGCATTCCAGAGGAAGGAGGACAGAAGCAGAGGCGGTGGGGCCCAAGAGAGCATGCTGTTTCTAGAAAATGGAGGGTCATTTGTTTTGTTGTGCTACCGAAGTCAAATGTGGCTGCTCACCACTCCAAAGCTAATTATTTGAGAGGCCAAGTGTCAATGGAAAGAAAAGACCGCGTTCAGAAAAGCTGGCAATCTGGGAAGAAAGTAGACTCATGTCTAGAGATAAGCTCTGAAGTTCTGCTCAATCATGATAATTTTTAAAGGGAAAAAGGGGGAGACAATCTCAGTTAGTCATCAGGGTAGGAGGTCAAATTCTTCATCGTTTCTCTGTTGCGTGCAGACCTGCTGACTTCTCATCTTCCTTTGGATGCTGTCTTGCCCGCGTGGCCCGCCTGCAGATTGGCTAAGGGGGAAGCTAAGGGTAGAGAGGCAGTCATTCTTTAACTACTTAATTCTTTATTCTTACTCCTTCTAATCCAGGAAGGGAATCAACAGGTTAGGCAAGGCATTGTGTACATTCAGAAAAGCAAAAATCAGGAGTCACGTTAAGTGTTGCCTAGTGATCCTATCTCTATGATTAAGATCTGAGGAAGACAGAGAAGAGCAAACAGAAGAGGCAAGAGATCTGCTTACAGTTGGAGTGAAAGTGTTAACAGCTCGGAGCCTAGTAGCTGACGAAGCTGAAACGGTAGCCATGGACCAGACCATGAAGGATCTTGTATGTCTTTTATTCATTCACTCGTTTAGCAAATATTTATTGAACAACTGCTGTGTAGCAGACCCAGTTCTAGGCACTGGCATTCAGCAGCGAGTAACACAGCTGAAAATCACTGTTCCTAGAACCCTTACATTCTAGTGGGAGGAGTGGGAGGAGACAGATAATAAATAATAGTAAAAATATATAAATATGCATAAAGAATATTAGTGATAAATGAGAAGAAGAAAATTAGGCAGGAGCACGAATGAGGGTGGAGGCGTGCAGTTTTAAGGTGATCGGGAAAGGCCTGACTGAGAAGGTGACACGGACATAAAGGTGTGAGGCTGGTGATGGAGCCAGCAGGGTGAACGTCCCTGAGGGCTCCAGAACGAGGAAGTGTGCAGAAGCCCCAAGGTTGGAGCAGGGCTGGTTTGCTCCGGAGTCTTAGGAAGAAAGCATGGCTGGGAGGAGCACGGGGTTGGAGAAGCAAAGGGGACCAATCCTAGGAGGTCCTGATGAGGATTTGGCTTTTACCTGAGTGACAGGGGGAGTGATTGGAAAGCTGTGAGCAGAGTAATGATGTAACACAACTTAAGTTTTTAAAAGATGGCTTGGCTGCGTTGAGAACGGAGGGCTAGTGTGGAAGGCTAGTAGGCGGCCAGTCGGGAGGCTGTCGTAATAATTCAGGCGAGAGGGAGGGTGGCTTGAACCTGAGGGATCCCAGTGGGGGTGTCCACGGGAGTGTATCCTGGGGGTGATGAGGAGCCAGGAAAGACTTTTGACCGGTGAAGTAGCATATGATTTGTGCGTTAATAAGGTGATGTTGGCAACTCTGTGGAAGCAGGATTGGAGAGCTGAGACCCGGAGCTGAATGAGTTTCCCAAGCTCCAATCATGAAGAGGAAAGGCGCAGACCTTCCAAGGAATGTAGCCTCATGCCTCAGGGCCCTGTTGAGCTGGTTGTTGACTCTGGTCAACTTCTTGGCCGGGGATAGGAACTGAAACGATTTATGCATTAGGAAATTCCTCTGTAAACCTCCCCAAGGAAGCAAAGTGAATGACTGTGATCGGGTGGATTCTAGAGGCAGCCTGCAAAGCAGATATGCACAGACCATTTTTGCATGCAGGGCACTGTCGTGAGTGCTCTCAGTTAATCCTTACACAACCCTAAGGGTTTGTGTCTCCATTTCATAGATGAGGAAACTGGGCACAAGGAGGTTAAGCGTTAAGCTCTAACTCCCTCTTAAGGGTCTCTGCCATGATGCTTCCTTCTGAAGGGTCTTCCTGGGGGCGTCAGAATTATCTGGTCATCTCTGAAATGAAATGTGAAAAAGATTGCCTGCTTCCTTTGTGAACTGTGGTGATGATGGCCTCACTGCCGGACAGGCATGTGTTATTCCAACGCCCTGAGTTGTCAGTGACAGAAATTAGCTTAAGGAACATAAGTGACTGTGAGTGGAATTGCTGGGAATTGAAATGTCCAGGGGAAGAAGTGTGTGTCTGTGGGTTTGTGGGTTTGTGTGTGTGTGTGTGTGTGTGTGTGTCCAGTGCATGTGGAATGACTTAGAAAGTCTGGCCAGATCTAGTGGCTCAGATGATGCCATCTGGTCACGAGGGCACATTCTCTCCACCTCTCTGGTCCAGGTGTTGGCCTGGGTCACTTCTGCTATAGCTGGCTTCCTCACCTAGCCAGGAGGGCTGCTCACATGTAGCTTCAAAGCAAACCATCACTACTGTACACTGACTCCAAAGGCAGTGAAAGTGTCTTCCTGAGCAGCTTCAGCCAAAATGAGCCAGGAGGACTCTGTTAGCCTAGTTTCAGCCCCAGTGTCCATCCCTGGGACGGGGGGTGCAGGGCACTCCTTGGCTTGTAGACGTTATCACCCAAATTTCTGCCTTTATCTTCACATGACACTCTCCTTGTGTGCATGTCTATGTCCAGATTTCCCCCCATTTAAGGATACCAGTCATTGGAGTAGGTGCCCACACTTTGACCTCGTCATGATTTAGCTCTTTACATCCGCAGCAGCCCTACTGCCTAGTAAGTTCTCATTCTAAGGCACTGGGGGCTAGGACTTAAACATATGAATGGTTTGGAGGGGGAGAGTGGTAGGGAGACACAATTCAACCCATCACAAATGACAAAAACACAAAGTTGAAGATAAATAATAGAAATTCCATTTTATTGAGCTCTTACTACATGACAGATTTTCAGCTAGGCATTTTATTTCATTAACTCAGTGAATTCTTCTTGCCCCATTTTATAGTTGAGGAAGCCAAAGCTAAGAGAGGCCTTTCCAATTTAAACTTAGGTCTCCTTGATTTCAGAGCCCAGACTTTCTGCTATATATCTCAATGCTGTACCTATTCATAGAACCTCAGGCAAGAGCCAGGCAGGTGTCTGAATTAAAATGCTAACACAGGTAGTAAACGCACTATAAAATCATGCTGAAGCTCATTGCAAAGGAGCTACCTCAAAGGACACACAGATGGTGGGCCCTCGCAGAGGCCTGTGTTCTCTGGTCAGGGAATGCCAGTGAACTGTTGGATTGTCCCCCAGGCTCATCCCCCATAAGCGTAAACTGCTGCATTCCTAGGAACACCCAGCAACCCGCCAGAGGAGGCCCTCTCTCCCTTTGTGCGTCCCTATCCTCATTCTGAATTTAGATCAGGGTGAGTAGTAGAGAGAAGGAAATGAGCCAGAAAATAGAAAATTAATACTTGGTAGAGTCATCATATTTTAAAATTAATTTATAGGCAATGTCAGATAACCGGAGTTAAATCATTTTATCAGCAGGCTGCTCTAGGATTTAAAAATTGGCATTCATCATTGTAAATCAGGTCTCAGGAGCCCCAGGGAATGGTCTCTGGGATGAGGGTTGATACAGGGTGGGCAGAAATGTAAATACTTGATTAGCTGTGTCCTTTTCTTTCACACAAAACCTAAAATATTTCTACATCCCAGTTGAGTGATCGCAGTAGGTTAAATAGTAACAGGAGGGAGAAAGCCATTCAAGTTTATGGTTAGCCTACTTTCAGTACTTCTCTTCCTCCCTGTAGGTTCTAGGAGACTGTTGCATGAGAGGTACTCACTGCCAGGGCTATTGCTGGCTCGGGGTCTTAGCGGTGACTAAGTCCATGTCACCTAGCCCATCCTCTGCCTTTCATCGACAGTTGATGTCGTATTTTCCCAGGCGGGCAGGTCAATTTCCGCCATGTACCTGGGAGCAGGAGTGCCCACAGTTTTGCCGCATTTGTACTGGGAAGACTTTCCACAATTCAAGACCGACCTTTCGCCTCTTGTCTTTGCAGCTCTTTGTCGAGGGCGCGTGGTGAGAGTCCCTGCGGGGAGCCTGGTGCGGGTGGTGGGCACCGAGCTGGTCATCCCCTGCAACGTCAGCGACTACGACGGCCCCAGTGAGCAAAACTTTGACTGGAGCTTCTCGGCCTTGGGGAGCAGCTTCGTGGAGCTCGCCAGCACCTGGGAGGTGGGCTTCCCCGCCCAGCAGTACCGTGAGCGCCTGCAGAGGGGCGACATCCTGCTGCGACGGACAGCCAACGATGCCGTGGAGCTGCACATAAAGAACGTCCAGCCCTCCGACCAAGGCCACTACAAGTGTTCCACTCCCAGCACGGACGCCACCGTCCAGGGCAACTATGAGGATACAGTGCAGGTTAAAGGTACATCCTCACGGGGGTTGCTGTGCCCAGGGACCAGACTTTCCTCTGTCACTTGGCTGTGGGTGACCATGTCAGGAAACTTAACTCCTCTGTCCAATGGAGAAATAGTATCTTACCAGATTAAAGGCAGCGATGGGCCAGGTGGCCTCTGAGGGCCCTTTCTCTTCACTCCATTATTATTCTGAACCATCCCATGGCTGGTGACTTGGAGGCAGCCTGGTGTGTGGTGGAGAGTTCAGCTCTGAGCTGGGTTACCTGCACTCAGTCCCATTGCTCTGTCAGCTCTGTGGCCGAGGGTATGTCACCTGCCTCACCTTCCTCCTCTGGGAAACAGTGCCTCCTGTAAAGGTCACAAGGACATGGCAAGTCAGCACCTGTGAAGCCTCAGGGCAGTGCCACAGTAAGGACTTTATAAGGTTAGGGACAAGAAGGTGTTGGTCATGATGACACTGCACAGTTTTATGGGAATAACAGATGCTTCAAAGCTCATGTCTGTCTTTGTGCCCTTCATGATTTAAGTACCTGTTTGTTCTAGAAGTTGTAAGGGTCATAGATAAAGACAGATGCGGTCACCGCAAGCTCATTGGCCTGACTGTGCAAGTAATCACATCTTATATGCCTGGAATGTTTCAGGTTGATTGGTTGGTTGGTTTTTTTTTTGCATTTTCCAAATCCTATCTGATTTACTCACACATTCAATTCTCTGAAGCCAAAGGAGACAGGACAGGGTATTTCCCTAATTTACACATGAGGAAATGGAAAAGCATAGGTTAATGACTTGCCTAAAATCACACAGCTAATTAGTAAATGAGCAAGAACAAACAATCTTAATTTGGGGCTAGCAGAATAGAAACATTATTACTGTTATTACTTAATTATGCATTTATCTGTATCCTGCCTTGCTCCAAAAAGAATTAAGTCAGGGTAGTAGTGCATTTAATGACTGAGAAAGAAAAAGATGTATATGATGATATAAAAAGGGGTGTTGATTCAGGCACGCATTCCCTCTGTAATGATTTGTAGACCCCTACCGTATCTCGGAAACTATTCCCTCATTAGACTTAACGAGGGGATAAAACGCCATGTCCATTATGCAGGTATTAAAACGTCAAACCTACCTCTTCTGTTCTCTCTTCTCATTCCTATAGAAAATCCAAATATATTTTTTAGAAAAAGTCCCAGAAGACATTCTTGCACTGGAGTTAAATAACCTGTTCTGTCTGTAGTCATCACACACATGCTGCACCTCCGTTAGGTCAGTTGCACCCTTGTCTCCCTGTGTATTGCTCATCTTGAGGAGTTGCAGGCAGCAGGAGGAAACCTCCCCTAACCCCCCAAGTATCTTTCTGTTTCTTCTCCAGTCTTTGGAAGGCAGGAGCAAGGAGAGGCTTTCCTTGGGTCAGGGAAACAAACGGATGGCCACAAAAGAGACTGGCCCAGGTGGAGTCTCTGGTGGCCGTCATGCATGGTCTGGGGTCTCTCTGGCCTTCAGCTTATCCATGCCCTGGCAGATAACTGGGTCTTGGGAACCGAGTCACATTAGCTGGACTCACAAACTGATGTATATACTCAAAGGTCATCATATTCATTTGCAGGTGAGATGGGTCATTGGGATGTGTCCTTCTAAAGATGTAGCAGTTTTTTCTAGAATAATCCCTTCTCAAGGGCACTGGATTCACTTCCGAGCACGGAATGGCAGGAATAACCAAGGAGGTGATGACCGGTGGTGTTGGGGGGTTCTCCCATCCAGACCACAGGCGAGCCTGGGAGACTGTCCCTGCCCTCGGTGGAGGCTTCCTCACTGCTTGCGTCCTGTATGGCTTCCCTTCCTCAGTAGCACTCGCCAACGCTTCTCTGATCTCTGGGCCCCTTTTTCTAGGCTCTAGAGGAGCCCAGCCTTTTCCCTCTGGGCTCTAATGGAGTAAATAGCCGAGGCTTCGGCTTTCCTTGTCGGGTTCCTAACCTGCAAACAGAGACCCTCTGCTCACCCTAGTCATTCTCAGGCATTCCCCAGTCCTCAAGGCACACAGCCAGCTCTCCTGTGCTTTTGTGGCCTGCAGATCATGCTGCTTTAACTCCTCGAAGATCCCCCAGGCTCCTTACTCCAGCCTGTGACCTAGCAAAGGAGTATTTGACAGTCATGGCCCATTATTTGATGGTGATTGCTGAGTGCCAAGCACTGTCCCAGGCACCTTCCCTTGTAACTGGCTGAACTGTCAGTCAGCTCCCTGAGGTAGGTCCAGTTGCCATCCCTTTTCAGAGATGAGGAAGCTGAGGCACAGAGGAGTAAAGTGACGTGCCTGAGGGCAGCAGAAGTGTGTCGCCCAAGGCAGAGTTCTCCCAAGGGACTTTATACCACCCAGTTCTAGCAGGGGGTCTATTAATAAGTGCCTCTTTAAAATTTCAAGTCAGAAAGTCAGTTGAGGTCATAGGTGAAGCAAAATGGGCCATCGTACCCATCTGGGCATTAGAACAGGGGAGGGGAGGAGGAAATTGTCCTGCAGGCCCGGGTGGAGGGGGGCGGGGCAGGCACGTGCCCAGTGGCGGGCGGCGGTGTGCTGATGGCTCCGCTTCTCCCCGCAGTGCTGCCGGATGCCCTGCGCGTGGCCGCCAGCCCGCAGCCCTCCCCGGGCCCCAGCCTGCGCGAGGGCGAGCCCTTCGAGCTGCGCTGCTCGGCCTCCACCACGTCGCCCCTGCACACGCACCTGGCGCTGCTGTGGGAGGTGCGGCGCGGCCCCGCCCGGCGGAGCATCCTCTCCCTGACCCACGAGGGCAGGTTCCGGCCCGGCCCCGGCTACGAGCAGCGATACCGCGGCGGGGACGTGCGCCTGGACACCGAGGGCAGCGACGGCTACCGCCTCTCCGTGTCCCGGGCCCTGTCCTCCGACCAGGGCTCCTACCGGTGCATCGTCAGCGAGTGGATCGGAGAGCAGGGTAACTGGCAAGAAATTCAAGAAAAAGCTGTGGATGTGGCCACTGTGGTGATCCAGCCGACAGGTGAGCTTTTGGAAATTGTATGTTTTGGACTGCATCTTATTTTCTGACCGATGCGGTGTAGAGAAACAGGCCGGTGCCTCATCCTTTTCTGACAAGATTTCTGCTCCTCCTGGGAGGCCTTGCGTTGACTGGTGAGGGAGTAGGGTGGTGTGGAGGGTCTGGGAAGGATGCATCTGTTTTGTGCCAAATAGTAGTTTTGCTTTGCAGCTGCTTTTCATCTGGATTCACACCCATAGGAAGCTGCTGATACATAAGATACTAAGAAGGTTTTGTGACTGAGAGATTCAGTCCCTTTAAGTGCCAGGATGAGGTCCAGCCTGGTGTTCAAAGGGGATTTGGGGTGCCCCCACCTGCTCCCTTGGCTTCATCTTGTTTGGTGTTTCCTGAGGTTGTGGATTGCCTTTCCCTGCAGCACTTGGGGATGTGTCTGGCTCACCCCAAAACCTCTTGTCTGACTTGGGTCCTCTAGGCTTGCCTTCCAGGTCCCCTCAGATGTGACATCCCCTTGTACAGGAGGGGTTCTCTAGGGCTGGGCCACTTCTTATTTCCTGTATGACCCATACCCCAGAAGCATCCAGCCCTGGGGTCTATGCAAGAAATTGTCATCATCAGTGAACCAGCCTTTTCAAAAGTAACAAACAAACAAAAACCTCCTTATTCCTACTAGAGAAAGAATTAAGAAAATACCAAATACATTTTAGAAAAGTCATAAAAATAAAAGAAAAACAGGCCATTGTTGACTCCATGTCCAGTTAGCGTCGGTGGGAACCTACTGTGTGCTGGGCTCTGGGGTCAGGGGTGTTTGAGGATCGTTCCCAGACCTCTTGGAGCTTCTGGCTTTGGCAGAGACAAAGTGTAAAGAGACCATCTCTGGTGTTGTCACTGCTGTGGACGGATGGGTGGACTTTCTGGGAGCCTGACATCTTCAGATCTCAGAGTACTCTGCTGCCGTCGCTTCTGCCTCCTGTTTTGTAAACTGGGAAGACCTTGGGTGGACTCATTTCCTGACTATAAACGAGGGTGCATGACCACTCTGTTGCTGAGATGGGAAGCAAAGCAGGAAACAGTACACCCGGGGAGTGCTTTTCCTCTGTAAGCTGCGTTGTTCCGAGCGCTTTACTCTGCATTTGCATCGCAACACGGGAGCTGGACTTGGTGAAAGCAGGGCTGATGATCTTGAGTGACTGTGGCCGTCAGTGAGGTCGAGGTGCCCTTGCCGACAAGAGGGGCTGCCAGTCACACTCAGTCTTGGTTCTCCTGGCTGCAGAAATCACTTTCCGGATGGACTCAGGTCACCTGCCTTTTCAGAAACGATCAGCCTAGAATCTGACCTAGGAAACCTCAGATATTTAGCTTGCATCAAACAACTGTTTTATGGGACGGAAGGATTAAGAATTTCAGATTGGCAGCAAATTATCTTGTTATGCAAGAATTTCCATTGTAAAGGTATTTTTTTTTTAATTTCAAACAAGCCACAAAACTCGTAGTGTTGTTTTAAGACTTGAACACTATAAGCTTATTAGGCAGGCAGTAGCACCTGACTCTCACCCAAGGCTGGAGGTTTATAACCTTTTGTACCATGGGCTTTTTTGACAGTCCTTTGAAACTCACAGACCCCTTCTCTGAGTTAATGTGCTTTAATTCATAAAATATATACAAAGGATGACAAAGGAAAACAATTGCATTGAAAGGGTAATCAAAGTATTCTTAGGACAAATTTGTTATATAGTATATTGTGTTTCATTAATGCATTAAATAGTAAGATATAATGGTAGCCCTCACAACTACTGTAATTTCTAAGTAGTGATGCTGTAATTTCTAAGTAGTGATGAATGTAAATGATACTTTAAGATGTCTGCAACAATTTTAATGTGATGTGAAAATATCTGTGATTTCTATTGGGAGCAAAGATAATACTGCACTGGTTTGTTACTTACTTTCATAACAAGAGGATATGCTGTATCTCAGGTAGAAGTTAGTAAAACTAAGAATTTTTATCCCCATCCATGTCATAGACTCTTTAAATTCCTTTTGTGGACCCCAGGTTAAGAACCACCACACTAGAGTGATAGTCTTTCTCATTATCAACACCTGCACTCTCCATAGCTAACCTCTTCTTGTTTTTTTTTAAGTTGAAGTATAGTTGATTTACAATATTGGTTCTTCAGTAGTATTATAGATTATACTCCATTTAAAGTTATTATAAAATATTGGCTCCATTTCTTGTGCTGTATATTACATCCTTGTATCTTACTTATTTTATGTTTAGTATAGTTTGTACCTCTTAATCCTTTTCCTCTATCTTGCCTCTTCTCCCCTTCTCCCCACTGGTAACTACTAGTTTGTTATCTAGTAGTGAGTCTGTTTCTGTTTTGTTATATTGATTTGTTTGTTTTATTTTTTTAGATTCCACATATAAGTGAGAACATACAGTATTTGTCTTTCTCTGTCAGATTTACTTCACTGAGTGTAATACCCTCCAGGTCCATCCATGTTGTTGCAAATGGCTAAATTTCTTTTTTTTTTTTTTTAATGACTGAAGAATAATCCATTATATGTATATATATAACCACCACATCTTTGTTCATTCTTCTGTTGATAGGCACTTAGGTTGCTTCTGTATCTTGGCTATTGTAAATAATGCCGCTGTGAACATTGTCCGTAGCTAGCTTCTTAAATACTCTTATCCCATTGTTAAGATAAATGGTGGGGCTGTGCCATCTAGGTGGCAGTATTCCTCCCCTCCAATGTTAGGAGTGGCCTGGCTGATGTAGCTCCTGGTGTCTAGTTTATGGATTCAGTTATATCCAATGGGAGAAAGCCTGCCCCACTGCAGCTTTGTCTGAGGTCCTCTCTTACATTATGAGTTCTGAGAACTGGTTCTCTTTTTCCCTTCAGCATGCCCCATCCTGTCCCAGCAGTGAACCCCCTAATCCCATAGAACATGTGGCAACAGTGATGTGGCAAGATATTTAGCCACTTGCAGAGAAGAAATTAGAAAGTGAACTATACTGTTAAAGGGACATTTCTGCCAGTATTTCTAAACCCAAGAACCCGCTTTGTCCATTAATATGGTCCACAGCTGCATACTGCTCACTTTTTGCCTCAGCCGGCTCCCTTCTGAGCCTTCTTTTCCCTCCAGCAGTGATGGAAGGCATAGAGGGCTTCCAGCAGTATTCTAGGGTCTCTGACCGAGGTTAGTACATGGAGTGATTCCTACCACAGCGCAGGTGCAGGTCAGCAGTTTCCATACTGACTCCTCCCAAAAGATGTCCTCATGTTACTTTTGGCCCCTTGAAAGGGGTTGAAAGAGGAGGAGGAATTTGGAAGATGGGTGGAGGTGAGAAATTAGACTATAAATTCCTTTTTCTAAGCTATGCCCACCTTATTTTCTGTCTTCATGAAGGTGGATCTTGAACGTGGCCTGAAACACTTGTTTAAAATGTTGTCAAGCTTTGAAACTATTCATAGGAAAGTCATTTACTCCAGAGGGCCTGGCCTTTGGGGTGGAGTCTTTTCTGAACTGAGTGCTAGCCTTTGTCGCTGAGCTGACCCAGGACCACAGCTGATGCTGAACGACTCTTGCTGGAAGCCCAGGACGGGGCTGTCTGTCCACTTGAACCCCCTGGGAGGTGTTGGCTGTTTCTCATGTAAGCAGTTGTTCCCAGAGCATTACCACATGTGGGATATTTTTCTACTCTGATTACAGATGTACAACTTCTTTTCAAAAATACCCCAAATAAAGTAAAATGTTTCCGTGTAAAAAGCTTTGACAGGTGAATGCTGAAACCAGATCTGCCTTGAGACAGTGACACTGAACCCTTCAGTGCTTCATCTAAATATAGCCTGCTTTTAATTATCCACACGAGTGAGAGGGCAGTGGCATGGCTAATCCAGAAATCATTGTGTGTTGGTTTCAGAATATATGCTTTATACTTGGCTTTAATTTCAGGTGGGTTTGTTGAATGGAATAAATGATGCTCTGAGGGCATTGCATTTTGAAGACTTGGCTCATTAGGCATATTGTCTGGTTTCACTTTCCCAGTCCTTCTCTAGGGTTCCTGCCTTCCCCTTTTACCCAGAAGATGGTTCCTCACTTCCTACCCTCCAGCTCTTAGCCCCCAGCTGACAATATGTACTGGTCAGAGCTGAGCCGTCTTTTCTCTGAAACTCACCCAAGTCCTATCATGCATATGGAGAAAGGATGATTTTAGTTTTGTGACGTTCAGCAGACTTGTTTTCAAATGCTAGTGTACGAGATGATAGTGTAACACTTAGGAGCAGAGTCCCTGAAGGCAGACAGCTGGGATTTGAATCCTAGCTCTGCCACATATTGGCTGTGTGACCTTGACCTTGGGGAAGCTCCTTAACTTCTCTGGACTTCAGTTTCCTTATCAGTAAAATAGAGATAATAATGGTACTACCTCGTAGGGTTTTTTAATTCAAATTTATCATTTTTTAATTGAAGTATAGTTGATTTCTAGTACTTCAAGTGTACAGCATAGAGATTCAGTTTTATATATATATTTTTTTCAGATTCTTTTCCATTACAGGTTATTACAAGATATTGAATATAGTTCCCTGTGCTACACAGTGGGTTCCTTGTTGTTTATCTATTTTATATAGTAGTATATATCTATTAATCCCAAATTCCTGATTTTATTCCTCTCCCTTTTTCCCCCTTTGGTAACCATAAGTTTGTTTTCTTTGTCTGTGTTTGTAGGGTTGTTTTGAAGATTAAATTTATAAACCACTCAGAACAGTGCCTGGCATATATATGTGTTTGCTGCAATTATTATTTTTATGATGTAAAAAGAAATGTGGTATGTTTCACTAATTCATTCAGTGAGTATCTCAAGCACTTAAAACTGTACAAAGCCTTCTAACTTGAATGTCATAAATAAGAAGGCAGAAGGAGATGATCTAAGGGGATGGAGTGGAAGGGGCAAACGTAATCCAGATTATCTCCGTGTCCGTGTTTTTAACGTTCCAGTTCTCCGAGCCGCTGTGGCCAGGAATGTATCTGTGGCTGAAGGAAAGGAGCTGGACCTGGCCTGCAACATCACAACAGACCGAGTGGACGACGTTCGCCCCGAGGTGGCGTGGTACTTCAGCAGGACCCCGGACAGCACCTTGCCCGGCCCCCGCGTGTTGGCTCGGCTGGACCGTGATTCCCTGGTGCACAGCTCTCCTCACGTTGCCTTGAGTCACGTGGACGCACGCTCCTTCCATTTACTGGTTCGAGATGTTAGCAAAGAAAATGCTGGCTACTATTTCTGCCACGTGGCACTCTGGACACCTGGGCACAACAGGAGCTGGCACAAGGTGGCAGAAGCCATGTCGGCCCCAGCTGGTGTGGCCGTGACCTGGCTAGGTGAGTGGTTTGAAGGATGGCTCTTAATCTCTCCAGCTTAATCCCTCCTCTGGGATATGGAGAGGAGTCAGGGTGCTGTGTGTTTTGCAGTATTTGGGGTTCTTGATATCAGGAGAAGCATACTGTCACCTGGATAGATCCCAAGCTGAGGAGGTGAAACAAAACTGGCTGAAATAGAATCTGGCAGGCAAGGGAAACATTTAGATAATGTGGCCTCAGTTGTCTCAATACCCTCATTTGAGAGGATATAGTTTCCTTTTGTTGTCGAGATTTGCAGGGTCAGGGGCCCTGCTGAATGGCTGTTTGAAGGATCTTTGTTGGAGGGAGAACACTGCCATTCTTCCTTTCCTTTTCCTAGACTCCTGGGGACTGTCTGGCAGGAGCTGGTGCTTTCCTAAAGCCCAGTGAAGAAAAAGAATCCCTCCAGTTCATGAAACTTGTTTTCTTCACTCAATGTCCTGGAGTCCCAAAATGATTTTTTTTTTAATTTTTTTTTTACAGATATCCATTAAATGTAGGGGCCTTCCTGCTTCCCTCGCTCTTCTGGTGGGCTCTCTCCCCGTGTACGATTCCCAGGGGCAGAGCAAAGTGGCCCTCAACTGTTGACCACATTGCCACCTGTGTTATAGCAACTTGTCACATATGTGAAGGTCATTGTTGTATCTTTTTTTTTTTTTTACATTCCCATCTTCCCTATCTCTTATTTTCTTTAATGCTTGCCTTCCAGGGCTGAGTTTTCTTAATTTTGTTACCATCTTGTAATTAATCGCAAGTAAACTTAGACAGGATGGGGCCCAGTGGAGTGGAGAGAACTTGGCTTCCCACGTCCGTTATGGCGAAGATGGAGATGGGATTGCTGGTCAACCTCTTCCTTGTTTTCAGCTTCATGTCTACTGTCTGCTGAGTGTTCTGAGCCCACATGAAGGCATTTGGCATTGCTCTGTTAGGAGTAAAACAGATCTTTAAAGGTTAGGAAATCATTTCCTCCTTCGTGTGATGCTGAGCGTCCTCCCGCCGTGAGCCCCAGCTCACGCTCAGCTCTTGTCTCTGCATTGAAATCTCGCGGGTTAGCGGCACATTCACTGTCTGTCTCTCCCTAATAAGCCTTTATTTGGCCAAGATGGGGAGTTGGCAAGTGGGGACGGAGGGGGCAGGGAGAAGAAGAGTAATAAGAGAATGAGCAGAGAGTACGTCCAGTTCAGAGCGAGACTAGGCAGGGTGTTCGTCATCCCTGGTAGCAAAGTGATTCTTTGATATCTGCAAAGTGAAAGGAGCAGGGTTTACCTGGCGAGCTTTTATTCCAGTCCTCTGAACCCTGTGTGAGAGACTCACTGTGAAGCACTGAACTGGAACAATGTTAGCCCAGCTAGAACTCTCCTTAGCAACCTTCAAAATAAAACAGATGTTGTCAGCACCGAAAGAAGAGTTTTCATCTCTGGAGCTGAATGTGTCTCATAGCCCTGATCCTCTGTGCATCGTGCGGGGCTGTCAGATCCCAGACCTGACTCTCGGCACCCCTCCCCTGCCAACCTAGAATCACAGCTCAAGAGTTTTTTGGGGTTTTTTTGTTTTTTTTTTTTTTAAAAAGTGCTGCCTGCACTCCAATTTGAGGGCCTCTTTGAAGTACTCATGCATTGATCCCAGCATACCCCGGGGGAGATGCAGGAACTGTCAGGAAATTGGAGGGGAGCTCTGGGAGGGAGTGGGCTCTTTTAGCTGGAAGGGATTTGTTGGTGGCTGTTCTCCGGAGAGTGGAAGGAAATCAAGAGACTAAATTGTGGGAAAAGGCTCAGTTATTATCCTCAGAATCCAGCACTGTTGTCATGAAAGCCATCAGTGTGCTTTCCCCTGGCTGATCTAAGTCCCCAGATCCCACATCTCTCCCAGTTCTTTGCATGGAATGGGCACTCACTAAACATTGGCTGGATGGGTAGATAAGCCAGCACCAACACATGGCTAGTGTTAAAATATGTGCATAGGAAAAGAAGAATTGCAAAGAAAGCAATAATGCTCAACTCAGAATATTCAGAGATATTGCACATGGAAACCTACCAGGAGTGTAAGTGGTTTTTTGTTTTTGGGGTTTTTTTGGTGGTTTTTTTTTTTTTTTTGCTTCTTTCTTCCTCTTAAATCACTCCTCCATCCCTGTCTCTATGACTCACAACATTATAGCTCCTTGGACTCTTGTCAGGTGGCAAGTCGGGCACAAGTACAGCAGTGGACCTTTCTCCAGGACCTCCCTGGAGGTAACTGAGAGGTGACAGGAGAACAGGTGACCTGCCAAGTACTCTATTTATATAGGTCCTCTTATGTTGTGTGACTGTGGGATGTTGTCACAAAAGAGCTCCTGAGAAAGCTGGTTCTCTATGCAGGTATTACACAAAACGCTCAATTTTGCTACTTGACAGATTAAAAATAGTAACTATCGTTTATTGAACACTTACTGAGTGCCTGGAACTGGGCCAAGGGCTCTAATGCATTAAATACTTGATCCCCACAACAACATTGTGAATGAGATACTGTCCCAGTCCCCATCTGAAAACTACTGATCTTCATTTTGCTTACAATTCTGAGGGTCAGGAATTAGGGAGGGACTCAGCGGAGTTCATCTCCATTGCACATGGTGACAGCTGGGACAGCTAGGGCTGGGGATCCCCTTCCAGATGGCTTTCTCATGCACGTGCCACCATGTTCCAGAGCCTCTCTCCCTGTCCCCACATGGCATCTCATCCAGGCCCTCACCACATGGCTTGGGCTTCTCACAGCGCTATCTTCTCAGAACAGTCACGCTTCTTACCTGGTGGCTGACTGCCAAGATACAGGATGTGGAAGCACCCTGCCAGTTAAAAGCTATCCTTAGGACTGGCACAGTGCACGTCTGCTGTTTTCCATTGGTCAGAGCCGTCACAGAGTCTGTCCAAGTTCAAGGGGTTAGGGATAGAGACCCCATCTCTTAATGGGAGAGTCGCAAGGTCACATTGCACGAGGGCATGTGGGATGGGAAACCTTCCTGCAGTCATCTTTGGAAGATAGAATCTACGCAGTGGTTAGTGCTTGTTTCTTTTATTTCAGAAGAAATGTTTAGGTTGGTTTAGGGCGCGTTATGGCCCTGGGTCAAGTCTGTCCCAAGTATTTTCATCTTAAGTGGAGTCTCTCCTAAGTATCGTCATCTTCTGTGGAAGCAGTTTCGGTTTTGGGAATCAGCTGCACTCCTGAAACGGAAAGCTAGGTTGTTCTTGTCCTTGTTTGCTTGGGGTTGGTGCACTGAGTAGATGAGGGGTTAAAACTGACTGGCGTCTTTTCATGTTGCATCGTGTAAACCAGACAGATCGGGCAGTGACATGAATGGGTCTGTCAGGTCCAAGAGGACTCGTAGTAAGTAGCTGGGAGGACTATGGTTTTTTCAGAGGGTAAGAAAAAGCCTCTTTTACTTAGGATGTATGTCCTACTTTTGAAGGGAAAAAGAGGACTTAAGTTGGCTTGCAAAATGAAGCCCAATTTAAAGCAGGAGACATAAAAATAAAATCAAGATCAAAAGGGGTAAAAAGAAAAAAATCAAAGAATAGATATTGCAAGATGGTTGGGATGAATTAGTTACTGCATTTGAGCACTGAATTTGCCTCTGAAGTTTTGAAGAGTCGAGGCAAAAAGAGATGTGATTATACAGTTCTCCTCTGATGAAGGAAAACAAACAAAAGAGACAAACTTTTTCTTGGCACTGAATTTAGCGTGTGCTTTTTTATTTAAGGGGCACTGGATAACATAATGGACAGTGCTTTCAACTGTTCTTTTACAAAAGGCTCTAAGTGATTGTTTACATGGATGTTTCTTATATCCACTTCCTAAAAAAACTGAGGGAATAAATCTTAAGTGTGAAGGAGGTTTTGTAAGAAGCTGAGTTACTATGGAGGACAAAAGTTGCTTTGTGTTGATCAAATTTAGTATATGGCTAAAACTGTAGAGAATCTGGAGGAGTGGCTGGTTAATCTGCATATTAAGCCATCTCTCTCTGCTATCAGATGTCTTAAATGAGCCCTTGGCAAGAGTTGGATACTAATCGGTTCACGGTTGAGCTCTCCGCCTGAAGTCCCAGACTTCTGTGGTGTTAATTGGAGAGGGTTCTACAGGCTTCAGATACAAGGGCAGGAGGAGGCAGAGCTGAGTTCTGCTATTCAGGCTTAAGAACCTGATTTGCATTCTTCCCCACTAGAGGACCGTCCCCACTTCCAGCAGTGTGCCAGCGAGGAAGGTAATTATTTTTCTTTAAAAGGAGCTGTTAATCTGCTAAGTGCTTGGTAGAGACTTCCGAGTTCTTTGCCATCTATAAAAGGTGAGATTTAGATCTGCAGAATTTTATGGGCAACTGTCTGTCCCAGGTTATCTCTGAAGGCAGAAGCTCCACCACTGTCTAAGCATGTTATCTTGGGTGTGTCGCTTAAGGTTTCCGGGCTTTGGTTATCTTGGCTTGGTGGGATAATGCATATAAAGTCCTTAGCGTAGTGCCTGGCACTTAAGTTCTCTACGCGTTTCCATGGTGGCCATGGTGATTTATCCATGTTTTGAGGGGAGAATCCACATAGAACATGCTCTTCCCCACCAAGTTCTTAACCAAATAAGCATAGGGGTATCTTCGGGCATGGAGAACCAGTGTGCATGTGTCCAAGGAGGAGGGGACGCGCTGACTACACCAAGCCCCTTTCTTGCCTCTGCCCCCAACTTTGACAACGTTCTCCTCCTCCCCTAGGCTAAGTGAATGAGGGTGAAGAAAGAAAAACCGGCATGAATGTCACTTTAGGTGTGCGGCATGAGTGTCCCATTCAAATAAAGTTATCTTCATTGCTCTGAAATCACTCATGCTGAATATAGCCTCATTAATGGCTCTACGAAGTGGGGTAAAGTGCCCCCCAAAATAACAGCTCCTTATCTACAGCCTTCCCTGTTTAAATGTTAGAGGATATTTAATTGTTACATACAAATGACAATTGCGGCAACTCTTTGGTAATTAGTCAACTTGCTCAGCTGCCTCTAAAGCACCTGCCCAATTCCAGAGAAGAAACTCGGCCTCAGCAGAAACAAGGGCGCTCTTCCCCCAGTTTCCCCTCACTTGTGCATGCAGCCTGTCCGTCTGATTAGCTCTACCATGTTAACTAAGCTTCACAGGGGGTATTAGAACGTGGCCCTGCTGTACAGTTCAGGACTAGTGTCTCAGCTGTTATCATCGCCCTTGTCTTCTGGGATGGAGCCAGTTTTGAGAAAGCATTAAGGACTGGGTGTGTGATGAGGTTGTGCAATTTGGCCCTAGTGGGAGCCAGGCCATGGAGCCAAAGCCTCTCCTTTAATTCTACTCCCACACACCGTGCAAGGCCTCCGTCTTTGAACTTACCTCCTTTGGGCTTCGGTTTTGTTTTTGTTTTTCCCGTTTAGGAAATGTACCTGAAAACAGTACCTGTCTCATCAGGCTGTTCTGAAGATTCAACGAGAATGCAAGGCAAGTGCGTAGCATGGTCCCTGGCATGCAGGAAGCCCTCTGTAAAAGCCAGGTATTAGTATCATTGCACCTTCCCTGTAGAATGGTTGTGAGACGAAAAGAAGGAAGTAACCTGAAACCCCCAGTTCATGTCCCTGCACACAGTAGGCACAAAATACCCGCTTTCACAAATTAGCCAATGATCCTGAGCATTTTCATTGTCCTGCAAGTTACAGCAAAGGAGTTTAATGACCCATATTCCAAAAATAAAAGTCTTTTCTTGGTGGGAGTGAGGGTGGGGGTGAGGTTCGCGTTGGGGGAGGCTGCAGCTCCAGGAGGTGGCGGGTGTGTGAGCAGGGCGCCCTGGGAGCCAGACTGGGGAGCAGATCCTTGTTTCTCGGAATGTTAGGGATGTGGTGCCTTAGCCCGACCTCAGTATTCTGTGAAAGGGCTTACAGCGTGGGTGGGTTGTTTGTTTTTGTAGGAAAAACCACCAGCTTCAGTTGTCAATATTTTGCTGATCATATTTCATCTCTCTTCCTTTGCCTAGGTAGACACACACACGCACAGGCACACGCACACCAGTGTCCCTCTCTCTTTTTTCCCACCTTTCCCTCCACCCTTTTCCCTCTGGAAGAATTTGGAGGGGGGAGGAGGTAATTAGGTTTCTTTCTTTCTTTTCTTTCTTTCTTTTTTTTTTTAACAGAGGTACTGAGGATTGAACCCAGGACCTCATGTGTGCTAAGCATGTGCTCTACCACTGAGCTGTATACCCGTCCCCACTTCTGGAAGAATTTAAAACATATCCCAGACATCATGTAATTTTGCCATTAAATACTTTAGTATGCATCTTTAACTGATAAGCATTTTTTAAACATAACCACCATTGCGTTCTTAGCTGATTTCTTGATGAGATCAAGCAGAATATAGCAGTAATCAGTAGTGGAATGCTTGTACCGAAAATGAGCATTTTTTAATGCAAAATATTAAATTTAGTCCAATTCAGCAAGTGTGTTAATGTCTTTCATGTACAAGGCACTGCACGCACAGCACATGCAGATGAAGAAAGCAGGCTGTCCCTGACCCTGCAAAGAGCCCTGTACAAGGTCCGTAAGACAGACAGATCTGTAACTAAAGTTCAAGGCAGTGTTCAAGTAAAATCCTTCGAGAGCAGGGAACCTGGTGGGCGGTCGGGTCTCTGTGAACGTTTGCTGAATGAGAAGCAGAGGTGGGACAGGCTGCTGAGTTCAAAGGAGGCCTCCTCTGTTAAGGAGAGGCGACCTGGGAGATGTCTGTGCACAATGGACCTTGAGGAACAGGCCCAGTCACTGCCAACAATTTTTTAAATCGTGAAACAGCAATAAAGGAAGATTTCCACACACGCATCAAAACAAAAAAGAAATAAGAAGCACGCACACGCCTACCATTCTGGCGTAGTGGAATTATATATTTTCTAGGAGTGTTAAGTCCCATCCGACCTCCAAGGCTGGTGGATCCTTTAGATCACCGAGAATCCACTTGTTTGTCTTTATTTTAGGATCCTCCTTTGAGGGGCCTAACATTTAGTTTTAACAGAGAACAAGGAGACCGACCAGGCAATGAAGACATTTTCCTCCTGTGTCAAGCTGGAATTCCTATAACTAGATGCACACATGCTGTAACCTCCCCCTGCTCTCCCTTTTCTAAATTTGGATACATAAATTTAAACAGATCCATCCGGGGGTAGAGGAGGGGGTAGAATGGGAGAATCTATTCAGTCATTTACTCAGCACCCTATTGAGCAGGTGTCCCAGGAGCTGAGGCACAGGCAACATTGGGAAGAAGGCAGAGGAAGTGACAAAGGGATGGTGACAGGTGCTATCGGAATGGAGTCTAGATTGTACACAAGAAGGCAGCGGGCAGTGGGGCTGGACAAAGGGGTTAGACTCACACGATGCAGACCCTTGAATGCCAGGCTGGGGAGTGTGTTCTTAGCTCGGTAGGCAAGAGGAAAAGCTATGGGAGGCTTCTTGAGCAGATGACTTTGTGGTGGTGTGAGCCCTGAGGCGGGTTGGAAGGTCGTTATAATAGTCCTGGCTGGAGGCAGAGGGCCAGGATGAGGAGGGTGGTCGTGAGGTTTTCATGCACCTGCTGTGTGTGAGGCCTGGGGTCGGAGAATGGGAAGAGACCCTGAGGAGGTAGAGTTGGGGCCTCAGGAACCATCTGAGTGGAGAGTGGGAGATGGGGTGCCTTTCATGAGTGGAGTCTTAGGGAATCAGTGATGGGAGTGTGGTGACAGGAGCCCTGGTTGGAAAGTTAGAGAAGGAGGAGCTGATTTGGCTCATTTGGAGTGAGGTTTTAGCTGTGTGTGTGGGTGTGTGTGGGTATGTGGGGGGGGGGGTGTCCACTCCCTTCTCTGGCCCCAATCTGTCCTTAGACTCAGGCTCAAACACTGGCACCGGGCTGTGTTCTAGGCTTCTTGACTTGGTCTCTCATGGCATCTCAAGATAAGCACGTTCGCAACCCTATTCATCTCACTCCCACCCACGTCTGCCAACACACACACACATACATGCACATGCATACACACACCCGTGCGTACATACATTCATACATGCACACGTACCAGGCCCCAGTCTAAGCACTTCCGCATATATTTTAACTGTTAATCCTCACAATAATATTATGAGGGAGGTAGTTGCTGTTGTTCTCCCCATTTTTACAGATGAGACACCAGAGAGGTTAAGTAATTGGCCCAGGATCACACAGCAGGTAACAGCAGAGCCAGGATTCAGACACAGTCTGGCTTTCAGACACACCCCCGGCTCCTCACCACTGCTCTTTGCTGCCTCACAGTCTATTGGTCAGGTTATCGTGGTGACACATGTGGAGGGTGTTCGAGTTGTACTCGGAGTGGAACCGGCTGCTGCTGCTTCGTGAGGACTCGATGTTGTGGTGATCCCGGCTGGTCCTGACTGGTCAGAGCGGGGGTGGTCTTGTGTACGCACAGCAGTTCAAGTCTGTCCTTTCCACGTGAAATAGACGTGCTTGTCCTTGTCTGTACCCTGCTTGCTATGCCAAAATCTGACATGAGGGAAGGGGCTGAGACCCTGGATGTGGGGTAATCTTGGCTTCTACACATGAGGATATAAATACGTTTCAGTGTTTGTTCCACTGCAGTTGCTGGAGAGGCGGTGTGTGTGTTCACACTCGGCCCAGGGGCAGGAGACTCCCCAGCTGTGCAGCTTCCCCTGTGAAACAAGGTGGCTGACAACGCTCTAGTGTCTTTCTCTACAGCGCCCACGTCACTGAGGGTGCGCTCTCCTGGGCAGGCAGAGCCGGGCGGGTGTAACTTTGTACGGCACAGGGTCCAGCCTCGCGTGCAGTTAAATCCTTGTGAAGATGACATTTGAGGGAGTTAGGATTTTGGGTTCTTTCCGTTTCCTGGCCACTGAATCATTCTTGGGGAAGTCGTGATGTTACACGTTTCATCAGAAATGTAAATCATGAAAGTACAGTTGCTTGACCTCAGCAGTTTATAATTTGTGTGAGTCATGAATAAAAGCAACATTAAGTAAAACTGAACTGTTTGATGCAGATGATGTGAATATAGTGTTGGCAAATGGGAAGTTCTGTGGTCAGGTAGAATTATTTGTCCCCTAGCAGGCAAAGTGCTACCAGAGAAAAATGCAGCCTTTTCTAAACGTTGTTAGCACCAAGGCAGCAAACGTTTATTGAGTGACTACTGCATGCAAGGCTGCATATTTGGAGCTTGGGGACAAGACCTTTAAGCAAGGAGTAATAACAGAGTGGCATGACTGCAACGCAATAGTACCTACATGGTTTCTGGGAAAGAGAGGAAGGGTGTCACACTCTGGGTGCCCAAGAAGGGGACACCGAGGAGGTGACAGTGAAGAATGAATGCAAGTTTGCAGGGCTGTTAAGAGGAGAGGCCACTGCAAACCAGTCACCACGGTGATGCCAGACTGGTGACCAGAGAACTTCGAATCATGAGGTGTGGCATGTGTAAGGGGTGGCGATGGGGAAAAGGAAGCAGCGAAAGTGTCCCCATGCCAGTTCCTGGGCAAGTGTGGAGGGAGGCCTTGAAATGTGGAGTTGCAGGAATGGATTGAATTGATACAGGGTTTTTTAATACAAGTGAAAAATAACAGGACTGTGACGGTGGCAGTGGGGATTCTGGGAGAGCATGGACTCCTCACCCACCTCCCGCCCCATCAGAGTTTGTGCCTGGCAGGAAGCAGGGTGGTTATAGTGAGCGGGCTTTACTCCAGCCAGGACCACGGTGAGCGGTCTTCAAGGCCAGTGGAACTGAATGAGAGTTCCATGTGTTAGCGAAAAGAATATCATTTGGGGAGTTTGAGGGTGAGAATACACGGGGGAGATGGTGACCTGGGGGCCTTGCGTTTGGGGCAAAGCCCCAGATGGTGGGAACCCGAGCCACGGCTGGCTGTCTGGCCAGTGCTAGCGTGTGCTCCAGGGTGGGGTTTTCCAGTGCTGCCCCACTGGCACTTTGGAGGTCTCTGGGCACTGCCTGGCCGGCCAGAGAAAATCTTAGCTGTGCATGGACACCAAGCTTCTTTAGAGATTCTTCTTAGAAGCTTCCAACCTCCTGGGGAAACTGACAGCTGACCCCAACCTGACAGATCAAGACTCTCATTGGGGACATTTGGCTTCTGGCCTGGCAGGGTGATCTTGAGGGGCATCGTGGGGGCAGCGTTCACAAGTTTTGCAATAACGCGCTCTTACAGGACCCTCCCCGGGCCACGCAAAGACCTTTCCCTGCTGCTGCAGTCAGCAGGCGGGCATTCACTTGTCAGGACAGGAGTGGTGCTTGTCTCATCCCTCCTGCTAATTCCTGGTATGTAGCTCTAATTTTTTTCTTTTTCTTTAAATCCTGGCCCCTCTCTCTTGTTCAGAACCAGAGTATCAGGTGTACCTGAATGCTTCTAAGGTCGCCGAGTTTTCAGACGACCTCACGGCGCTGGAATGCCGGATAGTGGACATGAAGAACGCGGAGGCGAGCGTCCGTTTCACGGTGTCCTGGTATTACCGGATGAACCGGCGCAGTGATGAGGTGGTGGCCAGCGAGCTCCTGGCAGTCATGAACGGGGACTGGACGCTGAAGTACGGAGAGAGGAGCAAGCAACGGGCCCAGGACGGAGACTTCATTTTTTCTAAGGAACATACAGACACGTTCAATTTCCGAATCCAAAGGACTACAGAGGAAGACAGGGGCAGTTATTACTGTGTTGTGTCTGCCTGGACCAAACAGCGTAACGACAGCTGGGTGAAGAGCAAGGATGTCTTCTCCAAACCGGTCAACATATTTTGGGCATCAGAAGGTAGACGCTTTATTCTTGTTTATAAACGTTGTTTGGTTTTGACTTAAGTCATCCCACGGTGCACTTTCAGATGCACGGTCACCCTGCGGGTTTCCCTTTATGCTCAGAGTCCAAGGAATGCACGCTCAAGTGACTGTTTCTCATCCACAGCATGAACCAGCCCCTTAGCAATGATGACGCCGAGAAGGTAAGTCCTAACGAGAGGGCTGGGGCTTGGCCGGTGGTAGAAGGTCATCTGGTGGGAGTGCACAGCCTGCCTGGGGTAAGCTGTCGACACTGTGGCTTAGCTGTGTGATCTTAGGCCAAACTTTGCACAGGCCTTTGGGGGTATGTCCGGGCACCAGAGATGCCCCAGAGTGAGTGGGCATCTTACTCTGAGCGGCCAGTCACCCATTCAGAGAGATTGTTTCTCGGGAGAGCTGACAAGAACTTAAGGTAAACAGTTTCTCTGATGCATCTCCGTCTGAACGCTCAGAGCGCTGTCTACCTTGGGACGTCAGCCTTGTCAGCTGTTTTATCCCGGTCTAATCCATCAGCCCAGGAAGCCCGGGCCCCCTCGGTCCTCCTCCATGCCCCCAGGGCGAAGCACCATACGGCCCTCTCCACATTTCTGGTGCCTCACTGCCCCCCCCCCGATATCCCCAAACCCCACAAAGGGCCCTCTAGAATTTAGCAGAATCTCCCATTTCCTGACCTCATCTCTAAATGCTCCTTTCTTTTTCTCACAGTGAGCATGGCCAACCTTGCTCTCCTCAAAGGCACCACTGCCCCTGCAGCCTTTCGGGGTGGTGGTGTTTTCTTCCCACACTGGGCCCGGATGGGGCAGGTGCCCGCCTGGTCCCCCACTGCAGCCTCCAGACCCTTTTCCCTCCTTCCTGAACACATCTTCTCCTGTCATCGGATCCTTCCACCTCCTTCCATTACTGTCACCTGTCGACTCCTGGGTCCTCCTCACTCGCTGTGTAAAGATGCTCACTCTGGCTTCACAACTACTCTCTCCAGCACTCCTCCTCTCTTGCTGGCTCCACTGTGTCGGCATGGGGTCACATTGGCTGCACACTGGAATCATGCAAGAGGCTTTAAAAAAATACTGATGCTGGAGTCCCACCAGAGTCTGTCTTAATTGGCGTGAGGTTATGTGCAGTCTGGGCACTGGAATTTTTAGATACTCCCAGGATTGTTCTCCTGTGCATCCAAGGTTGAGAACCCTAATCATTCTCCACCCGTGCCCTCCTCTCTAGTCATCATGATCTTTGTCCACTTTGGGTTGTTCTCTCCCAAGCTCACACCCTACGTTAGACGTCTCACTTCTGATAACTGAGAGCCCTCCATCCTCAGCTCCAAGCAGTCTGTCCTCTGAACACACTCCCATCTTTCTAGATCACTCCCAGTTTCCCGTTGGCCTATTAACGTCCTGTTAGACCTCTTGTGTTTTGTTTTGTTTTGTTTTGTTTTGTTTTTTAAAGCTGAACTAACCTTGATCTCATTTCCCCCTCCATCTTTCTGGTCCCCACTCTCTTTGTCCACCATTTCTGTTTTTCTCCTTTGACGGCCAAAGGATTTGATTTGTCTGTACTCGGTGTCTCTGGGTTCTCTCCTCCTGTTCTCTCTAATCTGCTCTAACCTGGCTCCCCACCCTCCCCACACCACTGCTCATGTTATAATTTCTAGAGATGGACATATGGCAAAACCCAGTTGTTAGTCATCTTGCCTGATTTAGCAGGATTTAACACTGGTGATCATTTCCTCTTCTTGGAAATACTTTGGTTTTTCCTTGGCTTGTGGGACACCACCCTCTGTGGGCTTCTCTCCAGCCTTGTAGCTCTTCTTCTTGGCCTCCTTTGTTGGTTTCTCTTCATTTTCCTGACCCTCCAACATTAGACTGCCTTCAGACCTAGTTTTTGGACTTATTTTTATCTCTTTAACCTTTGGCTATTTCTTCTAATCTCACAAATTTGAATTCCAAGAAAGAATGTGAACGGCTCAGTGGACCCTCAGGAGTCAGCGACTCTGGAGAGACACCCTAACATATGTGTGCTCCTGATAGGCTTGGTGGAACAGCTGTTCCCCAAAAAACCCAACATAATTTTATTTTATAACTGGATGGATTCTAGAATTATCTCATTAAAGGATAAAAAGGATGTGCTTAATTCTTTTGCCCATCCATTCAACAGATATTTCTGTACCTCTTAAGTGCCTGACATTGAATTATTATAATATTGATGAATTCTAATGTGTATTTGCTTAGGGATTTTTTTTTTGACAGAGAGGCAGGGAGGAACACCCTTAAACCTTAAGGTAGGACAGACATGGGCACTTGTTCAAAACGTTCAAACAGCATCTCTGAGGAAATGACTAGATCTACAAGCAGATGCCCCAATCAATGGAATGATCACCTCTTCTGTAACATTACCATCATAGGATTAAGCAGAGAGAGGACCCATTTTTCCCTTGCTCTGCTCTTCCAAGCCGGCTGGTTAAGCTAACAGTGCTTCGCCTGTACCCGGCGGAGCCTCAGGAGGGAGAGGCAAGCAGCATCGCCTGAAGCCACGTCTCCCCCAGGTCGCTAGAAGCGAGTTCTCCTTCACATCCTTGGGGGCACCAGTAGCTTCCCAAATTCTCACTCTGGGTGAAACTTCTCAAGGACTTGAAAATCCTTAAAACCAAATTCTCACCCATCGATCCCCTCCTCCCTCATACCCACTAAATCATTTCAGACTGCTCCACTTCCTCCTGCGTGGCGGTGTTCAGCCCGCTTACCAGTACACGTGATTTTCTTTCTGGGTTTCCAGATTGTCTGAAATGCTATTGTGTGGCAGTTTGCAAATAAATTCCTGTTTCCTTGACATTGTGCTTTCAGATACGTACCCATTTAGCTAATCCTGTTAGAAATCACCCCTTTCTGGTGCTTCATTGCAGATTCCGTGCTTGTGGTGAAGGCGAGGCAGCCAAAGCCTTTCTTTGCTGCAGGAAATACGTTTGAGATGACTTGCAAAGTGTCTTCCAAAAATATTAAGTCGCCACGCTACTCCGTTCTCATCACGGCTGAGAAGCCTGTTGGGGACCTCTCCAGTCCCAACGAAACCAAGTACATCATCTCCCTGGACCAGGATTCTGTGGTGAAGCTGGAGAATTGGACAGATGCGTCGCGGGTTGATGGTGTGGTGTTAGAGAAAGTGCAGGAAGATGAATTTCGCTACCGAATGTACCAGACTCAGGTCTCGGATGCAGGGCTATACCGCTGCGTGGTGACGGCCTGGTCTCCTGTCAGGGGCAGCCTGTGGCGGGAAGCAGCGACCAGTCTCTCCAATCCTATTGAGATAGACTTCCAAACCTCAGGTGAGCAGGGACCCCTGTTGAATCATTGACTGAGCTAGAAAAGACCCTAGGGTTTTGATCCAGTGGCTTCATTTTTTTTCCAACGGCTTTATTGAGATATAATTCAGATGCAATTTACACATTTAAATGTATAGTTCAGTATATTCACAGGGGGTGCATGACCATCACCACAATCAACTGTACAATATTTTCATTGCATCTAATTAAAACTTGCACCCTTAGCTGACACCCTTCACTTCCGGCCCCCAACTCTCCAACCTCCTATCCGCCAGCAACTGGTCATCTACTTTCTGTCTCTATAAACTTGCCTATTCTGGACATTTCACAGAAATCGAATCTCATATGTAGCCTTCGTGTCTGGCTTTTTCACTTTAGCATTATGTTTTCAAGAGTCATCCATGTTGTAACATTATCAGTACTTCGTTCTTTTTTTTTTTTTAACATTAGAAAATTGTAGCCTTTTTATTTAGTACCCAGAGAATGCCAGCCATCTAACATGATATCTTGTTAAATGTTGCTCACAGAGTTTTAACAAGAACGAAAATATGTGTAATTTCTATGTTATCTTTGGCAGGGTGTAAATTCAAAATGATAGCCGCTTCTTTAAGTGGCTCCTTTAAGAGGGAAAAACACTGTAAAAGGCACTAGTGGATTTGGTCTTATATGAAAAATGTAGTACAATGAAAACTTTAATGTCAAAAAGAACAGTACTTTAAAGAAAACATTCATAAAATAAATGATCGTATCAACACCATAATGTAGTCAGAAAAAGAAAACATAGTTATCTGAATATTGGGGACCTTTTCTTTCAGCTGCAGAGTTTACATTTTTAAGTACATGTGAATCAAATGTACACACCATTTTGGTTTTGAGAAGTGCAAAAAAAAAAAAGGCCAGTAAATATCACATTTTCTATATTAGAAAATGAGTTTAGGAATCCCAGCATACTTGGGAAGTGTTGACACTTTTTTTTTTTGTAACTATAGGAAACTGCGTTCTCTCTGCATAAATGTATGTAACTCACAGCTGCCAGCACTATTACTGTTTTTAAAAAAATTAAACGCAGAAAAACCACATTCTTCTTTTTTTGTACTGTGGCATTTAAGGCAGAATTGTCAGCACTTCATTTTTCTGACTGAATAATGTTCCATTGTGTGAATGTACCATGTTTTGTTTATCCATTCATCAGCTAATGGGCATCTGAGTGTTTCTGGTTCTTGACTATTATGAATAACGTTGCTGTGAACATTTGTATGCAAATTTTTGTGTGAACATACTACCCCTCCTTTTGACCCTCACTTTTTTAACAGATAAACTGAAACACACCTACATCACATCTTTTAGGGAACATGATGAAGTATAAATAAAGAGAAGAGGGACTCAGCCTCCAGAGGGTGAAATGATTTGCCCAAAGTGGAAGATTCAGAACTAAGATCCAAGTCTTATCCAGCCCTTGGCTTTACTCTTAGAGGTCCCTAGGACTGAAGGTGACAGGTGCTGTGCTTGGCCTAACTTACCAGAGCAGTATTTCCTTACAGGGGACAAGGCTCCCAGCCTTCTGCCTCACCTTGCTTTGGGACTAGAAAAAGATTCTAATTAGTCGAGACTCCAGAGCTGTGGTAGTGTGGGTGGATACATCTGTCAGCCTGTTTTGTTAAGAATAATTATGAGTTGTGTTCATTTATGGGAAGGTTAGTTAAAACAAGAGCATTTTTATGTCTATTCTGAACCTATTTTAGCTTTGGTAAGTAAATGTTTTTATGCCATGAGGTGGAAAGATCCACCTTTTTTAATTGCATAGGTACATATTCTCAAATGGAAATGTTTCTTACTCATCTGAGTTCCTCTGACAAGTCTGTCTGTGTATGTGTGTGTGTTGCAGCAGGTAGATGATTTAAAATTTTTTGATCCTCAATCTTATTTAGAATATCAAAGCAAAGGATCATCCTTTGTGAGTTTAATACTGAATATTTTCACTAAATCTGCCCTGGGTTCCAGCTAAAGATTTCTGAATGTGTAAATGAATACTCATCTGTGAAACTCCAGGCACTGAGTCAGTGTAACAAATGCAAGATATTTGTTGAATTTAATTATTAACATTTATATTAAATGTAAAGTAGGCTTTAGTGAAAGTTATTTTCTACTAACATTAGTTTGTATTATTATAACCTTTTATAGTGTATAGTGAAATAATATTCTGGCATCTAACAGTCTCTTAACCTTTAGGTTAATATAAAGTAAATATTGATTTAAACCCTTAGATTTGGAAAGAGCAGAAGAAACACAAACCTTTCATTCTGCATCTGCTTGTTTGTTTTTTACTAACAGCTTTATTGAGATACAGTTAACATACCATAAAATTCACTCGTGTAAACTGTTGTCAGTGTTTTTTTTTAATATATTCACAGATATATATTGTGCAGACATCACCACTAATTCCAGACATTTTTAATCACTGCAAAAACAAACTCTGTGCTCATTATTGGTCACTCCCATCTCTACCTCTAGCCCCTAGGCAACCACTAATCTACTTTCTATCTCTCTAGATTTGCCTCTTCTGGACATTTCATACGATCTGGCTCATATAAGTGGGCTTTGGTGACTGGCTTCTTTCACTTAGCATAATGTTTTCACGGTCCCTCCTGTTATATCTTGTGTCAGTTCTTCATTCCTCCTTATGGCTGAATGATATTCCATTGTACAGATGGACCACATTTTTCTGTGACTGTTCATCAGTTGATGGACATTTAGATTCCTTCCACCTTTTGGCTATTATGAGTAATAATATGCTGATATAAACACTAGGATATAAGTTTTTTGTGTGGATGTAACTTTTCATTTCTCATCTAGGAATGTTCTGGATCATACAGTATCTCTCATTCTTTGAGGAACTGCTGAATTGTTTTCTCAAGCAGCTGCACCGCTTTACATTCCCCCCAGCAGTGTGTTCCACCTTCTCACTCACCCTGTTATTCGCCATCTTTTTGATTATAGCTAACCTCGTGGGTTCGAAGTAGTATTTCATCGTGGTTTCAATGTGCATTTCCCTACTGACAGTTGATGTTGAGCGTCTTTCATGTAGTTATCGGTCAGACGTGTATCTTCTCTGGAGAAACGTCTATTCAAATATTTGCCCGTTTTTAAATTGAGTTATTTGTTATTTTTATTGTTGACTAGTGAAGTTTTCATAGTGTCTGAATACAAGTCCCTTAATAAGATGTATGATTTAAAAATATTCTCTCCCACTGTGTGGGTAGTCTTTTTACGTTCTCAGTGGTGTCCTTTGACGCACTCAAGTTTTTTATTTTGATGAAGTCCAGTTTACCTATTTTTTTCTTCTGATTGCTTGTGTTTTTTGGTGTCATATCTAAAAAAGCACTGCCTTAATCCAAGGCTGTGAATATTTATACCTGCGGTTTCTTCTAAGGGTTATGTAGTTTTCGCTCTTACATTTAGGGCTATGATCCATTTTGAGTTAATTTTTGTGTGTGGTGCGGAGTAAGGATTCAGTTTTATTCTTTTGCATGTGAATACCTAGCTGTCGAAGCAGCATTTGTTGAAAAGTCTGTTCTTTCCCCCATTGACTTATCTTGGCACACTTGTCAAAAATCATTTAACTGTGAATGTTAGGGTTTATTTCTGGACTCTCAGTTTTGTTCCATTGATCCTTATGTCTGTTCCTATACTGTTACCACATTGTTTGGTTGCTGTAAGTTTGTAGTAAGATTTGAAGTCAAGAAGTGCAACTTCAAAAACTTTGTTCTTTTTCAGCATTGTTTTGGCTATTCTGGGTCCCTTGCATTTCCAGGTGACTTTTGGGATTAGCCCATTAATTTCTGCAGAAAAGACAGCTAGGATTTTGATAGGGATTGTGTCGAATCTGAAGATGAGTTTTGAGAGTATTACCATTTAACAATGTTGTTTTCTAATCCATGAATATTTCTTTCCATTTATTTGAGTCTTAAAGTTTCTGACAGTAGTGTCTAAGTATTATATTCTTTTTGATGCTGTTGTAAGTGAATTGCTTCCTTAATTTCCTTTTCAGTTTATCCATTGCAAGAGTATAGAAACACAACTGCCTTTTTGGGTATTGAACTTGTATCCTGCAAACTTGCTGAACTTGTTTATTAGTTTTAATAGTTATTTTGTTGATTCTTTAGGAATTTTATTTATTTTTTCTGTATTTGTTTTCATATTCTTTTTCATTAAAAGTTATTATAAGATTTTGAATATAGTTCCCTGTGCTATACAGAAGAAATTTATTTTTTATCTAGTTTTATGTATAGTAGTTAATATTTGCACACCTTTAACTCCCAGATTTATCCCTTCTCACCCTGTATCCCCGTTGGTAACCATAAGTTTGTTTACTATGTCTGCAAGTCTATTTCTATTTTGTAGATGAGTTCATTAGTGTCTTCTTTTTTTAGATTCCACATATGACTGCTATCATATGGTATTTTTCTTTCTGTTTCTGGCTTACTTCACTTAGAATGACCATCTCCAGGTCCATCCATGTTGCTGAAAATGGCATTATTTTGTTCTTCTTTATGGCTGAGTAGTATTCCATTGTATGACTATACCACCACTTCTTTATCCAGTCCTTGGACATTTAGGTTGATGGACATTTAGGTTGTTTCCATGTCTTGGATATTGTATATAGTGCTGCTATGAACATTGGGGTGCATATATCTTTTCGAATTAGAGTTTGCTCTGGATATATGCCCAAGAGTGGGAATACTGAATCACAGGGTAAGTCTTTTTTTCAGTTTTTTAAGGAATCTCCATACTGTTTTCCATAGTGACTGCACCAAACTACATTTCCACCATCAGTGTAGGAGGGTTCCCTTTTCTCCACAGGCTCTCCAACATTTATCATTTGTGGACTTTTTAATCATGGCCATTCTGACTGGTGTGAGGTGACCTCATTGTTGTTTTTATTTGCATTTCTCTGATAGTTGATGATGTTAAGCATCTTTTCATGTGCCTGTCAGCCATTTGTATGTCTTCATTGGAGAATTGCTTGCTTAAGTCTTCTGCCCATTTTTGGATTAGTGTATTTTTTGTTGTTACTAAATTGTATAAGTTGTTTAAATATCCCGGAAATTAAGCTTTTGTTAGTCGCATCATTTGCAAATATTTTCTCCCATTCCGTAGGTGGTTGTTTTGTTTTGATTACAGTTTTCTTTGCTGTGCAAAAGCTTCTAAGTTTAATTAGGTCCCATTTGTTTACTTTTGCTTTTATTTCTATTGCCTGGGTAGACTGCCTTAGGAGAATATTGCTAAATTTATGTCAGAAAATGTTTTGCCTATATTTTCTTCTAGGAGATTTACAGTGTCTTGTCTTATATTTAAGTCTCTAAGCCATTTTGAGTTTATTTTGTGTATGGTATGAAGGAGTGTTCTAATTTTGTTGATTTGCATGCTGCTGTCCAGTTTTCCCAACAACACTTGCTGGAGACTGTCTTTTCTCCACTGTATATTCTTGCCTCCTTTGTCAAAGATTAATTGACTGCAGGTCTGTGGGTTTATTTCTGGGCTCTCTGTTTTGTCCCACTGATCCATATGTCTGTTTTTGTGTCAGTACCATGCTGTTTTGATTGCTGTAGCTCTGTAGTGTTGTCTGAAGTCTGGGAGGGTTATTCTTCCAGGTTTGTTCTTTGTCTTCAATATTGCTTTGGCAATTCTGGATCTTCTGTGCGTCCATACAAATTTTAGGATTATTTGTTCTAGTTCTGTGAAAAATGTCCTGGGTAATTCGATAGGGAATACAATAAATCTGTAGATTGCCTTGGGCAGTATGGACATTTTAATTCTTGCAATCCAAGAGCATGGGCTATCTTTCCATTTCTTAAGTCATCTTTAATTTCCTTAATCAATGTTTTGTAGTTCTCCATGTATAAGTCTTTCACCTCCTTGATTAGATTTATTCCGAAGTATTTTATTGTTTTAAATGCAATTTTAAAAGGGATTGTTTCTTTACTCTTTCTTTCTGATGTTTAATTGTTAGTGTAAAAAAAATGCAACTGATTTCTGTATGTTAATCTTGTATCCTGCTACCTTGCTGAATTCTTTTATCAGCTCTAGTAGTTTTTGTGTGGAGCTTTTCTATATATAGTGTCATGTTATCCACATATAGTGACAATTTTACCCCTCCTCTTCCAGTTTGGATCCCTTTTATTTCTTTTTCTTGCCTGCTTGCTGTGGTTAGGATTTCCAATACTGTGTTGAATAGAAGTGGTGAGAGTGGGCATCCTTGTCTTGTTCCAGATTTTAGCAAGAAGTCTTTCAGTTTTTTACCGTTGAGTACTATGCTGGCTGTGGGTCTGTCATAAACAGCTTTTATTATGTTGAGATATGTGCCCTCTGTACCCACTTTGGTAAGAGTCTTGATCATGTCATCTACGAACAGAGATAAGCTTACATCTTCCATTCAGTTTTATTGAACACCCTCCATTTATTTTTCTTGCCTAATTGCCCTGGATAGAACCTCCAGTACAGTGTTGAACAGCAGTGGCACAAGTGGACGTCCTTGTCTTGTTCCTCATCTTAGGGAGAATGTTCCCCATTAAGTATCTTTGACGGTTAAGTACCGTGGTAGCTACAGGTTTTTCACAGATGCCGAATATTGAGTTGAGGAAGTTTTCTTTCATTCCTAACTTATTGAGCATTTTTATCATGAAGAGTTATTGGCTGTTGTCAGATGCTTTTTCTGTGACTCTTGAGATTCAGTGATTATGTGGTTTTTGTCCTTTTTGTGTATCTGTTTTGTTGTCTGTAAGATTTTATTCCGCCTTGTTTTGCTGCTTATTTGATGTTTCTTTAAAACTGTTATGAGGAAGAGGGGAGACATAAAACCTTCCACATGTATTTCTGGGTGAGGAATGGGTATTGAATCTATTTCTCAGTTCTTTAAATCTTAGCATAACAGAGGAAATCCCTGTAACTTACAGGGTGAATAGACTGCCTAAAGGTTTTGTTTTATTTAATCCACAGTGTTGTCATGGCCAGTTCGCAGTTTAATTAAGAGGAGCTGCCATCAAGTCCCGCACCCAGCCCAATGCCATAGTCCTAAAGAGCTCCCGGAAAACATTGACTTGATACTGAAGAGCCGTTACTTCCTAAAAGTCAGCAGCACCCCTTGAAACACATGTAACAAAGAGGTCCTTCCTAACATCCACCTTTCTGTCCCCTGGTTTTAGTACACTTGCCTCTTGGTATGAGGACTGTGTTCCTCAAAGATGACTTTTACTGACTCAAAGTATCAGGTGGAGTAGGATGGTATAAATGTGACAGTGTTAAAGATTTTGGCCTCTTAAAAGAATAATGAGAACGTTCTTCTCCTCCATGGGGAAAATTTGAAAATATGGTAAAATAGAAAGAAGGAAAAGGTAATCATCCATAATCTTACCAGAGAATGTTCATTAGTGGTGTTCATCTTCTTAGAATTCTTCCCTTGCATGTTTTCCTGATGACTTTGAAATCAGGCTATATATACAATTTCATGACCTGCTGCCCTGCTACTTTAACATTAGAGGATAAGCATTTTCTGTGTTATAACAAATTCTAGGTAAATACTAACTTTAAAGACTCCACCTACTAGAATTTGGTTACCCATTACCCTATTGATGGACATCAGATGGTCTGCAATTTTGGCTTTCACAAAAATACTGTTTTTCTTACAGCCTTATTTTAGGGACTGGATTTGGAGCATGGTTTGTATCAATGTGTTTAAAAGCTAAGTGGTCTGTGTACTTTCTGCAGCGTCGGAATTGGAGGAAATCTAGTGACTCTGGTTGTTCGCTTAAATTATCTGTGCTGTTGTCTGTCATCTGTGAAGTTAACCAGACAAATCCCCTCACAAAAACAGCATTGCCCCAGAAATTGACCATAATAAAAATATTTCTAAGCCTGGGATAATGACCCACATTTACAGCGAGTTGTTGATTTCATTAGAAGGAAGTCCACTGCTGCGAATAGTTGACAATGAAGGCCTTTTCCCTCCTCCTTGTCTGCATGGTGAGCACAGCACAGATGCTCTGTTGTTCCCACAGCCACGGCCACGGCCACGAGGGCAAATGAGAACTGTAACTTGTGACCTAGAAGGCATTTTGGGTTTTCTTCGGAAATAAAAAGAAAGTGAAAATTGTCTAAATTAGGTAAGGCAATTCGTCCAAATAAGGAAAAGGAAATATGTCCAAATTTCTTTGCTGTTTCAAATTAAGCAAATAGAAAGCTAAATCCTTTCTGGGGATCTCCTTATGCTTTATCCTTTTGTGTTCTCTTAGAAGGGGCCTGGACAGTTGAAGAAAGCCTCATAGCACAGTTCTATTTATAACCGTGAAATTTTTAGTCAGAGGCAGAAGGAAAAAATGTGGCCCCCATTGCTCCCCATGGTTGCTACTAACCTGTCCTCACAGATGGCCATATACGGCATGCAGTCCCCGAGTCATTACCGCTGAGCCAACTCAGAGCAGCTGGCTTAATGCTTTCCCACCTCACTGCTGTAAACAGAGCAGAGCCAGGGTGGTAAAGACCAGAGGGAACTGTGGCTGAGGGCCGAGTTAACTGAAGGACTTGATGGTCCAGAAGTAAAGTTTCCTTGTCCTTTTTTTCCTTGTCCTTTCCTCCCTTTCCCCATGTCCTGGGACTGCCATTCTGTTAATGTTCTCTGTCCCCTGGGGTGAAGCATCGTCCCGCCGCTCTCTGGCTAACCTGAGCTCTCTGCAGAACCCACCCAGGGCTGCCCCACGCCCTCAGGTTTCCATGTTCTACAACCATCCTTCACCTTTCTCCCAGCAAAACACGGGTTACTCGTGGACTTGGTGTTAGGAACGTGATCTGATGAATTCATCTTACAACTCATGCTGAAATGAAAATATAGCCTTTTCAATGCTTTGCCTCATTGGCTCACATGACCTTTTTTGTCTCTTTCTCATGGTCATGTCTTTTGGATGTTAAAAAGTACTTTCTCCTTTCTAGTAATTTGATTTTAAAGGCAGTCACACGTGTATTCTTAGCTTCTAATGAATTTCAGAATCAGTGTCCAGGGCCATTATCTTTGCTTTCCAGAAAACCCAATGGAAGTCTCAGCATTGGTATTCTGGAATCTTCTTCAGGTTTGCCTATTTCTTGATATTAGGAATTGAGATAAGGTCAATGTTAAGCTCTTAAGATTAGATTGGCTTAAAGCTGTGTGATACTCTCACCTAAAAGTGAGCTGTAAAGGGGTGAAAAACAAAGACTGCGGACCTGACCCCTCTCTCTCCCTAAGGAGGGGAGAGAGCTGCAGATTTCTTCCATTCAAAGCATATTTTTTTTCCATTTAATAAGTCATTTATTTGTGCATAGTAATGAAATAGCACAATAATAGTTATACCTACAGTCAAATGCATCCAACTGACTCTGTGATAAATACTATCAACTTCTGACCCTAAATTCTTTTTACTTAATCCTTCGTGTTTTGTTGCTCATATGTATAGTCATTATGTTACAACTTAAAAGCTTGGAACAAGTCTGCCTTGTAGTGAGTAGATGGTACTGAGTTAGTGTGGTTTGTGTAGAAACATCTTCTGGGCTGTGGAAGAAGAAAAGGGATCTTTATTACAGTAAGTGGGATATTGCGGGAGCGTTCTCAGGAAGGTATATAAGACAAATCCTGTCTGGGTGGTATTTTTAAAAGGAATTTCCATGCTGCCTCAATTTCCCCCAGCAGATGAGAATCGCCTTCTATGTGCCCACCATACTTTATAGAAATGTTGTCATTGTCAGCTTGTCTGTCTCCTTACTGAATTTCAACCTCTTCACAGCAGGGCCTGTTGCCAGTGCCCAGCACAATGAGGCTGCTCACTCTCAGGACCAAAATCCTCCCTGATTTGGTCCTGAGCCCTCTGATCTGTGAGCCACTCTGGCCTGGGAGTGAAACATATGGTCAGAAACAGCCCAGGCTGTACCAGGATGGGAGGTGGTGTGGTCTTCAAATGAGACCATGGCCGTCTTCTTAAGAGGAAGCTCATTTGGATATACTTAATACATGTGTCTCTCTAAATAGAAGAAAAACAGCCTTAGAACACCTATTTGAATTTCTAGCCCAGTTCCAAGGAAAGGGAGCCCACATTTAGACGCCCATTCGGGCCCCAAGAATGGAATTTAAACCACAATGTGGAAGATCATGAGGTGGCATTACTTTCTTCCAGGTCCTGTATTTAATGCCTCTGTGCACTCGGACACACCATCGGTTGTCCGGGGAGATCTGATCAAGCTGTTCTGTATCATCACTGTCGAAGGAGCAGCCCTGGACCCAGGTACTTTTCTCCGTCCATCCCCTTCCCTTCTTGCTTTGTGTAAGTGTCTCTTTTTATCATCCCCACTATGTTGTTACCCAGATGTGGAGATCAGGGATTGGATTGTCTACTTATCCCCAAACTGCCTAGCTCAGTACTTTGTATTCACTAGGTGTCTAATAAGGGCTTATTGAATGGATGGAACAGTTGGTGAGATCATTTGAAAACAGCCAGACCTTTGAATCTGTGTGGTCAAGGCAATCTAGTGGCCACTCAAGCTGGTTTGCGACCACTGGCAGAGTCCAGCTCCCTCCCTTTTTTGTGTTTTGTTTATTTATTCAGATAGTTCTTGAACCCCTGTAAACAGGTGCTGGTCCAGATGCTGGGAATAGAGGCGTGATCAAAACACCCAAGCCTGCCCTCATGGCGCTGGCAATGTAGCTAAGGAGACAGAAAAGCAAGAAACCATCGTATGATGAAATATCAGATAGCGATTAAGGCGCTGAAGAAGTAGTGAGCAGAGCAAACGAGTCAGCAAGTAACCAGGGCATGCTGTTGTAGTTTAACTTCTCAGGAAACCTTTGTAAGTCTTTTCTTTGCAGAAAATGTTAGTTTTACCAGCAGGATGTCTGAGGGCCCGGGACCAGCAGTCCTGCTTTTTCTGCTTGGGCCCCTCAGTGCCAGTTGGTGTTTCACTCATGGACCCTCAGGGTTTGAAAGGACGTTAGATGCAATTGGGTGTCTCTGTTGCTGAGCAGGACTGTCCCCACCTCCGGCTTCTCCCAAAGAGCCCGTGGAGACCCTGACCCACTGCCCGTCTCTCTTCTGTGTGCTCTGACCCGGGGTGCCTTTGTACCGCACACCCCATAACAGGCAGAGCCGTGGCCTCGCACAGATCCGCGCCCTGAGGAGGGCAGATTGTGTGGGGTTCACTAAGTTCTGTGGCCCGAGGTGGAAACTGGACGCGGGTCTTCATTCTGAGTTAAAGGGCAGGTTATCGGGGAAGTGAGGGTGGGCTGCAGTGGACCCAGTGTGACGAGCACGAGCAGTGTGACTAGCACTAGCACGTCCCCTGAGGTCTGGCTCCCGGGGGCCCCCGGTTGGAGGTTCAGGTGGCGGCTAGTTCAGGGTCGGCAGACCTTTTGTGTAAAGGACCCAGGGAGGAGGTATTTCGGCTCTCTGGGCCGGGTGGTCTCTGGGCAACTGCTCCACTCTTGTTGTGGAGCGAAACCAGCCGCCAAAGAGAATAATCTAAACAAATGGGCCCGGCTGTGTTCTAGGGAAGCTTTACTTACAGGAACAGGTGGTGGGCTGGGCTGACCTGCAGGCTACACTGTCCTGACCCCTGGACTAGTTGACTGATACCGAAAGGGACTCTTGTGGGGAACCGGGCTGTGGTTGAGCTCTCGAGGTGGGAACAAGGAGGAGGGTTTGTGGAAGATGCAAGAAAAGGGAAAGAGAGAAACCCATCCAGACCAACCGTGTGGTCAGCTCTGTCCTCGGGGGGTAAGGAAGGAGGAACCGAGGCCTTCAGTGAGCTGCTGGTCCTGTGGAGACGCCAGGAAGGGGTGGGGGGGGGGAATCCTTTTTAAAAATTGGAATAATGCAATGCCCTTTTCACCTGTAAAGCTCATGTATAGAGATGTACACAAGTAAATCATTTAAATGTCCTTTCTCAGTAAATTAATTGGTCACCAATTGTGGCCTTAATATAAACGTCTTTTTCTCCAGTTTAACTGCAAAAGCTGTAAGTAACTGTTATCTTGCAGATCACAATTTTCCAGAACTTTGCACTCTTGGACTGCATGGGTAGAAGATTCTGAATAATTAAACACAGGTTGTAATTTGGTTTTCCCCACACATCCTATGGGCTGTGAAGAATTCTCTTCTGGAAAGGACATGTGGCCTCAGTGGGCCGAGTGCCAGGGTGCTCCTGCGCCAAGGCAGGGGGAGGGAGGGGAAGATCACCGCCCTTTAGAGGCAGTGTCTTAGGTCTGGTTCCCCAGAAGCAAAGCCTGAGATGAGTGTGCAGGTGATTTTTAATTGAAGGTGTGCTCTCAGGAGGAAACTGCGAGGGAGAGAGGGAATCAAGACAGCAGGGAAAGAAGCCAGGCAAAGATACGAGCTCAAAACAAGTCTAGCTCCCTACGGAAAGCTCCAGAGTTGTACCACACAGTGTGGCCTCTGTGAGCTAAAGGACTGGGCTTTTATCCCCCGCCCCCTCCCAAACCCCTGCCAGTGGGTCAGTCATTGTCCCCAGTGAGTGGCTGGGGAGGGGTAGTGTTTCTTTACCTGGGAAGGTGGGCTCTCCAGAAGGTGGCTTCTGTCAGCCAAGGCCAGTCCTCTGGAGAAGGGTACGGGTGTGAGAGCCTAGCAGCCAGCACTGGCAGCAGTTGGGGACGCAGCGCTCCAGCTGATCAGGGCAGGGCACCGGGAGCACCTGCTGCAGGCAGTAACGCCCTTCCTGTTACAGCATCTCAGTACGGAGCGCGGGTGTTGAACCGTGGAGGTGAGGCTGCCCCTGGCGGCCAACTTGCACTGAGTGCTCACTACATTCCAGGTGCTGTTGTAAGTGTTTTAGAAAGTTAACCCACCATGGGTGCTATTGTAATGTCCTCCTACAGAAGAGGAAGCTAAGTCACAGTGAACTTAAGTGACTCACCCGGGTCACATGGCTAACAAGAGCTGGCGCTGGGATTCTAGCGCGGGTAGCCGTGCCCTGCAGCCTGCCCACTGCTCCATAATGCAGGGCAGACCCGGGTTAGAGTCTGGGCACAAGTGACGGGGACACAGCTGTGATTTTGCCTTCAGTAACCACCTGGTGCCTGCAGGTGACAGCAGCCCTGAGCTAGTTGTCACTGAGTACCTGGGAGTCATCTGGGTGCCCGCTCTGCCCCGACACCGTGGAGGTGTGAGGACGGTGACAGCATTCCCTCTGCCCCAGGGAGTTGGTCCACGTGACGAGAGGTGACCTACATGCTGGGAGCAATCGGATGCTGTGCTCAAGTGCCACAGTGGGCCGATGGGGAGAAAAAAGGTATCTTGGTGCCTCAGACTAGAGAGCTGTCATCACGTCCGTAGAGTTGAGGTTTGCCTGAGGCCCTTCATGTTTTTAGAGAGAGTTGAAAAGGAATCATCATTTGAATAATTTTGTAGAAATTCTTGCTTTTAGTTCTGCTTACATTTTTTTAATATGTAAGCATCTGAATATAATTTAGTTGCCTTATAATGTGCTTTTTATTATTAGTGTATTTTTACTAAATGAATAAATGTTTCTTTTTTGTTTGACAAAAATTGTGCTATTTAACATTTGTATAGAAAGCCTTGTCACTGAGTTTAAGATAAAGCAGAGTCCGTGTCCTCCCAGTCCTTTCTTGTCTGCGGGGTGAGTCTCAGACCTGTCGCAGCTGGTATCATTTGATAACAGCCAGAAGAGGTCAAGGGCTTATGATGTGCACTCTACTTCCATGTTCTAGGAGAATTAGCGCTTGTGTCAAGGCCTTCTTTCTCTTAGGCCCTTATCAATTTATTTGAGGCTGTTAGAACCTTAATTTTGCAGAGTACCTTCCTTAGTCACTGGGACTGTTAAACTGCGTTCAATTTTCTCAGCTTGACATTTTTTTCCTTCTTGTTTTGAACTTAAGCACGTTAGGGGGGAAAATCTCAGCAAACAATGAAATCTAAACTGTTTACAGCTCTCCATTTTGTACAATTGATTTTATGTACATGTTGTTCTTTACAACTTTAGTGTCCTTCTCGTCTTGGGGGACTTCTGCCTGAGATGTCAAAGGACCCTACTTTCTTTGGGAGGCAAAGCATGCAATGTCACTGCATACCAGCTTTACAACCCATGTTCCCTGGAAGAGACAATTTTTGGCTGTGCTTGTCAAACTGGGTCGTGGCAGTGGCGTGGTTAGGAGGGTGGGCTCTGAGCTAGACTCCTGGGTTAAGCCATCCACACTGCTGCCTCCTGGCCCTGTGACCTCAAACAAGGTATTTGGTCCCTCTGTAGAGTGAGGACTGTGATGGTACCTCCATCATGGGATTGTTGAGGATACAGTGAGGCCCACGGCACATAGTGCAGGGCTGGCCCGCAGTCAGGATACAGGCGTGTTAGCCATGCCTGGTACTTCTGCCTGTTGCACTAACCCCAGGGTTTTGGCTTGATAATCCACAGATGACATGGCCTTTGATGTGTCCTGGTTTGTGGTGCACTCCTTTGGCCTGGACAAGGATCCCGTCCACCTGTCGTCCCTGGATCGGAAGGGGATTGTGAGCACAGCCCAGAGGGAGTGGAAGAGCGGGCTCAGCCTGGAGCGTGTGAGCGTGCTGGAATTCTTACTGCAAGTGCATGGCTCCGAGGACCAGGACTTTGGCAACTACTATTGCTATGTGACTCCGTGGGTGAAGTCACCCACAGGCTCCTGGCAGAAGGAGGCAGAGATCCACTCCAAGCCCATCTTTATAACTGTGAAGATGGATGGTAAGAATGACACACAGGTCACTCTCGGTGTTGGAGGCATGACTCCTCTCTGTGCTCTGCTCCCGTGGACGGGATCCATTTTCCTACCCTTTGATGAACGTGCCCCCTTTCTCTCTAGACCTGGCCCAGTCTGTACCCAGACAGAGCACACACACAGCCCTTGCTGTTTTCCCAGCTTTGGTATCGTGTGTGCTGGAGGCATCCTTGGGAAATGATTTGTTAAGACTTACTGGAAGGATTTTTGATGCTTTCTGTAAATTCTATACACACCCACTTAGCTGTGCCCTAGGATTGGCACAGATTCTGCCAGACAGAGGCAGAGAGCAGTGCCAAGAGAGTGGGTTCAGGTCTCCAGGAGGGGCTGTGAGTGGGTCCCTGCCTTCTCTTGCCCTCCTGTTAGTTCTGCTTCTTGGAAAAGGGAGGTTCCCCCTGGTGTCACTACCACAGAGAGGGGTCTTCACGGAACCCTGAGATGGGAGGGGGAGGTCTCGGCCTTGTTTGCCCACGCTGACCACCGTGGTCTGCCTACTCAAGTGGTCAGAGGGCCCACTCCCCACGCCTCTCCTCCCCGAGCGTCCCAGAGTGGGGGCGGTTGTTCCTTGGTTAACGGGAAACATGTCTTCTTTGTAAAAACTGTCAGAGTAAAAGTTAATTGAAAAAAACTCATGGAGCGAATTCAAGTCCAGGTGGCTCTGAGGGTTAAGTCGGAGCCTTTGAGTGCATTTCCCTGGTGATGTGTCAGTTTGGCTGAAATTGGACTGGAATTGACTGGAACTGGAACCCCAGCCCTTCCGCAGATGACTTAGTCTCTCTAATCCTTCATTTCCTCTCTGGTAAAATGGGATAAAAAAATCTCTCATGGGGCTATTGTGTTAAATGTCAGGCAAACAGCCACGGTGCCAGCATCCACTCAAGGCTGGTACTTTGGGGGATGGGAACATGGGACTCTGGGTTGTGGGATCTAAACAGTGTTTGTGCATTCCTGACACTTCGTCTATTTATACCATCTTTGCATCTTTGAAATTTCTTGCTTGAAGATACTCCATATGAAAACCCAGAATTACCAAACAAGTAGGGAGTGATTATTCACTTTGCTAGATAATTTACTATAATGTTCCTTAAAATAGCTCTCCTAGTACACTTCAGTTATTTGATGCGGAGAATTGATTTATGTATGGTTTTTCTTAAGGATGCATCTGCTACCGAATGTGTGGTGCCCTTATACTGACTTTTAAAAAATCAATCTCCTGCCAAAACCCTAAAAAGCAAGTTGACATTCAAAGCCATGGAAGGAAATCTTTTTTCTGGTTTTTCCCCCACCTCCACGGAACAGGGTGGGGAGACATTTGCTCACTTTTTAGACACATATGGCTGAGCTGCTCCTGTCTCTAACGCTGTGCTAGGTGCCAGGTGCGTGAGATCAGATCCCTCAGGGGGAGACCCCACTCGGGTGGAGAGGGGAGGCGGTGGTCTTTGTGGACCCTCTGCCCCCCATCGCTAACCGGTTCCCTTTGATCTGCCCCTCCCAGTGCTGAACGCCTTCAAGTACCCGCTGCTGATCGGTGTTGGCCTGTCCACTGTCATCGGGCTCCTGTCCTGCCTCATCGGGTACTGTAGCTCCCACTGGTGCTGTAAGAAGGAGGTCCAGGAGACAAGGCGTGAGCGCCGCCGGCTCATGTCCATGGAGATGGACTAGACAGTGCCGGGAGAGGCCAGGACAGAGGGACGGTCAAGGAGCAATTTGGGCGAGAAGAGGACAGTGATCTTTTAACGCGAAGTGTGTTACACTAAAAACCAGTCCTCTCTAATCTCAGGTGGGACTTGGCGCTCTCTCTTTTCTGCATGTCAAGTTCTGAGCGCAGACCTGTCTACCAGCACACAGCCCTTCTTCCCACGGCACTTTCTGATAGAACAGTCGAGTGTGTGTTTTCCCAACTGCGGCTTTTTAATGGTTAACCTTTGTCTAATTTTTTTCTCCTACTGGTTTATAGATCTCTGACCTGAGTGTGTTTCTATCTTCGGTTCAAGGGGTTGTGGTGAGGAAGGGGTGATGGCGTTTAGAGTTCTTTGTCTTGGGTGAGAGCGGGACTGCCCGCGTGAGGGCTTTGTCTTGGGTGAGAGCGGGACTGCCCGCGTGAGGGCCGGCTTCCCGCTGGAGGCACGCGTCAAGGGTGCCGCTCGGTAGGACCCTCTGCCCCGGCCGAGGGACAGCACAGCCCAGTGCCAGAGGCATGTTTGTGGCTTTTACAACCCTCCCCCACCCCCTATTTTCAGGGGTTTAGATGACATTTGAAATCTAAACTTGCAGGACGTAACTTCCTGTTGAGCCCCAGTGCATTCTGTTGTGTTTTGTTTTCTGCTCCTCTGCCCCCTTTCCATTTCTTTCGTATTTACTTCATGTGCGCGTGCTGAGATGGCCCTGGAATCGAGAATTTGGCTCTCCACCAAGCACCTTATCTTGCCACCTTAGCCTTAAGAATGAGAATGAAGAGAAATACACAGCCACCTCTGTCCAGGGCAGTACGAAGGCCTGCAAGGAAGAGGAGGTTGGGGACAAAGAAAGGAGCAGACGGTCACTTCCATAGCTCTGAGGCCACTATGCCCCCGGGGGCCCCGAGGATGGCGGAGGGGGGATCCTGGGCATTAGATTTCTGCAGCTCGTCCCTGTAGGGTCAGTGGTGCCGGGGTGTGTCAGGTGGAAGGAGCCGCCTCCACCCCCTGTCCTGCCCTTTGTGGGGGGTAGGGGCCTGGTGGGTCTGCAGGGGGACCCACAGACCCCCTGCGTCCTTCACGGGCTACTTGGGCTCCTTAACATGGAGGCCAATTGCTGCTTGCAAAACTGACTGACTTCACGGAATCAGAAATTACCTAGAAGAACCATGCATTTTCTATGACCTTTTCAGTCCTTCAAGTCTTTTTAAGATCCTCTGCAGGGGGTTAGTGAGAAAGGGTATATTTTGTGGTATGTTTGCTTTCCTATTAGGAAAACAGAGGAAACCCAGCAATTTATTGCCACGTGAACAGCCTACAAAGTAGATCTGAGAGCAGTCCATGCTGCCCGATTGCTCGTACCGGGAGTAGGACCATGGACCCAAAGAGATCTTCCGCTCCCTGAAGTGTCTCACCCCCTGCACAGCGCTGGCCTTCGGGAAGCATCCCAGTGGGGTTTTCTGAGGCTCGCTGGTGACTCATGCCCTACATTGCAATCCTCTGTGCTTTTATCCTGGCTCTGAAGGATCTAACACACTGCTCTGTCTTCCGAAGGGGAAAAAAAGGATTCGTCTGTTTTGAGCAATAAAGTCGTAGAAAATGATGGCCATTCATGTGCGGCTCTTTGTCACAGTGGGCCGGACGAGCCGTACCCCTCCCGGCTCAGCGTCTTCCCCTCCACTCCCCTCGCTCTGTTGCCCACGATTCATTCTGCACTTAGCACCGAGTGCCCCACCAGGAGGCAGACTGCCACCGAGTTCTTCCTTTTGGTTTTGCCCAGACCACACACGTGATAGAAGCTAGATTCTGCCCTAACCATAGCAGCACAAGTGAATTCCAGGCCTAGCCTCTGTGGCGGGCAGACGGGCAGCAGATGCCAGAGCCTAGATGGCAAGAGGACGGGCAGAAGGCCTCACTAGCACTAGATTTGGGTGTTTCCTACATGCCGTTTCCTAACTGTGCTATTTCAGAGGAGGTGGGTCACAGGTAGCTGTGCAAACCGGCATTCAGGAGAGAACACATAGAAACAGGTGCTGTGTTAATAACAGCCGGTGCCCTTTAAGCCCTTGCAGTTATCATGTCTACTAAAAAAAGATTCAGGATGTTCATAGGGCAGGCCCTTGGTAGGGAGGAAAGGGTACTTGGCTATGGGTGTGACCAGGTGGCCCCGGGTATGTCTAAATCCATGGCTGGGCCATGGCAGACATTCAGTGACAGTAAAGGTGACACATGCTCACACACTGTACCTGTTCCTTGCAAACTGCTGTTACAGTTCAAAGCTGGGGTTGTCAAGGCACTGACTCTCCCCCCACCCCACCCAGCCCCACCCTCTGTCCACTGGTCTGGTACAAAGCAGGGAGAAACCCCAGGGTGTTGCACCAAGGATCTCCTTCCTTCCAGAAGCATAGACCTGGCTGGAGCGTGTGTCCTTTTAAAAGTGTGAGATGCACTCTTTTGTTGTACCAAATACCGCCCCCTGCAAAGTGCTCTTCTGGAAGAGGTTCCTGCCAGAAACACTGGTACGAATGGAAGAAGGGCCCAGCCACGATTCCCACGGATAAAATTGCACTGCTGAACGCAAAGATGCTTGATTTAAAAAAAAGTTTGGTTTTTTTTTTCTAATCATAAAAATATCCCCAGGAAAGAGCCTAAGCTATGTTCAGATAAAAGCCTCAAAATTACTTTCAATTGTTTACTTTATAATGTTTACATACACTTTTCACTTTTTTAAAAAAAAGAAAATGCAAACTCTGACTTTTTAACAACTTTTCAGATTTTTCATGGGACGGTGGAACCCTGACTCACCAACTGGATTTCAGTCTTAATTTAGGAATGTATTTATCTGTGTGTTTCCTCCCCTCCTATCCACGTGGCTTTCCCTAAGATCCTGGGAAAGACGGCCCCTCCTGCCCAGACCCTCTCCTGTTTCCCCTGGTGGCTCTTGCTTCTTGCTTTGCAGACTGCCTGCAGCCATGGTTTTGTCACTGACATCTGTGAGCCAAAGACTGAACCTTTTTAGCAGGAATAATAAGCAATACTACACAACTTGCTACTTTCAGAAAAGTTTTTTTTAGCTTCACCGATGACAACAGAGGAAGAAGGGAACTGGGATTGGGGTAAGTTCTCCTCCGCTGTCTGACCAAATTCTCAGTGATAAATCTTGTGTGCAGATCACTAGGAGAAAAAAGTTGACTCTCTTTCTTTTGTAGCGTGGCACATAACGATCTGCCAAATTTTACGTAGACCAAGAAAGGGTCTTGTGTATTTTTGTCCATATCCAATGTTATATGAACTAATTGTATTGTTTTATACTGTGACCACAAAATATTATGCAATGCACCATTTGTTTTTTATTTCATTAAAGGAAGTTTAATTTAAATTGAAGTTGTGTAAGCAACTTGATCTCGGCCCCTGTTTTCCTTTCATCTCCTTTGCATGAGGGATTGTGGCTGAATCAGTTGCAACCTGTGCACCTTCTGACCTCTTTGGACCCCATGGAAGCATTGTAGATTTTCCCCAGAAAGGGAAGAAGAAATGGATGTAATGGGATCAATATTGAGATGCCCACCAAGCGGAAAGGTGAGGGCTAGGATCCTGCTGCTGGTGGACGGTCTCTTGGTCTTCACTGAATTCTCATGGCACTTCAGGTCTCCTGTCAGGAAAGAGAGAAGTTAGAAGTGAGATGGTTCCTCTCTGCGGATGAGGAAACACACCAAGGTCTGTGACCATATCGTGACTGGAACAGAACAGCTTTTCTGACTCATGACCCAGTCTGGAGCCAAACCAGTCCAGAAGGTGCTAGCCTTCTACCCTGTTAAAAAAACAGTGCTTTCCCCAGGCCGCTGTCTGCAGGGACCTGGATGGGAGGGCGCGCTGGGAGCCCCGACTCCCCACTCGCCTCTGGGGCCGTTTGTGTCCTGGGCAGAGACCTCCTCACTTGCAAGGTCTCTGGGGGCCGGGCCTGTGGAAGGTACTGGCAGTGATGGAGCACAGTCAGTGCACCCCTGTGGGGCCTGGCCTGCCGCTGCCTGCTTCTCCATGAAGCAGGAGGATTCTGCTCACATCAAAACGCTGACACAGTCAGAGCTGGACTTCAGCAGCCCCCTGCCTGCTGCTGAGCCTGTTCCTGCCTCAGTTTATTTTAAAAAGAAAAAACTTGCTTGCACACCTCCTGTGGCCTAGGCACTGTGCTCAGCACAAAAAACCTGCCACCTACTCACTTTCCTGTAGGCCTTGTCACGTGCTGTCTGCTTGTCTGGAAACCTCTTTCCATCTGTCCAACTCCGACTTCTCCTTCAGGTCCCAGGGGGCCTTTTCTGCCCCCCATTGGCTAGGTGTGGGACCCCTGACAGATGCTCTGGTTGTCTGAAAGCGACAAGAGGGCAGGGACCCCTCACCACTGTGACAATAGCTAACACCGGGATCCTTAAATGTGCTGTGACTGGGCGGGTGCCTCAGGTCATCCCCAGGTGACTACAGCAGAAGCTTTCTTACCTGCTCTTCATGTAACTGGATCTTGCAAATAACAGCCACTCCACGCCCTCTAACCCACAGACCCATGTGTGTAGCACGCCGCTTTAAAATACAGGTCTTAGGATTTAAATGAGGCAACAGATCAGGAGATGACTGCCCTTGAAAAGACAATCACAGATCTCAAGGGGGGGCTGTCACAGGGGAAAGCACCAGGGTCCATCCGGAGGCAGGGGGATGAGGGAAAAGCACGGGCGACAAGCTTTGCTGTGGTTTTCGCAGGAAGGATCGGGCCAGTCAGGGTCAGCAGGCTCAAGGCTCACTCGGTTGGGTAGTTTTCCGCGGGCTCTGAGGCCTAGGGAATGTCCCTAGTTATTTGGTGTGATGAAAAAACAGCTGTTTTGAGTTGCTGCCCAGGATTTGACAGTCTAATAGCCCTAGCCAGAGTCTGGACATTTAGATAAGGACCTGAGTTTAGGATTTCCACCCAAGGGAATCCCCCTTTGCTTTTCCCGGGGCATCTTTTAAAATAACCATTTTGAATTGAGCCTGCAACCTCGGCCCCAACCACCTTCTAAGTACTAGATACCTGCTACCCTGCTCTTGCTCCCCTGCTCACTGGAGACCGGGACGTCGGAGGGCTGCCCTGCCCCCAGCTCATTGGCCCCACCGGCTCTGCTTCCTGGGATCTGTAAGTAATAATTTCTGTGACTTGACTTTCTTTGTGTGAGGGTATTGAAACTGCTTTCAATCAAAACGACCCTGGGGTTTGACTTCCCCAGGGTGGGTGTTGAGATACTCTGGGAGCCACCTACTGACCCCGTGTGGGTGGCCTGTGCCTCCTCATTCAGCAGGTCATAATCTGCATATTCTTAATTTAATACACCAGCTATGCCTCCCCCAACACATCCGGTTCCTGGCCCCGGGCCCTGGGGGGGTGATCAGAGCAGGGAACAGAGGTCCTAAGGGCGAGAGCCCAATGGTGGAGATGGAGGGGTATGGACTCTGCATTGTTCTGTTTGCACAGGAAAAGTGTGCTCACAGGCAAATGCGAATTATTTCCTTTCTCTAGGTGCTGGCCAGCCCTGGGAGGAACAGTCTCTCCAGGATCAGCAAGGTCCTAGGTGTCAAAGCGTCAAAGCCAGAAATAAAATGACATGATTAATACATTGGCCACGTGGGGCTTGTGCACCTGGGTGGCGCAGCTCCACCCACAGAGGCGATGCTCCCCCAAGCCCTCTCTGTTCTGTTTATTCTCCAGCCAATGTGTGCCAGCAGCACTGGTTGCTATGATGACAGAACTTCATTGAATAATACGTAAACCAGTGAATAGAAGTGCCAAAGAAAGGTGTTGATAAAGGTAAGATGAATTCTATGGAAAGACTCAAGAGGGAAATTGCTTATTTTTAAAAAATGCTGTCTAGTTGGGTGGGGGTATAGCTCAGTGTTAGTGTGTGCTTGGCAAGCACGAGGTCCTGGGTTCAATCCCTGGTGCCTCGGTTAAGGGGAAAGACAATGCTGTCAGTTCCAGGCAAAACAACTATAAAGGATGGAGCGGGAACAAATCACAAAAACATGGAAGGGTTCTGTACTCCATTGGCTTCACAAGTGTTCTTAAAATTTTTACCCCTTTTTAGAGAAATCAAAGCTGAAAGTTGTAGAAAAGACATAGGTTTGCTTTATGCAAAAAAAAAAAAAAAGTCATAGGAGACTCCAGACAACAGACCAGTAATCAAAGGAAAGACCTGGGCCTGTGTCTAGAGATTGGTGAATGAATATTCAGGTATATAATTGAGCTGATAACACAAATTTTGAGATACAGAGGAGTCTTTTTAATGATTCCCAACTTTACCTGACATTTTCTGTTAATCAATAAACTAACAGCTCTAATTGTGTCAGATAATGGGGTTTCTCCTGTTACTGTCCCCATTCTCATATTTAGGGAGATTGAGACAAACTAATTTGCTTCAGATGTGAACCCAGATCTTTCTGACTCCAGAGCCTGTACATGGTCTAAATCACTGTACCAGCTGCCGTGCCTGGAGATTTTAGGCATTCAGTACCTGCTGAAGAAGTAGAAAGATGAGTAAGAACTGGCCTCTGCCCTTAGGAAGTTTATGGTCTTGTAGGAGAGGGAGGCATGTAAAGAATTCATTTCATTACAAGTAACAAGTAAAATTATTATTATTTCTCTGACATAGCATACAGGAGAGGGTGAACTCTCTAAGATGTCAAGAAAGGTTTCACATAGGAGATGCAAACCTAGATTTAAAATTTTTTTAGTGAGTAAACATCCGCCAGGTAGGAAAGGCTCTAAGCAGAGGGGAATAATAGCATATGGAGAGTTAGAGAAAGGATGGTAAGGACACGTTCAGAGAAATACAGTGATTCTGTCTGCAGGGTGAGGTTGTGGGAGAGATCTGAGGGGCCAGCTTGTAAAGGTCAGGGCAAGGAGTTTGTACTTGATTGTCTAGAAATATTTGGGGAGCCACTGAAAACCTTTAATGGGGAGAATGCATAGCTATTTTCACATTTCAGATCACTCTGGCAGGTCAAGTAGGGAAAGGGGCAAAATCATGATCAGCATCCTGCTGACCCTTTCAGGGTTTTCTTTTCCATCCTCCAGTCACTCATTGTCCTACACATTCTGCTTTCTGAAGATCATGGATTGCAAAGTTAGAAAGTTCAGTAGAGCCCAGAGCCAAAAGTAAGAAGGCAGCCGTAGAATGCACCCATTTCCTGGCAATACAATCTTGTCTAGATTAGTTGATTCCTCTAAGCCTCAGTTTTCTCGTCTGTAAAATGGGATTAGTAATGCCTGTCACATAATGATGTGAGTTCTTCTGTAACACTGAATATGTGAAAATGCCTTGCACAGCACCTGCCATGTAAAAAGTCCCCGTTTAAATGTTTTTTGGCCTGAATGCTTAGGACAGGAGATCAAGATACTTCAAGTTTCTATGATTTTGTGGAATTCATATTTGAGCATGTCAAACCTGAAAAAAAAAATACATCACTTTTCATTAATCTTCTAGGAACTGAAACAGATTTTTTTTTCTTTAGTACATTCTTGTGTTGCTTTGTCCAGCACTGGCCCTCTCCGTCGATCTGAACCAGGAATTCCATTTTTACATTCCTTTCAACTGATACAATTGCAATGTGCTGCAGTGATTCCCAAGGTAATAGAATAACGGTCTCTCTCGCTAGCTGTATTTTTTTCTCTCTTCTTTTTTACCCCCTTTGATAACAGAAAGCTTCTTTTTTTTTTCCCTCCAGAAAAGAAGCAACATCACCCTGTCAATGTTAAATTCTGGCAGAAATGGAGCCACTAAAATGGAAGGAGGGAAAAAAAATTTTGGCAACAGCCAAGAATGAGAAATTGCATAGCATTTGCTTAGTTGTTTGTATTTCAGGAATATAGGATACTCTGTATTATTGGCAATGATTGCCTCTGTTGGCAACACTTATTTCTAAATTCTCTTTTCAGTGCATATAGCAGACTGATTGCACTGCTGGCCCCAGTTCTCTCCGTCTCCTTTTGCCCTGTCACTGTGCAGTTCCCTTCACTAGAGAGATGGAGTCTGTTAAGTCATCTCTTGCATTTGGACTTGGCCCTGTGACTTGCTTTGATCTGTAGGATGTTAACAGTCATCATTGCTCCCACAGAAAACTGCAAAAAGCTTGTAAGTGGCCTTCCTGCTTCTAGCCTTACCTCCCTTCCTCATCTTGGTACTTCAGTTTAAAGGGAAAATAAGACCAGGCCATTCTCCTACTTTAAAAAAAACCAAAATCTCTGAATAGCTTCCCTTTTCTACAAGGTTAAAGCCAAGCTCTTAGGCCTGGCATGCATGGCCAGCTAAGGTCTCCCCCAGCCGACCTCCTGAGACCCTTCTCCCTCCACACCAGCCTCAAGCTTTACTCCAATGCACGGGCTCGGCTGCTGTGCCATTATCCATGCTGGGCTGTTTCTCCCCACCATACCTTGGCGCCCTTCCTCCCTGGTTGTCTCCTTTGGCCCGGTGATCCTGGCCTTCCCTCCCGCCCACTAACTCCCCCACACCCTTTAGGGGCCACATTGATGGTTGTGCTTGCAAAATTACGTTGTGATTATCTGATTAAGTGGAGGTTTCCTGAGAACAAAGACTGAGTTGTTAGCATCTTTGTACATGTAGCACCTACCACGGCATGTCGGATGGGTGGATGGATGGAGCAGGGATCTGCCGTAACTGTGGCCTGAAGCAGACCGGGTTGTTACTGACCTATGCAAGTAGAGGCTTAGCCACGGGAACTAACGTCTTCAGTGAGCTCATCCCTTGTACGGTCTTGTCTTGGAGGAAGGATTAAGTTGGCCTGGGTTGGGTGTCAGCTGTTACAGTGGTCACTCCCCTCCATCCTTGGTGCCCAGGCCCACACTGGGCAGATGAAGATTCACTTAGATGTCTCTGATACTCATGGAGCACTGCCTGTGTACTAGATGATGTTCTAAGTGCTTTAAGTGAATTCGTTCATTCAGTTCTCAGAGCAATCTTTTTTTGTTTTTTTCCAATTCTCATAGCAATCTTGCAGGGTATATACTATTAGCATTTCCATTTTGGTGTTGAGGGTTAGAAAAGATGAATGAACTTTTCTAAGATCAGCTATTAAGAACAGAATCTGTGTGCCAGGCAGCCTGACTCTCAGCGTGTCCTCATCACTGTCACCTCATGTCTCCCCAAGTTTGTGTTTTCAGGGACGCTTCTCTTGTTTCTTAGTCCTTTCCTCTCCCAAGATGGGAGGCAAAGTAAGAGCTAACAAGATACCATTGCTGCTTGTTTTAATTTATTCTGTTTACTTAAATTCCTCCATTATTACCTAGTGGTATATATTTAGCCAGGAGGAAGCCCATCTTCTCTTAGCTTCCTCTTTACTTTACCTACCCCTGAAGATAACTCACTTTTCCCACCCAAATTTGGATGATTAGCAAAGAACCACCTAAAGCAACCAGTGTTGCTTTTTGCAAGCCATCTCTGTTTCTCAGTGGGCTGAAAACCACACTATTGCTTCCTCTTTGTCTTTGTAGTGAGAACACAGCCATTTGTCACTCAGCATCTGAGCACCGTCAGTGACACCGCCGGGAAAGGTCTATACTGGTCCAAATGGCACTCATCCTGCATGTGACATCTTTTTTTCTCATTCTGAGTAAGTATCATAATTCTGTACATTACTATCATCGTGGGGCCAGTCGAACAGAGACCGATGGGTGATAAAATGGGACAATTTGGCCCCCTATAGGAAAAATGATGCCACACATCTCTGGTGCTGGCAGTCATTTTTGACTGTTGATGATGTTCTTGGCTCACCTAGACATCCTTGAGTCCCAGGAGGTGCAATGTCTGGTTAAGTCCCATGGTAACCTGACCCCACTGTTTTTCACATTTGTGTGTCTTGCCTGGTCTGCTGGTTTGCTGGCCCTGGCTTTACCTTATCTTCTTAGGCTAACCTGTCCGTGGAGAGAGCAAGAGGCTTGACTCCCCAGACTGAGAGGTGACCTTAAGGTTTGCCTGATGTTGGAGCTTGTCTAGATAAGTGTGCCTTGGGTTTGTGGCTGGGTGGAAGGGAAGGTCATGAGAGTGCTTAGTAGTTTTAGGTTAACGTAAGTTAATGTAAGTTAACGTAAAAGAAGGTTCTGGACTTTAGCTGTGAACTGAAGTGGGAACTGGCTACCAAGAAGAGTCAGGAAGATTCACTCAGCTCTGCTGAGGGGCATCTGAAAGGACCTCAGTGGGCCCAGGAGCATTTGTACCTGTTTGAACAGGCTGGACAGAGGGAAAATTAGGGGGTGGAATGGAGAACAGGTGAGCTGGGCAGGGAATGCAATCGTTTCCAAGCAGACAGCAGGTAGTAGGTGCTTTTTAATGCTACAGGTTCTTTTAGCATCTGGTGAAGCCCATAGACCCCATCTCAGAAGAACTTTTAAGTGCCTACGTTAAAATGCTTAAGATTATTGGGAAAATCAATCATATTGAAATCCAGTTATCAAAATATTTTAAACTAAATTGATGTAGTCACTTACTACTCCTTTATTTATGCATCACATAACAAGATCTAGAGGTGGTCTCTTAAACACCAAACTGCAAAGTGGTGATGAACAGGAACAATATTTTGAGATACCTGCAATAGATGTGATGGGAAAATAGCTATGGGTTGTTGTCTACATTTATGACTGAAGAAAATGCTAAATTTCCAGTAAGATTTGTGAAAATAAAGATGTAGGGGCTTTTTTTCACCCAAGCTTATGGACCCTTTAATCTCCCATGTGGACCCAGGTTAAGAACTGCTTTAGAGAGACTGGATTGAGTTAGTGAAGGGACTTGAATGACTAGGATGATAAGGGAACTAAAAGAGCTTACAATCAGTGTGACCTGGGCTGTGGCTAACGGGTGAAAAGGGTGCAGCATTCAGCTCAAGGGAGGCTTAAGAAACTTTGGCTTGAGTTGAACCGGGCTCATGTCTCAAAGGACACTGGCTAGTATGAGGTAAAGTTCAGATAGGGGCCTGACGGGGCGAGCGCTGACCTGTAGGGAGAGTTCCTGGGACCAGTGGCTGGGTAATCGATGCCTGCCAGACTGACTTGGCAGGCGCTGATGGCTAGGTGGTCTCGTGGGGACCTTTAGGGACCGTTGGCTGGTGTGTTCCTGTTTGTCCTGTTCAGTTGTCTGTGTGTGATGCTCAAGTGTCTGTGCTTTGTGTATGTGAATTGTGTGTCTGGCCTGCATACAGGAGGAAGCTGGGCTTACATTGTGCAACAAGTCAGATGATTGCAAATTCTCTCTCTTTTTTTTTCTTCCTCCTGATGAGTAAGCTGAAAGGCCTGAGAGAAGGAATGTAATAACCAAGGTTCAAAAAGGGGAAGCTGGATGCCTTTCATAGCCCATTTAAAGAATTACCTAAACTGGGTTACGTATTTACTTCTTCGGAATTTAGACTCATCCTCAGCACTAATTTTATATGTTTTTATGTGAAAAACACATCAATCAGGAAGTAATTTGAAGAAAAAAAAAACTGTGGAAGCTTGCTATTTGTCATTATGAATACAGAGTAGGGAATTAAGGAAATTAATTAAATGATGATCAACTGACCAACTACATTGTTTGGGAAATGTATACTTTGTCCTAATTAATTTTTAAAATAAATAGGTGGGGGAGAGTTTAGCTCAAATGGTAGAACTCATGCTTAGCATGTATGAGGTCCTGGGTTCAATCCCCAGTCCATTTAAAAAAAAAAACCTAATAATAAATAAATAGGACTACTGCCCTCACCCCGCAAAAAATAAAATAATAAAATGAAATATTTTTTTAAATTTTTTAAATAAAATAAAATGAATATGAAGACTGATTAATCATGTGAGAATATGGGACTAGATGTGGTTAATGTCATGAATAAATGAGCTCTTGGACTTAGCTTTGTATACTTGGTCTGTCACCTTTCACCCTGATTAGCTGCCCTGCAAATAAAAACCATTAACATAGGAGGGTCCTGGGAAGGGGCTATTATTGTTTGTCTCACTGAGACTGTGTTCATGAAAAAAAAAAAAAATTTTACTAAATTATGGACAAAAGTGCTCTCAGCCTCCAAGCATACGGGATTTTTGTTGATGTAAAGAAAGAGAAGTTTCTTGTTGTGTTTAATGTTCTCCAGGTCAGTTTTGTATAAGGTGGAATCATTTAAAGTTGTGGTTTTTTTGTGTATCATAATGGTCAAGTGTAGACCATTTTATATAGTTCAGTCTAAAAGCTTCCATTCAAATAATACTGAAACAGAAAATTTGGCAATCCCAGTGATGTTTTTGAAAAAAGCCAGTACCAGCAGGGAATCCTTTGTGTTTCAAAACTGTGACTCCACTGCATTCTGTCAGTGCCAAGCTGTGCACCCATCAGTCAACAAGCATCTGACCTGCTGTGCAGAGGTTCCTGAACCTCTGTCCATTAAAACAGAAAGCAACGGGCCAGTGCTCCAAGGTATTTTTAGGAGGAGAGACATGTGCAGCATCCCGCAGAAAATAGATTTATAATAAGATGCTTCAGGGCATGATCCCAATGCGTAACCATTTGAATTGGCCTCTGTCAGTCATTCCTTTCCACCTCCAAAATACCTGTTAAACCTCCCCACTGTTTCTTTTGCATTTCTGAGAAAGCAGTATCCTCCCAATCATGTTCTTGACCTCATGCCTCTAAGACCTTACTCTATTCATCGTCCTCTCTTGCTTTATCCACCTCTACCCTCTCCAGCTCCTCTGCTCATAAATATGCAGAGGTGCCTGCGTCCACCTCGCCCTCACTGCTCTCCCCTACCCAGCAACTCTAACTGCCACCCTATTTTTCTGTTTGCCTTCTCCATGAAACTTCTTGAAGTACTTTATGTTTCTTCCAGTCACTTCTTACCCTTGAAATCCTCTGCTTCTGCTCTGTTGAAATCTCTTTTACAAAGATCTCCACGGACATCCTCATCATCAAGCTAAAATGACCGTCCCCCGCCTTTAGAGTTCTTACCCTCTCCGCAGCATCCAGCAATACCGACAGTCTCTTTCTTCTCAGAATATTTTGTCTCCTTTGGTTTTCAAGCTGCTGTCCTGGCTGCCCTCCCACCTCCCTAATTCTTCCTTCTGTAGGTGTTGTCCCTCATCCTACCCCCTAAATAGAGAGGTTCTCTAGCAGTCTCTCTCTAGCCCTCTCCTTCTTTTCCCTGACACTTCCCAGTACATTCCCAGAATGTAACTGACCTAATCCCCATCTCCAGCCCAGAACGCTCCCTAGTTACAAACAAGCATTTATAGGAACCAGTGAGAAACAATGGAGACAGCCAGGAATTTGACATTTGTATGTCAAATTCAAGTCTGGCTCCACCATTTACAACTTTGACATTGCTAAATATGGGAATATCACAGAGTTCTTTAGAGGATTAGATGGCAAATATTTTCAAAAGGTTGAGTAGATTTTGAAGTGCAGTTGTATATATTTCAATATTATTTCCTAATGTTTGATGGGTATCCTTCCTGTCTATTCTGTGCCACTCGAATTTAGTATTTCCAAAATTAAATGCATTATCTTCCCCTTCATCCTTGAGCACACAGAATTATCTCCTCCTGATATCCTTGTTTCTATTAACAGCATCATTACTCTCAGTCACCCTTACAAAACCTGGTGTCATCTTTGACTTCTTCCTGCCTTCCATCCCTCCATCGCCCCTTCTACCTCCAAGCATCCAAGACACTGAAAAGACTCTATAGATTTTTATCTCCACAGTGGCTCTTAAATTATAGCCCCTTTCTTTCCATTTCTATTGCCTTCATCATTTCTCTCTTGGGCACCTGTAATTACCTGATGTCTGTTTCTAACTCCATCATCCGACACACTGTCAGGTTAATTTTCCTAAGACCTTTCAAACACTTGCAGTGGACTCCCCATTGCTTAATCAATCAATCCCAAACTTTTAAACGTGATACTCAAGTCCTTCACGCTTTGGACTCAAAATTCCTACCCAATCTTACCGCCTTCTATTAATCTTCATGTAATCATTATGTTACATTTCCTCTAATCCAACTAATTACTCCCTATTTCCTAAACAGTTCTTTTGATTACTACTTGTACAGTCTTGTCATAAAGACTCCTTCACCTAAAAGGTCCTGCCTCCCCTCTGAAATTGTCATAATCCTTCCAATTCTCAAAGGTCCATTTTTAACACTATCTCTTTCATATACCCTACCTATTTTCCTCCCCCAAAATGCAATCTCTCCTTTCTTTGAATTCCTCAAAGCACTTTTACCATATCTCTTTCCAGGAGAGGTGACTACCCACTTGACTAAATTGTAAAATAAAGAAGTCAGAAACTACCCCAAACTCATCTTCAAATCTTAGTTCCCGAAATATCAGAAACACTACAAGTGGTTGAATAAATATTTATTGAATTAGCAAATAAAGCAGTAGAAAACACAGTGCTGGTTTTCACAATAAAATGTTTCAAATGTGGTACCCATCTCTCTGAAAAGTCATTAAAAATGTTGAGGAAGTGTTGCCTAGCCACCAAAAATAACACTGTGGAAACATGTTGTGATACAAACCTGTTAGTGGTACCTCAGAAACCATATTTTTAAAAGGCTTCTTTATTGTGAAGTATAACACATAAGAAAAGTTAATAAAACATAAATGTGCAGTTTAACAAATGAGTAAAAATCATGTAATCACTACCCAGGTCAAGAAACAGAACATTGCTAGGATGCTTGAAGCACCCACCCACCCTGCCGTGCACCCCATCCTGATCACAACCCTCTACACACACACACACGCACAGACGCACGCACACATGCACACACGCACGCACAATCTTGGCTTTCATGATAACCACTTCCTAGCTTTTTTTTTAATGGTTCTACCCCTTACATTTGTATCACTAAACAATACGGTGATGGTGTGGTACTGCCTTTTAAACAATTTTGTATAGAGTCTTTCTGTATCTAGTCAAGAAGATTCTAAAGTATTCTGAATCTTTAAACACAGTCATCCGTGTTACTGCAACCAACTGCAATTCATCCACTTTCCTTTCTGTATGAGATTCCATTTTATGAACGTACCACAGTCTGTCCTGTCTTCTGTTGATGGGCATAGGGCTGGCCTCCAGTTTGGGGGTGATAGTGAACAGTGCTGCTGTGGATGCTCTTGCATGTGTAGCCTGGTGCACACTGCTCACTTTTCTCTCAGACGTGTGTCTAAGACTGGCTGGCTTTGCTGACAATGTTTTAAACTGCCTCTGTAGTGGGGAGGGTGTAGCTCAGTGGTAGAGTGCGCTTAGCATGCATGAGGTCCTGGGTTCAATCCCCAGTACCTCCATTTAAAAAATAAATAACTTGATTACCTCTCTCCCCCCAAAAATAAATTCCCTCTGTAGTATAATTTTTTTGGTAAGTGATATTTTCAAATTTTCTCGGATGGTCTAACTGCTATTCCTAGATGCTTATTACAAGAAATTTGATATAAATGTATAGTGTTAACTGGGATTTATGAATAAGCTAGTATATTTTAAATTATTACTGGAAATGTGTGTGGTTGGCTGATTGGATGTTTGTTTTCCAGTTTTGCGTGAGTATTTTTAGTTGACTCCATCAGGTGACCACTTACCCTTTCTCCCTGTTTTTTTGTAGATCCGCTCCTATCAGAATTGTTTTCATTCCCAGATTCCTATACTCGGCCTTATCATGGTGTCTGTAATGTTATTCCCTTTCTCTCCCTTTTTTTTTTTCACTCTGGTCTTTATTCTTTGTCCTTGTGGATTCAGACAATTCAACAGATGCTCTGCTTCTTCCATATCTTCTTATGAACTCTCTTCTGTTAATTCCATTAATTCCAGCAATTGCTCCCGTTGGGACTCCTGATGTCTTTCCACTGGGCCCTCAGCCCCGAGTCAAAGAGCTAGCTCACCCTCGTGGCGTCTCTGCATTTGTTCCTTGTTCTTTCTGTAACACAAAATAAACTGGCCTTTAATGTTAACATAAACACATACGTTTAATTTATTTTTTATTGCAGTATAGTCAGCTAAACACACTTTAATTTCTTAAAATGTCTTGCTTTTGAAAATGTGTATGTCAAAGGAAATGTTACCTTTGAATAATGTTTTCTCCTTTGAACCAAATGGTTGAGATTTGGACACATTCCATAGTGGTCCCCAACTGAAAACCTTTGGTAAGAGAACAACTGAAATCAGTCTGATCCCAGATCCTGCTGGACTTGACAGCCATCTCTTACAGGCTTTTCAATAAAGCTGTAATGACTCTAAAAAAATGACAAAACCAAAACCCCTTCACGGTATAGAAAGGAAGTTCTGCTGCGTCTTCAGATGCTAATTTTAGCTAGTCTTGCATCAGACCTGGCCAGGAACTGCAAACAGTTCCAGCCAACCAGCAGGAAAAACATGGCACCAGGGACAGTGCCATAGACTTTGCCGCCCTAGTGATCAATTCTGTGAGAAGAGCTCAGTGACAGGTATCCAGAAATTGAGGAAGTACATGCCGAATTTTCCCGTAAAATAATGGAAGTGGTGAATTATCATATATCATATTTACTTTAGGTGCACTTAGATAAGCAGATATGTTTTATGGAGGTGGTCATGTTACATTGATGAAGCTGAACTTTTTTTCTTTAAGAGACTAGAGATTCCTGTGGAAGTTAAAGTTATAAAAAAACAATGAACTCATCAAGCCATTCCACTGCTCCTCAGCCTGAAGAAGGTGTTGAACATTTGAGTTGATGATAGCTAATAACCTGCGATCTCATTTACTAGAACTGTAATAAAGGCAACTACATAATGTGGCGCGTTGGGAGCTGGAGCACTAATCTGTTTTTATTCCCTTTCTTCCTCCTACTTGTAAGCTAAGCTCACCATTGGCCAGAGAGAAGTAACAGTTCAGAAAGGACCGCTGTTCAGAGCTGAAGGTTACCCTGTCAGCATCGGCTGCAATGTAACTGGCTACCAGGGACCTTCTGAGCAGCATTTCCAGTGGTCTGTTTACCTGCCGACAGCCCCGGCCCAAGAAATCCAGATCATTAGCACCCTGGATGCCACCTTTTCTTACGCAGTGTATGCACAGCGGGTGCGGAGCAGGGAAATCTACGTGGAGAGGGTCCGGGGTAACTCGATCTTTCTGCACATCTCAAAGCTCCAGATGAAGGATTCCGGCGAGTATGAGTGTCACACACCCAACACTGATGAAAGATACTATGGCAGTTACAGTGCGAAGACTAATCTCATTGGTAAGCCGGGTGCCCTCCTCTGCTAGCCAGCCCCTGCGAAGCCAGTGTCTCCCTCATCACAAGGCCTTGCAGTGTGACGTGGCTTTGCACTGTGCTGTTTGTTTTGGCAAAAGAGCCATGTACCCCTCTGATATTTTGGAGTTTGTCACAAATAGGTATCTCATATTCTCTAAAACTCTCAATTCATGTTTCCAATCAACTTTGTCATGAAGAGTTAGAGAGTATGTGGTCTTCCAAGACCTTGCCCGCAGCTCTCCATAGGTTGATAATGCAACGCCATTAGACAGATCTTGGGGACTTCACATGTTATGTCTCTTCTTGGACGCAGACTATTAACTTAGCTAGAAGAGCTGGTATCAATATAATGCATTTAGTGTATATTAATATATATATAAAATTCATAGAGTATCATAGGAAGTAAGTCTTGGAAATAATTATTCTCAAACTACCATTCTCCAGCATATTTACCTTTGGGGAGAGGGCCATAGTCCTTGCAATTACTCTTTTGTCCCTTTGCCTAGAATGTCTTATCCTCCCCTTTTCAGCCTAGCAAACTCCTACATATACTTCCGAACCCAGTTTACATATTACCTCTTCTGTGAAACCCATTCTTGACTGTCTCAGAAAGTATTCCCATCATTGTTCCTTCTTGATGCTCTATTCCCACCACTGTGATTAGCACTCACCCGGTTCATGTGGTTATATATGACCCTCTCCTACCCACCTCAAGTGCCATGAGAAGAGAACGTTCACCTCACCCCGCAACACAGCAGTTAGCACTGAGTAGATGCTCAATAAATATTCCTTGTGGAATATGAGTGTTGCTTTCACATGAGCGGAGGCTGTGTGATTTCCTTTGAGGAAGAAGAGAATGGTAGGGTAGTAGGATGGTTATCAAAACTTTTGTAAGGGTTGCATTTTGGCTCTGAATGATAGATTATAACAGGTTTTTTAGAACTTTATGAAGGAGCAGGTAAAGCCCAGGGAAGTGCAATGACTTGCTCCAGTTCATGTAGTCAAATAGGGACAAATACAGGATCAGAATATAGGTCTTCTAGCTCCTAGTGCTTTTCCCATTTAAAACCTCTGTGTCTGAGTAGCTAAATTGATTCAAGCCTATGCTAAAAATGTGAAATCAGGATCAGTACATCAGTGAACTATTAGCTTTGCTGAGTTCCATAGACTGTATGTACATAGTTGCCAATGTTCCTGTTGACAATAGGGAGAGCCGATGGCTGGTGGAAAAGCAACTCCAAGTATGTGCGTTACAGGTGGCGGGGCAGGGCGCCATCTTCACCTAAGGAGGCCAGTCTGACAGGTGCTGGACCCGTCAGTTACCATCATTTCTCTGCTTCCAGTTATTCCAGATACCCTCTCTGTTGCCATGACTCCCCAGACTCTCAGTAAGGAGGAAGGTGAGCCATTAGAACTTACCTGCGAGGCATCCAAAGCCACAGCTCAGCATACCCACCTCTCCGTCACCTGGTACCTGATGCAGGATGGAGAAAGAAGCCAAGCCAGCAAGATTATTTCCCTCTCCAAAGATTTTATGTTGATCCCTGGACTCTCATACACAGAGAGGTTTGCAGCCGGGGACGTGCGGCTCGACAAGCTTGGGGTCGCCACCTTCAGGCTGTCCATAGGGAGGCTCCGGCCCGCTGATCAAGGCCAGCTGTTCTGTGAGGCAACTGAATGGATTCAGGATCCAGACGAAACCTGGACTTTCATCACGAAAAAGCAGACAGATCAAACAACTCTGAGGATCCAGCCGGCAGGTATTGATCTTCTCAGGAAATTTCTTAATATGCTGGTTATGGATACTAGGCGGTTATCTTTCTGTTTTTTGTTTTTTTGTATCTTTTGTTGCATCTAAACAAATCAGTTAGAAAGTTTGAGTAAGTTTTGGTTTTGTCATCTGGGAAGCAGAAATAAGGACATTCAGTGTGGGCTGTGTCCACAGGAGGCTGTATATGGGATAAAATCTGTTGAATGTTAGGCAGATTCCACGAGCCATGCACAGAAGTAGTTTTGTTGCTATTCTTGCCAGCCTCTGCGTAAGCGCTTTATCTCCATTATCTAATTTAGTCCTAAAAACCACCCTCTGAGGCAAGTAGTCAAGTCCCCATTTTTAAAACAGGAGGCTGAGCCTCCGCTCAGTGCACCGCCTGAGCTCACCCAGCTGGTGAGGAGTGGACCTGGCGTTTGAAGGCAAGTGTGTCTCTCCAGAGCCCACTCACCACAGACACTGGTTTCCAACATGAAGCCTTGTCTTGGATCAGTGCTGGGATCTCCGTCCACCTGACCCCTTTTCCTCGGAATGGTGCGCTCTTCGTGACCCATTGGCAGTTTTACCAAAGCAAACTGGAAGTTTCCATTGTGATTCCTGGTCTCTCTACATGGGCTTTGGTCCAGTAGGAGGAGGTCTAAAACCATATATATCCATGCTGAAAGCAATGATGCAATGGCGGATCACTGAAGCTTGCTTGCTTGCTTCCTTCCTTCCTTTCTTTCTTTCTTTTTTAGGAGGAGGGTTATTCTATTCCATTAAAAATTGTCCTGATGGCCTTCAGTGTCCACCTTATACTCAAGTAGTCCTATGGAGACACATCACATGTGCTTTTTTCCCTCTCTTGAAAAATAATTTTTAAATATAAAACAGTCTTTATTTTAAAATTTTATTTATTTAGACAAATAAAAATTACATATGTTTAAGATGTACAGCACGTTTTGATATCTATAGGCACTGTGAAATGACTATAATCAGGCTAATTCACATACCCATCACCTCACATAGTTGTGTGTGTGGTGAGAACACTTAAGATCTACTTTTCTTAGCAAATTCCACCACCACACAGTATTATTAACTGTAGTCACCATGCTGTGCATCTCTAGAACTTACTCATCCTGCATGACTAACACTTTGTGCCCTTGGGTCAGCACCTTCCCATTTTCCCCACCCCGCCTGCCCCTGGCAACCACCCCTCTCTTCTCTGCTTCTATATGTTCAACTTTTTTAGATTCCACAGTATTTGTCTTTCTGTGTCTGGCTTATTTCACTTAATGTCCTCCAGGTTAACCCATGCTGTCAAAATGGCAACATATCCTTTTTCCCTTGTGGCTGAATAATATTCCATTGTGTATATGTACCACATTTCCTTCACCCATTCATCCATCAACAGACACTTAGGTTGTTTCCATATCTTGGCTGTTACGAATAATGAACATAGGAATGCAGATACCTCTTTGAGATACTGATGTCATTTCCTTTGGGTTCCTTGGCCTAATGGCCACGCCAACTTACATTCCCACTGACAGTTACTAGGGTTCCCTTTTCTCTATATCCTCTTGCTGTCTTGCCATCTTCTGTCTTCTTGATATTAGCCATTTTAACAGGTGTGAGGTGATATTGTGGTTTCAATCTTCATTTTTCTGATGATTAGTGGTGAGCATCTTTTTCTATCATCTGTAAACAGTGACAGATTTACTTCTTTTTTTTTCCAATTTGGTTGCCTTTTATTTCTTTTTCTGTCTGATTGCTCTGGCTAGGACTTCCAATACTATGTTGAATAGAAGTGGTGAGAGTGGGCATCCTTGTCTCATTCCCGATCTTCGATGGAAAGCTTTCAGCTTTTCACTGTTAAGTATGATGTTAGCTGTGGATTTGCCACATATCACATTTGCTTTTAACTTTGGAAAATTCCACTGGATATTCTCAGCCAAAAAGGAGCGCAAGAAATCACAATTTACATCAATCCAACATAGTATAAAAATTTTTTTTTAAAAGATACATTGCTGTATACTTTTTACTATCTTGCTTAATAGGATTGCAGTCAGAAAACCACGTATCTCTTCTTTCTGGGTGATTAAAGAATAGTCAAGGGCATTTTTGATTCTAGGCATTTCTTTGGCTTCCCTATTCCTCAGAACTAATGTCCCACATGAAATTCAATCCCTGTGCTATCCTGACAGGAGGTGCCCTCTCTCTCTGGTACTGAAAGGACAGATGCAGTGGCCTCTCTATAAATACCTGCCTTGCTTTTGTTTCCTAGTGAGAGATTTTCACGTCAACATTACGGCTGAGAGCACGGTTCCTGAAGGGAAACCCTTGGAACTGATTTGCCTGGTCGTGGGCGGCGGCCAGAACCCGCAGCTTCAGGGCACTTGGTTCTTCAATAATATTGAAACGGCCCGCCTTGATGCCGGTGGAGTTCTGGGCCTGAAGAAAGACTACCAAGAAAGAGCAAATCAGGGGCAGCTCCAGGTTTCAAAGTTAAGCCCCAGGGCTTTCTCTCTCAAGATCTTCTCTGTGGGCCCAGAGGACGAAGGTGCCTACAGATGTGCAGTGGCAGAGGTGACAAGAGCTCAGATGGGCCCCTGGCAGGTGCTTCAGAGCAAGCAGTCACCGGACAGCCTCGTGCACCTGAGGAAGCCAGCAGGTATGTGAAGCTGGGACCAGACACTATTGGGCTGCTTTTAGGTGCCCTCCTTTGTGACACAGGATGCCTTCATGGACACAGTGGCAGTTCCCTGAAGTCAGGTGTCAATCAGATCACTTTAAGGTGAAGTAGAAAGGAAAGCACCCAAACCAGCTGAAGACCTAAGTCCTTTTCCTGGGCCGTCGAATTGGCCGTGTCCACGAACACACCACGCTCTTTACCTCTCCAAATCTCAGCTTCCTCAGCCATAAGTTAATGGCATCCACTTAGACTGTCCTTAAGTTCCTTTTGCTGCCTAAGATTCTGTGATTCTATTTGCTGTTATTCCTAATTTTTGTACTTTGGGTTTTCTTTAAGTAGAGAACACCTGTATTAATGAAGCCCTGTGTCGTTTTCGATGTGTGTGTGTTTTGAGTGGGTTAAGAAGAAAGAGCTTACACTGGGCTCCTTTCTGGGAAATAAACACCCACGTTATTCCTCCTACTCCCCCCAGACAGCTTGCAGGTGGCTTTCATCAATTCTCTGTTATTTTAACCTGATACAAGGAAGGATCCTAAGTCTTAATTCTGCATCAAAGCAATACTCAGAGTAAGAAAAGAAGTCGATGGTTGTGGACAGACTCTCTTGCCTGCACGTTGCTGAGATGTGGTGAGACGCCTGTCCAGATGGGTCTGAGTGTCTGTAGGCTTGAATCTGGAAGGGCACTCCACTCTTGTTTAGTTTAGGAAGGCTGGGTGACTTTAAATATGTTTGAATAATCACTGCTTTTCATGTGGAGAGAAAACAGATAAATCCACAACTAATATTAGAATTCTCTGGGCTGGGTGTTAAATTCAGTGTCTAGAAAGATGAATTGCCCAAAAGCAAAAACAAAAACAAGCCAAAAAGGAAAATATCCTTGTTGTATAGAGGCATCTCCAAAAATAGGTACAGTTCCCTTTCGTGCTCTTCCCCATCACCCCATTTGCTAGGAGTGAGGATGCACCGATTTGGCCGAGAGTGGAGAGCCAGGAAGTGTGTTGGTGTTAGTTTTCACACTAAACATTTGGTCTGACTTTCTAGGATTCAGACAAAACTACGTAGGCGTGTTTACATATTTACACAGAGCTACATCTCAGCTTCATGCATTTCAGCCTCCGCTGGAGCAGCTCTGGAGCGAATCTCTCTCAAATGCAGGACGCGGGAATTTGGGCCAAAGGGGTCTGAAGGTGTGCTTCATGGCACACAGATCACAAGCCTATCAGTAGGTGGCCTTCCCAAGCTAAAAATAACCCTCTGTGCAGGCTGGAGTCCAAACTGGGCCTAATATGTACAAACAGAAATGGTTGTTTTTTTTTTTTTAAGCAGATTTATTAAGAATCCTGTTGAGCATTTGATTTTGCAAGTCAAACTCTTACTTCCATGATGCATAGAGTTTTATCATTGTATGACTGTTTTAAACAGAAGGGGGTACTCACTACGAATATGACTATGTAACTTACGCATGCTTGCTAAGTTTATTACTTCTTACCAAGAGGCTGTAATGACCACAATGAACTAAAGAACCTTGACTTTTTTTTTTTTAAATTGAAGTTGGTTGAAACTAATCATAATAGTTACAGTAATGAGATTATGAGTAATAATTTCCCCTCTAATTTCTAAACTTCAGTTTTGAGTCTATTTTTAACTTGAAAAAAATAAAGTGTAATTATCTTCTAATACCCCAAATTTAGAAGCAAGTTGTATTTTTATATGTGTATATATATATATATATATATACACGCACATATACACGTGTGTGTGTATTTCTTTTTAGCCTATTCATGGGCATTAGCCTTCATTCTGCCTTTGTAACATATACATTTATACATAAAGCGGTGAAGACTGAACTCCTTCCTCAACAGGGAAGAACAATTTGCAAATTCATTTAGATCCTATTAAGGTTTCTAATGCCAGTTCTGTTTTATTTGCTTCTTTTGGCTTTGAACTCTTATGCTTTCACAAAATGCCTATCTTCACACATTAATGCTAATAGCTCACCTTTACTGGGTACTTCCCTTTGCCAGCAAAGCTAAGCCCTTTGCACGTGCTATTCATTCAGTCCTTGCAGCAGTGCATAAGGGAGGCGCTGTCATTGCCACCATATTTAGAGGAAAGGAAATTGAGGCTGTGTTGCTCAGGATAATTCTGACTCCAAGGACCTTGGCTTTAAACATGAGACTGGGCTGCCTTGGGTGCATTTGCTCCTGAAGAGTCTTTGCATTCCCCACAAAGCACCCAGGACAAGGCGTTGAACAGTAAGTGTCTGTTGAAGGAATATCTGCTTTTCTACACACCTTGAATTTCCCATCTGGGAGCCAGATTTACATTTACTTATAGTTTTATACTATAGTTCAGGTAGAGGAAGGATCTCCCTTCAACCAACAATATATATGAATAAGTATCTGATTTGAAAAAAAAGAAAAAAACATACATATGTGCATTTCCCACCTCCTCAAGTAATTATTTAATGGCAGTATTTTGAACAGAAATCTAACAATACTACTTCCCTGTTCAGAACACATAGTAATTAGGGAAAGATAAGGAAGCAGAGGAAGGCCATTTTGAAATGTGAAAGTCTGAATTCTAAAAAACTAAAGATTTAAATAAACACATCTCGATTACTTTCAACCTCATACACCCACCCGAATTAATTTAACAAAATATCAGCAGATGTTTTCCCACCTAGACGTTCCAAAGGACGGCTGATTGAACAAGTCACTGAAAATAAGGGCACATTATAAATTGTTTAACTGTAAATAAGCTTCTCCTGGTATTTTTTCTGCTGTCTTGTTTCCACTGTTTGAGTGTTTAGCAAATCCTTCTGATTTGTCACAAACTAACCAAGTCCTAATTAATGAGATTTCACTTTATTTACTTGAAATACTTTTTTCTTCTAAAATCTGTAATCCACAGCAAGAAACGTGGTTGTGTCTACCAAGAACAAGCAGCAAGCGGTGTGGGAGGGAGAGACGTTAACCCTTTTCTGCAAGGCAGATGGGGCTGAAAGTCCCCTGTCCGTGACCTGGTGGCACGTCCCACAAGACCAGACACAGCCAGAGTTTGTGGCTGGCATGGGGCAGGATGGCACCGTGCAGCTGGGTGCCTCCTACGGCGAGCTCGATAACCCCAGCAACACAAGGCTGGAGAAAATGGACTGGGCCAGCTTCCAGCTGAAGATCACCTCCACCACCGTCACAGACAGCGGCACGTACGAGTGCAGGGTGTCTGAGAGGACCCGGAACCAGGGCAGAGAACTGAACTGGACTCAGAAGATATCAGTCACTGTGAAACCTCTGAGTAAGTGTCAGGGAAATCCTTCCTAAACTTGCATAGCGTTGGCCTCTTCCTTTTGCAGTGGAATGCAGCGGAATTGGACTGTATGTCATCCTGAGTCCCTCGTTATGGCACAGGTGCCCCAGGACAGAACAGAGTCTCTGGCTACCACATGTGTCTGTCCACTGATCTCATCTTTATACAGATCATCTTTCCAGTGCAACTTGTAAGTTGTTATTCGAGGCTAAAAAACAAAATCATATGAATTGGAGTAGACTTACATAGAAGAGTTATGCCAGTTGGAGCTGAGCCTCGTACATTCAGGCTTCTGACAGCTGCAGCCCTGGGATTGCAGAGTCTCTCCCAGCATGTGCGAAAGAGAATTACTGCCCCCGAGAGTCGGGGTAAGGGGACGAGGCCAGCCGGCGGGGCTGGGGAGCGCTCCACCCACTCAGCAGCAGCTGTCTAAGCAGCAGACCGGAGAAACACTGCCTGTTTGTTGTCGCTGCTGAGAACACTCTTAGCAGAGGGTCAGCTTTAGAAAACCAAGGTCAGAATTCAGGACAGACTGTACTGTGAATCAACTTCTACCCCCAAATATTGGATACTCCCAATGTATGAACACATGGTTCAGTGTGACGAGGCGGTGACTAGGGAAACTTGGGAGCCCTGTACCTGGATTTGATGACCGTGTCTGAAATTCTGTTTCACATTTCTGCCCACAGAGTCAAGTTTGCAAGTTAATCTGTTGAGTCGTCAACCACAAGTGAAATTAACAAACACCTTCGACCTGTCCTGCGTCGTGAGGGCTGGCTACCCTGACCTCAAGGTTCCACTCACTGTGATGTGGCAGTTCCAGCCAGCTGGGTCTCGAGACTTTGATCTGCTTGTTCGAATTGCCCATAATGGCACAATCGAATGGGGGGACTTCCTACCCCAGTTCCAAAAGAAGACGAAGGTTTCACAGTCTTCGTTTCTTTCTCAACTCCTAATCCATGATGCCACCGAGGAGGAAGCAGGGGTTTATCAGTGTAAAGTAGAAGTTTATGGTGGACATTGTCTTCACACAAACGGCCCCTCGAGGGCTTCTGCCGTCTCACACCCCCTGAGGATAGCCGTCACTCTACCAGGTGAACACCACTTGAAATTAATCCTTGCTTTTTTTTTTTTAGTAAACATTTTTCCCGTTTGGGGTAAGGTATAGAATTAAAGCATGAAATACCTTCTCCTCATGTTTGTACTGTGTAAGTAAGCATCATACATAAGTGATATCCAGGAAAGGAAGGGGAGTAAATTAGGAGTTTGGGATTAACAGATACACACTACAGTATATAAAACAGATGAACAACAAGGGCCTCCTGTATAGCACAGAGAGCTACATTCAATGTCTTTTAATAACCGATAATGGAAAAGAATCTGAAAAAGGATATATATATATATATATGTATATGTATATATATATACACACACATATATACACATGCACACTCATATATATAAAGCTGAATCACTTTTCTGTATGACTCAAACATTGTAAATAACTGTATTTCAATTTAAAAAAAAGCAACCAGAAATAGAAACAAAAGCAAAACAAAAAAATAATGATATCCAGTTTAACGTTAAGCTAATATGCACAAAATGGGCACGCTGGTTGTTAAAACATTGAAATACTTCCACACTGACTAATAATAACTGTTGCCTCTTCCCCATTTCCCATCAGTCCCCACCACTCAGCAACAAAAGGGCACGATGTGGCACAGCAAAGGACCCTAAGGCTGGTCAGTGGTGAGGCGTTCTTTCAGATTGGTCACTGGCCATGCCTTACGGTCATTAAATGTTTTGAATGTCTCCCCTAGTAGTATGGGTAATAGAAATTCCGTTAGAACACATTTATCCACTTATTTTTCTGTGTTACTGTTTAAGATTAGAACATTTATGTTTATAGTCAACACGGTTTTCTTTGTCAGTTGGTCCTAGAGCACAGAGCATAAAAGTAAGACATGACCTTCGCAAATTCTGTGCCGTGTGTCTTGCTCCGAGACTTCCATTCTCCTACGGCAGAGTGTGCAAGAGCCTTTGTTGTCATTTAGATCTGACGAGCACTGGATAGCAGCATCACTTTGCACAAGACGTGTAATCTGTCCAAACCTAGTGACCCCATGTGTAAACTGCGGATGTGCAATTTAAAGGTGGTGACGTGGCAGGTACAGTGCCTGACATGCCAAGCTGATGCTCAGACGTGGTAGCTGTCAGTGTTGTCTCTGCTACCGAGCGGTACTTCTGGGAATAGCAATGATCTCCTGCTGATTAACTTGTGCCTTAACTTACTTGTCCTTTCTGTGGTATTTGAAATTGTTGGTCCAATCCTTCCTTCTTGAAACTTCTTTTTTTCTTGGTCTTAATAACACAGGATTTTCTTGGTTTCCTTCCTAGCACTCTGGCTGCTCCTTCTCAGTCTCTTTTGCAGAATCCTCCCCCTCCTCTGATTCTTCCCTTTGGGTTTCTTCCTCAGTGAGCTCTCTTTTCGTTCTGTACAGTCCCCCGAAGTGGGCTTATTCCCAGAGTGGGTTAATCCCCTGGATTCAACCTATATATTAACAGTTCCCAAACCCATTATCCTGAAAGACTTTTCTTTGGATCTCCAGGCTCATCTATGCAATTGCCTCCAAGACGTGTCTACGCTCAATATGTCAAAACATAAGTACACCATTATTATCCCTCCAAGCTACTCCTCTTACATTGTTCTCTGTGTGTCCCCACCATCTCCCAGTGGCCCAAGTAAGAAACCTGAGTCGTCCACCACTCCTCCACGTCCACCTCATGTCCAGACTCCCATAGCATGACAGGCAAGGTCCTTTATAATTTGGTACATTTATGTCCTTCCACTGTCCATCTTGACCTTGAGCTCCAGCCACACGGAACTACCTGCAGTTCATCAAGCACTCTACGCTCTCTCTCATCTTTAAAGTCTTTGTTCAAGTTGCTTCTTTTGTGTGGAATCCCTTAATATCTCCATCAGATTAATTCCTATTAAACCTTAAGACTTAGCTTAGAGATCTCTCCTTCAGGAAGCCCCCCCCCCCCCACTCCCACGTTTGGGTTAGATGGTCCTGCCGTGTGCTGGGACGGCCACCTCTGCACACCTCTGTCCCGCTTGGGTGACACAGTCCTGTCCTCTCTCAGCGGCTGTGCCTGTGCCAGTCTCTCCCTCTAGGAGGTAAACCCACTGAGGGGAGGCATCCACAGAGCCTGGAATAGCCTGGCACGTAATATAGCATGTGCTTAATAAACGTTTATGGAAGGAAGAGTAAGGGGGCTTGCTGACAACATCAATAAGCCGTTACAGAGTAGAACTGGTCATGTCAGCAAGAAGTTAAGAATAAGATTCGGAAGCCAGGTTTTACTCTTCATCTTTCTGACAAAGCAGAAAATCTCCGGGGCTAAAGGATGGTTGACTACCTATCCATACAGTGTTCCCACAGCTGAGTGGCTGCAAAGAGACGCACAATTTTAATAGCTCACATACAGCTTCCTCTTGTTTATGCATGTTCGCAGGCGATACAACTAGGCTTAGGCAAATTGTGAATCCAGACGTACACTGGATAGTGACCCCACAGGCAAAGTGTTACATGGCCACTTGCTCACCATTCGATTTATGAAATGCTACAGATGTCTGTTCCCAAATACTGAAGCATTATCAAGTGGAAGAGATCGACTTTGCTGGATGATGCTTCCTCCCCGCCCTCCCCTCCCCATCCCACTCCTCCGGGGCAAGGGCAGAACCAGGACCCATGGGCAGAAGTTATGGGGAGGTAAAATTCAACTTGATTGCAGAAAGAATTCTCTAGTGGCAGAGCTGTCCAAAGATGGAATGGGTGCTTGGTTAGTTAGTGAGTTGTTCGGAGGCTGCAGGAGCAGTTAGTGGGGCTGCTCAAGAGGGAATTCACACATCTGATGGATGTAGGAGGCATTGCCTTTGTTGACCTCTCATGTCCCTTCTGCCTTCTAGTTCTCTTTTTCTAGCAAAGTAACGAAAGTAACTGTTACCATTCTTTTCATTTAGAGAGCAAGCTGGAAGTGAATTCAAGCAGTCAAGTCCAAGAGATCTCCATCAACTCTAACACTGACATAGAATGTAGCATCTTGTCCCAGTCCACTGGCAACCTCCAGTTAGCCATTATTTGGTACTTCCATCCCATTTCCACTGATGCATCCTGGCTGAAGATCCTGGAAATGGACCGAACCAATGTTGTCAAATATGGGGACGAATTTCAGAGCCCACGGAGAAAACAAAAATTCCATGCCGAGAGAGTTTCCCAAGGCTTGTTTCAGCTGCACCTTCTGAACGTGGAAGACAGCGATCAGGGCAAATACTACTGCGCTGTGAGGGAATGGCTCCGGTCCGCAAACAGCACTTGGCACCAGCTTGGAGAAAAGCAGTCAGGTCTAACGGAATTGAAACTCAGGCCCACAGGTAAACCTCCAAGGGTGTCCTCACACATCTTTCTGCAGAACTGCCGCCTTCTCTTGGGCAGCTGTTCTACGAAGTGATTATATGAAGGTGAAACTGTGACCTAGAGTTGTAGGAATAGTAGCCACCTGCACGAGGACCACAGGACCGGGTGGCCCACCAGAGGAGACAGGGGTCACTTACGGTGAGTCGGTCTGAGATTTGGAGGTGGCTGGACGGGAGCAAGTCTCTGAGAGTGGTTTGCATCTCAGCCCGGCAGCCTGGTCTCTGCAGCTACCCGGGGTACCGTATCTCCCGATCTCTGTAACAGCAAGCTGTGTCATTCCAGTGGGGCTCTACTGTAATTTGGCAGAGAAAGAGTAACACGAAGCATATTTCTCCCACTGTGAACAGAAACCGTACAACTCTATAGGGATGTGTGGAGAAATTGCTTTTCAACATTTGGCTGCCTAAACATAAGGCAAATAAGAGCAGTTAGCTGTTGGAATGGCCTAGTGAGGGCGTCTTCTCCACCTCAGGAGGCCTTTAAAAATGCAGTAGGAGTTCCATCCCTCTGCACTGGTCCATGAGCGCTGTGGTCTAAACGTGGGCAGGGTTGATTAGATCTGTCAGTGTTAGTTCGGTCACCTCCAGCATTGATTAAAATTAAATGAATGTCACAGCTAAGGTTTGGGAACTGGCCAAGATCCAACAGCACGATGCAAATAAGTTAATCCAGTCTGGTGCCGAAAATTCTATTTTCAATGTAACATCAAAAAATAAGATTATAATGAACGTTGCCATGGGTTAGGCAGTTAGGGATCCACTGAGGCACCGCCTTCAGGAGCTCTCAGTCTGTTGGGAGCAGCAGGGGCGAAGTAGTAACCCGGCGCCAGGGTCTCTTCCTGCCGCTCCGGCCCCCGTTCTCCATGTTCTCCAGACCCCTTCTCCTCGCCCTGCTAAATGCAGGTGTCCTCAGGGACACCTAAGCCCATTTTCCTCCTTACTCTCCGCTGTCTTCAGAACCACTTAAACACTGCCTTTGTTCCAACTACCACCTTCAGTGAAACAGCCCTCAGTCTTAGCCCCCTTCTCCTGAACTCCAGGCCCTCCTACCCAACTGCCTGCTGCACATTCCTGCTTGGCTCCTACCCAGCATGTCCCAAATCATCCTTATGTCCCACGTCATCATCATGGTGTTCGCATCTTAGCCATCCCGCAAGACTCACGCACCCTTCATTCTCCATCTGTGTGGCCAACGCCCCTTTCTCCTGGTGTACCAAGACAAACTGTGACAGGGTGTGCCCACCTCTTTACAAAGCGCACACCACTTCTTGACTCTAGCCAACACTTCCCATTCAGAAACGCTGGCCCTGTGCTGTCCAACCTTTTAGTACATCAAGGGATGCCTAAAACCTTTTTTGGTGACATCTCTCAGTTTGAGAATGTCCATAATGATTTCAAATTCTCTTAAAATCCTGAAGATGTCGAATAAGACATATCTGTGGGCTGGGTGTGTTTGGCTGGGGGTAGCCAGCTGTGCACCCTGGTGTGGGAAGTGAGTTAAGGAAGAAGCCCCAGGGAACAGTACTGAGAAGGATTTGTCAGACATGCAGGAGGGATATTTTCTCTGAAATCAGTAGAGGAGAAGAGTTCAGAAGTAAACAGATTTCAGTGGCAGAAACCGCAGAGAGGACAGAAAAGACTAGAGGGTCTCTTGAGCTGGGAAATTGAGCCTTTATTGGGTACTTTGGCCAGAGTGTAGTGGTGGGGTTGGAAGGCTGATTGCAATGGAGTAGGGAGTAATTTGAGGTGAAGAAGGAGAGACAGGACCACAGAAACTATTTCACATGCTCCTCCATGAAGAGAAGGAGAGAGTAAAGATGGTAACTAAAAAAGAACCCCAGATTGGACAAAGCTGTTCTTTTCAAGACAGATTAATAAATCTGTTTGTGGTAGAGTTGAAAATTTAGTGCATACTGTAGTTTCTTTGTTTTGTTGGAACTAATCTAGCCTTCTTTCCAAGTTCTCACCTGCTGGTGATCTGGGGAACATTTTTAAAAAGTAAATGTCAAAATCTTTTTAAAACTTAGTCTAATCCAACAACGTAGTCTCTAACACATGGATAAAGATGTTCGGTCTCTCGGATAGCCTCCTCGTTCCTTGTGTCTATACCTGAGGTGACACACCTGAGTGTATGGGAGGAGGGTCATTTGCTTAGAAAAAGGGGCAGTGGTGGCATATTCAACTTGAAGGGAGGCTGGAAGTGTTGAAGGGCCCCTCTGGGAAGCAGAAGAGAGAGCTGACCTGGGAGAATTAAGGGCAGCAGGACAGAGTGCCCACCAAAGCTGGGTGGTTTTTCGTGGCAGGTCCAGTAGGCAAGAGGGAGGCTGAAGAAGGGAAGTGGCTGGCTTGATTCACAGTAGACAATGTTCTGGCAAATATGGAAGGAGGACAGGGGTCAAGGAAAAGCATTCACAGTGGAGGACCTGATGTCGTCTTCAGCGACAGCTGGACTGTTCAGAGGAGGTGTCCAATCTGAAGTGTGGGTTCCTCTCTAACTTATGGCCATTTTATTTCCTAGGAAGCAAGGTACGTGTCTCCAAAGTGTACTGGACAGAAAATGCCACTGAGCACAGAGAGGCGGCCATCCGCTGCAGCCTGGAGAGTGCTGGCAGCCCAGCCTCCCTGTTCTCTGCGACGTGGTACCGGAACAGAGGAAATCCTGCAAGTGAGATGCTGGTGCACCTGCAGCAGGACGGCTCACTGGAGTACGGTGAAGAGGGGCTCAGGAGGCGCCTGCTCTCATACCGTTCATCCCCTACAGACTTTGTCCTGCAGTTTCAGCGGGTGGAGATGGAGGATGCGGGCATGTACTGGTGCAAGGTGGCAGAGTGGCAGCTACATGGCAACCCAAGCAAGTGGGTCGCCCAAGCGTCAGATGAGTCACAGCCTGTGGTGCTCACGGTGCTGCCTTCAGGTAACTAGGGATCCCCCAGCCGTGGCTCTTGGCTGGGAGACTCTTTGTCTCTCCTCCTGTGCTCTCCCTCCAGCTGTATTTTGCTTCTTTTCAGGCTGAAAACAATGTACAGACTCCCTGAAGAAAATGACTTTGCCCTTTCTCTCAGTAGTGACTCATCTGGACAGATAAGATCTACATGAGGTTTTGGCATAGTTTTTTCCTTTTTACTGAAGTATAGCTGGTTTGCAATATTGTATTAACTTCTGGTGTACAGCACAGTGATTCAGTTATACGTATATTTATATTCCTTTTCATATTCTTTTTCACTATGGTCTATTACAAGTTATGAATATAGTTCCCTGGCCATACAGTAGGACCTTGTTGTTTATCTGTTTTATGTGTAGCAGTTTGTATCTGCTAATCCTGAATGTCAGGGGCATCTGACCTCTTCTCCCACTTCCCCTCTTAAACAGAAGAAGCCATCAACATCGTATCCCTTTAAGTAACCAAATAATGTTTGAAGCAGACATCCTTACCTCTTAGCTGATTCTCCAGTCTCAGAAAGCACATCTACAGTGGGGGTGGGAATGAGGAAGAGGGACATGGGGACTTTATGTCTGATCTGGCTGAGCCAAAATCAGCCACATCTAAATGCTGCCTGAGTCATAAACCAATCAACCAAAGAAAAAAAGCCTCTCTCAATGAGTAAGTGCCAAGCTTCTTACCTATGGGTTCAACAAACTACCTTAACCCTGAGAATGATAGATGTTTGGCGTGCCTCTCCTAATTGCACTTTGAAAGGCACCAAGGAAGGAAATGGGCCCTGTGGAACTTGTCTGTAGGCTCCAGCACGGGAGGCAGTGACTTGAAGACCATCAGCCAAAGGGTGACCCTTCTCCGTGTGGGAAGGTCGTCCTTGTTGTGCTGAGCGCCCAGCTTCCGGAGGCATGCGGAACAAGAGGTTGTGGAGGAGAGGGCTTCCTTCCAGCCAGTGCAGTGCCAAGCCTATAATAGGCATTCATTAAGCAAAACTGTCTCCAGCTAGACCAGAAAATCTCCCCCGGTGATCAATGAGCCACAATGAGATGCCATAGCCAGCTGATTCTCTGAGCCATTTCTTTCCGATGGGGTTTACCAAGAAGGTGAGAGGTGAGCTCTATGTTAAACTTACAGTGGGAAAGGGTCACTGGAGAGGCAGCGGTGTGGTCTTCCTGCCCCATACAGGGAAGGGTTAAAAGGATCGGTAAAGATAACGTCTCTACAACACCAGCTAGCTCCTGGGACACTCCATGGGAGGGAGAGCGTGCTAGGGAATGAGAGGTACCTTTTCAGAGTAGGCATACGTGCATCCCAGCCCCAGCAGGGCTTCTGGGGGGGAAGTCAGTTACCTAACTTATTCCCTGAGGGGTCATCATTCTCCTCCCACCCATTCTTCAGCAGAATTTTTATTCCAAGTATCCAGGCAGAATTTATCTTCCTATGAGCTTTTCTTCCACTCCAACAATTATAGGAAGTCCCACACCCTGAACACATTCCATCCGTGTTTTCCCACTGGAATTCCCAGGCCCTGTAGAATCAGCAGTTTCTGCAGAATAAACAGACAATAACTGTAAAAAGTCTATATTCCGTGACTAAAAAGCACCTCTCTTCTGAGACAGATGGGGTCCTTCATAGCGTATATTTACTGTTAGTCTTTGTGGAATTCTTATAAAACAGGTGTGAGGTTTTAAGAAGATGAGCTCTGGAAAGAAAACGTGACAAGCTAAGTAGTCTTTGTATTCTTCACAACTGAAGAAGCTTGGAAGCCTGTGCCACGGCGACCTGAGGGTTTCCACTGTGAGCACCGGCAGGTGTTCCCAAGGAAATCCTTCTCTTAGAGCATCTCGCTTCCTCTACCTGGCTGGTCCTTTCTGGTAGGTGGGTAAGCAGTATGGGGCGATGAAAAATCCCAGGGTTTGGAAGGAGACAAGCCTAGGCTCAAATTGCAGCTCTGTCACCTACCTACTCGCTGTGAAATCATTTCCTGGTTACCTAACCTCTGTGAGCCTCAGCTTTCTCATTAAATGAGAATCATAATAGGAATTCATGTAAAGTATCTGGCGCAGACCCCGGCATATTCTAAGTGCTCAACAAATGTCAATTCCTTTTCCCCTTATGTCTCAAACGTGCCGCACACACACACATATGCACCCACATGCACATATACAGGTACATATACACATACGTATATATGACAAAATATTTAAATTTGTTCAGTGAATAACTATATGGGGTCCTGGGGCACACAAAAATGTGTTACAGAGTCTGTTCCCACAGAGCTCAGAGTCCGGTGGGGGAGGTAAAGTCCAACATGATAAGGTGTCGTTAAAGAAATGGTCTCAGGAGACTAAGGAAGGAGCAGAGAGAGGCAGGGCTGAGATGAAGGGCTAGGTGGGGAGGAGATCTGGGAGAGTTCCGAGAGTATGGGGCCTATAAAAAGGAAGACACACGTTTTAGGAAAAGGGAAGGATATGCAAGATGATCAGAGAAACTGTGTTAGGACGGCCAGAGATGAGGCTAGTGAGACGGAAAGGGTGTGGATCTCAATGGGTCTTGTGTAGGAAGCTAGGGAAGGTGAACTTTATCCCGGAAGTTAGAGTGTCATTGCACAAGTTCAAGCAGTGGGGGGTGACCCATCAGATTTGCATTTTAGAAAGCTCCCCCTGGGAGTGGTGTTAAAAATGAATTGAAGTTGGGGAGGGTGTAGCTCAATGGTAGAGCTGCTGCTTAGCATGTGTGAGGTCCTGGGTTCAATCCCCAGTACCTCTGTTAATTAATTAATTAATTAATTAAACCTAATTACCACCCCCCAAATTTTTTTTTTAATGAATTGAAAGGGAGGAAGGCACGAAGCAGGAAGAACTATTTGAAATTGATTGTGGGGACCCAGGTGAGGCATGATGAAGTCCTGAATTAAGGCAGTACCCAGGAGTGCTGAGAGGACAGGTGCTCATATGAGGAGACACAGTCTTCAGGATTTAGAGGATGAGGTGTATATGGAAGGTGAATGAGCAGAAGAAGAGACTCAAGGGTGAGTGCACAGTGGGGACACTCACCAAATGAGGTGATACAGAAGAAAGATCTGAAGGGGAACATTAGTTCAATTTTGAATAAGTTGGGCTGGACCTGAGTTTGGAGTACTGGAAAATTATCCAGGGAGATCTATCCAGTAGGCTTTGGAATTTCCAAATGAGATCTCTGCCAGAGTTACAGAAGTCATCATCTTACAGCCTATAAAGATGTCCAAGGATGGACCCCTGAGATACACCACTGTTTATCCGGGGGCTGCAGAAGAGGGGCTATGAAGGAGAATGGAAAGCATAGCCTAGAGGTAGGAGAACCAGGGTTCGGTGGTATCACGGAAACCAAAGGCAGGACAGATATCAGGAGGGAAGGCAGAGCCAACAGACTCAACTGGTGCAAAGAGGCCAATTAAGATGAAGATGGGAAAATATCCATTGGTTTAACAAGATAGGGCAATTACAGAAAAGTTGTGAGAAAAGTCAGACTGCGGTGAGAAAGTGGACACGTCAAATCCAGATTATGCTATCAAGAGCTTTGATGCCAAGGGAAAGAGAGAAAACAATGACAAATGTCAGGAGGTGCAGTGAAGCTTTGCTTTGTTCTGTTTTGGTTTGGAGATGGTAGGGACTCGAGCACATTTACATTCTGGAGGGAGAAGAGCCAGTGGAGAAGAAGAAGATGAAGATTAGAAGAGAATGGACATTACTGGCAGTCTAACATCTTGCATGAACTTACACCACCTCCTGATTGGAATGCTCCTTCATGTCATCTGTCCCTGCTCAACACTTACTAATCCTTCACCGACCAACGTAACTGCCACTTTCTCAGCAACTTACCTTAGTCTCTTAGTCATCACACCTGTTTATCACCCATCATCAGTGCCAGACTATACATTGTGAGAAGGCTAAGACTGTCTGGTTCTCAGCAACAGCATAATGTCTGGCACAAAGAAGGTGCTCAAATACTTACTGAATTCACAGTATAATTGCACTCCTGGTAAGGACCAGCTCTATGTATTAATAAGGTCCATGTCAAATATAATAGGCTACGAATTCTCACTTCTCAAATGGTTTCCCACCACCTCTGCTTGGCAGTTCTGGGTTGGCTTAATTTAGGACTGTTTAAGAGAACTGTGAAGCATGTGGCTAACGTGAAGGCAGAGAAGTTGAGAGGTACTTCCCTGGTGGAATGCACCTCACATTTTCCTCTCCATCTTACATCCTTGGCTGTGACCAAGCCAAAGCAGGGGCTACAGCTACCTGATTCTAGAGAACTCGCTGTGATTAATTAATAGGCAAGGTTCTAAAGCTTTAGGGGGGCTGGATTATTTGTAGCAGTACAGTATTTATTACTATTTCCCAGATTTTCTTTGGGTAAGGCTGTATTTAGAAGTGGATCTTCAGAAGAGCTATGGGCCCCTATCACCCTGGTGTTTCTGGAGGGAATTTGTCATTTGTCTGTGCTCCCTGGTGCCTCCAATAAGGCCTGGCACACAGTGCTCAGCTCAAAAAAAGCTTGATGAATGAATGAGCAAGTGAGTCCTCAATGGAGGTGAAGCGAGCGCTGTCAGAGGTTCACTTACTCTGAGAGGCTCTTGTATCAGGTTCCCTAACCCCACTTTGACTTCTTGGCTGGAGCCGCCTCTCCCACGTGGCCACACCTGGCACGGCCAGTTGCCCAAGTCTGGGTTGCATTAGGGGAGGAGTTGGTAGGGGCTTCAATATCTTCTACCTTTCTTCTAAAGTCAGTGTTAGAAAGAAATTCTCTTAGTGATAGGTTTGGCCACGGGTAGAAGCAGGTTATAAACTAAACCTCGTGATGAAGTGTTCCCATTACATTTTTGGCTCTGTCTTACAGGCCTTGTACTCCGAGCCCTGGGCACTTACTCGGATTGATTCAAAATGCCAAACCTTAATGGTTTTGCATGTCACTAATACTAATCCAGATCTGGGCGAGAGGCAGATGGTGGGAATGGTGACTGTGGGATCCAGAGCAAACACTGCCCTCCCGGGAGAGGTCATTTAGAAGCACTGGAGCTGACAGTTCCTAGCTGGTGTCCAATTCAGCACCGCAAAGAGCGCCCTTTGTCGACCTTTGATGGCAGATTGCTCTCAGTGGAACGGACTCCTCCCCATTTAGACAGTCAAGCCCTCTGGCAGTCCCTTCATGCAGTCCCTTCATGCAGAAGGTGAGAGTGTCAGTGGCAGAAAATCCAAGTGCCAGATTTCTACCTCCTATGTGCTGGTTCCATCTCCCCATCATCACACCATCATCCTAGCAATGGCGACACATGGGTGGCATGGACTCTTGTCTCCCAATTCTCTGCCTCTCATGATTAGAAAAGGAAGCCACAGTCTCCTAAATAATTGCTTGACTCTCCGCTGAATGTCACTCAGCCCTGGGGACAGAGAGATCAGAGATTTAAGGGAAAGACTTGGCCTGTGGAAGAACATGGCCAAGCCTGTGGTCCCTGAGTGAGGAAATCAGCAGACTCAGCTCTGTTTTCTGCCTGGTCACTTGGGAAGAAGTTGCCTATGATTTCCCTAACTTTCTCAATAGCACTCTAGCTGGTATTTATTCCTTGCCGACTCAACAGATGGGCTAGACACTGTTTAATGCTTTATTCGGCATTATCTCATCACGACTCTACAAATTATTATCCTCATTTGATTGACAAGGAAACTATTAGAGAGGATGAGTAAGTTGTCCAAAATCAATGATGGTTAAGCTGAAGAGCCAGGACTTGGACCCAGTTCTCTCTGAGATGTAGTAGGGGCCCAGTCACTACTCTGCACACAGCGGGAGGGTATATTTCAAGTGGTAGAGTGTGTGCTTAGCATGCACGAGGTCCTGGGTTCAATCCCCAGTACTTCCCTTAAAAAAACTAATTAAATAAATAAACCTAATTACCTTCTTCCCCCCAAAAAACAAACAACAACAACAACTACTCTGCACATGAGTTGTGTAAAGTAGCAAGGCCGGAACCCTCACCCACTGGTCTCTATAGCTCCGCTCTCTTTCAGCCTTGCAGTCTATTCCTCCTGCTTAGACGTATGCCTTCAAATGTATTCAGATGAGACCCGGGAGAATTACTGTAGTCAAGCAGGGCCTTGGAGGGAAGGGCCAGGTAGGATGTGGAGAGGGGCTGATAAAGAATTCAAACTCCTGCTTTATCGTTTGCCCACACTTTCAAAGACAAAAACCAAATTTAGGATGGAGAATATAAACGAGACCAGAGAGAATCCAAGCAACAAAGCCCTGCAGCTCCTTCCCTGCTCAGAGCTGCCAGCCTAATGTTCAGTGATGGTCTCCTCGGTGTAACATGACAGCAGCAGCGCCTGGGTCCCTGGGTGTGGAAGTCACTCATGCAGTTGACTCATTCTTTAGTCCCCATTGATGCCCAAGTGCTACGCGGGAGAAAAGATGCATGAGACGTAGGTTCTGTCCTCCAGGAGTTTTCTTTGCAGAATTTGGACACGTTTAGATTCTTTCTTGACTTCCAACAAAGAGATGTTCTTCAAGGTGCGAAATGCATCAGCAATGCCAAAAGTGAAATTCTTGCAGCGTGAGGTTGGTCAAAATGACCTTTAAACCTGTTGTCTTTATCTCTAAGAGTCTGTAATCCTATGAATTCTATGGCTTAACCTCTGAGGAAGAAATTGCTTATGTCATTATGATTTTCTAATAACAGCTCAGCTATTGTTAGCATCAGATTTTTCAGAACAGCCCTGATTTCAAATATCCTGTCGTATATAATGTAGTCGGAAGACTACATTTAGTAGTTGGTGTCTTGGTGTCCTGCATCAAAAACTGTAAATACCCCTCCTTTGACTAGTAGCTTGAGGCTCTCTTTCCTGGAGCCTGCGGTGTGTGCAGTCTTCCCTGGCTGCGTGGCCAGGCCCTGACTGCTTCAGGGCTGTTTGTCCGTGCTCTGAGTGTCCGTGTGCTGACAGGGCTTCCCTGAGGACTGCAGCTGCCCGATGGCTGGGTGGCCGTGTGCTTCAGCCGGCATTTATATCGGAGCGTTTGCCCACGTGGTTGCCGTCAATCCAGTTTAATTCAGATCAGCAAACGTTACCAAGGAGGTGCGCGAGGCACTGCAGAGGCTGGAGAAACAAGCGACACTATCAGACATACTCCAATGACCATGATGATAAAGATGGTTAAAGGGAACACAAGAGGTCTAAACAAAGGCAGGTGTGAGAAGTGGAAAAAAAGAAGAGGAAACTGTGCCTGAGGCCAGGTGGGAAGACAAGTGTGATGGGGAGCTAGGCCAGCAGGACCCAGGGGATTACGGTGTAGAGAGCATGCCCGGTGGAGGCGACAGTAAGAATAATGGGAGGGGACCGAATGCGGGGGTGCCTGGGGACTGCGAGGCTGATTTGGAGATTAAGGAAGGGGGGGTGCTTCTCACTTGCGGGTGCTGTGGTTTTATAAGGACAGTGCAGAGTGAGTGTGTGTGTGTGTGTGTGTGTGTGTGTGTGTGTGTGTAAGAAGCAGCGATGGGAATAATGGTTAAAAATTCAGGACCGGCAACAGAGTTGGGAACGAGGGTTGAATTATAGATATCTTTTCTGCGGAAAGAAGATTAAAGGAGAGATTTTCTTTCTTGTTTTGTTTTTCTTTCTGGCTGTTAGTTTTAAGTAGGTCATCGCAACCTCTGGTGGTTGGAAATCGCTGGGCGAGAGGGAGTTGGGCTGGAGGAGCGCCGACCTGCAGCTCTCCTCTCCCCGCACCCTTTCCTCACTCCTCGCGTGTGATTTAAGGGGCCGACTGCTATGTGGCCCCCGTGACTTTCACATATATTTGCCTGTAACAATAAATCCCAGAAGTGTTAACAATTAATTCGTACAAATACGTTGGAGACTAATTATTCTTTCTTTCCCCCCTGTTTGCTGCAGAGCCAACATTGCCTTCCAGGATCTGCTCGTCAGCACCTCTGCTCTATTTCCTCGTCATCTGCCCCTTCGTGATGCTCTTTCTTCTGCTCATTTCCCTCCTCTGCTTATGCTGGAAGTCCAGGAAGTTATCCACGCTGAGTCTAAACGCGCAGAAAGAAAAGGACCTCTGGGTGGGCTTGAAAGGGGCTGGAGGCAGGACCACAAACAGGACGGAAGAGGATGATGAAGACAGTTGAATCCCCAGAGGCACCTGCAGTCCTTTGGAAAGAGTGTGGGCTTTGGAACTGGCCTGACCAGGATATGAGTGACCCCCTGGTTCTGTCCTCTGTGTCTGGCCTGGGGCAAGTTCCCGAGGACTCAGAGGGAACATTCGTTGAGCGCGTATGTAGTGCCGGGCACCGTTAATTGTTTCTTCCTGTGTTACCTCGCCTACCCCTCGCACCCCCCCAGGAGCCAGGTGGCACCGTTACCCGGTACCTGTTTCACACTTACCGTATCTCCCAAGGCTCAGGCTCCTGTCTGTGAGGAGAGGAGCCCCTCCCTCACCCAGTGCTGGGGATTAAATGAGATCCCTGGGCAAAACCCCAGGCAAGGCTGCCCTCTGCTCGCCTCTCTTGTGTCTCTGATTCCCTGGAGAACACTCAGGGTCCAGCCACACTGGCTTTAAGTAATCTTCTGCCTCCGGATAAGAGGCCGAGGGAAGGATCTGATGTCAGCAAGGCAAAAGGAGTTGAGAATGTGCCCTTCATTTATGTCAGATCTGCCTCCCAACCAGACTGTGACTTCCTGCAAGGCAGAAATCCCATTCTGTCCTCCTTTCATCTCCAGCCCATTATAAATGCCACTCAAGGGCCAGTTCTGCACAGTAGATGTTTAATCAACATTAGTTCTTGAACGAAATGATAAAGCATTTTGTAGCCTGAGTTTCTTTCTTTTTTCTTTTTTCCATAAGACTTATTACATCATTGCTAAGGAGAAACTTCAAAAAAAGTTTTTTTAGTGGCGGTACTGGGGATTGAACCCAGGACCTTGTGCGTGCTAGGCATGCACTCTACCACTGAGCTACACCCTCCCCCCTGTTTTTAAATTTTTTTGGAGAGGGGGAGGGTGTAGTGGTAGAGCATGTGCTCAGCATGCACAAGGTCCTGGGTTCCATCCCTAGTACCTCCATTAAAACAAACAAATAAATAAAAACCTAATTACCTCCCCACCAAAAACAATAAAATTAAAAAAAAATTTTTTGCGACAGTGCTCCAGTCATCTCCCCAAGACCTCATATCCCCTTTTCCTCCCCACACGCAAAGTCCATCTAGCTCCTGGCTCTTCGTAGCCAAGGTCTTAGTTTCCTTGACCTGACAGTACTGGGTAGCAGGAAAGGGCGTTGGGGTAGTTATCAGAAGGCAGGGGGTCTAACAGCACCACCGTCCCCTCCCACTCTGGCAGAGGCGAGGAGTTCAGGGGGAAGAGTGGGTCAGGTCCATTTCCTCAGCATCCTCTGTTCTCAGCCAGGAAAAGTCAGCCGGGTAGGGTGTGGGGAGTGTCATGGCTAAAGGCTCTCAACAGCTGTCCCCGAGGAGATAACAACTGTCCCCACCAGGCCTGAGGTTCCCCCACCTTTGTTTCTAAGGTGGCTTGGGCCCTGTGGTACCCAGAACTGGAAACCAATCAGTGCCACCTCACAGACTTGAGAAAACACATCTGTTTATTATCTATGTGACCAACGGGGTTGTTTTCACACACGGTAATTTGCATTTCCAAGGAGAGCAATTTATTTTTAATTATTTTATCAGGCACACACGTCCTCTCCAAGCATAATTAGTTCCTTTGCAAGGGAATTATTGGTGGCTGTGAGAACTCCCACTGCAGACCCACCACTTCCTTCAATTCGTCTCCCTTTGTAGCCTCATTTGAAATATTCCAAATGTTTTCTTAAGCAGGCCAGCACGTTTGTTTCTTCTCTCTCAGGTGAGGGAACATATTTTTCAGAAAACAAAGCTAATGCTAAGATTTCTTGGTGTGATACTCACCCCCATCTTTTCCAGAAACCTGGATTTTAATTGGATGTTGAAGAGAAAGAGATTGGATTTAAGCCCTGACAGAATCCGAGTAGATTCTAGTAGTGTCCCAACCTGGGGTCCTTTCTCCCCATTCGCTGTTCCCCATCTGCCTCTGGACCCTGCCTTTCAGCTCTTAGCTCAAACACCAGTCTTCTACATTTGAATTCAAAACAGAGACTGCACGGAAGACACTCAGATATCCCACTACTCCACCCAGAGCAGTGCACGGGAACGATTATCCCCCAGGGAGCCCCTCCCATGTGCCGGGAATGGGATGGGAGGGCTCCAGGGGGTGACTCCACAGCCCTGCTCCCCGGGGACCATCACCCTGTTTGTTCTGGATGCCCTGCTTTCATTAATGGGAACTAGAGCACATTGGATTTTCTAAGAAATCACATCACGCTATTTGGCCTATAGTGAGTTTTCAAGCAACTAAAACCCTAGAGTCTTCTTTTTACCTTTCTGAACTTCTTTAGAATAAAATTTGTTTCCATCTGATTCAGCAGACATTTTACATGAAACCCCTTCTCTCTCCAATTATGCACTTGTTCATTTTCAGGTTTTTTTTTAATTGAAGCATAGTCGATTTACAATGTTGTGTTAAATTCTGATGTACAGCATAGTGATTCATTTTTTAATTTATATATATATATATATATATACACACACATATACATATATACACATATATATATATATTTCTTTTCATATATTTTTCATTATAGGCCATTACAAGGTATTAAATATAGTTCCCTGGGCTATACAGTAGGACCTTGTTGGTTATCTGTTTTATATATAGTAGTTAGTATCTGCAAATCCCAAACTCCCAATTTATCCCTTCCCACCTCCTTTCATTTTTGTTTTTAAAGCTAAACAGAGAACGTTACTTTCACTCAATGATTTTGACTTTTCTATCCTGTGTCACCGCCTGGTTTTGCTTTTGGCTGCTTGTGTTACCAAATCCTCTTTGGCAACTGGACAAACCTCTGTCTCAGGAGTTGGCTACTCTGTAGCCCAGAAGCCAAATGAGGCCCAACATCTGTTTTTTAAAATACAAGTTGTTGGAATACAGGCATTCTCATCTGCCTGCGTGTTGTCCATGGCCGCCCTTACCATAGCATGGCCGGGTTGAGTAGTTGCCACAATAGACTGTGTGACCTACACAGCCTTCTGGTGGGTCATGTTCTATGTATCTTAGCCACATACTGTGTTCCTGGGGAACTTGATTTAACCTGTTACATCTGTATCTGGTATGTACCTGATTACTTCAGTAAAGAATCTTAGGCTCTCTGGATTGGGGTCTAGTCCAAGCGGTTCTGAAGTATGAATCCTCTCCATCACACTCCCATCAAAGATGAGGAACTCACCACCCCTGAGGTATTCCACACCATCCTGCTGAGTTGCAGGACAAGGTAACACAGAAGAAGGAGGCATGAATACGCTCCATTCACTGTTTTCAGTCTGCTGAGGCATGTCGAGGAACGACCGATTTACGGCAGAAGATGAGTGCAGTTGGCAGCAAGTCCTGCACCATAGTAGTTTCTCACAGTCGCACAGGACTTGTTCTTCATCTCAGGTTCACAGCACCCCACGCAAAAGGGCTGCGATTCCTGTCCTGCAGGTGAGAAGCTGAAGCTCGGAGAGGTTAAGTCTCACCAGGATCACCCAGCCATAGGCAGAAGGGCAAGAGCTCAAAATTAGGTCTGCTGACAAGTCCTGGACTCTTTCCCCAATAAATACTGTACTCAAATCCATCACTATTGGAAAAAATCTGGTGATAATGTTATCCACCTCATATGGTTGTTATGAGGATCAAATCAGATACTTACATGAAGATAAGTTTTAAACCATTTCAAGTCATAAATGAATGTCAGCATAACCCAAGGTTTTCCAGGCCTTACCTGTCTGTGCACATAAATGAAATGAAATCAACAGTAATAATCCAAATTCTACTGACTTTTGCCCCAAGCTTATACAGAGTCTTACCATCTAGAAAGTGTTCTTCAAACATTCCTGGAGCTTCTCTAGGATCCTGGGAATTCATCCGAGTTCACAAACAAGTCCACTCTCACATGGTTTCCTGCTGCTCTGTTCAGATCTACAGCTCCCACTGCAGTCAGGATGCTGTAGCACCTGAGATGCCCAAGCTGGACAGTGGCAAGCAAGGAAAAGTACCTAACTCTCATTCTGTCCTTGTGTTACTCTATTTGGATTTCCGTCAAATCCAAGATGGTGGGCGAGGGTTTAACTCAGTGATAGAGTGCATGATTAGCATGTATGAGGTCCTGGGTTCAGTACCCAGTGCTGCCATTAAAAATAAATAAATGAACTTAATTACCTCCCCCCAGAAAACGAAAACAACAAAAATCCAAGATGGCTTGTGCCCCCATGTCTCTAAAGATCTCCTGTGACAACTCCTTCAGCTTTTGCTCAATATCTCCTTTCTCCTTAGGGTCAAGACACCAGCCAGTCTGGAAGTAGTCTGAGAGACAGACTTCACACTGTGCTCTCCATTTCACATTCTTGGCTCCCAGGAAACTCTGTAATGTCTTCATCAGCAGCCCTCTTTCTCCTGCAGGTGGGTCATGCAAATCAGGCTTGAGGGAGGCTCCCCACTCATCGGACAGGTCCAGAGAAGTCGGCATTACCTATAGGTTCAGCTCAGACTTCTGTTACCCTGGCTGTTAATCTTTACCTCCTAATGCAGCAAAGTGCCATGGGCAATGAGAAATGAGACGATGTCACAAAGGAGATGTCATTTAAATTTTAAAATGTCCGGAAATATTTAGACAGGTAAAGTTGGAGTAAACAGTCGTCAAGGGGCAGAGGTAGCCTCGTGTAAAGCACAGTATGTAGAATAGATTTGATTTGATTTAAGCATTAGATTTGCGGAGGGGGGCAATGGGAGATTAACACAGAAACACAGGGGAAGGAAAAGAGATCGTGAACTTGCGCAAGAACTTGGACTTTATTGGATGGACAGGGTGAGCCATTGACTGTTGCTTAGAAGGGAAAGAACAGTCATCCTGTAGGAGGATTGGAAAAGCAGCCGCATGGATGAGGGATGGGGTCGGGGTGGGTACTTTGTAAAATGGAGATAAAACCAATTTTGTGAGAGTTTGGAGAACTGAACAAAATTATCAGCAAGTTTCCAGTATTATGTCAAGCTCATAGAGGTAGCTAATACGTATTTGTAAAATACAATGACACATGTTATGAGATTCTTCTTCAATTTAATAAATACGTGTTGACAGAATTTTCTACTGAGAAGTGTAGAGATAAGAGAGGGTTATGTCGTTCATTATCTTAACTGGCTTTCTGTTTACTTTGTATTTTTGAAACTTGCTTTTATGTTCAATTTACTTGTCAGAAATTTGGAGTTTCTATCATGTCATCTCTGAATCCAAGGTTCCTTCTGCACCAGTTCTGACTGCCAAATGGAGCTATTTTGACTAGAAGCATATTCATCACATTAAACCATTTGCTGAGATGGAGGACCGCATGGGATAAGGAATTATTAATAAGCTCATATGCTGTGAATAACCATTAAATGAAAACCCAAATTCATTACATCAGGATGACTAAATTTGAAAAGACTGATCATATCAAATGCTTGTAAGAATTTGGAGCAGCTGGAATTCAATACATTGCTGATGGGAGTGTAAATCTCTTCAACTATTTTGTAAAACAGGTAGTTTCTAATAAATTTAAATATACACTGACTCTATGGCTTAGCAATTACGTTCCTTACATTACCTGAGAGAAACGAATGCCGATGTCCACTAAGACATACGCAAGGATACGCATAGCTTTATTCATTGTTGCTAAACACTGGAAACAAAACCATTGTCCATCAATAGGTGAATGGATAAGGTATAGTTTATATACATCACAGAATACTGCACAGTAAAAAAATGAACAAATTACTGACATATGTGATGATGTGGATGAATCTTACAGCATTGTTGAGTGAAAGAATCCAGACACAAAATGGCATGTCCTATATGAGTCTACTTATTTGAAGTCCAAGAACAAGCAAAACCTATCTATGGTGACAGAACTCCGAATAATGATTTCCTCTGGCAGGAGTATTGACTGGGAAGTAGCATAAAGGAAGCTTCTGAAGCAACTGAACTGTTTTTTTATCTTTATCTAGGTGATGGCTTCATAGGCATATGCCTCTGTAAAAGTTCACTGAACTGTCTTCCTAAGATTGAGTACTGTACTGTTAATAAATAACTGAAATTAATTCTATATAATTTAATAAATATAAAATATAAATATAATATGCATAACTTAATAAATAGCTTACTACATGTAAGCTTAAACCTGAATTTTTTTAAAAAGCATCTTTTGGGGGAAAGGGGGTTTAACTCAGTGGTAGAGCACATGCTTAGCAGGCATTAGGTCATGGGTTCAATCCCCAGTACCTCCTCTAAGAATAAATAAATACTAAATAAAACTAATTACCTCCCCTCACCAAAAAGATTAAGAATAAAGTAAAATAAACTTTAAAAAATAATTAAATAAAAAGCATCTTTCTTTCAAAAAGTATTTGAGAACCAACTGAATGGCCAACACAGAGAGGGGGATTTTAATATACAAGAGAAATAAGATTCCTGTATTCTACAAGCATTTTCTGATATTTAGCATGTGCCAAGACACACACTAGGAGCAAGGCATGCAGAAATAACTGACATCATCCATTGCCTCCAAGAGAAAAGGAGAAAGGAGTTAATAAATCATGAGGACTGAATCTTTATGACAAATCTGTAAAGAAACTGAGATTAAAGCACAAACCAGGAAAAAGCAGTTAGGTACGGTGCCTAAGGTCACTGAGCACTAAGGGGCAGAGCTGGTGCGTTGACTCCAGAAGCAGCATCTGTCACAGCATGCTTCCTCCGGCTGCAGAGAGCCTGCGCTCTCATTATGAGCAAAGACCTGTACGCGCGCAGTAATGAGAGGCTCATTGGGACCGCACAATGATGGGTGCTTCTTTTCTCCCATGCTCTCTGAGTGCTGATTGGCTCTACAAAGGGGAGACGAATTCGGGCTGGAGGAGCAGGAGACCCCTTTGCACTCCTCGCCTGGGTTCCCACAGATTTCCATCCAGCTCAGAGCATGATGATTGAGTAGTTGCCCTGTGCTGCCTTGTGATGCTGTTCAAACAGACACACAAGAGTGTGTTTCTGTATGATCTCCCGTGACTAAAGGCAGATGCTGTGAGCTCTCGTCTGTCTTTGGGGAATCTTTGTATTGTTTACCGGTCTGTCCGACAGCAGCTATTTGCACCATGCAACTAGCAGCAGGAAATCATTTCAAGAGTCTTCTGTTCTCAATACCCAAGATACGACCGGCCTAATAAAACAATGCAAGTTATCAGAATAGCCTTTATTTCCTATGTGGGGGCCACAAAACCTTCTAGCCCTACAACTGACAAATGGGGATGCTGGTGCGAAAGGCATCGCTATTGAAGCAAAAACTCGAGCAGCGTTACAGGAGACTGAAGGGGCTGTGGGCTGGCCGTAGCTTCCATGTTGAACGTGGGTTACTGGATATGGCTAGTGTTGGCTCCAACACACACACCTCTAAATTCCTTGCTTGAGATCTTGTTCTTGATGGAAGGAAAGTATTCAGTATAGTATTAGGTATGAATTATTCAAATCCAGTAAAATAGGAAACTTCTCACCTGGCAACAGGCCAAATGCAATTGTGATATTTCATAACCCTTCTCCACACACACAAAAATAGTCAACATATCAGTCCTCATAAGGAGTAAGCTGCAGTGAGATAAAATTGAGGCTGCTAACTACTCCTTCTTAGAGTCTTCCAGGGTGACCTTTTGGTCTTTTTAGATGGTATGTCCAATGAGCACTTCCACCAATTTAAGTCAGGAATGTGAGATCTGGATTTGGACTGCTTTAGGTTCAGCTCCTGATGACATCGCTCACTGGCTGGGTCACCTTTGGCAGTTAATCTCTTTGCCCACTTCCCTCGTCCATCAAATGGAGGGACTATCCATTGCTTCAGAGGGTTTGTTGTAGGGATTAAATGAGACGTGCATGTAAGGAAGTTAGAACTCATAAATGTTAGACGTCATTACCATGATTGACAAACTGGCCATATTAATCCTTTCTGCTCCTGAAGAGGCTACCAGTTACCTGCATTTTGCCTCCTAGTTTTTAACACAGTAGTGGAGAGACAGGGTATGGAAATGAAAGGCAAGCCTGGGCTTTGCCACAAAGTGGGATCCTTGCTTGGGTCCACAGTCCAGGAGACTCACTTCAGGAAAGAGAAGTGTAAAAGTTCAGGAAAGAGTCAGGATATCGTAGTAACGTGGACAGAGAAGTGTTTAGAGAAAATTGTCTGAGTGCTTTACAGGTTAAATGAGAAGTCAGTGTAGTTTAGTCCAGGAGTTCCGAGTGAAGATATGCAAATAGAGTGGAATCAGTGGGAAATGAAGTCACCAGAGACTCTTATACTGAGATACTTTATACCTGTATTAATTAGCTCGTTCAATTTACATGTAGATTTGAGTGCAAATGGCACATTTGGAAAACAAATGTTATGGCAGGTAGCAAACAATTAGCTTGGAAATTTGTATTAGTCTGCTCAGGCTGCCATAACAAAACACCATCAACTGGGTGGCTTAAACAATGGAAATTTATTTTCTCACAGCTCTGGAGACTGGGAAGTCCCAGATCAAGGTGCCAGGTGATTGGCATGGACCTTCTTCCCGGCCTGTAGACTGTCAGCTTCTCACTGTGTCCTTGTGTGATGGAGAGAGACAGAGACTGGGGGAGGGAGGGAGGTCAGAGAGAGGCTCTCTGGTGTCTCTTCTTAAGAGGACACTAATGCCATCATGAGGGCCCCACCTTCATGACCTCATCTAAACTGAATTATCTCCCAACAGCCCCATCTCCAAATACCATCACATTGGGAAGTCAGGGCTTCATCATATGAACTTGGGGCGGGGGGTAATTTGGCCCATAGCAGAACTGACCATGTAATGAATGAACTGCACTGTGGTTTGCCCTGTATCTGTGCTCTTTATGCATGTTTACATGGTTCAGATGGAATAAATTGAGTGCTACATGTTGGTATTTTTTATTGTACTTACACACTCATGGGTAGGGTACACAACTTAAAAGCAAAACCATTCAAGCCTGCAGAATTTCCCCACCTACCACTTAGCTGTGCTTCAGCTCTTCCATCAGAAACCGGTGATTACTAAAGGGGCAGGAATTGTGTCATCACGGAAAAAGTTTAAGGATGAAAAGAATCTGCTCAATGCAGAGCTGTGAGTGCGAAGACAAAGAACCCGGAAGATCATCCTCCACAGCCAATCATTAATGCTGCTTTTGTCTCCCCTGGACCAAAGGAGAAGGGTGGAGGGTTGGAGGAAGGAGCAGTGGGGAAAGTAGGAGAAAAAGAGGACTGGGAGAGAAGACATGGGTAATAAGCATAAGAATGAGAAAGCAGAAATAAAAGCCACAAACTACAGAAAGAAGAACCTTACAGCCCCTGCCCCACCCACCCAAGCTCTTCTCTCTGGCTCAGGTGGGTCTCTTGATGCCCTGGCCCAGGTGCCAGCAGCTTCTGTGAGAAGAGAGAAGACTGCGAGCTTGCAGGAAGAAACCCCTCCGATGCCTGGAGAGGCAGCAAGCCCTCCAGCGTGAGGTAAGGCTCACTGTCTCTCTGGAAGAGCAGAGAGTGTAAGTTCTGTCTACTGTGGGTGGAGACAGGTCTGTCGGCTCCCACTTAGAGTAAGGTGGAAGCCAGTCCAGGCAAGGGAGCGTGAGAAAGTACTGAAGAATAACTGAAGAGAGAGGACCAGCTAGATCTTTTGAAGGGGGTGTCCTAGGCTTCCCAGGAAGGCTGCCTCAGATCTTCATCAAAAGAGTTATTAACCCTTCTTCTCATTGTTGGACCGAGGCAAATTCCTCACTTTGAACTACCCAGCCTTCATTCAAATGTGTGTAAACCTTGAAAGAAGACCAAGAGGGAGAGGGAGAGGGTGGCAGACTAGATAAGTGAGAAGTGACAGATGCTGAGAGGCCAAATGACAGAACAGGAGGTGGTGTGACTGAATGAATCACCAGCCCAGTGCCTTTGCCCTGAAGAACCACATCCCCCTGTGGCTTCTAGGCTCCTTCCTGTGTTGCTCACCAAGAGGAAAAATCAACCAGATCAACCTCACTTCCTTTTCTGCTATGCTTTGCTGGCTGGGAAATCACAGGGCAGTTATAGAGAGCGGGTGTGAGCCACAGCGAGGCATCTGAATAAGAAGGAGCAACGTGGCATTAATGAGAGTCCATGCCTGACTGAATGACCATATCCAAAGCATGATGACCAAGGCACCATGTTTACCTGGAAGAGACCTCTCCAGGGTGTGCTAATGGGTCTACCCCAGTCAGCATTTTTACTGGCAACTTGGATGAAGTCAAAGCGAGCAGGCTTGTCAAGTGCTCACTCGACACAGAGTCAGGAGATGACATTAACAAGTCAGCTGACAGAAACAAGATTCAAAGAGATCTAGACAGGTTAGAATGATGGATCAAAACTAACAGGATGAAAGCTAGAATTCATAGTTAAGTTCAGGCAATTAGAAGCACCAGGTAAGGGAGGCTTGAGTTCATGTGTGATAATGAAAGCAGTGGTTTTGGTTGATTGAACTCTTGATATAAATTACTAGCATGACGTATTTGTTAGAGAAGAGAGAGGAAAAGATTTCTGTAGCTTTATACTGCATTTATAAAGTGGTCATATCCAAAATAAAGGAGATAATTATCCCACATCATTCTTCCTATTGAGTTCTATTTGAGATGCCTCGAATTAAGCAGAAATTCATTGAAAAATGCTGGTGAGGGGATCTGGAGAGGAGAGAAGTAATTGAAGCGGTTGGAGCAGTTTCCCTGAGGAATGAGAACCCAGGTGGAGTATGGGGAGGATGAGATCATCATATTCAAATATTTGAAAGTGACATTGAAAAAATTGTGTATTATGTGTAACTCCAGATGGTAAGTGGAAGTTTCAGACAGAAGGATTTCTACTCAATACACATTAGAATTAATTGACATTTTGAGATACCCAAGTAGAGAACTTGCTGTGACCCGAAGTTTCTATGCTGAATCCATCACGGATGATGGGGAGGGGACGGGGAGGACACACTGGGTGACTTTCAGGTCCCTTCCACTCTATGGTTTAATTTATTTCACTTAAAAGGTATGTAGTGAATTTCTGTGCCCCGTGTATATAGTGCAAATCAGAAGCTGCTCTCTTGGCATCTACATATATTATCAACGGAGGAGACAGACAAGCAACAGGTGAACCGACAACGCGCTACCAGCAAAATGTTGTACAGAAAGCAAGCAGGGAGCTGAGGCAGAGCGCTGAGGAAGGACCTCCGTTAGGTAAGTGGTCAGGGAAAGCCTCACTGATGGGATATTTAAGTGAGACCTGAAGGTTGAGGAACGAGGCTTTTAAAGAACTAGGAAAAGGGGGGGTGGAGGGTGGGAAGGGATAGATTGGGATTTCAAAATTGTAGCATAGATAAACAAGATTACACTGTATAGCACAGGGAAATATACATAAAATGTTATGATAACTCACAGAGAAAAAAATGTGCCAATGAGTGTGTATATGTCCATGAATGACTGAAAAATTGTGCTGAACACTGGAATTTGACACAATTTACAACACAACATTGTAAAATGATTATAAATCAATAAAAAATGTTTAAAAAAAAAAAAAAAGAACTAGGAAAAGCATCCTCAGTGGAAAGCACAACATGGACAGAGGCCCCCTTGAGGTAAGGCCAAGCTGGGCGCACTGAGGAGGGGAACCGATCAGGGTGGCTGGAGCGCAGGGAGCCAGGAGCAGAGGTGAGAGGGAGAAGCGGCCAGGGCCAGATCACATGGGGCCCTGTGTGAACAAAGATGAAGCCTGAAACCTTTTTCCAAGTTTGACAGAAAGCCAACGAAGGGTTTTAAGCAAGGAGTAACAGAATCTGATTCATGCTATTCAAAGGCTGATGTGTTCTTTAAGACCGTTTTTGTACTGAAAAAAATAGCAGAAAACAGAGGCTGTTCCAACATGGATGGACCTAGAGATGATCATACTAAGAGAAGTAAGTCAGACAGAGAAAGACAGCTATCATATGATGTCATTTAAATGTGGAATCTAAAAAAATGACACAAATGAACTTATTTACAAAACAAAGAGACTCACAGACATAGACAACAAACTAATGGTTACCAATGGGAAAGGGGGAGGGAGAGATAAATTGGGAGTTTGGGATTAGCAGATACAAGCGACTAGGTACAGAATAGATAAACAACAAGTTCCTACTGTATAGCACAGGAAACTTTATTCAATGGCTTTTAGTGACTTGTAATGAAAAATAATATGAAAAAGAATATGTGTGTGTATATATACATACATATATATATATATATAAATGAATCACTATGCTGTACACCAGAAACTAATGCAACATTGTAAATCAACTATACCTCAATTTTTTTAAATTTACAAACAAACAAACAGAAGCTATTCTGTTCCAGCCCCTAGGTTAACTCCGAAGGGACGTGTATGGAGAACTGGCCAGAACTCTGCCAGAGTTTCTTCAGTCCTCAAGATCCCAGCATCTAGGGAGACTCTAAACATCATGGCAAAAGTCTTTGGAGCACTGGGCAGTTTATTCGTTCTCAGCTTGAGAACCTGGCATCTACCCTGTGTCATTTGCTGCCTTCCAGAAGAAACGCAACTCAGGGTGACTGCCAGCAAACAAGTATACAGCCATGAGAGGCCTTGAGACTCCAGGTTACCTCACTTCTAAAGAGGCAAGGGTTTTAGAAAACAAGTGAGAAGTGTCCTTGCTTTCTAGTAATATTTGGAATTGGAGTTGAGCATAAGGTCAGAATTAAGCAAAATAACTAGAGTAGAGTTAAGGGAAAAGAGATCTTGCTATAAAATTGAAATTAGCTACCAAAAAAGGGAATGAAAGGAATTAAGAATATAAAAGAATGGATTAATTACAGGAATGTCAGGATTATATAGCTAAACTGAGAACAAAGCAAGTTTAAGAGATGCTTAGTGAGGTGTGGAGATGTCAGTCCTACAACTGCTTTACCTGACAGTGTAATAACGTTGCATGCTGTGTAGAAAAACGGGGAAAAGAGAAAAAGGCTACCAATAATCCTACCATCTTAAATAACCATTATTATTATTTTGGTGCCTTTCTTCTGTTATATTTTCCTATGCATCTGCTTTTAATGTCTTATTGGATTTTTTTTATTAAGTCATAAGAGCAATACATGTTAACTTGTGGAAAATGAAAACTACCCTCATCTCCCAACTCAGCCTCTCAGAGGTATCTGAATGGAATGTAGTCTTAAAAGTTAATAGTTTGTTGTGGTTAAAAATATTTTTCATATGACTGTAACTGCAGCATGTGTGCAATTTTGTTACTGAACAGTCTACAAACATTAACGTTATACATTACTATTTCTTTGATCTCCTTGAGTTAATAACAGTGTCATTTTTGCTTGGGTTTTAGTTTTAAGTTTCATACAAACCTTTAAAGGAAGAAAAACCTTTCAAGACAATTAAAAAAGAGGAAGATGATGGCTAATGAGCACATGAAAAGGAGCTCATTATCAACAGTCATTGGGAAATGCACATTCAAGCCAAGATGAGGGGACAGGTATAGCTCAAGTGGTAGAGTGCATGCTTAGCATGCATGAAGTCCTGGATTCAACCCCCAGAACCTCCATTAAAAAATAAGTAAACCTAATTACCTCCCCCACGCCCAGATTTTTTTTAAAAAGAAAAAAAGAGAAGTAAAATAAATAATTAAAATAAGTAATAAATAAAATAAATGAAACCACTTCACAGCTGCTAGAATGACTGTAATAAAAAAAAGATAGACAATAACAAGTGTTGGTAAGGATGTGGAGAACCTACAACATTTATACATTGCTCGTGGGAATATAAAATGATACAGCCACTTTGGAAAATAGCTTGTTAATTCCTTAAAAAGTTATACGTAGACTTACCACCTGACCAGCCATTCCTCTTCTAGGTATCTAACCAAGAAGAATGAAAACAAATGTCAACATAAAGTCTTGTTAATCTTCATAACAACATTATTCCTAATAACCCCAAAGAGAAAAGAATCTAAATGTATATCAGCTGGTGATAAATACAATGGAATACTATTCAGCAATAAAAAGAACGAAACACTGATACACGATACAACATGAATAAGCCTCAAAAACGTTATGCTAAATGAAAGAAGACAGAGGCAATAGACTACATATTGTGTACTTCATTCATACGAAGTGCCCCAAAAAGGCAAATTTATAAATGCAGAAAGCAGATCAGTAGCTGCCTTGGTGCTGGGGGTGTTAGTGGTGATGGACCACACACGGGTTTGAGGGAAGTTTTGGGTGTGACGGAAATGTTCTAAAACTAGATTGCGATGATGTTTGCACAGCTTTCTAAATTTACCAAAAAAGTACCAAATTGTACACTTATCAGAAAAGAAAAATGGAGTAAGAGGGCCTGTTTTGAAGCATTTGGGGGATATTTTAAGACCAGTAAAATTTGGAATGTAATACAAAATATTGGTACAACAAAAGAATTTGTAAAGTCTCTTCACTTTTCCAATTATAACTAGATTTGTCCTTATTATAGTCTCATCCTGACTGTGCCTTTGTCAAAGAGCAAGTTTAAAATGATCATATATTTGAAAGGCACAAAATAAAATGAAATTGAATTACCATTTCATATGGTTAAATAGAAAGAATGAAAACGGCAGAAGAGGTGGGCCTTGTGTTAGGTTTTTAATGTTAATATGCTGCCACCTAGTGGTCATTTATAGAATGGCAGGACTTGGCTCGTAGGTTTGTTTTTTTCTTTTTTCTTTTTTTTTTTTTTTAATTGAAGTATAGTCAGTTACAATATGTCAATTTTTGGTACACAGCATAATGTTTCAATCATACATATATACACGCATATATTCCTTTTCATATTCTATTTCATTATAGGTTACTACAAGATATTGAATGTAGTTCCCCGTGCTATACAGAAATTTGTTTTTTTAATCTATTTTATATATAGTAGTTAGGATTTGCAAATTTTTTTTATCTTGGATTTGTTGAGCCACGTCTGTATGACACAAATATCTGAATGCTTGGCTATGTGTAGGTTAAACATCTGAATGAATCACTGAATAATTTATGCTTCATAAAAATACTGTGGTGGCAAGCACTGGATTGGGAGTTCCTCCAAAACAGCTTCTAGTTCCTGATCTGTATCAGCTTTGTGACTTTGGGCCAGGAAAAGATTAATTTGTTGGTTTCAAAGTCCAAGGAGAGGCTCTGTAAAGAAATGGCTAAGAGCACGGCCTTGGGGCAAACTCCTTAACTACTCTAAACTTTGGTATCCTGTTGTTTAAAATGGGGATAAGAGAATACCCGCTGCCAGGGCAGCTGTGAGAATTACATGTAAGAATGCATGTAAAATAGTCATTTCAGGATACACCTCAGCGTTAGGCTACTGTGATGGTTCCCTTTAGTGACCATGTGCCTTATGGGGGGAAAAATCTTTTATCTATTATTTAAAATTAGTAACCCCTCCCCACCCCACCCCAAAGCAATGAACAAAAACCCAGAGGGACATAATTTCGGAAAACAAAATATACTTAGATCCTCAGCTAATTGGAAAAACACATTTGAACAATTTAATTTTCAAAATAATGAGTAAATGTAAAGGTTGCATAGAACTGGAAATCTTACAAATAACTTGAAACTTGGACTTGCTGATTGTTTTAAAACGATACAGACAGCGATAGGGATGTTCAGGGGCGACTCTTCTGACACTCTCATCACCAATATCCTAGTCTGGCAGGTTTAATATATGCCAGCCAGCACAAATGCTGACCAGATGAAATACAGCTGTTTCATTTCCCCAAGAATTAAAATGAGCGTTTGAACCACTCTGGATTTTATTCAGAGAACCAGTCGGCTTGAAGATTAAAACCAACTAAAATTAAAGAGTTTCTGCTGTTTCGCTCCTTCACCCATTAATTTCCTTAGGATGTCAAAACATCTAGATTTTGCTTTCCATGTAAATGTTTTGGCATTGCGTATACATTGTATCTTTGTTTTTAATAGCTTTATTGAAGGATAATTTAGACACTACAGAATTCGCCTATTCAAAGTGCACAGTTCCCTGAGTCTTAGTAAACGTATATACAGTTGTGCAGCCATTACCACAGTCCAGTTTTAGAACAATTCCATCACATACTTTACATTTGACCAGCCTCATGCAGAAAGAATTTATTGGCTCATTAACTTGTGGATTTAAACCATCGTTGAGCTCTAAGACTGAGTCTAGGCATTCGTTTTGAATAAATCATGTTTTAAAGAAAAACAGACTCAACTTTACTCAAAATAGCACATTCTCCAAAGGGCTTTCCAGGGGTCTGCAGGCTAATTAAAGATATGAATTAAAGATAAGTTAATATATGTGTATATTTTGAAAAGTATATACTGTATCACTCACTATAGTTTATGCCAATATTATGGCCACCTTTCACAAAGTACTTGTTTGTTTTTTCAGCCTTATGAATGTGATTAGATAGAATAAACCCTCCAGAGCTTAAGTATTTTGTTCTAGGACATCCTGAATTGATGGAGGAAATGTTTACCCCTCTCTGTGACTTGGCTGCGCATGCTTTCATGGCGTGGCACCTGAGATACAGGCTTGAATGCTTGCAGAGGAAGAGATTCTTCCTTAATGGGATATTTAAGAGGCCCTGATTTTGTCTTTTTGTTTCAAAAAGATATTTTTCAAGAAATAAGTAAATTATCATGCCCTTTGTCCTGCAAGTCCAGTATTCATGGTCTACTTTTCCCCATACAGCATTTATTAAATATGTGCATAAAAATCTCTCAGTGTGAGAGTTACAATCTATTATAAACTGTAATACTGAAAATGCCTGTTATTTGTTTCCTTTTTGCTCCTTTTCTATCTTTAAGTTTATCTATAGGTGTTCCAGAGGGGACAGTTATGTATAAGCCAACTCCACTTTGCTTCCAGACACATCTTACAGGTCTAGTCCTACAGAGTTTACGGCTAACTCCACTCATCTTGACATTTAAATACTATTTTACATTGTTTTTTTTTTTTTTGTACGTTGTTATTTAAGTGTTCAGTATATGCTAGTTCAGTCTCCTCCAAATACTGAGCAAGCTCTTTGTGGTTAGAATAGTTGTTTTCAACTTTGTGTATGAATGAATTTTATATTTCTCAACCACCTAGGCTTCGCACTGGGCATACAAAAAGCTAAAAGCTATTTAGTAAATACTTTTTAAATAAATGACACCTCAGGTTTCTCACCCCTCCTTTGGCTCCTATATGACATTTACATTTATCATAGAGCCCAAATTTCCTAGAACTTGAAGATTTTCTGTCCTCCTCTGTCTGTAAGTACAGTTGCACATGCCACACCATATGTCTGGACATATGTTCCTCAATAGTTGTAATATGAAGCCATCTCTCTTGCAATAAGTCTTTGATTGCTATTGCTCTTTTTGTTGACTAATAGATCTGATTATAATTTCAAATAGTCCCCTTTCTTTTAACTTCATCCTCGGTTTTTAATATTACAAAAGCATACTAGTAGAAAAACTCTGACAATAAAAACGTACAAAATAAAACTTTCACTAAAGGTAATCTTTTTCTCCCCTGTTGTTTCCACTTTGACACTTCTAACTCAGGTCTCCTACACTGAGCGCCTAGAGAACGAACATTCAGAACAAACAGGAGGCACCTGCGCGGTCCCCTGGGCATCTGTCTGCAGATCGTCCACTCACTAATTCTGTGATCTTGGGTGAGTTACTCAAATTTTTATGAGTCTCGGGGTCCTTAAAATGCTGCCCCTCTCACCAGGGTGTCAAGAGAGACGTGTACGGGTAAGCACTTTGTGTCATGGGGTCCCAGAGAAGCCCTTATGCCTGCTCTATGACAAACTTTGTTCACTGCACAGCTTTAAAGGATACCGCATCAGCCCTCACCTGCACCCCAACTCGCCCCCGCTCCCACCGCCCCAGCACTGCAAATCCAGTAGCTGCTCCTGCGGTGGCCTCCCCTCCCAGTGGCCGAGCGCGGCAGCAAAGCGCCCACCAGCGCCAGGCCCCTGCTCGCAGATGACCGCGGAGCTCCAGGCGCTCTCGGCGGAGAAGGGAGCCTTTTTTGCAGAGCTCGTCTCTGCAGTTTGTAACACCTGCAGCCTCTAGGGCCATCTCGAGATCTTAAAAGAATGCAAGCTAGACTCGCCCCGCTCACGGTCCTGCTCTTTGCTCTTCCAGGACCTACAAAGCAACTCTCCCCTCGGCCCGGAAGTCCCACCAGCCTCCAAACCCTACTCCAGCCTCAGCCACACCCCACCAGCCAAAGGCCAGGTTTCTCCCACCCACTCGCCTCTTATTTGATTTTGGCGCGCCCCAAGCCTGAAAGCGGCTGTGATTGGTTGGAGGTGAGCAAACTTCCCGTCTGATTGGCTGATGATAGGGCGGGGATGGCTACGGCCGCGGCGGTGGATTATGGGGGTTAAGGCTACAGGAGGTGGGTGGTGATTGGTTCCTGAATGATGAGGGCGGAGTAAAAGGCGGAAGCCGGCTTTGAGGGTGGGGTGGTTTCGGGGGAGAGGAAAAAAGGAGCGGGATGGAAGCAGTTAGGTGTCCCGAGCACGGTAGGAGGTCAGCGTCCCAGGGTCCCTTGGGGGTCTGTCCATCTAGCGTGGCGTAATCGTTGTGGACCTTCTCTCCTCAGGGACCTTATGCTTCCTGAAGACTGGCGTCCGCCATGGCCCGAATAAAGGAAAGAGCTTCTACGTGTGCCGGGCGGACACGTGCAGCTTCGTGCGGGCCACCGAGTAGGTCTCGAGCTGGGCACGGTTCCCTGCGACCGCGCGCGGCCTCCCGGGGAAGTCGCGGCTCCCCGCTGCCTGGCGCCACAAGGACTGGGAGAGCTGGGAGCTAGGGCCCTTGGCATGTTCGGGAGACGCTCCGCTACTGCTTGCTGTGTGACCCAAGGCTGGTTACCTTCCCTCTCTGGGCCCCCAATTTCCTCACCAATAAAATGGAGGATCGGCTACCTTTGGATACTTCTAGCCCATTCCGGTTCTGGGTTTCTCTTCAACCGTCATGCTTTGACGACTTCCTTCTCCTGCTCTGACGTTACCCACTACCCCATTTAAGTGAGGACATACAGGCATAGCAGAAAATAACTGGCCCTAGTTTTGCACTAGTTTTAGGCCAAACTGGTTTTTAAATATTTGAGATTAAAACATTCTGGTAGTCATCTTATCAGCCCCTTTAAAAAAATAGGGTTCTCTGCATTTAAGTGGTGAGACTTATAATGGAAATAAACAAGTTACTTTAGGGATTAAAGCAGAAGCAATAGCACAAATCTGATTCAGCACTCTAGTTTTTACCAAACTGAAAGCTGAGACCCGGAAATATTAAGCACCTTTGAAGTCAGGAAAGTTAATACTGTTCTCGTAAAGTTTTGTTAATGTTTTCACAGTACCAGGTGTCCACAGTCTCTAGTGATATTTTAAACTGTCACATCATTATGTATTTTTTCCTGCTTTCTACTGAAGTTGGTAGAGAAAAGGTATTTTTCTTCATAACGTATAGGGCACATAATGGATATCAGTACTAGAAAATGCAGTATTTTTTCAGCATGTATATTAACTTCTCATGTTTCCCCCACATGATTTAGATTACTTGTATTTCTATGATTTGAAACTAAGTGGGAGATTTTTACCCTTTTTCAGATTTACAAGATAAGTTTTTAGAGAAAATATTTTCTTAGTCTTCCAATAAGTTGTTTTTTCATTTGAAATTACTAGGATCTAGATTAATTAAATACGAAATGACTTTATTTAAATCAGTGTTAAATCTTAAAATAGATGAGACCAAACAAAAATACTCAAGCTGTCAACAACATATCATTGTCAGATTTACTATTTACTCTAATTTCTTTTCTACAGAGCTTCTTAGGTTTAGTACCTAGCTCAGGTTTTTATGAAACATGAAAGCATGTTCAGAATTAAACATTAATGGAAGCATAAGATCGGGCTTTAAATGAAAAGAAACATGCCCTTAAGTAAAGTACCATTTATAAAAACGTACTGCTCTACAAAACTAGTACAATTATGTTTCACTTGAAAATGGTTATTTGATAAATTTGACCTATTTGGAATATGTCTGGTAGGCAGAATATAAGCAAAAAGAAAGAAAATGCTACAGATCACCTTCACTCAAACCTCAAATGTTACACATAAATTTTTTCAGAGTAAGAAGTTAGAAGGGAGGAGTTAAAAGCTTATACCAAGCTAGCATGAAGCAAGTTAGGAGAATTTGTTGCTAGAGTAGGTATGTGAACAACACTGAGTGACAGCTAACAGGTTATTAAAGGAAAAAGGATGATGGCAGAACCTGGGGAGAATTCCCAGCCTGGAGGTATCACAGTGTAGTCGTCATATAGCACAGCATAATTTTAAACTTTTGAGTCATCAGGAAAAAGATACATTTATTGTCATACTTTATATGGGGGAGTGAGAAAAGATGAAAATTGGGCTCTTTCCCCAGAGGTATGCATGTGGATTTAAAAGTGTGTGGGGTTTACAAAGCCAGTGGAAGTCATACATGGACCCTTAAGTTTAAAATCCATCTTTTGAATTTAATTTTAGGACACCGACCTCTATTCTTTGCCTCCTAAAACAAAATTTCAATTTTTTTTTTTCTCCAGCATTCCTGTCTCACATTGTTTATTGCATGAGGACGTTGTGGTAGAGCTTCAGGGTCTGTCTCTACCACAGGGCAAGAAAGAATACAGGTAAGTGTCCAAAAGAACATCTCAGTGTATTTGTTTTTTTTCTTCCTTTGCCTGGAAGAGTTACAGTCGGGTGGTTTCTTGGATTGACTATTCTCTAAAAGTCATTCATAAATGGATGGTGTTTCTATATGTATTGAATGTCTTCTGGGCTGTTACTTCCTAACCACTAAGCAGCTGGTTAATCTGAGAAGCCTGACCTCTGGTTAATTTCCAGATAAACTCTCCGCCTCCCTCCCTCTCCAGCTCTCCAGTAGCCAGTAACCTCAGTCCACCAGCAGTCATTCACTTGCACTAACTTGTCAACTTTCACATTCTGGTAGTAGAATGAGGTGATGTCTAAAAATGTCTTTTTCAAGATTGGCTATTCAAGGTCCTTTATATTTCCGTATAAAATGCAGAATCAGCTTTTAAAATTTCCTCAGAAAAACCTCTCTGGGATTACATTGAATCTATATGGGCCAATCTGGGGAGAACTGACATCAGTGTTGATCTTCCAGTCCATGAGCGTGGTGTATTTATTTATGACTTTTAAAATTTCTTTCAGCACTGTTGAATAGTTTTCATTATAACCCTTTTGGTTAAGTTTAGTCCTCAGCATTTCTGTTTTTTGACCTTGTTATAAACGGATTTTTTTTTTAATAATTTTTTTGGGCGGGGAGGAGGTAATTAGGTTCATTTATTTATTTACTTTTAGAGGAGGTACTGGGGATTGAACCCAAGACCTCATGCATGCTAAGCATGCGCTTTACCACTTGAGCTATACTCTCCCCTGCGACCCTGTTATAAATGGAATTTTTAAATAATTCACTTTTCTGTTGTTTTCTGCTAGTACAGTGTGGCCGGTAAGCCTCTAGTGCATGAAGTTAGGATGTCCTGACACCTAAAACCATTTATATATGACTGGGGGACCTGTATCATATAGAAATATTGTCTGCGTGGTAGGAAGTCCCTGAAGAGTTTTTGATTCGATTTGCAATAATAATAGAATGGGGCGGGGGAGAAGAACTAGGGAAGTTAGATTAGGAAGTGAAGGCAGTGGAGGCAAGGAGCCCACTGAGATAATAGCTACTAATGAATGCCTACTATGTGGCATAGTCATTACCTCTTGTCTTCACAGAATCTGCTGTGATAGGTTTCAGTACCCCTGTTTTACACACAGGTGAGGAAACATTTAGAGAAGTTAGAAAAGGGATCAATCCCAGGTCCCATGGTTATGGTGTGACATCACTGGGATTCCAGCCTCGGTCTGACTGCAGGCACACCCACCGTCTCTAAGTGAAAGATGGGTTTGGATCGAGGCCAGGGCGGTGGAGTTGGGGGCAGGCAGACTGGAGAATGCTTGCCGAAAGAGAATTGATGAGGCAAATTTCCTGGTAGGACATTTACGCATGGTCCTTCCTCCATTTATTCCCCTGGGATAGTGATCACAGCGGCCCCCACTTCCCTGGGTTTTGAGGGTTCAGTGAGGTCATGTGTGTGATGCCCTTAGCCTGGCATTTGGCACGTGGTCAGTGCTCAGGACATGGTTGCTAAGGTGGGGTTTATGGGTGATGAGTTTACCATTAAGCAAGACAAGGAAGGGAAGGTAACATCAGTAGAGGACTGAGATGTGTGGCTTACAGGTAGAGCTGTGGATATATTGTGTCTTATGTATATCTGAAACCAGCTAGAAAAATGAGTGTGCAGCTCTGAAAAAAGGTCTAGGCTGAAGGTAGAATTTTGAGAACTTGTCTTTAATGTTCTTCATACTAGGTAGATGAGCCAGAGAGGTGATCATTATTCTAAAATAGTAAAAGCAGGGGATGGTATAGCTCAGTGGTAGAGCACATGCTTAGCATGCATGAGGTCCTGGGTTCAGTCCCCAGTACCTTCATTAAATAAATAAATAAATAAATAAATAAATAAATAAATAAATAAATAAACCTGATAAAAAAAAAACAACAAAACAAAACAAAAAAATAGAAAAAGGATGCTAAATGTATTTCTTTTAGCCCAAATCTAGAACACTTAGTAAGAGGTACTTACTAAAGCTTTAAAAGGTTGTTTTAGGACAAGTAAAATGTAGTTCTATAACACACAAAACAAAACAGAAGAAAAAACCCAACGAGTACCTTGATAGGCGGTACAGGCTGGAAACTTAAGCAGAAGTAGGTCATGTTTCTATGGATGATGACCTTCTGAGCAGACAGTAGGGCCTCTCGCCAGAACCCCTACTCTGGAGAATGACGTCAGGGAGTACAGCCTTTCCTTCCCTTCAACTAGGTTTTCTTCTCAAGAACTTAAAGTACTTTACATCTTTGAATTACTATCATTATGTTTAACGTGTAACCTAGCTAGGAGATGGGTAGCAGTGTAATGGAGGGGAGGTATACACTGAAGTAAGACTAAGGTGTCCATTTTTCTTACTTTGGAGTGAAGCTGCTTTTGTGTGCAGTTCTCTAACTTAAACACCAGGTGGTACCACTCACCAGCATTTGACGGACCCTTTGGCCAAGACCCTCTGTTTATGGGCAGTGAAGAAAACCATGATGGCCTCTCAGTAGAACCAGAGGGAAGAACTCTTGCCCTGATGTAAATGATGTGGTGCGTGTTGATACACAAATGTTGGACATTATCATCCGGCTCCTGAGTTCATGTTCTCTTTCAGTCTCTCTCCCTCTCTCTCTCTCTCAACTTTTATTCTCAAGGATACGCGGTCAAAATAGATGGAAATATTCTTTTGTCTGTCGAGTAAAACAAGCTTTAGTTCTTTAAGTAACTGGTTGGGGTGGGATGCTCAGAGTACTTCATGTTTGATAACACTTGGATCTTTGCATGTCTGGGAAGCTCCTTGTGTGGTTGGTTACTGAGTCAAATTGGCATGCAGATTACCTAACCCAACCATGATTGTCTAAGATGATGACATAGAGGTATCTGGGTGTGAGCCAGACCCATGCAGTAGGACCTCCGGCCTCACCAGCCCATGAAGAAGCCCACTCAATAAAGCCAGTGCTTTCACTGGGTGCTGTAGAGTGTCACGCACTGAGCTATACAAAAGTCATCCTTGGAGGAAGAGGATATTGGCCCTTTATAATATGCATAGCAATTACTTTTCCCAGTTTGCCTTTTGTGTTACAATTTTGCCTATAATATTTTTACTATATGAAAGTTTAGTACTTTTATGTAGTCAAATTACTAAATCCTTTATCTCTCAGCCGCAGGACTTTGTCATTCTCCTTTCGCTTTAGGATTGCAAAAATATTCACCTCTGTGTTTTTCCTAGAACATTTACAGTTTTGTTTTTTTACGTTTTCATTTTGTTCCATCTTGAGTTTTTGTGTCAAAGAATGAAGTAGAAATGTAGCTGTATGTTTTTCCATTGCTGCCTATAAAGAAGTGAACCCTTACTCCTAAGGGCCCTGTGGCACAGTTGGGGTAAGAGTTAGACATACGAAGATCGACAAGCAGTTGGATTCGCACGTGTTAGAATGCAAAATTGGGTGTGGTCAAGTGCCAGATGCTTCTGTGACTGTAAGACCTAGAGTAAGAGGTTAAGGCTGATGAAGGTTACGGAGAAAATGGAGGAATTGAGACTTGAACTTGGCCTTGAATGACCGCTACTGATTTCTTCATCATTATTGCTCATAGCCTATGTCCTGGAAAATAATTCATGAACATACTACAGAAATTATGCTCTTTTTTATACGAATCAATGTTTGGTTTCTCTATGAGAATGTATTTCCACTGCTTTCTCTGTTGATTTTACAATTTAGTAAACATAACAAATTTTTTATCCTAAAAACAGAGAAGCCCATCCAGACTGATTTTAATAAAGACATGAGTGGAAGCATTTTGAGCACCGTACCTTGCATACAGTAAATGCTCAGAATGTATTGTTTTCTTCCCCCTTTTTCCAAATCTTACCCTTCTCCTGAAAGTCTCTGAGGCTTGGGTTTTAAAATAGATTCTATTTATAAAACGTTCTTTCAGTGAAGATTTCAAGTACTTGATACACTTTAAACAACAGCAGCAGTTTTGTCTTATTTCCATAAGTAACAGGACTCCCTAAAAGTAGCTGGTACTTTTAATTTTTGTGCATTCAAAGCATTTCAGAAATTTGTCGAACTCTGTGTTCAATATAGTGGCCTATTGCAGTAAGAAGAATTAAGGAGACTAATAAATGTTTTTAAAACTTGTGAGCATGAATGGGAAAATTGTGAGTTTGTATGAGAGTGACTGGTCCTGTTTTCTTTTTAAAGTGAGTTTTATGGAATACTTACTTGTCCATTTGGGGCTTGTTATCTTTGCTTCTGTCCCAGTGAAGTAATGGCATCGAGCAGTCAAGACCTGCTCAGGATTCTTTTTTTTTTTTTTTAACATTTTTTTATTGATTTATAATCATTTTACAATGTTGTGCTCAGGATTGTTTTTGAGTTAGGACTCAGCCTGCTATGATTCATGTTGTAGATCACGGGACTAATTGAAGAAGTTCAAAAAAGAGCAAGAAATTAAATGGAAAAAAAGCACAAGAAAGGAATTAATGCGGGGAGAATGGAATTTAATGAGTTAGAAAGCAACAAAAGGAGAACTAATAAATAAAATCCAGAAGCTAATTGATGAAGAAAAGCAGAGAAGGCCATAATACACATAGTACGAGATACAGAAAGTTGCCCTACAGATATATTAAAATACATGTGAAATGACATATACAAGAGGTTATTCACTGTGATATTGCTTTTAATAGGAAAGGATTGGAAGCAATCAGACTATCCATCAAGAGGGGTCTGGTTACATAAATAATGAAACATCCTTATAGTGGAAAACTGTGGCTATGTAAAAAAACTATGCAGCTGTAAAAAAAAAAAAGAAAAAAAATATATATACACATACACACACATGAGGAAGTCCTTTATGTGTATGTTTTTATAAAAAAGTCTCCAAGACATATTAAGGAGGAGAAAAAAAAAGCAAACAAGCAGTTAGTAATATATATACTATGGTATCCATTTGAGTAGAAAAGGAAGAAATAAAATATATTGATCTGAATATGCATTAAAAATATCTGGAAAGGCGAACAAAAAACCAATAGAAATGGTTACGTCAGGGAATGTGAAGTGAGCAGACAGGGAAGGAGGTAATTTTCAGTGCCATTGCATACTTTCTGATTGAATATATTACCTATTTATTTTGAACATTTATTTTACTTTCTTACAGTTTATTTTCTTCTTTGGAGGTGGGGAGGTAATTAGGTTTACTTATTTATTTTTTTTAATGGAGGTGCTAGGGATTGAACCCAGGACCTCAGGCATGCTAAGTAAGCATGCTCTCTACCACTGAGCTATACCCTCCCCCCCAAGTGTATTACCCATTTAAACACTCAAATTATGCATTGTAAAAGCTCTTATTTAACTGATTAAATGTTTTTGAGGAGTCATTTGGGGTAAGGGAAAAATCAGCTGGTTCTGTTTAATACAACAGTACTTAACTATTATGTACAAAGGGCGAGGCATAGTTAAGAATGAAGAAATCAAATATAGTGATTGACTTCTAGTTGCTGAATATATAGCTGGGCACACAGGCCGATACCAGTGTAATACAACCAAATACAACAAAAACACAGAAGCAGTACGATGGATGAACAGGGCAAGGAATGTGGGAAAACCGTGCAAAGGAAGTATGTCTTGAACTGGCTGTTGAGGGCCCTGTTGGACTTTGAGAGCTGGTGATGGGGGGAGATGGTGGGCAAACAGGGATAAGAGGACATCCTTTGGATGGAGGGTGGTACACATGCAAAGTCTGGTAGGATGGAGAGTGCATGGCTTAGTTTGGGAATGGCACAGTGTAGCCATTTCTGCATAGCTGGAGTGTAGGTAGTGTTTGTGTGAGCAGGAACTGTCTTGCACTGGGATGTAAGTCTGTATTAGTCTTTTTTTGTTTTAATGGAACATTGGAAATATATACAAAAGTAGACAGGGTAGAATAATGCAGCACATGAGCTTCACCAGTCACCAACTCACGGCTAATCTTGTTCCATATATACCCTACCCACTCCACCGCCCAACTCCTGCCGTATTTTGAAACAGATCCCAGATAGTGTCATTGTTCAGTAAATATTTCAGTCTGTTGCTCTAAAAGGTATGGACTCTCTTTTTTTAACCAATTGTGTACAGACTTCTGGTAGATTCATAAATGTTATAAATAGTTTATTTTCTTGTAGCTTTTGTTATTTTACTTAAGTCAGGATCCAAATAAGGCCCACAAATTGCTGTTGATTGATATGTCTTTTAAGTCTCATAAGTAGGTCCCTGCCACCAATCTTTTTTTCTCCCTTGTGATTTCCTTGTTAAAGGACTGAAGGTATTGTCTTATTGCATTTCCCACTCTGAAGACTTTACAGACTATATCGCCATGGTCTAGTTTTATGTGTTCCTCTGTTGTTTATATTTCCGGTGAATTGGTAATTGGATCCAGAGGTTTGACCAGAGTCGGGTTAGTTCTTGTTTGTTTTGATTTGGCATATTTGGTTTTTTTGTTTGTTTTTTTTTTTTTTTTACTTTATAGATTATATTATGGCTCCCCATTAGGGACACATAATGTCTGGTTATCTCCTTTTTTCTGATTTTAGGAGCCTTTACTGATCAGTGTTTCCATTTCAGTCTTTCTGTAGAGTTAAAAGAGTAAATCTAGGCATGCCCTCTGGTTACCATGACATCTGTATTCTATCACTTCTCAGCCCTCATAAATATCCTGTGCTGTGTGTGCAGTAAAGAATTACTACATACGAGAGTCATTGGTTTCAGGTGACCTTTCAAAACCAGTATCAGATGGTTGTAAGATGTTTTCTTGGACTAAAAACAAATAGATCTCTGGTTTTAATGGATTTTCACAACCTTGGTTTTTTTGTGTGTTTTGCCTCATTAGATTGTTCTTCCGGTGCGTCAGAAGTAAGGCCGAGGGGAAGCGGTGGTGTGGAAGCCTCCCATGGCAGGTAGGGCTGCTCGTCTGTTTTCAAACCTGACTCTGCTTAACCTGCGGCATCCCCAGAAGGGAGCCTGACATCCAGTATAAACTGGTTGGTCTTCATCATAGTGTCTCTGAAAGACAGTTCTTTCTTTCTTTTTTTTCTTTTTTTTTTGGTGGATGGGGGAGGTAATTAGGTTTGTTTGTTTGTTTGCTTATATATTTATTTATTTAATGGAGGCACTGGGGATTGAACCCAGGACCTCGTGCATGCTAAGCACATGCTCTACCACTGAGCTGTACCCTCCCCCTACAACTGTTCTTTTCTTTAAGCAAGGCAGACCCTGTTGGGACTTTTAATTCAAAGGACTATTTGGTTACATTCGAGAATTAATTATTTGCCTCCTGTTTCACTAAATGTTTTTTGAGGTCTTAAATTTAGTCAGTATCTCCTATTTAGGGAAAAATTTAAATTTACTTGACTAACTTTAGCATCTTGTCATAGACTGATAATCTGCTTGATGTTGGTATAAGCGGAGTATAATTCATAAGCTTCCAGAACTTGAGAACTAGGAGAGACCCTACAGATACCCAGACCGAGGGAGGTCATGAGACTTGTTTTGGTGGAGGGATAGCTTGAACTTCGGATTCTAGATTCCCACGTGAAGGCTTCCTAAAGCCAACTCCAGGCAAGCGCAGGATAGTGTTTGGGTTTGGGGGGAAGTTCATCTTGAGAGAATAGATTTTCATGAAGAGTACACATTGTGGCTGTTGCTATTATAAAAAACACTTTGATTTGGCCACTACTTTTCCTTGAGGCCGGGAAAAGCAGTGATCATGGACAGAGAAGAAGCCAAGCATTTCAAGTGCTGTTAAGAAGCTAATATTTGGTGAGCTTGGCACATAGCCCTCTCTGCAGGGAGAGGTGATCCCAGGGACGTTCAGAAAAATTGGACTGCTTTTACTCTGCTTCCGTTTCCTCTGAAAAAAGGCATTCTAGATGTGAAGGTTGCATCAACGCCTTATATTCACATTAGTTCCTTTGTCTTGTAGGATCCTAATTCCAAAGAACATTCTGTAACCAAAAAATATTCTGTGACCACTGAGTCTCAGCATGTGTTGGAGCCACTGTATCCTTCCAGCCAGCAGAGAAACCCGTTCAAGGTGCTTGACAAGAATCAAGAACCGTCCCTCTGGAAACAGTTCACCCAAGGTGAAGGTGAGGAAAAGACAGCTGATCGGAAACAACAGGAAAAGGGAGATCTGCTCTTGGATCCAAAGAAGGAGCGGAAGCCTGAATCTAACTGCTGGAGGGAGAAAGATCTCTCACCTGGCCTGGCGGTAAAGGAAAAGCAACCTGTAGTTCAGGAGAAGCCGCAAGGGGAGAAAACGGTGTTTCGGGGTGAAGCAAAGGAGACTGAAGGGACCCATGAAAGAAACCTTTTAGAAGTTCAGTCCAGACAGGTCCATGGGAGTGAGCCGAGAAAGCCGTCTGTGTCTCCTCTGGAGTCAGATGGGGAGAGTCATTACGCCCAAAAAGAATCAGAACCTCTGAGGGAAAAGGAAGCCAGGCCTCGAATTGTTCACCATCACGACCCAGTAAGCCAGCCCCTGCTTGGGGGACAACTCAGCAAGGAGCACCCCAAGACCTGGGAGACTAGAGAAACAAGGGCGAAGGACGACCCAAGCGTGCAGACCCTCCAGAGGAGGCCGCCCCAGGGCCATTGTCCGGCGCCGTCGGAGACCCGCGATGTGTCTGCTCCGAAGGAACCAGCCCCTCAGCCTGCACCACCGGCCGCAGGGCGTCCCCGGGGGGAGAGGCCAGATGCTGACACTAGCAGTGACAGCAAGGAAGATGACGCTGTTTCCGTGTCCTCTAAGCCGGGGAGCCCCTTGCTCTTTGACCTGACTCCAGACTCGCAGAGGAAGGAGAATCTTAAATTCCCTGGTCAAAGCGTGCAGAGAAACACTGTCTTGGGTGTTTCCAAGAAGGGAGAACCTTCAGACCCAGCGGCCCAACGTGTGTACCTCACAACACAACTGAAACAGAAGAAGGTAACTACTGCTGATCTATGTCTTGTTTGTAAGGTCAGCATGTTGCTTGCTGTAAGCAGATTAAGGGACATCACAAACACGCCAGATATATTAACGTGAGAAAGGTTTTATAGGTGGATGTCTAGTTTCTGCCTTTTTCTATGTTTATATTTTCAGGATTGGTAAGTGAGCTGCGTTTAAAAAAGAAAAAAAGATTCAGGTTTTCATACATATGGTTAAAAGACCGTGATTTTAGAGTTCTAGCATTTTAGGCTGTTTTAATCTGATCTGAAACTGTCTTTCTAACAACTTGAGAGGAGCCATCCACTTTATAGGATCTGTTTTCCAGAGCACGTTGGCGTCGGTGAACATCCAGGCTCTTCCAGACAAGGGTCAGAAGTTGTTCAAGCAAATTCAGGACTTGGAGGACGCACTCAGTGCCCTGGCCCTCTCCCCAGAGCGAGGTAAAAGGGGATCTGCCCCAGAACTTGGGGTTTGCGTGAGCTTCACGAGACATTTGAGAAGCCATTTCAATAAAGGATATGTGGACTCATTCACCTTTTCCATTTTACTACATGTTTCTGAACCTTCTTATAAGTTATACCTGTGATTTATAAAAACTTTCTCCCATTTCCTGTGGACTCAACTCTTTTTCCCGTTGTTTCAGAAACAGTTTAAATGCTACGCTCTCCAGGAAGAGCCTTCCCCCGCTCATTGGAATAGTGACCCCACCCTCTCTCAACCTCACCTCCCTCATGCATAGAATTCCTTCACTTTTCAGAAATTTAACCTCTTCTCCCCTTGTTTTTTGAGCAGGCCCTAACGAGACGAGTAACACCCAGGTGCCACAACAGAGTAACTTCACCAAAACGACCACTGACCCTCCCCACATGGTGCCTCCCCAGCCCCTGCAGGCCCAAGATCTCCAGCTGGGTCCTCTAGGACTAAAGGCTGCCCGCCAGGAGGCTGCTGGAGGATCTGGTCAGTGCGGTGGAGGTGAGACCCAAGGTGCTGGCCCCGGTGGGAACAGCTCTGCCTGCGAGTTAAATGCTGCCTCGTAGGTGCCTTTGTGCCCGTGCGCAGGGAGAAGTCATCCTGAGCTGCCCGTGTCAGAGAGCTCGTGATGCTCAGCCGAGTTCTTACGCAGCGTCAGTTAGATCTCTGTGAGGGCAGAGACCATATCTGCCGTGTTCTCGGTCCCTGGTCATTCAGCCCGCTGGCTGGTGCACAGGAGTCATCCAGTAAATATTTGTAAGTGAAAACTGGAACTCACATTGTGATGAGGTAGGCAGACCAGCCGACACGTTTGTGTTCTGTGTGTGTGTGTTTGTGTGCACTGATGCAGAGTGAGGAGTATGTGAATGAACCTGATGCCCAGTAGACTCACAGAGAGCTGTGAAGTCCTATTTATTTATTTATTGGGGTTTTTAAATTGAAATATAGTTGATTTACAATGCTGTGTTACTTTCTGGTTTACAGCATAGTGATTCAGTTATTTATATATATATATATAAATATATATAAAAACACACAATGAAATATTACTCAGCCATAAAAAGAATGAAATCATGCCATTTGCAGCAACATGGGTGGACCTAGAGATGATGATCAAAATAAGTGGAGTAAGTCATACAGAGAAAGACAAACAGCATATGGTATCACTTATATGTGGAATCTGAAAAGTGGTATAAATGAACTTACCTAAAAAACAGAAACAGAGTCACAGACATAGAAAACAAATTTATGGTTACCAAAGGGGAAAGAGCCGGGAGGGATAAGTTAGGAGTTGGGGATTAGTAACACTCTATTTAAATGAGTGTTTTCATCTCAACTCTGCAGAAAACAATGAATTCAGAAATAACTGCAGAATGAAGATCCCAGGTAGAGCCTCAGATACATCATATGACCGTTTGGTTTGCCGATGAGGAGACAGGAGCTCGGGTGGGCTGGCAGCAGTGACTAGAAAGGCTGCAGCCATTTTTCTCCCAAGTGCTGCTTGAGACGTAGAGAGGGAAAAGGAAAGAAAGTGCAGAGAAGGAAGGGAGGGGAGATGGTTGAAGAGCAGTGGTCAGCAAGGGGGTGAGGAATAGACATGGTGCCAGGTGAAGCGAAGGGCCCTCTGCCTGGCCCAGGGGCACAGCAGTGGCCACTCAGGACTATTTGGAGAACATTGTTGTGTCACAGCCTCATTCAGTAATCACCACAGTGACCCAGTCGCCTAGAGAAAAATTAAATTACAATAGATTATTAAGGTCAGATGGTATGTAGCATGTTTTGGAAAGAATTCCATTAAAATAGCTTTTCATTTAAAAACATTTTGATATTTAAGTGGTTCATTTTTGTTTGTATAGAAACCTCTTGGATACTTCATTCTTAAACTTGCAGCCAGCTAAGGTGCTTGTGTTTATGAACTGACTTCAGGAGAAGCGCTCTGTGTAGGGGAGGGTGAGTGGTACAGCACAGGCAGCTCGGGACGTGCGCTTCGGGGTCGTCTCCCCCCGTCTGCCTAGACCTCAGCAGACTTCTGGCTCTTCTATTGCTGGCTTTTCTTCTTTGCATCCAACTCTAGGGATCTTTTCTTCCTAAAATTCTGATGGCATTATCTTGGTCTCTGCCACCTCTTCAAAACTGAAAAGGAAATACCAAAAATATTAGGGGTTATCTTTTTTTTTTTAACTTCTACTTTCTAATGGTGTATCCTTTACTAGAGCTCCTGTTAATGTGATTTGAAAAAAAAAAAAACCAGACAGACAAATAGGCAGTTGGGATAAAGGAGTCTGTGAGTCTAGGAGAATCCAGAGACAAGAATTTTTAGACCATACAGGTGCATCACTTGGCAAATAATGAATTGCCTTTTTGCAGCACTGGCCAGAACGTAATCCTTGCAACACCTTTAGGTAACCTCTATTTGTATGCAGGCCCTATGAACCAAGATCGCCTCCATGCGGTATGGAAGATCACAAGCGAGGCCATTGATGAGCTGCATCGGTCACTTGAGTCGCGTCCTGGGGAGACAGTGGTGGCAGAGGATCCAGCTGGGTTGAAGGTGAGCCAGGAAGGCCCCCAGGCAGAGGGTCCGGTAGCAGAGTCCCAGCGCCCACAAGGAGGGGGGCCAGCTGCTGTGAACGCACCCACCAGAGTGTCACTGTAATGTACCCTTTCTATAGGTGACATGGAGTGGCTTCCCTCACGGTATCTTCTTTTTCTCTGCTTAGCAGTGAGAAGAAAAAACAACACTTTTTTTTTTAATTGAAGTATAGTCGATTTGCAATGTTGCATTACTTTCTGGTATACAGCATAGTAATTCACATTTATCTTCCTTTTCATATTCTTTTTCATTATAGGTTATTACAAGATAGTGAATAGAGTTCCCTGTGCTCTACAGTAGGACCTTGTTGTTTATCTTTTTTGTATATAGTAAACACTTTGCTTTTTCATGAAGTTGTAAAGTTACTTATGTCCAGAGCAGTAACAGATCCATTTGCTGAGCTTTGGTAGGTGCCCCACGGATGCAAAGTTGCTGCACTACATGAACTAGTTGGGGTGAAAGTGTGTGTACAAGAAACATTTGTAAGACAGTTAGAAAATGACTTATGACAGACAGAGAATGTGTGGTATCACGTGCTACAGACTGCAGACAGAGTACAAAAGGGATTTGAAATAAAGGGAAAAATACTCTTTAAGTCAACAATCATTTGTGCCTTAAAGAAAATGGAAGCTTAAAGATAGAGGGGATAGAAACCAAACACTCCAGTTAGAGGGGGTGGAGGTCGGAGGGAAGTTACAGAGGTTGGTATTAGTAAGGGATGATCAAGTGACATCAGTCCCTGAGCTGGGAGCAGCACGTGACATAGCTAAGCAGGCGGAGTCCCTCACTGTGGGGCCTGGCATTGTCCAGGGAACTTAGATTGGAATAGCTGAAGAGATATTATGGAATCACTGCAGAATTTTGAGCAAGGATGTTTTATGAGGGTTATTTATGTCACAGAGTACAAGATAAACTGGAGTAAGGAAAGACGCGATGGGGGAACCCCAGTTAAAGGGCTATTAATTTATGACTAGCAGTGCAGACTGGGACATTGCCTACAGAGCGGAGAGTCATAGTTAGGAGATTATGAGGAAAAGCCGGTGAAAGTAGGGTGACCCGTCAGAGGTCTTGGCTGCAAGCAGTAGGAACTGACTTGGGCTGACTGAGCAGACAAACCAGGACTCTCACCTGACGGGGAGAGGGGCGGCTCTAGACAGGCATGCTGGATGATTGGTAGAAATGACAACTGTCCTGGGCAGACCAGGACGTGTGGTTACCCGCGGTGAGAGGGTGGAGTCCAGGACTTCCAAGATGAAAAGAGCGACTTATGTGGCAACAAGAGTATTGGGAGGGTCATTTACAGAAAGTAACAGTGGGGCATGGAATCCACGTAGCCAGGCTCCAGTAGAGCCTCTCCTCCAGCATTTATACCTAACTTCCGGTTGTTACCGTCGTCAGGTCCCTTTGCTGCTGCACCAGAAGCAAGCATTAGCCTGGTTGCTGTGGCGGGAAAGTCAGAAGCCACGAGGAGGAATTCTGGGTGAGTCTGGTGTGAGGATAAGAGCCAGCAAAAGTTCTGCTGCATTGCTTCTTTTGAGCCTCGACAACTCTGTGGGTCATACTCTAACACCCCATCTGACAGATGAGGAAACGGCGGTGCGGGAAGCTTAAGTCATGTGCTCAAGGGTACACAGCCCTGCGATCAGCCAGGTCTTGGTTGCAGGCAGTGGAAGCTGACTGGCTGATGAGGCAGAGGGGGCCCATGGATTCTCTGGGAGATGTGGAGGGCCAGGCTGGAGGCCAGACTTCTGGGAGCAATGGCCAAAGCTAAGTCACAAACAGAGTGTCCTGTGGGAACTGTCACAGCTGCTTTGGTCCATGGAGCAGCAGAGGAAAGCACTGCCACCCCAAAGTGAGACACTCGTCTCCCCCACTTCCTGCAGAAAGCATTTCACAGGGAGCCTCTTTTCTGATGTTGCTCACATCTGAATCGAAGACCAGTGTGAGTGTCTGTGGTCTGTACAGCCCGGTGGTTCTGTTGGTGCCTTAGCTGCAGGTGAGGCAGGAAGCCAGTTTTCCAGTCTCTGCTCTGGGGACTCGTCAACCTAAAATTTTCCAAGGTGCTCAACTTCCAGAAAACATGACAGATGTCCAGTATCGCTAGAAGGTGTCTGTGTCTGAGTCCCCAAGACCACCTCCGGTTTGGGTGATTTGCTCAGATGTACACCATATAGCCATATTCACAACTGTAATTTATTACAGTAAAATAAATTGAATTATTTTGATTCATTATAAATCACAATCAGCAAAGGAAAAAGACACAGGGGGCAAAGTCCAGGGGAAGCCAGGTGCAGATTCCAGAGGCCTTTCCCAGTGGAGTCACAGCGGGTACTTAATTCTCCCAGCAGGGACCTGTGGCAACACATGTGACGCGTTGCCAACCAGGGAAGCTGGTTAGAGATTTGATCCCCAAAGTTTTTAGTGGGGGCTGGTCACATAGGCAGCTTCAGCCTGGTGGGGACTGAAATTCCAGACTCCCAGAAGGAATGCAGGTGTTCAGAGTAAACCGTACTATTGGTACAGGCAGTTTAGGTACAGTGAGCCCTCTTATCAGCTGTGGGAATGAGGGGAGCCCTCCTGAAACCTGAGTTCCCACATGCCAGCCAAGGCCCAGCCCGGTAAGCTGGCCTTTTAAGGGAGAGCAGTCGGCTGCTGTGTTAAGTCTGTGGACAGTGGCAGGGCCCGAATTTGAACTAGAGCCCTTGCTGTGACATTTTACTTCTGCTCATATCAGAATGATTATTTAAACTGTTAGAAAGAGAATAATAATATTTGATAGGGTATAAATAGTAAATTAGGTAAGCACAGTAACTGGCACAATGGTGATACCCAAGAAAGGCTCGTTTATTTCCTTCTTTAATGAGTAAGTTAAGGGGATGGAGGACTGTCTTGGGTTAACACTAACTCTAGAAGTCTGGTAGTAAAGTGGGTGGTAGGATATATCTGCTGGCCCTTTTTGCTTTGGCAGGTAGTAAAGAAAAAGACGGGGCAGCAGCATCAAACGGAGGTAGATAGCAATGAATGTGTTAGATAAGTAACAACATAGCACGGCGACTAGGTAAGGTCTAAATAATGAGTTTTACATTTTCTAAAAGTCAGAGTAAATGTCTTAGTGTTCATTTCAGTAAGAAAGACAAAGGCTTCCTTAGAGGAGGCGCAGAATAGAGACTGGAATGGTGCTAACAGCAGAGGACAAGGGTCACTGACGTCTGCCTGGGGCTGCTTCTCTGGGGGCTGAGCTGCATCTTTGCCCTAAGACCTTTGACCTCCCCTATTTTTGTTTTTATTTTCCAGCGGATGATATGGGATTAGGAAAAACCCTGACCATGATTGCACTCATCCTGACCCAGAAGAATCAGGAGAAAGATGAAGAAAAGGACAAAAAAACAGCTTTGACTTGGCTTTCTAAAAATGGTATTCAGATGTCCCTTGCTAGCCTGCTGTTTACTAGATCCTGTGAGGCAGTGGAGGGTGGAAGGTTTTCAGCCATGAAGGGATTCCTTTGGTCATGTTTAATTAACTTGCTGGAAAACTAGTATCAGACTACTTTCCTGTGGTATCCTTTCTGCTGCTGGATACGCCAGCTGTAAGTGATCATTTTTTTCCCTCTTAATGTAAGCTTAGCTCGATCTGTGATTAGAAACAATTTTATGAAGAAAGCTAAGGCTCTAGAAAACTTAGTTTAAACCTAGTGAGTGTTTCTGTTAATGTTGAGAGTGTAACTACAGGGTAGATCCAAATTAGTTAATATATTATTTTTTGAAGAAAGATCTGTCACAAACTCAGATTTTATCCACACAGCAGATGTTGTTTTCCACATTTCTGAAATTCCAGGAGTTTCCAGATTCTAGACAATTTCTCTTAATCAGCTGCCGTTTTTAAAATGTGATAACTGTATAAGTACCTTAAAGGTCCTATATATTATGCATAGACAATGCCACATGTAAGTTGCTGTGTACAAAATACGTTTCTCAGTTGGTTAGACAGTGAAAAAATCTGTGGCTCTCTGCCCTCGGGGCCTCTAGGGATCATGGTTACAGCTGGACCCTGTGTCCCTGTGTGGAGTAACAGCACACGTGTGCACATACACACGCACGGAGGATGAGGGTTCAGGGGCCAAATACTCCATCACTAACTGGTTCCAGAGTCACGTTTGCTTCTCTTAGGGGGTTTTGTACTAACACTTTAATGGAACTGTAATTATGTTATGCTTTTCAGAGAAAAGTAATAATACTCTCCCGTAATGAATCAACTCAGGGCAAGTTAGGAAATCCATCCAGCTTCTGCCTTCTGGCCACTGTGAGAGTGCACTGTTTTTTTTTTAAACTGAGGTCATGTATTCCCCACTGTCCTCTCCATCTTTATTTAGCCTCTCTCTGTCTGACACGTTTATAGGGGCACATAAAGAAATAATTAAGTGTTTTGAATTAAAAGATCGTCTCTTTCATTTTCTATTCTACTTCAGGCAGACCCTCATTTTAATGCACTTTGCTTTATTGCATTTCACATATATTGCAGTTTTTACAATTTGAGGGTTTGTGGCAACCCTGTGTCAAGCAAATCTACCGGCGCCATTTTTCCAACAACGTTTGCTCACTTTTTGTCTCCGTGTCACATGTTAGTAATTCTCAAAGTATTTCAAACCCTCCACCAGTAAAAAGATTATGACTTGCTGAAGGCTCAGATGATGTTAGCATTTTTTAGCAATAAAGTATTTTTAAATAAAGGTTTTTTTTTTTTTTATAAAGAAATGAATGCTGTTGCACACTTAACGACTATAGTGTAGTGTAAGCATAACTTTTATAATGTCCTGGGAAACCAAAAAGTTCGTGTGGCTCGCTTTATTGTGATACGCACTTTATTGCCGTGGTCTGGAACCAAACCCGTGATATCTCTGAGGTATGCCTGTGTAAGCTATGTGTACAAATAAGAGCAGCAGCTGTTAAAAATATCAATTGAAGGGATAAAAGTCAGGCAAGGGAAAGAGATAATGCCTTTGAGAAGTTAAAGCTATTCAATGAGTGTAACTAGGTGTTGATTTTTTTCCCCCCTCCCAAGACTCCTCTGAGTTCGCTTCCCACGGAACACTAATCATCTGTCCCGCTTCTCTGATCCATCACTGGAAAAATGAGGTGGAGAAACGTGTGAGCAACAGCAAACTAAGAGTTTATCTCTATCATGGGCCAAACCGGGATAAACGTGCAAAAGTGTAAGTGCAGAAATACTGCAGTCAGTGTGCGGTGCTCAGTGGCTTGGCTTAAGGGGCCATACTGACCTCACCTGCTCTCCTGGGCATTTCATTTAGTCAGGGCTAATGGTATTTGTGAAGATCAAAGGCATGCTCATCACCAGACCTGTGCTGAGACATGCGTCTTGTGAGATGGGAATGATGTTCTGTTGCTATATCCTTGTCACTGTCCTCAGTAAGCTGCTGCGTGAGTCAGCCTGAGATGCCTGCATAGTCCACCAGGGGGCAGCAGCATTCCCCTGGTAAAAGGGGCTATGTCATGGTTATTTCACAATTGCTGAATTTCTGATTCCAAATTCACATTCTCTGTCTATTAGTGTGAAAGGAACCAGCTTAGTCTTGCCAAGCATCTTGGCACAGTATTAATAATTAGGTGATATAGTCTGGTTATATTTTTATGGCTATATTTTTCATATATGAGCCATCTAAGAAGTTTTAGATTCAATTCCTGAATTCCTGAAGGGGTTTGATCAGGAAGTAGGAAAGAAAATGCTTTTTCAAAAGGTGATTTTAGTTCTAGTCTTTGTCTTTTGGTTTAAAAGGACTTGTTTTTCGTTCCTAATTGTGATAAGGTGGTCTGGGTGGAACACTTGCTGACTGAGTCAAGAGCTAAGTTGTTTCTGGCTCTGATCTCTCTCCCCAGCCTCTGACGTGGATATTTTATATCCTAAAGAACAGGGCAATTGTCTCTCAGGGGTACATTGCCAAACTGGTGACCTTCAGGCTTACACCAAATCACCTCTGGTGACTGGTAGTCATTTCAGCAGACGGAAGGTATCAGGGCCACGGTGGCTGTCCTGCATGCCTTCTCTGGCACTGAGTACTGTAAGGGACCTGCCTTTGCCCTAGATTTTTATTTAGAAGTAAATTGCATCTTACTTGATTTGCACTTTGATCATACTGGGTTAGGTGTTCAGAATGCACCAGCTGACTGATTGGAATCACTCACAATTGTACTTCTTTCCATGCTGCTAAGGCAACCTGTAGACATTTGCTGCCTTTCCAAATTAAGCATATCATTTTGGTGGGTTATTTTTGGGGAGGATTAGGTTTGTTTCTTTATTTTAGCAGAAGTACTGGGGATTGAACCCAGGATCCTGTGCATGCTCAGCACGCACTCTACCACTGAGCTCTACCCCTCACCCAGGCATGTCATTTTTACAAAAGTATTGAACTTCTCTGAGGTGCATGATATTAAACTTTCTTGGAAAAAGATTTGTGCTTTTTGCTAAGAATCTTGACATGTAAAGAGTGTAGGCAAGCGGGGAGGGGAAGTAATGGGGTAGGGAATTAAAAGGTACAAACTATTATGTCTAAAATAAGCTACAAGGATATATTGTACACACAGGGAATATACCCAATATTTTATAATAACTATAAATGGATTATAATGTTTAAAAATTGTGAATCACTATATTGTATACTTGTAACTTATATAATGTTACACATCAACTATACTTGAATAAAAAAAAAGAAAGAAGAAATGAGTGTAGATGAGGTAAGCTGAAAGTGTACAATGTGTATTTTATGCCCAAATGTCAAAGCTAGCTAAATGGGTTTTCACAAGTCCGTCACAAAACAGTCAGGAGAAAGTATCACTGATGGAAGATGAGCTGTGCCTTGAGGGTTTCTTACTTCCTTGGGACTTTAGTGTCATCCGTGTCAAATCATTTCTGAATATTAACTTCCAACCCTACCTGACTTTCTGTTCTTGCCAGATCATATCAAGAATAATAGGACACCTGCTAAAGGTTATCCTTTCTGACCTGGATGGGAAGAGGGAGGCTGTTTTAGCTGTAGTGAGTAGATTGTAAAAATGATCAGTGGTCAGACATAAGGAAGCCAAGTGTATAAAATTGACCTCTCCAGAGTCATGTGTGTGTGTGTGAATTAAGGACATAAATTGATGAATTCTGCTGTCTGTCCTTCCAGCCGCAGGAATTTTTGTAAAGGAATCAGCTCTGCCTTTCCTTGTCCGTGTCATGGAGGGATCGTTTACCGTTTGCTTTGTGTTATATCTATGCAGCCTCTCTACGTATGACATTGTGATCACTACCTACAGCCTTCTAGCCAAGGAGATTCCCACGAAGAAGCAAGAGGGAGAGGTCCCAGGTGCAAACCTCAGTGTGGAGGTGAGGCGGGGGGGCTGGCTGCCAGGGAAGCAGAGTTGGAACCACAAGACCGGTTAACAGGAGTCTTTTCACAGCATCAGAGATGGCAAAGGTGCCCTCCTCCCAGAAGGTCATGAATGTCGAGCTGTTTTACTGATGGAAGCAAAGAGTTCTTCCCTCTGACCCTTCTCTTTTACTCTAGACAACCTCCTCAGCGATAAAGGTGGAGACTTGGTACAGTATTTAGCTGTGTTTTTAGAACTAATGACAACTACATTGTAGGTGTGGTGGTAATCATCACATGAATATAGGAGAGCCTCCCTTGTTGCAATTTTCCATTGAGAGTCTTTGGGGTCTACTCTCAGGATGTGTTTTAAATTTAGTGTTAGGACGAGTATTTTAGCACTAGTATTTTGGTATTAAGCCATTATTCCCTGCCATCCTCCACCTCCCGGGAAAAGGGGTTGCAAATAATAAGCCTACAATGGGCAGAGGCTAAACAATAATCAGAAAGAAAAAACCCAAGCGTTTGTTGCTGCGTGCAGGGTAGTCTCAGTTATGTATTGCAGAGGCTTTATTGCACAGCTCTTGTGTGCTTCCCCTGGAAATACAGAGTTGTTCCAAGAGCTGCTCTTTTGCATATGCTTTTATTTTTAGTACAACAGGATATTCCAGATTTGTGTGCTTGGGGAGAGCTCTGGCATGCTTCTCCATCTCCTGACCGATTCTGCCGTCTTACATGTATTAACTTTTCAGATTCCTCAATAGTTCCTCATAGCTGTCAGGCTAAAACCCTAATTCTTTCAAATGATATGTTAGGCCTTTTATGCTCTTGCCCTACCTGAGTGTCCCCCATCTCCTACACCCCAGCCCTTCCTGGGGAGCCTCATACTCAGCCTTACCCGGGGGTTGGGGGCAGGGTGCTTCGCTCCACACCCTGCCGTGCCTTTGTGCCTTTGTTCTCCTCTCAGTAGAATGCTTTGCCTCCCCCTCTGGTCAAGTGCATCTCCTAGCACCTTGTGCTTACTTATGTCCTGGCACTCCATCAATTCCACAAATACTGAATTACCTAATACATGCCAGACACTACTCAGGTCTTAGGGATGCAGCAGGGAACAAGACTGACTAGATTCTCACTGTTCTATATTGGACTGTTTTGTTTTGTTTTTTATTTTTTGTTGAAGTGTAGTTGATTTACAATGTTAGTTTCAGGTGTACAGCAAAGCGATTCAGTTATACATATACATACATACATATATATATTTTTTTCAGTTTCTTTTCCATGACATTTCATTGTATATAGTTGAATTGAATACAGTTCTCTGAGCTATAGAATAGGTCTTTGTTTATCTATTTTATGTATAGTAGTGTATATATGTTGATCTCAAACTCCTAATTTATCCCTCCCCCTCTTTGTACCTTTGGTAACCATAGTTTCCTACTGTTCTGTGTTGACTTATCCAGTGGGACTTTCCATACATGCACTGTGTTGTCATTATCTTTATGCTTACTTTGTTTTCTCTCCACGGCTAGATTGTGAGCTCCTTGAGGGTAGGAATTGTTCTTTGTGTCTGGCTTAGTATCTTACATATAAAAGTAGACTTTTAGTAAATTTTTAGAAGCTTAGAAAAATTTAGTAAATACTTTTATCGGTTGAGTGAATTTGCAGGCACAACAGTGTATCCCTGACCCGTGGCCGTTGCTCAAAAGTGAGCTAGAAGAATACAGAAAACCTAAATTAGAAAACAGGTTACCCTTAAGCATCTTATGTTCAAGGACTGGGACCTCAAGTGAGTTGTTTATTTGTACTCATTGGAGTTTCTACTCTTGGTTTCTTAAGCTTAGTTCTTATTTCAGCGTACTTGACCTAAGCCCTCAAACTTGAAGGTAAGGATGTGTCTCCGATACCTGCCTGTTGTTTCCCCTTGTCTTCTTGAAGACATGCACGTTTTCCCCGTGCTCTTGTTGGATTTCACGTGTCTTTCTTCCAGGGTATCTCGTCACCCTTGCTTCGAGTAGTCTGGGCTCGAATCGTATTGGATGAAGCTCACAACGTTAAGAATCCCCGAGTGCAGACTTCCATAGCCGTGTGCAAGCTCCAAGCCCAAGCCCGCTGGGCTGTCACCGGGACCCCCATTCAGAACAACTTGCTGGACATGTATTCACTGCTGAAGTAAGTTAACTCTTTGGGGTTATGTAAATGTGAACCTGGTTGGGAACCCTTCATAATTATTTCATATCTCATGATAAAGCTCCAGTGTGTACCACATTATCTTGTGTAGCAGATGGCAAGCCTATCAACCTTTAAAGGGCAAAAGAATTAATATTTATGAGAAAATAATCTGTTGGTTGACTGGCTGATAGAGGACTTTGATTACAACCAGCCCCTCTATATGGGAAAGTATAGGTCTGATTAAATTAAAAGAAACAAAAGTCATCTTTCTTCAGTCCAGGGAATGTTTTGGGCTATTTCGGCCTTAAAACCTATGGCCTGGGGTCAAGACTACAATTTATGTGAAGCCAACAGAAAAGAATGCTGATTTTAAAATACTTGCTTTTATTCAAGTCAGCTCATAAGAGGATATAAAACTTCTTAACTAGCCTTTGAAATTTTGGGAATGAATTCTGGCTATCAGTTATATGTCCTGTTGTAATGATACAAACACCATTAATGGGCAAATCTACATTTTTATAATGTGGTTTTATAATGTGGTTATTGACTTGGATCCCTTTGCTCCGTCTAGCAGAGCTTTGCTATGAAATTCGCTTTTAAAGGTGATTGGATGACATGTAAAATCTGATCTGCTTTTCATCTATGCCTGTCTTTGAACTTTTCCTCCATCCTCCTAATCTTCATTTCTCTTCTCTGTCCTTCCTCCTCAACAAAATAGATTTCTCCGTTGTTCTCCGTTTGATGACTTCAATCTGTGGCGGAGTCAGGTTGACAATGGTTCAAAGAAAGGAGGAGAAAGGTTAAATATTTTAACAAAGAGCCTTTTGCTGAGGAGAACAAAAGACCAGCTGGACTCCACCGGCAGGCCCTTGGTAATCCCATGAGACCTGTCCCTGGGGGAGGCCAAGAAGGAGAGGGACCATGTCCTGGTCTCGGCTTGAACAGCTGTCTGCTCTGCTTTGGGAACCTCTGAGTCTCCCATTTTCCTGCGAGGAGGCCCTCGGGCCGCTGTCCCACACCTGGAGTCACAGCAGTCCTGTTGTGCCGTGTGTTAGAGCGGTTCTGTTGTCAGGGAAGGGTGGGAGCCGCTGTCCAGGGCTTGACCAGATTTCCAGGGTCAGCCCTAGGGAGCAGACTCTGTGATACTCAGTTGAGTTGTATGACTTCATCCCGGCTGCCGTCTCTTTCACTCCCCCAGGTGGTGCTGCCCCAGCGGAAATTTCAGTTGCACCATTTAAAGCTTTCTGAAGATGAAGAGACAGTTTACAGTGTCCTTTTTGCAAGATCAAGGTGTGTGCAGTGAAGAAGCACCTTCTCACGTCTCTTGTTTCATTCTTGTTCTTGCTTGGGAGTGCGTCAAGGGTCAAGGTTCCTCAAACTGCAGTTGTGGTATTACTGATAAGTTGGCTATCTGTGTTTCTTTTTTTTTTTAAATCCCCCTTTTTCTCTCCTTACCTCCTCCCCAGCTCACCTTTGTCTCCCATCAAACCTGCTCCTCATTGGCTTCCTTGCTTAGAAGTTCTAGGCTGTGGTCACTGTACGCGAGGTCTTTCTGGCCCTCATGGGGCCATATGAGGAAAGCATATCTCTTTGACCTTTGACCTGTTATCCAGCCTCTTACTGAAACTTTAACAAAAACTGCTTGGTAATCCTAATTGTCATCCGTTCTTTGCACTTTCTCTAAAACTCTCATCCTTCCCTGAATTCAAGATTTATGTTCTCCTACTTGGTACCTCTCACTTCCAGTGTGAGTAGGCTTCTTCTCTTTGTATATCTTATATTTTAAAGTAAATATAATAAATCATAAAAATTAATAAATAATATAGATTATCCATACTAGTTAATAATATATTACTATGTTACATATTAATATTAAATACAATACTAATATTTTATAACATTAATGTATTTGTTAGTAGTTATTATTTTTAAACAATTTGGCTTTTAAGGTTTTTTTAAATTACATGTGGCCATGCTTGCTATGAGGCTGACTTCATTTAACAAGTCCACTTTTGTAATTTTTCAAGGTCCCACTGCAGGCACGGTTAAGCAGTGACCACTATAAACCTATTTGGTCATAGCAAACGTTACATGAGCATTTTCTTTCGTGATCTGAGGCAGGTCAGCTCTGCAGTCCTACCTAAAAAGACATGAAAGAGGGGACAAGGAACCTGGAAGAAGCCCTGATAACCCGTTCATGAGAGGTGAGCAGTGGGGCACTCAGAAGGACATGTAATTAATGGAAATGTAGGTTCAGATTTGGTAAATTCTAGAAATGGGGTCGTGAATTCTTTTTTTTTTTAATGGAGGTACTAGGGATTGAAACTAGGACCTCTTGCGTGCTGAGCATGTGCTCCACCACTGAGCTATGCCCACCCTCCCCCCTTTTCTATACCCACTCCCCAAGGGTCGTGAATTCTTGATCTCAGAGACTTGACCTAGGGACCTCAAACCAAAGGAAAATATATTGATCCGTAAGCACCAGACCTGGTGATCTAAACTTCTTTTTAGTCACTTTTGACATCTGTTTTATTAAAACACAGGTAAGACTAGAAAGAAAACCGTATTTCATTTGGCTTCATTGGTAGAGAAGTGAGTTAGAACTGTGTTGTTGAGTCTCAGATCATAGACGTTTAAAGTCGCCTCATTGCATTCACGGGTCTTCCCCATATTTCTGATTTAAACCCTGCGCCGTTTCCCACACCTGTGTCCCTTCTTGGCAGTGGCCCAGGAGTTCGGGTCCAGTGGGCCCGGTGCCTCCGTGTCCGCAGACTCTCAGACATCCAGCACCGTCCACATCCTGTCACAGCTGCTGAGACTCCGCCAGTGCTGCTGTCATCTTTCTTTACTGAAGTCGGTAAGTGAAGCCCTGTGTGTGGGGCCCCAGTCGGGCTGCGGGCAAGTCCACCTCCACCTCCTGCAACCGGCACAGTCTGCTGGAGCAAGGGAAATGCCACTTGGGGGTGTTTCTGGCTTTTGGTGGGGCAGAAAAGAAGAGACTTGTTTATGTTACTTTATTTTATATTAACCTTTATCGATCTTGAGATAATTCCCATGATGTTGAGAACAGTTTTTTATTTGTCTTATTTTCAATAAGCTTTATTTTAGAATAGAAAGTGGCATTTTGTTAAGAAAGAAACCACTTTATGAATACTTTGGTTATTTTAAGATGCCATAAAGCTAATTTAGTTACTAGTTTTAAATCTAGTTGTGAAAACTCAAGTATTTATACAATTGGAAAAGTTGCCATTACATTGGATAGAGGCACATCTGTAGTTAAGAGGAATCTGTTACTCTTTTTTTTTCTTGGCAGTTAACAGTTATTTTCTCCTTGATTATCAAGGATTCTTATTTTCTTTATACTCTTCTGAACTTTCCCAAATTTTCTGTAATAAGCATACTGTTTTATAATGAACAGAAAAAACTACTCTTAGTATTTGAAAATATTTTCTTTATTAATAAATTTTTTTATTGAAGTATGTTATTCTTTTGAGGAGCTGCAATAATGCATCTCTTTTTAGGAGGTAAATTGTATCTTGATGATCAGTAGCTTAATTAACTGTACCATTCCAGCTGGGGAAAACAGAACGCTCTTGTAATCTGTCTGACAAGTCTCTAAAAAGTTCCATTATTTGATTTATTTTTGATCTGGTGAAAAAACTTGCCAGATTACATTTCAATCATGGTTTACCTGTGGAGACACTGTTGGTAAGTCACGAGACATTTTGCTGTGTGATGTATTAAGCAGTCAGCACTCCGCTGGCACGTCCCATGGCTCGTGGCCTCAGCTCCCCATCCACTGTGTCCCCTGTCTGACTGTGCCCAGGCCCTGGATCCGACAGAACTGAAGAACGAAGGCCTGGTCCTTTCCCTGGAGGAGCAGCTCAGCGCCTTGACCTTGTCCGAGCTCCGTGATGCAGAGCCGGCTGCCTCTGTCTCCCTTAACGGCCAGTGCTTCAAGGTGGAGCTTTTTGACGACATGAGAGAGAGCACCAAGGTACTGGGGTCTCCTCTATTCTGGTAGAAAGACTTGGACTCCTCCCACATTTCCCTGCGTGACAGCGGTGCATTTGTCCGCACAGGTATGGCCGTTTGACTGCAGGGCTAGAACGGTTAGGTGTTAGCTGGTCACATTCCCCCTCCAGTCTTAAATTCTAATTTCATTTCATGAAAAAAACTAAAATCTTATTACCTAGTGATTTTTTTCAGAGGGTGACTTGGGCCAGCGCATCTGTCATGGATTCCTAGGGAGGGAGCCTGTCAGGTTTCTGCTGGAGACAGGGCCCGGGCGAGTGAGCAGCTGGTTTCAGAAAAACAACAAAGGCTTGACCTTCCAGACTGTGGAAGATGTCTGAGTGCCAATTGCTTTGCTCTGTTGAAAGGCTTCCATCTGCAAATATCGTTTCCTGCCCGCCTCCTATCTTCATAAGTCTCTTTGTTCTGTTTTCACTGAAGCACTTTAAGGCTGTAGAGTTCTATCAGGGGAACGCCGGGGCATGTGGGCCTCGAGTCCTGCCTCTCTGCTGGCTTGCCGGGAATGTGCCCATTAACTTGCACTGAGCGGCTGGTTTTTTCTACTGCCTTCTGAGGCTGCCATGCCTAGTCTCAATCTCTCTTCCCAGGCTTTTAAAAAAATATAACTAGGAGGGAGGTCACCGCCAAGGGAATGGTGCACTTGCTTGCTCCCTTTTAACCTAGGCAGTAGTATACTGTGCTAACGTGTTACAGTCTACTCTTCACTTAAATGGATTTTTCCCTCAGTCACTGAATTCCCAGGTATAATCTTCCAAGCTATCCTCCTGAACAAATCATTCACCTCTGCAAAAGGGAAGAATGCTTGGTTTCTTATATTAAACCAAAAGGTTAAAATGCATCACATTCATGCATCCAGTTTCCCTATCTGTATACATGTTTTGAAAACAGATCAACCAGCTTATTTCCTTCCGGCCTCTCAAAAAACTACTTGGGAGCAAGCGCCCCTTAGAAAATAAAGAGAAGCCATGTTTTCCAAGGACAGGAAAGAACAAGCAAATGTTCTAAGATACCACAGGTGAGAAAAGTAAACACACAGAGGCTGTCAGTGCTCATATACCTTCCTGTGCTGGGCTTGTTTTGTCATAATCGTGAATGTGCTTAATCCTTGCTCCTTTCTCAGCATCCATCCATTCAGTCTATCCACACTCAAAAATTTATGTACAGGGTTCTTTCTGCATCTGAGTTAAAGGGAATGCTATATATATAGCCTATATGTTGTTAGTAAATAAAGCCAAATAAATAGCATGATGACCTTTCATTAGATTTTTAAAGTATGTACCTAGATCTTCACCACTAGTAACTGAGAGGAACAGGTAAAGAGACCATATGTGGCTGGGCACCAGGTCCTAGCACCCTCGGTTAGCTATTGGGTTAAAACATAACATTCCTAATAATTTGTGTTCCCAACCATTTGTCTGATACTCAGGTAATTATGTACAGGGCTTCTTAACGTAAGCCCATTAGTCGTGGTTCAAACTCAAAGTTGTTTCATGTCGGGGAAGGGAGTTTTCTTTGGTAGCACAAACCTAAACACATACATGTTACTGGGATTCAACCCCAGCTCCTACACCGTGAATCCCAGTCCCACTGCTGCAGTTTTCTCAAAACACCTATCGCTAGGTTTTTCACATCCGTATGAAAATCAGTGTGTTCCACAACCACAAGTTGCCAAGACACCAGGCACTTCAGCTACCTGCTTTTTGTCTTCCTACTGGTTCAAAATGGCACAGTCCTGTGATGGTCTTCCTGCCCGGGCATCAGCGTGTTTGTTTAGATTGGAAGGTAGCCTCATGTGTGGGGGCCTCCACAGCTTACCACTAACACCACAACCTTTTTCCCTGATAAGGAAGCTGAGCTCTTAACTGGGAGTTCCAAAGTGATACAGCCCTGTGATGGCAGAGTAAGAACTCTCTGCATCTCCTGATTCCTGGTCTAATTTTCTTCCTTCTCTGCCATTCTAGGGATGAACTCTAGGTCCCTTAGAGCCTTTTGAAAGATCATTCCCATTAGCGGTCAGGAAGATTGAACCCAGCTGCTCTCCAAGGTCCTGCCCATGTGTTCTTCCTGGCTGGTCCCATGTAGATTTGAATGTGGGGTCTGATAAATACCCAGAGAACTTGCTGGGAAGCTTTAGCAAGTGTTCCTCAGTCTGGACAGGTCTTCTTCGTCAACAGCCTTTGGAGCAGGTCTCAAACTAGGTCAAGCTCTTTCATTTTCTCCTTGTGCAAATGTTAGGCTGGTGCCTTCTCTGGTCCAGCAATACATGCTGGGTGCCAGGGGTACAGAAACAGACCAGATACATGCTGGCTCTGCCTCTTTGGAACATCTCAGACTGTGAAAGCAAGAGATGATTAACAAGCAATTAATATATAGAATGAAAAAGACCATGATTATAGAAAGAAAATGTGCTATCGTAGCACATAAGCAGTGGACACCTGGGATTGGGGAGGATCGCCAAGAAGTGGCATTAAGTTGACAGAAAAGGCTGTTCTAGGCAGAGGGAACAGAATGGACAAAGATGGGACAAAGCATGGCTTTGTGGAGGAAGAATTTTGATGGGGCTGGATGATGTGAGCAGAGGCTGGATGAGGCTGGAGATGTGAGCAGAAGGCAGAGCAGCAGGGATCTGGGAGGTCACTGTAGAGGCCTGGGCTTTATTCTCAGCGGGAAGCCATTGCAAGGGCTCCAGCCAGAGGAGGAAAATAGGAAACTGACATTTTGGAACTAGCCCTCTGGCTGCAAAGAGAAGAGTGGACTAGTAGGAGTCAGACCATGCAGAGAGGCCACAGAGGAGACCAATCCTTTCACTCAGGGGAGAGAAAAGGGAGAAAAGCAAATTTGCTTAAACCCGCATATGTTAATATAACCTTTTTCCAGATTTCATCTCTGCTGGCAGAATTGGAGGCAATCCGAAGAAACTCAGGGTCCCAAAAGAGGTAAATGTGTTATTTCATTACCCAAGTATTGCTTGTAATTAAGCCAGAAAATTTGATATTGCAGATAGTTATAAATCTGAGCTCTTTATATCAAGGACTTGAGTCGGGCGCAGCAGAAAGCACCGAGGTTACAGCACACATCCCCTGTGATTTCTAATGAAAATATCTGTGGCACGGATTGAAAAGGCAATCCCTAGAGGACCAGAGTAAGCTAAGCATCTGAAGAGATGCTTAAGAGGAGGGAAGAAGGCTTGAAAAAAAAAGCAACAGAATAACAGATGCAAAAAAGGGAGGAAGCGGAGTGTGATCAGAAGGGAGCCCCAGAGTGCTGGGAACTTTCCTAAGTTGGGTGTCTGGATATAAGGAAGTTCATTTGTTATTTATTATACTTTACTGTATGTTATTCACAGCATTTGTAGATAGGAAATATTTTGATCTAAAAACTTAAACCTCTAACTAAAGCGTAGCATGGGGGGAAACAGAGAATCCGTAGCGGCTTATTGATCTGATTGACAGAGGGAGGGGCCTGAACCTTATTCTGCAGGAGCACAGACCTCCTCTGGATGAGCCCCCAGAAAATCGGAACCTACAGTGGTTACTTTAGTTTAGCCATCCCTTTATTTTGACTTCATTTAGCAGGTAAGTTGTAGACTGGATCTAGAAGTAACCAGAAGCATTATAATCGTGTGACATGACTTAAATGTGTGCCTCTTCCCCTTAGGTAGCAGAAAGCCTTACCTCAGCCACATTTGATAACTGAATCTTAAAATAACAGGCATGAAAGCCCTGTAGATGAGTTTGTTTAATCTCTCGTGGGGGTTATTGGTTTTTTGTTGCCTCCTTCCTCCAGTGTCATTGTCTCTCAGTGGACCAGCATGCTGAAGGTTGTAGCATTGCACCTTAAGAGGCATGGACTGACCTATGCCACCATCGATGGCTCTGTCAACCCCAAACAGAGAATGGACTTGGTAGAGGCATTTAACAGCGCCAGGGGCCCTCAGGTACAAGCCAATCACAGCAGAGCTATATAATTAAGAACAAATTTTTCTTGGTTATACAGATCCGAACATAGCTCAGTTCAAAAATATTCATAGCCCTGCTCTCTCCAGGTGTTTCTCATTTCTTTGACATTTACTGGGGGTACATATCAAAGTGTGCAAGTCCTCTAAGAATAAAATCTGAGGTCTAAAAGGAGAGGAAGAGCAGAACTGTTAGGATCAAGGGAATCTTTGTGGAGGAGGCAAGCCTAGAAGGATAGGTGGGATTTTGATAGGTGGGAAGGTGGAGGGAAGTAGAGGAACAGAGGCATCTAATTATGCATAACAGGAAGTTGGAAAGCACTAGTTGTGTGATAGGAGAAGCATAGCAATGGTGGGGGCACTGATGGAACAGACGGAATCTGGGTAAAGGAAAGTTTATTGAGCTAACCACCCCCCGTGCTCTAAATTGTAGTATTTATGTAATTGGCAGGCACACAATTAATGTTTGGAGATTGACTCACAAAAAAAGGTTAAATGAGCATTTTCTCAAAGACAAGGCATGGGAGAGAGCATCTCAAAATTTCGAAACAATGCATTCACAACAGCAGAAGGAAATTTGATAAGAGCATGTTGCCTCTTTGTGTTGATCTTGGGCTTGAACCTGAGGCAGAAGGAGAGGTCCACTATGAGACTGATTCCATGTAAAGTTAACGGTGTTCTTCCTTTTGAAGGTTATGCTGATCTCTCTCTTGGCTGGAGGTGTTGGCCTAAACCTGACTGGAGGAAACCATCTCTTTCTCCTGGACATGCACTGGTAACAATTCTGGATTATTCTTGAGTTGTCACAGCAGAGTGGGGAGACCAGCAGGCTAGAAGGGCGGTAGGGGGACTTCTCATGTTGAGTGTGCTCCTTCTGTATTGTGGAGATGCCTCTGTGCATACGTGTGTATACATGCAGATCAGAATGGTGTAGGGCTAGTTGACAGCCCCGAATTCCTAAGCAAACAAGGCTTCAAATGACTGTTTAAAATAGTCCATTCACTTTACTCTTAACATCTGTTTCCATGGAAACGGATCAGGGCTTTTCCTCCTGGCTACACCACTCGATGAAGGGTTTTATGTCTTCAAAACACTGTATTTCAGACATATTTATTGACGTCTAAGGAATCTCAACCTTGAAGAAGAGGGAGAACCAGTGCTCCAAAAGGAAAAGGCAAAGGAATTTTCTAATTATGTTAGACACACACTTAACACATAGCTTTGGACTCGCTGCACATAGTATTAAGACCAAGAGCATAGCAGCATCCTTCCTAGATGCCAGGTGAATGTGTTCATATGTTGCTAGGAGGAAATGTCATAATTCATCTCAGTTTTGATTTTCCAGTTATGTCAATCAGGGATTGCTGCACCAGGCACTGTTGCCAGGGATTGTCATTTGTTAATTCCCAGGCAGCCCAGATGGGCACAAACAGGCCAGCCTGTTACTGTCTTCCTGGAGAATGTGTTTAGGCCTCACTTGAGACTCCCATATGCATGTAAGTGAGGAAAGCAGAATAAGAATTATGCTGGTTTCTGAACAGGAGAAACATTATCCAAGGTTTTAGAGGTGAGATGAGAAACTAGTTTGGAGTTGATAATGACAATCTATAAAGAAGGAAACAAATTAAGCCTCCTTGGTTGAATCATGAAATATCAAAAAGTTGGAAAAAGCATTATAGATCATTTGCCACTCCTTGTGTTCCCGAGTAGCCATCTGAAACCTAAAGGGTTGAGGTTAGATGATTTGCCCAAAGCCATCTAGCTAATTAGTGACCAGATTTAAACATTGGTTTAATCTCTGTTACTTAGAGTTTTCAACTGTGAAGAGTTACTATTAGCCATCTGACCCCAGTTTCTCATAAGAGAGGATATCTGGGACTTTCTGAGTCCCATATGGACTAGAACAAAAATCTGCAAACTTTTTCTGTAAATATTTTAGGCTTTGCCAGCTACATAGGTCTCTGTCATATATTCTTTGTTGTAGGTTTCTGTTTTTGACTTTTTACAAACCTTTTAAAATGTAAAAACCATTTTTAGCTCGAGAGCCATATGAAAACAGACTGCAGGCTGGATTTGGCCCATGGGATTTGCCCACCCCTGGTCTAGGATGTCAGTAAGTTTGAGCTTTATCTGTCTCTTCACAGGAATCCGTCACTTGAAGATCAAGCTTGTGACCGAATTTATAGAGTAGGGCAGCAGAAAGATGTTGTCATACACAGGTAAGCAAGTCAAAGTCTCCCAGGACCGAATTCTGCTTTTGTGAAAATCTTTCTTGGGTGATGTTTTAATAGAATGTGAAGTATTTGGTGATCACTGTACTAATGGTGCTCGTGGGGCACCTTCTCCTTGGTACTCACAGTCAGGAAGGGAACTCAGGCAATTTGGGGGTGACCTTTGTGTTGGTCCTTGCAAAAGAAGAAGAGCTTATGTACAATGATGAGCCTTATCTTAGTTAAGGCAGTGCATGAAAGGTCCCTCCTCTCTTTCTCTCTCTCTTTTTTTCCACTTTTAATTATTTTGACTTTATTTCAGACATATAAAAAAAAGGATTCTTACAAGATTATCCCAAATTCTTTTTTTTTTTTAATGGGGGGAGGTAATTAAGTTTGTTTGTTTGTTTGTTTTTAACAAAGATGCTGGGAATTAAACCCAAGACCTCATGCATGCTAGGCATGCAGTCTACCACTGCTCTATTCACTCCCCACTATGCTATACTCTCCCTCCACCCAAATTTTTGATCGCAAGAACAATACCAAAAAATTCCTGTATACTGTGACACGCATGTGTGCGTGCATGTGTGTGTGTGTGTAAGGTATTTTCTGGACCATTTGACAGTAAGTTGCAGACATGATGCCCCTTGACCTCTAAATAGTAAAATGTGCATTTTCCAAAAATGACACTCTTTTACATTACCACAGTAAAATTATCAAACCCAGGATGTTAACAGTTACATAGTCTGACCTGTGGACCTTACTCAGCTTTGCCACTTGTACCAGAGGTGTCCTTCTCAGCAAAATAAAATCCCTGTTTCGCATTCAGTTGTCACGCTTCTTTTGTTCCCCCTTAATCTGGAACAGTGTCTCAGTCTTTCTCTGAGTTTAATGACATTGACATTTTCAGAGTGCACAGGCCAGTTATTTTGTACAATGTCCCTCTCTTTGGGACCCTCCTCTCTAAAAACAACCACCAAACCGGCCTCAGCAGTCCAGTCCAGTGTAGCTGTGGACCTCTTTTTCTCCTTCCTTTTCATGGCCGAGTTTCCTGAAGAATTAGAAATTGTTGTCCGTTCTTTACTTCTGTTCATTCCTCAACCTTTGCAAACTGGCTTTCCCCCCACTTGCTGCCCTGAGACTGCTCTTGCTGGGGGGGCACCAACGCATTTCACAACTGGCCAAGTACAGTGATCATATCAGTTGTTCTGTCTTCCGCTCTCTTCTCAGCTCACTTTGTTTGCACCTCTCTTAATCCTGTCACCTCCAGTAAGTCCAAAACCTGTATCTTTCAGCTCCAAGGTCTCCTAAACTTCAGACCTAGATATCCACATCCCTGGGAAATATCTGAATCTGTGTGTCCACGTATGCACTCATTAGTCATTCACTTGTGTATTTGTTTCATTCAGCTCAGAAAACTAATCCCTACTGAGCACTCACTATGTGCATGTTCCAGGGACTCAAAATGTCGCAAGCTGATACTGTTTCTCCCTCTGACCTCATATCTATCGATTCTTCTGAAGTCCTTGTCTTTGTGAACGGGATCACTGTTTATCTAATCATAGAGCCAGAAACTAGGCTCCGCCCTCTTTCTCACTTTTCACAAGTAAAGTCCATTCATTTTATTTTCTATGTGTTTCTTGTAACCACCCCTTTCTTCCCATCCCACTTCCCATGCCCCTTCCTTTCACATCTAGATTTATTAGCATGATGTGCTAAGTCACTCAAGATCTGGTCCCCACCAGCCTCTTGAGCATCGACTTTTGTAATAAAACATAGTTTTTGACTTTTGCCCTGGCCAGACTGGACGACTTCCCTAGCATACCATGTTCTAAAACTCAGCCATGATTTTATACATGTTCCCATTCCCTGGGATGCCCTCCCCACTGTCCATCTAGCAAATCTTGGCTCATCCTACAAGTTGCACTATGAGTTAACTTTTTTTTTTAAATTGTAGTATAGTTGATTTACAATGTTGTGTTAGTTTCTGGTGTACAGCACAGTGATTCAGTTATACATACATGTGCTTTTTCATTATAGGTAATTACAAGGTATTGAATATGGTTCCCTGTGCTATACAGTAGGACCTTGCTGTTTATACATTTTATACATAGTAATTTATATTTGCTAATCCTAAACTCCTAATTTATCCCTCCCCTACTTTACCCTTTGGTAGCTATAAGTTTGTTTTCTATGTCTGTAAGTCTGTTTCTGTTTTGTAAATAAGTTCATTTGTATCATTTCTTAGACTCTGCATATAAGTGATATCATATGATATTTTTCTTTCTCTGTGTGGCTTCACTTAGTATGATCATCTCTAAGTCCATCCATGTTGTTGCATTATTTCATTCTTTTTTACAGCTGAGTAATATTCCATTGTGTATACATACCACATCTTCTTTATCCAGTCATCTGTCTGATGGACATTTAGGTAGAATGGAACCTTCCCTGAATACTTTAGACAGCTTTCCTTTTATTCCTCTTGCTCACTGGACATATTTCCTTTACAGCGCTTTCCAGGTCATATTATTGTAGTTGTTTGTTTTCATGTCTCTCTCTTGTGCTCCCTTTGACAGTAAGACTATGTTCATCACTCTGTTCCTATGCCTAGCATAGTGTATGGCATGTAGTGAATCTAAATCAGTACTTGTTGAATGTGTGAATAAAAGACAATGGCAGCATTTCCTCAGTTTGTAAAACCTATTTGCAGTGTGAACTCACCAAGAAATTAGACACACTGTACCTAAACTAGCACACATATTCCTAGCAGAAACTTGATAAACTTTTCTGTGTGAAAGCTAGATCTCTACACTTTTTTGGATCAGGATACCTTTTGCTTATTTTGGCATTTCTCAATTATCTTAGCTTCAGAAAGAAAGAAAAAGTCAATTTGAGGTCAGACATCATTTTTAAGTGGATATGTATTTAGTCAAAGTTGTTTGGATCTCCTAAAAATAGAGTTCTTAACCAAACCTAAGGAAACCTAAATAACAGAAGAAATCTCATTGGAAAACTAAAGCATAAATAGACATTTGCATGTGTCATTAGATATGCGGCTTTGGGTATTTGATTGTTTGCTTATTTGTCTACTTTTCAGATTTGTTTGTGAGGGAACAGTGGAAGAGAAGATCTTGCAGCTTCAAGAAAGAAAGAAGGATTTGGCCAAACAGATTCTATCAGGATCCAGAGAATTTGTCACCAAGCTCACCTTGGCTGACCTCAAAGTCCTTTTTGGCATCTAACTTCCTGGTTCTAGGTCTCAGAATGGCACCACTGTTGGTGAGCTCTCCTTGGCATTCCTTTTCACCATCAATCCTGACGCCCGCCTTACACTGAGGATCAGGTATCATGTTAAGCAGTTTGTTAACCAGTTAAGTTAACTAGTCAACTTATTTCCTGAGTGACATAGAAACCAATGAATTACTTCAGATAAAAGAAAGTGCTTTAAAGTCAGATAATTTGGAAAACAACCCTGGGAGAGTTGTACCTAAGCTTCAGTAAAAGCCCAAAAATCCCTCTGTTGCCTTTCTTGTCTCAGCTGATGACTGAGTGTTACTGCCTTTTCTAACACAGGCTCCACCCTATCTCTTCATCCCTCCTGCCGTATAACCACCTCCATGGGCCAAGCAGAGGGTGGGTTCCTACAGCCATCCCTCTGCAGTTGTTTCAGCCCAGGCAGTTCTTCCTCTTGGGCGGAAGGTCAGGGAGGTGCTTTCTACATAACACATAGATATTTAGTATTTGTGTCATCATATCATTTAGAATTTGGTATCGTATCATTTAATGTTATTATTGCTATCATATCATGTAGCATTTGTGCCATATAATTTAATATTTGTCTCATTTTTATAGTATTTGTAGTTTTACAAATTTACAGTATTTGTAGCATTTAGAATCATCATTTCATTTAGTATTGTTGTATCACTTAGTGTTTGTATTATCCTTGGTATAATCCAATAAATACGTGTTTGACAGTGTAGCAGAGATAATGCTTTTGTTCACTAACGCCCATTTCCTTTTTCTCCTGGTCCAGAGAGACTACATTTCCTAGTCTTCACTGCAGTTACGCGGGTCCTTATTACTGAGTTCTATCTAAGTCAGTGGAATGTGGAGAAAAGTGATGTAAGTCATTTCTTACCAGCCCTCTAAAACTTCGCAAGTGATTCTTTGTGGTGTTTCTTCTGTCGTTGGTCCACTGAATATGAAGGAACTGGTGGAAGACTGCAAGGCCCTAGGGAATTGTGACACCACTGGATCAGAGTCTTAACCTGTTGTTGGCCATGGGCCCTTTGGTAGACCAGTAAGCCTCAGTTCCTGAACGTCGGCAGAGAAAATCCTTGCCCGTATGTGCCTCCCTTCTCAATCCAGCACACCCACATTGGACTATGACACGATCAAGAAGTATTTTTTTTTAAAAACATGAGATTCGGGGGTTGTTTATACAGTGATTAGTATCCTGACTAATACAAACTCTTGAGACTTTCTTACTTTGGGAAACTGTTCAGACTCCCATCTTCCCATTAGCAGTCATTTCCAAAACACTTGCTCTGCTGATTTCTGCTAGAAAGAATTGTACTTCTTCCTAGATAGAGCTGTTGCTCTCCTCTGAGTTAGGATTAGGAGACAAAGCCCTGCGTTAGCCCAGCCACAGTATGGACAGAGGCACTAAGACCTGGCTAAGCAAAGATGCCCTCTAAAGACAAGGTCTGAAAACACAGAGGTAAAGACAGTAAGGCCTGCAAGGAAGAGTTCTGACTTAACTTGAGTTCGAGGTTCCCCTTGGCTGAGGGTATAGCCTTGGAAAAATCACTCACTTCTCTACATTCTGGTTTCTGCATTTGTGGCAGGCGTTGTTTTTAGAACTCAGCAGCTATGGTGAGGTCCCTGATAAAAAAATCAGGAAATGGAGGCTGTAAGATCAGCACACACACCAGAGCAAGGATAGCATCACCTGCGAAGCAGTGGCTCCCGAGCCAGCAGGAACATACAAACCCTGCCTCTGCCGTTTGTGGACTGTCTGACATCAGGCTGGTTACAGATTCCCTGGGCGCCTCAGTTCTTTCATCGGTGAGGTGTGAGGATTAGCATACAGCTCACTCTGCTCCACTGGGAATTTAGCAACACACATACGTACTGTAACCTACGTGACCAGATCGACAGACGGGACCATGTCAGTCGGAAGGCGCGTCAGGTGAACGCTGTCCATGTCCTTTCCAAGCACTGTTTAGGAGCGAGGCAGTGTTCACTTTGGTGTTCAAGTGTTCTTGCTTTTAGTCTGGAGATGGATGCAGAGATTATAACTTATAATCTTCAGATAATCAGAGCCCATTGACCGATGTAATCTACTCTAAGATTCCTCTGGTATCTTGACCAGTTTCTCTAGTGTTCTCATTCTGAGCCTACGCTAGCAAAGCCACCTAGTTATGTCTGGGGTAGGTGTTCCTGTAACAGTGAGATGCTGTTGATGTGAGGTGGGTACAGCAAAAATTGGAACCACCGTCCTAATAGGTTAGACTAAACCAAACATGCGTCCTTGAATCCTCGCCTGGGCGTGGAAATGTTTCTTGAGTTAACATAAGTAGCATTCTGGTGTCTGTCTCAGGCCCACATTCATTTTAGTGACTGTTGAAGCATGTTTAGGTTGAAGCATGACTAGGTGGGTCCCTGCACCCCCTTGCAATGGGTGACATTGCGCAGTGTTGCCATCTAATGGAGGTGCTGCCTTATGAGCTCTGCCAGTGTCAACCAGCCTGTCTTTATGTGACACCACAGCTGCCAGATTTTCCTTTTATATCTACTTGCCTACCTCACCAGGCTTAGGCAAGGACAGAATGATAATAATGCTTTATAGTAAATATAAGAAATGCTTTATAAACCATGAAGTGCCATCCAAATGCTAGTGTCATTGCCATGGGACCAAGTCTTGGAATATGAGATTAAAAGAGCAGCCTAGGTGCAGCTGAAATGGCCAGATGGTGAGCATCTGTCAGCAAAGTGCCACATCGCTGAGCACCCAGTTTCTAAGGTGCTTCTTATGGGACAGAGTGGCCTCCATGGAAGGTATACAGTTTGACTTCTCTTTAGCAGTGTAAATCAAAAAAGGGCATAGTGACAGCATGACTGGATGGAGCCTGGGCCCTTTAAAACCTTGCCAAGGACTTGTGCTGCCACGCAATTATTATGAATACGGTAGGGAGAAAGATGTCTTTGTGGGGCATGACCCCTTCCTCTAGCGATCGTGTGTGATTTGGGGTGGCTGTGTATGAGCACTGGGCTGTTTCCTCTCTGATTGTCTGTTGCCCAATGAAGTAGCTTGCAGCAGGGCTCAGAGCTGAAGCCAGGTTCTTCTGCACTAACAGGGTAGTCATGGAAATGCCAGTGTCAGTGTGGCCTCTCTGGTTGTCTGAAATCTTGATGTCTACCGTAATACCATGAGAAAATTGGGCCTACACAGTGGGATACTGTACTGCTCTTTGCTATGGAGCATCTAGCCCTAGGGAGAGACAGAAAGAATAAAAAGGTCTACCTTCAAGTGCAAAGAGAATCATAGGCATTTAGAATTTGTAGGCATATAAATGAAATTAGCGTCAGTTTTAATACAAAGTGCCACAGGAGTCAGTAGCCAGGGGACAGGGATGGAAATGAAAGAACCATCTAACCCCGGGTGGTGGGGGAAGGTGAGGGGGACGCAGAGGAGATGACGTCTTCACTAGCTCAAGCCCTTTTTACCCAGAATCCTCAGCTAAATCTGAGTGTAGATTACATACAAAAGCAAGGATGGGAGGAACACTTTTACTGCTTAATTATTCATACACTAATTTAAAAACATATATTAAATGTGCCAGACACTCCTGGGCACTGAAAATATAAGGATAACCAAAACCAAAACCAGTCCCTGTCCTCCTGAGGCTCACAGCCAGGTAGGGGGGGGACAGGCGTTAATGCAATCATCACGTCCGGCTGTGAGGTGGCCGTGGTGATGAGTTGTATGGTGGGAGGTATGTGTGGCTGGGGGGGCGTGGGACAGGGATTTGACCTAGTTAAGGAGGACTTCTTTGAGGAAGTGATGAAGGAATTGAAATCACTGTGCAGAAGCTAATAAGACAAAGAGTGAAATGCCTCTTCCTATATTCTGCTTTTGATTAGCATTTCACTTCACCCGTCCACCTCTTAATTGAAACACACCTAGCACACAGGTATACCTCCTCTGGAGTAAAGCTGAGTGACTATCGCCTTTTTGAGATTTGAGAGTGAGTGGCTGACAGCTATGTGTGTATGCTTGTTATCCAAGGCAGCCAAGGTGTTTATCCCGTTACAACATCCCAGGGGATGGAGGCTGTAATTTGTGGCTCTTTTTTTCCCACCTGTAACCCCAGAGATGTGGCTTACATCACAATGCTGCACCTTGTTGATGCCTCAGTGCTCACAGCTCAAAGGTGATTTCTGAAGCACTTTGTTACACTGGGGACAGTTCATAAATTCTCGAACTTCTTTTTGTCCTCACCTTGGAATCTTGGGCCCTGCAGATCACTCTTACTTTGCCAAGTTTTTCAGCTGGGTTTAGACTCCATTGTGGCGCAGACCAAATAGCCTCCCCCTTCCCATCACCACCTGCACAAACTTTTCTAATATTTGTAGTGGAACTGTTACCATTAATATTGCTTAAAGTCTAGGGCATTTGCCAGAATCTAGATGTATAGAAATTTTCTGTTGCAATAGAAATGTTAGAGTTATCCAGTTACCAAAACCTTTTTCCAGCTGAGATAAATGATAAGCGTTTTATCCTCAGTTCTGAAATCTGACTCATTAAAAGACATATGGGGGGAAATGCTGTAATACAGAAAGCTTCTTCATGGCAAGCAAATCCCTAGCTGTCTGAGGTAATCGGAAAATTCAAGGCTGGTCCCTAAGGTGCATATAATTTATCCAACAGGTTTGAGAGAAGGCTGAAGTTTTTTTTTACCAAGTGTTTGTTTGAAGGAAAAAAATATCAGTTTAGGGGAAAGGAAGGCTTGTAGAAACAGATACCAAGGAGATTCAAACTAAAAATTCTACCAATTAGATCTTTATTCAGTCAGCAAAATATTGACTAAGCCTCTACTGTGTGCCAAGAACTGCCCTACATGGCGGCAGTGAAGGGGTTAATGTCAAATCCCTGCCTTCATAGACCTTACAGTCTCGTGTGAGAGCACAGACAAGAAAGAAATAGAACATGTATGTTGGACGGTGACGAAGCTGAGTAAAGATGACCTGGAGTCTCAGGCTGGAGAGTTGTGATTTATACGGGGTAGTTAGGGATCTCTCCAATAAGATGGTATCTGACAAAGGAGCAGAGACCTGAGGCAAATGAGAGAGAGAGTTGTGTATTTGCCTGTGAGAATTGCACTCCAGATGGAGGGGCAGTGATTGTAAAGGCTGCCAGACAGAGTGTGAGGAGCCCCCACAGGCCTGTTTGGCTGGAACAGAGTGATGGAGGGGGGATGGGTAGGAACAAGAGAAGAGCAGGAGTTCGGGTGTTGTAGGGTCTTATGTGCTGATGTAAAGACTGTCTTTATTCTGAGTAACATGGGAGGCCATTGGAGGGTGTTGAGCTGAAGAGTGGCATGTTGTGATGTATTTTAAAAGGACCTCTCTGACTGTTGGGGGGAGAATAGACAGTTGGGGGTGAAGGGTGGAAGCAGAGATTAGTTAGAAGGCTGGTGCAAAACTCCAGGTGAGAAATCATGGTACCTTAGACCAGAATGGCTAGCAGTGGAGGCAGAGAGCAGTGCTCAGCAGATGTATTTTGGAGAGACAGCTGATAGGATTTGCCAGTGGATTGGGTGTGATGCCTGAGAGCAGAGTCGCGAATGTTTCCAAAGTGATTGGCTCCACCACCTGTAAGAATGGATTTAGACTTTGCTTTTAAAGAGATGGAGGAAGACTGCAGGCAAAACCCTTTGGTGCTGGTGGGCAGTGAGAATTGGAAATTGGGAGTTCTGTTTTAGACAGCTTAAATATGAGGTACCTATGATACACCCAAGTGAAGATTGCTAAGCTATTGGATATAATCACACGGAGTTTGAAGCTGGAGATAAATTTGGGAGTCATCAGTGTACCAAAGGTACTTAAACTCATGAGAGGATGAGAAGGAAGCAGTGGGGGAAGACAGAAATGCAAGAACTGATCCTTGGAGCTCTTAAATGTGTTGAGACTGGAGAAATAAGGAGGAACTAACAAAGGAGATTGAGAAAGAAAAATCACTGAAGTAGGTGAATTAAGAAGAGTAATGCCAGATAAACCAAGAGAAGAAAATATTTCTTGGAAGGGAAAGTGATCAGCTTTGTTAAACGCTGTTGATAGGTCAAAAAGGATAAGGATCAACAATTGACCATTGGATTCCATAATGTGGATATTACTGGTGACCTTAACCAGAGCTGCTTCAGTGGTGTGATGAGGATGAAAGACTGGGTTGAACCAAGAGAGGATGCAAGGAGGGGAAATTGATAGAGCAAACCACGGTTACTTTTGAAGTCTTTTTACAGGAAAGCAGAAAAATGGAGCAGCTGTCAGAGGGGGATGAAAAAATTGTTATGGACTGAACTGTGCTTCTCCCAAATTCATAGATTGAAGCCCTACCCCCTAATGTGACTGTATTTAGAGACGGCGCCTTTAAGGAGGTAATTAAGGTTAAATGAGATCATATGAGTGAGCCCTAATTCAGTAGGACTGGTGTCTTTATAAGAAGAGGGAGAGACCAGCTGGAGTTTAGCCAGACTGCGAGGCTGGACGCCGGCGCCATGGAGGAGTACGCTCGGGCGCCTTGGGAATTCGGCACCGATAAGGAGGTATTGTCAACGCTGTGAGAATCTGAGCCCCTCAAACCGGAAGTAGCTTTGCGGTGTGGAGGGGAGGCCTGTTCTCCACCGTTGACTGTGGTCTGGTGTGGCTGTGGGGCGGGGAAGATCCTTTGAACTCCATCACCAGTGGAGCATTGACCGGGGCTGTGCTGGCTGCTTGCAGTGAACCACTGGTCATGGTGGGCTCGGCCACAATGGGGGGCATCCTGCTGGCCCTCATCAAGGGTGTCTGCATCCTCCTCACTCACTACACCGTCCAGCAGTTCTGCAATGCACCCCCACTTCTGGAGGACCCCAGCCAGCTGCCCCCTAAGGAGGGTACCCCGGCCCCAGTTTACCCCAGCTATCAGCAATACCATTGAGGAAGTGACCGCCTATCACCGCCACCGTGGGAGCTCCTCCTCAGTTGCCCCCTTGATGATCTACCTCGAAGGGAGGGCTGGCTCCCCGTTGGTCCTGGGACCCTCCAGAGAGGGCCTCTACTCTGTTTCCCTTATCCCTGTTTTGGGGTGGGGCACCCCAGCTGCCCTGATGGGTAGGTCTCTTGTCTCTCAGGGCACCCCAGCCCCCACTCACATATAACAAGCTCTCACCCTAGCCCCTTTGCATGGCACCCTGATGAGTATTTAAAGCCAGTTTTGAAATGCAAACAAAAAAAAAAAAAAAAAAAAGAAGAGGGAGAGATGCCAGGTTTGCATATATAGAGAAAAGACTTTGTGAGGTGGCCATCTGCAAGCCCAGGAGCGAGACCTCAGGAGAGCCTCACCCTGCTGACGCCTTGATCCTGGACTCCAGCTCCCAGAGCTGTGAGAAAATAAGCTTCTGGTGTTTAAGCTGCCCAGTCTGTGGTATTGTACATGGCAGCCCTAGCAGACAAATATCAAAGTCGAGGGGAATTCGTTTTTTAAGATGCGCAATACTGTATTTTCTGAAATGAGCAACCTATTAGAGGGGGAATTCCTGGAGCAAGGTTCCTGGGTTGTAGAGGTGGAATGAGATCCCGAATAGAAGTTGCCTTTTGATAAGAAAGTAGGTGGATTTGAGGATGTGGTGGGAGGGTTGGGAGATTCTCTTCTGAATTCTTTTGTTCTCAGTGAATTAGGAAGCAAGATCAGAAGTGGAAAGGGGATGTGGGGTACAGGTTGGAGTTTGAGTAGAAGAAAGTGTGAAATAATTGTTTAGGAGAGTGGAATAGTAAATGGACTAGAGATGTTGTCAGACTGTTAGGCATTGCTAAGAGCCCGCCGAAATTGGTCAGAGATTTAAAGTGAGACTAGTCATCATACGTTGGTGATTTTCTCTGGGATCATTCAGTCGGGTTAGATGGAGACTTGGATGTAACCTAGGGTTTTGCCAGGCAAAAAGGACAGAGGGAGACTACACGTAAGGGTGTGACGATGGTCTGTAGGGTGTAAGCCGAGTAGGATGAAGGAAAGGACATGAGGAGGGGAAGGGAATAGGGGCAGGTGGTAGAATCACCATGTTGGGGATTCTAGGGGGGAGGAAGGATTCGCAGAGTCAGGTTATTATAGTGGGTGAGCCGGGAAGATGTGAATTTGTGGTTGTAGGATGCTTGAAATTGGATTATGCAGAGGAATCAGCAGGAACCAAGGTCTAGGGTATGTCTGACTGTACAGCTAAGTTAGGGGAAAAAGAACATTAGAGAACTGGTCATGGAATGAAGAAGTCAGTGTGGATATTGAATTATTCTAGGATCAATGAGGAGTGGTACTGGAGTGGCAGCAAGTTTGGTGCTGAAGTCTTCAAGAATTAGGCGGAATGATGTAGGCTCTAGATGGCTGTATCATGTAGGGGTAGCAGGTTGTATAAAGGCATGAACTTCCAGGCTGGCCGGCCATTTTTAAAGAAAGAGGAATAATGGTCTAGAACAGGATTTCTCCACAGCGGCACTGTTAACACTTTGGGCTGGATCATTCTTGTTGTGGGAAGCTGTCCTGAACTAAGCAAAACAACATTCCTGACTTCCACCCAGGAGATGCTAGTAGCACCCTGCCGCCAGCTGTGGCAAGGAAAACTGTCTCTGAGACTTTACTAAATGCCCTTGGGGGGCAAATTCACTCCTGGTTGAGAACCACTGATCGTAAAGCAGCAGTGATTAGCTGAAGGACACCCACCCGACCTCAGGGCCCCGTGGTTATAAGGAGTGAGGAAGAGCAAATCGCTAATAATTTGAGAGGGTTTCGGGGCCATCAGTGTCTTCCGGGAAGATCAGATTTTGGTCAGAGGGAGGGCTGGAGGGACTCTTTCCAGAAAAGGTGAGACTGCAGTGACTATATTAGTATTTACAGCTCTGATGTATCTCACAGCTGTCAGACTTAAGGAGGAAATGTACTCCACGTTGACCTGACAATGTGTTTCATCTAATTATTTCACTTCCTTTGCCTGAGCCAGCTCACCACTCAACTGAATCACTTCTTAATGGATCTTACAATGCAGAGTCCAAGAATTTTATTTAATACATGCTGCGTTTTTGCTATATAAAAGTCAAGAGGCCCAGAAGAACACACAAACTACATGCAGTGACGACCTTGGCAGGGCTGGGGCATCAGGGCTGTGTACTTCCTCTCCCAAGAATTCTCATCAGCTAAGCAGGCACATCACAGGAGTCAAAGCTCCTAGTTAATTTCCTAGGTCTACAGACAAAAGTGAAGGCGATTCTCTAAAGGGCAGAGCGTTGAGAGACTGAGGAAGACCATGGTATCTGGATCACTTGGCATGAGTACCATCTGCAAGAAATGTATCAGGTTCTGTGTCGACAGCATTCCCCTTTACTTAACTGACTGTGTGTGTGCCCTTGACCACAGAGTAAATCTTCTAGGCTCTGGGAGTAGGTGATGAACGTGGCGCAGGGGGGACGTGGAGGACCTCCACCCTAACAGCAATATCACATTACAATCCATTTAAAGTGTGCTAGCAAAAAGTGGATACGCTCAAAGGAGGTTTTTACTCTCTGAGGGAAATAAATACCATGCAGCTCAGGGAGAAATTAAAGAGTTATATATTAAAAAGTAAGGAACTAAATGACCCCCATGATCAACGGCACAGGAACCGCCATGTATGTTCAAAGCCAAGGGAGTCTCCCTGGTAGAGAAAGGGCCCTGCCAACCCATTGGGAAGAGGAACGTAGTGCTTTCTCTGGTGCTCAACCATCTGCACATACGATCCGTGAGTAACTCACAAAAAAGTACTTGAATTCGAGGGTATAACATAAGGCCCTTTAATTTAATTCTATAGGTTTCTGCGGAATTAAGGTCGGGGTCCTCTGATGATCTGAAGTCACGCTGGCGGCAGCTGTGACCATGTACCCAGGAAGCCGTCAGAGCGCCACCGTCCTCAGTAGACTCCTCGGTGCGCTCTGCCCGCCTGCCCATGTGCATTCAGACTTCTCCGTAAACTTCCCACAGCAAGACCAGTGGGGACGACCCGGATGGCCTTTGTGTCCGTGGCCACAGCCTAGGTACCCACCTGCGTGGTACAAAGAGAAAACCACCATTAGAGGGAAGTCCAGCAGTTCCCATGGAAATTAAACTCATGGCAACATTCAGATTCAGGGGACGTGAAAACATCTAAATGGAAACCTGGCGAGAGGAAAGAGATTTCAGATGCCTCTGTAGTCAGGAGGATTCTCAAAACTGATGACAGCAAATCAACTGAGGTTAGCTCAGTTCTAAGAATAGTGTTATTTTAACAGTCTGCTAACTCAAGGAGACCGACTGGTTTGGATTTTAACTATAACAATTAAGCAAAAGGGAAGGGCAGAGTGGTGGAAATAAAGAAAGTAGATCCTGAAGTGTTTATATGAAAGTTTGCAAAAGCCTATCTTAAGGCCCACCATTAGAGTAAGGACACTACAGAATACTTAAATAAAAAATAGATTTCTTGCTTGAGCTGACCCTCCTGCTCACCCTCCTTCCCTGCCATCCCCCCCCCAAAACCAGACCTGATTTAGTTGGTTTATTCACCCTGCTTCATTTGGAATTTCTCTAAGGTTTTATTTTATTTTATCATTTTTTTCACAATAAAGCTCCTGTTTATTACTTATAGTATTATCATCATCATCATTTTTATAATAGCATGTCTAAGGTTTTAAAAGGAACAGGATGGGTTGACGTCTTCCCCACCACTCTGGCTGCTGGAAAGGGTACAGATTGAAATCTAGTGTCCCAAGGAGGAGCACAGGGCTCCTAGGTTTGGTTAACTGTATCAAAACTAAAAGAACTCGGACTTTTTAAGTTTGCTACTTCAATTTTCAGAACAAAGATGCTTGATACGTTTATATGCACAGACCACATTCCTAAAGGGAAAGCCTGAGTCGACATCCTGGACCTGGTGGCGGTGTGGTGGCTGATTCCCACTGCTGGGAGACACGCAGAGGGTGAGGGAGGACTTTCAAGAGCGACTGGTTCTCCTCACCTGGCATGGTGCCTCCGCACGCGCAGCGAGCAGTCTTCTGGCCTCCGCTGGAGCAGAACGTGCAGCAGTGAAACACGCCTGGGTGTGAGCGGTGCCTTTTCCTCACGGTCACGGTGAATGGCGAGCCCTTCAGTGTTCAGACCAAGAGCAAAGAATGGTATCTTATGAGTCGACAGGGATGTGCTGAGCATCACGTGTACTAAACGGAGTGTAAGTCACCGCGTCTGCCTTTGGAGGGGCAAGGACAGTAGGAGGGAAGCAGTGACCATGGGACACCGAGTAGCTGGGCGCTCAGCTGGATGGAGCCAGATACAAATGCAGTGAGAGGGGGCATCGAGGAACCCATGCTGCCCTCCTAGCACGCAGACCACCTGACACACTAGTAAACCCAACTGTGTTTTCATGTCATCGACTTCGGTCTCTGTCTTCTCCGCTCCTAAGCAATCTCGCTAATTGAGGAGCACGTGACCACAAGGCTAGGATATAGTGGTCCTTTCTCCAGTTGCTCAGCCACACACTTCCCCACCCGCCCTCAATGACTGAGCCAGCTCCTCTCCATTCTGGAGTAACTATTTACCCATCCACTCATTCCGGGGCAGTGAAGCCAGATGGGGCGGGGAAGGTTAAGAGTGTGTGTTACTAATTCTTACATTAGAAACTCCCCTACTTGCCTCCTTTCCTTCAAGGACAACTTCTACTCTCCAGTTTCCACCTATGCTAAACAGCAGACATTTAATAAGCATTGCTGTGTGCCTATTGCTTTGTGAGAACCACACAGTCTACAAAAGGAGAGAGGCTGGCACCTTAGAAGCGTTCCAGATGTTAAATCTCTCTTCTTTAAAGAGTTTACAATCTGTTTTAAAAACAGGTTGAAGTTCAAAGAAATGGGTTCCAATTCTGATTTTGCTGCCGAGGTTCTGTGTATTGTGCAAGTTTGCCTTCTTAGTCTAACTGGACGATGACCTTTATACGTGAGTGGTTGGGAAGAAACGTGAAATAGTGTTTGCAAAAACACCTAACCCACGCCAGTACCCCGTAATTAGGCAAGCAGTAAGTGGCTACTGAATAGGAATCTTCCTAGTGCCCAGACCACAAGCTTAACCCACCACGACGCCCTACGGTGTCTTGTTGCCCTTGTCAGTGCTGATCTCCGACTGGGGGAAACCACTGACAGCTCGAGTGTCAACAGAGATTCTGTTGGACATGCTCAGTATTACCCAATTAAAAAAAATGCATAATCTCTAAGCTAGAAAATATTACACTTGTCTGTGGAGGTGGTGTAGTAACCATGGTAACAGATAAGCACATATATGTAAACAGAGTAGAGAATTACATGGGCATGTGGTTAGGCAGAGAGAGGACTGGTCAGTTGAGAGGAGAGGGCATAACTCTCCCAGTTGTGTTCCAGTAAGTCTGTATCTGGTCATAGTCTGAACAACACTGGGAAATCCTGGATTATACTTCTTGAGTATATATGCTTGTCTGCTGGTAGTTTGCCCCTGTGACCAAGGCATCTTTCCCAAATTAGGAATTCCAACAAACCAACTGGGAAAATGATAAAATACAAGCCAAGCATAACTGCCAGGAGGCGAAATAGGTCTAGAGAGTTCACCAACATCTTCTAGTGAGAATAAGAGTTGCCACATCTGGGCCTTTCTAAAGTGAAGAGAAGCAAGGAAGGAGAGAACCCTGTTCAGTCCCTCTATACAGCTGGTCCAGTGAGGAATGTCTCCACACCCTAAGATGACAGAAGCCGGCGGGCTAGGGTGAAGGAGGTCAGGGAAGCATAGGCCGAGTCGCCCTCACCTGCACGTGCCGCTCCTTGACACACACCCACACAGTGTAGACACCAGGGTCCTTGGGGGTGTAGGACACACAGTATGTCCCGTCCTTGTTATCGTGGACCATCGTCTTGACTGGACTGAATAGAGGGGAGAGTTCAAACGCCACTCATTCACAAGCCTGCTTCAGCTGCCCGCTATCTTAAGATGTACACAATACCATAAATTCAATATTAATTTCATTTAATTAATTTATTTTTAATGAAGGTACTAGGGGTTGAACCCAGGACCTCATGCATGCTAAGCATGCGCTCTACCACTGCTCTACCACTCTTTCCCCTCAGTATTAATTTTAAACGTCCCCCGAGCAGGATGCTGCTTCCACTTGTCTCTGAGATTGATTTTACAACAAGGTAAGCGACATACATAATGATTGAATCTGATGTTCAGATGAATTTCTTGAAAATGTTATGTTCTCTCCAACCGACTTCCTACTCTTTGGCCTCTCTCCTCCCTCCTCTAATTCCAGAGACATAACTTTGCTCCCAGCACAATTTAGTAGCAAAGTGGGACCATTCAGTCCAACACAGAGTTTGTTTCAGTCTATTCAAAGCTTGGGATGAAGACAGTCTGAAGGGCAGATCAGACCTCTGGAACAGAACTAACTCCAGACATAAGACCCATACAGGAAAACTCATCTGGTCCAACTGGTCCTTTTGCCTTTTTAGCAGCATCATGGGGGTGGGGTGGGCTGTAACTACTGCAGTTAGAGCTTCACCACTACAGAGGACCTCAAGTTTCCAGTTCCATCACTGCTCATTACCCACGTGCCTGACTGTATAATACAAACCTGTCTTTCTTATCTTTGGGGACTACTGCGACTTGGATGTTGTCTCCTCCCTTGCCCATGTTCTCTCCTGCTGCATCCTTACAAAGCAGGGTGAAAGAGGCGGTCTGTTTCTCGCGGGCTCTGTAGAGATCTGCAGAAGATAAGCACTCAGAACCCACCTCAAAGGCCAACTGCAGTGACTACATCCCCGGATCAGACACCACCCTGTGTTTTCTCTTTAGAACAAAAGGTTGTGCTTCCTGTTTCCTCCTCCTTTTCTCTCCCCATCTGTCTCCCAGCACATACTTTTGGGAGTCCATCTTGGTAAGCCTGGTTCTCTCTCAGCCAGCATCTCCTCTTGGAGCACATAAGGATCCTGGACCTTAATTTCAGCCTTAAGGAAGCGTTGAAAACACTCAGGCTTGATGTATGTATTCAGAGAAAAAAAAACCTCTAGAAAAAAACCGTGAGAGGCTGGTAAGCCCATAACTGCCCTCTCTGAGCTGCCAATAGCGCTGGAAAAGGTGGGGGAACAGCTGACCAGCTTGGATTCTTCGTGCTGTGAGGTTCTCCACAACCTGGTCACTGTGTCAAGGTGCTGGGGGAATATTCAGTAGCTACAGCTTCTGGTCCAGAAGTCAGATGAAACAGGCTTCTTAACCTGGGGTTGGGGAACTACTGTGAGGTCTTATGAAGGCTCTAAGAATCTCCTGACATAGTATGCCCAAATTCGTGGGTATTTCTCAGGGAGAGATCATTCTCAGCGGGGGACCTGTGACCTCTAAACAGTTAAGAATTCCTGAGCCAGCGTCAGGATGACCCTAGGATACAATCGTCCTGTCAGGACTGATCTGTGACATACATGTACGAATAACATGCTTCCTTTAGGAAGAGGTGATCAAAAGAAATTGTCTTTTCCCCCTACTGAGTGAAATGCCTGCCATATTTTTTAAAATGCCCATATGTGGCTCACATGAACCCGGAAGGGCACAGAAGAAAGTAAACCATCATCTTGTTTTCCTCACCTCTCTGAAACTCTCTTCAGAACTTGGCCCCAGCCACCCTCTCTGAACAGGCAGGACCGCGCCCTGCCGCCAGCCTGTGCCGTTACCTCCCACGGGCACTGCCTCTGTTCTGTCATTGGAGAGAAAGCACGGTCCCGGAGCTCCTTGGTTGTTGCTACTTTTCTCAACGGGAAAAAGGTCAAGCATCGCCCGTGAGTGGGATCTTACCTGGATCCCGACCAGACCAGAACAAATCAGAAAAAGCCACCCGTCTTTAACACCATGTCCCTGTCCACTGCCCTCTTGATGCCAATGGGAAATGCCTCCCTACCTTCTCCTTGAAGAACACACTTGGCTGGATCAACCTCTTTGGTACTGATGGCCCCATAGACTTCATAGCCCCGGCACAGGCCTGCTTTCTCTTTAGGGGAGAAGGCGATCTTCTCGGTCACCCCGGGATGGGCACTATATTCCACTTTGTTCAGCTTTGTGAGCCGTTCCACGACCACCCCCTTGGTGATGAGGATCTCCAAGTCCGAGCCACTGGTCAGCAAGTGCTCGGTGAACTCCACTCCAGTCCGCATGTCTTCCAGCAGCTGCTCCAGCTGTGCCTTCTGCAGCTGCAGGGAGTTTTCCTTCTGGACCCGTATGTCTTCCAGCTGCTGCAGCAGCTTGTCCCGATGCTCCTCAATGGCCTTGATGTAACCCTCAGAGAAGCTTCGGACGTCGTTGGCCACAGCCTCCACCCGCGCCTGCAGGGCACTGTTTGTCCCCTTGATCTGGGCCAGGGCCTCCTCCAGGGCCTGCACGTGGGGCTGGGTGCCTTTGAGGAGCTCACGTACGGAGTCCCCGTGCTTGTGGATGACATTGCTGGTGAAGTCGCACGGGTGCTCCCGGTGCTCCCCGACCACGCAGTCCCGGCACACCGGCCGGTCGCAGAGCTCACAGAACAGCCTCAGCTCCTCCGCAGGGTGAGCAGGACACAGGATGGGTTTCCCAATCCGGCTGCAGCCTTTCAAGTCCTTGAGGTCCACCATGGTGTGGTAAGTTGTTTTCTTCTGCCGCCTAGGGGCCAACAGAGCCAGGAACGGGAAATTAGGGGACAACTCTAGTTGGGAAACAGTTGGGCACTTTTGAAAGCCTGGGCTCTGAAGTCAGACAAATCTGACTTCATATCCTTGCTCGAACCTCCTACAAACCACATGACCATCTCTGAGTCCAGCTCCTCCTCTAAACAGTGGGGGTAACACCTACCCGGAAGGGCTGTTGTATAGCATTGAATGACAGTAGGCTAGGGCTCCCTGGCTTGGCTTATGACTTTGCAAGAGGTTGCAATGCTAAGGCTACATCCTGGAACTTGCCCTGAAGAGTTAATTTGTCAAGAGCCATAGCCTACTCCCACAGCCAGCCAGAGGGGAGAGCACTGGTGGAGACCCCCGCAGCAAGAGGCAAAAACTGTGCCAGAGGGTGCAGCAGTCAACCTCAGACAACTAAAAAGAAGCTGGCTGGCCCCAACAGAAAGTGTCCCTCATCTTCCCACATCACCCAACCCAGCAAGCTAAGGATTTTCGAGTCAGCATTATTAGAAAGAGTAAAATCAGTGGTCAATAGAAATCAAAGCTCTTTTAATTTTCTGTAGCCCTCTAGCGATCCAGGGAAATCCCGAGGAACCCACAGTGACTGTTCAGTTTCCCTGTTAGCATCATATCGACGTGAGGCTGACATGCCTATTTTGACTCCAGAAGGGTGGCTGTAGATAAAACAGGGTCAGCTGTTTAGCAGAAAGCAAGGTAGTCATCATTACAAGTTAAAAATAGACTGAAGGCTGCTAACTTGTCCCGTTGGTGAGGCCAGAGAACACATGGAAAGCAGGACTTTAAAACTATTTTAGGCTAATCCTAAAACCTTGGCCATTTTACACTGGGATGTCCTGGAGTAGGGGAAGGGGGCGAAAAGGGACAAAGTGATTCATGTGACAAACTGTTCACCAAACACCATAAAAGACTTTATCTGTATCCCAATGAGCACCCACCAGCCCACCTCCCCAAGTTCCAGAGTAACTCCAGGGTACCTGGCAAAGGCTGAGGTGGGGCCCCACCAATCAGCACCTTATACTGATAAGGGAAGGCAGCATAGATTAGTAGAAAGAGCACAGAAAGCAGTTAGAAGATCTGGATTTCTAATTCAGTTCTGTTATACACTACTTACCACCTATGGGACCCTTGGCAAGTCATATTGCTGAGCTTCAGATAATAAATAGGAGTGAAAATGGTGCCTGCCTTTCTATGAGTTACAAGGATCAAATGATATCAAGGGCAGGGGCTATGCTATTATATTCATTCTCTTTCTGTAGCACCTAGTACAATTATTCACTATACAAATGACTGATGAACCAAGGTAGCTGAACGTGAATTGTAAACTGAAAAGGACTCTGCAAACCCTGGATGTTACTGTTACCACGGGTATTATATAAAGGCTGCGGGAGTTAACTACTGTTCTGGAGGATGTGTTGTCACATCGTATATTGCCCTCTGACCTCCCAAGGCATTTGAGCTTTCCTTTCCATCGGACACCTCTTTGTACTCCGCTCTTAAGCCACACCAGGTGGGGTAACCCATCTTTACCTATGAGCCTGGCAGCAGAAGTGGCAGAGATTGGCTTTGCAGGTCTGACACCTCTTCTCCACTTCCCTGTCGCTGCACAGGTCACACACCAGGCCCTGGCCTTCCCCACGCAGACTCTCCAGCATCACATCATTCATGGCCAGGTGGTCTATGGTTAAAGCCTTCACTCCACCCATGGGCAGGTCCACTTGAGCATCACATACCGGACAGAGAATGCCGATCTGCGGCTGCAGAGTGCGCGGCTTGAGTTCCTGGAATAGTGACCCTTCAGAGCTTGTGTCAGAGTCTCCCCCTCGGATGTCCACTACTGAAAAGGGTTCCAGCTGCTCCAGACAGGTGGTGCAAACTGTGTGCAAACAAGGCAGGAGCCTGGGGGCTTTGAAAAGCCCCATGCACAAAGGACAGTGAGTCTTGCCTGAGTTCCCAAGTGTGGTCCCACTGGGGAGTTTGCCCACGAAGCCCAGCAGCGGTTTCCTGTTTTCTGCCATATTCCCCACGTTTGTGCTCAATATCAGAAAAGGCCCTGGGCAGTTCTATAAAGAAGTAGTAGGTGATTAGGCCCACCCAAAGAGGTTTCCGAAACTTGAACAGAGACCATGGGGACTCTCTCTTAGGCAAATCAAAGGGAAAAAAGGAAGAGGATTCCTCAAAGTATCCACCCACAGATCTGTTCAGCAGGGCCCCCTCCTTCGCCTGGCATCCCATGCCAGACACGCCCACGCCCTCCTCTGCCCCCTACGTCCTCCTCCCCAGAAGCGCTTCCAGGTCTAGGTCTCCAGCTAGTCCTGCTGCCGACTCTTGGATCTCTGCACCTCTAACGCCCTCCGCTACCACCCCCCTCCCGCCGCCCACCCCACTGGTCCCGCGCCCGACACGCGACAAGTGCCACCCTCGCCCCCCGCGTGATGCGGTAGGGAGGCCGCTCGCTCCTTCCCTCCACCGGGCCCTCCGCGGAAGGCACGCGGCGGGCGAGGGAGCTGCGAGCCCCCACCGGCTTCTCGGCTGCCACCGCCTCCCCACGCTCCGGTCCAAGGTGCCCGAAGGCTCTGGCCCTTCCTCGCACCAATCCCAGCCCGGGTCTACTCAGGCGAGCCCAATCACCGTCCGAGAGGGGCGGTGCTCGCCGCTGCGGGCCCGGCGGCCCCCCAGAGCGACACCACCGGCGTCCAATAAGCTTTGGAAATTCCACATCTTCTCCTGTCCTCTCCGGGGAGGGGCGGCCTGAGGGCTTGGGCCTCGGAGGAGGAAAAGAGTAAGACCGGGAGTGAGCGGCATAGTGTAGCCAGCGTCACCATTTTACGGCGACTAGCCCTCTCTTTATAGCTGTGGCGACCAGACAGGCTAGAGGACCACTTAAGAAGCCGCCCTGATGTGGCAGGGGCACGCCTCCCTTGCGCCCTCTGATTGGTCCCATGAACCCAGCCTAGGCCCTCCCATTGGTGAGTGGCGCTGTCAGTTAGCCCCGAGCACCGCCCAGGGCTTGCTGGGAGTTGAAAGGGGGAGGCGCTTTGGTTGTTCCCCCGGAGCGGGACGCGGTGTCGGCGTTTCTCCGCGCTGCTGAGAGCCTGCAAGTTCCCCTCTGGGCCTCCCAGCTTATTTTAGTTCAGGAGCCCCTGAGGCCTAGCGTGCCGGTTACAAGAGCTCCTAGGAGCGGCTCGCCGGCTCCTGGCCTTTTCCGGGGCGAAGGGCCCCTCAGGGAGACCGTTGGACCGAGGTCTAGCGCTGCGTGCGCTCTGCGAGCGCCCGGGAGCGCGACTCCTCGTTCCCTGGGGCTGGAGAAGCCGATGTTTCACCCGTCCAGACTAAGGGGTTGTTTGTCATCCAGAATTCTACAGTTTGTGTAAGAGAAACGGGGCAAGCTTGTCCCGCTGTTTTTAATCAGTCAAGGAGGGCCTGTGACTGGTCACAATGGGTTAGTGGAGGCTGTCAAAGAGGGATAAGTCCTTTGTGGGCTCACAAACTAATGGCAGGATGAACGATACATCAGGCACCCTTTACTTCACAATTTCTTTGTCTCCTTTAAGTGTCCCTAGGAGGAGTCTCCTGATTTGGCCGCACGAGGGCGCTACTACACCTGCGGTCTCCTCTGTTGCCTACACCTGGGATCTCCTCTATTGGCTACACCTGCATCTCCAGAAATGGTAACACTCTGGTGCCTTACTCTCCACTTGTTCTCGTATCTCCAGCCGCTTAAGCGCGTCTAGCCTGTCTGAGTACCTCACTGGTTGCTTTGTTCTTTACCTCCACTACTTGATTTGACCCAACGGCCACTGTCTCATTGATGTCCTCAATATCCATTACATGCTATAGGCACAGTGCCTAGAACCTAAGCTTTAAAAAATATGGAATCTGAAACAAAAGCTTGTCGACTCCAAACTATGAAAAGAAAACTATAAAATAAGAAATTGAAATGGTTGGCCATTTCTAAAATATAACGTGAGTGAGTCAAATGCCACTTTTGTGTGTAAATTACAGGTAATTTCCCAAAGTAAGCATGCCTACTGAGGTCTTAAAATAGTCCTTACCTAGTTTTCTTCAGCTTTTTGTCCTTCTGCGTGCCTGCTGACTCAGAATCTGCTCTCTCCACTCCAGGATGCTGGAGTATGTCACAAAAACTGCAGACTTGGGTTTGCTATATATTCTTGCTCTGAACTCTACCTCAGCCCTCCCTGTTGCCTGGTGATGCTTCACTTCATCTCTTATTCATGCTCTATCATATTTCCCATAGCAGATGTTCCAAGCTTCTCTTGTTTAAGAAGTGTTGTATAATTTACATGCGCATTATCTCATTTAATCTTTTAACAACTCTATGAGGAAAGTCTCAAGGTTGGTGGCCAGTCCAAGGTAACACATCAAGATTTGAACTCTGTCTTATGATACCATTAAGATTCTACCCCAACTACCTCTACCCTTCCCTTTCCCAGCTTCTTATTGAATCCCTTATATATTCAGCAGCTAACTGCCTCTAATTGAGTGAGAAAAGCAACTCCCCCGACTTTTTACTTAAAAACAAATCTGTGATTCATCACACCTCCTCATCCCTCTCCTGACTGCTTTTCTTCTATTCCAAGGTGACCCCACATGACCTTTGCATTTTATTCCAACTTTTCCTTTCTTCTCAAAACCTGGCTGTTTTTTCAGTCAGTCCCTGACTAGCATGTTCTACCAAATCCTCCCTTGACTAGGCTGCCTTTTAGCTTACCTTTGTGGCTCTCACCACTACATTTCTCAAGAGTGGTCTCACTTTCTGCTTTCATCACCGTCTCCCAGTATCACCATCACCACCCATTTTTTTTTTCCTCCCCTAAATAAACTAACTCCTCTTTCCTATTGAAATTTTCTCTTGTAGATCATGAATGACCATGTCACTGGCCTTTTTTCACTGCAGTCTCTTTAGTATTTACCATTGTCATGTACTTTCTTGTCCTTAACACCTGTCTCCCCCTTGCCTTCTGAAATACTCTGCTCTCCTGGCCTTTTGATTCCTTGGACTGCTTCTCACATTCTCCTTCCTCACTGGTTCCCCTCTCTCCACTTTATTCCCTACATTTTCTTCTTATGCAGGTGGTTCTCAGGTTCACACTTTCAGTACTGACGTCTCTCCTGAGCTTTGATCACAACCATCTGTTATAAACCTGCGCCCAGATATGGCCCCATCACCTAAAGTCCCACGTGTCTTAAACTTCATTGAACGTCTTTGTTCATTAAACTGTGCTCTGAATTTTCCTATTTTATTGTCTCAAAGATGTCATCATTCTCTCTTCCCTCCAGCTTGAAACCCTATAGTGCTCCTGGCCTCCTTTCTCTTTTTCCATATCCAGGTGGTGGTACCAATTTCTTTCCATCTCCACTGCCAACACCTTACTGTGTAGAATTTTAGGACGATAAAGACTTTATCACCTTTACCTCAAGTATTAGAAAAGTCTCAATGATTCCTACCCTCCATTTTTTTCTCAATTGATTCTACGCAGTCTTTTCAAATTAATTGTACAAATATCATACAAACCAGTCTTTCATTCTGAAAGCTTCAGTAGTTCCCAATCTCCAGAGAATAAAATCTGGATTCCTTAATAGATCCATAAGATGGGCCTTTTAGTTGTACCTAAACATTGCCAAGCACACTTCTTGGCCTTTTCCAATTTTGCCTTCAGAATTCTTCCACCTTTATTATTCCAGACCTGCCCGCCCTTCTCTGCTAAGCTGCCCCACACCAACTCCTTGAATTTCCCTGTCACTTCAGAGCTCCACATTTGAGCTCCAGAAACACTTTTGCCTGTACTTTCACTTTTCAGTTTGTGCTACATTCTGGTATTGGGTGTTTTTTGTTTATTATGTATGTATATGTTTATATATGTGTGTATATATATGTGTGTATGTATATATAGATATACGCATACACACACACAAACGCACATGTATTCTTTGTCTGTTACGATGAAAAACCCTTGGCAGCCAGCCCCATGCCTACACAGTAGACATCTCAAAGACTTGTTACTGGTGAGGCAAATCAGTGACCTCAAAGTGGAACAAACAGGACTACATGCAACCAAGAGTTTTGTGGGTCGTGCAGACTGTAAGCAACATGGGGTGAAATTATGGGAGAGGATTGTGTAAGGATTCTCCTTCCCCAGAATTAGTTGGTGTTTTGTTCTGTGCTCACATACGGCTTCATCTTTCTGGGGACCCCAGGCAGCAGAACAGTTACAGGAAGTACGGAAGTGATGGGATCAGAGGAACAGGATGGATGAAAGCGATGAGGTCCAGCAAGGTGTCTGAAGGGTTTCAGCCCACTCCTGTGGCCTCAGACAGGGGAAGTACCAGAGACAAGAAGGCCAGGAAGGGAGGAGGATGCATCGGGAAATCAGGCAGGCCTGGATCGGACAATTGGCCTGATCAGCACTACCAGACACTGAGTAAGGGTTTAGAACGTGGACCCTAGAGCTACGTCAGACTTACCTTCCACCATTATACCTGTTTCTGTCACTCACCATCCTTCTTCCTTAGTTCAAAGCAAGGAGAATCCTTTCTCCTAAGGTCTGCCTTCTGAAGCCCAGTCTCATCTGCCTCCCCCTTCTCCTCTGTCTTCATCCTGTCTTTTCTGGTGGATTTTCCTTTCAGCTCATACCTATGCTTAAGTCTCTTCTCCTACCCTGTGCCCCTCTCTGGCTCCTGCTTTCTCTCTGCCTCTTAAAAAGAACAGTCTACACTAGCTTCTCTAATTCTTCTCACGTTTTACTCCTGAGCACAGTACAGTCTGGCTTTCCCTCTCACCGTTCCCTGAAATTGCTTCTGGCAAAGTCCCTGGTAACTTCCCGCTTGGCTACATCCAGTGGACACTTCGCAGGTATTATCTACCTTAATTGGCTATAGCTTTTGACATTGACAGTTTCTCCTTGAGACTCTCTCCTCTTTGGTTGCCATAACACTATTCTAGATTTTCCTTCCTCTTCCCGCCCCTCTAACCACTCTTCGTCTTTCTCCCTGTGATACACTACTTCTTCCACCTGGCTCTTGAACGTGGCTGTTTCCCAGGGTCCTTTGGCACTTTTTTAAACAAAACGAAACATTTCCTCCTCCCTTGGCTGTTGTGGGATTTGGAGGTGATACATGTACAGTGCCAGCCCACTTCTTCTAGGGGGTCTTCTTACTGTTATCATTATTTCCTGCATCATGTCTCTGAATCTACTCCCTCCCTCCCTGCTGTTCCTGCTTTAGTTCAGATTCTTATCATACTTTGGATTGCTAATTAAGTGTCCCTATTTCCAACCCACTCGCTATAATCCTGTTAGAGATCTTTCTGAAACTGCAGTCTGATCATAATCTTGAGTAGCTGTTCAGTACCTCCGTTTATTCATCAAATATCCTTTAAGCACCTGGAATGTTTTCCCTGAATGTCTTCACAGCTTGCTCCCCCCTAGAACAATACATCCCATGAAGGGAGGGACTTTTGGCCATGTGCCAGGATGTATCGTTGTGTAGAACAAGCAAAAATCCCTGCTCTCAAGCAGACTATCTTCTAGCGGGGGCTTCCCTTGACTCTGTCTTTACCAGCTCAGCCAACCTCATTTCTTGCACTGCCCCAGCCTGACCCTAGCCTGCACCTGAGCGTCAGCCTTTTGTATGATTGTACAAGCCACTTGCTCTGCTTAGGACGTCCTGCCCATTCTCCCTGCCTAGTTAATTCCTACCCATTCTTCAGAGCTCAGTTTTCAGACATCAGCTTCTCTAGGAATCCTTCATTGACCACATCTTTATTCGGTACCCCTCTATGTGCTGCCTGTGGTATTCTGTCATGACCTCTATTAAATCTATTTTTTTTTAACATTTTTTATTGATATTAAATCTTTTAACATTCTGCATTTCAATTTTATACTTGCTTGTCTGATTCTGCCCTCTCTGCAGCCCACCCCTCCCACACTGCGTTCTTTTAAGGACAAGGAATTGTATTTTATTTCTGCATTCTTAACATTGAGCATGTCTCAAACATAGTATGGTTCAGTAAATGTTTGATGAGTGAGTAAATGGCCAAGGTTCATGTTTAATTTCTAAGAAACTGATCATAATGATGGGACAGAAGATTGGAGAAATGTATTGTTTATTTCAGATGGATCATTTTTGCCTTCTGATTCCTTCCCCCAGAACCTGATTTCTAAAACAGAGTCTTTAGTGCCATCTAGTGGAAGTAGCTGCAATAAAAAACACTGCTACTAATAAAGCTAGGACAGTGCATGCACGCTGTTCTGCTTTATTTTGAACCAAGCATAGAAGGGAGAACTTGACTGCAATGCATTATGGGTGCTTTGATTTGTATCTAGAAATTCACTGTACCTTGAATGAATGATTCTAATTGTGGGATCTAACAAGTGTTAATAGTTCCTTATAGTGGATATTTTGTGATAAATGGGAAACTTCAATTTTGAGAAGGTGTAGGATGCAGTGGCTAGAATGATCTGAGCTCTGGGGCTCCCCTTGTGTGACTGCTTTTAGGTCGAACTGGAACTAAACGAGACAGAAGTTCCGTTATTACTTAACTGCCTGCCTTTTCAGAAAAACATTTTTCGCTGTCTTATCCAAGATCTTCTAGGTCTTCTCACTTGACTCCTAGTCATCTGACCAGATGCTCTGCCATGACCACCAAACATCTATTACTGATGTAGTCAGGAAGCTGCATTCAGTCTCGGTTGGTTTGGAATAAATATAAGCTCTTCTTAGACTATCTGTACATTATTGCACACCCTATTCATCTCTTTGTGTAAATAACATTTCTATATTTATCAAGTGTAAATTAAATAATAAATAAACAAAGCTCATTATTAACGTTTTAAAAAGCATCTGATACATTGTATTAATGTATTTATTAAATAAATTAATGTGGTTAAATGCTTTGTGATCATATCTTCCATATAAATATCTTCTATACACAATATACATAATTAAAATTGGTAATAATATAAAGAAAACTATGCATATTTAGGGATTGGCTGTTGTGCTGCATATGGTGATGATTCTTGTGATTAAAATTAGAGTAGCAGGTGTGGAGTGCTGTTGTGTTAGAGAATGGATCATAAATGTCATGCTTTGTACCTTTATAGTGTTGCATTATAATTTGACATGCTGTTTTTTTCCTCTTAGGATTCTTTTGTGATTTGTATTTAATGAATACACCAACTTGCAAGATTAATCATGAAAATTTTGATTTAGAAGAGACCCTTTGTTTGGAATATGTTTGCTCTAGATGTCTTCATGGCTTGTTTCCTATCAAAATGGTAAGTCTTTGAGGGCAAAGACTGTTGTCTGTTGAATTCTGTGTATATCCACAGTATCTAGATGCATGCCTGACCCATAATTGGAGCCCAATAATTATGTATTGAATGGATGTGTGAGATAATTAAGGTATGGCTAGGTAAAGACATTGGCCTAGGGTCACACAAGAAGTTACTGGCAGAAGTGGGACAAGAACCCATGTCTTCTGACTGCCACTCTGTTGAGTGGTTCAGTACAACGCCTTGTGTCTAATCAGTGCTGCTTTTAGAGCAGACCCCTGGATCCCCTGCTCTGGGCCCTTTGCTTTGAAGGGACCCACTATGGCCCTTCTCCAGTCACATCCTTTCCCAGGGGCCAAGGAATTCAACCAGTACATCTCCCCACTACACCTCCCCCCCCCCCCCCCCCGTGACAAGTGCACATTCCAGACTAGCTTCTAGCTGCTGGGGCTCCTTGAAATTCCCTGATAGTTAGCCAGAAGTCCACTTCCAGGGCCTGTGCTGGCTCTTCTTTGGGAGCAGACAGGATAAGTGTGCCCATACCTAGGCTTCAGGAGTGGTCAGAGGGCAGCTGTTGGGGTGGTGGAGCTTAATCAGGTTTGTTGGGGTATCCACACGTGCATGTGTGAGGCCTCTCTGTTGGGCGGACAGAGAACAGACCATGGGCTGGACGCCTCTGTTCTCCCCTTGCTCACGGTCCCTCATGTTAGGGGCAGGCCTACCTCAGTAATAAACCCGGTTCTCTCCACATATTAAATGTCATTTAAACCAACACTGAGTGAATACCTGTATTATGCTGGGTATTTTCAAATGTATTTTCTCACTTAAATGTTAACCTTAAGAAGGCTCAGAAGTGACTTGCCTAAGGACCCACAGCTGATAAAATGCAGAGCTAAATGCATTACCAGTATCCTCAAGAAGTTTTAAGTGCTCTACACTTACCAAAACACATACATCCACACAGATATATAATGTAAGTGTATGTATGTGTGTAGTTCGGTGTATGTGTTACATACATACATATATATGTGTGTATTTAGATTATTTTTTCATTGATAAAATAGTGTTTGATCAAAACATGTGAACAGTTTAGAAGAGCGTAAATAAATAGTAAATCTCCTGTGCCAGGCCGTGAGTCAGAGACAACCAATCAACAATTCTTTTCATTAAAGATATCCATATATTTTAAAACTTACCGTCAACAATTTTTGAACTTTTTTTTTCAATTAGCAATAGTTGCGCCTCGGATAAACCTCACTGGTTACAGTACTGCCACTGTGCAAAGCTAATTGTTGAACTTTTTGATTTGGAAAACTTTAAATGTAAGCTGTGTACAAGCGGTGAGAAAGGCATGGCCCACCTCCAAGTACCCATCACTCAGCTTTACCAGTTAACAGCATTCTGTCATTCTTACATATTTCCCCAACTTTTATGATCATGTTTTTTTGCTGGAGTATTTTAAGTCAAATCCCAGATGATCATGTCATTTTGTTAAATTATATTAAGATTATATTAAGATACTTGTTTGAAAAGGTTTAGATGTAAAGATGGAAAAAATTTGACTTTTCATGTAGAATTTATATATTTAAAAATGCCATATTCAATTAAATGCCAATTTTATGTATTTATTTTTAGATTTCTTCCTTTATTTCAAAGAGGATTCAGATGGGAGTTAGGCATTTAATAATGATTTTTGTGACTATAAATAAAACTTACAGGGTCTGTATGCATTCTGCTTTATGCCATGCTTGTTTTCTTTGCAGGATTCTGTGGGACTGCACTGTATTTTGTTATAATTGGTCCACTTTTCTGTTTTTTCCTTTTCCTTCATTTGGAAGAGCTATTGGAAATGGTAAGCAAAAAAATGTCTTTTTTTCTCATTTTTTTGCATGATAGAACCTGAAAATGATGACTATAAAAAGGCAGGCTGTGATTTAACATGTGCCTTTTGTAATTCAAATGACAGCTAATTTTTCTGAACTAAAGTGCACCCACAGCTTGGTAACAGCATTTAGAACATGAGTAGATTATAATATTTCATGGCATACAGAGAAGTCTATACATTAGTTCCAGGACTATTGCTATGAAATATAAATAAGTGATGTTTCTAGTTGCAAGGAAATATAAATAATCCCCACCAACTAAGGCAAAACCTGGTTATTTATTTCTATAATGACAGCAGCAATTTTTTTCTTAAGTACCTATTTTCTAGGTAGCGTTTAAGTCTGCACTGCATTTTATTAAATTCTTCACTTTCTGCATAGTGTTTAGGACCTGAAAGCTTTTTTCCCCCTGTTATTAATAAGGAGTACGCCTAATATTAATGACGTGTTTCAGGAAGCTCTGGTGTGATAAATTCCTTCTATTCTTTGTTGTTCTGTGCCTCTCTTTTATTTTTATTTATTCATTTAGTTATTTATTTTTTTATTTTTTTGGTGGGGGGAGGTAATTAGGTTTATTTGTTTATTTTTAGAGGAGATACTGGGGATGGAACCCAGGACCTCATGCATACTAAGCATGCACTCTACTGCTTGAGCTATACCCTCCCCCCTGTGCCTCTCTTTTAGACAGATTCCCATCAGAAAAATCTTCAGAGTGATACTCTCGGGAGGGCTGGACTGGGGAGGGGGCTCACAGGGAGGATGCACCTGAGTGTCTGTGTGAGAGGAGTTGAGAGCCAGCAATCTGGGTGGAAAAAAGACTCAGACTTCTTGGGAAGCTTCATTTGCAGAGCAAAACACTTGTTCTTCATTTATGTCTCCAGTATGGCTTGGTGCTGCCACGGCTCTAGACTTGTGCTGTCCAGTATGGGAGCCACTAGCCATTAAGTGGCTTTTGAGCATTTAAAATGTGGTTAATATGAATTACAAATGGTGTAAGTGTAAAATACATGTTGGTTTCTAAGATTTATTATGAAAAAATGCAAAAAATCTCATTTAGTAATATTTTATATTGATTGCATGTTAAAAAAATATACATATAGATATATTTAAATGTAGACTTTTTTTAGAGTAGTTTTCAATTCACAGCAAAATTGAGCAGAAAGTACAGAGAGTTCTTATATATCCCCTCCCCACCCACCCTGCAGCTTCCCCCCCCACCAACATTCTGCACTAGGGAGTTAACATTTGTTATAATCAATGAAGCATCATTGACGCATAATTACATTACATTACATTAGGGTTTACTCTTGGTTTTGTACATTCTGTAGGTTTTGACAAATGTATAATGACCTGCACCATTACAATGTCATACAGAATAGTTTCACTGCCCTAAAAATCCCCTGCTTCTGTTCTCCCAAGCCCCTGGCAACCCCTCATCTTTTTACTGTCTATAGTCTTGCCCTTTCCAGAGTGTCATATGTTTGGAATCATACGCTATGTAGCCTTTTCAGATTGGCTTCTTTCACTTAACAACGTGCATTTAAGATTCTTCCATGTCTTCATAGCTTGATAGCTCATTTTTTTTAGCACTGAATAATATATTCCAATATATGAATGTCCTACAGTTTATTTATCTAAAAGTGATAATATTTTAATTAAAATCTATTAAATAAACTCTCTTATTAAATTTCTTTTTAATTGTTTCTTTTTTACTTTTTAAATGTGACTTCTAAAATAAAATTACATAGACCGCTCACATTAAGTTTCTACTGGACAGCACTGCTCTAAGCCTTGGTAAAACAGTATTGCTAGAGTTTATCTTCAGTACAACTTTCTCATTCTGACACCTAAGCTTTGCTGCCTCCTACCAAGATTATTCTCCTCCAGGACTTGCCTTGGTTTGATTCCTCTGTTACCCCTCAAACTACTTGGGATTGCCATGCTCCTCCCCCAACCCCACCCAACAAAGACTTATGTTATTTAATTCATTTTGACAGCACCAGGTGATAATTGACTAATTAGGTCTTTTACCACTATACTAGGTTCTCTGGAGCATGTAAGTGTGGAGTCTGTGGCCAAGTGGCCAACAATAAAAAACATTTTCTTAGAAGAACTGAAAGCATTAGGAGTTAACTTTTTTTGTTAGCAATCTTAGAATTTATCTTACTTAAAAAAAATTGAGATATAGTAGATTTACAGTTTGTTAGTCTCAGGTGTGCAGCAAAGTGGTTCAGTTATACACAGACATATGTATTTTCTTTTTCAGATTATTTTACATTATAGGCTATTACAAGATACTGAATATAGTTCCCTGTGCTACACAGTAGGTCTTTATTGTTTATGTGTTTTATATATAATAGTGTGTATCTGTTAATCCCAAACTCCTTATTTATCCCTCTTCCCCAGATCATGTGTTTTTCACTCTTCAGTTTGTTACTGTGGTGCATCACACTGATTGATTTAAGGATGCTGACAAACCCCTGCATCCCTGGGATAAATCCCCCTTGACCATGCTGTAGGATCCTTGCAACGTATCGTAGGAGTTGGTTTGCTAATATTTTGTTGAAGAGTTTTGCATCCATATTCATCAGTGATGTTGTCCTTTAATTTTCTTTTTTTGTGTGTGATATTTTTGGTATCAGAGTGACGGTGGCCTCATAGGATGAGTTTGGAAGTGTTCCTTCCTCTTCAGTCTTCTGAAATAGTTTCAGAAGGACGGGCATTCGCTCTTCTCTGAATATTTGGTAGAATTCACCTGTGAAGCCATCTGGCTCTGGAATTTTGTTTGCTGGGAGTTTTTTAATTACTAGTTCAATTTCAGTGCTGGTAGCTGGCTTGTTCATATTTTCTCTTTCTTCCTGGTTCAGGCTTGGGAGATTGTGCCTTTGCCCGTCTTACTGGCATATACTTAGTTGCTCGTAGTAGCCTCTTATGATCCTTTGTATTTCTGTGCTGTCAGTTGTAATTTTCCTTTGTCATTTCTCATTTTATTGATTTGGGCCCTCTCCCTTTTCTTCCTTGATGAGTCTGGCTAAAGGTTTATCTATTTTTTTTCATCTTTTCAAAGAACCAGCTTTTGGTTTCATTCTCTTTCCCCCCTGACCCCCACCCATATTATCTAGGTGAACAGAATATAGGTACTCATTGCACTATTTTTTCAAGTTTTCTAAGTGTGGAAATTTTCCAAATAAAAGTTGGGGTAAAATGCCATTGTCTCTGCACGCTGTCTCTATCACTCCTGCATCCTAATTCTACAGTGGGGCCCTACTGACCCACAATTTCTTGGTAACACATTTTCTCTCACCTTTGGCTGTTTGCATATATTGCTCCCATTGCCTGGATGTATCATCTGGCCTCCCCCTCTTCCTTCACACACCGACTTTGCCTGTATAACTCCTAGAAGTTTTTTTAAGATTTCACTTCCTCCAGGAAGCCTTCCTTGACCACCTAGTCCCACTCAAGCCTAGGCTGAGAGCCCTTCATTTATTCCCTTTATTGTGATTTTCTTCATTATTGCCCTTGCCATAAAATATTATACCCGCCCATTAAACTTATCTGTCTTCACTACACTGTGAGTTCCTTAAAGGCAAGAATTATGACTTATCTTTTTGTCCTCTGTGATTACTGTGGGGCCTCATACAATATTTATTAAATAAATCAACGATTAGTTTTTCTATGAAATACATATTTATTTTATGTAATTCCATTTAACAGGAAAAAATGAGAAAAAATAAAGTGAGCCTTGATGTTTTATTTAGCCTGTAAAGCTTTACTGCTGATAACAGTATAGTTTCAGGTTAGACCTTTATAAATAGTAAAAATAGTTCCCAGATTCCTAGTATGAACCCCGTAAAACCCTTTGTGAAATGTCCCTGACGGTCCAAAGAGAAACCGGTTGGTTGTTTCTCTCAGCTCCAGCCGAGCTCTGTTTCTGCCTCTCTGTTGTAGCATTCTGGGAGGGTTGGTGGGGCAGATCCAAAATAGGAAGCAAGGGTGTGGTTTTTCAGTTTTGGAGCTTGGTGAGAGATACAGCCTCATGAGTGATACTAATCATTTTTCCTCACATTCATACCATTTTTTTTTTTTGTAGTTTACAGTGCACTTATTCCTCGCAAAAGCCCTGTGAAATAGACATTGTTCCTCCATTTTAAAGATGCTGCTAATAAAAGCCAGAAGGTGCTATGAAGGTAAGAGATTCTTTTCTATTTTCTGGACATTAGGTATTTCCCTCATATCTGAGGTCTACCAGTTTTAAATCTCTAATACCTTACCAAATTCTGCACTTCTGTCTAATATCGCGTAGATACAATCCAGGCTGCAACTTCAGTCTTCAGCAGCAGGAACTACTCTTTAATAAATGATGTACTCCAGACTGAAAATTCCTCAATTGAAATGCATGAGATTAAGTACAGCCAGTTGTTTTTCCAACTTGTCAAATCTTTAGGTATACAGTTCTCTATATTTACCCAAGATGAAGGCTATGATGCAGCTGTATAAAATATGTGTGCAGTAGACAAAGACCGAAAGGGCATGTACAGATGGGAATCATTATTAGGGTGGTGGATTTAGGAGTCAATTTTTTCTCTGTAAAATTAAAAATCTGTAATTTTTAGAGTATGTACATACTTGAGTTCTTTAGCATATCAGTTAGGGAAAACTAATGGTCCCCATTTTGAATCTTAATAGATTCTTAGCTAATTTAACCCACTAGTTGCATGGCCATTTTCCCTCTGTCTTTCCAACTCCCTTCCCCTCTCCTCTCAGCAACATGCATAGTACTCTGCCAGAATCACTGGATTGAAGCGCAGCATCATGCCACATTGACCTGGAAAGACTTGTTCCTCTGTTTCTTAACTCTCTCGCTCCTCTGTCGTGAATCAGGCCTAATGAATTCTTGGTTTTCCCCTCCTGAGGCAAATTACTTTGTTCAGAAGAGGTCAGTCTTGTATTTCCACCATGCTTCAAAGGGGTGGTTCTTGGATCAAAAATTAAAATGAAACTGGAATCAGGAAGATTAGTTTAGTGGCACCTCGAGAGAAGATGATGAGTTAGGCAGGAACAATAAGGATGAAGAGGAGAAGATAGATTATAGAGGCATTTTGACAGTGTAATTGACAAGAATTGATGACTAATTAATTAGGACTTAGGGGTCAAAGATGTCCTCTAGCTTGGATAACTTAAACAGATAGAACAACTCACAAAAATGAGTTTGTTTTGGGTATGTTTAGAATGAGGTAACTTCAGATGGAGGTGCCTGGTCAGTAGTTGGGAACATGTCTGAATCAGGAGAGGGTGATGAAAGCTGGAGATTAAAAATTTGAGAATTTTCAGGGGTTTTTTTTGGTTTTTTTGTTTTTGCTAACTACCAAAAAATATATGTGATCTTTCAGTTAAAGTGACCCGCTTCCTTTGTTGTAAATCACAGCTGCTCCGTAATCCATGTTTGAGACATTTGTACTATTTTCATGTTGTTAATGATAGGATTTTGGACCATCATTTGCCCAGGGAGCAACTGAGTACCTGAAGCAGAGAGGAAAGCCAGAGGGAAAGACTTGATCATTTAGCCAACTCAGAAGCTGTCTGTGCTGTGGGAATAAGAGACTGTGGGTGGTCTTCAAATTGCAAAAGAGAACTTAGAGATCCACTATCGTGGCCCTTTCTGGCTGTGAAACAAAAAAATCCTCTGGAGTTAATAAATCACAACTTGGGTCCTAATGCAAATCTGAGCAGAGTCCTGCAGGCCTCTTCTTTGGACGCCTGGCAGGGGGCTGGCCCAGTGTGGCCATACCCACGTGGAAGCTCTTAAAGAAAGTTGGTCACCCTTTGTGCTGCCATTTCACCTGATCAGTAGTAGTCCAGTGACATTTGTATTAGTGAGGATTGCCGGACCCTCCCTGTGGTGGCTGGTGGGTAGGTAGTATGATTGTTCCTTTTCCTTGACTGAGTGAGGTGCCCATCTGGAGGGCCCTGGAATCCCCTGGGAGAACGACCTAGTACAAGCACCTGAGCTTTGGGGAATCCTCTTTCTAGCAAGGCCATTTTTCCAGTTGGGAAAACTTCCTACTCTTTCTTTTCCTACAAACAGAGAGTAGAGTAGTAGTGCAGGGAAGGGTCACTCTCTACTGTGATGGGAGGGGGGACCACTCTGCTTGAACACTTGACCCTAATGAGTCCTGTGCAGCTATGCCCAGCCTAAGCATACCACTCTATTAAGAGCTCAGATGGCTCTCCTCCTTCAAATCTGCTTAGTTTTTTTTCCCCCAAATAAGCCCTCTTTTTAAAAAATTTTTTAAAAATTTTAATAAAATTTTTAGAGGTTACTTTCCACTTACAGTTAATACAAAATATGGGCTGTGTTCCCTGTGTTGTATAATACATCCCTGAACCCACCTTATAACCAGTAGTTTGTATCTCTCATTCCCTCACTCTTGTATAGTCCCTTCCCCTCCCCTCACCACTGGTAACCACTAGTTCGTTCTCTATATCTGTGTCTGTTTCTTTTTTATTATATTCACTAGTTTGTTGTATTTTTTTAGATCCCACATGTAAATGATATCATACACTATTTGTCTTTCTCTGACTTATTTCACTTAGCATAATGCCCTCCATATCCATTCATATTTCTGCAAATGGCAAAATTCTGTTTTTTTATGATGAGTAGTATTCACACCACATCTTCTTTATTCATTCATCAGTTGATAGACACTTAGGTTGGTAAATAATGCTGCTCTGACCATTGGGGTGCATGTATCTTTTTGAATTAGTGTTTTTGGTTTTTTTGGGTATAAACCCTGGAGTGGAATTGCTGGGTCATATGGTAGTTCTGTTTTTAGTTTTTTTTGAGAAACCTCCATACTGTTTTCTACAGTGGCTTTACCAATTTACATTTCCATCAACAGTGTACAAGATTTCCCTTTTCTCCATATCCTCGCCAGCATATGTTGCTTGTGTTCTTTTTGATGATAGCCATTCTGACAGGTGTGAGGTGATAACTCATTGTGGTTTTGATTTGCATTTCCCTGATGATTAGTGATGTTGAACATCCTTTCACGTGCCTGTTGGCCACCTGCATTTCTTCTTTGGAAAAAATGCCTGTTCAGTTCTTCTGCCACGTGGGTTGTTTTGTTGATGTTGAGTTTTATGAGCTGTTTATATATGTTGGATATTAATCTCTCATCACTCACATCATTTACAAATATTTTCTCCCATTCAGTAGGTTGTCTTCATTTGTCAGTGGTCTCCTTTGATGTGCCAAAAGTTTTAAGTTTAATTAGGTCCCATTTGTTTATTTTTGCTTTTATTTACTTCACTTTAGGAGTTGGATCCAAAAAGATATTGCTGTGATTTATGTCAGGGTGTCCTGCCTGTTTTCCTCTAGGAGTTTTATAAGTATCCAGTCTTACATTTAGGTCTTTAATCCATTTTGGGTTTATTTTTGTATATGGTGTCAAATAAGCCTCCTTTACATTATGTAGCACTAAGGTTAGTGTCCCTTTTGCGTGACTATTTTGTTCGTGTCCTTTTGCATGACTTTGGCCAACATAGAGATGTTTTCACTCTTTGAGGACTGCGAAAAGGATTTTAGTGAGAAGGACAGAAAAGAGAAAAGCTATTTTCTATTCTGAGAGCCTCAGGACAGAAAAGATTGTAATCTACCTCTAGCCCAAAGGTGGCCTTAGTACTCGGCAATTTAGTTTAGTCTCATGGAGTCAAACTGGTCCTGTCACTCAGTTCTCCTCGTTTGAAGATTGGACCCACACTGGTTTTATTTTTCATCTTTTCATGCTCTGTGGTCTTTTATAACATTTAAAATAGTAACCTGTGGTTTGAGGAGGCCATTAGCCAATTCAGTTCCTTCACCTGCTGAGCCATTGTGCTCAAGTCTTGAAGTGTCCTCTGACCTGGTTTGAATCAGCAGCTCTTTGGACAAGGCTCTCTATTGTATCCCAACTGTTCAAACATTAAACATCTATTCTTGGTTGAATATGGAGGGAAAAAAGCTAAGTTGGTCATCTTTCCTGTGATGGCTGCCTTGATATTCATTTGCCCTGCCCAATACATTTAATAGCTAATTTTTATTAGTTCCTTCTTTTATGCCAGTGTTATGGACTGAACTGTGTCCCTCACAAATTCATATGTGGAAGTTCCCACCCCCAGTACCTCAGAATGTGACTGTATTTGGAGATAGGGCCTCTAAAGAGATAATTAAGGTGAAATGGAATAATACTGCTGGACGCTTGTCCAATATTACAGGTTTTCTTGTAAGAAGAGGAAGAGACACCAGGGATGCAAGTGCACAGAGAAAAGGGCATGTGAGGACACACTGCAAAGGTGGCCATCTGCAAGCCCAGGAGAGAGGCCTTAGAAGGAACCAAAGCTGCTGACACTTTGCTCTTGGATTTCTAGCACCCAGAACTGTGAGAAAATTTCTATTGTTTGAGCCAGCCACAGCCAGGCAGTGTAATAACTGTTTTTTATGAATTATCTCTTTAATAGTCACAGTTACCAAATGAGGCAGGCACTACTGAGACAGGGACTCCCAACATAATTTTGCTCACAGTAGGAATGCATTCGGAGTAGGCTCAGGCCTGACCCTGAAAGTAAGTAGGTGGAATGCTCTGGCTCGTAAATGGCTGAGGTGGGGAGAGGGTTTAAATGGAACCAAGCACTTTCCTGACACGTGCATCTCTCTCCTGGTTGTGTCTAACCATGTGTACTCCTTGTTCCTTACATTACGGGGGAGTGGTAAGCCCTAATGTACCAGGGCAAGCCTTTACAAGGGTTTACACGCTGAACTGATAAGTCCCTTCTGATCACTCACTATTCACTTCTAATTTTTTCCTCTATTTTGGTCTCTTTCTTACTCATCTCCAGGGATTAGCCAGGTAAATATATTTGCAAATAACTATTCTTTTTCCTTTCCTATACATATTACTGGTTAAAATGTAGGTCTCAAAGGTTATCAAAGTTCGGAAACAGATACAAGTACATATATAACAACATGCAATATAGTAAAATACTTTAAAAAGTTACTGGGGGTGACGATAAGTTAATTAATAAATAGTATTGGAGAATCACTTGAAAAAAGTTAACTCCCTTCCCTCAGATTATACTAAATTAATTTCAGGTGGAATAAAGGTTTAAGTGTTAAAAAAGAAACATGAAAGTATTAAAATATGAGAAGATGGACATTTTTATATAATCTAGGGGTATAGAAATCACGTCGAAACATGTAAACATAAGTACTAAAAGAAGAAATAAGCGGAAAAATTGATAGACTTGATTATATAAAAGCAACGTGGTTGGTCATGGCAGAGTGGACAGGACCATCTGCGGTCCAGTGCTCAACATCTGTAGATTCAAGGAAGAATTTATAATAATTAAACCTATTCTTTCCAGGTGTGTTTGAGGTCAGTTAACATAGAACATATAAACTGGTCTCAGGAGACATTTTGGATCATCTGGTAAAGACTTCACCTCAGCAGATTACAACCATCTTCTGAAGTCTTGGAGATAGTCCCCAAGGAACTGTTGGGAACACGGCAGTGTGGTGTTCTTAGAGTAAGTTGGGAAGAGGCTTGCAGTTTCACTGCCAGGCCCTTTGTGAGTCAGGGGAGGGCGGTGGTGGAAAATGCCCAGTGGTAATGGAGAATGCATTGCAGTCCCCGCAGGGAGGGGCTGATCTTCCCTGCAGATGGCTGCAGGGCTTTGTGAGCAATGCAGCCAAGAGCTCGTGACGAATCCTCATAGTTTAATACATATAAGAACATGATAGCCAATATTTATATGATGTTTTAAACTTTTTATGGCACTTTTACACATGTCCATACTTTTTCAGGGGTAGTATGGGTTGTGATGGGAGATTTGAGTTTGAATGCTTTTTCAACCTGTTGGCTGTATGATCTTTGGTGAGTTGCTTAACCTCTCAGGACCTGTTTTCTCCTCTGTAAAATGATGGTGATGGTGCTAGCGTCAAGGTGATACCTACCTTATAAAGTAAGGACTGACTGAGAAATACCTAGTATGATGTTTGATGTTTAAGATGTAGGAGGCACTCGATTTCCGTTCCTTCTCTAAGGGGTGATTGTGTCAGTGGACCTCCAATTTCCACAACAGTTACATGTTCATACAGGTAATGGACTCTCTTCAGATATGTCTCGTGTAACACGGTGATTCTTAACACCAGCCGTGGGGGTGGAGGTGGTGATGCCTCTGTTAAAAGGCACCCCTCCACCCTCCCTGAGAATCACTGGTCTGTACTTTGATACCCGAAGGATCTCCCACTAGTTTGATATTTTTGTTTGATATTTTCACTCACAGTTTTATTTCAGTGAAGTGAGGATTTGCCTCCCTGGGAAGATAATACATTAAGCTAATGAAGAAGGTAGTAGTCAGTACATTACCTTCTCCTGTGTAGCTAGTTACCAGGGAGCTTTGTGTGTGTGGTGAGGGTCAGGGGAGGTGGTGTATGTGGGGGAGTTTTGATGGGAAGACAGAGTACTCAGGGCCCAGAGGAGAGCCGATTGAGCTGTATGGAAGAAAATGAATAAAAGGGAAGGTGAGAGGAACTGAAGACGATTGCCATTTTTCTCAATAGGTCCTCAGCAGACTGTGAGCCTCATTTGGCTTCTCATGGGGCAGCTACTGCCTCTCAATAGAAACTGCTCCCTTTATGCTGTAAATCTGTCACATTTCCAGTCTCACCTACCCTAGGTGTGAGACCTGACCCACTGCTTGAGTCATACGGTTATCTGAGCCAACTCATATTAAGTACCATAAGGTCCTGGAATTTTATCTGTCAAAACCTAATAGTTCTCCCTATAATGATACATAAATGGCTGCAAATAAATCTTGGTAGCTGCAAATATAGAAGACAAAGAGAAAAGACATAGTCTTGGTTTCCTATGAACTGCTCACAGGCTAGATTAACTGAGCATCACTTTTGGCTTATTCTAAAGAACAGATATAAGACTAAGGTATCCATAAAGTTCTTATTTGTATTGTTTAGAGTTTTGGGTAAGAGACTTTATAACTGAAAATGCTAAGGATACTTCTTAGGCCAGGCAGTTAGAGTTGAGCTGAAGAGAGAAGCTAAGCTGAAGGTCAGGTTATGACTTTGAGAAGACATAGGCTCCTGTAGTGATAACTGCAGACCCCCTTCTAAGCTGTGACTTAACTCCTTTGGCCCAGCAGACACTCAGAAAACAAGGCTTCCAGGAGTGTCTGCTTGATCCCTTTTAAGAGCAAACTTCCAAGGACTGCCTGGGCCTCCACCCTTATTTTGTCGTCGTCATGGTTCTTCATTGCTGAGTACTTGGACACTTTGAAAATGATGACAGAATAAGGGTGGAAGTCTCCGAGTACTCAGCAGTGAAGAACAGTTGACAAAACAGTGTGTGCTTTTGTGTTAAATTGCATATATAGACTAAAGAAGAGAATAAAATCATGGTGCCTCGGACCATTCAGGGACAGCTTCATGGGGAAAGAAGAATTTTGGCTTGAAGGAGGTAGAATTCAAAGAAAGACAAGAGAGCATATCTAAAGTTCTGTTTTTGGTGACTGTTAATTTTTACTCATGGCTCCCATACTGAAACTCCTGGAGATGATTGCTGTGAACGAGGGAATAAGACACTGTTAGAAGGAACAAGACCTTCAGGTGAATAGTAAGATAGTCTGAATTAGAGCAGCCAGTCAGATGTATGGAGACTTCACCAGCTGGAGGGAGATTAGAAATGACAAATTTCATTAATAGAACCAAAGCACACCACACATGCCACTGGGCAGAAGCCTTATTATGCAATAATGACACCCCTGCATCCCCCATCCCCCAATTTATGCACAGATTGGGGTCACTGCGCACTTACAACGAGTCTGGGTACAGGTGGTGGCCAGTGCTGCTGCCTGAAGTTTGACTTGTTGAAATGTCTTAGCTTCTGGCATCATCCAGATTTGAGCTTCCCCGATGATCGTGATGTACATCATATTCTGGTCCTTCTACTTCAGCTCATACAATGCATCTGTGCACACCACTGTGTGTTCCCGACAAGGTCAGTGAGTTTACCTGGGGTGGGAGTGGTTATGCTTGCTTTCACCGTTTGCTTTCTCAGTGTGGTTCAGCATTATTCTCTTCCTGCAGAAGGCCTACTGGGAACAAGCTGGTAATGTAGCAGAGGTGTTGCAAAAGTCCCCTGGGAATTCGCCCTTTGGCAATTCAGTTTTCTATAGATTTTATTCCTCCACCAACTACCATTGTGTTTTTGGCAAGTTATATTGCCTGAGGATGGCCAGTTACCGCCCCTTTACCCTGGGCCTTGAGGTCTTCACCTAAAAGGTGAAAGGACTAGGAAAGAGGATTCTGAGGTCCGCCTACCTCTAAGATTTGAGAATTTGGTAATTCCTGAGAAGTAAAAGTCAGACTTCTTGATCCCAGAGCAATGCATTTGTCCACCTATATTTATTCTCCCACATTTATCTGCCATGAGCCTACTGTCACCACTGATTTTCCCAGATGGAGACCTGGCAGGCTGGTAAAGCCTAGTGCAGTTTCCTTAAGAAACAAGACCCAGCCACCTTGCGCATGCTCACAGGCTCCCGTCATTCCCTCCCATTCGTTTATCCATTCATTCAACATTTATTGAAGGCCTGTTGTGTGCTAGGTACTAATCTTTAGATCCTGATCTATGGCTTTGTATCCATCTTCCCTTTCCTACACCTTCTCTGAAAACCAGACAGACAATAGCATAGGGAATGTGTATTTCATTATTCTAGTGAACTCTAAAATGAAGTAGTCCAAGTGCCAGGGAGGCAGTGGTCAATATGTGAAAAGTCTGGGAAGGAGGCTGGAAACATTCTTTTTTTTAAAACATCATCGAAGTTTTGTTCCTCAGGGCCTCAGTTCAAAGTTTCATTGCCCCTGCTTGGAGAAGTCTATGGGTTTCAAGGAAGTTACATGTTATTATTGGCCTTACTCTGAATTTTGCCTAGGCGGGGTCCTGAAACCTAAGTTCAGAGTGAGATGGAACTCAGGCAGCTCTCTCACAGGACTTGATTTGTAGAGTAGAAGGGAAAGGAACGTAGAAGCTCAGGCAGCTGAAGATAATCCCATCAGGAATTCTTGGTTGCCTGAAGCTGAGTCCTGGCTCTGTGCTGAGGCAGCCGCCCAAGAAACAGAGGCTAATGCCTGTTTTAGGAAGCAAACAGGTTTGTTTGCTCCCCTCTCTTCTAGATCCTTTTCTACTCTACATCAGAGCTTCTTAATCTCAGCACGATTGACATTTTGGGCTGGATAATTCTTTCTTGTGGGCAGACTGCCTGTACGTTGTGGGGTGTTGAGCAGCATCCCTGGGTTCTTTTTATCCACTAGGTGCCAATAGCACCCCCACCCCTCCCCAAGCTGACAACATAATTGTCTCCAAAATTTCCATATGTCCCCTGGGGTGGTGCAAAGTTACCCTGCTTGAGTCCCACTGCTCCAGATGCTGTTGAAAGCTGAGGTGATCACTGTCCATGCAGAAAAGAAAGTAGAAGCCTCAAACCTTGTGATGGCATAATGCTCCGTGCAGTCAAGGATGAGCAGTCCTTTCCTGGACCATTCAAGGAGGAACATCATCTGAGAAGTAAAATGCAGTTAGTTTGTCTTTAAAAATTTAGAAAATCAGTGTCACCCAACTAATGTAAACATTTTTTATGTTAAAATCATTTTCCACATATCCTAAACATATGCCAGGTGGGAGGAGGGGCCAAGGCACTTTTGCATTGTAATGAAAAGTGAATCATTTGAGCCATCAGTAAAATGCAGCTACCTCTGAATTGTGAAGTGGCAGCTGATTAGCAGCTTCTTACTGGATCCACCACAGTTTAATTTGTGGATTATAAAATGTGTGTATATTGCAATCAGAACTTTCTAGGAACTTCCTCAGAGCAACATTACAGCAATATAACTAAAGATTCAGAGACAAGAGAGATGTAATATCCCATTTTCTCACTCCCCCGACGGGGATGGCTATGGGGAGGTCCCTGAGATATGGGAATATACATGTCTCCATAAGCATTTTACTTAGTAGTCTTAATACACTTCTCTAGTTCAGAAGAACTGTTTTCCCAACTTTTAATATATGTTTTTGAAGATAAATTTATCTTGTTCATATTGAAGTCTTCTGTGGGTTGCTTTTGGCTGCTTCTTGCTTCTTGATCTTATTTTTTCACTCCAGACTTCTCAACATGAATTCATTTCCCCCCAGAAATATAAAAGTAGGTCATATCTTGTGGTGAAATAGTTCTGCAGATTCCTGGGATTCTGAAAATAACAGAATAACAGCAATAAGATACCATTACAGCCATTCAGCAAACATTTATTGAGAATGGACAGTCTCCCTTCCACTGCATGAGTGTCTCTTGTTCAGAAATGGGCTTGTTTTTCTGTGTTTGATGATAGTCTATTGAGACCACATGGTATCATGGGTTGCTGGGTGAAAGAAAATGGCTTGAGTCTCCCCTTGAGATAGAGGACCATCCTCAGCAAACAGGAACTGAGAGAGGAGCTAGGGGCAGGCTCCTGGGTAGAAGCAAAAAGATCTCAGCCAGGGAATGTGTGTGACCTAAAGTGTCATGATCAGTTATTATGTATATTTCTAGTATGACCTATTCATTTACTTTAAAAAATTAATTTAAGGTTATCCCTCTATAGTTCTAGAGAGAGAGAGATGGAGCTGCAGTTGACCAGGTAACAATATGTAACCATGTGTGTACTGCATGTGAACACCAACTGTTACATGTATGCCATGGATCATTAAAAAAAAAAGATTGCAAATTACTCTTCTAAGGGAATACAAGATAAAGACAAATAAGGTACATTTTGTAGGTCAGATTATCTAGTTGCAGGATATTAAAAACTCATTTACAGTATTGTGGGAAACAAGGAAAGAAGGGCTTCTACTAATGAGATCCTCAAGGGATAGTTCCTCAGAGAAATCTTCCTCCATTGACAACCATGGAGGTCAGAAGTGTTGGAAACAGGCAGATTTCCTCACAAAGAATTCTGCTTTTGTGCACTGCACCATAGTAAGTGGAGAACAGGAGAAGGAATGAAAAGTAGAGCAACACATCCCTAGCCAAGATGGTGGAGTAGAAGGACCCTGAGCTCACCTCCTCTCACAGGGACACCAAAATCAACCATTTGCAGAACAACCGTTGATGAAAAAGACTGAAGCTACCAGAAAAGATGTACAACTAAAGACGTAAGTAAGGAACCACAATGAGACAGGTAGGAGGGGCAGACTCACTATATAGTCAAATCCCATACCCCCAAATGGGTGATCCATGAGCTAGAGAATAATTACTTTGCAGAGGATCGCCCAAAGGAATGAGATCTGAGCCCCACGTGGCGCTTACCAGCCCAGCGGTCCCGCACCAGGAAGACGAGCCCCCAAACATTTGGCTTTGAAGGCCAGCTGGGCTTACTTTTGTGAGAATCAGAGGGCTGTTGGGTGGGGTCAGGTCTTGGCATTAATGAGCTAGAGGGAGAATCCCACAATGGCTCTTGCCAGCACCAGTGTCCACATGGTAGAAGGAGCTCCCCAAAAGGGCTGCCACCAGTGCCTGTGTTCCTAAGGTGATGTGCAGTTGCCTCCTGCCTCTCCAAGAGACTCTTCTGGATCAGTAGGTAGGTCTGACCCAGGCTCCTATCAGATTACTGCTTCTGCCTTGGGTGCCAGAGCATGTGAGACCCTGCCCTGGGGACCAGCTGGGTCCCAGCTCTGCCCACTAGCAGGTCAACACAAGCGTTGAGACACTCTGGACCTGAGACCCAACTGTGTTAGGAACTGGCCCCTCCACCAGCAATGCAATACCAGCTGGGTCTTGTAACCAGACTCCAAGACCTGGCTCTGCCCACCAGTCAACTGGCACTAACCCAAGGACCTGGCTTCACCCACCAGTGGGTGAGCAACAGCACCAGAGTCTTCTGGACCCTGACTCTACCCACCAGTGATACAGCACTAGGCCCAAGGCCTCCTGGAGCTCCACAGTCAGCTGCCTCATAAACTGGCCCTGCCAACCAGCAGCTGGCAACCTCCACATGAAGCAAGGCCTGGCAACCACTGGCCTGGGGGTCAACGAAGCCTACTAGACTTCCCACCTAGTCAGCCCACCACAACAGAAGGACCCGCACAGCCTTCATGGGAAGAACTCTAGAGCATACAGCTCAGGTGACGAGAGAGATGTGTCTGCTGGTATGCATAGGACATCTCCTACAACAAACCACTTCTCAAAGGTCGGAAAATGTACCAACCTGCCAGATACATAAAAATACAAATAGGAACTTAGGCAAAATAAGGCAGCAGAGGAACATGTTCCAGATAAAGGAACAAGATAAAATTGCAGAAGAACAACAAATAAAGTGGAGATGGGCAATCTCCCCAAGACAGAGTTCAGGGTAGTGATTGTAAAGATGATCAAAGAACTCGGGAGAAGGATGGACACAGAGAAGTTAGAAGCTTTTAACAAAGAGTTAGAAAATATAAAGAACAACCAAATAGAGATGAAGAATATAATAACTGAAATGAAAAATACAAATAAAAAGAAAAGGCCAAAACTAGGAACATGAAAATTATGAAAGGAAAAAAGCTCACAGGTAAAGGCAGGCATAAAGGTAGGGAATCATCTCACACACAGAACTAGTAGTAGGAAGGCTAAAAGACAAAAGTAAAATCATCTGTATCCTCAACAAACAGTTAAGAGACACACAAAATAATTAGGTGTAAAATATGATATCAAAAATAGTAATTGCAAGGGGAGGAGAGTACAAATGCAGGGTTGTGAAAATGCATTTGAAATTAAGGGATTAGAAACTTAATTATAAATATGTATATGTATATATATACGGATTGCTATATAAATATCTCATGGTAATGACAAACCAAAAACCCATACTAGATACACACAAAAGAAAAAGGAATCCAAACATAACACTAAAGATGGCCATCAAATCACAAGAGAACAAAAGGACAAAAAAGACCTACAAAACAACCCCCAAACTATTAACAAAGTGGCAATAAGAACACACATATTAACAATTACTTTAAATGTAAATGGACTAAATGCTCCAGTCAAAAGAAATAAATAAAAACTGGTGCTGAATGGATACGAAAACAGGACCCATACATATGCTGCCTACAAGAGACTCATTTCAGGTCTAAAGACACACACAGACTGAAAGTGAGGGGATGGAAAAAGGTATTTCATGCAAATGGAAATCGAAAGCCAGGATATAGGAATATTTATATCAGACAAAATAGCCTTTAAAATAAAGACTGTTATAAGAGACAGAGAAGAACTTTATGATCAAAGGGTCAATTCAAGAAGAAGATACAACAAATGTAAACATATAAGTACCCAACATAGGAGCACCTAAATACATAGTAAATGTTAACAGACATAAAGGGAGAAGTTGACAGTAATAATAGTAAGGGACTTTAACAGCCCACTTCCATCTATGGACAGATCATCCAGACAGAAAATCAATATGGAAACATTAGCCTTAAATGACACACTAGACCAGATGGACTTAATTGTTATTTATAGAACATTCCATCCCAAAGCAACAGAATACACATTCTTTTCAAGTGCACATGGAACATTCTCTAGGATAGACCACATACTAAGCTGCAAAACAAGCCTTGGCAAATTTAAGAAAATTAAAATCATACAAAGTGTTTTTTCCAGCCACAGTGCTGTAAAACTAGAAATCAACTACAAGGAAAAAACTGCAAAAACACAAACATGTGGAGGTTAAACCATATGCTACTGAACAGCCAATGGGTCACTGAAGAAATCAAAAAATACCTGGTAACAAAGGAAGATGAAAATCAGAGCCAGAGGACTGAAGCAGGAGAGAAGTGTCAGCAAGAGGGCTTTGTCAGGTCCCAGCCAGCAGGGGGTCTGGGAGGGATTTTGCTCATGTAGTGATGCTTTGTTGTGAGATCAGCGTAATGAGTCAGGGCCAAACGGCTTTCTCCTCAGTGAGGTATGTTTACCTTCATGGATGACTCAATAAATGAAAAGGCATTTGAATTTACACAAATACTTGAATTGTATAGAGCTGTTTTTCCTGTAAGCCGGTCAGTGCGGTCTGTACTCTGTTAACAATTGCTTACCTTCCACAATACCAGTGGAAATAATGCCTACTGCCCTGGCATTATGAAATGTTTCTCTCTGAGGCTGATGCTGGGGGCTGCTTGGTTCTTGTTAGGAACACAAGCACACACACACAGTGGATCCCCCACACCACTCGTGATTCACCTCACCTGTTGTGCCAGTGACTTTGCATGTTTCTGTACAGCCAGTGTACGTTATTTTAGCATCAGGTAAGGGCAGAGAGGCAAGAGTACCCAGCTGATGGCACCAAAAGAAGAGACACAGAGGGAAGCCTTTGAGTTCAGCAGCTGTAGGTGACTTCGCCTTTTAATCTCAGAGTCTGTAAAGGGAAAGAAAAACGTTCAGGGTCATAGAGGAAAAGCCGATGTGTTCTTCACATGGCTGGTTAGCAAGAAAAGTACCTCTAAAACAGAATAAACTGTTCCTAATATAACTTGTACCCTAATTTGGGGGCAATTTTGTAGCCCATTCTTCACCTTTTTTGTAACTGGCTAAACAGCAGAGCTTTCGCTTCAAAGCAGTTCCATTCTGCGGTCCAGACCAGTGAGCACTCAGCCAAATGGCAAACCATGCCAAGAAACAGATTGCTCTTGGTTACCAAATAAAGGATAGGCTAGACAAACAGCTGTGGCCAGGCCTTAGTTTCGAGCACATTTTCCCCTCTAGGCAGTGACCTTTACAGGTTCTGTGCCATTTGCTTTCATCACACCACCGCAAAGTAATGAGAAAGTACTGTTCTCACTTTGAAGTAGAGAAAGGCAGAAGAAATTAAATTACTCTTTACTCTGTTTTCTCCCTAGACAATCCAATGTCATTTAGTCCATTTCAGCTCTGACACTTACTGTGTGACTTCAGACAAGTTTAGGCAAGTTACTCAGTCTGTATGTGCCTCAGTTTCTTCATCTATAAAACAGGGCTAAAATAGTAATGATCTATTTCATAGGGTTCTTATGAGGATTGATGAGTTAATACATGCAAAGCAGTTAGAACAGTGCCTAGCACCATAGTAAGCACTGGGTAAGTATTAGCTCTAAAAACAACAGTAACCCCACTCAAGCCTCATAAACATTACTCCTATTAAGCTGATCATTTCCAAGTCCACCTCCTTGGCCTTAATTCTGAGTTTCACATCTGGATTTACAGTTGCTACTGTATGCCAGTTAAAAATATAATTATTCAGCAAATATTCTTGAGCACCTATTCTTTGGATTCAAAGGAGTCCAATAAATACTCTCTCTCCAGCTGAGTTTTGAACCAATTAAAGAGTAAGACCAAAAAAAAAAAAAATGAGGCAACTGGAAGGCTAAAATATCACCTTTGTTACTGATAAATCTGATGATTAAGGATTACGCCTGGTCTGCAGGGAAGTGGGCTGCAGCCCGGACTTCCCCAGTGACAGGCAGCACAGGACTGGGGCAGGCTTCGTTCCACGAGGGCAGATTCTGCCCCTGACAACTGATGGCTGGGAGGAGCAGAGTAGAATGCATACTTCTGAACTGAGCTACTTACGCCCAACTTCTAATAAACTCACCGAGTCACATAAATTAACTCCTCCTCCTCTGGGGAAGAATGAAAGAGGGGAGGAGAGGCTAGAAGGGTTACATTGGTGGGGATCTCTTCTCGTAGAAGGAAATATGTAGAGCAGGGATGAAGCATTCTCCCCAAACTTGTTACCTGCCCAGTAATGTGCTAAGCATCGGACAGCCCCACCTTTGTACACAGGGGCATTTTCAACTCAACATCTCTAAACTCTTCACCTTTTTCCCAAACACGTTGCTTTTCTGATATTTTCATGTTTTTTGTTGGTAGCATTACTAACCTCCTAAGCAACCTGGGTAGAAATATCAGACCCATTTTGACTTGTTCCTTCTTGTCCTTCACATTTCTGTCACCAAGTTCTGTAGATTATTTTCTTCATTAACTTTTGATTCTTCCTACTCTCCTTCCCATTGTCACTGCCCTGGTTACGGCCCTCATCATTCTCCCCTGGCCATTGACATTGGATCGTGACTTCATGCCTTTCTGTTCTATTAAAACCCTTCCTTTTCTTCAAAGCTCAGCTTGAACTCTTTCTTACCTAGTGAGCCACTACAGTCATAATTAATGACTTGTTCCTCTAGGTATCATAGCCACACTGTGGTTAACTTCTCTTATGACAATTGTACTCTTCATCTTAGTATTTCATGGGACTTAAAAATTGCTTTGCATATATTTGGCACTCAATAGATACTTGTTGAATGAATGACCCAAATTACAGTATACTCAGAGAACACAGGCTGTAAACCCCATGGCTTCATCTAGTTGTTCAGAAACTTACTTTGTGCATGACAAGAAGGAATTATGTTATTTTATCTTACTTTTGAGCTACGTCATGTTACTAAAAGTTGTATATAATCCTAGTGCTGCACATGAACACATATTCTGATGTATCCAGTAAGCATGTATGGAAAAAGAACCTGTTTACTGAATAGCAGTTGAGCTCAATTTCTGTGGTTTTTTCAGTTATTGCCATTTCTGTTAGAAGGCATTAGTTACACAGTTTGGAGCTTTTAACTGAGATACTGTTGTTAACACTTTATTTTAAATACCTAATGCTTCATTTCCCCCTTCTCTTCTGGGAAGGCCTTCCATCAGGTACTGCCTCACTAGTCTAAGTGTGGGCAGCTGACCCAAGTTGAGCCTTTCTGGAAAAATTGATTAGGACTGAGGAATTAAGCTTCAGTCTAGTAACCCTTGAGTGGAAGAGACTTTTAAAGGTAGGTGCTCTTGACAACCATGTTCTGCCCCATAGACTAAAACAAGAGTGAGTAAATTAGAGAGCAAAGAGACTAAAGTAGAAATTAGAATCCCAGTGGACTTTAAGTTCTCGGTTCCAGCTGTTCTTGAAGCCATATTGCACTTCCTGTCCTTGGTTTTGAGACCTCCTAATACCCTTTTAATAAATTCCCAGTTTTAGTCTAGGCTTATTTGAGTTGGTTTTGTTTTCTAAGTAACTAAAAATGTTCTAACTGGTACAATCACCAATTTGTTCCACAGGATAGTCGAAGAACTCTTCTCTTTCTTGTAAATACAATTTTTAAATTACTTTTTTATTGTAGTAAAAAAGCACATAATATAGAATTTACTATCTTAGCCTTTTTAAAGTATACAGTTCGGTAGTGTTAAGTATATTCACATTCTTGTGAAGCAGATCTTCAAAATGTTTTAATTTTGCAAATCTGAAACTCTATACCCATCAAACAACTCCTCATCTTTCCCCTTACCCCTAGCTCCTGGTAACCAGCATTCTGCTTTCTGTTTCTAGAATTTGACTACTTTAGACACCTTATATAAGTAGAATCAAACACTATTTGTCTTTCTGTGACTGGCTTATTTCACTTAGCACAATATCCTGAGAATTCATCCATGTTGTAGCATGTCAAAGGATTTCCTTCCTTTTTAAAGACAGAATACTATTCCATTGTATGTATATACCACATTTTGTTTATCTAGTTATCTGTTGATGGACATTGGGGCTGCTCCTTCCTCTTGGCTATTGTGAATAATCCTGCTATGAACATGGGTGTGCTAATAAATCTTTGAGACACTGCTTTCAGTTCTTGTAGACATATGCACAGAAATGGGACTGCTGGATCAAATGGTAGTTCTGTTTCTAAATTTTTTGAGGAAGCTCCCATACTTTTTTCCATTGTGGTTGCACCATTTTACAATCTCACCAATATGCACAAAGGTTCTAGTTTCTTCTCATCCTCACCAACACTTGTTATTTTCTGTTTGTTTTTTTGCTAGTAGCCATTCTAATGGGCATGAGATGATATTGTAGTTTCCATTTACATCTCTCTGATGATTAAGGATGTTGAGCATCTTTCCATATGCTTGTTGGCCATTTGTGTATTTTCTTTGGAGAAATGTCTATTCAATTCCTTTGCCCATTTTTTTTCTTTGCCCATTTTTAAATCAGGTTATTTGACTTTTTGTTGTTGAATTATAGAAGTTCTTTATGTATTCTGGGTATTAATCACTTATATATATATGATTTGCAAATATTTTCTCCCATAGGTTGCCTTTCATATATATAATTTTAAATTTAAAGCTAGCTGATGAAAATATGCTTTATTCAGTTAAATTCAGCAAACATTTATAGGGCACTTAAAATATGCAATGCAAGATATTCTGCTTGGTACTAGGCTTGATATAAGACAGCAATTCTTCCGACATACTCCTTTCCCTACAGCTTGAATTCAGTTTAACCCAAAGAGGGATGGTCTTAAAATTCATAATTCAATCTATGCATTTCCTTGACACTAGCTCAGCCCTAGGTTTTGTAATATACTAAAGCACTGAAGGGAGACAAGGGTGCTGGGCCTTTCCGGCTCCTGGACTTCTCAGCCTGGGAGGCCAGCTCAATCTAGAAACTTTCAGATTAATCTTGAGCCAGTATTAGAGGGATCATGAGCCAGTCCCAGAAGGACTGAATAAGATTACGGCAGACCTTTAGTCTTTAAATCAAAAGCCTTGCTTTCCTAAGGTAGTCCTGCTGAGTTAGACAGGGCCTCAGAATCCTAAACAGTGCTCTCCAGGCAGTAAGAGGGCATATAAGATGAAAACTAATGGCCACCTTTGACCTATATGCCATAAACGCCATTTTGTGTTAGTTTTTTCCTTACGTAATACAATCCCAACTGGAATTGTGATCAAGATTTCAGTGATGCTTTCTGTGCCCTGGTACATAATGTATCTGCTGAAGAAATTCAATTTTTAATTTACATTTGATTATTACCCCAATAAACACATACCACAAGTGTGAAGGAACCCACCTGTCACTTTGATATCCCCTGTGGCTTTGGCAATGTCGTTTTCAATCATGCAGGAATATGTGTTGTTGATTGTGACATTGTAGAGCACGGACACAACCTTCATGGTCACGTTCTCAGAGTTCAGTTCAAAGCTCGTGTTGGAGACTTCAGAGAAGTTGGCTCCCTGGTCAACTTGGGATGCCCAGATCACTGTAGGTTGGGGAAACCATCGGGGAGCCTCACATCGTAAGCTCTCGGAGCTGGCATTATAGTCTACGTTCATTTCTGGGATGCTGAAGGCTGCAGGGTTGAGGGTCAAAAAGGAAAGATGTCAAGGTCAGACAGATAAGACAATATAGCCTTTGAAGTGCTAGGTCTTAAAAACAAAACACATTGAAGTGACTCAATGCTTTCCCAGTGGGCTGTCTGTGTATGACCCATTGTACTGTAGATGCAAAAAATGGTTTGCTCATAGTATTGTCATCCATCACAACACTTGGGCCAATATCACAAACTCCAAGGACCTAGAGTTCGAGGTATAGCTGTTTCAACAAATAGATTTCTCAAAGTAAGAGGAGTTCAAGTGATCCCCCTACCCCAAAAGATTATCCATTAGGGAAATTTGGTATTTTCCCAGGCACCTATGAAGCCTCCTGAATTTTATGTACATTTCTGCCTGGAGGGTAAAGTTAGGGTGCGGAGGGAGAAGGAGGGAACAAACAGCATTCACCTGTCACCCACAGAAATTCCACACACAGGCCCTGTCATCCTGGGGACTTGGAGTTCGCTTTGATAGAGACTGCCAGCCCTGGTATCCACGGAGAGAGACAGGCATTTGTTTTCTTCTAAGATGATTCTCCTCACTGGGGATGCAAGCAACTGCATTTTGAAATTAAGATTAACTTCCCCATCAATCTAGGCAGAGAGACACTTGTAGAAAATATGGAGGCCTGGACTTTGGCCTGTAAAATGTTTATGAAGCCAAAATGACAAGATTTAAATGATTAATTTATTTAGCATCCTTCTTTACCCAGGACTGTGCTAGTGCTGAGTGAGTGATGGAAGGAAGGCCTTAGCCGTGCCCTTAAAGCGCCTGCCGCCTAGCAGGGGAGACGGGATTCACACCCTTGGAACAGGCAAGGGGCACGCTCCTGGGAGAGGATGTGGGAAACTGACATGACATGACGTGACAAGGAACCTCCATCTGCTGAGGGTGTGCTCTGTGCTGGAGACCAAATTCCAGACATTATTTCATTTGTTCCTCACAACAGTCCTAGGGATGTCTCTTACTGTGCCCATTTAAAAAAAAATAAGCTTTTAATTTTGGGATAATTTGAGACTGACAGGAAAGTCGCACAGATAGTACAGAGTCCTTGTGTCCTCCTTGCGCAGTTCCCCCCAGTGTTCACATCTTGGATAACCATGACACATTTGCCCAAACTGAGAAACTGTTATTGATATATTACTATTAACTCAGCTCTGGACTTTGTTTGGATTTTACCAGTTTCCCCACTAATGTCCATTTTCTATCCCAGGATCCCATCCAGAATACCAGATTACATTTATTTGTCATGTCTTTTTAAGGTCCTCTGGTCTGTGACAGTTTCTCAATCTTTCCACGTTTTTTGTGATCCTGACAGTTTTGAGGGGAACTGGTCAGGTGTTTTGTGGGATGCCCCTCCACTGGAATTTGTCTGATGTTTTCCTCTGATTAGACTGAGGTTATGGGTTTTGGAGAGAAAAACTATAGAAGTTAAGTGTCCTTCTCATCCTATCCCATCAGACAGTGCATGCTATCAACATGACTTAGCACTGAGGATGTTAACTTTGATCACCTGGCTGAGGCAGTGTTTGCCAGGTTTCTTTGGAAGCCAGACCTCACTGAGTCTAACACGCCCTAATTGTGGGGGTGGGAGAGGTCTAAGCTCCACATCGAGGGGGAGAGAGCTAAATGTGAATTATTTGGAATTCATCTGTAAAGATTTGTTTCATCTCCCTCATATTTCTATAAGTATGGACTCGTGTGTTTATTTTATACTTGGAGTTATAATTTAACACTATATTGTTTATTTTGTTGCTTAAATTGTCCCAGCTTTGCCATTGGAAACCCTATCAAGTGGCTCCAGTGTCCCTTTGACAAGACTCTGTTAATCCTTGTTTTAAGATGAAAAACTGAGACTCAGTGAGGTTGCCTCGCCGAGGCCACTGTATGTGCCCAGGTCTGACTCTAGATCTGTGCTTCAAACCATTACATATACACATTATAAGGGTCCAAGAAAGGCCTGTGCTGACTAGCTTAGGCGAGGAGGCCTCCGGATGCCTTCTGCCTGTCCTTCAAGGCTCCTCTCAAATGTCAGATTCTCTCCATGAGGGCTTTCCTATCCCTTTCCTCCCAGTGTATTTGGATGTGATCTCTCGTTTCCTCTGAATCCCCAAATCACTCTATTTACATTTCTCTTAAAGCATTTAATATACTTTACCAATTATTATAGATTCTTACATATATTTCTTATCTCTGCCCTGACCCCTCTACCCTATAATCTCTACAATATGAGCTCTACAGAAGGAGAGGCAATCATCTTTGTTTTCTTAATCATTTTTCACTCTTTACAGTATCTCTCTCTTGAGTCCTTTGTACGTAAATTCAGAAAACATATGTTAAATTTAGTTGGTAAGGAAGCATGGATATCATTGGAGGAGGATTAGTGAGTTTATAGGACAATATTGGGTTTTTTGTTTCTGTTTTTTCTAAGCTGGGGAGGTAATGAGGTTATTTATTTTTAGAGGAGGTACTGGGGACTGAACCCAGGACCTCATGCATGCTAACATGCGCTCTGCCACTGAGCTCTACCCTCCTCCCCCAGGACAGTATTGTTTTGGGCAGTTACGTTGGTCAGTCAGAACCTCTCCTCTAATGGGTTCTAGTGTCGTGAGTCCCTGGAGGTACTGATTTCAGACTTGGGTTCAGGCCTACGTAGCACAGAAAGGTCTCAGGCCAGATTATTGGCTTCTCTCACTACCCTAAAAGAGAAAGAAGAGAGCTACTGTTGGAGAAAAAAAGTACAGGTAAAATATTTTTGGCAAAATATTTCAGGGAATATATGTGAAAATTTAGAAGAAGTAGAGTCCAGAATAAAAGATTTTAAGACCTAATGTTATAGTGGGTTACTTTTGGAGTTGGTGTGGGTCTTGGACAGCAAGGATGGCTGCTAGCAGAATTCGAGTGGTCATTGTCTGCTATTAGTCACTCGTGGGCATAATAAGACATTTTATCAGCAAGTCATGCTCTCCAGTCTCAAATATCTTCTGGCACCTTCTTTTCCTGTCTTCAAAAGTAACTTACCTCCAGTTTTATACTCGAGGTTAGCATTCCCCTTGCCTTTAGAAGTGATGATGTAACATTTATAGGTGCCGGCATCTGTCAGTTGCACATTTTTCAGCCTCAGAGAGGCATTGCCAACTATCACTTGATCAGAAAACACTGCTGTCCGGCCTCTGAACATTTCGTCCTGGTCTGACAGGTCATCTTTGCCTTCTTTGAACTCATGGACCAAACCCATAACACCTTCCTTCAGCCACTGTATCACGATATCAGAAAGCTTGATGTCAGGTTCAAAAGTGCAGCTCAGGATTCCATCCTCCCCGAGGTTCCCCGCTGAGGTGAGAGTGGTGACTGTGATGGAGTGTCTTCCTACAATTCAGGAACAAAGGGTTAATGCCAAGGCAGCTTTGGAAAATCAACAACCAAATCCTTAGTTACTGAAGAGCCAAACAGGGGCTTCTGTAATAAATTAGAAATACACGAAACAGGAGAGGTATAAAAAAAAGGGGACAGACGAGGAATAGAAGGAGCATGAAGACAGGAGTTTTGATACCTACCACAGATCTGCCCACAGCAGATAAAAAACTACACCATAGCTTTTTGAGACCAAGCAACCAAAACGCTGAGCCCCAACAAGAGGAGAACGTGTTGGACTTAGGGTTTCAAGATGAGAATTCAAATCCTGGCTCTGTCACTTAAGAGCTATGTGACCTTGAAGAAGTCTCAGGATCTCAGAAAAATGGAGGTAAGGATATCTGTCTTACCTACCTTAAAGAGCTCTTGTGAGGATCAAATCACATGGATGTGAACTTGATTTGCAAACTGTAATTATACGTGTAAGGTATTGTGATTCTTAGTTAACCAGAAGTGGCACAGGAGTGAAATCTTATGTTAAGTAATGTGGCTGATAATTCTGAAGAATGCTAAGTTCTAAAGTGCTGTTACTTTATCTCCATTTGAATGATGAAGAAACTAAGGCAGAGAGAACAGAAGTGACTTGGTCAAGGTTAGAGTGCTAGCTGTGGCGTAATGAAGAACAGTACTTAATTAAATTGATTTTTGGCCTAAGATAGAAGGCACACCCTCTTCTCCAAACATATCACAAATAGAAGTATTAATTATGATGACCGCCATGTCCACTGCCGCTTTCCCACTTGTCCAGCTGGTAGCCCACTCAGTCTGTAAAAGACTGACCAGCTCTTCTTTCTGTAGGGGAGACTGTTGACTGAAGTTGCTCGAGGGGTGATTTAATTAACTGAATATTCTTGAGAGCCTCCTGTGGTTTGGATGTAAAGCTAAAGGAGAGGATGGGTCTTTGAGCCCAAGACGAGAGTGGAGCAGAACCAAAGAAATATGAGGGAGAGGCCATGAGAGGAAGAGATGAAGGGAGTCCCCCACCCCTGGAGCTGTCTCAGATCCTACAGGCTTTCAGGTCTAGTTCCTGTCCCAATCTCTGAGTATCCTTTAAACAAACACCTTATGTTAAAATGGTCTGCACAAACCTCTCTTTATTACAGCAAAAAAGTCCAACATGATGGGTGCTGAGCACTTCTCGCTCAGTTGGACTTCTCAGCTTCCTTATTAGTATTCCTGCCTCTCATCTGTTTTACATGCATTAATCTTACCAGTAGACCTTAAAGCACAATCTGAACATGTCAGTTTTCTGATCACTCATCTTCCATGGCTTTCAAGGGCGGTGGAGTAAACTTCAGACTAACCAGCATGGCCTTTAAAGTTAAATACTGCGTGGCACACAGGAGACACCCATAGCTGTTAGCCCTTATTGCTACCTTCCAGCCTCATTTCCCACTACATCCTTTCATAGGATGCATATCAAGTGACTTGTTGATTTGCTGCTTTCAATGGAAAAATACACAAGCAAAGCACTCTTGCTGTTTTTCAAGTGCTAGAAGGAAACATTATGAGCATAAGGATATCTTTGGCATCTCGCCTCTTCCAGCCCACGGGGTTGGAATTGTCTGATTAGCTCCTAGGCCTGTATGAAGTAGATGGAGGCAATGAATGAGGGACAGAACTGGAGAAGCTAAGCTAGTTGAATTTATAAAGAACAAAGAGCTACTGATGGAAGAAAAATTACAGGTAAAAAGGAGGAGGCAGAGGAAACAGGAATATGTGCATAGGCTGGGCTGGGGGGATGTTTCGGAGGCTTTCGGGTGTGGGAGAAGAGAGCCTTTGGAGTAGCTGCCATGCATGGTCGCTCACGTGGGAGATCTGGGGGAGAAATTCTGAAGGAGGATCATAGACGTTTAGCTGTGCCACACACCTCATCCCCTGCCTTGGCATTTTCTTCAACACTACTTCAAAGATTTAATTTGCTTTTTAATGATCTTTTACTTGACAGACTGATGTCCAAGACCTCCCAGGCTAGTGCTGGTTATAATTACACTATGCATCTGCACACACACCCCTGTTCATCTTGCACCTACAATGTGTACTTCCCTCCTCTCCGTTATCACCAGTTATCCAAACTTGTAGTCAAGGCTATTCACATGGCCGCACCCGCAGATCTGCCAAGACAAAATCAACAGATTCTCTCTCTGCTCTTCCTGAACACTGTTGTTTGCCTTTATTTTAGCAACTGTCTCCCTCTACCTTGTCTCTAATCTATCTCTGGCACGACTTTGTAAGCTTTTCAAGGGCAAAACTGTCTTAATCATACTTCTAAGTCCTATGACTTAGAAGTTAATTTTATGAGTCAATTTGACTGGGTCACAGGGTGCCCGGACATTTGGTCAAACATTGTGGGTGTGTCTGTGAGGATGTTTCTGAAGGAGATTAATATTTGAATCAGTAAAGCAGATCACCCTTCTTAGTGTGGGTGGGCCTCATCCAATCAACTGAAGACCTAAATCAAACAAAAAGGCTGAGCAAGAGGGAACTTGCGCTGCCCTTGAGCTGGGGACATTAGTCTTTTCCTGCCTTCAGACTTGACCTGAAACATCGTCTCTTCTTGAGTCTTGAGTCTGCCAACTTTTGGGCTGGAACTACACCATTGGCTCTCCTGGTTCTCAAGCCTTTGGACTCAGACTGGAACTAAACTTTCCGGGTCTCCAGCTTCCTGACTGCAAATCTCGGGGACTTCTCAGCCTCCATAATCGTGTGAATCAATTTTTTCTAAACCCCATCTCCATCTCTCTTTCTCTCTCTCTCCCCTTCTCCTTTTTTTCTCTCCCCTGCTCTCCTCTTCCCTCCCTACACACACACACACACACACACACACACACACACACACACCCCCTATTGGTTCTGTTTTTCTAGAGAACCCTGACTGATATAAATTTTGTTACTAAGAAGTGGGGTGGGTACTGCTGTAATAAGTACCTGAGCATGTGGAGGAAGCGTTGGAACTGAGTGATGGTTAGAGGCTGGAGGAGTTTTGAGGTGCATGCTAGAAATGCGGGTGTTAAGGGCAATTCTGGTGAGATCCCAGATGGGAAATAAGGAATATGTTATTGGAAACTAGAGGAAAAGCAATCCTTGTTATAAAGTGGCACAGAACTTGGCCGAACTGTGGTCTAGTATTTTGTGGAAGGTTGAACATGCGAGTGATGAAACAGGATATTTAGCTGAGAAGATTTCTACGCAAAGTGTTGAAAGAGAGGCTTGGTTACTCCTGACCGCTTATAGCAAAATACGGGAAAGAAGGGAGATGAATTGAAGATGGGATTGTTAAGCAAAAAGGAACCAGAACTTGAAGATTTGGAAAATTCTCAACCTGTCCACATTGCAAAAACTGAGAAAGCCATTCTGAAGAGAGCGCTCAGGGCGAGGCTGAACAACCACTTGATAAGGAGATCATACGTATGACTCGTGGATTCTAACACCTGCCTCTAGAGAAGCCAGGGATGGAGACAGGATTATATACCGCCAGCTTGGTACAGAAAAGCTGACGGGGACAGAACAATGAGAGAAAATGAAGGAAGGCTGCCAGACCTCTTAGCTCCTCCAGCCCAGACCACAGCGTCACTCAGCACTGTGCTTCAACAGGCCGGAGGGCGTCTGATGGAAGCTGTGGAGACGGGGCCATCTGGAGCCTGGGGGCACGTCTCAGCTCCCAGACTGTGAGAAAACAAATGTCCCCGTTTAAGCTCCCCAGGGTAGAGTATTTTATTATGGCAGTCAGAGCAGACTAAGGCAAGTGCCTAGTGCTAGATTTCTACAGAGAAAAAGAATATCTGTTGAGTGAATGAATAAATGATTCTACCCCAAATGACTGTAGGAACAAGGCACACTTGGCAGGACTACCCCACCTAAATTTGGGGGAAATATGAGCCAGTGAAAAAGAAAGCAATGAGAAAACACCACAATTCTCAATAAAATCACGGAGCAAATGTAGCTCTGTTAGAGCAAGGGTAAATTTGATTCTAGTTCATAAAGTTCCATTAAAGTTGAATTGAAAAATTACTTTTCAGAAAAAAATACCTGATGAGCACAGTTTATGGAGAGAATGAAATGGTAATGACATTTCTTAGTTCGGTAATTGTGTTACCGAATTAAATTTAATGTGTTGGCCTTGAGCCCACAGGTGGAGAATTTGTTGAAATATCTTAGAAAACTTAATGATTAAGAGCAGGCAGCTGTGGAGTGCCCCAGGGACCCACAGCAGGCTCCAGCTCATTTCGAGTTGCATTAAGGATGTGGCAGATGGAATGAGTACGTGTTGATGAAATCCCCGCTCCTTGTAGCAAATCAAGAGGAATAAAAGCCAGCGAGAATTTAAAACACCAAGAAGACCTAGCCATTGCTTTGCACCCAGAAAGCAATCAGTAGATACTCATTTGTTGGGTGAATAAATTATGGTTAAAAGTGATCAAATGAGATTTAATTTGTAAGCAACAGCATATAGGTATTGCTTCTCTCCCAAAGAAATCTGTATTCAAACTTGCGAACAAATATTGCTTAAGGAGCTATGTTCTAGGAAACACAGTCTGGCCTGATGTGACTCTCCAGGCCTCTTCACCACCAGGGGCTCTCCTGTGGTTTATCGAGGGTAGAAGGGCTCAAGTTGCTGGTTAGAGGCAGCTATCTACTGATGCAGAGTTCTGTTCATTTAAACAGGCATGGGTTTTAAGGATTCCATTGGCCTCTAAGATTCCATCAAACCTCCAAAGTTAGAAGCCCCAGCCGCTTACCAAAAATGAATTCTCCAGCTCATGAGAGCTAATTACCATCACAGCTCTGGTCTGCACGGGAAAAGTGTCAGAGGGGAACAGGCTGAAATCGGGGCTATTCTGTTCTCACACTCAGTGGGCACTATTCAGTTGCCCTTTCCAGCAGGAGCAGAAATCTCTTGGAAAGTGGGGTGGTAAGTAACACAAGGCAAGGATTCTTTACAGAAATTATGATTCTGGGGTGCCCAGCACCACAGGAGAGATCTTGGAAAATGAACTTTCTCTGAAATGACTCAGTGAGAGGAGCTCTGTAGATGCCAGTAGCACAGAGAGCATCCCCAGCTGCCCAGATGGGCACCAGAGCACGTGGCTTAAAGGTGGAAACACACAGGCTTAAGCCTGCACCAGTGGAACCCGGGGTGGCCCCTGCGGGTGGCACTCTTGCCAGAGAAGAGGGCAGGGTTGGGGTTTAAGAGCTGCTCCTGTGAGAAGACATTAGAAAGGATGCTGGGCTAGGCTAGATAAAGGAACAAGGTAGGGAGGCAGCCGCAGAGCACGGCATCTGAGAACAGGTATCAGGCTGTCTGGGTTCCAGTCCCAGCTCTGCCACTCCCTGGATATGGGGCCTCCAGCAAGTTTTTGGACTTTTCTGTTCTGTAATATTTTTCATCTGTTAAAATAGGGATGCTGATAATAACCCACTTGATGAATGAGGAGAAAGAGGCTCTGTGGTATTAGATGGCTTGCCCAGAGCCCTGGATCTAGCAAGTAGTGGAGCCACTATCAAATTCAGTCTTGTCTAAGTTCGTGCTGAGCCTTATTTTTTCTACTGCTTTTCACTCATACCCACGGCCAGACTGAGATATGCAGAGCCTGTCCACTAAAACAGCGTCCCCACCTCGTGTAAAAATAAAAACAATTAAAAACCATAAAACAAGGGTCAGAAAGGCCAACAGCTGTTTATTTTCTCAGCTGACTGTAATTTAAAAATATGTATCAAATTCTTTCCAAAAGACTTCACTGCTCCTGTTTTGATGCCACAAGCACATGCCTGATCGATCAGTTTATCCAGGGACCAAAAAGACGGAGCGTAATTAGGAGGCAGTGTCCTGTGGCTTCCTGCCCTGGCTTCCCTAACTTCAGGGGAGTTTCCTGGTGTGGTCAGGAAACCGTACAAGCTTTAGGAGGTGCTACATGAATGTATTAGTAGTAGCAAGTTGTTATTAATGGCACTGATGGTATCAACGTAAGTAACAAAGAGCCATTTATTACACGTACATGTGTCCAGCACCTTACAAATGCCCCCTCATTTAATTCCCACAGCGACACTGACCATTTTACCAGTGAGATTCTGGAAAGTTAAGCTATATCCCAAAGGACACACAGTTAGTGTCAGACCTGAGATTAGAACCACTCTGTCTGATTCCTAAATGCTTCTGCCACTCAGGGCTATTCACAGGCACCCAGTGGGTGAATGACAGCATGGGGCCTGGGCTAAGCAGTCAGGGGCCTTTCCACTGCATCTCCCTCCTTCTTAAAGGGTCACCCACAAGGCTGTCCTATAACTGGGGCTTAATGGGAGCTGCTCAGCCTCCCTTCCAAATAATCCACCCCCAACGCATTTTATGTTTTGTAAGGTCCATATTTAGAACTTGTAAGGAGTAGAGTGGCTATGAGAAGGTGACATAGATGGTTCAGGAGAGTTACAAAGACATATGTTTTTCTGTATTTATGAATATCTTTACATCTTTAAAAGCTGTGGCCTCAGGAAGAGTGCCTGCAAGGCAAACCAGAGAACACCCCTCTCTGCAACAACTCTGCACAAATGTTATCATTGGTATGGGGTGATGGGTAAGAGTGGGGGTTTGGAGGCACATTTCCAGGGCTTGAACCACAGCTATGCCTGCTTGCTAGGGGTGTGCAACCTCAGGCGAGTTTCTAATCAGGACAATGTAATATTTTTCTGTTTGTTGTGAGTAGTAAACCAGACAATATATGCAAAGTTATTTAGTACAGTAAGGCACACGCAAAAAGGATTCAAAACATATCATCATCATCTACCTAATGCTGTTTCATTGTCTTGTGTGTGAAGCCAGCTAACATTTTACCAATTTTATTTAAAGTGTGATAATATAATGCTCTCAGGTTATTGTCCTTTTAATAGAGGCAATTGAGAAAAATCCAACTAAATAGTGTTAAACTAATAAACAGCCCATTGTATCCAAAGTAATCAGCTTTCACCTTATAAAATAGGAAGAAGGCAGAAAACCTTGCATTGGTGGTAAGGTTTTAATATTATTTGTGGCACTCTGCTAAACTGAGTGAATGGTACCTTTTATCTATGTATTCACCCCTCCATGCTTCTGTCCACTTGTCCATTTGAAAAGCACTTAAAGATGGACATTTAGGTTACTTCCAAGTCTTGGCTATTATAAATAGTGCCACTATGAACATTGGGGCAATGGATAAAGATGTATACATTTTTTTATACATATTTATACATACATAAATACACATACACACACATAGTGGAGTACTACTCCGACATAAAAAGAATGAAATGATGCCATTTGAATTGGGGGGGGTAATCAGGTTTATTTATTTATTTTAGTGGAGCTACTACTGATTGAACCCACGACCTCTTGCATGCTAAGCAAGCACTCTACCACTGAGCTATACCCTCCCCCACAAAATAATGCCATTGCAGCAACATGGGTGGATCTAGAGATTATTATACTAAGTGAAGTAAGTCAGACAGAGAGAGACAAATATATGATATCACTTCTATGTGGAATCTTAAAAATAGTACAAATGAACTTACAAAACAGAAACAGACTCACAGATATAGAAAACAAACTTATGGTTACCAAAAGGGAAATTGGCAGGGAGGGAGGGATAAATTAGGAGTACTGGATTAACAGATACACACCATCAATATGAAATAAACAACAAGGACCTACTGTGAAGCACAGGGAAGTGTATTCAATATTTTGTAATAATTTATAATGGGAAAGAATCAAAAAAAAGAATAGAGATATATACATATATATGAGTCACTTGGCTATACACCTGAAACTAACACAATATTGTAAATCAACTATACTTCAATAAAAATAAAAAATAAACAATTTTAAAAAGACTTAAAAGAGTACCTTCTGTATTCAAGGAACTGAGCTAAGTGCCTGAGGTTGCTATGGCTATGCAACAGGAAAAAGTGTAAGTGGCAAAATGTTGACTGTCACAGGGAAGCTGTGACGATGTGAAAATTCTTGCGAGGGTGATCAAAGCCACTAACAAGCAAAAGATAACTCCAGAAGGGCTCTAACACTAAGCCATTTAGCCCCAGGCCACCAAAGGGTTGGGCACCAAGATTTAGAGGGAAGGGCAAACACTAGGTTTTTATTTCAAGGTGGTAAATCAGATCAAGAATAGGGTAAATTATAAGCAAGGAAGAGAAGTTGAGCATTAGTGAGGAAGGTACCAAAATATATGAGCTGATATCTTTAAAAGCCCAAAATATTTGCTTTACCAGTCAGTATTTTATTTACATATATAGTGTATAGGAATTGTAGAAGTATGACATACATTACAACTATTTATAATAGCCAAGACATGAAAGTAACCTAAATGTCCATCTTCAAGTTCTTTCTGAATGGACAAGTGGACAGAAGCATGGAGGGGTGAATACATAGATAAAAGTTACCATTCACTCAGTTCAGCAGTGTACCACAGATCATATTAAAACCCTACCACCAATGCAAGGTATATATACATTAAAATGTACACATCATAATTGTGCAGTTTGAGGGATTATGACAACTTCATCCCATGTAACCACCACCCACACCAAGAACTAGAACTTTGCTATCCCCTAGAAGCCCCCTCATGCCCTCTCCTAATGGCCGCTCTCTCCCTCTTCCCAGGGTCATAACCATTATTCTGCCTTCTAACAGCAGAGATTCATTTGCCTGGTTTTTATACAGTATGTACTGTTTTGTGTCTGGCTCTGTCACTCAACATGTTTCTTATGTGAAAATATACCCAGCCCCCTCAGTCTCCAGGAAATTGAAATTAAAATCACAACAGTACTCCACAACATCCTGTGTTGGTGAGGACATGGCGCTCCGGGTCTCTCACACACTTGTGGTGAAGAGCAACTTGGGAAGTCACTTTGGAAAATTAAATGGCAGTATCTGTCTACTAAGAGCTGTTTATTGGCTTTGTGGACGTAGTGCTTGTTTTAAGATATTAGGGAAAGAACTAAAAGACCGCAAAACAAAGAAAGAGGGACATAAAGATAAAAGCCAAAATTAGTTAAATATGGAAACAATTAGAGAAAGTAAAAATGAAACCAAAACCTTGTTCCTTCGAAACTACTACAAAGCCACTAATACCTTGTCAATTTGTTTTAAGATGAGAGAGAGAGAATGCCCAAGATTAGGAAAACGAAAAGACAAAATAACAGAGAGAGAAAACAAATTATAAAAGAATATTAGAATGAGAATATGAAAGTATATGTATATTCATGTATGTCAAAAACTGCTGTACACCAAAAATTAACACAACATTGTAAATTGACTATAACTCAATAAAAAAAAAAAGAATATTAGAATGAAACAGGTCAGTGAGCTCAGAAACAGATCCATACCCATTTGGATAAATGATTTATGATAAAAATGGCACCAGTGAGAAGGGGAGGGGAGGATAGTGTTTTCAATAAATGGTGCTGGGTCAACTGTAAAGCCACACGGAACGTGGGAATCTTGACCGCTATCGTTGACCACACACAAAATTTTTCTAGATGGTTTGTAGGTATAAATGTGAGGGTAAAACATTAAAGCTTCCACTAGATAACCTAGAAGAAAATCTTCATGACCTTGGGATAGGCAGACTTCTTAACCAAGCAGTTTACAGAAAGCTCCAGGTATAAAGGAAAAGGCTGATAAACTGGACTATGTTAAAATTAAAAACTTCTGCTCATTGAAAGACATCATTAGAGTGAAAAAGCAAGCCATGGAGTAGAAGAGATTTTGCAATATATAAAACCAAACTGCATCCAGAATATATAAAGAATTCCCACATATAAAAAGAAAACGATAATTCAATAGAAAAATGGATGAAAGACAAAATACACATTTTTGTTGATAAGAAAGTGGGGAAGGATGCTAATGTCTTTTCTAGGCAAACACATCTGCAATGCGTTTTCTTCATTTAGGCCTTGTGATTACTGTGTAATGGCAGGACACTCACACTGGAGGAGAATGACAGAGAGAAAAGACAGCTGGAACTATAAAAACTGCAGTTATAAAGTGACAGCTTTGGCCACAGACTAAGTTAAAATAAATGGGTTGGCCTGAGTCATGCACTTTAAGGGAAATGAAGCAAAGAACTTGCTTCAGAGAGGACAGCTGCTGGTCTAACTCACTCAGTATCTTAATCAAACTGGCGTCCATAATAGATGTCTCTGAGACATGGTCCACACGGAAGAGAAGACATCAGTTAGCTGCATTCAGAAACTCACCATCCACGCCACAATGACATCTGTTTCCTACATGGAACAGCAGTTACGGCCAGCGAATATTCCCTTTACTTAAGACCCCTGTGTCCGAAGTCTTGATATTCTAACACTTCAGCTGAAGCTTCATCACAAAGGAAACACCTACCCAGATCAACAACTGACAGAATGGCTCAGCCACAGCATTTACCTAAGATCCCAGAATGGGTCTTCGCACTGTCTGGCAGACAGAACACTCTGATGGACATTCCATTTAATCTGCTCAGCCAAACGGTGATGTGGGCTGATTTCCTCCCCTCTACAAATGAGGAACCTGAGGCCCAGGGAGTTAAATGACTAAAGTGCAGAGAGCACAGTCAGTAAGTAGAAGAACCAGTGCTCTCCTCTGAGGTTTTCTGGGTCCAAGCCCTGTGCTCTTTCCACTCTACCACACTGAATGATTAGGGGCTTACTGATGGGTGAATGGGTCGTGGTAAGGCAAGACATCACATACCTGAAATACCAAAACCGATGATAAATGCAATTGCTCCAGCCAGAATGATGATGACGCTAATGATGCTAGGGAGAGAGAGAAACAGGAAATTACTTATTCCACTTGACACACTGCTCTGCAACCTGGGCTCATACTTGTCATTCGTAAGAGGTGCTCTGTAAAGAATCTCAACTTTTTCCAACATAAGCCCCTTCCTAGAAATAGGCATCTTAGAAAGGACTCTCAACGATCCCCGTCCCCCTGGGGCGCTGGGGTAGATGAAGGGGGTGGCTCTTTTATCTGACTGTGTGTGTCTTCCTACTTTCCTGTTCCCACAAACACTGCTGGGGAAAGACCGGTGACATTTATGTAGTGCCAGGTGCCACGTGAGGGGTCTGGTTCGGTACCCAGCCCCCCCGAGCATTATAGCCCATTCCTCTTACATCATTAATCTACCTGTTTTGGCTCCTCCCATAGGCTTTAAACTCCATTAAGGACAGTGGTCCTGTCTTCACTTCGTACCTGCTCATCCCTAGTCCACTTCACCTTGTAGATTCTCGACGGGAGTTTGTCTTCTCTCGTTAAAAAAGTAACACATGTTTACTACAGAAAGTTTTGAAAATACAAATAAGCAAAACTCGGACAATAAAATCACCTGCAACTCCACCATCCAGACATAACCGCTGTTAACTTCTTGATGCGTTTCCTGCCAGTTTCCAATGAGCAGATTAACAAATGACACTTGGGAAACAAATAAGGAAGTATTGCTCACATTTACTGAGTGCTGGTATTATGTAGCAGGCACATTGTTTTAGGCGCCATTTATAGATTATGCCATTTGTACAGGTGATAACCTTACGAGGGATATAAATTTATCATCTCCATTTTGTAGATGAAATGACATGGGGTGGGGGGGTGAAGCTTCTTCCCTGAAGTCACATGGCAAATGGCAGAGCTGGGGTTAGAATCTGTCTCCAGAATCTGCACTTGACTACTTCCTACACTGCCTCCCAGGGGGTGGGGTCTCACAGATGGGGTATGTCCCTCCTCTCTGCCCCGAGGAAGCCACGAGGGTACACCAGCTTTAGCTGGTGAGAGGGACTCGGGCAGAACAGAAGGTGCAGGCCAGCGCTGGCATGGTGGCAGATCAGTTCCTGGGAAGCTTGCCCAGCGCCGTCTGCTCTTGTGCATAAGTCATCAGGCAGGTGTCCTCGGCCACACTCTCATTGCTGGCAACTCACACACTCCCCACACCCATACTGATGTTACGCAATGGGCAGGACAAAAGAAAAGCACAAGGGGGCAAAGAATGCTGCTTATAGAGAAAAGGGGAACACAGGGCATTTTACGTGCTATCCTGAATAGGCTCATTGTACCCAGCTCCCCTCAGCTCAGGGATGGGCCCACGGGGAGAAACAACAGATTCACAGGAAACAATTTGAGTCAACAGTTCCCCTCGAGGTTAAACCATCTTGAGGTACAGCCACAGGGGCAGCAATTAAATAAGCAAAAGGAAGCTTTTAACAATAGATTATTTGCAATTGATTGCAAGAAGAGACCACATGTGACCACTTCCCCTCTCTTTACACACCCAGGTGTGACCTCAGATCTTACTGGTCCAGGTGTGTGAGAACAGCCAGACAAACTCAGCCAGAGGCACTATCTGGCTCCCTTTGACTATTGAACTGGAGAGCAGACTTGCATTTGTGACCCAGGAATTTGTTTACCTTGGGTGAGTTACTTCAGCTCCCTGAGACTCAGTTTCTTTACCTTTAAAATGGGAATAAGAGTAATTTCTTCTCTACCTGCTATAAAGGTGCTATGGGTTAAAATGTGTCCCCCCAAAATTCATACTTTGAGGTCCTAAGCCCCGGTACCCCAGAATGTAACTTTATTTGGAAATAGAATCATGGCAGGTGTAATTAGTGAAGATGACATACTGGCATACCGGAGTTGGGGGAGCCTAATTCAGTATGACTGGTGGCCTTATGAAAAGGGGAAATTTGGACACTGACACTCACAGGGAAAACACCATGTCAGGATGAAAGCAGAGACCTATAAGCCGAGGAACACCAAAGATGGCCAGCCAACCACCAGAAGCCGGGGGAGAGGCCTCGAACAGATTCTCCCTCCCAGCCCTCAGGAGGAACCAGCCCTGCAGACTCCTGACTACCAGTCTCCAGAACAGTGACACACTTTCTTTCTGTTGTTTGAGCCACCCAGTTTGTGGTACTTTGTTACAGCAGCTCTCCAAAACCGATATAAACGAGTTTTTTAAGATCAGATTTTACAATAAAAGTTGCACATTCCAGAAAGGGCTATTCATATGTTAGTATTTACTATAGAAAAGCTCTGACTTAAATCTGAAGAATAACCCAACTGGTAATGGTAAAAATATTACAGTATTTTGAAATATCAAAAATAGCATGTACTAGGCTAAGCATGCAATGTGCATTTTCTCATTTGTTTGACTGACCAAGTCCTGTTCTCCTTCATCTCTCATATCCTCTCCCTTTCTGTTACCACTGCTCCCAGTCACCACCGTGTCTCACCAGCGTGACTGTAACACTCTCCTGACAGTCCGGCTTCTAGTCTAGAACTCTCCAGCCCATCCTTCACACAGCCAGAAGCAGTGGCGATTTCAGAATTTCTGTGCGAGCGTGGCTGGGGAGAGACAACCTAGTTGAGAGCCAGGACGGGGGTGACCACTGAGACAGCTGAGTGCTGTAATGTAACAAGCATGGCCTCTGGACCTGGCCTGGGTGTGTTCAAGTCCCAGCACCGCCACTCAGTAATTGTGTGACCTCAAGTGTCCGCTCCTTCGTGCAAAGATTGAGTTAACGCATTTTAAAAGATCGCTTAGGATATGGTGTGGCACACAGAAAGCTTCAATAAGTCCTAGCTATTCTCATTCTTGTGTTTTGTTTTGTTTTGTTTTTGCTATGGTCCTATAACAAGCACATATTTCTAAGTTAATGCTTCCTTGGTGGTGCTGATGGAAATGGTTATGGAGACCACCCATTGGTTAGCTACTGAGCTATTGGTAAGAATGATTACAAAACTAATCGTAATAGTCCTCTGCTTAAAACTTCAAGTGCCAGCCAGAAAGAGAAAGAAAAATACCATGTGATATCACTCATATGTGGAATCTTAAAAAAAAAAAAAATAAATGAACTCATAAGTAAAACAGAAACAGACTCATATAGAATACAGACTTGTGGTTGCCAGCGGGGAGGGGGGAGGGAAGGGATAAACTGGGAGTTTGAGATCTGCAGATGCTGGCTGGTGTATATAAAATAGATAAACAAGTTTATACTGTATAGCACAGGGAAATATATTCAGTATCTTGTAGTAGCTTATGGTGAAAAAGAATATGAAAATGAATATGTGTATATTCACGTATGACTGAAGCACTGTGCTGTACACCAGAAATTGACACAACATTGTAAACTGACTATACCTCAATTAAAAAAAAACTTCAAGTGCCTTTCCATCTCCTCCATGATACAAATCCACTCTTTGATGTAGCCAACATAGCCTTCCAAAAGGGGTCTTGCCCTCTCTCTCCAGCCTTGCCTCTCCCCACACGTCCTCTGGGACCCTGCACTCCAGCCACACTGGAGTACATCATAGATCCCCCCTAAGGTGGGGGTTGGACAGCAAAGATACTGGATAGATACCTGGATACTCACCAATAGGAAGGGACGAGTGGAGGTTGTGTGTTTCAGTCAAAGCGGCTGAGCCCGTCTCCCTTAACCCCCAGGCCCATATGTTTCCCTTGCTGTGAACTTAGAACCCTGCCATCTGTCAGCCAGTTCCCTGTCGAAGCAGAAATCCCCTTGAGGTTTGTTCTGAACTGGTATTCCCTTGGGAAACAACTCACCCTCCAGGACCTTGGAAAGAAGCAGGAACCATCAGAGCAGCCAAATGAAATAATTCCTGTCTGCTGCTTATTAATTTTTTAAAAAGATGAATAAAATATTTCACACAAGGTGTTCTTATATTGCTTTTTGGTTTTGACTTCCCCAGAATAATTTCCAATAACTATGCTACAAGAAATTTTTCATGCAAAACCATGTCTTCTAACCACTGCATTGTAATTCACAGCACACATTTGTCAGAAACTCCTTCCAAGGGGGCCCAATGGAAGTCAATGCCTGTGGAGGATTTGTCCATTTGGTACATATATTAAGTACTTACTACGCGAAAGGCATTGTTTTGGTCAATATGGAGGAAATAGATGAAGTAAGCAAAGTGCCTGTCCTCAATGACTGAGGTAAGACACGCACTTACACACGCAAATACAACATACAGGGACATACATGTGAACGCACATACACATGTCACTCTGGTAAGACGTAAGGTGGTCAGGGCTTCAGTAAAGAAGGGAACAAGTTCTCACAGGAATTCTAGGGAGGTAGGACTTATTTACGCCTGAGAATCAAAGTGTATTTTCATGAACAAATTTCAAAGAAAGTAAAGAGAAAGGCTTTATTCAGAAATCTATGTAGTTAATTCATACTGCTGTACGCTCTCTCCAAGACAGAACCAGAAAGAAAAGTGGTTATTTCTGCTACACTGGATGGGGTCAGGACCTGAGCATCACACTTTAGTGCTCGAGGCCAGGAGAAGGTGATTTCAGGGTCTGCAGCCTTGCAGGGGAGGGACCAGCCTTGCAGCCTGGGATCCTGCAAACACATTCACGCTCCCCGAGGGCAGCCTTGTTCAGTTCCTTCACATGATTTTGCTTCAGTGGCTGCCGCCTTCTACAGCACTTGAAAGAAATGAGGCATTTCTGTTGAGACATGCTATGCTGTGTTCCTGAAAAGCCTCACATTCTACAAAAGTCACACAATGACAGTAATAGGACTTATGGGAAAAATCAGGGTTAAGGGCAGACCATTCAAAACCTATGTGACTCTGTCATCGGTCTCTAAGAGACACAGTAATTGATACCTTGGGAGATAACCTGGACAGCCAGTGCAGGCAGCTCAGGAGGCCCAGAAGCTGCATTGGGGGAAATTAAAAATGCTCAGAAAGAACTGAGTGAAGACTTGGACTTAAGATGCTGCAAGCCAGTGAGGTTGCTGTGAAGGTGGGTATCACGGGGGAAGTGGAACCTGGGAGGTGCGAGGCCAGGATGTGCTTCTCTGGGAAGGGAGTCCCACGTGCAGGTGTTCATTTAAAATTAAAAGAAGAAAACCCCAGAAAGCCACACTGATCCCTTCCCACTGAAGCTGTCATTCGTCTCTACTTCATCTCGCCTTGCCTTGCGGAAAACTTGCCTGTGAACCAACACTACATCCGTGTTCAACTCTTCTCCTTCCCCTGTTTTCCAACCACATACAAGCTAATTGGTGCCATAGAAATCGGTATTGCAGCAGACAGACTGTATGAGTGAATTACCAAGAGATCAACCAGGATAGAGACAAAGGGACAAATGCTCATTGAATCAGAGGCCCACGAGGGCGATAGAACAATAGTGCTTGTCGGTCAGGTTCTGTGAACCCGTGCTATACAGACAGCCTTGCTCCTTCCCCACAGCAGTCCTGTGAGGTGAGTACCACCATCGCTACCTTTTTACAGGAGGGAACTTAAGTAACTTAGCTTAAGTAAATGACCCAAGGTCTCACAGCTAGAAAATGGGAGAGCCAGGTCTCAAACCCAGGGAGTCCAGCTTGTGAGCCTGTGCCCCTGTGAGCCATACTTCTAGAAGAAGTCCCACCTGGCAGGAGGCCACAAGCTGGGAAGGCTCCCCGCAGCCCCACCCCGCACAGCTCCTCCAGCTCAGGTTCTGCAAACAAGGGCTTTCTGGATCTGCTACGCAGTGGTGTCGAGCCCTCATCCTGGAAGACACAAAGTGCTCTTTGTTTCATTCAGACATTAATGGTTTCTGTGTTCTCCAGTTTCTGCCTCCTTCTCAGATACTTAGGAAACTGAGAGATACCACATTCCTTATAGATCATTAGCTGACCTCCACTGCTGTACCTGATAAATGATTCACACTCTGAAAACTGAGTGAGTTGAGTGTCCGATTAAACTCAATAAATTGTTTTAAATATTACAAGCAGAATACTTGAGTAAGTCAAGTCAATATTTGAATAAATCAGACGTATTACTGTGTAAACTAACAAAGTGACTAGGCTTATGAAGGAATGCTGAAACTGAAGACATCTATTTCAGCCTATCCAAAAAAGTTTCTCTTTCTATTTTTCCCCCCCAGAAAAGGAGAAAAGGAATTATTTTAAACACAATGTGAAGCACTGGGCTTCAAGGTAAAATTATGTAACCATTTTCTAATTAAAAAAAATACTTTTTTTGGGGGGGGTAAGGTAATAGGTTTACTTATTTATCACTTTTAATGGAGATACTGGGGATCGAACCCAGGACCTCACGCATGCTAAGCACTCACTCTACCACTGAGCTCTACCCTCACCCCATAACCATTTTCTACATATTGATTGGTGTAGGTTTTAGGCCTCTGAGAAACTTAGATGGCTGTACTCAAGTTCTTTTTCTCCTGACAAATCCAGGGTGTAGATCCTGTTTCCCATCTTTACTTTCCTCTCCTGCATCACTTTATATTGGGAAAAGCAAGGCCAGTTTTGATCCAGGGAACTGAGAGTATGAGTGTCAAGAGTGGCGAGTGGAGGTCGGGGAAGAAATTGGCAAAGAGGAGGAGCTGTTCCGTGGAGCTTGAGGAGTGTGTGTGGGAGAGAGGACATCCTTTCTGGGCAGCCCTGCTCTGTCCATGCTGACAGCAGGCAGCATGGCTTTGTGCTCAGGAAAGGGATTTTAGAAAACTGCCTGTGAGACACTTGGGTGTCTTGTGTCAGGTCAAGGCATCCCCTCTTCTTTCGAGCTGCCACTAGGGGTCGTGAGACAGCACTGTGGGGGATGGGGGATGCTCCTCCAACGCACAGGCTCCAGGATTACATCACATCAGGGACCCAACGCCACAAAATCAGGGAGACACGTCCAGCAAATAGATCCCATCTCACATGCTAACTTCTTTTGAATAATTGATAGTGGTGTCCTTGGATACTGTGTTGGAAAAGTCTGCAAGGCTGCCTCGGGGCTCAGCAGGAGAGAGGGCCCCCACTGATTAGAGATTTCTAAGCGTGCATGCTGGCCCTCTGTGTGCCATCCCTGAGTTAGTAGCAACACACGAAAGGGGGCTTTAACTGACCACAATAACTTCAAACTAAAGTCTCAGGCTAATAGCAAAGTAATGACAGCCCAATGGCAGGGTTAGCTGACACTCTTCTGTGCACATTTTGGGCCCATACTTGAAGAAGAACATTGATTAACATATATTTAGGGCAGGATTTCTTGAGCTCAGCCCTATTGACTATTTGGGCCAGATAATTCTTGGTGGTGGGGGCTGTCCTGTGCATTGTGGGATCTGTCACAGCATCCCTGGCCTCTTCTAGATGCCAGTAGCACCTCTGCCCCTCTTGTGACAACCTAAAATGTTTCCAGATATGTCACCCCAGTTGAGAATCACTGATCTAGGAGAAGCAGGACCAGGGGGGTGATGTGATTAGAAGCCATGTCTTTTGAAGAATAGAGAAAGCAGGGTAAGTTAACTTAGAGAGGATTAACTGTAGCGATGATCATTTCAGACTTGAAAGGTGCTCTGTGGGCCAATTCTCCATCACTCTGGAAGCAACAAAGCTGGTAGGTGAAAGTTCTAAAAGATGAAGCTTAGATTCAGCATACAGAGAAACTTTCCAACAGAGCTCTCTGGCACGGGCCCAAGACCGCAGCTTCCCATCGCTGGGCGTGGGCGTACCACAGGGCCTGAGTAACCACCGAGGGAGACAAGTGGGTAGGGAAGAGTTTCTGGTACCAAATAAGGGTTGGAACGATTCTGAAAGTCTCTTTCAAGTTCAGTAGTTATATGATTCTGTAATTTGCTATCCCCTGGGATTTGCTCTGGCCTTGCCCCTGCACAGTTAAGTATTCTGCACATGCCTCCTAAAACCTTTGTTAACAACAATGATCACTGATATTTACTGAGTACATGACCTCATTTATCTCCTTTAAACCCACAACAGCCCTTTGAGGTGGGTACTATTATCTTTGTTTTACAGATGGGAAACCCAAGGTATAGTGTTAATTCATCCAAGGGTTTGTCCCTGGGAAATTAGACCCCACCATCTATGGTCTTCATTATTACACTGTATTTTATATAAATCCAAAGTTTTGTAAATCCCAGGGTTCAAATCCATTTCCAGGCTCACACTTTGTAGAGTTGTAACCAACGGAGAGACAACATGCCCAATTTTACACAAATTGAAGTCCCTCTCTCTCTGGGGCTACCTTTTGTCTGAGACTCTGGAAAGAAAACGGGAAGGGGGAGTGCCAGGTGGAAAAATACACAACATTCCTAACTAGACACCTTCCGCTAAACAGTGTCCGAGTTTGTGGCAAAGCATTCTGTTCCTTCTTCAGCCGGCTCATTCATACCTTCCCCCGAACGCCCACAAAGTGCACATGAGTGTTTCACCAGCCCGGTGCACACCGCTCTCCCGTCGCACAAGCGGAGCCAGACAAAAGTCAACACAGAGTTGACTACTAGTCCTTTCCCTAATCACACCTGTCTTTCCCGTTCCTCCTTATTCTCACTGAGGAGAAAAAACATTTCCAGTATAACTGATCCCATTGTGTTTGGTAACAAACACACTTCAACCCTTTGTTGAACGTCCCACGAAAAGTCTGTACTGTTAGAAAAGCCGGGTGACTCCTAAGCGGTCTGTGTGGTCTGAGCTGAAATGGCCTAATTGTCTGTCTCTCCAGCTGGAGGTGGACAGAGATTCCCAGGGGCGCTCGCAGCACCTGGAGGGAGGTTAGAGGTGAGCACTTTCTCTTCCACCATCAACCACTGTCGCTGTCTGGGCTGCTGGGCCATCTCCAGGGCCTCCTCCCCCGCTGGTCTCACATAACCTTGCTCTCCGCCTGCCTCCTCCTCTGGCCCTGCCCTGACAGGGCAGGGCATTGCCCGGTGACAGCCTGGTCATTTCTGGAGTGGACGACACAGAGAGAAGGCACTCCCATCCCTCCCTCATCAGCTCCACAGAGGACCTGACGTTCTTCACCCAAGGAAGCCCCAGTGAGAGCCGGGACTTGGACATTGAGAATGCTGCACTCCATCCAACACCTGTGTCCAGATGGAATACATCTGTCTCCACAGGACTGGAGATGAAGAAGCAAACCATAATTTGTAAAGTGTACGTATTAGCTATTATTTTAAAATTATACATGTTAATTTTTATTTTTTACCCCTTCTTAGTATCCCCTCAGTTTAAATGACTTCTCATCGCTGTAGGTTAAAAGTCAATTTAAGGTCATCGCAAAATGCCCCATGCTGCCTCCCTAACCCTCCTCCCCATCTGGAGCCCATGTTCTTATCAGGCTTATCTGTGCATCATTCCATGTTACCCTCTGCCTAGTGCATCCATCCACCTTCTCCCTCCTTATCAAAAGCGGGTCCCACACAAAGCTCAGCTCAGCTCTGACTGGCCTCTGACATCTCTCCTGAAGACCCAGCCTAGAGTCTGCTCTCCCTTCTCTTTCCTTCATGGATTTAAGAGATGGAGCAGGAAGGCGAACCTCAGAACCCAGGAGAGAGGAGGAGGGCCAGTCCTGGGGTTTAGGATGGCAGCTGGGAGGCAGGAGCTGGAACTGAGAAGGTCTGAGGGGAAATGACAGGGCAGGCTGTCTCTGTTAACCCTCTCCCCCATCAGTCACTGTGATCTGAGCCTCCGGCAGATGGAAGGCCACAGAGCTCTGATGGTCTGTAATCCACATCACCTTTGCCACACCCTGAAGCCACAGTGGCTGACTTTTCACCCCTTGTCCTGCCTTCAGGAAACATGCACTTCGCTGAAGAGATTCCGAGAAGTACTTGGGCTGTCTCCTCTCAGAAAGCCTAGCCCTGGGATCAGTTCATTGTTTATGCATTAAGAAAGCTGGGGGCAGGTATAGCTCGTGGTAGAGTGTGTGCTTAGCATGCACAAGGTCCTGGGTTCAATCCCCAGTGCCTCCATTAAAAATAAACCCAATTACTCCCCCTCCTCAAAATTAATTATCAAAAGAAAGCTGGAAACAAGCACATCTGAGACCCTCAGAGCTTTTCTCTACCCAAGCACGTCCATCTGTCTTAGGCAGTCTAAAGCCTCTGTGTTCTGAAATGGGTCATATTTGTACACTCCAAGGCTTCTACCACCCACTCCGTTTATTTTAGTAACACTAGACCGCATCCCCAGAGAAAAGCAGGCCACTGTATCCTGGAAATCAGTACGGGTCAGTTGTGCAGTCTTCCAAAAGTCCCACCGGAAGTTGCACTGCAAAGCCTCACCTGTTAGAGCCCACATTCTCATCTTTTAGACACGGGGACAGTTCTACAAAGTTTGTGAGGATGGAGGCGTGGCAATCAGGCGGCCAGGCCTATTCCTTGAGGGCCTGGCCTGTCTGAGCTGCACTCATCAGCCACCGACCCTGCCCTGTCCACCACGACAAGGCTTGGTTGCCCACAGCAAGGACAGTTCTGAAACCCGAGGCAGGGGAGACACTCCCTGTGCTAGGATCCACAGCTGTCCTCGAGTTGAACTCCTCTGTGGACCTGTCTGTTACAGACACAAAGGAAGGCCCCCGGCCTTCCTGGAACCTGCCCCTGCCCCGGAGCTGGGCTTGAACCCAGGGCACCTGTAGTTTCAGACTCTGCTCTTGGTCTTTCCCCTCTGGTCCAGCCTGAGTTCCAGGCTCCTGGTCTCAGCTTCTCCTGTAGATTCAGGCTTCCTGCCTTCCCCCGGCACGACATGCAAGAAGGTCATACTCTGTTCTCTCATACCCAACCCTGACTCCCTTCCCAGACTTTTGTGGGCCACCATAACCCACTGTGCCCAGGGCCTGGCACTGACCCAGAGACTGGTTACAGAGCTATGATGAAACACAAGAGTTCTGTTTTATGTTTTCATTAAGACTTCAACACATCCAGACACCGGGTTCTAGTAAAAGCTTAAGATTTAAACCTCAAGTATTGATTTGAACATCAAAAGTGAAAAATGCATAAGACTTCTGAAAGTTTAGAAAGTTGGAGCCCAATTACAAGCTCATGCAGATAAATAAATCTGTGGATACTTTATTTCAATTTCTGGCCCCAATTCTGGCCCCCTACCTCCTCCGTGTTCCATCTATTCTAAACCACTTTGGGCCCCTAAAGAGGCCAAACTGTTTCTTGTCTCTATGCTTTTTTCATGCTGTTTTTCCAGTTCTTGGTACAATGGTAGGAACTTAATAAATATTTGTTGAGCAAATATTCCACCATAGAGAATGCTTCCCTCAGAGCGTCTAGCACATAGGACTTTAAAACTTACTGAAGTAATGAATAAATTAAGCATCAACACTGTTACTAAGGGAAACTAACACATTCTTAACTTCTGAGCAGCCATTTATGGGGGAAATGATCATTTCTCTTCTTCTCTGAAGGAAAATAATCGTTTAAAAATTGTACTATGTGAAGTCTTGCTGGTGCTATGAATTATAACAAAATGCCCTGGAGGCTAGGAAATAGGAGAAGACCTGGTTGGCTGCGGTCAAGAAGGGAACCCAGAAAAGGAATTAATGGATAACAGCTGTGCTTGATTATGTGTGAAACTTGCACCTCTTCAGTCATTCTCTCCACAAATGACTTACAAAATACTCTACAAATGACTCTAAAAGAAAAAGGAACTTTGCTGGGAATGAAAATGTAAATTTCCAGCAATAGTGAATATAAATATCCTTTAAAAAACAACAATCTTACTTTTAAAATGTTTAAAATGCTGAATAAAACAAAAACAAAGCAAAACCACACACCTGTTTTTGAACACATGATTTTGCTGGCAAGAAAGGAGAGAGATTTTCCGAGGCCAAAAATGAAGGCAACACACGAAACCAGACAGGTAGACAGTGCAGAACAGCGGCCATCTACATTTCCCAAGGACCAAAAGCTTCTGTCCTAAGAGCCACGCAGAATACAGAGACACAGCTAAGGTGCCACACAAGCAAAGGGCTCTAATTGGAGACTCACGTAAGCTAGGATCGCTACTCCCCCAAAGGGCAATTATCTCATTTGGTTCTGATTCTGAGTGAAGAGAGAAAAACACCCCCTGAGACTATGTTTATACCAGCCAGTCACCCTGTAGGTTTGAGGCCTGAATTCACAACACCTCCAGCCCCAAAGAACCCTCAATCAAGAATGAAGTTTAAAGGGTTCCTAGTTGGTAAAGTTCCAATGCTTCATATAAGCAAAAGGAAATATCCTTGGAAGAAATGAACTCTAAACCCAGGCCTCAAAGAATTTCAGCAAATGGAATTCCCCAAAATATAAGCTCATAATAAAATCACTAAGTACAGATAGAAAAAAAACCACCACGAACAAGAGTTGGTATAAACAAACAGGAGATATGGAATGAAAAGTCTTCGAATATTGAAACCATTAGTACAGAATATAAAATGACCCTTTTAAATGTGTTCAGTGAAAAAGGGAATGGAAGCCTGAGTAAGAGACTTAAAAAACTGATCAGAAAAGTTTGAAAAGGAACCAGACAGAATATCTAGAAATGAAAATTAAATAATTGATTTTTAAAACTCACTGGTCAGGTTAAGTTGCAGATTGGATACCACTGGGAGAATTAGTTAATCAGAAGTAAGAGTTGAAGAATTACACATGGTGCAGTATAGAGAAACAAAGAGGTTAAAAATATAAAAGAGAGGGTGGAGGGGGATGAAATGACAAAGTAGCAGGAGCTTATCTCCCTCCACAAACACATCAAAAATACATCTACATGCGGAACAATTCTCACAGAAAACCAACTGGAAACTGGCAGAAGATATCCTATAAAAACCAAAGCTGCAAGAGAGATCTCCACATACCCGGGTAGGACAGAGAAAAAAGTCATCAGGGTGGAACTGGTGCCTCTGGGAGTGATCTTTAAGGAGCAGAAGGTCCACACAGGCAGCCCCACACAAGCAAGGGGCTCTAATTGGAGACTCACATAAGCTAGGATCGCTACTCCCCCAAAGGGCAAGGAGCACCCCTGTCTGCTGGGAAATCTGTGGGGACAGATAGAGGGGCTGGAGAAGCCGAGACTCTCCTCGCCAGGAGTGCATGCATGCTGGCTTGCTACCAGTCAGGACAGAGAGACCCATGCTGGTGGCTGCCACCTCACTGCTTTCCTCAATCCAAAGAGGGGAACGTCCTGGCTCTGCTCACTCTGCACCACAGCCTGGCAGGAGATCAGGGCAAAGATTCAGTCTACCTGCGCAGAAACAGTCCAGGGCACCTGGGGTGTGATTCGGACCAAATCGCAGAGACTACGGTCAGCGCACATATGGGGGCAGCAGATTGAGCCAGACAGACGTTGTCAGTGCACACGCTGGGTGGCACCACAAGAACACACAGAGGCTAAGCGCTGCATGCTGGGCAGACCAGCGTGGGAGAGGACTTGATCTACCTGCGCTCAGACGCTAAACAGCCCAGAGGGCTTGGGGTATGGCCCGGGGGGAACCACAGGGCCCACTGTCAGGGCATGCGAATCATCGGGGTGGGTCAGGCTGCAGTGGACGCTGTCAGCACTGCAGGAACATGGCAGCAGCTTGGTGCTGCGTCTCAGGAGGACAGGCCCTGGGCAGGAGTACGTGGTGGCTCAATTCCCTGGAGGAGAGCGCTGGCTCCACTCACCCCACGCTGCAGCTTGGCACTGCATCTGGGGCAGACAGGTCCTGGGAGAGGTCTACCACAGAGGCAGCAGCACATACGTCTCAATTCCTGGAGCCACAGTGCCCTGGCCCTCAGCTCCACACCACAGCCTAGCACTAGGTCTGGGAGGAACACAACAGAGAAAGAGAATTAACCTTGGGCTGCTTCTGGGTGGAACTGCAAAGCCTGTGTGGGCAGTGAGCGCATAGGTTCCCTGTGAGCACACAGGACTCACTTGCTTTGGGGTCATATCCTTTGGAACAGGGCATGCACTCAAGGACAACAGAGCCTGATCAAATCTGGGGCTTTCTACTCCAACACTGGGGAGCAGACCACATCCCGACAGGGTGGCGACAGCCACAGAGCACAGGCTGTAAACCCAACAACATCAATCACACCCTCTGTCAAGGGGGTAACACCCAGCATACTCTGAGGAAAGAAATGGCTGGCATCCATACCAAAACCAGCCATTGTACCAAAAATATCACTCTAACACAGTCCACACAAGGACATTCCCACATAAAACACCCCTTCAAGATCCCAGTAGATAACTATTTCTCCTAAATTCACAGAGAAAGAGAAAGTTAAGTAAAATGAGAAAGCAGAGGAACTACTCTCAATTAAAAGAACAAGAGAAATCCCCTGAAATAGCAAATAATGAAATGGACCTCACCAGTCTACTAGAACCCAAATTCAAAAAGGAAGTAATGAAAATGCTAAAGGAATTCAGAAAGATTACCAATAGAAATGCAGATCACTGTAATAAGGAACTAGAAACTATACTGATGAACCAATCAAAATTAGACAATTCAATTGCTAAGATAAAAACCAATCTAGAAGCAATGAAGAGCAGAATAAATGACACAGAAGAACAAATAAGTCATCTGGAAGACAGAATAATGGAAATCACCCAATCAGAACAGCAAACAGAAAGATAAATTTTAAAAAATAAACATAATAGATGAGATCTATGGGATAATGTAAAATGTGCCAACCTAAACATAATAGGGGGCCCAGAAGGAGAAGAGAGAGAAAAGGGGATTGAAAATGTATTTGAAGAAATTATGGCCGAAAAATTCCCAAACCTAAAGAAGGAAACATATTCAGGTATAGGAAGCACAAAGGGTTCCAAACAGGATGAACCCAAATAGACCCACACCAAGACATAATCATAATTAAAATGGCAAAAGTTAAAAATAAAGAGAGGATTCTGAAGGCAGCAAGAGAAAAACAGTCAGTTATAAGGGAACTCCCGTTAGGCTATCAGCTGATTTTACTGCAGAAACTTTGCAGGCCAGAAGGGAGTGGCATGATACATTCAAGGTCCTGAAAGGAAAAATTCTGAAACCTAGGTTACTCTATGTAGGTTATCATTTAGAATAGAAGGAAAAATAAAGAATACCTCAGACAAGCAAAAACTAAAAACATTCTGTAATATTAACCCTACCCTAAAAGAAATGTTCAAATATCTTCTTTAAATAGAAAAGAAGGAAGACTCCATAGGAAAAGGAAAAATCACAATAGGAAAAGCACAAATACAATTATAGAATCAAAGAAGAAATTAAAAAATACCTTGGGTCTATGGCCATACCACCCTGAATGTGCCCGATCTCGTCTAAAAAATACTTTGAGACAAATGACAATGAAAACACAACCAAAATTTATGGGATGCAGCAAAAGAAATCCTAAGAGGGACGTTTATAGTGATTAACAGGCCTTCCTCAAAAAACAAAACAAAACAAAACAAAAAAAAACAAGAACAATCTCAAATAAACAGCTTAACCTGTCACCTAAAATAATTAGAAAAAGAAGAGCAAACAAAACCTAAAGTCAGCAGAAGGAAGGAAATAATAAAGATCAGGGAGGAAACAAATAAAATAGAGATAAAAAATAATAGAAAAAAATTAATCAAACCAAGAGATTTTTTTTTAAGAGTAAACAAAATTGACTAACCTCTGGCCAGGCTCACCAAGGAGAGAGAGAACACAATAAACAAAATAAGAAAGGAAAATGGAGAAATTACAACCAATACTACAGAAATACAAAAAACCATGAGATTACTATGAACAACTATGTGGAAACAAACTGAACAATCTAGAAGAAATGGACAGGTTTCTGGAAACATACAGTCCACCAAGATTGCGTCAAGAAGAAACAGACCAATCACTAGAAATGAAATAGAATCAGCAACAAAAGACCTCCCTACAAACAAAAATCCAGGACCAAATGGCTTCACTGGGAAATTCTACCAAACACACAAAGAACTCATACCGATCCTTCTCAAACTCTTCCAAAAGATTGAAAAGGAGGGAGTACTCCCAAAGTCATTCTATGAAGACGTCATCACCCTGATACCAAAATCAGACAAAGACACTACCAAAAAGGAAAATTACAGGCCAATATCATTGAAGAACATAGATGCAAAAATACTCAACAAAATATCAAACAGAATCCAACAGCACATAAAAAAGATCATACACCATGATCAAGTTGGATTCATCCCAGGGTCACAAGGATGGTTCAACATACATAAATCAATCAGTGTGATACACCATATCAACAAAAGGAAGGACAAAAATCACACAATCATCTAAATAGATGCAGAAAAAGTATTTGATAAAATTTAACATCCATTTATGATTAAAAAAATTGCCAAAGTGGGTATAGAGGGAACTTATCTCAACATAAAGCTATAACAAACCCACAGCCAGCAATAATACTCAATGGTGAAAACCTGAAAGTCTTCCCACTAAAATCTGGCACAAGACACGGATGCCCACTCTCACCACTTCTATTCAACATAGTCTTGGAAGTCCTAGCCACAGCAATCAGGCAAGAAAAAGAAATAAAGGGGATCCAAATTGGAAAAGAAGAGGTAAAATTGTCACTATAAGCAGATGACATGATACTACATATAGAAAACCCTAAAAGCTCCACAGGAAAACTACTAGACCTGATAAAACAATCTGGCAAGGTAGCACAATGCAAGGTTAACAAACAGTTGCATTTCTTTACACTAACAATGAAATAGCAGGAAAAGTAAGTAAAGGAACAATGCCTTTTAAAATTGCATCCAAAACAATAAAATACTTAGGAATAAATCTGACCAAGGAGATGAAAGAATAATACATGAAGAACTATAAAATATTGATTAAGGAAATTAAAGATGACTTAAAGAAATGGAAAGATATCTCATGCTCTTGGATTGGAAGAATCAATATTGTTAAAATGGCCATACTGCCCAAGGTAAACTACAGATTTAATGTGATCCCTATCAAATTACCCAGGACATTTTTCACAGAACCAGAACAAATAATTCTAAAATTTATATGGACTCACAAATGACCCAAGATTGCCAAAGCAATACTGGAGAAAAAGAGCAAAGCTGGAGGAATAACCCTCCCAGACTTCAGACAATAATACAGAGGTAGAGTAGTCAAAACAGCATGGTATTGACACAAAAATAGACATATGGACCAATGGAACAGAATGGAGAGCCCAGAAATGAACCCTCAGACCTATGGTCAATTAACCTTTGACAAAGGAGGCAAGAACATACAATGGAATAAAGACAGTCTCTTCAGCAAGTGGTGTTGGGAAAACTGGACAGCTGCATGTAAATCAACTAAGTTAGAACACTCCCTCACACCAGACACAAAAATAAACTCAAAATGGCTTAAAGACTTAAACATAAGACAAGATAATATAAGCCTCTTAGAAGAAAATATAGGCAAAACATTCTCTGACATAAATCTCAGCAATGTTCTCCTAGGGCAGTCTACCAGGCAATAGAAATAAAAGAAAAAATTAACAAATGGGACCTAATTAAACTTACAAGCTTTTGCACACGAGGGAAACCATAAGCAAAATAAAAAGACAACCTATGGAATGGGAGAAAATATTTGCAAAAGATGAGACTGACAAGGGCTTAATTTCCAGAATATATAAACAGCTCATACAACTTAATAACAAAAAAACAAATAACCCAATCCAAAAATGGGCAAAAGACCTAAACGAGTAATTCTCCAATGAAGACAAACAAATGGCCAATAGGCACATGAAAAAATGCTCAATATCACTAATTATCACTAATTATCAGAGAAATACAATCAAAACTACAATGAGGTATCACCTCACACCAGTCAGAATGGCCATCACTCAAAAGTCTACAAATGATAAATGCTGGAGAGGGTGTGGAGAAAAGGGAACCCTCCTACACTGTTGGTGTGAATGTAGTTTGGTGCAGCCATTATGGAAAACAGTTTGAAGAGTCCTTAAATGACTGAAAATAGACTTACCATATGATCCAGCAATCCCACTTCTATGTCCAGAGAGAACTCTAATTTGAAAAGATACATGCACCCCAATGCTCATAACAGCACTGTCTACAATAGCTGAGACACGGAAGCAACCTAAATATCCACTTACAGATGACTGGATAAAGAAGCTGTGGTATATTTATATAATGGACTACTATTCAGTGATAAAAAAAAGATCAAAATGATGCCATTTGCAGCCACATGGATGGATCTGGATATCATCATTCTAAGTGAAGTAAGCCAGAAAGAGAAAGAAAAATACCATATGATACCACTCATGTAGAATCTAAAAAACAGAAAAAAAGAAAAGAGTGCACCAATGAACTCATCTACAACAAAAAATATTCTCACAGACATAGTGAACAATTTTATGGTTACCAGGGGAAAGGGGGTGGAAGGGATAAATCTCTAACAAACCCACAGCCAGCAATAATACTGGCTGAGATTTGCAAATGTTAACCACTATATATAAAAATAGATAAAAAACAAATTTCTTCTGTATAGCACAGGGAAGTATATTCAGTATCTTTTAATAACCTTTAATGAAAAATAATATGAAAACAAATATATGTATGTACATGCATGAGTGGGACAGAAATAGACTCACAAGCATAGAAAACAAACTTATGTTTACCAAAAGTGAAAAAGCAGGACACAGATAAATTAGGAGTTTGAGATTAACACATATACACTGCTGTATATAAAACAGATAAACAACAGGGTTATACTGTATAGCATAGGAAACAACATTCAATATCTTGTAATAACCTATAATGAAAAAGAATCTGAAAAAGAATATATATGTGTGTGTGTGTATATATATGTGTGTGTATAACTGAATCACTTTGCTATTCCCCTGAAACTAATAGAACATTGTAAATTAACTACATTTCAATTAAACAATGGTGTATATATAATACTTTTTATAATGGTATTATATATACATCAAATATGTATAAAATAGAAGGTAAGACAAAAAACAAAGTGAGAAATTTTAATATACATTGTACCAGAGATCCAGAAAGAGAGATTAGAGAATAAGAGGCAATATTAGAAGAGAAAAAGTGAGAGTTTTTTTCAGTATTCATGAAATATCCTAATCTTCCGGTTCAGAAAGCTCAATTCATCTCAAGTAGGATAAATAAAAAGAAAGCTACCAGACATTTCATAGTGAAACTGTAGAACAAATACCTGAACAATCTTAAAAGCAGTAAGAGAAAAAAGACAGATTACCTAAAAAGGAATGAAAATTAGACTAATAGCTTACTTTCCAAAGTAACAAGGGAAGCCAGAAAAAATGATGGAATTACATCTTCAAAGTGCTAAGAGAAAAGGAAACTTGAGATGTGAAGTTCATCTGGAGTACCCAGTAGGTGTTATGGATGCTGATGTGATATGGAGAGAATATGGTATCCACCATTAAGGCTTCATGCCCAATAGAGACACTACTAGATGATGCTAGAAAAACTTAAAAGATTTATATCTTCACCATAGGCCAGAATCAGCTTTAATGGTCATCATAAGAATGTGTTTCAGGCATATTGAACAGCTTAAAGAAACAAGTCATGGACAAAGCTTCACTATCCAGGGATCCAAGCTACCAGGAACTTTAGGAGGTAAGCCGAAACATGCTTTACTGGGCCAGCAGAGGGTGACCTGCGGCCCAGCAGCACTGAATATTCACAAGGCAGATAAGCTTGTCCCTAGGCCATTAGCAAAGCAGGGCTGGCAACCTGTCTCTCCCACCCTTGACCAACACACTTGCAAACAGGGGCCAAAAATCAGACCTAAGGTTCAATGAAAGTATCCAGAAATTTACAATCAGGAAATCTAGAAGGAAGTGTTTTTTAACTTGTGCAAACACTTTTTGGTTCATAGCTACCCTTAGTCAAGCCTTAATCTTGTCCTCAGTCATACCTGCCCTGAAACGACACGATTTAGGAAACTCCTTCAAAACTGCCATCAAGCCTGTCAAATTTTACCTTATTTATCAGTTGAGTATTCTTTGCCTCAGTTTCTCCTTTAACCTTTGTATTATTTGAAGACTTACATGCTGGTTGGTGGGGGCATTGGTGGGCACCACCATAATCTTTTTAATGCTTAAGCTATGATTTGAGCTCAAATTCAGAAATATTTGAAGGCCAGAGAGGGAACTACATTTTCCAATTGGTGCCTTTCTTCATGATGTATATAATGTCTGTAGGATAGTGCCTGGCATGTAGCAAATGCCCTAAAAATGTTAGTTCTTTTTCCTGCTACCAAGAGGCTAAGGCCCATATCAAGAAACAAGATAACTGTGGGTACAAAGTATGTTGTATTTCAAGGCCAAAGGAGTGGAAGGTGGAGTTAGGGGAGAAGGGTCTCTTCCACAGGCAGATTCTGTTGGGGACCAGGGATCCTACTAGGCTTGGGAGGAATGCCTCCCCAGTTTTCCCTCAGTCTAGAAACTGATTAGCATTACTCTCCCCCTAACCTAGAGGGAGATGAGACAAGGACCCAATGCTGGTACCCTTAAAGCTGTCACGTTAACCACCCATGTTAAATCTTGACTTGGATTTCAGAAGTCAGGATAAGAAACTAGCTTTGTTAGTGTCCTATTTACAATGTTACCTAGTTTCTTCCCTTTTCCTAGGCAAATCTTACTCAAACCAAGGACAGAAACAATTTTTCACATTTCGTCAGATATATTGCTTCCAGAGCTAAGAATTCCAGGAAGACCATGGAATTGTGCAGCACGGACAGGGGGCCCAGAAGAAAAGATGCAGGAATGACCGGGATGTCGGTCATTTTCCACCCAGGCAATTTTCTTATTACCCAGTGAAAGCAACCACCTTCTCCCAGAGAAGTTTTCTGAGGGTGGCCATGAGAGTCAGAACTTAGCTGGGTTGGGAATTCCCTGGTCAGTTCCAAGTGGCATTTCTTGCATGAAATGCTGCTGCTTCTTCTGAAATAGTCTCTAGTTATGGGAGAAATCTTTCCAAAAGTGAAAACCGTGGTTTGACAATGGTCATGTGTGTTACTTCCAAGTGTGAGAGGTCTGAAAGACATAGTTTGCATTACTTGAATTTGAATTTCTGGGATCGTTCAATGGCTTGGACAGACAATAGGCAAAATAACTGATATGACAACAGTCCTGTGGACACTGACACACAACCCTGGTGTGGTCCTCTCAGTGTGTAAAGGGGACTGTACCTGTTTGGACAGCCAGATGGGACATCTCTGGGGCTCAGAAGCAGTAACTCCAGTTGAGGCCTTAACTGGACCCAGCTCCCTTCTTCCTGCCTTAGCAGCATTAGAGGAGAAAGCTCATTCCTAGACTTTCCTGCTATTTTCCAAGCAGTTTTGCAATGCCATATTTCACGTTGGGGTTAAGCGGCTGGGAAAGTGCAATGGAAAAGAAATTCACAGAAAATGAAGAGGAAGAACTGGGTAGGAGAGAGAATGCAGAGGATAAGGCGGCAGGTGTGGAGGATGGGCCCCCTATTCTCCCTGTCCACCTCTAAGGTCTGGGGCTGTGCTGGTCCAGGTGTCCTCTGCGTGGTCACAGATGCCGTGGAGCCAAGAGCACAGGACTGAGACACATCAGAGGGGGCTGGGCTCCAGAACCAGACCTGTTTCTACAATATCTTGAGGCAGATTCAGAGAGGATTACTATTTTCACAGTTGTCTGCCAAGATTTCTGGGCTTCCTTTCAAACCCTTAAAAAAGGATCCTTTCTTCTATCCACTTTAACCAATTATACAGTATTACCCCAAGCCTATACTTTAATTATTCCTCCAGGCACATGAGTAACTGGGGGACAAATCAATAGCATTTGTTCTGAAGCATGAAGTTCCCGAGATGATACCACATTCTTTCAGCTCACTTGCAAGCTACACAGACTCCTCGTTCTTCTGTGTGTGGCCTTCTTCCAAGTGATGTTTGAAGGAAAAAAGTGACAATATCTTGTATCATAAGCTGTCTCCGTGTCCTCGCTGTCCCCTGTACATTTCCCTATCAGAGGCTCATCACATTTATTGAAATGATCTGTTTACACATTTGTGTCTTCTTTAATCTCCTCTCAATTTCTCAAGGACAGGCACCGTATCTTTTTACTTTTGTGTAACACTGGGATGTTACATTTAAAGTTTCAACCAAGATTGCAAAATACAATAGATCCTGCATACCAAAGCGAGAGACTGCATCACTATGCAGAATTTAAAGAGGAAATCTTTGACAACCAGTGCCGTGATTCTTAGCCACCTCCATCAGATGATGCATAGAAAGACAGCTCAGAGTTGAGCAAGATTTGTGAAGGTATTTCTTGGGAGAAAAAAAATTTTCTCTGTGCTATGGGGATATACTCCTCCCTCTTCCCAACACACAAATACAATGCACAAAGCTGGGGAGTGGTGGGGACACCATGGACTATAGGCAAAGCCATACCTGAGAAATTTAATGTGTTCTAGAATAGGTCAACCAGAGAAAGAGAATATGTATTTGGGGGGCACTACTCCTTTATGAGGCAAGGAATAGGTGAGTTTGTCCAACAGGCCAGATATCCTAGACCCATGATGAGTCCTCACCAACAGGAATACCCAGGAGAGGGGACCTGAGCACTGAGAGTCATGTGCAAAGTGGACCTGCGGGGAAACAGGGGCTGAGGCAGGGATCAGCCAGCTGATGGAGAGGACGAGTTTCCATGAAGAGGCTTCAGAAATTTCAACATGTATTTCCCTGCTGAATGTACTTTAAAAGGTCAGAAGGAGACAATAAAATTTTGGTTTGATTATAACCTACTGGTCATGCTGGATCCACATGTCAGTCACATTTATTCCCCTAAGTGTCAGACAGTGCCTGACTCATCCTAGACATTTGATAAATGTCACACTGAGTTGACTGATTTTGGAACATACTCTTCTTCCACTGAATCAAAATATGTCTGCGAAGCAGCCCAATTGAATGGCAGTCCATATTTTTATTTTGGGGTTATGTCTACTTAAATTACACTTTGGGGAAGATTTTCATGGAAACAATTAAAATTAGCAGCTCAATATAAATGTACATTTAGAAATCAGCTCTTAATTATTATATGTAAATATTGTCTACCTCCAGAGATATGCTCCTATTATAACCTATGTAAAGCCCAAACATCTTGGGGACCAGTTTTTGACAATATTATTGCCAAAGAAATATTAATCCAATAGAAAAGTTTAACTGAAACCAATGGACATCTAGGAAAACATCAAAAGACATTATATGAATAATGCACAGTAAAACTTTTTTTCCTTTTAAAAAAATCCTCTCCCATCTTCTGCTCTTATTATCTCCCCAAACATTTTGCTTTTTGAAAATTTCCCCAAACTCTGAAATCCACTCTCTAGTCTCTTCTCCCTCACAGCCTCAGATCTACTCTCACCAGCAAATTCACTATCCCCTCTCCTTTCTCTTATACTCTTTTCAGACTTCTCTGCATGGTTTACTCCACTGAGTTCATAGCTGTGAGTTGGCACGTGAGATTTGGCAGAAAATACCAAGATTTTCCTGAGGAGCTGGAGAGAGAAGGAAGATGCTGTGAACATTTCATTGTTTCCCCTGTTACTCCAAGAAGGGCAAGCTTGTCCAAGGACAGCTTTAGGAGTAAGAGGGATTTATTTCTCTTAAAACTGGCCTCTGTTTTACTACCTCTGGCACTTTCTCCACCCCACCATAACTCATCTTTAGCTTTATAATAAAGTGAGAACTTAAAAATAAGAAATGTAGATCAATGAAACAGAATAGAGAGTCCAGACAAACACAAACTTTTGGTCAATTAATCCTTGACAGAGGATGCAAGAACATACAATGGAATAAAGACAGTCTCTTCAGCAGATGGTGTTGGGAAAACTGGACAGCTGCATGTAAATCAGTGGAGGTAGAACACTCCCTCACACCGCACACAAAAATAAACTCAAAATGGCTTAAAGACTTAAACATAAGACAAGACAATATAAGCCTCTTAGAAGAAAATATAGGCAAAACATTCTCTGACATAAATCTCAGCAATGTTCTCCTAGGGCAGTCTACCAGGCAATAGAAATAAAAGAAAAAATAAGAAATAGGACCTAATTAAACTTGTATGCTTTTGCACAGCAAAGGAAACCATAAGTAAAACAAAAGACAACCAATGGAATGGGAGAAAATATTTGCAAAAGATGAGACTGACAAGGGCTTAATTTCCAGGATATATAAACAGCTCATACAACTTAATAGCAAAAATACAAACAACCCAGTTGAAAAATGGGCAGAAGACCTAAACGAGCAATTCTCCAATGAAGACGTACAAATGGCCAATAGGCACATGAAAAAATGCTCAATATCGCTAATTATCATAGAAATGCAAATCAAGACTACAATGAGGTATCACCTCACCCCAGTCAGTATGGCCATCATTTAAAAGTCCACAAATGATAAATGCTGGAGAGGGTGTGCAGAAAAGGGAACCTTCCTACACTGCTGGTGGGAATGCAGTTTGGTGCAGCCATTATGGAAAACAGTATGGAGATTCCTCAAAAGACTAAAAATAGACTTACCATATGACCCAGCAATCCCACTCTTGGGCATATATCCAGAGGGAACCTTAATTCAAAAAGATACATGCACCCCAGTGTTCATAACAGCACTATTTACAATAGCCAAGACATGGAAGCAACCAAAATGTCTGTCAACAGATGACTGGATAAAGAAGCTGTGGTATATTTATACAATGGAATACTACTCAGTCATAAAAAAGAGTAAAATAATGCCATTTGTAGCATCATGAATGGAACTGTAGAATGTCTAATTCTAATTCTAAGTGGAGTAAGCCAGAAAAAGAAAGAAAAATACCATATGATATCACTCATATGTGGAATCTAAAAAAAAGACAAACTTATTTACAAAACAGAAACAGACTCACAGACATAGAAAACAAACTTATGGTTACTGGAGGGGGGGATGGGAAGGAATAAATTGTGAGTTTGCAGGTACTAATGTATATAAAATAGATAAACAAGTTCATACTGTATAGCACAGGGAACTTATATTCAATATCTTATGACTTATAAAAAACTGAAAATGAATACACGTATGTTCATGTATGACTGAAGCATTATGCTGTACATCATAAATTGACACATTGTAAACTGACTATACTTCAATAAATATATACATATACAAAAAAGAAATTTATTTGGTTCTGTTTGTGATAAAAATGTATATATTTTATCTCATTAGTCATTGACACCTGGGTGTAAATGAGTCTATTTGTTACTTTACTGAGAGGAGGGTTGGGTGGTAAATGAAGAAGGAGATGGCTAAGACATGAGAAAGAAAGTCTCAAAACTTGGAAAAAGTGGAATCATTAGATACAAAATTTGCCATTTTCTTTTTCAAAACGTTGGCAGGGGTTAGTGCTGCTCCTGGAAAAAGACTTACGCAGAAATTATTATTTTGGGGATCTAGATGGTTGATAGGAGTGTGAGCTGGAGTGAAATTTAGGGTCAGATAGGAGGACAATTTGGCCACATGTATCAGAAGGTTTGATGTGCCTAGTGAGTTTTGATCCAGTAATTCTACTTCTAAGAATTCATTCTAAAGAACCAACAGGATGCATTTCCAAGGATGTTAACTACAGTGCTGATTAAAATTACCACAGTAGTTGTGGGCAAATAATTGGAAGCACCTACATGGCCAAGAATCAGGAACTGACTGAGTAAATTAAGGTTCCTTTCTAGAGGCATACTATACAGTTGTAAAGAATCACGTCATAGAAGAAATGTTTATTTATATGAGAAGTGTTCACAAAACTGATCAGTAGAAAGTGGTTTCTAAAATAATACGTACTGTATGCTACCATTTATTAAATTTAAAGAGAGAGAAAAAGACTGGAAGGGCACATTAATTCAGGTGGGAAGCCCCATAAAAAGACAGGCAGGACCCCCAGGCAGGGCCACTACTCTCCTGACAGCACAATCCAGTTCCCTGACCCAGAGGCTCTATCTCACTTTTTGCCTTTGAACCGGCTTGCTTACCCCTAAAATTCTATTGGCTCCCTGAGCTCACTTCTGATTGGTTATTTTCTTCACTCCTGATTGTTTATTTCTCTCCCTCCTGATTGGTCCATTTCTACAAAGCTTGTTCCTAATTAGTCAACTTCTGTTATATCTCATTTGCATATGATGTTGCAAAGTGTAAACTGGCAGCCTATAAAAGCGGGTGTAAACCTACAGACAGGGTCTAGAGCTTGGAGTGTTAACTCCTCTGTTGGAATAAACGTGAATTCTCCAGCTCTCCGAGTGCTGCTTGGTCTCTCGCCCGGATCCAGGTTGCTGTCACAACCGAGCTATAACACTGAGCTCTAACACATTTTTCCGCAACATGATGGTGGTTATCTCTGGGTTAGAGATGATACAGACTTTGATATTTTATATGTTTCTTTTGCGATTTCCTGTATTATCCAAAATTTCCCCACTAACCCTATATTAATTTTTGTAAAACATATAAGGAAAATATCGCTCTATTTTTAGGTGTGACCTTTCTTTTAGATGGTCAGCGAACAGAAATCTTTCAATCAGGAGCTCTCATGGGGCTGTTAACTTAGCAACAGCTTCCTGGGTCAGTGGTTTGTACTCTCAGTAGAGCTCCCACGGGAGGAGCCAGGACCCAGTGAATGTGTGCTTGAAATTATCCATAACTTGTTTATCTTCCTTTAGGTCAACATGTTCTTCATAAACCCATAGTCTGTTCATGATCAGAGAAGAGCCTTAGTTTGGGGAGCCCAGGTGAACAGCACCAGGAGCCCCAGAATTTTCAGATAAACTGAACACTTCCTTTGACATCTTTTGGGAATTGCTAATGAAAGCCATATTACGCCTCACTTTTTTACAATTTTATTTGCCTTAAGGGTAGAAAACCAGGAAGCCAGCAGGACCCCCTACACATATTAAAAAGATTCTCTTGTAGGCCCCACACTTTCTGCCTCAGAAAATTAGCACCGACATTCAGGTAACACCCTTACCAGAATAGATGGAACATGCTGGGGTCACTGTTAGTGAAAAGATAATGACTTTTTGCTGAATCTATTAAAGTCAAGCATTTCATTGATCTAGTACTTTGTCTATGAGAAATGTCAACCTAGAATATGAGAAAACAGCTAGATTTTTTTTTTCAAAGTTTTGGTCATGTTCAAAGCTTTCAAGGCTTTAGATTTTTCCTACAGTTTAAGCACAGAAGTTTTGGGGGATCTTTTTAAGGGGAAAAAAAAATCCTTCTGGCATTTCAAAAGAGCCAAGATCTTGACAGCTTTGTAGGATCAAAACATTGCTTTCTGTTGGGGGGAGGAATAAATTAGGAGTTTGGGATTAGCAGATACAAACTATTATATATAAAATAGATAAACAACAAGGTCCTACTGTATAGCACAGGGAACTGTATTCAATATCCTGTAGTCATCTATAATGAAAAAGAAATTCAGTTATATATAACTGAATCACTATGCTGTGCACCAGGAACACACTGTTGTAAATCAAATACATTTCAATTAAAAAAAAACCACACACTGCTTTCTCATACCAATATTCCTAACACTTTAGAGTTTTACTTCTAAAGGCTTTCACAGAAAGGCTGTGGAACATAGCATTTGGGGTTTTATCACTGAGACTCTTGGGAAGCTGGGCTCCTGGGCTCTTGGTAAAGGGCAGCTACCATGACCTTAAACGTAAGGGGATTTGCCTCCTAAGACCTGCCTTGCACCAGCCTAGCCACCCCGACTTCCCCAGCGGCTCCACACACTCAATCTTAGTATTAAAAATGAGATAAAATTATTTTTTTTTCTAGACTAGGAAAGGGTAGAGACTTTGGAGGCAAGTAGATCTATTTGTCACTCCCTTTGCGTACACTGTATTCAATGTGATCATGGATAAGCAGTGAGATTGATGATCCCCAGGAGAAAAGAGTCAGGGAAGACATCACGGGCCCAGTGGAGTCCGGCCAGTAACCAGCGGCTTCCTGACCTCATCACCTCTCCTTGCTTATTTGAAAATCATTCTCAGAAGTGATCTGATTTCATTTGCTGGCTTTTCACATCTTCAATCATTCTCCCAAACATCCCCCTTCGCTTTTCTCATCTCTCTCTAAGCCTTGATTTACCCAGCTGCAAAGTGGGAGGATAAAGTCCACCTTATTTGGTTGTTGAGAAGATTAAATCCAGCTCATGCTCATCTCTCCAGTTACCACGCTGCCTTCCTCTTCCCGTTCCCACCCCACCTCATAGGTCTTGCCCTTCGCCTGGAGGTTCTTCCCACTCCTCTTTGCTTGGCTAAGTCCCACTCAAGATTGAAAGCCACTTCCTCCTTCAGGAAGTCTTTCTAACCATCCTCCACAATCACCACTCCCACAAGTGGATCAGAAGTTGATTCCAAATCATTCTGAAACTGGCCTGTGGTGGCCCTGAGCATCCAGTGCTGTAACTGTGTGTTTACCTACCTGTCTCCCTTTCTAGTCTGTACTCTAAATGATGGTAGCCTCTATACCGTGTACATGACCATGACCCTAGGAGCTATGGTGCCAGGTCCAAAGTAGATGATCAATAAAAATGTGTTAAATTAATCAACGATGTATGCAGAACTTGTAGAAGTGTACGGACACATGGGACAACCTAACATTGGAGGCCATGTTTCTGAGGTTGTGGGACTGTGTGGTGAACCCACAGGAGGGCCAACCCCAGAACTGACATAAATTGCTGGCCAAGAGATCTAAAATGTTAGGCTACATCCCTGATACAGACAGACTTTCTGGAAGCTGAACCCAAAGAGAAATGAACAATGGGACATATAGGACCATTACTTTTAATATTCTGCCTATTTTAAAGTCAAGAGTATATGTATGGGTCTTGGTACTTTGTAAAAGTTATTTTCCTCCAAAACATAGGAAGAACACTCTTGGGCATAAATCATAGCAATATATTTTTTGAACCAGCTCTTGGAGTAATGGAAATAAAAGCAAAAATAAACAAATGAGATCTAATTAAACTTAAAAGCTTTTGCACAGCTAAGGAAACCACAGCGGACAGAATGGCCATCATTCAAAAGTCCACTAACAATAAATGCTGGAGAGGGTGTGGATAAAAAGGAATCCTCCTGCACTGTTGGTGGGAGTATAGATTGGTGCAGCCACTGTGGAGGACAATATAGAGGTTCCTTAAAAAACTAAAAATAGACTTAGCATATGATCCAGCAATCCCACTCCTGGGTATATACCTGAGAAAAATATAATTCAAAAAGACACATGCACCCCCATGTTCATGGCAGCACTATTTATAATAGTCAAGACATGGAAACAACCCAAATGTCCATCAACAGATGACTGGATAAAGATGTGGTACATATATACAATGGAATACTACTCAGCCATAAAAAGAATAAAATAATGCCATTTGCAGCAACATGCATGGACCTGGAGATCATCATTCTAACTGAAGTGGGCTGGAAAGAGAAAAATGCCATATATCACTTATATGTGGAATTAAAAAAAAAAAGGGACACAAAAATGAACTACTTATTAATTATAACTTAGGTGATTGATTTCTTGAATATGTGTAAGCACATGAGCATTCTGCTCATTCTTATTTTGTGATTGGCTTTATTCCTTTGGTAACTATGTAAGTTTAAAAAGCTAAAGCTCTAAACTGTTCTTAGAAACAATGATCAGTACATATATGTAAACTAAAAAAAAACAGTGTATTTTATATATGTATTTACATGCAATATATTGATATGTGTGCAGTCAAATTGTATCAGTTCTACCTAATAAAACTGAAAAATGAAAAAAAGTTATCTTCCTCTAATGGGCAAGGCAGCTTCTCAATGAAAGATATGTGTCAGATAATGCAGGAGAGCTATGTGTTGCCGTCAACGTCATTGTCATGATCATCTTTTGTACTCTATCACCTTTGATCCTCAAGGCAGTTCTGGGAGGTCTGTTTACTACCCTTACTTAACAAGAAAAACTGTGACTTGCATAGGATCACACAGGATAAATTTGGAAAGGAAAGTCAAATCAGGCCCCTCTGGTTCCAGATTCTGTCCTTTTCCCATGCACCGCGTAGCCAAAGAGAAATAGCTATGTCCACGCCCTTCCCTTTCCTACTGCCCTCAGAGCTCCCAGCAGATATCATGAAGATTATTTCATTTTTACGGATAGTGGACAAGTGAGACGTGAGGGTCTGAAAGGTGATGTGGTCTGTTCAAAGCTCATCCACATTCACTCTTTCAGTGAGCCTAAGTCAAAGGCTTTATTTCCATGCACATCATGAGAAATCAAACAGGCTTGTTCTTACTTTTCATGGTAATTGCATGTTGGTAGCAATGCCCCTGAGAAGTCAAAAATGTCTTCTGTAAGCATGCTAACTCTGGCTAGTGCCTTCCGCTGCAGGGCACAAAACCATCAGGGTCCCATTTAGTGTCGTTTAAATCCCACCATGCAACAATAAACAACATTAAATGAACTCTGTGCTCTCACGGGGAGGCAACGCCCTACCTTTCAATTCTCATCTTACGCTTCCCTGGAGTATCAGATAATTCCTGCCCATACTAACACCTGCTAGATGACCAGAGGGCCTGAGTGAGGTTAAAATGCCTAGCAGCCACACTGATGTCCACCATGCAGCGTGTGAATGATGGACAACCCTGTTAAAGGCTCTCTTGTGGAAGAATTCCGTGGTGGGGGATGTGGGGGAAGCATTGAGGATTCAGCCCTAGCCAAGCCACTGTCTCCCTGTACGCTACCGGAATCTCCCCATCCAACAATTCTCTGTCTTGGACACTTGGCTCTGGTGCTTGGAAAACAATATTCAGAGCTCGCTACATGCCCACGTTCTCTCTGGAGCGTGTGTGGGGCACTCCCAGAGGCACCCCAGCAGGGCAGAGTCTCCTCCCTGAGCCCAGACTAGCTTAGCTCACCTTGTAGTCGTAAGCAAATTAGATGCACACCTATGAACTGGGATGATAATGACACCCTGAAAAGATGGACTAATTAATAAGTATAATGAGAGAGCAGCCAAAATAATACCCATGTTTACTTAATGTCTGTCATTTGAGGAATATGGGGCAAGCCAAGGCTGCCACTGTGCGAATCCTCCCTACATGTTTACGAGGGAGAGAAAAGCAGAGGTTGGTCAAGGAAGAGTCACTGTAGAAGGGGATGGGCAGGAAAACATGATGACTTTGGGTATTAAAGGTGGGTGGGCAGTCCTGGGAAGGAAAATGCCCACCTGCTCTTTCCCTCCTGAGCATTTGCTCAGCCGTCCCTGCTGCTCTGGGCTCCTGTGTTCATGCGCTTTTTTTCTGTTCATGACTTCTGTTCTTTTGTGATTACTCCAAGCCCTAGTTTCCCAAAGTGCATCCTGATGGCTATTAATAAGTATTATTTTTAAAAAAGGATTACATTAACTCAATCACATCAAACAGATTTCTTTAACTATAGGACTTTTCAAAAGTTTTAACATGCTAATATGCATAGTGAATGTCCCAGAAGAGTATGTGTTAGGCTGAACCAATTGAAATTACCGTTCTGTAGGCCGAAAACAATTGAATGTTGGCAATTTCATGTAGTCCAGCCTAACAATATTCAGCACTTCCAAACTTGCTTGACTACAGAACTCTTCTGGGGAAAATTCTGCAGTACCAATGTCCTCAGAACTCACTTTGGGAACCGCTGTCCTAAGTACTTAAATACAAAACCTGTTAGGTGCTTGAGTAATGTATGTTGCTTGGACCCTCTGATGCTCAGAAGCAACAGGATAACAGATTGAGCAGAATGAGAGGCAGGTAGATGGGGGAATCCTGCCAGGCCTTGGGGGTGAGTTTCCAGGAAGGGTGGCCCCATATGGCATTTCCCAACTCAGTAAAAGTACAGAAATGCCCAGAGTTACAACTGCTGCTATGTTAAGCTGCCAAGATTTTCTTTTTTAGCTGCAAAAGTGCTTTAAAATATTTAATTCTAGTACACAAAAGCACAATGGAAGGAGTAGAATATGAAAGGGTACATACTCTATTAACATCCATGTAAAATGATTTACAGCTGGGCTTAAAAAGGGCAAAAACAGAAAAGAAAATATAGTCATTTACAGTGATAGAACCATGAATGACTTTTTGTCTGCTCTTTTCAAAATTTCCTTAAATGCTGTTATTATACTATCTTGCAGTGGAAAAAAAAATACCGGTTACTCCTTAGGCTTTGAATTCATACCAGAATGTCTTGGGAAAGTCCTAATGCACTCCCCCCTCCCCCTCCCCCATTTTTCCAGAGGGGAAGGTAGTATGAAGGAGAAGATGATCTTTGAGCCAGGACTTTGGTAAATTCTGTCCCTCTGGCCCCTCACTGAGCTGGGAGGAGTCAAACCTTTACCCTTCCTGGCCCCTCTGTCTCCGCACTCAGATGAGGGACCAGCCCATCCAAACAGATCCCCGAACCTATAGGCATTCCCAGCACCCAACAGCCACTTGCTAAAGTCTGCGTTTAAGGTTGTTTTTTTCTTTTTGAAATTTTGAACAGGATCCTATAGCAACACTCTGTATAAATGACGATTAGCTTTCTCAGCAAGGCCTCAAAACCCTATTGAATCCCAGTGTTTCAGAAATACTGTCCATTTGTAATGGGAAAGGAAGATAGCAGAAAACACTCCTACCATGAGCGTACAATCACAGCTACAGGATGGAGTGCGTAGACTTTTGCGGGCTACCTTGGGAATCCGGCCCTCATGTACAAAGCTGTGTCCATGGGAAAAATGTCCTCCTGGTCTTGCATAGGATGTTGCCCCAACAGCCCCTCAGCAGTCTGTTGGTAGAGGGTGAGGATGTTGTTGCCAAGAATTCCTCTGTCCCGGCCTTCAGGCGGAGCCTGGCCTGCAGGAGAGACTCCCAGGGCAGCACCCCCCTCCCCTCCCTGGGGCTTGGTCGGGGGACATTCGAGAGTCCTGCAACCTCTCCCTGTCTCACTCCCAAATCAGCCTCGTTCCTAGGCTCTGGGTGAGCAGCGATCTGCAAAGCCCGTCCCCAACATTCCCCGCACGTGTCCTGAAAGAGCTGGCATGAGAAAGTGCCAGGAGACAGAGCCTTCTATAGGGAAGGCCGCAGAGCGGGGCCCACGCAGAGGCGACTGCAGCAGGGGCTTGGAACTTCCGCGGCTTCTCTGAATTGTCATGACGCTGTATTAAGGTCTTTAGACAAAGACGCCCTGACCTAAGGCCACCAGAATGACAGCATGACTCTCCCATCAACTCTGGTTTCTTCTTTTGGCTGCAGAGAGTCACCAAGACTTGGAATCTCTTCCAAAAAGGGAAGACAGAGGAAGAGAATGGGAAGCAGTTTCCCTGGACAGGTCAGGACAGGTCAGCTTCTTCTCGACTGGAGTAACTCCTTATCTCCGTCTACCCTGCCGCAGGACTTCCCACCAGGACCTGTCTGGAAAGCTTACCCCAGGCTTCAGGGCTTATAGCTGGAGCTCTTCTGGGGTCTGGAAGAAGCTCCTTTCCACACAGAGCTGGCTAGTACATGACGCACCTTCCCACGCCTTACAGGACTGTATCCTGACCCTGAAGCTTATACCAGCCACTATATTGTCCCTATACTGTTATATTCTGCTCCTGGACTGTGAGGCTTTTTAGCAAAGGATACAGTCAATCATCAAATATAGGAAATAAGTGAAAGACTATGTCCTCTCCTCATACCAGAAGCAGGTTCCCCGGGGGCAGAACCTAGTTTTGAGTTGTGTGGGGCAGTAGAGGAGGGCGGCTAGCACCCAACCAGGCAGAGAGAAGCAGAGGCCAGGCCATCCCCAGGAGATAGGACCAGTGTCATTGTCAGGGTAGGGGTGCAGGATTCAGGAGAGTGCATGGTCATGGAAACCAAAGAGGTGTTTCAAGGGGGAGACAGTAGTACAAAAGAATATGAAAAGGAATATATGCATGACTGGAACATTATGCTATTCACCAGAGATTGACACATTGTAACTGACTATGCTCCAATAAAAAAGACAAATTTCTTGAAACTATATTCAGTATCTTGTAGTAATCCATAATGAAAAAGAATATGAAAAGGAATATATGTATGTGTATGTATGACTGCAGCATTATGCTGTACACCAGAGATTGACAACATTGTTAACTGACTGTACTTCAATAAAAAATAAGAAAAATTTAAAACACTTAGAAAAAGAAGGAGGTAGTAGGACATTTGTGTTGAATGCTGTTATGAAGACAAGATCAGCTCAGAGAAATCGAGGTTATGTTTGGCGACATGGAGGTCATTAGAGACGTGGACAACAGCTATATCTCAGTGGAGTGGGGACAAAACCTCACTGGAGTAAGTTGCGGAGAGAGTAATAATAGAATACATGGTTTACAATACGTGTCTGCTAAGTGCTTTATATGAATTAACTCACATTCTTCTCACAATCTTATAATTAGATTCTAATGTCACACCCATTTTACAGATGAGGAACCCGGGCACAGAGAGGTTAAACAACCTCCCAACGCACCTGTGTGAAAGGGGCAGCGCTGGGCTTGTACCCAGGCTGCCTGGCTCCCGTCTGCACCGGATGCCACCACCTCACGTTCCCTCTACAACACCAGCAAATCATAAGACCACTAATTCCCGGCGGCTTTCAGCAAGTATGCCAAGAAGGGAAAAGAGAGGTGTGGCGGGAGCTGGAGAGGTCAGGGGGCTGAGAGGGGGCTTGTCTTTAAAGATGGAAAACACTGACACTCGGGTTGCATGCTGCAGGGGTACTGGGGGAGCAGAGAGGGGAGGATGCCGGCTGGAGCGGGCGGGATGAGGTGGATTCAGGGTGCAGAGGGCTTGCTCTTTGAAAGCAGCTGGGCTCGTCCTCTGGTACCATGAGGGGAGGCGATGAAAAAGTGCACAGATGATACGGCAAGTATGTGTGGAAAAGTACCCCTCTGCTGGCTCCTGTTTTCTCAGTGAAGGATAAAGCAAGATAATCATCTGAGACCGGGGTAGGAGGTTGGAGCAGAGGAGGCTTGCAGGAGGCCTGAAGAGAGAAGAGAGGGGTGAAATGGCTTTTTGGGGAGAGGAGGGAGGAGAATGCCGTGAAGAGCCGAGACAGAAAGCTAAAATAGACAATTCAGTGCCCCAACATTTTATGGATGCTCTCCGTACCTCTCAAATCCTTCATGCCTTTTATTCTATGAAGTTTTTCATTCCAAATCTGCAGAGAAAGAAAGAGGGGAAACTGTCGGCCTTTTCTCCCATTACTGCTCTGCTGGGAGTCATAGGAATACATTTGGAAGTGACGAGACGGTAAATCTGAAACATTACAGGCAGACGGTTTGGGGCTGTGGAAAGCTAACCTAAAGAGAAATATAACCTGGGTTTCTTACCTGCAGAAACGCCATGGTTTTTCCCCCTTTGTTTTCGCCAAGGCCCGTCTGCATCCTCTTTAGAACGCGTCTTAAGGAGAAATGAGGAGTGATAGATGGTCCCAGGTGAAATTTACCTCCACCTGGATTCAGCCCTCGTGCTTGCGGGGAGGAGTCCAGGAGCCCAGAGAGAAGGCTAACAGCCTCACCTGGAGGGCTTGTTAAAGCGCAGGTTGCCCGGCCCCACCCCCAGTGTGGGATTCTGTAGGTCTGGAGCAGGGAGTGAGAACTGGCACTTCTGACAGGCCCAGGTGCTGCGGCTGCCACCCTCAGGAGACCACACGGTCTATGGAGGGAGTGCTATCACCCCAGGCGGCCAAGCACGTTCCTGTATCTCACAGAACTAGGACTAGAGAAGGTATCTCGAGTCCACTGAAATCCCAGAAGAATTTGGACGCAGAGGTCCCCTAAGCCCAGCTGCTACTTTTGGACTTGTCATTCCTCTCCCTCCCTCTGAGTCACTTTGTTATTCTGTAAAAACCACGGGAGGGGCTGAGTGAGAGTAGCTAACACACACGGTGCTAACTATGGCAAGGTGCTGCTCTGAACTCCCTTTTTAAAAAATTGAAGTGTAGTCAGTTACAATGTGTCGGTTTCTGGTGTACAGCACAATGTCCCAAACTCTTCACATGTATTAACTCATTTAGTCTTCACAACAACTATGAGGTTGGTACTACTATTAACTCCAACTTACTGAGGAAATGAGAACACAGAGAGGTTAAGGCGCTTACTTGAGGTCACCCAGCTAGGAAGCAGAGAGCTGGAATCTGAACACAGGTCAGACTAACTCCCACACCGACATTGTTTCCACTTCTTCATTTGTCCAAGGTAAAGATGGTTGAAGCTCTGGTCTCAGATTTAGGATCCTTGATGTCTAGGTAAACTGTGGTCAGCTGGGGTCCACCACAGTTTTTTAGCTAGAGTCACTGGGCAATATCAAATCATTGAAAGAGCCTTGTTCTACCCCATTTTTAAACTGCATGACCCTTAGGCAAGTTGCACAATTTATTCTTATTATCCCTTCAATAAAATGAGGAGAGGTAGTGACTTTCTGAATTTTCAAGCTCTGAAAGGATGTAATTTTCACTGAATTTCTGTCACTTCTCACTCCTGCACTCACTCACCTAGAGCAACCATCTGAAACATCTCAGGCGGAGGCTGATAATCCACAGGTGCCAGCCTCTTCTGGGGACAGCGCCCTCCTCGGCTGGCTAAGAGACCTTCTTTTTTCTTTTTTAATTGAAGTCTAGTCAGTTTACAATGTGGTATCAATTTCTGGCGTACAACATAATGTTTTAGTCACACATGTACATACATACATACATACATACATTTTCATATTCTTTTTCATTATAAGTTACTATAAGATATTGAATATAGTTCCCTATGCTATACAGAAGAAACTTATTGTTTATTTTATATATAGTAGTTACTATCTACAGATCTTAAACTCCCTATTCATCCCTTCCCACCACTTTTCCCTCCTGGTAACCCTAAGTTTGTTCTCTATGTCTGTGAATCTGTGTCTCTTTTGTAAATAGGTTCATTTGTGTCCTTTTTCTTTTTTTTAAGATTCCACATATGAGTGATATCATATGATATTTCTCTTTTTCTTTCTGGCTTAGTTCTCTTAGTATGACAATCTCTAGGTCCACCCATGTTGCTGCAAATGGCATTATTTTATTCTTTTTTTATGGCTGAGTAGTTTTCCAGCTAAGGACTCTTCTGCCCTAACAGTCATTGGTCCCTGAGGAAGTGAGTTTTGCCAGTGATGAGCTGGGTTCCGCTTTAAGTGGCAGGAGATGAGGCAGAGCTGATTAGAAAGATAATTTTCTAATAAAAGTCAGCACCGAGGTCTAGTAGGAACTTGTTGGTTCCTGTCCTCGGCTGCCCGGGAGACACTGAGCATGTTGACTTGCCTCAACATTTGCATCTATGAAATGGAGATAATTAGCAGGAGTGTGGGGTGGTTTAGTAATTAACCACTACCCAGTGCTTGGTCATAGCTCCGTAGCCCCAGCTGCCCCTGAAGGCTGTAGCTCTTGACATCAGCAGTGCCTCGTTCAGAAGATTTAGACTCTGAGCTTGGACTCCCAGACTCACCTCACCCACCTTCATGCTTGATCCTGGCAGAGTCAGACATTTATTCTAAACACTCATCATCCTCAGGTTTACAGAAGGATTGTGTCTCAGACTCACAGACAACAAAAAGGGGGGCAGACTTGATTTTTCTTTTTCAAAACAAGAAGCTGAAAAATTCTATGAATATTTTCCAGGGTGTTGTTACTGTCATTAAGAGACCTCAGTGGCAATTTATCTAAGACTACCCTCTAGAATGTGTATTTCACAGCCATGTGTCAGCCATTGTAGAAGGATTTACAAAGATTCTAGCAATAGCTCTTAGGATTGCCAGGCATATAATTATAATTATCACATGTCATTCATACAACTCTAGGATTTAGGTTCTATTATCAGCCCATTTCATAGGTAGGTGAATTGAGGCTCACAGAATTCAAGGTGGTACAAGGATTTGAACCCAGGCAGTCTAATTCCAGAGCCTTGATGTGTAGCCATGGAGCTACACTGCCTCCCTACACCAAGGGACAAGACAAAGGCCAGGTCCTCAAGGAGCCAATTCCGCTGAGGAAAAGAGACGGGCACTGGAAGCAGGTATTCATCAACGCGGCCAACCACGAACATAACAGGAGCCACTAACTGCAACTAGAAAGACCCAGAAAGACTTCAGAATGGAAGTGGCACTTGAGCTGAATGTTGAAAGAGATGGGTTGCATTGCAACAGGTGGAGATGGGGCTAGAGCACCATTGTCAGAGAACAACCCACCCTGGATGTGGGCAGAAACACAGGTGCCACCTGTTTAAGTCTTTCTTCCAATGTGCAGTTCATCTCCTTTTCCAGCTCCCTGTCCTGTTCGTGAGGATGAGCTCTGAAGGCCCTGAGGTCTCAGGTTTCATAGGCTCAGAGAGTCTGAAAGTCAGGCCCATATTTTCCTATCTCAGTGGGGTGTCAAGCATCAACATGGCCTGTGCTGAGGTCCTCCCTAGGCCAAGCCTTGGGTAAGACTTGCTTACTAGGCAAACTTTCATTCTGTTGCCAACCACCATTTGTCTGGCCATCAAATTCTGGTATGTCTGAGCCAGCCATCAGCTAAAAAACTTGGGGGCAATGGAAAACCAAGATTCTGGAGCAAGGTTCCCTGAGCATCCCTTATTCTGGTCTCCCTCATTCTCTATTCCACCCACCTTCCTCTGGTAGAAAGATTTCTGCTCCTTCTCTAGGCCGTAGCTTCCTTCCTTTGACACGTCTTCATCAATCTCATTTTGACTGGTGATTTCCCCCAATCCTAAATGTTCCTAAGAGCTCTCTTCAGATAGAAGAGCCAGGGGACAGATGAAGACTCCAGGGAGAAGGAAGGAAGGGAGGGAGGGAGGAAGGGAAGGAGGAGAGAAACAAGAAGGGACAGGCAGGTGGGGAGGAAAGGAAGGAGAGCAGAGTAACAATTTGAAATGGTGCCAGCTGGGTCTCACTTCTGCTTTAGCTGGCGTCCCTGCTGTCTAGAAGGAGAGGTACCAGATGCGACAGCTCTTTGATGTTCTCTGTTGACTTAATGCTCAACACACCCATGAGCCTTGACTCAGGATTCTTGCCCCTTCCTGGCTGCACTTGGGTTCAAGAGCTACTTGGCAGCACATCCTCCTCACCTTCTGGGAAAAGCCACATGAGTTCTGCTTAAATCCTGCATAGCCCATGTTCTTGTCTGGTTTGGATCCCTCGAACCCATCAGCACCAGGCCTGTATGATGCTCCTACCAGCCTTGGGTGCTCCACGAAACTCTGTTCTGTTGACCCATGCATGATACTCCTCCATCCCAGTCTTGTCCCACCTCTCCACCATTTGCTCCCAGCTCTTTCTCTGACTCCTCTTCCTCGGCCCATCCTTAAACGTTACTTTCTTCTGCCTCCCATCCCCAGTCCCTGCTCTTCTCCTTCTGTGTGCTCTTAGAAGGCTTCCCAGGTGACTGTCCCCTGCCTCCTGCTTGTGACTCTCACAGTGACATCTCTAGCCCTGACCATGTCAGTTCCAGCCTGAAGGCTTCTGCTGTCCACTGAGCATCTCCACTTAAAGTTCCCAGGGGAGCCTCAAATTCAACAGATACCAAAGTTTACTAACTCTCACCTCTCCTCCCTCTCCCCCAACTCACTGTATCCAATCCAGGAACATGGGGGTCATTCTGGGCTCCACCCTTTGCCTCACCCGTTCCTATCCTGTACTGCCCTACCGTCCCCTAAAGTCATTGGCCAAATATCACCAATTTTAAGTCCTAAACATTTCTTGAATTTGCCTTCTCTGGGTCCCTGCTGTCATTCTCTACTTCAGGTCCTTATCATTCCTTGTGCACCTGTTTCCCTGCCTATTCTCCTGGTCTCTAGGTTCGCCGTCCTTGTCTCCACCCTCCACGCTGCCTCTAGAATAACCTGCCTGAGATGAAAACCACCAAGGTCCCCCTGTTTGTGACCTTCGATGACTCCTCATCGCCCACACCAAATTCCTGGCTTGGCGTCTGCTAGGGAAGGCCCACATGGCCTGGCACAGCCTCTCCAGCCTCCTCTCAGCACCCCTGCCTCCAACGTCATGTCCTGAGGATGATACAGAGTCGCTTGTAGCTTTCCAACACCCCATCCTGTCCTGTCCCACTCCCTCTGCCTAGAGGGTCCTTCCCATCCTTCCTCACCTGGATCATGCTAATTTTCCTTCAAGACGGAGCCCGGCTATCACCTAGCTCAGAATACCTTCCCCAGAGCCTCAGGTTAGGGACATGTTTCTGCTGCATTCTGCCCTATTGTCTCATGACTTACGAACAGCAGGTTGGGATTGTTGGTTTGGGAGTCTTTCTTCCCCATTAGCTTATAATCTTATCAATATTTTAGTTCCCTTTGTACAGTGCCTAGCACACAGTAGGTGCTTAGTTAATTTTGTTGACCAGAATGTAACCCCTTCGGAGCAGGAATCATGGCTTTTTCATCCATGGACCCCTAGCAGGCACTCAGATTTTCCACAGGTCACACTTCTGGTCAGTTAATCTAAGACAAAAGAAGCAAGAATATATAATGGAGAAAAGACAGTCTCTTCAACAAGTCATGTGGGAAAACTGGACGGCCATATGTAAAAGAATGAAATTAGAACATTCTCTAACATCATCTACAGAAATAAACTCAAAATGGATTAAAGACCTCAGTGTAAGGCCGGATACTGTAAAACTCCTAGTGGAACTGGCAGAACACTCTTTGACATAAATTGCAGCAGTATTTTTTAGATCTGTCTCCTAAAGCAAAGAAATTAAAAGCAAAAGTAAACAAATGGAACCTAATTAAACTTTAAAGCTTTTGCACTGCAAAGGAAACCATCGATGAAATGAAAAGACAACCTACTGAATGGGAGAAAATATTTGCAAATGATATGACCGATAAGGGGTTAATATCCAACAAATATAAACAGCTCATGCATCTCAATGTCATAAAAACAAACAATTCAATTTAAAAATGGGCAGAAGAAACTAGACAGACATTTTTCTAAAGAGGAAATGCAGATGGCCAACAGGCACATGAAAAGATGCTCAGCATCACTAATCATCAGGGAAATGCAAATCAAAACCACAAAGAGATATCACCTCACACTTGTCAGAATGGCTATAGTTAAAAAGAACACAAACAACAAATGTTGGTGAGGATGTGGAGAAAGGGAACCCTTGTACATTGTTGGTGGGAATGTAAATTGGTGCAGCCCCTGTGAAAAACAGCATGGAGGTTTCTCAAAAAACCAAAAATAGAACTACCACATAACCTAGCAATCCCACTCCTGGGTATATATCTGAAAAAAACAAAAACACTAATTTGAAAAGATACATGCACCCCAATGTTCATAGCAGCACAATTTACAATACCCAAGATATGGAAACAACCTAAGTATCCATCAACAGATGAGTGGATAAAGAAGATGTGGTATATATACACAATGGAATACTACTCAGCCATAAAAAAGAATGACGTTTTGCCATTTGCAGCAACATGGCTGGACTTGGAGGGCATTATGCTAAGTGAAATAAGTCAGACAGAGAAAGACAAATACTGTATGATATCATATACATATGAAATCTAAAAAAATATAACAAACTAGTGAATATTACAAAAAAGAAGCAGACTCATAGATACAGAAACCGAAACAGTGATTACCAGTGGGGAGGGGGAAGAGGGGAGGGCAATGTAGGGTTAGGGAAGTAAGAGGTACAGACTATTATGTAAAAAATTAGGTAGAAGGATATATTATACAACGTGGAGAATATAGCAAATATTTTATATTAACTATAAACAGAGTATAACTTTTAAAAATTGTGAATCACTATATTGTGCACCTGTCACTTACATAATATTGTACATCAACTATACTTTAATTAAAAAAAAAAAAACTGCTCCACCGGTGAAGGCTGCTCCCTTTGACAGCCACAAAGGGAAAAAGGGAAGAGAGTTCTGACCACACAGCTTCTAAATGTACCGTGGAGGTCAGGCTGGGTAGGACCTGCGCACCAGCATTCCATCCCCGAGTGGCATGCATTCCAAGCATGAGATTTGCAGGTAGGAAGCTCTCCGGTAAATATTAAAGAAAATAATCCACAGGGTCGGCAGAGGACTGCAGATCCTCCCATGAACTCTCCCACGCCACCAACGGTCATGATCACCTCAATAAAAGGTATTATTACCAATTAAGGAAATGATGGTGAAGAAAGAAGCCTTGTTAGGGCTGAAAGTGGACACCGGGTTCCCCCAGGGGGCTCCACCTGCTCCCCTGGACAGCCCTCCAAACCTGCTTCCCACCGAGCCTGCGCATCGACCCTCCTCCCGGGCGGTCTCCTTGCACCGATCTTGCTGGCTCGTCACTGCTTTTGCAACTGCAGAGGATGAACAGCTCCGGAGGCACGCCGGAGCCAACAAGAGGAGCCTCTGTGGAGCCACTGGGTCTCTAGAGGGTGGGGGGTCCTCATTTTGAACACCCACCTCCTGCTAACCCTCCCGCAAAACCAGTCAGGCTGGTTGCAATGTATTATTAGAAAGCCCACACATCCCTCTTCGGAACAACAGAGCCACTTGTTGCGTGAGGCATGTTTCACATCCACGGAACCAAGGAATGAGGGGCGGAGGGGCTGGGACCGGCAGGGAGTTGGGGGATGTGCGGCACCTGGGAGAGAGCTTGGGTTACAGAGTTAGGTAGGGTGGATTTCAACAGGGCCCTGCCCTTTTCCAGGCTGTGTATGTGGCCGTGAGCGCATGACTTAACTTCCCAGAGGGGATAATGAATGCTCACAGGCTGTGGTGAGGATTAAAGGAGGCTTCTGTAAGACACCTAGCCCAGGGCGTGGAGACTGAAGGAGCTGGCAAAGCGAGAGCTCCTCTGACGCGGGTGCTTCCTGGGACATCCTTGCAGGGCAGACAAGTGCGGATGGACGGGAGCAGAGTGTCCTTGTGGGGCGCAGGATGGGGGTGCTGCCCGGGAACCTGGGCATCACCCAGAGTCCCCTCGACTCTGCTGCAGGCTCTAGATGGACACTAGAACTAGCTGACGCTTTGTTCTAAGGAAGAGAACTTTCTAGGCTGTCTCTGGGAAGTAACATTCTCTCAGTCTCTTTAGAAACCACTGTTTTTAAAAACACTTTTTGTTTATGGAGGTGGTGGGGTTTGAACCCAGGACCTCACGAATGCTAAGCACACACTCTATCACTGAGCTATGCCCGCCCCCTGCCAAAATGCCACTGTTAATCTGAGGTTTCTCTTCCTCCTCCCTTCTTTCCCTCTCACTGGAAAAGACACAAACAACCCCCAGAGCCACCAGTCTCCCTAAACACCATCCTGAGTTGTGACCCATATTGAATCACCAACCATTTCAGGAAAACCCTTCCTTCACTTTCCATCTCTCTCCTTCCAGAAAGCTTAGTGACAGCCTGAGGGATAAAGAGGCAACTGGAGGTCGCTACATGGGAGGAGAGAAAGGTAAGAGGTGGGGCTTTCTTCATCTGGGGGGTTCGGCTCACCCCACAGATCCTCCTCCTCCATCCTCTCAGCTCTACTGATGGATGTGCGCAACCACAATTACATGGTCCCCTCACTCCTCGTCTCCTGCTGTTTCTTTACGTCCTCCCCACCCCCATCCCAGGCCCCAGGGTGGGCTGACTCTGGCCTTCCACAAAGGTCTGTTTTCTCAGCAGCAGCAATAGGGATCTCCTCTCCAAAGAGCCCCCAGCAAAACTAGGGACCCCACCCAGGAGCCAGGGTGGAGGAGGGGTGTCGGTGTGAATTACTCAGCAGTGCTGAGACGTCACACCCACAGAGCATGCTTGCCTCCTTCATCCTGGAGGCTGGACAGAGGATCCCCCTACATTCCACCCATCATCAGTCACTGATTCCCTTCCACCCACCAAGCAGCCAGCCCTGTGCCACCCGGCTTGATGCCCCAACAAGAGCCTTGACATCTCAGCCTGGCACACACGCTCCTTGTCCAGAGCTGCCCTGGCAGGTGCCAGCCCTCTAGGGCAGAACACCAACCTAGCCCTGACCAGGGGCCTCAAGTGGCTGGGGAGTGATGTTAAGCTGAGTCCGGTTAGGCTCTGGTCTGGCCAGGTTCCCACCAGCCCAGTGCTCGATCAGATAAGGGTGCAGGTGGGACAGCCCAGCAGTCCTCAGCACCCCACAAAAGACCTCACCCCTGTTCCCTTCCCCTGTAAGGACAGAGACGAGCACACTACCTCCAGAAGATGAACTGCCCTGGGGAAGCCATGGCGAGGGGAAGGGACCCCTCCCGCAGCGCGCTGGATGCAGGGGTGAGTGGCGCTGCCGCTGCCCTCCTGGAGCCGTGACTCACAGCCAGCGCGGGTGCGCTGGCCTTAAATAGTGGGCTCCCCGGGAGTGGCTGGTGCAGCTGTGGATAGCTCAGGTATGAGGAAACGGCGCTGCTGTGCAGATGTCCCTGCAGGCACAGAGGCCGCCCGTCCCAGCCAGGGATGCCAGGCATGCGGAGATGCCTTGCCAAGACTCGACCTCCTTCCCAGGCCCCCGGCTCCAGGGCTTGTGTTCACAGACATCTCTTCTCCTGACTGCGAAAGGGAGCGCTGGGGCGGGAGAGTTCATCCCCACTGAACAGGGAGGCTGGGAGGACTTCCTGTAGCAGCTGATGCTCTGACAGAGGCTGGCTCGTCCCAGGGGGGTCTCTCGTGGAGGAAGCTCTTGCTGAGTAACCTCAGAAAGGCTGTGAGCCAAAATGACAAGACTGCTGAGTCTGTCACTCAAGACAGCCTGCATCGGGCCCCGGGGCCTGCCCAGCTGGACGGGCAGGTCTCTGCTGGCTTCATTTCAGTGAATGGGTGAGAGGGCCCACTCTGCCCACCTCCCAACTCATCTGAGACCAGAACGACACGGAATGTGCATTACATAGAAGCTACTGCTGTGGGGTGTCGGGCTAGAACATCCAGCACTCAGGTTTCCAGCGGCACAGGAAGTCTATGGTGTGAAGCTCGCTCTCTCGTACTGTTTCCTCCATCCCTCCACCCCCGGGGGGGAACCCTGGATGGTACACACCCACTGACTGGCTGACTGGTTCACGAGCCGCTGGCTGACAGACTGTGTTTATTTCGGGGCAGAGATGCCCCAGGACTTCAGCAGAACGAGTCCAGTGCTGGCGCACGAGCTGCTGGAATAAGCATGGAGTACAGCCAAGGAAGGAAGGGAGAACCGGGTGGTGGGGCGAAGACGGCAGAGGAGAGGGTCACTTCACAGTGGGAAGAGCTTTAGAGTCAGCCAGAGCCAGCTCCAAATCCCGAGTTCGTAATTAAAGTTCATGTGACTTTGGGGAAATTGCTTTACTTTTCTTCAAGGCATCTTTTACTGAGCTAGAGTGCGAAGTGCCTGAGGGGGTCCACGTAATTTTCCTTCCCTCAGAGTAAGTAAAGGAGCGACACCTGGGACTTAGGAGGTGCCCAAGCTAACTGGATCCCTCCCCAGGCCTGGGGAGGCTGAAGGAAGTGGGAGCAGTGATTTTAATCATCCCTATTCATCTGATCCACCCTCAAGGTGCAAGGTTTCTGCCTAGCTCAATAAGCCTTAAAGAGAGCAGCCTTACCTCAGACAACTCAGAGCAGGGCCATTGAGTCTGTCTCCTCCAGCCATCCATCAGCAGTACAGGGTGGGCTAAGGATGGCCTGGAGGAGAAACCAAGCCGATGCACTGAGAGGTAAAGTGACCGACAAGCAGCTCCTGTCAGGAGGAGAGCGGGGTGAGCACCACCAGGCAGGGAGGTAGAGCTCACAGCAGAAGCAAGCAGACGTCGTCTGGTTCTGACACCAAAACCCAGAGTGATGCACATGAAATAACGGGAAAATCATGGCAAAGCAACAGGCCAATACTGAAAAAAAAAAAAAAAAAAAAAAAAAAGAAGAAGAAGAAGAATATAAAGGCGTGTGTGGAGAGAGAGAGAAATTGAAACATTGATCTCTCCAGGATTTGGGAGCCTCCCTTGGCACTTTCTTTGCACGTGTCCCCTGGGCGACCTTGTCCACTCCTCTGTTTCAACCGGCCCCTCTGCAGATGGGGATGTGCCAGACTGCCCAAGTCAGAACCCTGGAAGTCGCCCTCTCCTGGCTCTCCCCCTCACCCCTACACCCCCGTGCGCCCCAAGTCTCCTGATTCGTCCTGCTTGTATCAGTTTGCTCTGGTCGCCACAAGGGAGCACCACGGCCTGGGTGGTTGACACAAGAGAACTTATTTTCTCGCAGTTCTGGAGGCTGAAGTCTAAGATTGTGGTGTCCGCAGGGTGGGGTTCTTCTGAGGTCTCTCTCCTTGGCTTGTAGACGGCCGCCTTTGCCCTGTGTCTTCACACGGTCTCCTTTCTGTATGTCTCTGTGCCCAAGTCTTATGCAGCAGCCACACTGGATTGAGTCCACCCTAATGGCCTCTTTAAAGACCCTAACATCAAATACAGTCACATTTTGAGATACTAGGGGTTAGGACTTCGACATACAAATTTTTTTTCAGGGGAGGACACATTTCATTGCAGAATACCCCTTTATGCCTCCCAAATCCATTCCCCTCTCTCTACCCCTAACAGTAATTCCACCCTCCTCATTTCCCATTTAAGGGGAATATCAAACAGTCTCCTATTTCACTGTCCTGCCCCCAGTCTGCCCCTGTAAGTGCCAGTCTACCTACAGTTTGCTAGAGTGATTTTCCTAAAATGCCAGTCTGATCAGACCACTTTCTGGGGTAAAATGGTCGGTGGTTCCCCCGAGCCTGTGGTCTGACCTCTGTCGACCCCTCCAGATTTTGCTCTCACACTTCTGCTTCTCCTCTGCGTCCTGGGCATGCGGAGCCGCTGCGGGTTCCCCCGGAACGCCGCACTCTCCCAAGCCGCCTTTGTACCTGTTGCTCTGTCTGCCTGGAGTCCAGCTCCTGCCTTTTCCTTGTTTGTGATCAACTCTATGGGAAAATGTCCCCAACACTTCAAGCCGACTGGTGCCGTGCTCTGGGCTCCCACTTGACCCTCATGCCTACTTCTGCATTCCTAAGTTATTTTTTTTTCAGAGGGGAGGTAATTAGGTTTACTTATTCATTCATTTGTTTGTTGTTATTGTTATTTTTAATGGAGGTGCCAGAGACTGAACCGAGGACCTCGTGCCTGCTAAGCCCTGCACCCTACCACTGTGCTGTACCCTCCCCACTGCGTTCCTAAATTATGACTACTGATCTCTCTGACTCTTTCACTAGACACTCCTTAAAAACAGAAATGGCATCTTGTTCATGTTTGTATTTCACACCAGCATAAGGCACACACAGAGTCAGGAGTGTGACATGTTTGTGGAATAAATGCACGATTTTCTTTCACAGCACACAATGGTAGTACCATTTCCTGTTTGTTCGTCTGTCTCATCGCTAGTCTGTGAGCTCCTGGAGGATAAAAATGATGCCTCATTCATCTTTGTGTCAAGGGTCCTAGCACCATGTCTGACACATACACAGGTCATGGTAATATTTGATGGATGGGTGAGCAGGGGTCAGCTTGGGGTGTGATCCATCAGACACTTTCTGGAGAGTTGTCTTGTGAGCTGGATCGAAGCTGTTAGAAGCAGGAGAGAACACGTTGCATTTGAGATGGAAGAACAGTTTAAGGTTAGGACAAAAGGTAAAGCAGGCGTGTGAAACAAATGCGAAATCTGTTTTCCCCTTGTCGATCTTGGGAGAGAAAAAGAGAGAGAGATAAAATCAAGATGAACTTAAAGTATCTAGAACTGAAAGGTCTTTTCATGAATTAAAAAACATTTTTTTTAATTCAAGCAGCCCAGTCACCTTGGGCTCTATTTTCTCATTGAGTATCTTTACACGTCCCTGGGTACCAGCTTAAAGTTCCCTCATAGTCTCCTATCCTGGCTGTTAGAAGAGCAGCCACATACATGTGGGGCTTTGCACTTTTCACAAAAGTCTGTGAGATCACGTGATCCTGACCACACCCCTATGGGGTGAGATTTACCAATGGGAACCCGAGTCTCAGAGATTAAGGGAGTGTGTTCAAGGTCAATCATTTGAGTTTTCCCAGGCCTACTCGCACGTGTGTATGAAAGAGACGATGGGAGTGACTGTAACAAAGCTTGCATCAGCTCCCGAGCCTTACATCTAAAGGCGGAACCTCTGGCAGTCTGCAAGTTTTACCTTTGAGAGTCTCAGGATGTGTTACAAACGTTCTCAGAAAAGCCAACTGTGGAAGAGTCTTCCACGAGGGCCCCCAAGGAATCATGCCTTCGTGGATCTAAGCCTCAGTGCAGTCCCTTCCCGCCCTGACTCTGGGCTGGACACTGGGATGTCAGCAAGTGTGATGTGGGCAGAGGCCCGAAAGGTAATCGCGCGTTCGGGATTGCCTCTCTGGCTGCCGAAGGCTCTTCCACCACCTCGTGATAAAGCCTCTGGCACAGAGACAAGCCCTCCCAGCCGAGAGCCCGACATCCCCCAGCCTCCTGACCACAGCCCGTGAATGACCTCGGGTGACGAGAATCGCCCAGCTGAGCCCCGCCCGAATTGCCGACCCACGTAAGGAACAAACAAAATGCTTGTTCTAAGCCGCTATTTCTGGGGTGGTTTGTTACATAAGCAGTAGCTACACTGTTCTTTCCCCTCATTCTGCTTGCTCTCTGGTGGTCACTGCCTCTGAGGTCACTTCCGAAGACATCTCACCATTATCACTGGTGTTGGGGACCCGCTAAGCCACCCTTGTATCTACAGCAAAAGTGCTGACTTCTACACTGCAGTGGTGTTCCACGGAGCCCCCAGAAGACCATGACGTGTTACACACGCGCACACACAGAATTTAAAATTTTTAAAAAGGGCTTTGTTGTTGTTGCTCTTGTTACTGAGTCAGCCTTCAGGAAGGAAATACCTGCCGGAATCAGCCACTACACCCACACCTCCGAACCTTTTCGTCAATATTTCAGGCCTTCTCTTACACACTGGTTGACTCGAAAACCTGCTCGGAGAAAAACCTTGTGGTTAGCAGGACTGTGGAATCATACGATGCTCTGCTAGAGGCGAAGAGATTTCACGATACTCAGCAGAGCTGGGAAGAGCAGACCTTGTGGTCTTAATATAGCAGACTTCAAAAAGGCTAATTGACAGGAACGCTGACGTCTAGTTAAATATTAGGGAGCTTTCATTTCGTTTGAAGCTCTGACTCCCTCTTGCTGGCTGTTAGTGCCTGCTCAGCAGGGAAGGGCTGGCTGCCTCATCACCGGCCTGGCTGCCGTCTGCCTCATCCTCAGCCATGGGTTCCTGGCAGCCCTGCCCATCAGTTCACCAGTTTACAAGTTTAGATGGACCCTGCAGTCATCACAGAGTCACAATATGCAGGGGCCTGGGTACATTCCTGGGCCAGTGGACTTCAGACTCAACGCTGCTTCCCACTCCACGTTCATGGAAGACGCTGCTAGTTGATCATGGGTTTCTTTCCCGCTGGCCTGATGTGGCACCAGAAACCTTTCCAAAACAGCATCCAGGCAGCCCCTACCCAGCAACTGGAGATGTTCCCTGTATTCATTTGCGAGGGATGTCATAACAAAGGACCATAAACTGGGGGGCTTAAGCAGCAGGCATTTACTTTCTCAGGGTTCTGGAGGCTGGAAGTGTGAAATCAAGGTGTTGGCAGAGTGGGTTCCTTTTGAGGCCTGTGAGGGAAGGATCTGTTCCAGGCCTCCCCCTGTGGCTTGTGGGTGCCTGTCTTTTTCCTGTGTATTCCTACCATCTTCCCTCTGACGTGTCCGTATCCCAGTTCCCCCTTTTGTAAGGGTATCAGTCATACTGGATTAGGACTCATCCTAATAACCTCATTTTAACTTGATTACCTCTGTAAAGACCCTGGCTCCAAATAAGGTACCATTCTCAGGTACGGGGGTGGGGTTCATACTGCAACATATGTTTAAGGAGACACAATTCAGCTCATCCCAGGTGAGGCCCACTGCTCCTTCCTTTCTATACTCTGCTGCTCCAGGCAACACACGAGCCCTCTGCTCTGAGCAGGCTATGAGACCTGGGGGAGGAAGGTGGGGTGTGAGGCCCGTCTGCCGCTGGTGTGCATAACCACAGGCCAGCGATGATGTTCCTGACCTCGCTGGTGAGATGCGGTCCCCAGCCAGCTTCAGGCTCCATGTGTGTCCTTTCCCAGGGCTGCACATTCACAGGAAGGACAATTATGAAAGACTGAATGTGTTTCTCAATTATTTGTTGTCCCTCCTCAGTGGAGGATTATACTTCCCTAAGCCACTGGCATCAGGGTTGGCTGTGTGGCTTGCTTTAGCCAGGGAAATGCAAGTGGAAGGAACGTGTCACTTCTGAGAGGAAGCTGTAAGAGGCAGTGTGTGCTCAGTCTTGGTCTCTTCTGTGCAAGATGGGAGGTGTCCTAGATGGAGGGTGATCCATCAGCCTGTGTCCTGGAGTAAAGCTGATGTGGAGCAGAGCTTATGCCAGACCATGGTGGACATGGAGCATGAACTTGAAATAAATCTTTCTTGTTAAAAGCCACTACGATTTAAGAGTTGCTTGTTACTGGGTATAACTGCCTATCCTGACTGATACAACCACCTTCCCCAGTAGAAGAGGACTATGTTTTAGTTAAGAATAGAAAGGTGGCGTGAACACAAGGATAAATTACAAATGGACCAATGACAATGAATATATATATGTTCATGTATAAATGAAAAATTGTGCTCTACACTGGAATTTGACTCAACATTGTAAAATGATTATAAATCAATAAAAAATGTTAAAAAAAAACCAAATGGACGAAATGTGCTCAATGAAACCATAAAAGTACTAGAAGAAAATAGGAATTACCTTCAAATGGGGGAAGAGCTTTCTACTTATGACTCAAAATCTACAATCTATGAAAGAAAAGACTGACAAATTACATCATATAAAAATAAAAAAACTTTCTAGAAAAACAAGCTAACAACAGTAACACCAAGAAAAAGAACAAAATCCCAAATGAATTCTATGTGTGACAGATATGTTTGTAGAAACGGCCACAAATTTCTTCCCTTTATTCACGTCCTTAGGTATTCCCTTTCTAACCTGAATCCAGCCTTAGACATGTTATTTGCTGTGGCCACTGGGACAATAACAAATGTGACACAGGCAGAGGTTTAAAGACACCTGGCATTGGTATCTGTACTCTTGTTGTTTTGGGGAACTGGTGACACCATGAGAAGAAGAGTGGACTAGCCTGCAGGATGGCTAACTACCTTTGTTACCTCTACTGACAGCCAGGCAACCACCAGACCTGGAGTGAGGCCATTAAACACCCATTGACTTTAAAGCATAAGTAAGCCCAGCTGATACCTGGTGGAACAGAGATAAACTCTCAGGTGAGCCCAGACCATAGCATCACAAGCAAATAAGTGGTGGTTGTGAAAATGAGCCAGTAAGTTTTGGGATGGTTTCTTACACACACACATACAAGCACACACAAATAACTGATGTAATACAGCCAAATCAAAAGGCAAATGACAAAAGAAGACAGTAATTTACAACTCATACCACAAAGGGCTTATGTTTCTAAGATAAAATTTTCCTTGTATACATTTCCTTACTATAAAATATAGAAGACCAACAACCCAATGGAAAAGTGGGCAAAAGATATGAACGTGCAGTTCACAGTAAAGAAAATATAAATAAATATATACAATAGCCAAGACAAGGAAGCAACCTAAATGTCCATTGACAGATGACTGGATAAAGAAGTTGTAGTATATCTATACAATGGAATACTACTCAGCCATGAAAAATAATAAAATAATGCCATTTTCAGCAACATGGTTGGACCTAGAGATTGTCATTCTAAGTGAAGTAAGCCAGAAAGAGCAAGAAAAATACTGTACAATATCACTTATATGTGGAATCTAAAGCAAGCAAGCAAGAAAGTAAGCAAGCACTAATGAACTCCTACAAAACAGAAACAGACTTGCAGACATAGTAAACAATCTCATGGTTCACAGGGGAAAGAGGGTGGGAAGAGATAAATTTGGGAGTTTGAGATTTGCAAATGTTAGTCACTATATATAAAAATAGATTTCAAAAATTTCTTCTGTATAGCACAGGGAAATGTATTCAATATCTTCTAATAACCTTTAACGAAAAAGAATATGAAAACCAATATATGTGTGTATATGCATGACTGGGACATTGTGCTGTACACCAGAAATTGACACACTGTAACTGACTATACTTCCATTCAAAACAAACAAAAAAACTATATTGAGATGCTATCTGCATCTATCAGATTGGCAGCAGTACAAGGATTTGACAACACACTGTGTTGGCAAGGCTGTAGGAAAACAGCACTCTCATACATTGCAAGTGGGAGTATAACTGGATAGAGGGCAATTTAACAACAGCTATGAAAATGACACTGCACAAAATGTTTGAACTAGTAATTGTACTTCTAGGAATTTATCTTACAAATGTACTCACATGCAAAATGGCATATGTACAAGGTTATTCACTTCAGTATTGTTTGTGATAGCAAAGGACTGGCAACAGCCTAAATGCCCATCAATAGGAGACCAGCTGAGTGAATTCTGGCACAACAAGATAATGGAATACCATGCAACTGTGAAAAAGAATAAGGAAGCGGGGATCTACTGATGGGAAAAAAATATCCAAGATGTGCTGTTAAAAAATAAAGCAACCTGCAGAAGCACATATGTAGGCATATGGATTTTCTTCTCTATGCAAAGAGATTCAGGTAAGCATACACAGCCATCTGCTGAAGGATGACAGATTACTTACTGGATGTGGTGGAATGAGATGGATAGTAGACAAGGGTGAGAAGGAGATTTGTCATCATGTGGCTTTTTGTCGCTTTAGATTTTTGAAACTTATAAAATATTATCTATTTAAATACTCAAATTAAATATTTAGGAAACGGAGGGAGGGGATATAGCTCAGTAATAGAGTGCGTGCTTAGCATGAATGAAGTCCTGGGTTCAATCCTCAGTACCTCCATTAAAAAGGAAATAAATAAACCTAATTTCCTTCCCCCCAAAAAATATTTAGGAAAAGCCGTAGTTGTGGATGTATAAAGTTGACCACAGAGTGTCTTTAAACTTTCATCTTCCCAACTGTAAAATGGGAATCCTAGTAACACCACCCCTGCCCACACACAGGACCATTGGGAGGCTTACTCTGATGAGTCTGCGCTTGTGACAGTGCTTTGTAAACCATGGAGGGCTCCAGTCATGGCAGCTCAATCCATCTCCCCATACTAAATGAGGTACAACCTTTTTTTCTGCTTTCACTATTGCAGGCAGGAAGGCTGAGTACATTATGGATATTATCATTTCATCTAATCTTCATGACAACTCTCGAGATGAAGTATTTCATTCCCATTTTAGAGATGAAGATATAGAGACCCAGAGCAGTTTACTAATTTAGCTAGTGTGTGACACAGTGGGATTTGCACCCAAGTTTGTTTGACACTGAAGCAGTTGCCTCTCAGTTATTCTGTGTGTGTGTATGTGTGTGTTTGTGTGTGTGTGTCAGGGATGATCCTACCCCATCCTCAGAAACAAGCTCCTCACTGTCTGATGGGCACAGGTGGGATTTATTTCCGTTTGTAGATTTGTTCATGCAATCCCCTGTGGGTAGCCTCCTTTTCTTCTCTCTCTTTGCCCAAATGTTGCCCATCCATCAAGGCCCATATTAAATCCATCCTTCCTTTTGAAGACTTTCACGGCCCATCCCTTAGCAGTGACTTGTGCTTTTTCTAAATTCTCATTGCTCTTAATGTCTTGGTTTTTATTTCATACACTGGGAGTAGTTACTTATCTTTTTGTGTGTGTATTATTTTCCTTAAATCATGCTTCATTCCTTATGGTCTGAAGGACTGTCTTATTCATCTTTGAAAATAAGATAATGTATGTAAAAGGCCTAGCGCAGAGCGTGGTGCGTAGAAAATGCCCAATGGAAGTGATTCTCTGGGTCCCCCTCACAACATCTGACACAATGCCTTGTGCCTGACACCTGCTCACCAAGGATTGCTGATTAAAAACATAGCCATCTTGAGGGACCATGAGACACACAAGAGAGGGAAAACTGACTGTGAAGAGACAAATGTCCAGGGAAGAGACTGGCAATTAGTGGGATTCAGAAGTGCTGGCCCAATGTAATCAGTTCCAGAGCTTGTCCAGAAAATCACATTGCCCCAGTCTGCCATGGCCTTCCAAAACAAGCCATGTACCCGCGCCCCAGTGGGCAGTCTCACGCACATGTGCCCGAGACCACATCTACTCAACCCAAATGACCGATGGCAGGTGTGGCCCAGTAAGTTTGGAAAGACCTCTGTAAATCCACAAACATATTGAAGGTGACCTACTGTGTGTCAGAGATTCTCACACATGGTATATAATAACTTAATCTTCCCAACTAGCCTTGAGTTCAGAATAGTCATCCCCACTTTACAGATGAGAAAACTTGGCATCAACTAGGTGGTGATACACCTACAAAGACACACACACCATCACTGTCACCACCACCATGACACATCTTGGTTAAATCTGAGTATTAGGAAATGATTGAGTTCAGTAAGTTAACCATGAGGAGAGTGATAGGAATAGGTGCCTAGTACCTGAGAAACAAGTTACTGGCCTGAATGATCCACCTTTGAACAAACAAAACAAAAGGTTAATGCACCTTTGAACAAAAATTGGGCATACGGAAGTGAATAACAAGAGAGGATGGAAACATGAGGGATGGATGATTGACATGTTAAACTCTAATCTCCAAAGAATGACCCACAGGGAATGGCTGATCTAAGATTTTTAGACGAACAAAAACATTTTTTACTAATTCTCTACCACTCAGGCCAGTGGGCCACTAGTGTCTACTAAGAGCCATCACACCACTGCAACAGTTGTGAAACTTTCTGCCTAGATTAGTATTAGCTGGCTTTTATCCATTGATACTGATGCTTGAAACTGAATGTAATTCTGTAAAGTTTCATTCTACCAGAACTTTATCTTGAAATTGGGCATTACGGAGGGTCCTGACAAATAGGATAATAAAGATCAACAAAGTGTTTATGTGAACTTGGTCCCTGCTGGAACTTTTAGGCAAAGTGTGGACCATTTGAATTCCCGTAATTATGAATAAAGGATTCACATGGCCCACATCCAGGGATTTGTGGTCTTGTGACTCATGGTTGCAAAAAACTAAACCCCATTTCACTAGTTAAAGCCATCACATTGGGAAAAATAATAATTTATGGTTAGAGTTTAGGAGCCTCCCTCTTTTAATTTCCTCCACCTGCGTCTAAGTTTCTTGCGGCTTGAGATCAGACTTTATTTCGTATACATGTAATTTCATATCTTTCAGGCCTAATTTCTAACCATGTCATGTCCCATCACGTTTCTGATTCTAGGAAGTCAAACGTGCAGTGACCATTTTTGGCACCCATTCTTCATCTTGGCCCCTTTTCTGGTCACAAGGTATCCCACACATTCCAAGCTAAAGCCAGAGGTCGCCACTGAACAGTCAAAGGGATCTGGTTCCTTAAGAACCGTAAGGAGTGGGAAGGGAGGCTGTTTTAGAAACAGACCAGGAAGTGGCTAATTCAGACACTGGTTAGGCAAACAGACATCAGTTAACTGGCAGGAAAACGCAGAGCCAAGCTGGAACCTCAAGCTGAAACCATGGTTTCAAGTGACTATTTTTCACTCTCTGAAATCACATCCTTAGAGAAGTTCTTCTTTCCATCAGAGCCAAGGCTAATGACCCCTGCCAGGGCCTTGTAAATCATTCTCTTACCCCAACAATGAAGCCTGCGGTTTATTTCTCCACTTGCCATTCATGAGCTACAGGAAACCCGACTCCAAGCTGACTCACTGGGGTCATCCCTCTTTGCAGGGGTACAATTAGGTGAGAGCTGCCACTTGACCTGGCAACTGGGTTGGCCAGGGGCTCCTGCTGCTGTTAATGGAAGAAGAGGGAAGGCAGGCATCATTGAAGGAGACTTGGCCAAAGCCTGAGGTGGCCCTTTAAGGGGCCTGGGGGTCATACGCTTACTGTTGGGTTCCCCTCTGACCCGGATCTGCCGTGTGGCCTTGAGGAAGCCCCGGGAGCCTTCTGTGCTCAGGTCCTTCATCTGTAAGTTTCCACTGGTGCTGCTGTTTACACCTATTCATTTAAACCAGGGACCCAGCGACCACCCTGTTGGTTTCTCTTCAAAAAGATGTGGTCTTTTCTGTGTAAATTGTGTTCTGTTTCCCAAATACAACGGGAATCAGTTTTATGGTTTGGATAATTGGATTTACTGGTTCATTACAGTTTCAAAGTAGAACAGGTCACATAAAACTCCTACAGATTATCTCCCCGAGGCTGGCAGAACTGGTGGCAAAGAGGCGGCACTTTCCTCTTCTAGGATTTAATGTGAACGTACATGTTATGTGGCACTGGAGGGATTCGTGCGCCGCCAAGAGCTCAAGTGTCAGAGGAGAGAGCGGAGGGGGCCTGCTGACGCCATGGCTCGGGGTTTCCTGCATCCGAGCCCTTGATCTATTACCCCTCAGCCTGCTGGCTGCCTTCCCTCCTGCTGTGCCCAGCCAAACCTTATCCATCTTTCAAGGCTTCCAAAGCCTCCGCCATGTTGCTTTGCTCAGTCCTTGCCCTCACTCTCCTAGCCAGGAGGGGCCCTGTCCTCGCGTCCCCCCATAAGCACTACCTTGTTAGAACACGCTGCTTTGTACCATGGATGTCCGTGCCTCTGTTTCATTCTCTTTCTCCAGAAGGGTGTCCCATCGTTTATAACGCTGTACCCCATCGTACAGTTCCCCCAAGACCTTGCCCACGGTGGGCAAATGGAGGGCTTTGGGAGTGGGGATTCACTGACTGGGTTCCGTTTCCTTCCTCTTTTGCATGTCATGAACCCTCACCCTATCTGCACTGTTCCTGGATAGGTTCATTTGTTCAACCACTTCACTGAGCCCTGTGCACCCGGACCTCTCTTCAGAAATGAGCGAATGATTTCCCCAGATCCTGGGAGCTCTGCTGGCAGGAAGCGCTCAGCTGTCAGCCCACTACACTATTGCCGAGCTAAGCAGAGCCCCTCCTCCAAGGTCGTGCCCCCTTCCTAGGGTGAGCCCCATGAGTGATTGACCTACATGGGTTTCTAAAGTCCCAGGCCCTGGGTACAACTCCGAAGGGCCATCCTTGGAATTGGCTGAGGACTTATTAAGGCTGTATCATCCCCCAGCTTCTCCCTCTGCCCAATTTTGTCTCCTTCCCTTCCCTTTATAGCTCTTGATCCCAAGAGCACGCCCTGATGGAAGTCATGCACACTAAACCCTGTCTCAGAGTCTCCTTCCCAGGAAATCTAAGCTGCAACAGTGCCTCCTGTGCACCAGACACTCTTCTAGTTGGGGGTTAAAGTGGTGAACAAGACCGGATCCCTGCCCCGTGGAACATTCCTTCTGCTGGGAGGAGACGGACGATGAACAAATGCACATGTAATAAGGTAAAGCTGACAGAATGAGGGAGTTGGGAAGTGACTCAGGAAGTGGAGGATGGATGCTGTTCTTCACGAAGAGGTTCGCTGAGAAAGCTTCACTGATGAGTAACAACCTGGATAAAATAAGGAAGAGTGACGTGGGGATATTTCGGGAAAGAGTATTGTAGGCAGTTGGAATAGCAATTTCAAAGACATTAGGCCGAAGAAACAGGGAGAAGGATGATAGCAAATGAGGACCCAGAGGCTCAGATAATGTAGGGCTTGGTCATCGATTGTAAGGTTTTGGATTTTATCCCACATGAGGTGGGAAGCCATTGGAAGTTATGAATAGGGTCACATAGAATTTGTGTGAGCTGACCTTAAAGAATCACTCTGGATAAAAAGAAAGAATAGATTGGCTGGGGGCAGGGGTGGGAGGTGAAGCAAAAAAAAAAGAAGAAGCAGGGAGACCGGTCAGAAGTCCCAGAGAGAGGTGATGGTAGTTTGGGCAATTACGGTAATGGAGATGGTGAGAGGGTGTTGACTGGGTGGGGAGTGGTACAGGGATGCGGTGGAGGAAGACCATAGAGTGTAACTTACATTATTGTAAATGTTCTATTTTCTGTACTGGGTGGTGTGTTCATATTTATTATAGCATTTAAATCAATCAATCAGTTAATCAATCAATTTAAAGAAGGCCAAGCATTGATAAAAAAACAAGTGTGTTGTCAACAAAAGTTTTAATTAATTCATTTCTATGCACCTGACATTAAAAGAAGAGAGATAGAAGGATGTTTATTCAAAATCTAAGAGGAGATACGAGTCTCAGATTCAGAGCCTGGAAATGAATTTGAGCATATAGGGTGTAAAGTGTGGGAATGAGTGTGATAGAAAAGAGACGTCTGAGGGCAGAGACTGGAACATTCCGACACTAAGAAGTTGGAGAGCAGAGTGGGAACCAGCAAATGTGACTGAGAAAGAGAGGCCAGTGAGGACAAAGAGAAGGAAGGGTGATTCTCTGGGTCAGATGAACGCTTGAATGGTCAAGTCATGAGGTCTAAGAACTGGATTTGGCAAAACGGAGGTCATCGGTGATCTCAGAGTTTCAGCAGACTGGTAAAGATGAAGGCACAACAGGAGTGAGATCACAAGAGACTGAGAGGCTAGAAAATTAAACAGCAAGCATATAGGTGATGCTCTTGTGGACTTTTCTATAAAAGGGTGCAGAAGAACGGAACGGTAGTTGAAAAGATGTACAGTCAAGAGAGGGACAGTTTAAGATGAGGGATATTACTCATTCTTCAGGAAGTATTTATTGAGCACCTACTAAGTGTACAGCATAGAATGATGCATTGGGAAAACTGCAGTCCACTCCTCTGGCAGATGCTTCGGTTGCCCACGGCCACCTAAAGTCAGTTCTGTTTGACAGTTCTATGCAGGTTGCCAGCACCCAAGCACACAGCAGAGTACCTCTGAACTTTTCTGCCCCAGTGATTTCTCCTAAACTAATCTGAATTCTGATGGGAATTATTCTGATGATGCAGGAGAGAGAAGAGTCAACTTTGGGAGCAAAATCTTGAGTAGGCAGAAGCGGGTGGGATGCAGTGCACAATTGGGAGAATCAGATGTAGACAGAAGCTGGGACGAGCTGTCCTTTGTGGTAAGTGGGAAGGAGCAAATATGGGTAAGGTTGCAAGGGGGTGGTTAACTTTGTTGTGGGAGCATATGGATATTCTTCTCAGATTAATTCCACTTTTTCAGTGAAGCAAGTATCAAGGCTAACAGCTGAGTATTGCAGTAAAAGGGTTTAAGGTCTGAGGGAACAGGACAAAGTGTGGAATACTCGTCCATAACAATCACTGCACATGCTACGTGCCAGGCAGTATTCTAGGCTCGTGGGATATACCAGTGAACAGAACAGGAATCCTTGCTCATGTAGAGCTCACACTCCAGTGAATTTCCTAGAGAAATGTATTCATATTACCAGGCAGCACTTAGGACCCACTTAAGATTTAGAATCAAGGCTATAGATGAAAGTGGTCACATGATTTAGTATTGAGCAGTTGCTTGAGGGCACTGTTGAATGTTCAGTATAGATAAAGAAAAACTTTCCCTCTATCCTCTTATGTTCAATACCTGGATCCTGCAAATTAAACTGACAAAAGACAGACTGACAGGAGAAAGGTTGATTTTGCATGCACATGGGGTCTTCACATAAAAGAAGTGAAAACCCAAAGAAGAGGTTAGACCCAAGGGCTTACATATACCACTTTAACTGCTGAATTGTAGAGAAGTGATTAGACAAAGGAAGGGAATGGTTTGGGCTTTTAGCGGTAGTAAATTGTGGGAAGGTGGCTAGGAAAAGTATGGTAAATGAAGGTTATTTAGTAAGGTTTGTTACGCAGACACAAGTCAGTGCTGTCTCCAGTGATAAGAGTCATCTCTGGTGATTAAAATTGTTCCCCTCTCTGTGGTGCTGGAGAGGGAGAAACCTTCATAAATGGAAATTTATGCTCCGTTTTCAGGCAGTAGGGGGAGGGCAGAGAGTTTCTCCTAGGTCTGCTATTTCTTAATTGCCTTCAGCTCAAAATAATCCTTCAGCCAAAGTGGCATATTTCGGGGTGGCACATTATGATCCCCTTCATGAGATAAGGAGGTCACAATTTCTAACAGAGCAGTGTCTGGAAAATATCAAGTAGAAATAGAAAAATTAAACATAAAAACTAACAGTTTAAAAAAAATCTGTCTAAAACTGAAGAAAGCCCAGCTTTATTTATGAATCCACCTCCTAGTCCTGTTAGAGCAGGCAGATAGCTAGATATGAGCAGAGAAATGGGGACGCAGACCAAATGGTAGGAATTGGGTTTAAAAAAAGGGGGCATGAGCCAAATGCAGGAAACCATACATCATGTAAACAACAGGGGTCCCTGGGCCAACAGAGAAAAGCCAGAACCTTGGGACTGGTAAGAAATCATACATTTTGGGAGGCCCACAAAGAAAGGTGGGAAAAGGCAGGAATCTCCATTGTCCGAATGTAACCTGTTGCTCATTATGCCTTCATTACAATAAAATTAGCCTTGCAGATTAGAAGTACCCATCATGCACCGACGCCATGACACTTATGATCCTGACTAAAGGACAAAAATCCCTCCTTCTTCCCAGAAGGTGGAGCTGAGATGAGAATACAACCCCAAACCCTTCCCTCCCCAACAAATATTCCGCCCATTCATTTTGACACCCTATGTAACCAACTTGCCAAAGAAGCTCAGGGCAGCTGCTCACCTGAGCCCACCCGCTCTCTCCTTAAAAGCAGGCTATCTATCCCTTAATAATCCCCACTTTACTCTCTTGACCTCCATGTTTCCTCTCTGAATTCTTTCTGCCACGAGACAAGAACCTACTCGCCGGGACAGTCCCACAATTCTTTACATCTCTGTTGCCACTGCTCTAGTTTAAGCTCTCAGTTCTCGGCTGGACTATTTCAATAGCCTCTTAACTTATTTCTCTTTTCCATTATTTTCTACCTTGACGTCAGTCTATTAAACCTTGTTAGATTACTTTTCCATAAATATAACTGTCAATGTGTCACTCTCCCTCTCAGAAGCCCAAATGGCTTCTCATTCCCTACAGGATAAAGTCTAAACTTATTTTTATTTCCCATGCTCTTTTCAGTCTGATTGCCCCAAATGCCCTTGCCATTCGAGTGTCCCCATATTCCCTTACCTGAATATCCTGCTCCATTTAGGCTAGTTGACTTGATGACCCTTGACCATGGCTGGCTCCTGACATGCGTCACACTCTTCACTTGGAACATACAACCCTCCTGCCTGTCTTAACGTACTTCTCCATACTTCATGGACTGCTCCAGCAGCATCTCTCCCCGCACCGCCACCCCGACCCCTGCCCCACCTAATACTGCTACTCGTTTACATTACCCTTTTAGCTCCTGCATGTCTGAAATTGATATTTATCATTTATGCATCTATTTCTCACCTCCCCCTCCTCCCCCAGCTAGATTATAAGCTCTTAGCAAGCAGAAGCCATGCCCTTTGCTTCTCTGTCTGATCCTCAGCGCTTTTGCACTTGGAAAGTCGACACTTTTTCAGCATTTAATTTCATATGCTGACTCCAAGACAAAAAGCATTCCATCAGGGAGCCCTCATGCGACACCTCTGATTGGTGGTTCCAATTACAGGAAGCTCACACGGGAAGCCACCTCCCATTTGTTTTCACTCCATTTAGGAAATGCTTTGTGTTAATTCAACATTTGGTCCTATGACCCATTAAGTAAAGCTACTTTGAAAGCAATTTAATTAAAACCCTGGGATTTTGCAAGATTGCCAAAAATTCGGGCTCTCTAGGCAGAACCATGGCTTATAAAATGCAACCTTTTCAGATAAACAGCATAGCAGTGGAGAAGCCCAGCAACTCAGGCTTGTTCGAAGATGAAATCCTGAGAAGTTTCTTGTATGTTGGTTGAGCTCACTTGGCTGGTGGACAGATTTTGCAAATGTAGCTGTCACAAAGCTGCAACATGAAAAACACAGCCTCCTCTTCCCCATATACACAGACACATACACCCTCTTCTTCTTTGCCTAAATAAATGTAACAGCAACCTGGGTATGCCAGCACAGCCCCAGCAATTACAGAGAAAAATAGCAATTACTACTTTGTAGCATCTGAAGTTCTTCACTCCCCAGATGAGAAGTCACCCTGTTTGAAGCCGTCTTTTCTGCACTGAGAACTGTCATGTTCCCAGCAAAGATTAATTGAGAGCTTATAATTCACCAGAGGCAAATGAGGTTACAGCAAACAATACAAAGAAAAATAAGGCCTGGGTTCTTCCCTCTAGGAGTTTACAATCTACTAACAGGAGACAGGTAATGTAAGGTTACTAAATTCAAGGCTCAGGAGCCAGGAGACATGTGGACATTGGGAACAGTGATGATAAGGGATACGCCGGTGGAAGGAGAAAGGACAGGTCAAGAGAGACTTCAGAAAGGATGCCTTAAAAGATGCTCAGTTGTTTGGCATTTCCTCAAGAAGTTTAAACATAAAATTATCATCTAACTCAGCAATTTCTCTCCTATATGTATTCCATCCCAAAACTGAAGACAGGTACAAATACAACCTTGTACTCAAATATTTATAGCAGCACTATTCACAAAGACGGAAACAACTGAAATATCCACCAATGAATGAATGGATAAGCCAAATGTGGTATATCCATGCAATGGAACATTATTTGTCCTTAAAATGGGATGCCATGCTGATATATGCTACAGTGCGGATGAACCTGGAAAACATAATGCTAAGTGAACAAAGCCAGACACAGAGGCCACAGATTGCATGATTCAGTGTGTACGAAATATCTAGAATAAGCAAATCCATAGAGACAGAGAGCAGATTAGTAGTTGCCAGGAGAGGGAGAAGGTGAAATTGGGGAGTAACTGCTTAAGGGGCACAGTGTTTCATTTTGAGGTGATGAAAATGTTCTGGAAATAGTGATAATGGTTGCACAGCACTGTGCAGGTACAAAATGTCACTGGATTGTACACTTTAAAATGGTTAATGTAGTAGACCTGGTGGTGACTTCAAGAGCTTCGATGTGATTGGTGCCAATAGTATTTCTCAGTCATTGTGACAATCAAAAGTGCCCCTACACATTTCCAACCCCCATCCCAGGTTTTTTTTTTCCCCCATTCCTTTCCTTCTTTGCTATTCTGCAACATTCAGTCTTTCAATAATTCATTCAAGAAATATTTAAGAGCTTACCAAGCACCATCATGGTTCGAGGCTTTAGCAAAACCAAGACAAATAAGAGCCTGAAGCCCTCTTTCCCTTAGCTCCCATCACACCTCATCAGCTTCATCTCATAAGTGTTCAATTGTTCCTGGCACCAAAATACAAAGACTCAAAAAACTAGAAATTTCTCTCATACCCCACAGCTCATCCATCAGCAAGTTATGTCATTTCTACCTTCATAACACGTCAGGTTTGCCCCTTCCTCACCGTGTCCACTGCTGCCATCCACGTCTCAGCCTCCACAGCCTACCTGGGATGACCTTGGTCCCTCCAGCTCATCCCCAGGACCACACTGGTTCTCTGCAGTCCGCAGCAGGCAAAGTGATCTTTCCAAAAAAGCAAGTCAGATCGCGCCACTCTCCTACTCAAAGCCTCCAATGAGCTCCCCACACACCATAGAATCAACTTTAAAATCCTTGCCACCACCTGCTCCTGTTTGCTCCTGTGCCCTCACCTCTGATTTCTCACCCCTGCCTCACTCGGCTCCAGCCCCGCCGGACCCTGGCGCCGCAGCCACTCCCCAAACACACGGGGCCATTTCGAAGCTCATAGCCTTCACACGTCATGTTCCTATGCCTGCGATGCTCTTCCTCTTGACTTCCTGGGGCCACATCCCCCTCTCAGGTGCCCACTGACTGTCATTTTCCAAGAGGCTTTTCCTCATGATTCAGTTCAAAAGCGCTGCCCCTACTTTTCTCCCACCTCCTTTCACCCTCCACCTCCAAACCCCATCCCTCTCAAGCCCTTATTCTGCTTTATTTTCTCCATGGGACCATTTAAAACCATTTTGTTTCTGTGTTTGTCTATCTACATATTCTTTTACATTAGAACATAAGCGCCCAGAAGGTGACTTTTGACCTCAGGTCACGGAGAAGCACGTGGTAGCAGCTCCAGCGTGCAGACTGTCTTCCTCGTTTTCCAAAGGGCCATCTCAGCCACCTTTGGTTCTCTGCACGCCCTCTTGGTCATCTCTATTTCCATGGCTCAGTTTCTCAAAGTGTGATTAGTGCACCAACCTCACCCAGAACCTCTGGGATGCTGCTTGAAAAGTACGAATTCCCAGGAGCAAACCTAAACCCTACTGAATCTTTACACCCAAGGGTGGAGCCTGGAATCTGCACTGATACTTAAGCTCTCCAGGTAATTCTTGTGTTTGATAAGCTTGAAAACCACTAGTCTATAATTTCAACAATAGCCTGCACTGATTTTCAAATCTGTGTTTCCACTTCTTGTTTCTAAAGTTTTCCCAAGGCTAGTAGATTCTGCTTCCTTGGCACCTCTCAAATCTGCGTGCTCTGTACACACCAGCTTCATTTGGTTCAAGCACCTCAACCTCATTTAAATCGTTACAGTCGTTGTTGGGCTAGCATCTGTCTGCTTTCTAAACCACTCGGCTAAACCATGTCACTTCCCCTTTCTAAAACCACCAATGGTTTTCAATTTCCCTCCTCTTGGGGCCCCTTCCCATCACTTCTTAAATTCTGTTTCTCGAAGAAGTGCTAGTTTATGCACCAATTTCTCCAGGAAACTTCTTCTGTCTCAGCTGAATGTTTTCTTCCCTTTCTTTGTTGCCCAAAGAACCCTGTCATCTCTTACGGTATTTACTCATTTTACCGTCAGTAGAGTTATTTATTTATCTGCTTTATTTCCTGTAATTCATCAGTTCCTTGAGTGCAGGAAATGTAAATTATTCATATTTGTTTACTCCAGAGGACTCAGTCCAATGGTTGATATTCAATAAATGTTTGTTGAGTGAATGGTTGAGCTTGTGTTTGGTTCAAAATATACTTTATCATTCTATTTTTTTTTTCTCTTCCAGTAGTTAAAAAAAGAAACCCAAGATAGTAATTCAAGAAATTTGGATCATTCATTTCTGCTAAAAGAAAAACACAGCCAAATACTGACATCCATTTGTGATAATGATCAATTTAGATATTATAATGAAATTCAAAAATTCATTATAATCAAGGAACATAAAACCATTTACTAATTATAACAAAGAGCAAAGAAAAAACACCTCTGAGCTCTCAATCATGGTCACAAAACAGGACTCTAAATTAATGCAAAGACAATCAGTCTGTGGTGAATATTCAATTTAGAGAATAAACAGAAGAGTGAGGAGAATCGACATTCACAACTCCACCTTTCAAGATAACTTTTCCTTGTTCCCCAGTTTGGAATAATTTTGCCTTCTCTTAGGCAGATGTAAAGCTTGGATGAACTGTGAGTAGCTGGGACCAGTGCCCACGGTCGTCCCCACCACTGCAGGTCTGTTTCTTCTGCTAGGCTGAGGGAGACATGTCCGTGGCATCAAAGCAGAGAACCCAGCCAGAATGGATTTTTTTTCCCCAAGAAAATGATGCTATCTATGAGGTTAAATATATCAAAATAAAGTTTTTAATGGTCCTCTCATATTTTGGGTTAAATGGCTCTTCGGATCTAGCGTGGTAACTAACCATAGAACTTTAATGATTTGGACAAATACATGTTGAATTTCTATCAACAGATCAACTTTTGAAACATCTTCTTTCTCCATTTTTAGCAGCCATAAAAAGTTATCTCTTTTCTTCACTTTGTCCTACTGACCTTGCCAAATGTCTCCAGGTCCGTGGCTCTAGTGGCCTCTGTCCTGCGCGTATAGAAATAATCCCTTTGCTGAATCACACCTGAAACCCCAAGCTAGTGGTATTACTTAGAAAGTAAGAAGAATAAAACAAAAATGAAACTACCTACAATGAGACATTGAAGAGAGTTTTTGAAATGTTCTTTCTGTTGAAATGTTCTTTCTGAGATTTATTGTGATTATATTCTATTCATTTGTGCAAAGAACAATTTATTTCTCACACAATTCACCCCAAACCTATACTATTGTTCTTGCCTGCCCAGAAATCATAGACTCCCAAGGTTGGGGGAGCCTTGGAGGTCATCTGGTCCAATACCCTCATTTGGCCCACAAGCACAATGAAATTGTTAGTTTTATCTTTATCATAAATTCTGCATGCCACAATGCTCAGAATGCTTTCTATGCGTTCCAAACGGAACCTACTGGGTTTTATATTAAACCGGCTCTGTTTATAAAACTTCAAGGAGAAATTAATTCAAGACAGAAAATAATATCAGAATCAATTCTATAAAGTGGAATTCTGGAAAGAAAAGACCACAGACTCAAAATTTTAAATTAAGACTCTGCATGAATAAATAGGAGAGTCACTTAACAGCAGTGGCTTAACTCCCAGACTCCTTGGCACTTTGGAGATAATGCTTATTCTTTCATCTAACTTTTTGGAAACTAGTTTACTAATTTAAGCAAACAGCCAGAGGCCTCTTTATAAGATCTGTCTTTGTGTTTAGGGATCTCTTTGTCCAGAAACTTCTTCCTCCACTCCTGCCCCACAATTTTGGAATTTCTTCTGGCCCAGGAAAGCTGTGAGCAGGAGTATCTGGTAACACAGGGGAATTGTCTTTTTGAGTCTCTCGTGATACAGGAGGGTTCTGGGTGCTCCTGCAGAAGATGAGTGGAGCCTTCATTAGGTGGTGGAGAAGATGAGGAACCAGAGGAAGGTGGTAGAAAAGCAAGTGTGCTCCACATGGATGCAGACAGAAAGAAAACTACTGAAATGATAAAATAGCTTCCAGATCAAACTCATTCACTGACTCTTCAACGAGGTCAATTCCACCTTTATGTGAATTACATATTGAGATTCCTTGTAACATTTTGTTTTGAAAAAGAGTTGTATTAAAGGGTGTTCAAAAAGACTTGAAAACCATTGATCTATTTTGAGTCCCTCAATTTAAATCAATTGAAAGATATTAATGAAGCACCTGCTACATTTCGTGAATTATGCTGGTTTCTGGGTTTGTAAAGATGAATAAGACACACTTCCTGCTCTTCAGAAGTTTATCATCTTATGGGAAAGAAAGACTCATCCATCACCACAACAGATGATAAGAGATATGGGAACAGAGATGATGGAGCAATTAATTCAGCCTGAGAGAGCCGAAAAAGCTATAAAAATGGTAACATTTGAATTGGACTTCGAATAGGTTAGAAATTTGTCATGTGGACAAATAGGACAGGAGCTCTCAAAGGCAAGTATGCCTGGTGCTGTTGGAGTCAGATGCTTGCCAGCGTAGGTAGTGAGAATGTGCAAAGAACAATTTATTTGTTCTAGAGAGGGATGCTGGGGCCAGGCTGGGAGGTGCAGTGAGCAACGTGTTCTCACCAGTTGTTGGTATTATTGTTTTAAGAAGGGGCGTGAAAGGGCGCTTTAAATATGCAACTTTGGAAACAATATGGAGGGAGGAGTGGGAGGAAGCCCAGCTGATGGGCTGCAAAGAGTCTAATTGGAGAAGGATATGAGCCTGGACTCCCAGCAGGTCTGGATGGGAGAGGACAAGTGTTCACAGGTGAATTGGTTGTACTTGGTGATAACTGGGTGTGAAAGGTAAGGGAGAAAATGAACCAAACTGGAATCTTAACCCTAAGGCTATTTCTTGGGAATGGGGTGGGTATGGTTTGATTATTCTGTCTGCAAAGAATAGAAACTCAGCTTGAGTGAAGTGGTAAATGTATTAGCCTGACCATCCAAGTTTGAGTTAAGATACGGAACTTGAGGTGCAGCTGGGCACCTAGACCGAGAGAACTGGATACCAGTCTAAATTCGTTCTTTCTCTTGTTTTACACAGAGTCCTCATTTGTACTTCTTTCTGGGTAAATTTTTCCCCCTCATCTCTGCTTTATTTACTTTTAGCTTTTATTAAACTTTTTTAATATTGGAGGTACTGAGGACTGAATCCAAGACCTTGTGCATGCTAAGCACATGCTAAGTACGCCCTCTGCCACTGAGCTAACCCACCCATCCTCCGCTTCATGATAAAACAGCTTTGTCGAGGTCTCATTGACATCAAATGAATAGGACACATTTACACATTGAAAAGTTTTGAAATAGGTACCCACCCATAGAATCATCACCACAATCAAGACAGGGACCATGTCCACCATCCTACAATTTCCCCTATGCCTCTTTGTACCCCCCCCCCCCATTCTACCTCTCCTCACGCTCCTCGCCTCTTCCCAGCAATGGCTGATCTGATTTCTGACACTCTAGATTAGTTTGCATTTTCAAGGGTTTTGTATAAATGGAATCATATAGTAGGTACATATTTTTATCTGGCTTCTTTCACTCAGGTTGACTCCTGCTGTGTGTGTCTGCAGTTCATTCCTCTGTACTCCAGAGTAGTATTCCATCATCTCTGCCTTTTTTCCTGTGTTAATTTTATTCTTTCGCTGCCACCTGGCTATCTCATGGAGAAGGAAGCCCGGCCCACAGAAGTCACCAGTCTTACCTTTTATGGCTGCCTGATTCTCGTTCTGGCCCCAAGTTCAGAGATTTCTGAGCAGGGCTCTGACTGGCTTGTCTTGGGTCAGATACTCACCTCCGGGTCAAAGGACTGTGGTTGGGTGGGCAGGGGCACATGAAGAACATGGCGAAGCTACAGGGTTCTTCTGAATGTGTTTGAGTCCAGCCTTCAGCCCACATGGGAACATTCCTCTGACCTCCTTCCTTGCCTTACTTTTCAGGTTCATACTGAAATTGTAAAATCCATTATTCTAGGAGCCATTCCAAATGTATCAAATAATAAAGGTAAAAAATAAATCCTAAAAGGGAAGCTCCTGTATAAATCAGAGAAGAGAAGACCTTTCTAACTATGATATAAAATCTAGAAGGCATAACGTAAAAGATTTAAAAATTAAATTCCATAAAAATCAAAGTCATTGCTTGGCAAAATCTCCTTGAGCAAAGAATAAAGACAAATGGAAACTGGGAGCAAATTGTCTATAACTCAATTCACAGACAAAGTTTAATGTCTTTAATATTCTAAGAGCTCCTATAGATCGATAAGAAAAAACCCAATTACCCAGAAAAAAATTGGGCAAAGAATGTAAAGAAACAGTTCACAAATAAAGGAAATACAATAGCTTTTAAATACACAGAGAGCCAGCCTCCCTTACATTGAGAACAACACAAATTCAAACTATGAGATGCCATTTTTGCTATCAAATTATTAAAACTCCAAGTGTATTAAAAGGAAACAGGAATGGGCATTCTTCTACACTGCTACTGTAAATGCCAATTAGTGTCACCCATTGGTGAGCAATTTAGCAATAAACCATCAGAACTGGTTATTCATTGCAGTACTGTTTTCTGTCATAAGAAATTGGCAACAACCCAAATGTCCACCAATTAGAGATTGGTTAAACACATTTTGATACAGCTATCCAACAGAATACTGTTGTAGTTGTGAAAAGAGAATGAAGGCCTTTCTTATGAACAAAAAATATCCAAGATGAATCCTCCTACATTGTTGGTGGGGATGTAGTTTGGTGCAGCCACTATGGAAAACAGTATGTAGATTCCTTAAAAAGCTGAAAATAGACTTACCATATGATCCAGCAATCCCACTCTTGGGCATATATCTGGAGGGAACTCTAATAATTTGAAAAGATACATGCACCCCAATGTTCATAGCAGCACTATTTACAATAGCTAGGACATAGAAGCAACTTAAATATCCATTGACAGATGACTGGATAAAGAAGTTGTGGTATGTATATACAGTGGAGTACTATTCAACCATAAAGAAGTATAAAATAATGCCATTTACAGAAACATGGTTGAACCTGGAGATCGTCATACTAAGTGAAGTAAGTCAGAAAGAGAAAGAAAAGTACCATATGATATCACTTAAATGTGAAATCTTAAAAAAGGACACAAATGAACTTATTTACAGAACAGAAACAGACTCACAGATATAGAAAACAAACTTACGGCTTCCAAGGGGAAAAGGGGTAGGGAGGGATAAATTGGGAGTTCGGAATTTGTAGATACTAACTATTATATATAAAATAGATAAAAAGATCCTACTGTAAAGCAGAGGGAACTATATTCACTATCTTGTAATAGCCTATAATGAAAAAGAAGGTGAAAAGGAATATATATGTATACATAACCGAATCACTATACTGTACATGAGAAATTAACACATTGTAAATCAACTATGTGTGAATTAAAAAAAAACTTAAAAAAAAGATTTCCAAGATGGATTATAAAGTGAAAAAAAGTAAGATGCAGAATAAAAGAGCATAGCATGCTCTCGTTTGTGTAGGAAGGAGGAGATGGCATTGTTAATTTGTATTTGCTTGTGTACATATTTAAATCTCTGGAAGAATCCAAAGGAAACATTAACATGGTTACTGGTTTGCGAAGATGAAGAGACACTGGACACATGGTGAACAAGGATAAAAAACAGACATTTATGTATGTATATTTATTTAATTTTGAATCATATAAATGGATTATCTCCCTAAAATGTTACATGATTTTTGAAAATTTCTATTGCTTGTCTTAAATTGAACTAAGTCATTTTCTTTTAAGCTTTGGTTCAAGAAAAGTTTAACTCTCAGGTTGCCTTAGTTTAGCAAATCGGCATGTTTAGGTTTAGCATCATGATTTTGCTTTAAGTCCTTGATCCCTACGTACCTAGATACACAGATACACATGTTCACACACACACTGGCACAGACATTCCTGGACACCCATCCAGATCAGCATAAGATCCACGCAGAGGACTGAGCACACACACAGAACTCCAACAAAACAGAGTTGAGTGAGTGGGCTTCTCTGTGGAGGAAGAATACAGAGTCTGAGGGAAAATGATTTGGGAGGTAACTGAAGCGGGAAAGAGAAAGCAAATGAATTGTTATTTGAAGATTTAGAAAACACCATTTCAATCAAGGAGTGTTTATGATTTTCCTTAGAACCTCCTCTACACCATCAAAATTGCCCCTGATCAGACAGCACCGATAACCTGTCCTAATGTAAAGCTCCTACTATGTGCAAGGCATTCTTAGATGCCGAGGATACAGATGGGATGAAATCTGGGTCCTCCACTCCAAGAACTCGCAATCTATGGGGGTGGGGGTAGGGCCCTATCAGTCCCTTAAGGACATAGAGATACCATTGGGGTAAGAATCCTTTCCTACATTTCCTGGTCGCCAGATGTAAGCGCAAGTTGCAAAACCAGGCAGCTTGGAAAGGAAAAACCAGCCAGTCACGCCTGTGCTCACAACGCCCTTGTTATTGTTCTGAGTGGAAGGCAGAAGATCGAGGAGCAGAGAAATGGCAGATAAAGCCTTTTAACTCACTGGCAATTAATTCTTGCACTCACTTTAAATTAAAGTGTTCCAAAAAAATTAAAATGTTCAGCCTTTCACAGTCACTCATCAACAACTGTTAACATCAGTGTTTTTTTCAGCTTTTAGATGGCTCTGAGTATAAACAGCCCATTACCTTGCCATGAAAGATAAACTGTAGAACCTTGATTAAGCAGAAAGCCCTGGGACTGAACTTTACTGCTTCATTGATTCTTCTTTTTGGAGACCTAGCCAGAAAACATTTTTTAAAAAAAGCTTTAGCATTCATTCATTCATTCATTCATCCATCCCATTAATTAATCAACATAATGTAGTAGAGTGGTGAAGAGCAATCTCTGGAGCCAGGCTGCCTGGATGTAATCACAGCTCCATCACTTGGCTACCTTGGGCAGCTTGCTTACCCTCTCTGTGCTTCTGTCTACTCATCGGTGAATAGAGATGATGCAGCATATCATACAGCATATTCTATATAGTATAAATATACTATACCTTATAGCATATTTATGAAAATTGGATATATTAAAATATACTATACCTCATAGCATATTTATGAAAATTGGATATATTAACATATATCAAGTCCAAAGGATAGTGCCTACTATACTGTAGGTGCTACATAACCTGCACAATATTATTATTATTACCGTTGATCACTCCCAACTCGTATTCTAGATTCAAGAGTATAACTTGAGCAGGTCCTTTCTTTCTGTGAGAATGGATCCAAGCACGGTCTCGGATTTCCAACAGAATACATTCAAAACACAAACCAGCTTTCATGTGGCCTCCCCAGTTCCTGACCCTCGATGGGGAGGAGGGGAGGACCCCAGGCCAAAGAAGAAAGTTGAAGTTACAGTTTCTTAGTCAATCACACACAAACACTTTAAACACATCATTGACATCTGTCTTATTCCATCCTAACCAACACCTAACCTATTCTGTTACAAGAAAATTGCATTCGTTTTATGACCAAGATGTAACAGGCCTTAATTCCTTTGGGGGATATTTGGGTAAACAAAGAAAAGAAGTTTTGCTACAAAATGGGACTTACCTGGGGGGGCTCTAGGTGCTAATGAAAGAGGATGATTCCTCCTAGTTAACAGTTGACTCCTCTCCTACAGAGTCCTTGGCTGGACATACTCCTCACTGCTGCTCTGGCCACCCCTCAGTCTGGCATGTGCTCTTTGCTTTTTCTAAACACTTCTCCTTTCTAATTCCCCACACTCGGCCTCCGTCACCTGACTAATTTTCACTCACTTCTCAGATCTCAGTTTAGATTCTACTTCCTTTGGGAAGCTTCTCTTGCCCCTCAAGAATGAATTAAATGTCCTTCTTGTATCTTCCCAATGGAGGAACCACGTTCAGTAGAGCAGTTGTGTACCACAGAACCCTAACAAAGACCACTGACATTAGAGACTATGTGTTGCACAGTGCACAACCTGCACAACTGTTTGTGGCTGCCCCACTCGTATACTCTGTCTATACTCCCTCCAGAGTAGCAACTGCCCTTAAATGGTAAGTACCTGTTTACTCATGACTGGAAGTTTCTTGAGGAATAGGATCTTGTCTTGAGCTCTTTTATATCCCCAGGGCCTCAAACTGATCTTGGCACTTAGTAAGGACTCAATAAATGCTTGTTAAATTAACTTGCAAATAACTTTTTAAAATCATTAAACCCACATATACCTCAGACAATATATTATCACTGCTTCCTGTTTCCTTTTCACCTTGTTCTGCTCTTTCCCTGTATCCAGCTACCCATCAGGCAAACCTTGCACCTGGGCCCTGTCAACACCTGCTGTTCTATCACAGAGCAGAGAAAGCCTTCATGGCTGTATGACTTTCTTTGGGCTGCCATGACAAGGTACCACAAACTGGGTGACTTAAAATAACAGAAATTTACTGTCTCGCAGTTGTGGAGGCTACAAATTCAAAATCAAGGTGTTGGCAGTGCCATGCTCCCTCTAACACATGTAGGCATCACTCCAATCTCTGTCACCCTCATCACACGGCCATCTTCTCCCTGTGTGTCTCTGTGTCTTCATATGGTCATGTTATAAAGACACCTACTGTATTGAAATAGGGCTCATGGTAATGGCTTCATTTTACCTTGATTAGATCTGTAAAGACCCTATTTCCAAATAAGGTCACAGCCACATGTACTTGAGGTTAGAGCTTCAACATATATTTTGGGGAGAGACACAATTCCACCCATAACAAAGTATAGACAGTGGTTTTCAAACTTTATCATGCATCAGAATAACCTAGAGGATTTTTTTAATTGAAGTATAGTCTATTTACAATTTTGTGAAAAATTCCTAGTGTACAACATAACATTTCAGTCGTACATATACATACATATATTCATTTTCATATTCTTTTTCATCATAGGTTACTACAAGATATTGAATAGAGTTCCCTGTGCTGTACAGTATAAACTTGTTGTTTATCTGTTTTACATATAGTAGTTAGGATCTGCAAATCTCTATCTCCCAATTTAACCCTTCCTACCCCAAATGATTTGTTAAAATCTGGTTGCTGGGCCACATTTCCAGAGTTTCTGATTCAGGAGATCTGGGGTGGGGCCTAAGAATGTGCATTTCTAACAAGTTCCCATGTGATGTTATTGTCTGGGGTCCTGGTGGCAGACTTTGAGAACCACGAGTGTAGGACCTTGCAGTTCAAAACATGGTCCATGGACCAGCCACACAGCATCGCTAGGGAGCCTGTTAGAAATGGAGACACTCCCTCTGCTCACAACCTAGACCTACTGAATCAAAAGTCTCATTTTAACAAGTGATGTACTCCAGCACAAGCTGGAAAGTCAGTTGGCCCTGGCTACAGAGGCAAGCTTCTATGAGGTCAAGCCAGTAGGCACAGTCCTGGTCAAGTTGGCCTCCCCATAGATTCTCAAAGAGTCTCAATCGGCAACTGGCTCGCAGAAGAGGCCACATCTCTCCTATAGGACCCCACATCTACCCTCAAACCTGCCCAAGTTTGGGGGATACCAGGAAGTCATGCCTGAGATCATTTTCAGATGAGCATCTAAACTTTGGGTTGTACACATCACCTTTGCCACAGAGAAAATAGGGCTAACTCTGTGAAGCCAGGGAAACTTACACTCAGAGATGGTGACAGGCCAGAGGGAATTACAAGGCCTCCAGACGTACAAAAAAGCATATAAGAAAAATCTATTATGAGGCTCTTTTTTCTTGGACCCGTGCCTGATCTCTTGGTCTATCTTTTAGATAACTACTTATTTATTTTCATGGCTGCTCTAATTTGAGAAACAGGTTTGCTTTGTTGTGATAAGGTTTGTGCTTTAAAAGAGAGAGGAGAAAACAATACTGTCCCTGTGAGGTCCTCTAACTGTACCAAAAGACTGTGACATTCCGTCCAGTATAGTTCCCAGAGATACTGTTTGGGGCGAGATGTTCTGGCAAGAACATTTGTTCTGGCAAGCAATGATTTCAGTGGTTATTATCATGGTTTTCTAAATAAAGAACCAAGCCCTGGCCTGACCCTTGAATTCATAAAAAGGAAAGCTCTGGAATCCAAAGGTTTCCAATAACTCAGGCCCCACCTTTTTTCACTGGGCTGGGTCCAGGGCCTCCCCGCTGCTCTGAAGCTGTGCCAGCCAAAGTCATTTGCTGCTTACTTGTTCATCTGTACTCACTGAAGGCAATTTCCAAACCTATCCACCTCCTTAAGAGATGCTCCCAAAGTCAGTCCTTCTCAGGTGGAAACGTGACTTATAAGCAGTAGCAGAGAAGAGTTTCAGAGCTGACATCTGTCCTACAACTTAGCAACTTCGGTCTCTCCCTTTTATAGATGCAGAGGAAAGTGACTCAGATTGGCTTGCACAACGAGTCTGTGGCACAACCTGGTGTAAATTCCAGGGCCATGGTCACTTTCCAGCACTTTCCATGCCAGCCCTTCAGCCTGCCATCCCCCTCAGTGATGAACTGACTTTGAAATTAACCCTAAACTAATATCCCGCCATGTTGCTCCATGCTTGCATCCGTGTTCTCTGCTCCTAACCAACTGAAGACAGGAATGTTAGCCCCAAATTCTGTTTCCAGGACAGTGCAAAGCCAGGGAAACACCTGCTGCCCAAAAACCATGGAACAGGGGGCAGCATAACAGGACTGGCAATTCAGGAGCACATGGGAGTCACACAGTACCTGAACAGAACCAGCCTGTTGTACTAGGTTCTGTGGAAACTGGGAGCACAGGCCCCTTCTAACGAGGCAGCTAATACTCACCTCCCATAAATGGGATGCTTTGGACTGAGGGCCCAATGTTGTCATACATACCCATTTTTTAAGAGATGCTAGAATTTTATATGTGTTTCTTTTGCACTTAAAATATTGGCTCACATTTTTAAATGTCATTCAAAACACTGGCAGGCTATGCTCAGCTCAGCCCATGGGACAGCAATACAGCCAGACAGACCAGTGTGAATCCTGGCTCAGCTTCTCTCTCTGACCTCGGGCAAAACTCCTCTTTAACCTTCAGTTTCTTCATCCATAAAACAAGGAAAATATTGGTCATATTTCATAGCATTTTGGGGAAGATTAAGTGACATCATGTAGGTGAAGCACTCAGATGGCTGCCAGGTACATAATCAATAGTCAATAAAAGTGAGCACTGCCACTGATACAACACTGAATTATGATGCCCTGAACGTCCCTCATCAGAGCTCCATCCACAAAGCTTTCTAAAGGAAGCCAGCACACATCATCCTTCACCGCTAGCTCCTGGCACAATGTCCTCTGTGGCCCTGTGATCCCTGCTGAGCATCTTCTGTTAGCATGACACAGCACCCGTGCACGTCCCTGTGGCCTGTCTCTGTGGGGCTGGACAAACAGAAAAAGCAGACACTGTAGGTGGCTCAGACCACCCCTGGGAGTCCTGGAGGGCCAGGGTGTGGCAGGGGCCAGGGCATGTACAAAGGAAAGCATGACTCAGGCACAAGGCCCGGGGTGTTTGATGAAGAGATTGACAACCGTCTAGGAACAGATCAAGTTACCTGATGTAAAAATATGACATTTTTCACAAAACTAGAACAAATAATCCTAAAATTTATATGGAATCACAAAGGACCCTGAATTGTCAAACCATTACTGAAGAAAAAGAATGAAGCTGGAGGAATAACCTTCCCAGACTTCAGACAATACTACAGAGCTATAGTAATCAAAACGGCATGATATTGGAACAAAAACAGACATATGGACCAATGGAACAGAATAGAGAACCCACAAATAAACCCACAGATCCACAGTCAATTAATCTTCCACAAAGGAGGCAAGAATATACAATGGAGAAAAGACAGTCTCTTCAGCAAGTGGTGTTGGGAAAACTGGACAGCTGCATGTAAATCAGTGGAGGTAGAACACTCCCTCACACCACACACAAAAATAAACTCAAAATGGCTTAAAGACTTAAACATAAGACAAGATAATATAAGCCTCTTAGAAGAAAATATAGGCAAAACATTCTCTGACATAAATCTCAGCAATGTTCTCCTAGGGCAGTCTACCAGGCAATAGAAATAAAAGAAAAAATAAGAAATGGGACCTAATTAAACTTGTATGCTTTTGCACAGCAAAGGAAACCATAAGTAAAACAAAAAGACAACCAATGGAATGGGAGAAAACATTAACAAAAGATGAGACTGACAAGGGCTTAATTTCCAGACTATATAAACAGCTTATACAACTTAATAGCAAAAACACAAACAACCCAATCCAAAAATGGGCAGAAGACCTAAACAAGCAATTCTCCAGTGAAGGCATACAAATGGCTGATAGGCACATGAAAAAAATGCTCAATATCGCTATCAGAGAAATGCAAATTAAAGCTACAATGAGGTATCACCTCACACTAGTCACAATGGCCATCATTCAAAAGTTCACAAACAATAAATGCTGGAGAGGGTGTGGAGAAAAGGGAACCCTCCTACACTGTTGGTGGGAATGTAGTTTGGTGCAGCCATTATGGAAAACAGCATGGTGATTCCTAAAAAAACTAAAAATAGGCTTACCATATAATCCAGCAATCCCACTCCTATGTCCAGAGGGAACTCTAATTCAAAAAAAATACATGCATCCCAATGTTCATGGCAACACTATATACAATAGCCTAGACATGGAAACAACCTAAATGTCCATTGACAGATGACTAGATAAAGAAGTTGTGGTATATTTATATGATGGAATACTACTCAGCCATAAAAAAGAATAAAATAATGCCATTTGCCACAACAATGGATAGACCTGGAGACTGTCATTCTAAGTGAAGTAAGCCAGAAAGAGAAAGAAAATACTATATGATATCATTCATATGTGGAATTTAAAAAAAAAAAAGAAAAAGAAAAAAGAGGACACTAAGGAGCTCATCTAGAAAACAGAAACAGACTCACAGACATAGTAAACAACCTTATGGTTACTGGAGGAAAAGGGGTAGAAAGAATAAATTTGGGACTTTGAGATTTGCAAATGTTAATCACTGATTTCTTCTGTATAGCACAGGGAACTGTATTCAATATCTTGCAATAACCTTTAATGAAAAAGAATATGAAAATGAACATAAGTACATATATGCATGGCTGGGACATTATGCTGTACACAAGAAATTGACACATTGTAACTGACTATACTACAAAAAAAATTTTTTTAATAAATTGAAAGAAAATGTGGCCTCTGACCTGACAGAGTTTGGCTCTGTTCTCTCTCAGTCAGGCAGATGTGCAGGACACGGGGATCTGGCCTGCAGTGCCTGATGAGGGGCAGGAGGGCTTCAATGTTGTTGAAAACTCTTTGGGAAGCTGCCCAACTGGTGCTTTGGGTGTTACTTAAAATCCCAGCAAGGCTGGAAAGAAATTGAGAAAGAGAGATGCTAAACTGACAATGGGGCTTGGTATCTGGGGGTCTTAGTGACCTTGTGCAAATGCAGGCAAATTCGCCTCCGCTCACTGAAGTGTCATAGATGCATGTCTTCAGGGGATACCATAGCTGCTGAGACAAGCAGGGCTTCCAAGGGCGTGGTCCCCGGTGGGCACAGTTAGGATGGAAGAACATATGCATACTCAGGCAGGAGGGACCGAAACATGGAAAACAGCCTTGGTAGGATTAACTCTCTTCTGAAGACATTTAAAAAAAAAGTTATTTTCCTTAAACCAGAGGTCATTGAGATTATAAATAGCCCCCTAACTCTTGGGCAACAGGTAAGGCTTATTTTCAAGATGCACTGTTCTGTGGACCCTACTGTCTTGAATATTTTACAAATTCCTGATGTATTTGAATCCTGGCAAATGCTTCTTATTCTATAAATTCCAGTTCTCTTTACCGACATGGAAGCTAATAGACCAGGAGGAAGGGCTTAATATCTATGCAGTACCTAGTGTTCTTTTTTTTCTAGAAAATATAACATATACACCCTCCTTTTTTTTTTTTTCAAATCTAGTTCTTTTTTCAGTGTTCCAAAAGAATTCATTATTTACAGGAGTTACAGGGAAGCACGCTCTAGCATAGTGCTAAGAGGTGGTATCTTGTGGTTGTTCACTAGCCAGTTTTTTGGAGTCAGGCAGAATTGAGTTTCAAATCTTATCCCACCACTTCCTAGATGTGAACTTGGGCAAACCACTGAACCTTTCCAAGCTCAGTTTCCCACAGCAGTTATAAAATGAACCTATTATTAGTATCTACCTCAGACGATTGTTCTGAAAATCAAATGAGCTCATGGATATGAAGCATTTAGCTAGATCTGATGCATATTAAGTGCTAAATGAGTGGTAGCTATTGTTAAAATTTCCCCTCAATTTAACTTTTTTAAAAAAATCCACATTTCAAAAAACAGTTTTTCCTTAAAGTGAGGTATGCCTGTACTGAGGATATGCTTTAATTTCTGGAGGAAGAACACTGAAGAGAAGTTACGCCCACTACTCTGCACGGCTCGTGTTGTAGTGGGGCTTCCCCTAAAAGCCGGAGGGCTGAGCAGTAACAGGGAAGGTCTCAGAGCACTCCTGGGAGTTCCAGACCTGGACTGACCTTCAGGGTTTCCTGAGCTGGAACAAAGTGACAAGAGCTTTATACCCTGTACAGATCAATCACTGGATGTGGGCCACCATGAGACGGACTAACCTGGGTGGGGAGGCTCTCTGCAGGGGGCGCCAGCTGAAGGTCATCAGCAGATGGCATCCCAAGCACCTGGGACAGCCAGCCCTTCATTGAAAGGGAAGGGGCGCTTGGTGGCAAATCCCAGTTTCCACTACAGCTCAGTTGTACTGTTTTTGTCTTTTTTTTTTTTTTACCTGTACTTTTTTCTTCCAAATAGCTCTCAGCACTTCACAAACTAGCACATTTTCTCATCCATTTGCAGAAGGCTCTTGAGAAGTAAGATGCTCCCTGCCCTGCTCATGCCCGTTTTGCACATAATGAAAAGTGACACAGAATCACACACAGGTCCCCTGCCATTCAACCAGGGTTCTGCTACTGCGTTATTGCTTACTTCTTATTTTGCCACCGTACCCAGGTGCCATGAAGCCAAATCTGAACACTGTGTTGGTTTTGTTTCATGGAGAAGGATGACTTCTCAGGGCTCTGTCCCATTACAAAAGCATCATGAACTTTCTCAAGTATCTTCCACTCCCACATCGCAGTTCCTAATGGTGGGAGTGGACAAGGATGTCTCAAATCACTGCCAATCAAACAAACCAGGGGAGTCTGTGGGAGACAGAACTTCTTGCCCAGACACCCAGAAGCCAGGACTTTCCACACCTTTCACCTCACCCTGCTCCCTTAGCCATGTTAGGAACCTGTCTGGCTACCTCAAATCACAGTCAACACCAGGGACACCTTCACAAAAGAGTCAATTACATAGTCCAGGGTGAATCCCAAATGCAACCACTTGGGGAACATTCTTGATGTCTGGACATTTCTAAGTTGGCTTGACAGGTGTGTGATTTCTGGCTCTAGAAAAGTTGCAATTTCAGCACTCTTGGAGGATTTACCAATATATCGTCTTTTTTTCTTACAGGAGAAGTATTTGAAACATAGAGTGCATTAATTCCCATTGGAAGTCAACTGGTCCTCAGGGCTTTTTTTTTTTAACCTCTTGCTGTACATCAGGAAAGGGGCTCCTTGAGCCATCAGAATTTCCCAGATTCTCTCTTCAGACAAACACAAACAGAAAGAGAGCAGGGGTGGCTTATTTCAGACAAACAGGATTCATGTCAAAAAGCATTAAATGAGTCAAAGAAAAACATTTTATACTGAAAAAATGTACAATCTACAACAAAGATTTAATAGCTGAAATCTTTCTGTAACAATAACAAAGGATGCTAGAAACATAAGGAAAAAAATGCTTGAAATACAATAGCTGTAGGAGGCTTTTAAGTACACATATCTCAAACTTTGACAGCTGAAATAAACAAAAGTTGTCAAAGCCATAGAAAATCTAAATCATAGATAGAATTTTTCTTTCACAAAGAGAAAATATGACATCTTTTTAAGCTTCTGTGGGACATTTACAAAGAGTGATCATAAATAAGACACGAAGATAAACTCAGGATGTTTCAAAGCATAAAATTTCTATGAGCCACTTTATCTTATCAGAAAGCGATAAACTGGAAATTAAACAAACAAATAAAACGTTCACTTGAGGTGGAGGGCAAACTCCCAAACAGTTATTATGACAAAAAGAAGTAAAAATTACAGGTATAGGCTATTTGTACTTATTATTTTTAATTAGACAATCAAATTGAGGTATAATTGACATATAATATGACACTGTGATAGTTTTATTTATGTTTTTTGTTTGGGGAGGTAATTAGGTTTATTTATTTATTTGTTTATTAATGGAGGTACTGGAACCCAGGACCTCATGCATGCGAGGCATGCACTCTACCACTGCGCTATACCGTTCCCCGGTGTGCTATTTTTAAAATAAGAAATGAGAATACTTTTCATGCATTCATGTAATAAACATTTAGTGATCACCTACTAGATGCTAGACATTGTCTAATAGCAGGACATACGGCACTAAGGAGACAAACTCTGTTCTTATAGGCTTATATTTTACCACTACAGTAGGGGGAAGATAGCTAACAAACAAGACATGAATAAAATAAGAAATATCAGGAGGTGATATTTGCTTTAATAAAAATAAGACAGAATGATGTGACTGGGAGTGACTGGCATGAGGGGGAGGTGGGAGTACTTTTGGTTGGGAAGGCCTCTCTGAGGTGGCATTTAAGCTGAGATCTGAACATCAGGAAGAATTCAGCACATCAGGATTTGGGAAAAGAACATTCCAGAAGAAAGATGACCCACACTGTGTATCAAAGTTAGGAATTTGGATGTAGCCAGTGTAAAAATTGGTAACTTTTAAATTTCCTCAGAATTTAAGGAAGAATGAAAATAATTGAATTATTGATTCAATTCAAGAAGTTAGAATAAGGATAAAATTTTCTTTTTAAAGGAGAAAGGAAAAATAAAGAAAATAACCAAAATAATTAATGCAAAAACAAAACCAAAAAAAAACCAGAATTTATTTTTAAAATCCAAGGTTTATTCATTTTAGAGGAAAAGTATAAAAGATAAGCATCTAATAAAGATTTTTAAAACATAAATATTAAAATAAATATAGAAAGTGACCCAATTTTTTAATAATAAAGACAATCATAATATAAAATTTGGGGGTGGGGGGAAGAAGAGGGCGGGAGCGAGGGAGGAAGAAAGAAAGAAAGAAAAACATATCAAACTTTAGGGCAAACTTCTTTATGCACCTGCAATCAGAAACCTACCAAATTGAATTCACAGTATATTAAGTGGCTCTTGCATCACAATCAAGAAACCTTCATTCCAGAAATGCAAAGATAACTTGAAATTAGAGAAACTTATTAATATAATTAATATAACACGGTATATCATTTTTCCAGTGAATAAAACCTATTTTCAAATTATAATGGATGAATGAAAGCTTCTGATAAAATTCCACACTTTTTCTGATTAAGAGTTTTTCTGGCAACTGGGAAGAATAAGCTAACTTGGACCTCTTGCTTCACTCAATGTGGAGAAATGGACAATACTACAATTAAAAAATAGCTAGGCTCCAAAGAAAGAAAAAACTATAAGCCTGTGCTTTGCATGAGTGTGGAACCCAAATGCACAATACCCAGGAGGTGTAGGCATCCCCAAGTCAAGAAATTATTGTAAAACTTGTTTGGGACTAGCAAAACCCTGTGACCCTCAGCAGGTGGAAGCACACACTGCCAACATCAAGAGTGATAGCTGGGAAACTAAGGCCCATGACCAGATCCTGCCTATAACTTGTTGTTGTATAACTTATGTGTTAAGAATGGTTTTACACTCCTTGAACAATCTACTCAAGCAATAGAAATAAAAGCAAGAATAAACAAATGGGACCTAATGAAAATTAGAAGCTTCTGCACAGCAAAGGAAACCATAAGTAAACAAAAAGACAACTTACGGAATGGGAGAAAATTTTTGCAAATGAAACTGACAAAGGCTTGATCTCCAGAATATATAAGCAGCTCATATGACTTAATAAGAAAAAAACAAACAACCCAATCCAAAAATGGGCAGAAGACTTAAACAAGCAATTCTCCAAGGAAGACATACAAATGATCAATAGGCACATGAAAAAATGCTCAATATCACTAATTATCAGAGAAATGCAAATCAAAACTACAATGAGGTATCACCTCACACCAGTCAGAATGGCCATCATTCAAAAATCCACAAATGACAAATGCTAGAGAGGCTGTGGAGAAAAGGGAACCCTCCTACACTGCTGGTGGAAATACAGTTTGGTGCAGCCACTGTGGAAAACAGTATGGAGATTCCTCAAAAGACTAGGAATAAACTTACTGTATGACCCAGGAATTCCACTCCTGGGCATATATCCAGAAGGAACCCTACTTCAAAATGACACCTGCACCCCAATGTTCATAGCAGCACTATTTACAATAGCCAAGACATGGAAACAGCCTAAATGTCCATCAACAGATAACTGGATAAAGAAGAGGTGGTATATTTATACAATGGAATACTATTCAGCCATAATAACCGACAACATAACGCCATTTGCAGCAACATGGATGTCCCTGGAGAATGTCATTCTAAGTGAAGTAAGCCAGAAAGAGAAAGAAAAATACCATATGAGATCACTCATATGTGGAATCTAAAAAACAAACAAACAAACAAAGCATAAATACAAAACAGAAATAGACTCATAGACATGAAATACAAACTTGTGGTTGCCATGGGGGCGGGGGGGTGGGAAGGGATAGACTCGGATTTCAAAATTGTAGAATAGATAAACAAGATTATACTGTATAGCACAGGGAGATATATACAAGATCTTATGGTAGCTCACAGAGAAAAAAATGTGACAATGAATATATATATGTTCATGTAAAACTGAAAAATTGTGCTCTACACTGGAATTTGACACAACATTGTAAAATGATTATAAATCAATAAAAAATGTTAAAAAAAAAAAAAAGAATGATTTTACATTATGAAAGGGAAGATGAAGGAGAGGAAGTAGGAGGAGGGGGAGAGAGATAGAACCTGTATGACTGAATGTGGCCTACAAAAACAAAAATATTTAGTCTCTAGCTCTTTATAGAAAAAGATTGCCAACCCCTGATCCAGAGCAAAAAGAGAGCCCAAAAGGGAAACTGTCCCCCACTAAACATCAGCTTACAATAAAAAAAAAATGTGACCAATCCATCTGCTATTTAGGAAAGTCAGTAGACTCAATAATAGTAGGATAAGCAGCCTCACAAATTTTAGACAATAATATAACCTGAAGAGACTAAGAAATAAATATTTTAAATGATTAAGATATAAAAGGAGGTAGATTTTTAAAAGAACTTCTATAAAAGAAAAATCTAGTAATTGGAATTAAAATTTAAAGGAAAAATTAAATAGCAGATTTAAACACAGTTGAAGAAGCAATTAGTGGACTGGAAGATAAATCTAAGGAAATTAACCAGAATATAACTCAAAGTGATAAAGGTATAGAAAGTATGAAAAAGAAGTTGAGAGTCAAGAAAGGTAGACTGGGAAATAGTAATTAGTTGTAGTTCCTCTGTGCACAGGCAGAGAGAGAGCTCTCTTGTATCTCCTAGTCTTCTTACAATTGCCACTCATAACAGTCTCATTCAACCTTAATCACCTTCCTAAAGGTCAAAATACAATTTCATTGGGGTTAAGGCTTCAACATATAGATTTGGTAGGGACACAATTCAGTCCATACTAGGTATCCTTGAGAACTGAAATTTCTGATATGGGAGAAAGGAAATAAGGATCTAAGATGAAAAAGCTAAATAAAAACTCTGTAGTCCTGAATTTGAATGAAACTATTGGTATGAGCTCATGATGTACTTTATATGAATAATTATTCACAATTGATGTTAATTTTAATATATATATATAATACATGTTATAGAATACATTATACAATATATTACATAAATATGTGTACTACATCTATCCATTGAAAAGACCTAGAAGCAAAGACCAATCCACTAACAATGAGACCACTAGAGCACAGATTATAGTCTCAAAATCCCATTCCTGTTCAAATGAACCAGAGCTCCTTAGAGAATGTCTGATTCCAGGCCTGAGAAGGGAAATGAATAGGCTGAGCACAGAATATCTTATCATCCCAGGTAGCAAGAAAGTTATTAAAGTTACTTCAAAGGCCTCAGGAACTAAGTTGAGTCGTCTTCCTCTTGTGTAAGATGGGATAATTTGATTTTGAAATTGATTGTGACTACAGAATATCTGAGCCTGATTGCCCATTCTGACTAGCAGTTCTATGAATCACCTGATGTGACTTTAAGACATAGTAATTTGATTGAATATCTCTAGTAGTATATAATTTATGGACAAAAAAATTACATTAAAAATTTTAAAATAAATTCCTCTTCTGCTTCAAAAAAATAGATCAGAATTATTTTTGTTACTTACAACTAAATAAACCCATTAGATACCCTGAGGAAACTTGCCTAGCACAATGAAGGTCATAATAGGTGTTCAGTAAATGTTGGTCTTCTCCCTAAGAGTAAAAATCTGTAATGACTTCTTTTCAGATGTTAAAAGCTGTGCAGGAAATTTCCTCTCTATGGATGAGGGAGATTCTGCCTCTGTTCACACCCCAGTTCCCCCAACTCAAGGGAACAATTTCTGTAAACCGATTTTCCATCCAAGGTTTTGATTAAAACCCAGTTATTAGTAGGGAGGGACACTATACTGAAATATCAGTACCCATGCCCTGTCCTTTTGTACTTTCTATTTCTATTTCTGTTATACACAGACATGAGATCTCTTATTTCTTCTTTAACATGGTGCTAGGAAGGTAGGTGAATTTAGTACTCCTCTGAGGGCCTAGAGATCTCTATCTACCAATGTGCCTAAGCTTTCAATTTGAGGAAAAGTAAAAGATCCCGCATAGACACTGAGGCTTAAGGCATGTGCTCAAGCTCCTCTTTTGCCAGAAAACCTACACTGGTTCACCTATGGACTCTCATTTGCTTCTGTTCCTGGCCTTGCAGAGAACCCCTTGGGAAACTTACGGTAAGAACAGACACTGAAAGGGCAGGACTCAGCTGTTCCTGGTTCCCTGGTTCAGGGGAAATGAGAAATACCACCATCAAGTGACGCCAAAACCCCTCTCTCATTCTTACAGAACCACCAAGAGAGAGGAAGCAGGAAGTGCAAGAGAACACAGCATGCTTCTGACATGTCAACACAGTCACCATCAAGTTGAAAATTAGGGGCTCTGACAGGTGGGAATAAGGTAGACGGAAGAGGAGGAGGAGGCAGAAATGGGAGGAGAAAGAGTGGGGGAGAAAATGGCCTCTTCTACGTTCCCCACTCTATTCCCCTTACCTCACTCCCCACCCCATTAATTCCCACCCACATATCCAAGGAAGCGAGTGATAAAAAGTATAATGAGGATGAGTCAAGTTCAAAGGTATTTTCTTGGCCACATCATTCTCGTGAGTGTACATGTCTTGAGAATTTCTCTTTTGTACTCCCAGTGTGCTAAGAAGGGTTGTAGTCAGTGGCTTACACTATCTCTGCTCCAGATCTTTAGGAGAAACTTGTTTCTCTCTCCTTTCTTTGACATGCTTTTCCTTGGATTCATCTTTTCTTGCCATCAGAAAGCTAAAATATAGAAGTCCATGAAAGAAGATTAAAAAGGGGGAAGATGCCAAAGAAGTCACTTGGTCTGCTATTAATATTGACCTTTGCCTTTAAATTAGGTAAGTAATTTAGTAAGTAAATTTTGGTGGTAAGTCCCAGCTTCTCAATGGCCTAGAGCAGTGTTTGAAGTCAAAATACCATAATGCATATATTTGCCTGGCCCTGTGCTCTGAGCATGATATCCCCCTTGCAGACCCCATAGGCAAGGACATAGTTCTGGTTTTCAGAACCTTGGGTCCAAGCCTATTACTAACCTAAATGAATACCAGGTCATCCAAAGCAAGCAGCATGGGTGATGATAGACCTGCCATTCTCAGACCACTTGTGTCTGATGCTTGGGCAGGTGACTTCTCTGATCTGAGCCCAGCTGGGCAGTGGCTGCTCAGGGGGATCAGCATGTGGAGGCCCTCGCTCTTGAGAATCATTTCTGTGACCTCTAGGTCTGCACCTTTGCTGGCTGTGCCTCACTGCTTTCTGCTGCCTCCATCAATCTCTTCCTAACGGACCTCCTGGTACTCCCCAGCTTTAAGGAAACCTGTTTCCTGTAGAAACTCTGAGAAACGTATGATGGTTCGAGGTGACAGCCTCCAACATGGGACCCCACATTCTGCAGACGATGTGGTTGAAATGTGGATGGATCACTCTGCTTGGTAGATGATCCTCTCAAGACAAGCTCCTGGACTGTGGCTGCCTTATCTTAGGTTGGTTCCCAAGTTCTCAGGTACCATCCCAGATACCATCTCAGGTCCTCTGCTTCCCTCTTCTGGTCAAGTGGAGGGACTCTTTCCAGCCAGAGTTCAGGGAAAGGACTAATCTGTTGGTAACTAGTAATAAAACCAAGTCATAATCTCCAAATAAACTTAGGACTTTCAACTCACAAAAAGCTATACCCAGGAAGTGGGGTAATTAAAGATAATATGATTGCAGTTCAAATACGGTCACACTAAGGTGGCGGTGACATCTACTCTACTGAACAGACCTAGAGGGAAGCTGTTAAATCAGCACTTCCCAAATGTGAAGTTCAATGTGCATTTTTTTCAAAAAGAGAAATGATCTGTGACCAAATAAGTTTGGGAAATCTTAGGGTAAGGAAAGTTACACAGGTTTTTGTACTAAAAAAATTTCTCAGGGCCTTTGAATTAGTAGCTATGAATCCCCGAAGGAAACAGCACATACAGATTTGGAATAATGAATCCTTTATGGAGGAGGATTCCAAGTGCCAGTGTCCCATCCTGCAGATGACTCTGACATTGCAGCGTTGGGTGTAGAAAAGTGACACGAGACACTGCAGAGGTGAACTAAGAAAGAGAGAGCTCCCTCCGCGTTGTGAAAAGGCTGGCGTTATCCCACCCACGCCAACACCAGGACCAATGGAGAAAACGAACACCCATACCTCTTGAGTTAACATTTGACTCAGTTTCAATCACCAAGTTCAGAGTCCTAAAGGTCCCTTTGCAGTCTAATCCTTTCATTTTGGAAATAAGGCCGGAGACTCAGAGAGCCATAAAGAAAGTATACTCTCAAAACCAGAGAAGAAATATAACCATAATATCTCTTTGTGCGAGTCCAGGACTCATGACCATTTTCCCCAGAGGAGCTGTCCATTGCAAAGAGTACACATTTTGAAATATTAGAACAGCAGGTAGAAAAGTGCTTAGTTTAAAAGAGTGTGAATCAGGCCATCCCCTCACCTGGAAGGATGTGCACATGATGTTGCCACATTTGACAAAACAAGACCAGACTTAATATTCATTTATAAACCCACAGAAGGCACTTTTATAAGTCATCATCCTCATTCATAGGTCAAATGGAAAGTCAGGAAATACAGTGTGTGTTAAACTCTAAACTGCTTTGATGCCTTTTCATAAACGTGAATACATTTGGGAGAACACCGCAGCCTTCCGTGTTAGTTAGCTAAGACTATCCTGGTTGCTAGTGACAAGAACCAGACTGAACTAGCTTTGGCAGACTAAGAAGGAGTGAAGGGAGTAATTTGTTGGAAAGCTCTCATCCCAAAAGGAAGAGATGGATGTGAATGAAAGAGCCGCCAGGATTCTCACGCTTTCTCTCTATGTGCTTTTCTCTGTTGGTCAATTTCCGTCTCTTCCTCTGCCGATGGGATCAGCCACCCCATGGCTGATCATTGGCTTAGAACTTCACATGTTCCCTTACCAGAAAGCAACAGTCTCAAGTTGAAAAGTCCTTCAAAACAGAGAAGGGCTCTAATGGGCTTCTCGTGTTGAGGTGTTCCTTTCTGAAATAAAGGATATAGGGTCTTAGGAGAGGCAGATAACATGGCTGGTAAGAGGTCTAAATACTGACTCCCTTAACTGCATGATCTTGGGCAAGTTTTTTAAGCTCTTTTACCTCAGTTTCCTTTTCTGTAAAATGGAGATAATAATGGTATCTACATTTAGGTTTCATGTGATAGTTAAAGGAGATAAAACATGCAGTAAAGAATTTTATGTAGTCCTTGCCGCAAGGTAAGCAATCAATAATCATTAGCTATAATCATTACTGGTCTAGCTGGCAGGGTGAGGAGGCCGTGCTTAGATCAATCACTGTGGCAAATTAATGGAGAGATTAAAAGCGTAAACCCTGTGGTCTGATGATTTGGTTTCAAATTCCAGCTCTGGCACTTGCCAGCTTTACCTTAAGCAAGTTATTCAGCTGTTCTCTGTCTTTATTTTCTTCATCTATAAATTGGGGGTAATGATGGTTTCTACTTTGTAAGGTGATTTCAAGGAGTAAATGAGGTGATAGATGTCAATCATGTAGCATCTTTCCTAGCACATAGTAAACATGCAGCAGAAGTTATCATGAAGGCTGTGTAGGTGATCTATGAAAAGATGATGCAGCTCCCATCTGCACTGTGATATTGGAAGGAGTATTTCATTCAGTCATTCAACATATATTTATTGAGTACTTCTGCCGTGCTAGGTACTGTATCACATGTGGAGAACAAGAACTTCAAGGACTGGTCTCATGAAGCAAACATTCTAGTAAGGCTTTTGGAAAAAGCATTCTTTCTGAACAGGAAAAATAATAGATGTCCACCACATCTACCAACTGTTAGACCCCTGACTCCTCTGTCAACAACCAGCCCTTCAGATTTCCTATCTTCTGCCTTCTCTCAAAACATTGTCACCTTCATCATCCTTTCTTTCCATCTCCTTGTAAAGGGATACATCCTCCTATCTTTGATAGATAATTGTCACTCTTGTTTCTTGTATGTGAGTGTGTACTGTGTGTATAAATTGTATAATATATATTGTTTTGGGTGTTTTAAAGACCTGGTAGATCTCTGCTCTGTTTAGGTGTTTGGTAGACTTGCCACCTTGATTAACCTCAAATTTAGGGTATGTAGGTCCAAGTGTGCAGAAGCTCAACATCACCAAAAAAAGAGAGATGAATCATTTAAAAATCAATTAATAAACACTTAACATTACACTATATAAAGAAATCATTTCCAGCTAGATCATAAATCAAATGGGAAAAGCAAGACAATCAAGCTTCTACTAGATAATACAGGAGAACATTTTTACTAATTCTGTATTAGGAAAAAAGTTCTTAAACAAGACACCAAAGCACTTGCCATTAAAAAAAGTTCGGAAAAGGTGACGTTAAAACTAAGAACATCGGTTCATTAAAGTGTCCCACTGAAAGAGGGAAAAGGCAAGCCTCAAAGTGGGGACAACATTTTGCAATGAGTCTAACCAACAAGGGGTTCATTTCTAGAATTTATAAAGAATTCTGAAAAACCTATAAATCAAAAAGAAAACAAAAACAAACAACACACACACACACAAACTGGCAGAAGATTTGAACAGGCATCCCACAAAAGAGAATCCCAAATAGACAATATACAGGAAAATGTGTTCAGCCTCATCAGTTAGCGGGGAACGGTACACTGAAACCACACCGATACACACTTGGCAGAGAGCCAACACCAAGTGTTGTGAGGATGTTGAACATCAAGAACTGTGATACCCTGTTGGGGGGACAGTAAATTGTCACGCTGCTATATAAAGCAGATTGACATCATCTAGTAAAATAGATGACATGCATAATTTACGACCCAGCAATTCCCTTCCAAGGTATATGTCCCTGTAAAACGTATGCTTATGTGCACGGTATAGATATTTCAGAGTGTTCAAAGCAGTATTGAATAATAGCTTCCAAACCGAAACACGCTAAATGTCTATCGAGAGTGGAGTAAATAACAAATTCTGGTCTATTCAGACTATGAATTGCTATACGGTGAGAAACTAGGGGGAAGCACAGCTATAAGACACAGAAGATAAATCTTAAAGACACACTATTGTATGCAAAGAGCCAAACAGTACAGAGCACATACTGCATGATACAATTTATATTAAAAATTTATCAAGGCCGAAGTAAATAATTTTTAGGACTTAAACTATAAAGAAAAGTAAGGAATTAAACACTGTAAAAATCAAGAGAGTATTTACCTCTGGGGGAAACAGGGGTTATAATCAGGAAGGTTTCCGGGGTGTTAACACTGTTCTATATCTTGACACAGGCAGGTTTCAGGGGGTGGTTGTTTTATAAATTGTTCAGTCATATCTTTATTTTTAAAACTTTTCTTTGTGTTTGTTACATTACATGCATACACATGAGTAAATATACTGCAAATGTACTGGACAGAGATAGAAACGAATACAGCAGGACAAAGAGTAGCGTTGTTCAACTTCAAAGTCATCTCTCTCTAAGAGAGGGCTGAAGGTCAGCAGCTGAAGGATGATCACCATTCTAGAGCAAGCACTGACGTGACTCACCATGAAATGGGGCAAACGGTGTCTTGCTCAACCACATTACGCATTCTACTGGTATAACATGTAGAAAGAGGTTTAGTTATAGAGAAAATATATAGCAAACATTAAATCCATAGCTTACAAATCATCAAGGCTAACCGTCTCCCAGAATCCCCGCCTCAGAGTGAATGTGCAGTGCCATAAATTTCCAGTTGGTGGAAATGACAGATGGAGACTGCCAGCCATCCGAGCCTCCGCTGCTGGGACATCCTCTACCGCTAGCATGCCCCTTCTTTACTGGTCCCTAGGTAACTGACCTGCTTCCCAGCGGCAACAGCTGGACCAGCAGGAACCGCAATCGTTCCTGCCCTGCACCATCACCCTCCACACCCCTCTGATGCTGCCGTTTTGTATCCTCCCTGTCTTCCCCACAACTTTCATGCTACGGGGGGAGGCGGGGTGGAAAGATGTGGCGGGATGGGGGAGGAGGTTTGTTGGTCGGTTGGTTTGGCTTTCACTCGGAAGGGAAAAGGTCCGATCACGCATGTGCTCCCACATCTTCCCCATGATGTTGCGTCCGTGGACTCTTCCTGTATCATAGTCCTGCTGCCCTCACACCCTCCCGGCGCCGGCAGCACGGCCGTCTCCAACAGTTACTGGGCTTGTACAACTTTTCGTCTTCATAACAGCCTACAAGATTAATGCATTTTATCCCCAAGTGGGTTAAAAGGGTGAAGCATCTCATTTTCACATCTCTGCTTCCTTACCTGTATCTGTACCTGCCCAACAATTTTGAAAATTTGTATTTTTAATTTTCACTGAAATAACATCATAAAAATATTAAAGCTGATTTTGAAAGTAAATTGAATCTAATTTCATCATTCTAGCATTTTCCTTCATTTTTTTCAAGGTTTTGCCATCTGTATGTATAATTATTCTAAATTAATCATAACATATATGCACATTTTGTTACACAATATATCAGAAATATTTTTCTGGTGCTCAAATAATCTTTAAATTCTCATTTGGGAATATTTAGTATTCCACTGAGAAGATAAACTATAATTTACTTAACCATTTTCATATCATTGGGTCTGTTTTTTGGTTTTAACTGATATTCTGTGCAATGATACATTTATTTAAGCTAAATGTAAAATTTTACATTTATCCCCATTAAATTTAACTTCATTAGTTTTTACTGATTACTACAATGTATCAACAGCTTTTTGAATTTAGGCTTTCCTAATGTACTTGTGTGATTTGGTTTTGATGTCACTAATTAAAGCATTAGAAATGACAGACCCAAGGGCAAAAGCTTGAAGAGGTTTATATGCCAAAACGTACGCACTGGAATGTTCAAAATAGCATTATCTGTGAGATTTTTAAAGTGGTTAACAGCCCAAAGGTCCATCAGTTGCAGAATGGACGAATGACTTCTGGTGTTTTACATAATGGAGAATTCTACAGGAATGAGAATGAAGAACTACACTGCAGTGATCACTTGGATGAATCTTGCAAACACGGTGTTAAGCAAGAGAAGCTGGACACAAAAGAATACATATTCTAATTGTATAAAGTTAAAAACAGATGAAACTAATTTGTGATGCTAGGTTTCAATACCCTGGTTATCTTTAAGAAAGAGTCAGCGATTGGGAAAGTGTGCAAGGTGGGCCCTCGGGATTCTGATGAATGATTCACTTGCAGACCCAAATGAATACATGAGTGTGTTCACTTGTTGATAATCCATCAAGCTGTGCACTTAGGGATTGGAAATTTCTCTGCAGGTTTCTTAGGCTTCAGTAAAAAGTTAATTTTTAAAAACAGTGATAAGAATAATGAACTCAAGAGCTCACAGTGATGCTAACAATTATACTTAAATCAACAAATAATCATACAAGATTGGAGCTAGCTTGAGGTGGTAGATAGGGAGTTCAGTTTGAATATATTGAAATGGAAGTTTGGGAGGATATACAGGTCAGAATGCTCTGCAAATAGTTGTATATACATAGGTCCAGGGCTCAAGGGAGAGAGCTGGGCTGGAGAGGCTATTTGGGAGGCATAAAAGATAGTGATTAAAATCATGGGAGTGGATGAGAGCATCTATGGCCAAGCACAAAGCAATGTGATGTGAGAACTTTGGAGGATGAACAAGACTTAGAGAAAGAAAGCTCATGAAGGAGAGGAAGTCATCCGGAGAGGTAGAAGACCTAATAGAGAGCATTGGTAGGGAAGGAAGAGGCTTTCGGAGGAGGGAACGGCCAACAGGGTCAAAGGCAAGAGACAGAAAAGGCTAATTAGGGTCTGAGAAGTCTCCATTAGTGTACTTGCTAGGTTTCAAGTGACTTTGGTGAGAGGAGAATCAATGTCATCCTCAGGTCTGAGACGGGTTGTCTACAACAACTAGCATCTAGGAAGATGGTGGAATTTGGAGAAGGGAGGGAAAAATGAAATTAAGCTGGATACCAAAGTACAGAGTGAAGGAAACACAAGTGGTTCAGAGACTCTTTTTGTCATGAAGGAAGTTCTGCTTGAAACAGGAACAGACAACATTCCTCTCTGCTTTGCTGCCTAACCTTTATTTCTCGCAGTCTGAACGGCTGTCTCTGCGCCCAGTTATCCTCGTGTCCTTGGGCAACAGATGACTCCTCTCTCCTACTCTGTCTGATAAATGTCCCTGCCCTTATTGTCCAATAAATCTGTATTCTGGCTATTCCCAGTCTTTCTCTAAACTAAATGTTTTCTTTCTCCAGCCCCAAACTTCAGATTCTTCTTGGATTTTTTTTTTTATTATTATTCTAAAGCCAAATCCAGTTTGTCTCTCTGGGCAGGGAGAGGAAGGTGTGTTCTATTGATTTACGAACATATTAACTACACAGAAGTCTGAAGAGACAGAAGCTGTCCCAGACTCATGGGAAAATTGACTGCCTATTGAGGGCCTGATTTCAGACATACTCGTGACCATCACACTCAGAGGTTCCCGTGCTCATTGGAGTTATCCTTTCATGTGAGTAGAACTTGACGGGTGAGTGCACAGAAGGAATGGAATCGATGTTCCAGTCCTTTTCCCTAAGACTTTGATTTTATCCTCCACCTTCTGGGCAAGAGAAAAATAATCCCAACACAATTTCTCACTTCCTCTTCTACTTGGTTACCTCCTTTCTCTTTCCATTCCTCCTTTTGGGGTTCACTCCAGTAGGGAACACAAGCTAGAGGGAGAATTCAGTGAGTCAGAGGATGGGAAAAGCCTAGGACAGTGCCTTATGTGTCCCATGTGTTGGTCTCCTTCCTCCTGAAGGGGAAAATCTGGTGTGAGTTCCTTTTCAATCAGTTCTGATCTTTCAAACTTTGGGGCTCACTCCAATAAATGTTTGATACAATTAAAGAAGCATTTATAAAGCCCCTATCATGTGTACACAGCAACATGGGAAATATATAGAAGCAGCATGCCTAGTAGGCTGAATAATGTTCCTCAAAGATATCAATCAGATCCTAATTCCCAAAACTGATAACATTACCTTATTTGGAAGAGGGTCTTTGCAGATGTGGTAAAATTAAGGATCCTGAGAGGAGGAGATTATCCTACATGATCTGGGTGGCTCCTAAATGCAATCACATGTATCCTTACACATGGGCGTGCTTATACAGGGAGGATGAGAAAGATGAGACACACACACACAGAGGCAAAGGCCATGTGAAGACAGCAAAGAGAGATTTGAAGATGCTGGCCTAGAAAACTGGAGTGACACAGCCACAAACCAAGTAATGCTGGCTGCCACCCGAAGCTGGAAGAGGCAAGGCACGGATTGTTCCTGAGAGCCTATGGAAGGAACATGGCCCTGCTACCATCTTGACTTTGGTCCAGTGGTACTGATTTCAGATTTCTGGCTCCAGAACTATGAGAGAGTAAGTTGTTATAGTTTTAAGTCACCAAATTTGTAGTAATTTGTTACAGTAGCCACAGAAACCAATACAGCAAATAATAGTTTGGAAACAGCTCAGCTGTCTGGAGCAGAGATGAGAAAGAGGTGTGCTGACTTACAGACACACACGCGCACGCGCACATGCACACACACACACACACACACACACACAAATAGACCAACAATACAGAGTGACAGGGTGAAATCTAACATCAAAGCGCGTGCTGTCGGCAGCAGTGCCTGCTGATGCAGATGGCTTAGCCCCTGTGGAATCACTGGTGGTCATTCAGCACCTCTCACTCAGCACTTGCTTAAAGGCTCACCTCACACATGACACCACCTGTGGTGACCAGGCCCAGCCCAGGACCAACCAGAGCCTCGAGCTTAACAAAGATAAGCCTTGCACTGGGTCCCTGGGTAGGAAGCCATTCTCAAAACATTGCTGGGGCTGAAGCTCTTGTCAGGAGAGAACAGAAAAGGAGTTAAACTGCCTTCTTGTTGGAAGAGCCCAGCCAGACCATGTGCAGAGCCAATGGCCCAGATCCCATTGATTTGCTGGTCTTGGGTAGAGCTGGAGGTAACCCAGCAACAGAGAGGCAAGTTGACTCCAGGGGAGGGCCCACTGAACGCCAGCAGGCACAGACTCCAGGTCAGAGTACTTTAGTCACCATGAGAGACTTGAGGATAGTGATGATTTATTACATCTTTCAAAGATAAATATTATTTAATCGCAGAGAGACTTGATTTAATTTCATTGACATAGTCAATAAGGACGTGAGAAATACCAACACTAGGGCATGAGAATGAATAAATCCTGCCAGCATCACAGACCGAGATGACTGCCCAATGGAGGTTTGTGGGTACATACCCTCAAAAGGTTGGGGTTAGGCACTTCTCCCTCCAGACACCTCTAACTCCCCTAAAGTATGATCCAGGAAAAACACCATAAGCATCCATTCATCTTGTGATCCTTTGTTTTGAGGATTTAGGACAAGGACTCTGGCCATTGTACTTTCTGCTTAGATGCTGGAAAAGGCAAGCCTTCCACTCAGAACTCAGAATGGTCAGTGGTACCTTCATAAAGTATTTCAAGCAGTCCCAGATTAAGGTCCCTGTTAGCACAAGCCATGTCTGTGTGACAGCCGTTTCCTATGGCTCCTCTGTGAAGAACGTGAGTGGTCCCAGTGACCGGGGTTTTATGCCACCTGCAATTTTGATTGTGCAGCCTGCATTAACCTTCCTGTGATTTAGAACCTGATGGGTCCGAATTTCATTATAGATATGACTTCCATTCTCTTCTTCTCTGCCAGGGCCCAGGGATTCACTCGGAGGGGTGCTGTAATTACTATGCAGATTGCTTTCCTATCATTTGATTGAAGCTTCAGGAAGAAGGAAGGTCATTAATGTAACTTCTTCCTCAATTTCTCATTTGAGGAAATCAGGAAGCAGAGCCAGGCATCCCTCAGCAAATTCAGCCCACTGTGCCACTCTCCCCGGAAAACATCCACAGAGCACAGAGGTTCCGAAATGGATTGTAACCACAGAGTCAGAGAAATTCTCAAAAGACCCATTTCTTGAAATAAGTTTGCCAAGTGGAGCCAGATCCCCAGCTGCTCCTCAAGATCTGTATCCCTCAGAGGACTGTTCTCACAGCCTTACCTGCTCTGTCATGCAGCCCGTGGTGTCAAGTCGGGGGAGATCTTTCTCCATCTCATGGGTGGTGGGAGGGTGGGCCCTGCAAAGGTGAGCTCACATGTCACCCTATGGTTCTCTTTAGAAAGAGAGCTGCAGTTTGTGTCCGACCCACGACATGCAAAGCAGGCATTTCCAATGCACTGCCCATGTCCTTCTGTCCCCAGAGCCCGCTTAGCACCAGCCGCTATCAGTAAGTCAGGTTTGTAGAAGACAAGAGATTGGTCAGGCCAACTTCTCCACTTCAGCTTTTGGTCACAATACCCTGAAGTGAACATAGCACTGTGACTCCATTTCATTCTCCTTACCCAACGGATATGCCGAGAAGGGTATAGGGGACATTTATTGAAGTATTGAAATAGTAAGCGATCATATAGAATCTAAACATCCAATAACAAAAACTGATGAAATACGCTCGAGTCCATCTATGTGATAGGATACCATGCAGCCAGTAAAAAGAGAGTAGTTGGTTAACATACACCGAAATGAAATAACTTCAAAACAAATTCAGTGAAAAAACCAAGGTGCAGAATGTATGTATAATAGGAACACTTTAAATAAAATACTATATATGCTATTCTATTCATAAAAGTCTTTTCTAGAACCTTCAAGAAATTGTCAACAGTGGCTTCTTTTGGTGAGGTAGAGATTTTCATTTTTATTTCTTTCTCAGAATTTTTTAATGTTAAGTGTACAGTGCTCTTTAACTTTATAATATTTTCCCCAAGTTTCCCTGGCCAGCCCTCAAAGGATCTTTCCAGACGCTTCCTCTTGACTCCAGGGCAACCTTCTAGGGTTGTACAGGTTGCCTTCTGAACACAAGCACCCAGCCCAGGGGACAAGTGGGAGCTGAAATCCAGCCTGAGGGATGCTTGCCTCGCCAGGATCCCTGGCACCAGATGGCATACACCCAGAGGCACATCTTTTTCTAACTCCCAAAATGCCACCATATGGCGGGTGGCAGCTCTGCACAGCAATTCCTGTTACTTTTCACTGCTGGCAACTCTTTATCTGCAGCACAGTTTGATTTGGTTCTTGCTCCTAACCCGTCCTCCTCAACTTCCCTCTTCGCACCATCCTTGACATCCTAGCCACCTACTCCCTAGTCCAGGGCTTAACTCCAACTCCAGACCTACCCACCACCACGCCCAGCCTTGAACTCAAGTAGCCGCCTCAACTTACCTGAAATAGTCAGAAGAACATATTCATGTTGCCCAACTTCTGCCTGTGAGTGTGCCAACATTTACCATGTGTGGAGAGTCAGCTCTTAATTATCCACACAGATAGCAGTGAGCATTGGCACATATCATTCAAAATAGCAGATGATCACAAAATTAGGGCTTTGGAGAGCTGTCCTTGGAATGTACTTGATCATCCTTTTTTATATAGATTTTTTTCCATTATAAATTTGTTTAAATTAAAATCAACTTGTTGGGGGGAGGGTATAGCTCAGTGGTAGAGAGTGTGCTTAGCATCCACGATGTCCTGGGTTCAATCCCCCAGTCCCTCCATTATAAATACATACATACTACATAGATACATGCTTACATACATACATACATACCTAATTACTTCCCCCACTCAAAAAAAAAAAAACAAGCTAAAATGAACTTGTATTCTCTGTTTTGTATCTATTGACTACAGAAAGACTGAAGGAAGGTAGAGGCAATCTACCAGAGATTAAAGAAACCAGGGACTAAAGATTTCTTTTGGATAATTTGCACAGAAGGGCTGAGTTCACTATATTTAAAACCATACTTAGGTTTCTCTCTCTGTTATAACATAGCAGCCTCTCCATAAAACTAAATACTCAACCTAAGGCCAAAGTAGCATTTCTTCAAAATGTTTTCTCATCTTTAATAAAACTCCTTTGTGTGCATGTGTGGTTATTAGTAAACATGATTTTATAAAGCATCCAAAACCTTCTCTTATTTTAGTAGGAACCACTTGAGTCTCTAAGTCAGCTTCAACCCACTTCCTCTGGTCTAATCTTCCTAGGAAAGCAACACCAGCTTATGAATTTTTAGGATGTTGGCAATAAATGCCACTAAGGAAGGCTTGCTGCATTGTCATAGCTACAAGTGAAAAATGGAACTTTACATTTTGCCTGTTGATTTTCAGGCTTAGGGTATCAGGCAAATGGGGGTTTTCCAGCACATGGGTTACGTGTGCTAGCTGTATGTGTGTTTACTCACCTTTTGTGATGGTTATGCCTGATCTAGCAATATTGTCACATGTTATCAGGTAACATGTCCACAGACCAAGACTGCTCCTCACATGACAGAATTAAGTTCACATAGTAATAAATGGGCCAATTAATATGACCCTCTACAAAGTGTAAATCAGACCCCTGTTTTCGACAACCATCAGAGTACTGAGAAGCAGTAAGTTTTCCTTCTTTCTCTTTCATATTTTCATGGGGCGTCCACTGCCCCACCCCCAGCAGTCTACTTACTACAAGGGACCGCAGAGTTTATACCACGAGAAGGGAGAGGCAGCGTCAGCCTAGCCCATATGTAGGCACGTGACTCGAACAGCAAGCTGCAGCGTGGGGCTCACCAGATGAGTTTGCCAGGATAGAAATGTCCATTTGAGCAGATGTGTTTTCTGTTTTTATACTACAGTTTAGAGAAATGAGATGGTTGTCATAGCGTGGGAGTTTTAGTGAGAGTTTTAAATTCAGTAGAGAAGGAACCAAAGAGGTACATACACAAGCAAGGAACGAGGGAGGCATTTTACCATTTAGCAAGAAACAGATGCTTCCCCCTCATCCTTTACTGTGAAGATTTTTAAGAAGCAGTGATGTTAGTTCCAACGGCTAACAGCAAATGCCATGCAGAGGTGACCAGAGTTGTTTTGTGATTAGAAGAGCCTGGCTTGGAACCAGCTTACTGTTTCGCGTAAGAGTGGCCAAGTCAGGATGGGCTGGGTTTAGATCCAGGATCAGCCACTTACTAGCTCTGTGACCTTGGACAAGAGGTCCATTTCCTTACCTGTAAAATGGTTAATAAGAGTGCCTATCTAATCGGGTGACTAAGAGAATTATGGATCATAATACACGTAAAGGTTTTTGTACAGTGCCTAACACATAGGAAGTGCTCAATGAAAATTTATGTATCAATATGCCGAAGTCTTTGAAGACAGTATGTCCTCTTATGTAGGCTAATCTACCTTGAATTATTTTCAACAAATGGTCTCTTCAAAGAATATATACAAGCAAACTCTAATCAAGCCCAGGTGAAATGATCATAAATTCCAAATTAGTGGTGGCTTAAACAAATGTGGCGTCGTTGTTTTTTATTATCTGTGTTAATACTTCCCTCCTTTTGTACAGATAATTGAGAGCTGAATGCAGTCTAAATAAAATGTTTAAGCTGTAATGCCCAAGTGGAACTTATTTAAGGAGTGATTATGGCTAGAAAATGGTCTGTAAAAATAGCTCTCGCCTTTACATCACATTGCTTTTTCCCAGCGGTGCCTTCAAGCCTCTCTGACAAACCGGCCTGCCCTCCTGCAGACCCAGGATTCTATTCTGCCTCACACATCCCAACACAACTGCCAGCTGAGTTCTAATTGCAGCATCTTCATTACCAGGGATGATTGAAACTATAAAAAGAACCCAGCTGAATTTTTCACATCCTGCTGGGTGAGCACAAGGACTGGCTCTCCTGTTCCTGCCCCCTCCTCCCGCCAGCAATTATCCTTGGTACATGTGTGGTCCAGCCTCTGCAGGAAGCTCCTAGCAGTTGATAGATGTTACTTCCCTTCGGCTCTGAACCTCCCTCCGCAGAATGCGGGCTGGTGACCATGACAGACAGGCCTGGCCTTCCTTCACAGCTGCACGCAGGATCTTCATTTCCTAACCCCCACCACCACAGTATCTTGCCTAAAATCACCTGGAAGCGTGAGCCCAGAGGGAGATAAGAGACATTTCTCCTGCCTCTTAGGCCTTTGTGACAGCATATCGGTGACTCTATCTGTAAATCAGCTGTTTCCAGTTATATTTTTTCTTATGTGAGTCCATCAACAAGCATTTGTAAGGTACCTGCTCAGTACTCAGGACTGAATTAATTGCAGTGAAGGGAGATATTCAGAAGCAAGAGGCCACCAAGGACCTTAAAATCTAGTTGGAAGGCAAAACTAGACAGAACTGCTTCTGGTTCTATAGCTAATAACTGTAAGAATCAAGGGAGTGATTTATGCAAATTTCTATAAAATTTATGCAAAACCTTCTTTTATCTATGCGCACACATGTGTGTGAGAGAGAAAGACAGAGGGAGGGAGAGAGAGAGAGAGAGAACGTGTATCTGTGAATCTAGAAACAGAAGGACAGATAAAGGAATGTCTGGAAGGATGTTCACCAAAAAAGTTAAGTTACATCTCTGAGACCTGCATAGCAAAAAGCTTGAGAATGTAGTCTCTGAAGACACAGTGTAGGTTTAAATCCCTATTTTGCCCCTGACTATTACCTTGTCCATGTTATTTTTAGCCTCTCTGAGTTTCAGTTTTCCTAAAATTGGATAGTAATTGTTGTGTCTCATAGGGTTCAGGATTAACTAAGATAATGTATGTAGAGCATTTTGTAGTGTCTGATGCCTGGCATTTAAACATAAGTGCTCAATAAATACAGTCGTTCACAGTGACGAGATGTTGAAAGAACAGAGGGTGGGAGGGGAGGTCTTAGAAAGGTGAGACTTGAATGGGTCCCTGAGGATGGTGAAGACTTGGCTAGCAAGATGGGAAAGCTAGGGGTATTCGGGGTTAGGGAAACATTCTGAGCAGAGGCAGAAGCAGGAAGGAGCCTTATCTGTTCCCCAAGAAAGAGAGGGCTTGTGTGAGATGAGAAACAAGGAAGGGACCTGAGATAGTGGAGGGCCTCTGGGATTTTGGTTGTTGTTCAACAGGGAAAAGAAAGGTCTTGAATGTATTTGAGCCAGAAAGAATCTCATCAGTTTAGTATGTCAGAAAATCGCCCTGTCAATGAGACAAAAAAATGAAGCCGGAAGGGGAATAGAGGCAAGGCGGTGGCTGTGACGGTGTGGTTTTTAATCTTCCTGACTCTCTGCAACAAAAATAGAGATGGATGACTAAGACAGCCAAACAAACAAGAAGGAAGCCACCAGACTAGAAGGCAGCAGGGGGATGACAATTCTAAGAGCCAGAGAATTTCGAGATTACTGATAAGTACTCACCATCACAAGGAGGGGATTTCATTAAGGTGTCAAGTTTGACAGACTCAGCTGAGACTGTGAGGTGGGCCTTCAGGCTCCAGGTGGTGGTATAGTTGGCACCTTGAGAGGGAAAGTCAAAGTGGAGACAACTTTTTAAAAGATTTAAAAAGAGAACTGCCCTGAATGGATCGCTGCCTGGCCCAACTTTACTGAGAGCCAGGAAAATAAAATCCTGGGCCAGCAGAGGGTTGGTGTATTAACATGGTGTGTGTCCAGAAGCCTGGTATGGGGCAGAGTGAGTGGAGGGCCACAGGAGCAAAGGTTAGACCAAGGAGTTCCTTTCTGCTGCCTTCCTGTCGAGAAAGTAAAACTCTTGATAACACAAAAGCAAAACAATACAGAAACAAACAAAAGTTTGGGGACTTAGACTATGGGGACAAGATGGCCTGAAGAGAAGGCAGCAATCAGAGATGGTCAGACAGAGGCTCTCATCCATTGATTCTCTTCCCTGGGAGGCCCTCTCCATTCTCCTTTAAATCAGCAGGAATGACACAAAAGAGAGGCTGAGTGTAGGCTTCTCTGCACTAAGGGCACAGCCGAATAGCTAACGCCTATAAGGCAAAACAAAACTGCAGAAACAAGTACCAGATAGCTGAGGACTGCAGCCACTAATAAAAGAAAGGTAATAAATGGAATTATCCATACTACATGGGATGGACAGATTTTAAAAATTGAAGTAAGTATAGTATATAAAATCAGAGAGGGACAAATAGGATATTAACACGAAGTGACTACAATAATTTTTTAAAAGCTCAAGTAAAAATACCAGGTAGGAAAAATGTAAGTTTAATTAAGGAACTCAGTTGAACAGATAAAGAACAGAATGGATCAAGACAAATTTGCACCCAGTGAACAAAAGATTAGGCTGAGGAACTATCTTATAAGGCATTAGGAAGAAATAAAATGAAGAAAAATAAATTAGCAAAGGTAAGAATAATGAAAGCGAGAAGTAGGGATTTTAACAAGAATTCCAGAAGAAGTAAACAGAGGGAGATGTGGTAGACCGTAACAGGAGGGCCCCAGTGGATCACACCTTTCACAATGTAGAGTCCATCCCCTCTCACACTGATGCTGAGCTTGATCACATACCTTGCTCTGACCAGTGGGATGCCAGTAAACGTGAAGCAAGCAGAGATGGAAGTACGTGTGCTGGGGCACGTGTGATCACCTGATTTACTTTGACCAATGGGATGCCAGTAAATGTGAAGCAAGTAGATGGAAGTATGTGTGCTGGGGCACATGTGATCACCTGACTTACTTTGATTTACTTTGACTAAGGTATTATCAGTAAACTTGAACCAAGTAGAGACTTAGGAAGCACCTGCGCACACTGCCCTGACCACGTGAGTAAGCCTAGTTTAGCCTCCTTGAGGAAGAACAACTCCATGAAGTCATGCCAGCCATTCAGACGCACCCGGTCCCCTGATTCCCTTCAGCTGAAAGCAGAAGCAGGCTATGCCCAGTGAAACTAAAAGAACCACCCAGCCAACTCAGGATTTTAAGAAATCACAACGGAAGTAAATGAAGACATGGAGTCCAAGAGACAAGCAAAGAATAGAAGCTACAGTTGAGAACAAACAAGTGTTGATTTGAAATGTAAAATCATTACGAAAGAAAATTCCAGAGTATCGTAACAAGAAAGGTTATAGTGAAAGAGAAAGATCTGAATGAAGGAACGAAAGCAAGTTAAGATTTCCTCATACGTGGGAGTTTTCAGTACTGAATTATAAATACCGAGTAACTGTATACCATTGGAAAAACAGTATTTGTGGAAAACATATATTAATTAAAAACACAATCAACCAAGAAACTATTAAGAATAATAAAAAAGTATTGATAAGGTTGCCAGAAATGACAAAAACATAAAAATCAATAAAATTCTTCTACACAAGAAATAAGCAACTAGGAAATATCATTTAAAAAATCATTGTTTTTTTAAGCCACTATGGTTTGGGGTAATTTATTATGCATGCAGCAATAGATAAATTCATATAGGAGGTACAGATAAATAATGACCTAAAATTCCCAGGGTAAAAGGTTTTAGACAGAAATAAAAAAATATTTGAGACTGAAAGGCTAGTACAGTGGAAAAAGGATAAGGAAAAAAATTATCATCTAAGATTTATAGTGTAATGTAGTCACTTCAAATTCCAAAAGGCAATTCTAAGAAATGTAGCAAGAGAATATATATCTTACAAAATAGCATGAATTCATTTTACATCAAATTTATCTACTGTGACACTGAAATCAAGAAGTCAACGGAGTACTATTTTCAAGGAGGAAAAAAAAAAGGACTTCTAACCTGGAGTTAAACTATCTCATTTAAATATGAGGCTTCAATAAAGATATTGTTAGGTAAATGATGCTATAGGAATTTTACATGCAAGAGTCACTCCTAAAAATACTCCTGAACCAAAAACTAGGGAGTTAATTTATCAAGTCAGAAAGTTAAGTGTAATAAATAAAAACAAATGTATCTGAACAAATATATATATAAGACAAAAGATTACAAAGAATAAAAGCAAAATCTTTTGTTTGAAAAGATTGAAAATGTAGACACACCTCTGGCAGGAGTAATGAGGAAAAAAATGAGATGATACAAATAAATAAAACAATAATAAGGAAAGAGTACTTTAAGACACAACAAAGACCTTACGTATAATCAAAGCGTATCATGAAGAACTGTATGCTAATAAATTTGCTCACATGGATGAAATGAGGGGAGTAACTCTTCAGGTGAAATTATTGAGGCAAAAAGAAATAAAAAATTGGAATCAACCACTGTAAATTAAAATAGTCATCAAAAGATTTCTACCTAAACATATACATGCACACGTATGTGCCTCAAGTAAATTTTATCAGACTTTCAAGGAATGGATAATCACTGTTATCAAAGACGTTCCAGGAAAATGTTAAAGGCTGAAAACTACCTAACTCAATTTAAGAAGCACATATGAACCAGGTTTCAAAATTGCCTAAGTACAAGGAGGCGTCTTCTCTACCAGTAAAATCCAGCTGAGAAAATAACAGAAAATAAGATACTATTTACAGGAGCAACAAAGCAATAAGGGATCTAAGAATTAACCTAAGAAAAAAGAAATTCACAGGGGAAAATATTAAGTTCTAGTAAATAATGTAAATGATCACGCATAAATGAAAAGATATGCCACGTTTATGGATGAGAAAACTCAAAATTATAAAGAAGTAATTCTCTCCCAAATTTATCTACCTAATGTAATTTCAATAATATTTTCAAAATAATATTTTAAGATACTAAATGTCTTACAGAATAAAGGCCTATAAGTAATAAAGCAATTTTGAAAATAATGAATAAATGGCAAGAGGGAGGGAGAAGAGGAGAGAAGCAGCAGGGGACTCACTATACCAGATATTAAGTCTCTAATATAAAGCTGTAATAATAATATATTGATACACTGCAAAAAATAACATGTGAAGGTGGACTAGAGACAGCAGGATCCATTATAATCTCAGCTGACTGCAGAAGTGCAGACAAAGAAAGATGAGGCTTGACATTATCTTGGTGGAATAGCAATGGGAACAGTACAGAAGGTGGCTATGAGGTACATTTCATAAAAATGCCAGTAGAAATTTCCGACTGAATGGATGTGAGGTTAAGGGAAAGAGAAGATGGAGTTGTGTGATGGGAGTTGAGGCTGGCCAGATGGATCAGGGATAGACTGCATGGATCCTTTGTATGAAGTTAATCTCAGAAAGGTCAAGCGCTGGGGCAGCATAGCGGTTGATGAATCAGAATAGAAAGAGCACAGTGAGGCTAATTGGAGAAATACCCATTAAGTCAGGCGGAAAGGCTGAACTAAGACTGTGGGAACTGGGGGCAGGGAAGTGGGAATTAGAGACAAGAGATATTAAAAATGTTGAATCTGAATGACTTGGTAGATTCACTGAAAGTGGTGGTGAAGAAAGAGAAGAGTTCAAGGAAACTGAGTTTTCTAGTTAGGTGGTAAGCGGCAGCAACATTCACCAAGATAGGAACTCAGGAGGCACTATTTCAGCTAGAAATTAGTCTAATTTTGAATATGTAAGTACGGATGCTTCCAATTACCCATGTCCAGGGGGTCATTAAAAATGTAGGTCTGGAACTTAAGAGAGAAATTAGGGCTGAGGATGTAGAATCAAGAATCATTAGAGTTTGGGGATATAGTTAAAGATATGGTTATGCCTAAGATTTCACAGAGAAATGAATGTGGAAGGTAAATGTCAGGTGATGGATTTCTCCAGGAGTCTGCGGTCCAAAGGCAGAAACTAGTTCTACCTTTAAGAGGCACAGGGAATGCTGGGGAAAGTAAGAGCCACATTTGGCAACTGTCAGATCACATCTGCTTTCTGTGGCATGGTTTCCTCACTGACTGACAGCCAGAATACAAAAATATATGCAACACATCAAACAGACAAATCCACTCCACACAGATCTGCCTAAATATTTAGACACAGCCAGGAAGTGACAGAAATTATTAAGAAATTGAAATTCCAATCACTGAAGGTGATCAGTGAAACAGGGAACAGCTCTCATTCCATTCTGACTCTCATCGTCTGTCACTTCTCAAATGGGGAAAGGACAGCTCGACAAATGTGGACAACTTTCTGTTTAACTGATTGTGTGTTGTGTGTGCCTCATCCCTCAATTCTCCTCTGGTGAATTTTCTCCTCGTGACGTCCCAACACGAGGCTGAGGAAGTGAGCAAAGGGCATGGCGCAGGTATAGTTAAAAGGATGTTAAATTTGACATCAGAAGATTGGGTTCAAGTCCCAACTCCACTGGTGTGAATCAGCCTCCCCGAACCTGTTCTTATCTGTAAAATAAGAATATTAATTCCTGACCTACCTACCTTACAGGGCAGGGGAGTCAAGAACTAATGTAGGTCAGTGCTTTTCGAATTGTATTCTTCTTGGTTCCTGGCTTCCTCAGCGGTCCCTTGGAAGCCACAGCTACAAAGCGGAGGGAGGGCAGGAATTATCCCCGGGAGCTCAGGTGTCTCCAGGTCTGGCTACCCCAGAGTAGCCCTACTTTCATCTGCTTTATATACTGAGGTGCCAAAGGAGATTTTGTTTGAAACGATGTGTCTGCTGCTAAAAACGTCCTTGAAACTCACTAGCATATGAAAGGTCCACACATAAACAAGAGCTATTATCATCAGGATAAATTCATTGCCCTGGATAAATTTTTTTAAACATTTTTTATTGAGTTATAGTTGCCCTGGATAAATGTTGGATGAAAAAGAACATGTATCTTAAATTAGCTTTTTGGGTTTTCTGTGCTCTGCAATTTCTGGTGTCTTCTCTTGAACTTCATTATCAGATAATTAAGAATCACTGTGTGAGAATTTTTATTGTAATAATTATAACTTGGCTCCCAGGACTACCCTGAATTACATCTCCTACAAGACCCCCAACTTACTTACCTTGAATACATCTGTGAACTGGGTGCTGAGTAGCCGGGAAAGGACCGTCTTCTGTATCTACAATTCTCCATCCTACAGCCCAGCAGAATTGCTGGGAAGAGGCAGTGTCCCAGCCCTCCCCCACTGCAGATGCCATTCAAGAGGGAGAAATACGCACCCCTCAGCCAGGAGTTCCTGTGGGAGAACTCAATTTCCCTCCCAGTTTTGCCACATTTGTGCACACCATTAGACAAGGCTTTATCACAACGGAGGGTACCAGGGACGAGAAGCAGAGCTTCGGTTTTTTGCAGGCAGATCATTAACGACTTCCCTCTGGTGTGTCTTAATAGGATTCCCAGGAGCTCAGGATCTGAATGGTCTGTACTACAGATCTGCTGACAAAAGGAAAATGGGCTAACAAAGGAAAAACTTCAGAGCTGCTCTAGTGTTTTGTTTTGTTTTTTTTTTTTTAAAGCCGTATAAATCCTGATGGCTTATAGTGAGCGTGGAAGCTGAAGGTAGTTAATTATTATTCATGGCTAAGAATGCGGAGTTATCCACAGTCCCTCCTTTTTAGCAATAACATTCAAGAAGTGCCAATCAGAAATAAAGGGAACATTTAATTTAAGAAAGCTCTTAAATTCTTAATTATCTTAGCTTCTGAAGACTGCAGGCCTTTCAATCAACATCTCTCCAGGCAGTAGCTTTTGGAGTCAACTTACTTTTTCCAAAATCTGCTTCCTCCTCAGGGACGTGTCACCCGGTGGCTTCTCTCCCTTTAAGTATTGCTTTCTCGAATGCCACCTGGACATCCGGCCAGGACACTGGGAGGAAGCATTGTAGTTTGGGTTTTTTTTTTCCCCCATTTCTTTCCAACGAGGGAAAAGGGAGGATTGGCATAGTGTTTCCTAAAGTCACGTTCAAGGCCGAAGTGGCCTCTATAGTGGTAGGAAAATGAGAAAAGTTCGGGGTCTCCAAATGGGAAGCAATGAGATCTTATGGAGGGATTGTAGAGAAATTCCAGAATCCTTCATTGGCCCTAAGCAGGAGAAGGAAAGAGACACAGAGCCCTGTTGGCTCCCAGGAGAGCCATAGGGTGCCAGCTCCCCTCAGCTTGTATCTTAAGAGGTTTGGAGTGAGGACGTGTAAACTGAAGGGCAGGGCCCCAAAAACATGGTCTACATTTCAGACCTCATTCGTGAACTTCCAGAACCTTACCAGGAGCTGCTGGCTGCTTCCTCAGAGAGCTTAAGAACACCAGGATTGCCACAAGAGCCCCAAACATGATCCTGCCAGCCTAGAAGCTGCCTTATCAGGAAAATTCTAGAGATGTATTAGGGGAGGACACGCTGCCCCCAAAGCCTCAAACCCCAAATGTTTTGAGTGTCCAGCATGAGTTTCTCTAAAAGCAAAATCTCTTTTTTCTTTCTTTTCATGTGTAATGTAATTTTTAATTTTTCTTTTTAGTTGAAGTTTAGTTGGTTTACAAAGTTGTGTTAATTTCTGGTGTACAGCATGGTGATTCACGGTTATACATGTATTCCTTTTCATATTCTTTCTCATTATAGGCTATTACAAAACATTTACTACAGTTCCCTGTGCTGTATCGTAGGACCTTGTTGTTTATCTAGTTTATATATAGTAGTTAGTATCTGCAAATTCATAAGAGCTCTTCTGCAGTATGGGCTGAGGAGAAGAAAAGTAAGAATATGAGTATTTGTGGAAAATCTATTTTTTACAAGGCCCTGTGATAGGTGCTTTTACACTGAGTACCTTAAAGGCTCTCAACAAACTTATGAATTAGGTATTCTTACTCCCAATTTTCTAAATGAGGAGCTGAGACTTGACAAGGTCAGGCACTGTGTCCAGGGTCACATCAGGAATATGGGGTAGAACCAAGTTTCTCTCTTTCATCCATTGCATTCAGTTAACTAATAGCTAAATCCTATTGGTTCTGCCTCCTAAATGAGTCTCAGATCAGTCTCCTCTTGGCCAGCCTTACTCCCATGAGTCTAGTTTAGCTGCATATTGCGATGGCCGCTTCCCTGGTCTCCCTGCTTGACTCCCCACCCCTGCCTGTCCCCCCTGCCCTGCCTCCTTCCCCTGCCCCAGCCTCCCACATCATCCTCCACTGGCCATACCTTCCCTTCTAAAATACAGAGCTGATCTTACTACTCTGTGTTTAGAAACCTTCCATGACTCTGACATCTACAGGATAAAGACCAAACTCCTCTGTGGGACTGACGAGGCCCTGCGTGGCTTGGTTCCTGCCAGCTCCTCTGGTCCATTTTCTGGCCACATCTGTTTTACCCTTAAACTCCACGCAAGTTAACTTCTCTTGCAATTCTCCAACATGCTGCTTAATGTCTTGGTACAAGTCCCTGAACTATGATGCACTTACACCTACTCTAAACTCTCTTGGTAAAGTCTTTTTTCTCCTTCAAGTCCCAACATGGAACATCCCATAGTCTGTGAAGCCTGCCCAGATCCTTAACAGGTTTAGCTGTTCCTCCTCAGTGCACAGCCTCGTAAACAGGTCCTTTCTAGCAGTGATGACATTATTTCATAATTGGCTCTTTAAGGCTATGTCTGTATCCTCGCCAGGCTGAGCTTTTGATGGACAGAGATTGTGTCTCTCTTCATCCATTTACCTCTTACATTTAACAGTGTCTTGCCCATCGTAGGTGATAAGCAAGAACTTGTTGAATAAAATGAACTGATTAATTAATGAGTGAAATTTTTAAAAACTCATTGAGTGAAATAAATGAATCAATGAAATTTTGAAAAAAACAGGTATCTCTGGCTCAAAAATTGCACTAATAAAGGACTTTTGAACCATTATTAGAATGTTAGATTTCTTTTGTAAACACAAAAGGAACAAGAAAAATAATTATCCAATAAACTTAATATGCAAAATTTGAACTTAAAACATAGTATTATTACTCATTTCAGTTTGCAAAGAGTATACACAGAACTGTGGTAAATTATATTATGTAATATTTCATCGTTTTCAAAGAATACTTCTATATTCTATTTCATTTGACTTAATGACAACCCATGGGGTAAAACAGAGGAGGTTTTTACTATCCCCATTTTTCAGGTAAGGAAACTAAGGATTAAAGTGACATACCCAAAGTTGTACAGAGGCAGAGATAGAACAGGATTCTGAGTGCAAGTCAGGATTCCTCCTTCTCTACCAGGTCACCTCTGAGAATAGGCTTTGATCATTCAACTGACAGTGAAAAGGTACTATGACTTTCCAGTTTGCAGACTTTTAAATCTCTTCCTGATGATAGGCAGTGGGGTCCCAGGCACCTCAAGACCTGGGTAGGTAGACCCCTTCAGAGTCAAGACTCCACTCCCTCAGTCTTCCTAGCAAACAGGTGACACTATGATTGATCCAGTGGCGCGACTGCCTCAAGCTTTAGATTCACCTTTCTGAAGACTGCGGCAAGCAACGGTAGGCAGGGCAAGGACAAGGCCAGGGTGGGAACAGAGAGGTCGTGAAGGGATACAGAAAGAGGAAGGCGGAACTCAGGTCAAGTTCTAGCTCCACCTACTCACTTTTCCATATGGATGTTCAGTGTTCCAGCACCATCTTTTGAAAACACTTTTCTTTCCCGGTTGGACTGCTATATATAGTGCCTTTGTTGAAAATCATTTGACTGTGTATATAAATGGTCTATTCTTGGGCACTCTATTCAGTTCCACTGATTTATTCATCTCTCCTAACAGCACGCTGTCTTGATCGTATAACTTTATTGTAAGTATTAAAGGCAGTACAAGTCCTTAAAAACTTTGGGGGTTTTTTTCCCCAACATTTCTTTGGGCAATCTGGTTCTTTGTGTATAAATGTGAGTTAGTTTGAGAATTTCTACAAAAAACTTTGGTAGGATTATGATGGGAATTGCTTTAAATTGATAAATCAATATAGGGAGAATTAATATTTTAACTATACTGAGTCTTTCAATCCATAAACATGGTACAACTATTCATTTATTTAGGTCCTTTAAAATTTCTCTTAGCAATGTTTTATAGTTTCCAGTGCAGAGGTCTGACACAGCTTTTGTTAAATTTACCCCTAAGTACTATATGTTTTTGCTGTTATTGAAAATGTAGTTACAAGTTTTTAATTTTTTTACTTTTCAATTCTACCTACTAAAAACAAATGTGAATTTACCTTGAGGTTAACACAGCTTAAGCTTCAGAGCTCTCCCTTGCAGATATAATTTCCAAGATCTTTGGAGGTGCCCTGGCAGTTTTATAATCATAATTTTGTATGATTTTTCTTAAATGGAGCCTTTTTTTTTTTTTTGGTTTGATTTGGTTTTACTTTTTTCTTTTTAAAAATATTTTGTTTATTTTGGGGGTTTTTTGTTTGTTTTGGTGGGAGAGGTACTTCAGTTTATTTTATTTACTTATTTATTTTAACTGAGGTACTGGGGATTGAACCCAGGACCTCTTGAATGCTAAGCATGTGCTCTACCACGGAGCTATACCCTTCCCTAGACCCTTTTCTTAAACTGTAGGAAATTCAGACTACACAAAACTTAGATTCATTCCCTGTCTGATGGTAACATTCTTGATTTTTCTTAGAGCCTCAAACTTCTTATCTGCAAAGTTGGGTAATGATACCTACCTCCCAGGATTGTGTTTTTTTTTTTATTGTGGTTAATGACATATAATAAAATTTACCATTTAAACCATTTTAAAGTGTATAGTCCAGTGGTATTAAGTATACAATGTTGTGCAACCATCACCACTCTCTAGATCCAAGATTTTTTTCATCACTCGAAAAGGAAATCTGGTACCCATTAAGCAATCACTCCCCATTCTCCCCTCCTCCCAGCCTCTGGCATCACAAATCAGTTTTCTGTCTCTATGGATTCACCTGTTCATGATATTTTATATAAATTGAATTATGCAATCTGTGGCCTTTGGTGTCTGGCTTCTTTCACTTAACATAATGTTTTCAAGGTTAATCCAGGTTGTGGCATAAACCAGTACTTCATTCCTTTTTTATGGCTGAGTAATATTCCACTGTAATCTACCACATTTTGTTTCACTGTTCATTTATTGATGTACATTTAGGTTGTTTCCACCTTCTGACTATTGTAAATAGTGTTGCCATGAACATTGATGTACAAATTTTTATTTAAACACCTTTTCCCAGTTCTTTTGAGTATATACCCTGGAGTGGAATTGCTGGGTCATATGGTAATTCCAAGTTTAATTTTTTGGGGAAACGCCAAACTGTTTTCCTCATAGGGTTATTTTCAGGATCAAATGAGCCAACATATTTGTAAAGCTTTTAGTATAGTGCCTGGCACATAGGACTCAATAAATTATTGCTGAAAGATAAAATTCAAATTGCTTACAAGTTATTGGCAATAGAGTACATCTGTTGTAAAATATATCATATGTTGGAGGGAACAATTAGTCCCTCCTCATCATCTTTTTGTGTGGAGGGACCACCATCAGAGTAACATTCCAAGCCTTTGTTACATCCCCTTTCTTACCCATCCCAGGAAAAGAGGAGTGACCTTCTATCTGGAAGACCAAACTGGGCATGCTTGTGTCAGTCCATTTCACTCTCCCCTTGGAATCTAAGTGCCTGCAGGGAGCAGGTACTCAGCCTCCTGCCCTTTGTCATCCCATAAAGTTTTAAGGGGCTCTGAACAGAGGCCTGAGGCTATTTAATTCTGCCTAAGGCTGCCACAGCAGCATGGTGGGTAAACTCAATCCGGGGCATCGTACCAGCAAGCATACTTGCCAACGGATCTAATCCACCTCTCCAAACATCTTCACGAGTAATAAAGATTTTATTTTTGATTCACATTTCCCTGACCCCTGTATGTCTCATACAATTGCTTCTGTCAGTGGGAGGGACAGGGGTATTGTATCTTGCTCCCCTTCACCCCCCCCAAAACTTTGAATATATCCAGAAAAACTAACAAGCTTATTGTTAATTCCCATGTTCTTCTACTCAAATACAAGTAGGTTAAAAGACAAACTTTAAACTGAAATCAAATATAATGAGTGACTATTTGTGCTTTTCAGAGAGTTTTTTATTCTTTGATCTTGGGAAATTTGGAACTAAAATAGAAAGGCTTTGGGCTATTCTATGGTATTGTTATAGTCAACCTTGATATAGAAAATGCTTTGCAAGCAATTCTCCACTGTGGCAAAGCTTCATTTCAGAGTCCCCATATTCTTAAATTAACAACCTTGAGATGGCATTTGTTTTCATTTTTGCACTTAATAGAGCATAACATCACATTCATTCTTCTTTTCTCCTGGGGTGAGTGTAAAATTGATAAGCAGTGAATGTTTTCTTTTTAATTCAATTCAATAAACATTTATTGAGCACCTGCTAAGTACCCGTCACTGTGCCAAGCATTCTGGGAGAGATCAAAATGAGTAACCTTCAGTTTCATATCCGAGGAGCTTTTAGTCTAGTGGCAAATGAAGGAAGATACTTACATGAGCAAACACACGGCAAAACTTAGCTGATCTGGCTTTAAATGGGTTTCAGCCATTTGGTTTAGTTGATTAAAAACCTAATACATCTCACCAAAGGAAATTGGATTCAGAATTTTTATTTTATTACTATTCCCATGTTGGTTATCCTCCCTTCTGTCAGGCTAAGTTCCTCTCTCCCTTTAGAAAAAGACATGTTTCCTATAGCTGCAAACAGCATGAAGTATTCAACAGTTTATTTTAGCATTATGAACCATTCTCTAAGTAGCTTAATTATTTAGTTTTTGCTTTTTCTCAAGTAGGTAGCTGGCAACATCAGGCTGACGAATGAACAAACTAATGAATAAATAGAATCCTGGACTGAGGCTCAGAAACTCTGAGTTTTGATTTCATCTCAGATGTATCCTTTACAAATTCCTTTCTCCAGAGCCACTTCCCAGGGTCCCAGCTCACACTGTCTAAATGTACATGACAGCAGATTGAAAGGAGCAGAAAACAACATTATCCAGAGTATCTATGTCCAGGCAAACCCAGGTATGACTGTACCCTAAAGGACAGACACAGGTACACTTAGGGCCCAAATGAGAGGCAGCTGTAGCTAAATGATTTAGAACAGGGCTTTGAAGCCAGACTGCTCAGCCTTGAATCTGGGCCATTTCACCTGCTAGCTGTGTGACCTTGGACAGGTAAGGTGACTGGGTTTTCTCATCTGTAAAATAAGGATAATTATGGTGTCTGCTTCATCAGTTTGTGGTGGGGAATACAAGGGAGTTATATCTGCACGCAGGTGGATGGGCACCTGGCACATGGAAGGACCGAGGCACATCAGTTGAAACACAGTCACATGTGTGGGACACAGAAGGAGGGATGAAAACAGAGCCCCCATAGGCCACGAAGAGGACAGAATGAGGTGAAATGAAGTGAACAGAATGGGCAGGGTGAAGGGAAAATTGTAAGATGGAAAAGAATATGAGGCAAAGGCATGGCTCAGAGTGAGGTGAGGACCCCACTGCAGAGTGGGGAGAGAAGGGAATGAAGGCTTTCTGCTTCCTGTTCCACGTGATCCTGAGTAACTCACTTGACCTCCCTGCACCCCTGACTTTTCCTCTGCAAAACAGACGAGAGGCTAAATACCAGCGCATAGCTAAACACCAGCATCGCCACCGACCAGCTATGTGACCTTGGGCAAGTCTCTTAACCTCTCTGGGCCTTAGTTCCATGAGGATATTAATACTTCCTACCCTGATAAGTACTAGGAGATCAGGAAGTATGTGTTTAACTCAAGAGATCTCAGGATATATTTGCATATAAAGGCATTTTATAAACTTTGAAGGAACCCACTGCCATAAATATTAGGGATTATTATGGCCTTCAAATTTATCTACTATTTTTCATTTGGAGATTGATACGGCCTGAACTTACTTTCTTTCCTCATCCAACTGATGTTTGAAACTAATTGAGAATCTCGGTCAGTAGAGAGATTTCATAGCTTCGATCTCTCGTCTCTGTGGGCTGACTTCCTAGCTAATTCTCTCCCTCTGGATAGCTGTAAGAGTACGAAGTACTGCCAGGACAGCTCTTATCAAAATATTTTAGCACTTCTGCATCTGGTCCTGGCCATAAAATAGAAGTGAAGAAACACTTACGTAAAGCTTTCAGAGCTGTGAAGGAAAAAAAGCTCTTATTTTATTGGCTCTGGTTCATATATCTCCAGGACAGGAAGGAAAAAAAAATAACTTAAAGATTTAAACCAAAAAGGCATTCAGTGAAACAAACTTAAAGATACGACATGAGCACCAGCAACTAAGATAAACAAGAGACGAAGAAAGAGTGGATGTTGCTGAGTGAATTATCTTTCCCCTGGGCTCTGTTCAGCTCTGTGTACCACGTAAACTAATGAGCGGGCCCGTGGGAGAAGTCAATGATCCATATGCTAACAAATCAGCTTTCCCTGCAACCCCTCCCACCCTTGCCAACCTGCTGTGCTGGCGGCCCACATCCAGACCGGCTCTGAACCTCTTCCTCCCGTTTTCTTTTGCAGCCCAATTCTTTCTGTCCCAACCCTTCTCGTGATCAAATAGGGAACGGGTAAGAAAGACAGCATGCTTTGAATATTTTGGGGGCATCTACCATGTTCCAGACACTGAGCTAGGATCTGGGGTATGCAGATACACAAGACAAAGCCCTGCACTTGAAGAGTTCCCTGAGTGATGGGAGAGACAAGTGTGATGGCACAGGTGGGGTGTTATCACTCACCCTCTCTGAAGGCCGCAGAAAAGACAAGAGCTTTCACTGGGCATTTCTCATATCAATGGCCTTATATAGTCCTCATATCCCTTATGTGGGAATGTTGGTTTTGTTTTTTTTTAATCATTTTATAGATTAAGAAACTAAGGCTCAATGTAATTAAGTAACTTACTCAAGGTCACAAGTGACTGAATCTAAATATGACACCAAGGCCTCTGTTCTTTCCAGGAACCTTTCGTCATTGGCATCAGGCAGGATGATGCTGCTGGTGAGACTCAGAGGAAAGGAAGAAACCCTGGGAGGAGACCCTAGGTGAGCTGTGGGTGGTGGTAGCAGAGGAAAGGCAACTGCGAAAAACAGGGAAAAGTGAGATCATATGAAGAAAGAGAGAGGAAAGCCATGGCGTGCTAAAGACTGCTTGTACCGCCTCTCACATCCAGGCACTTTGCTAGCTGGTTGCCACACCATTGGTAGCTTAATCTGCCATAGTGGGAGAATTTATAGAATAGAAATTGCCAAATGTTACAAATCAGTTCTTTTTTTCTTCTCAAAGAGTCAGTTTACCAGCACACCACTGGGAGGAAGGCAGGAGAGAGAGCGTGGATGGTCACTGGAGAACTCACTGGTAAATGTCTTTGGAGGGGAAACTGAAGTCTCGAGTGATACACATCCCATCTGTTCACATACCTCTATTTCTAGTGATAAAGAAGAAAAAGTGTGGAGAGCGTGTGTAAATGGTAACAAACTTTCCTCTTCCCTCTTTAACATACTGTCATAAGCAAGAATTCTTTGGATTGCCAGCTACAGAAACTGAATTCAAACTGCCTTGAGCAAAAAGGGACATTTATTTGATCAGGCCCTCTAGCCAGTAAGTCCAGGAAGGAACTGGCCTCTGGGATCCCTGGAGTTGGGAAGTGCTGCCAGTTGCCAGCTCCAGATCTTTTTCTCCCTCTCCATTTTCAGCTTTATTCTGGGTGTTCACCTAATTCTTTCCAGTTACACGGGGGATGGGGGGCGGGTCCTCTATGCAGAGGAGGTAGGAGCAGGAGAAATCCAGAGGGGGGAAGGGAAGAAAGGGTCACAGATACTGTCAAGCTTGAGCATCCCTGCTTGGGGACCCCAGAGGATGGAGACAGCTTTTCCCATCCAGCGTCTAATTCTATTCTGAGGAACAACTGTGATAGTCCTGGCTTAAGTCATATACCCGTGTCTGGGCCACTCTGGCCAGAGGAATGGGACACTGATTGGTTACAGCCATGTGATGTGTGCCTACCTGAGGCCAGAGAGAGTGAGGCTCTGTGTAGTAGACTCACCTGGTTTGCGGCAGGTCAAGTGGCTATAGTTACCAGAAGAAATGGGAATGGTTAGTTAAGAGGACCAAACACGAAGATATCTCCTTTACCTGCTAATCTTATTTTCAGAAGTATTAGCACTCTGGATCTTTAGAGTACTTAAAGGAGGCACTTAAGCTACATGGGGCAAGGACAAAATCATATGACATGAGGATTATCTCTCTGTCAAAGTTGATTTCCCACAGCACTTAGGACAAAACCCAAAATCCCGTAAGGCCCGATAAGATCTGGCTCCCACCTACACCTGTGTCTCTAATCGCCTTCCCTATCATTGCCCAGCCGCCCCAGTTCCTTCTTCATTTACTCCACTCCAGTCACACAGGCTTTCTTCTCTTTCTGTTTCTAGAGGAATTCAAATTCATTCCCATCTCCCAGACTTGTAATTGCTGTTCTTTCTGCCAGAAATGCTCATCCCCTCTGGCTGGCTCCTTCCGAGACCTCATCTCAAACACCACCTTTCAGAAGGACTTTCCTTAACTATCATAGGTAAATGAGATTTCACCCCAATCCTAAATAATTTCTCGCTAAATCTCTCTATTCTGTCTTATTTCACTTACATCTACCACTATGTCACATTTTCTTTTTCATTGATGATTTATTTCCTTGTTAATTGACTGTCTCTCTCTGTTAGAATCTGCTTAATCAGAGCAGGAGCCATGTCTGTCTTACTCTCTGCTCTGCCCCTGCCCTAGCACAGTGCCTCAAACAGAATAATGCTAAACAAACACCCGTGTAATGAGAAAGCAGATGAAATTGCAGGTACCATGTTACTCTAACCAGCAGGGTAAACTTGGGGGCAAGAAAAGAGGTTCAGGCTTTCTGTGGTGTTAACTCAGTTTCCTTGACATAATCCCCCCCAACCCCTTGTCATCTATCCTCATTTCTGTTTCACTTTAACTGCTCAGGAGTAAATGATGCTCACTTTCTGACCAGATCTAATGATGTCTCTTTGACTCATTTCATCCTGATCTTCCTGCTGCCTTTGGAACCATTGCCCAAGAACTCACTTGATTTTTCTCTTTCTTACAGAATTTCAAGTTCTGTAACTTGATGTTACGTTTCCTCCTACCTCTCTGCCTACCTCCCTCATCTCTCCTTTGCTGGATCCAAGTCTTCCTGTTAACCTTGGACATCCATCAGATCTCAGTCTGTTTTATTTGCATATTTATCATCATGTGAGTAGAATTAAGTCCAAAAGAAAATTCCAAAAGCCAAAAGAAACTTCCAGAAGCCAAAAGATTTACAGGAACTAAAGCTTAGTAAACCAACTAACAGCAGGAACCAGAATTCACCAGTGTTATTGACATGAGCCTATAACAATTTCTCCAGGAACTTTAACATCAGAATCATTTATATACTGACAAGAATACATTTAGCAGCATTACTGAGGAAATAATCAATCTGTTCACAAAATCTGACGTGAGAAGATACGACCTTAACTCAAAGGAAAAACTCAGAGATGAAGACAAATATTTATACCTAAAATTCTTCACCACTATCTTATCCATAATAAGAAAACTCTTGCAAGAAAAGCCAATGGTCAAAATAAGGGAGAAGAAAAAAAGATGCCTTTAAAAAATCATGATTGCTTTAAACATTTAATGCATGGGGAAATAATCATGTTCTATTGTTGAGTGAAAATCAAGGACACAAAAAATTTAAATATATACGTATGTTTGGTATATGTATATTTATGTATATTTATATCTATAGCTGTGGAGATAGATATACAGAGATAGAGAAAAAACAACAAAGGGTAGATTTATTTATGGGTGATTTTCATTCATGCTATTAGATGTTTTTATACTTTTAAAACGTTTTCTAAACTGTCTACAATAAGCAAGTATGTTTTGACAATACCATTAATTTTTAAAAGAACAAATGACTTTCCTTTTCTGTCAATATCTTATATATCTTTTTGCATGTATAATATGTTTCACAATGTAATTTTTGAAAACTTGACTTTGGGTCATTTGTGAAAACTTTTTTTTTTCCTTTTTAATTTTTTTAAAAAAATGAAACATACATAAAGTTCTGCAGGACTGTGCCCCACACAGAGGTCAGGGGGTTGTCGGTCCTAAGATAAACAGGGTAGAATAGCAGTAACTACACTAAGGCGTGTGTGTCAAATGTCCAGGGTGTAAGGAGGAAGTGGCAGGGAAAATGTCGAATCAACTTTTCAAGTTTCCATCAGTGAAGCTTGTCGTTGTTTAATTAATGAAGGAAATTGTCAACTGTGGTTTCCTGAGGTTCGTAGGCAAGTCTCATGATGAGGCAACAACTGAAATTATAGATAATGGAATGGATATTTAGAAGACAAGAAGAGCTGATAGGTAGAAAATGGGATGCTGGTTCATACGTTGAAAGGCATAATTTACTTATTAGAGATAATCAGTAAATTTTTATATCTCCTAATGGAATAAAATACAAATTACACAGTCAGCACAATCCAGGGCTTACAAGCTAGGAGGATAATGCAGAACAACAAAGAACAGCTGCTAGTTAATTGACCGTTTCCATTTTTATTAATTGGAGAACTATATGGCAATCATTTAAATGGAAAAGAACTATATTTGGGGGAGAATACATTTAACCACTCTAGATTCATTCTTCAGTGAAATGCTTATTTTTGTCCTGTTATCGGATTGTTTTTATGGTTGGGACTTCTTATGTTAAAAGCCCAAGCAGCACACAGTACCTCTGAGCCTTCATTTCTTTATCTATAAAATAAGGGTGTTGAAACTTTTGGTTCTGCTACTTCATTCTATGGCAGTAGGGCTACAGGACTTCACAGAGGCTTTATCTCACCTCATGGAAGCGGACGCTGACATAAAAGTGGGATTATCACCCATATCATTGGAGTTCCAATCTTTCTTCATCAAGTAGTCTTAGTGATCTTATTGATAAGCTTTATAATAAGCAAATATTGTACACTTGAACTTACCATTTTACTCTGATGTTTTAAAATTGTTTTACTTTACTGAATAGAGTCCCACCTAAGAGTTTGTTGGAAGAAAGCGCGGCTTTACTGTTTTAACAACAAAACATTTGAAAACTCTTGAGCTGGCAGAGCTCAAAGTTGTGCTCAGCTTTGACCCTGAGATGACAAACAAGCAGCATCCCAACCAACCTTCTGGTTCCAAAAAGTATTAGCTCCAGACCTCGCCTTAAACTAGCTCATCACCTTGAACTAATACCTTTGTAGGACCAGGGTCCACTCCCCACACTACTTTTCACTTTTGAAAAATCACTTGAAAGATTTAATGGTCTCTTTCTGCACTTTTAAAACTGCCATACAAGGGAAGAAGTTCACGTTATATCATTAAATGAAAAAAGCAGGCTACTACAAAGAGATATGAATACTTTCTTCCCACTTAAAAATATACACAGCTGGATCTAGGTAGATAAATGCTAGATAAATATCAGTCACCATACGTTCTTAGATCGCACCCTGCACCATCACTATTCAAAGCACTTCGTGTATATTCACTCATGTTTTGCCCTCAGTCACTCTAGGAGGTAGATCATAATATTATTATCTTCATTTTACAGATGAGGAAACTGACACACAGCAATTAATCACATAACCTACCTGAGATCATACAAACGCATAGAAAGAAATTTCTGGAAGTGTGTAATTTCTTAAAAAAGAACTTGCATCACTTATACAACAAAACCAAAGGAGAGGATGTCAGAGTCCCCATGCCCATTTTTCCTGGAGGAGCTCTCATTTAGAGTCTCAGTGGTGGAGGCCCCAGGATCACAGACCTACTCTGTTTGGGAATGGAGCAATGATCCATTAGGATTTTGAGACAGCCGTTTGCTCTGCCCAGTACAGGGTGGTAGCAATTTTTATGTAGTTGGCAAGAAGAAGTAGTTAACGATAAAATGTCCTTGGAAAGAAAACTTGCTCTTCCAGGCTGTCTCCCTTTTACTAAGAGTGAGTCTTCAACGTGCTCTCCGAGGCTGTCAGTGGCAGCCCCAGATAAGCCAGGCTGGCAGAAATTATGTCTTCATCAATTTGGCTCCATGAGAATCAGTGATCTGACACCAGCTTGCATCAATATTGTGTTGAACTGCTTATTTTAAAATTGTATTTGTCTGCTTTAAGTCTCTGTGTTTAATTTCCCCAATGAGACTGTGACCCATATATAGATATAGTATATATTATGTATATGATTCCATTTCATTCAACTACTATTCATCAAATACTTTCTGTGCTTAATGGAGATATGTGTATATATATATATGCATTTTGGAGTATTTATTTTCTGTTTTAAACCAATGAACAGCACATTGATAATTAAATTCCTCACTTTAAGGTAAGTTTCCCATTCAAAAAAGACCACTTGGATATGTGTTCTAAAAAACAATAACAACAGAAAAGACCATGGTTGGGCTGACTGGGTTATGCCAGGTCACACAGGGGTGCTGTGAGCCACCTTAGAGAACCCAGACAGCAAAGGTGGGCCCCAGTGATGCACGCTCAATAAACAAAGAATAGAAGGGCCTTCTCTTTTCCTTCCTTTTCCTCTTACTCTTCCCTTCCCCTTTCTGAATAAGTCAGTCTTAAAGCCATTATATGAGGCAAAGCAAGATAGACATTAATTCAGATGAGTGGCCTGTTGTGGGTTGTCAGCCCAAGTAGGATGTCAGACAAGGGGGCAGCCAACTTATAGGGAAGTTGACTGAATAAGTAAATATATTAAAAATTATGAGAGCCAAGTTTCTCATGGTCATAAAAGACAGCTAGAAATAAGGAAAAGTAGCAAATTAGAATGAACACTGTAATGCTGAATTCATATTGGAGGTATCAGTGTAAGCCCACAGCTTTCAATAAATACATATACATATAGAAATCAATTTAGATATAAATATGTTTATGTATATCTATGTCTACATATATGTCTACGTTCATATACACATGTGTGTATATACTTACATATATATTCCTTACCTAAATATTTTTCTGACCTTTTTATATTTTCAATTCCACATTTACATCATCTAGGATTTATTTTTGAGTACAGTGTGAGAAGGAGTGACACATTTGTTTTGGCCGAATAGCCGGCCAATTTCACCAAGACGATATATTGAATAATTCATCCTTCCTCATTGATCTGAGATACTTCCATTTCTGTATTTTATGTTGACTGTAAACATCTTAGAAAAGCAACTTTGATCGTCTCATTAACAATGGAGGAATGCTGACACATCTCCACTGCTCCTGTTCTGACATCTTCTTGGGCATCAATGGCCTATTTCCAACTAAGTGTCCAAAAGACATCCTGAAATTCAACACTTCCCAGAGTAAACTGACCCAGTTTGTCCTCACGTATTGCCAACCTCAGGAAACAACATCACCTAATTGCCGAACAGACTCTCAGCTCTCTGACCCTGCAACCCCTCTCACATTGTGTGCCTTCCTCCGCCACTCTTTAGTTGAGACTGTCAGGACTTTCCCCCAAGCTATTACAACAGCTTTCAAATGCTTACCCCTTCTAATTCATCCTTTGCGCTGCTTTCTGAATAATAGATACAAATAATAAATAAGTAAAACATAACATTAATAATAATCTGAGCCTGTTCCTATGACTCAGCAACTCAAAAACCTTCAAGCTTGTGCACTGTCTTAAACACCACAGCAGAACACTCAGGGCCACCATGATACCATGATTGATCTGCCAGACACGCCTTCTTCTCCCTGACTTGTGTGCTCATCACTCATACTTAGCTCCAGTCCTGGAATATGCCAAATACTCGCAGCATTTTGTATTTTCCCCCCCAGCCTAGAAGATCATCTCTCTTTAAAAAAAAAATCTATTCTCTTTCCAGGCCCAGCTTAACCATAGCCCTCTCTCATGAATATTTCCCTAATCCTCCAGTTGAAATTTGTTACTTCCCATTTGTCTATAAAGCACTTTGCTTGCACTTATACGACGCATTTCATTAAGACTCAGTGTACATGCTGTTTACCTTAGTGTTCAGATCCAGATTCTAGCCCTAAAAGCAGGTCCACATTTTCCTTACCTCTGACCTCTGCCTATGGGTAACAGTTGTAGCTCACTTACTTTGGCACCTTGCTAAGTGCCCTAACTCCTTCCTTACTTCAGTATTGATGTAATAAGTGGTAATTTCACACCAGGCACTATCCTAGCACTGGGGATATTGTGGTTAACAAGACAAAGTTCTTGTCCTTCTGGAGAACTTGCATTCCATAAGGATTCTTATGTGTCCTCCCATGACTCTACAACACAGGGGATATTGTTCTTCCCCTTTAAATTATTCCTTAAGAATGGCCACGCAACTGGTAGGTGGCAGACCTGGAATTCACACTCAGATCTGTGTGGCACCACTTGCCCCGCCTACTATGCTTTGCTGAAATAATTTAGGAAACAAAAAGGAGAAGTTTGGCACCTTAAGAGGTTTAAACAAGGCACCTCTGTAGGCACTGATCAGAGAGGAAAACAATTATGTGTCACTGTTGAAAAAGGCATGATCCCCTTTGCCATCTCTTCATGCTCAGGAAGTAAATAGAGAAACTCGGTCTTACACTCAATTTGGATCCTTGTTCCAAGGGGGCCCCAACTGCTTTATTACAGAAAAATGAACAGAAAGAAACTCACAGTTATTACAGTAGAGGCACCTACATACTCTACACTTGACATCTTCACAAGAACACTGCAAAATAGTGTTGTCTTCCTTTTTGTAGGTGGAGATACAGAACCGGGGAGGGGGGCATTTAAACAACCGTCCACAAGCACATAGCTGTTCCTGACATCATGTTTTAAATTGAACTTTTATAAACACATATATAGAGCTTGTATACGTTGAATCATATTAAAATGTATGTAGAGAAGTTTGCAATTTAAAGGACTTCTTTAAAGGGTAGATTATTCAATAAATGGTAATTGGATTTACTGATTTGCCATTTGGGGGGGGCACGAAGTAAAACTGGGTCCTTATCTTACTTCTTTTATCAAAGTAAGTTCCAGATGGATCAAAGATTTACATGTAAAACATGAAATCACAGACATCATGTAAGGACACATGGATGCATATTTTTGTAATGCTAGAATGAGCAAGACTGTTTAAAATATAACACAAATTCCAGAAGTTATAAAGGAAACAACCAATAAATTTGATTACATAAAAATTGGAGTTTTATATAGCAAACATCAGTCCCTTAGAAACACAGACCTCACCAAAGAATTACATTGGCATTTGGAGCTAAAACCTGCTAGTAACGCAGGCCTGCACGGCCTGGCATGCCTTCTAAATATCAGTCTTGCTTGACAACCTCAAGTGACAATAGACAGCCAGTCAAAACCAGGACTGGAGTCAGTATTCTGTATCCTGCACTATTTGTTTCCTCCCAGTCTCAAGTTACAACTAATTCACAATTTACTACTAGGGAGATTTTAATGCAGGAAAACATGTGATGTGCTGTCTGAGGCTTCAAAAATGGAAGGAATGAATGTAAAGGTGAAACATGTGGCCTGTTTGACAGTCAAGGCTGACTTGATGGATCTGAGTGACCAGATCCCTAGGGCTCCCTGCCACTCCTCCATGAAGGTGGGTCTCAGTCATAGAAGAGGGAAGAAAAGCAAGAATGAAAAGGCAGGTGAAATCTGTTTGATTCCTTGTGGAAATGGATTTTCAGCACAAGCTACTACTTTGCTATTTTTAAAAGATACTTTGTTGAAGGGAAGCTGTGACTGAATCTATGTGACTTCCCTTAGCAAAATGGTAAAATTGATCAATTTTGAAAATATTAGGAACTGGGTCAGAGGTCTATAGAGGAATTTCCGTGTGTGTCCCATTTGTATTTGTAAAGTGTGTATCCTCTATTAAGCTGTTTCTTAAGCATGACAGACCGGAGCTTACAGGGGCTGAGCAGTAGACTTTTTTTAGTACAGCTGTGATTTTATTCTCCAAAGTTATTATTTTCTAATGAGACTTTTTGAATAATGCTGAAGATTTACAATGTAGGAAATAGGTATCTAGGGAGGCCACTGACTCATAACAGTCTAGTCATTTTTGTTTCGTGACAAAACCTCAGTGTTTGTGATGTGTGTGTGTGTGTAAGAGGGTTTGAAGAACAGCATGATCAGAAGAGCAACAATACTTTGGGGCCCAGGCAGCTTTGTGGTGGGGTCCCCTTAACTGAGTCTGACCCTGGGGAGCTGGCTGAGAGAATACACTCCTTTCCACTTCCAAAAAAGATGACGGAGCTGTCACGGAACCCCGAGAATGAGACACAAGATGAAGAGGAGACGGTGAGAGTAAGGTGGGTCATCACACCCGGAACCCTGAATAAGAGGATGAAGGAGAGAGATTCTCTGTCTCCAAGCACATTATCAAGATGGGCAGTGTCCGAGTACCAACTTCATGAGTAAGCCAGGGAGGATGTGTGCAAACACTCACAGGAATAAAGGGAAACTGTTGAACAGTAAAACCCAGAAAAGACTGGACTTAGGGCAAATCAGCCAGAAGAGGGGGTGAGGGCAGGAACAGTGGGTGCTGAGTCACTGCAGTTTGTGTGTAAATGCCCAGGAGTTCTCACAGTTTGATAAAGTCTGAATATTGTTACATTTTAGGCTTCCTTCCAGGATTTGTATGAATCCTACTGCTGTACACACACATCACAAGAACTAATTATTCCTTCTAAGAATTATAGTCAATTGCTATTTGGAAATAGCAGTGATGTTGCAGAAGTCCTAAATAGGTGTGGATTCTCAACTTGTGTGTGAGTGCCAGTGGGTACTAGAGAAGGTGAAATTAAAAACACCTGACAGTCTTCTTTAACGATCCTGGAAAGGGATAAAGTGCTTGGCAAGTTCTTCAGAAAGGAAGAGAAAGCAAATGCAGCTTAACTAGAGCTTAATTATTTTGCATCCCTTGGAGAGATAAGTATTGGAAAGTAGTCTTTCAGCCCTGTCCTCTCTACCTTGAATTTCTGTAAAGACTGAACCCGTTCCTGGATCAAGACAGACAATGAATGTCAGACATGACCAGAGTCCTTGGATAAAAGATCACCCAATGGATTTAAAACCTAAGCAAGCCACCTGCCGCCAAGCAGACAGAAGCTCATATTCTGGGACAGACGGCTGGGGAATCCATGGGGGTTGCGGGCAAATATGGTGTGTTCCTCAAGAGTATTACCATGGCACTTGGGGAAAAAAACATTAAACTCTGGCTAGGGGAAAACCACTTAGACTCCACAAAAATGGGAAGTACTAGAAATGAAAAATAACAGCACCAAATACAACCATGACAATAGCTCACATTTACTGATTACTTCCTAAGTGTCAGGCATTGTGCAAAGCACTTTATAAGCATTACCTCATTTAGGAAATTGAAGAAGGTTAACGGCGAGCCTTAGAAGCTTGATGTTTGAGGTCAGACATATCCTAAGTCATGTGGTATGTCAGTAAGAAGGCCTAATATTTATGGCCTCTTGAGCAGGCGTTTGGAAGTGTTATCAACTGTAGAATTACACAGACAAAATTGCTATATCATCAGTGAGCCAAAAAAGAAAAAAAAAAAAGCTTATTTATTAGAATTGGAGACCCTATGATGGTAATGAAGAAGGCTCTCTGTGAACAAGCAGTTATTGGGGCTGCCTTGAACAGAATACTTCAATCAAAACTCCAGCTGCCAGTCTAAGAACAGGCTCCTAATTTCCTCCAGCTGCCAAGACTAGGGGTGAGAAGCAAAGGGTCACCCAAATCAGCCTGGGCAGCCACTGAACTACCAGGAAGGCAGAATCCTGACCTCGGATCTAGGGCTTCTGAGAAGACCTACCAGTGGCCCCTTGCCAGTCACGACTCAGTCTTCCAAGAAAAAATGTGGGGAGTAGTGCTCAGAAAATTGAGAAACAAAATTGCCTTTTAATGGGTTATTGGTGTGGGAAGTGAGGCTACATCCAAAAAGGCTGTGATCAAGAAAAAAAAAACAAAAAACCATCTTTAGTGTTCCCGAAGTAAAAGTATCACAGTCAGACACGACAAAGCGGCTGAGACATAAATTGGCTCTACCCCTTGCCGTAAGTCACCAGGTGTGCAGAGAGTCAGGGATGTCAGAGTGAAGGCAGAAGGAACAAGGAGGGATTTGGTGTCAAATGGTGCAGGACAGTGGCTCAGAGCAATTAGTACTTCTCAATCACTCCGTGCCCTACATCTAACCCACCTCCTTTTATAAGAATTGAGTGGATTAGGATTATGTGGTTTTAGCATACAGGTTTGACCCCTACCCACTTTGGAACTGTGAGTGTAAGGCTTGGATTTTTCTGGAGGCAAGGAAGAGGTGGGTGTAGATGGCAGTGCTCTGTGCCCGAAATGAGAAGGTAGGACAAGGAGCAGCTGCATGGACGAGATTCTGTTTCCATTTGTTCAGAGAGCCTATTCCATGCTGAGCAGCAGGCTGGAACAGAGATCTGGAAGTTCTCCCTCACCCCCTGCAGACTGGGGTCTACCAAGATAGACTCAGGCAGAGCCAAAGGCCTCCACTCTTAGGGATGTTCCAACTGGATCCCCAAGAATAAACTTAGAAATCTCAAGAGAGTTTCACTGCTGGGTGAAAAGAGAGGTTGAGGAGAAAGTTATTTACTGAGACCAAAGTTATTCTTTCTATAAATGGGACTAAGTGGCCTTCAGAGAAAACAGTATAAAAGAGAGGAGCATGACCCCTTTCCTTTAGGGAACAGTTTGTGAAGATTGCCTTGCTTGGGATTACTGAGATCATCTTGAAGAATTCTTAATAAATGTCAAAGTCTCGAAGTCTTATGGCCTGTATTCTTCCTCAAGGCAGAAGAGGGAAGATGGGTTATAAAAAAAAAAAAAAAGAAAAGAAGGTATAGATTTTAGCACTCTGAGTAGATTAATTAATTAAACCAGACCACTGTCTTCTGGACATCACGTCTTCTGGACCTACTAGAACATCAGTGATTTTCAGTGTCTATTTGAAAAGAGGCTTGTCAAAACCTTATGACTGAAGGGAATTAAAAGAGACCATGAAATTATCTGTGTATAATTTCAGTTGGAGATATTCAAAAGTAGAATGACTTGTGTCTAGACCTAGATGTTATTAACAAATATGCTTTGAAAACTAACATTTAATGCCATAAAGCAGTAAGAAAATAACAAATGTTGATGGGATGACTGTAGGCTGTTAGCTCCCAAACTTCAGTCATTCCCAAGCTATCAGCCTCAACATTTTTGCCATTTCTTTGTACTTACTTCACTTAACGTTTTTCTTTAAACTGATATGCACTTTAAACTTCCATATACCCTTTTAAAGAGGAAACTTTATATCAAGATTGTAAAAAAAAAAAAAAGTATCACTTGCCATAAATAGGAGGTAACAATAAAAACAAGTATTTATATAATAAAAACCAAAACAATAATATAAAACTCTAGCTAGATATTATTGCATGCTACAGGCTCTCAGCTGGAGACCTGCTTTCTCTTTTAAAAAAGGAGATTAGGAACAAAAAACCCAACCCCAAAATGGGCAGAAGACCTAACTAGACATTTCTCCAAAGAAGACATACAAATGGCCAACAGGCACATGAAAAGATGCTTAATATCACTAATTATCAGAAAAGTGTAAATCAGAACTACAATGAAGTATCACCTCACACCAGTCAGAATGGCCCTCATCAAAAAGTCTACACACAATAAATGCTGGAGAGGGTGTGGAGAAAAGGAACCCTTCTATAATGTTGGTGGGAATGCAATTTGGTGCAGCCACTATGAAAAACAGTGTGGAGATTCCTTAAAAAACTAAAAATAGATTTACCATATGATCCAGCAATCCTACTCCTGGGCATATATCCAGAGGGAACCTTAATTCTAAAAGATACATGCACCCCAATGTTCACAGCAGCACAACTTACAATAGCCAAGACACAGAAGCAACCTAAGTGTCCATTGACAGATGACTGGGTAAAGAAGTTGTGGTGTATTTATACAGTGGAATACTACTCAGCCATAAAAAGAATAGAATAATGCCATCTGCAGCAACATGGATGGACCTAGAGATTATCATATTAAGTGAATTCAAACAGAGAAAGACAGATATCCTATGATATTACATATGTGGAATCTAAAATATGATACAAATGAACTTATTTACAAAATAGAAACAGACTCATGGACATAGGAAACAAATTTATGGTTACCAGAAGGGAAAGGGGGGAAGGGATATACTAGGAGTCTGGAACTCGCAGATACAAACTACTATATGTAAAATAGGCAAACAACAAGGTCCTACTATACAGCACAGGGAACTATATTCAATATCTTGTAATTACCTATAATGAAAAAGAATATATATATGTATAACTGAATCACTATGCTGTGAGCCAGAAATTAACATCATAAATCAACTATACTTCAATTAAAAAATTAAGAAAATAAAAAAAAGAAAAGGAAATAAAAAGGGAGATTAGGAAGTGATAAATGTACTAGGACCAAATGGAAACTTTTCCCTTGAAGTAATCAGCAGGACTGAGAGAACTGGAAAGGGAATAACTTTCTCATTGTGTGATTCAGTGTCATTTAATGTCACTGTCTGGGTACAACTGATAATCGTCTCCAGAGCCACTGAAGCCCAAATCACAGTTTGTGTGCTGCATACTTTGGAGAACACAGTTCTTGACCCTCCCAAAATGATGTAAACCTCATCCACCCTGAATGCAGTAGAAATAAGATGGGGAGTCAGAGAAATAAGATATATATTGTTAAAAGTCTAGAAAGAAGATTAGGAAAAATATGAAACAGAAACAAAGCAGGAAAAAAAAATGAACAAACATAAGGCAAACCATAAAAGAAGCTGCATTTGAATGTAAACAAAGACAACAAACAAAAAGAAAAAGCAAAGCTATTTAAAGATCGAAAGTGTAAGTGACATCACCTCCAACCAAGATAAGCACAAGCAGAAATTATCCAAATAAGCATGTGGGCTAACTCTGGAAGCCTTATCAGCTGTCATTCATTGCCCTCTCCTCTTGAGGGGCCAGGGAGGAGGTGTGGGAGTGACGGCCAACAGATACCAATGACTGCCCGCTGTTGGATCTTCACAGGTCAGAACTAGCTGGCTCAAGTAACAGGACCCAGCGGCGGGTCAGGTACTTCAGCTCCTTTAAAACACAGTCTTCAACCCTCTTGCACCCCAACTCTCTCCCTCCAGGGGAAAAAAATGGGAATTTGTCCTGCTGAGTCTTACTTCTCGGATAGCTATTTTGCATGTGGAATGTGAATTGCCCATCACTTAATTTGTTTTTCTAGGAGGTAATAAAATGTAATTTATAACTGGTAGGTTCAACGGCCAGAGAGAGTGATAAAATTCCAAACTCAAAGCATTGGTATTCAGTACCTTTAGCTATTCTGCTGTATAATCTAGTTTACAGCAAAGCAAAGATGGGTCACTTGGGGCTCCTATAGTTGACATTTATGCCCCAGAAAATAATTTCTAATGATTGGGGCAGGGTAGATAAATAGAAGACCAAAGAAGCTCAAGGTAAAAGATATGTTTAGATTACATCAGAAGCTACACATATGCTAACTAACATAAAACTGTATTTCATTGCTTTAAACATCTGGGTTGTAACAGTGACTCAACATAATAACCATAAATATGTAATAATATACTTAATATATACATAATATAAAAAGACGTAAATATATGTATTTTTTTAAGCTTCAACATGGTGTTTCTCAAGTACCATTCCAAATGTGATTTTCTAAGGATTCCAAGTACCTTTCAATTTTAGTTTGTCCTCACATTGACAGAATGAAGCAGAATGATGACTTCCCAGATTTTAATGTAAATTTTTTAAAAATAATAATTTTCAATTATATAGTGCATTGCAGTCTATAGAGTATTCTCCATATGTAGGTTACCCCCACTAATCTTCACCGTGACCCTGAGAGGCAGGTAGACTGTACAGAGGAGTTAACTGGTCCAACAAGGTTAAGTGACTTAAGCCTACAGAGCCAGTAAATGAGGCTGACTTTCAATACGGGTTGAAACTGGTGCGTTGCCAGGGGAAGAGAGGCTGTCTGTCTCCTCAGACACCTCACAGGTGGCCTCACTCCACTGGGTCGCCAGGTTGCAAGATCTTTCCTTGCTTGTCAATGTCCCAGAATTTTGATCTGAAAGTCAACTGAAGCACCCAGAACAAACCCATATGGGGCCAAAGTCTACACCAGAAGGCTGGCTTGTTTATTGTGAGAAACATTACTACCACGTCAACCAAACAGAATGCAGTTGCAGGTGCACTGCAGTGCCTTCTCCCTGTGGCAGAATCGCGTGGGATGACAAACTACAATTGTGAGAGTAAATGATGGGCACGGAGGGAGGTAGGCGTTGAGGAATGCGCAAGGAGAGAAAGGTACTGACATGGACTGACACTTATAATGTGCTGTCATTGTTACTCTCAGTTCCATTATTACTGGTATTTCTTATCATCACCTGTCCCATTCTAGAAAGGAGGAAATGTAGACAGAAAGAGGTTAATTAACTTGCCCCAAGTCACACCACTAGTGTGAGAGACAGGATTCAAACCCAGATCTATCTGCTTTCAAGACTCTTGGACCTTATGGGAGAGAATGTGGTAGTGAGGATACGGGATTTTGGTGACAGTGGAGGAGGGGAAGAGGGTGGACTGAGAAAGGAGGTGAGAGGGAGGAAAACAGCGAGAAGGGGGAGAGGTAGGAAGGAGAGGAGGAAGAGAGAGGTAAAGGGGTTCAAGAAAGAAAGGAAAGGGGAAGAGGAAGAGACGGGGAAAGAGAGGGAGGGCTGGGATGTAGCCTCTAGTTGAAGTAAATCTCAGCGTTTCTGGGGCGCCCCACAGTAACTCAAGTGTGAGCAGTTGGCAGGACAGGATGGAGAGAGTACTGCTCTGCTTGGTCTGGGGAGCAAGGCTGTCTTCTGGGGGCAGAGGTGGGTGAGTGGGTCTAGGGGAGAGCCAGGCAAGCATTGCAACAGGGAGTGCCAGGGTGCAGACCTTCCTCCCATTTGGAGGCAAGACTGGACTAGTCAGCCACTTGAGGATTTGTAGAACAACCAACTACAAGAAGCAAATTGTAGCCCACGTCACTTAGAAGTGATGGTACTGTGTCGCTAGTGCCATCTAATTTGGAATCCTGGCCTCACTGTTTATTTTGTATGCTAAATACATCACCACTTAAATTCTCTGAGCCTCAGTTTCCCCATCTGTGAAATGGACCTAAAACTACTTGCCCAACTTTCCTTATCAGACCTAACATTTCAGAAGCCCTTACCAGTTGCCAGCATTACACTCAGCACTCTCTCTGTAGGCACCATTTTTTTTTTTAAAAAGTGCTTATAACAATCTTGTGATTCATAAATAAAGTATGGTTTACTTGTTTTGTGAATGATTAAAATGAGGCTTAGCAAAGCTAAGTATCACCAAGGTGGGATTTGGGTAACTTTGTTACAAAAATCTCAAAGATTTAGACTAAAAGTTTTTCGACTCAAGTAACTTAAAAAAAAATTCTGGTCCATGAGACCACTGGAACCACACGAGGAGTAAGGCATTTGATTTCATTTCTAGGTACTGCCTCTCCAGATGGTGTTCTCACAATTGAGCCAAAAGCACCTGATCTGAATTACAGCAGAAAAAAAGTGAGGAAAGGACTTCTAGGGTAGATTGGGGCCTACAAGCTTACAAGGAATAGATCTGTTTATGGGTAAAAACCCCATGTTACAGTTTCACCATATTTGCCCTGGACTGTCTACTTCTAGACATCTTTTGTGTGTGAGGGAAATAAACTTCTTTCTTAATGACATTCTATCTGTGTTAGTAGCAGTCAAATGCAATTCATAACAGATAAGCATCCATTCAGTCAACATTTAATGAGCACCTATTATAAGCAAGAGATTGTTCTGGCTTCTGGAAATAAAAGAATGGCATCGTGTTAAAAAACAAAACAAAACAAACACAACAACTGTGTTAAGGGCCAGATGGATTCCCTCTGAGTCCAGCTCCTTGATCGGCAGCGTCAGTGGCTTTATTTAGTAGGATGCTTCATACAAAGCTGAAGACATTTAAATGATACCCCCTGAAATGGAGCCCTTGCTCGAGGTGCCCTGCGGCAGTGGAGCAGGTCTGCCAGACAAGGGCTTGGATTTAAAGATTTCAAAAAAACTTCCTGAAATTCTTTTTTTAAAGAATGACATAAATACCCTATTACTAACATATAATTTGACAAGCAGCAATAGGGAACCCTTATCTCTTCTCCTTTTGTAATTTTATAGCTTCCACATTATTTTTTTTAGAGGTTTAAGTATATCAACTCTTCAGGACCCTGTAGATTTTAATTACCAAAGCAGCTACATCAGTTTTTAGCAAAAGCAGAATGACCTTATTTTATAACTGAAACAAAGCCCAAAGCTTGGTCCCAGAAGCAGGCAGTTAATAGGTCATCCCATATAGATTTATATATACTTTGTGGACAGAGAACTTCAAATAGGGTTAAATCAAACTTACGGACTCACTTATCTTTAATCTCTATAGGCAAGTGAAGATTTACTTCAATTAGAGGCTTACAGCCTGCCTAAATGAGGTTTATTTTTGTGAAGACGCCAAAAAACACTGCCATTAAACAATTCAGAGAATAGTAAATTCAGCAACTAATTTTAATATACCTGCAGGGGAAAGAAAAACCACAGCTCCGTTTTCTTTTGTTTGAGCATGAAGGTAGCCTCACTGTGGGTTAGAGAATCAGGCGGTGTTTCATAATTGTATTTATACACCTGCCGTAAGAAAATATTCTTCCCAAGTGAAAGCAAAGACTTGGACAGAAATAGTTGGAGGGAGGTGGGTATGTGTGGAGGAGAGGGTGAGGGGCACTCTTCTATTAGATCCTGGATTTCGTAATAGCAGTATCAATCTATCTTTCAGCTCGCTTTGCTGCTGTGAAATTCTGTATAAAACCTTCAATCTCTGCATCTCTATTCCCACACCCACTATCCTCTTCCCTCAAAAAAATCTGTTGTCAGTGCCTTTGCTATGATCCTTTCTTGTGTGGGTTTTCTCCCTGGAATAACAGCTAAATCAGAAAAAGGTCTTGGACACAGCTCCCTGCTTTGGTGACTACCTCGAGGCCAGCTGGGGACTGACAGTCTCAGACTTTGGCCAGTTGCCACAGATGCAATTGCTTTGAAAAGCAGGTTCTCGTCACTGCTAACCTAATGCAGAAAAATGAAAATGGGAAACGCAGTGATATTTTATTCAGTTTCCTCCTGCTCATTCAAGGAACTAGAACCCAGGCAAGGTAAGGTTGGAATGAAGTGAGGTTTGTTTCTCAGCAAATAAACATTCCACATGCAGAATCAGTACAAAAATGTGGCTTAGAGAGTATTCTTGAAAATATTAAATGGTCATTCTTCATCTTCCATCAGGGATGGGTTGTGGTGGGGTGTGGTGGGGGATGGGGGTGGGTTGTAAATGGTTGACACTTGGAGAACAAGGTTCATCATTCTTATTTCTGAAAATAGCATTCAAGTGCACGTAAGCCACAAATTATGTGGTCACTAAAGACAGCAGTATCCTTTAAGCATGATGAGATATGAGGGAATGTGGTTGTTATGATGTTTTGAGATCTCTTAATTAAGATTATTAGAATTTTCTGCAAAATAGTGTATCCTTCATCTGCAACATGAAGTCCAGAGAACCGTTCCTCTTAGGGATGGAGATCAGAAGGGGCTGGACGTCAAAGTGAGGACAGCATGCACAGCCAGAATGGAAGCGGCAGCTTCTCCAACCCACCTCTTGTAGTCCCGACATAGTGAATAGATGTCCCTAATGACCTGTCTTATTCCTGGCTCTCTTTCTCCCCCAGAGCTCATGCTGTTGGTTAATAGACCCTTTCATCTGCCTGAGTGGCCGAGTCCCTCAGTGGGGGCGCGTGTTTAGGTCTGCATGCCTAAATAAGTGAGCAGAGAGAGGAGTTACCCCAGTGGAATCCCGCCATGAAATCACAGCATTCTCTCCACCGTGGGAAGGGCAAGGGCCAGGCTCCCTCCAGTTCCGATACCGGCAGTAAATATCACCCAGATTCATCAGGCTGAGAGAGATACTGCTAAGCTCAGGGACCAGAAGAGCTCAGCCTCAGGAAACCAGACACTGGAATGAGGTAGGAAGGCAGGATGGAGGCCAGACATGCCTGGCCAAGGGGGAAGGCTGAAGTCAGACAAGGCAGCTCAGAGCAGTGGGTGTGAGTCCAGGCTGTGGGGTTGGACAGTCTGGTTCTTACTAACCAACTGATCTTGAGCCCATTTCCAAACCTCTACCGTCTCAACAGCAGCCTTGAATTTCCTTATCACTAATATGAAAACATGTTCTGACAGTTACGAGATAACATGTACAGATTGTAGCAAGCACTCAGTAAATGTTAGATATTATCAAAAGCAAAACAGATTCATGACATATGTATATCAAACCATTATACTGTACACCTTAAACTTATACAGTACACCTTAAACTTATACAGTGACGCACGTCCATTGTATCTCAGTGAAACTGAGGGAAAATGGAATAATGATACATTATTTTTTTTAAAAAAAAGCAAAATAGACAGATTTTTCAAATGGCATCTGATGTGTGACTGATAGTTCTCTTGTCCCTGACCCCAGGTTCTCGAATAGGGAAGAGTGGCATATTTAGCTGGGCTTTAAATGATATCTTTTGCTGAAGTTCTGCAAATGTTGATTTTATGTCAGATTAATTTCTGTGCAGAGGAGCTGGTATGAAAGTAGGCTGAGCTCTCAGTTGGCCATTTTCCCTTTATGCTCTACCTGGTCTTTACAAGTTGCCTAATGAATATTAATAAGCCTCTATTAATAAGTGTCTGAGAGAATTGCAAGCAGGGACCTCTGACCTTTCATCCTGTCTCCCCTGTTTGCTGGGGTTTTGATAGTGACGATTACACCATCTGTATAATCTATGTACTATGGTTGTAACATCCATTTTTATAAGGAAAAAGACAAAATTAGGAAAATGAAAGGCTTGGCTGCACTTGGCTACACTGCTTTTCTAAACGTGTGTTAACTATTAACATTAACTTTGTTCTGGGCACTGTGCCAGCTGCTGTCCTCATTCTCCATCCTTTAGTCATTGCAAGAACCATCGAGGAAGTAATTGTAGCTCGACTTTACTAAGGATCAGAGATGTCAAGTAGCCTGTTCCAAGTCTCCCAGCGACAAGTGGCCAAGTCTTAATTGATCAATAGATCTAACTATCTGTTAGCTAGATCTTTTGGGGTCCCCGCTATGTGTTGTTCACTGTGCTAGGTGCTGAGGACACCATGGTGAGACAGCCAGACCCAATCCTGGTCCTCACAGAGCTTCCAGCATCGTGTGGAAGGCAGACAAATAAATAGGCAACTGTAATTCCGTATCACAGGGTGGGGTGGGGAGGAGGAGGGAGGCACTCCATGCAGGAAGAACAGCCTCTGCTAAGACCCAGGGGCAGAAATGAACAAGGCGTTTTGGGGAACTGTAGGAAATTCACTGAGGTGTTAAGTGTTATATAATAAATAAAGGCGCAGGTGGAGGACTGTGGGCTCTCAGGGAAGGGGACCACTGTCTCTGCTTGGGGACAGTTAGACTGAGTTTGACAGACTGCTGACTGACTCTCTGATGTTTTCCAAAGCAATAATAATAGGCCCGAAAGTTGACTGTTTCATTGCTCTGGTTAGAATTTTCCAAAAAAGAGCAGAACTCAAGGTTTCTTCGGATTGTTGCTATGTTCTCAGACTCAGTGTGAGCTGAGGGGCAGCCCTGACTGGGTCACAACATATCAAATTCCCCCAAAGAGGTGATCAAAACAAGACACAGCACGTGTGTGTGGGCCCAGTGCAAGATCCCGATGTCTCTGAGGGGCAAGACATCACTCCTAACACCACCGGTTGATCCTGGACACCTTAGACTTTGTGCCCAGCTGTGTTCTTCAGCCTCTCAGGTACTAACTCATTGGATCTTCATAACAACCCCTAGGAGGTAAAAGCAATTATTCCTAATGCTTTGGATGAAGAAATTGAGGCACAGGGAGCTTAAAAGTAAGACGCCCATGCTCGCTCATGGGCAGAGGTGCCAGAGACAGTATTTAAATCCAGGCAGCATGGCCCTAGAGTCTGTCCTCTTATTCAAAGTCCCATACCCCCTCCTCCCTCCAAGTGTGGCAAGTGTGCTAAAATTGCCAAAAGCTCACGATGTTATACATGTAAATTGTGGAAGATAAGCCATAGGTCCATTCTCTGACAGTACATAGATTAAAACCATTTACAGGCAATCTCGTGGATAAATCTGCCACCCACCCCACCCCCAGTGCTTTCAGTTCATTCCCTCTATACCTTCCCCAAGCAATCAGACACTGGTAAAGCTTGTTACCTTCAGTAGAGCAGTAAGCAGAGGCATCCAGCCTGAACCTTGGCTCCCCAAAAGCGGAGTCACTGTCTGCAGGTGGGTGTCTGTTTGACCCAAGCTTGAACCCTGGCTCCTCCTCAGGGAGCTCCAGAAATCCTCAGCCCACGGTGGATTTCAGTGACGCCATGGCAGCTTTTTGTTCCAGAGAAGCGTCTTAGGGTTCATTACATGACCACGTCCTGCCCCAGGAAATTCTCATTTAGTGGCTCAGGGAAGGGGCTGGGCCTTGCAGATTAAAACAAAACAAAACAAAACAAAAAACCCCCAAACTTCCATGGCTGATTATGAGATACAGCTAGAATTGAGAACACCTGGCATTGGTCAATCAGATGGGAGGAATTAATCTCTGATCAACAAAGAAAGGTGAAGAATGCCTGACACCGGTGATGATGAGGAGTTAGGAGAGAAGTTCAGTTTAGATGCAGAGAACAACTTTGTATGAAATAGCAAGACAGCCATTGGAAGAGTCTTCATTTTCCCCAAACTCATAAAAATAAGATAGCTCTTGTCTTGTGGAAACACTGTGGATGTTTTGCTGAAACATGAGAGAAAACCCTAAAGACCTTCTCAGGGTCCTTGTTATTACATTAATGTAATGATTAACATTGCTACTGTGAAAATGATACAATTAGTTTTTTTCCCCATTGGCTGCTGTTTCTACCTTCAAATCTTGAAGTAATTGCAGTGGTAGCAGTAATTTCTGTACAGTGTGTATAAATCTTGAGCATTATTCACATCTAGTGGTGCCCCAATACCTTCCTTCCTTCCCTGCTTATGTATTTCCAGGAAGTACAAAGATTTATAGAAAAAATATTATTACCATCAACACAAAAACAAAGATGAAAACCACCCCCCTGAACTTTAATACATACCTGGCTCAACTGGAAATAAAACGAATTTTATTGGTGTGGTCTAACTTTTTTCATGCTGCTTAAAACAAAAAAGTCACAAGTGTATTGCATCAGTTCTTTCAGCTTACATTATAGGGAAGAATCCTGCAGCATCTTGACAGTGAAATCTCTGATTTTACCTTTTCTCCATCAACACAGAGATGTCTATGCAGCATGGTGGTAAACAAAATCATGTTTTAGGTGGAGTGATATAGCAACGGGCCCTAAAGGCGAAGAGCCTACTTCACTATTTTGCTTGCATCACCCCTGAAGGCAGAAGGCTGCAATCGAAGAAGCAGCATGGTCTGAAGTGAAATTAGATGATAATGGCTCGTAATAAACAGCAGACTCCGTGTGTGAAATTTAATGCAGTATTAGCCATGCAATCAGTGTTAACTTTAAAAAATCAGCCGCAAAAAAAGGTTTCATCTTTTCAAAACACATCCTTGCCATCACTTAAGAGGCAATACTAAAGTCACCCATCTCATTATGGCTCTATTCCTATCAGGAAACTTCCAGTCTACAGATTCCCAAGCAGATTTCCTACAAGGTTCCAAACGGTTTCTCAGCTGTTCGAGCAGCCCTGTTTCTACATTACAGGCTCAGACTTTACTGGATGCATTAGAATATTAGCCTGAAATTGCATAGCATGTTTGGAACTTTAAACCTTGTTTGCATTTTGGAATGGCTGTAGAATAAATACGCAAACCTTAAAATTCATAATTGGAAATCTGTAAGTCCTTTAAACCTTTTTCATGCTTGAAGCTACTGAATAAAGTGCCTGTGGGGGGAAAAAACCAAACCTCAGTTTGTATGCCCCTCGCAACTTCAGTCAGTGTAAAATCATTGTTCTCTGAAGGATAAACACACATTGTAAACTCGGACATTAGTTTAAGGTAATTAATGACAACCAGGCAAAGGAAAGGAGTTATGTGCCATGAAATCTAGAACTCTGTAAGAATTTGCAGGTCAACAGATTGGATTTACTTGTTCTTGATACCAACTGTGTACGAAGGAAAGTCATGACTAGTAGTTAGGCAAATAGGTGTATCTGAAAATACATTATGTGTAGAAAAGTGTGAGAATCTGCAATAAAAATATAAATAATCTTAAAGGACTATGTTTATAAGATGGAAAATGATTATTTAGAATAATACACACATTTTTCTGTTATTGTTAAAGTGTCATTTCCCCCCAGATTATTGAAACGTCCCCTAAGCACTAATAGTTTAAAATAGAATATTTTTGGGTAGACAACTTTTAAAATTGATTTACATACTCCTTGTACACTGAGTATAATTTAACTTTTTAGTGAACCAGTTTGAGTGTCAGAATTGAGGGGCTGAGAGTTAAGAGGTATAATCAGAAACAAGGAAGCAGTGTCTCCCTGCAGCAAAACCCTGCTCCTTCCCCTCATTGCTAGGCATCAGGTTTTGGAGGGCACAGATAAGGATGCTGTTTTTGATCCCTTCTGCTGTCATCCGATCAACTATGCTATCTGACTGTCCCTTGAAATGCCTGCTCTTTTTCTTCACCAATGACACTACTATAGTTCAGGTCATTACTGTCTCTTGCTACAGAGTTGGAAGAGTTGTCTAACTGGCTTTCTTGCCTTTATGTAGTCTGACAACCCCAAAGCTCCTTCTCCATTTTAGAGCCAGAGTGATCCTTCTGAAAAAAGCCTATCTGATCTAATCATCACTCTGTTTAAAACCCTTTAATGGCTTCCTATTACTCTCAGAATAAAACCCAACTCCTTAATGGGACCTCCACAGAGGCCCTTCATGATTCAATCTCTGTTACCTCTGGTTTTTTGTCTGCTTGATCTAGCTGTGTCTGATGGATTGTTAAAATCTCCCACTCAGACAGTAGGCTTGTCAATCTCTCTTTGTAATTCCGGTGGTTTTGCTTTCTGTAATTGAAAGCTATGTTTTAGGTACATTCAGCTTCTTGGTACTGATCCTTATTTTTATTAGTACATTTGGTTTAAAGGACTTTTTTTGTCTCATATTAATAATGCTTCATCAGCTTTCTATTTGACAGTGTTCTGATGATTCATCTTTTTTTTTATCTCTTTATATCCAGTATTTTTGTGGTTCAGTTTTGTATGTTTTTTGCTAGCATTATATACTTGAATATTATTTAAACCAATCTGATAATCTGTCTTTTAATAAGTAATTTAAATCTGTTTAGTTATTGTGCTTCATATTAGGATTTAATTCTACTATTCTCTTTAATTTGTGTGTCTTATTTAACATACCGTTTCTTCTATTTTTCTTCTTTTCTGCTTTCTATTAAACGATCAGTTTTCCATACCAAACCTCCCCATTCCTTGCTATTCTTTTCTCTCTGCAGGTTTAGTAGTTCTAGCTCAGCTTTTTATTAATATAAAATATTTTATAGACAAAGAGTTCAGAGAAAGTTATTATTTCTACTCTTCTCTCAAACATGGCAAAGGCCTTAGCATGTTTTAACCATCCATTGTTACCATTTCCTTCTTTCTTGTTATTTTTTTAAAGCCTAGTTTTTTTTTAATTGAAATATAATTTATTTACAATATTGTGCTAATTTCAGGTGTACAGCACAGTGATTCAGATATACTTTTTTTTCAGATTATTTTCCATGATAGGTTATTACAAGATATTGAATATAGTCCCCAGTGCTATATAGTAAATCCTTGTTGCTTATCTATTTTATGTGTAGTAGTTTGTATCTGTTAACCCCATACTCCTAAAGTCATTATTTTTAATTCAACCATCATATTTTATTAATTTCTTCCCTCACTAGTATCTTTTATATCCTATGCTTTCCCTCTGGGCTTGTTTTTCTTGTTAGGGGAAATACATTCTTTACTAATTCTTTTGGTGTATGTAGGTCTGTGGGTGGACAACTCCCTTGTCTTTCAGGGTTGAAAATGTCTTTGTTTTGCTCTGTCCCTTAAATGGTAGTTTATCTGGAAATCAAATTCTTGGTTGACAGTGTTCCACTCGCTACCTCTAAGATATTCAATTGTCTTCCTGTTTCCGTTGTTGCTTTTGAAAACTCTAGTTATAGCCCCTTTGTAGATAATCAGTGTTTTCCCTTTGGTAACTTGAGATTTTATCTTTATCCTTATTGCTCTGTAATTTCATATAATGTGAAAAAAGTGTTAACTTATTTTTAGTTATCTTGCTCAGTATACGCAGTGTTCTGATGTTTTGATTAGAGAAACTGCAGTCTTTTCTTTCCTGTTTTTTTTAAAGTATAGCTTATCCACTCTTCCCTTCAATTTTTAGTTTTTCCTCTGGAACTCCTACGAGACATACTCTGAAGCCACTCAGTAGAACCCTGTGAATCTAAAGGTTTTTTTCCTGTTTTTTAATCTCCTTATTTTTCTATACTGTGTTCTGGGTGAATTCTTTAGGATACCTCTTTAACTCATTAGTTTTTCTCTTCAATTTTGGCCAGCTCTAGAGTCAACCCCAGCTATCTATTAATTTTTTAAAAATTTCAATGACCATATTTTTATTTTCAAGATTTCTATCAGTTCTTTTTTATATTTACCTGTTCTTTATTCCACTTGTACCTGTTCTCCAATTTTTTATTCTTTTAAAATGAGTGCTATGCCATCATTAATCACTTTGAGAATGCAAATGTATTCATTAAAAAAAATCTTTGTCACACAGTACTAAAGGGTTAATATTATCTGCAGTAAATTCATGCTCTGAGTGTTCATTTTGTTGGCCACCTTTCTCAGTATTAGACATTGTATGTGTTTGGAACTTGGTGGTCAGGCTCATTTTTAGTGGAACGTTTTTGTTTGCTTTTTTCTGTCTTATTTTAGGTGTGTGTGTGTGTGTGTGCGCGCGCACGCGTGTTTTTTCTCTCACCCACTCTGTGCTCACTCAGCCACATTTAGTGACTCTTGCTTCCACCTGCCTCCCTGAACTTCCATTCTGGGATGGAGTCTAATGTTGGCATTTTGATGCTCCCACCCCACAGCGATGCTGGGGATACTGCAGAGCCAGTCACTCGGCCCAATGCTCGGCTTGGTTCCTGATTCCAAGGCTGTGTCTTTGTCCTTCTGCTTCCCTGGGCAGTGGGTTGGCAGCAGTTTCTTTTCAGTCTCCTTTCACAAGCTCCTTATTTTAAGAACTAAGCCTGCCTCCTGTCCTCCACCTTTTTTGGATCTTCTTCAGTTCCTGTCACCTTGCAGGAGACAAAAATCTCGGCTTTCGAAATTCGGGCCTCAGTGGGCTTGTGGCTTCAGACTTACTAAGGCCTTTCTGTTTCAATTCTATTTCTAATCAATGAAAAGGGTTACTTTGTTTTTGAGCTTGGTTAGGTTTTTTTGACTTTATCTTTCTATATTTTGACCATCATTACTATTTGTGTGAAGTCTGTGGATCAAAGTATAACCTTATGGCACCAACTTGAGCAGAAATCTTTGTGTTTACCCCTCTGACTTTATCTCGAACCACTCTGCCCTCTACAGTCTACATTTTAGGCATAGTTAATTACTTGAGAGGATCAATAAATTGCCTGCCCACCCTCACCACTGATTTGGTGTAAAATAAGACACAGAGGATAATCAAGTGGAGATTTTTAAAAATGTCAGCTCCATTATAGATAAGCTAATAAAGTACACGTTTCTAGATCTGTAATCCAAAAAGACTTCTAACACTCTCAGTGGACCCCAGCCCCCACAGAAGTTAGTCTCAGAACAGCCCACCAAAGGGGAACGTCATGTTTACCCAAGATCGTTGCACTGGTCTGGGGCAGAAAGGGAATGAGAGACTGAATCCTCAGTGATTGGGGCTTTTTAATAAGTTAGTTCCATACAGTCAAGGACGATGAGCCAGTGAATATAATGGTACTCACCAATCAAGTCTTATTCCTGAGCGTGAAAGATAGTGGGTCTAAGGAGCCAAAAGGTGAATTCTAGCGGAACACCCCCCTACTCACCCCGCCAGCATGGAAAAATGGGGCCAAGGGAAAGGAGCTTCCCCTGACATGCGCCATGCTCTTTCTCCTTCCTCTCCTCCCGCCTTTTTTCACCTGCCAACTCCTATTCATCCTGATGCCTATAATGCAAACAATAGTTAATATTTACCGAATCCCAACTATGGGGGAAGCACCATCACATATGTTATCTTATTTTATCCTCGTAACAACCCTATGAGGTATGTAGTTTTTATTTCAATCTTACAGATGAAGGAAGCTTAAGGAAGGTTTCTAATGCCTCCAAGGTCACACAGGTAAATGGCAGAGGCATGACTGGGCTCAGGATTCTCTTAGTCCAGAGTCTAGATTCCTTTCATCATATGCAGCTGCTTCCTATGTTTCATTTATCTTTAGATATCTAGGCCATAGCATAGCACTGGCAGAGAGTGGATGCTCAATAGTATTTAATGAATTAATATATAAATCAATGAACATATTGTCAAGATAACTGCCTGGAGTGGATTAAGAACAACTTAAATATGAGGATTTATAAAGAACACTTAACCTCCTTTGGCATCAGATTGCTCTTTATAAAGGTGGATGTGAGCACCCAACTTTGAAGGTTTCTATAGGGGCTGCTAGATTTGATACACCTTTGTTGTCACTTCTGTTCAGCCCTTTCAGTTTTAGGTCTTCTCCCCACCGCTGCCCAAGAAGACAGTGCTCTCTCTTGGTTCTACCCTTGTTTTGTCCCTGGCCTAAGCCTGTTGGCTGCCTGAAAGAGTGGGTTTCTTCTGGTCCCTGAAACTTTACACTTGTAAAACTACTGATGCTTCACATCCTCCAGGCGGCCATGGCACTGACATGCTGTGTATTAGCCAAGACTCTTTACATTGCAAGCCACAGAAACTAATTCTGACCGAAAAAGCAATATATAGGCTTGTGTAACTGAGAAGTTCAAAGGATGAACTAGCCTTAGATATGGCTGCGTTCTGAGCAGAAGCAGATTTACTATGAGCACAGGGTTCCTCATTGCCTGGCCCTGTCTTAACCTTTGGGAGAGTCCCTAGTAATATGTAATGTATTTACAGAGTCATATGTTTTTCTAAAATTGGAAAATTTCACTTTCCCCTTTCAAGAGTATTGGGGGTTTAGGGCCAGACAAGCTGTTTATTGGAAGGTTAAAGCAGGTAAGTTTCTGGATAAGTGGCAGGAAAAAGCAGCTGTGGATGCCCGTGCATGTCCTGCTCTCTATGTTGGAACACCACCCTTCTTTCCTGCTGGTGAATTAAAGGCTCAGCTCAGGTGGCACTTGATCTAGGAGCCTTCCTTGACACACTCTCAATCCTCCTCCACTCACTTTGGTATACCCTTTCAGTGAACCCGTGAGCCCCCAGGGCTTTAGCATCTTTCCTGTCATGTCATGTAATTGTCAGTGCTCGAATATCTGCCCATCTCAGACTGTGAGATCATTGAGGTAAGGATTATGACTTATTTCTCCAAACCTCTAGCACCTAGTAGAGGCTTCATCACACTGCAGTCCTTCAACAAATGTGTCTTTTAGAAGCAAATGAGCCTCAAATACTTTGGCTCAGAGGGACAGCCAAAGCTTTTTGCTAGAGCTAACTTGAGAGTTGCATAACATTGAACGTCAGCTTATCCCTGACCTCTAAGGAAAAAAGCTTCATAGAAGAATGCCAGAGTGGAAAGAGCCGGGCCAAAGTTTGGTTATTTTTCTACACATTTAGTGGTCTGGTAATTTCTCCTCTAACATCTTCCTTCGATACTTTAGGAACCAGTTGAAACTAAGAAGGAACAGGTTGTATAAGTAAATCAAAAGCCTCTTTTTGCATACCAGCTGTAGTTTTTTTCTCTAGCATATGACTTCAGTTTCACTTAAAACAGAGCTAGATGGTGTGTGTGTAATAGGTATTATATTGTTTTAATAACAGAGAAGTTAGCATATGATTGAACAAATACAAATAACTTTTACATTGCAATACATAAGTGGATCTCAGTAATGGTCCTATAAATCTGAAATATATAGGGGTAAATTTTGTTAGGAATTTAATAATTCTAATTTCCTAAAATATTAATTTATATGGATTTGTAAAAGGGAAATTATCACTTTATCTGCCACTTTGGAATCTTGTCTGTACCTTTGATCAAAGCATAATTGCTCCTTGAAAATGAAATATTCTTTGAATTCTGTAGAATGAGATACTTCCCTGTTGCATATATATATATACTTTATGTACTCTCTGCTTTTTCTTGATTGCCCTTGGATGTGTATTCACCTTGATAGAACTGAGTCTACTTGTTTGAAATCTGACCTTAATTTTCTCAAGTACCAGTTTATTTAAAAATTTTTATTTATTATAAAAGTAACACAAACAGAACACATGAAGGAAAATCATATATAATACTAACATCTTAATACAACAGCTATAATCTTTTTCAAATATTCCCTTTTAATCTTTTTTATGCTTTTTTTATATACTTGTAATTATAATTTATGAATACATTTGAGACTTGCTTTAGAAAATCAGCAAAACAATATTGATTCTTTTAAAACACATTTAAGAGGGACCTACTCTCTAGAAGAGAATACAAACACACACACACACATACACACACAAAAAACTTTTTGAAGCTGGTGTAGAATTAAAATAACTGATAGCATCGTCAGGGGCCTTAGAATTGCACACTGCGTTTGGACACTGCAATGGCTCCTAATTTAAATAATGATTTTTTACTGTCCTGAAGGAAAAATGAATTTTGCAAAACAAGCAAGGGCAAGAAAGAGGAAGGGACACATAAGCCTTTTACACTGGCTATGAGGGTGAGCTTGGTTAAGTCATACTTGTCAGCGAGGTTATAGCAGATTTCGTATGATTGAAACCTCTGTGGTTCACGATTTGGTATCAACCTAGGTAACATTTTTTTTTTTTTAAGGCTTATATAACTTGCTATTTCATTCAGAGGTCAATATTTATTTCCTCTGATCTTCCCGTGGAAAATAATGACCTCAACAGTTGGAAACCAAAGTGTTTCTTTTCCTTTGGCTTACAGAGAGGCTTAGCATTACAGACATTAATAAATTTGGCACATTTTATAAAGACGCATTCGGAAGGCAGGGAACGTCTTACATCTACTCTTCACAAGTGTCCAACACAAATCTCATTTTGAATCGGACACTTTTTACTGCCAGCCTGACTGGGTGAGAGTGGCCCTTAACATTTTTATGTCTTTATTTTATTTGATGGATCAATGACAATGACTTCTTTTGTCATATGGTAGGTAGTTAGATATGCAAAGCTTCTGGAAATAGCGCAGACTGGAATGTACTTTGAATTGTGCCAATGAACATGAGCATTTTTGCATGATTTTTAACTAAGGCTGACTTTCGTCCCTGCCACTTAAGGGACTCCTCTCCAATTCCCAGTCACCCCTAAGGGATGTGTAGAGCGAATGACAATTTATATTAGTATCAGAATAAAACACAATCTCAAAGTAAATTGTAAGTGAGAGTATATATTACAAAGAAATTTTTTGTATTTAATCATAAACGTTCTTCTCAATCCTATGGATAAGAGACTCAACTTAGATTGCTTTCAAGCCTGAATTTAAACAATACTTTAAAAATGAGCCTTTTTGGGCTTTTAGCACCTCCGGGCTCATACCTGTTATCTCTTTTATGGGAGAGGGGGCGGTGAGAAAAGTGAAGGAGATGAAGAGAGAAATGTCTTCCAGAAACTGAACCACAACGAGGCTGTTGTCATGTAGGGTCATATGGGCGGCTGTCAGACCCCGGGACAGGAAACCTAACCGAAGGTCACCATTTTATTTTTAACAGAACCTGGCACACGGTGGGCACCCAGTATTGATAAATCGAGCCTCGGGTGCCAAGGACGTGCACATGCGCTGCACGTAAGGAGTTGAAGACCCAGTCGTTGAGTCCTAGGGACCAATGGTCCATAATCAAAGACAAGATTTCCAGACCATGATTAAACGTTAACCTTAGCCATGAGGACCCTCTAGTCCTAGTAACCCCTGACTGCGGCGAAGCCTTGGCGACCTGAGCCCTCCCCCGTCCCCCAAAAGCCGGTCAATCCCACGAACTGGCAATGGCAAAGCCTGGCACCGGTGAAGTTCCAAGTGGAGCACGGACGGGCGACCTTCTCGCCTCGCGTGCCCAAGCCGCGGCGGCAGAGCGCTTCCGGGGGGCGCGCGGGCCGGGCCGGGCCGGGCCGGGCGGGGAGGGGGAGGGGGAGGGGCGGCGGCGGCGGCGGCGGCGGCGGGGCCGGGAGCGTGCGCGCGCACCTCACACTCCGCCGCCCGGGGACGCCCACTCGCGAGTCCGGGCCGGAGGCCGGCCCGCGCCTTCCGCCCCACCCCCACACGCCAGCTCCTTCCCAGGCGTGTGCCCAACGGGTGTCGGCCCCCGGCTGCTCCGCGCCGTCCTGGCCTAGGGAGCCACAGGACGAGGACCGGGCCGCAGCCCCGCACCGCGTGGACGCGCTGCCTCTCCCGCAGCCGCCGCCGGTGCAGCCAGAGCGAGCAGTTGCGAGGGGCCCGAGGCGGCGCGGAGGAGGCCCCCACGGCGGCCGGCGGCCGGGGAGGAAGGAGACAGAGCTGACCTCTGCCCGCCCGAGGCGCGGCCCCTCCCGTGCGCCCGGGGCTGCCGCCGCCCCCGGGCTGAGCGAGGAATGAGCAGGCGCCTGCCCCGGGCTCTCGGACCGGGGGGCCGCGGCTCTTCTTCTTCCGGGGCCGCGGGGGCTCGGTCGCCGCGACCGGGCGCGGCAGGGTCAGCGGCGGCCTCGCTCGGGTGCCCGCGCCGGGGTTAAGTTAAGCGGCCACGGAGAGAGGAGGAGGAGGAGGAGAAGGAGGAGGAGGTGCCGGGCGGGGGCGGCCGCCGCGCGTCCCCTCCCCCTGCCCACGCCCGGGCTTCTCAGTGGCCGCCGAGGAGGAAGTTCCGCTCGCTGACAGACCCGGGCGGTAGCAACAGCGGCCGCGGCCGCCGCGGCGGGCAGGGCGCAGGTATTTTGGACGCGGATGCCCTTCGCGCCGGCCGTCGACGGGGCAGCGTCGGAGCTCTCGCCGGCGCCGGGAGCCCCGGGACTGCGTCGGGAGGCGCGGGCGTCCGAGCCCTCCTTCCTGCTTTTCGCCCAGCGCCGCTGCTTCGGCTTCCCGGCTGGGCGGGAGACATTCCTCCAGCTTGGCCGACTTCCGAGGAGCCAGCCCCTTATTTTCCCCCCACTGAGGGTAAGAGGTTCTGGAATCGAAGCTTCGGAGGAGCTGAAGCGAACCTTCCCCAACTCCTCGGTTCACGCCAGGCTCCCTTTTGGGGCGGGAGATCCCGTTGGAGCATCTCCCCGAGGTGCAGGAATGGAAGAACCCACCTTGCATCCTCTCTGCGGTGTTGCTTGCCTGATCTCCGCTTGGGAATGAGAAGGAGACTTGTAATTACCCAATGAGGTACTGAAAGACAAATGGCAGAAAATTTGTTACCGGACAGAAACTAGTGATCGTTTGGGAGCTACACGCGTTTCTGCATGTAATTGGACGGGCGTGAAAGAGGTACCTTATTGAAAAGCACAACAGTCCTTTAGGAGGCGAAAAATTGAGTTCTTCCTTTTTGGCCAGGATTTTGAAGACTGTTCAGTGTATCGTACGTTTGGTAAAAGATGAGAACTTTATAAAATATTCTGCCCAAGAGCGTAAACGATGACTACCCCAGCCCTGCTACCCCTCTCTGGACGAAGGATACCACCTCTGAACTTGGGCCCACCTTCCTTCCCGCATCACAGGGCTACATTGAGACTTTCCGAGAAGTTTATCCTCCTCCTTATTCTAAGTGCCTTCATCACCCTGTGTTTTGGGGCATTCTTCTTCCTTCCAGACTCTTCAAAACACAAACGCTTTGATCTGGGTTTGGAAGATGTGTTAATTCCTCATGTAGATGCCGGCAAAGGGGCTAAAAACCCTGGAGTTTTCCTGATCCATGGACCAGATGAACACAGACACAGGTTTGTTTATTTAAGAAGTTCTGGTATTAACGTTTAGCTGAGCAAGGTATGGTTTATTGCATCAAATGGGTCATTTTTTGGTAGTAAAATGTAACTTTCCCTGAGTCGTGAGAGTTGTATTGTTATTTCAGAACCGGTTAAATAGAACTATAAAGCAGAAGGACTTCTAGGGCCCCATCTAAAGTCCAGCTCCTTCCTTTTATACAGGAGGAACATTTGTGCTCAGAGATGCTGTTTGTGGAGTTGAGTCTGATGTGTCTGATGGTGTTGTACCAATGGGGATTGGGAGTATGAGAACTTAACCTTAAGAAATAGTGACATATACTGTACCTTCATTTATTAAGAATGTGTTGCATTCAGTCGTTGTACCACCCAGCGAAATAGTTCCATTGACTCCTGACATCGCCTAAGGGTTTGTTTTCTCCCAAAGGGCCATCATTCTCTGGCTTAAAGCTTAGTAGTGGATCTTAGCTTTTTAGGAAGCCAAACATGGGGACCATAGATGTGTTCTGGTGTTCTATATGTACCCAGTTAAATTAAAGGTATCATTGAATCTTAAGTCATGTCACTCTGTGAATCTTGTAGACAGGATTTTGTGATTTTTTTTTTAATTTAGTTTTTGCTCTGATTTTTTTTTTTAATGGAAGAGTTGGAATGTGTCAAGTAACTCTTAGAATTTGATTGATTTAATTTTTTCAAATCACCAAATCTTAAGTGAGCTCTTGGGAGAATATAGCCAAATTAGTTTAAAATGGGAGCTCTAGTTACAGTCTTTTTAAATCATTTGTATAATTTGTGTCAAAAGAAGAACTTGGGACAGTAGTTTACTTTTTTTCAGACCTACAGTTTTTTTTTTAACCTTCTAAATCTTTCCCCTCTTTTCTCTATGTTTTAAAATAATTTTTGAGTATGTAAAAAAAAATCATAAGCCTGAATTCTGTTTTCAACTGATGTTAGTTTTAACTTTTCATCAAGCATGATGGTTTTGGAAAAGCTTGTGTTGAGGTGTGATCGTAAGTTAAATACTGTGGGAAAATGCACTGCTGTAATGATTCTGGTTTCTCCTTTTCTCAATCTAGTTGATTATTTCCCTGCTGCTTTGACTTCTGGCTGAACCTTATGGAGTAATTACTTCTAAAATTTTTCCATACTTTTCTTCTGTAACCAAATTAATTTGAAATTTTTGCTATTATTTTCAACCTCTGTTCTCTTTTCATGTCTTTCTTTTATTTTGCCCCTTACTCTTTGTGACTTTAAGAAAAATCTGATACATTCTGTGAAATATGTTGCTGAAAAATTAACACTTGAAAGTACTGTTTTCCTTGAAAACCTTATTTCCCTTGGTGTTTATACCAGCTATGATAAGTATTAAAAAAAATATATTAGGACTGACTTCAGAAATCTTTGAAGCCACACATTAACATTATTTAACTCTATTATAGTAATCTATCATATACTTAACAGTATATACTTAACAGTTTCCTTTATATTTTAAGTGTGGTCTAAAAGTTAAAAAATACGGTACATTCTAGTTTAAAAACATTCACATAGGAAAATTTAAAATTTGAATGAAAATACAGATATGTGCATTTTATTCACATTTTTAAAAGACTATTTAAATCTCTTAAAACAGTAATTCTTAAATTTATGTAGCTCTTGAATACATATGCTTGCATTTCGCTATCTGAAGCTACTTGGTTCCTTAGTTTGGAGTGAGAGCTTGATTATTGAATTCTCCCAAATCCTGGATTTTTGATAGGAAGAGTCTGGATAACAAGTGATATATGTGAGAATTTATTCAAATCTATTTGGATCCTGAGTTTTTGAAAGCAAGAATTTGAATAATGAGAGTTCAGGTATCCAGGAATCCCTGTATTATTTCTGTGCATATTTATGTGGTTATATCAGTTTATTTTTGTTTGCTTATTAGTATGTTATCAATTGTCACCCTATCTGAAAACACAGTCTGTAGTTATAAGAATTCTTCTAATTTAAGCAATGAAATACATTTCAATTTAGAGATCATTCAAATGATGTTTAAAATGTAAAATATAAAATATTAATATATAAACATCAACATATTTAAAAGTAATTCAGAAAGATAATATTTTAACAGACTTAGTTGGTACCAAGATCGTACCTGTTTTGGATGTGGGTCAGAAAACCATCTTTCTTAATTTGGAAAATACAAATTGGTAATTTATCATAATTTTGTGTGTGTGGAGAAGGGTGCAGGATAGAGGGATGAGGAACCTTACATTAATGGATAAGTAATAAAAATAAATCATGGCCATTATTTCTAATTCATAGTATTTAAAAGATACTTGTTGAATTGGCTCTTCTTAATTAATTAGTGTAGTAGTTAGGTGCTTAAGCTCTGGAATCAGACTACATGGATTTGTATCCTAGTTTGTCACTGATTAGATGTTTAATTTTGAGCGAATTTTTAAACTCTGTGCCTAAGTTACTTCCTCTGGATGACAGTGACATCCACTTTACAGATTGTTGTGTTGTACGAGATAGTACCTGCAAAGTGCTCAGCATAGTTCCTAGCATTTAGTAAATGCTCAATAAATATTAGCTGTTATTATCAATAGTTATATAGTTTTAATTATTTTAATTCTGAGTCTACTAACCTTTAAATACTGTGCTGGTTTAGGAAAAGTTTGGTAAGGATTAATTAATATTTTTAAAGTACACCAAAACCTTATTGTCTAAAAGAACATTTTATAACCAAACTACTTAACGACAAATGGGTATTGCATACCTGCTTTACGTCAGGCCCTGCTTTTATGGAGCTTCCCATGGTGGTGGGGGTGGTGGGGGGAGATGACAGGCATTAAATAAATAAATTTATTCTTTAGATGTGGTGAGTTTCATGTGCTCAGTGCTATAAGGGCACATAAGTATGTGATTTAGCCTGTGGATTGAGGGTGAGGGCTCAGAGATAGGCAACGGGAATAGGGAAAGCTTTCTTAAGGAAACAGCTGCTCAGAAACTTAAAAGTAGGAGGTTGCTAGGCAAAATAGAGATGTGGGAAAAAAGTGGTCAAAGCAGAGGACGCGAAGTGTGAGAGCCCTAAAGGTAGAAAAAAGCTTGGTATTGTTGTCGAACCCAAGTTCATGTGCAAAGTGAGGCCATACTGAAATGGGAGTTTGGAGCAGAGCAAGGTTTATTGCAAAGGCCAAGCAAGGAAAATGGGGCAGCTCATCCTTTAAAGACTCAAATTCCCCAGTGGCTATCTGGGAAGTGTTCTCATAGGCAAAATTTGGGGAGGAGGTCTGCGGGGTTTGTGACTTTCCTCTCATGGATTGGTGGTAAGGTAACGGTGGTATTCCAGGAATCTCAATCATCAGCCTTCTGGTTCCAAGCAGTCTGGGGTCCACCTGCTTATTGTGCTCAGCCTGAAGTTACCATCCGCTACCAGGGTAGGAGCCTTAGTTCCAGTGGAAGAATTTAGAGATATGTATCATTTGGTTATGCACAGTCCTGGAAGAGGCTGCACTATTGTTATTCTTTTGGTGTTCCCTCTCTCCCCTAATTAGTAACTGTTTTAATCTGCCCTTTGGAACTCAGGGGAGGTCTAGGAGAGGCTGAAAGCCTTTTTCCTACAAACAAGAAACTAGGGACACACAGAAAGGCTTTGATTTATCACAGAAATATTCAGTATGGCTGGTGTAGAGATTATTTGGTGTGGGGCTAGGTGAGGAGATTAGATGAGAGGTCAGATTCGGCCTCCTTATTGTTCGAAAAGTTTGAATTAGTTGCCAGCATTCACATATCGGGAAATGTCACAGAAAAGTCTGGATTTCTGATTTCTCTTAAAAAATTGGAGGATATAGCAACATCCAAGTCTGTATTTTCTGGTGGCAACGCTCAGCTGGATCCAGGCAACAGCTACTTCCTCTACAGGGGCATGAGCTCTTTATTTTATGTCACTCAGTTAAGTTGCCAGATAAATAAATCATTAGATTTGTAAATTCATTAGAATTAATATGTAACCTGGTTGTTGTTGAGTTTGGAATCCCTAGGTAGGATCCAGAAGAGTTTTTAGTCAAGTATTTTGATCTTTATCCTACATATTATGGAAAGTCATTAAGAGTTTGCATTAAAACAAGGTAATGCTGTAATCACTTAATATTTTGAAAAGTTTAAATAATCACTTTAGTTTCAGTGTAAACACTAGATTGGAGAACAGGAGGAAATGCAGTGCAATCAGGAGAGTCTAGGTCACAGAGAATATTGGCTTAGACTACAGTGGTGAGAGTGGAGAAGGAGAGAAATTAGTGGAGAAAAGTAGTTGATTCAAGAGATATTAAATTGTTAAGTTTCACAGAAGGTGGTGGTTGACTGAATATGGGGCCTAAGACACGAGGAGGAGGTAGTTCAGGATAACCACCAGTGTCTGGGTGACATGGTTACGGACTACTAAGGAATATATAATTCATATTGCATCAATTTAGGATAAAATATTTTCATGAGAAAACCTATATTCCCTTCTGTTAAGTGAATCATAAATAATTCAGAGTTTTCAAACAACATACCTTCCAGATGATGACATAAAATGTATAGTTTGATGTTTATGACAGTCATTTTTAGCACCTGTGATTTTAAAGTCACCAGAACAGATATTGGTTATCATCCACGTGAACGTTGTTGTAAGTATACACTGATATACATCAAGTGTCATGTTTGTGATTTGTATACATAATAGACCTATCTAATCAAAATTTTACTTATTAATTTCTTTCCCTTTTAAAACTGACATTTGTTTTATATAATGGCATTATATAAATGGGCTTTGCTGTTTTGTTTTTAAAATATGTGGGCTTTGGAGATTATGATAAAGGATATATGTATGTGTATAGCTGAATCACTAAGCTGTATACCAAAAACTAACAAAACATTGTAAATCAACTATATGTCAATAAAAACAAAACCAAAATCTGACAAATAGCTCATACAACTAAATATCAAGAAAGAAAACCAACCCAATAAAAAAACAGGTGGAAGACCTAAACTGACATTTCTCCAAAGAGGACATACAAATGGCCAACAGGCACAGGAAAGGATGCTCAACATTGCTAGTTATTGTAGGAATGCAGGTCAAAACTGCAATGAGGTATCACCTCACATGGGTCGGAATGGCCATCATTAAAAAGTCTACAAATAATAAATACTGGAGAGGATGTAGAAGGAAGAGAACCCTCCTACACTGTTGGTAGAAATGTAAATTGGTGCCGCCATTATGGAAAACAATGGAGGTTCCTTTAAAACTAAAAGCTTTAAGAATAACCATATGATCCAGCAAACTCACTCTTGGGCATATGTCCAGAAGACAAAAACTTAACTTGAGAAGATACGTGGACCCCAGTGTTTACAGCAGCACTATTTACAATAAACCAAACATGGAAGCACTCTAAGTGTCCATCAACAGATAAATGGATAAAGAAGATTTGGTGTATATAAACAATGGAATATAACTCGCCATTAAAGAGAATGAGATTTTGCCATTTACAGCAACCCAGATGGACCTAGAGATTATCATACTAAGTGAAGTAAGTCAGACAAAGAAACACAAATACGATACAATATCACTTACATGTGGAATCTAAAAAATGATCCAAATGGACTTATTTACAAAACAAAAACCGACTCAGAAAATGAATTTATGGTTACCCAAAGGAAAAGGGGTGAGGGAGGGATAAATTAGGAGTATGGGATTAACAGATACACTCTAAGTATAAAATAGATAAACAACAAGGATTTACTGTATAGCACAGGGAACTATATCTTGTGATAATCTATAATAGAAAATAATCTGAAAAAGAATGTGTATATGTGTGTGTGTGTGTGTGTGTGTGTATGTGTATATAACCAAATCACTTTGCTGTACACATGAAACTAGCCTAAAAATCAGCTGTACTTCAATAAAAAAATCTGTGAGGTAAAAAAATAAAATAGGCTTTGGGGTTAAGAAGGACTTAAAATTGCGTCTTGGTTTTTACTAACTAGCTGTGTGATTGTACTAAACATAACCACTGTAAACTTGTCCTAGGCAGTATGGTTCTCAGTAGTGTCATGTGGCTATTGAACTTGACATACAGCTAGTCCAGATTGCAGTGTGCTTTATAATGAGAGTTGCATAGGTTTTTCATGTCATGATTTATACCTCTAACTTGATTCAGTTTTTCTTTTTCTTGCAAGAGTAGAAATTTTAAATCTCACTGTTATGATTTTTATTATCTTTCCTCATCTCCTGTCTCTTCCATGCCTTCCCCTCACCCCGCCTCCCCACCCTCATTCCCCCATCCTGTTCTTCACTTACGGCTTTCTACTCCTGTTTTAGGGAGGTCACACATTTTATCCTCTATGTCTGCTGGACTTTCTCTTGTAATGTATTCTCCCCAGTTGGCTTGTGGTTACTTTTCCTACTTCTCTTTGTTTGGATGTGAATAAGGTAAGGTCAGTTTATACTTGACATTTATCAGCAATCTGATGTAGATGCCTTTGTTGCATTTTTTTTTCTTGGAGCTGTTTATATACTGAGTGAATACCCTTTTCAACTCTGTAGTTGGAGGACAGATTAATTTGTATAGCTCTCAGTCTGTTTCCTCTGTTCTACTGTTATCTTTAGCCCTCTCAACTGTTTGGGCTCTAGAGTAGTTTTCACAATTCCGAGTACAGTAGGCAGCATGGACAGCTGCTGAGATCCTCTTTGTCTTGCCTTCTACCAGCTAGAACAGGTTTTCACTCTACTTCCATGTGCTCTCTGCCCTCATCCTCCAGGAGCTAGTTAGATGGTAAGGAAAGAATTGGGAAGGGATCTTGGGGAAAGGCAAGTTGAACAGTGCTCTGACTATATGGAGTTCTCTGTCCCGTTTTTTCATGGGGGCAGACCCTTGGGTCTCTGAGATAATTTACATTTGGGGTAGGACAGTAGTTTGGACATTTTTTGTTTCATGAAGTAAAGGTATGGCTTATAAGTTACTAAGGAATTCTTCCAGATTCTAACATGACTCATTTTTTTGATAGTCTGAGTTTTTATTATTTTCTGCATCTTTCATAAGTATTAACATGTTAATTGCCTTGACACCGAAATCTGGGTGACAGTTGTGTTTCCTCAGGGGCACCCGATCCACAGTAGGTGATCAGAGTGTTAATAGTGATTTGGAAGAGGCTGTATTTTGGGGCTGCTCACCAGATGACATTTTGTATAGTCTTATTTAAAGTCTAATTTTGATCCTAAGCACAGTGATAGTGACTTCGCTTTTATTAGTTCAGCGTTATAAAATCAGTATGTTTTTCATTCTTCTCAGAAAAGAATAAAATATTAGTATGTTATGGTTAAAATGCAGAATGCCAAGGTGTAAGTCCTGATTTTCATGTTGGTAAGTCAGTGTTGGAAATTCCTGTAGATGACATACTGTTCAGTGCCCCAGAAGTTGAATGTTAATATGTGAACTTATTTATTGGATGAAGTTAAATGTTTTAAGGAAATTAAATTTGTTCGAGCATAGTTTATTTGCTTTAAAACTAAATTGCCTTCCCCAACTTTTCTGTTGGGTTTTATAACAAGTGCCTAGGGTTATGAAATGTTTATTCACTTTTATTTATTAATATTTCTTTTGATTTTTCTTATTAAAGATTCAGACATACAATTTCAGAATATTTCTTCCATGTTATTGATACAGACTTAAGTAGATTATGTAGCCTCTGTAGTATGTAGTTTAAGATTAATTTTATTTTTTAATATCATTATTTAGTATTGTAAATCTGTGCTTGAATTACTTTGATTTGCATTTAATTTTATTTCTAATAACGTTCTCTGATCTACAGCATTCTTGCTAACATTAATTTATCCATTAACAGCTGAGATTACCCACATCCACAGATTTATTTCCTTACTTTCCCTGCCTTTAGGTATTTTTATACCCATGTACTTTTATCTTTCCTCATGTATTGTCTATGATTGCATAGTTATAGTCATTTGCTTGTGTATGTCTCTCCCAATACAACAAGGGTTGCTTGAGGACAAATGACTGTCTTTGAATTATTTTTATATCTCCAATGCTTGATGTGTGTTTGGTCCTTAATAAATACATATATCTGTTGAATAAATGACGTCCATGGCAAGATGACACATTACACAAGAGGAGATATAAACAAAATGCAAGGAAGTATTGAGAGATAAGTTGCAAAAGTAGGACAAATGATGTCATAAAATGAGAAAGATACAGTCCTTAATAAAATACACTTTATTAAAAATAATTTTTAAAACTAGGGAATTATTCATATCGACCCTATCTAGAAAATACTTATTGGTGCACATGTACCTAAGGTATTTTGCATGCCTTCACATTGAATTTTTCCTTCTTTAGGAAAAAAGGAAGAAAACAATAGAAAGTAGGTGTTAAGTGTTTTCACATATTTAACATTTAGTCTTCACATCAGATCTGTAAGTTGGGTATTATGGACACTGTAAAATTTAGATCAAGCCACGATTGGAAAGTTGGTACCAAGAAGCTAAACATCTATTTGAAATCAGTAGTACATGGTAATAAACATTAATTTAATTGATTAACTGGGCAATGATTATGTTTACTATTGTTTGAAAGTTATAAAAATACTTAACTTAAGATTTAGGTTGACTCTACATATTCTTGGCTAGGAAAATCACTTTGCTACTTTCATTTTCCATAATTGTGCAAATTCTGTCAGAATAGTTTATTTTGATTGGCATTAAATTTTTGCTGGAATTTATTTCTTTTAGAATATGGCTGTAATGAAGCAGGCCCTGGGGGGTTATTTACAGATTGGGTTTTAGGATTTATTGTAAAGGAAAATCTCCTCCAATAATCTATCATGAAATTTTATATTGTCCAAAAGGAAGCCATTATGTATATTTAAAAGGACATTGAGCTCAGTGTTAAAAGACAGGGGCCCTAGTTTCAGTGTTACCCTTACTTGTTGGATCTATTTTGTTAAGTTATTTAACATCTCTGTGCCTTATTTACAAAATGAGGGAATTGACTGAATCTTTAAAGATTCTAACTCATGCATATGAAATACTAGTAATTTTATGAAGCAGAGGCTGAAGAATGTGTAGTAATTTATTTCAAGACATGACAAATACTTTGAAAATACAGTGCATTCTAAATAGGAATTAGTGTCATTTCTACATATAAAAATTAAGGTTTAAAAATCATTTCATAAATGATGAATTCATTTATATATTGAAGTCTATTATATAGATTTAAATATAATCCAGTTTAAAAAGTGCAAGTTATTGAAATGCTGTTTTATACATTCTTATTTCTAAGTTTAAAAGTATAATTTATTGAACATTTTTAATACTGGCCTGAGGTAATACTATTTACAGTTTCTAGGTGTCATTTTTGAGCTCAGTTAACAATTACATTTATTGATTTGTTACCTAAGACTTTAGGAAAGGTTCTGTGTAAAACAAGAGTCCTTAAGTAATTCGGACCTCATATCCTGTGAAGGCTCTTACTATTCTTGATGCTAAATTTTCTTTAATTTAGAACTATAATTTCCTAACCTTAATATTGAAAGATGCCATTGAAAGTGTTCTTTCATTCTCGATATCTTAATAAGAACTTTATAGATAAGTTATATAAATAGTTAAAAGAAAAAGGATATGAAATCATCGGGAGACTACAAAGAACAATGTATTGTTTTTCCTTTTACATTTTTGACATTTACATATCTGTATTATCAACCTCTCTTTTGCAGATCTCTTGGTGTCTGCTTAGTGATATTGATGTTACTGTTAAAAAAAAAATGGTCACATTCATTTATTCAGCAAGTGTTTTTGAGTGTTTATGATGTACTAAGCATTATACTAAGTATTGAGATTATTGGAGAATATTATAGAAGATTAATTTTTACTTGGACACTACTGAAAAATTTAAACCTTAGATTCAAATCTTAACATTGTCTTAAAGCATATATTGTTATCTTTGGAATCAGATTCTAGGGGTCTTAGAGATACTTCATCTAGGGTGAGGCTCAGGTATATGCTTTCTGATCATTGGCATTTTTTGAGAGTTCAGGTACGTTATAGTGTTATCTTTCTTCCTTTCCTTTTCTTATTTTCCTAAAATGCATTTATGTCGTTAATTTATGCATTTCTGGCATATGGACTGGGTTATATGGAAGTGAGTTGCAATGTTCTGAAACTTTTTTCAGTAAGGAACCAGACCCTGGCATCTAAAAAAAAATGTAGATCATTGTCCTAAATTGAGATCTGGCACAATTGTATGTATTCATGTATCTAAAACTAATTATGTGTAGCTTCATAGGGTTATATTTGTAAGTTTATAGTAAAGTTACATGTGCATACATGACTTTCTCAATTACTTTGCAGTAAGGTAGCATGTGATACAAAGTTTATACTTACTTGATGTATGTAAAAATGTGAATTATTTTTCTGTTAATCTGTGATACCATTAAGCATTTTACCTTTTCATGACCTAGGTTTTTCCCTCTGCTTAAAAAAGGTTGGTAATATATAGGGTGCAGTAAACACTGAGCAGCTGGCTCCTCTTGCACTTACACTGCTGGTGTAAATGTAAATTAATAGAATTTTTGTGAAGAATAGTTTAGTAATGTTAACTAATTTAAAGTACACATTCTTTGATTCAGCAATTCTTCTAAACTTATCTTTGGAAAATCTTTACATCAGTGCACAGAGAAATTTAAGAATGTCCCCTGAAGCTTTAACATGACATACTGTAAATGATCTATATGTCTGTCATCAGGGGATTATTTAAATAAAAGAGTATATCCCAGAATACGTAGAATGTTTTTTCTTTAAATCCCCTATGGATCTTTCTGGTTATTCCCCAAAGAAACACACTTTTAATAGTTTTATAATAGTATATAATAGTATTTTTTGATATCTGGTGTAAGTCCTTTCCATCATTCTTGATTTCTAAGAAGTTACAAGCATACATAAAAGTCTTAACAGATAATACTCATGTCACTGTATCCATTATTTCAGATCTTAACATTTTCCTATTTTAGATGAGGATTACCCTTTTTGAGGTAAACCTCTAGCCTGAGTTTGACATTGTCTTTCTCAGTGCATGCTTTTATACTTCTGTAATGTATATATTGATATAAATTATATATGCAAATAAATGCATATAGTTATATTGTTCTGCATATTCTTAAACATTAAATATCTCATTCAGCAAGTTTTTTAATTTAGCGTTTTAAAAATGATTTATGTATGTTAACATATTAGGTTCTGGTTCAGTTATTTTATTCGCCTTGTATTCCATTGTGTGATTAAACCTCAAATTGTTTTTATATGCCCCTGTTGATAGATTTTTTAGGTTAATTCCATATTTTTACTTTGAAAACATTCTTGTACATGTGTATTTGGGCACTTTTTTTTTCTCCAAGGTGAAAACTTAGTAATAGAATTATTGAGTTGTAAAGTATGTGTATCATTGACTCCAAATTTTGTTGCTAAGTTAGTCTCTAAAGAAGTTGTACCAGAATCTTTGCAAACCATGGTATAGTTAGATTTTAAAAATCTTTACCAATCCAATGCCAATTTTAGTTTTTCCCCCCTTATGACTAGTAAGGTGGAATATTTAAAACATTAAAACAATTATTATTACTATTTTTAATGGAGGTACTGGCGATTGAACCCAGGACCTTGTTCATGCTAAGCATACGCTCTACTGAGCTAGACTCACCCCACTGAAATATTTTTTAAACATATTTATTGGTTGTTTGCATTCTACCTTGTTCTCATTTATGCCATATTCAGAATAATTTGGAGTTTTAAACATGTAGGTGAGACTCCTATTTTTCATTGGTGTTGATGGGTCAGAATTTTCCATTCTGCATTGGTTGAATTGTCTTAGAAGGATTTGAAGGAAGTGAGTCAAAGAGATGTGCTTAGATCATAGTCCCAGAATTCCTCTTCCATTTACATTAAAAAGAAAGGATAGGAATCTTGGGTACAAACAGTAGAAACCAACTGTAATGTGTGCAAAAAGGTGTTTGTTGGAAGGAAATTGTTGGCTTTCAGAAATGACATAAAGTCTGGAGAACTAGGTTTAGAGTATAGTCAGTCATTAAGGGAACCCAGGTATGCAGAACTGTGGTGAAGGTTAAGGAAGAGTTAGTGTACCACTGTCAGTGCTGCTGGTCACTGAGCACTAATTATGGCTTTGCTACCACTGGACACTGGATTCCTCTGCTTCCTGAGTGATTTCTAAAATTGACTTCTTGTTTCTTTATATCACTTGGATCTGTAGTCCCAGCCAGAGCATATGATTGCCTAAGTGTAGGTAATAGGTCCTTGCCTTGCTGTTGGATGATAAAAAGATTTAAGTATCTTGAACCTTCTGGCTTCTATGGGAAGAGAAGGGATTCTGCTACCAATATAGTGGTGAATTCCTGAATTTAGGTGGGGAATTACATGTAAACAGCTTAAGAAACGAGGTTAATTGAGAAGAACCCTAAGTTTATTACGGTGACTTGTATTATAGTTAGGGACGAATTTCTTACTTCTGTTGTGCTATTTAGAAATGTTGATATAAATAGTCTTTCTAGACTCTTGTCTACCCTTTCAGCACTTTCTGTACAGGGGTTTAAAAGGGGCTGGTAATGCTCTCCTTAGAGGGTTCTTGGAATCATGGGGACATTTTTGGTTGTCACCATGGAAAAGGTGGCACTACTGGCATTTAGTGTATGGAGGCCTGGAATGCTGACTACTCCACAGTGCCTGGTGGTTCTACACAAAAAAGATTTGAATTATCTTGCCCCAAATGTCCATAGTGCATTTGAGAAATACTAGGTTATTACTGTGTCCAGCACAGCTCGGGACCGTGTCTGAGGACGGGTGACGCAAGGCATAAGAAACAAAGAGACAAAGTAAAGAGCAAAGATGGGACCAGAGGGCTCAAGATCTCTTGGATCCAGGGTCCCGAAAGCCTGGTCGACATCTTATTTATTAGGAGCATACAGCTCAGAAAAAAATGTGGTCAAAGAGGAGAGGCTTTAGATATTCCATGCAGTAAGCACCACATTCTGCTTGCTGATTAATTGATTAACTTCAGGCCTATCCCTTCCAGGAACAATCACCTTCCTCAGGTATGCAAAATTTCTATACCTATCTTGTTACTGCCTCTGGGACATCTCAAGATAGCAGATACTACCCTCGGGTTAAACAGCATACTTTCATGCCAAAACAAAGTTCTGTTAACGGATGATCTGGCTTTCTAGGACCAGCTATTGTTTCACCCTAAGGAAATATCTGCCCTCCTTCGTGCCCTTATGGTCAATCTCAGGATTGCTCACCCCAAATTTTCTTTAGCGTAATCCGTACTATAGGTCATCTACTGCATAAAACATTAAAACAAAGCAAGTGTGTGCATTTTAAGCAAGCAGGTGTGAATATAATATTTTAAGCTCATGGAAATTTAGGTGCGGCTTGTCTTCTAGCAGCTTGTTTCCCAGCAGATTATATGGATTATTTTAATGAGGGGCTAAAAGTTACTGCTGGCCTCCTTTGCTTCACTGCCTTGTACTATAGCTTGAACATTATTTGTCATGTCTTTGCTTCTTGTTCCCTTTCCTTTGTTCAAAGTACTTAATTCCTTAAGAAAAATATCTTTATCTACGACATTGTATAAAAAAATTAACTCGAAGTGGGTCAGAGACCTAATGTAAGCTAAAACTATAAGGCTCTTGAAAGAACAATTAGGGGAAAGTTTCATGACATTGTATTTGGCGATGATTTCTTGAATTTGACATCAAAAGCACAGACAGCAAAAGGAAACAACAGATAAGTTGGACTTCATTAAAATTAAAAACTGTTGTGCTGTTGTTAATTTGTGGACTATATAGGGCTTCGAGCTGAGGGTCTGGGGGTGTCTTAGTCTATTTGGGCTGCCATAACAAAATGCCATAGACTGGACAGCTTAAATAGCAGAAGTTTATTTCTCACAGTTTTGGAAGCTGGAAGGTCCAAAATCAAGGTCCAGCAGGATTTGGTTTTTTGTGAATGCTCTCTTCCTGTCTTGTAGGTGGCCACCTTCTTGCTGTGTCATCAAATGGTCTTTCTTTTGTGCTTTTAGTGATGTGGTAGGAGGGCAGAGAAAGTTTGAGAAAGAAAGATCTATTTCTGTCTTTCTCTTTTTATAAAGCCACTAATCCCATCATGAGGGTCTCACCCTTATGACCTAATCTAACCCTGATTACTTCCTGAAGACCCATGTCCAAATACTATCATGTTGAGGGGTTAGAGTTTCAACATATGAATTTTTAGGGGCACAGACATTCAGTTAGTATGAATTTTGAATGACACAAACATTCAGTTTAAGAAATAATTTCTTAGGGGGAAACTAAATAAACCTAGGTAGACCACAGAAACAAGTTGTCAGTTTGAAGGGTCAGTTTGTCAGGCAGAGAAGGAAGATGTAAGCCAATAAGACAAAAATCAGAGAAACAAGAAAAGGAAAGTTCAAAACCAGCAAATGGGACGGCGGGGATTAGAGAAATTCCCTGGAATAAGGAGGCCATCGCATTTGTTATTGGGTCTTACTGCCTTAGGTATTGTTGAGGCTACTTGGTGAACATACTTAAACGGTGAAAATAGCAGCTTTGGGCCAAGGGCTGCCCTAAAGCCTGAATGGAGGATATTTTACTCCGCAGGCAAATAATGAATAACTTAACAAAACCATTTTATAAATAAAATTTTATATAAACTCTTTTCAAGTCTTGACAGATGACCTGTAGTGATGTTTTGCTTTGCACTGACGATTTTTCATAATGAACAGTCTAATATATTAGTGTTGTCTTTGGCATCTCTCCATTTAATGGTAATTTTTGATGATCATATATAATTTTTAGGGAGAGGATCTTTAAAATAATGAGAAAACCATGCAACTTTTATCCTTTATATTTTTTTAGTCAATCAAAAGACTACTTAAAATACCAAGTCACCTTCTAAGACAGAAAGTGAAAGCCTTGTAAAATACTGGAGCTTAAAGAAAGGAGGAGGAGCTAGTACATATTTTGGTTTTTCTTTTTCCTTTGAGCTTTATACCCGTTTTCAGTCTCTGACTTATTGCAGAAAGGCTGGGCTTTGTTTTGTTTAGAACCTGTATACTGGGGCAGCGATTTTACTACTTTTTTTATTATGTATTTTTAAACTGCAAAAAAACAATTTGAAGGTCTTATAAGATTTGTTTTAAGATGAGTTTTTACATATATGGTTTAATTATCTGTGTCTTATCATCTGTGCCTTTTTAAAATTGAATTTTAATTGTTTTTTAATTGACATATAGTTGACTTACAATATTGTGTTAGTTTCAGATGTATAGCAAAGTGATTCAATTATATATATATTCAGATTATTTTTCATTATAGATTATTACAAGATATTGAATATAGTTCCCTGTGCTATATAGTAAATCCTTGTTGCTTATCTATTTTATATATATAGTAGTCTGTTAATCCCATACTCCTAATTTATCTCTCAACCACCCCTGCCTTTTCCTTTGGTAACCATAAATTTACTTTCTGTCTCCATGTGCTTAGATTTTAATTTCAGGCTATAGGTGAAACCTGAGGGAGGAGAGAAATGAATTAACAAAAATTTGTTAAGGTTTTTTTTTGCTCTTGAAATACATCATGAAAATTGGCTTGGTTAAAAACAACATACATGAGAGAAATAATAGTCGAAATGATTCCATGAAGGAAACAGAAACTTACACAGCACCATATTTGTTATAGGGGGATGAAATAGTATGATCAACATAGATGATCAGCTTGAAATGATATAGGATCTGAGGTATATAATGAGAATTAAGGTGGCTCTCCATGTGATCATTCATCGAATATTTATTTAGTACTATGTTTCAAACAGTAAGGATATAACAGAGAGTAAGACAATGCCCTAAACTCAAAGAGCTTAAGGATCTCATAGGAAAATGATAAATATTAAAATAAGATTTATAAAGGGCTAAGGAAAGAGTGACATCAGCATCATGGCTGCATAAGACATCCTTCATTCCCCCCCAAACAAAAAAATTCTGGCATCTGTTTATGAACAAAAATGCCTTTATGGGTGCTGTGGTATCCAACACTATACACCAAGGGACCTAGGAGGAGTCTCACTCAACTGTGAATCAGATAATTGACCTTGGTCCTAGCTGTGGACCATGCAGTTGCCTGTGAACCATCTCTAGCTTTTCTTGGCTATGGTCTGGACCTCTGACTTGGTCATTCATGGATGAGAGAACCTTGGTGGACATCTCAGTTTCCAGAGGAGAAGTTCTAGCTGTTGGAGCGGAAGAAATATGAGTTTGGACTCATTGGAGTGGGTGAAAGGAACAGCTTGCCTTTACCTGAATCATTCCTCCCCCAGTGTGGCACAGCTTAGGGCCAAGAGAGCCTATCTCAGCCTGTGATTTCTCCCACTTGGGAAAGGGAGAGCAGGTGAGTGAGTATCCAGCTTCCCTAGTTGTGCAGGATACTGCTCAAGAGGCTCATTTCTCTCTCAGTCCATCCAGAGTACTAATTATGAGCTCCACGACTGGGGGGCGAGAAAAGAGTGGGATAGTGGCAGATAGGACTCTTGGAGAACATTAAAGGGACATGATTCCTATTAACTGTTTCATGGACGCCATCAAGAAGCCCATCACAAGTTGCGAGGAAAGCCTCACCTGTGGATTCCTTTAACAGACTCGTGGGCATCCCTAGCATCCCATATGCATCGTTCATATACCCTCCCACTCTGCAGCTGGCTCTCCGTGTTCCTGAAGGCAGTGGTGAGAGCAAGCTTTGGCATACCCAATCTGTGGGCCAGGGAGGGACTGCAAACTTGAGCCACAGTGCCACCTTTGGGAATACAAAAGAGAGGCTGTCAGCACTCGGTCTGGTGCATTACAGGATTTAGAGGAAGCATACAAGCTTAGGAATTCTTCCACAAGAGGGAACAAAAAACAGGGAGCAAGTATATCTGTAGAAAGTCTGAGAAAGCCTCAGAATCTCTTAATGGGGCTCATGGAAGGTATTTCTCCCCAGAAGGCAGTAAAGTCTGGAGGAAGTGACTGATACTTTAAATGTGAAAACAGCAGCACAAAATTCCAAGAAACATGAAAAGCCAAGGAAACATGCCACCACCAAAGGATGACATTTATCTTTCAGTAACTGAACCTAGAGACATGGAGATCTACAGTTACCTGATGAAGAATTCAAAAATAGCTGTTTTAAGGAAACTCAGTGAGCTACAGGAGAATACAGTTAATTCAACAAAAACAAGAGCACAATACATGAACAAAATGTGAAGTTAACAAAGAAGTCATAAAAAAAAGAACTAAACAAATTCTGAAACTGAAGAATTTAATGACTCAAAGGGAAAAAAAAATGCAGAGAGGGCATCAACAACAGAATGGCCCAAGCAGAAGAAAGAATCTGTGAGACATGACAGGAACTTTGAAATTATACAGTCAGAGGAGAACAAATAAAATAATGAAAAAGAATTAAGAAAGTCTATGTGATCTATGGGTATGTTTAGAACCAGTTTAAGAATTTTGGCATTCCAGAAAAAGAGAGGGAGAAGGGGGCAGAAAGTTTATTTAAAGAAATAGTGATTTGGGAGAGATTTGGATATCCAAGTTCATGAACCTCATAGGTCTCCAAACAAACTAAACCTAAGGAGATCTTCTCCAAGACATATTACAATAAAACTGTCAAAAATCAAGTACATAGAGGAACTGGAAATCTATAACAGGTGGAAAACTGGGAAATTCACAAATATTTTGAAATTAAACAACACATTCTTGAACAATCAGTGGGTCAAATAGAAAATAAAAGAATCCATCCCACCCCAAAAGAAAATGGAAACACAACATACCAAAACCTATGGGATGCTGCAAAAGCAGTTCTAGAATGGAAGTTCTAGGAGAAAGCAGTTCTAGCTATGTAGTTGTCTATATTAAGAAAAAAGAAAGCTCTTAAATAAACAACTTAACTTTGTACCTCAAGGGACTAAAAAAAAGAACTAAACCCAAAGTTAGTAGAAGGCAGGAAATGTCAGAGGTCAGAGCGGAAATGAATAGACTCCAGAAAAACAATAGAAAAGTAGAAAAGATCAAGAAAACTAAGAGCTGCTTTTTTTTTTTTTTTACAGGTAAAAAAATTGACATCTTTAGCTAAACTGAGAAAGAGAAAAGACTCAAAATCAAAATGAAGGAGGAGACATTACAACTGATGTTGCAGAAATACAAAAGATCATAAGGGGGTACTATGAGTAGTTATACATCAACAAATTGGAAGAAATGGACACATTCCTGAAAACATACAACTTACCAAGTGTGAATCATGAAGAAAGAGAAAGTCTGAATTAGTAGTAGTAGTAGTAATAATCATCATCATCATCATCATCATCATCATCATCATCATCTCCCAATAGGAAAAAGCCCAGGACTGATGGTTTCACATGTGAATTCGATAAACTTTTAAGGATGTCTTAATGCCAATCCTTTTCAAACTCTTGAAAAAATCTAACTGGAGGGAATACTCCTAAACTTATGTAATCAGGCCAGAATTACCCTGATATCAAAGCCAGATAAGGATAATGCAAGTAAAGGAAACTACAGGCCATCTGATGAATATAGATCAGAAATTCTCAAGAAAGTATAGCAAACCAAATTCAGCGTCACATTAAATGAATCATACGTTGTCATCAAACAGTATTTATCTCTGGGATGCAAGGATGGCTCAAAATACACAAATGAGTATAGGTGCTGCGCTGTGTTAATAGACTGGAACATAAAAATCAGATGATCATCTCAATAGACACAGAAAAAAACGCTTGGCAAAATACAACATTGTTTTATGACAAAAACTCAATAAATTGGTTATAGAAAGAACATACCTCAACATAATACAAGCCATGTATGATAAACCAACAGCTAATATACTCAGTGGTGAAAAGTTGAGAACTTTTCCTCTAAGATCAGGAACAAGACAAGGATGCCCACTCTCACTGCTTGTAAAGGAAGAAGTAAAATTGTCTTTGCAGATAATATGATCTTATGTATAGAAAATCCTGGGCTCCACAGAAAACTGTGAAACTAATAAATGAAATCAGTGAAGTTATAGGATGTAAAAATCAACATACAGAAAAGTTACGTTTTTATACAATAACACACTATTTGAAAAAGAAAGCATTCACATTCATAATAGCATCAATTGCAATAATGGTTAGGAATAAATTTAACCAGGGAGATGAAAAATCTATATTCTGGAAATGACAGGATTTTGATGAAAGAAATTGGAGACGATACAAGTAAATGGAAGATAAACCATGTTCATGAATTGGAAGAATTAATACTGTTAAAATTTCCGTACTCCCCAAAGCCATCTATAGATTCAGTGCAACACCTATCAAAATTCCAATGGCATTTTCCACAGAAATAGAAAAAACAATTCTAAAATTAGTACAGAACCACGAAAGACCCTGAATAGTCAAGACAATCCTGAGAAAGAAGAACAAAGCCAGAGGCATCACACTTCTTGCTTCAAACTATACTATAAAGTATACTAATCAAAACAGTATAGTCCTGGCATAAAAATAGACACTAGACCTATTGTCTATTATTATGTGTACTATTACCTATTATTATTATTATGGAACAGAATCGAGAGCCCAAAAATAAACCCTCATGTATGGTCAACTAATATTTGACAAGGGAGCCAAGGATATTCAATGGAAAAAGAATAGTCTTCAATAAATGGTATTAGGAAAATATCATGTCTATTTTTTCATTTATTTATTCTTTTTGTCTGGTTCTGGTATCAGGGTAATAACCCTCATGAGATGAGTTGAAAGTATTCCCTCTTCAATTTCCTGACCTGTAAAACTGATATTAATTCTTCTTTAAATACTTGGTAGAATTCACTAGGGAAATCATCTGAACTGGGATTTTCTTGTGGAAAAGTTGTTAACTATCCATTCAGTTTCTTTGATAGATACAGGCTGTTCAGGTAATCTGGGTCTTAAATTTTCTTGAGAATTTTTTTTTAAACAAGGAATGTAAATTGTTGAGTTTTTGATGTTAACATTGTTAATAATAGTCTTTTACTTTTTTAAAAAAATTTTTATAGGACTGTAGTTATGCTTCTTTTTTTTCGTTGTGTTACTCTGATTTGTGGCTTTTCTCCCTCCTCCCCTACTATTGTCAGAAGTCTTTTTTTTTTTTTTTTAATCTCAAAGAACTAGCTTTTGGTTTTGTTGGTTTTTCTCAGTCTTCAGTTTTCTTTCTTTCTTTCTTTCTTTCTTTCTTTCTTTCTTTCTTTCTTTCTTTCTTTCTTTCTTTCTGTTTTTTACTTTTATCTTTATTGTTTCCTTTCTTCTGCTAATTTTAGGTTTAATTTTCTCTTTTTCTACTGTCTTAAGGTAGAGCTTGAGATCCTTTGTACAAGATCTTTTTTTCTTTTCTAATATATATTGGTTAATGCTATGACTTTGCTTCTAACCTTTCTTCTTTTCTTTATATAGACATTTAGTGATGTGAATTTTCCTTTAAAGATTCCTTTAGCTTCATCCGCAAATTTTGATGTTTGTATTCTCTTTTAGTTCAAGGTACTTTCTTATCCCAGTTTTTTAAAAAGAGCTTTATTGAGATGTAATTCACATACCATACAGTTCACTCACTTATACTATACAATTCAGTAGTTTTCAGTTTATGTACATTTATATGCAACCATCACTACTGTCGCACAATTTCACTAAATTTTTTTGACCCATGATTATTGATCCCATGATCATTGATAAGTATGTTATTTCACTTCCAAGTACAGTTAGTTGGCCCTTGAACAACATGAATTTGAAGTCTGGGTCCACTGATAACATGGATGTTTTTCAGTGGTAAAATTCTGTAGTGCTGCATGATTTGAGATTGGTTGAATCCAAGGATGCAGAACCTGTACACAGAGAAACCATGTAAATGGAGGGCTGACTGTGTTATACACAGACTTTTGACTGCTCAGAAGTTTGGGCTCCTAACTCTCTTGTTCAAGGGCCAACTCTAGAGATTATCCAGATACCTTCTTCACATTACTGATTTCCGCTTTAATTCTGTTGTAGCAAAAACATATTTTGTATGGTTTGAACCCTTTTAAATTTATTGAGACTTGTTTTACTGCTCAGAAGGTGGTCTGTATTGGTATATGTTCTGTTTGCATTTGAACAAAATGTGTATTTTGTTGTTGGATAGTGTGTTTTATAGATGTCAGTTAGGTCGAGTTGGTTGATAGTGTTTTTGTCTTTTATGTCCTTGATGATTTCCTTTCCTCTTTTATGAATTACTGAGTGAGGGGTGTTGAATTTACCTACTATATTGTGGATTGTCTACTTTTTATTTCTATCAGTTTTACTTCATATATTTCAACTCTTTATTAGATGTGTAATGTTTAGCATTGTTATAGTCTCTTGCTATTTTATTGATTCTGTTATTATAAAACCTGTTAATCTCTGCTCTGAAAGCTACTGTTTGATGTCAGTATAGCTGCTTCCACTTTTTAATAAACGTCTTTACTGAGGTTTTCTTTATGTACCATAAAATTCACCCATATAAATAAACAGTTAAGTGGGAGCATTAGTTGCCTTCTATTGGTTGATGTTTCCAAATCCATGTTTTCAGCCCTGGATATTTTAACCTGTGTGCCTTGTTGACCTTTTAAACTCAGCATGTCTAAAAACCATGCCTATTAATCTCTTCCTCACTTTTTTCCTTTATTCCAAGCTACCTGCTCTCCCGTCTCTAAGTTAATGGTACTTCTTTCTGTTCAGTCACTATAGTGAAAACCTATCATCTTTAAACTTCTTTTCCCTTTCATGTTTAATCACTTCCCTCAGCTTACTCGTCTTGCCCTTCTAAGGTCTCTGATATTTTGCGCCTCTTCTCTGTATCCACTACAGGTGGATTTTATTAGTATCTTGTCATTTTTTGCCTAGTATCTTGTCATTTTTTGCCTGGTGACCACCTGTCTCCATTTCCTGTTTCCACTCTTGTATCATCTCCCTTTCTACCTCTTCTCTCCAATCCTGAGGAGGTGTTTTTTTCCCCAAGATTTAAGTACAAGTGTTCCATTTTCAGTTAGAAGTCCCTAAATGGCTTGCTTTTCGTCCTCAGCGTGTAATACAAGCTCTATTCGTGATAGAGCTTTTGTCTTCTCTGGTTTCCAGTCTGTTCTACTGCTCCCTACCTATTCCCCCGCGCCCCCAAACACTATACCCTAGCAGCCATACCAACTTGCTAATGGTGTAATGCATAACTTCTTCTGTACCTTTGTACACTATCCCTTCTATGCCTAGAATGCCCTTGTTTTCTCGATCTGCCTGGCAAACTTGTGTTTTTCCTTTTAATTTCTAATGAAGATCATACCTTTCTAATGCTATTTTCCTATTTAAATCTGTTTCAGGTCGTACTCTTATGCTTAGCAGACGCCTACGCTTTTATGTGGCTATCTTACCTCTTCTAACCTGTGGTCCTCTGATACTGCACCTGTAGTTATTTATTTCCTCTGCTATGATCCACCTGTTTTGTGCTTCCTGTGTCTACATATTTATTATACTGTGAACTCCTTGGGAAATAATATGTCTTATTTTTCTTGTTTTCCCTGGACCTGACTCAATGCCCCTCACATTTGATAAATGTTTGTTGATTATTATTGAGTTAAGCTGAAGTTAATTCAATGATTGAACTTTTTATTTTACTTGAAATTACCATTAATTCAAGCTAAAATCACCTAAAACCCAAGTTAGATTAATCTATAATAGCTCTCCATGTAAATCAAATCTTTTAATAGCCACATAAATGATCTATACCTAACTAAATTTAAGATAGAGACAGTGAGTTTGTGTTGATGGCCCATGAGCGGCATTATTAAAGTAGGAATAAAGAAGTTGGTAGTTTGTGGGAACCACTTGACCAGAGTAACTGGATTTGTCATAGAGGCTTGAGGGTCGGTGGATTTTTCAGTGCTTTGCTTTGAATTGCTTTCATCTTCTTTCAGGTGGCTGACAGTTACTTGTACTGGGAAACAATTGGGCTTTTCTATTAACATGTTTTCTTAAGAATGGGATTCACTCATAGAATTTGTGAGCCCAAATTTGACAGAATTTGTGCTGTTCAGTTCTTAACTACAAATTGATACACTAGAGAGTACATGGTTTAACTTAAAAGGATAACATTCAGCAAGTTCTTTGTCATTTATATAACAGTGTTATTCCTTACAAATAAGATCTATTCATTTGCTATTGCAAATCATCTTAGGCTGTATTTGTGAACAGCTCCCTTACAATTGTTGGTTCCTCTTGATTACCTTAAGTTTAAAGAGATCTTCCTTCATGACAAAGAGTGGCATTTCGTTTGGAAGATCTTAAATTCCTTTAGACATTTGCCTGTGAGCTCTATAGAATGCTGTTATTTCAGTATTTTCTATACCAATTGCTGACTGTCTTGTAGTTGTTTCCTAAAACCATTCTTGGCCTGTACTTGTATGTAAGTTCCTTTTAACATACTGTTTCCGCTGTTTTTGTGCTTTCTTGGATGCTCTGAGATTTCTTTAGCATGATATTAAAATATTCGATGTTTGAAAAGATTATTATCTAATTTTGTTATTAAAAACAAAGGCCATTGTATGGACATTCTTTTATCTCTTAAAAGAAAGAATCACATTGTTGATTTATTCGCATTTTTTACATAATCAGTTTATAGTGGCCTTGGTGAGCGTTCATAGAATTTGGAAATTAGTAAGGGTCAATTTAGTAAAAATTCCTCTTATAATGGTTGAGAATACTCATAGTTATCTGCCCAAGTTTTTAAGGGCTCTCCTGTTTCTTAAATCTAACTCAGAAGAACACAGCCTTGAAATCTTAGCAATGAAACAGTGGATGTGAATGAAAGCTGATGTAAACATCGCTACTATCATTAAGAGGAAAGAATGTATCAATAGAAGTTTAAACGCTTGGTGTCTAGAAAGATGAGACCCAATGAGTAGGAAGAGAAGAAAATTACATTTACTGAGTACCTTCTGTCATATAGTTTCTTTCCCATCCTTCTTGCACTTTTATTTATAATAATTTGTAGATACTTTGGATTTTCTATATAGAAATTGTATTACCTGTGACAGAAGACTTTTTTAAACTTTCTTTTTCTTATATTTTAATCTTATTTTAATCTAAGTACAATCAAATGGAAGTGTGATGGTGAGCATCCTTATGTTTCACTATGATGAATGATATTTGCTGTAAATTTTGGAAGATATATTTTATTAGTTTGAAGTTCTCTTTTTCTCCTTTGCTGTGAGGTTTTAAGAATGGATGTTTAATTTTTGTCACTTTCCTTTTCTGTTTCTACTGAATGATTTATACGGTTTTTCTTTAATCTAATAATAAGTTAATTACATGGATAGACTTTTCTGATGTTAAACTGGTCCCTTCTGGGTTAAGTCCAATTAGTTATAATGATGTATTTGTTTCTGCTTTTTTAATGTTGCTGATTAACTTTGTTAATTTTAAATTTAAAAAAAATCTGTGTTGATGAATGAACTTAGCCTCTGATTATCCTTTTTCCATAGTAATCATTCAGTTCTGTTCTGGACATGTTAAATTAGAGGTATTTGGCAAATGCCTTACATAATGTTTTGAAATTTGAGTCTGGCGTACTTAGTAACCTGGAAAAGACTGACCGTATGTATTTTGATATAGGAGTTGAGGAAGTACAGTTGGATGATGTTGAATAGGAAAAGTATATAGAGTAAGAACAGAAGTGAGGATGGAATACAACATTTTGAGATGCATTGATGATGGTAAAGCCAGAGGCTTGTTGGAAAAGCAGTTGTGAGGAAGAGGGAGTTCAAAGGAAGGATAAGCTTAGCTATTAGTTTTTAGCTGTGGTAGAAGAGTGATGCGAGGTTAAAGGAAGTAGAAATAGCAAGTGTAGTACTCTTTGAAAAAGTATAGTGGTGAAAGGAAGGAGACAGGAACACCAATGAAGGTGGAGGTGGAGGCAGTTTTGAGGGAAGTTTTTATTTAATTTTTTTAAGGGTGGATGAGACTTCATGTTGTAGGTGAAGAGTAAAGCTTTAGTAAAGAAGAATAGAGTGAAAATAAAAGGGAGATATTTGTGTATCCACCTAAATCTTTGCCAAACAAGATTTCAGTGTAATTTTATCTATTCTTCTGTAATCTAGGATTCTATTTGTCTTACAGAATGTTTCCAAACATGATTTATTTAAACACTTTAATTGAAGAAGGAAATCTATTGCTTGGTTAGTTTATTTCTGGCAAATCAGTCCTCAGATGCTAATGAGAGTCTCAGGGAAGGAGAACATCTAGGATGGAGAGTGGCTGAGTAGAGACTAGGTCACTTACCAGCCATAAAATCACACGATAGCAGTGGCTCACGCAAGGTAGAAGTTTATTTATGGTCTGTAGGACAGTTTCAGTAAGGGAGGCTGAAAATAGAATTTTTATTTTGCAGGAGCATATGCTTAGCTAAAACTTGATGGCTCTAGGACTAAGGAAGGAAGGGAGCAAGATACTGAGAGACAGGTTTTAGTGTCTACACTGTGAGACAGTCTCTTAAATAAAATTCACCTTTCGTGTGGAAGGCGGTATTTGTGTAGTGTAAGAAGTCCAGATGCACATGTTTGTATCCAGGCTCTCTGCTTTTTAGCTCTGTGACCCTGAACAAATTACTGAATTTTTCTGTTTGTACCTTAGTGTTTTCCTAATAAAATGGAGAACAGTATCAAATAGAGGGTACTTTATAAATTAGTACGAGGGTTAAATAAGATAATCTAAGTAACTGACTAAGCCAGCGCCTGGTGCATGTAAACCAGCAACAATTACTAGTTCTGTTGCCATTTTCCATTTTGGTTGGAATGGGGTTATGTTGTCACCCCAGGTAAAAGGGCATCTGAGGAAGACTTGATTGGTGTAGATGGATTATGATCTGTTCTCTGGGCCCAGGCACAGTGTTTCCTGCTGGTAGATTGGAAGGCAGTTGAGTGGTGCCTGCCTGTATTTACCTTGGTTGTCTGAGACTGCATTCAGTACCTGTCTGCTGCTGATGCTTTCATCTGCCTGAGTCTCCTGAACAGATCAGCCCAGAACTACTCTTGGATGCACACTGGGGCTAACCTTGGCTCCTTTCTGCCTTACATTTCCTATATGCAGTTTGTCTGCAGGCCCCATTTTTTCTTGCTACCCGAGTGTTTGTCCCTGACACTCTGGCTCTGCTGCAATTCGTCCTCTTTTCTCTCTTCTGTTTTCCTCATCAGCACTTTTTCAGTGTTGGCAATTCAGTTTTCTTTTTCTCTAAACATTTAACATCTTAGTTTTAATACTAAGCTGTGGATTGATATTTTTCTCTCTTGATGTACAGTTCTATGGTTTTTAACATGTGTTCACATTGGTGTAACCACTGAAATTAGGATATGTAACTGCTATAATAAAAAAAATCCTGTATTATCCTTTATATTTAACCTTTTCCCCATCCATAACTACTAGCATCTATGATATACTAGTCATCCCCCTATTTTTGTCTTTTTGAGAATATCATGTAAAAGGAATCAGACAGAATGTAACATTTTGTGACTGGCTTCTTTCACTCACATAATACCTTTGAAATTCATTCAAATTGTGTATATGAGTGGTTCATTTCTTTTTATAGCTGAGTAATATTCCGTAGTGTGGCTTTACCACTGTATAAACAGTGATTTGCTTAACTGTTTACTTGTTGGAGGACATAAGGGTTGTTTCTAGTTTTTGCTTGTTGTGTATAAAGCTTCTATAAACATTTGTGTATAGGATTTTTCTCCCAATTTTTAAAATTGTGGTAAAATACACATAAAATTTGCCATCTTAACCATTTTTACATGTACAGTATGAATAGGGCAACCATCATTGCCATCCATCTCCAGAACTCCTTTCATGTTGTAAAACTGAAACTCTATACCCACTAAACAATAATTTCCCATTTTCTCCTTTCCCCCAGCCTCTCACAACCACCATTCTGCTTTCTGTTTCTGTGATTTGGACTACTCTAAGAATCTAATATAAGTAGAATCATATAGTATTTATCTTTTTGTAACTGATTTGTATATAGGTTTTTGTGTGTAAATAAGCCTTCATTTCTCTGGGATAACTGTCCAGGGCAATTGCAGGATTCTGTGATGGTTACATGTTTAGTTTTTTAAGAAACTGCTAAACTTTTCCAGGGTGGCTATACCATTTTATACGTTCTCACCAGCAGTGTTGTACGGCCAGAGTTTGAATTAAATTTCTGAAGCAGTAACTCTGGTGACTGTTGGGTTAGTTGTTTACCCTTAGAGTAGTCGTCACTGGCTGATTTGGAAAATGGTGACGACTACGCCTATATTCATTCATGTGGATTGGGGTGGAGGTGGAGAAAAGATTTAGGGCCGACTAGAAACCCAGTAGGTGTCTGCTGCAGTAGTGATTTCCAGATCTGTATGTACCCCAGCATCATCAGGAGAGCTCTTAATAATACAGATTCATGGGTTTAATACAGATCTGCTAAATTGGAATCTGTATTTTTAACAAGGACTCAAGAGAATTTTAAGTGGGCATGCCCACATCAGTTAGGCCATTGTGGTATAAGATCTACATTATTTACAAAATGTAAAAATTTTAGAAGGATATGATGTATATTTAACAAATAAAAACTTTCCCATCCTCTTACCTTTTCTGCTTATCTCTCTTTCTTTGACCCTATGTTTATATTTTTGTTCCCTCTTGATACTTAATTTTGTTTTTTATTTTCTCTCCCCCATCTAATTTTTCACTAGTTTCTCTCTCTCTATTATGTGTCTACTAATAAATTATTGATTGCTGTTTTCTCTGTTTCACTTGGTCCTTAAATTGTAACTTTCTGAGTTCTCTCTTCCTCCACTTTGTAAAGTGTTTGCTCGTCAGCATCCAGGGCTCATCTTCTTTCTCATACTAAGATGTATTTATCCTCTTCTTTGGGCAGATAGATGCAAGCCTCTCTCACGGATCATTCTTTCTTTTTAATGGCAGGCGTAGAAAACAACTATCAGGGGTTTGGTGGAGGAAACTAAGTTTTATTTTATTATTATTTTTTTTCTTCTTCTTACAGGGAGGAAGAAGAACGTCTGAGAAATAAAATCCGAGCTGATCATGAGAAGGCCTTGGAAGAAGCAAAAGAAAAATTAAAAAAATCAAGAGAGGAAATCCGAGCAGAAATTCAGACAGAGAAAAATAAGGTAGTCCTAGAAATGAAGATGAAAGAGAAAAAGCCACTGCCACCAGTTCCTATACCAAACCTTATAGGAACAAATGGTGGAGACCCAGAAGATAATGAACTGAGAGAGAAAAGGGAAAAAATTAAAGAGGTAATAAGCTGAGATTTGTGATATGGGGTGGTCATGGATATGGATATGTATTTGACTGGATTTAAAGTATCTTATCTGTCTATATTTATTTGTACCATCTGTGGTGTCATATTTTGATCTTGTTTGTTTTGGGGTCAAAGTTTCAGTTCATTTTGCAAGTTGGCAGTAAGGGATAAAACTGTTTCTTAATGTCGATCATAACACAGGATACTTAAAAATTTTGGTATAATGTTGTTTGGATAGTTACATCACTCACTCTGTGTTCAAAGATCTTTTGATATTCAGTATTTTGTTAATAACATAGGATAAACCCATAAGCAATTTATCATTTAATAAGAAATGTTTTAAGTGTTTAGTTACAAGAAATTCTGCTAGATACTATGCAAGTCTTCTCATAAACATGCTTCTGAAGCATTAGCGTTATATATGCCATCTTTTAAGGAACACATCATGATACAGCTTAACCATACTGCAGATTAAGAACACATCCTTCCAGAGAGTCTCAATGGGTTGAAAAGGGGGGAAGGATTGATTTCAGAATTCTTGAAATTTGTTTGGTCACAGAAGTCTTTCAATTTGTTAGTCTAGGAGTTACTTGGAGATAAAGAGAATACTAGACAGAGAGGAAATCTATATTTAAGTTGAACTTTGTTAATTAGAATTCCTGCTAATTCTGGGTGGAGTTTGCAGTTTTAGTGACTTGAAGAAAAAGATTTTGTTAGTGTGTAATGTGATCAACAATATTTCAAATCAGTTGTTTATCATAAAATAAGATAATAAATTTAGTCCAAATAGTCAGATATCTTCTAGTAATGAATATGGAAGCTTTTGCAGATATTTTAAGTGTGGCCTTATGAATTAGTATAAAACTTTGACCTTAGTGGAATCAAACAGCTCTGTATTCTGATTTCACCTTGCTTCTGGAGTCTATGTTTTATGCACAGGCTGCTTAAGGCACCTTCTTTGGACAGTGTTAGACATTGATAGATTTTTTTTTTTCGGGTGCCTGACTTTTTAATTTTAGATGTCATTAGAATCTAAATACTTGTCTCATGTACATAATAATTCAGATGGATAACAATGTGTGTTTAAAGGACCCACCCCACCTACAGGCTCAGTGATTCACTGGAAGTACTCACAGAACTTAGCAAAACTGTTCTATTCATAGTCTTGGTTATTTGCAGCAAAAACATACAGATTAAAATTAATATAAAAAGCACCCAGGATTAAGTGCGGTAGAGACCAGGCCCAAGCTCCTGATTGTCCTTTCCCAGTGGAGTAGTATGGACTGTGCTTAATTCTCCCAGCAGTGATGTATGGCAGGGCACACAAAGTATTGGCAGCCAGGGAGGTTCACCCAAGCCTTGGGGTGCAGGTCTTTTATTGGGAGTTCATTGTATAGGCTTGGCTGACCTCAGTTTTCTAGCACCTCCAGAGGTCAGGCCGATACTGTGGTCCCTGCCATAAATCACATTGTTAGCATGAACCATCTGACACTGCCCAGGGCTTCAGGTAAACAGAGATGCTCTTAACAGGCAGGATAACAAAGGTTTTGAGGTTATTTTCCAGGAGGCTGCCATAGGCCAAACCTTGGGCATATGAAGGGTTTGGACAACCCAGACCTGTTAAGTGAATCCTTTAGAACACATTATGTTGTCTAGTGTTCCTGTAAATCAACATAAAACATATTAAGAATCCCTGTGTAGGTTCTTTTAAACATAATGACACTTACCTGCAGAAGCAGCAGCCAACAAGAGGCAGGGTGATATGAATACCTGCAGAATATCTGAAAGTTTCAAGAATTAGAAACACTCTGAAGGCAGAGGTATAAAATAGAGCTGGAAAAGGATTATTTGAAAGTTTTAAAAGGAGCTCTTAACTCCTGGATTCCCAGTTTTCTAGCCTACAAATCCTATCTGCTGCCCTCCTTTCCCCAAAAGAGGATCAAAAGTTTACTTTTGGATGGATGAATTAGAAAGCATCTAGATTTTGGGAATACCAAGTATAGCTGAGGGGAGAGGGCAGAGGTCATTCTAAAAAATGGAGAGGTGGGGGTGGAGGGAATTAAGTGAAAAGTGGATTCTGAATATTGAGACCACTTTCTCCTGCACAACTTTTAGAATTGTGGCAGGCAGATTTATATTCAATAAGTAGAAAAATGAAGGACATGTCTCTGGGAGACTTGACTGGCCCAAGAGAAAAGACCTACTGTGTTCCTCAGTAGGACACCCCTGGGTTTCACCTGACCTCCTTGAGACTAGGCTCGGTCAACAAGTGTTGCCTATTCACTGACAGCCTTTGATCATCTTGTAAGTGCTTCACTCATATGTGAAGAACAAACCGAAGATCACCATTCGTGTAAGGGAAGTTTCTCGCATGAGAGAAACAGATGGAAGGGAGGAATTTAGAGGATACAGAAACAATACAGGGAGCAGGAAAAAAATATCAAAAAAGAATTCACATCTTTGGGTGCCAAAAAAATTAAATTCATGAAGTAAATTATAAAAAGGAACATTTACAGAATAAGAAGGAGTTCTTGGAGATTAAAAATATGATAGAGTAAAAAATTCAGTAGAAGAGTTGGAAGATAAAATTGATCAAATCTCTTGGAAGGACAAAAGATTGAGAAAACGAAAAATGTTAAGCTCAATCTGGAGCACCTAACAAGTGATTAATTAGGGGTTTTGGAAAAAGAACAGGGAAAATAGAGGGGAAGAAGTCGAAGAAACAATTGAGGAGAATGGGCTAAAACTTAAGAATGTGAGTCTCTGGACTGAAAGGACCTGCCAGGCATCTAACCAAATGGGGGGGGGGGGCGGATTCCTACTGAAATTTTAGAAAAAGTGCATAAAAAACAGATCCTAAAAGTTTAATAGTTCCACCCAGAAGATTGGGATTGTACATAGTGGCGCATTAGATTCCTCAACAATAATGTTAGAAACTGGAAGAGAATGGCTTAGAAAGAGTTATATATTCAGCCAAATTTTGAATCAAATCTGAGAGTAAAGATGTTTTTAGACATTGTCTCAGATTGCTACTGGAAAATATGCTTCATCATAAAAATAGGAAGATAAGCAATTTTGGAAACAGGGGTTTTGTCACTAGAGAGAGAAAGGAAGGGCATTCTCAGGAATGTGGAAAAGGGAATCAGCAGGATGATGGCTGTGCTTCAGGTTGGAGAACAGAAGTCCAGATGAGAGTGGGAGGATAGAGAGCCTCAGGAAGGGTGTATTAGAATAAAATGGAACTGATAGTTTATTTGATCTGTTTGATTATATTGAGGCAAGTTTTGAAACTCAAGTATAATTTGAAAGTAAATTAATAATTGCTACGTTAAAAACTACATCAACAAAAAACCCCACTAAACTTCAGACCAGTAGTTTACAGCAGGGAAAATAAAAGTTGAATAAAGTCATATAATAATTATAAGAAAAACATGTTGCTAACTATATTAAGAGGATGTGAGCCAGGGAATATATGTGGTGAAGTATATGTGGAGGTGAGTTGATAGTGTATGAGAGAGCTAAATTATCTTAAATATGGGGGAATATATTAAATAGCTAAAACTTTTATAAAAATCAAGAAATAGCACTACAAACTATACTTAGAAATATAGTGGTAACTAGAAAAACAAGTGAAAAAGCTTTAACTTCTTAGCTCAGGAGAGCGAAAATTACTAATGAGGAAGATAGGACAGGCTATTAGATTTTTTAAAAATTCGGCTTTATTGAGACATAATATATGTACAATAAAATGTATGTATTTTAAGAGTACGGCTTTATGTTAGATTTTACAGGTGTACGTACCCGTGTAACAATTGTGCTCCAGCTGTGAATATGTCCATAATCTCAAAATGGTTTACTTGTACCCCTTTCTAGTCAGTCCACTCCATTCCTTGGCTCCAGGCAACCACTGATCTGCTCTTAGTCATTATGGATTAGATTAGTCTTTTCTAGAGTGTCAATCAAATGAATTATAAGTTGTGTGATATTTTGTTTCTGGGCTTTTGTCAGCATGTTTTTGAGATTCCTCTACGTAGATTGCATATAAAGGTAATTTTTCCCCCGGTGGTATTCTGTTGTATGGGATATACCATGATTTGTTTTATTCATTCACCTGTTGAACATTTGTTTAACATTTGGTCCAGTTTTTGGCTATTATGAATAAAGTTGCTGTGAACATTTGTGTACAAGTCTTTGTGTGGGCGTATGGTTTAGTTTTAGTTTTGGCATATCAGTCTGTGATCTGTTGAGAGTTAAGTTTTTTTGTTTATTGTGTGAAGTAAAGATTGTATCTCATTCTTCCTCCGTAAGGCTTTCTAGGGTTCCACATTATCTGTTGAAAAGATTATCCTTTCCCAATTGAATTACCTTGGCACTTTTGTTCAAAATCAGTTGACAAAATCAATAGATGTTGAGTCTCTCTCTGGATTTATATCTATTCCATTAGTCTGTATTCCTATCCTTAATGAGAATATGACACTGTTGAATACTTTAACTTACAGTAAGTTTTGAAACAGGTAAGTCCTGCAGCTTTGTTCTTTAAAAAATCGTTTTGGCCATTCTAAGTCCTTTGCCTTTCTAGAATTAACTTTTCTGTGAAAATAAAAGATTGCTGGGATTTTGATTGGGATTTCATAGAATCTGTAGGTGAATTGAGAAGAATTGTCATCTTAATATTTAATCTTTCATTCCCTGAGCAGGTTACATCTTTCTGCTTATTTAGGTTTTCTTTAATTTCTCTGAGCAGTGTGTTTTAGTTCTTAGTGTATAGTTCTTACACATATCCTGTTACATTTATTCCTAAATGTTTCATGTTTTTTGATGCTATTATAAAAAGAAATTGTTTTTTAATTTCTATGTCTGTTCTTCATTACCAGCATTTAGTAATATATTTAATTTTACTTTTCTGAACTTGTATCTCATTTACTGAAGTCGTCTTTTAGTTTTAGTGGCTTTTTATTTTAAGATGGCTTAGGATTTTCCTTGTGCATAGTCATGTCCTCTGTAAATAGAGGTACTTTTCCTTTTTGATTTTTTTTTTTTTTTGCCTTTTATTTGTTTTCTTATTGCACTGGCTAGGACTTTCAGTACATTGTTGAAAAGAAGTGGTGAGAACAGATGTATTTGGTTTGTTCTCAACTTTAGCAGGAGGATCTTCTACTGTTAAGTATGATGTAAACTGTAGGTTTTTTGAAGATGCCCTTTATTAAGACAAGGATATTTCCTTGTAGTTGTAGTTTACTGAGTTTTTATCATGAATGGGTGTTGAATTTTGTCAAATGCTTTGTCTGCATCTAGAATGATGATTGTATGATTTTTTTCCTTTTTATTCTTAACATTATGAATTATATTGATGGGGTTTTGAATGTTAAATTAGTCTTATATTCCTGGGTTGAACTGTGCTTGGTCATTGTGTGTTCCTTTTTAATGTATTATTAATTTTTATTAAGGAATTTTTTAAATTTTGTATCTGTTTTTGAGATACATTGGTTTTTAGTTTCCTTGTAATGTCTCTGCCTAGTTTTGGTGTCTGAGTAATGCTGGCTGCAAAAAGCAAGTTGAGAAATGTTTTAATGAATATTATATTTGATATACCACAGACTACTATTACATAATTCAGCTGATACATAATTATGTACTCTGCTGTTGTGTAGCTTAGTACTCCTTGGGTTGTAAGAAACTCAGTTCAAACTAATTGATATAAAAGTGTTTATTAGCTTAGTGGCTCTAAACTAGGACTTCAAACTTGGCTAAATCCAAGTCTATAGATGTTTTTGTCAGTAATACGCATCTGTCTGTATCTGTTTTCTTTTGTTATTTAGTTTCTCCATGTTGGGAGAGAGTTAGTTCCCATCAGCCCCAGGGTTATACGTTACATAGACCTTGAGATTGCAAAATGAGAGAGTCCCTCTGACTCCTGGTGCCTATAACAACATGTTTGAAAGGACTTTGTTGCCCCTACTTGAATCACATGTACCCAGTCACGTTGTGTAGGTCATGGGGTGGCAGACCACAGCCTGCTGGCCAAATTCTGCCTACTGCCTCATTTTTTAAAATAAAGTTTAGTTGGAACACAGTTATGCGTGTTTGGTTCTGTGTTATCTAGGGTGCTTTCGTGCTGTAACAGCTAAGTAGTTGCTACAGAGACTGTGTGGATTGCAAAGCCTAAAATATTTACTTTACAGGGAGAGTTTGCTAGTCTTTGGTCTAAGGGTAAGGGATACTCCAGCCAGGCTGTGTTAATTGGTTGTGGAATCAGAGCCCCTTGATTGACAACTCTGGTATAATCACAGTGAGGGAAGGGGAGCTATTTCCAAAAGGATTCATTCTTCCTAAAAGGAAAGAATGCCAGACACCTGCCTCCCCAGTAAAAAAAGAGCTTGTTTATTACATCCGATTTTTTGTTCTGTTGTGTAGACTTAAGTTAAACATGGTTATGTGTGTTTTCATATTGACATAGATGTTAATAGAATAATATACTAATGTAGGAGATACAGAAGTTTGTAAGGATAGAATCACTAAGTTACATGAAATATAAAGATAAGAGTCTGTGAAAAATGTAAATTGATGAGTTATAATTTTTCTTTTCTCAGATGATGAAACACGCCTGGGATAATTATAGGATGTACGGGTGGGGACATAATGAACTCAGACCTATTGCAAGGAAAGGACACTCCACTAATATATTTGGTAAGTTTACTTTTTCTAAGTACTGTTTTCATTTTCTACCTTTATTTTTAAAGTAGGATCTAACTGTTTAGGTACTTCCTAAAATCTGAGTGCAGTAGTCCCCCCCTTATCTAATGTTTTGTTTTCCCTGGATTCAATTACTTATAGTCAAGCTTGGTCCAAAAATACTAAATGGAAAATATCAGAAATAAACAATTCATAAGTTTTAAACTGTGTGCCTTTCTGACTAGCATGATGAAATCTCATGCCATCCTGCTCCCTCCAGCCTGGGGTGTGAACCGTCCCTTTGTCCAGTTTATCCTGCTCATTAGTCACTTAGTAGCCATCGAGGTTACCAGATCAGCTGTGGAGGTATCACAGTGCTTGTGTTCAGGTAACCCTGATTTTACTTAATGATGGCCCCAAAGTATAAAAGTAGTGATGCCAACAATTTGGATTTGCCAAAAAAGCTGTAAAATGCTTCCTTTAAGTGGAAAGGTAAAAGTTCCTGACTTAGTAAGGAAAGAAAAAAATCATATGCTGAGGTTGTAAAGATGTAAGGTAAGAACAAATCTTCTATTTGTGAAATTGTGAAGAAGAAAGTAGAAATGTGTGCTAGTTTTGCTGTCACACCTCAAACTGTAGAAGTTATGGCCACAGTGCAGTTAGTACTTAGTTAAGATGGAAAAGGGATTAAATTTGTACAGTAAGATATTTTAAGGAAAGAGAGACCCCACATTTACGTAACTTTTATTGCAGCATATTATTGTAATTGCTTTATTTTGTGATTATTATTAATCTCATACTGTGCCTAATTTATAAATTAAACTCTACCATAGGTATGTATGTATAGGAAAAGAACATAGTATATATAGAGTTCAGTGCTATCCAGGGTTTCAGGCAGCACTGGGTATCTTGCAATGATTCCCCTTTGGATAAGGGAGGACGACTGTATTTCTATGAAACTGTAACTTGAAGCAACTTTTTTTTTTTGGCAAGTTTCAGTCAAGATTTAGTTATACTTGCTTTGGAAAACACAGATATGTGACAGATTTTCTATTTACATAGAGATTGTTTAGTCATTTATTTGAGTATTTTGAAGCTTCTTCTGCATTGTTATTCTTTACTATCAAGGAAGATAGGTGCCTATTTCTATTTTTTTTTTTTTAACACATGCCAATTCTAATACTCACACATTTTAGAGGAGGAGGAAAAGATGGGAAATTCCAGTAGTACTATCGATGTATGTTAAAAAAAAAAAAGTATCTTGCCCAGGGTGATTTGGTTGGTAAGTTGAGTGAGTTATATTGTATATTTCTAGTTCCAAGGGGAACATTAGCAGTGTGTGTAGGGATGGAGGTTTGGGGAAGAGCTGTGTTTAGAGTTTGCCCTAACTTTCTGCCTCTCTTGACTTCAGGTCACTTGTTAAACTTCTCAGTGTAAAAGAGTAAGTTAACTTACTTACTAACTTAACTAACAGCTTTTACTTAACTCAAGGATTAGTCTTGAGAATTACTGAGCTGTTTTTTGTAGTCTTCACTTCTTTCCCCTATTTTAAAGCCTTCTTGATGTGATGTATATCTTTTAAATAATGGTAGGTGAAGGCAAGAAAATATTAATGGGGTTAGAAGGCACATATATTAGTCATATGCAGTGCAGTTGTCTCTACCACCACAGTAATCCAAGTAATATTTTTTTTATTGTGATTCTGGAAGAATTTTTCTAGTTCTACGATTTCTCTTATAATATGTTTGATGCTTGATTGTTTTCTGTCAAAAAAGGAAATGGCTGAAAGGATAATTTCTCCTGGGTTTGAGAGATGTTGGAATGGAAGGATAATGGAAAAAATTTTCTTTTAGATAATCAAAGTCACCAGTGATCTCATATATGACATTGAAGTTAGCAGCTATCATTTAATGAAATAAAGGTTATTTCCTCAGCAGAGGTTACAGATGAAGGAGTTCCTGTTGCTTTATGAATGCCACAATGAGACATTAGTGTAGTAAAAGACACTGTATTTAGTGATTAATTAAAATTAGATCCTCTCTTCAAGTAACCATCCCTGTATATTAAACTCAGTGGTAAATTCTGAGCCCTTTTAAAAACTTGGAATATAAACATGTATTGAAAATGAGTTGGATGTTAATTTTCTGCTTGGTCTTTTAAGCCGTATTTCTTAGAACATCTAATGTACTAACACTTACCAGATGGATACTAATCCTAGGCAAGGTAGTAGGTAAATAACATACGTTTATTTTATTTAATCATTGCAATAACTGTGTAAGGAAAGATTGCTGAATTTTAAATCCTAATGGGTAACTTTTGACTTAATGTTTTTTTCTTTTTAAAAATAATAGCATTTTTTTTTTTTTAATGGAAGGTGGTTTTAATTTGTGGTAATTTTGTCAGACTTCTTCAAAAGTGACCTTTGTAGATCACTATTGGTTAGATTGGTAAATGATGACCAGGGCATGGCAGGTTCAGATTATTGTCAGGGTAGTTCTTGCCAGTTGGTCATTAGGAGCACTCAAGCTGATTTACTGGGTAAAGTTATTTTTGAGGTCTTAGAAATTAAAGGAGCTTAGAGTTGGAAAGGGAGACTTCACAAAATGAGTCTTTTAACTTGGTACAAAAGCAAGATTTTGTCAGCTTTAGTCCTCCCTTTCTGAGGGATTACCACATAAATGAATAGCAATTAAGTATTTTATAATACAAAGTTTAAATTTTCATTGAGGCATGAGGACAGTTATTTGCTTTAGAGATTCTGTAACTGGGTTTGTGAATAAAACTGCATCTTCCGTTAGAACAATCGTCACATACACATTAATAGTATTAACATTAACAATCTTTCTATAGTGCTTACCGTGGTGGACTGAATCCTGTCCCCTGTAAATTCATACACTGAAGCTCTAACTCCCAATGTGACTGTATTTGGAGATAGAGCTTCTAGGAGGTAATTAAGATTAAATGAGGTTGTAAGTTTGGGGCCCTAATCAGATGGGGCTGGAACCCTCAAAGAAAGAGAAGGAGACCTACAAGCTCTCTCTCCCCATGCCACGTACATCAAGGAAAGGCTACGTGGGTATGATAACAGCAGGAAGGTGGACATCTATAAACCAAGAAGAAGGTGCTCCACTAAAAACTAGAATCTTAATCTTGGACTTTCAGCCTCCAGAACTGTGAGAAAATAAGTTTCTGGGCTGTCTGAGCCTCATAGTGTATGGTGTTTTGTTATGGCAGCCTGAACAGACTAATAAACTAAGCACTATGTGCCAGGGACTGATTTAAGTGATGCATGTGAATGAGCTTATTTAGTACTCACAACAGTTCTATGAGGCACTTGCTATTATTACTGTTCCCATTTTACAGATGAGGAAACTGAAGCACAATTAGGGTTAAATGACTTGCCCAAGGTCACACAGCTTCTAAATAATGGAGCACTTGAGCTGTATCCTCCCCACTCTATATCTCATATTCTTGCTAGTGAGTATGATTTGGCATTTAAAAAAAAAAATCTGTTTTTCACTTTTTTGTTTAAATAGAAGTCTAAGCAAAGGGTGACCCCTAGTTCTGAGTGTCTCATTTGACATCCCAAATTCAGTATGCTTTTACAGAATCAGAATCTTAAAGAGTTGGAAGGAACTTTACAAATCTAGCCTATTACTGTAGGAACATATAGGCAGGTATTGAACCCTTAATCACAATATTCTAGATTATAAGGAAAACAATTTAAAATTTGTCTATTTCCTTTTCTTAGCCTTGATTATTAAAACATTCTTTTATATGGTAACGGAAATCATATTCCTCTGACTTCTGCCTAGTTCGTGCTTGGCATCAGAGGGTTTTTTATGTGCAGATAACCAAAAATCCATTTTAAAATGGCTTAAACTAAAAAAGAAATTGAATCAGATCAATGATCCTCTAGAGTAGATCTGATTCCAGACTAAGCTTTTTTCTTTATCTCTTTCCTCTGTTTTCTTCTGTGTGTTTATGTCTTCAGACTGGCTTCTTAGGTGGGATGGCTGCAGCACCTGGAAACTTCGTATCACACATCTATAGAAACTACCACATCTATAGAAACTACCACATCTATAGAAAAGAGAACACTGTAGTGAAGAGAGCACCTGGTTTTCTCAAAAACCACTTTTTTTTTTTTTTTTAATGTATTTGGGCCCTGTGTCCATCCTTGACCCAGATGCTATACCCAGAGGGATGGGATAGATTCGTTTGGCTTTGCCTGGTTAGGGCTCAGCTGTAACTTGTGAGTGGGGAGAGGAAAATGTTGTTAGACATAAGTTAGCACTGGTAGTAATTTTTCCAACAGTGATTAATAGTCACAATGAATTACTTTTACTTAGATATTCTGGAGATTGAAAGATTTTTGTTAGGGATAAATCTCTTTGCATTTAAAATAATTTTGATTTGGAAAAGAAGTATTAATTTGATTTTACAATGCTTTTTGAAGTGTGTCTTGTTTTCCATGTGTGTATGTATAAACTCTTTTTGTCATTTCTAATTTGCTAATGATTTCTAATATTTTGTTGAGGATTTTGTATTCATATTTTGGGAGGCATATTGTTTTGTATTTTTTCTTGTATTATCTTTGTCTTGTTCTGGTGTCAGTGTAATATTGGCCTGATAAAATGAGTTTGGAAGTGTTCTCTGCTCTTTATTTTTCTGGAAAAGATTGTGTACTGCTGGTTTTATATTTTCCTTAAATTTTTGATACAATTTGCCAGTGAAATAACCTGCCTCTGGAGTTTGTTTTTTTGTTCTTTGTTTTAATTTTTTCTGGGAGGTTTTTAAACTATAACTTCAGTTTCTCAATTTCATTTCCTCTGTAAGGACCATTAAGTTTACCTATTTCACCTTGGGTGAGTTTTGGTAGTTGGTGATTTTAAGGAATTGGTCTGTTTCATCTAAGTGGTTGATTTTATGTGCATAGAGTTGTTTGGAGTATTGATACCTTTTGAATATTTGTGGCAGCTGTAGTTTCATTTCTAATATTGCTAATTTGTGTTTTCTCTTTTTTTCTTTGTCAGTCCTACTAGAAGTTTACCAATTTTATTTATATTTTCAAAGAAGCAACTTTTGCTTTCCTTATTCTTCTTGATATTTTCTCTGTGTTTTCAATTTCTTTGATTTCTGCTCTTATCTTTTATTATTTCCACTCTTCTGTATTTTTTGGGTTGATTTTGGTTTTGCTGTTCTAGTTTCTTGAAGTAGAAGCCTAGAGTAGTTTAAAGATCCTCTTTTCCAGTGTAAGCATTTAGTGCTATTAATTTTCTGCTAAGTGCTGCTTTAGCTACATCCCAAAGATTTTGATATGTTGTGTTTTCATTTTTATTCAATTAAGTATGTTTTAAAACTTCCTTTGAGTTTGTTGTTTAATTACTAAATGCTTAGAGGTTTTTCTGTTATCTTTCTGTTACTGATTTCTAACTAAATTCTATTATGGTCAGAGAATATACTTTGGTTCCATGTCTTTTAAATTATTTGAGATTTACTTTATGACCCAGAAACACTCATCTTGGCGAATGTTTATTTGTGGTTGAAAAGAGTGTGTATATGTGTTGTGACTGTTATTCGGTGTAGAATGTTTTATTCATGTCAGTTAGAGCCCATGGGTTAATGGGGTTGTTCAGGCTCCCTCTGTCTGGTTTGCTGTCTAGCAGTGCTGTCAATTACTAAGAGAGGGGTGTTGAAGTTCCCAACTCTAATATTGGATTTCTTTCTTACTCCTTTCAATTCTATCAACTTTTGCTTCATATGTTTTGAGATACTCTTGTTAGATGTTTACACATTTAGGATTATTATGTCTTCTTGGTAGCACCACCAAAGCCCTAATACCAAAAGCAGACAACAATATTACAATAAAAGGACACTATAGACCAATGTCCCTCATGAACATAGACACAAAAATCTGTGACCAAATTAGATTTACCTTAGTAACTCTAATTCAGCAATACATTAAAAAATAATACCTCATGACCAAGTGGAGTTTATCCTAAAATGCATAGTTGGTTTAACATTTGGAAATTAGTTAATGTAATTGAAGACATTAAGGGCCTAAAAGAGGAAAATCATATGATCATTTCAGTAGTTGCCAAAAAAGCATTTAACAGCACTTAATATCCATCCATAGTAAAAACTCTCAGTAAACTTGGACTAGAAGGGAGCTTTCTCAACCCGATAAAGAGCCCATTAACCACCACTATGCCCCCAACACACACACCCAAAACCAAACAAATGTAAAAAATCCCCACGTGTAATGTTGAAAGACTAGACGCCATTCCCTAAGATTGTGAACTAGGCAAAGATATCTCTGTTCTCCAAGTTTTATGTAACATTACATATGAGGTCCTGGCCAGTGCAGTAAAGAAAGACAGAGACAAAAATATACAAAGATTAAAAACAGAGAAGTACAACTATCTTTACGTGTAGTCAATATGATTGTTCATGAAGAAGATTCTAGGGAATCTACCAAACCACAAAAAAGCACTAGAACAAATAAACAAATTTAGTAATAAGGCCATAGGATACAAATTCAATATCGAACATTAATTATATTTCTAGATGCTAGCAATAAAGATTACAAATGCAAATTTAAGATAATATCATTTGCAGTAGCATAAAATATAGGAAGTATATGTGGATGAATTTAACAAAATATGTGCAAAACTTGTACACTGAAAACTGTGATTATCATGAGAAATTTAAAAGGACTTAAATGAAAAAGTTGCCATGTTTATGAGTTGGAATACTCAATGTTGTGGAAATGTCAGTTCTCTTGAAATTCAATATTTAGGTTTAAAGCAATCCCAGTAAAAATTACTTTTCCATATAAATCAAAGTAATTTTTTAAAAGGTAGGAAAAAGTTGAAGGATACACACTATTTGATTTTAAGATTTACTATAAAGCTTCAGTAATGAGGACAGTATGGTTTTAGCATTACGTTATATGTAGAAATCACTGGAAAAGAATAGAAATAGAACTGCACATACATTTTAAATTGATTTTTAACAGGTGCTGAGGTATAATTCAGTGGGTTTTATAGCAAAGTCTTTCCAACAGGTGGTGCTGGATCAGTTACATATTTGTATAGAAAAATAAAAACCTTGACTCTTCAACGTAGTACACAAAAATGAGCTTGGAAATGGGTCACAGATTTAAACGTAAAAACTAAAAATATGAAATTTCCAGTAAAAAGCATTTAAGAAAATCTTTGTGACCTTGAAGTAAGCAAAGAGTTTTCAGATACAAAAAGAATAAACCATGAGAAAAAAAATTGATAAATTTTATTTTATGAAAATTAAAAATTTCTGCTCTCCAGAAGACATTAAGGAAATGAAAAGGCAAGCCTCAGAATTAGAGAATATATTTGTGATATATGTATAAGGATGTATTCAGAATATGTAAGTAATTCTCCACTAAAGAAGGTAAACGAATAAGCCAATAAACACGTCAGTCACAAGGGAAATTAAAATTCAAACCACAGTGCAGTTTCTTACACAGCCATTAGAATGAATAAAATTAAAAAGACCAGTAATGTCAAATATTGACAAGGATGGTAGAACAACTAGACCTCTCATACCCTGCTGCTGAGAGTGTAAAATCATCCACTCTGGAGAGCATTTGTCAGTCTTTCATAAAGTTAAACATAAACTTACCGTACACCTGGCAAGTACATTCCTAAATATTGCCTCGATGCTCATGAATGAGATCAGATAATAGTTTTAGTTCCTTACTAAGTTACATTTTTGCATCAATGGTATGCAGAATTTGTAAGTTGAATTTTAAGCTCTCTTTTCCTATGTCATATAAAAATTTATATAGGAGTTACTATCCTTAAAATTAAAATAGAATTTATTCTGTGAACCTTTCAGAGTATGATACTTTCATAGCAAGTAGCTCTTTGAAAATTATTAATTTCCTCTGTTTCTTGGTCTGTTTATATTTAGATTATCTGTTTCTTCTTTCATAAGTCAAAATAAAACCTATTTTCTTAGAAAATCATCAGTTCACTCATTTTCAAATTTATTTGGAAACTATGACTAAACTGGGCTTTTAAAAATAGTTTTCTTCATTTCCTTTGTATTTGTCTATTAATGCATTCTCAGTTCCTTTCTTGTGTTTTTATATTCCTTTGACTACTTTTTAAAAATTAGTTGTAGATATATTTTATAGTTCTTTTCATAGCACCATTTCTTGAATTTATTATTTTGGCAGTTTTCTTTCTTTTTTTTTCTTAAAAAAATAATTTTTTAAATTGAAGTATAATTGATTTACATGGTTGTATTTCTGGTGTACAGCAAAGTGATTCAGTTATACATATATATTCTTTTTCATATTCTTCTTCATTATAGGTTACTACAAGATATTGTTCCCTGTATTATGTAGTAGGACCTTGTTGTTCATCTATTTTACATATGGTAGTTTGTATCTATTAGTACTTATGTGTACTAATCTCAAACTCCTAATTTATCCCTCTCCCTCTTTCACCATTGGTAACCGTAAGTTTTTTTTTTTAATGTCTGTGAGTCTGTTTCTGTTTTGTAAATGAGTTCATTTGTATCACTTTTTAGATTCCACATGTAAGTGATAACAATATATGTCTTTCTCCATCTGACGACTTCACTTGGTATGATGATCTCTAGGTACATCCATGTTGCTGCAAGTGGCATTATTTTAATCTTTTTTGTGGCTGAATAGTATTCCACTTTATATATATATACCATATCTTCTTTACCAGTCATCTGTTGACAAGCATTTGGGTTACTTCCATTTCTTGGCTATTGTAAATAGTGCTGTTGTGAACACTGGAGTGCATATATATTTTTGAATTAGAATTTCCTCTGGATATATGCCCAGGAGTAGGATTCCTGGATCATATGGTAAGTCTATTTTTAGTTTTTTAAGGAATCTCCATACTGTTTTCCATAGTGGCTACACCAAATTACATTCCCACCAACAGTATAGGAGAGTTCCCTTTTCTCTGCACCCTCTTCAGCATTTATTGTTTGTGGACTTTTTAATGATGGCCATTGTGATTGGTGTAAGGTGATAGATACCTCATTGTAGTTTTGATTTGTATTTCTCTGATAATTAGTGATATTGAACATCTTTTCATGTGCCTATTGGCCATTTGTTTGCCTTCTTTGGAGAAATGCCTATTTAGATCTCCTGCCCATTTTTTGATCGGATGGTTTGTTTTTTGGTTATTGAGTTGTATGAGCTGTTTGTATATTTTGGAAATGGAGCCCTTGTCAGTCACATTGTTTGCAGATATTTTCTCATTGTCCATAGGTTGTCTTTTTTGTTTACGGTTTCCTTTGCTGTGCAAAAGCTTGTACGTTTGATTAGGTCCCCCTTTATTTCTAATTCATCAATTTCTGCGTTTAGCTTTTCTGATTCTTCTACTTTGTTACTCAAGTTTGTCATTCTTTTTCTTACTTCCTCAGTAGAATGTTCAGAATGTAGTTGTTTTCATTTGTTCTTATTAAGCAGTATCAAATTTTCGAGTTACAAGGTTTTCTCTGAGAACTGGTTTAATTGATTCCCATGTTCTCATAATAAAAGTTTATTAATGTTTTAAATGTTCTGTAGTGTCATTTTAATTCTTATTTGACCCAAAGTAGTTTTAGACTTTTAATTTTTTTCCAGTTGAGATCTGGAGTTGTCTAGGTAAACAGTCATAGTGATTAATTTCAGTTTTGCCTTTCTCTTCCTTGTACTGTTTAAGCTCATGGCACAAACTTCTCCTTTTGGAAAACCAGAATTGGTACAAATATGTGGGTCAGGCCTTTTTTCCATTTCACAGTAGTCAGCACCTTAGAGAAACATGAACTTACAGGACTAAATAACTAACTAGAGAACTGAGCATCAGTACATATAAAAATTGAAATAACAAAAACAGTTGCTCTTATGGATTTAAAATAAGCATGATAATAATTGTGGACAAAAAGAGATACATATTCAAGTGTTTTTATGCAAGAGATATGGATATATGGTTGATTAAATGGCTTGATAGAATTTTTGTTATCTTCATAAAAAGCTGAGGATCAAGAAAAGCAAAAGGAAAGTGTCTGTAATAACACAGAACACATATTCTGGTTAACACCAACATGAAGGGAGCTGAGTGGGGAGAAAACCAAGGAATTATCAGAGGGTGGTGTATTTGTCTTGTTAGTGAGAATATACACTTCTTGATAAGTTAAAGAAATTATTAGAAACACGTGGATAAGAAAATATGATTTAAGTTAAGGAGAACCATTATAAGAACAAATTTGTATAGCTGTAAACCAGAACAAGAAAACAGTATTTACTCAGGAGAAAAAGGAGTGAAATTAGAAAGGAAAGAAAAGAAGGACTAGGAAATAGAAAATGTGAACTAAGTAGTGTCGAATGCCGACTTCTGAAATATCACCAAGATAACTTTTTGATAAGACAAAGCTGAGTTTAATGCTTACCATGGTAAGGGAGATCACTGCCTCACCAGAGCCCTAGTAAGTCTTCAGATGGGAAGGACAAAGCTGAGATATGTATTGAGATTTTAAGTCTAGTTTAACGTGGGCCTTTCAGCTCAGGGGTTATGATTGATTATAGCTTGGATATGATCGGGTAAGGATCGTGATATAACATTTTAGGATTGCGAAACGGATAATTTAGAAGGAAAGGGTTTAGAGTTTCAGAGTCTTAACCATCATATGATACTTTGTGTTAAAAAGTTGATGGGTCTTCCAAGTATTTCCTGGAATAAACAGTAGTTTATTTTGCAGCATTTCTCTCTGAGCAAGAGTTTCCTAGAACAGTAAACTCATGTTGATGAAGACAATGTAATAGTAAAGTCATGTAGATGTAGACAATAAGCTGTGTGGGTGATTTTCATTCTCAGAAGGTAGAAATAATAACTGCATTTCTGGGGTTAGGGAGGACCCAGCTGCTCCCTATTATTATTATTACACTACTAGATTTGTTTTGCTAGTATTTTATTCAAGATTTTTGCAGTTACATTCATTAGTAAGATTGTCCTGTTCTCTTTTCTTGTGTTTACAGTATCTGGTTTTGCTATCAATTGGGCTAGCTTTGTTGAAGTAGTTCCTTGCTCCCTGAAGCATTTTCTGTAAGATCAAGATGGTATCTTTCTTGAAGATGGGTAGATCTTTCTATTTTGATTTTCTCTACTCACGTTTTATTTAATGACTTTCAATATACTCAATGTGCTTTACCTGCTTTTTGGTTGTTAAGGATTAAATTATAGTTTATATTCTACCATGATTTATAATATAGCCTTGTTATACTTCTATTATTATTTAAAGTGTATTTTTTTTTTTGCCCTTTCTATTAATTTGAACCAAAAGAGCATGGTTACCACCCTCCCCCTTTCATAAACTAATCTTTTTTTTTTAATCTACCTCAGTTAAGTAGATAGATATCTCATATTCTGACCAGGAAGAAAACTAAGGAGAATTTTAATTTAGTTTTCCTTTATCTTTTTATTAGTTAGCAATGTGTCATCTTTAGGAAAATATTTTAAACAATATATATTATCTATTATGGAAAAGTGAACCACGTTGGATATTCTTTTTCATCCTTACATTCCTACTTTGATTTACTTTTTATATATGAGAAATTAAAATAGGTCTTATATGAAGGACATCTTTTTAATGACAGTTTTTCCCCTTCCAATTTAGGAAGTTCACAAATGGGTGCTACTATTGTAGATGCTTTGGATACCCTTTATATCATGGGACTTCATGATGAGTTCCGAGATGGGCAAAAATGGATTGAAAACAACCTTGATTTCAGTGTGGTAAGTATACAATTGATAATGTATCTGACTGAGTGTGAAAAGGCACAGTCTTACCATAGTTTTGATCATTATACTAGCAGTTTAAGGAAATCCTAAGTCCCCTTTCTTCTTTCGGTATTGTCTCTTGTTTAATTTTTGTATAAAATATGCATCCTTTTTCACCATTTTCCTTTTACTTTTCTTGCCCTTATCATTTAATGCAAGGTGTTAAATGTGTTAAGAGTTAGGAAAAAAAAAAAAACCACACACATTGAACTCGAAATATCAGGAAACCATCAATTACCTTTTAAATAATAAGTGTTTTATTATTTTTTGAAGATGTGATGATTTGGCACATCTTTGATGAGCCTTCATATTTAGGCCTGTGCTCATGCTTCCAGCATTTTGGCATAGTTTTAACTGGTACTGCTTAGGTTCGAAGCCCAGCACAGCTACATTTCAGTGCTGCTTGGGAAACTTACATGCTACTTATTCCTTCTAAATCTGTCATTAAAATTATAATCCTATTGCAGTATTGTGAGAATTATTTGGGATAATCTGGTACATATTAAGTATTCAGTAAATGATAGCAGTTATTTTCATTATTACCAGTCTTCACCTAAAAGATGTGTGTACTTCTTTGTCATATTCATAATCACCTTTCATGATATTTGTATTTACCATTCCTTCTGACTGTAGTGAGAAGCGGCTTGGTTATGTGTTTTTGTCTTTGGTAGACTCTGAATCATTTAAATTGTGATTTAAGTCCATAATTATTTCTTCTCTGATGCCTTTCCTGATGCTAATTAGACAAAAACTGATCACTTTCCTTTATGTTATTTTAGCATTTTGGACATACCTCAATTAGAACAATTTTTTTTTTTAATCAGTTAGGTTTAAGTTTGGCTCTGAATGGCAGAAAACCTAGTGTAAAATAGCTTAAATAAGATAGATGTTTATTTCTCTTTCATGCAAATCAAGTGCAGATATAAGCAGTTTAGAGCTGGTTTGGGTAGTTCCTCCATGACCAAGGACCTAGGTTCCTTTGTCTTACTGCTCTGTGAGCTTCAGTGTAAAGCTTCAACCTCATGATACGAGATGATTCCTCAAGACAAGGTGGGTAAACCTTCCTAGCTGCAGAAAGGAGGAAGGTACAGAGAAAAGATACGTGATGTTCAGAAGTTGGTTACTCCAGTTTTGCTTGTATATCATTGAGTGGATTGTACTCATAAGGGCTCGCCTTACTGTAAAAGGAGGCTGAGAAATGTAATTTTTTTTCTTGTATAGTTATGTAGCCCTTATAGATTATGCTTTTTGTATCTTATTTAAGAAATTCTTTCTCCAAGATCATGAAAATGTATTCCTATATTTAATTCTGAACATTTTAAAGTTCTACTTTTGCATTTAAGTCTTTAATCCTTATGTAGTTGATTATGTAGGTAGGGTGAGATAGCAACTGTCAACTGATCCTAGCACATTTATTTCCCTGCTATTTTTACATGCCACATTAGTCATATATTAGTTATATTAGTCTGTTTTTTCTACTGGCTTTTCTCTTTATCTCTACATCAGTATTTTAGTAGTCTAGATATTTACTGTAGTCTTAACTACACTATTTTTACAAGAAGCTTGATAGCTATATCTGAATCTTGATATTTGATCTCGTTCTACTAGGAAATTATCTTAGCAATTCTCAGTTCTTTGTTCTTGTAAGTTTTGGAAGACGATGTTGAGATTTTGATGAAGATTGCTTGCAGTTTATAAATTAATTTGGAGAGAATTGGCATTTGTGAATCTCACTCCTGTTTGTTAACATGGCATCTTTATTATGCTTAATAATTTGTTGGTATATCATTGTATCAGTTGGCTCAATCAAGAACTGGAACTGTATAGTTTTTTAAATTAGAGGATTTAATGTTTAGAATTGCTGACCAATTAATGGGGAACTGACAAGACAAAAAGAGAACATTGTGGTATTCCAAGAGGTAGGAACTGCAGTAAAGAATTGCCATGCCTGGATCTGTACGAATAATGGGAAGTGGTTGAGATCATTAAAATTCAGTAGCTTGGGCCTCAGGCTATTTCAGAACTGGGACTTAGACCTTTGAGGAGGGGGTAGCCAGCTAGAGCTTGGTATCTGTAAGGGGCATAAGGAGGCTGATTTGGGGAATGTGTATGTGGCGGGGGAACTGTAACCTGGAACTAACTGCCACTGTCATGGTGAAAAACCACGGCTGCTTTGATACTGTCAGAAACTAAAGGCAAACTGGAAGGAGTAAGTTCCTTCTCCTTCCTTCAGCCTTGTATTATCTTTGTAGAACCTCCTATTGGCAGGGCCTATAAGGGAAATGAGAAATGCATTTGAGGAGTTCCAATTTCAGTGTACCAAAGTAAACTGTAGAAGGATGGATTTGAAGCTGAGAAAAAAATGGCTTAATAATCAGCACAGTCATTTTCCACTCTTTTACTTTTAACCTTTCTGTGTCATATATGTTAGCTGTATATTTTACCTATAGTGTGTACTTAGATTTTGTTATTTTTGTCTAGTCTTGGAGTCTTTTAACTGTTAAGTCTGAAATGTTAACATTTAGTATGATAATATATTTTTAGAGTTGGCTTTTCCATCATTGTTTTGCTGCCTATATTATTATTGTACTTTTCATTTGCTTTTATTTTCTGTCTTCCTTGTTTTGGATTAAATTACTCATGTCTGTTTTCCTCTACTAGTTTTTAGTTTAAATCTCTTTTTCCCTCTATTAGTTTGACTTTATACTTTCCATTTCCACTTATTTTGGGGTTACCATTAAAATTTTAATATGTATACTTACCAAAGTTTAAAATTAACCAATTTCTCTATTCTTCTGAGAAACATAAGAATCTTAGAATGCTTTAATTTAGCTTATCTCTCTCTTGTCTTATTGGTAATTGTTGTCTAGTTGGTCTCGACTTACATTTGAAACTTCCCTATTAAATAATGAGTGAATAAATAAATTACTATATTTATTGAGTGCCTTCTCCATGACATAGTTCTAGATCTATGGATATAGAAATGGAAAAAAAAACAGTTATCTCTAATTTATTCTAGTGTATATTCTAGTTTTGGGAAAAAAATCGTAACTATATATTCAAGTTCTGTATAGCATGTCAGATAGTGATATGTGCTCACTCTTAAAGAAGAGTAAGTAGAATTGGAGTAAGTGTTGGTGAGAGATTGCTGTTTTATGTCCAGTGGCTACTGAAGGACTCTTGTTATGGTGACATTTTTGAGAAGAAACCTAAGGAAAGCCATGTGGATATCAGAGAGCCAAGTTCTCTCCTAATAGGTATTATAGCTGAGTATAGAATTAGAGGTTGATTATTTTCTCTTAATCTTTTAAAGATACAGTTCCATTGTCTTCCTGTTTCTTTATGCTATTGAGAAGTACGCTGTCAGTTTAATTTTAAAAGATAATCTTTTTCCTCTTGTTTTAATATTTCCTTTTTTTTTTTTTTTTTTTTTTTGCTTTGTTGTTCTGGAATTCCATTACCATGTATTTGTATTTAGATTATTCCTTAAAGGACTCAGTGTTTTATCAGCCTAAAGACTTTTGCTTTCATCAGTTCAGGAAGATTCTCAGTCGTTACTCCTGAGAATAGTGCCTCTGCTTCATTCTCTCCCTTTTCTCCCTCTAGGACTTCTTTAAATTTCTGTCTTTTATGAGGGAAGGTATAAATTTTACAAATAATTACATAGTATTCAGATGATGATAAGTATTAATTGGGGAAATAATACAATGTAAGTGATATTAGTGATGAGGATTTCTTCACTATTTTATATGGTGTCGTCAGAAAAACTTTCTAAGTGAAATTTGCTTGGAGATCTGCAGATAAAGTATAAAGACTGATGCAGAAGTGAGTTTGACAATTCTTGAACTGTATGTAGACCCATTTGGTAACAATAAAGTGAGTAAAAGGAATATTGGAAGGAGATGATGTCAGAGAGGTTGTGAGGAACCTGATTATGTTGGATCTTATAAGTCATTTTACTTTGAGTGTAGCCAGAAGTCATGGTAAGGGTTTGCACAGATTAGTGACCTAAGCTGACTTAAGATTGAAAATGTTCATCACCACTGTCGGCTGTATGGTGCTGAATAAATGGAGTGCTGGGAGGAGGGCATGAAGTCAGGGAAACTGATTAGAAGGTATTATTGTTCTAGTGAGTGAGAGAGAGAGGCCCTCTCTCCCTCTTTCCCTTCCTTTCTATGTTTAGTGAAATGTCTATTGTGTACCCTGCAGTGTACTATATACTGGGAATATGTGAAGTAATATAAACCACTTGCAGTCAATTCTAGCCACCAGAACATGGTGGGATGACAGTTATGTTATTAAAAAATTACATTGTATTGTGAAAATTCTACATTAGGGAATTATGCTTGTGTTAGCAAATGATGTCTTCTGCCTATGAAAGTTGGAAAGACTTCAGGGTAATATATAAGTTCTGTTTAATTTTTATTTAAAAATTAATTATAAATGGTATTTATTAGTCAGTTTTGTATATTCTTTAGATTCTTTGGTCAGTTCTTTGCCACTTCTATTTTTCTTTCCATGTATTAGAGTCTTTCTTAGCAATATCTTTAATCCATATCTAAATGCAAACCTATAGACTATGTGGTAAAGTTATAAATATTGCTATATTTGTGGCAAATTTCCTTCTGTATGTTGTTTGCCTTTTAATTTTGTTCATGGTTTTTTCTTATAAGTAATTTCTATTGTGGAGAAATTCAAGCCTATCATCATTTGTTACCAATGCTGTTGATTTTAGCCTTACAAAGAAGCTTTCTCCAAGAAGTATAGAGATTGTCACATTTATTCTACTTTTTATTGCAATTTTTCTATATGTACTTCTAAATCATTTGGATTTCATAAATATATATATAATATGAAATGACTATCCAAATTGATTTCTTACCTACAAGTCAGTTTTTTTGGCATTATTAATTGAAAAGCCCATCATCTAACATTATTTTTTGGTACCTCCTTTAACACTGGTATAGTTATATCCAGAAAAATATTGAAAATTCATGAAGAGAGCTAGAAGTGAAAATAGACATTACAGAGTAGTGATTAGAACAGAAAAAAAAGGACCAGTAAGGGAGAGCACCATTCCAGAATTTAAGAAACAGAGGCTTTCATGAGGGAGAATTGTCAACAGCATTAAATAGCTTGATAATTTCGCAGTGAGGCACATGAAAATGGCCCATTGGTTTTGGCAGTTAGGAAGCTGTGGTGACTAATAGAGGAGTTTCAATAATGTTAACAAATGAGAGGTGAGATTGCAGTTGCATGAGAAATGAAGACTTAGAAAGTGGAAAAAAAATTCTCAATGTGTTTGTGAGGAACAAAGGAACTATTGAAGATTTTTGAAACCTCTACAGCTTTACGTATATATGAATATTTTCAATATGTTTTCACAGAATTCAGAGGTGTCTGTTTTTGAAGTCAATATTCGATTTATCGGAGGCCTACTTGCAGCATATTACCTTTCAGGAGAGGAGGTGAGCAAAATCAAGTAATATATTGTTTGTGGGGAAAAGGTTGTGAATGAACCTTAGTAAAATGAAAGATTTCCCTAGCAGCATGTCATCTTTTTACTTTTTATTTTATTTTACTTTTTCCGGAGGGGGTAGGTAATTAGGTTTTGTGTTTTGTTTTTTTTTTTTTTCAAATTTATTTATCTTTAATGGAGGTACTGGGGATTGAACCCAGGACCTTATGCATGCTAAGCATGCACTCTACCACTGAGCTATACCCTCCCCTCTAGCATGTCATCTTTTTTAATTGTCTGATATTGAACTAATCTACAGGTTTGCTGAAATAACTAGATCTTCAGATAGAGCTCTGTTCCTTGGGAATAATGATTTTTCCATTTTGAGAATCTCAGTAAAACAAATTCATCACAGATTCTAGCATTATATGCACATCTCCTTTGTAGGAGTGATACTTCTCTAGGATTTTGCCATTGTAATTAATTACATGGTTGAAACAAAGGGAGAAAATAAATTAATAAGATTGGAATTAAGTGAATCAGTAAGAATGAGTGTGGATCTTTCATAAGTCTAAAAATTAATAAAAATGCCTATTTGGAAATTGAATGCAATTTATTGCTATGAATTAAAAAAACAAAACAACAACTCTGGATTCTCCTTTCTGGAAATCTTGGTGTGATACTCAAAGACATACTTGAGATGTACAGTGGTGGGGAAGTGGGTGTGGGAAATTCCTTTTTACTACTCAGATGAGTTAAAGGATGGGGTTGGAGAATATGAGAAAGAGAAACTAAAGGAAGAGGTTATAGTCATTTCCCTTTTGTTTTCTGAGAAACTACTTTGCCCTTATATTTAATTGGTTTCTTGGTCTAAATGATTGTAAAAGCTCTTTGTAAATTTAAGAAAATGCATCTTTTGTTTATAGGTATTATAAAGATAGATTTTAATGTCTTCAGTTTTTTTTGTTTTTTGTTTTTTTTGACATTTAACTTTAAAATAGTCATTTTTAGGATTGCTTTTCCATTTATGGCTTCTAGATTTTGGTCCTTAGAAAGCCTTCCCTATGTCTAAATTATTACAAAACAAAAATTCCTACTTTTTTGGATTTTTATGATTGTATATGCTTATATTTAAATATTTCATCTATCTTTGTGTGCTTTTGTCTGCAAAGAGTGAGATACCCATGTACTATTATTTTTTTAGAAGAAATATGTTTGAAGATAATGGCATTAATCTATAATACTAGATAAATAATATTTATCTTAAAGTGTAATTTTACTGTCAGACTTTACTGTGTACTTTGTACTGTGTACTGTGTACTTTGATTATATCTCCAGCCTATCTTTCTGTTGTCAGGACACTTCACTTCCCATTTAATAAAATAAAAGAAAATATTTATACTCTGGCAAAGAGGTTTTCAGACTGCAATGTTTATCAAGATCACATAGTGTGTTTTATAAAAATGAAGATTCCAAGCCCTATTCATAAGACTGTTACTCAGTTGGTTTAAAGTGGAGACCATTATTTATGTTTTTTATCAAGTACTCCTTGTTAAAGGTGCTTTTGGAAACTATAGTTCTATACTTTGAGAGTCTCTGACCTAGCTTATATGAATAAAATCATTGTATATTAATTGATAGGATTTTTTTTGTTCAGGGTTGTTGAGATTTTACTTATTACATAGAGTAAAATTCACCCACTATAGTATATACTTTTACAAGTTTTGACAGTACATGCAATCTAGTAACCACCAGCACAATCAAAATATGGACCTCTGTCATCCTAGAAAATTCCCTTTTACCATTTTATGGTCATCTCACCCCATACTGCCAGCCTCTGGTAACTGCTAATCTGTTTTTTGTCCCTGCAGTTAGGAATATTGGCTTCTTTCATGTAGCACAATGCATTTCAGATTTATCCACGTATTTAGTAATTCATTCCTTTTTACTGCTGTATGGTATTCCGTTGTGTGGCTATAACACAGTTTATCCATTCACCAGTGAATCTGTTTTTAGTTTTGGAGATTATGAATAAAACTGCTATAAACATTTTAGTGTAGGATTCTGTGGGACCATAAATTTTATTTCTCTTGGATAAATATCTAGAAGTAGGATTGCTGGATCAAACAGTAAGTAAATTTTGGAAGAACCTGCCAGACTCTTTTCCAGTAGTTCCCTTCCATCATGATCAATATTGAGAGTTTCTTTATTATTTTTAGCTATTCTAATAGATATGTAATATTATCTCATTGTGGTTTTATTTTCCTTTTCTCTAGTGACAAATCACGTTGAGTACCTTTTCATGTGCTTATTTGTCATTCATGTCTTCTTTAATTGTTCAGATCTTTTGCCATTAAATTTTTTTTGGTTTGTTTTCTTATTACTGATTGTTGAGAGTTTTTTGTATATTCTGGGCATAGGACTTTTATAACCTATGTATTTATAAATATTTTCTGTCTATGGCTTTTCAGTGAATTAAAAGTATCTTGAATTGAGGTTGTTACATCTTGAAGTAGTCCAGTTTATTGTTTTCATCTTTTGTAGTTTGTCCAATTGGTATTTTATTTAAGAAATGTCTGCTTAATCCAAGGTCACAAAGAGTTTCTGTTGTTTTCCTCTGAAAGTATTATAGTTTTACTTTACTATACTTTTAAATCTATAATTCATTTTGAGTTAAATTCTATATGCTGTGAGGTATAGGTTGAGCTTCATTTCTTTCCATATGGATATCCAAGAATTCTAGCACCCTTTATTGAAAAGACTATTCTTTCTCTATTTAATTGACTTTGCACCTTTCTTGAAATCAATTAACGATACATGAAATCAGTTGACCAAGCGTGGGTCTACTTCTAGACTCTGTTCTGTTAATCTGCATTTGTCCTTTTTCCGTTACCATACTGTGTTCATTATTATAGCTTTATGGAAGTGAAATCATCATGGTCTTTATGGTCTTGTAATCTGGTTGTGTGTTTTCCAACTTTGTTTCAAAACAAAATTCTTTAGACTATTCTAGTTTTATTTTCTGTATAAATTTTGGAATCAGTTTGCTTGTTTCTACAGAATATCTTACTGGGATTTTGATTGGTATTACATTGAGTCTATAGATAAGTTTAGGGAAAATTGATATCTTAACAATTTTGAGCCTTCCAGTCCATGAATATATCTTCCCATTTATTTAGTCCTTTAATTTTCTTCATTGATGTTGTAGGTTTTACAGCTCCTATACATATTTTGATGGATTTATACCTATTTCATGTTTTTTTTGGTGCTAAGTGGTATTGTATTTTAAAATTTCAGTTGCTAATTGTACATTGCCAGTATATATAAATACAGTTGATTTAAAAAAAAACTTCTATAATAAAGACTTAAGATTTTCAGCTGGCTCAAGATATTTTGTTTTTCTCTAGATAACTTTCCTGATACTATCATTTTAAAAAACTGTGGTAAAATGCACATAACTTAAAATTTTTCATATTTAAGTGTACGGTTCAGTGTCACAAAGAACATCATTCACATTGTTGTGCACTGTGCAATTTATTTTTATTTTGACCTTATACCCTGAGGTTATCGTAAATTCACTAGTTAATTCTAGTCACTTTTAAGTGGATTTTGATACATACTTTTGGAATTTCTTTGTAAACAATCATGTAATCAATGAACAGAAATGTTTTATTTCTCTGCATAGAGAACAGTTTTGTTTGTATAGTTCTTTTATTTCTTTTTCTTGCTGTATCACATTGCCTAGAACCTCCACTAAGTACAAAGTTAAATGGGAGTGCTGAGAGTGGACTTACTTGCCTCATTCCTGATCTTAGGAGAAGAGCATTTCGTCTTTCATCAATAAGCGTAATGTTAGCCATAGGTTTTTTGTAGATGTCCTCTGTCATCTTGAAGAAGTTCCTTTCTATTCCTATTTGCTAAGATTTTTAAAATCAGGAGTGGATATTGAATCTTGTCCAATGTTTTTATGGCATTTAATTAGATGATTATATGCTGTTTCTTCTTTATATGTTGATAATGTGAATTATGCTGTTTGATTTTTTTAAAGAAGATATATGTTTTTATTGAAGTATAGTCAGTTTACAATGTTGTGTCATATTTGATGTATAGCATAATGTTTCAGTCATACATGTATATACATATATTTCTTTTCATATTCTTCTTCATTATAGGTTACTACAAGATGTTGAATATACTTCCCTGTACTATAAAGTAGAAGCTTGTTGTTTATTTTATATATAGTAGTTAGTAGCCGCTAATCTCAAACTCACAATTTATCCTTCCCCTCTAGTAACCTTAAGTTTGTTTTCCACATTTGTGTCCTTTTTTTAGATTCCACATGTAAGTGATGTCATATTTTTTTTCCCCTCTTTCTGGCTTACTTCACTTAGTATGAAGATCTGCAGGTCCATCCATGTTGCTGCGAATGGCATTATTTTCTTTTTTATGGCTGAGTAGTATTTGTGTGTGTATGTGTGTGTGTGTGTACTGTACAGTCATCTGGATAAAGTCATCTGTTGAATGGACATATAGATTGTTTCCGTGTCTTGGCTATTGTAAATAGTGCTGCTATAAACATTGGGGTGCATGTATCTTTTCGAATTAAGAGTTTCTTCCAGATATATGCCCAGGAGTGGGATTGCTGGATCATATGGTAGCTCTGTTTTTAGTTTTTTAAAAAATCTCCATACTGTTTTCCATAATGGCTACATCAAACTACATTCCCACCAACAGAGTAGAAGGGTTCCCTTTTCTCCACACGCTCTCCAGCATGTATCATTTGTGAACATTTTAATGATGGCCATTCTTACTGGAGTGAGGTGACACCTCATTGTAGTTTTGATTTGCATTTCTCTGGTAATTAGTGATATTGAGCATCTTTTCATGTGCCTACTGGCCATCTGTATGTCTTCATTGGAGAAATGCTTGTTTAGGTCTTCTGCCCATTTTTGGATTGGGTTGTTTGGTTTTTTTTTATTAACTTCTGTGAGCTATTTGTATATTCTGGAATTAAAGCCCTAGTCAGTCGCATCATTTGCAAATATTTTCTCCCGTTCCGTAAGTTGTTGTTTTGTTTTGTTTATGGTTTCTCTTGCTGTGCAAAAGCTTATAAGTTTAATTAGGTCCCATTTGTTTATTTTTGCTCTTATTTCTATTGCCTGGGTAGACTGCCCTAGGAGAACATTTCTAAGATTTATGTCAGAGAATGTTTTGTCTATGTTTTCTACTAGGAGGTTTATAGTGTCTTGTCTTATGTTGAAGTCTTTGAGCCATTTTGAGTTTATTTTTGTGTATGGTGTGAAGGAGTGTTCTAAGTTCATTGATTTACATGTGGCTGTCCAGCTTTCCCAACACCACTTGCTGAAGAGATTGTCTTTTCTCCATTGTATATTCTTGCCTCCTTTGTGGAAGATTAATTAACTGTAGGTGTGTGGATTTATTTCTGGGCTCTCTACTCTGTTTCATTAAACCTTATGTCTGTTTTTGTGCCAATACCACACTGTTTTAATTACTGTAGCTCTGTAGTATTGTCTGAAATCTGGGAGAGTTAATCCTCCAGCCTCATTCTTTTTCTTCAGTATTGCTTTGGCAATTCTGGGTCTTTTGAGATTCCCATATAAATTTTAGGACTATTTATTCTAGTTCTATGAAGAATGTCCTAGGTTATTTTATAGGAGTCACATAAAATCTGTAGATTGCTTTGAGGAGTATGGGCATTTTAACAATATTAATTCTTCCAATCTAAGAGCATGGGATATTTTTCCATTTCTTTAAATCATTCTTCATTCTTTAATCATTGCTTTATAGTTCTCTGTGTGTAAATCTTTCATCTCATTGGTCAGATTTATTCCTAAGTATTTTATTTTTTTGATGTGATTTTAAAAGGAATTTTTTAAACTTTCCATTTCTGATATTTCATTGTTATTGTAAAGAAATGCAACAGATTTCTGTATGTTAGTCTTGTATCCTGCTACCTAACTAAACTTGTTTATCAGCTCTAGTAGTTTTTGTGTGTAGTCTATAGGGATTTCTATTATATAGTATCTTGTCTGCCTATAGTGACAGTTTTACCTCTTCTCTTCCATTTGGATCTCTATTATTTCTTTTTCTTCTCTGATTGCTATGGCTAGGATTTCCAATACTATGTTGAAAAGAAGTGGTGAGAATGTACATCCTTGTCTTGTTCTAGATTTTAGCGGGAAGACTTTCAACTTTTCACCATTAAGTATTATATTGGTTATGGATTTGTCAAAAATAGCTTTTATTATGTTGAAATATGTTCCCTCTATATGCATTTTGGTTAGTTTTTACTCATGAATGGATGTTGAATTTTATCAAATGCTTTCTCTGCATCTGTTGATGATCATGTGATTTTTGTCCTTTTTTTGTTGATGTGGTGTATCACATTAATTGATTTGCATATGCTGAATCATCCTTTTTGACAGTCTTTATAATTTGTGTTAGACCACTTACATTCAGTGTAACTATTAATACGGTTTTATTAAAATCTACTGTTTCTATTCTTTTCTGTTTGTCCTAGTTTTTTCCTGTTTGTTCCATCTGGTTCCTCATTCCTCTTTTCCTTTTTTTCTACTCAATTTTGTTTTATTTTTTGGTGATTCTCTTTTATCTCTGATTGCCTCACTACTTAAACTTAATTTTTTCTTCTTTTTTTCTTTTTTTTTTCATTTTTTCAGTTTTATTAGGTAGAATTGTTACAATTTGACTGCACATATACAATGTATTGCATATAAATACATAAACACAATATACTACACTTTTTTAAAATTTACATCTATGTACTGTTCATTGTTTCTAAGAACGTTTAGAGCTTTAGTTTTTTAAACTTGCATAGTTATCAAAGGAATAAAGCCAACCACAAAATAAGAATTAATTCAAAAATATACATACACCCAGCTATTAACAGCAACATTATTTATAATTGCCAAGATATGGAAGCATCATAATTGCACATCAATAGATCAATGGATAAAGAAGATGCAGAATATATATGTAATGGAGTACAAATCACCCATAAGAAAGAAGGATATTTTGCCATTTGCAGCCCTTCACTCACTTTTTTTTTCCACTTCAAAAACCAGAATTGAATAACTGGTATAAACATTTCCATTGCATCAAAAAACCCAAAAATACCTAGAACTAAGGAGGTTATCTATATTCTGAAAACTGTAAAACATTGATGAAGGAAATTGAAGATGATACAAAGAAATGGAAAGATTTCTTGTGTTCTTGGAATGGAAGAATCAAACATTATCAAAATGGCTGTACTACCCAAAGCAATCTACAGATCCAGTGCAACCCCTGTCAAAGTACTCACAACATTTTTCACAGAACTAGAACAAACAATTCCAAAATTTATATGGAACCCAAAAAGACCATGAAATGCTAAAGCAACCTTTTATAGGTCTTTTCTCTCTCTCTCTCTCTTTCTTCATTTTATTCTCTTTTGTTATGGTTTGATGACTAGAGAAGTTCCTTTAACATTTGTTGTAAAGCTGGTTTGGTGATGCTGCATTCTTTTAGCTTTTGTTTATCTGTGAAGCTTTTGATTTCTCCATCAAATCTGAATGAGAACCTTGCTAGGTAGATTATTCTTGGTTGTAGGTTTTTCCCTTTCATCACTTAAAATACATCATGCCACTCCCTTCTGGCCTGTAGAGTTTCTACTGAAAAATCAGCTGATAACCTTATGGCAGGTCCTTAAACTTAATTTTAGCTTTTCACTTGTTGCCTTTTGTTTACTGTGCACGTCTTTAATCCTGGTCTACTTTCGAGCAACATTATGCCACTTGTATTTTAATAACCCTATAAGAGTATATTCTCAGTTCTTTTATTTTTTTTTCTTGCTTCTTTGTTGCTTGCTCCTTTGTTGTTATAAATTTTTTTTCAAGTTTTTTTTTTTTAATGGAGGTGCTGGGGATTGAACCAAGGACCTCATGCATGCTAAGCACACACTCTACCACTGAGCTATCCCCCTCCTTCCATTGTTATAAAAAATTTTAAATGCTAAAAACCCATGGTATATTGCTACTGATTTTTGTTTTAGATGGCCAATTATTTAGAACTGTTAAAAAAGAAAGGAGCATTCCTTTTTGTCTTCATTTATTTTCATCGATCTTTCTCTGGGTAGGTTGAGATTTCTGTCTTGTATGTATTCCTTGAGTAAGTGAAGTGAAGAACTTTAACATTTTTTTTGTAGTGCATATCTGCTGGTAGTGAATTCTGTCAGTTTCTGTTAGTCTGAAAGTCTTTATTTCATTTCTTCTTCATTTTTGAAAGAAAAATGTATGTAGAACCAAGTTTGGGTTTTTATTGCTGACATTACCTGCAGTGTACCACTGGCTTCACATCCCTCTGACACTGTCTTATAATTAGAGTGGGCCTGCTTTGCAGGCAAGTTTTCCTTAACGCTATTGCTCTACCCTCCACTTTAGGCATACTCTGTCTGCCTGTGCCTCAGAGAGGGTCTGTCTCTACACCCTGTTCCTCTCCCCGCCATGAACGGCTGTTAGTTGCTACTGCATGCGTCCTAATCTTTATGTCCATATGCATCTCTGTTTTAATCTATATGTATTAAAAGCCATGGGTTTAGACCAGTAAATAGCTCTAATTTCTACCCAACACCATAAAGTTCATTCTAGATTTCTGCCTTTTCATATTTTTCATTTTCTTTTGTAATGGAAACCTGCCTCCTATTATTTCTAATATATTTACCTATTTGCTTAGTCCTGCTGTATGAAACCACTTTTCCTATTCTTAGGCAGCTGCCTTGTTTAGTGCATTGTCCTCACATGGACCTCTCTGATCATCACTCTCATTTACTTGGCTGGTTTCACTTTCCACTTGTTGGTCCTACCCTCTCTCTAGGACATTGCCACCTATCCTAGGCATAACTTATGGGCATAGACCTCTGACTTTTGGAGCTTGTGGAGTGAAATACTAAAAAATGACAGAGAAAAATAGAACTATTTCGATGACTTCAATTTCAGATTTTTCTTCTACTGGGTTGTTATTATAAGAAGTCTTTGAAATAGAGCATTTTTTTCTTACTTTCATGCTTATCTGTGTATAGGGAGTACTAAATTTTGTGTGTAGTTCACTAATTTTCATATCAAAATGCATATGATCTCAAAATTAATTATGAACAGCTTATGAAAGTGAAACATTAGCCTCTGCTGTTTGATTTAGCTCCTTATCTGAAGGTTGAAGCAAAATATTGAAATTTTGGTTGCTGTTGTCATAGGAGAGCACTAAAATGCTGAAAAAGCGTACAGTGTTACCAGCATTTTCATTTTTAGTTCCTCAGATTTCAAAAAGAAACATTTTAAAGTGGAAGGAAGCCCAGGTACGTTGGAGTTAGAGGATTAAACCCCTTGTCTGCCTCCTTTTTATAATAATATTCAGCAAGCTGGTTACCTTCTGTAACTTAAGTTTCCACACCTATAAAAGTGTGAGAGAGTTCACCTGAGAGTTGTGTGGGGATTAATTATGTGAAGATGCCTAGTGTATTACAGTATTCACTAGGTACTCCTACACTTACCCTCCTCCTTTGACTTTATCCTGTGTGGTAAATATACTGTGTTTCTAACAGGTGGGAAATTCCTTTACTTATTTGAAAATTGATACCATAAGGTAATTTCTTAGGATAGAGTCTACTAAAAAGTACAGAGAGAATGTTTTACTTTTCTGACTTTATCATATAATCAGATTTCATTGACCATTTTACTTTTCTACTTGATCATTTTACACTGAAAGCTTGGATCTGTATCTGTTCTGGGAAACCAAAAATAAATCCCTGAGATCTGGCAAAAATAAAACATTGAATATAAAATTGTTCTAATATTGAATAGACAATAAATTTGTATGTCTCATGTATGGCAGAAAATTCACTATAATTTAGATGGCAAAGTGCCTTTGTTATATTTAGGTATTGTGTAGCTAGAATAAAGAACGTATTATATGCATTCTATTTTCTGGTATAGGGAACCAAATGAGGGTTATATGCCATCCTAACAAAGTGTTCCTCTGTCTTGTGATTTATTAATATTATAAATGTGAAGCTTTATCATTTTCTTAAGAACAAGGATATTTATATTAAATATTTGCAAGTTAAAATATCTTGATGATTTATTATGTTTACTTGTTGTAAGCCTGAAATATATGATATTTCTTTTACGGGATTGTCTCTTCTCATTTTTTTAATGGTTATCAAACTGACATCCCTTCCTGAGTAACATAATAATGTAATTTATGTGGATAACTCCATCTGAAATCTGTCAGATTAAGTAGAGAAGTGGTTATGTGGGGTTTAATACATGTTTCACAGAATATAAAAACAAAAGAAACAATAACAATAATAAAATTTTTCTTCACTAAAACACAAATGTGTACTCTGTTGCCTACAGGTAAAATCCTTTCTGAATGGGTACAGGGATATTTTCTAAGACAAATAGTGTCTCCTTTTTGCTCTAAAGTTCTGAATAAAAAAGAAATGTTAGAGTGTTACTTTTTTTCTGGCTTAAATATTAGCCATTATTGTCCTTATTGTACTAGTTCTCATTTTATTTTTGCTCCAGAAGTTACTGCAATTTCAATTGAAAATTCTGCCTTTGCATTTTCTAGAGGGGCAGATATAGCTCAGTGGTAGAGCACATGCTTAGCACTCATGAGGTCCTGGGTTCAATCCCCAGTACCTCCTCCAAAATAAAAGTAAGTGAACAAACTCAATTACCTCCCCTTCATTTAAAAAAAAAAAAAAAAAAGAAGAACTGGAATTATAAAAAAAAAAAAAACAAAAAAGAAAATTCCACCTTTGCATTTTCTATAGATGGGTTGATAATTAGGCAAAACATTTCACTAAGCTTTGCTGACCCAGATAGCATTTTAAATATTCTCTCCAACATCTAATCTTAAATGTGTGAGTTCATCTACACATTTGTATACATTCATACATGTTTAAAGTCACAATACTAATGCCATTTCATAGTTGAATTATGGTTATTACTGGTTTGATCAGAAGACAGTTTACCACATAATCATCTCAGTAGATGCAGCAAAAGCATTTGATAAAATTCAACATCCACTCATGATAAAAGCTTTAACCAAAGTAGGTACAGAGGGAACATAACTCAACATAATAAAAACCATTTATGACAAACCCACAGCCAACCTAATAATGGTGAAAAGCTGAAAACCTTCCTACTAAATTCCAGAACAAGACAAGGATGCCCACTCTCACCACTTCTATTCAACATAGTATTAGAAGTCCTAGCCACAGAAGTCAGACACAAAAAAGAAATTAAAGGTATTCAAATTGGAAGGGAAGAGGTAAAATTGTCATTATATGCAGATGACATGGTGCTCTATATAGAAGACCCTAAAGACTCCACACAGGAACTATTAGAACTGGTAACAAATTCAGTAAGGTAGAAGGATACAAGATTAATATGCAGAAGTCTGTTTCATTTCTTTACACTAACAACGAAATATCAGAAAAAGAAAGTTGAAAAAACAATCTGGTTTAAAATCATGTCAGGAACAAAAGTTTTTGTTTTTTTTAGGAACAAAAGTTTAAAGCTACCACAGCTGCTAGAAATTTAAGGGTAAAATCCAGGACAGGAAGGAGTCATATAGGAGAGGCCCCAAATTCCACTTGCATGAAACTGTGTATTTAGACCACATTTTTTTTATTTCCCTATATGTTTTTAGAGCTGTATCTTCATTTTCTGCCTGAAATAGACTCTTACCCCTCCACATTATCTGCTAGGTAAAAAACTTAAAGGCTCAAAGATTACTTTATTTATTTTAAGCAACTCTGTTGAAGTTAATTTACATACAGTAAAGTGCTCCCACTTTAAATGTATAGTGTGTAATTAAATTTATTTAAATTTTAACAAATGTGTAATACAGTGTTGGAGAGAATATAAATGAGAAAATATAAACAACCTTTTTGGAAAATAATTTGATGTGTGTGGAGTAAACACTTAAAATTTAAAAATCTCTGACCCAGTAACCCATTTCTAGGAAACTATTTAAAAGTAACAACATGGATACGTAAGGTATATTCAGAAGGATTTTTCATTGCAGTTGTATTTATAGTAATCAGTGTTTGCAAAGACCTGAATATTCATCTAGAGAGAATGGTTGAATAAATTGATACATCTGCTACTGTAGAATACTATATAACTTGAACATAAGTTTGATATATTCAAGGAGGAAACATGTTTAATATATTTAGTTACAAAAGCAAGTTATAGACTATTAGTTACAGCGTGAGTGGGGGGCGGGTTGTGTATGGGCATATGTGTTCCATTCATCCAATCAGTTATCCACTGCAGTATTTGGGACAAGAAATAATAGGAGTTTGAACTAAATAGGTTGTAGAAATGAGATATATAAATGATTTCAAGGAAGATAAATTCAGAAGGATTAGCTGATATTTTGGAGGGGGAAACAGGGCAGAAGGAGGAGTTGGTCCTCCCTCCAATTTTTTGGCTATGGTACTGGACTGATGGTGGTATTAGATATCAACAACTTTAAGAAATCTGGATTGGAAGAGGAAGATCATCAGTTTAAGTGTTTTGAGTTTGAGAGGATTTTGCTATATTTAAGGGGAAATAGGTAGCAGACAGATGTAAAGGATCTGGTACTTACTGGAGAAGTCTTGATGGGAATTATAAATTTGAGAGTCAGTTGCTGTGCTGATAGTTGAAAACAGGCACATGTGAACTTGCTTAGGGAAACAATTTAGATAGGAAGAGGAAGGGACCTAGAATCAAGCCTCAAGAAGCACAACATTAAAGGTCAAATACGAGGAGGATGAGTCGATGAAAGAGGCAGGGAGGTTGTAGTATTATTGAATACCAGGTGAGAAAGCATTTTAAGGAGGAACTGGTCAATAACGTCTTAAAATGCTTTTTGCTCAAATGTGTAGCTAATCCTTAACAAGATCCCTTCCAGTAGAATGATTGGGTCAGAAGCCAGGTGAAATAGAGTGGAAGGAGAGGAAATGGATACAGTCAATTAGGCAATTTTGTAAAAATTGGAAAGATACTTACTATGTTAGCAGGAAAGGACAATAAAAATATCCAGCTACTAAAAAATTGTATGTATGTACAGAAAAATAGAGGATGGGAATATATCAAAAAATTGAAATTTGATTTAGAATAGAGGAACTGTGTGTTATTTTAAGTTTTCCTTTTTTTCATTTTCCTGTTTTAAATAAGCAAATATTTAATAATAGGTAATAACAAAATATGGATTATTTATCAGTCAGGATCCAGTAAAGAGACAGGAACCAGGTCAGTTATTTGAATGAGAGAATTTCATATATAGTTATTAACTAGGTATAAAGTTAACTAGGAAAGCGCTAGATTAAAAAGAATAAGGTGTCATGGAGGTTGCTCCTATAGGAAGCAGCCAGAGCTGAGGGAATATGGGGAAGGAATTTTAGTTACTGAAACTTAGAAACTAAATTAGAGGAAGGGCTGTACAAAGCGGAAACTCAGACCTCTGGTGAAAGTGTGCTGGCAGGTGTCTTTTTGAGTGGGGGGTTGAGGGCAATGAGGCTGATTCTGCAAGTGCTGGAAAAACTGCAAAGTGGATTCACCTGCTCCAGGAAGGCACTTCTTTTGCTGCTGATGTGGAAAGTTAAGGAAAGCAGCCCACTATGGGGCCTTAGCATCTCTGCACATTTTTGCTGGGATACCAAGAATATAAGCTCCTGACAGCTCTCTACTCAGGATATCAAGGTTATACTTAGAGGACTGAGTTAATGTCTTACTGTGGACAAATAGACTTGCTTTCATTTAATACAAAAGAGATTCTCTGAGCTGTTTTCTCCTGTAACGCAATGCTCTGTGTGTGCAGGAATCCATCATGGACCTTTTGGGTCATCTCTTTGAGATTTAGGTTGGGGTGAGGATGGGCTGTGTACGACTAATGTAAATAAACTTGAAAGCTTTAGCTGTCCCTTTACTATGAATAATGTAGTCTTTTATCTCTGGCACAGTGGTCTTGTGTCTTCTGCCAGTGTTCATAAAGCTCTGACAGCCTAACTTGTTATCAAGTAGAATAAAATCTTAGATTTCATCATGAGTTGTGAAATACTGTTTTCAGACTCATTTTGAGTAGGCGGTGTGTTTTTACCTCTATGTTAACCATCAGTTTTGTAGTAACCTTCACTTGGTCCTAAGGAACACCTGTCCAGCCTGTAAGGATGCCCCTGTTCATGGTGACGGTGAGTCTACAAAAAATCTACAGTCATCTAGAATACAGTGTAGAGAGCCAAAGAGAGAGAAAGTAAGAAAAAGAATTGAGAAATAAAATAGCTGTGAAGTTTCAATGAATGTTCAGAGGAGTCTTAGATAAGTTTAATGAAATAAATGATAGAGAATCAATATTTGAGAAAAATAGCAGGAATGAGGAGGAAGTATTAAGAGCTACCTCCCAAAAAGGGCTGATTGCTTACAGAAGAATGACAGCTAACAGCAGAGTTCTCAGCAGCAGTAGATGCCAGAAAACATTGGAATATCTTTATACTGCTGAGATAAAATAACTGCCAACATAGAATTTTATATTAGCCAAATGATCAAGGAGAGCAAAATTGTGCAATAAATTAGTGAAATGTTTTAAGGAATTATTGACTATAAGATTAAATAATGCAAGGTATAGAATATTTACGTCTGTGTTTGTATTTCTATTTACTAACATGGTGAAGTAGTCAAGCAAGAACATGAACTCTGGAGCTGGTTTGCCTAGGTTTAGGTTCAAGCTTGTCAATTACTAGCTGTATTACCTTGGGCAAGTTAACTTCTGTTTTATACCTCAGTTCAACTCTGTAAAGTGGGAGTAACAGTAATACCTAACTCATTGGGTTGTTGTGAGGATTAAGTGGGTTAATATATGTTTGCCATTATCATCATCATCATCCCAACATTTTTGTAGAATATCATAAAAAGTCCTTCCATCCCTTGTGTATTAACATCAGCTATCTCAGGGACATGGGGTTGGCTTGGAAGAGAAGATAATTTACTGGTTTATTATAAATCTGCATACCTTTTGGCTTCTTAAATTAATTCATTCAGCACTTGTTGAGCACCTTGTGTTCCCTAGGAACTCTTTTAAGTGCTAAGAATATAACAGTGAATACAAGAAAAAAATTCTTGCTCAACCATGACTGACATTCTGCTGTGAGGGTAAAAGGCAATAAAGGCGGATATGTGAGAGAGAATATGTGTATACATACATATGCGTACACATGTATACACTGTTAGTGATAAGTGCCAGGGAGAAAACTAAAGCATGGAAGTGGGTAAGGGGTTTTCTCATTTCAAGTAGGATGATCAAGAAGAGCTTGCGAAGATAACATTTGTATAAAGACCTGCAGTAGATAAGAGAGAGGCTTGAGGATTTTGTTTATGAGAGTATTTATTTGAAAGGAATAGCAAATGAAAGTTGGTTGAAATTGGTGGAGAAAAAGAGTAACTGGCATTCTCAGACAAAACAAAAGAGGTTGGTGGGGCTGAAGAAGGTTACTGAAGGGGAAAGAAAAGAGGGAGTGAGGCCATAGAAGTAATACATTCATAAAAAGATTTATAGCCTTTTAAAGAACTGTGGCTTTTACCCTGAATGAGGTGAGGAGTCATTTGAATATTATAAACTCTTGACTTCTGTTTTACATTCCAACTCTGACAGGTTGGAAACAGACTGCAAGATGATTACTTTAGTAATTTAAATATTCCAATAACAAAAACAACTAAAAGCGTACATGAATTCTAATATAACTTTCCTCCTCAAGAATCTACAGTGGTTCTCTGTTATCTGTTGTGTTACCCTAACTTTCACTGCTTAAGTTTTAAAGCGCTTCATAATCTTGCCACATTCTGTTTTATCCCATTTCTTCCAGTTCTTACAGACCTAGGTAATTCTTCTAAACCTACGACCAGTTTTAGCATAGTTCCATTATTTATAATTTATTCTGGTAAAAATAACTGGGAAGTTTTACATAATGGACAGTGAATACATAAAAGTTTTATTCTGTGAAGAAATGAAATGTTTTGGAAATTTTCATTTAAATGATGTTGAAGTTCTTAAACATGTAAACAATTCACTCATTATCTTACTAGTCAAGAGTCCTAGTTGCAGAAAACAGTTTTATCTAGTGATTTATTAGAAGGTACAGACTAGCTAACAGAATCTTTGAGAGGGCCATGAAATCAGATATATTTTTTTTATGTAGCTTGGAAACATGTAGCCAGGAGAAAAGCTCAAGCATACCATGTGGCTTTCATGGTACTATCCAGCACCATCGCCATTCCCTTTGTTGCCAGCTGTTTTCTTTTGATGCTAGGGACCAGTCACTAGAACTTCTGTCAGTTAGCACAGAAGAATCAGACGCCATCACCACTATGCTTGAAAGACCACTGCTTCAGATCATTTACTTCCTTCCAAATATGCATATTTATGTATGTTCAACAATGCCAAGGCCATATCTCGAACTTTTAGCTGGAGTGGAGTCTAAGAAGTGTTACGTATAGTTTTCCATCCTCTGCAATGTATGAAGGTATGCTTGAAAGGAGATTTGAATGAGTGTTGAGTATCTACCACATTCACAGTAAAGGAAATGAGAATAAAAATGACAATGGAGTATCCTTTTTCAACTATCAGTTTAGCAGCAATTAAAAGTTTGATAACTTTTGTGTTAAAAATACAGGGAAACAACTGGTCATAAATTCTGGTTGAAATACAAATTTGTGAAACTTGGGGAGAACAAACTGGCATTAACTCTCAAAATTACAAACAAACATATCCGTTGATTCAATAATTCCACTATTGAAATTTATTGTATACATAGTTTGCAAATAAATGTCTATCACTAGGAGACTGACTAAATAAATTACAGTATTATCTGTAGAAGGGAGAATTCTGCAGCCACTAAACAGGAGGATGTGGTAGACCTTTGTGGAATGATTTGGAAAGATCTCCAAAGTACAGTAAGTGAAAGAAGCAAGTTCAGAAGAGTGTATATCGTATTCTGTGTTTGCAAGAGAGATAGAAGCAAAGACTATGTGTGTGCAAACTGTAATAGAATTTCTACTTCTGAGAAATGGGAAATGAGGATTTGATGTGACATGGCTAGGAACCATGTGTACCGTGGAACTGATTTAGCACAAAATATTTACTAGATATTTAAGAAACTGATAGCTGTTTGCATTGTAGAAGGAACTGAGTGGTCAGGGGTTAGTACTGGAAAAGACACTTACGTTTTTCTTAGTGGCGTTAGGGTGGTGTTTTCTTTTGGGGCTGAGTACTATAATTGGTTACTCTATATGTTAACTGACATAGGTAGTTGAAAGTTAGAAAATATGTCACTGATTACTTCTGGCAATAAAATGAGCATGCTTTCTATTTAGAAAAAGTTGTAAGTCATTTTACCATTTTGAATATTAGTTTTATGTATAAGAGATCTGATACAAAAATATATGATTAACAAATATGTAACATTAATATTAGTTTTTAGATAAGAACTTGGTCCCTTTGTCCTCATAAAGAAGCAATACTATTTACTATATAATGTAATTTCTCTTTGCTAGCATACAAATGTTAATATGCAGAGAGAACTAAATTTTATCTTTGCTTTTTTGAATTAATAGGATGAATATGAGAAAATTATTAAAACTTTTACCGTAAACTGTTACATTTTTCACTGGTATTTTTGTGTTGAAGTAGGTATTCAAGGAAATAGTAAATTGTTGATGTATGAGAATATCTAATTGAAAGTTCTGCTAAGTAGTTTTTCCTTATTTAAGGAACCTTGCACAAAGCATCTTAAAGTCGTATTGCTTTATCTACGTGCACATATTCCTCTCTGAATTTATACCCTCAATAAATTTGGTGTGCTTTGGTTAAGATAATGTCAACTTAGAACTTTGATCTGTTCCACACTTTCAACTACTTATTTGAAAAATCTATTGGTTGGTATATACTAAGAATATTGGAAATTTTACTGCATATGTCTTGGTATTAGTACATGGGTTTAAAACTTTGGGAACCACTGATATTTAGGTAATTTTTTATTTTGAGTACCAAAAAAAAAAAAAAGCAGCAATTGTGACTAAGGGGTTAAGCATTTGTAACTCACAAAAAAAAAAACTTGGAAATGTGAACATAAACATTTTCTTTTCTTTTAATAAATGTGGTTGAACCTTAGTGGGAAATGTTGAGACATAAACATGTTTATAGTAATACAAGGGTATTTATCTAAATTGGATTGCGTCTCTTTCTTTTGTTTTAATACTTGTTCTAAGTTTGTATACCCTGGATTGAAATTTCGTAGCCTACTGTTTTCTCTCAGATTTTTTGCCAGCTGAAAATGTAGATAATATCAACACCCAAACTATGTTCTTCCCTTTCAGTTAATTGTAGTTTCAGGCCATTAAACATTGCGTAGCTTTCTTCAGTATCCATTCACTTTTACGACCATTTTCTCTGATTGCTGTATGCTCCATGGTACCAAAAGAAATTTCTTTTTTTTTCCCCCTGTACTTTGATGTATCCAGTACATTGTAGTATGCATCCTGTGAGAGATCAGGAAGTATTTTGACACCAATAATTTTATAATTTATGAATGTTTATATTTTTATCTCAGGTATTCAAGATTAAAGCAGTCCAACTGGCTGAGAAACTCCTTCCTGCCTTTAACACACCTACAGGGATCCCCTGGGCAATGGTGAATCTGAAAAGGTAAATTCTATTTTTATGTGATTATTCCTGTTCTAAACGAATTGATTATCGGATTTTTTTGACCTTTTTAAAAAGTCTTAGAGATTTCTAATTCTCTGCCTCCACCATACTTTTTATGCGTTAAACTGTTTTTCTCTGCATATATGCAAAAGCATATTTCTTTAAAACATTTTCAGATTTTTAAAATATGTTCTTTACTTTGAAACAGTTCACTTACCTTAGCTGTATTCCAATTTCTATTGCTTATTTCTAAGCCTAGATTTCTCTCCCTCACCTGTATTATAATATTGTTGTTTCTTTAAGATTTGCTTGTTTATTTCCGTTTAGTGTTATAATGGATTCAAAGTACTTTCCCTCTCTTCTTTTTTGTACATGACCTGTTGATCATTTTCTAAGTCAGAAGGGAACACAGTATAACTTAAAATCAGGGCTTCCTATTTTGCTCAGTGTCTTACCAATGATAAGGGAAGACATAATTCATGATGTTGACTATAGGGTCCTTTTTATAATAGTGACACTATTGAAATTCAAAGTGAGTGTTTAAAACGTTCTTGGCATCTGTTTTGTTCTAATAGAAAACACTGGTTTCACAAAGAAATAGATGAAAAATTTTTTGGACAACTTTGTAATCATGCAAAGGTTTTAAATCATGCAAAAATCAAATTAAAATTTCAATAATGTCACTGTATTTTAACTTGCAATTAAATCATTTGGACTGACTGAAATTTTTGCTGCTCATTTTTTCTCCAAATTATTATTCACTGTAAATATTGGAACTTGGAAATTAACATGAAAATTTGACTCTTATTCCCCTTGCCCCCACGCTCTTGAGAATAAAAGTTAGAAGCATTTGTTTTTCTGGAGGCATGATTCTCTGACAGCTTTATTTGGAAAAACTAATCTAGTTTAGTTATTTCTTTCTAGTGGAGAACTTTATGGAGTTTAAATTCACGTCGAAAAATTAGTATTTAATACTAAACATTAAATCTGACTTGACTATTCTCTGATTTCATACACTGTATATAATGTAAACTACCTCTTTGTGAGAAAAAAGCTAACTGGAGTTCCAGACAAACCTCCATAAAAGGATATGGCCAGTGATGTTGTGCGTGTATCTGTTCTCCTTCCTTAGCTTCATGACAGATTTTCTGATTTCCTTTAATACCGTTGTCAGAGTCATATAACTTTCTTAGATGAGCATTTTAATTTAATTAGCTTACAATTTAAGTCTGAGATGAAGAAAGACTGCAGGGTATTATTATTATGATTATTATGATTATGATTATGATTATTAATAATAATAATTTGTATGGAAAAGACCTGAGAAATCCAGCATTGCCAAACTTCAAACTTAGACTGAAATGAAAGTAGAAGGAGAAATAACCCATGAAGTTTGCTACTTGAATGATTAATCTAGATTTCTAGTTCCAACCATGGAATGGCTTTTATCAGGTTAACTCTCCCACCAAAAATAATCATAGAAACAAAATGGTTCGAAGGGACTGGAGAGCAGCTAACTCAGGGGAGGACTCAAGGGGTCCTGATACTATGAGAAGGTCATCTCTGTAGAAACACTGGCTCTCCCTCTGAGGTCGTGTTCTAAATTACAGTGCAGAGCAGCTGAGGCCAAGCCTAAAGTACTGGTCATTTGGAGCAAAGGAGACTATGGTCAGGCCTTGGAGTTGACAGAAGTTGAAACATGAGGGACAGAAATCTCAAGACAGGAAAGAACTGCAGATTAAAGGCCCCAAAAGTTATATACAAATTTCTCTCAAATTGTTGGCTGATTCTGTAACTGCACATGCCCGGGACAAGACTCAAGGAAACTAGAAAACAGCGTTTGGGGACTAAAGGGCAAAGGGAAAGCTTAATAGCTGCATGGTACATGGGGAGACAGGTGTTAGTGTTCAAGGCCGCCAAGGTGGAGGGCCCCATGAGGCTGTGTGTAAAATAAGTGAAAAACCTTGTTTAGAATTTAGTATTTTGAAGTGTTTACATGTACTATGAATGAAATTTTCATTTGGGACTTCTGGCCAGAAACTTTTTACATGGAAGAGGGATTTTGTTTATACTTGACTACACTATAATCCAATTGCCATGCTGACGCCTAGGTAATCTTTCTAAATGGTATGCTTTACTCCTTAAATATTATGTTACATTTCTTCTCCACACTCATCATACTTAGAATAAAAATTTTAAAATTTTACCGTAGCTACAGAACTCCTGCATGGTGTGGATTATACCTAGCTTTTTAACCTCGTCCTGTGTCATTCATTTCCCCTTCCTGAGCTCTAGCCACACCAGCCACCTTCTTTTTCCTCAGGGCCATTACATGTGCTGTTTCCTCTGCTGGGAATTTTCTTCTTCCAGCGCTTTTTATCACTGGCTTCTTCTCATCATTTAGATCTCAGTTTAAATTGTGTCATTTCAGAAACACTTTCTGTTAACATTATACGTAAAGTCTTCTGACTCATTCTGTCACTAGTACTCAGTATTCTATCACTATTTAATCTTCTTCATAACAATTATCATTGTTTAAAATGGTCTTATTTATTATGGGAACAGGAATGTTATATATCAGGTTATATATCACGATCTCTCAGATCGTAGTAGACACTTAATATTTGTGAAATGAATGACTACCCTACATAGTTACTGTACCCATATTTCTTCCTTGACTCTCATGTGTGGCTTCAAAAAAACCTGTTAGTGGCGTTTGCCTACCATAATTTCAAAAACAATATAAAAATAGCACCAAAAAATTAAAGAGCTTCAAGCAAGGTAGTGATATATCCTCATACCTATTTTAATGTTTTTTCCAACACAGATAAATGAAACATAGCATGCTGAATTGCCAATATACAAGTAGATACAATGGAGAAAACTTAACAACTACATGGTAGTGGGGAGACAGTGGTTAGTGTTTAAGGCTGCCAGTGTGAAGGGCCCTCGGTAAACATGCCAGGCTTTCAGCTGAGATGCCAGAGGGCCACTCCCTGGATGTAAAGGTAAAACTGGAATAGACTACGCTGAATAAAGCCTAAAGCCAAGATAATCTGCCTATATATGATCTATGTTTCAGAAGAAACTTAACTTTGAGAAAGAAGACAACATCCAAAGCATCTACACTTTTCATTTATGTAGCCTGGCTTCCGGTGAAAGTTTATAAGTCAGGTTTAAATAAAAAAAAAAAACAGCAGGAAGATATCTTAGAGATATACCTGCACAAATGAAATGTAGGCAAGATTAGTCACTGTAAGTTTTTATAATAGCACAATATTAGAAATATGCTAAAGGACCACAAGTAGAGGATTGATTGAATAAATTATATCTATTTATGTAATGTAGTAGTTTTCATACAGGCACTTTTAGCATTTGGGGCAGGACAGTTCTTTATTGTATGATACTGTCCTGTTACATCTTTGACCCCAGTGCAATAAATACAAGTTGCACCTTCAAGGTTTGAAACAATTCAGGATGCTCTCAGACATTTTCATATGCCTCTGGGGTGGGACATTTCAACTGAAAATCATTACTGTCGTGGAATTCTGTGCATCTGTAACAAAAACAAAATGAGAAAGTTGTTTATGAACTGATATCAGAAGCCTACTGAGGTACATCTTAATAGCAAAATCCAAGGTACAGAACAGTAAGTATACTTTGCTATGTTTTGTTTAAGAAAGAAGGAAAATAAGAATATATATTTGGATTGCTTATGTATGTGTAAAAATGTCTGTACTAATACATGAAAAGCTGATTTAAATGATTATATTTGGGGCCTGGTAGGGGATGAGGAATGAGAATGGGGTGAAACAGATTTAATGTACAGTTTTCTACATTGTTTTGATCTCTAGAACATGTGGATGTTCTGTTAAATAATTTTAAAACAATAAAAAAAATTTTAGATATAAGTAAGCTGTTTTATTTGAGATAATAATTTCTGAGATTTATTTAAAGTTTATGTATTCACTAAGAAATTTTGTGTTTGTTTGTTTGTTTTGTTTTGCCAATCCTGTCTCCTTTTACCTTGCCTTTCATTCAGTGGAGTAGGGCGAAACTGGGGCTGGGCATCTGCAGGTAGCAGCATTCTTGCTGAATTTGGTACACTTCACATGGAGTTTGTCCACCTCAGCTACTTGACAGGAGACCCGGTGTACTACAAAAAGGTTAGTTTTAGTTTTCTTGCCTTCTTTTCTTTGTTATAAAAGTGTCTTTAAGATTTACCCCAAAGATTTGATTAATGCTTAGAAGATGTTTGTCTTTTTTAAAATAATATAAAGAAATATCCCTTCTATTTAGAACATATTTAAAATACTTACTGTTATTTGAGAAGATATAACCACTAGTAGGTAGATTTTTAAAAAATTCCTTCACTATCTCTGTTTAGCATTGTGCTGAAATACTTAGCATGGCAAGACAATACAAACAAAATGAACGGAAAGGTAAAGAATTGAAGAGGAAGGAAGAAAACAGTAATTATTCACATATTACGTGATTACCTAAAATATTAAGGCAATCTACATTTAAATTATTAGAAATAAGCTTAATCTATTTTTTGAATGAAAGATCAATATGGATATTAAAAATTAGTAGTATTTCTTTGTACCAGCTACAGCAGGCAAGAAGGTATCATTTCTAAAAACATAGCTTATGTGGTAGGAACAAAAGTATAAATATCTCACAAATAAATCTAACAAAAGATAAAATTTGAAACTATTAAATGACATTGTAGAGGACCTAAATAAATGGGGAGTTGTATTATGTTCATGTATAGATAAACAATATTGTAAAATTTCAGTTATCTCCAAATTGATCTCTAGCATCAGTTCAGTGCCAATGAATTCTTCAGTGCCTCCCTTTTGTTTTGGGGTTTTTTTTAATGGAACTTGACTAGACACTTGTAGAATTTAAATAGAAGAGAAACATTCAAGATACTCCTGAAGAAAAACATGTTGGGTGGATTTGCATTACCCAGTTATCAACACTGACAGTATAGATCTGGTGGATAGACACAAGTAAGACAGGTGAACAGGATAAACAGCCCTTAAGCAGACCCATATAGATGTGGAAACATTATGACAAGTGTAGCATTGTAGACTATAACAATTCCAGGAGCATGAAAGGCTTAAATTTAAAGGACAATATCTGGTTAAGTTGAAAATATATATACCCTTTAACTCAGCAGTTCCACTCTTTTGTATGTACATGTACATTATATACATAAAAGCATTGTTTTATATTAGCAATTTATGTGATAAGATTCAACACAGCAGTGAAAAAAAATTAATTATGGTCAACATTCATCAATCAAAAGAGTATACTACAACTTTATTATAAAGTTGACCAGAAGCAGAGGTGTGTTATTTAGGTATTCAAATGTGGTTTTAATAGAGTCGAGATAATGATAGACATAAAATTCAGGGCTGTGACCACATCTCAGACAAAGGTAGTGGTAAGTGAATGGGTCATGGTAAACAGAATGGCAGAGGTGGTGTAGTGTTGTCCTGTGTGAGTAGAATCTATATATATTCGTTTCTGTGTCTGAAATATTTTATCAGTTGAGAATTTTCAGGTAAGGATAGCAAAATGGAGCCAGATCACAGAATTTCTCCTTTCCTGATTAAATGAACAATGACAATAAAAATAATAAATACCAACAAAAATTCATCAATGTCAATGAAAAGAAAGAAAGGCTGCAACCTCATGTCCAAAACATGTGACAGCCAAAAAAAAAAAAAAACAAAAAAACCAACAGCAGCAGCAACAATAGATTTCTGCTATAGTGTGTTAAGTCTGTCTCCTACCCTATCCTAAATCCTTACCGGGCAGAGAAAGCAAGTCAGTAAACTCCTGATATTCCCTGCTAATCTTACAAGGGAGGCCAGTGCTCTGGGTGTCCAGTGCCCCGCTGCCCCCAGCTCCAGAGGAGTTCTCCCCTCCCATCCTCACTGAGCTGCAGGAAGTGAGTGAGGACACTAGTACTCCAGATCTCAAACTGTATCCACGAGAGGAGGAATGCCCCCGCTCACACACAGTAGGAAGGAATTTGAGACAATTCATCTGCACTGTATCAGACCAAAGTTAGGCTAGAGCTTACCTAACAGTTAATATGAGCACGATGGAAAGAGAAAGCATGACAATTATGCAGGCATACTCTGGGAAACAAAAGCAGGGCGGCAAATAGCATATAAAAGACTGATAACACCGTTTGACAGTTTAAAAGTCACCACGAGCAATTCATACTATAATAGAAATGGAATTCAGTAAAATTAGAACTCAGAAATAAAATAAAACAATAAAATGATACAAGAAGATTGTAGAGCTAAAGAAACAAATTGACACTTTACATAATATATTTCTGTAAAATAAATAAATGAAAAGCAACAAATAACTTACTGTACATAGTTGAAAACTGAATTACTGACATGGAATAAAAGCAATAAATATTCATAGCTAAAATAGGGAAAAACATAGATTAAAAAGATGATAAACTTGTGAAACAGAGATAATCTAACATGATATTTCTTAAGTAGAGGACCTAACACACTTAAAAGCAACAAAAATTAGAAACAGAACTATGAACTCCACTTTCAACGGAATTGAAAGAGATACTGATACTTCATGTAACAAAACAGGAAGAAAAGTTGGCATAAGCAATCAAGGTCACAGACAGGTTTCGGTAACTACAGAGGGTATTTGTGGTTGCAGATTTCAAAAATAAAAAGCTAATAGAGCAGTTCTCTGTAAAGTACGTGATACATCTTGAGGCACAAAACTGAATCCTTATTAACAACATGAGAACTGGATCACAGGCTGATGGTGGATGCTTCTTTGGATCCCACTGAATATGATGTGTTGAGAAGCTATAAAAACAGAATTCAGTTAGGAATCTCACAGACGCACCAAAGCCCACACACTTCAGTGAAGGAAGAGAATGAGTGACAGATTCTGTTATGAGCAGTGCTGCATTGCTGGTTTCAGTTGCCTAAGGAGAGAAGCAAAGGCTTAAAAAAGCACGTTGACCTCTGGACTCTCCTTGGCCTTTTATGTCAAAACTGGTGAATAGCTGGTTCAAGAAGAATAGCAATGAGTAGTTCCCCCCGAAAAACAGGTATAGAATTTATACAAAAATATTACTAGGAAAAAAAGAGGGAAGGAACATGAGAAATAAATGACAGCCAAAAAATACTTTTCCAAAAATAGCAATTGAAGACCTAGGCCAAACATCACCATGAGAGAGAAGATAATGAAGCTCTCGTCTGTGAAATAAATAAATAGAGATTAAAGTGCTCAAGGACAATAAGATGTGTTATCAGTAATAAAGTGTAAAAAAAAAATAAAGTTATTATGAAAATGAAAGGCAAAATGGAAACAATAAAAAGAAAACATTCAAAGTATAATAAGAGTCTTAGAAGACACAACTGAGACAAGCTAGTAAACGTATGAACATTGAAAGATAGATAAAAAGATTAAGAGAGGAAATGATAGATGTGAAAGAGAAGAGAGGATTCAATGTATGCGTAATTTCCAGAAGACAAAAGAATGCTGATTTTTTTCATCTTTCATAACCACATCATTCTGAACTGACTAAACCTGATTCATGGAATTATTCAGATTGAGATTGTTGTACTAGACTTAGTCTCTGACATGAAAGAACACAGGTAATATGACATCCCCGGAGCCCATCCCATGTAGCCTAAAACGATATGATGACACAATCCCGGCAATGAAAGATGATTTGAAATTGTGTATTAAAATGTTTAGTGCTGTGCTCAAGTCCAGAAAATAGTGAATTATATATAAGGCCTTGTGAAAAAGAAAATGTTTCCCCAAGTCATTTATGCCAACTAGGTTATCTTTCGGATGTGAAGATAACATTCTCAAGTAAATACAGGAAATAAAATGCATTAGTGATTTTTCTTTTTTTTTTTTTCTTTAAGCACTTAAAAAAAATCATCATCCAATGTAGAGAAGAATCAAAACAGAAGTCCCTGGGAAAGTCTCCAGCTTCATAATATATTTCATGATTTTCCCCCCCTTTAACTTTAGAGACATCTTTTAGGAATTAGAATTTTAGGAATTTAGGGTTATCTATTATGGGATCAATATTTAAAGTTCAGCAGTTTAGTTTTACTTCTTTTACTTTTTCATCTATTAAAAGCAGAATGGTTTCCTACTTTTTATTATAAATGTCCTATTATGATTATATGTCTATGAAATTATTTCTCTTTGTATGTTTAGTTATGTACATATTGAATATGTCTAGAATGATGTTTATCACTGATGTTGGCATTGAAGTTAGTTTCTGTCTGTGATCTTTTCTTTATATTTTTATTGTTGCTTGACTTTTAAATAATGATTATATATCATCTTATTAAAATAACGAGTCATTTAAAAACTAGAAGCCTTTTCTTACCATCACACATACACACGAAGTGGAGGGCAGGAGGTGGTGTAGGTTCTGAGTGAAAAAACAAAGTCTAGATTAATATAAAACCTTAATGATATTTTTTATTCATTAATTGCATTTTTATTTTATTTTTTTTAGGTCATGCATATTCGGAAACTGCTTCAGAAAATGGATCGTCCAAATGGTCTTTATCCAAATTATTTGAACCCAAGAACAGGTCGCTGGGGTCAGTGTAAGTATTTCTATTACAGCTGGTGCTTTGTTCAAAGATTATTTGTCTGAAAACTTTTACTTGATGTAGTGAAAAAATACATTAACATGTAGTGTTAGAAACCCCAGTGAGTGTATAACCTTGAGATCTACTAGTACTGTTACCTTTGGCAAGATTCCAATCTCTTGTAGCTTTAGTTTTTTGATTTGTAAAATGGAAACATTAATAACCCGTCTCACAAGAGTATTTTATTTTATGTATATGTAATTACTTTGCTAAAATATAATATGACATTTGCTTTTAACCCCTTATTTGTAAACTGTATCTGCACGTAAATAAGAGCCTTACTTGAGGTAAGCGTTTAGTAAAGGAATATGAAGGACAATTGAGTATGTTAAATGATTAGAAAATGGGGTGCTTGCTCTTGGACAAGTCACATCTGGTCATTCATTTTATAAGTACCGTGCGCTAACCAATTGTGTAACTGGAGCTCCTGGTCATTCATTTTAAAAGAAGGTATCAGTGTCTGTTATTTACCAGGCTCTTGGATGCGACTAGAGATGGAAAAGAAATATATGGGACTTGGTCTGAATCCAGGCAGCTCCCAGGCTAGCAGGCGGGATAGGCAGACACATAGAGGTAGTTGGAATGTAACATGATAGACGTTGTAGTAGAGGATCATACCAGTTGTTACGTGAGACTGTGGTAGACGTTATGTCCTGTCTCAGGAGACAGTATTTTGTTTGGGGAGAAGGTGATTTTATTAGAATTTTAGAATTGCTCTTTGAAGGAATTGATTTTTTTAAAACAGTAAATAAATATTTTCTGTTCATGAAAAAACAAAACATAAATGGACAATAAACAGACGTTCATATTTAACCCCAAAAGTGGTGTTAATGTAAATTAATGATTCATGGAGACAATGCAGTGTGACAATACACTCTTTCTGTGTAGACCAGTGCTACATTATTAGAATTTACAGAAACTACCATCTTTGGTACCACGTTTGTAGCATTGCCATAGACTGGTCACCAGAGCCCTTTATCCCTCTGTCTTCCCACTTCACCACATCCCTTATCAAATCAGTACAGCTTTTAAACAGAAGACACTGCTCTTTATCTATCAAACTGATAAAGGAAATGGACACATCCCTGAATCCAGTGCTTCTGAAAGTATGAAAATTTGTATAACCTTTGAACCAGCAATTCATTTCTAGGCATGTATTCCAAAGGAATTTTTGGAGCTCTATATATATACGTGTATGTATATATGTGTGTGTATATATACATACACACACACACACACACACATACATACATATACATATATATATATATATACACGTACATATATATACATAAAGGTTATTTACAGTAACTTTGGAGTTATTTATAATAGGGATAATTTGGAAACATTCTAAAGCAGTCCTATCTGGTAGAAGTTTATGATGATGAAAATGTTCCATATCTTTTCTATCTAATATAGTAATCACTAGCTGCATGTGGTTATTGAGTATGGGAAATGTTGCTAATATGGTTGTGGAACTGCATTTTAAATTTTATTTGCCTTTAATTAATTTAAATTTAAAAGCTGTTTGTGGGTAGAGCCTATCGCATCGTACAGTGCAGTTTTTAAACATCTTGTGAAAGAGAGTTGATTAAATTATAGTCCCTCCAGATGTGGTATACAATACAGCCATTAAAAGTTATGTTATAGAATACTTGACCTAGATAAATATGAAATATTTAGAAAGATACTTAGAAAAAGAGAGAAAACAAACACTACAAGAATAGAAACCAAAGTGTTACCTGTGATTTTTTTCTGAATGGTTTTTCTTCTTTTGTTTACCTCTATTAATGTAAGTTTGATAATGGAAATCTATTATTTTTGAAGTAAGATTAAAAACACTTCTAAACAAAAAGAAGATGCTATCTTCCACACCAAAATCTAAGAATACTGAAAAAAAAATCAGTTTTAGAATTGCCAGCCTCTGAAATGACCAACAATGTTGTATTGATGGAATCTTAATTATTAAAATTGTAACTCTTTCTCTTCAAAGGCATTGTGAAAATGGGATAGGCACATGAAAAAGAATGAAGTTGGGCCCTTACCTTATACCAGATACAAAAATTAACTTGAAATAACTCAAAGACCCTAAATTTAAGGACCAAAACTATTAAACTCTTCAAAGAAAAGAGGGGAAGATCTTTATGACCTTGGGTTTGGCAGTGATTTCTTCAAAGCACAGTCAACAATAGAAAAAATAGATAAATTGGATTTTAGTAAATCAGAAACTTTTGTGCATCAAAGGATACTATTGTGAGAATGAAAGACAGCCCACAGAATGAGAGTTTATCAAATAGCAAATAAATGAGTTAATATTTGTAAATCATATACCTGAAAAGGGCTTAATATCCAGAATATATAAAGAACTTCTATAACTCAACAACAAAAAGACAAACACTCAGTTAAAAAATGGATAAAGAACTTGAATAGACATCCTCCAAGGAAGATATGCAAATGGGAAATAAACATGAAAAAGATGCTGACCATCGTTAGTCATTAGGGAAATGGCAAGTCCAAAGCACGATGAGATGTCACTAGGATGACTGTAATCAAAAGGACAGATAATAAATGTTGGTGAGGATATGGAGAAATTGGAACCCTCTCACACTCCTGGTGGGAATGTAAAATGGTGCAGCCACTGTGAAAAACAGGTGGTTTCTCAGAAAGTTAAACATAGAATTCCATCTGATACGCCTAGGTATATATACCCAAAAGATTCTGAAAGCAAGGTCTCATTCACAATATCCAAAGGTAGAAACAACCAAAAGTGTACAACAGAAGGATAAACATAATGTGATATATACATATAATAGAATATTATTTAGCTATAAAAAGGAATGAAGTTCTTATACATGCTGTGGCATAGATGAACCTTGAAAATATTATGCCAAGATGAAAAAAGGCAATTGCAAAAGGAAAAATACTGTATGATCCAGTTATATCAGATACCTAGAATTATCAAATGTATAGAGACAGAAAATATATTAGAGGTTACCAGGAGCTTGGGTGAGAGGAGAGTGAGGAGTTATTACTTAATAGGTACAGAGTTTCTATTTGGGATAATGAAAAAGTTTTGGAAATAACGGTGATGTTTGTACAACACTGTGAATGTAATTAATGCCACTGAATAGTCCACTTAAAAATGGTAAAAATGGCAACTTCCATTATATATATATATATATATATACATATATATATACATATATATGTATATATATATACACATATATATATACATATATATATATACACACATATATATTTATAACACAAAACTGCAGTGAAAAAGTTTTTTCATTCATGCTTGTTTTTCCCACAGAATAAATTCAAGTTACTTCTTTAGAGTATATTCACTCTCAGCAGTTATTAATTTTGAGAATGTTATATAAAGAGCTATTCACTGGTTGTTTTGGCAAGAGGTTTTTAAAATTCTAGGGGAACTGCCCTAATATCCCCTTTAGCAGCTGCAATCCTTATTAAATTGTCCAATTTGTTCCTTTTAGTGTTTTTGTATATTTTATATCAGCTTCTGAAAAGTATATCAAGTTCCATTATTATATTTTGAACAGTATACATCTGTCATAACTATAAATAGTCTGCAAAACAAACAGTGAGTTGAGCTGAAATGTAACAATTCAGCTTTGGCTAACTGTATTATAATTAGAGTAATGATAATGTCTGTGACATGCACACAGCAATCACAGAGAATAATTATGGTAATTACCTTCAGGAAGAGTACTTGGCAACAGATATAAAAGATTATAGTAAGAAACCTAGATTTAAAGGCACATCATTAGTATCTTTTTTTTTTAACTTTATTTTTTCACTAGTTTTCTGAGTACAATATTTAGCCTATGACATTTAATGACTTAAGTGAATAAAATATAGGAAATTTGTCATTACTGATTTATTAAATTTTGTACTACTGATTTAAACCTTATGGAAAAAACAAGAATTGGTATAATATTTAGAGTTAGAAGGCTAATCCAGGCTTTCCTGCTTAATAATTGCTTAATAATTGAGGTAAGTTGTTTAACCTCATGCCTTTGTTTCTTCATCTGTTCTAATTGTACTTATTTTAATAAAATAATCATGTGGGTCTATTTATGAGATAATATATTTGAAAATGCTACATAAACTGAACGACAAGATACAAATACTAACTTTTATTTCAGAATTTTCTGTAAGAACACTTCAAGAAATAGATTCTTAGAAATCTGCCATTAACTTCATGACATGCTGAGACAGATAATATGAACCATTGGTGTTCAGTAGTACTTTATAATGTGTTACCAGTTTCTAAATTTCAAACCTGGGAGTGACATGTTCATCAAATTTGACACCTAGGCAGGCATGGTTTAATGGTTCAAGTAAGAAATGCAGACTACTGGGTGATAAATTCCATAGTTAACCATGGATCTCAGACTTCTGCTGTGTGTTTATTTATTAAGCATATAAACTTCCACTGAAACAGCAGTTTAGAAGAGCTAGAGAGAACCTGTCATGCAGGACTGGAACTAAATCCTATAACCTAAGTAACCTGTAACTAAATCTGTAACCCTGGCAATAATTCACGTATCTAAAATAATTCCCCCTAAACCATGATGCCAAGGACTTTTGCCTTTCCCTGCTTTTTTCTTGTTATTTCACCTACTTTAATTTTGTTACATCTTCTTTATGTTTTCTTTTCCTGTATTTGTTAATCCTCAGATCTACAACATATCCAGAAGTATATGTGTGAGACCAAAGTACAAAATTAAAAAATGCCCTACATGTAATTTTAATGACTTTTATGAATGCCATACTTCAAAGTTTGTGTCCTTTAATCACTTCATGCATTCTCTCTGAATGAACTCCCCTGGCTCAAATACATTTTTATATAACTTCCAAATGTATACCCCTAACTTAGCTCTCTGAATTTCCACAAATCTGATTGTCTGTTATATCTCTTTAGATACCCAGCTAGTCCCTCAAATGCAACATGCCCCAAATTCAAACTCTTTCCACTTTAAGCCATTTCCCCCTCTAGTACTGCCAGTTTTCATTGTTCACCCATTTGTCCCAGCAAGAAGTCTAGACATCATCCATGATTTCTCTTTCTTCATTATTTCAATAAACATTTGATAGATACCAAACCCAAAAGAGTATGGTAGAAACAAGAAAGATGAGATTATTTTAAGATGTTAATTATAAGCATAATAATTAGGTAGTTTCAGTTGAAGGGTAGAAGTTGAAGATAAACCAAGAAGGGGACTCCTGAAAAGGAAGTGGAAGTGGTTAGGATCCAGAGCTAGATGGAGTGTATAGAGTAGAGAAGGAACATTTCTTCCTTTTAACAGGCAAAGGGAACAGATAAATTGATAGATGGGGTGCTGAAAGCTGAAAGATACATTTTGGGGTCAGTGATCTGTATTTTTTTCTGTGAATTTGAAGGCTTGGTTGTCTGCTGACAATAAGTAAGAAGGTAGAACTGTAGAGGTCTTTTGAAGAAGGCATTTCTAAATCTGCTTTAGGAAATGAGAAAGAACACTAACCAAGGAGTCATAGAAGAGTTGACAAGCAATGCTCAGGTTCTCATTGATGGTAAAAATTGTGAATTTGGGGATAATAGTAGAGCAGTGAAATAGGTGAGCAGTGGAGCAAGGATCCTGAATGTGTGAACCACAGGATTGCCTGTTGCTTCCTTTCTTATCCAGCCTAGACTGCATAGAATCCAGACCAGTGTGACAGTGCTCAAGTACTTTTATTCTTCTGTGTTATCTGTCCTGCAAATCCCAATACTTGAATCAGCCCAGTGATGTACCTTCCCCATTCACGCACAGAGTCTCCTGAGCATTGCTGCTGAAAATCATCAGTAATACAGCTTTAAGTCACTATAAATCTATCATTTCCAGTTCCAACTGGATCACCGGTACCCCCAACAACTCTTTAACTTTGATCAGTCTCAGTTTCCTCTCATGCATGTGCTTCTAGGTACTCTGCTGAATGCTCAAGGGGACTCCTTTGTAGGTATGTGAGTGTCTCTTTCTGTGCAAGTCTCTTATTTCTGGTGCACTGGGCTATGAACTCTGGCTGACTTGGTCTTTTCTTGACTATGCCTCATTTCTTCCAGTGCCTCTGCCAAGAAACTTTTGAGGCTGTAATCTGGGGATAGTCATAGAAATCACTTTGTTCATTTTCCATTTCTCAGAGATCACTGTCCTTTGTTGCCTGATGCTCAGTGTCTTGAAAACCATCATTTCATGTATATTGTCCAATGTTTTTGGTTGTTTCAGGTTGCAGAGTAAACTCAGGTAAGAAGCACAAGTCTTTTTCTAAATCAATTTCTATTATCTTGTTTGGGTTTTTTTTCTATTTATTATGCATTCTTAAAATATCTTCCCCCATGCAGCCTTATATTTTTTGTTTCATTGGTTTTTTTTTTTTCTTTACTGGTTTTAAAATTTTATATATATATATATATATTTCTCTTTCCCAACAGTTGTCCTTGAATTTTAACTTAATTACCCCTTCCTAGATGACTTTGCTTTCTAAGTCAAAGTGAGAATAAAGATCCTATAGACTAAATCTCTTTACTTATGCTTTCATTTACTTACTCATTTGGTTTTATCTGTTTTTCCAGTCTCAGAGAAAGCAGCACACTAATTGTCCTGTCTAGTGTTTGTCCTTTGAGCTGTGTTCTGTATTCCATCTTCTTTTAACTCCTGAACTCGTTCTTTTTTGGAATTCCCGTTTTAGTTATACTATATGTATATTAAATTACCTGGTCCCTTTTTAGCCAGTAAATCTCTCAGTATTTCCTTTCATTCTTCTTTAGTGCCATAGCCTCCTTCTCGTGGATTCTTCCATATCTATTCTTCCTATTATGATAAAACCTTCCAAAGGAATAGTTTATGTTTGTTGATTTTTCTTGTATCTCCTATTAACTTCTCAATGCATTGCATTCTGGGCTCTGCTCTCTACTTTCCCACTGAAATTAATTTCCTATGTGGCCCAGTGACTGTCCTATAGAATAGTCCAAAAAGGATGATGTATTAGTCAGCTATTGCTATATAACAAGTCACTCTAAAACTTTACTGGCTTAAAGCAATTAATTATTTCTCCAAAATCTGCAGATTGACTTAAGAGGTTCTGCCGATCTGGCTTGGGCAATCTACTGATCTTATCTGAACTTGCTCATGTGTCTACAGTTAGCTGGCAAGTCACCTGGAGGCTGGCTGATCTAACTTGGCTGCGTTTGGGAAGATTCAGCTCTATTTCAAGTGGTCTCTCATCATCTATCAGGCTATACCATGCTTCTGTTTATGGCAGAAACAGGGTCCCATGAAAAGAAGTGAAGCATATAAGTCCTCTTAAGATTTAGACTTGAAACTGGCACAGTGTTACTTTTTACACATTCAGCTGTACAAAGCAAGATACAAGGCCAGGCCTCCTTAAAGGAATGAGAGTTTATTTCATACTCTTCATGTATTCCTAAGAATTCCTACTTCTTATCCTTTCCATATTTGCCTCACCAATCTCATCTCTTCTTACAGAATGAACTATGTCTTATATATTGATGAGATCCGAATCAGCGGTTGGCAAACTATAGCAGGTTAACCTGTGGCCTGGGTTTTTTCGTGTGACCTGTGAGCTAAAAATGGTTTTATACATTTTTAAAGGGTTGTTGAAGCAATCAGCAGCAGCAGCAATAACAACAGAAGAGGAGCATGCAACAATGCGTGTATGTTATCTATTTACAGAAAAAATTGATTCCTCGCCTAATATAAGTCAGTATTTCATTACGGATTTGTCTTGGGCTTTAAACTCATATCCCCATATGTACAGGATATTTGTTCCTGACTATTTAATTGGTACTTTAAATTCAATATGTACAAAATGTTATCTCATCTTTAGAACTTACTCCTTGTAACTTACTTCACTCACACTCCACATAGTCTGGCATAGGCCAGGAACTTGACCGTCCGATCAGACTCTCGTTCTGTTGTTTTTAACTTCTTAGTAACTCTAAAAATCTGTTCCTTCACTTCTTACCTTTTGTTAATTTAGACCTTCAGTTCTCTCCCTCAGTTCAGTTATCACCTCTTACAAATTTATCCTCCACGATGCTCTCGGCATGATCTAATCATCTTATCACACACTTAAAATTTATTTGATGTGTTGGGACTAAGAAAAGATTGTTAAAGTGTAGTGTTGCCATTTTGGTCTGGCTCTGCTGTAGGGTACAACCAGAAAAATGCAGAAGATTAGGGAGCAAATAGATAATGAGAAAGAAGCAGCAGTAAGTTCAAACTCTTTTAAGAGAGAGGAGAGGAATGGAATTGGATATTTGGGTATTTTTACAGCATACATTCTTACCACTGTAGTCAACTGAGTAGTTTGAAATATTTTATCCGGACATTGAGCTGTGAGAAAATTAAAAAGCCCTAGGCACAAAGATTTGTTTACAGGAGATGCTGAAACTCCAAAAAGGAAATCTTAGTATCAAGTTTTTTGTGCATTCTTCTGATAATCCACATTGATGAGATATTATAAGGTTTTTTTTTTAATCTTTCCAATGTATGTTGCATGTAAACATTGAATATACTACAATTAGGGACATCTCCATATTGGGGGAATTAGGAAAATTTTTTAAATGTTTGTATGGAAATTTTATTAAAACTTAAAAGAATGAGTACTTTGGGTATTTTATACGCTCATTTTCTTTTTTTGTTGAACTTACTAAGTAGTAGGTGTTATGCTAGGTATTGGCTCTTCATCCCCTGATTATTTGTTTCCCTAAACTGAAAAGAGTAAAAGAGTATGACAATGGATTCATTTTATTAAAAATGTGATCTTGTTCATTAAAAAAAGAAAAGATAACCTTAAACACAAGTTACTATAATTGTGAAATGCTATTCACACTTGAAAATGGAAATTTAGCCCTTCATTTAATAATGACTTATTGAGCACACATTACTATAAGATGCTATAAGATGCTGGTGCTATAAGATATAGGAGGAAGCTTAAGCCAATAATAAGAATATTGTCAAGTTGCTCACAGTTTAGCAGAGTCTCATTTCCTTTAAGGTAACTCAAACTTCTCAGCACATTAACAAAACTACTTTAAGGATCATTATTTATTTTATTTTCTTATTGATCTATCACTTGTCAAGTAGGTTGTATTAAAACCTCCTGCTGTATTTGCCAATTTTTCAGTGTAATTGTATTAGTTTTGGCTTTATACATTTATTTTCTCTCTTAGTACACTTTTTAAATATACTAATTTTAAACTTGTTTTTAAGAGTCTACTCCATTATATGCTTTTCTTTGGAATAGTGAATTCTCCTGTTTGTAAAGCTGAATTTGTTAACAGTTCTTTCGTGACTAATTTTCCTAATGTGCATAGGGATTTTCATTTGCAAGCTTATCTTGAGCCAGAACTTCACAGTGTGTGTATTTTTCTTTCCACTCTCACTTGCTCTTTCATTTCTGGCAGTTTTATTAATACCTTCACTGGCTCATCAGTTCAGAACTTTGCCTTTTTTATACTGGAATCTCAGCCTTCCTGAGACTGTTACACATCTGATTCCCAAAATATATAGCAGTTTATCCCAGTTTCAATTGTGCGGCTGTTTCTGCTTCCTCCTGCTGGTCTAGGTAATTCATTCTGTACCCAGAGTCCCCACCACCAGTGATTGCTTTGAACCGCATTACCTTAGAGGAAGTAAACTTGTAAATGTCTTTATTTACTTCACTTTCAAGAAATAGAAACTTCTACGTTTAACACTCTGAGTTTCTTTGTATTTCTCACCCACTACAGTTTTTTTTTTCAAGTATGGCTGTGCTTTTTAATAAATATTTTGTCATTTATTGTTGGTATATGTTTCAGGAAGGAGGTGGGATTTTGCATGAAGTTAAAAGATTGTCTTGACAAGAGTCATTATATAACTGTTACAGTTTTTACAAGGCTTTTCTATAAAATAGATAAACAAGTTTATACTGTACAGCACAGGGAAATATATTCAATGTCTTGTAGTAGCTCATGGTGAAAAAGAGTATGAAAATGAATATATGTATGTTCATGTATGACTGAAGAATTGTGCTATACACGAGAAATTGACACATTGTAAACTGACTATAACTCAATAAAAAAAATTTTTTTGAAGTTTTTCTATATAACAGGTAGAATCATCTTGAATAACATGGTGGTTACAAGCTTACTAGTTCTACACCATCAGCAAATACTGGAGTAAACAGATTCCCTAAGCTCCCACATGTTTTAGTTTTTGTTTGTGATAGAATAAACAGTGGGAGCAGATCCAGGAGATGGGGGGGATAAGTCAGACACATATAACATTAACTAATTGCAGATTTATCCATTATCAAGAAGTCAACTTGAGAAAGTTTTATTAGGATTTCTGCCTTATGGTAGAAGATTAAATTATATAACTTTATCACTATGGCTAGCCATCCACAGTGAAATGAAGGTACAGAAATATAGATGGGAATAAACACATAATAGTAAAAAAAAAAAAATCGGAGGCAAGTGGGAGATCATAATGGACAAGATATTTCAACAAATTTGCGGCTGAGAGTGGGTGACTAGAATTAAGAGAGGTACCACCTAGAATGTACTATAAAGGACTAGAGAAAAGGCAATGAATGGATGCAATCCCAGAGATATTTTGGGTTCATAAACAATACGAAGAAGTAATTGAATACATAACTGAAAAATAGAGCTAAAAGCAGATATTTATTCAAGGTCGTTATAGGGAACATGGGCTCCACCTGAAATTCTTAGTCACCGCATCACTCCTGGCGTTTACCAGTAGGCATAACTATGAAGCTCTTTTTAAAAAAACTGAATGATTTCATTGAGGAAAGGTAAGACTTTTCATATGAATGTTGGTACCCCAGAATAAAGCCTCTTTTCATTCTAAAATTTGAGCTGATCTGCAGTTTCACAATACACACCCTATTCCTGACTGTAAAGCAAAGCCTGCCAGTTAGCCCACCTTTCCTTAACGTGGCCTACACAGAAAGCATCTAGTCAGAATTCCCACTCAGGAGGGAGACCTAGTGACAAGCAGGTCTACTCAGTGGAGGAACACCTGCTGGTAAGTGGAGGAAACCCACACTAGCTACCCAGCACTTCAGACTTAAACATGGATAAATAAATAATAGTTTATTGATATGATGGGATATCATATAGCAATGCATGTAAATGATATATAGCTGTGTACAGCAATATGCTTGAATCTTACAAAGTGTTGCAATACAGAAGCCAGACACAGGAGAATGAATGGTGCCATCTGTTGAATATGCCAGTAGGAAAAACAAAGCAATAATGATTGAGAGAAGGAATTAGGTGATACCTGTATAAAAAAATCAAAGTGATTACCTAAAAAATAAAGGTACTGGTTACCTTTTGGGGATTGGTAGTTGTGATTGAGAAGGGGTACATGAAAGACTTTTGGGGTACTGGCATTATTCTAAGCAGAGATTATACAAATGTTTATATGTTATACAGAGATTATATGTTCTCCATAATCATAAATAAGCATAACATATATGTTTTAATGCTTTTCTCTATACATGTTGATTTCAGAGTAAAGCACATTTAAAGTCAAAAAGGAGATCCTAGAAGAGACTGAGGCAAGTCAATAAATATTTTTCATCCTGTTTTATTCAAAGAACTTTGAGATAATATATTCATAAAATAGGAATAGGATACTATAAAAAAAAAAAAGAAGCAATTAGGTAATAGGTGAGAGCTCAGAGATGTAAAGTATTTAAAACTTCAGTGAAAGGACCAACGGATAAAATTGATTTTTAAAAAATTTCCAGAATACAGAGGAAGAAGACTAAGAGATTAAATATGAGAATCAATTTTAAAAGAAAATCAGTCCAAGAGGTCCAATTTCCAACTAATAAGTTTTAGAAGAGAGAATTGAGCAAGTGAAGTAGACAAAATAATCAAAGAAATAATAGAAGAGAAATTTTGCAGAGCTGAAAGATACTAATCTTTAGTTTGAAAAGTGCCCAACACAATGAATGTAGAAAATAAATTTAACCAATGTCAAAATTAAGATTTTAAAGCTTGGAAAGGTGAGTTGAGTGTGAGTAGGGAAATTGAGAACACATTGAGGCTATAAAATAACACCAGATTTCTCACCAGTGTACAGGACATTGGAGAAGTGCCTTCCAGAAGCTCTGAAAGAAAATAATTTCCAATCTTGAATTTGATATCTATACAAAATAAAATAAAGAGTAGAGCTTATAGTAAAGACATTCTCAGACAGTACGGTCACATCCTATATAGTCTTTCTTGGGAAATTATGTGATTCAGTATGACAGGTGTAAACTGAGACATAGGATTGAGGAAATAATGGGTCTAACTCAGAAAGCAAGGAAAGAGAAGTCTCAAGGTGATACTGTACAGTATGTTTAGATAATAACCTGAGTGGGAGGAATCCCTCTAGGGAAATACGAGGGATGGGGGTGACTCAGTAGTAAGTACAAGTAACATGACTGAAAGGCTGGGAAACAAAAATGATTAAAAAAAAAAGATGGGACCTAACACTAGGTTCTAAGTCTAGGAATACAATCTCTTATGCCTCAGTTTCCTCATTAAAAAAAAAAAAACACCCTTCCGTCACCAGCCACTTCCAGAGAATTGACATGGACAATAATGACTTGTGCATCTAAAGACTCGGTATGAAGTGTAATGATAAGGCATTCACTTTGAATGTCCTTGTCTGAAGATCTTTACTCCTGTAAGCTAAAGGCTTCACTCATGCTCAGCCCTTGGGGTATTCTCTGAAATCTCGTCTTTGCGTAGCATCCTAGGCAAAGGGAAGAAAGTTTAAACATTCTTGGTTGCAGATTGGTATTTTTAGCACTCTTTGAAAAGATTAGATTGCTTTCCATGTAATTCGCTTTTCGTAATATTAGCACTTGTATTTTAAGAGCATGTAGCAGGGAGCTATTGTTAGAGAAGACAAGATTAGAATAAAATGGCTGAGTTATAAGGTATATTGCTCATTCTCTTCTTTTGCTGAAAATATCTTCTAAATGTCTACTTTCCAGTTAGCAACTCCAAAGTATTCCTGGTCCAATGGACTGTAGACATATAAGAATGACCAATAACCAACTTTAAATATTTGACCTTCAGTCCCAGTCTTCAAGAATGATGGGAAACTGGCTCATCTTTGATTTTCCACAAAGTCCTACCAGTGTTTCAGATGCAAAATTCAAGCCCCCAGTGAAAAGAAGCATTTGAATATCTGTCTTCCTTATTTCCCCTACTTCTTCCTGCTATTTCTTGTCTCTTTTTACTACTTTTAAATGTCACATAGCACAAAGAAAGGGGAGTGACACTTGAGAAAAGTTTGGGTCAAGAAGAAGGTAAAATAAAAGTTTGTGATTGTCCAGAGTTTCAATTATCCATGCTCTCCCAATAGACTGTATATTATATATGTAAATAAATATGTGTTTGTATATATATATATGTGCCGCATACACACACACACACACACACACACACACACACAGTTATAGATAGACAAAAGGAAAGAATGAAAATTAGCTGCAGGTCATTAGATACTTTAAAAAGCATTCAGATACTAGTGTAAACTCAGGAGGTTAATACAGTAGACAAAAATGCCCTTTTAAGCAAACAAAACATAAAAGAGAATATCCTCTCTTCACCAAAGCCAAATATTGTACTGTGCTTAAAACAAAGGGTGGGAGACAATAGAAAGGCAACTAGATTATCTGGGGGGAATAAAAGAAAAGCTATACAGAAAGTCATGGTTAAAAATATGAGGACAACAAAAATATGGTATGATTTCAAGTAATTGATGAAGTCTAAGAAAAGACTAGGCAGCTGGTAAGTTTCTAATGGTATCATTCACTGAGTGAGTCAAGACATTTGACGTAACCACGATATTGAGGTAGCAGTATTGATATGGATATTTTGTCATGGTTGTTTTGATACAGTAATTTTAAAATAGCTGCTCTCAGCAACATGGATGGACAAGGAGATCGTCATTCTAAGTGAAGTGAGCCAGAAAGAGAAAGAAAAATGCTATGATTACCACTTATATGTGGAATCTAAAAAAAAGAATAAAGGTTCAAATGAACTACTTATTATTTATAACTTAGATGATTGATTTCTTGAATATGTGCAAGCACATCTGACTATCTTTTATGATTGGATTACTGCATTCTGTTGATTCTTATTTTGTGGTTGTCTTTATTCCTTTGATAACTATGTAAGTTTAAAAAGCTTAAACTCTAAACTGTTCTTAGAAACAATGATCAGTACTTATATGTAAACTAAAAAAATGCATTATATTGAGTATATGTATTTACATGCAATATATAGTATGTGTGCAGTCAAATTGTAACAATTCAATTCTACCTAATAAAACTGAAAAATGAAGAAAAATAGCTGCTTTCTAAGTATAAGATCACTGTCTTCTTGTTCATTACCAAATAGTGTGTTCAGAAGGCATCCCTAATCCTTTCTCTGTCCCAAATACCCATTAAGTAATGGAGACTTTTCCTGGTGTATTCAATACGATTTTAATATTTTACAAGTATGTGTTATCTTTTATGATTTTTTTGTAAGTATAAAATGTTTAAATCTGTTAGAATTAATTTAGCATCTAAGTATAACTTACCCTCTAAACCCATCATCATGTATTACTAGCTATAAAATTCTTAAATGTTAAATCTGATGAGTGCTAAAGCTATTAGAAATTTAATTGTGATTTTCTCATGCAGTCTGAAGCTTGGAATACGGAATCATATTGTAACTCTGTCTTTTATTCCTCTAAGCCTCTTCTCTGATAATCATCAATGTTAGAGACTCAGGAAGCCTACATAAAGCAGAGGTGTTCTTTTTCTAGATATTTAGATGGAAAACAAAGAAGATCGTTAAGCTAACATCATAATTAAAAGTAACTTGCCATTTTATTTGAACTTGGTAAAACAAATGTATGGTGTTAGAAGTCAGAAAAATCGTTGTCTTTGGAGGTTTGGGTATTGGTTGTAAGGGTCACATGAGGAACACTTGGGATGCTGGAAGCGCTCTATCTATCTAGTGGTTTTGTGGGTATATACACACAATCCACAAAATATGTAAAGATTCGTTGAAATGTATACTTATGATTAAAGAAAAAAGTGGGAAAAAGCATTCAAAATGCAGGCTATTTAAGGTACACGTGACTTTATTAGAGTATTATACATATTGTTTAAAATGAATGATGGCACTTTTCTCCCAATTATTACTTTCTACAACAAAAGGTAACGTAATTTCATGTTACATGTATTCCAGTAGTTTTACATAAAGTAAAAATTGAAGGACTCTTGTTTTTTCAAACCTTTTCTATGTCTGCAACAATATTCTTTAAACATACAAATTTTTAGTAATATCAAAACTAATTCTGAAACTTGCTCCCCCCTCCACTCCCAGCCGCATGGAATAGATAGCCTTCAGTTTATCAGATTATAGACTCACCTGGTTCTCTTTAATGATTGCATAGTATGTTTATAGTGTAGTTTTTGTAGCCAATTACCTAGACATTTGAGGTTATTTTGTTACTAATGTAATAGTGTTGGGGTGAACTTTTCTTTTACATCTATATTTGTGTATTTGTGCAAGTATTGTCATAGGATAATTCCAGAACTAGAAAACCTAGATTAAATTATGATAACTACTACAAAATTGCCCTCCAGTTGCAGCAACTATGAACTATAACTTAATCAAGATTGGCTTTTATTAGCAGATTAAATGGTACAAACTATGTGTAACAAAGAAGCTACAAGGATATATTGTATAATACAGGTAACCTTTAAAAATTGTGAATCACTATGTTTTATACCTGAAACTTATATAATATCGTATATCGACTCTACCTCAAGTTAAAAAAAAGATTGGCTGTTAACAGTCTTTTACAGTATTTGCCAATTTAAAGAGATAAAAATGGAATCTCGTTTTAATTTCCTTTTCTCTGATCACTGGTGGAGTTGAGCTTTCTTATGTTGTTTGTTTATTACTTGTGCATGCCTTGTATGTCTTCCTTATTTAGCCATCAGAATTCTTTGTCGGGGGCATTACCCCTCATTTCCGTTACGTATGTTGCAGGTATCTTCTTTCATTCTATTCTTGTCTTACAGATTCACTTACGGTATCTTGTACTATTATATGACACTAAATCTTTTCCTTTATGGCACCTTCATTTTGTGTCGTGCTTAAGAAGATCATCTGCTTAGGAAGAGCAGATTTTTTTTTTTTGTATTTTCTTCTGGTATACTTATGGTTTTGTGTTTACTTTTAAGTCATTAATCCACTACAGATTTATTTTTATTAGCTAAAGATATAAATATTAATACGTATTTTTCTCCAAACAGCCAGTTGTTCCCATAACCTACCAGTTAGACCATATTTTTTCATTAATTTGGAAAACCAACGATAGTTCTATATGAGTGATTGAAGGGTTGTAAGAAATGTGGTATTTTTCTTCTCAGGGAGGGTGTGAATTTTGAAACAAAATTCAAGGATGGAGGGCAGGGTTTATAAAAAGTAAGAGAGAAAAAGAGTATAGTTGCCTTGGGTTATAGTGCTAAATTGGATGGGGTTAAAAATATAGATGAGATAGATAATACGTAGGACAAACAGATATGTAGTAATAGCTTGTGAAGTAGTGATCAGGAATCTTATTTCAACAGCTTATTATGTTATGCAAGGGATTGCAAAGGAATTCTTGGGCTCCTTGGGTAGATTTATTTTAATTTATTGCATGTGCCACAGAAATCACCATTAACCTTCCTACTGGAAAATGAGCTCTTGGTTAACATCAGATTGAAGCATATCTGATTTTTACTCTCACAGCTTACATAGTTAAAGCCTTTAATACTTTAAAATGTTTGCTTTTAATTCTGGAAAAGTTTGGATGTATGACAATGTACAAACTGTAACTGATGAAAAGACTACTAATGAAGTACTACATGCAGCAGAAAAAGATTTTCTAGAAAACTGGATACATACGTGGAGGAGAGTGGTTATGGTGTACTCCTAATGGACTAAAGTTGAAATGTGTTGGAAATAGGGCTGTCAATACAATGTTTAAATTATTGACCTATAGTGCAGTCACTGTAATTGAAGAACATTGTTTTTTGTCTTCTGTCTTATCTTTCCTCCGCTTCCATCCTTCTCTTTTCTCTTTTGTTGTAGATCATACATCAGTTGGCGGGCTGGGAGACAGTTTTTATGAATACTTACTGAAAGCATGGTTGATGTCAGATAAAACAGACCATGAGGCCAGGAAAATGTATGATGATGCTATTGAGGTAATTATTACAGAACATTTACCTACTTAATATATTGAATATATAATGTATTTGATAGAGATTGATGAACACTTTACTGTATATATTCACTTAGAGTTTGTTAGTATTTTAATAACATGATCATATAAAGTTTTCCTTTATTATGGCACTTCACTTTAAAGAAATTGATAAGGAATTTAGTGTAGCATATTTATGTATGAAAATTTAATTACTTGTGGTTGTTGCCTTCAGAGACTGGAAAAACTCCTGACTTCACATACATTTCCATAGACATCTCCTTTTTCAAATGACCCATTAAATCTACACGTTGAGAACTTTATGGGTAAATAGAAAGGTCAAAACACTTTTATGGTACTTGGCATATGCCAGGCACTGTTCTGACCCCTTTACATACATATGTGAAATCACTTAATCTTCTCTACCATTTTACACATGAGGACCTTAAGGAACAGAGAAGTTAAGGAGCTTGCTGCAAGTCACATAGCTTAGTTAGTGTTGGAGCCTGGAACTGAAGAGTCTAGCTTCAAAGTCTTCACCACTTATTAACCACCATTCTTTATTGCTGTATATTTATATAACCTTGTACCACAGTGTTGTGACAGTTTAAAATTGGAACAAGTTTCTTTCTTGGAAACATTTATATGTGATATTTCCAAGTGAAAACTGTGAAATAGAAAAGTATGTTAATCACTTCACAAATTATTTGTTTTCTGGTCTGGTAGAAACCCATGTCCCTGTAATAATTTAATCACTTTTAAAAGTTGTGTGTTTTGTATATAACACCACCATTCTGACTCTAGTCAGTGATTAGTAGTTGGAGTTATAGTTGTTGTTTTGTCTCTAAGTTAAACCAAGGATCTTATTGGCCTATTTACATCCTTTTTAGGGAACTAATCCCTATAGTTGTTTATAAAAACATACAGGCGTTGAAGTGATATATGACATATAGTGTTTTCCCATCGTAGGCTTTCAGTAGGGATTGAAGGATTTTGTTGACTAAGAAATTGAACTAAATTGATGTGTAATCAAGAATCTCTGTTTTAGCATGTGACTTCTAAAATACTTTATGAAGATCTACATTTTGAAAATTTGGAGTTTTATTTTGTTATTAAACTTTAAACCTAGAAATTATTTAAAAAGTACTGTTTATTTAAAATGACTTATTAATTGAACATTTGTTAAATGCATACTACATTTATAGGCTTTGTGGACTATAAGATGATGAATAAGGCTTAGTCCTTATAGTTCTATAAAACAAACGTTGTTGTAAAGCGTATAGGCTAAGTTTTTCCAAAGCTGGTTGTTATTGAGCTTGCTAGACAACAACCTGCAATAAAAATGTCAGTTGAGTCTTACTCCTTTTTATTGTCAGAAAAGTATAGTCTTAGCCATTTATAATAATTTCTACCAAAGAGAACTGAATTAATGCAATTCCTTATACTTTTACAAAGAAGTAACTCTAAAGGTAGAGAATTAATCTTTAGGCCCCTCAGCAAAGTTTGAGAACATGGTCCAGAGGAACAAGTTTTTCATTTTTAAAATTAAATATGATTATTGGACTCTACATTGTGTTATATTCAAGTTTCTCTTGCCATTCCCACTCCCTTAAGTAAAGTTGACATTGCAGAAGTAAAATTGCCATTTTAGGAGGATGGATAAAATTGACATTATTATGTGTCCCCTCTTAACCATGGCACAGCATCCAAAACAAATGCCTAAGTTTGTGAAGTAAGGGACTAAGGAGTTAAATTTGAACTGTCAAATATTTTTATAAGTTTTAGAACATACAAGGTTTCTCACCTAATGTGCCTTTTTAAAATACTTTGACAAGATGTATAGTTACATGAAAAAGGAACCATTTTAACTATTAAAATCCTATTTTCTGATTAACTTATATATTATTCTTTCTATTCATTTTTTGTTGTATGAAATAGAAATAAGTTGGCAGAGCCTTTGAGTTACAACTTGTTATTCCAATTGACTGATTATTATGAATTTCATTTAGATCAAGAAGAAAAAACCTGTAATATGGGTACTATTATATTGAAAGGTAATCTTTAGGCCAGTCTCCTCTCTCCCACCTTGTCTTGTTATAGTGATGATTGGGGTATTTGTTCAAGATTATGTGTAACTTGATTGTTTACTCCCAAACTTAATTATGGTAAATTGTCTTCCAGTTTGGGAAGGTTACTGCTTTGTAGAATGTCATATTACCAAGGTTTTGTGTTAGCCAAAAGCATGTAGTAAATTTGAATACTAGCAACTTTGCCTCTTAAACTTTGAGTGTCTACTCTTTCTCGTAGGCTATAGAAAAGCATCTTATTAAGAAGTCCCGTGGAGGTCTTACCTTTATTGGAGAATGGAAGAATGGGCACTTAGAAAAGAAGATGGGGCATTTGGCCTGCTTTGCTGGGGGAATGTTTGTCCTGGGAGCAGATGGTTCCAGAATGGATAAAGCTGGACATTATTTAGAGCTCGGAGCGGAAATTGCACGTACATGTCATGAGTCATATGACAGAACTGGTAAGAATATTAATAATGTTAATTACTTAGTCTAAAATAATTTCTAAAAAGTTAAAAATATATCCAGGAATTAGAAGGAAAATATATAGGCATTTTTCACTTCAAAATAATTTAATATAGTAAATCATCTTCTCAAGAACTTGAGTTTTAATTCTGAAAATGTGTTCCTGCATCTTTTTTAAAATTATTATTCTGAGTTCTGGTTTTGTTAATAAAGATTTTGAAGAAGTTGTTTTAAAGACAATAGGTAGGACTTTTATGAATATATGTGATAACATAATTTATTTTAATATGGAAGAATCCATTTTAGCCATTTATTTCAGCTTCTTAAAATCAGTTACAGAATTGATTTAGGTTACATGCCTTGCCTCTCCTCTTGTGAAAGTAAGAATAACCAAAAGATATCAGTTAAATTGAATGTATAATTGGTAACTAGATAACTTGTAGTTTGTCAGTAAATTCACCAATAATTTTTAAGTTGTTCCTACCTTTAAAAAGACCCTTTGATGATGCCTATCTTGGAGGACTTGTATGAATTTTATTTTCCCATGATTTTACAAACTAATCTGTGCCTTTGAATTATCTTTTATGGGCGTACAATTGACTTTTATTACATCTGATGTTTTACTTTAATTTTTTTTAATTTGTGCATGTCTCTTTCTTTAATTTTTGCATCTTCTCAAGTTCTTTTTGCCTGGGCACTAAATTATTTATGGTTTTGACCCAATTTTTACTTGTTAGATTAGTTATTTTCCTTTTAGAAATGATATAGCAAGTATAAATGGGAAATTTAAGATAGAGAATAGAAATTAAGTGCAAGGTAGAATGTTATGAAATTATTTTTTTACATTTCTTAAACAAAAGAACACCTAAGAAATAATGCCCTCAGAAACATGAAACCGGTGATTTGGCCAAAGTAATGGATGTGATATTAGGCTTGTACATTTTTACTCACCAACTCCTCATAGAACAAATATGTTATCTTTCTGGTATGTTTTATTTGTGACATTATGAATGACCAATAAGTGAAATAAAAGTTTTAGTGAGAAATTTAAAATACTAGTTCATGCAACCAATTTCTACTTCAATTCAGGTGATAATATCATTATAATTATAGAAGTTATTATCTAATTTAAAGTTAGCCTTAAGATTAACATTTGAAAACTCTGTGTGATCACTTAATCAGTCTTTGAGAAAAGAAAAACAAGAAATCCAGACAAAATGACGTATCTTGCTATTTATTGGATTATCATCATCTCGGTGCTTATGATGTTTGACTTATCACTTAAAAACATTTATTAAATGCCAAATAAGATTTGATCACATATCAGACCTTGTCAGTAAGCTGGATAGAAGTATTCTTACAAAATACCGGTAATTTCTTGATTAGTCCTAACCTCAAATCCTATTGAGGAGGTGGTCAGAGCTTTATGAGCACACATGTAGTTTTGGATACAATTTCGGAGGCTTCTTGAATACAACATTATCACTCTCTTCCAAAGCCTACCATATAGTTCACGGTTAAAAACCCCTGCGTAAGTTCTGCTTTAGTTTTCCGAGACTTAGCAGTAAGCAAATTATGGTTATTAACTCTTTGGATGGCATGTTTTGCTTCTAATGGTACTGTCTAGCATCACTACAGTGTTTCTGGTTTTGTAGGGGAGTTTTTTGCGAGTAGGGTGTGGTAAGAAAGACTGTGTTTTCACCTTCTTTGAACTGTGGTTATTTGTAGTTTATGGTGCCACCCTTGTAATGCTGAAATTGGCCACAGCAACACTTGTCATGCTGACAACTGTGGCATAATTTTATTTATGGTATAATTCTTGTGCTGCCTTTTATGAGAAAATATAAAAGTGTCCAGCACTTTTCGGAAAAAGTGAGTGACCTTAAAAGTATTTGCCACTGGTACAAACTAGTAAAAAGAAAGATGGCAGATGAGAGTGATAATTGAGTGTGACTCCAGCATCCCAATGGAAGGTGATTTTATCCTGCCCGGATTTAGAGTGCCGGGTATGATTAGAAAGGGGTTCTTAAAAAGCCTTTCATGTAATACTGTAGTCCAGCCTGAATGGAAATCATATCATTTTAAGGAATATTATGTAATGTTGAAATATATGTGTGATGATTTTTTTTAATTACGATTTTTTTTATTTAGCTATAGTTCATTTACAATATTGTGTTGGTTTCAGGTATTTATTCAAACTGATAAATTCTTAGTAATTGGCAATTTGAATCTCTTCCTAACTGTATATACAGAGGCTGTAGAAGAAGAGAGATGATTTTTAAAACTGGTTTAAGTTTTAAAATACACTGTTTCGTACATACTATAGTATGCTTTAAAGGAATACAATCTACAACTAAATCTAATTCAAGATCTGAGCTCTAAAATGCTTTCTTTTATATGTGTGTTATTTAAAACGATTTTTAAATTGTCTTCACTTTTTAAAAAGTAATTCTGCACAGTACAGTTATCTGTCTCATTTTATTTTGGAATAAAACAGAGTGTGTAATGTGCTTATGTCTAGCTTTGAATTTGTTTCCGAAGGATTACTAGACCCTGGTTGGTTTAGTTAGATTTAACAGTATGTTGATATGCAGTATTTATGAGAAATATTTCATGTGAGAATAATGGGAATATTTATAAGAAAATCAAATGTAGATCTTTTAAATTCACTGATTTTGCAAAACAGCAACAATAAAAATAAAACAAACAACAGAAATAACTTTACTTCATACTGCATTCTTTCAGGGGAAGAAAAATCTCTGCTGAACAAACACAAATGGTTTACTGTGCTCATTTATTTCTTTTGTCATGTTACAGCTTTAAAGCTGGGTCCTGAATCATTCAAGTTTGATGGTGCAGTCGAGGCCGTGGCAGTCCGGCAGGCTGAAAAGTATTACATCCTCCGTCCAGAAGTAATTGAAACATATTGGTACCTATGGCGATTCACTCACGATCCAAGATATAGGGAGTGGGGCTGGGAAGCAGCACTGGTAAATAAGCCACTATTTCATTTTATGTGCAAGAGTGTTAAGTTAAGCCTCCTATAGTGCCGTGTATCCTCATCCGTGTTACCTCAAGTTCAGTAACTGTTGGGCTACTTTCACTTACTTAATGGAAAAACTCAGTCGGTGTAAGTTTCTTAAGAAGTAGAGGTAAACCTTAGAATCCAGTTTAGTTCTCTGTTAGAACTATTTTCCTACTGGTATTCACTCATTCTTACTGAATAACGTAAGGAGTAATTTAAATGGCAATTTTCCACTATGGTTATAGAATTTCTGTACTTGCTTATTAATGCTGAACTTCTGGAGAAAAAAATAAATCATTGTAAAACTGCCCAGGTTCACAGCCTGGGTAGGTACCCCTGTTACTTCAGCTTGTATTCAGAGTAATTCCTTAGTGGATCACCATCAGAAGGACTAGTGAATTGTTAAAATTCTTCTAGATTGAAAGACGAAAAGAACCATCCTAGCACACATGCGCACATATGTATGTGTACACATGTATTTGAAATGAGGAGCTTTAATGGTTTGTAAGTAAAGGAAGCAAATGGTTTACTCATAAAATGCTAGCCTTTCAGAGAACCCCATGGTTAGCAGTACCTGGGAGGAAGAAAATCATTAGAATTTTCATGAAAGTATAGCTTATCTCTGGGAGTGAGGGGATATTTTATTCTCTGAGGTATACTAATTATGCTAAATAGCGCTAATTATGATGGATATTCAGATTGTTTAGTTTAAACTTGCAGTCTAGGTAGAATGAGGACATTCCAGGTGAGATAAGTAGTGTTAGTAAATTGCTCAGACAAGAATGTGCAAAATGTGTTTTAGGGCAGAATGTAGACCAATTTATGTAAAAGAAGATTTCACAGTGACATCCAGAGGAAGAGACATTTGGAGCCGTTGTGTGCCATTATGTGGAGATGGCCTCACATACCAGATCAAGGGATGTGCATACTCAGTGTTTAAAGAATAACACACACGCGCGCACACGCACACACACACACTTCTCTGTTACTATGCAAGTGTTTTTCATTCGAGAGGTGGGGATAGAAAGTCCTTTGCCTGTCTAAAAAGCCCCTCCTTCACTGTCTCCTGCCCACCAAAGCTCCCTAACTTTAAGGACCCATTACAGGACTACTAAATGTTTTTCAAAGGGGAAGGAACTACTGAAGGGTTTTTCATGGGGAATAACAAAAGGATCTGATTATAATCTGCAAAATGTGGGTTTTGGAGACCCCTGCAATAATCTAGGAATAATGTGATAAAGACTTGGAATAAGGTAAGGACACTCATATGTCATTTGTCATTCAGGAATAGATGGTCCTTATAGAGTTTAACGACAAGAGAATATTAATGGAAGCAGGGTGGTTACAAATATAGAACAGGAACAGATGCAGCATTTATTGGTGCTGCTTTCCTCCAACTACCTGGGTCCAAAATTGGGAACACAGCTGCTAGTGAAACCCTCCCATGCAGGAGAGGCCCGTCGCAGTTGAGAGAGAGCCTAAATGTTGGCATAGTGGTTTAGGAATAGGACATGCACACACTTCTGTTGGGTAGCAGTAGCTTACTAATGCTTACATAAGTCGAGCAATATTTTATATAGGGGAAACAGGTAAAGTAACCCTGCAGTGAGTATGACTTGAATGTCCTTTGATAGTTAATGCTTCTCATTTAGAGGAATATAGGAGAAACATGTGAATCATGTGGGGCAGGGTGGTAAGGAGTGGTGACAGAAACACATCTTCTCATCGAGAAACGCCATAGGATAATTTTAGCCTTTTCCTAAGGTTCTTTTTTCCTGCGCACTTTCTTAAAGTATGGCCCTACTCTTATCTATTAAAAAGAGGTTTGACAAGCTCAAACTTTAAAACATATCTGTCCATATTGAATTACAGAGTTAGAATTTTGCTTCTGTAGCCTATGTGGATACACAAACTCAGTATAAAGAACAAGAACTGAAATAATTACAATTTAAATTCAAGATTAAAAGTATGATATGATGAGAAGAGGGCTGCAGGGTAGAGACAGAATAATGGTATCTCACTGTCTTTTGTAGCTTTAGCTATTCCATTTACATCTTCAGATTTCCAAACTTGAATGTGTTATGCATGAAAACTTGCCTTGGAGAAATGTCTCTAAATGGTTTAGAGATCAGTCATGCCTCCCTACTACTTTTCATAGTATCCTTAAACTGCTCTGATAGTGTTCTGTGGTGGTAAAGACACATGATCGTCGTGAAGAACATGTGTTTCAAAGTATGTTTAAAATATTTGGGTGGAGAAAAGTATCAAACCTTTTGGTAAGGAGACTTTTAAACCCAGCTATAATCAAAATGGAACCATATAAAAATGAACCGTTTGATTAAATAAACACTTCCACTGTTAATTAGCTTCTTACTAGAAAGGAGGAAGGCCAGAAGAGTAAGTAGCAAGGCTAGAAACAGCAGGCCACAGCAGCATTGATGAGTTAAATAACCACACCTTCATTCGACAGAATCTCCCTGGATTAGGTGGAGTAGAGAGAAGACCCATATATGCTTTCACTTTTTATGAATGGCTTAATTCTGAATGTGATAGATCTTCATAAGCAGAAATTTGGTTACCTTGAATTAAAAACAGGGTTTTGAATAGATTCCATTTGATTCAGTGTATTTTATTCAGACATGTTCAAAGATGCAAAAAGATATAAAATAAGAATATGAGCTCTCATTTGGGCAGTAGAGCATAGTGGTTAATAATGTGGAGCCAGTTACTCCTTGCCTCAATTTTCCATCTGAAAAGTAGAACTGTTAAGACAGCCTCATAGAGTTGTTGGAAATTTAAATGTTAATGCATGTAAATCTCTTAGAAGAGCCTTCAGCATGTAGTGAATACCTAAGTGTCATTAGTTCTCAGTATTGTAATTATTATTGTAATAGGTGTGTGGGTGGCACTTCCTGTCAGTTTGTACCACCTATAATGCTTAACTCATAGGATTATGACAATACATTGTCTGGCATTTAGGATGTTTGCAGTAAATATATCTCATTGCTATTGCTGTGGAGAGCTCCTAAGTAATACAGTTTTAGCATGTTTTGGATTATTATTTATCCTTGGAAGTGATAAAATTACATTTAAAATTTTAAATTCAAGCTGATTCCCTCTTAAATTGTCAGAATTAATGAGGTTTTATTGTGCCAGACAGGTCTCTGACTCAGTGTGAATAGCCTAAATTTGACTCCTAAGTTAGGAAAATACAAGATGTCCTACAAAGATTAGTTTTGGAGAGAGAAATTCTACAGGAAATGAGATACGTCAGTTTTTCCAATATGAGACTATTCCCATTTGATAATAAATCTTATTTTGAAACTGTTAAATTTTCTTGTAGATCTCTGTGAACTTTTGACTGTGGTTCCTTAACTTGTCCTTTAAAGCTTGAAATTCTGTAGAATTGATTCTTTTGATCTCTTTCACAGGCTATTGAAAAGTATTGCCGAGTCAGTGGTGGATTTTCTGGGGTGAAGGATGTATATTCCTCTACTCCTACGCATGATGATGTACAGCAGAGCTTCTTTCTTGCTGAAACATTAAAGTAAGTGGGTGCCTTTAAAACCTTTTTTTAATTGTAGGCTGGATTTGCTCTATGGTCACTATGTGATGAATTACGACTGTGTGATGTTACACTGAATTTTATTACAAATATCTTTTGATGTAATTGAGTCTTAAATGTTTAGCTACATCTCATGAAGAATGATGTTGGACTGTGAGGTAGATGTTTTGTCAGAGTACCTTTATTTTGTGCTTAGCGCTTTACTAGGCATTAGAATCACCTGGAAGACTTCTTAAGACGCAGATAACTGGGCCATGCCCACAGTCTCTGATTTAGTAGATCTAGGGTGGAACCTAAGAATTTACATTTCTGACAAACTGCCAGGTGCTGCTGATGTTGCTGGTCCTAGGACCACACCTGAACTCCGTGCTCTAGCTAATGAAATCTGTCCAGAACAGTGGAGTTTTGATGGTACTAGAGGGTATATGACCGTAGCCACTCATCCTCCCAATGAGAGTTCCTGTAAAGGTACATCTAAAGGGAACAGTGGAAAAGAGAAAAGACCACTTTATTGTTTGGGCTTATACTCAAAACCCCAGGCAGAACGCTCTATGAATTTTCCTGGAAGAAGGTGGAGACTTTAAATATGTCTGCTTCCCTAAAGACCTGCAAAGTAAGGTTCTTGATACCTTCTCTTCAATCTCACATTTCTATTTTCTTGTCAGTCTCTACCTAAATTCCTCATAAACTGTCACTTTGTTTGTTCAAAAAACATTATTTCCAGACATTGTTCAGGTTATTTGGGGATTTATCAGTAGGCAAAAAGGACAAAAGTTCTTACTCTCCTGGACTTTACATTCTCGTATACTTGTAGCTTACATTTGTCGTATATTATAATTTAAATGTACATATCTCAAACTGAGTGTCTTGTCCTAAATGACCATCTTAATCCAGTTTTTCTTTTATTATCCTTGATATTCTTCTTTTCCTATATTTTCAGCTTGTACATTGTAATTATTTCTTTTTTCTTATTCTAATGTATCACTTTCTTATTACATTGTTTCTTTATTTTGCCCCCTCCCTTCCATATCTATAGTCGACCCTAGTGAAGACCCTTATTTTGCTAAGATGGGTCAGTCAGTTCTCTGCTTCCAGTCCTCCCCTTATGTTGGTTTTTCCTGTGTGCTTAAGCTTGAGACTATATGAGATAGTTGAAAGAGCACCAGACGGAGATAAAACCGCAGGGGCTTTAATTCTATACTTGCTACAACCTAGCTGAATGAACATGTCAAAATAAAATGTCTGTGCTTTCAGTTTTCGTATCTGTCAACTCTAGAATTTGACCCAAATTATGTAAAATCTTTTTTTTTAATAGCTTTTTAAGATCAGAAAATTTTTAAGAATAGTATGATGACTCTAGCCTTAACCTCGGTTTACCTTTTGTTAATTTTTGCCACATTCCCTCACCCTCATGTGTACGTATGCACACAGTTCTACTAATTTGGCTTTTTCGTTTGTTTGTGTATTTATTTATTTGCTGTAAATTTGAGAGTTACTCACAGCATTCTGATGCTTATGAAAGAGTTTTCAAGAAAAGGGTGTATCTTATGTAATCACAGTACAATTACCACACTGCGGAAACTTAACATTCATACAGTACTGTTGTTCCTTATGTAGTCCACTTTTATTTCTCAATTGTTCTTATACTGTACTTTATAACTTTTTAAAAAAATCCCATCCTAGGATCCCATAGAGGATCATTTGTTGCATTTGCTTGGCATGTCTCTTTAGTCTCCTTTAACCTAGAACAAAGTTTCCCTATTTTTCTTTTGTCTTTTGTGACATTGACACTAAGTATTCAGACTAGTTGCTTTGAAGAAGGTCCCTCAGTTTTGATATTTGTGATTGTTTCCTTCTGATCAGATTTAGGTTAAACATTTTTGGCATGAATATTATTTAGATGATATGACCTCGTTACATCTTATAAAGAGGAACATGATAATGGTTTAGTTCATTATTGATGATTTTAAATTTAATCGTAAGGTTAGGTTTGATTATAAGGTCATGTAAAAAAATTTTTTTTTTTTGGTAAAAAGTGATCTGTGAATAGGGGAGGATGTAGCTCAAGAGGTAGAGCATGTGCTTAGCATGCATGAGGTCCTGGGTTCAATCCCCAGTACCACCTCTAAAAAATAAATATATAAATAAGTAAACCTAATTAACTCCCCCCCAAAATAAATAAATAAATAAAAATTTTTAAAGATTAAAAAAAAAAAAAGTACTCTGTGGAATGACAACTTTGAGACTCTGAATCTCCTTTTTCTAGCAGTCTTTTACTCAGTGTTACTGGCATTTTGCCTGAATTGAATATTACTACAGTAGTGGTAAAATGTTAATTTTGAGGCCTCCTCTAGTCTTAAAAAGAAATTACTTGATTTTCAACATCCCCATACCATTTTCTTCATGTCACTCTTCTGCCCAAAAGCTCCAATGGCTCATTCATGTCTAGCTTGATTTCTCACTTCTTTTCTTTAAATGTTCTGTTCTTAAACCAAGTTTATCTATCTGTCTTTCTATATCTATTTATATAAAATTTGTTCCTTTGCATTTCATTGTCTAGTTAATATTTCATTGGTTCTGGCAGGAATACCTTTACACTTTCTATCAATTAATGCCCCTATCCTGTCTCTAAATAAAGTTCAGATCTTAGCTCTTGCAGATTGGCTTTCCTAATTAATTCTCAAATGCCTCACCAGTACAGACCTTGAGCACTTTAGCACATGGGGGTAGGGCTGCAAATACATATGTGGCATGCTGCTTTTCCCCTTGCAGTATGTGTATGGGATGTGACTAGTTGACCTTCGTACTTTTTCCCTGCCAAGTTCAGGAAGAATGCTTCTCAACATAGTACTCTAAGTACCCAGTTTTTTATATGTATATAATATATAATATATAATATATAATATATACACACGCACACACACAAACATACATTTGGATCAATAAAAATTGAAAAAGTCAAACTAGGACTCAGAGATAATTATAACAAAACCTAGGCTAAGAAAATTATCACAGTTAAGCACTACATACAGCACTAAGCTTCCTTGCAGGTAAAAGCAAAAAGGAAGCAGCTTGCTCAGTGTCATTATCATCTCTGTGAGTTGGGAGAACAGATTATGTTGACAGATGAGACAAAATTTTTTCTTACTGCTAAATTATAAGATGACTTAATTTGATAGTTCATAATTTTAAAATATTGAACTGTTAGATGAACTAAATGAAATTGCTGTTTTTAAAAGTCGTGAACAGTTGAACATTGGCAATTTCATATGATTCAGCCTAAAACATAATGGTAAATATCTTTAAACAGTGATGTTACAGAAGACTCTTAATACGACTCAGAAAAACACTTAATATGATTTATTCTTTATAAAAACTGATGGCATAATATTAGAGTGCAATTGAACTAAGACTTTTCTGTGAAGAGTAATGGTAGTTGTAGGTTTATGTTTTTCTCATTATTAAGATACAGTGTAAAACTCCAGAGGAATGAAAATTAGTATGACTTGGCGGATTTTTCTCACATGTCAATTAATTCAAATAAGCTTTTGTTGAAAGCTGAGTAACTGTTAATTTAAGGTTGTATCAAGTGGTTGAAATTTATTGTGAATTCATTAAAAGGCAACAATCCATGTGTTTTAGCTTCCAGAGGTGGCAGCAGATTGGCTGGGCAGTTGCACAATTAAATGACAAAGCCTGTGTTCCTGACTTAAGTTGAGAGCCGTTTTACCTTTTACATTTCATCATGGATGCTCTACTGTATAGATACATCATAGCTATACATACTGATACACCTTCTTCTCTGGAAGACAAGACTGTGTCCTCTGTTTCTCTTGTTTCTCTCAAGCATCCCAAATGTGTTTATTCATTTAGTGTATACGCTGATGGTAAAACAAAAACTAATAAGGAAGATCAGAGATAGATTCCTTCAGTCTCTTCCCTTAAAACTCTTACACTCTAATAGAGGAAATAAAATGAATGCAAATTTGCAAGAAGTGTTAGTATATTAAGTGCATAAGAGAAATGTTAATAAAGTACAAGTCTTTGAAAGGAGGACAAATTAAATGAACTTGGAAGAGCATAAAGGAAGACTTCATGGAAGTGGTGGCATTTAAACCAGACTGGAAGGCAGGGTGGGTATAATAGGATGGATTAGTAGTCAGGAAAGTAGTTATCAGGCAGACAATGGAATGTGAAGAATGAGATAAGAGTGGTCTAAAGGTGGAATTGACAAGCCCTAGTTTCTCATTAGATATAGGGAGATTCAGTAAGAAGGAAGAGTCAGAGATAACATTAAAGTTTCTATTGTGGGTAACTGTAAGGATTGTAACACCAAGTTGCAAAAAGAAATCGATTTTCAGAAAAGATAATGAGTTAGTCTTGACATATGTTCCCAAGAGGCTTTTACAAATATAGATCTGGAGCTCAGAAGATAAGTTCAGAAAGATTTTAAGGATGAAGAGAAAAGACATACCTGAACCTTTGAAGACGCCTACTTCTAACAAATGAAAGGGATTTACAGTTTAGCTTAGAGAATGAACACTTGCATTTATCCTCAACTCCCTCTTAAAAGCCATTAAAATGACTAGAGGACTAGGAAGGTGTAAAGGACAAGGATAAAAAGAATGAGAAAGAAATGAACAGCAGACAGGCAATATCAGCTTATTTTTAGAAGATGGAAAACTGAGAAAGCTAAGTACCTGTATCAGGGGAAGTTAATATAAAGCAAGCTGATAAGAACTTCAAAACCTGCAGGACCCAAGACTAGGGTACAAAGTAGGATTGAAAACTATAGAATTTTTTTTGAACTTTATATATATAAAGAGTAGTTAGACCCTAAATTCACCCCTGCCTGATCTCTACCATAAATGAAACTAGAGATTTCTTGTATGAAGAGATCGAAATCAGGGAGGCTCTGGACTTAGGGATATGAGGCACAATTGAAAGTGGATAGAAACTTGGAGGATTATTTTCTGGGAAAATTGATTAGCCTACAAGAAAAAGAAACTATAGATACTGATATGTGAGTTTCCCTCAACAAAATGGCCATTTCCTCACCCATCCCCCAATGGTGAATACTAATAACATGCCTACAGTTTCCAATGAGCATTTTAGTGCCCCACTAAATACTAATAGAGTGTACTGAGTTAGCGATATTTATCAAACTATAGGCATAAAAGCTATGTGCATTACATACATTACTAGTTTGAGTTTTTAAAATTTATTTTAAAAAGTAAAATATGAATATAAGGTAATTCAAGAAAATATCCCAGCATTAAAGGACGTAAGTTTCCAGACTGAAAGAAACCATCAAGATTCCAGCACAGTGGATGTAAACTGACCCACACCAAGGCACAACACCATGGAATTTCAGAACCCTTGGGATAAAGGAAAGATCTAATAACTTCCAAAGGAGGCAAATAAAAATCTTGAAAAAATTATCTGGAGTCAGAATGGCTTCAGATTTCTCAGGAACAACAGTGGAGGCTAGAAGCGGTGGCACAGTTCATTCAAAATTATGACCGAAAATTAATTCCAAGTTAGAATTTGCAGTTTTTAGCCGTATGAGGTCTCAAAAATCTACTTCTGTGCACTTTTTCTCAGTAATGTTTTAGAGGACTTACTCCATCAAAACTGAGTGTAAACTAGAATGGAAGACATGAAATACAGGGAACAGGTGAAAGGAAGATTAAGAGGGTCATCAGTCCAGATTGAATAGGACAGAAGGCTCTGGAGAGATTTTTTCAAGATTAAATTTACAGAATGTTTATATCTGTTTTGAGGGGAGATTTAGATAATTGAAGATTTTATTGTATTAGTAGTAATAAATACAAGTCGGTCTGCTTTTTAGGTAAGGGGTTAATTATGCAAGAAAGAAAGAATAGCTTTCAGCTAACATGAAATTCCTTAACTTAGACTTTTGTTTGGAATCTGGATTGTTTTACAAAAGTAGGTAAAATAATACTACTCTGCTGCATTTCTCCAGTTGCAGGAAATAGAAATATATTTTTTGGTAATGGCTTTGTTTCCTCCCCAGATTGTCTTTTCATTGGTTTTAGTGAAACAGCAGTTGAGCAAAAGCCCCTTAAGCTAAAAGAATTCCAAGGGAAATAGCAGATGGAACACCGAGCCTTCTGGGAGCGGTTTTCTAGCAGCAGTCCTTGAATTGTTAAATGAACATTTCTCATTTGGATTCTCTATAGCTCTATCACTTTGTACCATTTACTGCCATAAATCAGTTCCTCTTAACAAAAACTTCCAGGGAGATGTGCATTATTTTATATCTGTAACCTCGGTATCTATAATGATTAACCCAGGTTTGACTGGGCTTTTGTCAAACAGTAGCTCAGTTCTGTTGCATTTTTATTTGAAGGTCTGATAAACTGAGGAAAGTGTACATCTTGGGGCTACCTTTCAGTCAGTTTTTCTTGAGTTAATATCTATCAGGCATTAACTGGCTCAGAGAAATCGCAGGTTAGTTGGAATCATAGTCTTCTTAATGAATTTGTTGTTAAAAGAAAAGAGAAATACTGTAAAATTAAGACCAAGTTTACTATCACAGTGTGCCTGCTTTCACTTGTATCAAAATCTCTGGGGCAGAAATTGTTTTGTGTGTGTGCCTGTCTGTCTGTCTGTGTATCTTGCTAGTGTGCTTTTTTTCCCCTTCCTGTCTCTTAAAATTCAAACTATAAATTTAATGGCAAATTTCTGGAAAACTATATAAGAATATGTCAAGACTCTTAAATAGTCAAAGCTATGGGATGAGATTTATGTACAAGGATGTTTATTGCAGTTATAAAAATAAGGCGTTACTATATGTTCAGTATTAGTTGAAAGAAATAAAAGGTGGCACATCCACAATGGATATTATGGACCAATAGCGATTATAGACTTGTCACAGTATAATATTAAGTAGGCTGTTAAGTGCGCATATACATACGTGTATATGAAACATACAGATGAACATCTTAATATGTCTTTAACATCAAAATGTATACTGTGACTTAGCTTAATTGGTGTTACTCTTTTAAGTCCATTTCTGGTTTTGCTTTTGTAATCAGATAAAAATTTTTTAAAAAATAAATTAAACTGCAGTCATATTTTTTTGCCTCAAATTCAGTTGCTGTCTTTGTGCCTCGAATCAAAAGAAATTTTTTGAGCTACAAAAAAATGTAGAGGTCCAGCACCACTGCAGCCCATTCCCCCCTCCAACACACACAGACATTACCAATGTTAAAAGTTTCCTTACAATATACAGAATGTTTTGTCATAAAGTGTTTTGTTAACCTCTTCAATTGATGGGCAGCTCGCTGCCTCATAAGGCTAACCCATTCCACTGCTCAAGAGCTTTTATTATTAGAAAGATCTTTCTCATATTAAGTTAAAATCTGTTTCACTGTGAGTTCCATTCAGGGATCCATGTTTTGCCCTTTGGAAATATGGAGACTTCTGCATGAATGAGAACTAAAAATGCTTGTATTTATCAGGCTAAAGATGGCAAGTTTCTGTATATTTCTTTCTTGATACCAGTCTGGTTTGCTTCATTGGAGATGATTCCATGGTTTTCTAGCCTGAACAGTACATTCAAGATGTGGGTAAACCAGTGCAGAGTACCATTCCCTAATTTGGTCATTATACCTTCCTCAGTGCAAGGTAATACTGTATTGTTTTCTGGTAGCCCTGTCAATATAGCTTGAAATTTTGCTGTAGATCTCTCTCTCTCTCTCTCTTTTTTTTTAACATGAACTAAGATAATTATTTTCTCCCTTATATTGGTATGATTAGCTTTTCTGACTTTTATTACATTTTATCTTTATCCTTATTAAATTTTATTTTGTTAGATTTAACATATTCTTCTAATTTATTGAAATGTTTTGAATTCTTGAGTTTTTCATTTAATGTATTAGCTATTATAGCTTCGTGTCATTCACAGACTTAATAGGTATACCTTGTATATACCCAAGCTAGTCAAACATTAAAGACATCTAACCATGTATTCTGAACCAGTTCATATTTATCTATCTTTTCTTAACTCTTTGCCTTAATAGCTGTGTGACTTTGGACAAGTTACTTAATTTCTCTCCCTCAGCTTCATCATCCATAAAAGAGGAATTAATAATAGTATCATCTCAAAGGGTTGTTATGGGGGTTAGTATAGTGAAGCCCTTAGAATTATACCTGACACAGAATACAAGGTAGCAGGTATAAAGTCACTGTGGGACAGTAGGGCTAGCAGTTGGGGAAAAAAGATAGACGTGAAACAAAGGAGAACAAGGGCAAACTAGAACTCAGTGAGGACAAATGGTCCCACACCTGTGCCTCACTGCCTCCAGCTTTGATAAGCAGGTAGCTGGCAGAAGTAGCTGGCACTTTATGCCATGGGGCTATACATATCCGGCCTGAGAATTGGAGAAACTGATAAGGACGTCCAATAGGAGCTGCAGACATTGAAGTTCTGGCAGCTGCCCCACACCTCCCAGTTGAGCGAGGTTATCACTGACAACATGCGTAACTTGAGCAGCACATAGCAACCCTGCACTGCCCCTCAAAGAATAATAGTTCCTGCTTTACTTCACCCTCCACATCATATGCATATTTTTTGTGGCTAACCCTAATCGAGAATCATACAGAGAAAGTAATTCTGACAAATATAATTCCAGCTTAGCTATGCCAACAAAGGATGCAATCAACACAGGAGACAGGAGCTTCCAGATAATGAAATATATTATAACCTAGTTTATATCATATAGTATATAATGTTTGTATATTAAAGAGATCATTTAAAAAACTATTATAAAGCTGTACTAATTAAAAGGGTTTATTAGGGTAAAAGAGTAAATGAAACAATGAAACAGGACAGAGTTCAGAAATAGGCCCACTTATATGTGGAAATGTCATCTTTGAAAAAAGGTAATTCAGATCATTGAGGAAAAGTTAAATAATTAAATGAAGCTAGAAAAAATATCCATTAAAAAAAAGAATAAAACTGGATCCCTATAAATACTAAAATTGATCTTATATAGAACATAGCTTTAAATATAAAAAATGAAATAAAATCTGAAAAAAATAGAAGTTGTTTTCTCCCAGCTCTGTGGGTGAAGATGGCATGACACAAAACCCAGAAACCATAGAAGAAAAGATTTAAATTTTTAACTACATAAAAATGGGCATCTGTAAGAGAAAAAAAAAAGAACATTAAACAAATTAGAAGACAGATGACACACTGGGAAAACATTTGCAATACATTTGATGGGTAGATTTTCTTAAAATGTGAAAATTTTCAGGAAAAGGTATTAAGTTAAAGTAAGTAAAGGCAGTTCACTGAAAAATACAGATAAAATACAGATGGAAAATGCCATAAATACATGAAAAATAAATATTTGACCCACTCATAAAGAAAGAAATGAAATGAAAATTAGTAATCAAATACCATGTTTTACTGTCCAGTTACTTAAGAGTTTAAAAGTTTGCATTCTGGTATGATCAAGAGTGTCTAGTCACTTGCAAACACTGGAAGTGAGAGTGTATATTGTTTGATGTGGGTGGTGAAATCTTTGGAAAAGAAACTGTTGAAATATTAAGAGCATATTAATTTTGCTCCAGTAGTCCTGCTTCTAGGACTATACTCTACAGGTGTACTTCCCCATGTGGGAAAGTTTGCTCCTTACTTCCACAGTGTTTATATTCTTTGCTCTTATACTGAATAATTAAGCGCTGCGTGTTCCTTTTTAGTCACCTCTCCTGCTAGACTGCTTCTCCCCTGCATTTGGTCCATACCTGCCCACCATACATCTTCACTTGTCTTTACTCTTGCTTTCTCTTCTGCTTGGAATTTATCATTTCTTTTTTCATCCCTAACAAAATCCTTTTACTTTTTCAAGGCCTGGCTCAAATATCACTGTCTCTATGAATCTTCTCTAACACTAAGACAGAATTAATCCATCCTTAGGTATACTTAAAATACTTCTCTTGTTCTCATTGTCTACATGAAATATTAATGTCCTCAGTGCTGGATTTCATGTTTGGGGTAGAGTATATGTGCAAATGTTTGTTGCAGTGTACAGAATTAACAGCATAGGACTTACATTAAAATTAGTTGTATAAAACATTTATCTTCTGTCTTGTGTAGATCCTCAGAAATCAAGAGTAATGTGTTGTTTTTCATATAGATTGTTTTGATTATAAAAATAGTATGAGGCTATAGCAAAATGAATTAAGTAGTATGGAATAGAAAAAATGAAAAGTTAAAGTTTCTCTGTATCCCATCTCTAGTTTCACTTCCCGAAGATAACTACAGTTGACCCTTGACCAACACAGGTTTGGACTGTGCAGATCCTCTTACACACAGATTATTTTCAATAAATATATTAGGAAGTTTTTGTAGGTTTGTGACAATTGGAAAAAACTTGCAGATGAACCACATGGCCTAGAAATATTGAAAAAAATTAAGGAAAAAATCAGGTACATATGAATTCATAAAATATATGTACATAGTAGTCTATTTTATCATTTACTACCATAAAATATACACCTATTACTAAAAATTAAAATTTGTCAAAACTTACATACCTGCAGACTGTACATGGCACCATTCACAGTCAAGAGAAATAGAAACAAATGTAAAGATGCAGTATTGAATTATAGCTGCAGCACATCCTTTCTACTGTAGTAATTTTGTAGCCACCTCCTGTTGCTGTTGCAGTGAGCTCGTGTTGTGAGTATCTGCTTAAAATGCCAAGTGATGCTAATCATCTCCATCTGAGCGGTTTGTCTCTCCAGTAAACTGTATATCAAGCAAAAAGTGATCTCTCGCAGTCCTTGCATATTTTTCAGCATGTTTAGTGCGATAACATAAAGCTTGACTAACACCATAGGACCCCATACAGAGTGCCACTGGTGATGTTGGACACGCTCCCAAGTAGCAGAGAAAAGTCATGACATTACAAGAAAAAGTTGAATTCCTTGATATGTGTGTAGATTGAGGTCTGCTGCTGGGATTTCTCCCCATTGCACAGTAAATGGATCCAATATAAGGATGATTTTTTAAAAAAAGAATCAAAAGGAAATTCATGAAGCTTTCACTGTAGCTACATCAGCAGGCACAAGGACCTTGCACTTTTTGCAAAATACCTTTTTGTCTTGTATTGAAAGTGCAGCTTTTGTATCCGTGTAGAGTTGCTGTAAAAGAGGCATACCTATAGACTTACATGATTTGAGAAAAAGCAAAGTCAATTTTTTGACAACTGAAAGCAAAAGGAAGGTAAAGGACCTAAAGCTGGAGAATTTAATGCCAGTAAAGGATGGTTTGATAATTTTAGAAAGAGATTTGGTTTGAAAAATGTCAAGATAACACAACAGGAGAAGCAGCTTCTGCCAACCAAGAGACAGCAGACGAGTTCCCAGACACTATTAAGAAAATCATTGAAGGGAAAGAGTATCTGCCTGAACAGGTTTTTAATGCAGATGAAAGTGCCCTATTCTGTGAAAAAGTGCCACAGAGGACATTTGGTATTAAGGAAGAGAAGTAAGTACCAGAATTTAAAGCATTAAGATATAGGCTAACTCGACTGTTTTGTGCAAATGCAGTTAGGTTGTGATCAGGACTGCCCTTATCTGTAAAACTGCTAACCCTTGAGACTTGAAGAGGAAAGGTAAACACGTGCAAAACATCTTTTGGTTGTACAATAACCAAAAGGCCTGGAGGAGAATTCTTTTCCTAGAGTGTTCCGTTGATGCTTTGTCCCTGAAGTCGGGATGTACCTTGCCAATAAGGACTGCCTTTTAAAGTTCTCGTTACTGGACAATGCTGCCCCTGGCCACCTAGAACACCGGTTTAACACCGGAGGTATCAGAGTGGTCTGCCTGCACCTAAACACGTCTCTAGTTCAGCCTCTAGATCAGGGGTCATAAGGACCTTTAAGGCTCATTATACATGGTACTCTACGGAAAGGATGGTCAGTGCTGTGGAAGAGAACCCAACAGAGAGAACATCATGAAAGTCTAGAAGTCGTACACGATTGAAGATGCCATCATTGTTAAAGAAAAAGCCATGAAAGCCATCAAGCCTGAAACAATAAATTCCTGCAGGAGAAAACAGTGTCTGGATGTTGTGCGTGACTTCACAGGATTTATGACAGAGCCAGTTAAGGAAATCATGAAACAGATTGTGGATATGGCAAAAAGGAGGGGGATGAAGGATTTCAAGATATACCTCTTGGAGAAATTCAAAAGCTATTAGATGCCTCACCGGAGGAATTAGCAGAAGACGAGTGCTTCCAAACCAGTGGCAGATAATGAGGAGGAAGACAGAAGAAGCTAGCTGTGCCAGAAAACAAACTGACCTTACACAGTCTTGAAGAAAGGTTCCAGTTGTTCAAGACTGCTTTTGACTTCTTTTACGACACGGACCTTCTAAGATAAGGACACTGAAAGTAAAGCAAACAGCGGAAGAAGGATTAGTACCACATAGAAACATTTTTAGAGAAATGAAAAAGCAGAAAAGTCAGAAGTCATGATGTATTTCTGTAAAGCTACGCTGAGCGTGCCTGCCTCTCCTGCCCCCGCTTCCACCTCTGCCACCTCTGAGACAGCGAGACCAGCCCCGCCTCTTTCTCTTCCTCCTCAGTCCGCTCAGTGTGAAGTCAGTGAGGTGGAGACCTTTATGATGATCCACTTCCACTTAATGAATAGATCATCGTGCTATACAGTTTAATAACTGTGTCTGTTGTGCGTGTGTGCGTGTTCTTGTGAAAATCTAATAACTGTATGGCAAGAACTGTACCGTACGTGACGTTTTGTGTCATCATCATTGACATATTCATTGTGTAGAAAGAACATTGTGTGCAAGATTTGTACCGAAGTGGATACCCTATCCTTACATCGGCATAAGATGAGTAATGTTTAAAATAAAATTAATAATGTGTTAGTCTTCTTACTATTTTATAACTTGCTCTCAAAGAATTACTGTGCAGTATGCACACCCCTCTCTCATTATTGGAGAAACTGGGTATCAGCCTATCACCACAGATAGTGGTTTTTAGAAATATGTAGCAATGTTTCTAATTCTGTATTACAAATATGATTGTAAAACTCTATGCCATGAATATTTCCCAATTTATTTATTTGTGTATAGGCTAGGCTACTGTGAGGCAATCATATCAAGCACACTAGGCTACCATTAAGCAGTCATATTGCTGCTGCTTTGTTATCAGTGCATGAATCTTTATACCTGTAAATAAATATGAATTTCTTTTTCACATTATCTTTCCAATTTTGATGTCTAGTGTCAGTAACACATACGACATGTGCACTATTTCGTATCATATACAATACTGATGTAGGTACAGACAGCAAATTCATCTTATAAACAGATGACATAAACTTATGGTATTGATAAATATGGTACTGTACATGTATATTTTCTTCCCTTATGGTTTTCTTGATAACACTTTATTTTCCCTGTTTTACTTTAATGTAAGAATACAGTATATAATACATGTAATATACAAAATATGTTAATCAGCGATGTTATCTGTAAGGCTTTCAGTCAACATTAGGCTATTAGTAGTTAAGTTCTGGGGGAGTCAAAAGTTACACACACATTTCTGTCTGCACATGGAGACAGGGCCCCTAACCCCCACGTTGTTCAAGGGTCAATTAATTGTATTATTAAACAGTTCTTGATGTATCCTTTTAGAAATTTTCTGGGCATATACAAACATACAAATTTATAATGTGTATCCTTTAGTAGCCTTTTATTTTTTCCCCACATGTACGATCACATATACCTGCTATTCTGAAACTTGCATGTTTTTGTCTTACTCTTTGTCTAGAAAAAGTTTACATGTAGACATATATGAATCCAGCAAGGAATATATCCTGATTGATTTAATCAGTACCCTGTTGTAGGTGTATAAGTTGGTTCTAGTTTTTTGCTGTTATAAACAGTGTGGCAGTGAATTCCCTTTTACATATATCTCTGCTCCCTATGTGAATATAAATATTGATTAGATTTCTAGAAGTAAAATGGCTGGGTCAAAGGGCATAAGCATTTGAATTGTGATAACTTTAATTAAACAAAATAAGCCTAGGGAGCTAACTCTATACAAAACTTCTCACAGATAGAAAGCTGTGGAAATTTGGGGAAAATATATGTGTTTCAGAAAATTAACTAACTGTAAATGTTCAAATCAAGAGAGTATTTGAGAAGTAAAGAAACATTTAGATAATACTTGAAGTAAGGTTTGAATGAGCAGAATTTTTTTTAAAGTCTATTTTAAATTATTTTGAATTTTAAGTGATTTGGAATAAACTCAGAATAAATCACTTTTTTTTCTATAGTTTAAGAACACAGATTAAAAGTCAATCGGAGGTTCTTAGGAAATAAATGAGAATAAAAATTTAGCATTTGGAAAAAAGAAAAGTCAACATTTGCTCACCCCTTTAAACTATTATAATTTCCTGGGATTCTTAATTCTACCTCTTTGCTCTTTATTATAGATCTGAGCTTTATTTCTTTATTGAGAAAATAGTGATCAAAATATAGTGATGATACAATGTAAAATATGAAATAATTCATCCAACATATGCTTATTGTTATAAAGTACAGGTACTTTTTTTTAAAGACCATCAGCTCACATCCCCCAGAGACCAGAGGAAAGGCTATAGTTTATTTAGTTAAAAAAAAAAAAAGGCCAGCTATGTATCTTTAACAGAAGGGTACAAAACATTACAACAAAACATAATCTAAGTTTAGACTTAGAGAAAAGTTTCAAATCTCTAGCCAACTAATTGTCACCTGGGAATGAGACACTGAGTATGGGAGTGAGGAACAGGTGAGGGGCAGGAGGGGCTGTTTCCCGTAAAGGCCCATCTTCAGCTGTTAGAGCCATGCTCATTTAACGGTAAGGGAAGAATTCAAAGAGCTTGAGGCTTTGTTTTTTTCTTTCTTTCTTCATTAAACTGAGGTGCTGTGAAAGGTGACAAGAGGGTGACTGCACCTGTGGGACCGCTTACAGACAAGGCTCCTCAAACCCACACTACAGTCATATGTGCCGGGGATACACCTGTAAATGTAGTAGAGAGTAATCCTGACAGCCAGAAACTTACACATTGCATTCACGCTCTCCCTCGTTTATAATTGCTATATTTTTTGAACCCTTGCCTGTGAAAATATGCCCTACATGTGTGTATCATCTGTACTCCATTATTCTCTCCACTTGGCCTGCTTTATTTTCCGTCATAGCACTGTCACCACCTGACATATATGCTTATTTTTTATCTGTCTCCGCCAGTAGAATGTGAGCTTCATAACTGCAAGGACTTTTCCTTTTAACTCTTCTCACCTCCCTAGCACACAAGTGAGGTACTCAATAAATGTGTTGAATAAATCTTTAGCCTTTGTTATGTAAGAAAAAAACAGTTGGCCATTTGCATCTGTACCCTGCTCTTACGTAGTATTTTTTCAGCTTTATTGAGATATAATTGACATATATCATTGTGTAAGTTTAAGGTGTACAAGGGGATGACTCGATACACCTGTATATTGTAATGTGATTACCACCATAATGCTAGCTAACACCTCCATCGCGTCCCATCGTTACCATTTCTTTTTTGTTGTGAGAACGTTTAAAGATCTACTCTCTTGGCAACTTTCCAAGTATATAATACAGCATTTGTTAACTGTTATTGCAGTGCTCTACATTAGATTCCCAGAATTTGTCTTCTCACTGAAATTTGTACCTCTTGACTAACACCTGCCCAATCCCCCCCACCCCACCCTTCAGTCCCTGGTAATCACCATTCTACTCTTGTTTCTACACAAGTTCAGCTTTTTTAGATTCCTCATATGGATATCATAACAATATTTGTCTTTGACTTATCTCACTTAATCGTAATGCACTCAAGTTCCATCTATGTTGTTGCAAATGGCAGCTTTCCTTTTCTCATAGCTGAATGACTAGTGTGTATATATAGATATCTAAGTTGGTTCTAGTTTTTTGCTGTTATAAACAGTGTGGCATATATATACACACGCATACGCAAACATAACACATCTTCTTTATCCATTCATCTGTTGAGGGACACTTGGGTTGTTTGCTTATCTTGGCTACTGTGAAGCTTGGCTTATGCTGCAGTAAACATGGGAGTGCAAGTATCTCTTTGATATCTTGTTTTCATTTCTTTTGGATATATACCCAAAAGTGGGATTGCTGGATCATACATTCGTTCTAGTTTTAGTTCTTTGAGGAACCGCCATACTGTGGCTGTGCCAATACACATTCCCACCGACAGTATACAGGGTTTCCTTTTCTCCACATCTTCACCAACACTTGCCTCTTGTCTTTTTGATAATACTTGTTCTAACAGGTGTGAGGTGGTATCTCATTGTGGTTTTGATTTGCATTTCCCTGATGATTAGCGATGTTGGGCATCTTCACATGTACCGGTGGTTGGCCATTTGTATGTCTTTTTGGAAAAATGTCTATTCGGTTCCTCTGCCTATTTTTTTATTGGATTATTTGATTTTTAGCTATTGAGTTGTACTAGTTCTTTATATATTTTTATTTTCTCCTGTAGGTTGCCTTTTCATCTTTTGGATGATTTCTCTTTGCTGTGCAGAAGCTTTTTAGTTTGATCTAGTTCCACTTATTTATTTTTGCCTTCATTGCTTTTGCTTTTGGTGTCATATCCAAAAAGTCATTACCAAGACCCATGTCAAGGAACTCTTTCTCTGTTTTCTTTTAGGAGTTTTACAGTTTCAGGTCTTAAGCAGTAGTTTTTAATTGTATCACTTTATAATTTCTAGGTGTATGTTAGGACATTCCTGATTATCTTATATGAAATTTCCAATTGCCCCCTTAGTCCCTCATTTTCCCTTAGTTTAATTTTCTCCATAGCACCTCTCCTCTGACATATTGTAGGATTTCCTCAGGCATCATTCCCCCAACCTAGAATATAGACTCCAGGCAGGCAGCGATTTTATGTGAGTTGTTGTATCCCCAGCATCAGTGGTGGGGCCGCACATTCTTGTTTCAGTATTATTTGTGGAATAAAAGATTGAATCATTTGATTCCAAGAGACAGAGTTGACTTAAAGCAGCAATTTTTTAAGATCTTACAAAAATTGAAGTAGGAAGAAGAGAATAATAGACTTATTTCCTGCTTGAGGCTCAGGGCTTGAACTCAGAATTCAGTTAGTGCTAGAATATAGCTAAAAATGAGTGAGCCAAGGAATTGATAAAGCAAGAGGAAATGGCCCAAGTCAATCTGTGAAAAGTGGGGGAGTCGGGGCAGTTGATCTGTTTTCAGTAGAGAGTTGAAGGTTCAGATGCCCACGTGAAGGAGTGAAGCCGAAACAGCACAGACTGACCGGTGTTAGGAGTCACACAGAGTTGATAAACCTAGCGCAGCGGTTCTTAAACTTGGGCATGCACCAGAATCGCCTGGAAAGCTTCTCAAAACACGATTGCTGGGCTCCGTTGCCGCAGTTTCTGATTAGTTGGTCTAGAGTGGGTTCTGAGAATCTGCATTTTTAACAAGTTTGAAGGTGATACTGATGCTGCTGGTCTGGAGGATTGCACTTTGAGAATCACTGACACCTGTGACTCAGTAGACCACTTACAGAAGCAGTCAGGGAGCAAGGAATTCCTATACTGAAAAGGAGCAGCTAGTGTACCATGAGATCAGGTAGGCAAATGATTGCTTAACTGCTGTATTCATGTAGTCCAGTGTCCTGAAATGGTAACAATGAAGGACCATTATTAGGTCTTAACCCAACAGGTTAGGACTTAACCACAGTGTCAGTGCAATCCAGATAATAGACACTAGGGGACACACACACACTGAGTGAGTTCTACTTGCACTATTTAAATAAGCATTTTTTTCAGTTTCCAAACTTCTGTACTTGAAATATCCTTGCCAGTTTTCTTTTGCTACAGTAGAGGGAGCTAAAACTCAAATTGTAGTTATGTAGCAATAAAACATAATAAGATTATTTTCCTTTTCTATCAGTCTTTTTTTCTTAACTTTAAAAATTGGCTTTATTGAAGTATTCTAAGTGTACAGTTCATTGTATTTTGACAAATATGTAAGCCTGGGTAACTAATGCCATAGGTAAGATGGAACATTTCCATCCTAGTCTTGCAATGAGTTCCACCCCAACCCTGAACACATAGCTGCTTTCTGGCACTATAGGTTGCCTGTTTTAGAATTTCATAGAATTGGAATCATGCATTAAATACTTATTTTTGCCTGGCATTCTTTTCAGCATATTTTTTTAGCTCAGTCAGTGTTGTTGCATGTATCAGTAGTTCATTCCTCTCTCTCGGTAAGTATTCTATTGTATAGCGATGTCACATTTTGTTTATTCACTTCACATTTTGTTTATTCACTTTTTGGTGATCCATTAGTCATACGGTTTTGAAAGGAAAAAAGAAATTATGTCTACCATTTGGCTACACATAAGTGGCTTGCTCTTAATTTTTCCTGTCTAGGAATTTTTTAATTCTTCCCTTTAAAGTATCTAATGTCATCTAATTTGCTACTAAATAAAATTCTAAATGTTTTAAATCTTGGTGCTTCTTAAAGCAAAGATGGCAAAGAAAGAACTGTAGGAGCTAAAATCTGTGGCAACAGTTTTCCTCTCCAAACTCAGGTAAAATTGTTGCATGAAGTTTATTGTTCTAAGTTTGTCCTGGTTTAAAAAAAAATTCCAGTGAGACTTCTATTTCTCCGTTTGCAAGCAATTTTACTAAGCATATTTTTCTCGATATTAGCTGGGTTTGCTAGTTAGCTGCTTTTTCTAGGGGGAATATTTTAGTATTATGAAGAAGCTAGTAATACATGAATAGAGTAATAGATTTGTGATAAAGAAACATACCAAAATGTTAATTGTAGTGTCTAGGAAGTAAGTATATATGGGTTTCACTATAAACTCTTTTAAAGTTTCTGTAGGTTTGAAAGTTTCATAATAAAATATTGAGGAGTAGAGGAAGGAGGGGAAGAAGCTAGTAAACTGTTGTCTGGGAGACTGATGTTATCACATCCTCCAGTAGTTCCGGTCCTTCTTTTCATAGCTACTGTTATCTTCCTTTGCCTGTAAAGTTATTCTCAGTGTAAGCAAATGAATGTATAGTTAGCCAGCTATCAGACCATTAAAGCTAATTCCCTAGTGAACAAGGTTTTGAAGTAAGTTCAAAGGCAGTTCTGGTAATGGTTTTGTCAACAAAGCATCAAGAATAGTATGACTCAGGTTTGTCATCAAAAGTATCTGAGTAATAAAGTTGTGAGAGAGGAAGAATCAATGAGATAGATGGTCGAGGTCAGGATTCTTTGACAGGAAAAAATAGTTCAAGAGGGAAGACTCAAAAACAAAGCCACTATTCTCTTCCATTTATCTTTTATGTTTTATATTTTTTCTTGTCTGTAACTGTATCCTAAAGTTAACTTTCTACCATTAGAGAAAGTGTTTTTTCAGCTGGATGAGAAAAGTAGCGCTGAATCTCCTGTTATCTGCTATTCTCTGCTCACTTACCCCTGAGGCTGTTTTACAAACTTAAGTCAAGTCAATAAGTATTTATTAAGTAGCTGCTCTCTTCTCAGGATTGTGCTATTTGAAAATTAAAGTGTATGAAACATGTTCTCTGCTCACAAGGAGCATGTAGTCTAGTTAAGAAATCTCTTCTGGTCATGGGCAAATTCAGTAGAAGTGCAAAGTATACATAGTCAGGTGCTAAATAGAATATAAATGTTTTGGAAATTCAGAGAAGAGAACTTTGGTGTGAGCTAGAGTGGTCATGAAAAAAGATCGAAATGATATTAAATGATATATAAGATATTAATAGGCGATGGGAAGCAGAAAGTCATTTCATGAAAAGAGGTATCCCGCTTGAGATAATAAATTCTACCTTTCTTTAAAAAGACAGTAAGGAAACTAGCCTGACTAAAGAATATTCACTAGAAATAATGGAAGATAGGCGTCTAGAATCAAAATCAGGACAGCAACTATATGGATGAACGTTGAGGACATTATGTGACGTGAGGTAAGCCAATCACAAAAAGACAAATACTGTTATGATTCCATTTATATGAAGTATTTATAATCATATTCATACAAAAAGGAAGTTGAAGGTGGTTTACCAGAGGCTGGGGGGAGACAAAAAGGAAGTTGTTGTTTAAAGGGTATAGAGTTTCAGTTTTGCAAGATGAAGAAGTTTTGGAGATACGTTTCACAGCAATGTGAATATACTTACCTACTGAATTTAAAAACGGTTAAGATGGTAAATTTTATGTTACATGTTTTTACCACAATGAAACTTAGAGGAGCAATGGTGTGCTACAAAGGGAATCATAAGATAAAATGCCAAAGCATCTGTACTTTAACTCCAACCCCTATAGCTTGCCCTGGAATGTAATGAAGGGAAAACAGATATGACTGAGAGGAAACTGGAGCCCCAAAGGGACAGAAGTAACTTGTTTTAAATGATTGCCAGGATCCAAAGAAATTACATATCAAGATACTACTACAAATGTGATTTTATAATCAATATTAATGTTCTTTCAGGAATGATGGAGAGAAACAGAACAGATTTATATAACTTTAAAGAAGGGAAAAGTTGGATTGAGAAAAATAAAAATAGATTAATTTAATGTCCATTTTCATGAAATTCTAGAAAGTCGTGGTATGAAGCCTTTCTTAGGGATCAGTGATCAGGAAGAGCAGAGAGGGTGCCTAAGAACAAGTTCTTGCTGGACAGCATCGCACGTTCTTTTTGAGCTGGGTTACTGTTAGAGGGTAAGGGATTCCATAAACATAGTTAATGGTGTTCAGCAAATCATTTGACAACGTATTTTAAGATGGAAGAGCAGGGCTTTTGTTTCCTGCAAGGTGGGATATCAGGGATCAGATTTACCCTTCCCTCTGAAACAAACAGATAAACTGTGTATGAAACAATGGTTTTCAAAACACTGGACAAGAGGCAGTGAAGGACTGTAGTGTCTGAGAGATGGGACACGGCACAAACCGGGTAGGGCCCTGCTTTTGCCCCAGCTTGCTGTCTTGATAGAGTTTCCAGTCTACTGCACGGGGAGGGGGACCTGAGGCACAGTCTAGCAGATCCCTTGAGGAGATGGAGCTGTGAGTTCAAGGAAGCCAAGATAGCTAGTGTTCATAGGAGAGTAGCAGAGAAGGGAGAGCTGTACAGAGAGAACCCAGGAGAGCCCCCTGGAGCATTCAGCAGAATGAAGAAACTGCCTGAGTTAAAGGAAAGAATCACCTGTGAGGGATTAAAGGGTTCAATTTATCATGATCGCACAGGACCAGGAGCAGTACCTGGTTTCAGTTGCCTGACTGAGAAAACTCCTAACTCACAGGACTCTGAGTGGAGTACTGAGGACAGTCCTGCCTGTAGTGGGGGATAATCTACAGGCTTTGGGTCTGCACAGCAAACTGTGAAAGCAAGACCTGAGAGGATCGAACTGTTTCCCAGTAACTATATTCCTGAGCAAAACTCAGGATTTATAGTAATAAAAACATATCCAGCAACCAACAAGGTAAAATCCACAATGCCTGTCATCCACTCAAAGGTATCATGTATGCAAAGAAGCAGAAAAACATGACCTATCATGAGAATGATCAATTGAAACTACAAACTTACATACATGTTAGAATTAGCAAACAACAATTATTATGACTATATTCTATATATTCAAAAAGTTAAGTAGAGACATGGAAGATATTAAACCCAAATCAAACTTCTAGAAGTTAAAACTGCAGTGTCTGAATTGGAAAAGTATGCCATATAAGATTAAGAGCAGATTAGACATTGCAGAAAAAAAGATGAGTGAAGTTAAAGGCATAACAGTAGAAATCGAAATGAGCAAAGAAAAGAATCATAAGAATGAAAAGAGCGTCAGTGAGCTGTGTAACAACTGCACATGTATGTATATATATGGAGTCTCTCTGAAGGGAAGGACGGAGGGATGAAGGAAAAAAAAACTGGCCACAATCTTTCCAAACTTGATGTAAACACTACACCCACATATGAGGAAGCTGAACAAACTTCAAGAAACATGAAGAAGACCTCAACCAAGGCACTTTGTAATCAAAGTGCTCAAAAATAGTGATAAAGACAAAAATTTTAGAAGCAACCAGAGGAGAAAGACAAGTTAGACAAAAGGAGCAAATGTAAGAATGACAGCAGAGAGCTCACTGAAAATAAGACTAAAATCCCTCATGAACATAGCTATAAAATAGCTTAAAAAGATGCTAGTAAATCAAATCTAACAACATATTAAATAGATAATACATCATGACCCAAGTGGGTTTATTCCAGGTATGGAGGCTTGACTTAACAACTGAAAATCAGTCAATGAACTGTAAGAGAAAAACCTTATTATCACCTCAGTAGACAGAGAAAAATCATTTGAGAGAATCCAACATCCATTTCTGATAAAACTCTTAGCAAACAAAAAATAGAAAGGAACTTTCTTAACCTGCTAAAGGACATATATGAAGAAACCTGTAGCTGGCATTGTCCTGAAAAGCTAAGATCCTGCTAAATGCCTCTTAAGATCAGGAATGAGACAAGAATATCTATTCACTTCTATCTAGCCTTGTACTGGAGGTTCTCACCAGCACAGTCAGACAAGAAGAAGAAATAAAAGACATCCAGTCTGAAAAGGAAGAAATTAAACTACCTCTTTTTTTTTTTTAAGAGGCTATTGATTGTACTGTATAATAATCCTGTGGAGTTTCTCAAGAAGTTCCTAGAACTAATAAGTGAATTTAGCAGGGTTGCAAGTAGAAGATCAATATGTTAAAGTCAGTTGTATATACTAACAGTGAAGGAGCAGAAATTAAAACAAAAATGCCACTTATAATAAAAGCACAAAGATATGAAATATTTGGGGATAAATCTTGCCAAAACTCATATAAGACCTGTACACTGAAAACTAAATATTGCTGAGAGAAATTAAAGACCTAAATAAATGGAGAGCGAGTCATCTTGTGTGTGGTTCTGAAAACTCAGCATTACACTGTTAATTCTCCCTCAGTTGATCTATACTTATACAATCCCAGTAAAATCCCTGGAGGCCTTTTTTGGTGGAAATTAATAAACTCTGAAGTTCATATGGAAATGCAAAGAACCTAGAATAACCGAAACAAGTTTGAAAAAGAACAAAGTTGAAAACCTAATACTACCTGATTTCAAGATTTGTTATAAAGCTGTCATAATCAAAGCAAGGTGGTATTGGTGTAATAGATAATAGTAACTGGTAGACAAATAGCATCAATGAAACAGAAGAGAATCTGAGGGGGAACCCCATATACGTATATGTGTGTATATAGGCAAGCTGATTTTTGACAAAGGTACAAAGGCAGTGCAATGAGAAAAGGTAGGCTTTTCAACAAAAACTGCTAGAATCATTGGATTTCTATGTCCATATACAAAAATCAACTCAAAGTGGATTATAGACCTAAATTTAAAACCTAAATATATATAACTTTTAGTAGAAAACATAGGAGAAAATCTGTGGCCTTGGGCTAGGCAAAGATTTCTCAGGTATTATACCAAAAGCATAATCCATAAAAGAACAAATTGATCAATTGGTCTAAAAATCAAAAACATCTCTCTTTGAAAGACATTTGAAAGAGAATGAGAGAAAATGTAATGAAATGATAAAAAGACAAGTCACACACTGAAATAGAATCTTTTAAAAGTATATATTTGCTAAAGGGCTTGTATCTAGATTATGTAATACATTCTAAAAACTCAACAATAAGGTAATGTGCAGCCAGTTTAAAACTAGGCAAAAGAGTTAACAGACACGTCACTTTAAAGAAGGTGTAAGGATGACAAATAAGCTCGTAGCAAACAAAAAATAGAAAGGAACTTTCTTAACCTGCTAAAGGACATATGTGAAGAACCTATAGCTGGCATTGTACTGAAAAGCTAAGATCCTGAAAAAATGCTCAACATCATTAGCACAACAAATTAAAACTACAATGAGATACCACTACATACCTAGTAGAGTGTCAAAATATACCCACACCTGAAGATACGTCTCTTTACTTTCTGACTTTGGACTTTTCATGTGGAGATACAGTGCACGGAACATCTTATTATTATGAGGAGAAAGTCAAGAAAATCATGTAAATTATGATTATTGGGGGAAAAAATTAGAAACAAAATCTCCTGTCAACTCAGAAAATCCTCCCCACACATGCAGCAGAGAAAGAAAACATTTTTATCGTTGAAAAAGAATTAAACCAGACTACAGTTTGCATCACAGGCAGATTGCAAAAACAGAAAGAAATCTCACCTTTCTATATAACGAGGCAGATATAGTCAGTTACATACATGATCTGAAGATAAATGATGTACTGTCCTAATCTGAGAGCACAGTTGACCCTTGAGCAACACGGGTTTGAACTACGTGAGTTCCACTTACACGTGGATATTTACCAATAGTGAATACTATGGTAGTACATACCCGAGGTTGGTTGGATCCGCAGACGTGGAGGAACGACTAATGGGGAGGGCCTGTGGATACAGAACTTGGATTAATCCCCACATTGTTCAAGGGTCAAGGGCACTTTCTTGACAGCATCACTTGCTATACATAGTTCATTCTAAATTCACGTGGTAATTGGGTGGCCATCTATATTCGTTGCCTTTATCCAAGAGAAAAATAATACTCTTTTTTATCTTTATAACAAGTGGGTAGTTAGAGCTTGGAGAAAGGCACCTAACCTTCCAGGGACAAGGAGATTGGGGTGCTGTCTTCTCTGGTGTTTACATTTCAAAGGCATGGCTCCCGAGCCTTTTAAGAAAAACATTCCTATTGTATAAATATATACCACATCTTCTTTATCCAGTCACCTGTTTATGGACATTTAGGCTGTTTCCATGTTTTGGCTATTGTAAATAGTGCTGCTATATGAACATTGGGGTGCAGGTGTCATCCTGGAGTAGGGTTCCTTCTGGATATAAGCCCAGGAGCGGGATTCCTGATTCATACGGTAAGTCTATTCCTAGTCTTTTGAGGAATCTCCACACTGTTTTCCACAGTGGCTGCACCAAACTGCATTCCCACCAGCAGTGTAGGAGGGTTGCCTTTTGTCCACAGCCTCTCCAGCATTTGTCATTTGTGGTTTTTTGAATGATGGCCATTCTGACTGGTGTGAGGTGATAACCTTATTGTAGTTTTGATTTGCGTTCCTCTGATAATTAGTGATATTGAGCATTTTTTCATGTGCCTTTTTGATCATTTGTACGTCTTCCTTGGAGAATTGCTTGTTTAGGTCTTCTGCCCATTTTTGGATTGGGTTGTTTGTTTTTTTCTTATTGAGTCGTGTGAGCTGCTCATATATGTTGGAGATCAAGCCTTTGTCGGTTTCATTTGGCAAAAATTTTCTCTGTGGAATACTACTCAGCCATAAAAACCGACAACATAACGCCATTTGCAGCAACATGGATGCTCCTGGAGAATGTCATTCTAAGTGAAGTAAGCCAGAAGGAGAAAGAAAAATACCGTATGAGATCACTCATATGTGGAATCTAAAAAACAAAAACAAACAAACAAAACAAAGTGTAAATACAGGACAGAAATAGACTCATAAACATAGAATACAGACTTGTGGTTGCCAGGGGGGCGGAGGGTGGGAAGGGATAGACTGGGATTTCAAAATCGCAGAATAGATAAACAAGATTATACTGTATAGCACAGGGAATCACAGAGGGAAAAATATGATAATGAGTGTGTATATGTCCATGTATGACTGAAAAATTGTGCTGAACACTAGAATTTGACACAACATTGTAAAATGATTATAAATCAATAAAAAATGTTTAAAAAAAGAAATGTCAAGAAGATCATAATAAAATCTCTGAGTTTAGCTTTTTTGAGTTATTTAATGTAAATGAGTATTAACTGATCTGTGGTAAACTAGACAGTAAAAGCAAACCAAGAGAAAAATGTAATCCTCTTGTTGTCTGCCTCTGAAAGTTTTTCAAGATTTGGCAATGGCTGTATTTGATGGAGCTTATTTACTTAATAAAAGAGTAACAACCCCCCCCCCAAAAAAAGAAAAACATTCCTAGATTATAAAGCTGGCAAGAGGTTTATGAAGCTTTTAAAAAGATTTACATACAAATCAAAGGGACAATTGGAAGTTTTCTCAAGGCAATGACCTAAGATAAGGGGAAAAAGGGATAAGGTCTTTTGGCATCAGAAGAAATTTAATATTTTTTCATTAATCTTTAAAAGCCCAGAGATCTGACAATGTTTTACTACTGAATTAACCAACCTTTGTTATCATCTGCCTCTAGGCTTTTTGTTATATGAGATAACCCCCACTGTTTATGAAGTTTAGGTATCCTCTAACCTAAAGGAAAATCATCCTAACTTATTTGACCCCTAAAGGCAGAGGAAAATGAATTTTCTCCAGCTTCCTTATATAAAGGAAGCCTAAACCATTGCAGATACCAGAAATGTTCTGCCTCCTTCAGGTCATCTTTTTAAAACTACATTTGAATCTATAATGTACCCACATTTGTTTCAATAGTTTTTTCTTCCCTACTCCTTTCCCGCAAGAAACAACTCTGAGATTTGAGAAAAAGTGTGGAGAAAGGCAGATCTTTTGGAGAGGTTTTAGAAATAATTTCCACTGAGTGTCTTCAGTTTAGTTTGATTTCTCACGAGTCTGTTTCTAAGACATTATTTAAACATTAGGAGTACAAGGGAATGGAAGGTTTAAGTAAATTATTTTTCAAACAATCTGAGGTTTTCTTATGAGTTATTTGTAGTCCCTGATGTAAGCCTCTAGAGTTGTAACATCTATCCATAATACCCTGGGCATTGCCATTGGTAGTTGTGAAAAAGAATAAACAAAGTCATCAAGGCTCATTTGATAAACGTAAAGGATTAAGTGAAGAACAATTTAACTTAAGGTTCTTTTAGCCTTAACATTTCTCCATAGACACTTAAATGTTTCTCCTCAGACTTAATTGACTGTTCTTCCTGTAAAACTTAACCTGTTTGGTGGTTACCACCAACACTTAGATTGAGATGACTTCTAGCACCATCACCTCTGTATGTCTTGTCTTTAAAGATAAGAGGAAGATGAAAGAGATGTATGTGAATAGTATTTAAAAATAGCTCTGGTGCAGGGAGGGTATAGCTCAAGTGGTAAAGCTCATGTTTGGCATGCATGAGGTCCCGGGTTCAATCCCCAGTACCTCCTCCAAAAAATAAGTAAGTAAACCTAATTACCCCCCCCCGAAAATAGCTCTAAAAAGCAAGCAAGACATCCAATAAAGCTGAAGTACTTAATAGCACCTTTTTATATACTTACAGGCCTTTGTCAACATGCCATTTGTCATCTATTATCTTTAACTTTGAACTACAGTTTTAAAATCTTTATGAGAAGAAAAAATATCTAGTAGTCTGATAGCTAAGTTATATTGTAGACTTTTCCCAACTTTCACAGCAAAGATCACACACATACTTCTCCAGTTGTTCTATTTTTAAAATCCAGGTTAAAATTCTTAAACTTAAATCAACAATAGTGTACCATGTCCTTGACATGAATTGTTTAGCTTTATTACTTTAATTTCTAACATTTATTTTGCTATAAAATTTTAAATGTATCTGGATATCTGTAGTGTGGCCTCTGCTTTCTAGAGATTGACTCTCCAAGAAGTGGTCAGTCTTATTTAAAACCCCTGCTTAAGGCCCAGAGGTGTCCTAGAAAGCCCAAGTGTGGGAGGTGTGCCAGTTTCCTAGGGCTGCTGTAACAAATTACCACAAACTTGGTGCCCTAACAGAAATTTATCCTCTCACAGTTTTGGAGGCCAGAAGTCTGAAATCAATTTCCTCTGAAGGTATCCCTTGGATGGTGGGAGCATAACTTCAGTCTTTGTCTCCACCTTCACGTGACTTTCTTCCCTGTGTGTCTCTGGGTCCAAACGTCTCTTGCCTTTCTCTGGTAAAGAAAGAAGTTGTTGGATTTAAGGTGCACCCTAAAACCAGAATGATTTCCTCTTGAGATCCTTGACTAATTACATCCCCAAAGACCCTATTTCCAAAGAAAGTCGCATTTTGAGGCTCCAGGTGGACATGAATTGGTAGGAGGCAGAGGAAGGAGCGGCACTAATCAACCCCCTACAATAGTATTAAGGGTATTTTTTTTAATGATTATTTAAAAATAATAGTACCACTTTTGTTATCTAAAACCTTCACGTTCATTATCTTACCGATTCTTACAACATTGTGTTTATACTTCTGTAACATCCCTCATGGAAAGGATTCATTTCGCAGGATGTTGCATTTTCTCTTTCTATTCCTTCACTTACTCCTCTCCCAAGAAGTGGTGAGATTAGGGTGAGCCTGATCCGTGAGCCCACATACAACCAAGAGACATGGAACTGCACGGAACATAGCTCCCTGGACCTACTTGTGCCCAGGACACAAACAGCTCATGCTTCTGGTCTTCATACAGAGAGCCTCTTGCTATGTTCATCCAAGTCTTTTTCAGTTCCAACTTCTCTGCCTGTAACCTGGTGAATAAATAAGTCAAGCAGATCTCAAGGCCTAGGCTCAAGGAGTAAGATTAGAAGCGCTGTTACTCTCCATTCCATCATTACCAGTTATAAGTTGATAAGCAACCCAAAGTAAGTTTAGCTAAAATACTGTAAAGGAATTCTTCACTGAAGCCTGGTATGGCTCAACTAGTTACTGCTAAGATGAGGAGTTAGAACCCAGATATCCTGACTCTGTATAGTTGTTTTTTAATGCTTACTTTGATGACCTCCTAATAGAATTCAGATTGGAATTTGCCTGATATTATAGTTAAAAATCATTGTGTGTGTAAACTATCATTTTTAACTTTTAAGTTACCACTGTGGCTTGCAGTATTCATGGAGAGGTCAGGAGTCCTTGCCTTCATATAAATAATGCTATTACCAATTAAGAGAGACATAAATTGTTAAATCTCCTATAAATCCATAATGTTTCTGAAACCTTTATTTAACAGTTTGTAATCCCTGCTCCAAGAACTGCAAAAAATAATATATTAGGAGTGTGTAAAAGTCCTTACTGTGTCCAAATAATGTATTTTACTTATTTTCCTCAGTGTTTATTAATAAATGTGAAATAATTTATTTCTGGTTATACTATGAGCTCTGTTAGCTGCTAAAACATACGATTAATATTACATCTGATTTTTAAAAGAATATCTGAAAAATTATGAATTGGTTTGTTTTGTGCCATTTTACAGCCTTGTTTTATGTGCTTCAGACAGGTATGTGGAATTTGTTTTTTAATTGTCATATTTTAGAGGTTTAGTTGTTCATCTTACTGGCTGTTCGTATGCACTGTTTTGGATTACATTGTTTTTGTGTTTTTAATCATTTGAATGACTGAGGTTTATTCTCTGATACGTTTTTTTTTTAATCAAAGCTGCTCAAAATAGGTTATTGGTATCCTCTGCCATTATAACTAAGATCACATGATCTTCGTGTTGAATTCTAATTGAAACTCATTTTCCCCCTTTTATTTTCAGATATTTGTATCTGCTGTTCTCCAGTGATGACCTTTTACCTTTAGACCACTGGGTATTTAATACAGAGGCTCACCCTCTGCCCGTGTTACATTTAGCCAACACCACACTTTCAAGAAATCCTGCTGTTCGATGAAAGCAGCTCCAGAAAGACCATTCTCACCTGTGTTTTGTTTACATGGACCACTACAGAAATTAGTCTGGAGAGGGGCCTTTTGAAAACCTGGACCTCTTAAGTCAACATGGCAGGGTGAAACGTGACTATTCCCCGCAAGACTTTTCACCTTGTAAATATCTCAGCTTTGAAATGATTCCATTTTATACCTGACCAAAACATACCCTGGTGTGTGCAGGACAGAGACCTGATGTGCTTTGATTCTTAATGAGATGGTCACATGAGAAATGATGCCTGTAACTACTAGATTGTTTTTAGAGTCCTAGAATATGGAGGCTAGATTTCCTATGGATAAGCCAAGAGTGTGGAGCACCTTGCAGGAATTAGAGATGGCCTTTGGAACCAATTATATATTTGTTTCCTCCCAAAGTGGAGCAGCTCTCAAATCAAAATATTTATACATTGTTTATCCTTTTTTTTTCCTCTATTTTTAATAATAGAATAAATTAAAATAAACAAGAACAAAAGAACTGTGTAACTGCATCGGCAGCAAGAAGACTCGAAAAAGAAACAGAGTACCTATCTCTGTGTGAATTTTCAAGTTCCCCATTAGATGACCAGACGGGCAACCATTTCAAATCTCAGTCTATTCCATTGAAATTTTGTGGTTAAACTTGCTTTCTCTGGGAGCATGATCTCACAAAGAGTACTTTTCATGTCTTTGTCTCCATATTGAATCCTTGAAACTGCTATTTATCATAACCACTTTTTAAGAGCCTGGGTTTGGGATTTGTGCATGTTGTTCAGTCTAGCGTTGGTAGCATGACAAAAGCGGGGGAAATGCTGCAGTTTGTTGCCTTGAAACCTGTTCTAAGAGAAAGCCTTGGTTTTGTTGATAGGAGATTATTTTTCTAAACCAGCAAATCTACAAAGTAAATTTTGTCCACTATAACCTCATTATAAACTTAGTAGAATCCCTCAATTTATAACTTTCTTTATGTGGCTTGGCAAAATTCACTATACTATTGTGCAGCTCTGAATTTACCTTGATGAGCCAAATTACTTAGATAATTTATTAAATCAGAAACAAAATGCAGTCAAACTTCCTTAACTATTCTTGGGACCAGGGATCCTTTATTTATTATCTCATCAAAGAGTGAGCTTTTCACAAATATGTAAAAAATAAATTCAGCTCTTTTTTCCTCTAAGAATACTTACAGAAATCGAAAGAATTAATCAGAATAGCTTCAAAATAATTTTTAGTGGTTAAAATGTGGTATAATTAATCATATTACACTAAATTTGGGATATATCTAAGTGGCTTTCTCTTACCATCAATAGATTTTGCAATGGTATTCCTTTTTAAAGAAATTATTATTTCTTTATATTTTGGCGAGAAGAACTTAAATTTTATCAAGAACTATAAGATAAATATCTAAGGCATAAATTTTCTGTCCCCTGAATTTCTGTCACAATGCAAGATACTTTTTTTTACATTTAATACAGACAGCTTCTATGACAGTAATAGTTGGGAGCAGTATTATTAGTTTGATATTTACTCAGAATTTCAAGATTTTATGAAAGTGTGCAGGAAGCCCATCTTAGAATTCTGAAGGCTTATCTTCTTATTTGATAGTTTTTCTTTTTAATCTTTTATTAGCATGTGGTGGGTTTAAATTGGAAAAAGTTTTAATAAATTAGTGTAATTAAATATTTTCTAAGGGTGATCATCTTCTACCACAAGTAGTCAGACAGTCCTCACAGTTCAGCAAATGATCCATAAAATGATAACCACCTCAAGATTTTCAGTGTACATAGAAAACAAGGATGTAGAGCCAGTTGCATTATTTAAATCTTTAGGAGAGTTAAATTTTAGTAAATCTTTTCAAATTGTAATATCTTTTACTAGTTGAAAATTTTTTAATTTTAAATGAGAAGGATAGATGACTAACTTTAGAAGAAAAAGGGAAAGTATTTGGTTCTCAAAAGTGTTAGCTTTTCTCCCAAAAATAGCACAGGCCCACTTATGAGTCACTGAAAAAAATGAAAAGCTTGACTTGGCAAAAGACCCAGAACAGTTGTGTAGATGGCAGTGAACCTTCCCTCACTTCATTTAGAGGAATACAGAGGAAAGGGGCCTCCTTGGTTCCCCAGGAGCTTCTCAAGAAATGAGAAGACAGAACCCCCACCCCAAGTGCTCTGTTTGTATTTCTCAGATGACTGAGCTTGAGAGAAGGCAGAGAAGTGTACAGTCACGGCCAGTTCTGGTACAAACAAAAAAGTTTGAGAGGGACAGAGGAAGAGTCTTCACCATCTCCCTGCCTTCCCTGATGATGAGATAACTAGAGCTTATAACAATGCTTCCATTTTTTTTTCCTTCTCCGAATACCAAAGGCAATTAAATTTAAGTCAGCTACAAATGGCTTGCCAGTGTCATGCTTTATTTTTGTTACAGATTTTAAAAATTATTTTCTCCAAGATCAGTCCTTATCCCATATTCTGCTTAGTTTCCAATTCTTCGCTTCATTCTGTCTTTTACAGTCTTTTGCATTTTGTAATCCTTATTACTCAGGTTAAATACTTATTACATTTATAAGACCTTCTGCAAAGAGCCTAGAGATGTTCCTTTTCAGGTGCCTCCTTAAAATCTGACACATTACTTTGTGCCTTTGGCACAAGCAGGCGGAGTAGATAGAACGTTTGGGACACAAAAGAATAAAATAGAGACGTTGAACACCCCTCTACCTTCTATATTTATTTTTCTGTTAGAATTTTAGGATCACACTTTTTGGTTCAAACCAGTATAAAGTTGTTAAACCAAGAGAATGTGGCCCCAACCAAAAAGAAGTCTCAGTGCAGAGAGGTAAGTACCCAGTCACAGGGTTCTTACTTTCTGGTGGGTTGCACAGATGTGCTGTTTTATGTATCTCTGACACCAACTTATTGTCTTTGAGCAGATGTTTATATGTAAAAATCAAACCTGAGTATTGAAGGAATGTATTCCTTTTGTAGACTGTTGACCCTGATTCTCTGTGGTGTCTTCTCGGGCAACCCAGGGCTTTACTTGGTAGATGCTAACCAAGTAGTTTGACATTTTGGTCATGAACTTCTCATCTCCATTCTCCATTGCCAAAATCTTTGTCAAAACTACAAATTTGTTGGTAAAACTTGTGCTTGCCATTCTCACCATGCAGTTTCTCCTTAGGCCTGGATTTCTTCAAATGAATGCATGAGTGAATGAGAGAGTGAGTGAACAAACACAGAGGACCTAAAGTGTGCCACGCATTGTGCTAGGCACTTTCAAGTATTAGAACATTTTGTGATTCCAGTGGCATTTTCTGTATGAGTAGTTCGTATCATTTTAAATGTTTTCCAGTACGATTCATGTTACAAAATCCTTAATTTTATATTTCATTTAAATTAAAGAAGAAAAGAAGTGATTTATAATATATTTTAAACAATGTGTTACTATATAATGCTAACAGCTATAATTGTAGTTAATAACTAACGCCTCGGAAAATGTCAAAGAAATACTTGATTTCTGATGCAACTTTGATTAAAATATTTACTTTAGAAATAAATAAAAACATTCTTATTTTGCTGTATCACTTTAATTACATAATTAAAAGTTAATGTTTTATAGAAATGCTGGTTATTTTATATTCAAAAAATTTTGTCACATAATTCATGGGTAAAATTTACAGTTGTACGTGATTTATGCTCTGCTATGGGTCCTAGTAATGGCCCCATTTTAAATGTAAAGAAAACTAAAATATTTCTAAGTTCCTAATAACAGTTCCTAGTAATGGTATTTTTGAGTTCCTGTTTTTCTTTAGGTTCTCTTACCCTCAAATTGGCTAGCTCCTATCTTATCCACTCTTTACATAGGTATATACATAAATATAATTGTGCACAGAGACATTGTTAATACTGTCTGTGTTTGTTAATTAACAAACAGGAGTTGTTAACTGGTTTTGGCTGCACAAATTCTAAGCAGGATATTTGAATAACCAAATATGATCTGGAGTTTAATGTACTTACTCTGTTTCAGGAACACTGGTGAAGATGACTTTCTGTTCCTTCAGCTCATGCAGATCATGTTCTTTGTGATCTATAATGAATCAGCCCGCTTTCCTGTGAAGGGCCAGATAATAAGTATTTTAGGCTTTGCGAGCCGTACAGTCTCTCTCTGCTACTCAGTGTGCTGTTGAGACGTGAAAGCAGGTGTAGACACTATGTGAGGGAAGGGGCGTGGCTGTGCTCCAGCAAAACTTCATTTACTGAAACACGAAGGGCTCGATTTGGCCCACAGATCATAGTTGGTAACCCTTGATCCCAGTTTAATTGGTGTAAGACCTTGAAATCTTTGATATGCATCTTTTATCTGGGTTTTGAGTACATAATTCACTTTCAAAGCAAAAAGATGTATGTATGTACAATTGTATGTTTTTGTGTAACCTAAAGCTATATATTTGTTGTCTTGAAGATAGATACACTCTACTGGAATCTGTTCAGGTTTCAATATGATACAGCTATCTGGAAAGAGGCATATTTTTTGTTCGTGGGGTATGCTATCAGCCCTTATCCTTGCCTTGTCATTTAATGCCACAATTCCAGAGTGTGCAAAAGGAAGGGTCCCTGCGGTGTCAAAATAGTATATTGGCTCCACATTCTGTCTGCTCAGTGACCTTTAGGCCAGGACTCTGAATTGCTGGAGCTGCAAAAGTTCCTCCACTTGAATACTTTGAGAGGCCTCTGACAGGAATATGATAGAATTTCTGACCTTTGTGCTGAAGAAACCAATCTCTTGAAAATTTTTAAGCAACAGAAAATGGGTTATGTGCCTCAGTTGCCATTTGGCAACCACTGTTCTTTTTCAGACTGCAGAAGGGCACCACCCCTGTTACCTCTAGAGCAGCCTAAGGCTGAGGAGTGCAGAGAAAAGATGTGTCCGAAAGAGGAGTTCCCTATCTTCTTTTCTTGCACTTGCCTCAAATCCTTTTCCAGTCAATAATGTTATTTCAGAATGTCAGTTTGCATCATGTTTAAATTAAAGCATCTTCAGCCTCAGCCTTACACTTCTACTGTTTAACGACTTACCCGTTTTAAACCTTGAGCCCAGCAGAACTCATGAAATGACACAACAGTGCTAGTGCGTACATACAGTGCAGTGTACCAATTGTCCTGGGAATAGATTTTCCACTAAGAAGTTTATCAAATATTTCACTGTATTTGGAAATTTTAGAGGAGGGGAAGCCTGTACTCGGAGTGAAAGGGGAAAACACATTATAAATGAGTTGCCTTTCTAGGTCCAGCATACCTTACAGATGGCTTCGGCTCAGTGTGAATGTTAAGTGTGAATTCACAGAGACATACGTCCACATTACATACATGTTGCCATGCCGAGGATTTTACATCGTTACAAATGTCTTGCAGCTGTCAGATGCTACAGAATTCTCCTGCAGATTGTGTACCAGAAAACCCCGTGGAGATAAGCTCAGCTCTTTCTTGGGAAAAGTCAGTTTTTAGAAAATTTGGAAGTTAATTTTTGTTGGATTAATTGAATAAAGCATCCCCAGTTTTTACACTGGATTTGGAAGTTAAAATGCCATTTCTCAATCTCACTGGTCTAGGTCTTTGGTATAATTTTTCCTTAAACTAATAGGTGGGGCAAGTATAACCCCCTAAATCGGTACCCACTGGCCACTCCTGAACGGACTTCCAGTCATGTCCTCCATATGTAATTTTTATAAAGTAAAGGTAATATTGTATATTGAAGATTAAATAAAGATGCTCTTTAAGCGAACAGTCTGTTTAGCCTTCATTTGTTCCCACTGATGACAAGAGAGTTCAGATCTTCCTGGTTACAGAACAGCTTTGGCTTTTACAGTCACTGGTAGTCTTTGGTCTCCCACATTCAGAGAGTCTTTCTTTTGGTTCAGCTAATCTTCACATTTCCTGATGTCATGGAAAGATGAAGAGTTTGCTTAAAGGGTAATTTTCATGCCATCTGATTTTAAGAAAACAAACTATAGACCTGTGTGACAATCTTATACTATGACTCTGCCTGTTCTCTCTGAGATCTAGTCTAGTCCCACCTCTGAGACCTTCAAGCTTAAAAGTTGCCTTTATCACTGGATCTCATTCCGTCACATTAGAATCTGACCTGACCCTCTTTAAGTGATTCTCAGGCAAAGATAGGCCCAAGAGACTTGAGTAGGATCAGCTAGACTGTAGACAGCGGTTTAATCTATTGATACTGTAAAAGCACAGGACACTTAAAAGTCTGTACCCATGGAGCATCAAATAGGTGGTAGTAAAACCTGAAATAGCAGCCAGTTTACATCCTTGAGATCTAATTCTTCCTGGCACAGTGGATTTTAACTTGATCAAAAATTTAAATGAGGAAATTTACATTATAGATACATCAAAATTAATTGTGAACTTATCTTTTCAGAAGCAACTAAAACAGGACCAGATAAAAGAATAAGGATCTCTCAGTGACTGTAATTTGATAAAATCTGGGCCTCTCTCTGTCTGCCAGGTACCTGACATTTTCATCATTATTCCATTAGTTTATAAAAGACTGTCAACATGCAGATAGCATTCATGTTAAGAGTATGAGTTCCTCATAGAAACAGGGTAGACTGGTGATTGCCAGGGGCTGGGAGGTTGAGGGGAGATGGGGAGATGCTAGTCAAAGGGTACCAACTCCATTTATAAGATGAACAAGTTCTAGGGATGATAGTTAACAACACTGTATTGTATACTTGAAAGTTGCTTTGAGAGTAGGTCTTAAATGTTCTCACCACACACATATCAAAAAGATGTATGTGAGGTGATGAATGTGGTAGCTAACCTTTAATCACTGCACAATATATGCATGTATCAAATCATATACACCTTAAGTTTACACCATGTTATGCCAAAATTATATCTCAATAAGGCTGTAAATTTTTTTAAAAAGCATGGATGGGTTCAGATGGTGAGAGACTGCAATTTGTTGACTGACCTAACATTTCTTTTTAAAAGAAATTTTTTGCAATAAGATATTTGCTAGAAGTGTAAAATCCAGTGGCATTAATAATTACATTAGCAATGTTTTACAACCATCATCATTATGTATTTCCAAGACTTTTTCATCACTCCAGTCTCTGAAATCATTAAGCAATAACTTCCTATTCTCCCCTTAAGAAAATTTCAATTTCTTAACCCTAAGAAAATTTTAATGTTTTTTGTCTGTAGAAGGAGGATAATACAGGATTTTTAGGAGAATTAAATAAGAAAAATCCATGTACCTGGACTGAAATAAGCTCACAACTTTATTTGCTATTTTTAATTATTTTCATTAGCAACAGATTCCAAAAGGAATAGAAACAACCTAATAAAGAGGGGAAGGGCAGTAAAGAATCAAGAAAGCAATCTAGTTCCACCTCCTTGTTTTATACATAAGGAAACTGAAACCAAAAGCAGGTAAAATGAAGACATTGGATGGTCTTTAAAGTGGTTTTGCAGTTTTATTCATGATTTTATGAAATGTGCAGTTTCGTTGTTATTTTAAAGATTTAATGACATGCAAATATATTAATAATCTATATGAACTAAGCAGTTTAAAAACTGTCATAAAAGTCACTTTTTGTTAGAACACATACTCAGAAAAAAAAAAACCACTAAAAGTTAACAGCAGTTATCTTTGTATGGTAGGAATATAAGAGAATTGGGTTTTTTTGCTATTTGCTTTGTTTAACTTCAAAATTAACAGCTTTATTGAGATATGGTTTACATAAAATAAAACTTTCCCATTATAAGGGGAATTTCAGTGATGTTCAGTAAGCTTATAGAGTTTTACAGCCCTTCCACAATCCACAAAGCTCTTCCATGCACATTTGCAGTCAATTTCTGTTCCTAACCCAGCCCCTGACAACCACTAATCTGCTTTTTGTCTTTATAGATTTGCCTTTTGGGGGCATCTGGTATAAATTACATCATACATACGTGGTCTTTTGCATCTGGCTTCTTTGACCTAACAATGTTTTCAAGCTCTGTCTACGCTGTAACAAGTATCCAGAGTTTTTTCCTTTTTATTGATGAAAATATTTCATTGTGTGAATATACTGGACTTTCTTTACCCATTGATCAGTTGATAGACATTTTGGTTTCCACTTTTTGGCAATTATGAACAACATTGTTATGAACGTTGCATACAAATCTGGGTGTGGATATGTGTTTTCATTTCTCGTGAGTATGTACTTAGGAGTTGGAAATGCTGGACAATATGGTAAAGTTACGTATAACTTTAAAAAATCACCATACTTTCTTCCAAAGTGACTGTTTTTACATACCCACCATGATGTACAAGAGTGAGAGTACCCGTTTCTCTGTATCTCCACCACCATTTGTTACTGTCTATCTTTTTTGTAGCCGTTCTAGCGGATGTGAGGTTGTATCTGCATGTGGCTTTAATTGCATTTCCCTGATGACTGATGGTGTTGAGTCTGTGCTGTTAGCTATGTGTGTGTCTTTGGTAAAATGTCTGTTGGAATATTCTGCCCATTGAAAAAATTGGACTGTCTTATTGAGTTGTAAGAGTTCTTTATATATTTTGTATTTATTTTCTCTAAGACTGTGGTTTGTCTTTTCATTTTCAATGGTGTATTTTGAATGAAAAATACTTTAATTTTGATAAAGTATAATTTAATAATGTTTTCTTTTATGGATTTTCCTTTTTTGCCTAATTCAAGGTCATGAAGGCTTTGACCTATCTTTTCTTCTTGAAGTTTTATAGTTTCTAGTTCTTACATTTAGGTGTATGATTGATTTCGACTTACCGTCTCATGTATGGTATGATCCAAAGTTGTCTTTGTGTGTGCTTATGTATCCCAGTACTATTTATTGAAAAGACTGTCCTTTCCCTGTTAAATTGCTTTGGTACCTTTGTAAAATATCAGTTGATCATAAATGTATGGTTTTATTTCTGTATTCTTAATTTTGTTCCTCTGATATTTATCTTTCCTTATGCCAACACCAACACCACGTTATGTTGATTACTGTAGCTTTAGAGCAGTGGCTCTCAGTCAAGGGATGATTTTGCCTGCTTCCCCCAGGAGACATTGGCAATGTCTGAAGACACTGTTGATTGTCATGACTTGGGGAGTTCGGGGGTGGTGCTCCTGGCATCTAGTGGGTGGAGGTCAGTGACAGAGACAGTATTTACTGACTACTTTTTTTTTCCCTGAAAATAGGTCACGCTCCTGTTTCTTTGCATATCTTATCACTTTTTTAAATTGAAAATTAGATATTTTAGGTAATATTATAGAAACTTTGGATTCTGATTTTATCTCCTCCCCCCAGGGAGGTAGTAATCGTTGCTCCTGCCATTTTTCTGTTTGTTTGTTTAGTGATTTCCCTGGACTAATTCTATAGAGATCGTCCTTCCTGTGGCATATATGGCCATTGATGTCTCTGCTCAGTGTTACATGTTTTGAATCTTACTTGTATTTTTTTAATGTGGCTCCCTAGGAATCACCTCTGTGTCAGCATAGCTTAGTGGTCGGCCAATGATATGTCAGAAGTTGTCCTCAAATATCTTTAGCCAGTAAGGGCTTTTACCGCTTGCCAGTAGATCTGTGTGTAGGTTGTAGAACACGTTCAAAATGCGTGCAGCTTACAAGTTCATGCAGCTTTTCCTCTACCCTGGGCCCTCGTGAGTTGCTGCCTGTGTCCAAGGCCTCACATTCAGCCAGGAATGCGTGCAGATAGCTAGGGCTCTCTCGAGTCTCCCCTGAATATATACGCTGCCTTGTTCCTGATTGTAGGCTTCCAAACCACCAGGAATATGTAGCAAGGCAGACTATGGTTGTCTCATTCCACGGACCTATCTCCCTGTTAAATTTCTGGCCAGTCTGCCAATCTGTTGCTTGTCCCATCCAGAACCAAAACCTCAGGCTAGCTGCATTAATCTTTCCTATTCATTTACCACTGAGAATGCCCAGGAGAATGGAGTTTTTCTGCACTCACTCCTCTCCAAATCAAGTCATCTCCTTCCAACTTGTCCTGCCTGGGAGAACAGCCCTGCTGATGGGAGCTGGAAGGAGATGGGAGCAGCCCTAGGCTAAAATACCACAGATATGCTGTTCTAAGCCAACGGTCAGTAATTCTTCTTGAATAAATGCTTCTTGATTTATTGTATGCCTTTGCTCAATTTCTAGAAGTTTCTCTATTTTATTCTTTTTGGGGGAAAGAATTTGCTCCTCTCTCTGCCTTTTGCCATTCCAGGAATAAATAGAAGATGGCTGGCTGGATATTTTTATCAGTATTATTTATAAATTCCTCTAGAAATGTTAGCCTTAAAGCAATTCTCTTCCTATCTGAAAGGCTTTTATCTATGTCTAGCAAAACCTACTCGTCTTTTGTGTTCTCATACACTGAAACTTTTACAGAACCTTCCCTGACTTCCCTAAGTTTGAACGATTTCTTCTGTATTTGTACATCATTGTTCTTGTTCTTAACTCTCTTATGATTTATCACATTTTGCCTTATATTTATTTGTGGACTTGCCCTTAATGTCCTCTACTAGCTTGTCAGAGACTTAAGAATGTAGTATAGTAGCCATTTTTTAAATTCACTTAACAACTCATGTATCTGTTAAATAAACACCCAGACCTCAGTGTTTCCACCAGAGCAGGCTGCCCTATTGAAGGGTCCATTTCTCTTGATTTGGAATTTTCTAGCAACAAAACCTTTATCAAAGCCATATACACTAGGAAGAGTGTAAACATCAGAGAAGGGCTATGTCATGTATTGTGTCCTTTTTATGCAAATGTGGGAAATACTCAGTGTTGTTGGTTCACAGAGTGTCAGAAGGGCCTAGTAGGAGGAACAGGGATCTCTGATTAGTCAGGAATCCAAAATTGTAGTCTTTTATCTTCCCCTGAATGTTTGTAAGGCCTTAGGCAAGTTATTCAGCTTCTCTGAACCTCTGCGTATCTTCTGTAAAATGAGGAACCTGGGCTAGAAAATTTGCATGTGAGTTATGAGATAGTTAATATGGTTATTATATTGCACACATATTTACTGAGGTTTCACCTACTGTTTCCAGAAGCCTCATGTATATAGAAATCAAAATAAAATCTCCCCCCAAACAGGGATCGGCCCAGTCACTCCTGGGACAAGTGCGGTAGCAGAGGATCGCATTCCATATGGTAGGGGCAGAGTAGGAAGAGCATGTTATCACGTTTAGGGTGGGCTTGGGAGGGGAGAAGATAATCAAGAAAGATTCTTTAAGTACTTGACACTTGAACTGAATTTTAAAAGGAAGTAGAGTTTGAAGGTAAGGGGGAAAGGAGCTATTGGATAAGGTAGAGATACCTAAAGAAGGAGGAGATATGAGATCCAGAGCACCGGTGGGAAGATCAGCCGTGGACTTGGGAAAGGACACCCACTTCACTGAGACCCATAAAGCAATCCTCTCATGCAGTCCTTTTCAGACCCCGAGACCGCTTTGTCCATGGCCCAGGGCAGGCCAATAGGAGCACCCACCAAGATCCCAGGAGGGACTCTCCCTTCTGAACACCTGAGTTCAGTCATCCACCAATACCAAAGAGCCCGTGAGATAACACAAAACAAATGTTATTTAGGAAAGAGATTAAGGGGCTTCCCTGGAAATACCTTCCAAAAATTCTCACCAAAACTTTGGATGACTCCAAAACAAATTAGTGTGGGCACAGTATTTTGAAAAGATTCAGCAGTAAGAAGCCAGAAATAGATGCCACCACAGAGTGATAATCTCTCTCTCTCTCTCTCTTTTTTTTAATCTTCAGCTAATTGAAGCCTGGGAGGCTCGAGACACAGTGGAACCTCTTGCTTAAGTGTTTCAGTTCACCCTGCCGTTGGCTAGCAGAGCGATGCCGCAGCTCTTGGCTGCGCAGGCAAGCCCGTACTCAGGACTTGCTGGGACCTACGGCGGCCCCAGCACAGGATTCCGCCTGCCCCAGCCAGGGTGCATGCCTGTCCGAAACCAAGGCAGTGCTGAAACGTTTGCCAAACGAGACAAATATTGCCTAAAAAAGACTTTTCCATTTCCTTCTTGATATGACCTCCCTTCCTTTAAAGGCTTTGAACTAATAGGTAAGAGTTATTAAAAGATGAAAAATGTTTCATATCAGAAGACAGACCTAGAAAACTTCTAATTTGAACCCTACAAATGATTTTGGCTCACATAGGACAACAGATAAATGCTGTGGAATTGTGTATTTAATGACACTTTATGAGTCGAATTCTAATTGCTCGCAGTTATTATTTGTACAGCTCTGCTGAAGTCCTTTAGGAATTATTTTTCTTTAAATATTTATTGAACATCTGTATGCCAATAATCGTGCAAGGCACTAAAGATACAGAGCCCACTGTGACACTTGGGGATCTGCTGGGCTAGAAGAGCCAAAAATTATGTTTTCCAGTAAAAGTGTGTCCCAAAATGCTACTGGAGGTTAGGAAACAGAAACTGCTGGTGGCAAGAAGGCAGAAGGACATGGCAGCAACATGATTACTGGTAACAAGCCCCAAGTCTTCCCCACCGTGAAGCAGGGGACGTGAGTTTCCTAAGTAAAGCAAGGTTTAAAGGCTAGATTTGTTCCTTCGGGAGCAGGCAGAGCTACTTGGTGGTGAACAGAATGCAGAGGAACCCAAACCATCCTAACTCAAGCTTTCAGAGCAGAAGCATTTGACTGAAGTTTGAGGAATGAAAAGTTTGTTGGATGTGGAGTCCGGTTGCAACACACAAGGGAAAGTCATTTTAGGGAAAGAGGTGATCTTTAGTACGATCAGATTTAAGATGCTAAGGCCAGGCCAGGATGACACTTTACAGCAACCAGTCCTTCTAGGCAGGGCTGCATGACATGTTTAGAAGAGCTGGGGAGAGTGGAAGGGGAGGACACTGGAGGGACCACGGGCCCAGTCACCTGAGACTTAGCATCTGCTGCAGAGAGGTTGGCTTTTACGCTGAGTGAGGTAGGAGCCCCTGGGAGGCTGAGCAATGTGCGACGTGATTTGCTCCGTGCTTTTAAAGGGTCACTCTGGCTTCTTTGCGGAGAACAGATATTTGGCGGCCAGTTTAGAGGCTACTGAAATAATCCAGGTGAGGAATGGTGACTCGGACCAGTGAGGACAGTGTGTAATTTGAAGGTGAAGCTGACGTGATTTGTTCATGGCTTGGCTATGACTGTGAAAGAGAGAAGACACAAGATTGACTCTAGAGTTTTAGGCCTGAGCAACTGGCAGAATGCAGTTACCATTTACTGAACAGGAAACAGTAAGATTTAGATGGGGTGAAATTAGGAATGTGTTCTTGAACAGATTAATCTTGCAATTCCTATTGGAGAAAAGCTGCAGGAAGCTGGAGGCACAGGCTTGGAGAGTGGGTGGGAACTAGCGACTGAGGAAGCTAGGACACAGAAACCCCTGGGCAGGAGGCCACTGTCAGATGCAGCCCCCATCGTGGGACCATCACAGACCTGTTCTTAGTGGTCCTTTGCTTTGCAACCTCACACGGGGTTTGAAGTTTCTGTTTGATGAACAGTAGAGAGGGGTTCAGTTGCTCACTCTGGCTGTCAGGGGCAAGGAGCTTTTCACCCAGAGACTCATGTAATAAGGGAGTCCCTAAAACTTGGCAGTTCTGTCTAAGTGCTGGCAAGAAACAACAACAGAAATGACAGATATTCTGTGAAGTTGAGCACTAGAGGTTCAAATCGCAGGTTTGGTGCATATTTACTTTGTGACCCTGAGCTACGATGCCAACATCTCTAAGTTTCAATCTTCTTATCTGAAAAATGGGTTAATACATACCTCTCACAGGGTGGTCGGGAGGATTAAATAGTTTGTCCCACATGGCACCAGTAGACGAACCCAGCTGAGGCTCAGACCAGCCTTGCTTCCTAAACTGGCCGTCCCGTGGGACAGGAGCCCGGGCTGAGGAGTCACCCACCACTTGGCTGCAGCCCTGCCCAACAACTCCCCATCGACCGCAGCTTTTATTGGTGGAGGATGGTTGCTGTACATCCTGTGAGGACTGTCAGCCCCTCTGTAATTCAGGCTCTCATCATTCAGCTTAGCCATCATGCCCTTGTATTCCAAGCCCTTCGAAAATGCCAGGCACCCTGCTAACCACGTGGCAAACATTGTCCCATCTAATCCTCATAACAGCATGAGGAGGGTACTGTGATCACTCCCACTTCCAGATGAGGACACGGCCTCAGGCTAAGTAGCTCCCCCATAATCATTTGAAACAGGTCATTTGGAACCTAATGGCTAGGCCACACCACCCCTGCCAAGGGCCGATCGAGCCCACCTGCGGGCCCAGCGCTGGCCACTTTAGCTTATGGCATGAAGCCCACCTCCCCTGAGAGCCCCCTAGAAAAGTTATGGGGGGCCTACATTTCCTGCAGTGCTGGGTGCGCCCCTTCTTCCCCATCCTGGTCCAAGAGTGTTGCCAGACCTGGACGAGCCTAGCTGGAGCGCCGGGCCACCCGCGGGGGTCTGCACCTGACAGATCTCGGAAGCCTGGCCCTGAGCTTCCTCTGGCTCGGGCTGTGGCTTTCAGAGCTGTGCGGCCCAGGGTGCAGTCTGAGGAGAGGACTAGAGACCGCTGGAAGCCTCCCAGGCATGTCAGAGATCCGCTGCTGGAAAGGGCGCCCGAGTGGCGAGTGTCGCAGTGTGTGCAGTTCCCCCTGGGCACTCAGACCAAATACTGGGAAAAGCAGCCCTGTTTGTGGAGGACAGAGGGAAGCGGCCCACACCTGGCTTCAGCAGAGATGGCGTTTCACTTGACCCCTTTCACGAAATGTTTCTAAGAAACACAAAATGAAACATTCTGAGGGTTGGGTATTTTTCCACTTGGCAAACATCTGTGGTTTACAGGGCACACGTTACTCCTCCCTCCGCGCACTCTGGTCCTTTCCTCCTTCCTCCACCCACGCTCCCTGTTGGCCCCGCTCAGGCCGAGGGCCTGGACCAGCTGGGCACACTCAGCTCACAAGGCCTTGCCCCCTTGAGGAGGACTGCGGGAGACCACCTGGAAAGGAGAACGCCCTCATTCACCCAGAGCCTGAAGCCTGTGCTCCTAGGCAGCCAAGCTTCTTAAAAAGCAAGACCAGGGAGACAGAGCTCTCCTTGGCCTCTCCAGGAGCCGGGGGATGTCAGAAGGAACCTTGAGTGACATGCTTCCTGGTTTCCGAGCAATATCAGGAGAGAAGAGGATGCAAAGGGCAAAACCCTTAGCCACCCAGCACACCTTAGCCGGACTGAGTGTCCCTTAGCTTTCACCTTCTTGGGCTTAAGAACCACTAACCCTCTCCTAAAAGAAGCTAGAAGTTTTAAAAATATCTAGCTTGAAGGGGTCCTAGACACTCTCCTTGGAGATAATTTGCAAATTAGGAAACCAAAAAAAAAAAAAAAATGAAGAGGGAGGAGGCTTGTTTAAACATCCATTCATGCAACGCTTGTTTATTTATAAAGCACATTCTGTAATCAGTGCCAAGTTACTAGAGGGTTTACAAAGATTAGTTATATTTAGTCTCTACCCTCAAGGACCTATCAATATTATAATTTCAACTTTGCTCTCAGGATACTTCGAATCAGGAAAAGCGCCCTGAAAAGGGCTTCATTCCATCTAGTCTTTTTGTCAATAAAATTTAAATCTGATTTTTTTTTTTTTTTTTGCGAAAGTGACTCAGTGAACAATTAGGCAAAGACATTTTGAATTAGAGTTAGTGTAGCCAATGTGGATTTAATTCAACTCAGCAGGCATTAAGTGAGCATCTGTTACATGGCAGGTACTAGGCTAGGCACCAGGATGCAGAGGTGAGTAAGTCCGTGTTCTCAAGACCACAGTGTAAACACGTCCGAACTACAAGGTGGATTACATGCGGTAAAAAAGCATGACATGCTGTGGGTGGAGAGAGGAAGACCACACGGCTGGAAATTAGGAAAGCTTTCTGAAGTTGGTCTTAGAGAATTCAAACAACCCTCCTCAGTTCTGCGCCCCCTTCTGTCTATCTGTCCTGTCCTCTTTTTCTCTTCCCAGCCAAGCTATACATTCATTTAATCATTCATCCAGACAGTCACCAAATGCTTATGTCCTAGGCAACGTTCTAGACATGGAGATGCAGCGATGAATAACCCGGATAAAGTCCCAAACATTTGCATACATTCCAGTAGGGCAGGGATGGGTGACAGATACCAACAAATGAATAAATACATCATAATGTCAGTGATGACGAGTGTTGTAAATTGAGAGGGTGGAGGAGACAAATAGTATGGATGTGGAAGGCATTTTTTCTTTTGAATTTTTTTTTTTTTTTTGAAGTTTCATTTTCAAATACAGAGTTAGAGAAGGAAGGCTTTTCTGAGGTGGGGACTTTTGAGCCAAGACCTGAATGAAGTGGCTGATAAGCTTGGGAGCCCTGGGGGAAGGGGGCTCCAGGTAGAGGGAATGGCAGAAGTAGAAACATGTCTGATGGCCAGGGGCAGGGTCATCATAAATAAGCAGAAGGGCGAGGGAGTGGGGGTGGAGAGGCACGCAGGGGCCAGGTGAGGAAGGGCCAACATCAGGAAGGCGGCTTACGTTCTCCGGGTGACGGAAAGGCACTGGAGGATTTGGGCAGGGACTCAGATGATGTGATTTGTATTTTTAAAAGATTGTGGCTGTGTGTTGCTAATAAACTTTACAAAGTCAAGAAGGGAAGCAAGAAGGACTTGTGAAATATTTTCAATTTGAGAAACAAAAATGGAATTGACCATTCTGATACAGGGATATAGCAAGAAGAGCAAGGCTGGGGGTGAGGGGCTTCAGGGTCTCAAGCTTGGACATAGCAGGCGTAAAATGCCATATGGTATCTGGGCAGAGATACTGAGCAGGCAGTTGGGATACTTGGATCTGAACTTCAAGGAGCAGGATGAATACAAAGAAATCCATGTCTAGACACATTGTAGTGAAATGGCAAGACGTCAAAGATGGAGAGAAGACAGATCACTTAAAAAGTGATGCTAGCTTCTCAGCAGAACAATAGAAGCCAGAAGGTAGACCAGAAAGGGTTGAGTGGAAACAAGCTGTCAACCTAGATTTATGTATTTCACAAAAGTATTGCTCAAGAATAAGGACAAAGTAGTTATAGGAAACAAAATTGAGATCATTTACCACCAGAGGACTATGATAAAGAATAAACTTCAAGGAAGAAAGTGGTGCCAACAGGATGGTATGATACACAAGGAAAAAGAGGAAGCAAATAAGTGGTAACTATATCAGTAAACTCAAAAAGGCCTTTGCCGAGTTAAAAAAAATACTCTAAACAGCACTGTGTGAGTTCAGAGAGGGGCAAAGGGAGCTGAATTCTGTGAGAGGAAGGAAGAGGCAGTTCAACTTTAAGACTTTAGGCTAAACGTGTATGGTAAACTTTGAAGGTAACCACTGAAAGGATGGAACTAGCATGCAGACATTCCCAGTGTGTAGAGAGGGAGAAAAAAATGAATAAAGGAAATAACTTGATGCATTTTTTTTTTAAAGGCAAGAGTGGGGAAGGGCAGAGATTGTCCGGTTAAAATAAAACAGTGATGTGCTGTTAATGCCAGGCGAGACTAAATGATAAAGGCAGGGAAGCACCAAGTGCCTGCGTTGAGGGGTTTATCACAAAACAGTGACTCATCAGGCTTGCGCTTCAGAAGGATGAGACTGCCCGCAGCATGGAGAGCAGACTGCGGGGGCACGAGCTGGGGGCAGGAAGAAGAATTAGGAAGCTGCCCCAGAGTCGAGACTAGGAATGACAAGGGCCGGAGCTGCGGCTGTGGCAGCGACAGCAGGGACAGGCAGGGGCAGTTACCCCGGGGTCAAGCCCAAACTGGCCATGCTCTTGCAGTCAAAATGACAGCCGCAGGTCTCTGATCTCAAACAGGGACACATAAGCCCTTGTGTGAGAGCCAGGCCTGAACGCTGAGCTCAACGTCAAGGCCTCTGGAATTGCGAGAGGCTGACCTTTTTTTCACTTGCAATTGACATCACTAGTGCTCTAAGCCATCTGGACCTTCTAATCCTGCTGCTGAGGGAGGTGGCTGTCAAAATGTCACGTTAAAACCCTGTCTCTGGAATTGTCCTTTGAGGCCCTGCTGTCTCAGAAACTAGAAAAACATGGGGAAAGAGAGAAACAGACACACACAGAATCTTAAAACTACCAACTCTAACGTTGCTGCAATAAAATTTTCTCCCTCTTGAGCAAAACTTGGATGATCTCAAGTCCCTGCTCTCACAAGTCTTTCATACTTCACCGTGCAAGGAGAGCCTTTAATTTTACTTGGCTGGCCAGATTATTGTTTTTCACATTTCTTTCTACGTCTGAGGTAACACCAACCCAGAAATGGAGGTGGCTTGCCCAGGATCGCTCGACGGTAAGTGGCAAAGCTGCGAATGGAAACCAGGTTGTCTGGTGTGGGGCCAGTTTCTCTTTCTGCTGTCAGGTGGGAGCTTGTTTTGGTGGTGGGAGGGAGTTGTGGGAGAGAAACCGGCCAGCTCCAGCCTGTATTTCCATCCACCGCCCCACCCACTAGTCTTTCTTCTTTGGGGTTTTTTTTTCCCCCAACAAATAAGGGAATTTCTAAGATAAATATAAAAACCTTGCATTTAGATTTTAACAGACTCAAATCAAGCAGCAGAAGGTAGTTCCTGAGAAAAATCCAACATCCAAATAGTAGCAGTTCCTCAGAGAGAAATGAGAATAAGAGGAAATCATCAAAGAAATAAAGAGAATTTTCCCAAACTGAAAACATGAATTTATACATTGAAAGGACTCTCTGAGTGCTCATCACAGAAGATGAAAATAGACTACATATATGAAACTGTGACATTTCTGAACACTGTTAAAAAAGAAAAAAACCTGAAGAGCTTCTAAAGAGGGTCAGGGGATAAAAGGTAAAAATGATCAGGAACAGAATGGATTTGGATTTCTCAGCAGCAACCTTGGAAGCAAGAACATATAGGCCATTACTTTTAATATTCTGTGGGAAAATTATTTCCAACCTAGAATTTTACATTTGGCCAAATTATTAAGACATTTTCAGACAAGCAAGATCTTAAAAATTTACTCCCTATAAAAATGCTGCAGAATGGCCAGGCTAAAATTGTTACTCAGCTGAAGCCAAAAATCACCCATCACTGAGTGAACTTTTGAGACATGACTAAACCAGAAATTTTATTTTTAGAGTTTCCTTACTAAATATGATTTATTATTAAAAGTTTCAGAGGTCGATTTTTAAAGTTCGGCATTATAATATATGCAGGAACAATAATTTGTCAACGCTTCAAGACAAATTGCTAGATTGCTCCTGTGATCATTATATTTGTCACACAGACAGATGCTCATTTTCAGCCGAGGTGTGGTGGACGACCATCTATTTTTAGTGTCTCCTTGCCCATACAGGGTGCCCTGTCGGTGATGTCCCCAACATATTAATCTTTTCTTTTCTCTGTTGTGACCAAGACAATGCTGATTTCAAGTCCTATTTAAAGGTTTAGTTCCTGGTGAAGATGCCATTTGATGGAAGCAGTCCTACAAACTGAAGTTTTGTACGGTTGGGATATTTTCATAAGGAGACTTCAGAGTTTTGTTCTCCCTTAGATTTGTAATTCTTTAAACCTGGGATAAACACGTACGGAAATGAAGTAACATAACTGGATTTCAGAATAACAAAATCTTCTATGAATTTCCATCTGTGTCTAAGATTGTACTGCATGCACACCAATTTCAGCATCTTTCCTAGAGAAAGATGAAAAGAGGATCTTTTTAACATATATAATTTAAGAAACAGTAGCCCTCTCAAGGTCCGTTATTTTGGTTCTCTCTCCAGGAGAGTCCAGCAAATTAATTACTTCTTTGCAACGAATCTTTGGGTGTTAGCAAATCCCACTAACTTAGTATTATTACTTAAGATAGAATATTAAGTAGTTAACAAAAATCAACTCATCTCTAATATGTAGCAGCTGCAGTTCAGTCTTGTTTGACCATCTCATATATAAGTAAATGACAAATCAATTCCAAAGTCACGTAGTTTCTCTTTTACTGAAGAGTGATGAAAATGGCCCACTGTCTTTTTTTTTGAGCCTGTAATTCTGTAAAATACACTGTTTATAATTCTTAAGACACAACATAAGGATGTGCTCAAAATTTTTTGCTTGTAATTCTTAAATCACTTAGTTTATTCACTATGAATTTTCCAGTGTCAATCTGAAGATCGGTTTTCTATTCTGTGACTATGTCTTCTCTCAGTTTCGCCATTTCTTGCTGCGACTGCCTTTTCCCTACCCCCATTCCCTGGTCTTACTCCTTGGAAAGCATTTATCATTAACCAATGTGATGACAATCTCTGAAAAACAAACTCTTCTGCTTGGTTCTGCTTATCTAAATGACTGAAGTACGTTTACAGAAGTAGCACACTGAATAACATTATTAAAGTTTATATTTCCAGTAATGGTGGGGTATTTTGTTGCAGATCAACTCTCCCACCAAAAAAAGTATAAGAGCTAGGCAAAATACAAAAATGCATCTATTTTTTAAAATTTTTTTGAAATTGAGGTACAGTCGATTACAACGTGTCAATCTCTGGTGTGCAGCACAATGTCCCAGTCATGCATATACATACATGTACTCCTTTTCATATTTTTTCCATTAAAGGTTATTAAAAGATATTGAACATAGTTCCCTGTTCTACACAAAAGAAACTTTAAAAAATCTATTTTTATATATAGTGGCTAACATTTATAAATCTCAAGCCCCCCAATTTTTACCCTCCCACCCCCTTTCCCCAGTAACCATAAGATTGTTTACTATGTCTATGAGTCTGTTTCTGTTTTGTATATAAGTTCATAGTGTCTTTTTTTTTTCAGATTCCACATATGAATATCATGTGGTATTTTTCTTTTTCTTTCTGGTTTACTTCACTTAGAATGACATTCTCCAGGTCCAGCCATGTTGCTGCAAATGGCATTATTTTATTCTTTTTATGGCAGAGTAGTATTCCATTGTGTAAATATACCACAACTTCTTTATCCAGTCACCTGTCAATAGACATTTAGGTTGCTTCCATGTCTTGGCTGTTGTATATAGTGCTGCTATGAACATTGGGGTGCATGTATCTTTTTGCATGAGAGTTCCCTCTGGATATATACCCCGAAGTGGGATTGCTGGATCATATGGTAAGTCTATTTTTGGTTTTTTAAGGAATCTCCATACTGTTTTCCATAATGGCTGCACCAAACTACATTCCCACCAGCAGTGTAGGGGGGTTCCCTTTTCTCCACAGCCTTTTCAGCATTTATCGTTTGTGGGTTTTTTAGTGCTGGCCATTCTGACTGGTGTGAGGTGATACCTCATTGTAGTTTTGATTTGCATTTCTCTGATAATTAGTGATATTGAGCATTTTTCCATGTGTCTATTGGCCATTCGTATGTATTCATTGGAGAAATGCTTGTTTAGGTCTCCTGCCCGTTTTTGGATTGGGTTGTTTGTTTTTTTGTTAAAGTTTTATGAGCTGTTTATATATTCTAGAAATTAAGCCTTTGTCTGTCGCATCATTTGCAAATAAAAAAGCATCTTTTTGAAGGCATCAGAGAGTTAGATATAAGGTACCTGGGACTTGAGTGGCCAGATCCCTGAGAGAGGAAAGATGCAGTGAGATGAACACAGTGCCCTTCCCTGGAGGCCTTTGCCAGTTTAGGAGGAGCAGAGCTGAGAAGCTAGAGAGATGAACAGAGCTTTCAGTAGTCTAAAAGGCTGCAAGGGAAAAAAATGTGAGTCTGAGGATCACAAAGAACACATCCTAATAAACACCACAGACCTCCCATTATAACCCCCAAGAGCCTGACTCTGGGAATCAGGGTAAACTAGAAATATATGGTGCTCACAAAAGACTGAAACCCAGCCTTGAAGCGTTAAAACCTAAACCGGATTAACGTAATCTGTCCTTCTCTATCAGAAAGCAAAAGTAACTCCTCTCCAGAGGAATGTGTATCATCTAGAGCCTCAGCTCCTCTCTGCAACTTTTTATACACAACAGTCACCAGTCAATACCAGGCAAGATAGCGAATAGAACTACATCACTCAAAACCACGAAAAGAAAAATTTATGGTATATACAGTCTCACGGATGGTCCAGGTATTGGAGTTTATCCAGTTTTTTAAATAATTGATTAATATTTTTAATAAATGATGACAAGATGGAGAATTTCACCAGAGAATTGGAGTCAAATGGAAACTATAGGGCTGAAAAAATAAAATAATTGAAACTAAGCATTACACAGATGACTTTAACTGCAGATTAAGGACAGCAGAGAAGAAAATGCATGACTAGGGGGATAGGTTAATAGAAAAAAGTCCACACGGAAGAGCAGAGAGCGAGGTCAAGAGTGATGGAAAATATAGAGAAGAGCATGAGACACGCATGAAATAGCGCAAAGGTCTAATACAAATGCAACTGGAGTCTCGGAGAGAAGAAAGAATGGGACAGAAGAAGTATTTTAAGAGCTATTAGCCAAGAATTTTCCAAAATTCAGACAACAGATTTAAAAGTTCTGTGAAATCCAAGTAGCATAGATACAAAGACAGTCACATCATGGCACATCAGAATGAAAATGTCAAAAATCAAAGACAGAAGCAGTCAGAGGGGCAGAGTAACTTGAAAGCAGTCACTACAGTGAGAGCTTCTTAGCCGCCAGCCAAGAAGCCTCAAGCTTTCTCAGGATGGTGTTGTCCAGGCTGATGCCCGGGACAGTGTTTCCCAGTGCAGGTTCCGTGTGTGCGAGAGAGACTTGTGTCAGACTGGGAGACACCAGCTGTGAACACAGGGATGAACACTTGCGATACACCCACTAACTATCCGATACCCTTGCCTGCTGTTTCATGTGTACTGTCCCTAAGCCCCACAACAACTCTGCAGGGTAAGCCTTGTTGTTCCATCTTGTAGATGAGGACCTGAGGTTCAGAGAGGTTAAGTAATTGGCCAAAAGGCACACAGCACTAAGTGGGGAGTCAGGATCCATCTACCTTCAGAGCTCCATGTTTCTCCGCTAACATGCCACTGGCCTCTTACCAGAAAGAGACCTAAGGTGGTTGGCTGCTGGAGGTGGAGGACTACCAGTTGGTGTGGAAGTTCCCGAGGAAAAGTGTTGCAGAATCGTTTGCTCTCAGATTACTGCCACAAGACTGGAGTGGAGGATCACGCAGCCCTGAGGCAACACGTGGAAAGCTTCAGCAGATGGCTTCCACCATCATCGCCATCGTCACCACTGTCATCATGGCTCTTATGCTGCACTGCTTGACAACTGATAAAACCCTTGCACGTCCCTCCTTTTATCTGACCTCACAACACCCTGGGAAGTAGGAGTTATCATTCTGCCCATTTTTCAGAGGAACAGAATGAAACTCCAAGAAATGCTTTCTCCTGGAACCCTTCTTTCTAGTAAGCTACCTTTGGGCCACGGAGCTCTCGGGGCCGCCCCTCTGAGGGATGGGGTGTAGGGCAGGGAGCAGGCTCCCCATCCCAGGCAGTGAGGGGCACTGCCAAATGTTTGTGGGTGTGAGGCCTCACCCAGGTGAGGAAGGAAGAAGCCAGGCCGAGCGGATTACTGAGCATTTGAACTCAGCCACAGAACAGCAAATATTGATTCAAGAAGCTGCCCAAAGGAGCTGACATTTTTATAGTCAACAAATAAAGCCGAACCCCTCCCAGCCCCCCTTCGTCAAAGGCCCTTTCTCCCCACAGCTGCCGGGGCACATTTCTGTCATCAGCACCTGGGAAGAGGAGGAAGAGCCAGTGGGAAATGTCCACAGGGACCTGGCTTACGTCATCCCTTCACCTTTGGAGAGAACGTGCAGCCCCAGGCCCTAGGGGTGGGGCCTCGGGGAACCAGCCTGCCGGCTGGCAGGTGCCAGAGGCCCTCGGGGCAAAGCAGAACCTGGCACCAGAGCCCCTGGACAGCAGACCCGCCTCCCACACACAGCTCCCTCCTGCTGAGGCTCTTGGGCTACTTACCGCAGTTCGGGGCCCCCCATTCACGAGGAGGAACCTGAGGCCCAAAGGGATAAATGAGTCTCCAAGGTAAACAGCAGGAGAAGAGCGAGGTCTGCCCAGGCCTTCCGCTCAGGGCAGAAGGAGGGCCGGCTCTCACTGAGCTGGAAGCGAGAGGCACCCCCCTGGCAGACAACCGTCCCTGCCCTCTTGGCTCTGCCCAACTGACCCAGGGCCTGGCATTCACGTTCTCGCCTTCCTGCTTCACTCAGGCAGGTCCCTCTACCTGGCATCGCTCCATCCCAAACACTTAAGGACCCACTCATCATTCAGGGCCTCGCTCACCTATCACTTTTTCAGGGCATCTTCCAAATCCCCTCCCCCGCCCTCCACCTCCAGGTGACAGACCTCACTGCTCCTGAAGCACAGGTTCGCCTCCTGTCTTGTCGCACTGAGGCTGTCTCACCTTGGGTGACTCATTCCTTGGTATTGTCTCTCAGTCCTTCCAGGCCAAGAAGCCCCAGCCTCGGGGAGCTGTGCTTGATCTATTCTTGTCGCCCCAAAGGGTCCAGGAGAGGGTCTGGCCTTGGGCGGATGCTCCGTCAGTGCCTGTGGAACTGCTCAGTCAGATCAGACCAACTGAGAAACCCGAGGAGCAGATTCAGCTGCATCTGGAAGGAAGCAGACAAGCCCCGGGCAGGCCGCCCGCGAGGCAGGCTTACGCCCTTAGTTCCTCTACTTGCCGCTCCGCATTCCCCTCATCCATACGTCCATCCCCTGGGGTTGAGCTGCTGTTCTGGGCCAGGCCCTGGTTGGGTGCTGGAACGCAAATGTGGAGGACACACTGCTTGCTCTCCGCTCGTCTGGAGCTTCTGGGCGCGGCAGGGCATGTGGCCCAGGGGACCCAGGAGGCCTTTCTGCCCCCATGCTGGCCTGTGGGCCAGCCTCTGGAGCTGTGGTTCTAGACGCTGGCCTCTGGACTGCATGCAGGGCAGCCCGCTTAGGACCAGCCCAGGCAGCACGGTAAAGCAGGCTGCGGTGTTCACTATTGCTGCTCACCGGGGCCATCCACTTTCTAGGCGCGTGGTGGGGTTAGATTTCCCGCCCCCTTGCGGTTGGGTGGATGCATGGAGGTAGTTCAGGGCTGAAGTGGCACAGACCCCTTCTGAGATGGCTATTTCATCACCTGCCTGAGACCCTAAAGGGTCCTCTTTTTTCCTGAGTAGGCAGGTCTGTGCCCTGAGGCCATCCAGGGACTAGTGGCCCCGCTACCCTCAACACCAGTGTGTCCAGGGCCAGACAGCAGGGAGGAGACAGAGGGCGTGCAGCTGGTCTTCAGGAGGTGATGTAGGCTTGTTTTTGTTGACATCTCTTAGTCACGTGGACCACAAAGTCACCTGGGAAATGTAGTTTCTAGTGCAACAGCCACATGCCCAGCTGAAACTCAACAAGGTTTATTCCAATGGAAAAGGAGGCATGGATACTGAGGGCACTTAGTGGTCTTCGATTCGCTGTCCCACTCTTAAACGATGCCTGGCTCTCTTTGACAGGCCCTGGCTGCCCACAGCCAACTCCCAGCTGGCTGGGTCTGGGGACCATTTCTCATCCTCCCAGCTCTGGATGACCTTGGGCAAAACAACTCTTCTCAAGGCTTCCTTTTCCTCGCCTGTAAGAGTTTTCAAATCAGCATTCACTGAGGTTCCTTCCAGCACTGACATTTGATGGCTGTGATTTTGGGCAAGTTATTTAAGCTCTCCTGGTTTCAATTTCCTCATCTAGAAAACAGAGATTAAAAATAGTTCTTACCTCAGAGGGTTGTGAAATCCCCAAGGGTTATGCCTGACATACAAGAAATAATCAATAAATGTTTGCTGTAATCAAAATAACCTGAGTTCCGCTTGTCAGCTCCTTAGAAAGAATCTGATGAGCTCGTTCATGCTAAGGCCTAACACAGGGTCAGTGAGTATTTGGTACAAGTCCTGTCATTATTCCCGCTCAGTAACAGACATCATCAATCAATCAAGACATTCTCTGGATGAGCCGGGGCGCAGCCCTTCTGCAGCCCCTCCTCTAGGAAGGCCTCCTGCTTCAACCCCACACGTGTTCCCAAAGAAACCACACATCCCCTGTCATGGCTTTTTTTGTGTTGTATACCTTTTGTCAGTGCCCCAACTAGATTGTGAGTTCCAGGAAGCAGGGACTGCAATTGGTCTCTCAAAGGTCTAGCTCAGTGCCTGGAAAATTGTACATGTTAAAAGATGAATTCTAGATCCTGTGGCTGGCAGGTAGGGGTGAAGTTTGGCGGGTGGGCCTGCCTTACAGATGACCATATTCCCTGTCTCTGGAAGCTCCTGTAGGAGCTGTGGGGCCAGACTTCCCTGCCAGACCTCCCCTGCAGGGCTGGCTGGACACTTCTGAGTGAGCTGGGGCAGCCAGCACATGTGGGGCTGCGACAAGGCTAGCAAACGTGGAGGCCTCCAAGACCGCTCAGAGAGAGCTGCCCTCCCCAGGGTGCACGGCGTCTGCCTGCCCCGCAGGCTCCAGGCTGCAGGGTAACTTCCAACTTAGCAACTAATGGACCTGGGAGAGTTCAGGCACCTGCTTTCTCCTCTCACAGACCAAAGCTCTGCATCACCTTGGTGACAGAATGGAAAATGGTGGGGAGGGGCTGGGGAGACCTGTTATCCGCCTGGTTAACCCCGGGAGGTGCTCACTGTGAGACTCAGGCAGGCCAGGGGTGGGGCAGGGACCACATCTGTCCTCAGGAGACCCAGTCGAGCTGCGTGGAGCGCTCCTAGACCAGGTGGAGGCAGGGCAACTCAGGACCGGGTTCCCAGTCCTGGCTCGGAGCCGCGCAATGCCTTGACTTTTGGACGTGGGTCTGATGGGGAAGCAGTATGTGATCCAAGGAGATGGAGAAGGCCTGCATGTACCGCGTATCAGCCCTCTGGCCCGTGACAGGCCCTGAAATGCCAGAATCTGGATGAAGCCAGGTCGCCTTACTAAGAATGCCTCTTGGCTACCTAATCTATCATTGCAGCCATTTTATAGATAAGGAGCCTGAGACTCAAGAAGGCTAAGTGACTTCCAAAGGTCATATAATTTGGAAACCAGGTCACATACCCCCGGGGGTAGGGCTTGTCTCTCTAACCTGCCGGCCTCTGCAATGAGGACCTGTTCCTCGAACAGCCCTTGATGTCACTGCCCGGCCGCAGAACAGACCCGATGGGCAAGGGTCACCAAGGAAGGGTAACTAATAATGATTAAATATTTAACATTTTCTGTCCCTGATCTCAGATGATCCAGATGGCACCCGGGCCAGGGGCTGGGGATTAAGATAGGAGCAAACCACGGACCCTGAACACCAGGACTTTGGAGCAGGAGGTGGACTCAGAACTGCTGGGTGATGGTGCCTGCAGAGTGCTCGGTGATGGGTTGATGACTTCTCCTCTTGCATCCTTGAGCAAGTAAGAATAATCATCACACATACGTACATATAATATACAGGGAGAAATGTGTTGAACTCCGTCTATGGGCCCTCCCTTCACCCCAGCCCCTGCCATGGCTGCCACCAGCCCTGTCCGGATTCAGCCAGGGCTGCCCATTGCTGCTGGGAGGGTCAGGGCTGTTACAGCAGGAGCCATACACGGCCCCTGGACCATAGGAAGAGAGATGCCAGCCCCACCACTAAGCTTGGCTCAGTGCCTCTGACTCTGCTTGGCAACCCCATGTCTTCAGTGAGCCAGGATACCTTGGCAAATTCTGATTCTCCTGAGCCCCCATTTTCTCATTTTGTGACATGGGGTCAGGAGTCTGCTTTGCCGGGAACGTCTCGTGTCCTCACTTGTACATATTCCTCAGAAAAGATTGCTGGGAGTGGAAGTCCTGGTCAGAGGGTGTCAGCACTTTAAAGACCCGCACTACACATCGCCAGAAGGTTATCCGGAGAGATTGTGCTGATCGAAAATTCCACCAGCAGTGGGTGAGAGCGCTTTTCTCCCCGTGTCCTCTTCAACGTGGAGAGTTAGCTTTTCCAGAGTGTTTCCAATTTGGTGGGTAAAAAACTGCCCCACTGTGGAGAAGAAGGATGCTGTTCTGGGTTAAGTTCAGGTTCTAGGTGCAGACTGGTGGGTGTGGGGGCCCTGCCCCCTAGGGGCACGCGGCCCTGTTCAGACTGTGTGACCCAGGCCACTTCTCCATCTGTAGGATGGAGTTGTTGTGAGGTTTAAACACTGTAACATAAGCTATTTGGATCATGGTAGGTGCTTAAGGAATGTATTGTTTCCACTTCTTTGGCTTGTGGTCAAGCTGACTTTCTTTCATATTTCTTATCTGTCTTCTCTGACAAATGATGTGCGTGTTTCGCCCGATCTTCTACGGGCGAAAAGTATAGGACTTCTTCTGACTGCCCTTTCAGTAAGTCTTTATCTGACAATTACATTAACAATCGGTCCTCTACCTTTTAATTCTAAATGCACATCACCTGCAAACTTATAAAACTGACATCCATCTCTGGGGGCGAGGCCTGGGCATGGGAATTCTTAGCACCCTTGAGACCGTCCTCCTGTGTAGCCAGGGTTGGGATAGGGTGGTCTGTTTTAATATCATCATCTACTTGCTGACTTTGTTTACAGGCAGTTAGAGGTTCAGAAGTTGAAATGTTTATGTATGCAGCCGTGTTCATCTTTCTTTTCCTTTACGGTTTCCTCAGTAGCTTTCCCATTGAAGAGGTTCTTCATGCTTCTTCTGGTTTGCCTTTCTCATTCAGACAGTCACGTGCTGCTGCTTTTTCTGCGACGGCTTGGCCACTTACTTCCTGTGTGATCTTGGCAGGGTGCTCAACCCCTCTGGGCTTGTTTCCCCAAAGTGAGGGGGGTTGGGCTAGATGAGGCTTTCCCAAAGTCTTCCAAGATGCTTTGTGGAAACAAGGTTTCCTGGCCAAGTAAGTTTGGAAAATGCATATTATGTCAAAGGTTCTGAGAAACAGTACAGTAAAGCAAGGTGACCCAGCAGTTTCTCTCCTGGGTATGCGCCCAAGAAAACTGGAAACATGTCCACACAGAGCTCGTACACAAATGTTCGTAGTGGCATTGTTCATAATAGTTTAGAGGTGAACACAATACGATGTCCAGGAACTGATAAATGAATAACCAAAATACCCACACAATGGAATATTATTCAGTCATAAAAAGGAATAAAGTGCTGACGCTCAACATAAACAAACCTTGAAAACATTATGCCAAAGGAAAGAAGCCAGTCACAAAAGCCCATGTCGTGTAATTCCAGTCATGTGAAATGCCCAGATTAGACAAATCTATGGAGACAGAAAGTAGATTAGTGGTTGCCTTGAGCAAAGGGAGTTGGGGAGAAATGGGGAGTGACCGCTGATGGAGACAGGGTTTCTTTCTCAGGTGATAAGAATGTTCTGAAATTAGATTGTATTGACGGGGGTACAACTATGTGAATATGCTAAAACCCACTGAACTGTATAGTTTAAAGGAGGAGGTTTCACGGCGTGGGGATTCTGTTTCATAAAGCTGTTATGAAAAAGAAAAGAAAGATTAGGACTTTGGAAGAGCTGGGTGCTTCCCAACTTTGTGTCTGCCTGCCCAACTCCAGGACCTGGAGCAAGATTTTTTAAAGCCTTTTCAAGCCTTAGTTTCCTCCCCTGAAATACACGGCCCAGACCGTGACTCTGTACTGTGCAGATGAAATGACACATCCACATCTGCTCCTCGCAGCATCTCCAGGAAGAGATGAAAGCCACGGAAAGGAAACCTGAGGCCCTGCAAGGGTGACTTGCTTTGGTTCACACAACCACTAAGTGGCGGTATCTGGATTTGAATCCACTTCCCTCAAGCTGGGCGCTTGGAGCGATGTGGGTGCAGCCCGGGGCACGGGTGGCTGAGAATCGGCGGCAGTGATGTCGGAGAGTGTGTTCTGAGAGCCCAAAGGGGATTCACAGACAGGAGGCGTCCTGGTAGCCAGCGAGGACGGAGAGGAGTGTTGAGGAGAGTCACACCTACACTCACTTCCTGTGAGGATGACACAACATTGTTTCAACCTGCGGCCCCCGAGCTTTGTGTTCCTTCTTGCTGAAATGGCAGGCTAGGCCTTATCTCATGGGAGCTGGGGGCAGCCCCTCCGCCGCGTGCTTACCAGCTGGCCTGCAATCCTCCAGACTCAGGGCCTCAGTTAAAGCTTGGGGGAGCCTGTGAGTTCACCCCCTTTCACAGAGGAGCAAACAGAGGCACACCGGCCCATGTGCCACTGGGAAATAGCCCTTGAAGACATTGTTAAAGGCTGTATAATATTCTGTCCGGGGCACGTACCTCCTTTGACTATTTCCTTGGTATTTGACATTCGTTCCTATTTTATTTTAAAATGCAAACCATGCCATGATGGACAAACTTACAAAAATTTTTGTGCACCTCTCTGCTCATTTCCTTGAGGAGGATTCCTGGAAGAGGAGTTACCGGGTGAAAGGGTGTGAACTCATTTACTGTTCTTCATGTGTTGCCAAGCAGCCTTCCAGAAAAGCAAGGCGGAGACACCCACGGTCCCACGAGCGGCGCTGGCAGTGCCAGTTGGAGGTAGATTAGTAACCAGCTTAGGCGTCTGTTCTCTCTCTCATCCACCTGGACGATCCCCTGAAAACTGACCTTACCTCACACTGGTTAAAACTTATGTTAACTAGTAACTGGAAATAGCCAATTCCATGAATCTATTCGATGGGTCAGTGGAAAGCCCCAGGGCACCTTCCCACGGAACCCGAATTGGCAAGGCAGACAGTAAATCAAGAGGGCGTTACCTGTCCTGCTGACAGCCTCGTATCAGAAGCTTGGTGCTGAGATGTCAGGTGTCATCTGCTGCTTGAAAATGCCTGTCCCCATGAGAGATACGGGACTTTGAGTCTGTCATCATCCAACCAACCAATCATATAATTCCTAACATCTATTGAGTATTTACTCAATAAGTTATATGTGCTAATTCATTTAATCCTGATAATAATCCTACAAGATAGACTTTATTAGTATCTCATTTTAAGAGTGGGATGAGGAAATGAAGGCACAGAAAGGTTGAGTAACTTGTCTAAGGGCACACAGCAAGTAGGTAATGGATTAGGGACTTGATCTGTCCCCTCTCTGAGCACATGCTGTGCCCGACACCACACACAGACAGGCTGACTCTACAGGCCACACCCTCCCCCAGCACACTGTCCCGCTGCTATACCGTCTGGCCGATGGGCAGCAGGAACTCTTGGTCAGCCAGTCTTGAATTGGCAGGAGGGTGCAGAGGCCTGAGACCCCACGGCTGGGACCAGCGTCTGGTCAGCATCTGTGAGAACAGCACTCAAAGGAAGATTCAGCAACGCTCGAGGCAACCTAATGAGGTGCTGGTCCATCGGAGGAGTCAAGGTATGGAAATGGTTTGCATCCATTATCCTTTGCTTTCAGTGAAGGGAGACATTCCCTTGTACCTCTTTCCTGTGCTCCCAACAGCAACCTGTACGAAGTACGATGTGGCCGCCGAGAGCCTCCAGGGTCCTGCCCAGCTGCACCCACTGCCTTCTCCCCTACCTCCCAGCAGGGCTGTGAGGAGGGTGGTGTGTTGGGCACACGTGTGCCCGTGTGTGGGGCTCACGGATTGCTCATGCATGCTGAGCGCTGGGCCTGGCGTCGGCTGGGAGCACTGCTCTGGCCTGGCGTGGTGTCGGGCGCAGCACAAGCTCAGAGGTGATGAAGCCAGGAAGGGCCTGATGGGTGCCTGGAGGGGTAGGTGAACAGACGGCTCAGTAAGGGTCTCATCCTGTCTCTTCCATGTGTCCCCAATGCACTGCAAGCTCTATGAGAGCGGTGGCCCTGCTGCTTGTCCACCACCGCATCCCAGGGCCTAGCGCTACGCGACACGTGCTAAATAGTTGACAGGTGTTAGATGGAGGCAGGTGTGCTCTGAACAAGGGCTTTAATTTTTTGGAGTCAGGAACATAGACATACAGCCCAGGCAGGGAAAGTCAGATGTGGAGGAAAACAGCCGTGAAAGGGCGTGAAGTAAGATGCTGCGTGTGGGCCAGGGGTGACAAAGGCTAACCTGGAATCTGCCTGCGGGGAAGATGGTGAGGGGACACACCGGGCTGAAGGAGGAGCGTGGGCAAAGCAGGCCGGACTGCGCCAGGTGTGGGCTTGTGGGGAGGGGAGAGGTTGGAAACAGGGATGGGGCCCCCTGGGAATCCCCGCTGTGGGGTGCTGCAGTCAGCTGGAGGGCTCGTTAAAACTCAGACTGCCACGTCCCACCCCCAGAGTCTGTGATTCAGTAGGTCTGGGTTGGGGCTGACAATCTGCATTTCTGGCCATTCCTACTGACAGCTGCCCGGCTTTGAGCTCAACCTTCCGGCTGCCTTGGGACACCCTCGCTCTGCATCCTAGGTTAACCCCGGGGCTCAGGGGCATCACAGCCGGGGAGCTCCCCCGCCAGCAGCAGTGAGGCTGCCTCGAGTTATGGGGATGGGTGAGGCAGGAGGCTGCCTTGTGGTTTCCTGCCCACACAACGGTCACATCTGTTTTCCTCCAGCGGTGGGGTCCTTGCGTGCACACACAGTGGAAACAAGCCATCAAGAGCAGCACGAAGCAGGGCCCCAGCGAGGCGCTGCCTCGCCAGGCTGACCCACCAGGGTGGGCTTTCCTCACCTGTCTCGCTGCTGCCCGCAGGCCACTGCGGATGCCAGCGGGCGGCTGGGTTGAGGGAGGGCTGGGAGGGGAGGCTTCAGAAGTAGCGACCCCTTCCATAAGCAGACTCCTCAGAGCCGCTGGACAAAGCGGACACCTTCACATGCTGTGGGACAGGAGAACAAGTCAAATGCCCATCCCTGAAAGGGAATCCGCGGGCCACTGAGACACTAGTCTGCCCCTCGAGCTGTAGGGATGGGGAGCAGGTGTCCTCACAGGGAAGATGCAGGGAGTCGGGGCTAAGACAGGAGAAGCACCTGCAGAGCAGGTTCAAGTCCTGCCTCTGCACCTCACAAGCCTCAACCAAGCGACTAAAACATGAAACCGCACCTGTGAAACCCGGGTCCTGAAAGTATCCAGTTCAGTAGGGTTGGCATGGGGCTAAAAGGGGATGAAATGCGGTGCCCCGATGGGTCCTGCTCAGGGCCAGGGAAGTCCCTGCATGCGAAGATGTGCTGGCCCAGACCCACTCCCGGGCGGCAGGTTGTGGAGGGGCCTGTGGGAAGCCAGGCTGCAGACCCAGTGGCGGAGCAGCAGGACGGCAGGTGCTGCCTTTGATCCCCAGCTTTCCCTGCAGGGGAGGGCACGGCTCACAGACCCAAACCACGCAGCTTCCTGTGTTCCTGCGTGGGTTCCTCAGGAGCCCAACCCTACAGGCCCCACCTGCCCTGGTCCAAGTCCCGCTTAGGATGAGGCAAGGAGCCCCAGATCTCAGTCCAGGTTTGGGTGCCCCTCTGGAGGTCTGGGTGCCCCTGGTGGTCTGGGGAGGAACAGGAAGCAGAAGGGAAGCGGCTGTGGGACAGACCATGACAGAAACCAGCCCCTGCAGTGACAGCAGGTTTTGGGGGCCTGCACACTGAGCCACATGGGAGTCAACAGCCAGAGAGGTGCCCAGAGCCACAAGCCAGCAACATCAAGTCTGAACAATGCCAGACCTCAGCCCCATTTTGGGTGGAATCGGAAGGCCTGGCTGGGGTGAGCCTTACACAGTGGTTCTCAAAGTGTGAATCACCGGGAAACTGATTAAAAATGCAGACTTTCAGGCCCTACCCCAGACCACTGAGTCAGAAACTCTGGGTGTGGGCCCTGCCATCTATCAAGAAGCCCCCAGGTGATCCGAGACACGCCAGGGGAAGGAAAGTCAGGGATTCCTTTCGGCCAGAGGTTCTCAGACTTGAATGTGCCTCAGTTCTGGGGTTCCTTGCCCCGTGGAGGGAAGGAACCCACGCAGTCTTGCTCAGGGCCCATGTAGAGCCTTCTCCCTGGGCCGTCCCCAGGCTCACCCGGGGTCGCCTCCCTCCTCACAGGGCCACCCTCTCTCGTCTCCGAAGCCCCAGCCTTCCCCCCACTTTTCCCACACGCCTCTGCTGGCTTTATCTGTCTGGGCTCTGTGTTTGGCCAGGGCCCCTTATCTGGAGCTTTCCTCCGGCCCCACAAAGGGGCAGTAGGGGAAGGGCCGAAGGCTCAGGAATGTGTTGGTCCTGGTGAGAAATGCCTGCCTTCTGTGGATCCAGCTGCAAAGTACACACGAAGCAATTATTTAACAAAGGAAAACGCAATAAAGGAGCTCAATAAATATTTGTTGAATAAGAGAACACAAAAGCGACTTTCCTTGATGCACTCAGAAATGCCTCTTATGAAAAAGCACGTTGATACTGAAAGCCCGGCAGGTGTGCAGGCAAAGGCCTAGAGCACTTGACTTAACATGGGAAACGGGAGCCCCTGGGGGGAAGTTTCTCTGGCAGAGCGACTTCCAGTGAGTTCGCTGGCAGCTGGTGTCCCAGGCTAAGTAGTGCTACACACCCAAAATGGGACAGAGGACAGAACACTTGGGAAACACTGGAGGGACTAAATATCAGCTGGTCCCTGTACTAGGGGGACTTCTGTGAGCCTGGATCAGGTTGGGGTTGCTCAGGCCTTGAGGACCATGCTCCAGGCCCACTGGCCCCAGGGCCCGTGTCTGCTGGATACCTGTCTGGGAACCTGGGGGAAGACATGGATGGGGTCTGGAATGAAAGTAATTTTTATTTCCTAGCGGAGCACCGGAGGCACCAGCATTTGCGCCCAGGGAAGGACAGGGTTTCCTTTCCTTCCAGGCTCCCACTTGCAAGGCTGGAGGGAGGCACTCCCCTCACCCCTGACCCCCAAAGGGATAACTGCCAAGGACCATGAATAGCCTGAACACCTGGGGTCAGCGGTCTCCTCGTGCACACACACACGTGCCGGGGTGGCTGGCTGGCTAGCTGGCTGGTTTTGACTCTCTGCATGTTTGCCCACCCCAGTGCCAACACGAATGTCCCTCAGCAGCCTCCAAACCAAATGGCTGTTGACTGAACTTGCTTTGGCCGAGTCAGCCCGAGCCCTGGGGAGCACGGGCTGGACGGGTGACATCACTCCTCCAAAGGCTGGGTCCCAGCATCCCTGGCCTGGTCTGACTCTGCGTCTTAGTCTGTTCAGGCTGCTGTAACATAAACGCAGGCTGGGCGGCTTAAACAGCAGACATTTATTTCTCACAGTTCTGGAGGCTGGGAAGTCCAAGATCAAGGTGCCGGCCGCCACTGTGCCTGGTGGGGCCCACTTCCGGGTTCGCAGTCAGCTGTCATCTTCCTGCAGCTTCAGGTGGTGGGAGGGGCGAGGGAGCCCTCCAGAGCCTCTTAGGAGAGCACTAACCTCCTAACCCCATCCCTGCGGGCTCCACCTTCAGGATGCAACCACGTCCCAAAGGCCCCACCTCCTAATACATCACACTGGGGCCCAGGTGTTAACATAGGAATTTGGAGGAACACAAATGTCCAGTCTTTAGCACTCTTCCAGCTCCCATCCAGGGCAACCCAGTCTGGTCATCGGCCTTCCAGAGGCACAGGGACCTGTGTACGAGCGGACGCACAGAGGATCAATGTTACCCTTTGTGTGGGCGACACAAGCCTTGATTTGCCATTGATTCCTTTGTGACCTTGGCAGCCACCTAACTCCTGCAGCCCTCATTGCCTCATCTCCCTGACACCCTCACGATGCTGCTAGTGAGATGGAACGTGGTCATGTGCAGACACTTGTAAGTGCCACGCAGATGCCAGCTGCGACCGTGGTCGTGCAGCTGGGTGAGGCACAGTCACAGGGACTCCTGGTCCTTAGATGAAGAGTGAGGACTCCTGGACTCCCCTCTGTTTTGGGCTCCTGTCAGCCTTGGCTCAAAGCCCTGCTGCGGCAACTCTCTTTTCCCGGGGCTGACCCTCCTCCCACCCCAGGCCCCTACCAGACTGACTGACCTTGGCCTCGGGAAAACAGAGCCTTCTCTGCGCAGAGCCCCAGATCTGTACCCATCCCTTGGCTTCTGGCCAAAGCAGCCCATTTGCAGCTACCGCCACCCCACTCACCCCGGCCCTACTCAGCAACTCACAGCGGCCCCTTCCTTCCTTCACCTCTTAGGTCGCACTGATGCTGGAAACAGAAAGACATGATCTGAACCTCAGTTCTGCCCACATCTGCTGCGGACAATGACTCAACCCGTCTGCGACCTATTTTCTGTCGGTATAATGAGGATCCTGGTGCCTCGCAGGTTGCAGTGAAGATAAAGTGATGACACGTGTGACGTGCTGGCTCAGCGCCTGAAACAGGGCATTTGCTCTAGAAATGTGGGCTTTCTTCTCCCCTCAAAGTGCACCTTTTGCTCATGCTCTGCTCTCAGAGTCTCCAAAGCTGTGCACCCCTCCCCGCCGTGGCACACACAGATAAGGCATTTAAGACCACGGCCAGTCAACCTCTTTCAAGGAGTTTGAGCCTGAGTTAAGGAGGAGAGGAGTCTGAGTTGCTGGTCAGTCTTTTTCCACCCTCCTCCCTTGCCCTGAAGACAGAGGAGGCCGACAGTGTCCAGGCTGAGGGCTGCTGGCCCACACATGGCCTGGAGCCGTTGGTGTCAGGTGGAAGGGAGAGAGCCTGGCATCCACCCAACAAACAGTGGGCCTTGACTGGCCCCGCCTTATATCACCTTGGGACAGGTGAGCCCCAGAGACAGGATTGTCCCAGCCCAAATTCACAACAGACTCGGCTGGGCCCCACTCCTCCAGCTTGGGGGACGCCCACTGCTGCAGACAGCTTCAGATCCCTTCAGTGCGATTCAGATGGAACCAGCGCAGTTTACTCTCCACCCACCGTGTACAGGGCACCGCCTCGGTGCCTCCTGGTGATGTGGGGGTAAGTAAAGCACAGTTTCTGCCCACCAGGGGCCACCAGCTTAGATGGCCAGACGATGCCGACAAGTACCACCTCCACCAGCAGGGCTCAACCTGCAGAAGTCAGTGAGGAGACTGAGGCCTGGGCCACCCCAGAGCACGGGACACAGGCACACCCACGTGCACACACACAGGACACCAGTTCCGCCCATCCGAGCCTGCGCGTACTGCCAACCACACTCCTGCCTCCGCATTTTCATTGTCTGGGACGCGCATCAGGGGGACTGTCTGCATGCATCTCAGGGGCAAGGCTGGGAGAGCGACGGCCCCAGAGGCTGGACACTAGGTCTCTGGGTGGAAGGTGGTGGTGGTTGAGAAGTGGCCTGGGGCAGTGGGTCAGAGAGGAGAGGACTCCGGGAGGGCAGGCAGTTGGTGGCAGCAGCACATGTGAGGTCAGTTGTGCTGGGGGCCGGGAGGCCAGGGCAGCAGGCAGTGTGCTGGCAGACTTGGAGCTGCCGCCCACCTGCTGGTGATGCCCAGGGCGGGAGGGTCCTAACAGAGTCGGACCTGGTGCTGGGGCAGTGCAGAGTATTCTTTGGAGATGGACTTTCAGTCCTGGTGAGGTTCCTAGCCTGAGAGGGACATTACTGTGCTGTTCTCCTGCCTGGGGACCCACAGGATAGCGGGCATGCCTGGCCCAGTTTCTCCTCCTCCAGCGCTGCTCCTCCAGCTGCTCCTGGCCTGCAAGTGGCTACCTCTCAGCTCTGGCCACACTCTGCCTTTTCATTCTTCGCACTGCTGGCGCTTCAGATCTCCACTTGCCAGGAAGACTTTCTTACTGCAGGACGCCAGTGGGTGACTTCTGAGCCCCTCTGGAAGCTTCCTGAGGGTGGACACATCCTGATACATCCATTAGGCTATGTGATGTTTGGGACTTTGTCTTGATGTCCATCTTAGATGGCCAGCCCCTCAGAGGGCTTGAGCTGGGACTTTAGGTTTGCTTTGCCAGAGGGGCACCAAGAATTAGTCAAAAGATGTTGTTGTTGCTGTCCATTTCAGCAAATTTTAGCTGAGTCTTCACTCAGCGCTGAGCTCTTTGACGAGAGTGGGAGAGGTGGAGATGGGTAAGACACACTCATTGCCCTGAGCAGAGCACGGGAAGATGACATATGAGCCAGTAGACCACAACACAGAGAGATACATAGATGCAGGGCACATAATATGGGACTCCACAAGAGACTGACTTTGGAAGTGTGCAGGGAAAGCCTGAGGAGGTGGAGGACCTCCTGGAGGAGGTGTCATTTGAGCTGGGTTTAGAAGGGTGAATGGGAGTTCACTCATGGTACATAGTAGTGTAGGTTAGCAGGTACTGCTGCAGAAGGAATAGTTTCCGCAGGGCCTGGGAGGACTGAAGGTCCATGATGGGTATAGAGCTAGGATCACTGATAAAGTCCTTGCTGGGTTGCTGGAGTAACCAAGAGTGATTCTGGGGAGTGAGACAAGTATCTTGGAGAGCAGAGTGGGCAAGTCTTCACTGATTGCTTTCAACCTCAAATTATGTCTAATTGGCATTCTCTGGCATTCTGCATCTGCCATCCTTTCCCCATGGCCTTCTCTTCTCTTCTCTCTAACTCCCCTGCCTCTCTTTGGGTCTGCCCCTTCAATGATCATCTGGTACTGGGTGCAAGGCACTGCAGACTTTCCCAGTCACACAGCAGGGTCTGGAGCTGCTCCAGCAGCTTGTGGAGAGGCGAGGTACAGGGCAGGGACTCCAGGAGGCGGTTGATACCAGGGCACCCGTGGGGATCTATCTGTGCATGGCAGGACCTGTGAAGTTAGGCATAGAGAAGGAAGGGCCATCTCCCTACCTGCTCACTGATCACCAAGTGGGGCTCAGAGCAGGATTCCACCTTGAAGGGCATCTGCGGTGCCAGCAGGAGTCTGCTCAGAACCAGGCATAAGAACCCGGGCAGGGAAGATGGAGTCAAGTCCATGGGGTGGGGCAAAGGCATCACTCTGGGATACCTGCCCTGGGCAGTGCTGTGGAGGCTCAGAGTGCCACGTAGGAGCCAGGAGCCGCCAGGTGGGGCTGATCCTGTTGCTAGATCTTTCTCTGATGTAGTTGGCTGAGATCTTCATAAGGCTGGAGCCGACGGGCAGGAAGGAAAACCAGCTCCATCACCTTGGGAAGGAGGGTGTTTCACACTTTTGACTGTTTTCTTCCACAGAGTGTTGAAGGCTTGGCAGGTGTGAGGATCATACGTTTTACACGATATCTAGTATGCATCTGGGGCTTTCCATGTGCCAGGCGCTGTGCTGTGGGTTTTGAAAACATTGCCTCATTTAATCTTTGCACTCTGTGTGGGAGGTGCTTTTATCATCTGTACTTAGAGAAGAGAAACCACGGCCCAGGGCAGTTACACAATACGGCCAAGGCGGAGAAACTGTAAGTGGTGATGGGGCTGGGAGCAGTGCCCCAGACCCCCTCACGGTGCCTGCTCATCCCCAGGACACAGAGCTGTGCCCACAGGGTGCGTGTGCCCTGAGCCCCCTGCTCCCTACTCTCTGCAGCGTGTGCTGATGGGGGATGGGCTGGACTGGGTCCCTGTCCCCTGTCGTGGGTGGGAGGGCAGGGCTTCGCTGAGCTAAGCAAGCCATCCTGTTTCCGCCTCTCCCTTCCCCCAGCCCAGCAGAGGCCAGGTGTCTGTGAATCGCATTGGCCCTCCTGGGGCTGAGAAGCCACCGGAGCTGAGTCACAGAGATTTCCTTGGGATTAACGATCCTCCAAGGTCCATGGTACCTGGTTGCGGTAGAGGCAGTTGACTCTTCCAGCCAAACCCTAATCCTAGCAAAATACTTGGTATTTCCAGTCATTCCGGCTGGAATTAAACTTCAATCAAGCCCCAAAAAGCACAGCCAGGAGAATGTGAGCCAAGTCGCCAAAGAAACCGGGCATCCGGCCTGCTTAGATACTGGGCTCCCTCCTCAAGGGACCCGTGGGCCATTCACACCGGCGGAGCAGGACGGACAGACAACAGAGCTCCGCACTCCATGCCCAGGCAGCTCTCAACCTAGGCCCAACTGTCTGCCGTGTCATCGTGTCCCTGTAAACGACCACGTGGTTTAATGACAGCCTCTCATCCAGGCTGACCAGTGCGGGTCAGAGGCTGGGTCTAACCTGACTTGGCGCTGCCACCAGCCTCTGCCCTGCTCTGTCCCACTATCACCATCATCATAGTTGGCAGAGAGGCAGCCCAGAGAGGGGGCGAGGGGCGGGGCATGGGGGCGGGGCCTGAACTGACGCCACTGCCTAGGGGGTGGTGACCCCCTGGGCCTGTTTCCCCAGTAGGAAAATGAGATAATGGGTCCCACAGAGGGTGATGGTGAGTGTTCCCCGGGTTGATACGTGTAGAGCTGAGAAGCTGGCCGGCAGACTGTAAGCTCTTATTATTCTCTGAACCTCAGTTCCCTCACCTGCAAGATGCTGGCTCGGGGAGAGGCCTGACCACCCAGGGCCTCTTCAGCACGTGTTCTCCCCTGTGAGTGAGGCCCCGCCCCCAGAAGAGCATCTCCACCCTCGCTGGAGGAACTGGCTGGACAGACAGCATTATATGCTCCACAAGCCACATGATCCAGGGGCGGAGCAGGTGCAGGTGGGAAGTGTGTGTGTGTGTGTGTGTGTTTGTGTATACGTGTATTTATGTGTGTATATGTGCGTGTGGATATGTTGGCACGTGTGTGAGGATACATATGCACGTATACACATGGGTATGTTTGTGTGGATGTGTGTGAGTGTGTGCATATGTGTGTCTCTGTATATGTGTACAAGTGTCAATGAGTGTGCACGTATGTGTGTGCACATATGTGTGTACACATGTGTGTGCACATAGCTATGTGTGTGTTTGTGTGCAGGCACGTATGTTTGTGTGTTATATTCATGCACATGTGATTGTACGTGTGCGTCTCCGTGTGCACGTGCATACACGTACCCAGGTGGAGAGCAAAGGGGGCCGGCATGTTCTCTGCTGTGAACGAGGCCCCGCCCTGTTCTTCAGCCCGTTTGGTTCTTTGTTGAAGTGCAGCTGGGAATGTGGCCCCAACCTCAACTCACACCTCATCCCAAACCTGTCTGGGTGGGCAGTGGAGTGACCAGAACCCAGGAAGGAGGGATGGAGGAGTGGGGCTGGAGAGTGAAGGTGGGGGCAAGAGTGTTTTAACCTGAGAAATCCAGCAGGGTTCTGAGGGGAGGAAATAAAGAGTGAGAGTGAGGCCAGCTCCTCCGAGTGGGCACTAGGCTCTAAGCTCTGTGGCTCTCATGCTGCAGACCCAGAGTGAGAGCTCAGAGAGGTCAGGCCTACGCTGCTTCTCCACCCTGGGCTGCCCATGGGAAAAGGCCGACAGACGGATGGGTGCAGTCACTGGGTCCTCACTCTGCTCAGCTCAGGCATCGGGAGGTGCCAGAGGGCACCTGGCTCCAGGGTAGGGGGTCAGAGTCCACAAAGTGCTGGGTGACCACCCCCAGCCTGGTGTAGGGGAGGGACTGCTGAGGAGGACAGTGCCCCCATGGCCCCCAGAAACCAGGCCATTTCTATTTTAGTTCTGTTTATAGTGTGTATCTTTGGGCAAATCCAGTCACGTTTCTGAGCCCCAGTTTGCACATCTGCCAAATGGGGCAACTACTACCACCCTGGCCTCATAGGAAGAAGCTGTGTAGTGTTGTGTTTAAAAGTACAGCCCTCAGAATCCTAAGAGTGAATCCCAGACCTGACCCTTAGCAGCTGTCTGACTTGGGGTGAGTCAGTTAACTTCTCAGCCTCATTTTTTTGACATGCGAAATGGGGATAACAGCGGTCTCCACTGCGTAGGGCTGGTGTGAGTGTTAACTCACAGAATGCCTGGAGAACACTTAGAACAACACCTGGCACAAAGAAAGAGGCTCATAAATGTTCATTACATTTGCAATTACTATTATTCCATAAGCTTGTTAGGAGAGCAAAACAGACTAGCTCCCAGGAGACTGCTGAGCTGTGGAGAGATCTGTTGGAAGGGAGGTAGAATGTATTAACATACAATATGTATTAACATAATAGTCCGAACTTACTCATGCCCTCCTTCCCTTTGAGAGAAATTTACATTCTCACCCCATTGACTTTGGACTTGACCACGCAACACGGCCCGTGGAATGTGAATCAATGTGATGATGTATTCCAGGTCTCAGTAGGAGCTCAGAGAGTTAGGCATTGCACTTCCTTTTCCCTCTGTCAGAAGAATGGGCTGACCAGCAAGGGCAACTCCTGCAGCCTGGACCTTGGATGAGAAGTCACGGGGCAGAGCAACAGGAACCACTGCTGACAGCCACCCACATGTGATGTGAGTGAGAAAGAGATGTGCATTACTGAGCCACTGAGACCCTGGGGTTACTTGTTACCATAGCCAAACTGACACACACAGATAGTATTAGGAAGAAGAAGGGTTGGAATATTACTCAGCCATAAACAGGAATGAAATCTTGCCATTTGCAGCAAGGATGGACCTAGAGGGGGTGATGCCAAGTGAAATAAGTCAGACAGAAAAAGACAAATACTGTATGATTTCACCTATATGTGGAATCTAAACAAAATAAGTGAACAAACAAAGTCAAACAGAAACAGAGTCATAGATACAAAGAACAAATAGGTGGTTGCCGGAGTGGGTGGGGTGGGGAGGAGGAGAGAAATAGGTGAGGGAGATTAAGAAGTACCAACTTCCAGTTACAGAATGAATGAGTCACAGATATGAAATGTACAGTGTGGGGAATATCCTCAATTGTTATGTAATTAATTTGTATGATGACAGATGACAATTAGACTTATCATGGTGATCACTTTAAAACATAAAGAAATATCGAATCACTATGTTGTATACTGGAAACTAACAGTGTTGTAGGTCAAGTATAGTTCAAGAATGAACAAGCAAATGAACTCATAGAAAAAGAGATCAGATTTGTGGTTACCAGAGGCAGAGAGTGGGGGAACGGAAATAAAATGAAGGTGGTCAAAGGTACAAACTTCCAGTTATAAGATAAATAAGTACTAGGGAATGCAATGTACAACACAGTAAGGATCATTAACACTGTCATCCATGAAAGCTATTGAGAGAGGAAGTCCTAAGAGTTCTCAATACAAGGAAAAAATACGTTTTTTCTCTTTCTTTAATGTTGTACCTCTGTGAGATGATGGGTGTTCACTAAACCTGCTGTGGCCATCGTTTCATGATGTGTGTAAGTCATATCAGTATGTTGTACGCCTTAAACTTACGCAGTGCTGTCTGTCAATTATACCTCAATAGAACTGGGAGAGAAGAAGGGGGAGGGGGAGGGGAGGAAGGGGAAGGGTCTCTAAGGAAGTGTCCCACCACCTATCGAGTGGAGAGGTGCCAACCCTTAGGAGCTAAAGTCAAGAGGGGATTGAGGTAGACAAACCCCACACACGTGCAAGTGCACATGCACATCCCACACGCACACACATACGTGAAACACGAGGAAACCTTCAACATTGTCTGCGCTTGATTTCCAAGGCACTGTGCTGCTCAGCAGGGCACCTGGAGCCCGCAAGCTTTCCCACAGGCTCTTCTAGCCCCAGCTACCCCGGGGGTCCTCCCTCACTCCTGGCCTCGATTCCTGGATCTTCTCACTGAGAGAGCCCAAGAAGCCCTTTGCGCTGGCTTCCGTCTTGTTTGCTTTCACATGTGCCATCCTGCTGCGGACATGGAGGAAGCCCGCCAGCATCGGCCCCCGCCACAGACCAAGGGAAACATTTCCCGGCCTCCGGTTGGATGCGGTTCCCTTCCTGTGGTTCTTCCTTCCAGAGCCAGGCCTGTAAACTTGGGGAGCAAATGATTTGTTACCACACTCTGTCCGGCCCAGAAGAGGTTTTTCTCCGAGGGGGCCAAAGAGGGAGGGGGCTGAGGTCTCTGCGGCGTTGCCGGCTGCCCTCACCGGGGGCACAGAGGGCCTGGCTGACACCCCCATCTTGCGTTTTGGAAGAGGGACAGCTCATACATTCTGACCTCACTGGGCCGGGAAAGCTTTCCACTTGGAGTGCTTTCCTTCCAGGAGGCAAAGCAAACATCTGGTCCCAGACTTCCCTTTCCCCCTGCCAGCCATCCCACTCGGGGATTCCAGGCATTTGTTCCATCATTTCTTTATTTTCCTCCATACCATCTAGCTGCGCTTGGGCCGCTTCCATCTCCCCTCCCACCCAGGGGGCCGTTCACAGCCCCTCTCCCCCTGTGTCTGCTCGGGGCCCTGACGGGAATTTTCCTGTGGCTTTCTGTGGACTCCAATCCTGCAATTTACCACCCAGGGCTTGCAGGCTCTCCCTGCACTTAAGACTTTCCGAGCCAGTCTTGGTCCAGCGTGGTCGCTCCCGGGTAGTCGTCACAGAAGGCCTTGGAGCAGCCGCCTCTGCAGCACCCACCTCTGCAGCACCCACCCCCAGCAGGCTCGTGGCAGCTTTGTCCTGTGTTTGGTGCTTTTGGTGTGCCAGGAGCCAGAGGTACGCGGGCAGCCGCAGACATGGCTGGCAGAGGCTGTGAGCGGGAACGAGCTGGGGCTGCCGCAGCCGGCTCTGTGGAGAACTGCCTCTTGGCTCCTCCCCGTTCAGCACAGCGGTCTGTGGTCCCTCGGAGGCTGCATCATCTCTTCCCTGCTCCTGCGTCTTCTTCATCCTTGCGACTCGGGTTTTCCTTGGCTGCCGCTGCCATGGCTGCTACCCCCAGTCTTCCTCCCCTCTCCGTCTCATATGCTCTGCTGGCTCATGCTGTCAGACCTTTGTGGCTTCTGCTTGCTGCCATCCCTCTTGGGGTCTCTCAGCTCTGCCACACTCTGCTGGCTGGAGCCATCTCCGTGTGGCCACTGTCAATCTCCCTGAGATCACCCCGTTGGGGCAGTTCTTTCTTTCCGGCATAGAGTCCCGCTAGGCAGCCTCACAGGTCTCCTGTGTCCTCATGACCTGCCCATGATGGCTCTCCTGGGATTAGGTGCCAAGCCCAGACCAATGGGTTACATGTGGCCAGAGTTGCATGATCACGTGACCCAAAGCATGGCAACCAGCGGACGAGGAACAGCCAGTGGCTGCTGTGTTCGGTGTGCAGTGTGGGTGTGGGGGGCACTCGTGGACCCTCCAGCCATCTAACATCACCCCCCACTGCATCAGACCCCGACCCCAGCTCACAGTTCAGGAGTGGCACTGCCTGTCCCGCTGAAGACTCGTTCACCGTTCTCTTGCTCCACACACACCATGCCTCCAAGGGGCGGCTCCCCACAGGTGCCCCTTCACCCCGTCCAGAGTCCTCCAGACCAGTTCCACCCACTTCCTACTCCAGCGCCCGCTCAACCACTCCAGCTCTTCCTCCATTTCCTTCAATCATCTTTCTTTTCCAGGGGGCCTCTTATTCCTGTCACAGGGATTGGTCCTTGCATGTGGTTTGTCCTTCACTGTTTTCCATGTGTCATCACCACACTGCTGCTCCGTGGGGCTGACGATCGAAGAGACACTGCCGGGTGTCCACCCTCAACACCGCGGCACCCCACTGTCAGTCCTGCTCTCCTCCCGCGGTGCGGCCCCTGCAGATGCAGAGAGAGAGACAGGTGCACACTATCTGGTGGAGCCCAGGAGTGGTTCGACAATAACAGCAGTATTTGTGAAACTGGATCATGTCACCCTTTGCTTAAAACCCTCCCGTGCTTTCCTTTGGTACCAGGAGTCACATGGAGCTTTCTGTGCGGCCTGGAGGCACCTGCCTGACCCAGGCCCTGCTGCCTTCTTCCACTGTCTCTCAAGCCTTGCTCCCCAGAACCCCCTGCACCACCACCTGGGTTTCTCAGCTCCTCAAAGACACCAAACTCTGTCTCCTTAACAAAGCTGCAAGATCCATGTGACAGGAGCTGGGCATTTTGACCCCCACAGTGCCTGAATGATGCTCCGCATGTGCAGGTGTTCAGTAGATATTGCTGAGTGGCTAAGTGAGCAATCTATGCATCAGTGTGACTGAAGGGAGAAATCAGAGGTGAGGCGCAGGGAGGAGGCAGACACAGCCGGACTGAAGGGGGCAGTGGCGGGAGTGGGTTCAGGTCAGACTGTGAGGCCTGGGTTGCCAGACGGAAGTCTGGGCCTGACTCCATCACCTGAGGCTAGGGCTGGAATGTCTTGCTGAGGAAGGAGCAGGAATGATTCAGGAGGAGTCCTTTGGCAGCCACCAGAGGTCGGATTGAAGCTGAGAAAGCTGGATGCTGGGAGACAGGTTGGGAGGCTTTGGAAATACGTGGGGCCCAGCTGAGGAGGCAGGCGGGCTGGGCGGGGCCATGGGAATGGACAGAGTGGGGTTCCAGGGGAAGGGAGACGGAGCGGAGTCCAGGCAGGTGGGGACGTGGGGTCTTGGGGTCTCTGCACGGGCCCCGCACCCTGATCTCTAGGAGGGCAGTCTGCATAGGAGCCGAGTATCAGCCCAGGAGCCCAGGACCGTGGCCGTGTCAGTGTGGCATGGGCGCCCAGCAGCCCTGGCTCACTTCCCCCTCTGCCACTTACCGGCTCACTGAACATGGCTAATCGCTTCCTGTCTCTGCTCCTGTTTCCTCATCTGTTCCATGGGGATGATTGTGTCCTAGTTGTGATGGTTCCCTATGATAACACAAGCAGAGGCACCGCACAATGCCCAGCAAATAGTAACAACTCCTTTGTAACTAACATTATTACAAAATAATAATGTGTTAATTACAAACTAGGACCTGGAAGGACTGGTACTTGAAGATACAAGCACAAGAGCAGAATGGGGTTCCCAGGAGGGTCTGAACACCCTGGCCCCTGTCTGGGTTCTCGGGAAGGTTGCTAAGGCCCCCAGTATGGGGGGGACGGCGTGGCTGAGGCCTAGGGGTGGTGAGCTTGACTCAGCTGTGAGGAGCTGGGTGGCAGGTTGTCGGGGGTGCTGCCATTTTGATTCCATGTCTCCCTGCTCCTTGGCGATGCTTCCGACCAAACGTGGGATGGAGGCGGCAGTTGAAGCCACAGCCCAGAGCATGGACTCAGGGCTGACTGAAGACTCGAGCCACCTGGTGCTCCCCGTCTGCAGGCAGAGTCATGGCACAGCCCCCACCTCAGTGACCAAGGTGGCAGGTTCCAGCAGCAGGAGACGTTTGTCAGGCTCACTTCCGAAGGCAGCGGCTGTCACACTCCTGTGGAGCATCTCCTCTCCACCCTGGTTTCTGGAACACGGGGCTGGCCTCACTGTGGGTCTGGAATCACCATTATGTTGCATTTGTATGACACCAGTAATATTTGTCATCTCATTTGTGAGGGAGAGTGGAAGTTTGAGGCTTTGTGCTTTCAGCAGAAGGGTGTCACTTTAATCCTCTGTCAAGGTTTATAAAACATGATTGCAAGGTGCCCTTGTCTCTTCAGTCTATGAAAGGGAAAGGGAGGCGACAATTCTGACTCAGACGGAGCCAAGAGCAAGCCTGGGCCTGCTGCCTCTGAACAGCAGGTTCCTGGGCCGTTCTTGAACTTCTCTATGCTGCCTTTTGTGCATCTAAAAAATGCAGATAATGCATGTGGAGCCCTTAGTTTGAAAGTTCAGAAAGGTTATTACAGGGCATGAAAAAGCTGTCACAGTCGCGATCCCATTCCACCCGCATGATGGAGCTGTCGGAGGAGGCATGAGATAGCCATCACGACCCGCATTTTACAGAGGAAACAAAAGTTCTGAGGGTTGTGTGGCCGGCTGAGTGGCAGAGCCCGTCTTTCCACCCTGAAGCTCGTGTTCCCCACTCTAAGGCTTCCCAGAGGGGCCCTCTGGCTGCTTAAGATTCTGATTTAGAAGGTGTGAGGTGGGTTCAAGAAATGATGTTTCTAACAGTCCCCCTGTCGGTGGCCCGGGGAGCATTTACAAAGCTGCTTCTAAGAGGACAGAGGCTGTGTCCCCTGCCTGCGGCTTCCAGCCACGACTGCTGCACTCAGGTCCCTCAGGGGCAAAAGAACGAACACGGTCACAGTGGGGCGGTGGTGGAAACTTCTCAGAGGAGCAGTGTGCTTCCCTCCAGGCAGCAAGCTCCAAGAGGGGGGGTGCCTGAGCTGCACAGGAGGTATCTGGAGGGCACGCTGCCCTCGACAACTCTAGAAAGGCGTCGCTCTTCAGTAGTGGCCAGCTTTTCAAGTCCTTTCTCCTGGTTTACTAGCCCTGGGCTCTGACATGTCGTTTAATCTCCCTTGTCTCAGTTTGTCCATGTGAAAAAACAGACCCTACCTCCAGGAAAGAGCCCTTGGTACAGTTCCCAGAGCACGATATAACTGGGGACCACTGTCGTGAACATGGCTACCACTGCTCCGGCAGCCTCTCCCCCTTTCCAGCTGCTACTTCTCTGCAGCTTAGGGCCAGACCCAGCCAGGGGCAAACAGGAGCGAGGACGAGTGTGAGATGGGGCAAACCCAACAGAAGAGGCAGGCCAGCTTTGCTCCCCACCCCCGCCTCTCCTTCCTCAGTGTGACCAGGGTCCCACAGAAGCTGGCTGGATGGAGGGACAAGCCACACTGAGCCCTCACCCTCTGGCTGATGTTACCAAGTGCCGTCCTGGAGAAGCTGGCCTTGCTGTCCTGGACATGCACCACAAGGCAGGGGTGTGGCGGGCGGCAGGGACCCGGGGCTGCGCGGCCACCCCCTCAGAGCCATGTCTCCTCTACACGATGCTGGAGAAGCAGGGACTCTGCCAGCACGGTGGCCAGAGGCCCAGGTCAGGCCAATGGAGTGGGTGCCTGGGGGAGCTGTCCACTTTTCCTCTCCCGGCCCTGGCGTCAGGAAGGCTTGGCTAATGCTCTTGGTGCTGGAAACTACGTCCTCATCTTGGGCTTTCTCCATTACCACCGACTCTGCTCCGCTCGGATGGCTGCCCTGGGGAATTTGCTCAGTGCAAAACAAACAAAAATGTATTTTGTAGTGGATCGTTGGCAGCGAGGCTGGGTTCTAACCGCCCTCTGGCCTGTTAAACTAGAACCGAGACCAAGCGTCATTCTGCGGAAACGTGAAGGCCAGCTCACCCAGACACTCGGACTCTAGGTTAGAAGGCGTGAGACTGAGGGATGACCACCCCCACCTGCCGCTGTGTGGATGAGAACCCCAAAGCTCTGAAACAGCCTGCCCAAGGTCACACAGCAAGGTCAAGAGAGTCAAGACTGGAACCCAGGTCTCTGAACCCTCCCCAGCCAGGTCCCCGGCTGGTTTTGTGTGGGGTAGACACAATTCTTGGATGTCTGCCAGGGCTTTAAGATTAATGAGGTAGAAGCTGGCTGACCCTGAATTCTAATGATTAGAAATGCTATTTAGGGGGTTCTCAGCTACAATGATAATCATTATTCACAACAAGGACAACAGAGCTTTGGAAGATTTTAATGTAACATTCTAACCCTTGAACATTAAATTTAGCAGAGTTTGGGAGTTGCCAGACCCTCTGTATAAAGTAACAATTCTCAAATATTCATGCATACAGGATCAGCCAAAGAACGGATTCGTCTGCTCTCTCAGTGAGCCCACATATTTGACCACACAAAAATATCGTATTTTTCCAAAGGCTGGATACCTGTTCTGGAATACTACTTGAAAAACCAGAAGTCTAAGACCTAAGAGTACTCAGGGTGGTGCCTGGGGCTGCCGCACCATTGTGATGTCAGCAGCGGGCACAGACGCCCTGCTAACAGGTGTTCTGTGGACTGTGGGGGTCGCACAGGGACAAGCCCTTTGTGGAACAGGCAGTGGAGCACGGGGGCTTCCAGGCAGAGGGCTGGTCCAGTTGAAAGAGAAAGGAGGAGGGTGGGAGTGTGCCTGGGGTGAGGGTGCATTAGGATTGTTTTGTTTATCAGTGAGGACTCTGAATGCAGCAGCCAACACGGGTGTGTCTTTAGGACACGAGAATTACCTTTTGTTTCGGCAGCGTGTCTCTTGACAAGCCCGGTTCTGCAAGTGAGTTTTCACTCAGGCTCCGTCACCCTTGCCCACCCTTCCCAGGCCTTGAGAGCAGCACCTTATTTATTTCATTTATTCTTCCTAATGCCCCAGTGAGGTTCATATTATTGTTCCCATTTCTCAGAAGAGAAAACTGAGGCACAAAGAGATGAAAGGGCTTGCCAAAGGCCACACAGCCAGCAAGTGGCAGAGCCAGACTACGAATCCAAGTGTACCTGATGCCAAAACCTTCCTCTTAGACCAGATTTCCTTAGATATGGTCCTTGGTCATCTGGAGCAACTACTTGGAGGGGGGCTTGTTGAAATAAAAGACCCCTGAGTCCCACCTCAGAGCTGTAGGTTCAGAGCCTCTGGGGTTGGGCCATGGGAACCTGCCTTTTTAACAAGTACCCGAGGTGTTCCAATGGTCTCAAAGTTTCAAGAACAAGGTCCTAAATGAAGGAGGAAAGTTAACACCCACAGATGGGACTTCAGGTCAAGACTCCAGGGGTAGGCATCCTCCTGGGAGCTCAGCTGTTTCTAGTCTGAGAGGCACACCTCTTCCTCAGGTGACTGACACCAGGTCCGATCCCAGCCTGCCCTGGGCCCCTCTCCTCACAGGGGGCAGCCTTGTCCCCAGTACAGGTCCTCCCTGCTGATTCAGTACAACAACCGGAGCATCTTCTGGGTCGCGGTGACTGGGGATGATTCCGTGGGGCTGTGACTGTCTGTTATTCATGCCTCCCAGCCCCCAGCAGCAAGAATGAGGGACAGGTGTCACCACACCAGGGTGGATGTGATTGTAAACAAGACAGCTCAGAAACAGACTGCTAAACACAGGAAGCCTGCTCCCCACAGGCCAGGCCACAGCAGCATCTCACCCTATGCTCATTGGTACGTATTGTTAGGGCTGACGTGGTTACCAAACCTCAGTACCACCTGCAAGCACCAGACCTGTGATGACCCTTTCATACGGAAACAAGCCCTTTGGGAGACAGGCCATGACAGCTCCAGGCTCGAACAGCACAAGCCCTTGAGCTTTGGGAGCTTGGCCTGGGGTGAAGCTGCCCGGAACAAGACAATGAGAAAGGTGGGTGGACGCAGCCCTGGGAAGAAGCCCATGTCTGACACCGCTGTCCCTGAAGCTGACGGCCCCATCCAGCTGTGCAGCTTCAGGCTCTTGGCCCACCTCTGCTGTCCCTTGAGCACCTGTGCCCTGTGATCCCATCCCTGGGACCTCGGCTGAGAGCACCTGGCGCGGGGAGGCCAGCCTGGAAGCCACCAGAGAGAAGGGGCCCACACAGAGTCGCTGGTGCCAACCTCCCCCTCAGAGTCTTCCTCTGGGACTTTGGATCTTAGATAGCAGAGGCCTTGGGAAGCTAGGGGTGGGGAGCTCTAGAGAAAAGTGTCGCCAAGTCTCACGAGCTAACAGAAAGCATCGCTACATCGCTGAGAGGGCCGTTAGGAAAATGGGTCCCTAGAGCTGCCATGATGTGCTAGCTCCCTGGGTCCCGGGCGCTGTCCCGTCTGGGGTCTCAGTGGAGAAGCCGGTCTCCCCTGGACCCCAGCAGCCTTCCAGCTCAAGTGTAGTGAGAGAGCGTATTCGCTTGCATCCTCAGGGGCTCTCTCTCCAGCTCTGTTCCTCACTGCAGTGGGGGCTGATGGCCTCAGGCTCCAGAAAGAGGAAGGGGACAGTATTGACAAGGCACCCAGGTGTGACAGGCACGTTCCCACGGCCCGTGGGTTAATTTTCTGTCATCTTCACGGGCCCTCTGGGAGACGGGGAGGACAAGCCCCATTTACAGATGAGCCCCACATGGCCCAGCAGGAGGCACGATGCCGATGCAGGATTTTAGAACCTCAAACCCACGCTCTCTGCACATCCAGTCCTGATGCGCCGTGTATGTGAGGACCAGCAATGCATGGTCCTGTGTTTGTCTGCTGCAGTGGCTACATTTAAACCAAAACCAAAACCAAAACCAAAAAAACATGGGTCCCTGAAGGCCCTAGAGGTCACCTGACAGGTGGCCCCTGCATCATTTCTAAGGGCAGGGAGGCCTCCCTGTGCAGGAGAGCTCTGCCCTTGCTGCTCAACGAAAGACCCCTCAGCTCCTCTCTCTGCCAAGGCCAGCAGGTCCTCCTTTGTCAGGAGAGGAAACTGAGTCCCAGCTAGGGGAGGTCTCCTGGACTGTCTCTGACACTTTTGGAAAAATTCCTGTTTGCCCTACAAACGCACGGTGCATTCATTAGCTCATTTAATCCTCGCAACACCCAGAGGTGAGAGGTCCTCTTATTATCACCATCTTGTTATCTTGAGATAAGGAAGCTGAGGCTTAGCGGCGAGGTCAGGTAACTCTCCCGGAGAGACAGGCAGAGCTGGGACTCGAACCCAGCTAGTCAGAGCTGGGAGCCCATCCTTCTAACCATCAGATGGGTCCCGGCCCCCACCCTGCTGCCTTTGTTCTGCCGCAGAGAAGTGGAACTCGAGTCGGCTTAACTGATCGTCGCGATGCACATGGTGCTGTCCTTCCAGGCCCCCCTCTTCCTTCACACTGGAGGGGCTTCCACTGTTGAGGCTGAAGTATCTGGTGTGTGGTCACTATGCAATAAAAGAGGGAAGGAAAGTTTTATTTGGAAAGCAAAACTAGTATAGGAAATGCCTACATGGAAGGTGGGGCCAAGGGACTTTGGGACCATGAAGGTTTGGAAGGTTGGCTTGAGGGAAGGTGATAGAAAATTAGGATTGTCCTTAAATTGTCAGATTTGGCACTCTTTGGTCAACATGACAGTTTCACTTTTTTCTATCTGATAGTATTTGAGTTGGAAAAAAGTTGTTTAATTATATCAGATGCTCTGATTGTTAAGTATTAGAAAATACAGTTCAATTTGCTTAAACACAGGGAGTCCTGGGCTTCTGGAAGAGAGGAGTTCCATGGTGGGGTGGTCTTCTGGATTGTTTGTCCCTGAGTCTTTGGCACTGCCCTTGCTGGTGTGTAGACTTCATCACACATTGCCCTCTCTTGTGGCAGCAAAATGCCAACAACCATCCCAGGACTCACATCTCCACATCATCCTCTCCAGAAAGATGAGCATTTGTGGATTTCCTTCCTCCAACCACTGAACATAAGCTTGAGAGAACTTCTTATCCCAGCTGATCAAGGGCAAGGGATGGAATTACACTGATGGGCTTAGGCCCATCAATAGGACACTGGGGTGTCCACATCAATTCTACCCAAGCAACATGGCCGCTCCCCAGTCAGGGAAGGAGACATGGGTGTGTGCACTGGCCAAGAATTCCCACTATGTACATTTTTCTATTATATCTTCACTTTCAAGTAAAAAACAGCAATTATTTTATGCCATCCCTAGTGTTAGATTACAGTCTTTCCCCACAATTGGCTAAAATTCATTTGCTATAATTCCCAATATTCACTAATTAAGAAGCAATTACTCCCCATTTCATAGACTGAAAAGATTAAGGCAACTTGCAATCATGTTTATATTATATATCTTGACAGAGAATTAAAATGATATCCTTCTACTGAACATCACAAAGCCTCAAACTTCTACTCTCCCTCACAAATGAGATGACAGATATTACTGGTGTGATCTTGAAACCAGATACTCTCACTTCTCCTGGAGAATTGCAAACCCTGGTGTGACCTAGACTTTGCCCAGGGGTCCTGGACCATCCCCAAGCAGCCTACTCTGGCCATCAGCAGGCCCATGATGCAGCCAGGGGCTGGGAAGCCTGCAGCCCACCTGGAGCCATCATCCCCAAACCAAGAAAGTGAGCCATTGACCTCTCTGGGTTCCTTGGGGCTCTATAATTTTCTAGTGTAGAATCTGCTTTACATTGCTCTATGATTTAGGCGAGGAAACTAGTGATCATAAATTGGATCTCATAATCCAATGGGATCCCCTCCTCTGAACCCCAAAGGAACAGAGTGGTGCAGTGGTTCTCAAAATTTGGTGTCTTAAGACCCCTTTTACAGACCTCCTGGAGGACCCTGGAAAGCTTTTCTGTGTGTGTCTATTGGCATTTACTGTATTAGAAGTTCACACCGAGAAAATTTAAAACACAGAACACACAGCACACATTCCAATAGCCTGAGTGATGTCCTCACATGTCATGCAGCCTCTGGAAGCTTCCCTGTGTGCTCGTGAGAGAATGAGAATTCAAAAGGCAAATGATGACTTAGTATTATTATCAAAATAATTTTGATCCCAGACTCATGGGAATAGAACATAGATTTTTGAGAAAATGTGGTTTTGAATCAGACTGCCTGGGTTCAAACTCTGGCTTCACCATTTCATCTTTCCATGCTTCAGTTTCTGTGTAAGTTATTTAACTTTTCCATGCCTGTTTCTTCAGCTAGAAAATGGAGCTAATAATACAACCTACCTCTTGGGACTGTTGGGAGATTAAATAATATAAGTACCTATAAAGCACTTAGAACAGACCAGTATATAGTAAACATTACCCGTTATTAATGAATATTAATTACTATTGGGCTAAAATATTAGCTTTTCTTACTAACCTACCACTGTGAGTGTAGACTTTGGTGCCTTCCTCATGGGCTTGCCCATCTGCCTGGTTAATGGATACTGGTGTGCTCTGAAGCCCACCATGAGGTTGTAAGTTCCTGGCAGCCAGTGTCTGTGGTCCCCAGGGCCGTGTCTTACATCATGGAGGAGGCCCAGTTGGCTGAATACCTGAAGAGCTGATTCTGCCTCAAATGAGCAGAGAAGTCAGAGCCAGCAGCCTGGGCTCCTAACTCATGGTGTTGGGGGCAACAGCACAAGGTAGCAGTTTACTCATCTGCTGTTGTCATCAAGGAGAGAATTAACTTGGAACACTGCATTTTCTAGATCTGGAATTCTAGAAATTCCAAACCAATCAGTGTGTTCATAAATGCACTCAGGAAACAATGTTAGACAGTCTCTATTGGCCCCTACAGAACCCCCCTCCATCCTAACTCCCCGCTCTGTGTCTCAGGGAGGCTGCCTTCTAGCAAGTGTACCCATCCGCCTTCTGACTCTGGGGAGGCAAGAGACCAGCAAGCTCCAGGAACAGCAGTCAGGCAGTTTCCCTCCGGCTCCCTCCGGGGAGCTGACTGCTTTTCAACCAGAGGCTGCTGCTCCTGTTAGACAGCCCCCTCTTAGCTGCAGCGAGGCTCCCCAGGTCCTGGGAGCCGCCTCTTCTCGTCCCTTCAGGCGTAGGGTGGAAATGGCTCGCTGCCTGCCGCTCGCCCTTCAGGGCTGCCCATCCCCTGTTACGCTTTCGCTGGACCTTGCCCACAACTAGGTAAATGGTTCCTTCACCAAGCGCTCCTCATTGCCATGTGCGAGTGTGTCGTCTGCTTGGAACACGTGTGTGTGAGTGTGGACCTACACATTGCGCGAGTGTGGAAGGGTAAACACCAAAGCCTCAGCTGCGAGATCCCAGATTTATTTCTTTCTCTGAACTTTCTGATTGTTTATCCACTGCAACTTGTTTGTGTTAAAAATTGTGTAAGAAATAGAGTAAAAATCCACAGATTTAGGAAATCTAGTGATTCCTGTCTAGGAGGATCAGGCTCAGGGAGACTAGAAGTCCTCAGATCCAGATCCTTCACAGGCAGATCTGGGCCCAGATCTACTTCATGGAAAGAAACTAAAGACACTGGCCATACCCCCTAGATCAGATGTCACGAGGATTAAAGGGATAAACGCATCTGCAGCTTGGAGTTCTTAATGTGATTAAAAAGAAAATAAGAGGCCCACTATCATTCCTTGGCTTTGGCCCTTTCACCTTGGCCGTCCCCAGTCTTGCTGCCATCCTGACTGTGCAGTAGCCACGCCGGTGTCAGAGCAGAAGCGAGAGGGAGTGTCGGCTGTGGGGCAGGAGGATGGCTCAGCCTGGTGGTCTTAGAGCTTCGGCCTGCACAGAGTCCCCTGAGGCTGTGCCAAGTGCAGATTCTTAGGCGCTGACCCAGTAGGGCCAGGGATCTGCATTTAAAAGTAGCTGGCCCTCCTCCACTCCCACACGCATGCACGTCATGAGGACTGGCAGTGCCTTGGCCGCTGGGTCTGGGGTGCAGGTCCCTCCTCCTTGGGACTCTCATCCCTAAGCCTGAGTGAGTAGAGGAAGGGGGAAGGGGGAGAGGAGGCAGAGCTGGGTGGGACAAGGGCAGTCAGGACAGGCCCCACCAAACCTGCTCATCACCAGGAGGAAACCTACAAGCGGGACGTTGAACCGCCAGGGCGATTAGTGCTCCGGAAACCACGGGGACCCACTGGAGACTTTGACCGATGCCGTGTTCTTTTCCATTTCTTCTCTGATTACATTGATCCTGTACTTTTGCTGATGTTGTGACAGTCTAATTATAGACTTCTCGGCTGCTGAGCAAACAGTCGTCCCCTCTCAGTAAATCTGCCTGTTACACAAGCGCCAGCTCTGGGACACTGTCATTATATGCAGCCAGCCCCATGATGTGCTGGGCAGCCAGGCCACACACCGTACCTCCTTCACATCACGTCGGGGCTGTAGGTGCTGGAGGTAAGCCAAGCCGGGTCCCTTTCTTTCTTTCTTTCTTTCTTTCTTTCTTTCTTTCTTTCTTTCTTTCTTTCTTTCTTTCTTTCTTTCTTTCTTTCTTCCTTCCTTCCTTCCTTCCTTCCTTCCTTCCTTCCTTCCTTCCTTCCTTCCTTCCTTCCTTCCTTCCTTTCTTTTCGTCCTTCCTTCCTTTCTTTCTCTTTCTTTCTTCCTTCCTTTCTTCCTTCCTTTCTTCCTTCCTTTCTTTCTTTCTCTCTCTCTCTCCTCCCGTCCCTCCCCTCCCTCTTTCTTTCTTTCTCGTTTTATTTCTTTCTCTTTCTTCCTTTTCTTTCTCTTTTTTCTCACCCTTCCTCTCTCTTACTTTTTCTTCTTTCCTTACTCCACCCTCCCTCCCTCCTTCTCTCTCCCTCTCTTTTTCTTTTTTCCTTCCTTCCTTTCCTTTTTTCTCTCTCCACCCCTTTCTTTGCTTTCTTTCTTGCTTTGCTTTCTTTTTTCTTTCTCTTTCTCTCCTCCCCTCCCTCCCTCCCCTCCCTTTTACTTTCTATTTCTTTTTTTTTAACTTTTTTGTATTGAGTTATAGTCATTTTACAATGTTGTGTCAATTTCCAGTGTAGAGCACAATTTTTCAGTTATACATGAATATACATGTATTCATTGTCACATCACATAGGAGCTGTAGGTGCTGGAGGTAAGCCAGGCTGGGTCCCTTCCTTCCTTCCTTCCTTCCTTCCTTCCTTCCTTCCTTCCTTCCTTTCTTTCCTTCCTTCCTTTCTTTCCTTCCTTCTTTCTTTCCTTTTCTCTCCCCTCCCTCTTTTTCTTTTTCTTTCTTTTTCCTTCCTTTCTTTCCTTTTTTCTCTCTCTACCCCTTTCTTTGCTTTCTTTCTTTTCTTTCTTCTTTCTTTCTTTTCACCAAACATCGTCCATTCAGTGTCCAGTCTAAGAATTTTGAAGAGGAAAATTGTCACCTGACCAAGAATATAGAGTCCTGGCAGGGTGGGGCCAGCTGGATGGCCTCCGCCCTCAAAGCTTCTCAAGAATCCATTTCCTTGTCCTCCAGCTTATAGGCTTCAGAAACTTGTCTGGATCTGTGTCCCAGAGCTAGGTGGATCAGAGGATGCTTATTCATTCAGGCAATGCTCACAGAGACAGATGTAAAGGCTGGAAGGAAGAGGTGCATGTTCTGGCCATCCAGCAGCTGAACCTCCTACTTCTGTTTGGAGAATTCTTTACCTCAAGAGGCAGAGCCCACAGTTAAAGCTGAAAATATCAGATAATTTGGTTTTTGAGCCTTCTTTGCAACCAAGGCTTGGGCACATGACTCAGACTCTGCTGATCAGATGCTCCCACCCAGATTTTGGATCAGAAGCTAGTGGATGGGACGCACAGACTCCATTTATCAGTGGGTGGCGGCAGTGGTGGGAGTGTAGCCACGGAACAGGCATTGCTTACGTCTGTGGTGATGTGATGGCCTCTTCTCTGGACCAGTTCTGCAGTACGATTTTTAAGCCTTGTTCCCAGTAGCACAGCAAACTGGCCAAGTTCTCTAGCCTTCCTGCAGATTCTGTGTGCTCCCCAATATTTTGAAAAGAATTCCATTTTGCTTAAATCATCCAGAGTCATTTCTAATTGTTTGCAACTAAAAATCTAAACCGACACATGGACTGGAAGACAATGTTTGAACGTTGAGAACCGCACTTGGTAGGTGAGTTAGACATCTAGCCGGTGGGCCGCCTCTTCCCTGGCAAGGTATGTGGAAATGGCGGGAGGCACAGACGCCTGTGCCGGGAGTTTCAGGCATCACGGTGGCTGGCGAGAGAGACATCAGGGCCAAAACGGAAGGGCGGTTCAGAATGGACCCAGTGACTGGCCATGAGATATGAAGTGATCAGTTAACAATTTACACTTTCATGGAACACTTTTCCCTGAAGGGAGATTTGAAAACATTAATCCTCAGATAAGAGATGTGGGGCCCAGACATGAGGGCAGTCACAGCTAGGTGTCTGAACTTAACTCTCCTCTGCTCTCAGCCGATTCGCTTGCTAAGCTCTTCTAACAGTAAAGGGAGAAAACGGCCCCAGGTTGGCAAAGAGATAAATCTTGTGAGCCGGGCAACTGTTCTCACCTGCCTTCATTACCCGACTCAGTCAGCACAGAACTCCATGGAGCAGTGTTCGGAATAGGAAGCTGAGACTCAGGGGGCTTAAGCCATCCGACAGGGATACAAGCCATCTGACAAAGCCCTACATCCTTTCTCCAGTCTCACCGCTAGGGTGATGGGCAGGAAGGGTGTCTAGAGAGACAAGCTCAGAGGGATGCAGTCAGCCCTGCTCATCTTTGGCAGCTTCACTTTTTCTCTGGCAGTGCCACCCTCACTCCTTCCCCCCTTCCTGGCCCCTCTCTTACTGCCTTTGGGCTGCCCCGGTGCCCCAGTGCTTCCACTGCCATGCTATGCTTGAGCCTGTGGTCCTGGCCGCTCCTCCTCCCTGCCCCATCCAATCGGACCAGTCCTAGGTTCTTGCCTTCTGCTCTTTGTTCCAGATAAAACTCACACCTTCTTACTCTCAACCGAGCTCTCCTTCTGTGACGCCCAAGAAAAATATTGGCCTGAAGAAGCCTGAGAATAGACAGGGATTTATTAGCAAGAGTTCTAGGTGGGAAGTGTAAAGCCAGGTCATGACTTAGCCCCACCAGAAACTTATGAGGGTGGAGACAATGCCACTGTCGTGGTTTTCAAATCTGGCTGCAAGGGCTGTGGGGCTCCTTTGTTTCTTGATCTGTGTGCTAGTGACATGTTTGTTCAGTTTGTGAAAATCCACTAAGCTGCTCTTATGATCTGTGCACGTCTCTATATGTCAGTGTACATCAATAAAAACTTTCCCTAAAAATCATTTTAAGATATTTAGACAAGGGCATTTTAATAAACATTTATCAAGGTGATCCACCTTGGTATAAAGTAATACAAAAACTCAAGACTTAAGAAAACCAATAAATGAGGTAACAGGGCACTAAACAAAAGGTTTTTCTTGCCTTAAAAAAAAAAGAATTAATGATAGAATTTCTTTGCTTCTATTGAGACATAAAACTTTTTCAGTGTTGTGGCCACAAGCAAGTCACACCTGCATTTTAAAGACTGTTTCCTCCCTCGGCTTTTCTTCCCTCCCTTTTCCCAGCTTTCCTAGGTACTGATCTTTAAACCATTTTGATTTGGCAAGAAGGAGGCTCCAATAATCTTGGAAGGAAAGTTTTAATATCTGGTTCCCCATCCAAAGGGCAGTACCTGGAGACTTCCTGAGTCTCCTTCCAGCTCCAAGGTGCCACAGTTTTATGGTGTAGAAAGAACAGTGTGTATTTTAAAGAAACAAAACAAAACAAAAATGGAAACAAAATTCTATGAAAAGTCAAGTAATGCCCCAGGACTAAAAAGGATTTCAAAGGAAAAATATACACCTGTATAAATAATGAATTTCTTTCTTGGTTCTTGCCTCCTCCCTTCCACAAAATTGCCTAAGGTTTAGGAAACTAAATAAAATTTTACCTAAGCAAAGGTAAATTAAGCCATGATAGATCAAGTTCTAAGTAAGAATTTCTTTTTTTTAATTAAATTGTAATTTTATTCAAATATATTAGATCATCATCCTAAAGAAAGAAAACAAAAGGGAAAATATTTCTATCTCAACCAGGTGTCATACTGGCAAATAGGAAAGAACTTCCGACCTGTGTTCTACCCTGAGGCCACTTGTGCTAATGGTATCCAGGAGGTATTGATAAAGTAGAGATGGTCCTAGGATCAATGTAATATAATAATTTATATTAATCTTATTCTGCTCATGTGTCCTAGATTTTTCTGGACAATCTGAATTTTAAGTAGCTAGTCACTTTGTTTTCTTAACTGAATTTTTCATTTAATAAATGTTCATTCATTCATTCAACAAAACTGCTTGCTAATGGTGCTGAGTTAATTAGATATTCATATGGGGAAAAAATAAATCTTGACCCCAGACTGCACAAAAAATTAACTTGAGATGAATCATAGACCTAAACATGAAGGTTAGGGCAATCAAGTTCCTAGAAGAAAACGAAGGAGATGACCTCTATGGCCTTAGGCTGGGCAAAGATTTCCTCAACAGGACATAAAAAGTACTAGTCATAAAAGATTATGATTAATAAATTAGATGTCATTAAAATTAAGAATTTCTGTTCATCAAAAGATAACATCAAGAGAATGAAAAGAAAGGCACAGAGTGGGAGAAGATATTTGTAAAATATATATTGGACAAAGGACTTGCCCAGGATCTGTAAAGAACTCCTACAGATCATTAAGACAGACAACTGTCTAGAAATAAGCAAAAGACTAGAATAGACAGTTCACTAAAAAGGCATCTAAATGGCCAATGAGCATATGAAAAGTTGCTCAATATCATTATCAGAGAAAGGTAAATATAAATCACAGTGAAATAGACAACCCCATTTTTCCATGAAAAAGACTGACAATATCAGTCCTGGCAAAGATGTGGCGCAACTGGAAATCTCCTATCACTGGAATATAAATTGTTATATGACTTTGGAAAAATGCTTGGCAGTGCATTTAAAGCTTAATATGTATATACATTATGATTCTTCAATTTCAATACCTGGGCATAAACCCAGCATAAATGGACGTTATGTCCACCAAAAGACATATATAAGAATGCTTGTAGGTCAGAGGGCACAAAGGTTCAGAATAAGTGCTGGGGATCTAATGTACAGCATGGTGACTATAGTTAATAATACCCTATTATATGCTTAATTTGCTAAGAAAGCTTATCTTTTTTATATTTATTTTGTGTATGTGTATGTGATTTTTGGGGGGGTAATTATGTTTATTTATTTATTTTAATGGGGGTGCTGGGGATTGAACCTAGGACCTCATGCATGCTCTACTACTGAGCTAAACCTTCCCCCCAAGAGAGCTGCTCTTAATCATTCTCACTGCTCCTACCCCCAGCAAATGGTAACTATATGAGGTGATGGGTATGTTAATTAGCTGGGCTGTGGCGATCATTTCACAGTATATATGCATATAAAAATAACAAGGAGTACACTTTAAATATATACAATTTGTATTTGTCAAGTATACCTCACTAAAGCTAGGGGAGGAACAAGATTGTTTGTAGCAACTTCATTCATGACAGGTCAAAACCTGATGCAACCCAAACATCCACTGGTGGAATGATGCATAAATTATTGAATATTTACATAATGAAACAATACACAGCAATGGGAAAGAATGAACCATTGTTACATGCAACAACATGGATCACATCATAGACACACTGTTGAGTGAAGGAAACCAGATACAAAAGTACACACACTATGTAATTCATCCACATCCAGTTCAAACGTTAGTAAAACTAACGTATGGTGACAGAGCTCAGAAGAGTGGTTACTTGTGGCCACTGAATGGGAAGAGGCATGGGGAAACTGGAGATGTTCTCTACCTCGATCTGGGTGGCAGTTACATGTAGAAATTCATTGTTCTGTACACTTTACAGAATTTATTCCTCAAAAACAAAAAGTTAAAAAAGATAAGGTCATATATCCTAATTTCATGTCCGACAATAGAGTCACTGTGCCTTTCCTACAAGTATTCATAGTGATATCCCATCTCATTAATGTTCCAGGGGACCTCCCCCTCCCCAGGAAAGGCATATATTTGAGAGCTCTATCCTGGCAGACACTGAGAGCCATACTTATTTCAGGCAGGGATGGAAGGGGCCAGGTAGAGAAACACTGCTTCTAGGAAGTAATCTTTTCCCCCACCACCGAGCTAAGATTAGTACAAGCTCAAAAACGTTTGATAAATAACAGCTACTACTTGATATAAATAACATTTAGCACACACTTTATATCAGGCACTGCACTTCTACCTTTCCATTTCCTTATTTAATACTTACATAACCCTACAAAGCTGTTCCATTTTTAGCCCCATCATACAGGTGAGGAAAAGGAGATTTATGGAGGGTTGGTTAAGTTACTTGCCCAAGACCTTACAGATAGGTGGTGAATGGAGATTCCAACCCATTAATCTGATTTAGAACCTGGACCCGAAACCACTCGCTGCGGAGTGACTGGATGGTGTCCAAGCCCCGCCTGCATGTTATATAACATACACGACTGAGCCCTGGGACATTGCGAGTCGCGCTGAAGTTGCCGCGACGAATTCCTCCAGACCCTTAGTCCCACTAACTGCACACAGGTGGTAACCGCGCCAGAGAACCAACTGTGCCGGCCTTTCCCCAATGACTTCCAGCCAATTTGCTTGGGGAATCAGGAAGGTTCGTCCGGCTCAGAAACCACACGTTTTTTTTTTCCAACTTCAAAACACACGTCGGAGGTAGGCGTGGGGGTTTCACTCCCTAGTCCCAGAGAGAGAACCAACGCGAAAATCCCCAGTAGAAGCAAAAGAAAAACAAGCCTGCGAGAGAGCGGAGTAGAGATGAGAAAACTTGTGGTGGCGGAAGTTTTGTGATCGGAGTAGCAGAAAAGAGCGTAGTGGAAAGTGGAAAGAAAGGGAGTCCCTGAAACTACGAAGTTAAGGGGGCGTCGACGCAGCCCCTCTCTATTGCGCCTGCGCAGTGCTACATCCTTGGGCACCCCGGCCCCGTCCCGCCGCCGAAGATTTACTCGTCTCTCGGCAACCATTCACCCGAGGAGCCAATCAGAGGGCACCGTTCGCCCTGCCCTAGCCGTCAGAGCCGAGGCGGAAGGATCCCGTGGGCGCCGGCTCCTCCCCGCTCCACCCCTCGCTCCCTCGGGAGGGCTGGCTCAGGGGCGGGGATGGGGGCGGTGGTGGTGGCGGGCGGGGGCGTGGTCAGGCCGTATAAGAACGGAGGGGGCGGCGGCAGGACGGCTCACTTGGTGCCGCTGTCTGGGGGCTGTAGTGACCGCGCCGCTCCTGCCGGGGGCTGCCCACGCCAAGGACCTGCCTCTGTGGTCTCCTCCCCCGCCTCCCAGGTGAGTGCAAGGCCCACTCCTCCAAAGGTGCGAGGATGCGTGGTTCCAGGGAGCCGTGCACTCTGCCCTCGGGGGTCTGTCCCTGTCGAGCGGAGCTCAAGTTTTCACCGTGCCCGGTGGGAGCCCGGGGGGCGGAGGGGAGGTGCGGACAGGTGTCGGGCCCCGTGCTCCCTTCCCCTCCAGCTCCCGCGACGACACCTCCCCCTACGAAGCCCGCCCCCGAGGGCCCAGCGAATCGCTCCGAGGGGGAGCTACAACTTTCCAGAGACTTCGGCCGGGGCTGGCAAACTTCAGCGAGTTCCTGCTCTGCGCGTCCCGCAGGCTGCGCGCCGTCCGGGCGCGGGCCAGGCGGCCGAAGAGTGTGCGTTGGGGGCCTTCAGCTCCTCCCTGGGGTAGGACGGCGTCCGCACCACCCGTGCCTTGCTTGAGGTCTCTCGGGCTCGCCCCGGTGCTCCCGCGGGCGCGCACGCCGCGGCCCGCTGGACCGGCGCGAATTCGAATGCAGCGGTTTCTGAAGGCGCAGTTAGAGACTCCGCGGTCAGGGGCCGCATCCGGCTGGGGAGGGAGGGGCGCTTCCCAGGCTCGGTGACAGGACCGGGGTTTTAAGGAGAGGGCGGAGATCCCTACCTTTTCCTGGACTCGCGCTAGACTGGGGTCTCCGTGATCAGCAAAGTGATCCAAGCGAGTGACTCGTGCGCTGCGCTTCTCTCGGAAACTTCTCGGAATACTGCGTCTGTGGCCTGGGTCCTCCCCTTTTAGGAATGAAACTTCCTTAGCCTGTAGACTGAAAGCCGCGGCCGTCAGTTGGCTTGGCTCGCGGGGCCGCGGGCGGCTTGGAGGCACAGCTGCCCCGGGAGGTGTCACAGTCCGGATCGCGAAGGTGGGAGGGAGTCGGAGGAGGGAGATGGACCTCGCGAGTACAGGTTGGTAGCCTGTACACCGAAACGCAGAACGCTTGCCTGCGGGAGAAAACAGCCCGGCGCTACCTCGAAGTGAGGGAAGACTTCCGGGGAAATGCCTGGCGAGTTTCTCTGGAAAACGCGAGTTGACCCATGCTCACTAGAACCGACTGCTAGGGCTGGATGCCGCGGAAGGGATCAGCTCAGTCCCCTTGCCCACTCTTTTTTATCTGGAGAAAGGCTTCTGCAAGGCAGACTAAATCCTTGTATTAAGCAGGGACCTGCTGCCTTTTTAAAGTTTGTTTGTTGTGGAGTTACAACATGCAGCTGCACTTTAACAGTAAGCGTTTATAAAGACTGTGAAATCGTTTATATTGTGGCAGTTGGTATTCAGAACATTTGGTAGGTGAGTTGGGAACCAGAACCTACCCAGGAAATAAAGTTAAGATTATTAAATCCTCCTGAAGTAGACTCCTGGCGCGGCCCAGCTGCCCTGCAGGGGGAATGTGAGTGGCCATTGTTGGCTACACTAACCTTTCAGCGTGAGTAACTTGGCAAGGAAGTGAACCAGGCAGCAAGCCAGGCAGCCGTCAGGGTGGCAGGAGCACTACCTACCAAGAATTGTGCTGTGTCTCAAGCCCCTGGAGGTGTTACTGGGGGAGTGAGACCTGTTCCGGGGACCCTGCCATGGTAGGGGCTGGAGCAGGGACTGGAGAATGCTGACTCTTCGTTTTCAGGGAAGCATCTGAGCTGGACCAGCAGGGTTTCTGCCCTTTGACATTTTTGTTTGTGAAGATGGGAAGCTTAGTGTCTCTGGAGTGAAGCGTTTACTTGAGATAACTGAAACCTTGTGTCTGAAGGCATACCCATGTCTTCAGTTTAGTCTCAGTAAGGCGTTTTTAGAAAGAAGATTTTGGTATATTGTATGTAATTGTTCAGGTAGTTTTTAGAAAGAAGATTTTGGTGTATTGCATATAATTGTTCAGGTAGCTGTCAGGTAAAAAATAAAAAATAATTTTTTTCTCTGCTAGGAGGCCTCTAAATTGTTACCCAACAAAGGTCCCTAATTTCATGTTAGCATGTGCCCACAGAGCAAACAGCTACACTCTGAGTTTCTTCCACAATACCTACCTTGTATCCAGAGATTGTTAGGGTGACACTGAAGGAAAGGATTTGGCTCTTGGCCTGTTTGTCAGAATGAAGATGATTTGGTTGAGCACCCCTGGCACTCACTACTTACTGGCCTCAGCTCTACTGTGATTGCAAGTAGCCCCTGAAATCCCATCCTGTGTTGCAGAAGCTCTCCCCTACCCCTGTCCCATCTCCCAATATTTGCGCCCCACTGAGCACACATTCCCCAGCGTTCAAGGCCGGGCCAGATTGTGCACATTGTGCAAGGCCCATCAGAGAACAGAGGAGTCCTCACACTTCTGAGAGGCCAAGGAACTGCCCAGCAGTAAAGATAACTTAGAGTGGACTGCAATGCTCTTGTTCTCCCAGGGCCAGAAACTGGGCACGTGTGATACAAAATTAGGAAAATGAGCAGTTGGAAAAAATAAGCGTCAAGTGAGCAGTACCCTGTCTTCATTTTCTTCTCTGATATGTTGTGTGCATGGGGTCAGTCATGAAAGAACTAAAGAATGACAAGCCAAGGGCTCTGATGCGGTAAGAGCTTTGCGTGTGTGTGTGTGTGTGTGTGTGTGTGTGTGTGTGTGTGTGTGTTACTGAGAGAACTTCATCTCGTGGATGCCTGGGACTGATTTCCTGAGTTAAGTGTTGGGTTCCTCAGTCTCATACTGGACTCTGGGCTGTATCTGTTGTTTTGTTGTTATGGGCGGGGGATGGGGATTAAGGGGAAGCAGTGCAGAGTCAGAGGGGTTACTTAGTATAAAGCATTAGTCTGGTTAGATAAGGTCCATTGCTTTTTTTGTGCTGTCACTGAGGTAAACAAGGCAATATAGACATATGCTTTCTGCCTTCTTGGTGTTTTGACTGTAGCATGTTCAATACATTGGCACAAGCAGTATTGTGATGAAGCAGACATCTCTGTCTTCAAAGAGATGTTCATGTATTTTAAAGCCACTTGGGTGCAGTGGTAGAGCTTTTCTGTTGTGATGCTGCCAGAACTTCTGGTCTCACACTTTTTTATCCTTTCACTCCATGCATTCATAAGGAAGCTTATATTTGGAGTTTAAATGGTTTAGGGGAAGCATCTTTGTATAACCCAACTGTGTGAGGAAGCCTTACGAATTGTTTAAAATTAATAGATTTTGTACAGCTGGGCCCTATAGCCTGTTCTCGAACTGTTTCCAGAACTTCTTGAAACAATAGGACAAAACTAATGTGAAGAAATAATTGCTGATGTTAAGCAACTCTCCGGGTAGGATGTTTTCTAGTCTCAGAGCCTTTTGGAGTCTCGGTCACCCAACTGCGTAAAGTGTTTATTTCTTGGATGACAGTGACTGAGTCCGTGAGTGGTTAAATGCTTCCTTGGCAGTGGTTTGTGCCAGGTGCCGAGGAGGCCAAGGGGATGGGATGCGGAAAGGCTTGTGGAGACACTCTGGATGCAAGTGGAGCCGGGTCGGCCTCAGGACATCCTGGAGGCACGTGGGTTTTGCCAGTTGGTCGTAACTGCTGGCATGTGAGCCCAGGAAGGCAGGGGTCTGTGCTCAGGGCCTGGTGCCCAGAGCCGCCCGGGGCACAGGAGGTGCTCCTGATAATTGGCTCCAGGGCTCTGCTGGCCCTCGCCTGCCATTCCTCTCGGAGGGGGAAGTGCACATGAGGAGATGGCGGCCTAGTGGGCCCCTGGGGCTGGAGCCAGTTTTTGGATCAAAAGTGGGAAGCCCCAAAGGCTGGGTGGCTTCTGGGCCTTTTTTAAAACGGAGGCCTCTGGGGTGTAGGTTTGGAGCCAGAGGGGCAGTGCGGACCCATTGGGCAACAGCTGGAAGTCCTCAGGGTGACCTCCAGACCCTCCCTCCCAGCTCATCCCACCCTGCCTTCCACCCCAGCACCAGCCTCACACAGCGCACTCAGCCTTTCTCTCTCTCCATTCACTCCTGCCAGTTCTGCTGAGTCTTCCTCTTTTTAGCGTTTTGTTTCCCATTGCCATCGCTGACCTGGTTTCAGGCTGCAGACGGCAGCTCATCGGAGCTGGAGCCGGAGTGGAGCGCCTCCCCTGCCCTGGCCAGTTCTCCATCCTGCCCCTCCAGCACCACCTTAAGAGCTCAAGGACCTGCCCCCCTCGGAAGATGCACTCCTTTTGGGGACCTGAACCTTTCTGCCTTCTCTTCATTTTATACCTCCCTTCCTAACTGCCCTCCCTTGCCTCCCAGATGCACACTCAAATACTTGAACAAGTGAACACTTCTCTCTCCTCACCAAACCGTGTTTCAATCCAGCTTTGAACCCTTCTCAAAGGCTTCTGATCTTATCCATCTGGGGACCCCCTTATCCCATACCTCTTCTCATCAGTACTGCTTTGCACTCCTGCCTTGTCCCTTATTTTCTAGTTTTTAAAAAAATCTTGCATTTGATGAGCACAGAAACATCCGTATCTGTCTCTATATTCACTTCCTGTAAACACATTCTGAGAAAATTACCCATGAATCTTGAACTGCTCCCACCCTCTCGTGTTACCATAAGCTTCTCTCACCTTGTGCAGCGCTTACTGGATGTGAGAAGGGGTAATCCTCCACCTCGCCTGGCTGCCTGCTCCTTACCCCCAAACACACCCGGTTTGTCCCTGTCCCGTGCCTGTGGTGGTTGAAGAAGTGTGGGCATTAGGACACGGCAGCTGGCCGGCTGTGTGCGCACTCAGCCCGTCCCAGGAAGAGTGCTGGTCCCAGAGCAGAGATGAAGTGGGCACTCACTGAGCACCTGCTGTGTGTTCAGGTGCCGGCCTTGGGTTGGGTGGGGCACCAACACTGCTTCTGTCTCCCATGCCCAGGCCCTTTGTGGTCTTGATACTTGTCTCCTCCCGACCTCTGAGGCTGCTTTAGTTGTCAGGACACCTGGTTTCTGGTCCTGGATGCACCTCTACCTCTTCCATTTCTTCATGGTAATAAGAACAATAGGCCAGTGCTGTCCAATAGAAATATGAGTCATAATTCAGTTTCTAGTAGTCACATTGAAAAGGAAAAAAATAAACAGGTGAAAATAATTTTATTTAACCCATATCAAATATTATAATTTTAACCTGTAATCAATAGAAAAACATTACTGAGTTATTTTACTTCTTCTCCACATGTGGAGTCCTTAAAATCCAGTTTGTATCTTCCAATCATCCATGGCACATCTCAGCCTGGACTTGCCCATTTCAAGGGCTCAACAGCTTGTGGGAACAGTATGGGGTGGTGCTGGTCTAGCCCATCTGCAAAAATGTTTCACCCTCCAATCCTGATCCTCCTGGTGTGGGAGACCACAGTTAACACGGAAGTTTTGGACGGAGAGTGTGAACTAGGATCTAAGCTCTGCAGCAGTAGAGATCTTGTTCTCTGCTGTTGCAGAACTTGGTCTCTTGCTGGATGGTTCCTCAGCTCCTCGAAGGATGCTCGGAACATTGTAGACACTCAGGTATCTGAAAGAATGAAAAGAAGTTCAGTCACTGGGGCCAGCTTGCTGCTAATCATTCACCATGTGAGTCAGACCTGACACTACAACACAGGATGTTTGAGTCCTAGTCCAGCTCATTCTTTTGTTTTTCTGTAGTTCTTAGAGAATAATCATAAGGTAATAGGATTTCCAAGAACTGCAGATAAAATCTTCTGAGACTGGCAGGGGACCAGGACTCCAACAATTTATCAACAAATAAAATTTATCAATAATCAAAGTTTGAAAATGCCAGAGGAAATAACTTTCAAGTGAAAGATGTGTGTGAGAAGCCTGATGGCAACAGCACATGACTCGGTAAACGCTACTTTAGTGATGATCATCCCAGTGCGCCGTATGCGTGGCTTGTCCGGCTCAGGCAGGTAGGGACACCAAAGACAAGGTGAGTTGGCCACCGCAGGTGTGGTTAGTACAGAATTAGGTACCATCCCACGGTCTCACTCCTTCCCTTTAATCCCACTCCTGCAACTCCGTCCTCTGCCTTCCCACCCAGGTTTCTGTTTTTCGTAGTATTTGTGCTGTTGTCAGAGGGACCATTGAGCCTGGCGATGTTCACTCAGGCTGCCGCCTCGCTCAGTACCTGCAGGTCAGGTACCTGCTATGTGATAGTTAACTCTGCAGGAAAAGAGCTACGCAAAACTGAAACTGTATGCGTAATTAGCATCCTCACTGAAATGGAGGCAGCTCATGCTTAGGTATCGGTGAAGGAGGTGTGTGTATGTCCAGGGGAGGAGGAGAAGTGCTGCATCTGAGCAACTAAGAGTTGCTTGTCCCTTTCCTGATGAGGCCCAGGGATGCTGCTTGTGACGAGATGCAGCTTTTAGCTGACTGAGGTCCTCATTTTGGACAGCTGACAACTATTGAAAGCTCTGAACTGGAGAGTTAATTGGTAAGGTAGCTCGTGGATGCAACCCTTGATAAAAAAAAAAACCCTTAAACCCCATGGATTGTGTGTAAACTTGTTCGTCCTTACAACAAAGCCTCCTAGGAATCGTCCTGTTTTTCTCGGCCTGGTCAATCTGTAGGGCCGGCCCTGGGGATCTCTTTAAATGAGTTCAGACCAGTCACATCTCTGATTTAGAAAGAGGCATTTGATGGGAGGAAATGAGGTACCCAGTAGCAACAAGGATTATTTCCAGTTCAAGTTGTACATGTCGCATTTAATCGTGCTGACACCTTGGAAAAATCAAGGCTCCCATGCCTCGCTCCCATCCAAAGATATCTGTGTTCTGGCCTTGTTAATATTTACATTTGCAACAATTCAGGATATTCTTTTAAGCACTTGAACTTCTGTGGTGTCCCTGTTATAACATCTGGGCCAGTGTTTTGATTCTGTTTCATGCTGTTTTGCAGCCACAGCATGAGTTCTCCCTGTGTTATCTCTCCAGCCACACTTGCTCAAGCATCCTATTTTGAAAGACAGGGAAGCACTTTAAACTGTTTGGAGTCCTCACGGGGCGGGTGGTGTCTGTGGGCAGGGCCCTGCTGCTGATAACCATGAAGACTGTATGTTGGCATCAGTGGGGAGTGAGACCTCGTGAGAAGCCCCGGGCAGCATCCCAGTTGCTGTGGGAATCGAACTAAATTTTTTGACTCTAGTAAACATCAGTGTTAAATGGCTAGGAGGATGCTGGTAACCCCGAGAAAATGGATTCAGGCCTCCGGCTGAATGTGCTCGAGCAGAGTGAGAAAAAACCACCTGCGGGGTTGGTGTCACTGGCCCAGAGACGGTTCCCTGGGCACAGCTTTGTGGTATGTGACGCTGATTCCTTTGAACTGAGATAGTGTGTTTGTGGGTGTTTGGGCAACTGTAAACACAACTTTTTGGGAAAAGTTAACAATATATTTTAGTGTTCTTTTAATAAACAAGGCTTTATTTTATCTGGTTCTGTTGCTTTGGGTTGCCTACTAGTCTAAACTCTTAACTCCATGTACGTTAAACCCAGGTGTGCATCTTGGTTGTCTGTAACCTTGCAGTGTGTTTGGGGGCAGTGGAGGAGTCTCCAGAATGTGACCTCCTCCCAGGTGGGCTTGGGGCCCCACTGAGGGGCTGGCAGCTGGTGGACGGAAGACTGGCTCAGGCTGCCCCCTGGACCTAGATAACTCCGGCCCTCACCCCCTAGGCATTCAAGGAGTAAGGGAGGATGTCTCTGCAGAAGGCTGAATCCGTGTTGACCCTGGTTTTTCTCCTTTCTGACTACTAATCTGTTTCTGCGTGTATCAAGTCTGTGGTCATTCCAAGCGCTTGGCGCGCTCTCGAGGATGAAAGAATCTCAAGGTTCAGACCACAAACAGGTGGGAAAAAGGACAGGTGTCCAGTCTCAGGTTCCACGTGCATGTGTTGGTCAGGCTGTTCCAGGCTGTTTCTGTTTTCAGGTCTGTTCCAGCTCTCCTTCCTGTGCCAGCCCTTGGGATCCTAACCACTTCTTGCAAACTTACCTACCTTCCCTCTGCAGCTCCAGTTGGGTTGTCTGTTTCTTAGATCTGATAAAAATGCCCTCTTGTCTGCAGGGGTGTCCTGTTCCGTTGGCTTCGTCAGCAGATTCACTCCTGATCTTCCAGCCACCAGAGCGAATCCCAGCAGCCATTCCTTTCGCCCGTGAGCAGGGCACGTGCCTTGGTTGCAGACCCAGATCAGGGTCAGCCCATTCTTAAACGCTCCCTTCTGTACCATTATTTTTTCCTCCTAATGCTTGTCTGCTCGTCTAGCAAGCTGACCATCCCAGCTCCTCCACTCTGGCTTCTCTCTGCCTTTCTGACTTGCCTTCTCTGAAACCACCACTGCCCAGAGCTCCGTCACGAGTGAGGACCCTGGCTTTCCTCTCTCAGCCCTTGTTCCTTTACAGCAAACATCCGCATAGCTGTTAGCGTGTCTGTGCTTAATCACATGCAATTCTGGTGGTTCCCACCAAGCTGGATACACCCGCACGTCCATGATGGTTTTGTTGGCTGGGGCGGGGGTGGTTTCTGTCCCACCAGTTGTAGATACTTTAGTTCTGGCTGCTTCTGCTTTGCTTTCGGCACTTGCCCTCTGGCCTTACTCCACACGGGGGACCTTCGCACATCTGGCTGACTTCTTTCCTGCCATCTCAGAACAAACCTTCATACCTTTCTTCTCTTTTTCTCTCCTCTTACTGCCATATCCTTCCTACAACTCCTGAGCACCCAGTTTACCTTCGAAGCCCTGCCGCCACCCCAGCACATGCATGCGGGCTGTCCATCTCTTAGGAAGCCTCCTGAGGCCCATTTCTGCCACTTGCAGCAGCGCATTCTTGGACCGTTAACAAAGCACGTATCCCCTTTGCTCCCCAGTTTCCCCGCCCACAAAGTAGGGACGATAGTCGTCGGGATCGGGTGAGTCAGTCCCGGTGAAGCCCTTGCAGCACTGTCTCGCTGCTGTTTGGGAAGCAGTCACATAGTTTGGTGGCTCATGTTCGGGCGCCTGGCCAAACATCTAGTCACATTTGGCGTCCCCTGGCTGTGACCAGCTCTACATGAAGAGCCCCTGGAGGGCTCTGCACTCGTCAGTACCTGCCAGAGCTTCCGAGGAAGTAGTAAATGAACCCCAGTGGCACAAGGCTGTGGGTGAGGATAGTAAAGTGTTTGTGTTGTGACACAGCCAGTGTGCGTGCCTGCCCTTGGAGAGCTGGGGTTCCCACACCGTGGCCAGTGAGCTGCCTTCTCGGTGCCTCTCTGAGGGGCCCCTCTATGCTCCGAACACGGACCCATGCCTTTGCTCGCCTGGAGTCTGCACTCAAGCAGGCAGTAAAGGGTGCTTGACTCAAGCGTTGCTGCCTTTGGCATGTGTGCATGTGTGGTGAGGACAAGGGGCGATGGGAAGATCAGGTGTCATAGTCACGTAGTGAGCAGAGTGTAGCTTTCTCCTTTTTTTTTTGGATAAGACCAATAAAATTTGCTGTTTTAGAAAGGGTCACTTTGTTAGCAGCAAGACCTGGCCATCCCCGTGTACGTGTGGGTTTGTGGTGTGAACTTACTGCCCTCTCCCCACCTCTCGCCTGCCAGCGGCAGAACTTGACCTTGGTGGAGGTTGTGGCCAGTTCCAGGAGTCAGAACTGTTAGCTCCGGAGTCTGGGGTCAGTTCACTTCATCTTTTCTGATCTTAGTCGTCGTGAAAAGGGGACAGTTGTCACTTCCTCGGGTGCTTGTGAGGATGAATAGGGATGGACGTGAAGTGGCTTGTACTGAGAACCCTTCCATTGGCTGGTACACACCCCTCTATGCCTTCATTTTACAGGAAAAGAAAAAAAAAGAAATAGGCCCAGAGTTGTCACTTCACTCACTCAGCTGGATGAGGGAAGAGGCGGGAGAGGATATTATGACACATGTTGCCCTCTGCTTTCACTTCTGCCTAAATTCTCTAGGCCTTTATACACAGTAAACTAGTTTCTTCCTGCTTAAAAGGTCCTCTGTTGTCCACGGAGGACAAGAGTTTGTGTGGAAGATGCCAGCCACGGGGCCATGGGATCCCCCCTAGCCAGGAGCTGGGGACAGCAGGGATCTTTGTTCCACAGACACACTCCCTTGGAGTCTGTCACCAGGCTTGGTCCACTGCCCTGGCTGGGTCTCCACGCTGAGCTGGGAAGTGTCACTGGGAGCATCCAGGCCGTGGGGGAGCATCCAGTTATCAGTGAGAGGGAATTTTGTCGTCAAAGGAGCGCCGGAATGTGTTTGAGTTTCTTTTGTGTTCTTAAGCCCACAGCAGGGTCAGAGGACGAGGGTGTCACTCAGTTGTCTGTGGACTGGATGGAGGGCTGCCACGGCTGAGAGCGCCTCATTTGACCACAGCGTTCCCATGAAGCCTTCTGGAGCTTGCACGTTAAACGTCGCAGACCTAGGCTGAAGTATATGCTGCCTTCAGCTTCGTGGATGTGCGTGTCCACATGTGACGGGGCTCTCTGGGCAGGGTCTGCGTCTTAGTGCCAGGCACAAACAAGGCTTGGCGTTGCCTCAACTGAGCGCTGGGCCGTAAGGCCGGGAAGTGCTACAGACGCTCTTACTGTCCGTCTGTCAGGCCTGCTCGCCCGCCTCGAATCCCGCCTGCTTTCACCGCCTCTGCCCCTCTTGTTTCTGGGGTCTAAGTAAGCTAGGAAGCAGGACTCTTTTCCATGAGGGCTCAAAGCGGTTTTCAGATCAACCTGCCTTGAGTGTCCCAGGCAGCGGGAAACAAAGGTAAGTTAGACATCAGCTTGTCCTCGGGGAGCTCGGTTTAGTCTTTGGGCTCAGTTTGTCTATCCCTCTCACCTTTTGCTGCCATCTCTGCAAACCTGTTTTCCAGGAATATGTGTATTTTATGCTGCTGCTGCAGCCGGATGATAAAAGGGAATTCAGGGGCACCCGGAGGTGCCGTTCATCATGAGCCAAACTTTTTAGAAGACTATGTAGCTTAAGCTGAGTAGGCGGTTGGTCATCCTCACTTGTGAAAAGGTGCCTGAATTTTCAAATCAGTGAGGAGTCACGGCTCCTACCTTTCCCAGTTTCTCCTGTGCGGAATAACAGTGAATCTGCTTCTCTGGTAATGAAAGGAAATCAAACACTTTGAATTTACCAGGCTTCAGATGGATTTTTTTTTTCCTGGTTACCATTTTATTAATTCTGCTAGTTAGAATTTTCCTGTCGTGATTTGAGAATGTGTGTTTCACGTGGTTCTTTTATATGGGGATTATATCAATGTTGATCTCAAGTGGTTAATTAAAACTGTTACACTGTGCTCTGGTGTGCTATCCAAGCACTAAGGGCCTATGACTTGGATTTATTCTAGTAATAAATGTATTCTAGTGTTGGTCTAAGTAACTTAAAAATGTGCTTTTGATACTTGAAATTGTTTGGATGGGTGGGGGGCGGGGAAGAAAACAAAAGATTGCTTTCTAACAGGCCTCAGTAACTTACTTTGGGCTCTTCGGGCGGCTAGACGCCGAATGTGAAATCAGCCTACATCTGAGCCTTCAGTAGCCTGAGCTCCTCTATGTCTAAATCACGGTAAATTGGGAGAATTAAAAGCTACCCATGGGCTCGGTGTCTGGCGCGTCCCGCACTGTGCTTTTACATAGACTGCTTTTTTCTGACAGTCGACGCCACTATTCATACATGTGTCAGGAGTTGCTGGCGTGGAAGATGCCAACAACGGGCATCTTAGGTTCCTGAAAAAGTGTTTATTGCAACTGTAGACAATAATCAGCAACATCATGGGGAAAGCTGTACCATGTCTGAAATGAGAAATAGCGATTCTTGTAAAACTACAGAAAACATTTTTGAATACCAAACATAAAATGGTGCTAGATGAGATGGCTTATCCATTAGTTTGAAAGTTTGGGTTTGTTGGTTTTTTTTTGTTTTTGTTTTTGTTTTTGGGATTAACAATGGACATCTTCTTTTAAACAACACGTAAGTAGAAAATTGACTAAAAGCTCTTCTAGAGAAAAACTGTTCCTCTTCCCCTGCTGATCTGGGGATCAGCTTTTAAGGCTTGGAGGGGAAGCCTCCAAGTGTACTTGATTTCGGCACCTGAGCATGGGGACGTGGGGACGGCTAGGAGGAAAGGCATCGAAGGAATTAAACAAGGTAGCAGGTTAGATGGCTCATAGCGGGAGAGATTTGGGAACATGGCTCATAGGATTTTTTTTTTTTCAAGTAATGCATGTGTAGGTCCCAAATTCAAAAGAGAGAAAGTAAGTCTCCTTTGTTACCCTCTCCTAGCCTAGCTGTGGCATTTGGTGTAGTCGGAACCACTAGCATCTCCTTCCAGAGACTTCTGGTTGTATGACAAGCGCAGACTTACGCTTTTCTGCACAGTTTCACACTTTTCTGTTAATAGACCTTGATGAGCGCTTCATATTCATACAGAGGGAGCTGCCACCTTTCTTTTGGACACCTGTGTGCATTTGTATACTGTTGTGTACCTGCGAGTCATTTAACCTTCTTTACTGATGATTATTTGTAGCTTTATAATGCTTCAGTGAATATCCTTGTGTATACTTGCAAATGTACCCATAGAATAAAATCCAAAGTAGACTTCATGGAAGTTGAATTGCTTTGCCAAAGAGTGTGTCCGCTTAAAATTGAGAATCCCATGTCGTTCTTCAAAGAGAACCCAGGGACAGTGCACTAAAAGTGTCTGCTTCTCGGTCTTTGCCAATCTGATGGGTAAAAATGACACATCATAGTCTAAATTTGCCTATCCTTTAAGGTAAGGTTGACTACGTTACAGGTCTGAGCCACTGTTCATGTCCTTAGGCCCATCTTATGTTGGGATCCTGTGGTTCTGATTTGCAGGAGCTCCTTATTCATTAAGGAAATTAGTACTTTGTCTAATGTTACAAATATTTTCCTAGTTTTGTCTTCTCACTTCTTTATGGTGTTTTCACCATGTAGATATTTTTATATAGGCAAATATATCAATTTTTTTCTGACTTTTAGGTTTTATGTGATTTAGAAAGGACTACCTAGCCTATGTAAGTATACATAAGTTTTGTGGGTTTTTTCCTAGTACTCTTAGGGTTTCATCCTTTACACTTAGGTCTTTGATTCTTCCATCTAGGTCTTAGATTGGCACCAGCTCAGGAGCCATCTTTGCGTATTTTTTAAATCTAGATAATTATCCAGATGTCTCAAAATTTTCCCTTTACTATTTTGAAATGCCTCCTTTATTATATACTAAATCTTCTTATGTATTAGATTTTATTTCTGGATTTAAAAGTTTCTGTTTCACCAGCTTGTCTTTTTGTGCCAGTGGCACGCTGTTCCCATCACTGTGGCTCCATAATATCTCTTACCAGCCTATTGTACGTCCTGTTCTTCGTAACTCTCCTGGCTGTTCCTGCCCCTCCTCGCATATAAACCTTACCAATTTTCAGTCTAAAATAGATTCTCACTTTGAATCTACTACAAGTTCAGGGATTTTAAAACATATGAAAATTTTCAGGCATAAGTGCACCCCCCATCCCACTCCCCGCCCCCAACCCCTCCCCCCAGAAGGAGCGGTCACTTTCATGAGATTCTCCCCGGTCCCAGATGTCCCTCTCCTAATGTTAAGAACCACTGTTCTAGAGGTAGGAGTAGTCCTGGCTTTAACTCTACATGGCTTTTTTTTTTTTAAACAAGTCCTTAAAAAAAATGGCATGAGTCAAAAGCGATTCCTACAACGATTCTCCTCTACAACATTATTGAGTTTCTTCCTGGAGATTTTCTGAAAGTTAAGTGCTCCTTCTATTCCGAGTACCAACTGAGCAGCATCTCTCCTGTTGCTATGACTTCTTTTGCCCGTATCATCCGCACAAGCCTTGGAAGCACGCTAACAGGGGATCCGCAGGGTGTAAAGCGAGTTGCATTTTTATGGGTAGGTCAGCGTGCCTGACAGAAACCCATGCCACCAAATCACAGTTTGGCCGTGTCTCAAAACAAAGCTAGAGCCGTACCTTTCTGCGATCGCTTGAGCTTGCGTGCTGCCCTAGATAATGGGTACAAGTGTACTGCGTGCTCGTCGTAAAAGGGGCCACAAAGAACTAAGTGTGCACAGAGCGCATTGAAGAAGAGAACTCTGCTGTTTCAGAGCTGACTTGAAGCCAAAGGCCAGCCACAGTAAACATGCAGCATTTCATCACCAAGTTCGCTTGGTCTCCTTAACGCAGAAGTGCTTTGGTCGGATAATCTAGATGGCCTAGGGCCTCCTAACGCTGTCCAAACAGGTTTGCAGGGAAACTTTTATCTTCCCCTTGGTGAGTATTCTTCAGGCGGGAGCAGAAGCCTGCCCATCCCCCATCGGTCTTCCTGGAGCCTGCTTGGATCATGCGATCAACCTTCCTGCTGCCCGGCCAAGCAGATTCTGTCCCTTAACCTACAGGGAGCCTGTGATCCGGCTAGAGGAGAGGCCCATGCTGGCCAGACTGGACAACTTGCCAGCTCCCAGCTGTGTGCTCCCTGCTGCCCCTCAGCCCCAGCCTTCCTGTCGGCCAGCATCCCCTCCCCATGTGAGCTCCTCTGTGGCCTCCCTGCTCACCCCAATCAGGGGGCGCTTCTTTCTTCTGCCCTTTTGTTACATTTTCTTTCTCCTACACACTGCCTTGTATTGAGACGTCGTGTTCTCACCCTCCTCTTAATGGCCAACTCCTAGAAAGCTTGTCTCGGCATGTCCCTGGGTGCCCCAGCACAGACTGAAAACTGTCCCATTGATCTGAGCCCTGTTGATGAGGTGAGGATCCCCAGCACCGGTGCAAGACTGAAAACTCAAGTTGGAACCCCAGGACAGAGCACGCTGGGTGTGCATCCGAAAGCAGCAGCTTCCAGACCCTGAGACTGCAGGTCATCGGGATGGGCTATGTGTGTCTGGCAAGTCAGTTTTGCTGCCCCCGTCACTTTTCTACCAATTTGCGAGGAAGTCTGAGGACAGCACCTCAACCTCTCGTTTGTGCTCTGACATCTGTCTGGCTAATAGGTGACCCAAGTGGATCCACAGGCACCTTGGCTTTCTAGTGTATCCGTTTTTGTTCTTCCGCAGTAGGATTTCCAGTGTTTCATTTTCTGAAAAGTCTGACTTAGTTAGAAATTACTTTGGTAACTTTGTGGTTCTAACAGGTGAGCTGTGAGAGGCGTGCTTTGCTCCTGGTACTGAGTGCTAACTGTTCTCCTTGGGTGGCTTGAAGGCACTCTTTTTCAAAACACAGTTGAAAGATCACACTGCCCCAAGGAGGTTTCCCACATCCTGTGTCAGGCCTCCTTGCCGGGCAGAGCGGTTCCCTCCGTCCCTGACCTAACCCTCTGTTACTCAGGAATCCTGTCCTTCAGACAATTCCTTAGTCCTAGCCTGGATACCCCAGATAACAGGAGTGTTTGTTATAGGGCAGACGGCTCCCGTAAGTGAAAAGCGTATCAGTGTACTGGATTCTAGCAGGACTAAACCGACTCTCTGTTCTCTGTGTGGTTGTAGCCTGGCGTTGAGAATCTATGTATTCACAGAGTGAAGGAGTCTTTGGTAGGTCGTGTGTTCTGTGTGGGCATTATAGCCTAGGCGTAGTTACGGTGCCAAAAGCAGGAGAGGTGATTTTCCATAGAAAACAAGGAAAATTAGCAACACCCATAGGCCCTCTGTTGAGTAACGTTGGGTTTAGGTTACTTGGCTTAATAAGTTTGTCTGCATCCCTTCACACACAAACTCTGCCCCCACCCTACCCCACACAGATAAAACAAAACAAACCCCACAGAAAACAAAATTATAAAGTTGTCAGATTCGATATAGGGTAAGTTTACGTGTATTCTCTCCTTACTGCCTGCCGGCACCATTCTTGCCACGTCTAACTCACTTAGCCCTCAGCAGCACCCGGCAGTAGGTGCTGTTTACCTCTTTACAGTAAGAAAGAGGTTCAGAGAGAAACCAGCATCATCTCTGAGTCCCGGGAGCCGCTTTGCCATGTAGAAGTGAGCGCTAACTGTTTCTCCCCCTCACTTTCAGTTTCCCTGGCAAGGACACCCCGAGATGGCAGAGGAGAGCAGCAGTACCAGGGACTGCGTGTCCTTCAGCGTGCTCAACTGGGACCAGGTGAGCCGGCTGCACGAGGTCCTGACCGAGGTCGTCCCCATCCACGGACGAGGCAACTTTCCAACCTTGGAGATAACCCTGAAGGACATCGTCCAGACCGTCCGCGGCCGGCTGGAGGAGGCGGGCATTAAAGTGCAGGATGTGCGGCTGAACGGCTCTGCAGCCGGCCATGTCTTGGTCAAAGACAACGGGTTGGGTTGCAAAGACCTGGACCTCATCTTTCACGTGGCTCTTCCCACGGAGGCCGAGTTTCAGCTGGTCAGGGATGTGGTTTTGTGCTCCCTTCTGAACTTCCTGCCGGAGGGCGTGAACAAGCTGAAGATCAGCCCAGTCACCCTGAAGGAGGCTTACGTCCAGAAGCTGGTGAAGGTGTGCACGGACACAGACCGCTGGAGCCTGATCTCGCTCTCCAACAAGAACGGGAGGAACGTGGAGCTGAAGTTTGTCGACTCCATCCGGCGTCAGTTCGAGTTTAGCGTGGACTCTTTTCAGATCATCCTGGACTCGCTGCTCTTCTTCTACGACTGCTCCAGTAACCCCATCTCCGAGCACCTGCACCCCACGGTGATTGGGGAGAGCGTGTATGGGGACTTCGAGGAAGCCTTCGACCACCTGCAGAACAGACTCATCGCCACCAAGAACCCCGAGGAGATCCGGGGCGGGGGGCTGCTCAAGTACAGCAACCTCCTGGTGCGGGACTTCAGGCCCACCGACCAGGAAGAGATCAAGACCCTGGAGCGTTACATGTGCTCCAGGTTCTTCATTGATTTCCCTGACATCCTCGAACAGCAGAGGAAGCTGGAGACCTACCTTCAGAACCACTTCGCCGAAGAGGAGAGGAGCAAGTACGACTACCTCATGACCCTGCGCCGGGTGGTGAACGAGAGCACCGTGTGTCTGATGGGGCACGAACGGAGGCAGACGCTGAACCTCATCTCCCTCCTGGCCTTGCGCGTGCTGGCGGAGCAGAACATCATCCCCAACGCCACTAACGTCACCTGTTACTACCAGCCCGCTCCTTACGTCAGCGACGGCAACTTCAACAACTACTACGTTGCCCAGCCCCCAGTCACCTACAGCCAGCCGTACCCCACCTGGCTGCCCTGTAACTAACCTTGAGACCTGTGGGTTTCCACAGTGGGAATCCCACTAGGGCAAGGGCTCTCAGGTAGGGGAGCCTCCTTCTAGATGTAGGCGTTTGGCTTTTAAAGGGGAACTCAGCTCTGATTCTGCTTTTTTTTTTTCCTTTGTGTACCCATTGGAATGGGTCTACAGTGTATCATGAGCCAACCCTAAAGGGACCCGTTATTGCAGTGCCACTTTGGAAAAGGTTATAGGAAGTATGGCCTACCCACATCTTTCCAAGACAGACACTAACATGGCATGTCCCAAACACTGGCACGGGGCGTTTGGGCTCTGCAGTCACTGAGGTTGGGGGGACGCTTGGGCAGTGTCTGAGAAGTCGTCAGCTGCTGGTCCTCTCGTCTGTGCCCGGGGGAGGCCGCACAGCCCTCATGTGCAATCCTCAGCCGTTGCATGAAAGTTGTGCTGATTGTCTGTTTTCTTGTTATCAATTTCAGTCGGGCAGAAAATGGTAAACATGAGGGTGCTCTTGTGACTTAATTTTTGTTCAAAGGACTGACTTGCTTATGTTTATTCTCCGTCAACAGAGCTGAGGATTTCTCTCATCAATAAACCAAAGCCAGTAGCTGGAGAATTGAGATCTGGTTGAAAGTGGTTTATGGTTTAGATGCTGTGCTAGCACGAGGAATTGTGAGAAATCGCTGAGAAAAAAAAAGTGACCTTTTCTTGAAATGTAACTTGAAAACAAAATAAAATGTGCAACATAATGTTAAGTAGAATTGTGGTAGTGGTGGTGGGGTGACTGTAAATAGGAAACGTGAATGTTCAATTTTTCTTTTCTTTAACGTAAGGAATTCTTATTGAATGACATTTCTTCCCCCTCATCAGCTCATCACTTTCGTTTTGCTCTTCCCAAGACTAAGGTTGTGAGTCTAGAGTCGTTGCAGTAACTGACATGAGGGTCTTCTCACCTTTTAATCGGAAACCCATTTTGGTCACATTCCAAGTATGACTGGCTGTTTTTTCTGGAGTACTTTGGCTGATATTTTGTTTTTGTTCTCATCCCCCCCCAACCCAAAAAAATAGTGGTTTCCTTTTCCAGGCTTTTTGGACAGCAGATGAATCCAGGAGTTTCAGTAGATCTGAGTGACCTGTGGAATGGCCTGCTCTTGCGGGAAGAGTTCTTTGGTTTAAGAAAATTGCTTTAGAATCTCCCCTGCTGTCCCTGTGCTCCATGTGAGGTGGCCGCCCCTCCCGTCAGTCGGGCCTCATGTGGATCAGAGCCACCGAGGCACCTCCCGGCGACTACTTCCGGTGTATTTGGGAAGAAGCAAGTGAACGAAGGAGAATCTTCCTTACTCTGGTAGATTGACCATACGTGTTTGTACTCTGCACTTTAGAAGGAAAACAGTGTTACTCTCTAGTCTGAAGCAGGCTTAGTAAATGGGAGAGTTCTGGGCTACTTACTGTTGCTTTCCCGGTAGATTTATTTACGGGACTTTGTGTTTTGAAACTGTCTGTGGGCTCTCTTGGAAAACATCACTTCAGGGTTATCAAGGGCAAAGAACGCAATATTGCCAGCCAGCTTGGTTTCTCAAGTGATTGATCAAATCCACGCTCCAGATTTTTGCATTCTCTTGTGGCCATAAAAATCCCAAGCCCTGCGTGATTGCCTGTTTCTTGCTTGAAGCAATGAAGTTACCTTAATGCTTAGTAGAAAAGGAGTGGTTTACCTTTTTCCAAAGATTATAGTTTCAGGGCTTTTTTCTAGAATGTGATGTCTAGGTCCTCTTGAAAGCAGATCGGGCGTGGCTCGGTATCCATGCTGTGGACTAGGCGAATAGAAGCCACTTCTCAGCGTAAACAGCTCCTGTCTCCCTGGGAGCCATAGTTATATTTAAATTCACGGCTTTGAGTCAAGGCTGGTTCTACATTGAGAGGGGCCCTGCGGTGCTTCAGGGTTAAAAAGGGCAATGAAGACTGAGCCCCAACTTTCAAAACTACGTGGTCATCCATGACCTTAAAAACTGCCATTGTGGTCAGATGGCAACATGTTTGCACAAAAATGAGAGATCTGTTTAACCAAAGCTTTGAAATATGATGAAGCCACCAACATAAGCACTTGCTAACAGAGGTCAGTGTTGCTTCCACCAGAAGGCTCACGGATCAGGGTGATGAGGGACCAGATGCAGAGAGGATCAGAACCGCATGAATAATTAAATTCCCAGTTTGTCCTTGGAGTGCTTTGTGCTCGTATTTTTTTTTTTTTTTTCCTATCTGGTACTAGTCCTCCTTTGAGGATGAAGGGAGGCACAGAAGTTGCTGGAAATTCCCAGCCCCCCAATGCTTTACTACCACTGCACGATGGCCATCTCAGTAAACTCTCTTCGCCTGCAGTTCGTAGTCAGCCCAGCTGTTCTGAAGTTTGAGAGTAGGCCTGTGTTCTTAGAATCATCCGGGTAAAAAGCTGCCCTCACCAAAGCTGCACTTTGAAGCACCGCCCTGGTCTAGTGGTGTCTCCACCTGCTCTCCGAGCCTCTTGTCTGCCTCAGAAGAGACCAGGTAACCTTGAATTTCAGGTGTCTGGAAATTCTAGCTGAAACCTGCCTTTCGTGGTGCTCACACAAGCACCAGGTACTCCGAGCTTGTCCTGAGTCCAGTGGTTCCTCTTCTTTGTGTGTTGAGTAATGTGAAACTTGGCAGTGGCCAAGGGCACTAAAGTTCAAGTGCAAGTTCTAGTGTAGACTTAAGCAGCCTCATTTGCTTCAGGACTCTGAGCAGTTTTCTGATGCTTTCTGCAAGGATGCAGCCTGTTACCCTAGCCTGCTTCTTGGAATCAGTTTGAGCAGCTGTGAGATTGAAACAGTACCCTTTCCCGCTTGTGTTGGCAGAAGAGGATACAATACATTCCTGGCCTCGAGCTTCATCTCACCTTTAAGTCTTAACCTTGGCAGTGAGACAGTTTTCCTCACCCACTAACTTCAGCTCTGGAACTAAACTACATTGCTGACCCCTTCACCTCAGGGTTCCGCCAACTGGGTGTGGGAGGTGGCATGGCGCACACCGGGAGGGCCGGGCAGATGGGGAGAGGCGGGTGGGAAAGGTGCTGGGTTCCTGATCTGCGGTCACGGATGTGGTTTGGCATTCAAGGGTTTTTTTTTTTTCCTAGTTTGATTTTTCTGCCCCCCTGGGGATTTGAGCCTCAGTGAGCTGTGTGTGAACCCACGCTCTGGGGTGACACATTAGTAATCCATTTGCTAAAGCCCTGAATCTGCTTTTCCTTCAACTTGGCCGCTAGCATTAGCTCCTCCCCTTCACGGTAGGTTAGGATTTTAACTAGTACTGCTTTGTTAACTCTGGGGGAATGGTGCCACTCAAAAGCAACTTCCTAACTTTAGGAAAACCTCCTTTCTAGTTACCTTTCTGGTTCCGGTGCCTTTTTTTAGGATGCAGATAGACTGTGAGTGCGAGCGTCCTCTTCCAGAGAATAAAGGATAGTTACCCAGTTGCGAGCAGAGGCCCTGATGCTCCCCGGGGCCTTTGCTTCCCGGCTATCTGACTGGGGCTCCACACAAGGAGAACCCGTGCATGGATTCTGTGAGGTGAAGGAACTGCCAGTTGCCAAGGGTAAATTTGAATTTTTAACCTGGCAGAGACCAAAATGTCTCAGCTGACTTTGGAACATACTCCAGCTCAGCCAATTCCATTCAGAGGACCAAGGGAGGGGTGTGTAATGAGGGGTGTATTTAGAAAGACCAACTTTTCAGGATTATTTGTGGAGACTTCCAAGGTGAGGAGCAGGAAATAACTGCTTTTTTTGTGAGTTCCAATTCTAAACCTTGTTTACCTATCACTTAAAAAAAATAGTTTAAGTGGCTGTGAAAGAAAACGCTTGGAGTTTTGCCTGGGCTAGTGGGAGCTGGTACAGGCTGTCATGTGTGTTTGCCTAGGAAGGCGAGGAGACCATCCACTAAAGAGGAGGTCGTTAAATAATATGGATCTGTGGGTGTTTTAAAACTCAAGGCATCTGGTCTTTTTTGTTTAATGAATTTAAAAAAAAAAGAGCTGCTTTCAGAAAATTGAGTTTTTATCCATTAATTTCCAAATTATTATAGATGAAAAGATACAAATTAGACTAAATTTGAAGCTTTTTTGTTACTCAATATTTGCATAGCCTTTGAAATATTAATTTCTTAGTGGTGCCTAGGATGTGTGAGGTTTCCTCTTTGGTGTAATGGTCCCTGACCTTCTTACGTGATGCAGGAGAAATCATTTGTCAATGCACAATGTGTTAGAACTTGATGCAGTAAAGCTTTGAGTTTGAGAAATAAAGATACATTTGAAAAGACCTTGTCATTTATGCTCGTTTCTTTGTGCTGCCTCAATGGTGAACTTATTTTAGGTTTCTGGAAACATGTCGCACATGGTAAGCGGTTATCAACATTATCAGCCTTGGATGCTTGTCTGAAAGATGGTGCCTTCTCTGGGGGAAGGAACATGTGGGTACCTTGGGGGCCATAATTCCCTTAATATTTAGACTCTTCTCCAAGGTGCTGGACTGATTTAAACCGACCTCAGCCTCTCAGCTGTCATCCACATTAGATGGTATGGTCTTGAAGTCCCCCTTCACTGGCAGTTGGTTTGATTCAGTGCTAAAGGCCAGGTTCTCTTGAGCTTGACTTTGGTCCCAAAATCATTTCAGTAAGAGAACCAGAATAACTTCAACTCTACTATATACAACTGCTACCATGGTTTCTTCACATTTGAAGAGCAGTGTAGAAGTGATCAAGTGATCCTTGATTGGTTGATGGAAACTTGGAGGGTGTAAAGAGAAACTGTTGACCTTGCCCGGTCACCAACTTGCTTCCAGATTCCTCTGATCCAGTTCTCAAGCATCCCCAGCCCTGCCCCTCCCATGGCCTCTCTTCTGGGCTAAATTTCATTAACTCCAATGATCTTCTCTATAACTGTCATCAAAAAACTTGGTTTTTTAACTGTGTAAAATCCTTCATTCCCTTGCCTGCGACCTGCCTGTTGCTGCTGCTCCTTAATCCTTCCAGTCGGAGGATGAGAACTCTCTGGAGTCCTTCCAGATCACTGCTTTGGAGTGTTCATTGGCTGACCCCTCCTCTGACGCTTGCGCCATCTCTGTCGCCCCCTCACTCCTCACTTCACCTGGCACCGTCGAAGTCCAGGTCAGTGGCCTCTTCAGCCAGCCACTCACACTGGCTAGACTTTGGATCTAGAACTGCCCGTGAAGGCTGGAATGACTTTCTCCTCCCTCTGTGGCCACAAGAACTAGGATCCATCAAAGAGCAATTTTACAGTCTTGCTATGTTTGCCTACGAGCCAGCTCCAGGATCCTCTTCCCCCTCATCTGTACTGCGTGTTCCTTCTGTGATGTTCCTCAACTCTGCCTTTTTGATGTTGCCTTCACCTCTCACCGGGGTTATTTCGTGAGTCAGTTCCTTTGTCTCCCCACCATTTTTCTTGACTCATCCAAGGGCTCTTTCTCAAACATTCTGACTTACCTGTGCTCCTCCCGTACATTAAAACCTGCTTACGACTGTGCTGTGCAAGGGTGGATGTCAGACTTCGACCCACGAGGAGTCCTTCACAGCCCGTCCCGGCCTCGTACCTGCTCTGCCAAGCAGACCCTGTTCCAGTTCCTGAGCACACAGTTCCTCCCGTGCAGCGAGCCTCGAAAATCAGCTGAGATGTCGCACCCTCCCTGCTGCTCTTTCTACTCCTGTCCATCCTGGGTTGCGTCAGTTCTTCACTCTCATTGTGAACACCTGCTTGTTCCGTGTTCCCCTGCCTGCCTCCCACACAACTGGCATAGATTGGGTGCTTCAAATGTTGAACTTGATGCTTTTGTCCCTAGAGGACTTGGCCTTGGGCCACTCGCAGCGAGGAGGCTGAATCCTGCATATTAACCTGGATGCGTTATCATGCCCACTCTCATGCTAGGGAACGTTTCGGTCCAGGCATTGTCCAGAGCAGTGTTTACAACTTGTGTGGGCAGCGGTGGTGCTCGGTTCCCCAGAATGAGTAGTTACCTCGTGGACACTGGAACGCTGTGGGCCACAAGCTCTTGGCCTCCTAAGCAAGGTCAATACTTATGGCTGCAATACTTATACTCTGTCGTTTTCTTCTGAACTCCCCACCCACCTCATACCCTCCTGGTGTTTTAGTAGAACTTCTCTTGAATCCCCTCTGAGTGTGAATTCCTCAGCATTGGAGCCCTGCTCCCACTGCCACCCAGGATTCCCAGGACTCCAGGAGTACACTTTCCAGTACTGGGGAATTTTTTTTTCCTTCCCTGTCCAAGTAGTGACTGGGGTGGGATAGTCACATACCTGTAATTTGGGATTAACGTCTGCTGGAAGATACTAAGAGCATTAACAGGACCTGAGAGGGTTTATCAAACAACCTCTAGGAGAGGCCCAGACCAAAGCATCAGTGTGACACACCCTCTACTTCCTTACCTTCGGGTGCAACTTCATCCCCTCCAGAGGCCCCCAGCTCCTGTGCATCTCGAGGCAGGTAGAGCTGAGAGGCAAGCCAGGGTGGAGCCCAGTCTGGGACATAGTCAGGAGCTGGATGGCAACATGATGAGTGTCTGGTACCCACCAGCACCACCCAAAAGCTGAGTGGGAATTGCTGAGGTCGAGTGACTTCCTGCCCGAGTGATAGGACTGGTGCTGGGCCCACAGTGCTGGCTCCTTGCCTCCCGGCCCCGTGCTCCCTCCTGTCCCACCGGGCTGCGTGCCTCTTCCGAGGGTGAATGCTATCGAGAGGAATGTGCTGGCCTGGCAGTTGAACCACATGTCCCTCGCCTGCTTGACTGGCATCCTTCTCTTGAGCAGATGTCTGTGCATGCTGCCAACAAGCCAGGGAAGCTGGGCCATGGCGGGAGGCTCGGGTTCGTGCCTGGGGAGGTGATGCCTCACCGAGCTCTGAGCAAGCGGGCCGACCTGTCCTGGCCACGGCTGCACCGCAGATCTGTTTTGTCAAAGTGAGTCACCGCTCAGGCTGCCTTTTACGCTAAGAAGTTCCTTACAAGTGGTCCTAGGGGAGGCACAAGAAGCAAGAGTGGCCTGCCTCCTTTCAGATGCTTACCTTAGAGGGAGGGGTCTGAAGCTACGCTGTGTGTGTGTGTGTATGTGCGAGTGGGGGGAGGGGGGAGGGAGGAAAGGAGACAGACGACACAACACTTCTCCAGACTCTTCCGAACAGTTTGAATCCATTCAATATACGTAGTGTCTCTGAGCCTTTGCTCAAGGGATCTATCTGTTGGAAGCTAAAGCCATGAGAAAATGGAGTGACATGGCTCACGTTTGACTAAGGCTTTAGAATTCACCACATGCCTGTTACCTGCATGTCAGCTTCTGGACCTCAGACCTGGGGGCAGGGAGCTGCAGGCCCACTTTACAAACAAGGGGCCAGAAGCTCCCAGCACTCTGGAGCTGCACAAGTTTTCTATCTTAGGAGAGGCAGGGCCTGTGTACCACAGCCTGCCTCCAAGGCCCTGTTCTCTGATGCCCCTGAAGGCTCTCTGTAAACCATAAATCACTGGCAAATGTTGTTATGCCAGACGTGTTGAGTTGCCTGGTAATAGATCCGCTTCCACTTGTGCAGGAAAGGAATTCCTTGGACAGGCCAGCAGCTCTTCTCAGAAAACCCTCCCTTTCTGAATCAGGTGGGGGAAACTGGTGGTGGGGGGGCCTACTGCAGGCTCCCTGACATGTTGGGGGAGTATCGCCGAGTGCCAGGTCCTGTGCTGAGTTAGCATTTCATCTCCCAACATCTCGGAGACAGGGTGGTCCTGTTCGCAGAGGAAACCAAAATGTTGTGCAGCGGGCAGTGCGGGACTGGCCCATCGGGCGTCCGAGCTTTTAGCCCCTCAATGATGTGCTGTTTTGCCTTCACCCTGTGTTTTCCAGGGTAGCAGGTGGAAGAGGCACAAGAGAACAGATATCCTGCCTCCCTATAGGAGCCTTTGGACAGGAAGGCGCTCACCTCCCAGCTCTGTGGTTAGTAATGGAATTAAATGGAAGCCAAGGAGACGGACTAAACTGACGCGTTAAAAATAAAAATCAGGTCCACTGACTAAGCTGAAACAGGTGCCTATATAGGATTGGGGTTGACATACAAATTTTTCAAATTAATTAATTAATTAATGTTTTTATTGAAGCATAGTCAGTTTACAATGTTGCATCGATTTCTGGGGCACAGCACACTGCTTCAGTCACATAGGAATACACCTATGTTCGTTTTCATATTCTTTTTCACTATAAGTTACTGCAAGATACTGAGCACAGTTCCCTGTGCCATACAGTATAAACTTCTCGCTTGACTGTTTTAGATATATTAGCCAGTTTTAATTAGAATTAAAATTGCAAGAGCATCCTTTTTTCCCCTTAAGAAGTTACATAATAGAGGGGCATTCAAACTCCCTGCAAGCTGGAGGAGAGGGTGAGGGAGGACGGGAAACCAGCTTGCCCACAGCTCTGGAACAACAAAACCTAGAAAGGAGGGGACTCAGAAAACTAATCACAAAACCCAAAGCAGTTCCTGGAGTCAAACACCTGTTGATGTTCATGCACTAAATTTAGCGGTAGTTGGGTCACCTTATCCTTAAATAAACACTAACTAGGCAAAGACATTTTACCAAAGAATCTTGACATTGGCTCCTACAGGCTGGGAGGAGCAGCCTCGGGGCAGCCTCTAGCTCCTCTGCCACCCTGGCTCTTTCAGGTTCCCCCGTGCTTCTTCCCTTCCCTTAGGTCGACTCTGGGTACTTGATTGTCCTTGTGCCTTGTGTCCCTTTCCCCAGTGTAAGGGATCAGTTTTCTTGGCCTTCACATGATCGGCATGGGTACGGAGGTAGGGGGCGGGGCGGGAGAACAGCCCCGGTCCCCGCTGCACCTGCCCGGCCCACAGGCAGCTAAGCAGCAGGCTTATTTTCCATCCCACATGAGACGCTCCTGAAAGGAAAGTGATTCTTCCTTGCCTTTGCCTCTTGAATTTTGGCTGCTGCTGAATCAGGCACAGCCCCTATTTCAGGAAATGTCAAACTAGAGGTTTTGCTGCTGCAGTCCTCGGCTCTGAGCCTGGTGGGCGATGCCTACGGCCTCTTGCCTGAGTGCCAGTCCCATAACCCAGCAGGGGACAAGGGGCCTGTAGTGAGGAGGACTCTGGAGAGGCAGAAGGGCCAGAGGTCCGAGCCCAGCATGCTTCCCCTCCCCCGCTGCCTGCTCTCATAAACCACTCCAAGCCCAACTTCACTCTGGACAATGCAGGTGATGATGGTACCCAGTTTGGGGTTGCTGAGAATTAGAGAAGCAAGGTATTTGACATAAAGCCCCAAGCTCCAAACCAGATGGTATCCATTCCTTGGTATCCTCTGCCTCCCGGGAGCTTACAATCTGCTTGGGGAGCTAAGAGACACCATACATGAAAGCAATAACATTTGTGTGCCACAGATTCTTCGGTTCTGTTGGACATCAGGAAGTAAATAGTAATACTGGCTACAGTTTATGGAAAGCTACAAGGCCAGTTAAGGGTGGCACCTGTGCTCTCGATAATGCTAAGACAGCTCTGCCAGGTTAGTGGTGGCAGTCCCTCCCCCAACCCCACCTCCCACTTAGCAGATGAGGAACCAAGGCTCAGAGAGGCTAAGAGACGTGTTACAGCCCGCACAGCTGCTGAGAGGTTGATCAGTCTGGCCTGAACCATTCCACACCTGGAGCCAAGATGGTGTGGACCATGTCCAGCTGGGGTCCGGAGCCTGGGGTGCCAGCCAGTGCTCTGTGCTGGCAGACCGCCCCATTGCCCAGTGGCCCATGGGGTGCAATATCATCATAATTCCTACTAGACAGCCGATCAGCCTCCCTTCCAAGGTGTTGCCAGCTCACACAGTTCCCCGGAACTTCAGACCCGCTTCCCCCACCCCTGTGCTGGGGGTAAGCAGAGAATGGAAGATACTGTTCTGGACGACGACAGTCAACTCACTATACAATGGACTCATTTTGTTCTTTTGATGAACAACTTCCCTGTACCCGGAATTGGAACCTACACGCTGAAAAAGCCCAGAACCCTCCTGCTCCAGGGTGGCAGGCTCTTTTGTAACTGTGTGACCCGCTGGTTTTGCTGGGGTGTGCACATTTCTAATAATAATGGTGATGATAAACAAAGAGGACTTTGCATGGCCGGGGCGTTTCCTCTCTCCAAAGCTGCTGTTTCAGATGTTCCTCCACTGCCTGAGCCCCAGACCCAGCCCCCTCGGTCCCCCACCAGGCCCTGCTCCCCCGGACCCGGGACCCAGCAGCCCAGGGAAAGGGCAAAAATGGGGCTGGAGGGAGACAGGGCTTTCCCTGCTGGGATTTCACAGGTTCGCATTCCCCAGCACGGTTGTGTTTTCTCTGCCAGACAAGGGCTTCCCCCACCCAAGGAGCATTCAGTGACTTCCAGCACGGTCAGCGGCCGGGGCCTGTGGGAGAGGACAGGTGGAGAGACCCTGCCCTGCCACGTGGGATCAGCTTGGGCGAGTTTCTGATCTGGCCATCGTGGAAACCAATTAGAGAAATAACTTGTTGAGGACATAACAAGGGTTTTTCTAGCCCAAGGGTCAGCAATTTTTTTCTGTAAAGGACTAATTAGCAATCATTTAGCCTTTGTGGGACATGGGGACTTGTCACAATTATTCAACTCTGCTGTTTTTTTTTTTTCACAAAAACAGCCAGAGACAATATGGAAGTAAATGGGCATGACTGTATTCCAATGAAACTTTATTTATGGACACTGGAATTTGAATTTTGTATGTTGTTTTTTAGTGAAGTATAGTTGATTTACAGTGGTATGTTAGTTTCAGATGTACAGCAAGGTGACTCAGTTACACATATATATAAATCTATTCTTTTTCAGATTCTTTTCCATTATAGTTTATTACAAGATGTTAAGTATAGTTCCTTGTGCTATACAGTAGGACCTTATTGTTTATTTATTTTATATATAGTAATGTGTATCTGCTAATTCCAAACTCCTAATTTATCCCTACCCCCTTCCCCTTTGGTAACCATAAATTGGTTTTCTATATCTGTGAGTCTGTTTCTGTTTTGTAACTAAGTTCATTTGTATCGCTTTTTTAGATTCCACATATAAGGGATTCCACATTTTATTTGTCTTTCTCTGACTTACTTCACTTAGTATGATCATTTCTAGGTTTTGAATTTGAATGTTGTATAGTTTTCATATAGCATGAAATACCATAATTTTCCCCAACCATTTAAACCGTGAAACCCAGTCTCGCATGTTGGCCGTATGCAAACAGGCAGAAGGACAGATTGGGACCCTGGCTGTAGTTTGCCGACCTTTGCTCTAGATGCAAGGCTGCTTCACAGCAAAATACTCCTCTTCCTTTTCGTCCCCCTCCAACTGTGTCCCGGAACGACTGCCAGTCCTGTTACTCGTGTGCCACCAGCCTCCTTGTGAGCTGCCTCCATCCTGCCCCCTCAGGGTCTGGCTGTGCTGGCCCGCAGCACCTGCCAGCCTGAGCTGCTGTCACCACGACTGTGAACTTGAGCCTAGAGGTTCTAGCCAGGTGGGCATCCCTGCTCTCTGACCCCAGCTGATTCTCGTGGCCCACTTTCCACCATACCTGTCAGGTGGGGAAGCCCCTCTCCCTACCCGTGGTGGGGTCACAATCTCTTTTATGTTCTCAGAAGGGGTGAACTCTGTCCCTCGGTTCTTCCCAGAGTGCCCCAATATTACAACTCCTATTAGGCAGACTGGTTCAGCTCCTTACCATTCATCTCAAAGAACTTAGGACACTTCACTTGGGACTCTCAAGTTGTACCCCTCAGCACTGAGTCAAACATATCTTTCCTGCCCACAACCCCAGGATCCTAAGATGCTCCCCTAAGACTAAAGCAAGCCCTTTGTTCTCGGAGCCTGGGGGCTGACTCTCAGACTCCAGAGATCTTTACCACTTCTTTCAGGGGGTCCTGGGGCTGTTTGAAATCTGACTGTACCCCTGGGCTGGGCTCCAGCAGGGTCTGCCCCATCTGGCTCAGACCTCCCTGGTACCCCTGCAGCAGGCACATGGGTCACTGGAGGTTCCGAGAAACAATGGCCAGACAAACCAAATGCCTGAGGAGAATAGGTTCCAAATGGGAGAACCACTGATGTTCTCCCTAAAGAGTCCAGAAGGTGGTGGTGATGGTGGTGGGGTCAGGGTGACTAGCAGCCGTTCAGGTGGTCAGGGGACAAGGTGATGGAGGGGCCGTACTGAGAGGGAGGGGCTCAACCTTGCCAAGAATAAGTCAAGAAGGGTCAAAGCCAGAAAGAAAGTATCTGAAAGACACTAGGCTTCACCAAGTGGAAGATGGAGGGCACAGCCCTGCTGCCGGGGGCAGGGGAGAGTGGAGCCAGCCCGCAGGCTCAGTTCCTCCAGGCGTCTGTCTTTTCCATTCAAGAGGGCACAGGCAGTGAGAGTGAGGAGTGGGTGAGGGCCGAGGAGTGGGTGAGGGCCGAGGAGTGGGATGGACTTTGCACTGCCATTTCCCAACACTGTGTCTTTCGGTAAGTTATTTAACCTCTTTGTTTCCTTGACTATAAAAGTGGGGATGCTTGCCGGCTGTGGTTAGGATAAAGATTAAAGGAGATAAGGTTAGTAAAGACCCTGCACCAAGCAGATGGTTAATAAATGATAGCCTGTGTGTGTAGGCACGTCTATGTGTGTGTTTAAACAGGGCGATTCTTCAGCAAAGTTGAGCCCTGCGTTTTGGTCTTGGGATTGCCTGATTAAAATCACCTGGAGGGCCAGTTAAATTCAGATTCCCCAGATCCCACCCCAAGATTCTGATTCAGAAGGTCTGGGTTGGGGCCGGGGAGTCATCCCCGGATAATTCTCACGTACTTGGAGTTTGGACACCACAGCCATACGAATTAAGGAGGAGACGTACCACGGGAGCAGGGATAACTGGGGGTCCTTGGGAGCTGGAAAACTGAACCTGGTCTCAGAAGATGACATCCCAGGGCAGGGGAAACACTTGAACATGGGATCACGTGTCGCAGTTTTCAACAAGGTAAAAAGGGAACCAGAAATGGCAACCCAATAAGCGAGATGCCCACACCTAGTTTGAATTTTTAAGTGGTTGCCCACATGGATCAATAAGAGAGACCAGTCTGCTGTCCTTTCCTTCGAATTTTAGACCAGGGTGCAGAGAGAGAGTTTTGTTTTTGTAATTTTAGTTGACTGTTGTTAAAACATTGCATTTTTACTTCAGATTTTGGGGGAAGAAAAAAAATCATTGTTCCTGGTGAGGAACTATGTACTGAATAGTAAGAAAAATCAAGGCGATTTGCAGTTTGTAGCATGAAACTGAGTCCAAGAACTGAAGTCTGCTCGGAGAGTGGCGGTAAGTGGTTTTCACTTCCCGTGATAAAATCCCCAGTCTTGAGGGGTTAACTCTGCAAGGAGAGTGTTCCAGGGAGAAGGGCAAGTGACCAGGAGTTCCTCCTGCCCTTCTGGAACCTTCACTCTAGCGGCCCTGCTGCTTCCACTGGCCTGGGGTGGGGTGGGGTGGGGTGGGGGGCGGGCTGCCCCTCCTTTGCAGACTGCCCCTCCCCCCACCCCCCACCGCATGGTCACCAACACTCTTGGTTCCCCGGAGCCCGCTGAGACAAGCTGGATGTGTTAAAAAAAAAAAAAAAGACACTTTATTAAATTTTAAAGGAGAACAAAAGGAAAATAAATATAGAAAGAGCAAGGGTTGTAAACACAGCATCATGTGAAGAGCATTGGCCCCTGGCACTCCCTGAGGTAAACTGATCCCTTGGGCTCCAGCCCACACCATCCCTGGCTGGCCAGCCCTGTGCTCTAGCTCCTAGGGGCTGGCTCCCTGTCTCAGCCTTCCCTGGTGGGGCCACAATTACTGTCACCACTACTCCAAGGCCACCTCCTTGACCTCTTGACCCTTCCTGGGTCCAGATCAGAGTCCAGGGACAGTTTCCCTGCTGCTCTTTACCCAGGATCTTCTCTTTCGGTTGTTACATCCACTGAGACCTCGCTGTGTCGGTGAGACCGCTGCCTCTTTCCTGTACACGCCTAGCTGTGGCATTCGGATCACTCATGACAACTTCACCAGTGGCCTGCATTTCCCACCTCTCTTCTCATCAGTCAGAAGCCCTGCTTCCATGGAGTCAGCCTGTTCTTAATCCTTCAGTAACTCCTGATTGCCTCTAGAAAGGCTCCAGATCCTCCACCATTGGCCTCAAATCACCATCCAAGTCTCTCTCCCATTCCTCCCATCCCCACCCCCTCCACTGAAGCGTCCTTGCTGGTGAGAAGGGAAGATGGGGTGACAAAACAGTCACTTTATGCGTAGACACTCACCAGTTCCCACTGGTCCCATCAAAGCTGGAGTGAGAGCCTGTGGGGCACGGGCCTGGAGGCCAGGAGACCATGTCCTGGTCTGGTGTGTGCTGCCATGCTGCTTCTGGCAAGGCACTGCCTCTCTCGGCTGCTGTTTCTTCATCTGCAAAATCCTAAGCCCATCTGTAGGGGCCTCAGGCCACAGGTCTAAGCCCAGCCTAATGCACAACGTCCTTTGTGACTCAGAATAGCTGTGAAGGGCTCAGGTGCTCAGAGGAGGCCTGACACAATGTAGGGCCCTTGCTAGTGTTGGTAACAGGAGTGTATCTGAGGGCCTTTCTCTGAGCTCAGCCTTCTCATGAGGGAGAAAGGGGTCAACTCTCCTTAGTAGGTGTGTGGGGAGTACCTGCCCCAGGCCAGGCGTGGTGCCAGGCACTGGAGATCCCAAGATGGGTGAGAAGCAGGCAGGGACTCCTGCAGCAGGTGAGGAGCTCACGGACTCCTGGGAAACACTGTATAAAGACACACAAGTGTCACACTGTGGACGTGAACTAAAACAGAGGGTATAATGTGAGGGTCTCATTAGAAGGGAATGACTGGGCAAGACCACCCTGGAGGTGCCTTGGTGCTGGGTCTCACAGGATGAGTTGGTCTGTCTGTGTGTGCTCCAGGGACCGGGGAGGCAACGGGAGGCCACTGAAAGCTTCAGAGCAGGAGAGTGACACCATCAGATCTGAGTTTGAGAAAGATCACTGTGGTCACTGTGCTGTGGATGGAGAGGCAGAGGTGAGACTGGCCACAGGGAGGCTCAGCGGTGGCTCAGGGGACACATGGTGAGGGGGCGTAGATGTGAACTTGGGCTCAGAACAACTCGTGAATCTTTTACAAAGGTGAGCATCCCCAAATATAGCTTTATAGAATTTGTTCTGTAGACTCACAGGCATGTGGCATGCTTGTTTATTTTAATCAGTCATTGTGTTTTATCTCCTGGAATGTTCTCCTCCATTCTCCCCAAATCAGCTGTCTTCTTTATCTCACCCAGCACACCCCACAACACACAGGACAGTCTCTCAGCCCCACCTCAGGCATAATCAGCCTCATAGTGGAAGCCAAGGAAAGTGTCTAGTCTGTATTTCTCACGGATGTGCTTTGGGATTATGGGGAGCACAGTTCCTTGTGGAGGGACTGCCACGCATGGCAGGACACAGCATCCTGGCCCCTTGAGGGAACTAGGTGGCTATTGCATCCCCCAGTGATTATGACAGCCAATGCCCCTCTATGCATCCAAGCTGCCCTTAGGGGGCCAGTACTTGAATGATGACTGTTCATGTCCCCACACATGGCCCTGTCTCCCAGACAGCTGCTGTATGCAGGTGTGTCCCTTGTCTGCCATCACCTGGAAGACCAGCTCCCAGAGACATCATCAATCATCTCAATCTCTCCAATCAGGTCAGCTAAGAGGACAGAGTTCCCTGCTCCCCAGTCAACCTGCTTGAATGCCTAAGATATCTTTATTCTACCTTTATATTTGGTTGAATTTAGCTGGACATAAATTTCTAGGCTGGAAGTCATCTTCCTTGAGAAGGCTAAGGCAGTTTTTCATTGCTGTTTAGCTTCTAGTATTGCTGTTGAGAAGTCTGATGCCACACTAGCCCCTCATCCTTTGTGTATGACCTGTCCCCATTATCTGCCCTCTAAGGGCCTTCTCTTCTGGGATTCTGAAATTCCATGATAAAGTGCCTCGTGTGTGTGTGTGTGTGTGTGTGTGTGTGTGTGTGTGTGTGAACTTACATTCACTGCACTGGGCACTCCATGGGTCATTTTAATATGAAAGTCATGTCCTTCCATTATGGGAAATTTTTCCTTTATTATTTCTTTGCAAACATTTTCTTCCTTTTCTCTTTCTGGAATTTGATTAATCAGACGTTGGAACTTCTGAGCTACTCCTCAATTGCTATTGTTTCTCTTTGGTTCTCAAACAAATTCTCTCTCTGTGCCTGTCTGTCTCTGTCTATCTATATCTTTTCTTTAAACTTCTGAGTGATATCCTTAATATCTGGAACATACTTTCTAAATTTTCTGTTGAATTTTTAATTTTTGCCACCAAGTTTTGACTTTCAAAAGTTCTTTATAATACTCTTTAAAAAAAAACTTTCTATTCCTATTTCTTAGATGCAGTATCTTCTCTTATCACTCTAAAAAGAATATTTACACATTTTGCTGATACTTTCTCATGCTCCTTTTACTCCCTTCTCTCCAAGCTCCTTTTCTCTGTTTATGTGTTTTATCCCATCTTTCATTTAGAGACTTTCTTCAGAAGGTAGATGACCCTTGGCTGTGCATTCTTATTTCACTTAAATATTAATTAGAAGCTCTACTCAGTGCATGAGGCATGCTTAGAGTTTCCAGCCTTCTCTGCAGAGAGATGAGGCAGGTACTCAGCCACACTTTGTTGGGAGACCCCTAGTGTGAATCTCTGTAGGTATTTTCTCTTGGGTTGACTAGTTTTCCCAAGAGGACTCTTTCGTCCATACGTGTATCTGGAGGTCCAAGCCTGACTCACAGTCTACTGTGTGGGCTTTCATTGAATCTCCACTTTCAGAAGAGTGTCTCGATCGTCCCTTACCTATTATTGGTATCCCCAAATCCAGAGCCTTTCCAATTCAACTTCTGCAGAGTAACCCTCCTATCCTCTACCAATGCCTGATCTGCTGTTATTTCTAACCAGGATATTTTTCATTCCATACATTACCGTTGTCATCTCTGGAAGTTTGGTTTGGGTCTTTTTATATCTTCCATTTCTTTCCTTAGCATATTTAATCTTTTCTTTATCTTTCTGAAAATGTGGCATGGAGTTATCATAACACTTTGTACTTTATGTAGTTCTTTTTTCAATTAAAAGACTTTTTAACAGTAGTTTTAGGTTTACAAAAAAGTTAAGCAGAAAGTACAGAGAATCTCCCTCTACCGCCTCTCTCTTCCCTGCCCCCCCCCCACATAGTTTGTCTATTATTAATTAACATCTTGCATTAGTATGGAACATGTGTTACAATTGATAAGTCAACATTGACACATTATTATTAACTAAAGTTCAGAGTTTACATTAGGACTCACTCTTTGTGTTCTACATCTATGGGTTTTTACAAATGAATTGTTGGCTCACATGGTAAGAGTATGTTTAGGTTTGTGATAAACTGCCAAACTCTCTTCTAGAGTGGCTGCACCATTTTGCATTGTCACCAGCAATGAATGAGCATTCCTGTTTCTCCACATGCTCATCAGCATTTGGTGTTGTCAGTGTTTTGGATTTTAGCCATTCTAATATTGTAACTTTTAAAATATTCTCATCTACCAATTTTATCGTCTATGTTGCTTCTCCACCTGATACTTCATGATAAGGCTTTCCACTCTGCTGGAAGGAGTAGGGACCATTGCTGGCTCTGTGGAACACTGGGGATTATTCCCTCTAATCCTTTAGGGTGGTTCTTTCCCCATCCCTGAGAAGTTTCCTCTACATGTATGCGCTGGTCAGTGCTCAGCTGAAGACCTGCAGAAGATCCACTGATCTCTGGAGCTCCCTCCCCTTGTAGCTCTCCGCTCTCTGGTCCCCTGCCCTGCACACTCCCATATTCCCAGCTCCATCTCCAAAATTCAGCTCCCCTTGGCTTCCCCTCTCCCTGTCTTAGAAGTCTGGAACTCCCTCCAGCCAGTGAGCTGAGGCAATCAGAGGACTCCATTCCTTGGTTTCCCATCTCTCAGGAATCACCACCTTTCATTGCCTGATACCCGACATCTTTCATACATTTTGTCTGGTTTCAAGTTTTTGTTTTTGTTTTTTTTTTTTTTTCCAGGCAAGAGGGTAAGAATGGCTGGAAGTGAAAGTCTAGAGATTGCTTTTGAACTGAACAAATCTTTATTCCTGCTGGGTTCACCATAAATAGAATCCCCAGAAGTGTGGGCATGGTAAAAATAAAATCCACCAAGCACAACTCTTCAGCTTGTGGTTGGCTTCAGCTCTGATGGAGACCACCCCTCTCAGAGTCCTGTGGCATCTCTCTGCCTCTTCCCCCGAGAATGGGACCTGCAGTGATGGGAGTTGGTGCGGTGGAGGCCAAAGGCTGGAAGGCCAGTTTCTGTTTCTGGCAAGTGAAGCAAAGGGATGGGGGTGGAAAGCAATGAAAGCATCCAAGAAAGAAATCACCATAGCAATGCTGTTCTTCTGATTAAAAAGTTTCATCTAACATGTTGTCAATCATTTCCTTCAAATGCTGGATGAAGGGGTATTGCTAATCAGGGGACCTATTTTGGCAATTTAAGAAAGCTTAAACTAACCCAGCGACTCCCTGGTCCTTTATCTCTTAGCTCCAGTGGCCTGATGGTGCTGCACCTCTGGGTTATCCTGTCCCTCAGGCGATGGGAGTTGCTGGGCCAGCGGGTTTCTCACATACCCAAAGATTAGCCCTGGAGTGCCAGCACCTCAAACATTTTACCTTCTTGATAGAATTATTTCTAAAATTCACTGCACACATTTCTGCCTTCGTAAGAGTCATCAAATGACAATACCAATAATAATAATAATAATACTTAATGAGTTTGGCACAGTTTTGTGTGCTTTACTAGTATTAATTAATAGAATCCTCACAACAACCCTGTGAGGGTGTACAAGCGTTATCATCATTTTGTAGACGAGGAAACATACACAGGCGATTAAATATGTGTCCAAGGCATACAGATCACTAAGTATAATTTTATCTGTTCTTAGTAACTCAGAGGTGTCACTGGGATCATCCCCTATTGGACTGTAGCCATGAATGTCGACATACATATGGAAGGTCCTAGAAGTCTGAGAACTGACCTTGGGTCCCCAAAGTTAGGTTCATTGGGGGTTCATTGAGGACCCTGCCTTGGGCAGCATCTGCTCTACATGGGACCCTGCAGAGTAACAAACTACAAACTATGGAGGAGGTGTCCCTCAGAAATGAAGGTCCGGGGACTATAACGGAGATGGGGGAACTGGGGACATTGTGATAGGGGAAGCCTGGCGAGGCATTGGGGAACATTGAGGTGCGCAGATGGCGGCCATAGTGGGCTTGCTCTGTGCGTGCAGCAGGGCAATTCCTGTTGATACTTCAGTGGATTGAATGGATCATTGAGACCTGGGTTCCCCTGGGAACCTGGGTAATCCCCTGGGTAATCCTGACAGCTACCAAACCTCTCTATGTGTTAGTTTCTGCATGAATAAAATGAGTAAAAGTACTTAAATTTTATGTAGGATTGACTTGGATTGACCCAGATACGTACATAAAGCACTTAGTAGAATGCCCGGAATGTAGTAATAACTGAGTAAATGGTCTTAGCTGTTTTTAATAAAGAAGTTCTGGAGCAAGGCCGAGATGAATGGTTGCCTTTGGTTACATAATACATCTCGTCCATGACTTTGAATGTAGTCTTGGAGCCACAATAGGCAAGTTTCTCCGGAGGGAGCACATTCTCTGAATGGCAAGTGGCTGGGCTGGTGCTGCCGTCCAGCACGCTCCAACCCACATTGCCACCCTGCTGGGCAGCCCTTGGGAGCACAGCCCCTTCCCTCCTGGCTCCCTGGGCCATGACTCCCGGCAGTCATGTGTCGGGTTCTCACAGTGCCCAGCTCTTGCTAGCAGGGATCAGGCAGTCTGCATGCTGAAGGACTCCTATGTCAGCAGCTCTAGAAGCCAGCAGGTCAGAGAGGAGGCCAGAGGTCCCGAGCTGGAGGCTCCTAGAGGCGCAAGAGCTGACAAGTCTAGACAAGGACATCAGAGCCAGCAGCACATGGCTTGGCCCCGTGGAATCCAGACTGTGGTGGCTGCAACTGGTCCCCAACTCCTTTCTCCTGTGGCCCAGCTGTGCATCCTGCCCAGTGTGGACTGGGGGACTCCACCCCCTAGAAACCACAGCTTCCCTAAAGAAGACCCCTGGGTGAGCCAGCACGGCTGAAACTGGCCCGCGTGACTCAAGGAAGCAGCCTTTTCCTCTGCACAGAAGGCGGGGAGGGTATAGTTGGAAGGGGTGAGGTGGGGAGTCTGGGAGCAGAACCTGGAGCCTCAGGGTCCAGAGGGGAGCCTGAAGGAAGTCTTTCTGGTGAATAATCTGGAAGAGAGATTTTATTTTTTTAAGAAAAGTAATTTTAGTATTTCTAAATATTATGTCTATTACTAAAGGGAGAACTGATACCCAGGGATTTTTTTTACATTTCTCTGTTAGCATCAAAAGCCATTTTTAAAATGAAATCTCTTGTAGATCCAGTGTGGAAAGCAGTTAGAATCAGTGGAGCTGGGCTGCAGCTGAGTTAGGGGCCCGGAGCCCCTCTTGGAGGTTGGCTTATCACTCCCTTGGGAGCCCTGACTCACCTCCACAGGGCCCCAAGGACCACACTCTGAAATCCCCATAGAAGAGGAGGAAGACACACTGAGGCAGCACTGGAAGCAGAGCCCAGAGTAGCCGATGTCCCCCCTGTGGCTCCCATCCCCCCACTTAAAGGCTCAATCCTCAGGGTATAGCTCAGTGGTAGAGCACATGCTTAGCATTCACAAGGTCCTGGGTTCAATCCCCAGTACCTCTATTGAAAAAAAAAGGAAAAAGAAAAAAAAATTTAAAAACAAAAAAAGCTCAATTCTCAGAAAAATAACCTGCTCCACCTATGAATTCCCACTGATTCCAGACTACTGAGTCCAAATGAATGAGCTTTTTGTAACTTTTGAATCGGTGAGATGAGAAAACATATACTTCACTTTTCCTTATTTGTGTAACTGCCCCCAGTTTAAGCAGGGACAACCTTGCGGGGCCGTCAGAAGCCCCTCGGGAGCCTGCATCCCCGCACTCCCCCTCGTCCCCAGGCTGCCCCTCTCCTGCCCTCTGTGACACTGCTTCTTCCTTCTCCTTGTAGTTCTACCACCCGTGTAGGCACCTCCAGGTGTGTTGTTTGGTCTGGCCTGGTTTTGAACTTGCTAGAAGCAGATTTATAATTTTATTCTTTCAGAACATGCTTCCTTCCTTCAACAGTTGTTTGTATACTTCAACTGTCTTATTGAACAGAATATTTTTATTTGTGGATGATTTTGAATATGTCGTTTCCATGTCCTCGGGCAGGTCATTTAACTTTTTTGAGCCTCCGCTACCTCATCACAAACTATGGTTCAGAAATGGTTCCAGAGTTTCCTCCCAACTCCTGCCTTATTGGAGAAGCGATAAGATAAATAGAACCCAGGGGTCATAAATCACTAACGAGGATGAAAGAAAAGAGAAGTAAACAAGTTTCTATGAGGAAAAAGCACCTCTTCTTTGAACTGAACTTACCTTTGGGAGCAAGGTGATTTCAAAAAGAGGAGAGAGAGAGATTTTCTCTTAAAATTGGAAATCGTATTTTTAAAGTTCCAAAGTGACTCGGTCACTTCAGCGGGTCAGCAGGACCTTAACGACAGAGCCTAAGTGGACAGCTCTGGTGGATGATAACACATCATCTTCCACCACATTCTTTTTGTTACTAAGGTGCCGTATAAAAGCCATGAAAACTGCATAAAGAAATCATAAACACAATTTGTTGGTTCTCTAACAGTCACTTGGATTTTGTAGGACTGGAATGTTGCTGTAAGGACCCCGTGTCTCCCCCAGCCTGAATGCGCCAATCCTCCCTGTGGGGCACTGTGCCGGTGCCTTCCATCAGCACACCCAGCCCGCCCACACCTCCTTTCCCCGTGCGATGGATCATGAGCTGCCTCCAGTTGTCCCAGACCGTTGTGGGATGTGCTGGGAAAACACCGCAAACACAGAACGTCAGACCACCCCTAGACCACATCCTGAGGTCCCGCAGCCTCCTGGTGTCCCCACTGATCTCACACTCCCTGGGGCCAAATGTGATTCTGTCGTGCAGAGACTGTAATGAAATCCCAACGGTTTTTCTGCCAGGTTTGGAGAATGTTTCCGGTAGGAGGAAGCCGGGGGTTGCTGTGCACTGGTTTAACCTAAACTTATTTTACTGAAGCCAGCAGAGACATGATGGATTGATACTTTTTTCTAGAGCAGTGCTGTCCAATAGACCTTTGGCAATGACGGATACATGCTCAATCCGCTCTGTGCAATATGGTAGACACTTAGCTACTGTGATTAAGGAGCTGCATCTTAATTAATTTTAATTTAAATAGCCACATGGGGCAAGTGGTTCTGTTAGTGGACAGTGCAGTAACAGAGCACGCCTTTCCTATGTAATCTCCTCTGGACACACATTAACCTTTCATGTCTTCAGAGAAAACAAAACAAATGCCTCTCAATCTCCACTGTCATTTGTCTCACCTCCCATTTACTTCTGCAGTCTGGCCTCTACTCCAGCAGCACACAGAAATTGCAGAGAAAAAGCCATACACGCTCTTACTGTTGGTGAACCCCTGGCATCTGAGCCGGGGTAATTTTTCCCTTCCCTCTTAACCCCTAACTTCATTCCTTCACGCATTACCTCTTTACTGAGTGTCTGTGTGCTGGGTATTCGGGTGATAATAAGAAAGAGGACACTGTCCTGGTTCCATGTTCCATGTCATAATCTGTGGTACTCATTTTATAAATTGATGACATTCAAACTAATTGGACCACAACCCAGAAATACATTTCTGCCTTGCAACCGGGTACACATATATGTAGGCAGATACATTCATAACAAAAGTTTCAGGGAAAGATCTTTACCTAAATTATATTCACAAACAGACTAAATCATTCAAGGCACGGTGTTCATTGTAGATTTGACTGAACATTTGTAGGAGGAGGGGTTTATAGCACAGTAAATATATATCCAGATCATATCCAGGCGCCAAGTTCAATTTGAATTTCAGATAAACAATTTCTTTCATTGTTGTGTCCCAAATATATTTTTTTCCAAATCTTGCAACTCTAACAGCAATGCTGACAACTTCAAATTGAACATCAGATGTTCTGTTCCTGGCTCCCCATGACTGGGGATTTCTCGTGGTCTGTGTCACCTCTGCGGTCTGCAGGGCCCGCATCTCCCAGGCTCCCGCTCTAGGCTGTTCCCCGCCCCGACCCTTTGCTCTACCACAGATCAGCTTGCATATCCAGAACCATCCTGGCTCCAAGCACAACAAAAGGGCCTTTCATTCACCCGGATCTGCAGTCCCGTGAAGGTAGCTCTCCCCACTTACATAAATATCATATGATAACACTCAAAGAAGGCCACGACGGTGACAGCAAGGCCTTGTCTCCTACTCAAGGTGGTTACTGACCCCCTCGCTGGCAATCGTGTTCCTGGTGGAGGAGGTGTGCTGGGCTGAACTATTCATGCACTCAGTGCACGTGTATCGCATCCCTGTGACTTCACAGGCTCTGGGCATACAATGATAAATAAGGTGAGATGTGGGGCTCTGGCAGCCACGGGACATGGATGGAGGGATGGAGAGTGAGCTGTGAAATCCTATAGCAGGGGTCAATCTCAGAGGGCTTCATGGAGGAGGTGTCATTTCAACCAGTCCAGGATGGGTAAAAGGGAGTTCACAGGCCAAGAGGCAGATATTCTAGGTAGAGAAAGTACTGGTTCAGGGAATGATAGAAAAATAGGTATGGGGGAAGATGTGCAGGAGAACTGGTGAGATGGGCTGGTCCCGTGGGCTTGGGGCATCCCTGTTGGGTTTCCACGCTGCTTACAGCAGAAAGAGTTCTCCTCCCTTTGTTCAAACAGGTGAAGAGACTGTAAATGTGTTCATTTCCTATTGCCATGTGATAAATTAGCATAAACTTAGCACCTGAAAACAACACCATTGTGACCTCACAGTTTCTGAGGGTCAGGAATCAGAGCACAGCTTAGCTGGGTGCTCAGGGGGTCTGATAAGGCTGCAGTCAAGTCAGGGTGGCCAGGGTGGGGGTCTCATCTGGGGCTCGACTGGGGAGGAATCAGCTTCCAAGCTCACATTGCTCTTAGAATTCAGTTCCTTGCAGGTTGCTGGACTGAGAGCCTCAGCTCCTGACTGTTGAGAGGCAGGTGGAGAACCAGGAGAAGCAGGAAGGTGTGATGTCTTGGGAGCCAAGGGCGGGGGGTTGGCAGCATCAGAGGCTGGCATGGATTAGGGACTGGACACATCACTGTGACTGCAGAGGCAGGTGCAGGGAGCAGAGGGGGGCAAAGCCCTGTTGCAGGGGGCTGACAAGTAAATGAGAGGTGGTGACCACCAAGTATAGATCCTTTTTTTTTTTTTTAAAGCAAAGGCAGTAAGGCTTAGTAGGCAAAAGCATGGGCTTGGAGAGCTGGCTCCACAGCTCACCAGCTGAGTGGCCTCTAGGCAAACCTCAACCTCTCTGAGCCTGTTTCTCAGGGCTACTCAGCCCCAGGGTAACAAGGATAATAGCAGTCACCTCACAAGGGTGTCGTGAGACTTCAATGCGCAATGCAAGTAACAGCACGCTGAGAAGCAGCTCAGGATCTAACCCTCGGCGCCTGCTCCTGCTCCCATCAGCAGATCTTCCCGAATCCCCTTCAAAAAGTATTTTGCTCCCCAGCTCAAATGTTCTCCCTGCTTGTAGGGTAACATTCCAACTCCCCATGTGGGTTGGCTTCTTTTTTATCTCCTCGTCCCCACTGAGTGCCTCTCACATCCTTGAACCGGGACGCTCCTTCAAACCTCAGGGCCAGTCCATGTGGAGTCTCCCCTGCTTGGGACACTTCCCACCCACCCCCACCATCACTGGGCTGTCGCCTCCCCACCCACCCTTCAGGTAAGTGATGGTTTTTTTTCCTCTCTGGCTCTGGGGTTTTCCTGTCTCAACGAACCCCAATGCTGTGCCCTGGGGCCCTGAGGATTTAATGTCTTTGCTCTGAGGTCAAAAATGGGGCTGGGAAGGGAAAATAACCTAAATGACTCTCCAGGTGTGCAACAATTTGCATCTCCATGGTCTAAGGGGCTAAGAAAAACTAGGTCTAGCCACTAGAAACTTGCTGGTCTGCAGGTGCAGCTTTCGAGAGGAGCGGAGAATGGTGACGTGTGCAGATGGCGAAGGCACACGACACTGAAACAGACTCACCCAGGAGCTCATCTGACCCCCACGACAACCCTGCACAGGTTATTTACAGATGACGAAGCTCAGGCTGGCAGCTGTGATGGGCAGGGGTGGGTTCAGACGGGCCCCAGCAGGCCCTGCGCTCTGCCTCCCCCACCAGTCTGTCTCTTGCCCCTGCCCCTGGGGGCTCCACTTCCAGGCTACTGATGCTCGCCTCCCTCAAAAAGGCCTTCCGGAGCCCTGGGCTGCACTGAAAGGGGCTGGGAAGACGGTGAGTTTTCTAGAAACTCGAGGAAGTGCAGCCTGTGAGAACAGCTGATGTGACACTCCAGCTGCAGGCCCTGGTCCACCGCTCTTCCTGGAAGAAGGGGCAGAGGTCTCTGGAGGAAAGCAAACCTGAGCCACAGGACAGAGACAAGCAGGTCACATCTGCGCATTGGCTGCCCGGGCATTGAAGTGATCATGCAGTGACTAATTCTAGAAAAGCTGACAATCTAAAATCTTTTTGAAATGTAACACCCAGTTGACAGTTTCATGAGCCCAAAGACACGCCTTCTCCTCCATACCCCCCACCCCTTACACACATACACGCACACACTTGCATGGGCTGTGGGGTTGGTTGGGGCATGCAGGGTAGATCTCTTCCAGCCCAGTGTTTCCCAAATAACTTGATGTCAACAATCATCTGAGGTACTTATTTAAATGACAAATTCCAACCTGGGTCCCATGCCAGGCCTCCAGAGCCAGCACCTCTAAGGGAGGGGCCAGGGAAGCTAGATATTTTTACAAGGTTTCTGATTTTTTTATCACCAGGAGAGTTTGGAAACCATCTAGACAAACCTCTTCATTTTATAAGCCAAATTCTAGCTACCCAGAGAAGCCCTGTAGCTGCCCCAAATCACGCACAAGTTCTTAGCAGGGCAAGCCGTGAACTTGATATTGGAAATAGAATCTTTATTGAAAAGATAAAATGATTGAAAAATCATTTTTTAAATGGAAAAATCTTACCTAGTCATTCCTTGTTCCCTGGGTCCAAAAGATTCTCGTTAGTTTTTAAGGAAAATGTAAGAAAAATCAACATCATGAGATAGTGGTTTTATCTTTATTTTTCAACATGCTTCTCAGAACTTGTGTAGCCTTATGAGTTTCTGTGCTGTTGGTTCGGCTGGAGCACAGGAGCTGTTGCTTGGTGCTTACCACTTTTTGCAAAGAGCTTCTTTCCCCAGCAGGGCTGTCGTTGAACTAACAGAGGCCGGTGCCCCAGGCAGGGGCTTATTGCATGTTTGGGGATGATGACAAAGTAATAAAGAGTGTTTGGGGCAGTGCTGACAGCATAGCATAAATGGAGATAATGCAGCACCCGCCTCCTCCTGGCACCTGCTAACGCAAGATCCCCTGGACGCTTGGCAAGTGTCTCCCGGGCTGCTGGCTGTTCACGTCGCCCCTGAGCCCTGAAACGTACAGCCCAGGAGCTGGAGAGACTGCTCTGGGCTTTGTGTTTCCAGCTCACAAGAGTCTCTGGGGAAGCTGAGCTTTTACCAGTGAGAAGAATGGCTGAAGTCAGTCCCTGGAGAAGCTTGGCGTGGTTTCCAAACAGTCTCCCATACAGCAGCTTTCAGGGAGGTCATGGAAACCTGGCCATTTCTAACATGAGGGTGGAAAAGGCTGGGCACCGAGGCTGGGGGTTGGGGGGGGGGTCCTGTTGTGGGGAAGCGTCGGGGGGGGGGGCATGGCCTGCAGCTAGAATGACAAGGACATCAGAGGAGGCAAGCTTGCCTGGAAGGAGCCAGCATGGCGGGTGGGTGGGGATTGGATTGGATTGGAACCCCAGTGTTTCCCATGGTTCTGTGAGCATGATCTGTCTCCTGGCTTCCTGAGCTGAAAAGCGTCTCATTCTCAACACCAGGCAGCAGGTGGCTCGAGTCAGTGAGGCAGGAAGGAAAGAGCCCCTCATCCCCCCCAGGTGTTTGTTTTTCCCCCACTTACAGGTTTCTAGAGTTCAGGAGCTTTTGTTCATGCCTTATTTACCAAACGCAGGCCAGAAGCCCAGCCAGAACCCAAACCCACGACAGCAAATCGTTTCCATCCCAAGTGCCAATCCTGGTCCCGTGTGGTGGCTACCGGGATGGCTCTGCCAAGGCGGTCCTTCGGCCGCGTCTGGTCCTGCAGAAGAGAGGCTGTGATGAGTGACTGCTGACTGCCATGGGTGTGTTTCACAGCCTCACAATCGCTCCAGCTCAGTTGTGTTTCTCTGCTCCCTGGGCCCATGTGTGCTGGCTGTAGACCTGCAATACATTTTTGTTGAATTAAACTGAACCCACCTAGAATTTCTCTTGAGTGGCTGGTAAATCCACACTTCCTTGGATTACTCTGCAGGTAAAAAGGAACAATTGCTCATTGAATTATCCCAGGAATTGTTGTTTGGGCAGAGCAGGGGCTGCATGAGGAAAGCCTCAGCCAGTGGCCCTCTTGCTCAGCCCTTCACAGAGATCGTTCCCTAGCTGCCAGTCCTAATAGGTGGCCCTCCCTCCCCTCTTGATTCCCTCTGGAATCAGTCGATTGGACCAGTAACCTCTGGCAGCATCAGTTGGATCAGTAAGCTCTTCTCTTCACGCCTGTGTACACTTGGAGGACTTGAAGCACTTTCTAAAAATAAGCTGGTTGCCCCTGAGTCCTGCTAGGTTCTCACAGTTCCAGAAGGAGCAGACTAAAGAATGCAGGTCTTCTGGCCTGAAATCTGCCAACTTGTCTCCTGTGCCCTCAGCCAGGCCCTCCCTAAGCCCATTGGGCAGGTCTGGTTTTCCTGGCCCCAACACATGCATGCAAACCCTAGATAAGAATTTCCAGAGAACCTGACCAGCAAGAGTTTAATTACTACTCACTTGGGTAAGTCATGATGTATGTGTGCTTCCTTGCTATTGGTTCCTAAGAACTCAGAATGTGCCACTCCATGCACTTTTAAATGATTAAATAAATGATTTGAAAATCCCAGGAGAAGTTAATATTGCAAGTCACATGGATAGATCTTTGAAGACCATCTTGTAAATAAAAGCAGAAGGTTTTTTTGGCTTTATTTTGTTTTCTGTGCTTTGAAAAATGAAGTAAGTGTATTGTTTACCTGTGGAAACACACTTCCTGATCTGTTCACACACATGTGCACATCTGAGTGTGTGAGACCATCATCACACGTGCTGACAGTCGCGTCCATGCCTGAGTGGACACACACACAACCACACACACACACCCTCATCTTTTCTTCTGGTTTCTGATCTTCTGCCATGGTGGGTTTTTAAAGATTTGAATATCCCACAACATTTGGGTCGGAAATATTACAGGTGTTAGCTGCTACTTCTCATGAACGTATTTTTGTTTTTCCAGACCTCTTCCCATTACGGGTATATGTTCTGAATACACTCAGTTACAAATTCACAGGGGCCCGAGAGTTTCCCCAAGTGCAGTCCCCTCTTCATACTTCTGGAGGCAGTGCAATGCGGCAGACGGAGCACTGCCTTTGAAGTCAAAGTGGTGTGGACATGGGTGATGCGTTGCATGATCTTGGGCAAAGACTTGACCTCTGGAGCCTAGGTTTCCTGTTTAATGAAATCAGCAGATGTGAGGATGCCTGCTTCACAGTGTTGTGGTCAGGCTTAAATTAAATCATGTGCATAAAACCAATGCCACCTACTTGGCCCAGTAAAGGGTAGCCTCTTACCCTCTACAGCGAATAGGAGAATTCCATGCATTGTAGAGTAGGAAGAAGCCATAGAGGGCATGGCCAGCCCCCGGGCTAGGCTGTTCTGATCCTTTTAGCACTCTCGCTGAGCACCAGCACCAAGTCCCAGACAGCAGCAAGCTCTCAGGAAAGGACTGAACCCAATAGGGTTGAACCCCCTTGGTTGTGCAGATCAGGCTTGACCAGCTCTAGGAAAGAGGAAGGAGCTTGCTTCTATAAGAGGGAGCCTGTTGTATTGTAAGACACATCAAGTGCTTGGAAAGCACTTCCTGAGAATTTAGACAAGAGCAGCCCAGGGATGGGTTGAGTTGGGGGCTGCTTGGGAGAGAGATGGCCCACAGACCCCCTGTGGATGCCTTGTGTTTGTTCCCAGAATCAGGAAGGGGCCACAGTCCATCCCCCACCATCCTTGCTTGCCCCTGTGTGTTGCTGAAAGCCACATCTGCAAGTGCAAACTGAGGTCATGGAATGTATTCTCCTTTTCCTCTGGATGCTCCAAACTGAACCCTGAACCCGGCACCGTCCCTGATCAAAGCCACAGTCCCCCCTCTTCATGTTGGTTCTGAGCAGCAGCTGAACAGATTCCAGCGTGAGCCTGAAGCACACGCATTTCTAGAAATCAAGTCTCGGAAGCCTCACGTCGCAACTACTCGCGGGAACGGGCTCAAAGGGCCTGGCTTGTGATGCCGTTGTGTCGCTCTCTGACAGCTTACTGGAAACCTCCTCATCCTACGTGGGAGAAGAAAGAAGAAATGACACTTTGGCGTCATCTTAGAAACTATGGCTGGGACTTCCCCTGCTCTGAACGCACATGAGTCACCTCAGAGACCCGGTTTTAGCACAAGGTCGTCACAGGGAGGCCATGTGATACGGGAAAGTTACGGTTTCTAATCCAGGTTTATCTTTGAAATGGCTGTGGGATCTTAGGGAAATCACACATCCTCTCTGAGCCCCGCTTCCCTCATAGGAAATGTGAGGGGTAGATAGGACACTAGCTAAGATTTTTTCAGCTCTGACATTTTGCGATCTTAGTGCAAGCACAATACTCACAGATCTTCACAACCTTCGTGTGTATCTCCTTCCTTCAGAGCCACTAGGACATTCTGCCAACAGGGCTCACTGTCTCCCCCTGGACCAGTCCCTTCTCAGTGCTCCTTCTGAAATACACAATGGATGCCTTTTCCCCCCTTGTTAAAGATTTCCATTGGGACCATTAACTGCTTTTCCTCTTGCCCATCGTTGCATATCTCTGTCTCTTCACAGGTCTAGTGATTGATTTTCTATCGTGAACAGACGATGTGACGATACTGTGATAGCACATCGTATGATGCTGTGAATGATATTCTGTAGGGGCCCAGGACCTTCCTGTCTTCCTTTAAAGGGTACCGAGTTTTGTTCTCTAAACAAAAGGAGACAGTGAGCCCCCCTCCCTGTGTCTGTGTTTGGCAGGCAGGGCGCCAGGGGTGCGGCAGCCTTCTCCTGTCTCTCGAGCTCTTGCCTTCTGCAGGTCTGCTCTCTTCATCTGTCTCAAGTCCATTCAGTTTTGTCGTGAGCAATCTCAGAAACAAAAAGGCGCGGAAGTTTACACAATGTATAATGAATATTTCTAGGAGAAAAAAGTCTAAACAAAAAAAAGCGATAATGGCAAAAAAGTTATCCTTGGTAAAATTGTTTTGTAACCAAAAAAATAAAATAAAATAGAATTTTAGAAATTCTAGACCATATTAATTTATATAAAATTTCACCCAGAGAAGCCAAAGTTGATGGAAATAAAGACATACATCCTCATACTGGCAAAAGCTTTAATCAGTCCAATTTGATGTGAACAAAATAAACAGATGAATAAATGAAAACTTTTCTCTTTGAATGCAAAAGGTAAAAAAGGAGAGATGGCAAAAATAATTCTGGTAACATGAGAGGAAGGAAAAACAGAAGAGCAGCTAACCACATTGTATAGAAAAGTTGACAAAGGAAATAAATCGGCTCAACAGAGTTCATGCTGGAAAATATTTTCTTGACAAAAATTCATTACTGCTTATGTAATTCTGACTAGAAATATTTCCAGTTAAAATATCCCAAGATGTAAATCATGGATTCAAATTGCCTGTGCACACTTGGGCTCTTCTGTTTCCCCAAGTCTCTGTCCAAGGTGTCTTTTTATCTGGAAAACACCCTTCTGAGAGGCCAGCTGGTGACCCCCTCCTCACCCCCTGGCCCAGCCCCAGGGTCACCTCCTTGGTGAAGCCCTCCGGGCCACCTGAGACACAGCTGACTCTTCCTCTCTGTGTTCACCATCCTCTGTCACCCCTGCATGGAGCTTTACTGGGTTGGGTCTGGAGATGGTGAGTCTTTTGAAGGTAAGTGCACTTCCATGCACCTTGGCTTGGGGTCAGGATTGCCAGTGTCCGGGAGAGTTTTTGGTTCAGCACATATTTGTTGAATATTGAGTAAGTTCGCAGGAAGCCCTGGTCTGAGCACTGAGAAGAGAGATGTGCAAAGGTGGTGCACCCCAGCCCCTGCCTTAGGGAGAGTGCTGTCTGGAGGTAGATGGCAGAGGCAAGTAGGAGAAGGAGCCACAGTGGGGCCGCTACCAGACGCCACCCATGTGCCTGGGGAAGGGGGAGCTCAGACCAGGTGGAAAAAAAATCTAGGATTTCTTTCTTGAAATACAGTGGGCATTTCCCACATAATACAATATGGAAAGGGGAAAATTCAGGAAAAAAGGAAAAAAATCCCTCATGTTTCAACCACATACTAGAGTCATATAAGTTTTTCCAGGATTTTAATTTTTAAAAATTTTTTTAAATTTTCAAGATTTTAATTTTTTTTCCTGTGTATGTTTTGAGGCTTAAAAGAAGCTTCTTATTTTGAAATAATTATAAATTCATGGGAGGTTGAAAAAATAGAACAGGAAGTTTCCATGTGCCCTTCATCCAGTTTCCCCCATTGGTAATGTCTTATATAAATACAGTATTTATATAGAAATAGTATCAAACCCAGGAAACTGGCACTGGTACAGTCCATAGACCTGATTCAGGTTTCATCAGCTTCACATACTGTGGTTATTTTGTTAACATAGTTATAACAGTCTTATATGTGTGGTCTATATATTTTTTCCAATTAACTTGATCCCATATGAATTTTTAAAAAATATTACTGCGTAGTCTTCATGACCATCATTTATAATGACTGTATAATGACCAGCCAACCACCCAGCACGCACAGAACTTTGCCAAATTCTTCCTCCTCTTTTGACGTTTACACTGCCTCCAGTTTCACCATTATGAGCAACATGTTTCTATATTTTATATTCTTTTTATATTATATATATACTTTCTTATTTTATAGTCTTTCTTTCTTTCTTGGATTAAATTTCCTGAAGAATGGAGGGAGAGAGACAGAGGGTGATCAGGGCTTAAGGGGTTAGGCAATACTTTTGTCTTAAGTCAGGAAGGCTTTAAACATATTTTGGGTTGGGTTCTGATCAAGTAGAGAGGGAGCAGCTGCAGACAGAGGAGGGAGGGTCTGATGACAGCCCAAAGCACGGGAGAATTTGGGGGTGTGGTCAGTTAATTTCATTAATGGCCCCAATTCCTTACCCTTTCCTGTACCCAAGTTCTTTACTTTGTAACTTTGGAGTTTCTCCCCTGAAAGCACAGTATTCTCCATGTGGCCAACTTTGGCCGGTAGAATGAGGCAGAAGTGACAGAGTACCAGTTTTGAGCCCAGGTCCCAAGGGGACATGAGTATGTCCTTGCGGTCTTCTGGCTGTTCTGTAATTTGGCAATTTTGTAACCAGTGCTCCCTGAGAAATGGTGCCCAGGACAGAGGTAGCAGGAAAGGGAGAGAGGGTCCAAGTCCACGTGAGGCCAGGAATTCCGGAAGGAGCTGCGTGAACTTGGTGCTGTGCTTCACAAAGACCATTTCTCTTCTGCTTCAGGTGCTGGGTAGGCAGAGGATAATGACATCGAAAAGTCATCGAAAGTGGGCCACTTGTCTTTATATAAAGAATTCAGTTCTTAAAATTTCCCGTCTCAGCTGTCAGGGCAGAGAAGTCATAAGGAAAGAGAAGTTAGACTTTCGGTTGAGGAAGCATGAGACAGGCCACTCTAAAGACCAGGGTCACCATGTCCAGTTAGGCAGGCTGTGCCCAGCAAAGGGGGCCTGACCACAGCAGTGTCAGATGCACCAGAGCGAGATGAAGCCTGCATGTAACGAGAGAAAGACCCCACCCCTACCCCACCCCTTCTTTTAACGCAAGAGCAAATCTGCAAGGTTCAAGAGCAGGCTTATAGCGTGGGTACCCAAGAGTTTCAGTGACGAGCTTGAGGGGGAAAGTTGCACACCGGATTAGATCCAGAACATCCTCAGCATCAGAAAACCAAGTGGTTTCTTTACTGAGGCTGTTGATACACAATAAATACCAATTTTTCACCCACGGAGAAAGTTGGTTTAAATCTGGTTAGTTTGGTATATGTGTTCCTAAGGTAACATGGTGGGAGAAAGTAAACAGAAAGGAGCTTCTCCTTACAGAATGACTTTCCTTTCTGTAAAGTGGAGGATTCTTTAGCTCCATGCTCTGGGAGTGAGGATTCCCGTGATCAAAAACTCTGAGCTCAGTGCACTGAGAAAGCCACGTAAGGGGAGAGTCCTGGGCAGGGCGTGGGCCGGTCTTCCTTGAGTTTATATGAGTCAGAGAGTCTAGGGGCTGGATAGATCTAAGGGCTTATGTAGAACATGCTTCCATGTCAAAATGAGGGAAAGGAGGCCCAGAGAGGTGAAGGGACCAGCCCAAGGTCACACAGCTCATGCACAGCACAGCTAGAAAGAAACCCAGGGATTTTTATTTCTCTTTCTTTGTCCTTTTTGTTTCCATCAAACCCCAGGAGCAGGATGGATGGTGGTTATAATATTGGGCCAGAGTGAGAGGCTTCAAATCAGTGTCCAGAGCAAGGTCTCTCCTTTGGGAAAACCGTTAGTGTGAGCAGTGTGGTCAGCGGGGTGTAGCTGCCCTGCTCCGGCTGCCTCTTCTAGGAAGGTTTTGGGGGCTCTGGCTGTATCTCAGGCCTTCCTGAGTGGGGACAGCCAGAGGCTGGTCACATCCCTGCCTGTGCCCCTCCCAGACTGTGGTTAGGTTTCAGTGGATGCAGAATTGCACGAAACGGCAGTCGTGCATGTGATTTGGACACATTTTTGGATCCAGACCAACGGGCTTTAAACTTGTAGAATGCCATCGGAAAAGCTGCCTTTCTATATGTGACCGAGAGCAGAGTGAACAGGAGGAGGGGGTGGCTAGGGGAGGTGAAGACAGCAGCCTCCAGACACACACGCCAGACCACCAGCTAGGTGAGCCCCGTCCTGCCCTGTCTCTATCCAGCTGTGCAGCTGGGGCGGCTCCCTGCCCTCTCTGGGCCTTGTTTCCCATTTGTGACGTAAGGGGATGGACTGTATGGTCACAGAGGCCCCTTCCAGCTCGGCCATACTTCCAGCCGTGAGCCATATCGAGACTCAGAACAACCAGCCAGAGACCAACGCTCCCGAGACACTTCCTCTTGCTCCACTCCCGCCCCTGCATCCGGTTCCTCTCCTGGTGTTTTCTATTTTCTTCTTCGTCTGGACACAGGGCTTGTTTGGCTCTGTTTCGCAGCCTTCCCTAGGAAACCGTCTTGGCCTGGAGTACAGTGATGCTCAGCGTGCCTGGCTGCCTCTCGGCTCTGGGCCACGGTCTCCCAAGGCCACAGAACAACCAGGATGAAGGGGCACCTTCCTGTTAAAGTCCTGGGCAGCTGCCAGGCAGAAGGGAAGTGCAGGGGCTGGCCCTGTCCCCAGAGTCACAGTGTCGTGACCCTCTCCTTCGCAGCTGCCTCCACCACCATCCCTGGGGGCAGGAGAAAGCCCTGGATGCTGCTGCCGTGGAGAAGAAGGGACAGCGGGACAGCAGGGCCCATCCCAGGAAGGGGAAGAGTGACTCTTCAATCATGAGGCCTGGAGACCAGGGCAGGAAGCCCCCAGGACAGAGAGAGGACGGGCGGGGCAGTCCACAGGCTGGAGGGCATCGCTCAGACTCCTCCCCATGAGAGGAAAGTGACCACGCACCCAAGTGTGGGCACCTAATCTGGAGTGGCCTGCCCAAAACAAAATTGTTGTGAACCCTCATATTTTACATCAAAAAGCCAGCGCCTGGCACTTGACAGATGCTCGGCAAATGCTTACTGAATTAAACTACTGGATCCTCTGTATGAGCCCCTGATTTTGGAGCCAAACTTAAGCTCATGGTGATCCAGGGCTTCCGGCAGCCCTGCTCACGCTGTGCCCTGTCAGGAACACAGCTGAGCTGAAAGTGCCCTGGGGGCACTCTCAGACTCCCAAGCTCTCAGCTTGCCTTGTTGACCAGGTTCCAGGGGGTCTGGAACAAGTCACTTCTCCTTCCCAGGCCTCGGTTTCCTGGGAGTGAGATGGGATGTAGAGGAGGGGATCAGGGGGTTCAGCCAGCTCTGGGACCTCAGCTACTGACTGTGTTCTCCACCTGGAGCATCTGGGAGGATGTGGTGCCGTGAGCATTGGGGAGATGCTTGGGGAGAAACCGAACCTCCTTGGGACAAAGTTTCTTGTGCCAAAGGAGCAGAAATGAAACAGTGCGAAATACTTTGTGCCATTTCTGACTGTCCCTCGCGAATTCTGTTTTTAGGTGTCTGGTTCCGGCCAGAGATTTAGAAAATGAGCCTCTTTGCATTGTGATTCACGTGTTATCTGTGTTAAAAAAAAATGCCAAAGTCTGCATCGTGCTTTTCAGATTTTTCAGTTCAATGAATGGGAAAACAAGTTGTTTATTCCTTCATCCCGAACACATTCATTGAGCACCACAGTTTAGCAGGTGGTGGGCTGACCAGGAGACACTCAGTGAAGCAAGCAGGAAGCCATAGCACAGGGTGAAAAGGGCATGTTGACGCCATGAATGAAGTGTCCCGGGCGGGTGGCCAGGGGACTCCTCGCTGCTCCTCTGGTACACACACCGTGTCACATGCCCATCCCCATCACCCCCTGAAGAGTGTGCGGGTCTGTGGAGGAGGACACTGAGGCTCAGCAAGGGAATGACTCTCCTAAGATCACACAACCCATACCTTCTGACCCCAAATCCAGTGGCTGCCTCCGTTACCCCATAGCTATACCATGAGTCGCCTCCCTGTAGGGTTCCTTTAGTGAATCACTGTGGCTTTGGGAAGCCTCTCTTGTTCCCACTTACAATAATAATAGTGATAAAAGTGGTTGCTTGCCTGCTTTCTGTATAAAGCTGAGTGGTCTAATGGGCTTGTATTACCCTTTAAGGAAATGACATGTTTGAAGATCTTTCCCTTTGGCCCTACCCTGGGGTGGACAATCATTTCCATCACCTCCCTCTGTGGAGAGCCCTGGATTTTAGCCCATCCGGAAACAGACATTTGCCCATGTTTGTGAGCTGTCAGGAGCATCCTTACCTACTGGTAAAGGGGTCCTTTCTCAGACTTCCAGGTGTCACACTTACTTTGCTTCCCTTTTTGCCTCTCAGAAATATGATGATCCCCCTCAAAACAGAAAGCTGGGCCCCAGAAAGCAAGGCAGAGGCAGAGCCTGGTTAGACCCTTTGCCCTCTGACAACGAATTCTCTTCAGGATTCTTGAGAGCAGGTGAATGCATTTGAATTGAACCCTGGCTTTGCTGTGTGACTCTGGCTCAGCCATTTAACCTCTCTGAGCGTCATGAGTTTGTCTGTTTCCCAAATCTATCAACAGCACATCTCACAAAAGGTTTCAAGGATTTACAAAGCAGTTTGTCCACAGTAACCTCCTTTATGAAAGGAGGGTGCATACCCCCTGGGGTATGTGGGCAAGGTGGCGTGAATATCAGAAAGATCTTGGACTTCGGAGTTGGAAGATCCAATTTCAAACCCTGAATGTGCCTCTTACGTGCTGAGTGACCTTGAAACAGTCTCCCAACAGCCCTGAGATGCAGCAGCAAAATCGGGAGATTGGTGGCACCTGCCCCACTCACCTCACTGCAGGGTTTTCTAACCAGGAGGTCTGGGAGGGATGGACACTGGTCAGTGCCACGACCAAGACCGGTTTCTCCTTTAGTAGCTGCAGTTCTTAAAGGGGACAGAGGTCTTATGAGCTTCGGGATCCTGCCCAGACAAGGAAGGGAAGCTGGCAACCTCTTCCTGCCTTGGCTTCCCTCCTAGGCTCCTCCACGGGCAACATTACCCAGGTCAGGCATCTGCGCTCTCAGACACCTTTTCCCGGGCCTGCCCTCTTCCCGCTGGAGCACACCCACTGCTCCGGCTAGTCAGCCTCCTTCTTCACCTTTTCTAGGAAATGCAGGGGCTGTCAGCTGGCCTTGGCACCCATGCTGGGGCCCCTCTTTCTCACATCACAGAGCTCCTCCAGCCAGGTCTGGTTCCCTAGTTTTGGGTACCCTCTACCATGAGGGCTCAACCCAGCGTAAGTCACCGAGAAATGGCCGGGTTATCAACTGTATAGCTGGACCCCTTGGAGGTCCCCTGGTGGGCAGCCTATCCAGGGCTGCTCTTTGAGCTGAGTGGCTCAGGTGTACTGCTCTGCCCCGCAGGGCTCCCCAGCCCACGAGGACCCATTCGCCTGCTGGAAATTTGCCGGCCACATCCAGGTGGCCGGCGAGGGTGTGACAACTTCACAAATAAGGAAAACCGGGATAAGAGGCAATGTTTGCCTCTGTGAAACAAGTTGGTGATAATTTGGTGATAATCCTGATTAGGCTGCCCCCAAACCATTGTTCCCTCCGCAGCAACGCTCTTCCATTTTTTCTAGAAATCAAAGGCCATGTCTGTTCACCTTTGCTTTGAAGTAGTCCGTCTATTTGCTTATTTGATTCAGATGAGGTGAGACCCATATAACTCTGCTTTTCATGTAAAATGTTCCTCCTTTGAGCCACAGCTCCAGAAGAACCCAATGTTTATGGAATGAAAAAGGATACAGTGACCATTGACTAAATAGAAAATATGTGTTCAAATTAGAAGCCAAGATGTCAGTAATCATTGACCATAAGCCACCTGTCAACACGACCTGAGGTGGGAAATGCTGAATCAGTGCTGCTGTTTCTGGAATTTCCAACATCAGATCTTCTCAGAGAATGGTGTTCTCCATATGGTGTGCTGGCCTTAAAAGTATGTAACCTATAAAAATTGCATAAATATACTTAATGTTTTTCTTGCATATATTTCGAAAATAATTTTTGAAGAAAATCCATAAGTATTTCTACATGATATCACACAGAATACAGTTGAGAAAAGCTGCCTAAAAGAGTACAGAGACAGATCCTGTGGTTCCCAGGTACCAGGGCCCAGGTCCAGCCTGGAGCAGCTCAGCAAGATAAGTGTCAGGAGTGTCCAGTCCCACGCAGCTCTTGCGGACTTGAGCTCTGAGGCTCTCCAACCCTGCTGAAGATGTCCTCTTCCACTGAGGGGTATAAATAAAGCCACTAAGCGATCAGTTCAGTCAGCCTTCTACACCTAGGGTTTCTCCCTACAATTCAAAGGTACAGCTCAGCTTTTTCTCCTTTTTCACTTTCTCGTCTGAGCCGGCATCAGGAACCACGGCCTTCCTTCAGTCAGTCCAGTTGAGAGCTGGACCGGACCCATGAGGCCATCAGTCCACCTTGCACCCCAGCTCCATGGACAGCCACTGACTGAATATTTCCCTGATGAGGAACCCATTGTTTCGGGCCACTGTCTGTTCTCTTTTCATCACTCAGCTGTTGATCCTCATAGTGAGCTGAAATTGGCCTCCCTGAGAGTTTTACCACTGGCCCCACTGCATTCCTAGGAAATCACGCAGCAATTGCCTTCTTTCACATGACTGTCTTGCAAATAGATGAGAACAATTCTCCAGCTGAAATGTCCCAGGACCCTCAACTTGGGGAGCACAGTGGTTCTTAATCATTCGGAAGCTTTTGGGCCCCACCCCAGAATCCCAGGAAAACTGTGGATCATCCTTCCAGAAAAACACGCACATTCAAGTCTGCATATACCTCTCCCTCTTCTGAGCCCCTCCACAGATCCCTTAAGAGTCCACAGGCATGAGGTAGGAAACTTGCCCTGCAACTCCAAAGCAGATGCCATCGGAGAAGGAAGGGAGCTCATGACATGCTCTCCTGACTTCACAGGTGAAGACTCAGATGCACCTGGCTTGCTGGACCAGATGTCAGGCATCCACTGTGAGATCTGAGAGGTGGTAGAGGGATCGCCAGGGCAGGTTATCCAAGGAAGGCTGAGAGTGGCTTTGGTGTTTCTCCCGAGGAAGGAGATGGGTGAGTGCTGCAGCCCTGGCCCATCTCCCTCGCATCACCTGCGCCTGCCCCGGGGAAGAAGAGGGACTCACTCCATCTGCAGAATTCGGGCAGAATGAGCTGGGCTTGCTGGGCCGGCCTGCACCTCTCTCCTCCGGGCCAGCCTCCCCGCCGGCCGCCCAGCCTTCCCTCCTGCTCCCACTCCTAGTTCTTACCCAGATGGGCCTGAACGAGCTTTCTCCATAGAACTGCTGATAGTTTGGCCTCTGTTGGCTGCTCCTTGGTTCTGTTTCTCAAATTTTTCTGAACTGAGGCAGGCAAGAGGGGCCCCTTCCCAATTAATCTCATCTTACACATAAATGTGGAATTATATGGTGTATACTGCTTTGTAAGCTTTTTAGTTTTGGCTTAACAGTATATCATGATGTTTTTTCCATGTCATTAAATATTCTAGATTTCAGAAGGATTCTAGAGGGAGGGATGGAGGGAAAAGACAGACAGAGAGATTCAGGGAGAAAGCACAAAGGACAGGGAAGTCCAGGCTCAGAGCGGGCGCGGGCTTTGGTCACGGAGCCTCAGTGGTGACACTTAGCATACTCGGGGGGTCCTGAGGGCCATGGCGAGGTGCTGCTCGGTCTCTGAGAAGCCCAGAGGTGATCTGACTTCCCGGGCAGAATTATACATTCATGATTGGTTGGCAAAGAAGCCAGACACGGAACCAGCACCACTGCCCCTCGGACAGTGACATGGCCTCTTGACCTTTGGCATTTTTTGTTGTTGATGTTGTTGTTAGAGGAGGTGCTGAGGACTGAACTCAGGACCTTGTGTATGCTAAGCATGGGCTCTGTGACCGAGTTATACCCTCCCCCAACCCTTTAGCATCCTGGTTATCCTCCAGGGATGAGAACTGTTTTGGCAGTGACCTCGTAGAGTGTGATTTTATCTTTATTGTTCTGCTATTTTTTTAAAATTTGAAACAATTTTTTTTATTGAAGTATAATTGATTAACAATGTGTTAATTTCAGGTGTACAGCACAGGGATTCAGTTATACATACATATTCCTTTTCATATTCTTTCTCATTATTGGCTATTACAGGGTATTGAATATAGTTCCCTGTGCCGTACAGTTGGACCTTGTTGTTTATCTATTTTATATACGTTAGTTAGTATCTCCAAATTCTGAACTCCCAATTTATCCTTTGGTAGCCCTAAATTTGTTTTCTATGTCTGTGAGTCTGTTTTATAAATAAGTTCATTTCTGTTCTTTTTGATTTTATCTTTAAACATCCATAGATTTTTTTCAATTAAAACATTTTTCATTTTTGTTTTACCAAAGTGTTCTAAACGTCCCTCCAGCTCCATCCCTTCTTGAGATGTTTCCCCTGCACTGCACCCCCCTCCCCCACACCCCTCATTCCCAGCAGGCAGCCACTCCTGCACCCAGGCACCCTCTGTCCCAGCCTGTATCACCACGTGGTGAAACAATCTGAAAGCTCATTGCTGGCAGGACCTGAGTGCCACTCACCTTTGTCTCCCTGGAGCCAGCTAGCAAAGCATCTGGTCGGGTGATTGTCAAACTGTGCCAAACCGTGCCTGGGGACCCCAGGAAGGAGGAGGTGGCATAGGGACTGTAGGTGCAGCTCCAGGGTCCTGGCTCTTCCACTTTAATAAGGGTACCTTTGCCTGTTCTAGTTCAAGTATTGGGCTTCCAAGTGAGATTTCACTTTGAAACAAAAAGGTTTGAGAATCTCCAGTGTAGTCGGTTCTCAGCTTATACGTCTTCCAGATATTGAAGGCAACATGAAGGAGACAAAGGTTAATATCTGAGTGCCATCCTGCTTCCCTTCTCCTTCCCTAGTCCCCATCTTAGACTCCCTATCCTGGCCCTTCCCTTTTAGAAAAGGATCAAATACCTGTTGTCGAATGAAAATGTTTGTCCTTTGTTCAAGGAACTTCATCAGTGACAAGCCAGAGAAAGATATTTCTAAGGAACAGGAAATCTTTATGGCTAAAGCTCTCCAACTTTATTCTCTTAAAGCACAACCAAATCAATGGGCATTTATGTGTGAGTGTTCTCAGGGACTCCAAGATGCATCCTGGTATCTTGCGGTTAAGTTAGTAAGCTAACACCTGAACATCTGGTAAGTGTGACATTGTAAGTCCCCTGGGAGCAGGGCCAGCTGCAAAACTGCCCTGGACACTGTGTAACTGAAAACAGCACCTGCGGTGGAAAGAATAAGGGCTCTGGGTCCCAACGTCCGGATTTTGGTCTCCACTGACCGCTTTATAACTGTGTTTTCAGGCACATTATTTACCTCTGTGTCTTGCATTCTTTCTCCCAGAGTTCTTTATTCTGACGATTAAATAAGATAGTATATGTGAACATCTTTTATAAAGACCTATTTAGTTTATGTTTTGTTTTGTTTTGTCAGGGGAGATAATTTGGTTTATTTATTTTCTAAATGGAGGTACTGAGGATTGAACCCAGGACCTCGTGCATGCTAAGCCCTGTGCTCTGCCACTGAGCTACACCCTCCCCTCTTATAAAGACCTATTTTAAAATGCTGACTATTATTGATGTTGATGATCAGCCTGAACTTTGAAGAAGGGGGATCTTTTCAAAGGGAATCTTGTCCTGGAGAGATGAGGCCCCAGGGATTTCAGACATTTCCTTTGCCAAGTGGCTTTGGCTCTATCCCCACCTCTGAAAAGAAGGAGGGTCTCCTATTTCCAACCCCAGGTCTGCGGAATCGCTGGTCTGAGGGGTCCGGGAACACTGGGTGTGCCGATGGGAAAGGACAGTCCAAGCAAGTACGGCCTCTTTCCAGGAAGGGCCGGCCACGCTCTGGTGTTTAATAGCCCCTGACCCTTACTCATGAACTCGATGGAGAGTGACCAATGGCTTAACTGGAGGGCTGGCAGCAGCCAAACATACCAGGCAGGTCTGTGCCGTTCAAGGCACAGATGGAAGTGTCTTTCATCTCCCAGCAGCCCCTGACCCCTCAGCTTAGGGGAGCCATGGAGGGGGCTGCTGGGGACAGGAAGCTCACTGATAGCCTGAATTTAGAAGTGGAAGCCAACGTGCCAAGGAAGTCGCGGCCCTGAGGTCTAAGTAGCAGCTGCAAGGTGGCCAAACCCAGACTGGAACCCGCTCCTTCTGGTTCCAAGTCCCAGCATCCTCCTGGGGCATCGGTGGCCTCTGCTCTTCCAGAGGGGACATAGCCTAGAACGTCACACTGCAGCCTCCCCGTCCCGTCTTCCCTGACTCCCAGTGCTTTGGCTGTCTCACCCGGGCTTAAGTTTGATCACATTGTAACATAAGTTCTAAGAAAAAAATGTTCACAGTCTACCAGTGTTGACTTAAATTAATTTTTCAAATGTTACTTAAATATGTACCTGTATAAAACGAGATATAAACTACTAAATCACACAGCCCTAAATCTGAAGTCCGTGTACAGATTAACCATCATGAAAAGAATAAAACAAGTAAAGATCAAAGTGTCTAATGGAATGGAATGGGAGAGGTGGTTTTGCAGGAAGTCAGTTGCCCTGGTGAGATGACAGCCATGGGACCGGTTCCTTGGCTCCTGGCTTGCCCCAAACTGCATGGCAGCCGCTCTCCTGGAATAACTGCAAAACTTCAGTGTGATGGTAACACATGGCCTTCACCCAGAACAAGCACGTTATTTCCCCACTGCATCTGCCTCTGTTCTTGACTTGTTTGTTCATGCCAGTTACAGTGCTGTTGAGTATTGCTGAGTGTCAAGAACAGCCTTGACGTGCAGTCCTCGGTTATACGCGTTGTCGGGGGATTCAGAATATGCTTGCACTTTAAATGAAAACAGTGCATGTGAAGATTCTCCATACAAAGCTGGTGGATCCCCTGGAATAAGTCTACTGGTGGCTGGTCCTGGGGCTTTGAGGAAGGAAAAACAAGCCCTTGATAAGATGTCAGGTGGGGACTGTGCTCCATACTGCCCCCTCGTGGCGGGCTTCTTCTCCACACCTTCCCTGGTGTCCACCATCCCAGCACATTTCTAGAGAAGTGAGACTCTGCCTGAAAGGGATAAGGGGCTGGAGGATAAAAACAGTGGATGTTGGCATGTTGACGATGCTGGGGGTCTTAGGCAACAGAATAGGTATGGGGGCTGGACTAACCTAGGTCATGGTTAAGTCTGAGCTCTTTGTCTCGCACGACACCTCCTCCCTTGCTTCGCACAGCCACTGCTGAGGGTAGCATTGTTATCGCTGAAAAGCAGCCTGATGTCTATCCTGGAGGAAGAGCCTCAGATCCTGGGAGAGGGGATGTGGTACCTCCCGGAGTAGGTGATGGGACTGAAAGGAGGGAACTCCAAAGGCAGAAACAGCAAGAAGTGTGAGCCCAGTAGGGTGGGGAGTGGGAGCGGGTAGCCTCCTTGCTTCCTCTAGGCTCCTTCTGGACCCCACCTGCCGGCACCTCCCATCTCTCAGGGACGCTGGAGAGGGGTTGCCTGCCCCAGGAGCAGGGTTTGGACCACGAGGCCATCCGGAGAGCTCCAGACTCTCCAGCCCCAACTGTGTCCATGATAAAGTGCTGACTCGGACCCTCGTGGTTTCAATGGCATTCCCAGAGGCTGCAGGAGACAGCTCCCAAACACCTGAGGGCTGGAATCATGTCCTCTTCACCACCCTGTCCCCTCTCAGGGGTCAGAATTCCACCCATTTGTGCAGCCCCAGCTGAAATGCACTGAAATCACACAGCCCAGCGTTCACATTCCAGTTCTGTTGCTTACTGATTGAGCCAAAGTTCTTGACACCTGTGAGCTCCAGCTCTCTCACCTGTAAAGTGGGAGTGATGGTGCTGCTTTCTCAGTCCTGTGTGAGAATTAAAAGGATAAGGTCTTCAGGACTCACAGCCCCGTGACTAGCACACGTGGCACTCGGTGATTTAGGACCTCTGTGCCCTCTTAGCCGGGGCAGGCCACATCCTGGTGAGTTGACTACTTTTGAAACCCTCCTGGATGTTCAGAAGCTCCCATTCCAGGGATCTCCAGTGCTAAGCACCCCCAGCCATGCCACACTGATGGCTCCATGACCTGGTGACAGTGACCACCATCCACTGGCTGTACCGCTGGTGTCGCTGAAAATGCTGTCACTCTTCCCCAAACAAGGATAAGCCTGGGTTTTGTATCGTGATTTTCATTTTTCTCCCCAAAGGACTTTCCCACACACACAGTGACCTGCTGTGTGCGCCTCCTCTTTGGCCCCTGTTGGGTATGTGTTGTGCTCTAGCCTGGAATTGTGGTGAAGCCAAGAGCTATTCTGAGATTTTCTTTAGCCTCACAGCTATTTCAGGCCCCAGCTTAGACGTGGGGAGAGAACCCAGCACCCTCTGCCTGTGTCTCAGCCACAACTTCCAAGACTGGTCCTTTTATGTTCCTGACACGCTCAGATCCAAAATAGCCCCTGCCCGGAGGCGGTGACTGGAACTGGCTTGGATGGAGCAGGGACATGCACGTGCCACCCAGTCTGCAGCCAAGTGAGAGAGGGTTCTGGAAGGGTTATGTCTGGGGGTTCAGATGCGCTCTGGAGAGGCAGGCAGGGTTGTATCCCTGCTCCATGTACTGGCAGGCTTCCGGTCCGGTCCCAGCCCTCTGAGTTCTCAGTTTATATGCTTCCATCCATGCCACAGATACCACAGCGTGCCTGCTATAGGCCAGACCCGGGCTCTAGAGGTGCAGCCGTGGACAAAACAGACAAAAATCCTTGCTCTCATGGAATCATGTAACAAAAATCATCATAACTCATTTGCATTGGCCTTTCTACTTTGCAAAGCACTTCTCATACCCTCTCTTAATAGAAAATGCTACTGAGCACTCTGTGCTAACGTGATATGTGTAGTTCTAACTTGCCTGTTCTCGCTTAATCCTGCGAGTGCTCCTCTGACTTAGACACGCCTCCATTTTACTGACGAGGAGATGGAGACTCCAGAAGAGTCAGCAGATTACGTAAGGTGCACACAGCCAGGACGCAGCATGGCAGGAATCTGAACTCACATGTGTGTGACTTTCAGGCTCAGCAAGATCTTAACCACTACGCACAGAGAAGCGGGTGGTGGCATCCACTTACAGAAGCAGGGGCTCAGTGAGACGCAGGGTACCAAAGGCAAGTTCCATTCCGTGAAATGATGGGACATCAAGGGTGGGGGAATGCTGAATTGGCCCAATGCCAGACTCCTTCCATCTCAGCCCCAGAGGACGGGGGACTGGACTCTGCTCAGGCACCTTTGGGCTGAACGGCACTCCGTGCACTGTGGGTCAGCCCACCCCAGGGCTGGACACTGGGATGGTTCCACAGTCCTTCCTGTCTGCAAGGAACCCTCTGCCCCAACCTGCCCACTTGGCAGCCCCCTTGGAAGGTCTCTTCCTTGAACGCAGTCCACCCACCTTGGCTCTGATTTGCTTCTTTTTCCCCTCAATAGAAAAACATATTTCAGACGGGGCGTGTGGTTGCCCCAACATCCCCAGCATGCCTACAGCTTTCCACACACAGATCTAATACAGAGCTCATCTCACTGTTTGGGAACAGACCTGCCTCCTGCCTGTCTGCGCCACTCCACAGCACATTGCTGACACCGCTAGGGGCTCACCCAGGGTTACTGAGTGAGTGTTAAAGGAACTGAGAACCTGTAGCCATTTTTAGTTGCATGGAGAGATTGGCTTATTATCTGATCATAGCTGCCCCACAGAAGAGAAAAAGTCCTTTTGATCTTTCCTACAGGCTGGGTCACGATGTTAATGTGGTCTATGGTGTTCAGCAAATATCTGTGGCTTCTGAGCATTACTGCCTGGAGGCATTTCTGAAGGCTTTGGCTGACATTCCAATCCCTAGTCCACCTGAACCAGATACCCTAGTGTGAGATGCCTGAGGTCTGAAGCAAGCTGGTATCTGAACCACATCCTCCCAGCCACCAAAGAAACGGACTACTTTGGGGATGTCTAGGAGGACACAGAGGGAGGTGTATGTATGTATGTATGTATGTATGTATGTATGTATTTTTAATTTTTTGGGTGGGGGGAGGTAGTTAGGTTTATTTATTTATTTGTTTTTAAAGGAGGTGCTGGGGATTAAACGCAGGACCTTGTGTATGCTAAGCATGCGCTCTACCACTTGAGCAACACTGTCCCCCCGGAGGGAGTTGTCAACGCCACCACAGTGCCAGGACAACACACATGTCTTGGTCCTTCCTCTGTGAGGCTACTGCTGTCCCAGAAGTTCAGCCTGTGTCACTCAACAGCCTACCACCTTTGTTTGGCAGACCCCTGAGATCAGGTCTACAGGAAGGGTCCCAGGGGGCCACAGAAAGATAACTGCTCAGACAGCTACCCAGAATCCTCCTTAGCATGGACCCTCTTGCCAAAGGGCAAATGGCTAAGAAAAAAAAAAACAAACACCTGTGGGCTGGTGGAGGAGAGGGTGTAGCTCAGTGCTAGAGTGATTGTGTTTACCATGCACAAGGTCTTAGTTTCAATCCCCAGTAACTCCAAGATTAGGAGTTTGGGATTAACAGATACACATTACTATATATAAAATAGATAAACAACATGGCCCTACCATATAGCACAGGGAGCCATATTCAACTCTTGTAATGAGCTGTAATGGAAAAGAATCTGAAAAAAATATATATATATATATATGTATGCATATGTATAACTGAATCACTTTGCTGTACACCTGAAACTAAAATGGTAAACTGATTACACTTCAATAAAAAATAAGAATTTAGACAAATAAATAAATAAACCTGACTACTTCCCCTACAAAAATACCCTGTGGGTTCCTCAACCCCCAAGGTCTAGTTGGGGAACTAGTTGGGGAATCTTTCTTTAAATCTCTATTCCTCCTAACCCAATAAAAGCCTATTTTTGTCTGCAATTTCTGCTTTAGGTTGATCCTCATCCAACTGGTGGCCCAGAGGCTAAATAAGGCAAAGGACCCTTTTTTTTGGGGGGGGGGGTACAGGACAGGATTTTTTTTTTTAATGGAATGCTTTTGGGCATGGTAAGCACTTTCCAGTTGTTCCAGTTCCCACCAGCCTGTGTCATATTGTACAGAGTTTGTCAGAAGCACTGGAATGGTTGGGAGCATGGTTACTCCGCTGGGTCTGAGTTCTGGTCCACCCCTAACTAGCTGTGTAACTTAACCCCTCTGTACTCCAGCCTCTTCATCTGCAAAACAAGCATCATCATAACAACAACAACAAATGGTACCCACCCCACAGGTTTGTCATGAGGATTAAATGAGTTGCTATACCCAAGTGTTTAGTGCAGTGCCTGGCCTTGAGGCTACAATGAATATTGTTGGGCCCCTACTATGGGCCAGGTAGTCTTAGGGAGTGGGGACACATCAGGGGACAAAACAGACTAATTTCTGCCTCTATGGCACCTAGTGTGGGAGCAGGGGAGGACAGACAATAAACAAAAAAGTTATATGCTAAACATACTGACAAATGCTATAGAGAAAGATAAAATGAGGAAGGCAGTGGTGAATGCTGGGGATGCGATTTAAACAGGATAGTTAGGGAAGCCTCACGGAGAAGACGGCCCTCCAGAAAAGACCTGAGGGACATGAACAGCAAGCCACGTGGAGCTCTGTGGGGAAGGGTGTGTAGGCAGACGGAACAGCAGACCCAAAGGCTTGGAGGCAAGCCATCATATCTGATAAAATTTCAGCTGTTTTTATTACTACCTGCCTGGTCCCCCTGTAGCATCCGAGTTTGTGATTTACAGAGGCTGTAGCAACTGGTCCAACAACTCTGGCATTGACTGGAAATAGTCTCGCAGGGTGGAGAGGGAGTATGGACAGTGCAAAGGAAACAGCCAGAGAGTTGTGTCCATCTCCTCCTGAGGGCAGGGACCATGGACCCAGGCCTGGGTTTGATCGCTGCTTTCTATTACTATTAAAGTTGCTCGCGCATGCATAAAGGCAGCAGTCCTGGACGGCAGGGGCTGGAACAGAGCAATGGATAATGGCGGAGATGCTAGGGTTGAAATGAACTAAAGATAGGAGGAGGTTTTGCTTTAGGGGCCCATGTTTCTAATTGTGCTGATGACTCTGGGCCAACGGCTGGTAGCTTGAAAATGAGTTTTGTTTCCAGCTCATTAGAAACAGTCAGTTGGCTTAACTGCAAGTCTAGCTCCTAATTTGATGCACATCTAAGCAGGTTGGAGACGTTTTTGCCAGAGTTGCTATTTTAGCAGGCCACAATTTGTGTGCCCACCAGGAAACCAGGTTTGGTGTGAAAATAGCATCGTCCCCTGGCATCTTGTCTTCAGGAACCAGCAGGAGCTGGCTTTCTCTCTGCACCGCCTCTTATGTAGCAAACAAGGCCAAAAAAAGACGGTGGGATGGGGAGAGAGTGATGTGTGCTATTTGCAGACACAGGGAGAAGTAGGAGGAACAACGCTCTGGTCGGCTCGCGAGTAGAATGAGGAGAACAGGACCTGCCTCACGCGGTCTTGTCAGGACGACATGAGAGGTTCTACATTAAAGCGCCTGCACACCGCAGGTATTAAATGTCTCCTCCCTTCCTTCGCCTCTGGACCCTGGAGGACAGCTCCCTGGAGACTGATCTCCCTCCAGTATATCAGGAGAGAGAAGGGGGTTCCTCTCTGGGAGGGATAAGAGAGAAGAAATCCAGCAGGAAGCAGATGGGCAGGCCCAGCGGCTGGACCCTGGGGCTGGGAGCCTCAGCTGGCCAGAGCTGTCCTGCCAGCCCTGGTGATGCTCCCTGCCCACCGCTGGCTGCCCTGCCCCCCAAGTGTGGGCAGCACCTTGAAATGACGTAGCGAGGTCAAGCTGCCAGGTTTGTAAAATTATAAGTCACGACTGGCAGGTGGATTCGTGTGAGGGTTCCTCACTCTTCTAACCTCCCAATTCTGCTCTTGTTTTTGAAAAATAACCCAGGGCAGCCAAGGTTCACGCATCCTGTGTAATTTTGATTGCAAATATCAGAACCTCACCTCAGTTAGCAAGAAGAGGAATGCATTCCTCCCAGAATCCTTAGAAGTGTAGAACCACCAAACCATGCAGAGGGCATGGATGTGGCTGGAACAAGAGACTCAAATGCCACCTGACTCTATTATTCTCTCGCCTGTTTATCTCTGCCTTTCTCGTTGCCACTGAAGTCCGGCTTTCTAGAAGCATGACCGGCAATAGCTTCCCCATGGGAGAGAGTCTGACCCTGACATTCTTAATCCCCAGTCAGGAATTCCCAGGGAAGAAGTTCCTTGGTTCAGATGGAGTCAGGTCCAGCCCTGGGGCAGCTGGCTGAGGCCAGAGGGCTGGGCTCACGCAGGAATCAGGATGCTCTTGCCTTGCTTGGGGGCTGCGAGCAGGCCAGGCAGGCAGCTCTACGGATGTCCACGATTCATATCTAATGCGTGATCCTGGACTCTAGGTGTTCACAATTGTTAGTGGCCACCCTAGGGGTTGATATCACTGTCATCTTTTAACAAGGACAACCCACGTGCTTAGGTGGCACAAGATAGACCTGGGCGGGGGGCTTCTGGAGAGAGAAGGGAGGCGTGGCACTCTCCCAGTACGCAGGCATCCTTTGCTCAGGTACCACATCACTGCACCCCTGCCCTGCCTCCCTTCCCCGTGCATCCACTGTCCACCGTGTCCGGAGACGTGACTCAGAGGTTTCACCCACAGAGGGAACAGGGGAGCAGGGGTGGGTTTACACTGCAGCATTTTGGCTGACAGCACTTTTCCTGTCTTTTCTTTATTCCTCTACCCTGAGGTCCTCCCTTGTGTAAAAACAGTTATCCCTGGAGTAGACACTGATCTTGGCTCTAAGGTTTCAGGTGAGGTTACTGGAATGATTCTAGGGTCTCGCACACGATCCAAGGAGGCTGTGGGAAGAGCAGAAGCAGGGCAGCTGGCAGGCTCCGTAGCGGAAGGACTGATTGGCCCCCAGTTTGGGTCAGTTACATGCTCTGGATCACCAGCTAGGAATGTATGTGGCATATTAGACCTGGAACAGATTTTCAACAAGAATCATGAAGTACAGCTAATAATAATAATTATGCAGAAAAGAAACACAGTGAAAAAAAGTTTATTATTCAACTTTGTATATACAGTCGTCCCAATAAAAAGTAAATAAACAAGATACAAAATAAAATAACTATTGCAGAATAATGAAGGAAAAATGTAATGAAATAATACGCTTTACTACATCATATATTTTTTGGAAAAAAAGGAAAATAAATTAATACTTGCATATTGGTCTGCCACAGCAGTGAATAATAACATTTCAGTTTTGTTTTCAAGTTGTATCTTGCAAATAATTTTGTCAAAACAAATCTTGGCATATTTATGGTTAATAGGCATTATAATATGTCCATCTCTCTCTTTGCTCTTGGTTGACTGAACAATACTTTTTATTAATTTTAGTCTAAAATGTTTCTCTCATATGAAGTAAAACATAAATAAATAGGTAAAATTTTAAACATAAAAATAAATTTAGCAGAGATTCACAAAGATCCCATTTTACAATAAATTCTAGAAACTGCAACACTGTTCATGTCTTTGAGTCATAGGCATTGATTCTAGCGGCTTTCAAGTCTTGACATAGTGGAACAATTTCTAGCAAAATAAAAAATTCATCGAACATTTTTTCTTGTTAGTTAAAACTTCCGAAGATTTTGTTCTACGAAAATCAGAGTTCACGTCTGAATGATCATAGATAGTAACGTTATCTGACCCATTGATTTCTATCAAGTGTCTGGGTTTTTGGTGATCCAGGAAGTCAACCAACATCCTCTTGATTTCCTTGGTCCCTGTAAGACCAGCATCTTTTGCCCTTTCTCCTGACATTCACAAATGACAGAATTGAAGCAACGTGAGTTCTGTTTCTTCATTTTTGTAATCACCAGGCTACTACTGCTTACTTTGGATCTACAGCTGCAGGAGTTCCTAGTATTCCAGAGAACAGACCCATGACACGAGCTTGGATGATTCCAAACTGCTAGGAATTCACTTAAACAAACTTGTGTGGCTGAGTCTGCGTGTACTGGGGTGTGATCATGTAACTGGGAGTTCTCCAAATCAACTTCCAGGAGAACACAAGTTATAAAGGAAAGTAATGAAAACGTGCTAATTTGAAGCTTACATACACATTATTAAAATTCAGCAGTCATGCAGTGATGGTTTAGAATTTAAACCAACAAAAGATTTTTTTTCAGGAAGGAGTACTTTATCACTGACATTTTTTGGAATTGCCAGCACATGGTGATAATAAAATACAGGTTGACTTCCAGTGGCTTGTATTATTGTTTTTAAATTCTCTGCAGATTTCCTTATTGCCTGCACCCAGGGCAGAGTTCCCCCGTGCCTGGCCTTTGGCTCATCACTGCATCCAGCTATGGTGGTGGTGTTGCTGGTGGGGTTGCTGGGGACGTTCACGTAATATAGACAGGGACTTCCTGGGCCCACCCTGAGTTTTAGGGCTGCACTCGGAAAGCGGGACACTGTCGTGACTCAGGCAGCTGCTCCACCTGGTGTCTATTACATTCTCTTTCTTCGTTGCTTAGCTTAACACACACACACACACACACAGAGCACACTTCATCCCACGTGTCCAACATGGTCTGACGTGCCCACATACAACCACAAATGCGATGGGCTATAATTCGAGGTTACAGCAGCTACTGCGACCAAGGTGATATCATGGGGCCACCGTCCTCTGACAGCTGGGTGACCTTCATTCTTACTCTAGTGATGTCGAAAGCCCGTCTGATAGGCAATAGACTATGGACTACTTAGCCAATGAAGCCTCTAATCACACACCCTATCCTCAAAGTCTGTGCCAGCACAGTTTCTCCCATTTTCTGATACTCCTTAGCCAGTATAACTTCTTTTTTCTCTACGCTGGTTCAAATGCTGGTCACAGAGTGGGCATCACTGAACAGTGGATCCTAGTGGTGTGGATGGTTAGTGTTCTCCAGTTGGTGGGGGTTGGGGTGCAGTGAGGAACGTTTCAGGGGGGCTTGAAGGCTTAGCTTCCCCACTTCCTCTGATCCTTCCCATATATCACAATTTCCATTGCCAGAATTCCACTTTTTCCTGATCACATTATATCTACAGATAAAGCCTCGTTGAGCTTGTAAATGCAGGTGGAGGCATAATTCCATAACCTGAAATACCAGTTTCTGAACTTGGGTTTTAGTGACCTCAGGTCAGTAGCTAGTGGTATTCTATTAAGGCCTGGATTTGTTTGTTTGTTTGTTTGTTTATTGAAATATAGTCAGTTACAATGTGTCAATTTCTTTTGTATAGTGTCCCAGTCATGCATATATATACATATATTGGTTTTCATATTCTATTTCATTAAAGATTATTATAAGATATTGAATATAGTTCCCTGTGCTATATAGAAGAAATTTGCTTTATATCTATTTTTATATATAGTGGTGAACATTTGTAAATCTCCAACTCCAAATTTATCCCTTCCCCCCCTTTTTCCCCTGGTAACCATAAGATTGTTTCTGTTTTGTAAATGAGTTCATTAGTGTCTTCTTTTTTCTTTTTTTAGATTCCACATATGAGTGATATCATATGGCATTTGTCTTTGTCTGTCTTACTTCACTTAGAATGATGATCTCTAGGCCCATCCATGTTGCTGCAAATGGCATTATTACATTCTTTTTTATGGCTGAATAGTATTCCATTGTAGCTTCTTTATCCATTTATCTGTTGATGGACATTTAGGTTGTTTCTATGTCTTGGCTATTGTAAATAGTGCTGCTATGAACATTGGGATGTGTGTATCTTTTTGAACTAAGGTTCCCTCTGGATATGTGCCCAGGAGTGGGATTGATGGATTATATGGTAAGTGCATTTTTAGTTTTTTAAGGAATCTCCATACTGTTCTCCATAATGTCTGCACCAAACTACAAACCCACCAACACTGTAGGAGGGTTCCCATTTCTCCACAGCCTATCCAGCATTTATTGTTTGTGGACTTTTGAATGATGGCTGTGAACGAAAATACTGCAATGTGAATGAAAATACTGCAATGTGAATGAAAATACTGCAACTATATCAGTAAACAAAGAATGCTGAAATCAAGTCATCAGCGGCTGCCACCACCGCCCCAGTGAGAACAGGCCTGCAGCCTGGCCTCTGCAGCCACTTGTCAAAGGAATGAATTCAGTGAGCCCAAATGTTTGCTTCCTCCCATAAATAGAAAAGCACTAAATTCTTTAACTTGAGATGCCTGGCTTTCTTTAGATAACAAGCAATCTTTTATTGTTCCAACTACCTGGTCTTTGTTGTAAAGCTCCTATATATCCTAGCTCTTTCCCTACCTCTTTGGAGCAGTCCCTCAGAGCTATCTGAGAGGCTGTCATCCCGGCTCGAGTCCTCCTGCCAAGTAAAACATAACTCTTAACTTTTAGGCTGCACATTTATTTCAGTCAACATGGCCATTGTGACTGGTGTGAGGTGATACCTCATTGTAGTTTTGATTTGTATTTATCTGATGATTAGTGATATTGAACATTTTTTCATATGCCTAGTGGCCATTTGTATGTCTTCATTGGAGAATTGCTTGTTTAGGTCTTCTGCCCATTTTTGGATTGGGTTGTTTGCTTTTTTGTTCTTAAGTTTTATGAGCTGTTTATATATTCTGGAAATTAAACCTTAGTCCGTCTCATCATTTGCAAATATTTTCTACCATTCCATAGGTTGTTGTTTTGTTTTGCTTATGGTTTCCAATGCTGTGCAAAAGCTTGTAAGTTTAATTAGGCCCCATTTGTTTATTTTTGCTTTTATTTCTATTGCCTGGGTAGACTGCCCTAGGAGAACATTGCTAAGATTTATGTCAGAGAATGTTTTGCCTGTGTTTTCTTTTAGGAGGTTAATAGTATCTTGTCTCATGTTTAAGTTTTTAAGCCATTTTGAGTTTATTTTTGTGTGTTGTATGAGGGAGTTTTCTACCTTCATTGATTTACATGCTGCTGTCCAGTTTTCCCAACACTACTTGCTGAAAAGACTGTCTTTTCTCCATTGTACATTCTTGAAGGCCTTGATTCTGAGTTTAGGCCTATAGGGAAGGCTTCTGGGACTCAGTTTGCTGGTTTCTTACAGTAGGTTTTCCCAGTGCACTCAGGAGCATCATCTGACCGTGTGCTCTTGGCCTTTTTCATCTCTTTTAAACTGCTTTATGTTGGCAGCTCTTGGGCCCCCCAAAACCTTACCGCTCATGTGGTTCCAAGTGACCACAAAAAATAACACTTATAGATGTTTGCCATTTTCTTTTTTTAACCAAGGTTGCAATTTCCTATATCTGAATACAAGGTAGAGTCTTACTGCCTTCCTTCCCACCTCAATACAATGACCCATGGTTACCTTTTCCTTGAAGGCCTGGAATCTGTAACAGACTCTCTAGAACCAATTTGTGAATAATTTAATCTTTTTATTTGAAAACATCAGACACTAACTCTAGTTGATTTCAGCAAAAAATAAAGGGAGGAGGATACTTAATGGAGGAATCCTGGGGTGTCTATAAAGGGAGAAGTTTGAACGAACAGCTCAGCTGTGGGAAGGGGAGAAAGCAGGACACACCGACGGCCTCAGCGGCAGGTCCTTCCATCTGGAACCTGTTGTTAATGCGAATCAGCTGCAGTGAAGACCAGGCCTGGTGTTTCGCAGGGGAGAATCTGAAGTTGGCCTTGCTCAGAACTGGTGCCTGGCAAGGGCCAGGGGCAAGGTTGTGCAGTATAGACAAGACCCACTGGAGGGTGGAGGTGGGAGATACACCCTGTGTATCAGGGGCTTTACCCCGAGAAGGGGCACTTCTGGTGAAACAGCAGCTTCCCCAATAAGTGTCCACTTCAGTTTTAGGGATAAAAGCTGTATCTTCTGCTTCATTCATTACCTACCCCATGTCCTGCTGTGGTTCCTACCATCTGTACACCCGGGGGCCCATTAAATCATGTTGGTTGGCTGATGAAAATATGTCATTAGCTAAAAACAGGAGATTATAGAAGAGGTTCAAGACCAAACTGGCCTCTGGGTAGGACGATACTGGTGACTTGGGCAAGGGAGAGAAGAAAGCAAGGAGTGGAGGCTGAGATCCAGAGGGGAGAATTCAGAAGAAAAGCACTGATCTGTGACTCCAGGACGCCTCCTGGAATCCTTGGCTCCCGAAGAGCCCTCACCTGCTCTCACCTTGCGCTCCTGTCACCTGCGTGCTCATCTGACTCTGAGCCTGGCCGCTCTCTGTGCTTTCAGAATTTCCACCTGTAAGTTCCGTCTCTCAACCACAGCTCCCAATCCCCAAGGACAGAATGCACGTCTTACATCTTTTTTGCATCTCCATTATCAAATCTGTTGCTCCCTCACACACTAACCGTGCAATGACTCTGCTTTGATGATGACAATTATGATAAGCGGTCCAAAGAGGCTTACCAGAGGCAAGAATGAGAGAAAGAATTCAGCAGGTTCTCCTATTTGACTATGCCTTTTGATTAAAAAAAAAACCATTAAATTAACAGCATGGCAATGGCTATAGAGATTGATATTTCCATTTAGAATAAGATTTAAATAATTCCATAAGTAGAGTTTGTTCATTTTCCACTTACCATTAATAGTTGTCATCAATCTTAATCAATTGCTGGTTTTCCTTGGAACTCAAGCAAATTATATGTTTCTAATTCTAAATGAGACAATGTCCCTGAGAAATCTAGCCACTGCTTTGCACAAAATAGGCATTCAATAAATAGTAACTAAAATATAGTGGTTATAAAAATAACTCACTGTAAATCACTTTTAGGTCAAAACTTCCATCAAAGGCCCTTTGACATCTTGATTTTCAAAGCCACTACAAGAAACTTATATTTATCCTAGTGGGTCTCAAAGGGTTGAGGTAGGGGGACCCAGTAATCAGAATCTCCCTGTGGATGTATCTGTCTGGTTCCTCTCCCCACTTCCTTCCATCACCCCTTGGAGAAACAACAAGAATTATGTTATCTCCAGGTGGGGAAATGTGTTGCCATCACTCAGCCTTGTCTTTGCCCCCTTTCTTTTTCTAAACAAGAAATACAAGTATGCATTTATGACATAGCTGAGAAAAGGCTATCCTTTTTTGCCTCTTCCTTGCTGTCAGATAAAAGCAGACACTGGGAGAGGAAAATCACACTGCAGGCACGATGCTCACCCAATGTTTCTCTATCCCCAGATATTTTCTTTGGAACTTGCTCTTCTTAGAACGGCAGGGGCAGCTGAGGGTGGTTTACAGCCTCCTTTTTACAAAGACAGCCCATTTTCAAGAGAAAGAATAAGGACACTCAGGCTCGGAGACAGTGTCTGGGCTCGAATTTCACATTATACTTCCTAGCTGTGTTCTCTCCCTGGGCCACAGTTTTCTGCCTGCATGTGGAGGTAATAATATTTCCTAGTTTGGGGGTTATTAGGAATTCAAAGAACAGCTGGCATTTAATAAGTACTCAATAAATATTAGCTCTCATTATTTTTATTGGGCATCTAATTATTAGATTATATACCAGCCGGTGTGTGTGTGTGCATGTGGGTACGCAGTGTATACAGAGACCCCCACTTACTATGTAATATTTATTTGTTTATTGTGAGTCTACCCCAATTATCAGCAAAGGAGGTACTTAGTCTGTTTTATGCACTGCTGGCTGTTTGCACCTGGAGCAATACGTGGGCATAGCAGGCACCCTGAAACATTATTTGAGTAAATGGTTATTTAGGAAAATATATACATACATGTGCCCACACACGTATACGCACACATACAATTACACTCACATATTCATCCACAATTAGCAATCTAGCGTGTTTTCTTTCCAGGAATCTTGATACTAGCCTAGAGGGTGATAAAAAGAGAAGATTGTGAGAGACTGGGTGAGCGCAGTCCAATTTCAGGAAATATCTTAGTATACAAATTCTGAGGTTTCAAGAAAAGCAGTAAACACAGAAACTCTGCAAGAGGAGGGAGTAGGAAGTGGTCCCGAGTGAGGCGATAATGAAGAGGAAGTCGATAGGGGAAGTCGCAGGGGAGCCCTGGGAATCTGGACCATTCGGGCCGGTGCTGATTGACTTGCCCGGTCACATGGCTCCTGACTTCCGCCCCCATCAAGGGAGGCTGCCCTGGAATCTCACGGGGTTTCTGCAGGGCAGCTTTGTACCCTTTCCTGGCTTCCTCTGGACCATGTGTGCAGTGAGGCTGTGGCTGCCTCCCAGTAGCCATCAAAAAGTTGCTTTTCTATTTAGGTCAGTTTGCTTAGTTTCTTGGAGCCTTGGGGATTGCTTTAAATGACAATTCCTGGACTTTTTAAGACCTTCGCTGAGTCACTGCTTAAGAACTTTCCTGCAAAGAATTCCGAGAGTCATGGACTACGGTGATAGGCTGCAGAATTACAGCTGGAGCAACAGGCTCCAGCAGACAGCAGCTGGTTTTGAGGCTGCTCCGTGCTTAGCACAGGGGTAGAGAACCCCAGGAATTCCTCACAGGGAAGCTGCTCTGGTGTAGACCTTTCTCCACAGGCTCTTCTCCCAGGAGTCACAGGCTGCCATGACCTCTAATCCTGTTCAGCTTCTCCTGGAGAGCCAACCCCCCGACTCACCCGCCCATCCACTGCTCCATCCCCGGGTCCCTGGAAAGAGTCCAAACATGAGTGCTCAGACTAAAGAATGTGAGCGGCTGGCGTGGATTGCTTCCTGGGCTATCTGATCTCCACAGAAACAGCAGGGATCCACATAAAATGCAGTTTAGCAATCACACACTAAGCCATAGGTCTTAATAATGTCAGTCTTCCTCATCTGGGAATCTTTGAGGTTTAGGGGTACTCAGCAGAATTCCATTAGTTTGGCAAATTGATGATGTAGAAAGAGAGCTCTTTATCCACTTACACAGTAAACCAGGGTAAACGACGTTAGCAACAAGCTTGCCTACAACAGCGATTAATTACAAATGGTTTTATTTAGTTAGAAATGGTGGGCTTTCAAAATGAACTCATTCATTTGAGCATTCTTCATTCATCAAAAATATAGTGAGAATTTGCTAAGTGGAAGGCTGCTCGGCAAGTGGAGGGTAGGGAGATAATTAGGATGGAATGACTGCTGATTTTGCTGCAGGTTAATGTTGGCTGCTTTCCCAATCTTTGCACTTGATCTTTGCAACAACTCTGTGAGGGAGGTGTGGCAAAGACGGGTACTTGTCTCCCCTTATCCATTCTCAGCTGCCTTCTTTTAGTAACAGGACCTCTCCTCGCCTTGAATTTTAGCAGTGTATGTGACTTCCTAGCTATTCCTGAATTGGAAGATGGGAGAATCAGATTCTTGGGGCTGATAAACATTTCCAGGCCTCCCTTGCAGCTAGGTGTAGTCATGTGACTAAGTTCTATCCAATAGGTTTCAAACAAAAGTGATATGTACAACTTTGGGTTGAAGTCCTCACTGTGGGAGCTATTTCCTCTCTGCTCACCTTCCTGGGAACTGGCAGTAGATATGGCTGAGGGGCTGTAAGTAAACTTTAGGTCATCTGGGCAATGGTAGAACCATGCAGCAGAAGGAACCTGGGTCCCTGGCTGGCCTCAGAGATCAGCTCCTGCCTGTCCTCAACCATCTGCCCACCTCTGGGTCATTACATGAAAGGACAATAAATTTCTAGCTTCTTTGAGTCTTTCTATTTGGGGTTCTCTTGCTGACATAAGCTCAGTCTTTACAGTTCTACTCTAGTGGATAAGAAATCTATCCTGAGGTGAAAAAAAATGAAGAAGTTAGACAAATTTTCTAAAATCACCAAGGTGATTCGGACCCCAGTCTGTTGTGTTCCGCTACCCCATATGATTGTCCCTAAAAGAAGCAGAAAGACACAATGGTGAAATCCCTGGGCTTCTCAAGAAAAGTTGTGCTGCAGAGGTTTTAGCAGCTGATCTTAACCAAAAGCTTGACAGAAACGGGGCGACGCAGCGTTCACTGACACCTGCTACGTGGCCGCCAGGCTGGTGTGCACTTTACAGACACTGCAGTGAAGACATAGATGTTCTCAAAATATGCACAACCTCAGATGACATGTGCTTAAACGACAATGAGTTTCCAGAGGTGGAGGACAAGAGTGCTCTCTCCTTACTTAGGAGAGGGCGCATCCAGCTGCATGGGATCAGGAATGCCTTCAAGGAGAAGGTGGCCCTGGAGTTGGGTCCTGCAGAGTGGGTAGTATGTGTCTGTGGGAAAGGGCATTGCAAGTAGAGGGAGCAGTGGGGGCAAAGGACAAGAAGCAGGCCTGCACCAGAAGGGGTCCCTAATGGGCACTCCATAGAGGGTGGCAATGACAGTGGGCCAGACTAGAGTAGGGGGCTCTCCAGGGGCAGGCCAAGGAGTTCAGACTTCATGTGCTGGGCGCAGGGTGGTGGGTGTCGAGGGATGCCTTTAGAGTTCTGAATAAGATGGTGGGAAAAGCAAAGATTCAGGGTTAGTGAACATTTCCTAAGCCCTTACTGGGCCCCAGGCACTGGAAGAAGACAATTGTGTCTGTACTGTGGAGGACATGGTGGTGGAGGACAGACAGGAACCTGGAAGGCCAGTGAGGAGGCTAACCAGGGAGCCGCAGCAGTGGCTGGTGGAGAAGGCTTGGGCCAGGATGTAAGAGATGCTGTGAAAGCAGGACTGACAGTGTTTGGCAGCCGACTGGGAGTGGGAGGAAAGGGAGAGAGAGGAAACCAAGATAACTTGGAAGTTTGTTTTTGTCTAGAAGCTGGAAAGGAAGAGAATTACTTACAGATAAATTCTGACCAGATTTCCTCTTAATTAACACAGTGAATGAGAAGTTCTACAATGAACTAAAAAGACCTCTCTTTTCTGAGGAATAGGTTACTATTAGATAAGCAAGCGAGGCATGGTCATAGCGCATGGTGTTGCTCTGAAGAAGAAAGTGATGGCGGAGAATTGGGATTAGTGAGCCTTTGACTCTACACTTTTGAAGACCAGAATTCATGCTTTGCCTGGGAGTGGTCCTGGCTGAGAAGACCATGAGCGGTGTCACCAAAGCTCTGGTGTATGACTCTGATTTATTTTTTTTCATTAATTGTCAGATAACTATTTTTTAAATTTAATTTAATTTAATTTTACTTTTTTTGTATGTTATTATTTATATGTGGAATCTAAAAAACTAAACAAACAAGTGAATATAACAAAATGGAAACAAACTCACAGATACAGAAAACAAGCTAGTGGTTACCTGTGGGGAGAGGGGTGTGGGGAGGGGCAAGATAGGGATAGGGGATTAAGAGTTACAAACAACTGTGTATAAAATAAATAAGCTACAAGGATATAATTTACATCATAGGGAACAGAGCCAACAACATAATAACTTTAAATGGAATATAATCTATGAAAATACTGAACCACCATGTTGTACACCTGAAACTAGTATATTGTAAATCAACTATACATTTTAAAAAAGAAATATAAAAAAGTGACTATCTCACTATCTAAATCACAGCTTTCTAATTTTGAAAAATAAAGGTATGAGTCTTTTAAATCTGTAGCTTTATTTGAAAGTTTGAAAATAGCTTGAGGAATCTTAGGCATCTCAGTAATGAGTGAGCAGGCTATCTAAATATCCAACTACAGGCTCCATGCACATCCACTCAGAACGCTTCTCGGTGTGGGCTGTGAGAAGTTCATAATCCTCCTTAAATCTGCCTTCCTCTTTCTTTGCCTTTCCCACTCGTATCTTCAATCCCCGTGCATCACAGGACCCATTTAAGCAATCCGGAAGTGTTCGAATCTCACAGTACATAAAAATCAGAGTTAAAGGCAAGTGTTCAACCAATCATGGTCAAACACAAGCTAATGAATGGAGAGCTATAGGCTCAAAGAAGTCAAATATCCTGCATTCCTGAGAAATCTAATCAGTTTCTCATTCCGGTGAATATTTTCACGTTGTACCTGCTGCCGCCGACCAAGTGGGTGTACCTTTTTGCGAGTTGATTTATTACTAAGAAATTTTAATTGGGAAACTGGAAGAAAACATTTGGCATCTATGTATTTTGTTTTTCTAATTCCCTACAAAAAAAAGTCAGAGATCAGTTTCCGATGCGGGCCGGGGCTAGAGGGGGCGGGGCTAGAGGCGCGGAGGAATGTTCTCTCTGAGGTGCCCTGAAGCTAAGTCCACACACTTCCTTTTATCGTTCTTCAGCAGGTTCTGTGGTGACCCGGTTTCCCTGCTCAGGTCGGAAAGCTCACTCAGCAGCACTGCAGCATCCTGGGAAGGCAACTTGTCAGCAGCTTTTCTTCTCGCCAAGCCTTGTCCATCACATCCAAGATGCTCTCGTCTCTGCTGCAGCTGGGCCTTGTCACGTTGGCACCTGGCCCACCGCAGCATCTGTCCCCACCGACCCTACTCTGATTTGTATCCCCTTTCATGCTGTCTCCACCATCCTAGGTCGTGTCTCCTGCCTCTAAGCTACGGTCCAACTGGAGTTGGGGCTTTGGTTTTGCTTAGTGAGGACTCCCAGCTGTCAGCTCCTGTGTGGCTCAGGGTGGGGAGGGCAGTGGGGACACTTGCAAGAGGAGCAAATGGCTTCTTTTCTTGGGCCTCATTATTCAGGGCCTCATTATTCATCCAATGATCATTATTTTACATCAGCTGTTTAAGAGGCACTGTTCTTAAAGGCACAAAGCTGAATTCCAAAGGGACTCACCTTCAGAGACCTGCAAACAGTCCATGGGGAAACAGAGAGAGATGGATGATTACAACCCGATGTGGAGAAGTAGCGCTAGAGACAGGCCCAGGAAGGATGGGGGTGGCGACAAGGGGCAGCTGGCCCCCGATGGCAAATGTAAGGAGCCACTGTGTCTTCCCGCAGTTCACACCAGGGGTGTTTTCAAGTCTTCATGCCTCCCACCATACTCAAGACTGCTGTGAACCCTTTGTGTTTTCAGTTCAGTTCTTATTTTCATTCAAATGTCCAAATTATGAAATATTTCAAGCATGCATGAAAATACTGAGAGTAATACCATAGGAGCTAAGTGGTGGGTTTGTATGACTGGAGCACAGACCCTGGAGCTAAACCACCCGAGCTCAGTCCCATACTACCTGCCACCAACGTGTGACGGGGGCTGCACCCAGCTCCCTCCTCTGACACAGGGACAGCCGCAGCCACCACATCAGGTTGCTGTGAGGTTAAATGAATGAACACTCCTAACGGCCCAGAACGGTGCCCAGCACACAGCCGGCAGAGATGTGCTAGTGTCTCCAGTTTCTAGCAGGCAGTGTGGTTTTTGTAGTCCAGCTGCCTGCATCTGAATTCCATCCAGCTCTGCTGTCCGGTAACCGTATGATCTTGAGTAAGTTATGTCACCTTCCGGTGCTCCAATTCCCTCACCTGCAAAAATGTAGATTGTATTAGAACAACCTTATAGAATTGTTTAAAGGAATTAAGTAAGTTAATACCTGGAAAGCTCCTACAAGAGTTCAGGCACATGGTGAGTGCCTACAAACAGTATCCATTTATTATTACAGAATAGAAACTCTGTACCCTCGGTCTTAACAGGTGCTAACAGTTGCTGTATTGGCCTCAGATCTTTTTTATTTTTCAATGAAATGAAATGTTACAACTAGAGTAGAAGCCCCATCCTCCATCCTCACTCCCTTCTGCCCACCTCCAGGGCTATCCACTCTTTTGACCATGGTGTGTCTCCTTCCTGTCCGCGTGGTATTGCTTTCTCATTATAAATGACTGACTCTGTTCATCCATAATATATATCTATAGACAATGTATAGATCTGTGTTTATGTTTTAAGTGCTATTGGTCTCAGACTGGATATATTCATCTGTAACTTGGTTTTTCTCCTCTTCCCCCACCCCTCACGCTCCCTCCCCCTGCCTTTGTTTCCGAGATTTATCTGTGTTCTAGTTCATTCATTGTCACTGCTGTGTTGTAGACACCATTGGATGCATAAACCAGAGTTTATTCATCCATTCTCATAGGTTGGACAGTTGGGTTGTTTCCAGTTGCTGCGATAACAAACGATCCTGCATCGGCCATCTTTGTATGCACACCCTCTTGGAAGTGCTCTGATTCAGGGGCTTCCAAGTTTTTCTAACTAGTCTCTATCTATTTAGCTCTGCAAAGCACCAGACAAGTGTCTTTGATCTCAGTATGTTGAGGGTTGTGCCAGTAACGTAGATACATTGTTTTATTTAATCCTCACAGTCATTCTGCCAAGTAGTGGGCAGAGGAGAATGTTTCAGAGCAGGGACTCTGGTGCCAAATACCTGGATTCAAGTGTCAGCTCCTCCACACACCAACAACAGGGTTTTGAGAAAAATCACAGAATGCCTTGGTAGCTCAGGTTCTTCCTGTACAAAACAGAAGTGGTAATTGTACCTCTTTGTGGGGGTATGGGGAAGATTGAGTGAGTTATGTAAAACTCCTAGAGCAGTGCCTGGCACACAATGAATGCTATGTAGGTGTTATAATCAGGCAGTTTTAACTTTTTCACAGGAGACTCAGAGAAGGTAAGTAACATTTCCAAATTCACCCAGCTAAATTGGAGGCAGCCCTTTTGGGGTATGGATTAGAAGTTAGACATGCCTTACATTGCAAGCTTCCAGATCCACGCCCTTTACAGTAGGCCACTCCCTCCTTATGTGAAATTTAGTGTCGGTACAATAACTGTCTCTCTGTGCAACTGACTCAGCCCACGAGATCTGGAGCCAAGAGCGAAATCACTGTACATGGCCCCTCTTTCTGAAGCTGCAGCATGCATCCCAGTGAGCAGAAACTTGTCACTGGACTAATGCACAGTCCTCCTAACTGGCTTGCCTCCCTCCACTTATGGCAACCAGAGTGATCTGTTAGAATGTAAATCAGGACAAAGGAGCCAAGGCAATACAATGGAGCCAAGACAGTCTCCTTAACAAATGATGCTGGAACAACTGGACAAACACATGCAGAAAGGTGAATCTACACAGACCTTGCACCCTTCACAAAAATTAACTCCAAATGAATCACAGACCTAACTGCAAAGTACAAAACTGTAAAACTCCTAGACAGTGACATAGGAGAAAACCTAGATGACCTTGGATGTGGTAATGACCTCTTAGATACAACACCCAAAACATGATCCATGAAAGAAATAATTGATAAGTTGGATTGCGTTAAAATTAAAAACCTCTGCTTTGTGAAAGGCAACATCAAGAGAATGATAAAATGAGAAGATAAGCCACAGACTGGGAGGAAATATTTGCAAAAAAACACACCTGATTGATAAAGCACTGTTATCTAGAATATACAAAGAACTTTTAAAACTCAACAGTAAGAAAACAAACAATCTGATTTAAAAAATGACCTGAAGACCTTACCAGGCACCTCTCCAAAGAAGATATACAGATGGCAAGTAAGCACATGAAAAGATGCTCCACATCATATGCCATCAGGGAAACGAAACTTAAAACAACAACAGGATACTGTTGCATGTCTAATTAGAATGGCCAGAATCCTGAACACTGACAGTGCCAAATGCTCGCGAGGGTGTGGAGTAGCAGAAATTGCCAGTGGAAATGCAAAATGACACAGCCGCTTTGGCGACAGTTTGTCAGTTTCTTATAAAACTTGCTATACAATCCAGCACTCCTTGGTATTTGCCCAAAGGAGTTAAAAAGTACGTCCACACAAAGAGCTCCATATAAGTGTTTACAGAAGCTTTATTCATGATTGCCAAAATCATGAACCAAGCAATTAAAGCATTCTTCAATAGGTGAATGGATAAATAAACCTTGGACAATGGAATATTATTCAGCGCTAAAAAAAAAGAGCTATCAAGCCATGAAAAGACATGGAGGAACCCTAAGTGCATGTTACTAAGTGAAAGAAACCATCTGAAAAGGCTTCATATTGCATGATTCCAACTCTATGACATTCTGGAAAAGCTAAAACTACGGTGACTATAAAAAGATCAGTGGTTGCCAAGTGTGGGAGGGGAAGATGTGAATACGCAGAGCACAGAGGCTTTTTAGAGCCATGAAAGTGCTCCTTTTGATGTTTACTGATGAATACACACCATTGTACACTTGTCCAAACCCACAGAATACCCAACACCAAGAGTGAACCCTAAGGTAGACTGTGGACATTGGGTGATGCTGTGTCAATGCAGGTTCCTCTCCCATAACAAGTGTACCATTCTGGTGAGTGACACTGATAACAGAGGAGGCTTTGTATGTGCAGGGTCAGTGGGTATAGGAGAAATCTCTGTGTCTCCACCTCAATTTTGTTATAAATCTAAAACTGCTCTAAAAAGTAAACTCTTTTTAAAATTGTAAATAAGTGCCTGTCACTTCTCTGCTCAAAAGCCTCCACTGGTTGCCCACCACACTCAGAATGAGACCCCAATTCCAGACCCTCAGGATGTGTTCCCTGGCTTCCTGTCCACCTTACCTCTTCCCCTTGCTCTCATCACACTGGCCTCCTTGTGTCCTTGAACTTTGTACCTCATCCCACCTCAGGGCCTTTGCATCTGCTATTCCTTCTGCCTAGAAGCCGCTTGTCCTGCATCTTTATGTGTCATTGCCTTGTTTCACTCGGGTCTCTGCTCTGATGTCATATGAAGCAAGAGGTCTTCCCTGAACCCCAAAAGAGCTCTCTCACCCCTTACCTGCCATCCTTTCTAACCCATCAGAGCCAATGCTGCCCACGGCTCCAGAGCAGGTCTTTTTGTTGCTGGATCTTTGGGAGGTCCTGGGGGCCTGGGGAAGGGCTGGTGTGACGAGGATGGGGGAGAGGAGCAGTGGACAGCAATTATTTGCCCATTGGTAGAGAGCTCTCTTATTTTAGTATTTTAACCAGTAGGGCTGTCCTGGTCCATGCCATTGGATCACTAGAGCTATGCCAGGCAGTTGTAGGCACTCGAGAAATGTTTGTTTGATTGATTTTGGAAGGAGGGAAATATGGATGTGCTCTTGCTAGAGCAACACTTTAGGGTGAGGAAGTCCAAACTGCTTGAGGCATAGGGGAGGGAGGTGGAGAGGGGCTCCCAGCTGTTGGATTTGATGTTGGAAGCCAGGGAAGTGGAGAAGGACCAGTCTCCTCCTCACTGGTGGCCACTGCTTATCCACTGCAGGATAAGGGCTCTGCTCTTGTGTCGTCCACTGGAAGTCGCTCCTCTGGTCTGCCGTGCCTGCCGTTGACTGTGCTGGTGGGGTTGGCCTACTGCTTTGGGGATCTGGCTCAGCTCCTAAAAGCACTGCTCACTGCATGCGGGTGGCCACAGAGAGAAAACTGGGGTGGGCGGGCGGGCGGAGGGAGCACTCCTCGGTCTGCTCTGCCTGTATTGCCCGCCCCACCACCAAGGCTCTGAGGACATACAGGGTGTCCAAGGGCCTCATACTCTGAAGGGCCCTACACTTGGTACAATACTCTTCTATTGACATCTGAAAATATCAATAATTTTTTATTTTATTATTTATTTTAGGGGGAGGTAATTAGATTTATTGATTGACTGATTGATTTTTAATGGCGGCACTGGGGATTGAACCCAGGATGTCATGTATGCTAAGCACACACTCTACCACTGAGCTACGTCCTCTCCCTGGAAATCTATCTAAATAATTTTTGAATAAGGGACCTGAATTTTCAGTTAGCACTGGGCCCTACAAGTTATGTCGCTGGACCTGAGGGTGTCAGTCCTGTAAAACAGCCTGGCCAAGCTGGACCCCACCCACAACAATGATTTCTCACTGTGGCTGAGCTCTGAGCCTGCCTGCCTCCAGCTTTATACCCTCAGGTGGGACACAAAATTAGGCAGATGTTTTAAAGAGCTCACTTATTCTCCCTGAGCAGAAAGAACAGCCCCAGGATTTATGATTCTCTGATAGGAAGAGAGATGCCCAGAGGTCCAGGTGTGCGGAGTACACAGGGAATGCATGGTCCGTACGTGTGCACACCTGCACACACCTCCAGTGTTTCAGTTTTGTTTGTTGGTTTGTTGCTGACTGGATAGAGCTATCCTGATCACTGAATTCTGGCTTCTCAGACTCTGGGAAGCCCAAAGAGTTTCTTCACGGACACTTGCTTTTGCCCCATAAAAGCCCCAGGTGAGAGAGAGGGAAGACAAGAGGACTGAGTTTAAGGCTGCGGCTGCGTGAAGTTCTGGTTCCTTTAAGTTCCGGGGTTTTTCCAGGGACTAGGAAGCTCCCAGAGGCAAGGTCTGTGTCAGTTGTCTCAGGACACCTAGCACCAAGCATGGTGCCTTGAGCATAGAAGGGCTCAGTCAGTGTTGCTTTTGTAATCAATATATTAAGCCACTGGCCCATTCCACAGCTGCCGCCTGGGCCCCTGCTCTGTGTAGGCACAGGACTAGTCTGGGGGTGGGGTACAGCCGTGAGGAGCACGTCTGCTCTGGGCTGCAGACTGTGCATCTCACTCTCTAACCTGACCTCAGACTCAACATGCCCAAATGTGAGCTCACGTGTCACACCATGCCGGGTCCCTGACCCATGTTCCCTGCCGGGTGCACAGCATCATTATTCAGAGCGGGGACTGGGGGCATCAGACCCAAACTGTGCGCACGTAGATACTGGCCAAATTCCTTGGTTGAGTGTGTTACTTTACTCTCTGTGCCTCAGTTTCCCCCGAGAGTTGCAAGGATTGAATGCACTATGCATGTCGAATCGTGTGTGCAGGATACCACGACCACCTACTCAGGCACTTGAGCTAGAAGACCGAGAGTCAGGTTTGATACTTCCTTCTTCTCCAACCTGCATCCCCAAGTTCTGTCAGATTCCCTTCTCAGTGGTTGAGGGATCCATTCAGTGATCTCTCTCTTTGTCACCGAAGCCCTGGTCCGAGCCACCATCATGCCAACTGGGCCACTACAACTGTCTGCAGTTGGTCGTGGCGCCCCGCTCTTGTCCGTTCTGTTCTTCACACTACATTGATCTGATCATGTCACCACGCTTACAAGAGCCTCAGGGTTTCCAGCCTCCGCCCACAGCCCTGACCCCTTTGCTCTCTGCTCTACCAACAAGGGCACTGCTGACATTCTGAGGCAGATCACTCTTTCTTGGGGGATTGCCCTGTGCATTGTAAGGTGTTTAGCAGCCCCTCTGATGTCTACCTACTAAATGCCAGTAGAAACCTTCCCCCAACTGTGACAAAAAAAATATTTCCAGACATGGCCAAATTTCCCCTGGGGGGCAAAATCAGCCCCATCGAGACTCTCTGATGTGAAGTCCTGTCTTCTCTCCCAAAACGAGGGAACAGGCTGCTCTTTCTGCCTAGAGCTCTCTCTGGGTCTTGCCCCTGTTTCTAGTTAACCCCTTCTCAGCCTCAGAGTCTTCATTCCATCATCACTTCCTCAGGAGAAGTTTCTCTGACACCCCTGCCTCCCTTGTCCCCCATCATAAACTCATCTAACGTGGAGTACATCTCCTATGGGGAATATACTACACGATAATCAAAATCAATGGTTACCCACCTTGTTGTGATTTTGCCGTTACTTGTATGATTATTTGATTGACGTCTGTCTCACCCAAAGGTTGTAAGCTCCATGAGGGCAGGGACTGGCCCATCATCTTATAACCCCAGGATATACTGTGTGCCTAGTACCTGACACACAGTTGGCCGTCCACCATGCATGAAGATACAGCCCCTCCCCTCCCAGAGGTGCTTTCTAAGGAGCAGACAGGCAAGAAAACAAGCAAATTCAACACGAAATTCTGTGATGAGGTAATTCTCCATTGGGCGCACATGGAGTACATAACACAGTCTTAGTGGGGGTCAGGGGTGCTCCTGGAGGAGAGGGTATTCCAGACCCTGTCAGCAAAGAAGTGAATGAGGGATGGAAGAGAAAGTGTGGGGGACACAGGGGCTCCAGGTGGAAGGATCAGCTTGAGCAAAGACTCAAAAGTGAGACCGCATGTCCCTCAAATCCTCTTAACACGTCAGCTGTCTTCTTTCTAACTCCTGCTAAGTCCTGGCTTAGGCGACCCATCTGAAGGAGGTGGCAGTGGAGGCAGGGAGCCCCCGCTGGCTTTCGAGTAGGGGGTCCACACAGCCCAGTCTGGCCAGGACTGTCTTGGGTTTAGCGTTGAAAAGTCCCACATCCTAGGAAACCCCTGGTCCCTGAACAAACCAGACAACTTGTCACTCTGCGTGGGGTTTGTCCACGGCCATCCAAACCACCTGGAAAGAGCAGCAGGGCATCTGACCATCTTGGAATAATCTCTGGGTTTGAGTCCCAGTTCCGTTCCTCCCAGCCCTGCAATTCTGGGGCAGTGGCGTCTCCCTTTCCTCCCCAGGCCTCCCTGCCTTGTGCGTCTGCTGGCGTAGGGCCTAATGAGAGCCCGGCTACGAAAACGCTTTGTAAGCTTTGAAGTGTACGGAATTTTTATTATCATTCCTTTCTGGATCACTCAGGTCTGGAAGTCTTGGAAATCCCTGCGGGGCCCTACCAAGGACTCAGGGAGGCTGCTCTGCTCCCTCCTCGGTGAGTGATCTGCCCGCCAGGCAGCGGCAGCCAAGGCGCGTCTGGACGGCCGCCCCCTGGACTCCAGGCCTGGCCGTCTCCTCTCCAGCTTGCACCTCCTCTTCCTTTCACTGGAAGAACGAACACATTTAAAGCTGAGAGGCATGAAATCGTTCTATAAAATGCCTGTCTGATGGACAAAAGCTTCCCAATTCCTTCGGAGAGTGGGCATGCCACGGAGCAGAGCTCTCCCAGGGCTCCTCCAAGTGAAACACGCGGGAGGGAGGCCTTGAAGCCAAGAGGCGGGCACAATGGGCGGGCCCTGGTCGTAAAAGCAGGCGCCTGCATCCTCTCCTCCAACCTCTTCCTGGAAACTGTCCTTTTCTCCCGCTCCCCAGGGCTGTTTACTCTGGTTCACCTCCCGACTGGGTGGCTCACCTCCACACAGCCAACACAGAGGCTGCGTGCGACCTGTGACCGTGACTGCCTCCCAGACATCCCGGCTGTGAAATAAATCCTGAGCAGGCGAGGCCAGCTCTGTAGTTTGGAGGCTTCTGTGAGTGTTAAGGGGGCTTGACAGTAGCTCGTAAGGCCTTGGGATAGGGTCACCAGAGAAAACATGGGATGCTCAAATATTTTATTTATACTAAAAAGTATTTGTTGTTTATCTGAAATTGAAATTTAACTGGGCATCCTGCATTTTTATTTGCTAAATATCATGACCACCCCCCCCCCACCTTGGGAGCCTGTTTCTGAGTCAATTTTTCACTTCCTGGTGGGACAGGCCCAGGCCCTGGCCCTTCATTCATTTCCACCTGAGACTGCCTGGGAATCTGTTGACCTATCAGCAGGGGACAGGAACCAGACTGGACCCAGAAATCTCAGCCAGAAATGTAACAGTGAGATTTCTGGGTCCAGTCTGGCTCCAAGGGAACAGTCATGGTGGAGCTGAGTTTGCTCTCTTAACCACCTGCTGTCCTGCTAGACATAGAAAGATCTGCAAGGAGACTCAGGCAAGGCAAGGGGAAAACATGAGAGAAAGGAGTCAAGCCATAAGTGAACTTAGCAACAAAATGCTTGGCAGGAAGTCCTATTTACTCGAGAGAAACCACATGCATAGTTCGCTCTGAGCTTTTTTTGTAATTAACAGGGAGGAGGAAATCAACACTATTTTAAGATTCCCAATATCTATAAGTTATAAAGTTCAAGTATCAGGGGAGAAGGGCAACCATCTGTGGAATTAAGATAAAAGGAAATTGTCTCTACTTGGTCTTTGAAGAGCCACGTATCCAAGGCCTCACAGCTGCTCAGCCAGAACTTGAACTACATGGTTCCAGAACCCACATTTTCAGACACAGCCCCACTCTGCCTCTGGATTTGGACCCAGAGTTCCTCATAAATATTTGTTGAATGGATAAGTGATTGACCAGTGAAATCAAAACAGTAGCGCAGGAGTGTCTGGAGCAATGGGAGGGCAGATTGATGTTGCGATGTTCATTCTTATGTAAGAGTTGTTTATATGAAGTGTTCATGCCTCAGAGACTGCCTGTATCAATACTAACCTTAGCACAGTCCCAAACACCAAAGCAAACAAACTTCTAAATGTATTCATCCAGAGAAGCAGCGCTAATGGCTTCTTCGGCAGAACCTAAGAATTTGCTTAGAATCAACCTGATAGGAATGGAATTTCACTCCCAAGAGTTTCACAAAGATTCAGTCATATTCTCTCTCTGTTTCTCTGTCTTCCCCTTCCTCCCCCACAAGACTTTTAGATGGAAACAAGGCTTGAAATCAGATATGGGGCTGCTCTGATAGATACAGAGAGGAAATTTTAAGTTGAAAACTGCTTATAAAAGTCTTACAGCAACTGGAAAAAAAAATGGAAACTTTAACAGCTAAATCCCAGTTCAGCTTACACTTCATGAAATAAAAAATCCTTCAAACATGATAACCATTCAAAGAGGCCCCTTACTCAGCATAGTTGAGCCAAACCAAATCCATGGCCTGTGCGAAGGCAGCAGATGGCCTCAAATCCATAAAAATCCCCAAAGCTCCATAATCAGTCTTATATTTTCACCAAACAGTGTCTAAAGTCTGGATCGCACCTCTTAAACTGAATGCCTGAAACTAACACATCTTGAGCATCCCCTGCAGTCTGGTACCATTTCTGGTTCTTTCACACAAATTCCCTCCTTTGGGACCAACAACAACCCTGGGATTTAGGTTGGGCAGATATATTTATCCCTGTTTTGCAGTGAAGGGCACAGGCTTAGAGAGAGAAAGACACTTACAAGAGGTTGTACAGTGAGTAGGGACCCTCTTGAGAACTGCGAGGAACCCACCCTTTAAACCAAGGCCTTCTGCTCTCTTGCACTTTGCTCTCTTTGACCTCTAACGTCCACTGAAGACACGAACCCCTCCCCACCGGAAGTTTGGAGAGCCAGGAAGGAAAAAGGCTGCCAGGTGCTAGCTGAGCCCAGCTCCACATCTTCCAAGAAACCTGATTTTCCTGCTGGTGAGGACAAGGAAAGGTAAGAGCTTCAGGCCCAGCTTTTGCAATCTGCTGTGTGGAGCACCACCAGAGCACTCTCTGCTGAGGCTTCCCAGGTCCTGGGTTTTGGGTTTTCCCTCCCTCTGCTGTCATGGCTGAGCTCCCCTTTACTGCAGTGATGCCTTGGGAGACCCGGCCCCATCCTGCAGAGGCTTCTGAACAGAAGCCCACTCGTGCTCCAGTAAGCTCTGCCTCTCACTGACTGTGTGCTGCAGAAGCTCTCATGGGGTTACTGTGAAGGTTGAAAAGGGTGAAAACGTAGAGATAGCACCCAGCAATTTTCCCAGCGTGCTCGTTTTAGTGATCCATAAGCTTATGTTCCTTTATTGAGTCATTCATCCACTTACTCGGCAATTTTTATCGAGCACCTACTATATGCTGAGCACTGTTCTCAGAACTGGGGGTGCAGCAGTGGACAAAAAAACTGTGCCCCTCAGGAGCTTACATCCTACGGTAGAAGCAGATAAAAACAGAACAGATAAAATAAATAATTGTGGTGTGTAATCAATATAATGAAAAACTGGGTGATGTGATAGAGAATAGTTGATGCAGGGAAGGCCTCTTGAAAGAGGTTAGATATAAGCTGAATTCTGGAGGATGAGAGGAGCTGGCTGAGGTGTGAGCCTGGATGACAGCTTGCCAGGCATAAAAACCTCAGCACTGGGACTGGGGTGGGAGGGACCTTAGACTTTCCCAGAGATGTTGAAAGATCTGTGGGACTGGAGTGCAGGAAGTGAGGACGAGGAGCTCAGGGGCTAGGGTTGCAGACAAAAGCCAAAGCCAGATCTCACGACCCTTCGAGGCCACGGTAAGGCGGTTCAGCGGCCTGAAGGAAGGCAGGGAGCCCACCTTGCAGATGCACCTGGGAAGAGCAGACCGGCGGGGGGCATCGAGTATGTGGGGTGTGGGTGCACACAGGTGTGCGTGTGAGCGAAACGCCTGAAAATACACCCTCACAATACAAAAATCAACAACTACCAGAAGTGCAGGGAGAAATGGATAAACCAACAGTTGGAGGTGGAGATTTTAACACATCCCACTCAGAAACTGAAAGAACAGATAAAAATCATAAAATCCACAGAGATAAAGAAGATCTGAAAATACAGTAAATAAATATATGACATAAACATTCTTTTTTTTTTTAAAATATGTGTTGTGAGTACACAAGGAACATTTACACAACTATCCATGCACTTAGTCAATAAAGAAGCTTCAATAAACCAAAAGGATCAGCAGCATTCACCCTATGTTCTCTAACATATGAAAGTAAAGTAGAAATAAATAGCAGAAAGATTTCAGCTTTCAAACACTGATACGTATGAAACTAAATGGCATCACTTGGGTTGAAAATTAATTCATAGGAGAAATAGCAAAATAATTAGAACTAAATGACAATGAAAACACTGTGGAACTTAAAAGGTAAGTATATGGTTTAACATACATTTATCAGTCCACAAAGAATAAATGCTGGAGGGGGTGTGGAGAAAAGGGAACCCTCCTACACTGTTAATGGGAATGTAGTTTGGTTCTGCCACTATGGAAAGCAGTATGGAGAGTCCTTAAAAAAACTAAAAATAGAGTTATATAACCCAGCAATCCTACTCCTGGGCATGTATCTAGAGAAAACTCCAATTGGGAAAGATACATGCACCCCAATGTTCATAACAGCACTATTTACAATAGTTAAGACATGGAAGCAACCTAAGAGTCCATTGACAGATGACTAGATAAAGAGATGTGATATATATGTACAATGGAATACTACTCAGCCATAAAAAAGAATGAAATAATGCCATTTGCAGCAACATAGGTGGAACTAGAGATTATCATACTAAGTGAAGTAAGTCAGACAGAGAAAGAAAAATACCATATGATATCACTTACATGTAAAGTCTTTTAAAAAAATGATACAAATGAACTTATTTATAAAACAGAAACAGACTCACAGACATAGAAAACAAATTTATGGTTACCATAGAAGAAAGCAGAGAAAAGGGATTAATTTGGGGATTTATACCCTAAAATGGAATTTTAGGATTATCAGATACTAACCACTGTATATAAAATAGATAAACAACACAGTTGTACTATATAGTTCAGGGAACTATATTCAACATCTTGTAATAACCTATAATGAAAAAGAATATATATGTATAACTGAATCACTATGCTATACACCAGAAACTAAAACAACATTGTAAATCAACTATACTGCAATTTAAAAATTAAATAAAATACATTTATCAGGATGCAAGGGAGATGGGAAAAAAAGTAAATTAAGCCTTCAACTCTAAAAATTAGGAAAGAAGCAACAGAGCAAGCATCAAAGAAATAAGATAATTGGAATCATAAAAACCAGAGCAAAAATCAATAAAATAGAGTGACAACTACAACAGCAAAAAACGTGTTCTTTCAAAAGGCTAATAAGACAGGTCTTTGTCAAGACAGACCACGGGGGGAAAGACAAATATGAATAAACAACACACAGAGAAATAAACGTAGACATAACAGAAATTTTAAAGCACAGTTATGGACTGAATGTCGAAGCCCTAATTCTGAACATGATGGAATTTGGAAGCAGGGTCTTTGAGAGGTAATTAGGTTTAGGTGCGACCATGAGGATGGATCCCATGATGGGATTAGGGCCCTTGTGAGAAGAGTTAAAAGACACCAGAGCTCGCTTTCCACCCCCCACCCCCAGCGCACACACTGAGGAAATGCCACGTGAGCGCACAGCGAGAAGGTGGCTGTCTACAAGCCAGGAAGAGAGCCCTCAGCAGGAACCAAATCTGCTGCCCCTTGATCTTGGACTTCCCAGCTTCCAGAGCTGTGAGAAGACGTCTGTGGTTTAAGCCTCCCAGTCTACAGCATTTTTCTAGAGCAGCCCAAGCAAACTAAAACAAGCACATTATGAAAACTCTACACGAATAAACTTTTAAATCTATCTGAAAATATTTCTGGAAAAATATAAAACAAAAATTGATAAAGAGAGAAACTGAAATTTGAATTGACGGATAAGCACTAAATGAAATGAAATGGTAATCAAAGGGCTCTCCTAAAAATCCCCAGGGCTGAGTGATTTTTCATATGAATTTTACCAAATTCCCAAGAAGAGATAATTCCTATCTTAGACAAGTTCTAGGCAATAGAAAAAGAATGAAAACATTTTTCCCATGAGGCTTGTGTAATCTTGTTTCCAAAACTGGATAAGAATAGTTCAAGAAAATAAAAATATGGGCCTATTTCACCTTGAATATAGATGTGTAAATCCTAAACAAAATATTAGTTGAACAAATCCAGCAGTGTATTGGAAAAAAAAGAACATCAAAATCATAATAATCATCAAATATCTTGCATTTTATAATACAAGAATGGTTCAATGCTAGGAAACTCTATCAGTGTAATTTTCCATATTATGAAAGGAGAAAGTAATTTGATTAACTCAGTGATACAGGAAAAAAATATTTGGTAAAACTCATCACTTGTTTATGTTAAAACTCTTAGAGAGTAGAAAGAGAAAAGAATTTCCTTAACTTGATGACGTTTATGTACCCAAACCTTAATATTAATCATACCAAATATATACTATAGAGTATTTAATACAAAATGTTAATGCTACACCTGATTGAGTAACTTCAAGTATATTTCCTTTAAGATCAGGAATAAGACAAGATGCCCACTATCATCATTATTTAACATAGAACTGGAGGCTCTCACCACACATTAAGAAAAAGAAGTAACAGGAAAAGAAATGAAACTGTTGCTCTTGGTAGGTAACTTGATCTCCTACACAAAAAAAGCAACAGAATCAATAAGCATTAAAACTGATGAGAGAATTCAGCAAGGCTGTCAGAAAAAAAGATCACCTTATAAAAGTCAGTAGCACTTTTGGCTGTCATCACAATATATTAAAACTATAGCAAGGTAAACATATGGTCTAGGAGCAGGGAAGTGCCTTGCTCAGACCCATGATTATAGGGTGACCTGAAATGAAGATATGATGAACCCCATCCTCTGATCCTGGGGTCAAACCAACCAACAGGCAAAGAAGTATGGTTATCAAAGGGGCAGAGATGGAGCAGCAGCTGGAGAAACTGTGGGACTAAGAGAGAACTTCAAGGTGGGAGAGATACAAGGGCATGTTAGTCTAACAGGAATGATTCAGTAGAGAGACATTAATGATGGCGAAGAAAGAGGAGAGTGTAACAAATACTCTCCAAGATGAGAGGGGATGGGATCTGCAGCCCAGGTGGTGAGACTGGTCTCATATGCAGAAGAGACACATCTCAGGTCTAACGCGAAGAGGAGGGAGAATGTGCTGACCTGAGAATATGGAAAACTTGGTGGTGGAGAGAGGACAGAGACTTCCATTTGCTCCATAAAACATGAAGCGAGGTCGGCAGCTGAGAATGGGATGAGGAAGAGCTGGGGAGAAGATGTGCGAGTCTTCAGGGCAGAAAATAAGGCACAAAATAGTCCTAAGTGGTATGATACAAGCCTCAGACTGGCTTTGTAACCCCAGAGCCCACAGCTGGCAGGTGCTCAGTAAGGGTGTGTTGAATGACTAAGTTGGGGAAGGGACAAACAGTGGGGACCCAGAGGGCTCGGGTGGAGACCTGGGCTGGGTGGACTGCTGGGGTAGGGAGCTTGGGCCTGGATGACGGAAAATCCCAGATCACTAGATTTGGGAGTCAGAGACCGGGGATACAGATCTGATGCCCCCGCCATGGGTTCTGTAAACTCCTGTCTCAGCTTTAGTTTTTCTCATCCGGAAAATGGGGATACTGCCTGCTGCCTTCACCTCACAGAGTTGATGTGAAGATTGTGTGGCTTCCTTGCCACTCCCTTTCAGACCCCTTCTCACCCTTTCCTGCCCTGCTCGGTGCCCTGGGATGCTCATCTCAATGGACTGCAATTCCTGGTTCCTTTGTGCTCTGGCTTTGCTTGGGGCTCAGCCAGTGGGAGGCACCAACAGTGGTGGGAACAGAAGGGGAGGACAGAGCATCTAAGGACCACCCCCACCCCCACCGCCCACAAGCCCCAGCTCTGCTGCGATCCAGGCGATGCCCCGACAGTCACAGCTCCCATTAGGCAGCCCCATATCCCTGGCTCCAGCTCTCATGGGCTCAGATAACACCCTTCCCTCTTCTCGCCCCCCCCCCCCCAGCATTAGGGTGGTAAGAGCCCCTCCTGCTTCTGGTCCTGGGGTATTTCCTGTGGCCTGCCCAGACCTCTGTAAATAATCCGTTCATTAAGTTCTTATCAGTCTCTTTTGAGGGCGCCATTCATTCCTGCCAGGCCTTGAACACAAAGGCCAAGGACAGAAAGGTCATCCAGGTGCTGAACAAAGATGAGATAGATGGAGGCAGGCACAAGAGGTGACACGCGTACACAGAAGGGCCATTGGTAAAACCTGCCGTGGGCTGACCACGCGGAGAAGGACGATTCTGCTGCTTCCCTGTGGCCTGGGTGCCTCCTCCCCCTGAAATGGGGAGAATGTTCTGTTCTCCAGGGACAGAAAGAGCTCAGATGAATGCTGAAGTGTAAGGGGGTTGCAGAAACCAAACCTCTATGGTCCCACCCAACAGAAGGCCCAAGGGACAGGTAAAAGCAGGCCCTGCCCTGGGGCTCAAAGTGTTCCTGGAAGCCACTGACCTGTGACAAAGGTGCTCAAGTTTCCCACAAGAAAAAATGGGCTTGCCAAGGATAGGGCAACAAACAAATCATTGATAAGGGAAAGAAAAAAATCATGGCTGAGACTAGCCGCTCCTTACATAAGTAGGTCTGCAGTGATGAGTTTCTCTCTCCTGTCTACTCAGTGTGCCCTCTTAGGTTGTGTGTTCCAGGCCAGGGAGAGGAGGCCGGGTCCAGGATCCCAGCTCTGTTACGCAATGGACAAATCCTGTTCATCGCTGCTCGGCCTGGTTCTTTTTCCAGCTTCCCCAAAATAAACCCACTGGGCCAGGCCTGACAGCACCTGGGCTTAAGGTCATGAACTCTGTTCACTATTATGTCTCCTACCCCTACATCCAGTGGGGCCAGCTCTGTCATGAGCACAGGACCCCTTTATCTCTCTGCCTCTCACCCTTTGCAGCCAGCCAGACCCCGACTGGCACCTCTGGAGCAAGGCTTGTGTGCTGGAATCTGTGGACCTGAGTTGTTCAAATTTAACTCTTTGCCTTGGAGCCTCGTGTCCTCATGAATAAAAGCATGAATAACGGCCGCCCCAGGCTTCCCCTAAAGTCCCTAGCAAGACATCTAGCACACAGAAATCAATCAAGGAAGGAGGTCACCTCCTTTCGTTCACCTTGGGGTTCTACTGCTGCCAGATGCCTGAACCTCTGGCTTGTCCCCCTGAATGAACCACTGCCACAGCGAGCACAGGGCGCATTTTCTGGATTTTCCTATTTCCTTCTTAGAGGACGACCCCGTTCCAAGTTTAGGCTCCAACCTCACACTGGCTCAAGCTTCCTTCTTCCTTTTCCCATCCTGCTTTCAGCCTAAACCTGTCTGGGTAATGTAACATCTTTGAGTTCCAAAGATAATGAAACTCTGCTTTGAGATCTATAACATGGGTGGAAATATTCTGTCTTTGCCAAGGGTGGAGCATAGAATGCTGGACATCCTATAAAATTATTTAGCTATGACATTGAAAGACAGAGTATAATTCTGTATACATTTGACTTAAAATGAATATGTAAACTATAATCATCTTTACTTTGATCATTTTTATTGGGCCATTTAGAATATTTGTGTTTGGACAAGATTTGTATAGCTCAGTTCTCTTGAAAAAGCTACCCAAGGATGTTTGGCATGTTTTTGTTTGATAAAATTTCCCAGCAGTAAATGGAGGCATTAAAAATCATACCATAGTGAGACGGGAAGGAAGGAGGCAGGACACAGCCATTAAAGGAATGACACAGCAGTTAGCACCAAGACGGCGGAAAAGTCAACTCTCAATAGACCTGGAGGTCCAAGACGGCGGGAGATTCGATTATTATACATATAATTCGAGATTATACACGTTGCAATGTACTAGCATGGTGAATGACACACCCACGGGCCCCATGACAGTTCTGAAGCTGACCATGGAAGTTCGAAGAGAGGGTGGTGGCCCAGGTCCTGGGAATCCCCACTTCTTCCCCAAAGTAGTTGGAATAATCCTCTCACTTGTTAGCGTATAAAAATTAGCAGCACCTCGCCTCATGGTCTCTCTCTTGTCTTCCAAGAAGGCCTGCAATCTGTCTATGGAGTATGTATCTACCTTTACTTTAACCACTTCCCCCAACTCCACCCCCCCACCCCAGCATACATCTCTCTAAATAAATCTACTTTTACTCAACTATGGCTCGCTCTTGAATTCTTTCCTGCACAAAGCCAAGGACCCTCACCTGGTGGCACACATCCCAGGGACTCAGCCAAGACCTGGGACACAACCATCCTCTCATGCCCCCTACTCTTTCTTGTATCAGTAGCCCAACACGAGTGTTCATAGTGCGGGCATTTGGGGAAGAGACTGCAAGAGGGAGAAGGGACAGTGTACGGAGCAGCGCTCTACTCTCACCTTTCAATCTGTGCTGTTCCCAATTTGTATTACTCGTCTCTATAAACGTCTGTGTCAGCAGAGGCTGGGAGTTTGTCGGTGATATTTTGGTTCTCTTCTTTGTTTCCTATATTTAAAAAGATTCTAAATCTATATAGTTTATATATTATATTATTTGAATTATAGACTATGAAATTATACATATAGCATATATTTTATATATACCATTTGAATAGCTTGTTAAGGCATAATAAACAAGAAGGTGCATATATTTGATGAGTTCTAACATATCTATGTGCCCATTAAACTATCACCACAATCAAGATGATGAACATGTCTGTCTCCCCAACAAATGTCCTTGTGATCCTTTGTGATCCCTCCCTCTTTACCCTACCCCACCCATGCCCCCAAAACACTGATCTGCTTTCTGTCACTAGTGATTATTTTGCATTTCTAGAATTTTCTATGAATGTAATCACACATTATGTACTCTTTTCTGTCTGGTTTCTTTCACTCAGCATAATTATTTAAAGATTTATCCACATTGAATGTGTCAATAATCCATTCCTTTGTGTTGCTGAAGAGTATTCCATTTTAGGAATATACCAAATTTGTTTACAGTTTGGGGTTATTACAGTTTATTACAAATAAAGCTGCTATGAACATTCACGTACAAACCTTTGTATGGACTTTCTTTAGGGCAAATACCTGGGAGTGGAATGGTGGAATGAGAAGATAGGTGTATATCTAGTTCTTTAATAAACTACCAAATTGTTTTCCAAAGTGGTATCTCACTGTGGTTTTAATTTACTTTTTCCTCATGACTAGTGTTGCTGAGTATCTTTTACTGTGCTTATTTGCCATCCATCTATCTTTATTTGATAAAGTGTCTGTTCAGATCCTTGTCTTATTTTTTTAAAATTTGGTTGTTTGCTCTCTGATATTGAGTTTTAGAGTTCTTTATATATCTCAATACAAGTCCTTTGTCATCTATGTGATTTCCAAACATTTTCTCCAAGTCTGTGGCTTATATTTTTATTCTTTTAGTAGTGTCTTTTGAAGAGTAGAAGTTCTTCATTTTGATGAAGTCAGTTAACCACTTGGACTTGCTTCGGCGTTGTATCTGAGAAATCCAATGTCAACTTTTCTTCTGTATTTTCTTTTGTAAGTTTCATAGTTTTAGGTTTAGATTTAGATATTTAAGATTTAGATCATCTAGATCTTTTAGATCTCTTAGATTTAGATAATTTAAGTCTTCAGTTAATTTTTTAGATTTAAATCCTCATTTAGGAAAGCAGAACATCAATGGATTCCATTCTGAACTTATAAATTAAGAAACAGTGGTAGAAGCAATAACAGCCAAGACATAGAAACAACCTGAATGTACATCAACAGATGACTGGATAAAGAACTTGTGGTATATTTATACAACGGAATACTACTCAGCCATAAAAAAGAATAAATAATGCCATTTGCAGCAACATGGATGGACCTGGAGATTATCATTCTAAATGAAGTAAGCCAGAAAGAGAAAGAAAAGTATAATATAATATCATTTATTTGTGGAATACAAAAAAAGGACACAAAAGAAATAGTGGTAGAAGCAGATTCTATAGCCAGAATAAAGAGCTACAAGAGTTAAAGTAGTTATTCCTAGGAAGTGTCAATAGAGGTGGGAAGCACATTGCTTTTCACATCATTATGAACCTCACCTTGCTATTTTAGCCACATCCATGTATTTGATAAAAATTTAGCAATACCAACAACAATAACAACAAGAAAAATAAAACAAATCTGTGGTCCCTCCGTCTGTTCTGGTTTTTTCCCTTCCAGTTAGGCCCTTCTTCAATATTTCCAAAGATAGTATGGGGCCATTTTGGAAACCCAGGCCTGGGAGTTACAGGCTCTGCTCTCAGTCAGCATTGCTAACTTCCTCTTCTATCCCTTTCTGGTTTTATTTTTGTGCATATTTATTTCTACAATCAGAATGTAGGCTGCTTTGAAGACTTATCTATGGCTCACCTCCAGTGTGCTGGACAATAACCTGGCACATGTGGATGTTTAAGGATTATTTGATTTATAAACACAGGTCTTGTTATCCCTTTGGAGAGCAATTCTGCTCAGCATCTCATCATCAATTGTCTCCCAGCCCTTGGAACCAGTGCAGAGAGTCTCATCAGGATCCTTCTAAGGCAAAACACTCATTATAAATTTAGATTTCCATTATGTTTAAGAAAGTGATACCAGAAAATGCCACTGGAAATGCCTGGGAGAATAACCCTCTCCCCACTTACTTAAACATTAGGTTTTTAACCTTATATGTGTCTTCTGCTTCACTCATTCATCCATAAACTGGTTCTTAGTGAGTTCTATTATGTGTCAAGCTCTGTATAAATGCATAATTTTTCAAATAATGTCCCTGTCCTCAAGGAAATTACAAACTGCCCTCCAATGTGGAAGTCTGGGTTGTTATGTAAATACAGAATTTATGCTACAAAAACTCTACAGAGCTGAGTAATATTCCATTGTGTGTGTGTATGTGTGTGAATATATATATACACACACATACATATACCATGTTATGAAATAAATGAGTCATGGGTAGGAAACATACATTGTGGGGAATACAGCCAGGAATGATGTAATCTTTTTGTATGGTGACATAACATAGCTAGACTTTTCATGGCGATCATTTTGAAATGTATAGAAACATCAAATCACTATGTCATGTACCAGGAACTAACAGAGTGTTGCAGGTCAATTATAGTTCAAATGCAAAGAAATAAAAAAACCCAACAAACTCATAGAAAAAGAGACCAGATTTGTGGTTACCAAAGTGGGGGTGGGGGAGGAGGAATTGGATAAAGGTAGTAAAAGTGTACAAACTTCCAGTTATAAGATAAATGAGTACTAGGGATGTAATGTACAACATGATACATACAGTTAACGCTGCTTTATGTTATATATAAAAGTTGTTAAGAGAGTCAGTCCTAAGAGTTCTCATCACAAGGAAAACATATTTTTTTATTTTTTTAATTTCATATCTATAGGAGATGATAGATGTTTGGTAAACTTATTGTGGTAATCATGTTTGTAAGTCAAATAATTATACTGTACACCTCAAATATAGATGGTGCTGTATGTAAATTGCATCTCAATAAAACTGGAGGAAGAAAAAACTCTAGAGGGAATACATATGCCTCTGCCTTGATAAAGTTCATGGGTTTGCTAAAAACTAAGCCAGAAATTAAATTTGTTGTCAGATAAGTCATAATCCCTCATTGCTTAAGGCTGCTAGCTCAGAGATTGTTTTCCTGCATTCCTGATTTATGCTAACTTGACAGCAATTCCTGGGCCTCTAGTTCTAAGTTCTCTTCCAGACTCAAACTCCTGTACATAGTTAACAATCTGAGAAATATGTTCTAGTCACTCCTTTCAGAATGGAATCCTCTGTGAAGGCCAGGGGACTTTGGGAAGAAGATGATCATTCTCTGCACAGTCTGGTAAAAAAGAAGCATTGAAGCACCTGGTTTTGGAACAGGAGATCCTGTGTCTTCTACCCTGGGAGTGCTCCTATGCCAGGGTGCCCAGCATTCAGACCCTCAGATCCTCAGTCTATTTCCGGAGTCTCCCAGGGGCCACATCGGGATAGTAGGGGAAGAACAGCCAGAGAGTAAATGATCTGCTTGGGCTCCTGCCCAGGGGCTCAGGTGAACTTGGAGAACTTGGAGTGTTCAAAAGATATATAAACACATAATCAGAATGCATTGTGTCCCAAGAAATAATTGAAGTAAGCACAAAGTTCAGAAGCAGTTCATAAGAGAGAATGAACAATTCTGTTTTTGAAGGCTAGGAAAAGTGAGGGTGGTCAGGACGGCCCAGGGTTTTGAAAGAAGTTTGTCAAATATATAAAGTGGAAGAAGATTCTAAACAGCAAGAACAGACTGTAAAAATGAAGCTGGTTGTACTCACAAGGAGTTTTAAGGAATATATTTTGTGTATCACCAGATCTACATGTATACCTGCAACTCCGTCCATTTTATTTTATTTTTTATTCTCTAGGTGGAGTAAGTTATCCCTTAGGGAAACTGACATCTCTCTGATACTGATGTTTTGTTATTAACATAACATATATTAACATATATCTACCCACTCATTTGAATCTTCTTTATTGTCTTTTAGTAAAACTTAATACCATCTGGATACCATCTGCTTGGGGCTGTTGTTATTGCTATGACAGATATTAACTCAAAAATTATTATTCCCTATTTGGGCTGGGTAGAAAAATGTGATAGACTCTTGTATATTGATCTTATATCCAGCTACCTTGCTAATTTTTCTTCATTCCCATAATAAGTAAGTTACTTTCAATTTTCTATGTAGACAATCGTGTCGTCTGCAAATAATGACCAGTGTGTTTTTTCCCTTTAAAAGTCTTATACTTTCTATTTATTTTTTGTATTGTTTCACTGGCTATGATCGCTGATATAATAGTAAACTGATACAGTGTGGACAGGTATATTTGTCCTATTCCTGCTTTTAAAGGGTCCTATTCATTCTCTCCTACCTCCACACCTCATTCCACTGAAACTGATCTTGCTAAGGCCACCAATGGCCTCTATATGGCTAAATTCAAAAGACATTTTTAAATGATAGTTTGTTTAACCTCAGCTGCACTGGCATCATTGATCATGCCTGTTCTTGGAACATTCTCTTCTTTTGGCTCTCCAGGACCACCCTCTCCTTCTGTATCTCTGACTGCTTCTTCTCAGGTATTCCTTTCTTAACATCTACCTGTCCTCTAAATGCTGAAGCTCTCCTGGGCTCCATCCTGTGTCTTTCCTTTCATTCTACACTCTTCTTCATTAATGTCATCCATTTCATGTCTCTAAATGCCATCTGTTTGATACACACATACACACACACCTGCCAACTTGACAGTACACTTAGATGTCACATAGGCATCTCAAATGCAACATGTTCAAGACCAAACTCTACCTTCCCTGCTCTAATGTAATCCTCTTGTAGTCTCCCCATCTCAGTAAGGGCACCTCAACCACTCAGTTGCTCAAAACAGACATCTGGGTGTCATCTTATGTCCTCCCTCTCTTTCATCTCCCAAATCCAGTCTCTTACCAGCTATGACTTATTCTCCCTTCTAGACGTATCTCATAATCCCTTCCCTCTTCATGTCCTTTCAGTCTAACCTATCATATTTTCCTGTCTGCCCTACAGCAATAGTCTTCTGACGGGTGTCCTTAAACTTTCATTCCTCTACAATCCCTTTGACAAAGCAGTTAAAGTGATATTTATAAATATAAACCGGATCGTGTTATTGCTTGGTGTCCCTTCGGTGACCTCTCATTGCACTATGAAAAAATCCAAGACCTCAGGAAGGCCTTGAAGGATCTGCACACCATGACGTCTTCTTTCCTCTCTCTCTTTTATCTTGTGCTGCTCATCTCTCACTCACTGTCCTCTCGCCACTGGGACCTTCTGGTAGTCCTCCCAGAGGCCCAGTTTTTCCTGCCTAACATCTTTGTAAGCTCCAAGAGGGCAGGGACTCTGCCTTTCTTGTTCTCAGTTATAGACCCAAGAGTTAATGGTCAATACATATTTGCTACTTAAATGAACAACTGAGTTCTGCTTCCTTTATTTAGAATGTTCTTGTCATATATTACATGGCTATATCTTATTTATCTTCTAGGTCTCATACCATTTTCAATAGCACTTCCTCAAAGGCGTCTTCTGATCTACCCTGATGTCTTCTCAATCAATTTCTCCTTTTTGCTTAAACTACTTTAAATTGGGTTTCTTTTATTCATAACTGAAAGATTCCCAACTACTACACATTCCTTGACCTTCCAATCTAAATTCAGTCCTCGTATGTTAGATTGCTTAAAACACTCTATGCTTTTCTTTCATAACACTTACCAGAATTTATCAGTATGTATTCATCTGTATGTTTGTTTAATGTCTGTCTCCCCATAGATGATAGAAAACACATTTATTTTGTGCACTACTTTGCATCCGGCATGCAGAGTAGTGCTTTAGCCAGGGCAAGCACTCAATAAATGTGTTGAATTAATGACTCTGTGATTGACTAGATATGGAGGGGGACCAGAAAGGGAGGAGGCTTAGGGCAACTCCACAAGAGGGTGAAGGATGAGCTCATTGATTCATCCTGGGACCATATGAGGAAGAATCACCTTAGGGGAAGAAGAACATGCATGAAGTTTTGGACGTGAGTTTGGAGTGCCCCAGTACCCATGGTACAGTGAAGCTTTCCAGCAATAGGGGGTTTATCTGGCTCCAGCTTAGAAGAGAGGACAGATTGGAGATCTGATTTGGGAGGACTAGATAATAGGGAGCATTGGAGATCTAGGGGGCAGATGAGATCTTCCCAGGAGCATGAAATGTAGGCGAGATCTGATGACTGAGGAGAGAGCCCTGAGGAGCAAGCCTTCAGGCTGGACTAAATCCAGAGCTGTCCAGTGGTCCTCAGGGTCTGGTTAATTCCTGGCTTCTAGCTGGGCCACAAGAGCTTCTGGATAAAAAGTTTAGTCCTAGGTTTTGGGGGAGTCTCTGGGAAGAAGGGGGTCTGAGGCTGAGTCCATCATCCTTGACCTCTTTGGCAGATTAGTGCTTTCTAGTGAGAGGCAGAACTTCCCAACTATATACAGCCTCTGCCTATCTGCTCAGACCCCTGCATCCCTCACCCAGGACTGTCTTAAAGAATCTGGTATGTGCCAGGAACTTTGAAAAGTTTTCCATATATGATCTCATTTAACCTTTGGCCTCCTGAGGTCTAAACTATTACACCTATTTTACAGAAGAAGGATCAACGGTTGAGAAGGTAGAAGACTTGCCCTGGATCCGACATGTGGAACATGGCTCAGGCCAGAACTCCAACACCATGATCTTCCCATATTCCAGGCTTCCTCGTCATCACAGCTTTGTGCCACACAGAGAAGGAGAGCAGATCTGTCCACAGGAGATGTGGGAACAAAAGATCCAGAGGGCAAAGCCTGAACATTAACCGACAGACAACTCCTACCAAGCCCATTTCTCAGAGGAGAATGAGGGCAAGGTCTACGAACCCATCTCATGCAGGAACTCCCTCCCTTCGGTGCTACCAGTCAGACGGTGGGATGACACCCAGCAGCCCTTGCTTCGGGGCTGCTCCCCAGGCCAGGCTTGCCTTCTGGAAGCCTCCCAGGTGTCTCTCTGGCCACTGGCAGAGAAGCACTTCAAGAAGTCTCCTTCGTTTCCCCTGGAAGGTCCTGGCAAACAGAGACCCAGCACTCTGAACTGAGCTGCGGTTGGGATCCTTTCCCTAATTCTGGAAGTAGAATTATTTATCTGGAGAAGTAACGTTTCTGGAAATATAAACGCTACAGACCACCCCCCTCCCCCCCAAAAACCCCTCTCAAAATAAAAAACAAATTTTTGGAAAAATAACCGTGCCTTCAAGTACTTTTTGGATGTCATTGTTGATCTAAAGCCATTTTATTAATTTAGGGGCCATAAAACATAACTCAGTTTGCTTCAAAAATTATCACATCTGGTATATTTGGAGACAAGAAAGCCCGGGGAAAAATGGAAAAATACAGGAGAGAAAAGGGGGTTCCCATATTTCTCCTTGAGTTTTCCAAGAAAACAAAAGTTATTCTCAGAAAAAAAATTTTTCCCTCGGATTTTATTGTGACCCAACTCTTATTGTGACCCAGAAAAATATACTCACAAAATCCATCTCTTCTGGTCAATACCTACCATATATTTCCACCCTGGAGGGAGTATCATTTATCCACATACCTTTTTCCATCTCTAAAGGGTCCATCAGGCCAAGGGGGAAGGCTCACCGTTTGTCTAATACAACCATACTCAAACCAGTGCATCTTACAGAAATGAAGAAAGAAAGTTGAATCCTGAACAGAAGCCACAATCTAAGTTTCTAGCTAAGACACACATACAGATAAATTTCCCAGTCAATTCTTATGCCTCTTTTATAGATTCATAATTCAACAATCATTTACTAGATTTCTTCCACGCCAGCAGTCAAATGAATGGATGGAGGTAAAAAGGTGAATGAGCCACAGTGTCCTCCCTGAAGATTCTCACAGACCGTTGGGAGAACCCAACAAGAAAATCAGCAATGCTTGAGGAGGCTCCACCTGCACTGAACCTATGGGAGTTGTTGGGGGATGAGGAGGGGCACGGGGCAAGAGTCAGGAAAGACTCCATGGAGAAGGGTCTGCCTAAGCTGTGTCCTGTTGGACTGAATGAATTAGCCAAGCAGAATGAGAGAAGGGCATTCAAGCTAGAGGGAGCAGCATGTGAAAAAAAGAAATAAATAAAACGAAAAGGGGGAGCATTTGGGACTTTTCTGGAGCTATGAAGAAATAGTATGTCTTGGGAGATGAGAGAAAGGAAAGGAAGAGTCAAGATGAGGCTGGACAGGAAGGTAGTTGGCTCATGATAAGGCAATTGAGGTGCTGGGTTTTATCCTATAGATCAGGAGTCAGCAAATACTTTCTGTAAAGGGACAAATAATACATATTTTGTGGGTCATACTGTCTTTGTCATGACCACTCAAATCTCCTACTGTAGCTTAAGAGCAGCCATAGATGATATGTAAATGGATGAGCATGGCTGTGTTCCAATAAAACTTTGTTTAAAAAAAAAACAGGCAGTAGCCTGGAATAGCCTGTGGGTCAATGTCTGCTGACTCTTGCTGTAAATCATAATCACCCGTAAGTAGGCTGACCAATTCATCTTGATTTGCCCAGGATGTCCCCATTGTTAGCACTGAAGGTGCCACATCCTAGGAAATTCCTCAGTTTCCCCAAACCTACCTAGTTAAACAGAACAGTTGGTCAACCTACCTAGGAAGGTTAGAATTCTGATGCTATTCCTGACTTGAATCAAAATCTGCTGGGGTTGAGGGAGCTAAAGGGGATGGAGCACCATCTATAGGCAAGATAGTGATCAGATTTGTATCTCAGATGGTTTGTTCGCAAGGCAGGAATATGTGCCCAAATAGCCCTGCCCTAGATGGCATGAGAACGTCGTCACCGTGGCCCTTTGAAAGGATAGATTCAGCCCAGCAGCAGCAGCTGGCTTGGGGCTGGACATTAACTAGTTTATGCAAAAAAGTTTTTCTCTAAGTGATCACTGCCCAAGAAAGACAGAGGAGGATCCACAGAATCTGAGTGACAGGACCCTTGACCAGACCATAGCAGGGGAGGAACCAAGGAAGTCACCCCTGTTCCTCCTCCCTCTACAGACCAAGGCTCACCAGGCCAAGGAGGGCCTCACTGTTTGTCTAAAGAAGCCATTCCCAGACGCTCCCTCCAGAAATGAAGAGGAGAGTGAGTCCTGGGCTGGAGTCACCATCTCCATTTCCAGCGAAGACACAGAAAATAAGCAGAGGGGAATTTTTTCAGATTTACAGACACAGAAAATAAGCAGAGGGGAAGATCAGCTTTTGGGCTGAGATGTTAATTTTTGGAAGCTTTTCAAATGGTCAGCCCTCACCAGCAACAGCTCTGAAAAGCCAGCCAAGTCAGAAATTTTCCTTTCTGAAGCAACAGGTGTTTTACTTCTGTTAGAAATGGCAACTGTTTGGCTTGGACAAACAGAGAGTTTGCACTGAAAGGACTAACAGTGCCCTGTTTGCTTTCCTTAATCAGCCCTTTTCTAATTTAACTTCAGAGCCATGAGGGAATTTTCCATTTAATTACAAGTAGTGCTTCCTATCTTTTGGATTGCTCATTTCCAAAACAGGTGGGTCTTGTTCTAAGAAGGTCAATATAGGAAAACCATGCTCACAGTAGAGATAATCTGAATTACATAAAAATTCTTAATGTTTAAAATAGGTAGTCTTTTGTTCACTGCAGAGTTTGTATATGAAGCATTAAGCCTATTAACTATTTGGCCAGCATTCTTTAGCTATTGCCAAATGAAGAGCAAACAGAACTGAAAATACAATTTATTTATTACATTTTTTACTGAGTTATAGTCCTTTTACAATGTTGTGTCAATTTCCAGTGTAGAGCACAATTTTTCAGTTAAACATGAACATACATATATTCATTGTCACATTTTTTTTACTGTATATATTTCCCTGTGCTATACAGTATAATCTTGTTTATCTTTTCTGCATATGCCTGTCACTATCTGCAAATTTTGAAACCCCAGGCTGTCCCTTCCCACCCCCCGCTCCCTTGGCAACCACAAGTTTGTATTCTATGTCTATGAGTCTGTTTCTGTTTTGTATTTATATTCTTCTTTTTTTTTTTTTTCTTTTTTTAGATGCCACATATGAGCAATCTCCTATGGTATTTTTCTTTCTCTTTCTGGCTGACTTCATTTAGAATGACATTCTCCAGGGACATCCATGTTGCTGCAAATGGCATTATGTTGTCATTTTTATGGCTGAATAGTATTCCATTGTATAAATATACCACATCTTCTTTATCCAGTCATCTGTTGATGGACATTTAGGCTGTTTCCATGCCTTGGCTATTGTAAATAGTGCTGTTATGAACATTGGGGAGCAGGTGTCTTTTTGAAGTAGGATTCCTTCTGGATATAAGCCCAGGAGTGTGATTACTAGGTGATACGATAAGTCTATTTTTAGTTTTTTAAGGAATCTCCATACTGTTTTCCACAGTGGCTGCAAAACTGGACAGCAGCATGTAAATCAATGAAGCTAGAACACTCCCTTACACCATACACAAAAATAAACTCAAAATGGATCAAAGACTTAAACATAAGACAAGATACAATAAACCTCCTAGAAGAAAACATAGGCAAAACATCATCTCACATACATCTTAAAAATGTTCTCCTAGGGCAATCTACACAAGCAATAGAAATAAAAGCAAGAATAAACAAATGGGACCTAATTAAACTTACAAGCTTCTGCGCAGCAAAGGAAACCATAAGTAAAACAAAATGACAACCCATGGAATGGGAGAAAATTTTTGCAAACGATGAAACTAACAAAGGCTTGATCTCCAGAATATATAAGCAGCTCATACAACATAATTAGAAGAAAACAAACAACCCAATCCAAAACTGGGCAGAAGACCAAGCAATTCTCCAAGGAAGAAATACAAATGATCAATAGGCACATGAAAAAATGCTCAATATCACTAATTATCAGAGAAATGCAAATCAAAACTATCATGAGGTATCACCTCACACCGTGAGTCAGAATGGCCAGCATTAAAAAGTCCACAAACGACAAATACTGGAGAGGCTGTGGAGAAAAGGGAACCCTCCTACAATATATTTAAAACCAACCGGGAAATAAGTAGCCTTGTAGGATTAGGCAGCAGAGCTTGGTAGTTAAAAGAAATGGCTCTTGAGTCAAACCGCCTCTGTTGGAAACATTGCTTGGCTCCTCGGTAGCTCTGTGACCTTGGGCATATTAATTTATTTCCTGAAGCCTCAGTTTCCTTATTGGTGAATGAGAAATCCTAATTATACTTTCCCCATAGAATTGTTGTGAAGATAAAATAAGGTAATATAAATAAGGTACTTAGCATAGGAAATACACAATAAATGTTAGCTGTGATATTGCTCCTACTAGGCACACTCATTTTATCTCTCTGGGCCTATGTTTCTTCATTAGTGAAATGAGAGCGTTGACTTTTAAAGTCTTCCTGTTAGTTAGCAATTCTTCACCTTATGAAGAAAAATCAAAAATAAAGGAAGGCAGGGCTATGTGGGGACAAAAACATCCTTCTCGAAGACTGCCCTCTGAAAAGCAGCAGTGTGTTAGGAGGCTGTTATAGAGAGGGATGGGGCATTTATTCGATAATAAATGGAGAGAGAAACAGGAGAGAGACTGTGGGGATGGACTGCATGCTGCTTAGCCAGAAGATAGACTTCGGTGACATTTTCCTAGCACGTTGGAAAGCCAGCTCAGAAGCTCAGATATTAGATATCATCTGCAAGCATGCACTCTAAGCTCTGTGGGAGGTCTCATTCTTCTGAAAGGAGAGCATCTGGTATATTTTTAACCTACTTCACTGGCATTTTACAGTGTTGAGTATGAATGGATCAGCAAATGTAATAATGCACAGACTTCATTTTCACCATCAAAAAGGAATGGGTTGGTGCTGTAAAAATGGTAGGCATTTTGGGAGAAGATGACCATGTGATCTTCTAAGTTATAATCGTAAGGGACAGGAGTACTCCGAATAGCGGTGACTTTGAAAATGGAATTCTACAACCACAAATTATACCCATGAAGCAGAAACTACGAGAACTTTAGAGGAGTGTTGGTGGTGGCATTAATTTACTCCAGGCATTGCTGAGTACCTACTACCTTCCAGGTACTGTGCTCCACACTGGGGAGAGAGAAATGTTTTCAAGAAGTCATTGTTCTAAAGGAGCCCACGAGCTCACTGAGTGTAGTTTATGGAGATGACACCAAGTATACAATTCCAATTGGTTTCAGTACTGCTAAGATACACGTGTGCACAGGCTGCCATGGAAAACCTGTGAGAGACATCTCGCTAGATTGGCAGGGGTCAGAGGAAGCTCCCCAGTTGAGGCGACAGTGGAGCTCAGTTCTGAAGGACATATAGACGTATAGCAAGGGACTGGGCCAAGATGGCAGAGCAGAAGGACGCCTTGCTCACCCCCTCCCACGAATACAACAAAAACTACATCTATATGTGGAACAAATCACACAGAATACCCACTGAACTTTGCCAGAATATCTCTTACATCAGAAATACAAAACCAATAAACAACAAGTTTCTACTGTAGAGCACAGGCAACTATATTTGATATCTTGTAGTAACCTATAGTGAAAAAGAATAGGAAAAGGAATACATGCATGTGTATGTATGACTGAAACATTATGCTGTACACCAGAAACGGACACAACATTGTGAACTGATTAGACTTCAATTTAAAACAAAGACGTATGACAAGAAGCACAGAAAAGGTGGAGGTTCTGTTCTAAAGAAGTAGAACATCTGTACGAGATCACAGTGGAACCCTGGAACAACGTAGCATTTTTCTAAAACTGAATTTGAATTACACAATAAAGGGAGATGGGGACTGGAGAGGCAGCGAGAAGTCCGGGTCACGGTGGGTCTTGTTAATGAGCGTGGATGTTATCCTGCAGGCCAACAGGATATCACAGAAAAATCTGAATGCAGGGAATGACATGGTCTAAGTTGTGTTTTAAATCTGTGGCATTGTGTAGAGTGGATTTTATAGAATCAAAGCTGAAAAGAGAGAGATCAGTGGCAGAAATCTAAAAGAGAAATAGAACAGGGAGTGGCAAGAGGATGGAGAGGAGGCGTGGAATGGAGTGATGTTAGGAGGAAGAATGATTCTGCTATGGATTGGATATAGGAGATAAGAAAAAGGGCCTAAAGTCGGTGGTCACATAGAGGATAAGGTTGGTAGTTAAAGACAGAAGAGTAGATGCGACAGCACAGGGAGAGCAGGTGGGGAAAGAGGAAAAGATGCTGGAGGACTGGCTACAGAGCAAACCAAGCAGCGAGTGGAAAAGCAGTAGCCAGAGGAGTAGGAAGCAAACCAGGACAGGGAGCCTTTCAAAAATCAGGAAAGGCGAAGGTTTCAAGCAGGAAGCCAATAGTGTATTAGACTTAGAATTTTAAAAAATTTAATTAAAAAAATCAACAAATGTGAGCACATTTATATGGAGAAGGAGGAGCCATCAGAGGGCGAGGGGCGAGGGTGAAGACAGAGGCTGGATGTGAGGGAGCCCTCTCTGGCAATGGCTGTGCTGCCCCTCAGAGACACACTATCAGAGCAGGCCCGCTGGCAGGGAGGCTAGTGGAAGGCTTGTCCTTTGAGCAGCCTAGCTGAATGCAGTGAAACCTTCGAACTTGTAGGTTCTTCAGTTTGACAGCGATTTATTGATCTGTTCGTATTCGTATTGCTGTACACAGACCCAGGTGGGACATTCAGATGGACTGAAGCTCTATCGCAGATTGAATCATGCAGGTCTGCGGTAGGGCCCCTCCCAGCCCCTCTGGTTCAGAGATCACAATGAATTAATTCAAGATAGAGGTGATTATCAGGCCAGCCATCTCCCTAACCACCTTCCCACATCTACCCTGGGGAAAAGCCAGGCAAGGCCACTTCTCTCCAAATTCTAAAGCAATATTTGGCTTCAAGGTCTGCTTGTCATTTAAATTCAACTCAACTCAATCCAATTAATCGAACTTTCATTGACTGTGTACTGTTTGCCAAGGTTGTGTGATGACAGGGATTGGCTTCCTGCCCCCAGAAATGCAGACCTTCCCCAGCCATTCATCTTTTCCATGAACTGGAGATAAATAGAAGAGAAATTAATATAACAATCAGGGGAATGTTTTTCTTTTCTTTTCTTTTTTATAATAGACTTTATTTTTTTAGAGCAGTTTCAGGTTTACAGCAGAATTGAGCAGAAAATACAGAGTTCCCACATAGCCCTCCCCCCACACACATATACACAGGGGAGTGTTTTTCAAAGTAAGTTGACAAAGCCCTTGGGTTCTAAGGAAGAGCTCCCTGACCAAGAAAGTAAATAAAGGAGAAAAATGGACTCCAGGCATCCTCATTCCAGTTTCAATTCAAGCAGCCCTACTTTCCTTTGTTTTATATATTCGAGTTGTCATAGGTTTTTGTTTGAACCAAGATTTCCATCGCTAAGAGAAGCTTAAAACCCCACCAAAGTAGTGTTTGCTAATCAAAATCAAGAAAGGCATAACTCTCAATGCTAAGAATGACCAAAAACACAGATCAAAAGCATTGAATAAAGGGTTAACTTGGTCTTCCAAGATTGTGTTCATGAATTAATCCACCTGATTAACAGACATATAGCAGCAGTCATTGTGCGAGCCCCATGTTGGGCTTTGGGGAATCGGAGGGGAAGAAAACCTGGTCTCTGCCCTCAAAGGCTTCATAACCTGGTAAAGGACTCAGACAGGGGAATGATCACTGGGGCGTTAAGTGTCCTAATCAAGGAGTGGGTAAAGGATGATGGGGAGGCAAAGGTGACAAGAATGAACTTTGAGAAGCAGGGGAGGGGATTTGTCAAGGAAAGCTTCACAAGAGGCCATTTGAGCTGAGTCCTAAAGGATGCGGAAGGGATGTGGGAGGGCTTGCCCCTAGCGGAAGGAGGGCCGCTGTGCACCGATTCCCACGGTGGAGCCTGGAGTGCAGGGAGGGGAAAGGCAAGAGACGATGACCAAACACTGGTGCTCAGTAAATGCACGGGGACAAGCTGAGTGAGTGATCTCCGCAGCTTCCTCCTCAGGCTGCACGTGGGCATCTCAGAGGCGCTAAGAACACCAGAGCCCTTCCAGTCAGTCGGGGCTCCAGCTCCGTGTCCTTCCGAGTACTGCCACCTAGTGGCCATGCTCAACGTCCATGTTTCCCCGGAGAGTCCTGAACGTAATGCTAACTAGGCGTCATCTCAATTTTCCCACTGATTTTAGAGTTGAAGAAACTGGATATAGATCAGTAGCAAGTGACTCCTCCGACATAATTTGTGAGAGCTGAAGCTGGAATAGAACCTAGATCTTCTGACTCCAGGACCAGGTTGGGTGTGATCTAATTTGCCCCCAGCCACACTCCTGCTCTGGCAGGCTTATGCTGAAGGTCAAGTGCGACTTAACTTGGTGGCTGCCTCCGGAGTGTGCTTAAAGTCCCCATCTCAGGCTTTGGTGGGATGGGGACACTTTTAGAGAGAAGGAATGTGGGAGTAAGCGGTTGAGCTGAAGAGCCAAGAGGGTATATTCTCCCCGCCCCCCGCCCCCCGCCCCCCACCGATCCAGCCTTCAAACCTCTATTAGCAATGAGAAGAAGGTGGCTAGTGATGTTCTGGGTGGAGAGAGACTACATACTTCCAGCATTGGGAGCCAGCATGTCTAAGAGAGAAGGGGAGCGGGCTCTGCAGCCAAGTCCTTTCTGAGGAGTGATTGAGGGTGGAGGAGCCCCAGGGCCACAGCAGAGGAGAATAGCTCAGGGACAAGGCTCTGAAAACACCTGTCAGGTGCTGAAGGTCCAAAACAGTGCATTCAAATAGGATTCCCTGTTTACGCCAACCATTTACACACAATGTGTTTCAGAAGCCCATCTGGGGTTGCAAATCCCTCTGTAGTTTCAACCTGTACTCTGATAAAGCCATGCAAACAACTATCCTGAGTAAACCTCATATGTCACTGTGTGTATGTGTGGTCATACTGAGTTGTGTCTGCATATAGTTTGTATTGTAAATATAGCTGCTATAGCTAATGCTACCCATTAGCTAGGTAGATAATTGTTTTATATGCAGCAGCTAATGCAGAATGGATTTTTAAGACTTTACAATAAAAATTAAGGCTAATTTGATTGACATAGTCAAAAGAAAACAGGAACCAGATAGTTAATGAGATAGGAGAAGAAAATCTATGTATTAAACAATGTAAAGAGAAGGAGGGTATAGCTCAATGGTAGAGTACATGCTTAGCATGCACAAGGTCCTGGGTTCAATCCCCAGCACCTCCTCTAAATAAATAAACAAATGATTAAACCTAATTACTTCCCTTCCAAAATTTTTTAGTTAAATTTTTTTAAAAAACTAAATAAAAACAACAACAACAAGAGCTTTGGGCAGTGGACTACAAGGTTGAGCCTAAGCTTTGATCTGAGCATCCCATCAACCTGGGAGAGAAAAGAAATGCCACTGCTGAGCCCTGAATGAGCATAGAGTATCACATAACATGCCATCAGGAAGGCAGCTCAAGCTTCATCTTGTAGAGTAGGACCCTAAGGCTCAATGGGGTTGTTCGACTTTCCTGAGGTCGTGCGGTTATTACACGATAGAGTCACTCTATGAAATGGCAAATGGTAGAGCCATAAATTATTTCCTTGGCACTCTCATCTGTTTACCTCCAAAACCCTGAGCTGTCTCCACTCCCTCTTGCTTTTTTTCCCAGCATCCCCAGCGCAAAGGCTTCTGGCACAAAGAGAAATTTTTTCTGGCTGGGAGTAGGAAGAGCTGGGTTTGTTGATAGCTCCTGGCCAAGGTGGGTTCACAAGAAACTCCTCTCCCAACTCCCAGTCGGAAAACAATTTCAGGCGTTTCTGAACATCCTATACTTGAGGCCGGGTGACATGGCTAGGGATCAAAGCCCTGGAACCTCTCCTTGTCCCCATCAAACTGAATTCACAGAGGGAGGGAAGGAAGAAGGAAGGAGAAGCTGGGGGCTGCTTCTGATTAGCCTGTGTCTTCTGCCAAAGTGAGATGTCCTCCCTCTGGACAGTTAAGTGGTTCTCACTGACCCGCCATCTGGGCTCAACAAAATGTGGAGTGGCTCGCTCTCTCTCCACCCTACCCGACCCTGGCTCAGGGACCAGGCCAGTGAGATTTAGAAACTCTAGCCTTACCCCACTTCCCACCCTTCCTGGCATGGCTGCTGCTAGCCCAGTGCTCCAGCTCTCCTCCTCTCAGCGGATAAAGCCAGCTCAGGAGCAGACCCCCTCTGTGGTCCCGAAAAGAGCCAGGGAGCCACCTCTGTCACTGGACCGGACTTTGGGACCGGGACTGTTAGCCCCAAAGAAGAAAGTGGCATCAACTTCCCCAGGTACACCCAGGGACGAAGTTCTTGGAGAAGCAACGCCCTGACTCAGTCGCAGCTTGCAGAACACTCTCAGGCCTTGCTGTCACAGTCACTGTGTTCATAAGTGGATTGGCGTGTGGGTTTGGGTAGAGGCCGGCAATGGGAGGTGCCAACCAGGCTCAGACAACCTCCTCCAGTCAGGAAGGAACATCTGACGTCCTCGTCCCCGTTTTCCTCACCTTCCTCCCCTACAGCCTCAGGTCCATTCACTTGCAAGCATTCACATTTTTTACTTCCTGTTTACCAGGCACTGTGCTAGGCACCAACCCTGAGCCGGCCCAGCCCTTGGTCAGGGAGGAGAGAGCCAGGGAAGCAGACCGTGAATTATGGAGAAGGGGCTCTGAGAACCCGGGGGAGATGTGAGAAGGACCTCTGAGTCAGGTCTTAAACGGAGCAGGGGAGCTCATCGAGCTCAGAAAGGAAGAGAGAAGCGCACAAAAACCAAATACCTAACAAGTGTAGTATGCTTTTGTTTCGTACAATGCTTCCTCCTAGATAATGTCATTTGATCTTCAAAACAACTCTTTTCAACTGGGAAGGAAGGCATTGTAATCCTGGCCCACAGCAGATAACTCATCAGTGTTTTCCAAGTGAATCAATCCCCCTGTTAGAGAGGAGGAAAAGGCTCCAGAGAAAGTAAATCTTGCTCAAGATTGCAGAGCAGGAAGCAGGGAGCCAGGGTGCAAACCCAGGTCTCTAACCCTGGGTGTTTCCCACCCCATCAGTGTTTTTAGTAGTCATTCACAGACCCCTGGGGTCCTCTGGATGGCATATAAGTTCTCTAAGAGGATTTTCAAATGTTGTGTTTATTTTGTTGATAATTTAGCATATTAATGTAGGCATATCTGGGTCACCATGGTGGCTGTTCATGGCCAAGGACACACAGGATTTTGGTGCCCACATCTGTGTCGGTGTTTACACACAGATCAGAGGCACCATGGAGCCTATCTTGAATTGCTAATGAGGAAAAAAGAGAAGTAGTTTTAATATATAAATGAAGACTTGTCACCACTGATGGCTGAGGGCCCACAGTTAAAAGCAAGGTTTCACAGTAGTCTGTACAGAGAAAAATAGAAGTAATGAGATAGTAATAATGACATGCCGAATACAAAAGGCTGACACCACAGCGGTAATTAACATATTTATGTTGCCAGTGACAATTTAATTTTTGTAAAACAACATCATTAGTCACATTAAATTAACTCAAACTGGCTTATACAATAAAGGGAAATTTTTTTTGGTTCATATAACTGAAAACTCCCAAGGCATTATGCCCTTGTGATCAATCTGATCTGAGTGCCAACTCCATTTCTCTGTAACACTCTGGGCCCTGACCTCTTCCATGTGTCTGCTTTGCCTGCAGGCTGGTTGCAAATTGTCCACTAGCAGTAATTGGGCTGTATGTCTCTTTTTTATTTTTAATTTTTTAATACTTGAAGTATAGTGTTAATTTCTGGCATACAGCTTAGTGATTCACGTATATATATACATATTCCTTCTTTATTCACATCTAGGGACAGGGGGACAAAGTACTTCTTGACAAACATTTAATTAAAGTCCTGGGTTTTGCACTAATTGGACCATCCCTAAACAACCTTTGTGGCCAAAGAGATACCGAGATGACAGCTGTAGGCCTATTTATAGCAAGAAGGAAGGGTTGAGCCTGATTGGGTTAAGCCAAGTAGAGCCCACCCTTACATAGGTGCTGCCCACTTGAGAAAGTGGATAAATGATGTTGAAGAACAACTGCAATGTCTGCTACATGGAGTTAGAGCATTCCAGGAAGGGAACTGCCATGGACAAATGCCCTAAGAAAAGAAGTTCCTAGCAGGTTATGGAAATTGAAAGATCCTGTGTCTGGATCTGTGCATGAGAAGAGGTTGTAGAGGAGCCATCTCAAACAGGGCATTCTAAGCCATTGTAAGAAATTGGGATTTTTTTTTCTTCTAAGTGTAGTGGGAAGCTGTTGAGGAATTTTAAGTAAAAGAGGGACAAAATCAAGTTTAATATAACTCTGGCTGCTATGTAGAACATGGGTTGTGAGGGATGGGAGAAGAGTAGGAGTGGAAGGCCAGTTAGGAAGCAAACATAATTATCCAGGCAAAACAGATTTACAGTGATGCTCATGAAGCTTTTGCTCCATGCCCTTCACTAGCGAAATGTCTTACTGGGCCCCGAGAGAGAGCCCCACCATGCATTCTAATGTGCCAATATTTTGGTAGAATTTGTGGGAGTAAGATAACTTAACAGAACCAGGTCCAACTGCAGTCCCTTCCACTCTGCCTCATCCTTCATCACACTTGCCCTCATGGCAGATGACACTGGCATGGCTCCTAGAATTTGGGGAGATGCAGTTAAGTAGAGGTTGAACTGGGGAGACATTTAGTTTGGGTTTGATGGGATATATTTGTGTGGTTCTGTGAAGTTCTGCCAGCAAGAGTGTAAGCAATGGCTGAGTCTCTAAGCCTTCCTTTTGCCCTTCTTTACCTTTGTTCTGCACGTAATGGTCTCCCACTGCACCCCTGTGGTCCAGGCCTGAACCATCCAGTATCCTCCTGAATAGTCTTCCTTTTCCAGTTCTGGCCCTTCCAGCCCATCCCCTACACTGCCCCCAGAGAAGCCTTTCTGAAAAACGAAATGAAACAAAATAAAACAAAATACTATCACCCCTCAGATTAAAAACCTTGATGAGACCTGTCCATTGCCCACAGGGTCAAGTTCATCATGTTCTATCACCTATTTCTATTCCTTTTCTACTTCGTCTTACCTCTAGTGTTAAGAATTAGCAACTATTTCCCACTTAACAACCTGAAGTCCTATGAAATAATAGGTAACAGAACATATAGCAAATGGATTATGTTGGCTTCTCTTCAATTTACGACTCTTAGGCCTGGCCCTCTGGCTTTTCTGTGGCTACAGTTCTGGGGAGTGTTTCTGTTATTCCTCAAACCCCATTTACTCCCAGTGGTTTTGGTCAAGTAGGAGTGAGAGGTGATGTTGATCCATGAGGGCAGAACTGGACAGGCTCATTTTGACCACCTCTTTGCTATTTGATTGGTTTGATGGAGAATTATCACTGAAAGAGTTCTGTGAAGGTTCTGCTAGCAAGGGTCTAAACCCTTGATGGATTCCTGAACCCGCCTTTAGGGAAAGAATGGGGGACTGGCAGGGAGAGGGTGGAAAAGCATGGCCATAAAAGACTAGTCAATTTAGTTGCATTGATACTCAAACAAGTTCAAAGTTTTGATTGTTTGTTTAATAGAAATGTTGACACTGCCCACAGTACTCAAGTCTATGGAAGAAAACAACTCAATAAAAGTGATAAAAAGAATGAAAAAATACTGTTTGTAGCAACATGGATGGACCCAGAGTTGTTCATACTAAGTGAAGTAAGTCAGAGAAAGACAAATACAGTATGATATCACTTAAATGTGGAATCTAAAAAGAAAAATGATACAAATGGACTTATTTACAAAACAGGAAGAGACTCATAGATATAGAAAACAAATTTATGGTTACCAAAGGGGAAAGGAGGTGCGGGGAGGAATAAATTAGGAGCTGGGGATTAACAGATACAAACTACTATGTATAAAACAGATAAACAACAAGGTCTGAATATATAGCACAGGGAACTACATTCAGTATCTTGTAATAACCTATAATGAAAAAGAATATACATATGTGTAAAATATGTGTCTCTCTATATATCTATATGTAGTGATTCAGATATGTATACACCAGAAATTAATGTAACATTGTAAATTGACTGAACTTCAATTTTTAAAAAGTGATAAAACTGATCAGACTGATCAGGAAATGGAGAAGACACAAATTATCAGTATCAGAATGAGAAAAACATCCCTATTGATTCCATAGCTATTAAAAAGATAATAAAGAAATCTTTTGAACCATGTTAGGCCAAGAAATCTGACAACTCAGATTAAAGGGACAAATTTCTTGAAAGACACAAACTACCAAAGCTTGCTCAAGAAGAAATTGGTAATTTGAATATTCCTGTATCTATTGAAGAAATTTATTTTGTAGTTGAAAACTTTCCTACAAAGAAAACTCAAGGTTAAGAAGACTTCACTGGGGGAATTCTATTAAACATTAAAGAAAGAAATAATACCAATTCTATGCAAACTCTTCCAGAAAGTGGAAGTAAAGGGAATACTTCCCAACTTATTCTATGAGCCCAGCATTATTTTGATACCTATACTGAAGACATTGTAAGAAAGGAAAACTATAGGCCAATATCCTTAACAAACATAAATACAAAATTTCTCAACATTTTTTTTAGCAAAGTGAATCCAACAACATATAAGAAGGATAATACATGACCAAATAGAGTCTATCCTAGGAATGCAGGATTGTTTTTATGTTTGAAAATTGTTCAGTGTAACTCACCGATTAACAGATTTTAAAAAGAAAATCCACGTGATTATCTCAATAGATGCAAAGGAAACATTTGACAAAATCCAACGTCCATTCTTATTAAAAAGTCTCAGCAACTAAGAATAGAAGAAAATTTCCTCAGCCTGATAAGAAACATCTATGATAAACCAATGGCTAACACCACACTTAATAGTGAAGGACTGAAAGCTTTCCCTCTTAGTTCAGGAACAAGACAAGGATCACCCATTTTCATCACTTCTATACATCATGGCATTGGAGGTTCTAATCAGTACAATAGGCAATGAAAGCAATAAGAGGCACTCAGATTGGCAAGCAAGAAGTACAACGTCTTTATCTGCAGATGGCATGATGGTCTATGTAGAGTATCTGATGGAATCCACAAAAAAAAAAGCTATGAAAATTAATCAATGAATTTATCAAGTATGCAAGATATAAGATCAATATTAAAAAATCAATTCTATTTCTGTATACTAGCAATGCACAATCAAAACTGAAATTTTAAAAATACCACTTACAATACAATAAAATAAATATGAAATATTTAGGCATAAATCTGATCAATTTTGTACACTGAAAACTAAAAATCATTGCTGAAAGAAATTAAAGAAGATCTAAATAAATACAGGCAGAGATATTGTATTTATGGATCAGAGATTCAATACTATAAGATATCAATTTTCCACAAGTTCCATAGATTCAAAGTAAGTCCAATCAAAATCCCAGTAGGCGTTTTTGCAGAAATTGACAAGATGATTCTAAAATTCATTTGGAAATCCAGAGGATCTGGAATAGCTAAAACAATTTTGAAAAAGAAGAACAAAGTTGGACTAGCGCTACCTGAATTCCAGATTTATTCTAAAATTTATAGTAATCAAGACAGTAGGATACTGATGTCAAGATAGACAAATCAGTCAATGGAAAGAATAAAGTCCAGAAATTGATCCACATGCATACAGTCAATTGAGTTTCAACAAAGATGCAAAAGAATTTAGTAGAGAAAGCATTGTCTTTTCAACAGATGGTATTGAAATAATTGGTATCTATATGCAAAAAGATGAACATTGATTCATACCTAACACGATGTACAAAAATTTACTTGAATGGGTTTATATGTAAATTTATAAAAGTTTTAGAAGTTTTATAGAAGAAAACAGTAAAAAAAAATCTTTGTGATCTTGAGTTAAGCAAAGATTTCTTAGCTACAACACTAAAATAAAAGAAATAATTGATTAATTGGGCTTCATCAACTGCAAAGAATTTGCTCTTCAAAAGACACCTTTAAGAGAATGAAAAGACAAGCCACATATCACCAAAAAGTCTACAAATAACAAATGTTGTAGAGGATTCCAAGAATAGGGAACTCTTATACACTGTTGGTGAGAACGTAAATTGGTGCAGCCACTAGGGAAAATAGCAGGGAGGTACCTCAAAAAACTAAAATGAGAACACCATATGATCCAGCAATTCCACTCCAGGGTATGTATTCAGAAAAATGAAAACCCTAATTTTAAAAAATGCATGTACTACATAGCCAAGACATGGAAGTGACCCAAGTGCCCATCAACAGATGATTAGATTAAGAAGACATGGTATATAGTCAGAATGGCCATCATTACAAAGCCCACAAATGATAAATGCTGGAGAAAGTGTAGAGAAAGTGGAACTCTCCTATACTGCTGGTGGGAATGTAGTAAGGTGCAGCCATTATGGAAAATAGTATGGAGATTCCTAAAACAACTAAAAATAGACTTATCATATGATCCAGCAAACCCACTCCTGTGCATATATCTGGAGGGAACTCTAATTCAAAAAGATACATGCACCCCAATGTTCATAGCAGCACTATTTACAATAGCCAAGACATGGAGGCAACCTAAATGTTCATTGATAGATGACTGGATAAACAAGTTGTGGTATAATTTAAAGTGGAATACTACTCAGCCTTAAAAAAGAATAAAATAATACCATTTGCAGCAACATGGATGGAACTGGAGATCATCATTCTAAGTGAAGTAAGCCAGAAAGAGAAAGAAAAATACCATATGATGTCACTCATATGTGGTATCTAAAAAGAGAAAAAAGAAGATACTAATGAACTTATCTGCAAAATAGAACCAGACTTGCAGCCATAGTAAGCAATCTTATGGTTACTGGAGGTAAGAGGGTGGGAAGGAATAAATTTTGGAGTTTGAGATTTGGAAATATTAATTACTATATATAAAAATATATAAAAAACAAATTTCTTCTGTATAGCACAGGGAACTATATTCAATATCTTGTAATAACATTTAATGAAAAAGAATATGAAAATGAATATATGTGTGTGTGTGTGTGTGTGTGTATGACTGGGACATTATGCTGTACACCAGAAATTGATACATTGTAACTAACTATACTTCAATTAAAAAAAAAAAAAGATGTGATACATATGCAATGGAATACTACTCAACCATAAAAAAGAATGAAATACTGCCATTTGCAGCAATGTGAATGGAGCTAGAGAATATTATGTTTAGTGAAATAAGTTAGAGAAAGACAAATACTGTTTTGTATCACTAATATTTTAAATCTAGAAAATAATACAAATGAATGTATATGCAAAATAGAAACAGATTCACAGATATAGAGAACAAACTTGTGGTTACCAAAGAGGGAAGGGAAAAGGGGGGGGTCAAATTAGAGGTATGAGGTTAAGAGGTTACAAACTATTATATATAAAATAGATAGGCATCAAAGATATACCATAGAGCACAAGGAATTATACTCATTATCTTATAATAACCTATAATGGAGTATAATCTGCAAAAATACTGAATCACTATGCTGTACAACTGAAACTCACTTACTATTGTAAATCAACTATACTTCAGTTAAAATAAAAAGACAAGCCACAAATTAGGAGGAAAATATCTGCAAATTTCTGAGAAAGTGCTTGATTTAGAATATAAGAAACACTCACAAAACTCAATAATAAGAAAGCAAACAACAATGACAAATAGGAAAATATGGGCAAAAAACTTGGAAAGACATTCTACCAAAGATACAGAAGTGTGCATGAAAATATACTTAATATCACTAATCATTAGAAAAATGCAAGTTAAAACCACAATGTGATATTATTGCTCTCCTATTAGAATGGCTAAAATTTAAAAGTCTGACTATATAATGTGTCAGTGAAAATGTGGAGGAATTGGAACTCTTGTATACTGCTGGTTGGAATGTAAAATGGTACAACTTTGGTAAACCAGGTAAATAAAATAGTACACACTGTAGGATTTCATTTACATGGAATTCTAGGAAATGCAAACTAATGTATAGCAACAGAGAACAGGTCAATGGTTGCCTGTTGATGAACGAGACGAGGGTAGTGCAGGTTGGAAGGATTACAAAGAGTGCAAGAAGATTTTGGGGGATAATAAATACGTTCATTTTCTTGACTATAGTAATGGGATATGACAAAAATTGTCAAAATTTACTCTTTCAATATATGCAGCTTATTGTATGTCAACTGTAATTTCATAAAACTGTTTAACAAAACTAAAATGTGGCAAATGTTTTATTTGCTTAAATGTCTTATCACCTTTCTTTTTTTAAATTTTTAAACATTTTTATTAATTTTTTGGGTGGGGAGGCAATTAGGTTTATTTACTTATTTACTTACTTTACTTGTTTATTTTTTTAATGGAGATACTGGGGATTGAACACAAGACCTTGTGGTTGCTAAGCAAGCACTCTACCACTGAGCTATACCCTCCCTCCATCACCTTTCTTTGTAACGTCTGTAAGTGGAGTACAAGTTGAAGTAGAGTTGATTTACAATATTGTATTAGTTTCAGGTGTACAATAGCTATTCAATATTTTGTAGATTATACTTACAGATTATAATTTTAAGTTATTATAAAATATTGGCTGTGTTACCTGTGCTGTACATTACAACCTTGTATCTTATTTATTTTATACCTAGTAGTTTGTACCCTTAATCCCCTTCCCCTATTTTGCCCTTCCCCCAGCTCCTCTTCCCTAAGAAGTCCAAACAATAGTTTGTCCTCTGCTTCTATGCATCTGTTTCTGTTCTGTTATATTCATTAATTTGTCTTAATTTTCAGATTTCACATACAAGTGAAAACATACAGTATTTGTCTTTCTCTAACTGACTTATTTCACTAAGCATAATACCTTCCAGATCCATCCATGTTATTGCAAATGGCATAATTTCATCCTTGTTAATGGCTGAGTAGTATTCCATTGTATATACATACCACATCTGTATCCATTCATCTGTTGATGGGCACTTAGGTTGCCTCCATTATCTTAGCTATTGTAAATAATGCTGCTTTGAACATTGGGGTGCATGTACCTTTCTGAATTAGTGTTTTTGTTTTCCTCAGATATACACCCAGGAGTGGAATTGCTGGAGTATATGGTAGTTTTATTTTCTTCAGGGTATAATTTTGTAATAAAAGTAACCACCAGATAAACTAAATCTTATTTCCAGTCAAACTGGTTGTCAATCCAGCTGAATGCTCAGTATAGTGAAGCTCAAATGCCTATATGATTAATGGTTTGTTGGGGGAAGGAAATATGTCACCTGGCATTTTCCAGACCAGTGCTTCTTAAAATTTAATGTGCATCTAATTGCTTTAGAGCTGTGCTGTCCAATACAGGAGCCAATAGCCATGTGTCTATTTAAGTTAAAATGAACTATGGGGGAGGGTATAGCTCAGTGGTAGAGCACATGCTTAGCATGCATGAGGTCCTGGGTTCAATCCCCAGTACCTCCATTTAAAAAATTAAATTTTTAAAAACCTAATTACTTTCCCCTTCCCCCTCAAAAAAAAAAACAAAACCCCAAAGTAACATGAATTAAAATTAAATAACAATTTTAAATTAGGTCATGAGTCATGCTAGTATTAACAGCCACATGTGACACTGGCTCCTGTAGTGGACAGTGCAGATTAAAAACACTTCCATCACTGCAGAAAGCTCTGTTGAACACTGCTGCTCTGGTGCTTTGCTTTTCAAATACATGGCCTGTGGATCGACACTGGCATTACCTGGAAGCCTGTGAGAAATGCATAGTCTCCCCTTCCAGGGGATTTTATACACATGGAAGTTTGAGAAGTCCTGGTCTAGACAGTCTAGAAGCAGGTACAGAATGGGTTTTGAGGTACAGAGGGATTTAGTGTTGCATACTGTAACCAAGCAGGAAGTTGTTGTCATAGGTGACCATATGGCATTTGTAATTGCTTAACTGTGTAATAGTTTAAGGGGTTTTTCCCATGCTTTTGCTGACCAGGATTGGGCTGGAGATGGTGGGGGAAGAGGGGTCTCTGGTGATCTGCCCATCCCCCTCATTTTGTTCCCAACACCTCCAAGACATTAGTTGGGTGTCTTGTGCATCTTGTTGTTCATAACTCACCCTGAATTGCACATGTGCAGTAATTTTTAGCCCCTTATGGTTTCTTTGTATTCTGTTGTCCCAGCCTCTGCAAACACTGCAGCAAGAGGTCTCAGGCCTCTGCCTGCCTAAAATGCCAGAAGCGCATATTAACCTGACTTTAAACTGCACAAATTTTTCTCTAGAGTGCTTTTCCACAGATCTTTTTCCTAAGCACCTTTGTTTCAGGCACAAGAATATTAGAAGAGTTCCAAAGCCAGAGATGAACATCATACCCAGCAGAAGAAAGAGAACTGCTGCTGTTACAAAAACAAGGACGACTTTGCAACAAGTTGTTACCCTTTATGTGATTTCTATGGAAATCAGTACCGCCCCTTGAACTCTTACTGTAAAACCCCCTACTTCTCTCCCCTGCAAACTCGGTCTTGAAGGCATTAGCCCACTGTGACCTCCTCTGCCTGTCAAAGAAATAAAGCTGCCTTTTCTACTTCATCCAAAACTCTGTCTTCAAGTCTCAATTTGGTAAGTGGGGTACAGAGGCCGAGTTTCAGCCACAATATCAGGACAAGGGGTATGGGTTCTCCTCTGAGAGTTATCATTTCACATTTGCTGAACAGCAACCATACATTTACATACCTCAGAACTGGACCTCTGCCCTGTTGGACTTCCTCATTCCCCTGTTATGTTGTTAAACATGATTTGTCCTCTGGGACTACTTTTGGCCACATTTATGTCCTATTCTATCCCTCTAATTCTTTCCCCCTCCCACCCCCCTTTCTCACCGAACCCTGAAGGGTGACTGTTTTTGGTTTGGGTTTTTTCTTTTTTTCTTTTTTTCCAGATTATTTTCCTAGGCAGCTCTGACCTAGGTTATTTCCAGCTCCCTTTGGTAATTGCTTTTGGTCCTGTTGGATAAGCTCCTTGCTGGATGGGGTGTGTACCTGGTCTATAGTTGATGTGCTTTGCACATTTTCTTGACATGTTTGTTGCTGCTTGTAAATCATTAGCAAAGATGTTAAATAAAACCAGACCTGACCCTGCTCTCCAGGGAAGTGCCCTCAGCCCCCTGCTCCCCTCACTGGAGCTGTTGCTGGGTGTTTATATCATTATCCTTCACTTACAATCTCCCAGCCAGCTTTGGAGTCCATGTGACCGTGTTCGCATCCTGAACTGGCCTGAGAGTAGCAATGGCATGGCAGGCTGTGCAAAACCCTTCACCCAAGTTCCAAATCCTTTACTAAAGAGCTGGCCTCACTCTGATTTTTTTCTTCTGCCGATTCTCTTGAACTCACTCCTTTCCATAAATCCTTTGTGACTTTATTCTTTCCAGATGTCGATGGATTTTCACTGTTAACATCTGTTTTATTACTACGATGATCCAATTTACTGGCCAGTAATTTCCACAATTAGCTTTCTTTTTTGAATGTTAACACCATATTTTGACCTCATCTCATTCTCTGTCCTTGATTTTTCAGCTCTCTAGTTCTCCAATAATTTTTCAAACTGTTTATACTTTAACCCACGATGGTGCTGCTCAGGGCTTCATTCTTGGTGACAGTGTATTAATGAAGGTGTTGCTTAACCTGATTTTGGAGCTATCATTGCTTAAATCTGTGTTGCCAGTTAATTGTCTTAATCGTCCAGGATTTTCTAAAAAAACATCACTCAGGTAAAAAGAGAAAAGAATAATGTTAACGATGATATTAGTAGAAATTCTACTTTTCCAGAAGCTACTTATCTAGTCACTCAGGTATCCAGAATTATAGTGAAAAACAGCAAAAACATGCAAAAACCTAAAACAAAAGCCAGAAAGAGTCAGAAAAGCCACTACAAGGCCAAAATAGATGTCATTAAGTCTATACATTGAACGATGCCGATTTTCACCACTTTCTGAGTCCCTCAGTGTTATCTTGGTAGTTTTCCTGTGTCCTTCATGGACAGCAAGACATGAGTTACCTCTCACTCTCTTAGGCATTGCCTCTAGTAGCACTCTGGTATCTGGTAACTACTTTGGTGTCCACCAGGCCTGCTGTCCAAAGGCTTAGCACTGTATGATTTTGAGTGAGAGAGACATAAATCTGATGTTCAATTAGAACGCCATTCAGCCCAATCCACTTCATAAAACCATAGCCCACTAGCAATAGTATTTTCTTTACCTCCTGGAATTTTTTTCTTCCCATCGCCATTTGATGAATTTTGTTTACCATCTGAGATCACTTGTCTTCCAAATCACATCAGTACAAATGAGCAAATCAGAAGGTGGGAGGGGGGCAGTGGTTGCTATAAGCAGTCACTATATTAACAACAAAAAATGAAAGTGCCAGGGAAGAGACAGAAAATCTAAAAAGTAAACCAAATCTCAAATCTCTAGAGGCTCAGTGGTTTGGGAGCCATTTACTCTAGGAGCATATAACTCTGTATAACTTTAATACCCTTTTTTTTTTTGGAGTAACGCTATTTAGGAAGAAGACAATATATGGTATTTATAATGATAAACTTGATTCAGAAATAAAAGTTAAATTAGGTTCAGCAACTATATTTAAAGAAGTAAGGAAGCATGTAATTAGTTTTAAATGAAGGGGTAATAGACGTACATCATTCAAAATTCAAAAGGTACAAAAGAGTACAGAGTGAGAAGTAGGATTTCCCCCCAACCTCTGCTCCCTAATCTCCACGTTGTCCTCCATGGATGCAACCACTTATAACTGCTCTCTTTTGGACTTTTCCAGAGATATTGTAAATGCCTTTGGACAAGCATGTTTTATAAATCATTTTTAAACTTTTGGATTCCAATAAGTAAGCTCCAGTGATCTGGAAAATGCACTTACGTGGAACTGCTTATTCCCCAGCAATTCAGGATGAATTAGGCATTACTAAGTGTGAACTTAGTTTTTTAATTTTTTAGATTATTGAGACAGAAAAGGCCATTGTAGACCTCAAAGAGACTGTAGGAAAGACCTAGTCTTGTCCTTTGCAGGAGGGGGAAGTTTCATTACCACTGATTGCTCTAAAGACTGTTTTCTCAACTCCATGTCCCCAAGCTTTTCTTAATCCTACCATATGCAAATGTAGGTTGGCTGGAGGAAACTTAAAGGGGCAGGATGAGATGTAAAGAAGAATGAGATATGACATCTGTCCATAAGGTACTTAGAATTTAATTTTTAAAAAGGTAAGGCATGGGTGGGGGGGGGTGGGTTTAGCTCAATGGTAAAGCACATGCTTAGCATGAACGAGGTCCTGGAATCAATCCCCGTACCTCCATTAAAAAAAAAAAAAAAGGTAATTACCACATGCACAAAATGCTGTAATATAAGGTATAATATTTGCTACAAGAAAATTTAGAATGTTATGAGAAGAGAGCTTACTTGGAGTTGAAAGAATCCAGGAAAACTTCATGGAAGAAGCAGCACTTGAGATAATCCTGGAAAGAAAAATAGGACTTCAACAGGGCAGGAGGCAGAGAATAATACCCCAGGAAGAAGAAAAAGCATAAACAAAGTTTGGAGGCTGCAAAAAAGCACTTTGGGTAAAACCATTACTAGAATGATTATTTGGTGTCCATTCACTTTTTTTTCTGAAACTCTTCAAACCGCTCCCAGATATTCGAGCTTTGACTGGACATCGGCCCGCAGACCCAAGGGGTATCTCTGAGAAGGAGCAGTGATCATGTCCAATAAGGCGGGGAGACTCAAACTGACTTGTTTGCAGGAGAAGCCAGCGGTTTCCTCCACCCTGACTCCAGCAAGTCTGCTCTTGGCACCTCATTGCTGGCCTCGTGTGCCTAAGCCATGAGTCTAGTTACAACTCCGTGTTTTCCTGGAACTGTCCCTCATTTCTGTGGTAGTACTTGGAGGGATATGTTCCCAGAGTGCTAGGCCATCTGCTTGCTCTGGCTCTGATTGGCTCACTGGCTGCCTCACTTTCCTGAAGTGGAGTCCCCGAAGCAGCACCCAGAGCCAGGGGAAGGGGACGGTGCCAGAAGGTGAAATTTCCTGGAAATAGATCTACATTTTTCTGACATAGTCCCTTCCACATTTTCCCAGGGGTAAGAACAGCCTGAGACCATGTGTTTGATATTTCCCTCTGGCAGAGGCTCACAAGAGCACTCCTGTACAAGATGGATTTGATTAATGAGCGAGCTGGCCAAATTCTTTTGTTTCAGGCTGGAGGGCTGCTTCCATAGGTGTTGGGTTCCTTACTGCACTGTATTCGGTCTACCGCTCTCAAGACCCAAACAGAGAGGGCATGAAGGAAGCATTTGCTTTGCTAGGAAACAAAAGTTTGTTTTGTTATGTTTTTTTTTTTTAAATCCTGGAAATATAGATTTATAGACTTCCAGAAGAGAACTCTGGGGTTACCTCATTCAAACCTGTTCTGTGCAGAAATCCCCAGTACCCTGGACATGCTACTAGACTTTAAGACCCCTGAGGACAGATACTTTAATTGCCTTGTTTATTACTGTATTGCCCGTGTCTGGTTCATAATACACGTTCTGTGAATGGGTATTTTTTTGCTTGTTTCTTTGTTTGTTTTTTGTGAATGAGTGTTGAATGAAGATAGTTGTCTCTCTTGCGTGCTTCTGGGGACTGGGAGTTCAGTCTCTTCCAAGGCAGCCCATCCTATGTTTTTAAGCATTCTTTTTCAAGGGGAAAATATTTTGAAATGGATAAACTGATGCGTTTTTCATTTCCAATCACACATAATCATGTTTCTTTGCAAATACCATAACGGTTTGAGGGAAAGGAGGGGGCCAAATGCTACCTCAGGAAGGAGGATAATAAGAAGCATATAACTCCCTGTTAGACAGAAGTGAAAATGAAAATGAAAGGAAAAAATAAAAAAAAATAATAAAATGTGTGATCCAGGTTAGGAGCAGGAGTGTAGGGAAAAAAATATTGCATATCAATTTTTAATTATTTTTGTAGTTAAAGATATAATTGATACATAACTCTGTGTAAGTTAAAGGTATACAAAATGTTGATTTGATACATTTATATCAATGTTTGAATCAGTTGGTCAATTTCTACAACAAATCCTGCTGGGATATTTTTTGAGATGGTTTTGACTCTTTCCGATCAATTTGGGAAGAATTGATATCTTTATAAAACTGAGTCTTTCAATCCATGTGCATGGTACGTCACTTCATTTATTTAGGTCTAATTTTGCTTAGCAGTATTTGTAGTTTTCAGTATACAGATCTGCACCTCTTTTGTCAGATTTATTCCTAAGTGTTTTATATTTTGATGCTATTATAAATGGCATTTTAATTTCAATTCCATTTTTGTTTGTAGGATATGGAAATACAAATGATTTTTGTAAATTTACTTTGTATCTTGCAAACTTGCTAAACTCAATTATATGTTTCAGTAGCTTTTTGGTAGATTCCTTAGGATTCTGTACATGGATGATCATATAATTGGTGAATAAAGACAGTTTTATAGCTGTCTTTCAACCTCTTTTTCTTCTCTTATTACACCATCTAGGATCTCCATTACAATGTTGAGAAGAGGTGAGAGTGGACATTCTTACCTTTTCCACAATTTCAGGAGAGAAGCAGTCTTTCACCATTAAGTATGATGTTTTGCTGTAGGTTTTTATAGATGCCCCTTTCAGTATGAGAACATTCTCTTCTATTTCTAGTTTTCTGGGAGTTTTAATCATAGATGGATGCTAAATTTTTCCAAAGGCATCCTCTGCAGTTATTGAGATAAAAATATGGATTTGTTTTATTATGTTAATTTGGTGAATTACGTTGATTGATTTTCAAATGTTAAATCAACCCTGCAATCCCAGGATAAATCCCACATAGTTATATTATATTATCATTTTTATGTGCTGTCGCTAAAATTTTGTCAAGAATTTTTCATTTGTGTTCATGAGGGATACTGGTATGTAGTTTTCTTATAATGTCTTTTACTGCTTTTTTTTTTTTTTAACTGGCCTTATAATGTGAGTTGGGAAACTCTTTCTCCTCTTCTATTGTCTGGAAGAGTTTGCACATAATTGGTATTATTTCTGCTTTAACTGTTTGATAGAATTCACTAGTAAAGCTATCTGGTCCTATGGTGTGTGGTGGTGTGTGTGTGTGTGTGTGTGTGTGTGTGTGTGCTGACTGCTTTTAGTATTTTCTTTTTACCTCTGGTTTGCCGAAGTTTGACTATGTGGTACTTGATATGGTCTTACTTGCATTTGTCCTCCTTTAAGTTCTACTGAACTTTTTCGTATCTGGGTGTTGGTAAGTTTCATCAATTTCGGAAAATTCTCAGCTATCTTCTCTTCAAATGTATCTTCTGCCTCCCTCTCTTTCTCATTCTCTCTGTCTCCCCCCTTCCCTTTATATGACTTCAACTACACTTTTTTATACAATCTGATGTTTTTTCACTGGTAGATAAGACGTTGTTCTTCAGAGTTACTGTTTTTCTCTGTCTTCTTTGGTTTAGGTAATTTATACTGACCTGTCATAAATCCTTTCCCTGCTTTTCCCTGTTCACTGTCAGGCCCAGCAAGTACATTTTTCATTTCAGATCTTACAGTTTTTAGTTCTACAATTTCCACTTGGCTTCCCTTTTGGGTTTCTATTTATCTGATGCAATCCACCGTGTTTTCATTCACTTTGTGTATCTCTTCTTCTACATTTTAGATATAAAAGATACTTTAATGCCCTTTCTTGATAATTCCAACATCTAGGGAGTTCTAAATCTGCTTCATTTAACTTCATTTATCTTGATTATATATCACGTTTTCCTGTGTTTTGCTGTTTTATTGTATGCCAAAAGCTATATATACGAGAACAGTACAGAGTAGAGTGAAAAATATTTACCCCCAGAAAGAGCTTGCCCTTTCCTGTCAGTTAGGACGTAGGGCTCATCTCTTCTGTCTGATTAGGAATCAGTTTGGGTGGGGGTGTTAGCTTGCCACTTGGGTTCATTTCAGTTCATCTCTTGTTTTTATTTATGTATTTATCTGCCCCTGACAGCTTAACTGAGGTATAATTGACAAATAAAAATTGTATATATTTAAGGTGTCTAATGTGATGTTTTAATATATAAATAGACATACGTGAAATAATTCTCACAATCAAGCTAATTAATAGTTCCATTCCCTCAGATAGTTATATTTTTGTGTGTGTGTGTGTGGTGAGAACACTTAAGATCTACTCTTTCAGCAAACTTCAGGTGTGCAATATATTATTATTAACTAAAATCACCATGGTGTATACTAGATCTTCAGAACGTACTCATCTTATAACTGAAAGCTTGTGCTCTTAGACCAACATCTTATTTCCCCTGCCTTCTATTCCCTCGTACCAGTTCCTGTTTCTATGAACTTGAATCTTTATATTCCACATAGAAGGGAGATCATGCAATATTTGTTTTTCTGTGTTTGGCTTATTCTACATAGCTGAATGTCCTCTGGGTTGTTGTCATGTTGTTGCAAATGGTAGGATTTCCTTCTTTTTTAAGACTGAATAACATTTCTTTGTATATATAAACCAGTTTTTCATTATCTATTCATACATTGGTGACCATTTAGGTGTTCCCACATCCTGGCTTGTGTGACTAATGCTGCAATGAACATGGGAGTGCAGATTTCTCTTTGGGGTGGTAATTTTAGTTCTTTGGCTATATGCCCAAAAGTGGAAATGCTGGATCACATGGTACTTCTATTTTTAATTTTTGGAGGGACTATCATTCTGTTTTTTTTTTTATAATGGCTGCACCAATTTACATTCCCACCAACAGTGAATAAAGGTTTCCTTTTCTTCACATCCTTACCAATACTTGTTATTTTTTTACTTTCTTGGTAATGGCCACCCTAACAGGTATGAGGTGATATCTCATTGTGGTTTGATTTGCATTTCTGTGACAGTTAGGGCTGTTGAGCATATTTTCATCTACCAGATGGCTATTTGTATATCTTTTTTGGGAAAATGTCTACTTAGGACCTCTGCCCATTTTTCAATTGGGTAATTTTTTTTTTAAATATTGACTTGAGTTTTTTAATGTAATTTATATATTAAGCCCTTATCAAATACATGGTTTCCAAATATTTTCTCCCATTCATAGGGTGCCTTTTCATCTTGTTGACTATTTCCTTCGCTGTGCAGAAACATTTTAGTTTGATGTTGTCCCACTTGTTCATTCTGCTTTTATTGCCTGTGCTTTTTGTGTCAAGTCCAAAAATTATTATCAAGGCCAACATCATAAAACTTTTCCCCTATTTTTTTCCTAGGAATTTCACAGTTTCAGGTCTTACGTTTAAGAACTTAATCCATCTTGACTTGATTTTTGTATATCATATAAGATAAAGATCAAATTTTCTTTTTTAATATGTGAATTGGTTGTTTTTATACCAATACTATACTGCTTTGATTACTATAGTTTTGTAATATAATTTGAAATCAGGTAGTATGATGCTTCCACCTTTGTTCTTCTTGCTGAAACTTGCTTTAGCTACTTAGTCTTTTGTGGTTCCATATGAATTTTAGGATGTTTTTTCCATTGAAAATGCCATTGGAATTTTCACAGAGATTGCATTGAATCTATAGATTGCTTTGGGTCGTATGGACATTTTGACAATATTTATTCTTCCAGTCCATTTATTTGTATTGCCTTCAATTTCTTTCATTAATATTTTACAGATTTCAGTTTTCAGATCTTTCACTTCCTTGGTTAAATTTATTCCTGAGTATTTTATTCTTTTTGATGTGATTATAAATTGGTTTGTTTTGTTAAATTCTTTTTCTGTACAGTTTGCTGTTACTGTATAGCAATGCAAATGATTTTTGTATGTTGATTTTGTGCCCTGCAACTTTACTGAATTCATTTATTCTAATTTTTTTGGTGGATTATTTAGAGTTTTCTATAATAATATGTGTCATTTGCAAACAGAGATAAATTTACTTCTTCCTTTCCCATTTTTATGCCTTTTATTTCTTTTTCTTGCCTAATTTCTCTGGCAAGGACTTTCTTGCCACTTCTGTTTAGCATAGTACTGAAAGTCTTGTTCTTGATCTTAGAGGAAATACTTTCAACTTAAGTGTGATGCTAGATGTGGGTTTGTCATATATGGCCTTTATTATGTTGAGGTACTTTCCTTCTATACCTAACTTGTTGAGAGTTTTTATCAAGAAAGAATGTTTAATTTTGTCAAATGCTGTTTCTATATCTATTGAGATGATAATATGATTTTTATCCTTCATTCTGTTAATGTGGTATATCACATTTATTGATTTGTTTATGTTAAACTATCCTTACAGCCCATAAATTCTACTTTATCGTGGTGTATGAACCTTTTAGTGTGCTATTTAACTCAATTTGCTACTATTTGGTTGAGAATTTTTGCATCTATGTTTATCATGAATATTGACTTATAATTTTGTTTTCTTATAGTACTTTGTCTGGCCTTAGTAGCAAGGTAACACTGATTCTGTTACTGACTTTTTCAGCCACACTATGTCTTTTGATTGGAAAAATTAATTCATTTATATTTAAAGTAATTATCATATATAAGGGCTTACTATTGCCATTTTGTTCATTATTTTCTGGGTGTTTTATAGATCCTGTATTTTTTTCCTCTCTTACTGTCTTTCTTTGTGATTTAGTAATTTTCTATAGTGATATGGTTTGATTCTTTTATCTTTATCTTTTGTGTATCTACTTTACATTTTTGCTTTGTGGTTACCATGATTCTTACATAAAAGTCTTATAGTTATAACAATCTTTTTAAGCTGATAACAGCTTCACTCTGACTGCATGCAAAAATCCTACACTTTTACTCTCCCTCCTACAATTTGTTTTTGATATCCAATTTACATCTTTTTATATTGCATACTCGTTAACAAATTATTATAGATATAGTTTTTAAAAATACTTCTGTCTTTTAACCTTTATAGTGGAGTTGTAAGTGATTTACATACTCCTATTACAGTATTAGAGTATTCTGATTTTGACTATGTGCTTACCTTTATCAGTGAATTTTATGCATTCATATGTTTTCATTTTGCTAATTAGTGTTCTTTTGTTTCAGCTTAAAGAATTCCCTCTAGAGTTTCTTGATTATACTGTGGCTGTGTTAAGTCTTCCTTGACTTGAAACTATTTGGGGACCTTTGAGCTTCTAGAACATGTACCTGGATGGATGTACTCATCTCTCCCCAGATTTGGAGGTTTCCAGCCATCATTTCTTTAATTAAGCATTCTACCTAATTTTCTCTCTCTCTTCCTCTCTTAATAAAAATGTTAGCCCTCTTGATGGTGTGCCTTAAATCTCCTAGGGTTTCTTCACTCTTTTTTATTCTTTTTTCTCTTCTGTGTAATTTCAAATGAACTGTTCAATTTCACAGATATTTTCTTTTGCTTGATCAAATCTGTTAATGTTCTATATTGCATTTTTCATTGAATTCATTGCATTCTTCAGCTCCAGAACTTTTAAAATTATTTCTATCTCTTTATTGAGCTGCTTCTTCTGCTCATGTGTTGTTTTTCTAATTTTGTTGAGTTGTCTGTGTCCTCTTGTAGTTTGCAGAGATTCCTTAAAACAATTATTTTTAGTTCTTTGCCAGGCAATTTGTAGATCTCCATTTCTATGGCATCACTTACTACAATGTTATTATGTTCCTTTGATGGTGTTATGTTTCCTTGATATTTTTTGTTCTTGTTGTTGTTCCTTGAAGTCTTATGTTGCTGTCTTCTTATTTGAAGAATCAGTTACCTCCTCCAGTCTCTGCTGAGTGGCTTCAGGAGAGAAATGGCTTCACCAGTCAGCTCAGCTAAGGATTCTGAGGCTCTCTCAGACCTTTTCTATGGATGTGCCTGCTCTATACTCTTGTTTTCTCTTGGCGGGGGGGGGGCGGTATTCTTAAGATGGCCTGCCTTTTTTCAATTTTGCAAAGCCAGGTTGAGTGCTGAGAGATTCTGTTTTCTCTGGGGAAGTGCCCTGAAATGTTCTGGTCTGTATGCCTTTTCCCAGGCCCAAAGTTGAGTCAGCTATCTGCATGAGATACTTGCACTTGCTGTCTGCAGGGGTACATTTGAGGAGTGAGCCTTGGGAAGAGAGAGGATCAGACATATGGAGCATTTGGGATGTCCATTGGCCAGCTGGGGGGTTTGTGGGCAACGTACCCCAAGCAACTTGTGAGTGGGCTTCCTGATGGAGTGTGCAGAGCAATTCATGGGAATTGTGGCCTGTCTTCCCTTCTCCCAGCCACTCCCTACCACTCAGCTGTGCTGACCACCTTAGTAAGCTGGGTGAAGTGAGAAAAAAGTGGGTTTCTTGGGCAACACCCACATGTTGGGGGAGTCAGGTGCTCACTCACTATTCGCTCACTTTTTTCTGTGGGAGACATGGCAGTCTGAGGGAGTCTCTCTTGGCACTGAGATGTGCTACCTTGGAAGAGGAGTTATGCAGGTAAAGTGGAACTGTTCTTGTCATAAAGATGGGTATAGGAAAAAGTCAAATAATAATGCATTTATTTATTTACTTAACATAAGTTGATCTCTGTTCAGGTCAAAGTACTCTGCCATTGCTTAACAAAAGTTAAATGACGTGGAAACAACAATAGAGTTCTCAGTGCAACTTGAATGCTAACTAGTGTCTTTGGTGCTTCAGGGACTGAGAAGCAATTGGTGCTCTTAAAAATCTATCCATCTGGCAGTGTGTACTTGCTGGCACATTCCACGTAGCCAGGATAAGGAGTTATATACAGTAGCCCATCTTTCTTCAGGTACACCCCTTTATTTCTCTGAATTGAACAGATTCATGCACCTGGTCACTGAAACAAGGAGCCTTTTCTCTCAGGGACAGGACCCGTGCTTGCATGTAAGGAGAGAGCATTAGAATGTACCCTTTTGCCAGCCTGCAGATCTAGAGAGGGACCTTAGAAGAGGTGGAATTACCCATGGAACCATTTCTTAAACTCATCTAGATAAGTCACTTCTCCAGCTGAGGGGAAGTCAGGAGTGTTATCCTAAGGAAATTCTTCTGCATTAAAACTTGAGGAGTGGGGAAGTAGTTATTTCCCCCTAACAAGGATAAACTAGTAAAATAAATACATCCTAAGGAATAACAAGTTAAGAAGTTGTTATCAGTTATTTGCTAATTTAAATAGGTAGAAGCAAAAAATAAATACATAAATAAAGGGCAGAAGCAGACCTGCAAATCAATAAAAACATAACAATTTAGAAGAAAATTGTTACCCTGTTAATAGTATTTACCAATCTGAAGTAAGAAAGGCTACCAGAAGGAGCTGTTAAAAAAAGAGACAACAGGACCAAAATAGAAGTACTATTGTGAGACCTCACATCAACAAGCCAACACTTAATACCTAACCTTATTACAGTTTTAACCTTTCCCAGGAGTGTGACCGTTAATCAAGCCAACCGGGAATTTCCTGGTCAGCACTAGGAAATCAGCTGATAGACTCCTTTCACTCTCCTTAGGAGGGTGACCTTGCCTAAAACAATGCACTCTTTGCTAAGAATTTCCTTCTTTCAGCTCCTTCTCTGCCTTTAAAAACCTTTTCTTTCCTGCATCTTGATGGAGCTCCTCTCTGATTGCTAGACGGAATGCCTCCTGATTCATGAATTGCTCAATAAAGTCAATCAGATCCTTTAAATTTACTCAGCTGAATTTCATTTTTTTTTTAAAACAGATTTGGTGGCAGCAGTGGGATCCAAAGTGAACTTTTGACAACATTCAGGGACAATGAGAGACATTGGTGTGGTACTTGCGAACCTTTTTTTTTGAGTTCAGTCTTTCTCACTGTTTTTGAGGACTGTGGGTAAGTTCGTCTCAGTTCTGAGCTCTGATCTCTTTGCAACAAGCTCCCTATACAACTGGCTTTTCAATAGAGGAAAGGTCAGCTTGAGTTGGAAGATGGTTCTACCTGGAGCTAAGCCTCTAGCCCTTGATTCTGTTCAAAGATCCACATGGGAACTTTTAGAGGTAGTGTACACGTCCCCATCCATATGAAGCCCCTCTAAATCTACAGTCCCCATTTGTTGAAGTCTGCTGGCTCAGTCCTTTCCCTAGTCCAAAATTCTGCAGGAAGTGGTGGTGCACACAGAGCCTTCTCTTGGTTGATACAGTAATATCTCTTTGTTACTACCAATGTATTAAGATGCACGTTTGTTTTGTTTTTGGTAGATAAAGGCTAATTGCTAATGGGACTATGAGAAGGAATGAAGGAAGGAAGGGCACAAAAATTGCTGGGCACTAATCAGGCATTTAAGAGCTGATAGACTGCTCACTACCTAACTCAAGGCTCCTATATTAGGATAAATTGGTCACAGAATGGGTTGGATTGACACTAGGTCTCCTGCCAATCTCAAGAAAACTTTCTGTGCAATGAGGTACACTGTTGAACATCATATAATCCCCAAGCCAGTGGCACATCCTTTTAAGTATTTTAGGTATTAGTTAAGCTCCAAGAATCCAGAGGCTTAGCTAATGAAATCATTAAATTCTAAAGAGTTAAGTGCACCACCTTCCAGCACACCTGCTTTTTTTATGTCTAGGAACTGTGGGTCCTGGAAGCTATAAATATCTACAAAAACAGAAAAATCTTATTAAAAACAACCTAGAATTACAATGGCCATTAGAGGAAACATTCCAATTAGGTAAGATCATTTAAGAAGTGCATTTAAAAGAAAGAATTCCCAAATTAAACAAGCAGAATGGGATACATATTTTACTGGTACACAGAAGCTTCCAAAAGTCTTCAAAATTCCAAAATAGCTTCATTTGAAAAGTCATTGCAAAAGTCTCATGAAAAATTTACGATACAAATTATAAACAAAAGCCCACCAAGTTAATGGCCTTACAGACGCCCACTTGTCTATCTTCAAGGGAGGGCCTCCATGTGGGCCCCATCCCCCAGAATTGACAGGACTCTGAGGAATTTTCTGGTAAACTAACTGGTATGTTAATCCCTAGCACAGCCAAGGGGAAACTACAATTAAAATATTTTTTAAAAAAACTTTGCCAAATTCTGGTAAATATCAGAGCTGCGCTCTCCACTTTAACTCCAAGCTTGCAGATAGGCTCCTGGGATAGCTGGCAGAAACTAGCGGAGGTTGAGAATTTTTACCAGAGTCAGCTCTCCGAAATCTCTGTCTCTAATACCCAGTCAAGAGAGGAAAATTAAATTTCACATTGTCCCTTCCTTTCCAAATCCAGACCCGTTAGTTATTGATCCTTTTCTCTCCCCAGGATAGCTATTGCCTTCTTGCTTGTCTCATTTTGTGTCCTAATGAGCTTGGCTTGGCATCCTGCCCACCTGGGACGTGTAGACTGTCAGTTCTTTCTTTTGACTATCTTTGGGAGTGACCCTGGATCTTGTGAAGGTACTAACATTTGCACCCTCCTTGGGGACACCTCTTGAATCCAAGAGGTTGTTCAACACTGCCAGAAATATTTGCTATTTGTCCCAGCTGAAACCTGACAAGATATTTAAGAGCATTTAATAATTCTATGATCAGAAATATGACCAACTTGGAAGCTGATATTCAGATAGAAAAAAAAATTTAGGCCTCCTCTCCTAAACTAAATGTACTCAGAGGGAAAGAAAACTTTCTAAAGCTCTTGTAAAATGATTTATGGGTGGATCAACCTATGATGTCATTTAAGTTACAACCCAATTCTTTGAGGCATTAAAACCAACTGTCCTTATCTTACAGATTTTTGCAAAACCAGAAATGCAGCTCCAGACACAGTTCAAAATTTACCTATTCCTTTTACCAACTCCCAAACCTCTCCTTTTGTATTTCAAAAGGCTTATAAATGTTGGCTGTGGGAAACCACAGTCCTTTTTTCAGGAACTTGCATTCTTTCTCTGTGCCTTTGAGATATAAATATTCAAAAGCTTTATCTAATTGGTTTAAAAATGAACAAGTGCTTATATGAATTAAAATGTAATAGAAACTAACCTAAATGCTTTCCCAGTTCACATAATCTAGGATTTATCTTTAGTAAGTTAAAGCTAGTTTAAAGTTGTTGGTTTAATTAAAATGGATTTTTTAGAGTTACCAACATTGAATATAATGCAAACATACGACCTTTATACTACTTGGCTTTATCAATCAAATAAGTTCACGTCACAAAATTTGTCAGCAAGAAAAGTACCTTGGTATGATAAAATTTTCATAAGTATTCTAAACATAATTGTTGAAACAAATAAATCAGACACAAGCAGGATAAAGGTTTTTAGGTAATTTTTTAAAAAACAACGATTATTTTATGGTATCCCTACTTAAAAATAGTCACCCAAATCTCTTTGGTGACTTCCACTGTTAAGAATTTTGCTAAGTTAAATTAAGACATAGAAGTTCACTGAATATCTAGATTTTTTATAAGTAATATAAAATACTGAAACATTAATTACTGAACATTTATCTAGTTCTGGCTTCCTTTTGCAGAGGAATTAAAAATATTTGGGCGTATTAATAAATATGTTTATACAACACTGAGAAATTTTCTATAAAAGTCATATGTTTCTAGAAATTATAAAAGTATTTATAAATTTGTTAAGCCACAGAATGCTAATATAAAGGACAGTTCACAGATGCTTACTTCTTAACTTTCATTGGAAATTAAAGGCTTTATTTAAAAAATTCTAATATATATCATTAAAAAAACTAGAAATAACAAAGGAAATATCTCTATATGCAAGGATAGTAGGATGTATATTTTCAGTAAAAGAAGGTATGAGGAGTGGAGATGCATTCTTTGTTGAGGGAAAAGAAAGCAATTTTGTCCTCAAGAGTGGCTGAGAAAGAGAAGAAAACATAGGACAAAATCTGAATGTAAAAAAGTAAATTATTTAAGGTTTACAGAAAAAGAAATATTTGGAAACAATTTTTATGCATGGTCAGGACTGGCTAAAATCAAAGTAAACTTAATTGAGTCAGTGAATTCTAATATCAACAGTAAGCTGTTGCAAAACTAGAATTTGGTTTTCTCTCTGTTAAAGGGGAAAAGTTTTATTGGACTATTAGTCTGCTCTTGATGAGAGATTGTGAAAGGATCTTTTTTTTTAACCTTTTAAAATAATCTGCCTAGAAAGCAAGAGTTCTGTATTTTGTCAAAACAATTTTCCTGTATTCAGAAAGCTGAATATTCTCAATTAAAAAAAAATTTTTTTCTTACGACTATTTAACTTTCCGTATTTGCCTCTAACATCTTCTATTGTCACTATGATTAAATAGATAACTAAGTATTGTTTCACAGTTATCTATGATCCTATTTGATCAAGCGTTTTCAAACCTTTTTGATATTTTTTAAACAAACTTCCTCAAAATCAAATTCTAAATGAGGTCTTTTTGACCTCAAAGTAGGGGGGCCCTGGAATATTTCAAAAGATTTGTTCTCTCTCCTTATAAAAATGGAGATATTAACATAATTAGGCTTATTTGATATGTTAAATTACACAGGAAGTATTGTCAAATAAGAACTAACACAAAGCCTTCTTTATGTTGTTTTTATACAGGTATGTGTTATAAGTGTTCCAGAAATTATGTGACATTCCTGGAAATATGATATGTCCTGATATAATATTATCTGCCATAATCCCAGTTATTATCTTAAAATGTTATGTATCACAGAAATAACCACATTTCCTTATTAATTCCATTTCAATTAACTCTCATCAGATCTTTAATAATGGGCATTTAAATAAAGGATTTTGTCATCTATAGACAGTTATTGTTTTACCCAGATGCTTTTACAAAATATATTCCTGCAAAAGTGCTTCTTCCTCAAAAAGATTTGTGGAAAAGACTTTTGACAAATACAGGTTTCTGATTACTTTAGATCATAAAACTGAATTGGGTAAGAAATTACACAGCTCTAATGGAAAAACTGATGGCTTCATAAAACTGCTAGTAAAAGATCAACAAGAATTAATAACATGGGACTAAATAAATTGAGGAGGATGATTGTTTTTGTTTGAAACATTGCTGATTCTTCGTTTTAAGGAAACCTTTTCTCTCATGCTATCTATGACATACAATAATTTTGATAATATACCTTTGCAGAGAGGAATGAAACATTTCCTTTTTCTCCCTACTTGATCCCTCCAGAATTTGGAGATGTAAGTATTCTTTTCATGGCAGTATAGTTAGTTATTTGCATAAGTTCAATGAGAATTTGTTCTCCTTGTAAAAGAACACAATTGGAAACACTGGCTTATTACCAAGGCTTTGACTGGAATGTCATATTTGAGAGAGAGACATGCATAGACTCAGACAGAACCAGTTTTAAGGAGATGCTTGAACTCTGGCTTGGCTTCCTGGCCTTGAGAGTTTCTTAAGAAGTTCAATCAGGAGTTCCTTATAAACAGTTCCAACAAAGTGGTCTTAAAAGGAATTTATACGGTCAATCTTTATTCTTGCTGCATTTATGTAAATAATGAGCCCAAGCCTAATGCAAACAAGTTAGTTTTATTGTGATGATATCCTTAGAAAAAAAAGGGGAAAAATGGGAGTCATTATAGGGAGAAAAGTGTGTTTGCACTTTTGTAGATGTTAGCTCCTAGTCCTGTTAATCGTCTTTGAGGTTTTGTTATGTACCTGTAAACTGGGTTGGATACTGAATTCTTCTAAGTTTTCTGAAATACCTAGTTATGACTCTCCAAACTGATGCTTCCGCTCTTCCCCCACCCTTATGATTTGGAATCAATAAGAACAATGACGGCCCTTGGATCTCCTTAGAAGAGACTATACCAGGTCCTCCTCACTACCCAGTGGCAGCAAAATTTCAGGGACTCAAGCCTTAGGAACACATTCACAGCTTAAGAAGACTCCACTTCATATCTGACCCTGTAAAAATGCTGGAGGCCTCCAAATCAAATTGACTAGGAAGAGAAGTAGCTCACATCATGGTAGACTGCTTCCTCCCAAGATGCCTGACCGAGACTTAGTACGTTAACATAAAACCCTTTCTTTTATACCTCTTAGGTTATCTAACTGTGCCCCTAATCGCCCACAGACTGAGACACCTCACTAGTTCACTTCCCTGAATTTACAGTGTCAAGTCAGAAATTACCAGGAGGCATTCATGATTCAGGATGACTTCCTTTGGCAGGACCCTACTTTCCTGGTTAGGAATAAATATGAAGCTGTGACCAGAAACCTCTCCTAAATGCTTGAAAATACTGCAGAATCTACTGCAAAATCAACAGGTGTCCAACAAAAATCCTTAGACTCTCTGGCCGAAGTTGTTCCTGATGATAGGATAGCCCTTGGTTTTCTTTTAGCTGAGCGAGGAGGTGTCTGTGCTGTGGCCAACACCTGCTGCACCTGGATTAACATTTTACCCTTCTGGGGCAGTTGAAACTCGATTATGTAAGACCGCCGAGCAAGCCACTTGGCTTTGAAAGGTGACTGCTTCACCAGAGTCTTTCTTTGACTTGATTTTGATTGGTTTAAGTCTTGATAACCATGGCTCCAAAGTATACTCCAAACATTGGGAACTATCCTGTGTATTATAATCATAATAATCTCCCTCATGCACTGTATTCTCTCAAAAGCTTTAAATGCATGTTCATAGATACCAACCGCCAAGCAAAAGATCTCCCTAAAACAGGAATATCAGAAAAGGAACAAAGAGATTAACTGACTTAAAAATTGTGAGCCTGAAGTAGTGACTTGTGACTATCCTAGAGATTAAGCAAAAAATGCTATTACTTGTGAATACACACAAAGGATGGGCAAAAACTGCAAGAACTACAGAGAAGGAGGTAAAAGTGCTGATAATGCTTTAAATTTTGATCACATCTCTCACTTCAGCTGAGAGTCTGATCAAAAGGGGGAAATTATTTAAAAAGAGACAGTAGGTCCAAAATGGAGCCCCTTTTGGTAGATTCCCTGACAGCAAAGCAAGACTTAATACCTAACCTAATAATAGTGTCAAACTTCCCTGGGAATGTGGCCTTTAATCAGCCAACCTGGAATTTCCTGGTCAGCACTAGGCAATCTGCTGATAGATTCATTTCATTCTCCTTACAAGGGTGACCTTGCCTAAAACAATGCATTTTTTGCTAAGAATTTCTTTTTTTCAGCTCCTTCTCTGCCTTTTAAAACCTTTTCTTTTCTGCTTCTAGATGGAGAGCCTCTCTTCTTACTAAATAGAATGCTGCCTGACTCATGAATTGCTCAATAAAGCTAATCAACTGTCTTAAATTTACTCAGTTGAATTTTGTTCGTTTGTCTTAACAGTCTAGAGACAGCACAAAGCCTAGAGAAAGAGGGGACAGAAGCTGCCTCTGCCACACATTTCCAGCACTCAGCCTCCTGGGGAGATGGATGCAGCAGGCAGTAGGGTTCTCAGGCTCACTCCCTGGCCTGGAATTCCATTCCACCAAGTCACTTTCTGATAATAACTTGGCTTTCTGTGTAGACTTTCCAACAGAGGAGAGACTCTGCTAAGATGGACACTTGGATTCTGTTTCTAGCTGGAAATCTATACATTGGCGTCTGCTTTCTTGTGAGTTGTTTGACAACAGTCCCCTTAAGTTCAGCCACCTTGGTGTGAACTAAAAAGCTTGAGCTGTGGACCTGGAGAAGCAGACCTGGATCAGGATTACCGCAGCAAGACGTGGCCAGTCTCTTCAACTACATTCTGAGTCTTCACTCTAACTTGAACACCCATGTGTACCCTAACCCAGGAATAAATTAAATAATTGATGTATTTGTGCCTGTGACCTTGTGTAAAATTTGATTACATTATAGTAACTTGTGAAAATTAATAACCTGTAATTATATGTTCTATGGTAGGGTACCTAGAACCAAGTGATTATTATAAATACAAATGAAATAAAAACCAGCAGCGGCTGCGATTTTCAAAGCCAGTACTTCATTTCTAGATTTTTCCAAGACCATAAATGCAGTCTCCCTCTCCCTTTCCCAAGCCTTCCTACTTCCCTTTTGGTCTTCCTCTCTCAATGACAGTGAACCCTTCCACAACAACGAATGCCTTTAAACTCTGATACTTAGATACTTAGATACTAAGTATCTGCCTTTGACACAGATACTTAGAATTTGGCTCTGAAGATTTAAAATGAAGCGAAAGGCACACATTTCCTGTCATGAACGTGTAGAAGTGTTCTTCTACAGGGAGGACTTCAGCTGACGTCCTTAAACGCACAGAAAGGCAGCGCAGATATTTTATAGACTGAAATGCAACTCTTGAATGTGGCAGTAATTCCGCATGTAGGAGTAAGGCTGAAATTTATAAACGAAATTGCACATGTTTAACCATGGAAACTTAAAAAAAAAAAAAAAGTTGTTTAACTCAGCACATGCTGAGAACTTTGCTGCAGGGTCAGATACCAAAGTCAGGGCTGACTGTTCACACCTCTTCTGTGAGAGGCCCCTTCACCCTCCACCGTGTAACTGACTGGTGCTCTTACGGTCATGACCAGTTATCCCAGCCAGGTCAGTGCATGGAAAAGCCTTTCTTGGCCTTACAAGAAGATCCTCCTGGGGGCTGGGGGCTGGGGGCTGACCAAGAGCAAAATAGAAAAACCACAAATACGATCCAGCTGGAATAAAAAACCTCTGTTTATTTTGGGAAAATAATATTATGTCATCATGACACATATCTAACTCTTGTGTTTCCAACTGAACAGGCCAGATATGTGAGCAATAACTCTAGCCAGGCTCAGCTCTTGTGCTGGAAGATGGATTTATCTGTTTTCGTGGTCTTACTCCTCAGGTGTGCCTGGCATTAAGTGACTGCGTTATCTAGAACTTCCAGTTTCAAGTACCGGAAATTTAGGGAGGCTGCTGCTTTTACATAAAAAGAGCTCAGACTCAGAAGTAATTTTTAAGGGACAAATGATGGGTTTAATGGCATGTATAGAAATAATGCTCCATCCTAAGGAGGGAAGGATCAGTGTTTCAGGGAAGAAGTACTGGGTAACGTAAGCAAGTGAAGCTCTTCTATGGTCTCGGTCTGAGAAAGCATGAGAGAAAAGAAAGCAAAGAGCAGGGAGGCTACCGGCGCAAAGAGGAGCAGCGAAAGGAGCAGCGTGCTATGAAGTGCCAGGAAGTACGTTGCCCTGCCATGACCAGGCCCAGCACCCAGCGCGCAGGAGAGCCAGTCCTGCCCCAGGCCCACCAGCATAACGAGTCACCCCACCGCCCTCTCCTCACCTCCAGGGTGGATGCACAGCTTGTTAAGTGCATGGCCTGCAGGCCAAAAGTGGCCCAGAGCGGTGTTCTCTTTGACCCATGAAGTGATTTTTTTAAATGGAGCGTGCTAAAACAACATACACACAAATGTAGATTTCTAGTTCCTCTTAAAGGAGATTAAAAAAACAAAGAAAGAATGAACTCATATTCTACATGATACCAACTGGCCAGAGTTCAATGGCTGGTAACCCTTACAGAGCAAAAGCAATGCTTTGTGCGATAGTGTGTGGTGGTGCAAGGGGGACTCTGGAGCCAGCCTGCTTAGGTTTGCAGTCCAGTGCCACCACTTTCTAGTCGTGTGAACTTGGGCCCATTTCTTAACTTCTTTGTGTCTCAGTTCACTCGTTGGTTAGATGAAGCTAGTAATTATGTTTACATAAAGACCAAACAAATTAATAAGTGTACTGTTTTTTAACTAGTGCCAGGGAAATAGTGTTATATAAGCATTTGCTGTTATTATAATATTTATAAGTACTTACTATCTTTTCTCCTAAATGATTTGCATGTGTTAATTTATCTAATCCCCCCAACGATCCTATGAGGTAGGTTCTGTTATTATCCAGATGTTATAGACAGGGAAACTGAGGCACAGGGAGGTTAGGTAACTTGCCTAACCATCTCATATAACTAGTAAGTGGTAGAGCCTGTTCTGGGGTCTGTGATCGCAACTCTCATGCTATGGAGTGATGTTCTTTCAGGTGGGGCACATGCTTCTGTTCTCCATTTACACACGGCTGGATATCCCTCATATCTGCATATCCCTCTTCATCTAGCTCCCCACTCACCACCTTGCCCTCCTTCAGGTTATCTTCCTGGCCGGCTTGCATTTGAATTGGGGACCTCTGAGCTAGCAGAGTGGATATGCTGCACAGATGACTGAGAGTCCTCCCAGCAAGGTCTTAATGAAGAGTCAAGCAGAAGACAGACTGTGTCCATCAAGGGTCTGCTCGAACTCAGTCTGTGATGGTGAAGTGTGATCCCCAGATGAGCAGCCCCAGATCACCTGATCGCATCACCTGAAACTTGTTAGAAATGCAGATTCTTGGGCCCCGTGCCGTAGCTCCTGAGTCAGGATCTCAGGAGAAGCAAGCCCAGCAATCTGTAGCTGACTAAGCCTTTCTAGTGATTCTGATGCAGGCCAAAATTTTGAGAGTCATAGCCTTAGAAGGTCATGTTCTTTTGCACAGAATAAAGAAGCTAAGACTTCAATGGTGAAAGATAGCCATGGTAGCTTTTACAGAGTTGGCCAAGAGAGGGATATAGAAAAATCTCAAAAACACTTCAGAAGAAGGACTAGTTGGAGACAGTGTACCTTTCCAGCAAAGCCATTAGGATGAAATAATAGCAAATAATGTGCTAAGGCAATTAATTAAAACATATCAATGGCATGTTTCCTGCAGGATGAACCATTTCGTATTTGGAGACCCTTTGGAGATCAAAACAATGATCTTAATTTTAAAATAGCCGTTGTTTTCTGGCAACAGTTAGATAAAAGATCCAATTGTCCGCAGAGGCCAGTACAAAGGAGAATATGTATCTATGTACCTTCTGTGGCAGTGAGCCTGCGTCCATAAATTGCTTTACAAAACTACAGTCTGTCAGGACTCTGGTTATAATTAACAGAAACTTAACTCAAGCTAGCTTAAGCAAAATAGGGAAAATGTTATAAAAGTCATTCTGACCATATTTAGGATCAGAAGATAAATATGTTTTGGTATAAAATATACAATAAACCAGAGATAACCTTATGTGGGTCAATACTACCTAGCCAGGACCTAATTACTAAGTCTGATTGCCTAATAATTGAGTCCTAATTAGACCCCTGATGACTTGGCTGGATCTTGGGAGGAAATAATCCAATGAGAGATAAAACCCCACTTGTGAGGGTACAGCCTTACAGGAGGATGTCCAGAAAGATCTAGCCCTGCTGGAGGACAACAGAAATAGGGGAAACATAATGCAAGTCTGAGGCCTGGACACAGACCAGGCTCTTGGGTCTTTGGTGTAACACTCATCCTGTTTGGATTATGCCCTGACTCAACCTTACTTCCCTAATTCTCCTGGGATGGACATTTGGGCACCTTGTAGCTAAACCCTCATCTGGAAAGAGTCATCTGCAGTCAGCCACACTCATGTGGAGGGAGAGAATCTTGAAAGCATCCTGCCCTGAAACTGTGGGAGAGGGAATGAGGGTCAGAGGGAATGACGCTTCTTCCTTCTCTTGGATTCCTACCACCCAGTAAATAAGTGAATCCCCTCCTCCTTGTTTAGAGTGTGTGGCCTACATAATGTTTTATTCACTTGAAACTTATGAGTAGGCCATGTGGTATTTGGCTAAACTGGTCCGGTTCCTCTTCTGCGAGTCCATGTTAAGGAGTTTGGACTTTATCCTGAGGGCAGTGGGAAACACTGAGTGATTTCAAGAGGAAGAATGACATAACCAGATGTGAATTTTAGAAAGATCAACTCTGGTTGCAGTGTGGAGACTAGAATTATTGTAGAGTTCAAGGTAATAGTTGATGGTGGCCTGAAAACAGTCTTATATAATTTTTAACAGATTCTATCTCTCTTATAAAACATCAGATTGATAAACCAAGAGCTATAATTTGTTTAAAGAGTAAACTTGCATGAAACTTTTTTGACTATCAGACAAGCTAATAATCTAAAGAAGGGTGCCCATTTTTAAAAAATGTAAGAGATGATGCTTTTGTCTCATAGAGTTGATTTCAAATCTGTGGAGTTAATTAAGCTTATTGGCACCAATCAGAGGCCAGTTAATACAAACTTTGAACAGCGCTAGAGGAAAATTTTGTTCTGATTATTTAATTTAATATTTTGAGCAAGTAACCTATACAAAGTAATGTTACTGGGTCAAGGCAACAGCCCTATTAACTTCAGAGCTGAGAGAAACAAGCCTCTTGGGCATAGACTTCTATCTGTATTTCCAGGACTTCTTTCCACCAGAACCATGCTGTGGACCGTGACCCTAAATACATTCTCATTTATGGTTATAAAACCAGAACCATGACCTCTTGCAAGTGTTTATTACGCCCAGGCTTTCTGGAAACAAAAAGAAGTTTAAATGAGATTTAAACTTGATCAGCTCTTGGGTCGTGGAGGCGGGGCACCCTACCTCATTCTCTTTTGCCAGTCAGCGCACCCGGGTAGAGTTGATGGTTTATTTTTCCTTTGGCTTCCTAACGTGCTTGTCAGATCAGGAACTGAGAGATTAAGACACACCTACTTAAGAAGGGAGCAGACAAGCCTGGACCCAGTTTATCCACAGATCCTTTGTAAGAGGAAAAAGGGAATGACTCTCATCCAAGGAGACAGAGTGGAAAGCAAATAATTATGCAATGGGAAAGCCATGGTATACTTTACAAATATTGGAACATTTTATGAAGATGGGATGTGTGGGGAATGGAAGTCTTTAGGGAGGAGACTGCCTTTCCAGCGACATCAGAGCCAGCTGCAGCAGGGGATAAGTGGCCTCACGACATTCTTTGTATGTCAGACCCCTCTTGGGTTGAGGTCTTGGCCCTAGTTAAGTCACTTCTGTGATTTTCAAAGGTTCCTAAATCAAGTCCTTCAGAAAGTTAGAGCAAAATTTCATTTTTCGTGCCCTAACCTCTCAGTAATGGTAGGCTTAGGCATTTCCAGGCCTTTCTGTCCAGTTGAGTTCTCTTGAGGGGACTTGCACAGTTCTTCCTTTTGTGTCTCTCTATTTGTAAAAAGTCCCTGCTTCCTCCGGGACATCTGCATCTCCTCCACCCACACTCTGGGCTATAAGGGATGGGTTCACAGCAGGACAAGTGGTTTAGTCATGCAATTCAAAATTGCTAGGTACCCAAACTAAACTTAGGCCAGGGAAATACAAAATGTACTCTCATGTTTGGCATTATATAAGCTTCTGTTATCATAGAATTTAGAATTTAGATTCTTGTGGTATGGCGTAAGCCACAAAGAAGTAGAGAACTAAAAATCAAAACCAACTTGGCTTGTTTGAGGTGACCACGTGACACTCCATTGGCCCAGCAGGGAGTGGCCAGTGGGGTTCTGCAGAGATGAGCTCACACATGGTCTCACCTAGTGACACGCATGCAAATGCTGCTCACGCTGATGCTAAACTGGATATATATTTATATCAAAACCAAGAGCCTTCAAATAGATCATCCACATGGCAAGTCTGTGACTTCCTATCCTGGAGCATGAGGTGGCCTCTTTTCAAACATTTATAAGCAACATCAGTTTTTTGCTTTCCTAAGTGAATCGTAACAGCCCTTGATGGGAAGGATTCCTCCAGATAGACATAAATACCCCAAGTCACTATTAATTAAAAAGAAATGTACTAAGACGTATATCACTTTGACTCAAAAGATACAGCATTCTCATTCTGAAATATAACAGAGCCTGCCAACTCTCAGTGGACAGGGGGATTAATCTGAGAAGTACCTACTGGTTCTGAGCTGTTGTCAGACTTCAAAGAAATTGGTGTGGAAGAGCAAGAGTTAAGGTGAGAATGCTCTCAGAGAGGTTTCCTGAGGTCAATACTATCATGCTGAAGATGGTGAGACTTATCCTGACCGAAGACTTCAAAATCACTGAGGACTGACCCACTTCCTAAGACACAGCAAATGGGCACAGTAAGTAGGTAGGAAGAGATGAACACAGTATTTTGGCCAATCCTTAACAAACTTCTGTTGGCTGGTATGTGCCATGTTTTGTTGACAGAGATCAGTCTAGACTTAAGGACTGAGGCAAATGTGCACTAGCTCAAACTCTCTTCAGAAGTTGAAAGCAACTCAAGTATTCACAGACAAACGAATGGATAAACAAGATGTAGTGTATATATATATATATATATATATATATATATACACATACAGTGGAATATTATTCAGCCTTAAACAAGAAGGAAATTCTTACACATGCTACAACACATTCTCTCCCCTTCCATCATGTGAGGACACAGTGAGAAGACAGCTCTCTATAACCCCAAAAATGGGCTCTTGCCAGACATGGAATCTGCCTGCACCCTGATCTAGGACTTCCCAGCCTCCAGAAATGTGAGAAATAAATGTTTTATATGTAAGCCACCCACCCGGTTTATGGTGTTCCTGTAATAGTAGCTTGAATGGACTAAGACATGGGAGTTGTTGTTTGATGGGTACAGAGTTTCAATTTTATAAGATGCAAAGAGTTCCGGAGAGTGGTTGCTCACCATTGTGAATATACGTAACACTACTTAACAGCATACTTATAAATGGTTAAATGGTTAAAATGGTTATGTGTATTTACCACAATTAAAACATTTTTTAAAACCTATGAAAAGGCACATTTTATATAGGTGCAATTTATTGTATATCAGTCATAAAATAAAACTATCTTTAAAAAAATAAAAAGAAAAAGCAACAATTCCAGGTGGGGTTGGCAAGGACGAGGCCATCATGCCTGCATGGCCAGAGAAGGCTACAGTGTGGGTCTACATGGAGCACCTGTACCCAATGGGTGTGACTGGACTCATAACATAAACTCTGTGAAGTATTCAACACTAGCATTTTGTTGGATTTAATATCCTTCTGTTCTTGAAACCACTTCTCTTTGATTTCACGAATTCAGGTCCTCATTTTCTCATTTATATTTTTTCAATAACTTCCTAAATTGCTTCCCACCTAAGTAGGCATATCAATGGATTGGGTGAATAGTGACCTTTGAAAGTGTAATTTCAGTAGAAAAGGTAGGATATAGCGTATAAGTCATAATAATCATCATTAAAATTTATTGAGCTACTTTCTTAATTGTCTCGTTTCATTTAACCCTAGTAAGAATTCTATAAAATTATGTGCATTTTGCAGATTAAGAGTGTGGCGCTCAGAGTAACTCTGAAGAGAAATTCATCCAAAGTCCCCAGCGATTGTGCCAGACAGGGTCCTAGCAGAAGGGAGAATTTCACTCAGAGTTTCAAATGAAAGGTATTGTAATGAATGGACCACTTCCAGGGGTGGGGGGCAGGGTTAAGGAAACCAAGAAGACGTGTCAAGTTACCCAAAGTCTAATAAAAATGAAAAGCCATTTCCATTTCTATACGTGAAGGGGCCAAGGGAGGTAATAGACTGGGTGAAAATTGGATGGTTATAGGATTAAGACCATATGACGATGTTTGTGAACTGAAGGCAGAAAGTATTAGAAAGAAGTTGAAAAGGGAAAACTAAGAGAGCAGGAGAAAACAGAAATGGGGGAGATCAAGAACACATGGGGAGTTAGCACTGGAGAGAAGAAAGAACACAGCTTCCTAGCAGGTTGGAGAGAAGACTGGGAGAGGAATGAAGGGAACATTGTCATGTGAATGTAAAGTAGATGGTGACAGTCTCATCTGGGAGGAAGGAGCCTGGGGTGCTTTGGAACCAGAGAAGAGCTGACACAACAGCTGTTGTAATTTGAGAGAAACTCAACTGGGGATGGGAAGCTAACTCGTGCATGGTGCTGTGGGACACACAAATGCCGCGTAATCCAAATGTGCAACATACTCAGTACTGTCACAGAGCAAACATCACACAGCAACGCTTGTTGATTTCATCTTGTCCTTAAGAAAATGTTCTAAATAATCAATTGAAATGATTAAAAAGCCATTTAAGAGATATCTGCTTCCAGAATTATGGCTACTAGTATCCTGCATTAGTCAGAGTTCTCCAGAGAAACAGAACCATATATCTTATTGGATATAACCTATATATGCAACTATATAGTTACGGAGGGAGGGAGAGAGGAAGGAAGTAGAGGAGAGAGAGAGAGATTTTATATATACATATATGTATATGGGATTCGTATATGATAGATAGATTTATTATGAGGAGTTTGAGCCCGAGAAGTCCCATGATCTGCCATCTGCAAGCCAGAGACCCAGGAAAGTCAGTGATGTAGTTCAGTCTGAGTCTGCGAGCCTGAGAACCAGGGGAACTGATGGTGTAAATTCCAGTCTGAGGGCAGGAGAAGTTGAAAGGAGATGTCCCAGCTTGGCAGTGAGGCAGGAAAAAAAAGGGCAAATTCTTCCTCCCTCTGCCTTTTGTTCTGTGCAAACCCTCAGCAGATTGAATGGTGCTCACCTGCATTCAGGAGGGTAAGGTACTGAGTCCAATGGATTTAAATGCTTACCAGTCTTATCCAGAAACTCCCTCACAGACAGAACAGAAACAATGTTTAATCTGGGCACTCCATGGCCCTCTCAAATTGACACATAAAATTAGCCATCACAAGCCCACCCCTTGTCAACTTGGCACCCATACTTACCTCCTTAAACAACAAATCTACGTATAAAAACAGTAACAGGTCATAATTTCACCCAACATGATACTACTATCCTGCATACAACCGAAAACACACTAACTCCTCCAGAAGGGGAGGTAAAGTCCTTGAGTGACATTTACTCTCCTTCATATCCCGTAACTTAAATACGATGATATAAAATTAACAATACTTAAATACAGAGATTAAAGTCAATACATCTTATGTTATAGGATAAGGTAATAAGAGGAAAGAAAACAAAGACTATCTATCTATCTATCTACCTACCTATCTTTCTATCTTTTGAGTTGTTTTGGCCCCAGCCCATTGATATTCTTGGCTAAGAATGCCTGAGGCTCTCACCCGGGCAGCATATACTCATAAGAAGCCCCACAGACATTCACTCCACCCCTCACCAAGGCCAGTGCTGTGACTGGGCCAGCCCTTGCGGGTCTTATGATCACCAGATACACGTCAACAAGACTTTGAAGAACAAGATTTATTACTCGCATATCCTAGAGGGTATGTGGTATGCCTGACGGCCTCACAGTAAGTTTAACGGGAAAGAGAGAGGGAAGAAGTGTAGACTTGGAGCTCTGCCTCTTATTAGGGTCTGAGGGTAGAGCGCTGAAGGTTGTGCAAGTTCATTCTGTGTCAGTGAATTTAAAGCACAGGAGTGGGGATTAGGGCATGTCACTGGTGGGGGCAGCCTGGTCCTTACCTAGTTGCTTTGCTAGTAGCTGAGTCATAGAGCTGCCAGTAGGTTTATTCAGGATGGATGTCTTTGAAATGGATAGCTTGGTAATCAAGAGCTTAATGTCAGGCACTTATTGTGTATATATATATATGTTTGTGTATGTATATATATACACCAACAACATGAACTTCCACTCCCCAAGGCCAAGGCCAAGCTGGCAGTCTGGCTATGGCCACCACTGTCCGATATGCCAGCAACAGAGACCAACACTGAGGACCTGATAAGGTATCATCCCCAGAGTGATCAGTCAACTACCTGGTGGCAGGTTGATTACACAGATACATTATGCCTATACATACAAATACATTCATAAAGAATAAGGAGGAAATACTTATGACAACTACGACCCTCATTTCTATAACTGGTCATATGATCATCACTGGTATTTGTTTCCACCTTCCTCCACTACTCATTCTGGATTCCCTTTGCCTTCAGCAAACACTTCAGCTGGTTCTTTACCTGGTGAGGTGACCCAAACCTTCATTCCTGAAGGGTCTGGGCCATTAGTAGTCCTACCTGGATTGGGTTGTAGTTTTCCATTGACTTTAATCACAGAGAATGGTAACACTATGAGGTGCCCTAAGGAATCTTCTGTATTCTAGACATACTGTTCCTTTCCACCCTTGTGGGAGAGTAGCCCAGCTTCCCCTTGGTATTCAGGATCAAGCATCCCAGCCAACACCATATCTCCCTTTGTCTGTTGACTCAGTGGCATGAGGAGCCCAAAGTAGCCAGTGGCTGTCTTAACTTCCAGTTCAATGGAATCATTGTTGTTTCTCCTGGTGGAAGCATTCCTACTCCTGGAACTAAGACCTCTAGTCCAGGAGACCATAAAGTTGCAGGAATGGGAAGCAAAAAGTCATAGCCTAGATGGCCTCCTGGAGAACTTTGCCCCAGCTTTGCAAGGTGCTGCCACCTAACTGGAAATATAACTGAGTCTTCCAAAGGCCATTTCACTGTTCCATCAAGCCAGCTGCTTCAGGTGGTAGAGAACATGGTTAAGACCAGTAAATTCCATGAGCATGGGTCCATTGTCACATTTCTTTTACTGTGAAGTGAGTTCCTTGGTCAGAAGCAATGCCACGTGGAATGCCATGATGCTGTGTAAGACATTCTGTAAGATCATGGATGATAGTTTTGGCAGAAACATCGCATACAGAGAAGGCAAATTCATATTCTAAATAAATGTATATTCCAGTAAGGACAAAACACTGCCCCTTCCATGATAGAAGCAGTAGCTGGCTGATCACCCTGGGGATGATGCCTCATTGGGAGCTCAGTATTGGTCTCTGCTGCTGGCAGATTGAACAGATTAATCTTGATGAGTGGAAGTCCGTGTAGCTGGTCTATGGAAACTTCCCTCTCTGGCACTATCGTCACTTTGTTAATGATCCCATTGGGTGATGACAGGGATGAATGGGGAAAGAAGTTGACTGATATCCACAAAACAGATCATCCTATTCACTTGATTATTAAAATTGTCCTCTGTTTTGGTAAGCATTCACATGGGACACAAATATCTTCATGCTTTTTTGCCTATTCAGAGAAGTCTAACCATATACCTCCTCCCCAGATTTCTTTGTCACCAATTTTCCATCACATCCCTTCCAAGTCCCTGACCATCCAGCCAAGCTATTTGCTACAGCCCAAATACAGCATATATTTGCGCATATGTCTACTTTTCCTTCCAAGCAAAGTGAACAACCAGGTATGTTGCTTGAAGTTCTGCCCACTGGAAGGATTCCCCCTCAACACTGTGCTTTAGGGATGTCCCAGAAAGGGACTGCAGTGTTGCAGCTGTCCACTTTTGGGCGGTGCACGCACATGATGCAGAACCATCTGAAAACAGGCCCAAGTCTTTTCTTCCCCCATTAATTGACTGTAGGAAACTCCCCACGAGGCCACAGATGCAGGCTGGCAGACAGAAGGCAGCGTAGCAGGAGAAGGGACCGTGCGCATTTGAGCCACTTCTTCATGTAACTTACTTACGCCTTCAGGACCTGCTTGGGACCGACCGTGCATGTGCCGCTCCCACTTGATGACAGAGGGTTGTTGTGCATGTCTAACTTTACGGTTTGGTGGGTTAAATAACACTCAGTTCATGATGGGCAAGACAGGTCACACAGTAACTGGGTGGCCTGTGGTTAAATGTTCAGTGTCTACTAAGGTGTGGCAGGTCAAGAGCTGCTTCTCAAAAGGGGATTAGTTATCCAAAGAGGATCTCTGGGCCTTGCTCTAAAAGCCCAAAGGCCTGTGCTGCAATTCATCTACAGGGACCAGCCAAAGACTCCAAACAGCATCTCTCTCTACCAGGGCCACTTTAAGCATCACTGGATCTGCTGGATAACGCAGCCTAAGTGGCAGAGCAGCTTGCAAAGCAGGCTGGACCTGTTGTAGCACCTTTTCTGGTTCTGGGCCCTACTCAGAACTAGCAGCTTTTCAAATCACATGGCAAATAGACCAAAGTAACACACCCAAGTGAGGAATATGTTGCCTCCAAAAGAGGCCTTCTAGGCATCGTGCCTCTTTCTGAGTCGTAGATAGGGCCAGCTGTAACAACTTATCCTTTACTTCAGAAGGTATATCTCAGCATGCCCCACACCACCAAAATGCCTAGAAATTCCACTGAAGTAGAATACCCCTAAATTTTGGTCAGATTTATTTCCCACACTCTGACACACAAATGTCTCACCAATAAATCTAGGGTCATTGCTACTTCTTGTTCATTAGGTCCAATCAACGTAATGTCATCAATATAATGGACCAGTGTGATATCTTGTGGCAGGGAAGGATAATTAAGATCCCTGCAAACTAAATTATGACAGAGCTGTAGAGCTGGTGTACCCCTGAGGGAGCACAGTGAGGGTGTACTGCTGGCCTTGCCAGCTGAAAATAAACTTCTTCTGGTGGGCTTTATGGGCAGATGTGGAGACAAAGGAATTTTCTAGATCTATAGCTGCACATCAGGTAACAGGGGTAGTCTTAATTCACTCAAGCAATGAAACTATTCATTGTTAATAAATAAACATCTCTCTTAGAACTGCTTTTGCTGTGTCCCGAAAATTTTGTTATATCGTGTTTTCATTTTCATTTTTCTCGTGATACTTTAAATTTCCCTTTTGATTTCTTCTTTAGCTCATTGGTTGTGCTGGAGCATGTTGTTTAACTCCATATATCTGTGAATATGCCCATTTTCCTCTTGTTATTGACTTCTAATTTGATACAGTTGTGGTCAGAAAAGATGCTACATATAATTTCAGTCTTCTTAAATGTGTGAAGACTTGCATTGTGGCTCAACATATGATCTATTTTGAAAAATGTGCTGTGTGTACTGAGAATATGTATTTTGGTGCTGTTGGATGGGATGTTCTACATATGTCTGTTAGATTCATTTGATTTAAAATGTAGTTTAAGTCCAATGTTTCTTAATTGACTATGTATGGATGATCTATCTATTGTTGAAAGTAGGGTATAGGTCTTCTATTATTGTACTGCTGTCTATTTTTCCCTTCAGATCTGTTAATATTTGCTGAATATATTTAGGTGCTCCAATATTGGGTACATATATTTTTACAATTATTATATTCTCTTGATATATTGACCCCTTAATCATCACATAATAACTTTGTCTCATGTTATAGCTTTTGAGTTAAAGTCTATTTTGTCTGATATAAGTATGGCTACCCTTGCTCGCCTTTGGTTTCTATTTGCATGGAATGTCTTTTTCTGTCCCTTTGCATTCAGTATATGTGTTCTTAAAGGTGAAGTATAGTCAACGTATAGTTGGGTCTTGTTTTAATCTATTCAGCCATTCTAAGTCTTTCAACTGGAGAATTTAATCCATTTATATTTAAAGTACAGTTGATCTTTATAGAAATCATATATAAACTCTGTTTTTCAAGACTAGAGAATCATCTTTTTCTCAACATTCATAAAAAATGATCACAAACATGTAAAGCAAGCTGCAATACATTTAAAAATTGGTACATAAAGACAACATTCTCTGACAAGAGTGTAATTTGATAAGGGTACAGAAAATTTTTAAATCTTCATCTATTTAAAAATTTTAAAATATCCTCCTAAATAAATCATGGGTCAAGGAGCAAATCATATTGGATATTAAATTCATCAGATCTGAATAATAATAAAAATGATCCATATCAAAACTTGTGGCATGTAATTAAAGCAGAACTTGGAGGGTAATTTAGAGCTTTCAAGATTTTTAAACTACTTTAAAAAATAATTTGACTCTTTTTATTAGCTAAACATCTATGTATCTTGTGGTCTAGCAATTGCACTCTTGCTTTTGTGCACTAGGAGCCGAGCATAAGAACACTCATAGCGGCACGATTTGGAAGAGCAAAAACCTGACAACCATCCAAGTGTCCCGTTGTAGTTATCCTTTGCTGGCTTAACAGCTTCAAAGGTTAGTCACTTAAAATGACAACATGAGCCTGCAATTTTCATAGCGCTTAGAGGGAATGGCTAGTCTCTCTCCACTGAGAGTCAGCTACGGCAGCTGGAAGACTAGGGGCTGGAATCACTTGAAGGCATGCTTACTCACATGTCTGGTGGTTGATGCTGGCTGCTTGCTGAGACCTCGTTAAGTGTTGCTCAATTTCACCGGTAATAGGTTGGCTTCCTCATAACATAGCAGCTGGGTTCCAAGTAGAGATAGGAGGGAATGAAGGACAGAAAGAGAGAAAAATAAAGGGAGAAAGGGAGAGAGAGAAGGGGGCAGGGAAAGAGGGGGTAGAAGGAGAGAGAAAGGAAGGGAGAAGAGAAAATTATATAATAAACAAATTTTGAGGTAGCTTCAGAAATCATACGGTATCACTTTCGCTGCATTCATCAAATATATTCATCAAAGGCAAGTTACTAAAGTCAGCCCCTATGCAAGAGAAGGAGAATTACCTTTTGATAGAAGGAGTATCAAAGAATTCGCAGATATGTTTTAAAAACCGCCATTTGTCCTGTAACAGAAGAACAGAAAAAATATTCTAACAATTAAATATTACATATAATGGTGAATATGAATGAACTGCAGCTACATGCCACACTATGGATACATTTCTTGAAATACAATTTGAGTGGAAGAAAAGCAGTCCCCAGATGATTACATTAAGCGTAACATTCTGTTCAGAGAGTCCAAAGTCAAATAAAAATAAATAACATACAGTTTAAGCATATATTTATATTCAATGATAAAACTATTATTTTTAAAAGAGAATAATACAAAATTCAGAGTAGTCCTTTATCTAAGTGGGGAGGAGAGAGAGGTGGAAGGATGAAAGGAAAGAGCCAATAGGAAGCTATACTTAATTGAAGAGCTCAGGATTTTACACCAGTTTGTGGGTTTTCAGGTGCTCGTTATATTTTTATACATTATTATGTGTGTATATATCTGTATATAGTTTACATATTTTTGATACTCTTTTGAATGTGCCAAGTATCATGTTAAACACAACAGAGAAGAACACACAAATGAAGAAAGAAATGAAAGGCTGAAATGGGCTAGGAGCTCAAGAGAAAAGAATCTAGTCGACTTAAATGAGCTAAATTCCCAGGTCAGATGACTTCAGTCCTGGAATGTTATAAGAATTTTGCAGATGTGGTTGTTAAAAATGTCTAGAAAAATATTGTATGGGAGACATGAAAGTAAATTGAAGATAGTTAAATAAATGTCCTGAATTTTTAGAAGCTAGGAAAGGTAGGTTTTTTAAAATAATGGCACATAGAAAACAAACTCATGGTTACCAGAATGTAAAGGGGGTGGGAAGGGATAAATTAGGAGTTCGAGATTTGCAGATACTAACTACTAAATATAAACTAGATAAATAACAAGTTTATGCTGTGTATCACAGGAAACTATACTCAATATCTTGTAGTAACCTATACTGAAAAAGAATATGAAAACGAATGTATATATGTACATGTATGACTGAAACATTATGCTGTACATCAGAAATTGATCCATTGTAAACTGAGTATACTTCAGGTGAAAAAAAAAAGAAAAAAAAGAAGAGAAAAGAATGGCAGCTAACATATTATTGATTCCTCTCACAAATTTCTAACAGACGATGTGTTGAAGAGTCATGTGCTCATCAGGAGCTTCATGGGTTACTGACATATGTAATTTCCCTTCTCTGTTGGGCAATTGAACTAGTAGGATTAAGGTAGGCATGAACATAGTGCAACATGATCTTAGCAAGGCTTTTGATAAAATAACTCATCCGTTCTTGCAGACAAGATAGAGAGTCATGGATTTAAAGTACTAGAATGTTGTGGATTTGTTGCTGATTGAACAACTCAAAGGCTACTGGTCAGTATCAGCCTGAAAGGAGGTTCAAGAGAGCTCTGTGTCTGGCCCACTTATCTCTCTAGGCAGACCTGAAATCCGGAGGGAAGAGCTAACACACTAAGTCCCAGAACCAAGACCGAGAAAGACCTGGACAAGACAGAAGGGACATAGATTCAAAACAAGGCCCTCAATTTAGATTGAAAATACACTTGGGAAAACAGCGTTTTGAGGAAGAGCTGAATTAGCAGCTGTTGTCTGAAAAAGGGACGGGGAGAGGCAGAGATAGGAGGTAGGAATGGATATTTATTCCAAGTTCAACACAAGGAAATGGTCTGCTAGGGCTGCCCTAAGAGCTGTAAGACTCAACTCTACTTCTAATGGTCAGAATGCACCTGGAGTTCAGGCCCAATTACAGGTACCACATCTTAAGAGAGACACTGACCAACTAGAAAGAATCCCAGGAGGGCAGGTTGACCGTGTATGAGTCACACCAGAAAGGACTGAAGGGATGTTAGGATTTTTTGCTTAGACAGGAAAAGCTTTGTGTTGTGATGACTGCTTTTGAATATTTAACCTACTGACAAGTGGGAAAGGGATCAGACTCATTTAGGCTCCAGAAAAATCTAACTTGATTTGGTAGAAGTACTCTTCAGGAAGGCAGATTTTCTTTCAGAAGAAAAGAAAAGAAAAAGAGAGAACTTTCTAGCAAAAGCATCCAAAGGCTGAATAGCTGCTTCTCACAGAAGTGAGTTCCCATAACTGGAAGTGATCAAGCAGTTTTGGGTGTTTTAGGGAGAATTCCACCACTGAATGGAAGATTTACTAGATGTTCACTAGATGACCAAGAAGATCGTTACCAGCTGTAAAGGGTCAGAGATTCTGTATCTAACCCCTTACCAAAGACCCTCAATCGTGCTACTGAAATGATATTAGAAAAACACTATTTGACTATCAGTTGACTTCAGGAATCCCTCCTAAAAATACAGTTGCTTTTGGGAGCAGCCAGCTTTAAGCAATTAGCACATAACCCTAACCTAATTTGTCAAAGGACTGGCAAAATAGTGGACTCAAAACACTGGAGGGAAAGAGAAAGAAATAAAAAATATGTATTACTTTTATTAACAAAATATGATCACAATAACTATAAAGGAATCTTTATGGCAAGAAAAGGAGTTACCCTTGCCCTGTTGTCTTAGAACTGATTTCACTTTGACTGACAGTTCCTGCATTTGTCCCTCTGCTTACAGCTTTCCTTTTCTTTTCTCTTCTCTTCTTTCTCCCTCCCTCCTTCCTTTTCTTTCTCCCTCCCTCCTTCCTTTTCTTTCTCCCTCCCTCCCTTTCTTTTTCTTTGTTTCTTCCTTTTTTCTTTCTTTTCTTTCTTTCTTTCTCTTTCTTTCTTTCTTTCTTTCTTTCTTTCTTTCTTTCTTTCTTTCTTTCTTTCTTTCTTTCTTTCTTTCTTTCTTTCTTTCTTTCTTTCTCTCTTCTTTTTTTCCTTCCTTCCTTCTTTCCTTCCTTCCTTCCTTTCTTCCTTCCTTCTTCATTCCTTTCTTTCTCTCTTTCCCTTCCCCTCTCTCTTTCTTTCTTTTGGAACCTAGTGGTATAAATATTTGATGGGAGAAGGTTGGGAGACTAGATTTAGAATTAAGTCTTAGCAGCCTGGCTTAGAGCAGAAGAGCTCCAGAACACTAGAAGTAAAGGGCTAGGGAGGCTGAAGGAGGAAAGGAACCGGGTGGTTAACACCCAGAACAGTGCAGAGCATCTGATTTGGGGTGGTGACTTTCTACTTGCTGGGTCCTGCCTCATCCAGAAGGAATGGCTGCTCTCTCCTTAGGCAAATGCCGTAGGCGAACACCGCATGCCCTGCCCACTCCCACGGCCTCCAATTCTCTTGCACCCTCTCTGCTGCTCTGCCTGCGGGGCCTCTTCCTGCAGGGAAACCCAGCCAAGGGAGCCTCCTTTCACTGCGGTGTGACCAGACACACCCCCAGTTCCAGATGTGTCCGGCATTGGTTGAACAAACTTTATGAAAACCATAAAGCGAAGCAGAAACCCCAGATTAATCGTTTTAGATGTTTCTTTCCTTCTTTTTTGTTTTTTCTGAGAATTGAGACAGGGGTCTCAATCTTCTTCATGCCTCTCTCAACTGAAAGCTATATGGGGACAAGTAAAAGTCATCATTTTCAACCAGTTGTTAATCATGATTGTGTAAGAATGGTGTAGGGTCCAGCAGAGCCTAGTGAATGTTACCAAGGGTCCCACATATGATGCTGAGGGATCTGGCTCATTCCAGTTCCGTACACTGGGGCAGAGGGCTTAACTGGCCTAGAGGCCACAGAGCTTCTAGAAAAGTGACAGAAAGGCATTGTGAGACTTGTAACCCTACCTAAAGAGAATGAAACTCATCAGAGTGGCACAGAAAAATGTCCTTCAGCTAAAGCAAGTACAACCCGAGCCAGCACTGGGTGGGCCCCTAGGCTGTCAGGGGCATTGGGAGGAGAAAAGGACAGTGGGGCAAAGCTAGGAATCTGGTTTCCCAGGTAGGATCTGGTCTGTGTTCCCATGGGGGAAGCTGTCACCTGCAATGCTAGGCTTCTGGTAGGGCCTGGGGCCTTGGGCATGACAGGTACATTTTCAGGCCCCATAAGTTAAGACAAAGACATATTTTTTCCAACTTTCTAATCTTCTCCTATGCCTCTGGGTCAATGTGTATGTTGCTTCTCCTAGAACTCCATCCCTGTCTTCGAGCCTGCTACCTGGCTTCTACTCAGCCTTCAAAATGCTTCTGTACGTTACCCCTCTGAGAAATCTTCCTGAACCCACACTTCTAAGTCCAAGTTCCCACAGCACCCGGTGCTCCATCGTTGTGTTGTGTTTTTGTCTGTCTCCCACCTAGCCTGCAGGCTCCTCTGAAGTGAGGACTGTGTCTTGTCCACTCTGTCCACATTGGAGATGCTCTGTGCTGTTATTTCAATAGATAAAGAAACGGCATCCTGGGATTCTCAGGAGCAGCAACAGTAGTAGCAGAGATGTCCTAAAGATAGTACGGCATCAGGGAGGAGTGGTGGGGCTTCTCCCAGGGACCTCCAGGCCAACACTTCCCATCAAGGTCAAGGATGGGGAAGGCAGTGAAGCCCCAGGGATGGCCTGGTGACCATGACATTATTAGAATAGAAGATGCAGAGTGGTGTAGCAGTTCAGAGGCAACTTCCTGAACAGTGATGATGAAGGCCCAGTGGCATTGGGAGGGGCCATCGGAGACATCTGAAAATGAAATTTTCTCCGAGATGCTTCCAGAGCAGGACCTATAGGAGCCCCATTTGACCTATGTTCTGTTACCAGATACAGGGCAGCACCCAGACAACGGCGGGTAGAGTCACTATGGTGTGGGCGGCAGGGGGCACGGAGCTTGACGTGAAAAAGCAGAGTGGGATCTGGCACGAATTTGAGTTAGTCAAGTTGCCACACGTGACATAAAGCACAGAATTCCTGGCAGAGTAAGCCCCATGTATGGGAGAACAGTAGTAGTAATTACATCATTATTAATATTATCAAGTCCCACATTAAGATGACTCTGACACTAGATGGCCAATTATGCGTGGGTGGAGGGGTTGACGCTTCACGGCTCACGTCGTTTCACTGTGAGATGAAAGGAACAGGTAGTCAGTGGAAGCCACGAACCCTCTGCGAGGCTCGGTCATCAGAGGGCTGCGGGAATCTCGCGTTTTACCAGCTGACATGTGTCACTTCAGACAAATATCACCCAGCCTTACATTCAGGGATGACTGTTTAGTTTCCATTACACTTCTTCAGTTCTGTCCCTGTGGCACCAAGGAGCTCTCACTGAGAGGAATGGAGAGAAAACTGAAGGGCTTGGTCCTGGGGAACTGTTGCCCTGCTTCCACCAGCAGATAAGGGCTCCACCCCTAGGCTCTCTGTCCTGGAGCAGGAACATCCTCATCGCTGTAGGGTGCTGTGCTGCTGTGGGGGAGCAAGAAGACGTGTGTCTCCTTTTGTCACCGACTTTCTGTTGTATGGCACTCGCTGATGTCTTTCAAAGGCTCAACCAATCTTCTGAAGAAAACACCCATTAACCACTTCTACGCAGCAGAAACTATCCTGGGACCTTATTCAAATAAGACCTCAGACTAGGCATGGGATATTCTAGGTCAGAGACTGGTAATGTTTTTTCTGTAAACAGCCAGAGAGTAAATATTATAGACTTTGCAGACCATGCAGTCTGTCACAACTACTCAACTCTGCCCTTGAAGCATGAACGTGGTCATAGACACTATGTGAGTGAATGGTGTGGCTGTGTTCCAGTGACGTTTTACTTACAAAGTGGTGGGCCAGGTTTGACCCATGGGCCACAGTTTGCTGACCTCTGAGTTAGATCAACAAAAGGCTGTCATAGAGAATACAGACTTGTGGTTGCCAGGTGGGCGGAGGGTGGGAAGGGATAGACTGGGATTTCAAAATTGTAGAATAGATAAACAAGATTATACTGTATAGCACAGGGAAATTTACACAAAATGTTATGGTAACTAACAGAGAAAAAAATATGACAATGAGTGTGTATATGTCCATGTATGACTGAAAAATTGTGCTGAACACTGGAATTTGACACAACATTGTAAAATGATTATAAATCAATAAAAAATGTTAAAAAAAAAAAAAGGCTGTCATTACTGAAACGGTACTTCCACATTCCAGCAGGTTACCGGAGTGTCCTGGGTTCCTCTGAGGAACAAGGCTGTGGATGGTTGACCTTGAGGGCAGGAGGTCAACAGCAGATTAATAGTCCCAGACTGGCTACTGCTTTCAAGGCCACCCTGCTGAGGGGAGCAGGAGGACGGACTTACCAAGGGTGTGAGGGGAGGGGGGAGAGGGAAAATGAGAATGCATGGTGAGAAAGGAACTCTGGGTCCTCTCGATCTGAGAGAGTGAGATAGAGAAGGAATTGGGGAGAAGTTGGTGGTGGAGAGTAAGACAAGTGGGTAGAGGGGGACGTCTGCTTTAGCCAATTTCCTTTGTCTGGGGCTAGAACTGGAAAAAAACAAAAACAAAAACAAAAAACATTGCTCTGGGACATAGCTCACTTCTCCCAGCAACTTCTGGACAAAACCTTCAACAGCTGGAGCTGGGTCAACCCTCAGCTGGTTCATGGTTTTGAGGGAAAAAGACCTGGTCCATTCTTTCTGCCCTCAGCTCCTGTACCCCATCCCCTAAAACTCACTAACACATACTTACTTTCAACTGAATGCAATCAAATAGACGGTGTGCTTACAGGTGTCCCAGGGCAGACCTATCTTCCCAGACCTGCTTCCGCTCTCCACCACTGCAGAGCTAATCTTGAGAAGTTTTGAGTCCCCAGGATTGTCATGAACTCCTGCTGTGTGGGAGGAAATACTCAGTGATTTTTCCTATCTTATGCTTCTACTTTTTAGACTGCTGAGGATTCTGTTCTGTTTGCTGTTGACAGCTCCCAAATAATGGATGCTCAGGTCATGAGATGACTTCAGAAATGGCAGTCAGCTCGGTGACAAAGAGCAGATCCTTCCAAGGATGCTTGTGCCCTTGAACTTGTGGAGTTTTGTGTTGTGCCTGTAAGAGGACTTGGTGGATGGATGCATGGGGCATGTAGCCCCACAGTTAGAAATTCTGAATAAACATCGCACTGGAAGGAAGCACGCAGAGGCTAAGTGGCTTTGGGAGAGACTTTTCTTCCCTCTCCTGGTCAGGACTGTTTTCACACGGACACTGGGGAGAATGGCAGAGTGCTTAGGAAGGCGGGCTCTACAGTCTGATGGCCTGGACCCTAAATCCCTGCCTTGACACATCCTAGCTGTCAGTGACTTCAGGCAAATCATGTAACCCCTCTGACCTGTATTTCCCTCCTCTCTAAAATGAGCATGCTAATAATATTTAACTGAAAGGACTGATGCGAGGATTAATTGAAATAATCTACGTGAATTGATTAGGATAATAAATGCTTCTTTTTCTTCTTTCCTCCCTGTTATTTTTCAATGGACGTGAGTCAAAGGATGCAGAGAAATTCCCATAAACCCCCCTGATCTACTCGTATTCTGGCTGCTTGAATTCTCCACTGGAGATTCCTTTGGAATAAAGGTAAATATCTGTCTAGAGACAGAACCAGGTACATCACTGCTGGACATTTACATCTCAGGGAGAGCTGATATGCTCCTCTACGTGCGTTTTTCCTCACTTTAACGGAACACTGTCACATACATTACCTTGCTCAGTGCTCACACAGTCCTGGAAAGTAAGGCTAAGAAGAAACTGTTCTCATTTCACCAAGGGAAGGATGAGTCACAGCGTCCAAGTCATCCTGCAGGAGCCTGGACAGAAACCAAGTGCTTACTGCACTAGGACAGTATTTCTCAGAGTACAGTCCAACGATGCTCCCTGCTCCAGAGGTTATTTCAGGGGTTTTGCTGAAAATGCACATTCCTGGCTAACTTCCACCTGAGACCTACTTAATTCTACTCATGAGAGGTGGGGCCTGGGAATCTGCATTCCTAACATATTCCTTGTAATTCTGCTATGTATTACAGCTTTGAAAATCATTGCCCCGGAGTCTCCATCAGTGGTCCTCAACCCCAGCTAAGCGTCTAGATTACCTGTGGGGGATTTACTTAACAAAACACACTCAAGCATGCCTGAGCCCCAGAATTCTGATTCGGTAGGTTCAGGGTGGAACTCTGGCATCCACAGTAATTCCAATTTCCAGCTAGACTGAAAGTTTCGAAACTTGGCTGCAAGTTAGAATGACTTGCACAGGCTGCACCCCAGACTGATGAAGTCAGGGTCTCTGGAGAGGGAAACTGACCATGGATGTTTAAAAGCCTCTCCCAGGTGTGCAGCCACGGCTGAGAACAAGCGGTCTAGATCAGGGGTCAGTGAGCTTTTTCTGTAAGGTCCATGTAGTACATATTTTTTGCTTTGTGGGCCATGTGGTCTCTGTCACAGCTACTCAGTGCTGCCACCGCAGGGTGAAAGCAGCCAAAGACGATACACAAATGAAGGAGCGTGCCTGGGTTTCAATACAATTTTATTTACAAAATTAAATGGTAGGCTGGACCTGGTCCACGTGCCATAGTTTGCTGACCTCTGGTCTAGATCAACGCTTCTCAAACTATCTGTGGTATAGGACCATTATTTTTTTTTAAAAATTTCCATTCTGTGGTAGACTAGTTCTCCTGTAAAGTACAATAAAGGTGAATTATAACAAAAATAAAATTTTAAAAGACAAAATGTAAGCCCACTGATTAAGCAATTGGATGTCATAGCAATGTCAAATTGCCATCAAAATTCCTACTTACAATATTTTTTATTTATCTTGCATAAAAGGGCAACAAACATCTTAAGACTGATTCATCCATGAGTTGCACTGATAAAATCACAGTAAGTTTTCTATTTAAGAAATAAAGGTGAACAAAGTCAGATAAATTAACTGGTGTGTGTACCTTCGCAGGGAAGGAACTTTTGAGTCCAACTTTGCAAAAGATAATGGACCTTGATTAGTGAAGAAGGAAAGAGAAGGCGTCTTACCTAATTGCCACTTAAGAAACACTTAGTAAAGTGAGCTGGATTTGAATCAGGCAGGGAAAAGCAAGTTTTATTTGTTAAACAGATGGAGAGAAGTGTGTTTGCCATCGTAAACAGAGCAATGCTGAAGGTCTCCTAAGTGAGAGCACATTGAGCGGCTTTGAAATCAGACAGGATTTGAACCCTAGCATTGCCACTTATTAGCTGAGGTGAGGCAATCATTGACTCTTCCCAGTGACTTCGTCTATGAAGACCAGGATATCATCAACTTCCCAGGATTGTCGAGGGGATTCGAATTACACACACCAAGTTCCTGCCTTAGAACCTGGCACTCAGCAGGGGACAGTGATTGTTCCGGAGAGCGCCAGGCCCACGGAGAGAATGCCATCACTGCAGACAGGCGGGCTTGAGCACAAGTTCCCAGTCCCAACACTTGGGTGGCACTGGGCCATTTAAACCTCTGTGACCCTGAGTTTATCTGTAAAACAGAGACATTGATACCCACCTTTCAGATTACACTATGGATTTAGGGATTACAAAAATATGAAAAGTGCTGGTACCAAAAAAGTGCTCCAAAGGTAGAAATTAATTTTTTTCTCATATAACTTTTTATTGAGCTATATTCACATATCATAAAACTCACCCTTTCAAAGTGTACAGTTTAGTAAATTTTAGTACATTCACAGTGCTGTGCAGCCATCATCACGATCGAATTTCAGAATCGCTATTTTTATAGCCCAATCCCATTTGACTCAAAAACCCTGAGGTTGGCCTCTGCCCTCTCACACTGCTGAAGGCCTTACTGAGTGAAACTCAATGAGGGACAAACCACACCACACAACACTCAGTACCAACTCTCAGCTCACTCTTAATAGTGTCTTTCCAAAGCCTCACACTTGGCAGCAGCTGCTCCCATCTACTCTCTGCCCTCCGGAGCGCCTTCTTGGCCAGCTCTGCTCCTCACCTGTCTCCCTTCCTTCAGAATTTTTGTGATCCTTCCCTGATACATTCCGTGTGTTTTTCCCTGTTGGGTGATGTGTCCCATTCTTTCAGCTTCCTTAGTTTGTCACCGCCAGTCATGACTTCACTGTGTCGGGGACGGCGCGCTGCTCTCCTGAGATCTGTGCTCCTCTCTCAGAGTGAGAAGTTCTTGAAGGGGACCTCTCCAGCCAGAAACTACATTTCTCAACCCCCTTTTGGATCTGGGGTGTAGCCATGTGGAGTAGGTAGACTAGTCCTCATCGCTGGGAGGGGAGCAGAAATGACGTGTGTCACTTCCAGGCCAAAGTGATTAGGAAGTGAGTATTTCTTCTCTACCTTCCCTTTCCCTGCCTGCCAGATAGAGGCAAGGGAGTCCAAGGCCCAAGGGGACAGCTAAGCCTCAAGGAAGGAACACGGGACCATGAATCACCACATGGGAATCACCACTATGAAATACCTTATTGGGACTAATGGGACTGTTTTAGTCATGCTACTGACAGTTGGAGGATTTGCTTATTACAGAAGCTAGTTTTGCCTTAACTAGTACACTTGGTCAGCCCAAAGAGACAAGAGCTCTTTTAACCTCAGAAACCCCCAGATGAAGATGGTTGTAAATATTATGATTTATATAGATTTTTCTGTCACATCTCTATGACTTTTATTACGTACCCGATTCCATTTAAGACTGGATGTGCAGGAATAATATTAAGATGCCTTTGTTGACAAAAAGAGATATTGAGTTGCTCCGCTGGGAGGATGCTTCTGGGGCAGCTGAAGAGAGCCTGCCACCAGCTGGGCCCATGAATCTGGGAGGCAGAAGCAGTTGACAGGCCTGTCCTTTCCAAGAAGACCCAAGACCTCATGCAGAGAAGACGACAGGAGACAGGCAGAGAGGCCTTCACACTGACTCAAGGAGTAGCCGCAGCAGATGAATACAGGGAGGGTGGCCTGCAAATTAGCACCACTGCCTCAGGCTTGAGAAGGCCTCACACGGAGGGTGGGATGGTGACTTGGGTAGTGACTCACAGAGACAGCGGATGGGCGGAAAAGAAATGGGGGCCTGCAGATGAAGCTCGGAAAGCCCAGAGCCTCAAAGGCCATCCACGACACTCTTACCCAAGTCCACACTCCCGGCGGCCACCGCAGCGGGGTGGGCATGGGGCAGAGCCTCTACTTCCTTATCTGCACCACCCCGATAGCCTTCCTTTTATGACATCTTTTTCATCCTCCAAGGCTTCCTTTCATCCCTCTGTGTCCTTATTTTATCTTAATGTTGGGTGGTGGAGAAAAAAAAAAAAAGCACTGTATGTGAGCGGGCAGAGGATTTTCCTAGTTGAGGATGTAGACAGCCCATCTCCCACCCTCTCCTGTACGACTGGATGCTCCAGCCCAACTCCCAAATCACTTAGTCATGGTATCAAGGCTTTCATAAATCTTCATAAATGCATTTATCCATTTATGCATTTACCCATTTATGCATTTACTTGTTCACTTCCCAGACATTTCCTGAGAACTTCCTTTGCAAACAGTATGATGTTAGGTGCCAGAGGGCATGGAGAAATGAAGAGGTCAGCATCCCTGTGCTTAAAAAGGAGAACATGGAGAGAGACAAGAGCAATAGCTTGTGATTAACTCTATGTCCAAGCAGTGGCAGCAACCCTCTGGCGGCGTGCCCAGGAGGCCTGGGGATTTGATGGGACCTCAAGAGCTGGAGGCCCCTGGATGCTCTAGGGCTTGTGGTCAAGAAAGGCAAAGCCTTTGGCAGCAGCTGCTCCAACGCGCAGCAGGACTAGGGTGGAGCCCGCTGGCATGGTGTTAAAGTGCAACAGTGGGAGATGCCGAGTTCAGCTGGCTGCTCCGAAGTGCTAGGGAGTGGGCTCTGGCTGACTCCAAACAGAGAGGTCACCCACCCTTCTCCCGTCAGTCGGCTGGAATAGTCCCAGAACAGAGCAGAAAACCTTTCTTGGCCCTAGTTTTCAGGCCACTCCTACTTCTTCCCTCTCTCCTCAGGAAGGAAGGCAAGAGGATCAATTTCCCATGGCCCAGTGGGTAGACAAAACCAGCTTGAAATCCACCTGCGTTCTAATCCTGGGGCAGGTCTGGGGCCAGGTCACCCAAGGGTCTGGGTCAAAGCTCCTAAGCACACAGAGAAAACGCCTAAATATTGCTTCTCCAATGGTCAGATCCCTCCGTGTGAAATGTTTCCTTAGTGCACTTGTTAAATGATGCTGCTGGAGGGAGAACTGCCCAGGGTTCCCATACATGTCCTCCACCATCCAGAAGTTAGCCCTCTGTTTTGCAGGTCTGGGAACTTAATTCCATCCATTCCTCATAGATAAGCAGGCTCTGGAGAGCTGGTTCTCTAAGTAAGAGCCTGAGTGATAAATCAGATGCAGACTTATCAGTGAGGGGTATCAGGTAGGATCACTGGTACCCAGCCTTTTCTCAGAGCGCTCCTGGGTCATCCCGCTGTGGATGCTGAAGCATAAAGCAGATATTCTCCACGTGGACAAAAGCAGAGCACAGCTTCAGAGTGTCCTTGTTTTTAAGGGATAGTTTGTCACTCTAGAGTTCTTGGGTAAGGTGCCCTTCTGCACTCGGGAGACATTTCTGGATAAACAGCGATGGTTCTCAGAATTAGACAGCCCCCACTCTGGCACAGGAGTCACCGCCGTCTGTGATGCCAGCGTTGCCTCAGACACAGTACGGTACAGTTGAGTAGACAACAACTTTCTTCACAAGCTAGAGCTTTACAACTTTTTGTACATCGTGCACCCAGAAACAACAGCCATGTCTGTAGGGCGTACTGGGTGGAACTGACCAAGGGACTCCAGTCATCACCCCAAGTCCTGTTCTGTCACCCTAAGGTTCAAAGGAAGCAAACGCCCCTGCACGTCTTTGACTCATCATTTTGTTGCCCATCCGCGGGCCTTAGCACACTTGTTGGAAGGCTCTGGTCCACTTCACGACCTTCTTCACCAGCTTCGGGAATGTTGAGTAGAGATGGTAAGAACTCAAGTCTCAGCAGTAACACACCTTCTTTTAGGATCAGATTCTTCTGATGCTGTGTCTTGGGGTATTTTGATTTTATTTTCAGCAGGTGAATTCTTCTGACCCTGTCACTCACTCCCCAAATCTGGAATGCCTTCTGTGGAGGATACTTTTATATTCCCTTCAAGGTTGATCCACCCAGTTGCTGATGCCTCCCAGCTGTGTCCCTTACTAGGCTGTGCCCGTGGCAGAGGACTGCCTGGCTCAACACGAAGGTCCCTTCCAGGGGCAGCTCACCGACAATGACTGGCTGATACAGTGATATAAAGTTTGGGCCCCCTTACTTCAATTGGAAATAATTCTGAAAGCTCACTCCAGCTCCAGAGTTCCCTGTGAGATTGTCTAAAGCCTCAGTTACAACCAGATGTGGGGTCAGTTTCTCCCTTTGACCAATCCTTATATAGAAACACACCCAATAAAATTCTGCATGCAATTCTCTGTCAACCAATCTGCTCAGGGAACCCAATCTAAGCCCCACACTCTTTGAGGCCTCTTCAACATTTTACGCACATAGTGTCATCTACCTTTCACTATATAAAATGAGTAGATTTCTATAACCACACAGAGGAAATTGTTAAAAATTACTTGATAATCTGAGGATTGGTGAGCAGCTAGAACTTCTGGGAAAGGACAATAATTCAAAAGAAAGATCTGAGTTTCCCTGTGGGAAAGGAGGGAGAACCCAGAGGGACTGAAAGGTTATCTGTCCTTTACATCTTCTAGGACAAGTTGCCTTCTCTTTCTGGGCCTCACTTCTTTCATCCATCATATGGCCACGTGACCACCTGATTGCTCTGCTCACACTTTCTATGGTTCTATAGTTCTCTGTTTCTCTAAAGCAATGGTTCTCACACTTGAGCATGCCTCAAAACCTCTTGAAAGACTTGTTAAAACACAGATTTGCAGAGCCCCACTTCCAGAGTTTCTCATTCAGTAGGTCAGGGGTGGGGCCTGAGAATCCGCATTTCCCACAAGTTCACGGTGGTGCGGATGCTAATGCCGTCAGCCTGGGGTCCACACTTTGAGAGCTACACCTCTAATAGTATGGTAAGGGCCGTTTGTTCTCTCAGAGGGAAGAAGGGCCATTTCACAAATTATAATGTAGTGGCACTATTGCTCAAGAGACTTTAAAAGAGTTAATTCTGCTTCTTTATTTGCCTGGTGAAAAACTCTCTGTCAAAGACGAGCCTTCCCAGCCCAGTAGAGGCCCTAACCATCTAAAGCTAAGTCTTATGTGAAAAAGAGATCACTTTTTCCAGAGGAGACTTCAAAGATCATAAACCAAATAGATTTGGATTTCTGGCAAGCGTCTCTAGGCAGGAGAAGGGAGGGAAAGAAGAAACTGTCTTTTGGAGAGGATCTTTCTTGAAGACCCTTGCCACCTGAACACGATCTGAGATGCTGACAGGGTCAGATGCCGAGTCTCACTTGTGAGCAAGAGCTCAGACTCCAGCCCCCTGGGACTCCGGGGAAAGCTCTATGACCTGCGAAGGCACGCTCCGTGCCAGCAAGAGTCTTCCGCGTAGGGCTGCACTGCTGGAAGCGCTCTCCCTTCTCTGGCCCTGAGCCTCGCCACCCAGTCTGTTTTTACTGGACATCTTGGAGGTCTGAGAGCCCAGGCGTCAGGGCACTTCCTCCTTAAGAGTGTAGCGTCTGCGATGCTGCGCCTGGGCCTGCCAGTTCCCATGCACGCCTCCAGGCCATGACATAGCCCTGCTGGCTGGGGGAAGGCAGGCTTTGCCCGTTCTCAGCGAGTATTTGGTTGGACAATGCCCTAGAACTGTCCTCTGGCTGGACGTGGGCACTGCATGGGATCAGGAAAATCTTCAAATAAATCTCCCCTTTCCCCTCAAAGGCAGTTTACCCATCTTTAAGGCATCAGAGGATCTCAGGACTCTGAGGGATCTTTGGAGGCCATCCGGTCCTGCCCTTTCTCTTCAGTAATCGTAAAATCTTATTCATATTAACGATGATAACATTTTACAGTTGGCAAAGCTTGCTTTAAATGGTTCATTACATATGACATCTTTCCTCACATGCTACGCTGACTCTGTTAGAAAGCCGTGTTGACTCTTCCTCAAAAATACATCTCCTTTTCCATCTTTTTTGCTACAACCCTAGCCACCCCTATCTCTTCCGCTTCCGAATCTGCTTCTCCTTTTGCCCTCTTGCCCCTCCACCATCCACTTCCCACATAGCCATCAGAGTGATCTTTTAAAAATATAAATTGGTGGTGATTGCACAACATTGTGAATACCACTGAAATGTTTACTTCAGAATGGTTAATTTTGTGTTATGTGACCTTCACCCCAATTAAAAAATATGTCTGCGTGTACAAGTCAGAATCCACCATGTGTTGGCAGAAAACACCTTCAGTGGTTTCCCACTGCACTTAGAATAGAATTCAAATTCTTTACCATGAGGGTACTAGGCCTACCTGATGGGCCTTGCAACCTTACCTACTGCACCTCCCACCACTCTGTCACGCCGGCTCTGTTCACAGGCACACCGACTTCCCCCCTGTCCAAGCACTCAGAGTTCAGTCCTAAGAACCTTTGCCTTTCCCCATTCTATAAGGATGCTTCACCCAGATACACTCAGTCCAGAGGAGCCCCACCACTTGCTATCCACACCTTGTTTTGTATTTTATTCACATCACTACCTGATCTTGCCTTGTTGGCCTATTTATTGTCTGTCTCCTTCAACACCATATCCCCAGGGCCCAAAGTGGTTGACTCGCGGTAGGTGCCTTATTTTAAGGGATTGGCTCATGTGATTATGGAGGCTGGCCCACTCAGAAGCCGCAGTGTTGGCTGGCAGGCTGAGGACCCAGGAGAGCCGCTGATGCAGGTGACGTCTGAAGGCCGTCTGCCGGAAGTCTCCCTCTTGCTGGGGGAGGCTGGTCGTTTTGTTCTAGTCAAGCCTTCAACTGATTTGAGTAAGACCCACTCACATTATGGAGGGTCACCCGCTTACTCCAAGTTTACCAATTTAAATGACAATTTCATCAGAAAACTCCCTCCAAGTTGACACATAAAATTAACCATCACAGTGGGCATTTTACAGGTGTTTGTTAATGGAAGTATCTCATTTGATCCTTGGAAATTCTGTGATGTAGGGATTACTCTTCATAGGTGTCCCTGGAGCAAGGAGGTTAACTGATCCAGGTAAAAACATAGAGCTGGAAAGTGGCAGAGGCAAGGCGAGCCCACTCTTCCACAGCCGAGTCCAGAGCCTGCTTTAACAATTTCCAGCGCGCTCTGTATGCACACTGTCTCGTGTGCCATGCCAGGTAGGACTGCATCCAGAGAGTTAAGGATCTCTCAGTTCTTCTCTCTGGAAGTTCTTCTTTACACTTGCAAAAATCCTCCTGCTAGGACAGTGAGCAAGAAGAGTCTGAGGACAGGTGTGGTGCCTTTCCCTGGGACTCAATGCACTTGTGTTTGTTGGGTCTTTTGCCCTTCATCCCCTTTGCTTCGACCAGGTCAATCAGCAAAACGCACAAGGGAAAGACCAAGCCACGTTCCCCCTCTAGCCCGTTACTTGCTCAAGTAGTTGCCACGTATCAGAGGCCTACCATACGTCAGGAAACCGGAAAGAGTAGGTTGGATTCACTCCCATCTTTCAGTCGAGAAAACAGAGGTTTGGAGGATGAGTCACTTGACAGGGTCGCAGCTTCTAAATAGCAAGACAGATGCAAATCTTGTCTGACTCCAAAATTACAGTCTTCTCACCATAACACAGGGCCTCTTAAAAGAAATCAAGGCAGTGACTCATTCCCCCTTAACCCCCTCTCCACTCTCTTCTCTTCCTTTGCCAAACTGAAGCAGTCGGGTGTAGTGGACAGACCACAGGTCCTGGAGAGAGAAGCCCTGGGCCCCTTCCAGGCTGTCTGAACAAGTTATTTGGTCTCTTCATTATTCTACAGTTAATTTGTGTTTAAATGAAGGAAACAGCACAGCCGTTCAGATGAAAAGAGGTGATGTCTGCGATGCTGAGAACTAGAAAGTGCTGAATATATTGGCGTTGTTATCATCTACATGTCACTTCTTTCTAGATCTGAAGTAGAACTTAACTTGCAGGAATCCTTTTCTGATTGACGAGAACCCCTTTAATCACTCGCTTGGTATATACGTCTTGAGTGTTAGTAATTACGAACTCGTTCTCAGATGAATCTGATGTTTGCTTTGTCTCTTCAGATGGACTGTTTACTAAGGCAGGGACTGAATTTTCTATTTCTGTTGTATCCTCTTACCTTGCCCAAAGCAGCGATCCTCATTTAACAGGAACTCAGTGAGTTCAGGGCGAAGGACTGACTCAAGAATGAGAATTTGCGGGGAAAGTCCAGAACTCATTTTGCTTACAGAGGGTAGGATATTTGATGAAGACAGGTCTGGTGAACCTAGAAAGCACCAATTAAGTTGGGGAGATACGTCCCTATATGGATTAGTGAGAAATAACTGGGCCACGGAGATGGGGACAAAGTCCCCAAATCCCAATGCTTACGTGGTTTTTTGAGGGCGGATATTGGTTCTTTCTGTCTTAGAGTTGGCATGGTGAAGTGTAAAACTTACTAAACCAGGAGTCAAAATCCTGGGCTGCAGATTTACAAGTCATTTAACATCTATAAGTCAGTTTAAACGTTTGTAACATGAGAAGCTGAACTAGACTACTGTAAGGCTATTATCTCCACTTCAAAAATGTTATATCACAGACAAGAGGCTAACTTTCTTTCTTTTTAAAAAAAAATTTTGGAGGTAATTAGGTTTATTTCTATGTTTTTAATGGAGGCACTGGGGATTGAACCCAGGACTTCATGTATGCTAGGCACGTGCTCTACCACTGAGCTAAAAACTTCTCTTCTGCCATCATTGTATCATCAATTTCCACCTTTAACTTCTAATATTCCCATCAGGACATAAATAATCCATATAATTTCATAACCCCCAAATATTTTCCCCTAACATCATGGTCCCATCCACGTTTTAGAAGGTGGTAATGTGCAGAGAGTCAGACGGCTCTGCCACCATCTCACCAATGACCTTGGGTGGCTGACCCTGCACATCTCAGTTTTCTCATCTATAAAATGAAAATGTGACACTAGTTAATCTCTCAAGTCCCTTTCCTGGTTAACATTTGATGTGTATAACATATTACCTCATGCTGTATATATCTGGCCAGGCACAGGGCAGAGCCAGGCTGCTCAAGAAAGGTGTCAGGCAAAGCAAACACCACAGGGAGTGCAGGGACGGGGAAGAACACTTCCCCACCTGTGAAATGTGGGGGCCTGGGACAAGGACACAAATGACTGACTCCATCACAAAGAAGACATAAAACCGCATAACTAAGGTTCCAGTCTCTAACAGAACGAATGGGTCTGTAATAAAGAGAAAAGCATTTTTCTGATTAATCTGGTCAAAAAATTTTGGAAATTATCAAAAGAGAATAAATAAGTCATCCCAAAGTATTATTATACAATTTTTTTTTTCTGCTTGTAACTACGCATTGAACTCTGGAATCTTGTGTCTCCACATTGAAGGCATTATTTTCCAGGCTACCATGGAAGAATATCTATTTCTTGTTTCATACTGGGACATGCACTTATTTGGGTGTTGGCCAAGTCTTGTCACAGGAAGGGTAAATGTTTCATGACAGGACCAAACACATAGTTCTAAGATCAAATATACATTCCCATTCAATTGCTAGCATATTCTTGCTTGCTTTGTGTAAAGCTTAACATTAAACACCTCAGTGCCTAAGGTGCCAGTTGTGAGGTCCATAAAGCTGTGTTGGGAGCCTGAGAATCTGAATTCCCATCAATTCCCACCACCAATTCACAGGGTGTCCACGGGGAACTGTCTCTCACTATTAATTGGAAAATTGGAAACCTGGAGACTTCAACACTAGGTTCAAATCCTGGCCCTTCCACTAATGGGACTCAGAGCCTTAATTCTCTTTGTGCCTCAATTTCCTCATCTGTAGAGTGGGGATAATAAAAGATCTAGCCTCACACGATTCCTGGGAGGATCAAGTGTGTTCATATACAGAATCATGCCTGGAACGAGGTAAGGGATTATAAATACTGGCCATTATTTTTCACCTCACCACGCTACTTCAGCCTCTCCCCGCGGTTCTCACTGCCTCCTGACAATTTTAAACACCAAAGGCCAGAACATAGTTTCAGTAAACGCAAATGACCGGGAAGCCGAATTCAGGATGCTCAGAAATGTGACTTTAGGCCTCCACTTCTCTCAGACTCCCTGGTGTGTATCCTATGATCAGAGACCCCTGGGAAGAAAGAGAGCTCTGTCAGATTTTGTGCTTTGAGGCGGTCAGTTATCCTCCGATTCAGCATGAATCTTTAGGAAAACTCGCCCCCACCCACCATGTGATCCATTTCCACCTGCCTTCTTCAATTTCTTGTTAGTTCCTTTCCCCTTTGGTTGGTTCACTGGCACTGGTTTTCCTTTCCTACACCACAGCCCATTTTCCAAGTGTGCTTATGTGTATATAAGACAGCAGGGCAAATGCAGCAGCGATAAAAGCCTGAAGACACTGGCTCAGAGCATCAGATTCTCTCCTAAGAGGTTGAGAAAAGAGTGCAGAGCCTCTGGGTTTACCCCATGAAAGAAACTGTTTTAGGAACCAGGCAGGAGACTTTTTTGTCAATAGAATTTCCTCTGGAAAATAGGGAGAATATGCATTTTCTATTTCTGGGTGCTTTCCTCATGCTTGGAGCTAAGAGAGTTGAAGTTACTCAGGAGGGCCCACAGGAATGCTCTTACGACATGTCAAAAATTCAGCAGTTAACATACTCCCAGGTCTGACTCTCTGGAAAATCTCTGTCAGGTCACACCTCACTAGCACCATGACCAATCAAGGACATCCTATGCAGAGTGGTCACCATGGAGTCTCTCTGAAACAGCCTCAGATTCAAATAAAGCTCTAGTCTCCTCAGATGCTCATTTGGAACTGTCATACCACATGTCCCAAATGTTTATTGGAAAAAAGGTACTAAAACTGTAAGACAAGAAAGTACAGTATACCATTGCTGTCCAGAGGTCACCCAGAGCAAAGGTCAGGACTCACAATTCTCTGCTAAAATGTGTTTGTTTTCAATGCTTCCCAGCAAAGTGGGATTCTTTAAATCAGATAGTACTAATTCAGTACAAAGATGGCCAGACCGCCTGGCCTTCATTGCTGAACACAATGTCCTTGTCGACTCCAACTCATTTCATGACATATCTGCTTGAGGAATCTTGACATTTTCGTCACTTCTTCTCTCTATCTCCAGGTTGGTTGCCAGCCCTTGCTGACACTGCAGCGGGATGTAATCACCGACCGAAACTCACAGAACCTTGTGAACTGCTTCTGTTGCACTGTGTTCTCTTTAGGAATTTGCCTTGGAAAAGTCCTTGTGTTTATTACATTAGACCTGGGCAGGCAGAGGCCATTTCTAAAAGATATAATTCTAGTAAATCCTTATAATATCCAGAGTCAAAGGGTTGTTCTTGATTTATAAAGGGTGTGATGGTGATACTTTACTAGTTGGATCCTGTGCTTTACAGTTTACAGTTTATCTTCAGCTACACTTTGAGGTGATGAAGTGTAATTATAAGAGAATAAGCCTAGAGATTAAGGGCCAGATAGAGAAGAAAACTGAGAAGCTGGGGTTCAAACCCAGGTCTTCTAACTTCACAGCCCGTGTTCTTTCAGCAACCTTCTCCCAAGTTAAGTGCTATAATCAAGGAAGACAAGAAGAAAAATAACATTCAGTTCTTAAGAATACACTCTTCAGCCTTTCTCTCTAAACTGGGACAGGCCTTCTCTTACTTGCCAAAGGATGCCCTGTTAGTGAAAATGTATCCATCATTTTTTGTCTTTACAAATAACTCATGCCATACCCAAAGCCATTTAGGTACTTAAACAGGGCAAGACGTGGGTTTTCCTGTCTCTTTCTCCTCCCTTCTCCACCCTCCACCAATTGTAATGCATGCCTGTGTAGATACAAGCCTAACTGGTTTTCATGAAAATATCACAGTATGAAGTCAAGAACAGCATTTAAAAATGGGCGTGAGACACTTAAATACTGCCCCCACCCCTGGCAACAAGCAGGCTATTTTTTAAAATGTAGAGTAATCAAGGAGTACAATGTCCTGCCCAGAAGTAACTATAAAGGGCAAGGCTTCCAATTAATGTGAGAATCTAAGGCAGCACGTAGGCCAATCAGTCAGTGAAAAAAAAAAAAAAAAACCCACACATTTAGTGCAGGTGTTGTGCTCAGCACTGTGGATACTGGGATGCTGAAAACAGGTACGGCATGGTTTGCCCTGCTGGAGCGTACAGTCCAGGTGGGGAGCTGTAGTCTTTCACTCAAACCCACATGGAAGGTTAATAAAGCTCCTGTTGTTCCTGCAGCAATGTGAAGAAAATATTTTGTAGCAGGCAGCAGCCAAAGGCCTATTTGCAGAACTGGAGAAGACGGGCAAATATGATGATGACTGCAAGGGTTCCCCAAGTAGCCAGTAGGTAGAGAGATGGCGGCAGCAATAGAAATACAGCTGCTGGAGTCTACACTTCCAAGCTTGAACTTGGAGCAACTGCTCATGGTGACAAGTAACTCTGAAATTTGTTGCTGTGTGGCAGGAAGGTCACAGGTCTCTAGCAGACCACCTGGATCCCACAAGCATGATAGAGACAGCATGATGAGAAAGGATCCAGATAAAAACAAGGCTCTCCTGAGGCGTGTATTAGCCTCCCGATGGGGGTTTTCTGCTGTCAGAGGAAGGAGTCATCTGGGACGGAATCATCATAAACACAGGTTGGGAGTTGGCGGCTCCCCTTCTGAGGTTGGGCATGTGGTCCCAAAACACATTCAAAGGGTAGATGTTAGTACTTAGAGAAAGATCACAGAGTGCAACACAGGAGGTCCTAGGCAAGGAAGGCTCCCAGAATGACACAGAAAGTGGTGAGTTTCGCAGCAGTGAAATCACGGCCAGCCCTGATTAATTAGAAAGTCTGTATGTATGACTGTGAGGGGGCCAACGATTCTATGTGCTTGCAGACATTCGAATGTCAGATACAGGGTGGTCATGGAGGGTGAGGCAAACACATGGCACACCAGCTGCAACTGTTAAATTTCAGCGCTTTCTCCTGCTCAGCCCAGGAGGGCGCCCCAGTCATTCTCGTCACAGTGCTGCGAGCAGCAGTGACCAGAGTTAGTATCCCAAAAATAATCCTTTGGCAACACTTGGACTAGGCTTCCTCCAGACCTCTCTTATGCGTGGGGAAGGACTTACTAACTTGTTACCAGGATCTGCAGGACTGAGAGGGAAGGGAGCTTTCAGGTAGCGCATCACATTTCAGCACGGAAAGAAGGACTGATAGAACAGGCACTTCCCTAGTCCCTCCTGGCTAGGGATTGTGTCCAGGTCCTCCTGTGAGAGAACTGGTCATTGATATCAGATTCACACTTGTCCTGCATGTTTGCAAGAAATTAGAACAATCTAATACCTCTACCAGGCTATAAGATGCTTGAAGTTAAGGTCTATGACTCTTGTACAAGACTGTATTCCTGGAGCCCAGGGCACAGTAGTTGCTTAACAAGTTTTTTTTTTGAGTAGGTAGTAAACTTGTGTGTAGTAACCCTTTAGTAGGATAAACACAATAGCGTGGGTTCAGCTGCTCACAGCTACAATTGATTCTTAATATTTATAGCAGTTATGCTCTATAAAGTTGCCACAAACACCAGATTAGTGAATCCTGAATTGTTGCTCCTAGAAGAAATATAAGATGAGGTTTCTTTGAGCCTCTGGTCACCATATTTTCATCCACCAATCAGTCCTTAATTTTTTTTTAATGTGTGTTTCTATTTAAAGGTCTCATGTATATTATTGATTCAGTAACAATGAACTCATGGCCAACAGCACTATAATCACGCCTGAATGACGCTTTATCCAACACACGTATTTCCTCCATAAGGCACATCACAGCCTTCTCGATTTTCGGAACACAAGACAGCACTTCAGCTCTATACTGGGAGCCATTTGACACAGAGAAATCAACAAAGAGCAAAAATGCGAAACACATGGCACCAAATAGAACAGAAAGGAAATGTGTTTATAGCATGAGAACTGAAACGAGAAGGCACAGCACCACCTTGCTGCACTCAATTATTCTGCTGTCCTGAGGAAAACAAGGGACCTCTCTGGTATGATTAAAAAGAGCAATGGACCCAAAAGTTTACCACTGGGTACCAGCAGTTCCCCCAAAACACGGGGCCTGATTAAGAGCTGTTTTCGTCTGGGGATGGTTACGTAAAGATAGAAGACATTGGGAAGGTGAGTGTGGGACAATGTGGTTTACAAATTAAAACAAACCGTAAACTGCTATGTTTAGCAGGTACTTCTTGAGCCTTAAAAAAAAAAGGCACACTTAGAACAAACAGAAGATTATATATCAGAAAAAAAAATAAGAGATGACATAGGCTGGAAATAGCTTCAGAAGAAGTTCGGGAACATTCAGAGGTGGCTCTTAAGGACAGGCAGGAAGTGTCAGAGAATTCTAAATAACGCACCGCACTGAAGTTTTTGGATTCTGCTAAAGTGATGTGAAATACACGTGTTTCCTCTCTGATTCCTAGCCTGACAAGAGAGATACACTGAGGTGCACTTTACCTGAGAGTAGCTCCGTGGGGAGACAGTAAGTATCCATCAGTGCTCACTCTTTCTCTCTCTCTCTCTCTCTCTCTCTGTGTGTGTGTGTGCGTGTGTGCGTGTGTGTGTGTGTGTGTGTGTGCGCAGAGGGAGGGCAGCTGTCAGGAAGGGCAGGCACAGCTCCGGTCACGCAGGCGTTATGGCTCATTTTAGTTATTCTGAGTAACTCAGTATCCACCATCATAGAAGACTGCACAAAACTCCTAGCAAGGCTGCCTCATCACCTCAGAGACTCCCCATCGCCTTCCACATCTTGTTGGCTTAGCGTAAGATGATCAGCTGCCACCTTCAGGTCTAGTATTTGGTCATTAATGAGCCACATTTGGGACCTGAAACCCAGTTCTCACTTATATCCTGGAAAAAAGCAAAAATTATTAGGAGTTAATGTTAGGCTGCTAACCAAAGGAAAGATCATTTGGCTGTTCACAAAAAAAGTATTACATGGGGACCCACTGACTCAAGTCTTTCCTGCCCCTGTGGCTCATCAAATTGTTCCCAAATCCTGATTGACCAAGTGGTCCTCCTGCTCTAGAGCTTGCTCTTTTGATACCATAAGCACAAAATATTTCATTTTTTTCTTTTAAAAATTATTTAAAAGCCGACTACAAATCACAGACAGTTCAAGGAGACACTGGGAACACTGCAATGAACAAAATGGAAATGTTTATACCCCTGGTCATTCAGAGAGATATATATGGTAATAAACAGCGCGATATTTAAACCAGAATGGCCCTGGCACTGATCAATCAGAAGAGATGCTAGCCATAGTCTTGGGGTGGGGTTCTGGAAGGGCAGGAGGTGTTAACCCTTTAGCTGCTTGATTGCGGGGAGATCCAGGGAAACTGGGGGAGGGGGTTGGGTAGCAAAGGGCATTTGGAAGGCTCAGGATAGGAGCTGTTTACCAACTCATCTGGAGTGTTCCAGTATGTTTAACAACTGATGTGGCCGAATATGAGCCCTCGGAACAAGTGCTACGGAGAAAAACTAAATGGCGTGACATGACCAGAGTATGAATAGAGTGATTTGTCCCAGAAACAGTGAAGAAAAATACTCAAGGTTTAGAATGCGATTTCTTCGAGGGGCTGCAGGGAGAGAAAATGGGAAGGGAGCAGTCTGTGTATGCAGTACCTTGATGTTTTTAAGTCTCCATGAACAATAGATCCTGTTTTTATGATATTCTATGAAAACAAACTTCCCTTAATCTTACTCCTTACCTGGAGTGAGTCATGATCTCCAGGTCCGGATGTAAAGGATAAGGGTCTGTAAAGAAGAGATGCTGTATAGGAGGAAATTAAAAAAAAGTACCATCTGAATCTAATAATGTTGGAATATTAACCCTCTCTCATCGACCAAACAGGAGGCCATGGGGTAGAAAGCAAAGTGGTAAGCAACGAACAAGCTGCAGAAGCAGCAGCAGGCCTGTTCTGAGTAACACACTGCATTCAGATCTGGCTGGCCTTTGGGCAGTAAGGAGACAGTGCCCTCACAGCTGTGTTTTGAAGGCAAAAAACTACATGTTAGTCTTAATAGGCTTTGGCTTCTCCCCTTTTCATGTTGAAGCAGCTTGGACCCAATAAAAGTCATTTTTAAGGAACGTTTTGAGAAAGTGATTTTTAAGGGAATCAAGAGCTTTAAAAAGTGTGCCCAGGAGCTATGAGCAACTGTGGAGAAGAAAACATTTTAGGCCTTGTTTAATGCCTTTAATATCATGATTTCAAGAACAGGAAAGAAACAAGACATCTCCAAGTCCTGGTTTCATACTTGATGGAAAGAATTATAATCAGTATCATTCAGAACATGTAGACAGCATCTCCTTTCAGTAGTTGGCCAAATGTTTAAGGCAAGATGTCTCAGTCTGAGATTTAATATATCTGGAGAGATGGTCTAGAACTTTTTGTGTCCCAAAGATATCCTTGATCTTGAAGAAGACTAAGAACCACTGGCATAATGGAAAAGCTCCTTCATTCATTTATTTAACAAGCACTTACACAATGCCTATCATATACAGGTACTAGTCCAGGCACTGGGGATACTGCACCGAGCAAGGCCAGCGAGGTCCCTGCTCTCATGGAGTCTGTGTTCTATTGAGAGGGTTGGAGGATTGATGGGAGTCAGGACACCCACGATTAGACACCGGTATTGTAACTTTCAGCAGGTTATTTCCTCTGAGCCTCCATTTCTGCATCTGTAACATGTGGATCGTCAGAGGGTTGGAACTAAAATGATTCAAATAGCTGGCACAAAGGTATGAATTCAATAAATGATAATTATTCAACTCCCTTTACCAGGAGGAAGTAGGTACAGGTCAGAGAGCTATTACTACTTCATTTTTATAGATGAAAAGGTTAAGCTCGAAGAGGTTGCATGAGTGTGTGAGACAAGGGAGTGATTAACATAGCCGTGATCTGGACCAGCTAGTTGATAGTCCAACTGCCTCTTACTCTGCTTTCTCCACATGGCTTTTCCCTGATGAGAACTTTGCTGACTTCATCAGCTTTAAAGAACCGCTGAATTATTTAAAAAGGGGTTAGCAAAACTATGGCCCACTGCCTGTTCTTACATGGCCCTCAAGCTAAGTGTGAATTTTACGTTCTTAAAAACGGTTGAAAATAAAGAGAAATAGTATTTCATTATACTTGAAAATTATTTACATTCCAGTCTGCATAGTCTTACCGGAACACAGGCACACCCATCTGCGTAAGCACTGTCTATGGCATGGCTGCTTTCACACTACAGGCAGCACGGCTGAGGAGTTGTGACAAGAGACCATACGGCCCGAAAAGCCTAATACATTTACTATCTGGCCCTTTACCAAAAATGTTTGTCAACCCCTGATTTCAAACGTCATTTTCTCTGGAAGGAGAGACGTATCAAATAACCCATACATCTTCTAAAATGGTAATGTGACATAACTTAGAGAGCCAAGTGCATCCGACACACTTTGATCACAGCAACTAGAATATTTAAGTAAGACAGCAGCTAATATTTATGAGAATTTTAGAACTAGTAAGTCATTGGATTCCACCCAGCAACTCTCAGAGGTAAGTACTATTTACATATGAAAGGACTGAAATTCAAGGAGGCTGGGAAGGGAGTCCAAGGCCACAAGGCTAGTAAATGGCTGAGATGCGATGTGAATTGAAGCCCATGCTTCTCTACACCAGACCGATGCCACGAATGGAGAGCCCAGCAGTTTAAGCAGCTTTGTATTGGTAGATTTACCCCATCTTCTCTGCCTTTCCAAAACCTATTCCCTGATATTACCTATGGTTAATTTCTTTACTTTAAGAGTCCCCCCACCCCCATAAAATGGGGTAAATACCTAGCTTTCAAGGTTATTCTAAGGATTAGAGATAATACATTTACGATGCCTGTTATCCAAATGTTTGCATAAGATGCATGTATATAGTAAATCGGCTGAGGCAACTCTGGGGGCAGAGGGAGGTGGTAGCTGGAAGAGAGAAAAAGACAGCTAAACACGTCCCCTAGTCCCTGAAAGGCCTAGTGATCAGCCCAAGGCTGCCAGCTGCCAAAATTAGGCAGCTTATCCTCCTGGAGAGGGTTTCAGCACCCACAGTGAGGGGAGGAGCCGCACACGCTGCTGCAGGTGTGATGAGAGGATGGTGATCCACCCGAGAAGGTCAGTTCCTCACAGCTGATGGACAAAAATGCTTGCTTCTATCCTGAGCACGGACCCTCCGTGAGACTGAGCATCAGCACGGGGAGAGGAAACAGCCCTCAGCGCAGAAGCGGGAGAGGCCGCGGCTGTGAGGCCAGGGAAGGTAAGTAGCTGTAAGTTGTCCTCCAGGATTCTCCTTTTGGAGGAAGGAAAAGGGGAGACTGAGGCAAGGAAAGTGCTAAGCCACTACTCTGAACACCTAGGGTGGTGACCAGGGGAAATATCTTCTTCCAGATCAGATATCAGAGCAATCTGGCAGCAAGAATTTCCCCTGGTCGCCACCCTAGGGGTGTCTCTTTCATTGACGAACAAATATTAATGACTGTTTCCTAGTGGGGGTCAGGCACTGTGCCAAGTGCTCTGACCAGATTTTCTCAAGTGATTCTCACACCCATCCTATGAAGTAGATATTGCTACTGACATTTTATGGATCTAATATACATACGGAAGTGTAGGACTGAAACATGATGCTGTACAGCAAAAATGGACACCACATTGTAAACTGGCTATACTTCAAGTTAAAAAAATAAAAGTACATTTTGCGGATGTGAACACGGAGGCTTAGAAGGGGTAAGTGGCTCTAAACCCAACCCAACACCGCTAGTTAGCTTCAGTCAGGACTTGAATCACAGTCTTTTGTCACCGATTCCACTTTCCTTTCAATTACTCCTTAGTTGCCAGCCCTGGCTAGCGGCTTCTGTGGGTATTAATTTACTCAACAAATAATTACTGAGGCACCGTTCTACCAGCGAGTGCAACATGAAGTGTCTTAGAGGGAGGACACATTGCAGTAAAACCCAGACTCAGGAGGGAGGAAGGAGGGGGGTGGGAATGGGGAATGACTGTTAATGAGCACGGCATTTCCATTTAGGATGTTGAAAATGTTCTAAAAGTAGAAGATGGTGATGGTTATGCAACTCTGAGTATACTAAAAACCACTGAATGGTACACTTTAAATGGCTGAATTTTATGATTTGTGAATTAGATCTCATCAAAGCTGCTGAAGAAAAAAAAGGGAAGAGAAAATAACAATGAACATACGAAAAAAGGATGTACTCTGTAAGATTAGAGTAGAAATAGGAGTCTTTATATTCAAAAGGAATATACGGTAGGATTGTATTACAATTTGATTTTGGTACGTGTTACAATAAATTACAAACATAAAAACAAAACGAACAAAAAAACCCTCTTAGACACACAGTGGTCTTAACACTGTGCATTTCACTATTGTGAATTTGAGAGTGGGCTTCTTGCCTTTTCCCCACTTCTTGTCTAACACCCATGGGGGGTCATGTGAGAAAAAGTTGGACCACACCAACAAGATGGATTCCACAAGCGAGTGTTAGCAGCTCGTAGTTCTGGTCCTGTACTGAGTGCTGTACAAAGAAAACAACCATGCAGCATCTGGACTTCACTTGTCAAATGTGAAGTTCGTTTCCCTGTGGATTGGAAAGCCAGATCTAAGTGCACAGGGGTGAATACAGAGTTAGCCTTAGATATTCCTATTTGAACTAAAAGGTTAGTGGTTCTTGGCTTGCTCCTTTCTTTGAGTGAAGGCCATAAGAATTAAGGTCTTTCAATTTATTTCCCAATTTTAAAGAATTTGATGCGTCTCAAGCAAACCACCCATAACAACAGTAATCATAATTTAGTTAAACTGGAATTCTAAAATTATAATTTATTATAAGAGAAAGTGGAAAAAGTCCTGTAAGCTCATATTAGGAACTGACTTTAAAGATGCTCTTAAGTCCCAGGTTGTATTCTTAGAGCGGTACACATTAAGCCTTATCTCTGATAACTTTCTATACCGACCATAAAGAATTAAGAGGACCAGTATTAAAAGGATGAACTTGAGGCACTGAAGATCTAGATGTGCTTTCTAAATCATCACATAAAGCAAAAATTAACTTTGATGTGCATATATTAAACTTACTAAATGAATCATAAAGATTATACTACTAAAACACACTTCCAAAAAGGTTGAAAACCAAGTTATTTTCTGGTTGAACAAAATTATTTCATCTGCAAATATCTGATTTCTCACATTTAACTTAATCTAAGGTTATGATACACGTTATGACTAAAATCCCTTAAGAAGTTAGTGTCTCTCAAGGTTCAGTATATTAGCAGATTGTTTCTGGGTATATTTAAAGTTTATAGCTTGATAAGTCATTGACTGAAATCATGGCTGCTGTCTACATTAGGGTTTACTAGGACAAACACCATTTGCCGACTTAGGAAATGTTTACTTTATCTGTGCTTACTCATTTCTAAGGAACACTAAGCCGTATGAATAAAAAACCCTCTCACCATTTCAAAGAGCTAAAGACCTTAGTGTGATATCAATAAGGGTTGAAAAAGGATGAATTCAAACAGTTCAGAGAGCTGTATCTCCTTACAGTTATTGTTAAAAGTAAAAACCTAGTGTGAGAAACCATCCAGTGCTTGCTAAGTGCCAGGTGTTATTTAATATTTGTGTACATTATCTCTAGAGAGCTACCCCAACATCCAATTACTACCCATTTTACAGATGAGGAAGTGAAAGGATAGAGAGACAGCAATCTGGTTAAACTCATACCAGTAAGCGCCACAGCCTGCGACCCTCAAACCTTAATGTGGATGCAAATCACCCGAGGAACTTTGATAAAACGCAGAGTCTGATTCCATGGTTCTGGGGTGAGGCCTAAGAGTCTGCATTTCTAACAGGTCAACACTCTTGATCCCCTGACTTTAAGTAGTTAAGATATTACAAGACTCAGTAAAGGGCATCTGGATGCCCCCCTATTCTGTCTGCTGTAGAGGATATGCACATTTGGTGATGGAGGGTCTGGATACTGGGAGCTGCAGTTTACACTTGTGTCCTGTATGCCACACCATGGGAATTTCTTCTAGGCAAAGCTGTGATCACGTGCCAGTGCCCTTCCCTGACATTTAACATACCTCGAGCGGAACATTTCTTTCATTACAGAGTAATTCATTTCTACTTCACTGGAATATATTTCTTACAATTAGTTTTCTCTAGCACATAGTAGACTGCCTAAATTATTGCAGAAAGCTGGGCACCAAATTCCTATCCTTCCCTTCCCGGGCCCACAGTTAGACTGCATTCCCTACCTCCTGGCCTTGCAGTAAGGTGGAGCCAACGAGAAGTGCAGTCTTCTGTACTGTGATCTTGCTCACCGATTCAGGAACAAATGAAGGAGACAATTTCTGTGCTGTAAAACTAAACATCAGAAAATGTGCTCATGGATAAGAATTTAGCTTCTCCTGCAGTCTCTACGCTTTGAATACAGAGCCGATTCTGGCACACCTTTGGCACTGGAGAGGGAAGCACTGCCGAAGTCCGTGCAGTTCTGAAAGTGGTTTAAGTTCGTCACATTCAGATCAGCATTTTCTCAGTGTTATTTGGTTTCCAAAGGGATGGTTTCTCTCTATCTCTCTCTCTTTCAGCGGAGGTACTGGGAATTGAAGCCAGGACCTCATGCATGCTAAGCACACACTCCACCACTGAGCTATACTCTCCCCCAACCAAAGAGGTGGTTTTAAATGCCGCTTTCTTGTTCAACTTCTCTGGAAGGAGGCATTTTTATTTAAGAAGTGGACAGTGAATGGGAGTGAATGGATAGTTGGGTAAAAAACTAAAATTTCACACCTATAACTTCAAATTAACATTAACCCCTCAGCCCTAAATAGTTTCACAGTCCCTGAATGAAGACTGATAACCTCTGCTGTTAGTTCACTAACTTGGCTGAGCCAAGTACAACATAAATAGAAAGTAAACGATAAGAAAAAAAAATCTGCTTTGGAGGACATAAGAGGGAATGTCAAAGTCAAGCAGCTGTGCAAACACAGTTAAACCAAAGAGTTCCAGCCATAGGTGGCAAGGTTGTCCCCAAACTACCTATACTCCCCATGATCAGGCTATGAGTCCAACCTGCCTTGACCTGCCAGGGCCTCCACTTCTTCATCTGTAAGATGAGAGGCTTCAGTGATTCTCCACTGCTTGAGAACCAATGCCCACTTCCACAATGAATTTTAACACCAACTTTACTATAAGAGGTAATATTCACAGATGATATAACCCACCTATAATGCTTGAAAAATCAACGTGATGTTACAAATTATAATATGCATTTCAATATGAAAATGCCAGACACATCTAAACTCCAAGATGTGATGAAATAGGCAAATGCTTTATATAGCTACTTACAGAGAATAAATTTGGATTCTAAAGAAGCAAAAAACCAGAGGGCATTATACCCAGATAGTAAAAGAAATATTATAATAAACCAGTCACATTTAATATGAGAAAGAGGAAAATAACTTGAAGGAGGGCTCACAACCCAAATCAAATAACAGACTGCTAAAACGAAGAAAATCAGGTGGAACTGGGCCATCTCTGTAAGATGAAGCCAGAATCATTTTCTTATGCTGTGATATGGGATGAGGCAGTGAAGTAACACAGACAGCCTATCTTTTATCTTGATAACCCACATGTACAGAGAGGCATGCGTTCATTGAACGTAAAGCTCTTGCTGATGGGAAAAAGAGGCTGGGTTGGAAAAGGAATCAATAATTTCCACAACACAGACCATTACCAGGCTTCTATATAAGACAGCATAAAGAGGGAGATTTTTATAACAGACTTTTAACAAAATTCAATGACAGCCTCACATTTCACGTGTCTTCACTACTTCAATAATTTCTGCAAATGTTTCAGTAAAGAGAAGAATTTTAATTTGATACATACTATCTTTCTTAATACATTAGTTCCTCTTAAAACTCTCTCCTGGTGTTTTCTCCCATCATCCAATTAGAGGAAAAAGCAAAACAATTTTAAAACCCAGCCTACAGGTAAGCCTGTTCATTTTTCAGAACGCCAGAATTTTTCTTTTTAGAAAACTAGGAAAAGATAAAGGGCTTACTAGAAACTATTTTAAAGGAAAGTTAGGACGATTATTAAAAATAGGTTTCACAGGTGAAAATGAAGATGCTTGTGTATTATTTCTCAGACTATTCAGGAATATCTGGATAATATTAGTGGGAGGACAACCATTTTTCTGCAGAAAAGCTCTACCGAGATTCAGGGAGAATCTCATGTTCCCATTGGTTATAGACCTTGAATGGGCAAGAGAACATAATGCACAGGTGAAGCCTAATGAGCTCTATATTCCTTTGCTGGACCACAGCCCAGCATGACAGCCTTTAAAGGAAATTTACATTTACTCCGTGTCAGTTTGATTATTAACACATCACACAACCATCAAAAGGAAACTTAAGTCACTTCCCCTCCAAAGAAACATCATTAATTTTAATAAAATTTTTTGAGAAAATATAATTTAAGATGAAATAATTTTTTAAATAAGCAACTTATGTTGATAGTCTATATTAGATTATTGTTTATAATAGATGCAGAGTCAGACTTGGATTTGAATCCTGATTCTACAACTCAATACATAACACATATAAAGAGTTTAGCGAAGTTGAAGGCACAGTAAGTCCTCTAATGTTAGCTATTATTATTTCTAATCAAAACGATGGTAGCTGCTGTTTATAAATACTTACTATGCACACTTTATAAACATGGTTGCGTTTATTTCTCTTAATTATTCAGTGATAATTATTATCCTGTTTAATACATGAAAACACTGAGGTTCACAAAATGTTGAGACGGTCACGCCCAAGGTCTGAACCCAGCTGTGTCAGAAGCCAAAGCACCGATGCTATTAACCACCATGAAAAATTCTTGTTGGGAAAGAGAGAGAGGAATTGAGAGTCTATGTGTATTTGAGGGGGTGGGGGAGTCCATGAGTTTACTGTAAGTATTAGACATTTTTCATGTTGATGAAAATATTAAAAAGTAATTAATATTCATGTTCTGAATTATCTGGATAACTGCCTTGAAACCAAATCCTGCCAGAACATTTCAGTGCCTAGGTTTGCACTTGCATTTACTTGCATGTTAAGGCTGGGTTCTGCTTTAGTTGTAGAAGGCTTGTGGAGAACAGAGGCTGACTTAATAGAGAAATGATGCATTCAAACTAGATGAGGACCAAATAACATCACTATGTGTGCTAAACAAATGAAAGTGATGGTCTACACAAAGGAAAAGAGTGGGAGAACTGAGCTACCACACAGCACATGGTAGTAGGTACATGCTGAACACAAAGAAACTGTCCTACAGAACTCAGCACCATAACCACATTACAAGTGACGGCTTCATTTTGGCAAAATGTCATCCTCCATCATATTTAGCTAATGTTATTTTAAAATGTGTTAGTTTTATAGTTTTGCTTGTGTCTGATCTATAATCTTCTTTGTGCAAAAGCCATAAACATGAGGCATTTCTATCTAGCTTTATCTTTATATGTCCTTGGATAACATAATAAATAAAGTAAGAACTGAGGAGCTAAGAGAATTTTTCCTTATTAAAAGGGGATGTGCATTATTCAAGTCTGAGAGGCACTGCTCTATACTGCACAGCAGGACACGTAACTTCTCTCTATCACCACCCCTGTCACAGGATTTGTAAGAGGATTAAATGAGATAATGAATTGTGAGTGCCTGGCCCGCAGAAGGAATTACAATGATAGTTCTGTCTCCTTTACCTGAAACAGGGAAGACAGGGAAGCTAGATATGGTCTAGGCTCCTTTACTCTAAGTGTGGTCTTGGGACCAGGAATATTGGTATCACCTATGAGGCTTGTTAGAAACTGCAAATTGTGGGGGAGGGGAGGGGTAAATAAGGAGTACAGGTTTAACAGATGTAAACTACTATAGATAAAATAGATAACCAACATAGATTTACTACATAGCACAAGGAACTATAGTTAATATGTTATAATAACCTATAATGCAAAAGAGTCTGAAAAATATATATTATATATAACTTAGTCACTTTGCTGTACATCTGAAACACAATATTGTAAATCAACTACACTTCAATTAAAAACAAACAATAAAGAGACTGAGAATCCCAGGCTGCACCTCAGCCAACTGTTCCAGAATCTGCATTTTAACATATGCTCAGCTGATTTAATATATGCACATTAAAGTTTGAGAAGCACTAGTCTAGGTCTCCACAGAGAATGTTGACAATAAAATCCACTGCATTTTGTACTGGTCTGTAAGCTAACTTTGGTGATTAGAGAAATGCCAGGTGTAAACAGCCAAAAATACTGTCCTATCTAGGGTTTAATATAAACATTACCATTTTACTAACTGGTTCTTACTAACTGGCTGTATTTGCATCAAATGGGACCTTCTTTAAAAGGGAATTAACTTATAATTCAGAAAGATCAAAATATATTTTTAAATGCAAAATCGCCATAAAAACTTTCTGAATTTTGAATAAATTTTAAGATCACATCAATCAAAACATTGTTAGGTTGCCTCTGCCCAGTAGAAATTAAAATCATTTACATATGTTAAGCTTTTATTTAAATATTTTGGGCCATCTGGTTTGACAAAGTCTTGGCAAAGTTTGTGATGACTGTGTGCTTACTTAACAAAACACATTACCAAAAAAAAAGTATGATTGTATATAAAAAATATATTCGTTTTAACTGCTGAACAAAAATATCAGATCACATTCAGCAGTTATGATTTTGTTAGTGAAATTCACCTACAGAGTATCTACGCTTTTCTTCTTGAACTCAGAGGCCCTATACATTTAAGACATGCTGAATTTAAAAAGATTCAAAGATACTGTTCTTGGAAACAGAAATCAAAGTTAACAACTAATATCCAAGAGAGCCACTAATGTCTAAAATGAGCTTGATGCCATCTTTCTAATGGCTATTTTGGTATAATTAAAGCTTGAATGAGGCTATTTATTGCTCTGTGTTCTCTACATAGGGGTCATAGAAACTGCACTTAAAGAATGTAAAGCAAAGCAGATTATTGTGTGTAAACATTTACATATGTAAATATGCGTATATATGTATATATATATATGGTTAGTTAGACCTACCAGGCATTTCTTACAATTTCTGGGTCCATGATATGACCTAGATTGCAAGCAGAACGCTTCTTTACCCTTTATGGTCTCAGGCAATTGCAACCCAAGGAGCCATCCTATACTACGAGGTATGTTAGCGCCAGTACCAGTGAAACACTCTAGAGCGTGCTGATCATGATGACCGTAACTTAAGAGAACCACAATCCGAGGCTCACAGGCTGACTCCAGTTTTAGAGGTTTACATGATATCACGTAGTCCCTCTGGTCCTCGATATAATCAATCCACTGTTCTAGAGCCATACAATTCTTCTCCTTCCCGTACTTCAAATTCCAATAATTTCTGTTCATATATTAAGCAATTTAGACTCTATATACATACATACACAATGTATCAGGGGAAACAGAGTGATTTTTAGCTTATACTGATACTGCATTTTCTCACTTTCCTATTAAGTGCTGCAAAGAAAAGATTAAATCATTACTTCAATACACAGTATCTAAGCAAACAAAAGACAGGTAAAAGTAGGCAAGCCATGTTTTTCTACTACATTGAGTACACTCATCCCTCTCTAGAAATGGGAACTATTTAAATTCTTTTAAACTTCACATCCGTTTATCCTACCCAAAATACTCTAAAAATCCCCTATTAATTAGTCTCAAATGACTGTACATGGATTACTTTGAAAAAAAATACAATAGAGCATCAGCCAATGGAATAAGATATTTATCAAAGAAAAGAAAATCTTTAATATATGAACCACTTGGTTTTTAAGCCTTAAGAGTCTAACGGAGACTGAGCTTTTTTCAAGACATCATTTTTGCTATCAAGAAATAGTGAAATAGATGAGTTAAGAATGAATATAGATGAGTTAGGAATCCAATATATAAAGCAAAAAACATACTTATTTTAAAAATCATATTATGCCTTACACGAACCAATTCATGAATTAACTTTATATTTTGTGAAGTGTTTCTTTCTCAATTCAACTAGCGTTGGGCAAGACCAAAGTTTAATTCAGTTAAGGACTTGGTGGTGCTATGAGTTAACATCAGATGCTAGGGGTCATCTCCACTCCTTTATCCTCCAATGTGTTCTTGAAAGTGACATGTGTTACCCAGGCTATCCAACTCTGATGAAGGCAGATACATACTGAATGTTTCTTAATCATTTCAATATCAAGGTCACTATGTTCCCCTCCTGGGATTTAGTACACTGAAACAACTTCATTACATAAAACCTCAGACAGCTATAAAAGCATAAACTTGATCCCATACCAAATTTAGTTTCACTGAGAAGAGCAGCCTTATCTTTACTCACCGTTAAATTATAAAATGTAGGTGATATGTACCACCTTTACACCCTAAGACACCAATGAAACATTCTTGCTTGTGTTACTAACCATTAACATACTGGTGTGAATATAGCAAAGGGACATCCTTTCAAAATTATTGCTTATAAGAAACTGTACATATAAGTTTGCTTCCTTTCAAATAACAAAGTAGCTTATACCCCCTATTATCTATACAGGAAATGATTTGGGCCAAATGCCAATTTGAGGTAGCCAAGTACAGCCTTAACAAAGAAAAGCTGACATATTTCTACAACTGTTCCTATTGAAAAGATGCCTCAAATATGATCTAACAACCGAGTGGAGAAGATGAAGCTAATTTATCAGATTTTTAAAGGTCAAGACTCAAGGAGTACTGTTTGAGAGGAAGCTCAGTACCAGACATCTGACTGGCTGTGTAGACCTGATGACCTAGGGAACAGAACAGAAGTCTTAACAAATGAGGGTATGTAAGGAACAAGTGGTTTTGATTTCTGGCACAAAACAAATGTGTCCATTACATGCCAAAGACAAGACTGCTGATCTAAGAAATGTTAAGCCCCTCCTTGTTTACGTGGGAAAATAGAGGATGGGGTTAACATAACTAGAGGGGGATTTCTCTACCATAAATTAACAAAGGTTTCTTTCCTCTCCACTGAAGAATTCACTTGGGCATAGGGGAATGGGACCCTTCGAAGCACCAATCCTGAGCACATCAGAACACAAGAGCTCTTTTTCTTCTCTGAATTGCCAGTGTACATAGGAGGGTAAGGAGGGTGGGGGTGGGGGTGAATGTAGGAATCAAAAGGAATACAAAGACACCCAGCTGGAAATGATAATGGCTTGACCTTAATTCAGTAAGTAATGTTTTTAAATGGCTAACAGATGCCCCTTGTTAAGGTGTAGCCCGGGAGGAATAATAGGGCCAGAAGCAATTCTGGACAAAGTAGGGAGGAGGTCCTAAGGGTTGGGATTTTGCACTAACAGCTCTTGTCCCAAGAAAAGGAAGATCACTTGAAAGGAGCCAAGGACAAGAGGAGTGCCTTGCGGCCCTCCCTCAAGTATACTTATTAGCATGTAAAAACCAACTGAAGACAGTCCATCACACAAACTCCTAGCATTTTTCATCCAAAGACAACAAAAGCCCTTTCTAAATGCTATCCTCATGATACCTATGTGAGGTAGGCAGCATAATTCTAATTTTTATTCATAAACAAGCTAAGGCACAAATTAAGCCTGAGTGGCAAAAGGGGTCTGGAATTTTGTTCACTGCAACACACTTCCTTCATATTGATGCAAGCAACTCAAGACACACCGCTAGGAAATGTCCTTAGAGGAAGTAGACCTAAGAGCCAAACAAAATCATTCATGACTCTGGGAAAACAGCACTCTCTCTAAAGGCTCCCTGATGGAGTTTCAGAAGATGCTCTCCATTCAAGAGTGCGACCATGTGCAGTCCTGTTGAAGAAGGAGAACAAATCACCTATGATTATAGGAAAAAGGTTGAAGACACAATCTAGTTTTTCCCCACTTTTGAAACCGGAGCAGTGACAATCATAACAAATCACACAATCTAAGGAACTTCAGTCCTTAAATCTTAGACTTAACTGGTGCAGTAAAATTCTAAGGCCCATATTTTGCTAATGATGTTGATGTTTTTGATCAGACACATTTCTACATCCCTGATGCCAGGCAGTTTTCTTTTATCATAACCAAGTTATCTGTGTAAAATGCAATGCCAGGATCTGAAGCAAACAATGCGTCCGGTCGGCATACATTGGGTCTATATATTTTGAGAAACACTCAAGTACACGAAGAAAGCGAACAATGTTAAAGAGATGATGTGAACAATGTTGGTGGCTTGTCTAACAGAGAATCCAGTGTCCCTGCAGGAAACTGAAGATACTCAAAAGTTGCTCCCCAATTTCTATTAACAACTGTCTAAAAGTGAACATTTTCATTTGATACAAATATACAAATTTAAAATAAGTGTACAGTATAGAATGGCCTACCATTTTTGGATTGCTTATGTGCCAGAAAATATATAGTCAATAAAAAAATACCAGAGAGGTGGGGACAAAAGGCTCTCTGGATCTATACAGCAAAAAGGAACATCACTTCAGCAGGTAGTGATCTGCGGAGAAAGGGGTGTCCTTAGAAACCAGTAGCATTGAAAGACAGCAGGTCACAAATCTGGTGACGGGGGATAAGATGCATAATAAGGCCCATTTTCCTGTGGAAAGAAACAAAGACAAGAACTTTAAGTAGTAAGATCAATTTAACTGGGAATATAAAAGAAAGGGATTTAGAGTCAACCACACAGCGTATGTAAAACGTCTAGCATGTGCCTGGCCCTGAGCAGGCCCTCGGCCATCAGAGTAGTTCCACTGTATTCAATCAGAGCTGGTGTAATGTAGGCAGAGGTAATCAGATGGTAATAGTCTCAAAAAAAATTACCATTCATTGAACATTCTATATGCCAGACACTTTAATCACTTTTCTTTCATTATCCCTTTTTATCCTCACATAACACCATAAAGTAGGTAACATCCTGCTTTTACAGAACAGGAACCTGAGGATCACAACAGATTGCATAACGCACCTTAGGTGACAGAGCTAGCAACCAGAAGAGCCTGAATTTAAATTTAAACCCACGTCTATTCAAATCTAAAGCCCAGATTCTTTTTTTTTTAGACTCTGTTGTCTCACTGTGTGCCGAATCTTTTGAGTTATGAAACAAAAATTATCATTGAGGAATTTAGTAACTATAACTGTTGTGGCAGAAATGAGTCTTCACGACATGCCTGAGTGGCAAGGCTTTTAACAATGATAGTTTTTAGGGTATTTAGTTCAAAATCAACATGGAGAATTAAATGTCAGAATTTTAATGTCAAATGTAGAAAGTAACAAATCAGCATAAGGGGAAATTTTTGAACCTATTTTGGCTAACTTTATCTTAATAAAAATCAAGACAGTTAGCTTTACGGTAGATGGACCCTAAATTAGATTTATGAGACTTAAGATTCATTAATTATTATTTAGGAAAATATTTCTTTGATGAGTAACTTGTTTTTCAGTAGACCATTAAAAAAAAAGGCCTAGCATTAATGTAAGGTAATAGTTAGGCATGGAGAATAAGAGGTGGGATGAGAACAGCATTGCTATTGCATAAATACGGTATATTTACATCACAGTTAAGGAGCATCAGCTGCATCCAGTCTTGAACACAGCAGGTAGTTAAATGGTCTCTGAGTGACTAAGTGAATCAAAAGCCCTGCAACTCTTCAGAGCAGATGCTCTGGAGTAGAAATTGATCCTGGGACCATAAGCAGGAAAATAAGAGACTATCTACAAAAACCTTACTTTCTGACTATTAATCTGACCAGGTAGCAAAAAGATTAAAAAAAAAATTAGGTAGAAAAAAATCCTAGGATTGGCTATATTTTAGGATACTTGAAAAAAATTAATGAAAACTTTCTTTTTGTATTTCAGAACTTCCTGACAGTCTGTTGTACCTACTAATCACTCCAGTATCCTCAATATGCATGGAAACTAAGCTTAAGAAACATGCCTGAAGGTAGGAGGGTACAAGATTAACACACAGAAGTCAGCTGCATTTCTTTACGCTAACAATGAAATAGCAGAGAAAGAAAGTAAAGAAATAATCCCTTTTAAAATCGCATCCAAAACAATAAAATACTTAGGAATAAATCTGACCAAGGAGGTGAAAGACTTATACATGGAGAACTACAAAACACTGACTAAGGAAATTAAAGACGACTTAAAGAAATGGAAAGATATCCCACTGGAAGAACTGTTACCAAGTAAATCTGCATGTGCTCTTCTTTGACTGTATTTGTAAGAACGCTGACCAGCTCCCTTTCTGAAAATGGTCTAAGAACCATTTTGATCTAGATGGATAAAAATTACCTTCTAACTACTTTCAAAGGTTCCTCTTAAATATCCTACAAAATTTACATCACTATTCTAAGTCATATTAGACCCAGAAAAATAGAAGCTTGCTGAAACTTGCCAACAACCAATACCACATCATACCTTCACCAAATAAAGAACCTACTATGGGCAAGGCACACTTGAACATGATAAAATAACTGACTCTACACTCATTTCCTTTTCTCTAGTCATATTTTTAATTCTTCCTAGCAAAGGAAAATTTTGCTTTACAAGGTAATATCCAATCACCTTCTAGACCTCCACCTCAATGTCCCATGGGGCACCTCAAACCTGATTGGTCACAAACTGAACAGACCACCTGTCTCTTCTCACCAAGCTCCCCAAAGCTTTTCCTCTAAATTGCCTCTCTGGGACGGGGCAACTAGCTCCCAAAGAGGTCTCCCAAAGCAGAAACTTTGGTAGCCACCTCAGGCATCTTTCCTCCTTCTTCCCCTCCAATGGCTGGCTGCTCAGTCACCAAGATGCTGTGGATTTTATTTCCTAACATGTCTACTTCTAAATATCTCTAAGATCTTTAAACCCTTGCCATTATCATGACCACTTCCCTGGCTCTAGTCTCATTTCCCCTCCAGCTTTCTCTAACAGCCTCCTGCTTGTCTTCTTGCCTACAGCCTTATCCTTGACTAGTCACTCTCTACATTCTTTAGTCATCTTTCTAAACAGGGACATACTGGCAGTACTCCCTGCAGAACACCGCCCCTCCGCTACCAAGCAGCCCACATACTGCAGCACAACATGCAGGGCTCCAGGAACTGTGACCGCCCTCTGCCTGCCCTTCCCACATCACTGCCTGACACTTTCCTTTGCTTCTTCCCTTTTCTTCTTCTTCTTTAAACTTTACATGCAGATGGCCTAATGCCTCAATTTTAGAAAGCTCTAGTACAGGTACAGAGAGATGATCCACTGACCTAAGTGTTAGATTGTAGATTATTTAATTTAATTTTGACTAATCACATTATTAATCAGGTCTGCATTTGATATACAAAATATTGAAAAAAAAAAACTAAACACACAAGCAAAACAAAACAAACAAAAAAACTAAAACCGAGCTTGAGTATGGTGTTGATATTTAATGAAAGCCTACTTTACAGGCCCTTAAATATACAGGAAATGTGTTGGCTTACAAAACAGTCCTCTGGGTTTCCTAATAAGTACATCCTGATTTATATATTTCTACTCCAGAAAATAAATGACAAATCCAGATGTCAGCTTTGAACTGTCATTCCAAATTTTTGGTATCAAAGTGTCTTTCAGTGCCTTTCACATTTCTGGCTATCCATTTTTTAAAATATTAATAAGAGTGATGTACAGTTCAAAAAAATAATAAAGCCATTTTCTGTTCCAGCAATCTGTAGTAAATAAAAACTGACACTCTTTTTTTCCCGTCTCCCACATATTCAGCAATCTTTGTATTTATGATCCAGCTACTCCCATTACAAATCCCCTCTGCGCAAAAGCAAAAAAAGGAATTTTATTAAATATTAATGTTAAATACTTTGCTTTTCACCTAAAGGGGAACAGAAATTATACCTCAAGTTAGAGAAATGTTAGAGAGAAAACATCTTGTAGGATATTTACTGTATATACATTGTACAATCAATAGAGAATAATTCATTTCAAGCTTAATATAACCTTCGGATATATCCTGATTCATGCATGAGGATACGTAATCAGCAACAATTACATAAGGAGACCGACAGTCTTTCAGCCAAACATGTTTCTTACTTTTTTGTTTTTGTTTTTGTATCACTAAACTGATAATGTGAATAAATAGCATGGGAAGAGCTTTGATGGAAATCAAGAGTAGCCCTTTGCTAGTTTAAAAGATTCATAAATGCATCTATAAGTAATACTGTTAATATTATTGGTTGTATTATTGGTTGATGCTCTTAAAACCATTATACAAGCTTTTAGCAAAATGAAATTTTTACTAGAGTAAAGACTAAGACAGGCTACCTGGTTTACATTTAATGCTGAAAATGTCAGATACCAACAGATTCTTCTGGCTCTATTTATGCAGATGAAAAGCCATTCAGTCTTAAAATTAGGCAGAGGTATATCTCAAAGGTGGCAGAAAACTGACAACACAAGCAAGGATTGGCTTTAAACCCACAGCAGAAAAATCTTCCACTGAAACGTTTACTGGGGAAAAGTCCTCTCTTAGAACCAAGCATTTTCCTAAAGTTACTATAGGAAAAGAATGTTAGATGATACTATCATGTTAAATAAAACACATTAATTGCATTAATATTCTCTTATAATAAAGATGTTGTGCTCATAAGCATTGCTCTAATGAGATAGTTAAGATACTACACCAGGTGAGGGAAAATTCTTGTACTTCTTACCCTGGCATCATATTCAAGGACAAAAGGAGGGAAGTCGATCTGTTCTGGTGAGATGGCAGAAAAGAGCTGGTGGAGGCTGTCCACATGGTGGATTTTGTCCTTCAGTCCTGAGACAGAAAAGGTGGTAAAAAACCATGTTGATACCTGATTAATAGAAGGAAAAAAACAATTTAAGCCAGTCGCCAGAATACAAACACAATTTTGAAATTTATGTTAGATGATTAAAAATGACTTCAAAATTGAAATTGATAACAAAAGAAAACTTGTAATAAGTAGTGTAGGCTGAGGTGCATCAGTGACTGATGCAATCAGTTTAGTGGATTCTGAACAGCACTAAGAACAACAAAAAGAAACATGCTAGAGCAACAATTACTAGGGGATGGAGTAAGAATGAGCTCTGTTCACCAAGCGTCCGTTTCTGCTGAACGGCTATGTGCTCCCACACACGTGGTGGGCGGCGATGCAGCGTGACACGCGTCTTAGGGAGGTCCCTGGTCAAAACCACCGCATCACTTGATGGAATAATTGATTCGCTGGTACTCTGAAAACGGTTCGCATCGCCAAATCTCACAAACTCTTTTTGAATTTTTTCAAATGAGCTCTAAAATTTCTGCCAACATTTGAGACATTTATTTTTCAGCTGACACTTGGCATGCAGCCTGTCACAAAATAAATATTCTGTGGACGTGGAGCCACCTCTGTTTGTTTCACTTCACCACATGCAATCCCTCAATAAAAGGTGGTCTGTAAAATTTGTTGGTTCCAAAAAAAGAAAGAATTCTTGATAGCAAATAATACTGGCATCAACTAGGTAATAGCCTGAACTTACAAATTATTTTATCATCTCTCCAAACTGACATTCATAATTAGTCATGTTTACCAACGGCTGATGTAACAGTTCCAGGAGATAGGCACAATATTATTGCTATCCCCATGTTATTTACAGAAGAAGGTAACATGTGCATATGAATTCTCAGTGCACTGGCATAGTACACTCCACATAGATAACTGATTACATTATACAAATACAGTACATGCCACTTTGGGCATTGTCACAGATGTTAATCACGTTGTTAATTTCTCTTTGACAATCTATCACATTTTTTAGTGGTTGTTCCAGAACTTTTACATATTCTAGGTCCCTTCTTCATATCTACTTATGAGAAAAGGCGTGTAGTAACAAAGAGAACACTGCACTAACTTATCTCTGTCAGAATCTTATTCAAACTTCCAGACTCGGTAGAGACTATCCCCACCATTATTTCTCCCTTACAGCTCCAAACAGATTATCGCCTCTATTGAATTCGCATCACCTTGTGTTTAAATCTCACGTATAGCCCCTACTCCTACTTCATAGGAATATGTGTAGGTTCTTACATTCACTTCTATAATTTCCCGAATACTTGGCAGACCATCATAGAATAGCCTGAAGTTTTATACAGCACAGACAGAACCTAAGTATTTGATAAAGAATGAGAGTGAATGAAGAATATAAGGCCTATTCCACAGTGACTGTTATGGCCTGGGTCATTATTCTATTCTGGCTATACTAATGACTGGTATAAAGTCTCCAATATTAACATTACTGTCTATACTGTCTCATTTTACCAAGTTTATTTGGCGGGAGGTGGGGACAGGAAGAAGCCTTGCTAAAACCAAGTGAGTTAATTTAAATCAAATTAGATAGTCACTTAATCACATACCCCAAAACCAGGTTTTTGTATCAGTTTTTTTTTCTTTAAAACACATGCTGCTATATTCCTAAGTGACACAAACTTCTGAAAACTGGATTAATAAGACTTCCAGATGAGGAGCGCTACAGCCAGCTAAGAGGCAGCTGGTAAACTAGTAAGAGCTATGGAGAGACCACGGAGATTGCAGAGGTTCTAGAAAGAGTTAAAGAAAGTCAGACTGAAGAGGCAGAACAGAGAAGAGCCTCGAGGACGCTGGGAGACGCATTTGTGCAGGGAGTTACACATCTACTGGTAATCTACAGCAGTGTGTACGGTTGTAGGTGACGCAGGGTAACAGTGATGTGACCATTCCTGATGGGGGCTTAGATTCTAGTAAAGGAGCAGCGTATAAGCATAATGACAACTTCTCAAGGCAGGAATTACTAAGTGCAGTGAATGGCCCAAAGAAACGTGTGAATGCCTGTCATAGGCAAGGAGCTGTGCTAATCTGGAAAAGGTGTAAAAGGAAGGGGCAGACTGGACCACGCAGGGAATTTGTATTCCACTGTACCTTACCTCAGGACCTTTTGACGTTGTGCTCTTTTAGTCCTGAAACCCTCTTCCTCAATTCTTTGCCTGGCTAAGAACTGTCCTTCAGAGCTCAGGGCAGAATTCACCTCCATGAGGAAGCTTTCACTGACCACCTCCACCCCAGGCTGGAGAAGCAGCTTCCCTCTAAGTGTTCCAACCAGACTGAGGTTACTCGTATCGCTGCATAGCTAACATCCTGTGAGGGAGCAGTCAGTGCGCTAACAGACTGCATTCCCCCGTGTGGAGACTGCCTTCTTCAATACCATATTCATAGGGTCTAATTAATACCCAACATGAAAAGCAAGGAATTCAGTATGTGTTGAAAGAAGTAGCAAATAGTTTCTGGACTTAGTACTTTAATACTATTTAGAGATGGTCTAATATTCCTTCATTCTACAAGAGAAATAAACTGTACTTCAATCTGGGCCTTGGTCTCTCCATCTATATAACGAGCAAGTCAGACTTAAACGAGTTATAAAGTCCCCTTCGTTATACGATTCTATGAAAGGGCTCTTGACTATGCTGCACATTCTGACACGGTGAGGTGGTGGTGGTAAACTGGTGAGGTGGTGGTAACCTGGTGAGGTGGTGGTGGTAAACTGAGAGAAGGCTGGGTTGGGGAAGAATGGGCAGTGACCTTAGGCAAACAATCTTTGAAAGACAAACAGATTTTTCTGTCGTATTTTTTCCCAACATCTCCTTTAACTTCAGGTGTTAGCAAGAGAAAATTACTCAAAGTAGACAGAAGTGGAAACCTGGTTAAAAGTTTTCTGATCAGAGAGACCCAAGAGCATTGTCTTCAACTTCTTCATTTTAGCTTTATATAGCTCAGCTTTTAATTTTCAATTATTTACTTATAACCTATCATAAACTTTTTGTTCAGATAAACTTGTATTACTCATTATCTACTATTTAAAAAAACTGAAAATAAAAAATTTGAAAAAAGACTGCTATGCTATTTTGTGAATGCTAGAAATTCTTTTATCCAATTATTCACAAATGCAAAGCCAAGAACATGGGGTCACAAAACAACATAAACTAGGAAAAGATTGCTCACACATGTGTGCAACTCCAGTAATCTAGAGCCAGAATCAAAAGTTGGTTTAAATACTATTAGTTCACATTCTATTAGTAAACTTCAAAGTAGAAAGAGAGTACTGATTTATATGAGTAGTCAATTTATTATCACTTTGGGTGGAGTGGCCTGGAAAAGATCTGAAGAGGATGGAAATCAGAATAGTGTGAGTTGGATTGTTTTACTATCTTTTGGTTTCATCTCATTATTTTATAATTACAAACACTCCATTTATAGTTTTTGACTTAGGATAAAATAATGGTGGATTTCATGACACATGGGTTTTACTTTCTCAACCCTCCCTCATTTTATCCATCCCAAAATTTTATGAAGAGGTAACATAACGGCTTTCACATCATACATCTGGTCTTCAGCCTCCGTACGACCTGCCATTTGCACTGACTCCTATCTGAAGCAATCCCAACGGGTGTCACAGACAAGGCTAGTGGTTCTAACACTGAAATCTATGTGGTAATGTCCATCCATGATGTTACGGGGGGACAGTTATTTGCTGACTCTCTAGTGCAGAGAAGGAGGGGTTAAAGTCGGATCTGAGCAAACAGTGGTTATGTATTCTCATTAGTCTGGGACCAAGGAACACTCTTTGGATAAATCTGAATTTGTAAAAGCTTTTTTCCACTACAAAATTATGAAAAGGTTCAAACATTCACTAAAGTTTAAAGAATTTTACAGGGAACACTGGTATAGCAACCACTCAGACAATTATTAACATTATCCTTATTTCTGTTCATCACATATCATCTCTCTACCCATCTATCAATTCATCTTATTTTTTTGCTGCATTTCAAAGTAAACTGCAGACATCAGTGAACTTGCCCTAAATACAGCATTCATATGTCTAACCAGAGTTAAATGTTTGTTCAGTTTCTTTGCTATAAAATTTACATTTGATGAAATTCTCAGTTTTAAGTGTACTTTTGCTGTTCAGACAAACGTACACACTTGTATAAGCAAAATTCCTATAAAGATAAAAAAAAATATATTTTCATCACTCCAGAAAGTTCCCTCAGGCCCTTCTCCCCAGAGAAATTATCATAACTTTTTTCAAAGAGGTTGCACAAATTCACATTCCAACTTATAATGTAGGAGAATTCCAGTTGCTCCACATCACTGGTAGTATTTGGCACTGTCAGTCTTTTAAACTTCAGCCATTCTGGTGGCAGTGTAGTGATATCTCATTGCAGTTTAAAAAAAAAAAAAAAAGGAATGATTTTATTAAGATATAACTGACTTACAATAAGTTAACCATATTTAAAGTATAAAATTTGTTCAAGTTCCGATATATGCGTACATCCACAATATCATCATCACAATCGAGAAAATGAACATAATAATCACTCCCAAAGATTCTCAGGGTCCTTTGTAATTCCTCCCTCCTGGCCCTCCTCCCTGCCCACTGGTAACCACTGCTCTACTTTCTGGAAAAAATCGTAGTTTGTATTCCCTAGAATTTTACTATGAAGGGAATCATACGGCATGTACACTTGTCTGATACACACATATATACATCTTTTACTCAGCACAATACAACCACTCACGTTGCTGCATATATCAATAGTTCATTCTTTTTTTTTTTTTTTTTTATTGCTGAGTGGTATTGTAGGGATATGCCAGTTTGGGTAACCGATCCTCCCAGTGAGGAGCACACAAGTTGTTTCTAGTTTTTGGCTTAATAAATAAAGCTGCTATGAGTATTTGTGTACAGGTCGTTGTATGAATACGTTTTCATTTGTCTTGGGTAAATACACGGAGTGGAATGTCTGGACCACACAGTAGGTGTATGTTTAACTCTTAAATAAACTGTTAAATTGTGTTCCAAACTTTCTGCAACATTTTACCCTCTGATCAGCCCTTGTATAGGGAGCTGCAGTTCTTCCACATTCTCACCAACATTTGGTATGGGCAGTCTTCTAAACTTTAGCCATTCTAATAGAAATGTAATGATACGTCATTTCAGTTTCATTTGTACTTTCCTAATAACCAATTGTGATGGACATCTTTCCATGTGCTTATTTGACATCTCCGTATCTTCTTTGGTGAAGTGTTCTGTACAAATCTTTTGCCTATATCTAAATTGAATTGTTTCCTTATTACCGAGTTTTGAGATTTCCTTTACGTATCAGGTAAATGTTTTATTTACAAAGATTTTCTCTCAGGCTGTGGTTTATCTTTTTATTCTATTAACTATTTTCAAAGAGAAGAAGTTTTCCATTTTGATAAAGTTTAATTTCTTTAATGGATTGTGCTTTTGGTCTTATATCTAAGAAATCTTTTGCTTTCCTCATGGTCACACAAAGCTTTTTTCTCCTACACTTTCCTCTACACGTTTAACAGTTTAATGTTTTACATTTAGGTCTTTAAACCATTTTTAGTTAATTTTGTATGAGATGCAAGATATGGATCAAGTTCTTTTTTCTTTTTTTTTACATATGGAGATCCAATTGTTCCAGTACCATTTGTTGAACAGACTAAACTTTTCCCACTGATCTGACTTTGTGCTTTTGTTAAATATCAGTTATCCATATTTACATGAGTCTATTTCTGGATTCTTAATTCTACACCATTGATTTGTCTATCTTCATGTCAGTACCTCACTGTCTCAAGTACTGCAACTTTGGAATAAGCTTTGAAAGCAGGTAGTGTTGGTCCTCCAACTTTGTTCTTCTTTTCAAAGTTGTTTTGGCTATTTTAGATTCTTTGCATTTTGACTGGTCAATTTCTACAAAAAAAGAAAAATGCTTGCTGAAATTTTGGTTGGGACTTAATTGAACCTATAGATTTAGCAAAAACTGACAATTTAACAATATTAAGTCTTCTAATCCAAAAATGGAGTATATGTCTTCATTTATTTAGGCCTCCTTTAATTTCTCTCATCAATGTCTTACAATAACATAACTTGTACAGTGTACAAGTCTTTCATATATTTTGCCATATTTATCCATGAGTACTTAATATTTCTTGATGCTAATGTAAATTACATTGCTTTTTAATTTTCAATTTGACTGCTTCTTGCAATATATAATAATTGATTTTTGAATACTGATCTTGAACCCTGGAACCTTGACAAAAGTGAGGACACCATAAGGTTTTCTACATAAATGATCATGTCATCTGTCATCAAGACAGTTTTATTTACTCCTCTCTAATTCTAGATACATTTTGTTTCTTTTTCTTGCCGTATTACCTGGCTACAACCTCCAGTATGATACTGAATACAAGTGTGGATAGCAGAGCTTCTTGCAAAGACATATTAAAGACAAAGCCAATCCTTCTGTTTGTCTCCGTTAAAGAAGAAAAAATTTCAGTAACTACTGGATGAACAAAAAAATAAATGAATGATGAGATTTTGGGAAACAGTCAAAAACTACTTCTTAAATGCTACAGAAAGAAAAAAATTAGCCACCTGCTGAGCATAACAAAATAGTGGAAAAGTTAATAATATTATCTGATAAGACCATGTAATCAGAACTCAATTGAAAGAAGAATGGGAAAGCCAATTAAAGTCATTTAATTGACTGTTCACACATTTTACCTCTTTTTTTTCTTTTTTTTTTTAAGCCTGGCTAAGCAGTGTTTCCATAAGCACAGCACTTACTGTGCTGTTCTAACACTGAAGGACCAAAAGGAAATTTGCAACTTCTGAAAGAATTACTTAAAATACTTCATGCAAATTTTAAAGATGGTATTTAATGAGAAACAACAATTTTGTAAACTGACAAATCCCAAAGTGGAAAACATTCTCACTGAAGTCTTTACTCATCTCTTAGTTTTGAAATATAATGAGGATTTTCCACTACTCATCTTACTTAATTTCTCCACAGTGCTTAAAATAATAACTATTTCTACCATCTTTGATGCTTTTCCTATCCACTGGCTTCCACAGCATTAGTCACTCTTGGTTCTCCTGCTGCCTTTTAGATTATTTCTTCTTGGTCTCCTTCCCTGATCCTAGGTCTCTGTCATTAGTGTCCTCTTTGGTCTAAGTCTGTGATTTTACTCATTAACACATTTGAAGAGTTAAAACTCTATTTACTTCATGATGACTCTTAAATTTATATCCCAATCCATGATCTGATGACATGTGGGAGTCATGGATGAAACAGTCCTTTCTTTCACCCTTACTCATCTAATAAATCACTAAATCCTGGGTTTTTACACCCAAGTAACTCATCTTTTCTCCAAATTCCACTGATATATTCAGATACTTTTTTCTTTCTTTCTTTTTTTTTTTGGCCTAGACCGGGATTGGAAAACTTCTGCAAAGGGCCCTACAGTAAACAATAAATATTTTAGGCTCCTTATATTAACATTATAAGAAAATGTCACCAGGCGGGCTTGAAGGCACTTGGAACAGTGCTATACCGGAGGCAGGACAACATGCATATTGATCAGGAGGTTGCCGTCTCCTTTCAGGTAGAAGATGATGGTGGCATGAACTAAAGTAGAGGCAGTGGGACTAAAGACACAGGCGTAGAGCTGGACAATGGTGAGCACACAGAACTGATGCACTGTGGTGAGAGGTGGGGCAGCGCTAGTACCCAAGGAGGCCCCCTTGGTTTCTGGTTTAGGCACCTGGGGCAGCAGCGGTCCCATTTACTAAGACAGGGAATACAAAAACCTGTTTGGGAGTGAGTGGGGGAGGAGGACATGAGTGGTTCTGTTTTTAAAACGCTGAACTTCAGGGGGCTATAAGACATGTAAGCAGAAATGTCTGATCTGCAGTCCGACACGCAGGTCTGAACACGCAGGAATGATGATAATAATAGCTAGCACTTACTGAGTATTTATCGCATGTCAGGTAAGGTTTTAAGCATTTTACACGTTTCCACTAACTTCATCCTTCCAACAACCCTACAAGGTGGGTACTATCATTATCCCCGTCTTATAGAAGATGAAATTAAAGCACAGAGAGGCTACATAACTTGCATGAAATAATGATTTGTTAACTGGTAGAGCTGGGATTAGAACATACGTCAACTGAATCTCAAACCTGTGTTTTCAAACATTAAACGTTACTGCCTCTCCAGACATATATTTGGGAGTGTTGTTGAAAACACAGGAATGAAAAAGTACAGAATGAAAGAAGAGGGCGGAGGATTTGGGAACAATAACACTCAAAGGATGAGCAGAGAAAGAGGGAACTGCAAAGGAGATGGGGAAGGCCTAGCTAGAAGCAGAAGAAAAACTAGGCAGAAGGTAAATTTCAAAGAAGCCAAGACAAAGTGTTTCAAGGAAGAAGTGATAACTGTGTTTAAGGCTTAGGGAAACTAGAGATGATCAGCAGTCTGAGGGTGAGCAGCTTTTGTTGCCATACTGGGATCTGAACCAGACTGGAGTAATTTTAGGTGTATGCAAAATGGAGATGGTGGGCAGAGAACAGAGATTTCACTAAAAAATTTTGGTTGTAAAGGGGAAGAGAGATAAGTAGAAGCTTTATCAAGTTTAAAAGTTGATGCGTTAGGTCCAGAAAAATGGGAGATAAGAAAGAGCGTAGTGCTTGCTGAAGAGAAGTCTCTGGGAAATGGAAAATACACCGTGTAGACAGGACTGTAGGCTCAGGAATTAAAATGCCTAGATTTAAATGCAGCCTTTGTTACTTACTAGTTGCTTACCTTGCAGAAGCTATTTAATCTCTCTAAGCATCAATTTCCTTGCTATAAAATGGGAGTAACAGTACTATCTACTTCATAAACACATTATAATAAGGCTTCAACAAAACAATGCAAGGGAAGAACTGGCACAGTAAGTGCTTGGAAAACACTGGCTATGGAAAAACTGGAGCTCACCCTGAGCAAGGGCAGAAAAATGCCCAGATGAACAAAGAGCACAGAGGCAAGGACTGAGGGGCCAAAGGCTTATGAGAGTTGCCTGCAAAGATACTGGAGTAACATGGGACCAAAACATTAGGACCACGACTTGAGAGCACTTAAAAAGGAAGGGTAAACAGAGAAATTAGCAGTCACAATGATGATAGCAAGAACTGAGATGATGAAATATATCTTAATATGCAAGTATGTAGTACACTTAAATTCAAGATTTAACTAAAGAGAAAAATACCGTACCTTTGAACGAAACGTTGGATGAACAAAATAAACAGCCTTCAAATTCCTCTTGTACCTGATTCAAAATTTTTAAAAAAGGGTCAGTATAAGCCATGCCTAAAACCAGTCACCATTATGAACAAGTGATTCTTTTTCTAGGTGTTCAAAAGCAGGGAAACATATGAATTTACTTTGATACAAAATAAGGTAGAGTGAAGAAAGGCCTTCTATTATTAAAATATCCAATCTATGTATGATAAAAATCTTTGTTACATGAAATATCCTTTCACAAAATACACAGCAATGTCTGCTACTGTTTCATATTAGGAAAGAAAGAAGCTGTTTTCCCCCTTCATAATTTGTGAAAATAACTAACTTGATATCAACAACATCGTAGAGTTTCTTCAGGAAGTCAGAGTCCAGGTGATTGTATTCGCTGGTCAGTGTGTGAAAATACACTAATACATACTCCTTCACAGCAATGTGATCCATTACATGGATAAAATATAAGAGAGCCTAAAAGAAAAAAGAATGAATAAAGGTAAAGACCATTTTGCACAGTAATCTGTATTTCACAGAGGCCAAGAGAGAAAAACCCAGACGGTTAATCTAATCTCTGCCCCAGGCGTCGCAGACAGACATTTCAGACTAATGAGTATCTCTTTCAAAAGACCTTCAGGCAAGTGAATCACGCCGGTGTTTAACTGCTCTCGAAACACTAGAGTATGATCCCTTTGTGTCTGGTTCTAAGTGTGGAGAACAACCAGTCTCCATCCTCTCAAACGACTCTTCATATACTCAAAAGAGTGCTTCAGTCAACTACGAGGTTTTCCCTCTCTAGGATAATGACAACAAAATCATTAGAAGTAGAATTTCTAGACTCTTAATCATTCTTGAAAATTCTGCTTTAAGTCAGTGGAAGTCTTTGCAATTTCTACTGAGGTATGGACTCATGGCTGTCATGTAACCAAGAATTTCTATAAAAGGACACTGTAAGTGATGGCTCACTTTGAGGGCTAATATTCTTAGCATCTTTTATGTTGAGCTGAATGAGGAAAATGCGAACAGGTTTGGTGAGTAGATGGGGATGGACTGGACAGCACTTCTAGGGCTCTGACTCAAATTTAATGGAACCCGGATCACTTAGAGATTATCCCATTACAAGAACAGATTTAAGAGAGACATTAAACACAAAGCAGAGATACAATACGGGCAGGGCCAGCATGACCCAATAGTGCAGTATAAACAATGACAAAGAGGTAGCTAAGAGGTAACAGCTATCAAACAGGCTATTTCCCAATTCTTCCTCAGGGGAGTCCTTGGCATTAATATGAATGAACGAACATGGATTAGGATTCATCTGCTAACAAAGCAGAACAGAGGTGGGCACTAAGAGAACACAGTATCTTCCCAGTTGTTACCTGGCTTGGACCTCACAATGTATCTCATTACTTTATGTGAAATGATGAACATGCAGAACACCATGCAGTTACATACCAAAATCAAATGCAGAGATTTATGCTTCTATTGGTATTAATCACATTATTAATGCTGATAATGAATGCCACACGGATTATCAGCCGAGTTTCTCCTGTGTGTCTGTGTATTTTGATGATTATTTCTGCTCTTACTAGACTGTTTCTGGTCCCATATCTATCCACTCTCCACCTCCTCCACAGGGCAATTAAGATGCCTATTTTCAGCTTCAAATTCCTCATCTTTAACTTACATCTTTTTCATTATAAAGAAGCATAGCCACATGACAGAAAAATGTAGAAAACAAATTCTCCCTAAAACCATGAAATCCATTTTGAGATACTGACTTCCAGTTTTTATTTTAATGCTTAAACTCTCTGCCCCTCAATCCTGCACAAGGTCAGTGTACATACAATTTAATGTATCACTTTGTCTCCTACTGATATTACATCATAAACATTTCTCTATAGTATCTGCCTCTATCACCATGATTTCTAAGAGTCACAGAACATTCCATTTGTGGAAGCACAATAATTACCTGTTAGGAATTTAAGTTATAATTTTCTGTAACAAATAAGCCTGTGAATAACATGCCAGGTCTAATGCTTTCACAATTTTTTTTACCCAAACACCAGTGACCAGGAGACTAAGAGCTTAGCCAGATGCAATTACCCACTTTTGCACAACAGTGTTTTATCTTAAAGTTGTGTGTAATTTTTACACTTTTGAATACACATTGTTTTTCCTATGGCTAACATTTATTAAAGCGATCCTCCTCCTTTGTAATCAGTTTCTAATAAAACTGATGCTCTAGGAAGAGCTACATATTAATCCTGCGCATTCAACTGCCCCTTCCCAAGTGATCCAATTTGGGTAGTTTCAGGGCCTACAGCTATTTCCATACCTAGTACAAATACCTTTAGTACAAATTCTCAGGAACGGAATTACTGAGTCAATGGGGGTGACTACTTTTACAGTTTCAATTCATCTTTGATGACAATGATTACTATTTAAAAGTGACAGCTAATTTTGAGGGTAAAAAAAGATACCTCCTTTTAATTCGCTTTTTTCAACTATTAATCATGTTGAACATCTTCTTATTTTATTTACCAGTGGTACCATTTCTTCTTTTATGAATCATCTATGTCTGTCCTTTACCTCCAAATGAAGGGATTAAGAAATTATGACACCTGTTAACTACATCTCTGGTTTCATCTCTTCAGATAGATACACGAGAGTTAATATCTCTTTTTCCAAGAAAGGCAGAATTTGATTATTAGTACAGTTGTGATATAGAATGATTCTAACTAAAAACTTGTCAGTTATGTCATCTCCATAACAAAGCAGCTGCATGTCTGGAAATCACATTCCAGCATTTCAGGATTTCTGCTTCTTCCAGGGAGCAAACCAAGCCCCTAACTTACTGAAATGATGTGTGCCAACTTGCAGAGCCACAGCTGCCACTCCATCACAGACACACAGTTCTGCCTCATCTCATATTCTAAGCCCTGGTTCCAAATTCACATCCTACTTCTTTTCTTAAATCAACATTATTTAGGAAACAAAGCCTTTTTATGGCTTACCTTGTCCATATCTATTAGTGTTACAGGAATGTTTCTTCCAACTACCACCATTACCGTGCGACCACAGTTATCGACACCTACAAACAGGAAAGGGAATCAGCATCCAGAAACTTTATTCCAAGAGTATTGTTTGTCCTGGGCTCTGACCTTATAAAAATATTCCAAACAAATGTAAAAGATTGCAAACCAGGAACATAAGTTGATCAAATTTCATCTTCAGATTTCTTTTACTATGTGGCAAACATCACTTTTTTTGAGCTTCATAAAGTTTTGATGACTGTCCTTACTTTTAAGATGAGGCCTCTTACAGGTTTTAAATCAGGACAGCCAAAGGTAAGGTTGCAGGACAAAGACCTTTCTAGAAACAGCTTTTTGTTTAAGCTAACTACAACTTTCAATAAACCCAGGAAAAACTAAAAGGAACTCAAATCTGAAAATTAACAAGTACTGTCTGGAAAAGAAATATAAAGGGGGATCTGATAACTTTCACTGTCTCCATGATATATTTATGTAAGGTTTGAATTCTGCATAGCAAGATTATAGAATTTTTAAAAGTAGAAGAAATTTTAAACGATAAGAAAAAGGACATTAAGAAGAAATGAGGCTGACCAATGTATGACGATTAGCTGAAAATTTTATAGGTTGATGTTATTTTTAAGATCTTGATGGTTGAGTAAAAACTACTTTCATTAGTACAAAAACATTTTATTCATAGATAAAACGGACAAAATCAGAGAAAAATGAAGTTTCTAAAAGCATGGTCTTTAATCAGTAAAACAGTAAGTCACCACATCCTTAAACTCACCTGTTTGGTATAAGGCTTTTAGAGAAGCAATATCAGATAGGTCCTCAGATCGTGCTTGGCATAACCAGCGATTGTAACTAGAGAAATAAAGGATAGTATGATTATAATAAACCCCTGTAAATTAAATTTATAAATAGAACCTGACTTTATCTTTCTCTGTTCCTAAAGAACAGAGTTTTATCATAATGAGGAAGAAGTTAAAGAGGCTGTTACACTATGCAGAATCTCTACTCTGTGTTACTGATTAAAAAAACCCACAAACGAGTTACTGAGAAAGCAAAGTGTTTATACTAGACGGTTAAAAAAAAATCTTTTAAGAGCAAATGAAGACTATTCAGATAATTGGCTAAGATACCAAGTACTCAAAGTGACACTGTTTTTAAATACTATTATCTTCCTTTATTAAACAAAAATGCAAAGAAAGCCTAAAGCAACAGTAGTTCTCCACAACAGATGTTCACTCACTGAACAAAGACTTACTGAGTGCTTGCTACACGAGAGGTATTGAGAATACTTTAGTCAACAGAAACTGCCAGTCCCTCAGGAGTTTACTTTTCGGAAGAAAAGCAGGTAAGTATTGTACATGTTATGCTGGAGCACAAAGAAAGCAGGTAATTTTTTCTGGGAAGTCCAGGCTTTTTAATGATTGGCTAATCAAACTAGCCCTGACAGCCGATGTATCAACTCATAGAGATTACAGTTTGGCTTCGGCTAAGAGGATGTTAAAACTGGAAGAAACGTGAAAGGTCTCAGAGAGCAGAAGTGACCTGCAAAAGGTCAAATTAATCTCAGAGTTAGCAGCCAGTTAACGGTGGAGCTGAATTTGAAGTTGCACTCAGATCTCAGATTGCCGGGAAAGGTCAGCACTTTTTCTACTATTTCACATTTACTTTCTTGAACTTCAAACTGCCACTTTTTTTTTTATTGTGAAAAAAGTTTTCAAGGTACCTAAATGCATGAGAAGCAACTCTGACGCATCTAGGTCACATATGGCAACAGCACAAAACATAAAAAAACTAAACCAGGAGAGAGGATACTTGGGTTCCAATCCTACCACTTTCTGTGCAACCTTAGTAAAAGCGTTTCACCTCTATGGACCTCAGTTTCCTCATCTGCAAAATGGTGTTTATGTAGGCCATCTTTCAGCTGTAAAGCACAATCACACAACGAAGGAAGTCTATTAATATGGACTGTAAGCAATAAGTTATATGCCCACTAGTTTCATGGAAATTGTTATTGTTTGTTAAAAAAACACACACACAGTATTGCATGGTTCTATAGTTTGCCGTTTTAAATTTAGAAATGTGCCCACTTATACAAACTGAATTAAAAGACAATAGCTTTTAATTTTAGTTTAAAAAATAATTTGCAAGTCAAGAAAGGATGTATGTTTATTGTAGTTCTCCCTATTCATATGTACTATTCCACACAGAGTACTATTTTCACACAGAGTCATTTCCTAGGTTATTTACACTAACTCCCCAATTGTTCTGCTCTCTAATTGTTTTATGATTAAGTCATCTCCACATCAAGACTAAATAGAATAACATGTCTTAAATATCTTACGAGCATCACAAGTCATAGCACAAAACATGTAACAGGAATCCAGTAAAAACACCTGTTAATTTCTATACTCTATTCGTGTACTCATCAGCTCATTTTCAAAGATTTACTGCATAAATGCAATGCCTGCATCACAGCAGGAACTCAAATCTTTGCTGAATTAAATAATAAACATGAGAATTACTCAAGGTATTTTGGAGTCCTGAGAAGAAGAATGAAAGGCCCTGGGCATCAGAGTTTAAGGCTGAATATACGAGATAGACATATTAAAAGACAATTAATGTTGCAACAAGACAGAATGAGACAAACAATCCAGCAGATGTCTAAACACTCTACCAATCAAGTCTGTATACTGAAAGGGGGTAGGGGTCAAGCTGGGGGTGGCAGGGAGGCAAGGCCCAGACCTGCTGTAGAACTAACCGCTGGCTTCTTCGTATCACAAGAATTCTTCTCTGTTAGACCCCAGGATAGGGACGATGTCTTAGCTGTTTCTATATTTCTAGCAAATCTCTAGAGTAATTCCTAATACTCAGTTAACTACGTGTTTCTATAAAGAAAACAATTTTTAAACAGGAACTCAGATGCACAAAATAGAATTAACCACCCTTGGTTCAGAACACTCTCTTCACTGGTACATGTGTGGTTCTCTTTAAAAACTAACCATCTAATGAGTTATTTTTAATGGAGTAAGAAGCACTCTGAAACCTGCCCAAAACAAAAGTCAGCACCGTCACAAAAACGTACATCTAACACATGGTCACTTCCCTCCAATGCTAGCTAGACCCTGACTCTCCTCACACATCATCTGGGATCTCAAGTTCATCATTTTCCTCCTTTCCTTTTTACATCATTTTAATTCATCTGTATGTACCCCTAAAAAGTGTTTTAGCTGTTTTTAACGATTCAAAAAAGAAAAAAGCTTATCATGCTGTACATAATCTTTTGGGTCTTACTTTTTTTTAACTTATTATATTGCTAGCATTCATCTATATTGTTGGGTGTCAATGTTGTTCATCTTTTTTTGACTATTCTATATCATGTGTTTATACTATATAAAAAGTATAGTTTTCACCTACTCTTGTACTGACAGGCACTTCAGCTGTTCCCAGGTTTTTGCTACTGTGAACAGTGCTATGATCAACTTATTTTACATTATCTCCAGGTATATGTGTGTATGATTTCTCTTGGGTAGGCACGTAGGAGTGGAAGTACTATTTTACAGGGTATGCTCAGTTTTAACAGATAAGGCCAAATCTCTTTTCCAGTCTTGAACTAACTTATACTTCTATAAGCAATGAATAGGAGATCCTATGAATCCATGTCCTTGTCAACGCTTAGTATCAGCAGGTGTTTCAACCTTTGCCAATCAATTGGATTTGAAAATGTATTTCATTTCTGTGGTTGCTAATGATGCTGAGATCCTGTTCATAGCATTTGCCCATTTTTCTATTGGGCTGTTTGTTCTTTTCTCACTTATATGTAGGATTTCTTTTTATATTCTTGATACTAATCACTTGCCAGTTGTGTGTATTGTAAATACTCCTATTTCGCAACTTGCTTTTCACTTTCTTTAAGTGTAATTGCTCCATTTTCTAAAGCTCTTTATTTTAATACAGTCAAAACCATTTTTTCTCTTATAGTCAATGCTTTTAATATCTTGTTTAAGAAACCTATCTTTTCTCCAAGTTATGAAAGATACTTAATCTATAACTTTTTCCATGAATTTTAATTTTTTTTTAAATTTAAGTCCTTAATCCAATTAAAATTAATTTTAGCCCATGGTGTGAACTCTGAAATAGTGTAAAGTCTAAAATGTCTTTAACCTTGATCTGTGATTAATAACTTGAGATCCCAGGACAGGCAAAATCCATATGAACATGTTTATGGGAGAAGGTTTATGCTTACATCAGACCCTTAAAGGCTTTATAATTTAAAAAAGGTTTAAAATTACTGCTGAGACACTGGTACTGTTCCAGTTTCTAAGGACACTGAGATGAATTCCATTGCAATAACTCACAACTGCAATCTTCATCTGGTTTCTTGTTTTAATTAAGTGTCCCCCATTCCCACTATAGATTGTGTAAATTTGATTTGATTATTTACTCAAGTTTTCTTTTCTTTTAAGTCAGTATTTGGAAGGAGGAAATAAAACCAAAGGTGCCAGCTTTATCTCCTCATCCAATAGAGAAACTATGCTTTCCCTGTTTCCCTCATCTATTCAAAGAAGATTTTAAATCTTCTGTTTTATCTCTGATAAACTGCACCTCACTTTTTGCTGTCGTTTCTGCGTTTTATTTCAATGAAGATGTACTCTTTCATTCTAATCCAACAATCAAAAGCTTAAAAAACCCGCAAAATAGTTTATTATTTTCCTACAGCTTATTCCAAATAAACACATTTCTATTACTTGATGAGTAAAATATAATAATCATGAGTGAGCAGTCACACAAAATATATCATAATGGCAGCAAAAGTAGCCACTACAAGCTCACAAGGCAGAAATATTGAGCAGATAATTTCTCAATAGGCTGCAGTCAACTAATGTTGGATGCTGTCCTCACAAATCTAATACCAGGCAATTTCTTCTAGTCAATAAATTATCCATCTGCACAGCTGCAAGTTGAATGATGAAAACTTAAGCTAAATTACTCTTAAAAGTCCAGTAATTAATCCATTTGTGTACAACCAAGGAAAATTTCAGCTTTGGAATTAACAGAAGCTTTTCCTGACTTTATGCAACTGTCCCACACTGGACTTGGATAAAACCCTTGTTATATACTGTTATTGTACCTGTAATTTAAATAGATCTTTCATATAATAATTAGTTAAACGTTCCTCTCCTCTGCAAGACCCTATGATCCACAAGGCCTGGGATTGTATCTGCCCTGCATGTCACTTTCTTATGTTTCTAGCTCAACACTTGGCACATTAGTAAGGGCTCAACAAATATTTAATAATGAATCAGATAAAGTTTTTTACTGTGAGAAATGACATAAGAGTTACAGGCAGTTGGATCTTAAGCCAACCAAGGAACACTAATGACAAAGAAAAAAGCTATTATAAGATAATTTTAAGAGTTTTAAAAGCTGTATCTTTGAAAAGAATATTTAGATTGCTTGCTAATTTTTGTAAGTAAGCCAATTTCTATCTTATGATACACCCAAAGTAGTGTCACAACTGGATGGAGGACCTGGAAACATTAATCATGAGTTAGACAATATGCCTATAATTATTTTAGATATTAAAAAGAATTATTACACAGAGACAAGGCAATGCTATGAAAGGAGTGCTCTAACCCTATAGCCAATCCATGTGACCATTAGTTTTGTTACTGAAGAAGAACTGAAGACTTTCAAAAAGATACTACTTCCTTAAGACCTACTTAAGTCCTAAGAGATACAAAAACCAGACTCAATGTGTATAAATAGAGCCTGATTTAGAAAGAGTAAGAGAAACAAAACTTAAAAACTACAACCTTCAGTCTTAAACATTTAGCACATAGCAGATGTATGTATGTAAGCAGATGACTTACAGCTCAGTTATAGTAAACTCCCAATCAGTCATCAGTTCTCAAACTTTTGAGTCTCAGGACCCTTTTATGTTTATGTCAATCATACCTACCAATATTTACCACATTAGGAATAAACAGAAAAAATTTTTTTAATATCAATTTGGAAACAATGAAAATCTATTATGTGACATAAATAACTTTTCATTAAAAAAGCTATATTGAGAGAGAAGAGTTACACTATTACATTTCTGCAAATCTCTTTAATTTCCACTAGATTCTCACATCTAGTCTGTATTTAACCTACTGCAATATCACACGTGAAGCAGTCTCTGGAAAACTCCACTGAACAATGTGAGAATGAGAATAAAAAGGGCAAATAAGTCTTAGTAAGATTATAAAAATAATTTTGGCTTCACAGGCTCCCTGAAAGGGTCTAGGTTCCCCGGGCCACACTTTTGACCTGCTGTTATTACTCTGAAGTAATCTGACAATCTTTTGTTTCAAATGTAACTCATCCCTCAAGGGAACTGAGTGGTAGAGGTACGAAGCCTCTGTTTCTTGGTTCAGGCTTGGGGAGTGACAGGCTGTGCTCTCCCTCAAGCCTGCAGCTATGTGTTGGCTGGATGTGCACGACAACCAGAGCACACCGTACAGAAATCCACCCTGACATGTGAAGGCAGTGCGGCTCACTCATGAAGTGCCAGTCAAGAGGGACCACCTTATTTACCTGTATATTTCAGTTCTAGAATATTATCCTGTACAGAGTAAATATCCAACGTTTCTTGAACTGAATGGAAACTGTCAACTGTGTGACTCATTTGAATCTCAAGATCATGGCCTTCTACCAACGAGAAGGACACACTGTACTCACATTCCTTCCTAGAACCTATCCCTTTACTGAGGACCCTTTTCCAGAAAGCATGGACTCAGTGAATATAGCTTCATTCTAATAGTGGCTTGAATTAGTCATTATTAACTAAAACAAATCTCCTTATTAAAAGGAGACAGAGAGACACAGACATACAAGTATCCAGTCCAAACATACACGTAAAAAATTCCATTTTATCTGTATCACTCATGGAGCAATGAAAAAGGCATGTGTGTGTGTGTGTGTGTGTGTGTGTACACGTGTGTGTGTGTGTGTGGGGGGAGAGACAGAGAGAAGGGGAGAGGAAGAGAGAGACAAGAGAGATAAAGAGAGAACCAGGGAACTGATTTGAGAAATATGACAACAGTGTAGCTCCTGTATACGAATACAAAACACGTCTGGTCCTTTCCCAGCTTCTCTGAAGTTGAGTTGTGTGGGTGGGCTGAAGGCAGTGGTAGAGAAGGAAGATGAGCTGCTGCGGTGGTCACCTTGAAGGCTCTTCCTCAATTAGCTGTAACTCTGGGCAAGCCACTCTTGGGGATCAATTCACCCTTCTGTAAATTAAAGGGATCAGACCAGATCAGGTACAAAAGAATCACCTAAGAAACCTTAGAAGGCAGATTCCTGAGCCCTTCCCATACAGCGTCTGATTCAGGAAGTACGGTGTGGGGCCTATGAATCTTAGCAAGCATCTCCGGTGATGCTAATCCTTACAGACTGCACAGACCACTTCAGAAAGCTCTATCAGATGATTACTACAATTCCTTTCAACAATAAAGCACTGCTGACAGACCACGGACCAGTGGCTCTCAAAGTGTGGTCCACAGTCCCACGACTATTTCAGGGGATGTGCAAGGTCAAAATTATTTTCATAACAATACCGAAACCTCGTTTGCTTTTTCACTGTGTTGAAGTTTGCACTGATGGTGCAAAAACAACAGTCGGGTGAAACAACTACTGCCGTAGCACGAATCAAGGTGGATGCACAGGCTGTGCTGGTGGCCACTGTGTTCTTCCTCGTCAGAATGCTCACAGAAGAAATAAAAGCCAGTTTTAGTTAGGAACATCTCTGATGAGGAAGTAAAAATTATTAATTTTATTAAATCAACCCTTGGGAATACATCTTTTTAAAAGTAACCCATCACAAAATGGGAAGACCACACAAAACTCTTCTGCAGACTGAAGCACGAGGCTGTCTTGAAGGAAAGCATTACATGTCTGACTTGCAGGCTGCACTAGCTGCTTCTTTTCATGCAACACCCCGTTTTTCTTCAACTAATGACTGGCAGACAAGTTGTGATTATTCAGTATGAGTATTTGGCAGAAGTTTTCTCAAAAATAAATAAAGTGACCCTGTCATTTCAAGGACACAATCAACAGCATTTGTTATCAATGATAAAACTTGAGCTTTAAAAAGCTATATATAATTTTGGAAAATTTGTATCCATCACCAGAAGCTAAGAAGTTTCTAATACTTAAGGACCTTTCTGATGAGATCAGTGGTCAAATATAATTTTTTGATATTGTGTAACATAATGTGTCAATATTTGGAACACCTGAATAATTCAGTGAGTCAGGATTTTCCAGAAGACCAATGCATCATGTTATAAAATCATGCTATTAATTCCTATTATAAAATACACTCGAAGGGCAGGGTAGAACACCACAAAAATTCATAGATATGGTTTGAGATTCCATATTACAACTGCACATTATAAAACTACCACTTATTAAGTTATGGTATAATATCAAAGAATATCCCCAAGTACTTGAAAAGGCCATAAAATACTCCTCACTTTTCCAATTATGTGACTGTGTGAGGTCAGATTTTCTTCATATAGTTTACCCAAAACAACATATTGCAACATTTTGAATGCTGATATGAGAATCCAGCTGTGTTCTATTAAGTCAAACATTAAAATATCTGCAAAAATGTAAAACAGTGCCATTTCTCACTAATCTAAAAAATGGCAATTTTTCATGAAAACATAATGGGCTATTTTTAAATGAATTAATAAATAATTTATCATATGATAAATATTGGTAGGTATGAGCCATGTAAAAACAAAAGCTCTTTGGCGCTGTCCGTAATTTTTAAGCATGCAAAGGGGACCTGAGACCAAACAGTTTGAGAACCACTGCCCTCCCTAGTTGAAGAGAGATACCTAAACCTAGCAGCGCATGAATCATGATGTGAAAAAGTTTTAAAATGTATTAGTTGCCAAAGTCCCAGTCATGGGAGGGGAAGCCCAGTCACTGTGTTTAAAAAAAATGTTTGCCAGATGATTCTTACACATGGCCAAGTTTAGAAACCACTGAAACAAATCATTTGCTTGTGCTTGCCTTTGGAAAAACTGTTCATTGGTGCCCCCTAGTGGCTAATTTGCTTTTGTTTATAAAAATAAAAGAAGGAAGTGAAGAAGAGGGACTCAGGAGAAACAAAATTCTAATTCTGTAAGAGACTCCGAGATCATCTAGTCCAATTCCCAGTATATAGATGGAGACTGACAACCGCCGCACATCATTACAGTACAATGTGATAAATGCTAGGCTGTGCTTTGGTTAAGTACAGGGTGTAAGAAAAAGCATACAGGAGGAGGAATCGATCCCAGACTCTATTCCATCTATTCCAGCTTATCTCCAGAGAGACAAGTCTCCAGAGGCAATCACTTCTGATCTGACACCTACAGAATTAGTAGGAATTGAAGGATGAGAGTACTCCAGTCAAACGGAAGAAGTACCAAGGCTCAAAGGAAAAACAGACCATAATTTGCTCAGAATTAAAGAAAACAGTGGTGACCAATTTAAAGAGCTTGTTAAGTACCAGATGCTGTGCTAAGCTCATTATATTATCTTATTTAACGTTCACAACAACCTTAGGAGATGTTACCCCTCCAAACAACCCTATAAGATAATGAATATTAACCAGTTACACTTTATGATTTTTCCTTTCCTTTAAATTGTTTTGAAAAGCAGCTAGCTTTCTGGACTGTTTGTTACTCCTTGGACAAGCTTACCCAGAAGTACAACAGCTGCTTTTCTTTATATTTCAAAAAAGATTTATTCAGAATTGCTTTAGAAAACACCTAAAAGAAACAGAGTGACTTTATAAGGTCCTTGGGACACATCAGGAAGAAATAGAGCTCTTTTAAAGTTCATAAAACCGTAGATCATGCTTTAATTACAAACACAGTAAAGCTAAGTGAAAACTTTGTAACTCGGCTCTTCCCTTTCCCTACTTTCTGCTTTTCGAACATAACCTCAACCCAGAGGCACTGCAATTGTAGTGGAAAGAGTAGGGGCTCTGAAATCAGATAAGCATCTGAATACCGACTTCGCCACATGTTAACTGTGACCACTGATAAATTAACTGAATTTCTGCATCTGCAATGTGGGGATAATGTCCTCCTTCCTGGACCATCATGAAGAATAAATGAGAACACATTACACGTAGATCATCTAGCAGAGGTAGGCCCTTTTCTGTATCTCGTGTCTTTATGTGTCTGTCAGTGCAAAGGGGTCTGCCTTACTTTCTTTGATGCTGCTTCTGCAGGGCTGCCTCTGATAACTGTCCTTGAAGGATCAGTCTTCTTTGCTTATCGATATCTCCTTCCATTCGAGCAAAAGCATGAGAGCCAATGAAAGACAGATCAACTCCCAAGCCTTCATCCTCCTCTTCTTGGTTGTCTGTAACAAAAATGCTATCAATAGAGAGCTTATGGCAAAGCTTGACAGGAAACGCTACAAACAGACTGTGAATGCTGCAACAGGGATGAGTGACGGCACAAAAGTGCAAAAAATTGCGGTTAAGGTTATTTTTTTGAGCACAGAAAACTGAAATCGGATTTGGGCATTTGAAGAACTGAAATAATGAGAGAAACCACCTGTCCATGTGCAATGGAAGTTTTAGGAAAACATGAAATCAAATCAAGGTGACCTAGGTGTAATCTTAGAAAGGAAAGAACAGAATATAATCATAAACAAAAAGATAGAAGCAATTATACTGAAGGTGGGTTTAAAGAGACGGATTACAGCACAGCATCCAATGAAAGAGAATTATAAAGAAAAATCATGTTTGGGATCATATATCCAGAAGTCTTTAAGGAGGGAGCACTTGATTGGTTGGCACATAACCTTCAGTCCTTTTGTCAGGTAACCCCCGAAGAAAGATGGGTGGACCAGCAGGGCAGAGAATGATCCACATTCACTAAAATATGTTTTGATTGTAAGTTAGCATTCCGATTTTCTATGCTGGTCATGCCTACATAATCATTCTGGTCCATATGAGTTACAGTTCTCAATACAACTTAATGTTGGCTTTCTGATTGATCCATATGAAATTCACTCTACATTTGGCTAGCGGAAACCAGTCCCTTGGGAATGGATCATCTCTTTGTGTTTTCCCCACTGCCTTACCAGATCTGTTTAAAACAAACCAAAAAAAATTTTTTTAAAGAAAGAAAACCAAACAAACAAAACCCTTGAACCATGAGGAGTTTCCCAAGGCAATGCCGCCACCTGAAGCCCTGCCTAGTGGGCCACCCAGCTGGGACTTCCTCACATCCATGTCACTGCTCCTTAAACTGTGACAGGCAAGAGCTTTGATGAGTCTGCTTTTAAAAAATACTCATAAATGAATCTGTACTCCCTCAAGCAAAGCTGATTTTACATCTATTTGAACAGATGCAATATCCTAACAGAGCTTCTATCTATGAGGCAATGATATCTTTCGAGACATAGATGCAAATCAAGCTCTCTTTGAGAGCGCTGGACAGAGGGGAACCTTTGGCTAATGAGTTAGTCTCACCCACTGCCCAGCACTGCCATCGCAACTGGTCTTGCTTTTCATCACTCCTTGTCATCCAAAATACATTTTATCCATGTAGGAAAAATTACATTCTGTTGTGGGGGTGACAACTGTGAGGATTTCCAAAGGATGCTGAGCACATTTCAAGGGTGCACTACCCCCACTGGAGGCTCCCGAAAAGTACCTGTGCCCCTCTCCAGCAAAGCTTGGTTCACAGACATTTTCAGATGCTAAATCATTTATCATTCCCTGCATTTAATTTAAATCTGAGTACTGGTGATAAAAAGGAGACGCGTAGCCCTCCGCAGGTTTTAACTTGATGCTCATCTAAAGGTGTTCATTAATAGAGAGCATCCCAGAGGTCAGGCTGAACTTCCTACTCCTTTGGTGGTTGGTGTTTATCAGTCCCTTGGCTTCCTCAAGAGGGAAATTAAGAAAAGGAGAACTCACCCTCCGGGGCACCAGGTTTCTCACTTATTCTAATCTGCCGTTCAGGTACCACAGGCTCCCCTTCTGCGTTTCCAATATCTGCAGGTAGGTATGGCAACGAGTGACTCTCCTCCTTCAACGACCTTGGGAAGTACAGAGGTAGCAGCTTCCGGTAAGTAGCCTGTGCGAGAAAAGCCAAACATTCTGTGAGAAATAAGGAAGTAATGAAGCAGGCGGCAGCAGCGCTCAGTACTGTTCCAGGCTGTGAAGACAGACTCCATCAAGAAAGAAGACCTTACCACTTCCAGGCTCAGAGCAGACGCTGCCTGGGACCCTCAATCAGTTCTCCTTAAGGATCAGGATATTGCTGGTCAGTCAAGTTAACATAATCTCCCATCCTGGCAGTTCCAGGTCACTGAACCTGGAATGCGTAAGTCCTGCTCCGCTGTCCCCATCCCCTCCCTTCACCTCACTGATGATACTGGTCTCTCAAGATTCAGCTCAGGTGCTACTTCCTTAATCCTCAGTGTGCCATCCATCTGACCCAGTTTAGTTTTTTGAGATTAAAAAAAAAAAAAGTTCTTAACCCTTTGTGAAGGATTGCTGTCTCATGACTTTTATTCTTTCTTAGAGGTTTCCCAAATAACAAAGGCATATCTTATTTTTTAAAAATTAGAGTAAAACTCATTCTATCTTGTAGTTTCCATATAGGCTGGTCCATTGGACCCATTCCTAAAGCCATGATACATCATAGACATTTAGTGCTCTTATTTTTCCTGTATCTTGAAGCATTTTGCTTTTCCATCATCCTAGAATTATTTTATCATTACTCATCAATTATCTCCAACTATACTAAAAAAGACTAAAACAGAATACTAAGAAACCAGATGAATGACGGACTTGGTTAGAAGGACAATGAAATCATTCCAGAAATCATTTTCATCAGTTTTCTTACTGTGTCACGTGCAACACTGTGTCATCTTTCATGTATATAAATATGTGAGGCATATAAGACTGGGACACTATCTTTGCAACCTTTTTAAAAAATTGAGATTCAATTCACAGACCATAAAGTTCACTCTTGTAAAGTATACAATTCAGTGGTTTTTAGTATAGTCACAAAATTGTGGAATCAACACCACTATCTAATTTCAGAATATTCCATCATCTCAAAAAGAAAATCTAAACTCATTAGCTAAGTCATTCTCCATCCCTCCCTCCCCCAGCTCCTGGTAACCACCAACCTTTCTGTCTGTATGGATTTGCCTATTCCGGGCATTTCATGAAAATAAAATACAGTATATAGTCTTTTGTGTTTAGCTTCTTTCTCTTAGCATAACATTTCCAAGGTTCACCCATCCTGTACAATGTATCAGTATTTCTTCTTTTTAACAGGTTAATAACATTCCACTGTATGCGTATACCACATTTTGTGTATTAGTCCATCAGCTGACAACATTTAGGTTGTTTCCACTTTTTGGCTATTATGAATAATGCTGATATGAATATTTGTGAGAAGTGTTTATGTGAACACATGTTTTCAACTGTATTCGGTATATACCTAAGAGTGGAATCTCTGTTTAATTTTGGAGGAACTGCCAGGCTGTTTTCCAAAGCAACTGCACAATTTTCCATTCTCACTGGCTATGTGTGAGGGTTCTGATCTCGACACCCTCACCAACTCCTGTTACTGCCTATCTGTGTAATTACACACTAGTGGGTGTGAATTTGTATCTCGTGATTTTGATTTGCATTTCCCTAATGTTTAATGTGATGAAGCATCTTTTTCCCGTGCTTATGTCTTTTCTGAAGAAAGTCTGTTCAAAATTTTTGCCCATTTTTTAAGACTTTTTTTAAAAAATAGCAGTTTAAGATTCACAACAAAACTGGGAAAAAGGTACAGAGACTTCACAGATCCCCAGAGCCCCCACAGATGCATAGCCTTACTATCAACAACCCCCACCGGAGTGGTACCTTTGTTACAACTGACAAACCTACACTGACACATCTAGTTACCCATAGTTTCTATTAGGATTCACTCTTGGTGTTGTACATTCTACAGGTCTGCACAAATGTACAATGACTGGTATCCATCATTATAGTACCATACAGAGCACTTTCACTGCCCTAACAATCCTCTGTGCTCTATTCACTGCTCCCTACCACCTCCAACCTCTGATCTTTTTAATGTCTTCATAATTTTGCCTTTTGTGGAATGTCACAGAGTTAGAATCATACAGGATGCAGCTCTTTCAGATTGGCTTTTTTCACTTACTAATATGCACTTAAGGTCCTTCTATATCTTTTTATGGCTTGATAGCTTCATTTCTTTTTAGTGTTGAATAATATTCCATTGTCTGGATGTATCACAGTTTATTTATCCATACTTAGGACATCTTGGTTGTTTCCCTTTTGGCAAAGATTAATAAAACTGCTATAAACATCCTTTTGGAGGTGTTTGTGAGGACATAAATTTTCAACTCCTTTAGGTAAATACGAACTTTTGCCCATTTTAAAATTGGGTTGTCTTTTTACTGTTGAAATCTAAGAGTGACCAATTTATCCAGTTTTATTTTGGCTGCTTCTGTTTTTGATGTCATATATATGAAACCATTGCCTAATGCAAGGTCATGAAGATTTATACCTATGTTTTCTTCTAACAGTTTTGTAGCTTTAGCTCTTACACTTAGGTCCTAGATCAACTATGAGCTTATTTCTTTTACATGGTTGAAGAGTTCAACTTCATTCTTCTGCGTGGGGATATCCAGTTGCTCCAATACCATTCGTTGATAAGACCACTCTTTCTCCATTGAATTGTCTTGGCAGCCTTGTCAAAAATTCTATCACATTGATCCATATGTTTATTCTCATGCCAGCAAAAACAGTCTTCATTGCTGTACTTCGAGTAAGTTTCAAAATAGGTCAAGTATAAATCCTCTGATTTTCTTTTTTTTTTTCCAGGTTGTTTTGACCATACTGGGTCCCTTGCATATCCATGAGAAATTTGGATTCAACCTGTCAATTTCTATCAAAATGTCAGCTGGGATTTTGACAGGAATTTTGCTGAATCTGTAGAAATATTTGGGAAATACTGTTATCTTAACAACATTAAGTCTTCCAAGCCAAAAAAAGAGTATCTTTCTCTTTATTGAGGTCTTTTAAATTTTCTTTCAAAGATATTTGGTAGTTTTCAGTGTATAAGCCTTATACTTCTTTGGTTTAGTCTTAAATATTTGATTCTTTTTGATGCTACTGTAAAGGCACCTATTTTCTTAATTTCATTATCGGATTATCCTTTGCTAGTGTGTAGAAACACTATTTTTTATACTGATCTTACATCCTGTAATGCTGCTGAACTCTATTAGTTCTAATAGTTTTTTTGTGGACTTCTCAGGACTTTTTTTTGTATATGTATATTTTTATTGAAGTATAGTCAGTTTACAATGTTGTGTCAATTTCTAATGCAGGATTTTTTATATACAAGATCTTGTACCTGTGAATAGAGACAGTTTTACCTCCAGTAAAATACTGAATAGAATTGGTGAGAGTGAACACCCTTGTCTTGTTTCTGAGTTTAAGCAGACAGATTTCAGCATTTCACCATTAAGTATAATGTTAGTTATGGGTTTTCCATACATGCTCTTTATCAGGTTGAGGAGGTTCCCTTCTGTACCTGGTTTGCTGAGTGTTTTTATCATGAAAGGATGCTGGCTTTTGCCCAATGTTTCTGCATCTAATGAGATGATCATGTGGTTTTATCATTCATTCTATCAATATGGTGCATTATATTGATTTGCTTTTGGTATGTTGAACCAATCTTACATTCCTAGGATAAATCCCACTTGGTGATGTCATATAATCCTTTTACATGTTGCTGAATTCAGTTTGCTAATATTTTATTAAAAACTGTTGCATCTCTATTTTTATGTGCAGCCTGTTTTTAACTCTCATTGGAAAGATTTGAGAAATCAGAATTTTTCATTTTCAGCCCAAAATAGCAAAGAGAATACAACTGAACAAAGATGACATTTCAGAATTATTAAGGAATCAAAAATGAATATACAGAGAAAGACGGCACCACTTTACTAATGATGAAGTAAGACTGATCATATAAAGTGAAATTTCAGACACTGAGTCTTCAGATGACAATATCCTAGATAATTTTTTTGGAGGGGAGGTAATTAGGTTTGTTTGTTTGCTTATTTACTTACTTATTTATTTTTAAAGAAGGTACTGGGGGTTGAACCCAGGACCTCGTGAACACTAAGCCCGTGGTCTACCCTCCCCTCAACAATATATTTCTAAGGACAAAGTGGAAATACGACCTTCTGAATTAGTCACCACAGGAAGGACTTATTACAGAATTTTGCGATAAGAACCTGGACCTATTATTTTACTAAAAAGGTGTGACAGTACTCTTTCATCTTTTTTGATGTTTGTGCAACAAAATTTACATAATACAAAGAGGTTTGTTATGTTTAAATTCTTACTGAAATACTTCTAAGCTTGTTTTTCATTATCCTTTTATCCTTCAATAAATTATTCATAAATGATTTTTTTAAAAAGTCTGTTGGGCCTGGATGATAAACGTTGATGACAACTTTTTTCAGGTATACTGAGAGTGAAGAATTTTCCTCTGGTCCCCTGGGTCTGGGTCAGGAGCCCTGATGTACTGCCACAGCACTGTGATGTACTCTCCCAGCACAGCACTCACCACAGGGTGGTCTTTGTTTATCTGGCTACCTAACTATTAGCCTGCAAATCCCTGAGAGCAGGATATCTTATCTTGGTATCTTACCTGCTATCCTATTCCACTACAATGGCCAAATCTCTAGCCCACACTTCACTCCTCAGCTTTCGACTGATATGAACAATGGCCTGCTGATCTGCTGAATTCACTGCTCCCCTATGATTCAACATGTTCAAAAGAGAACTTGTCTTCATCCTCTCTCCCCTACAACTTTTCCCCCTTTCTACTTGCTATCTCACTCGTGGCACCATTATTCAGTCACACAAGCCAGAAACCTAGAAGTCATCCTTAGTCTTCTTCTTTTCCCCTCCATATTTATGACTTCCAACTCCAGCTGAACTTACTTACTAAATATTCTGTGAAATTTCAACACCACTAGTGCCCTTATTCAGGCCTGATCATTTCTCACTTGGAGAACTAGAACCACCGATCATCTCTCTGAGTCACCAGTCTTTCTCCTTTGCAATCACCCTCCACACAGCTAATGTAGAAATCAGACTACATCATTTGCCTGCTTAAAGATCTTCTATGTTTCCCCACTGCATAACTGATAAAGTCTAAGTTCCATAGCACAAGGCACCAGGACTTGAGTGGTCCTGCCTAATTTTCATTTTTGCCACTCCTAGCCTTAAATTTTATGCAGTGCACTACACTCTTTATGCTATTCCTTACTTGTACGCCTGTGTTTATGCTTGTATGACTACTGTCATTTGCTCCTCCCTTGGAAAATCTGTCTTTAGTCTCTAATATAGTCTTTTTCAACAAATGACGGTAAACCCCACTGCCAAATACAAACATAGATAATTAGGATTTGCCTGCTGGCAATTCAGTTAATAGATAATGAAGACCCAAAGGCGAACACTTAGAAGTTAAAATAAGATTTAAACAATGCAAGATAACCAGCAAAATACCTCTTCAAGTTCAGAGACAGCAAATACTACTTTTTCAATAGTCTCCCCATGAATTTCAAGGAATCTCCTTACAGTGCCTAAAGGAAAACAATAGAAAGATTATTCAATAAATAAGAAATTACTTGTGTGTGTAGAAAAATCAAACTCTCGAAAGTTTTATTTTTTTTAATGGATCACTCCTCATTTCGTTCAGGTCTGTGCCCAATGATACCTTATCAGTAAAGCCTGCCCAGACTACCCCAGTTAAAAGCCTTCCCCTCCTCTGCTCTCCTACAGAGCAACTATTCTAGATGTTTTGTGGATTTTCCTGTTTATTGTACATCCCCCTTGCCCTCCCGGCACCATCCATTAGAATGAAAGCTCCACAACAGCAAGAGCTTTATTTTATTTACTGCTTTACTGCCAGTAAACTGTGCCTGGCCAAAGAAGACGATGACTCCAGACAATTCTCCTTTATTCAGTATACTCTTCTTATTCTCTGGGGTCTCTCTCTGACCAGAATGATCTAGCACAAGTGTCTTTCCATTCATTCAGTTACAGTATTAGATGTCCTACTCAGCCCTTTATCCCTGTCAAGATCCCATCAAACCAAAACTGAATTATTTTTTCTTAATTTCTATTTTATCCTAATTCTTTCTCTATCAGCTTCCTAACAATGAGACCTAGTGGCCTTTTCTCAGTCCTTAACTTACTAGAGATCTCTCTAGCTTTAGTTCTAAAATGCCCAAGACCCACCTTCTAAAAATGTTGCCCCCACATTTAAAATTTTATATATATATATATAATATATATGTGTATATATACATAATATATATACATAAATACACACACATACACACATGTGTTTATTCATATTTATAATTTATATTCTTTTTCCTCTGGAGCTCACTAATTTGATGGTTAGGTACTACACCAAATGCCAATGGCTCCCTAATCTTTATATTCTCTTTTCTGAACAAAATAACTGAATCCCTTACTGCCTACTGGGCAAATCTGCCCAGATAACCCAGACCTCAAACTCAACACGTCCAAACCTGACTGCCATCTTCCCCCCGACACCTGCTCCTTTACCTGTATTCCTTCTTTCAGTTACATAGCAACATCCAACCACTCACCTAAACTAGAAACCTGAATTTTTTGATACTTCCTTCACTTCTTCCTTTATCCTGCATTTACAATGGGTTATCATGCCCTTTAAATTCTATTGCTGATAGTTCTAAGAGCCATTGCTTCTGTGTTTCTGCTGCTCCCAGGTGCTCACTGCTTACAAAGACTTTGGCAATACGTTCTCAACTACTCTCATTTCTCTTTTCCAAGCCCACATACTCACTGATGCCTGAGTTACCTTATGTCACCCTCCTTACTGAACACTTTTTTGATGGCTCTGCACTGCTTACCGGTTAAGACTCAAAGTCCCTAGCACGGCTCTCCACACTCTGGCAACTAACCACCCCTCCACCTCTGCCTCTTACTCCTATTTCTAATTTTCCTCCCACACATCTTACGCTTTAGCCATTGGCTTCTTCACCGTACTGAGAACATGGCCCTTACTTTTGTACTACCCTACCTCTGCCGGCACGGTTACCTTTATCTAGAATACTATTCATCTACCATGACCCTCTCTTAGTGAACTCCTACTCATTTTTCAAGACCCAGTCAAAAGCCGTCTCCTCTGAGTAGAACTCCATCCTCCCCTGTGCTCCTCCTACAATCTTTGGAATAGCCCTCCATTTGTGAACTTCTCATAGCACTTTATAGCTAGACGGAGCTTTCTGAAGGCCAAGGAAGCTTAACATTAACACTACCAGGTCCTAGCACACCTTAGGAATATGGCAAGCAATCATTCAAAGTAACTAGTAACTAAATGAACATTTTATGTCTCTAGTTATCGACATATTGCCTGTCTTGTTCACTACTGTTATCTCAAGGACCTAACAGAGGTGACCTATTTGTTGAAGGACTGAACACATCTTCATGATTCTCTCTTTGTTAGGTGACAAATTTATTTTTCATTTCCCCCTCTATTCTGCTTTAATCATTTTTAAAAAATAAAATTTCAAAACAAGATTTTCTTCTATCCTATTTACTCTGACACGAAGTTTTAATGTTCACACATAATAGTTCCTCAGGATGTAACTGTGGGATTTCCTCTGGAAGACAAAATATGATGCCAAATGATAACCAGATTGAATTCTCTCTGCAGCAAGAGTTCATTCAGAAAAGCAATGTTGCGAAATGAAGAAAAAAAGAAGTGATACTACAGCTACAAGGTTTTAGGACTAACTCGCAGCTCAGTCCACACTGCTCCTTCCAAAGTTTCATCTGCACCTCACTTTTAGTAAAAACTCTTTAACTTGAGAGAATGACATCTGGGATGTTAAAATTCCCAACCTGGAAACACAACAACAATCCTGTTGTCTTTTTTCTCACCACTGTATCCTCTTCTATACGGCACAAGGCCTAATTACTTAGTAGTCACTCAAAGTTTTGCGGCATGAATAAATAACCTGATAAATTTATTTCAATGTAGATGTTTGTTTAGGCTTCTTCTGGTGAAGAACTGAACTGCACATGAACTAAGAAAAAAAGATAAATGGTCTTGATATATTGCTTAAGAAAATACTACTTATGTTTTAAATGAAAAAAATGTCAAAAATAGTTTAATACATAAGAAAGCTTTGGAACTAAGGACTTAGAGCCACATCATTAGACTTGTTCTTGGCCCATATATGCTACAAAAGCATACAAGTAATTTATTTCCCAGATGGTCAGAAAGTATGTGAGCAAAGGGCACAACTGTCTATGCGTGTTTTCGTGTGTGTATTTTTTAATGAGATGTTATAGTTTTGTTATTAGCTTTACAGTGTAATAAGTCAAACAGGTCTTATAAAATACAAGTTAACGTGCTCATCTTTAAGCCATACATTTCCTTTGTGCTAATTAAATTGCTAGAAATTGTCTCATCAAAGTCCCTTATACCTACTTTTGATCTTTATCTGCTGTTACTATAATTCCTGCTCAAAGCTAACATCTCTATGGTACTTTATCAAGTGATTTATCTGGGGCCACTGAACTAGAGTTAGACTGGTAAAACTGGGACCAAAAACCAGTCTTCCTGACTCCCTTTCCAGAGACTTTTCTACAAAATGATTCTGCCTCTTTAAATTCTAATCCAAAGAAGGTTTAGCTCAAGCTATGAGATGACAGCGCACAGGCGAGGTGAAATCAGAGAAAGTTGAGCCCTGCCAAAAGCCTTGCCAGGAAGAACTAGATAAAGGCAGGAATTTGCTTTGATAAGGCACCATTAGAACACACACAGACTAGCTATAACATAGCAGCTTCCTACCGAAGGAGTTCTAACTCAAGCACAGTGAATTATCTAGTCTAATAGACAGGTTACAAGGCCTGGGAGTCAGAGGCCTGGATATATGTTCCCAGTCTGCATCACCCTGAGAATGTGATACATTTCTGAGCCTCTTTATTTGTAAAATGACACCATACTACCTAAAACACAGGGTTATTGAAGAAATAAAGTGTAATTTCTTTATTCCTTTTTAAAATACATATTTCTTGAGCAAGTACCATATGTAAAGCATTCTTGTCACATGGAAGCATTGGAAATACAAAGATGAAAAGGTAAGATCTGTTTCTTAAGAATCTTGGTGTAAATATAATCTATATAAACTGTAAACTATAAAACACATAAATTTACTACAAAATCCTTGAGCAACAGGGATCTTTTAACATAGCCAATTATTAAATAAGACTATTTAAGACTGAACATGACCTCACCCTAAATCTACACTATATAATAATAATTTCACACATTCAAACATCTTTAAAAAGTTTTGGTGGATATGACTTCATCTTTAAATTCTAGAGACAGAAAGGGTCTTAAATATCATCTAGTATAGTTTCCCTCCCAAATGAGATGGTCTCATTCAGCCTTTGCATCAACAGTCAGATCTTCTAAGCCTTCATTCAGATGGATAAAACTATCACCTTAGAAAGTAAACCAAGAATTCTACAACCTGTCAATACAAACTTCCCTCCAGGGTGCTATGATCAGCTAATCAACAAATCTTCATTGGCTATAACTAACTAGTGATAAAAAAAAACTTTTTAAAACTCATTATGGACAGCATCCCCAATCCTACTAACGAAGTGCTATGTCAATTTATGTACAGTACCTCCAAAACTACTTACGAAGTGCTATGTGTGTGGCATCCTCTAAAGGATAACCTCGTTTTGCAGAATTGATGACACAGAATCCAACAGAAGACATTGACTGCTCTCTGCAATCAAACAGAAAACACAAAAATTACAGTAAAAATATTTATAATACATAACTAATTAAAAAAATGTACCTTAACTGCTCCTTCCCTGTCCCTTCAACAACAAATCTACTAGAATAATTAACCCAATTGTACTATCTAATAATTATATTAATATCTAATTTAACTGCACCATGTGGGGGAAATATACTCTTGAGTAAAATGGGAATTGGGTAAAATGGAAACAGGTTCAATTCTCAAGTCACCCAAAACCATTCCTTTTGTTCTGCCAAGTTTGAGAAGACAATTAATTCTATCTTCAGGGTCCTCCTAAATTATCTAAACCTCTCAAAATTTGACTTTTATAGCTAGGCTTCCTTTTAAAACCAGGGCCTTTCAGCACAAGTGGCACGCTGGGCCTAGGAGACGCGCCAGCCGTACTTTGCCAGCTGAAGGACGTTTCTGTAGCAGCTGTACAGGGAGCTCTCGGCGGCCGTGCGATAGCGGCTCTTGTACTTAGGCCCCACTGTGTGAATGATGAACCGGGCAGCCAGGTTGAATCCTTTCGTCAATTTTGCTTCACCTGTCCGGCAACCTGGGGACAACAGAGAATATATAAGTTGTGGAGGTGTCGGGAAAAAAAAAAAACTCAACAAAACAATGCATGAAACTGAGAAAGTATAAGAACTCTGAGAAATCTCAGTTAAAAATATGGATTGAACACCAACATTTATCTCTGATCCCAAAATGACAATGAAGCAATGCAATAGGTATAAAAACAGAGACGAAGAGCACGGGAGAGAACGTGAAGCAGGGAAGCATCGTCAGAATTTCGAACAGTCAGTGGACTAGAAATAACTGACTTAGCAAAGCAGAGAAACCTAACTGTTTGCAGAAATGGGGTAACCGTTATGAAGCAAGCTAGTCTGTTCTGAAAGGCAGTGTTGGATTGAAGAGAGACTGCTCTGCTTCAAATCCTGAGTCCACTCTGTTCCTGCTATGACACTCTGGGCCAGTGCTTGGCCTCGCCATGACTCAATTCCCTACATAACGGGGACTGCAGCGGTGCTTACTTCACAGGATTAACGCGTTAATATATGCAAAGTGCATATATGCATTAGCTATTATTGTTGTCATTATTACTGCAGAACAATAAAAAGGCTCAGAAATTGGAGGTCCTAAGAACTTCTAAAGGCTGTGATGTGAAGTGGGACTAAAAAGAGGAGGCTGAGTTAAAAGTTTGCATAAAAACACTCAAATCTGCAGCCACCCTGCCCAGAGCCAGCACAGCAAGGTGCTGACTTCTTTACCACCACAGCCACAGGAAGGTTTATTCTTGGGAGATGCTGAACTAGAGTTTCTGGACTCCAGAACCCCAAGCACAGCTGAAAAGAAGGGATTTAGTTAAGGTACTACACTCAACAGTAATAGTTCTAGCTCTCTGCTCCTAACTGGCTTCCAAAACAGACATCCATGCTTATACCCCTGGAAGATTCCTCTCTAGGAAACTAAGAGGCTCAAACCAAAGGACCTACAGATTCTGATAAATAAGGGATGTTCCTCCATCGAAACAAGATCCCTACTCATCATCTGCCTCAAGATTCACCAAGTAATAACCCGTGTCCACGCACACAAAACTTCCCAGTAGCTTCTCAGTTCCTCCCTCCTGATCACAGCTGACACTCAAGAATCACCAGGAAGTGAGGAAAGCCACTCACAGTGGGGCGGGCAGGGAAGGAGGGAGGTGTGAAACAAAGCAAGCAAGCAAACATGTATTTGGCAGTCAGTTTGCGGAATCACTCCTGAACATGTCCCAGGACAAAGGTCAGAAAGAGAACAGAATTTTAAGCGTTCTGGACACCATGGTTTTTGGAATCACACCTTTCTTTTAATAATTGTTAATAAAAGCGCAGAACTCTGGAGGCTGGAGTCACGCAATGTTCTGCTATATTGCTTAAATACTGCTACATTGCTTTCCAATCTTTCACTTGTTCAAGCCAACCTAGATTTTTTCTAACCTAAAGCTCAAATCCTGGCATCACTGTAAACATTTAAGACACAGTCCTGAAAGTACTCTGAATCCCAGTAAAATAAATACAAATTCATGGAATAAGTTCACTGTAGCCATAACTCTGTCCACCATGTCTTTTATCTCTGGCTGCAACCTTTGCTAAGGAGCACTGCTGCAATGATAATCTGAATACCTGAGTATCAAAAATTAGTTAGGGCTTCCCAATTTCACTTATTTCTCTCCAAATTCTAACATCCATATAAGAAAAAACAAAAGCTGTTTTAATATTATAGCAAGAGTACTATTTGTAAGAGAACAGAGCAAGCAAAAAACGTGTAGGTACTCCTATCCTATTAAAATGTGTTGTTGATGGTGGTGGTAGTGGTGGTGTGTGTGTATAAAATACATGTGTGCACATATTATATACATTATGTATTATATATATATATATAATATGCAGTTTTGCTGCTTGAACGTTCTGTATTACCCAGTATTTAAGTGTGTGAGTTTAATAGCCTACATTTTCTTTATTGATTCATCTGTCAATAGACACTTGGGTTGTCCCCATGTCTTGGCTATTGTGAATAATGCTGGGGTGCAGATATCTCTTTGAGATAATGATTTCATTTCTTTTGGATACGTACCCAGAAGCGGAACTTCTGGATCATACAGTAGTTCAATTTCAAAATTTCTGAAGAACTTCCATACTGTTTTCCATAATGGCTATCCCAATTTACATTCTTACCATAAGTGCACAAAGGTTCCCTTTTCTCCGCATCTTTGTCAGCATGTAATCTCATCTTTTTAATAATAACCATTCTAACAGGTGTGAGGTGATATTTCATTATAGTTTTTATTTGTATTTCCCTGATGATTAGTATTGGGCATCTTATTACGTACCTGTTGGCCATCTGTATGCCTTATTTGGAAAAATGTCTATTTGGGTCCTTTGTCCATTTTCCCACCAGATTATTAGTCATTTTGCTTTAAGTTGTATGAGTTCACTTATATGTTTCAGATATTAACTCCTTATATCTGATATATTTGAAAATATACAGTTTGCAAATATTTTCTCTAATTCTGTAAGATGCCTCCTTTCTGTTGATTTTTCTGCTATACAGAAGCTTTTTAGTTTGATGTAGTCTCACTTATTTATTTTTGCTTTTGTTACTTGTGCTTTTCATGTCAAATCCAAAAAAAAAAAAAAATCATTGCTGGGACCAATTTCAAGGAGCTTTCTCCCTGGGAGTTTTTTCTTCTAGGAGTTTTACAGTTTCGTGTCTTATGTTTAAATCTTCAATGCATTTCAAATTAACTTCTGTGAGTGGTATAAGACAGGAGTCACCCTACTCCAAAAACCTCCCCCATAAAAAAAAAGAAGAAAAAGATGGTGGTGCAATTTCATTTTTCTCCATGTGGCTATCCAGTTTTTTCAACACCATTTGCTGAAAAGATAATCCTTTCCCCACTGAGTATTCTTGGCCCCCTTGTCAATTTGTTGACCGAATATGCAGGGGTTTATTTCTGGGCTCTTAATTCATTCCATCTGTCTAAGTGTCTGTTTTCACACCAGCACTATACTATTTCATTATAGCTTTGTAGTATAGTTAGAAATCAGGAAGAGTGTTGCTTCTAGCTGTGCTCTTCTTTCTCCATTTGCTTTGGCTATCTGGGGCCTTCTGTAGTCCCACATAAATTTCAGGACTGTTTTATCTATTTCTGTGAAAATACCCCTGGAATTTCAATAGGGATTCCATTCAATCGATCGTTGGCTTTGAATAGCATGGATATTTTAACACTATTCTTTCTATCAGTGAACATAGGGTACCTTTCCATTTATTTATGTCTTATGTCTTCTTCAATTTCTTTCATTAATGTTTTACGGTTTTCAGTGTACAGATCTTTTATCTCCTTATTAAATTTATTACTAAGAATTTTATTTTTTTTGATACTATTATAAATGGAGTTGTTTCCATAAATTCATTTTCAGGTAGTTCACTGTTACTGTATAGAAATGCAACTGATTTTTCCAACTTGATTTTGTATCCTGCAATTTTACCAGATTTGTTGATTAGTTCTAACAGATTTTTGATGGCGTCTTCAAAGACATTTTTTTCTATGTAAGATCAATCATCTGCAAACTAAGAATTTTACTTTTCTGATTTGGATGGATTTTATTTCATTTTCTTGCCTAACTGCTCTAGCGATGTTGAAGTATGTTCCATCTGTACCGAATATATTGAGTTTTTACTGTGAAAAATGGGTTGAATTTTGTCAAATGCTTTTTCTACACCTATTGAGAGGATTATATAATTTTCATTCTTCATTCTATTAATGTAGTTTATCATATTTATTGATGCATATGTTGAGCTCCTTACATCCCAATGATAAATCCCACCTGATCACGGTGTGTGATCCCTTTAATGTGCTGTTGAATTTGGTTTGCTACTACTCTGTTGAGAATTTTTGCATCTACATTCATCAGGGATATAGGCCTATATTTTTCTTTTCTTGTAGTGTCCTTATCTGGCTTTGGTACCAGGATTATGCTGGCCTTGTAAAATTAGTTTGGAAATGTTCACTCCTCTTAATTTCTTGACAGAGTTTGAGAAGAACTGGTATTAATTCTTCTCTATATGTGTGCAGAATTCACCAAGGAAGCCATCAGATCCTGGGCTTAGCTCTGTTGGGAGGTTTTTGACTGCTGATTCAATCTCCTTACTCCTTTGTTCTGTTCAGACTTTCTGTTTCTTCATGATTCAGTCTTGAATAGGTTCAGTAGGTTGCATCTTTGCTGGAAGTTATCTATTTCTTCTAGGTCATCCAATATGTTGGATATAATTGTTCACAGTAGTCTCTTACAATCCTTTGTCTTTCTACAGTGTTAGCTGTAATATCTCCACTTTCATTTAGAATATTTTTGTCACTTTTTTCTAATTGTCTTTCTAGTCTCTGTTACTTTTATTTTTGCTCTAACCTTTGTTATTTCCTTCCCTCTGCTAACTATAGGCTTACACTGCTCTTTTTCCTAATTCATTGAAGTTTAAAAATTAGATTGTTTGAGATCTTTCTTTTCTCTTAATGTAGGTATTTACAGCTATAAATTTCTCTTAGAATTTTTTTTTTTGCATCCCGTAAGTTTTGGCATGTTGTATCTTTCTTTACATTTGTCTCAAGATAATTTCTGATTTCCCTTTTGATTACTTCCTTGACTCAATGGTTGTTCAGGAGCATGTTGTTTAATTTCCACATATTTGTAAGTATTTTCACTTTCTCTGTTACTGATTTCTAGTTTCACACCACTGTGATCAGAAAAGATATCTGATATTATTTCAGTCTTCTAAAATTTGGTAAGATTTTCCTTGTGGACCAATACATGATTTATCCGGGAGAACGTTCCAAGTATGCCTGAGAAAACTGTATGTATATTCTGGTGCTGTTGGGTGGAATATTCTGTGAGTTCATTTGGACTACAGCGTTACTCAGGCCTGCTATTTCCTTATTAATTTTCCATCTGAATGATCTATCTAATGTTTAAAGTGGGGTACTGAGGTCCCTAACTATTACTGCATTTTGTCTATTTCTCCATTCAGTTCTATTAATAATTGCCTTAAATACTTAGGTGCTCCCATGTTGGATGTATATATATTTACAATTGTTATAGCCTCTTGACAAATTGGCCCCTTTACTGCCACATAGTGACCTCCATCTCTTGTGACCAATCCTGACTGCAAGTCTATTTTATCTAATGTAATTATAGCCACTTCTACTTTCTTCTGGCTCCCATTTTCATGGAATATCTTCTTTTATCCCTTCACCTTCAGCCTATACGTGTCATTAAAGTTAAAGTGATTCTCTTATAAGCAGCATACTGTTGGATCTCGGGTTTTTTTCTTTTTCTTTTTTTATCTTTCAGCCACTCTGTGCCCTTTAATAGGAGAATTTAGTCCTTTGCATTTAAAATAATAATTGATAGGTAAGGTTTTACCAATGCCATTTTGTTAAACTGTTTTCTGAGTGTTTTTTTAGTCCTTCATCCTTTATTCCTATCCTCCTGTCCTACTTATTTATTTATTTATTTATTTATTTATTACTGATATGCTTTAATTTCTTTCTCTTTATCTTTTGTATATCTATAATAGGTTTTTCCTTTGGGGTTACCACAAGGCTTACATAAAATAAACTGTTAGACCTGTAAAATGTTTTAAGCTGATTAAAAAAAAAAACTTCATTTGTGATGCTATGTAAAGATGCAATTTGATACCATTAGTATTTCCAGTAAAAATAATGCATTATCACCCTGAGTCTAGTCAATTAAAATCCCAGGGAACTTCTAGTCATTCATTTATCAGCTACTAAAAGGAAGCCTTCACTGATCTTGGTACTGGGCACATGGAGGCCAATAAGACACATAGTTCCTGTCCTCATGGAGTTCAAAGTTTAATGGGGACATAATAATCATTACATAAAAAATTAACGACATTATAATTGTGTTAAGAGCACAAAAGAGAAGTACTACAGGCTGGAAGCATATACCACAGGGAGACTGCTCAATTCTGAAATAAAAGGAAACAGTATTTTGAGCAAGAGATGTAAGCAAAGACTTAAGAGTAAGAGTTGAGAACTGGAAATATAACAGCACATACAAAACTAAAAAGAAGCGGGATGACAAGGCAATGAGAGGTCACTTTGGTTTAAGTACGTGAGGAAGGCAAAACACCTGCAGACTCAGTTTAAGGAGTTACAACTTTATTGTAGGTGTAATGGGAGTCCACTAAATGGTTTGAAGTAGGGGAGCAATAAGAAGGGGTTTATAATTTAAAAAGCAAATGCTTACTGTGTGTGGAAAATAGATATAAGAAAAGAATGGATGTAGGGAGACTAGTCAGGAGGGAGGCAATGGCTGTAGTCCAGGCAGGGGCTGACAGCACACAGCCTAGGTTGGAGGCAATGGTGATACGGAGATTCAAGATATATTGAGGGAATGATGACAGACTTTGTGTCGGGGATAAGGAAGAGGGAAGTGTTAACCCTACAGTTTTTTGCATGAAAAATGGAGTAGGCGACAATACCATTTTATGGAGATAGCAAATACTTTCTTACATAAGCAGAGTTGTCAAACTGGGCTTCCCCATCCTGAATTTGGGTAATTAATGTTTTAAACTTACTGCAAGACTTTATATTTATCCCTGACAACTTTTTCACTTTTTGGCTCATACTTCCAGTCAGTTCAGATATTAAAAATCTTTATTCTATCATCCAGTGTGTCCTGTTACTCCTCCCAGCTTTTTACAATTTTGGTAAGTCATACTTCATAATCATTTATTAAGCTGCTATTAAAAATGTAATCAAGCGGATAGAATTAAGTATTCAGCTCTTCAGTGCATCATTAATATTTTCTCTTCAGGCTGACACTGATTCATTAAACAACAAAACTGAGGCCTGCAGCTAGCTAGCACCAGCAATAACATTGAACTCTGAGGAAATGCCTAGCACTTAACGTCCATTGTTGAATTTAGTCTTCACGATATCAATTTTTTCCATCTCCAAATACTCACTGAGTTCCTGTTATGTGTCAGTAAATGAGGTAGGAACTATTACCACCATCCTCATTTCAGAGATACGGAAACTCAGGCTCAGAGGTGAAGTAACTGGTCTTAAGTCACACTTAAGTTAGTAAAGGACAGAGTTATCATATGAGCTCCAGCCTGGAGACTCTCAAATATTTGCCGTTAAAAATTGAGTTTTTATTTTGTATGCGTAAATTTTTATTATTTTCTTTTTTAAATCCATAAGTACGGCTCTAAAGTATAAGTGAGAATACACGCAAACACACACACAGAAGCCATTAGGAATTTTTCTGGACCAGTTTCTCTGTTACTTTTATCCAAGAACTTCCTAGTATTATCTCTAATACATTTTCTAATTTCCACATGTTCTTCACGGCATCGTGTTTTTATTGAGGGCTTCTTCCCACTTTTGCCATCACAGTCAAAGTTCAGTTTCTGGATCAGAAAATACAGTTCTTCTCTGTCTGTCCCTTCTTTCATGGAGTCAGCATTATAAATATTCCTGTTCAAATTCTAATATCTTTACTAGGTTAAAAACCAACTATCAGTGTTAAATGGTGGAAGTTCTGAGAAATGAATTTTATATAGGTGGGATTTGCTAATTACATTTTAAGAAAAACTGCTGTATTTCATAAATACTTTTTATAAAACAGGAAGATTGAATTTCACAATATTCCCTTCACACCCAAATAACGATAACAAAAGGTTGCCAGGCTGGTAATTTAAGAAAATGAATGCAAATGAGGTAAACAAGATTCTGAACAAACAGAACTCCTCCTGTCAAATAAATATTCCCAAAAGAAGAATGCCCTGGTTAAAAAAAAAAAAAAAGCAGCAAGCACAATGCAAACCCAGAATGTGTTTGCTCTTACAATGCACTTTGGTTTTGTCAATAAGTCAGTTTCAGAAGTACAACACTCTATGTCCAGGGGGTATACAAAAAATTCTCTATCAATATCAAAGCACAATAAAAATGTTCAAATAAATAAATATTCCCAAAAGAAGAATGCCCTGGTTAAAAAAAAAAAAAAAGCAGCAAGCACAATGCAAACCCAGAATGTGTTTGCTCTTACAATGCACTTTGGTTTTGTCAATAAGTCAGTTTCAGAAGTACAACACTCTATGTCCAGGTGGTATACAAAAAATTCTCTATCAATATCAAAGCACAATAAAAATGTTTCAATTTAGACAAAGAATAGTTGTTTTATAAGGCTTATCAGTGCAAGACAATATACAGCCAAGAAAATTCTACCAAAGTTCTACCTGACTATGATGATTGCTATGTTAAAATCCAGGGGCACGATAGAGGAGTTTTGCTGAGTAAAGTCTCAGTGTTCAGCTTCTAACACTTTGTGGGCTTTTCAAAGGCTGTTTTAATTTAGTTTAAACAACAAAATAGCTACATCTGCTTAGTTTTCTCACTTAAATGCCAACATACTTCTTCAAACATCAAAATAAACGTTTCCTAAGCAACAACATACCTAAAAAAATTCACTCACCTCTAAGTTTCTGTAGGTCCTCCTTCAAATCAGGCCCTGCAAGCATGAAGATACTGTCTGACACGGGATTCTTATCTGTAAGACTTTCATTGCTGGTATTCACAATAGCTGTACAGTTCAGCAACGCCACATCTCCTTTCCTGAGAAAACAGTAAGTAAATCAGAGCAAGTGTGAGGAAGAGGAGGGAGGCAAGAAAGCTAGTTTTGAACTCTTCCAAAACATTCCATCTTCACTCCCTGCACAATATTGGTTTGCTAGCTCACAAGCTTAAGCAATACTAAAAAAAAGTTGTTCCTTATTCAGAAAGACTAATATGGCCTCTCAGATGGATCTTGAACGCAAGTGCTCTAACCCTGAAACTCACAAAATCATCATATCATTCCTTTGCTTCTTTCATAAAAGATGGGTGTGAGGTGGGGAGTGACAGCTGACGGGTACAGGACTTGGGTTGATGAAAGTGTAAAACTGACCATAGCGATGGTTACACAACTTTGTGAATATGCTAAAAACCACTGACTCGTACAATTTAAACTGGAGAATTGTGTGGTATATGAATTATATCTCAATAAATCTTTTCTTAAAAAAGAAATTTACTACTCCTAATACATGCAACAACATAGACGAACTTTCAAATAATTATGCTGAATGAAAGAAGCCAGACTAAAAAGAGTACATGATCCCATTTATATAAAACTCCAGAAAATGCAAACTAACCTACAGTGACAGAAAAGTCAACAGGTGCTTGGGGATGTGGAGGAAGGGAGGGGCAGGAGAGAGGGATTACAAAGGGACACACAAAAACTTTTGGGGTGATAAATATATCCACTATCTTGATTCTGGTGATGGGTTCATGGGTGTAAACATGTCAAAATTTACCAAACTGTACACTTTAAATATGTGCAGTTTATTGTTTGTCAATTATACCTTCATAAAGCTTTATTATGTAAATGCGAAGGAATAGTTCAATAATGCTAGGGTTTACAAAAAAAGTTTAGAATAAATTATAAAAGAAAGAATTTAGAAGAAATTATGAGAAAGCATTATCATATGACATGATTTAAACAAAGAATTACCAAAGAACCACTTTTCCATTGATATCCTTATTATAAAGAAAAGGTGATCTAAAAGTCTCTTCCTGATATGTTTCAGCTGCAGCATCAGAAGCATTTAACTGATCTTCACACGAGTTGCCCCAGCTTGGTAGCGTATCCACATCCACAAACTGGGAAGGTGCACCCAACGGATCCATGGAACAGGAACTTCAGCTTGTTTTTTCCCCAAATTCCTCACCAATTCAATACACACTGGAGACTTTAGCTTAAGAGAAAATAATCATTTTAATAGAGAAGCACAGATACTACATTACTTCTATTAGAGCAAAAAACAAAACTCTACTGTGAACTGCTCCAACAGTACATTGTGTGATTGTAGTCACTTAAATTGTCCATTAAAAAAACGAGTATACAACAACGAAGTACTACAGCTTTTTTAAAACAGGAAGAAAGGGGGATTATTTGAGCACAAATTCTTTTCGAAGAGTTACATCCATGTACACAATCACATGGCCTACCAAGAAATACAGGACTATTCATTAAACATTCATTGAGAATCTGCTATTGGAGGGGGAGTGTTAGGTGCTGCAGGAAATACAAAGATAAATAATATGTGCAACTTAAAGAGTTCAGTCTGATGATAATATGGAGGGTGAAAAGCAGGGAGGTTAGTGCAATCAGGTAGTATGAGATAACAAAGGTTTGAACTACGTAGAGAAACATATGGAGAAGAAGGCACAGATTTGAGACGCCATATACAAACAAAGAATTAACAGGCTTTGACAACCTATAGAACATAGTGTAAGAGACACTGATGTGGTAGGAGGTTGGTTGTACAGAAACGGAGACATGAGAAGGGTGATAAGACACATAGCATCAAGTACTACAGAGAGCTCATCAGAAATTTAACATGAGAAAAGGATACTTCATTTGCCAATAAGTCAGACAGCTGTTTCAGTAAAATGGTAGATTCATTCATTCAGTAAATCTTTGTAAACATCTATTATGTGTCAGGTATTGTTCCAGTCACTGGGGATATGAGAAAAAGATAATACCTGAGTAGAGAGCTAAATAAAGTGAGAGAGCAAGTCACATGAAGCTCTGGAGGGTGGTTCAGGCAGAGGAAACAGCAAAAGCAAAGGCCAAAAGGGCAGGGAGGAACTTGGTCTATTCCAGGAAGTGCGAGGAGGTTGGTTTCGTTAGAGTAGCATGAGCCACGTAATGAGTAGCAGGTAATGAGGTTGGTGAGTGAGGGAAAGGCCAGATGATCCAGTCTGTAAGCCATGACTAGTTCTTCAGATCTTAATGTAAATGAGGGGAAGCTATTAGAGGATCCTGATAAAGATCATGACTTAATAATACAAAGATTACTCTAGCTACAGTGAAATTGAGTAGGGGCAAGAATAAAAGCAGAGACCAGTAGAAACCAATTGCAGTAATCTAGGTGAGATGGTGATGAAGGCGGTGAGAGATGGGTAGGGAACAAAATGAATTCTGAAGGTAGGGTCAACAAGATTTTCTAAATGAACACGATGGGTGAAAGAAAAGAACAGAATTAAAGATAGACCTTCTGCTTGAGCAACTGAACAGATGGAAATGCTATTTACAGGGAAGGGGAAGACTGGAGTAGGTTGTGGGGTGGAGTAATAACCAAAGCACTTTTTCCCTCATTTGTTTTTGCATGTGTTAGGTTTGAAGTGCCCAATACATGCCCAAGTATTTATGTCAAACATACAGTTGGCTACCTGATGCTAGAGCTCAGAGGAGAGGTCAGGCTAAAGGTAGAAATTTGAAAGTCTCAGCATATGGATGGTATTTAAGGCTATGGGAACTGGACAAGACCACCAAGAGAGAAAATGCAAATATATAAGAGATCCAAGGGCTGAGTCCTAGGGCAAAATTTAGAGGCTGGAAAGAGAGAAAGTCAAAAAATGAGACAGAGAAGGATTGACAAGAATGGAAGGAAGAGCAGGAACATCTGGGCAGCCTAAAAGCCACATGAAGAAAATAATTTAAGACAGGATGCTCAAGTAGGATCATCTAGGGTTAAATGCTACTGAAAGGTTGAGTAACAGGACTAAGAACTGATTAGTGGGTTTGGTAAGTTGGAGGTCGTTGGTAACAATGAACATACATGAGAGCAGATGATCAGGGAATGACAGCTGGTGTGTGAACTCCTTGAAAAGTTTTTCTGTGTGATCCTAATGTTTACCGTTCAGAGTTAAGGAAAACAAGCATATCCTTCTACACTTGATTTCTTGGTGTTTCTTATGGAGACATAGGATGCTAACTGTAATGAACCATGGATTTGACACAATATTTTCATCCTTGTACCAACACTGTGTGGTAGGAAATGTGCTCATTTCAAACAATTTCAGAAAGTCTTTGTAGATTACACCATGATAAAATTATACCAGAGTATTATTCTTTGATACTAAGTACTCCTTTGATAGTATTTTGAAATAAAGAGACCAATTTTATCTAGAAGTTGGTGTTTAGTCCCTCCAATTGGCCTTTGAAACTGGAGGCAATCACAAGTTCTGTTGATCTGTTTACAAGTACTCAGACGAGAACTGGACAAGCTGAGTAGAGGACAAATGGAGACTACGCGAATTTTCCATGGTTGAACTGCTTCAAGCTCAATGGAATTACATCCTGCAGAAATTCATAATTTCAAAAAATTAGCCACAGATTTTTGGCAACAATGACTCATGCTGAAATTTCTTAAACATAATACCAAAAAAATTCCATTGAAAACAGTTTTCATTTTGCAAACTGTCAAATTTCAGGACAAAATTACTTCTTTAAAATAACTTTTCTCTCTAACTCTACAGAACACTCACAGAGTATCTGAAAAATACCAAAAAGTAAGAGGGGGAAAAAACTTTCAAGATTTGATACAGTTCCTACCTTTTTCTGTGATAGGTAAAATCATAAAATATGTACAATTTTGAATCCAGTTTCTTCAGCATTTTAAGGTAAATATTTCCACATGCAATTACACTGTGAGGCAGAAGCAGGCAGTACAAAGTAAAAACTTGGGTTCTGTTATCAGAAGGCCTAAGTCTGGGTCTAGCACCCACCACCTAATAGTTATATTATCCTTGACTCTAAGCTAGGGTTTTCTTATTTCTACAATAGAAGTAATACACTCCTAGGGTTATTGTTAGGATTAAATGAGATAATCTGTATTAAAATTGCACAGCAGAACACCTGGCACAAAACATGGCACAATAAAAGTTAGGTGTTATAACTTTCTCAGACCCAATGTGAAAGTCACACCAGTGCTGAGATAGATACATCTTCACTTTGCAAAGACCAAAACACTCGCTGTCAGACTCTCTAATAAACCAAACACAAATTGCTGAATTAAGATACACTCTTATTTACTTCAGTGTCAACCCTTGTAATGACTTATTAATCCCTAACACTTAGATCAACCCAACATCTGTTTTCTGATTCCCCTCCTATGTCTTTAGAAAAAAGAAAATCAGAAATTATCCTACCTGCTGTCAAAACAAATGCATGTTTTCCTATGTGAGCTGGGCCCTCCGTCAACACTATTGGGAAATTGTTTGAGTCATTTTTGGACGACTCTCTATGCTATTCCACAGAGCATCTGTGATAGACATCCTCCAAGATGTCCTTCAATGAAACCTGCCTCCTGATATGAATCCCTTGTGTAAATGCCTCCCATAATGAATAAGGCTAGCCTGTGTACCCAACTGGACATTGCAGAAGTCACACTGGGTGTCTTCCAACAATGGATTGTAAAAGATGCTGTGGCTTCGGCAGTGCTCTCTTGGACTGCTTGTTCTGGGGAAGTTAGCTCCCACGACTGGGGACGCTCAAGTAGCCCACGGAAAGGCCCCTATGGGGAGAAATTGAGAGTTCCTGCCAACAACCAGCAACAGCTATCAGGCATGTGACTCGCTCACCCCGGATCCTCCAGCGCCAGCTGACATCTTGACTGCAACCTCACGAGAAACCCTGAGCCAGAACCCCATGAATAAGCAAGTTTTGAATTCCTGACCCGTCGAAATTGTGAGATAATAAATGCTTGTTTGCCTATTATGTCCCAGGCATTCATTCATTCAAGCATTGTTAAGTGCTGAGCCTGTCTAATGGAAGAAACAGCCCCACAAAAATCACAGAAACATAATCACAGAAATAAACACATAGTTCAAATCTATGATAAGTGTGCTACAGTGAAGAAGCAGCAGGGACTGGAGAAGCAGGGAATGTCCTTTCCTGAAAGTGAGACTTGAGACCAAAAGTAGCAAAAGAGTTTTACAGACAGCAGAAAGGGTACACCAAGGCGTCTTAAGGTAGGAAAGACCCTAAAACACTAAAGGAACAAAATAGGGCCACTGTGGAAGGGACAGTGAGCCACAGGGGATTAGCTATGCTACCAATGTGCTTTCTAACCCTTACAGCAATCCCACAAAGTAGGTATTAAGACTCTTATTTCACCGTGAGGGAGGGCACCAAGACCAAGATGTTCAGCTATCAGCTCAAGGCAACAGAACTAGTAAGTGGTAACTTGAGATCCAAATGGAAGACCAGCCGGCATTAAAATCCATGCCATTTCCATTACATCACATCACACTGCCTCCCTTCTTTTCCTGATGCTCTAGGAGAAGTCATAGTTCAACTTAACTTCTCTCCAAATCAAAATTTCTCAATCTTCACTCAATCATTCCAACTTCTAAGTGATTTTAGGGTATAAACCATCCTTTTAAGCCTGCCCACTCACCTTCATTTGATCATTTTACTGCACCTGACTAGCTCTCCTCTAAGAGAATGTAGTAACATCAATGCTCCCTTCACATTTGATCTCTCCTTCCCCTGTCTCCTATTCTCAAAATTTTTTCCTATCCCATTTCTTTTTCAGAGTAACAACTAAACTCCTCTTTCCACCATGTAACTTTTTAAGAGTAATCTGTTTGCCAGCTCTACTTCCTTTTCCTCTGTTTATTCAACCCACTGCAGTTTTGCTTCCATCTCTATAACAATACTAAAACTGCTTAGCCAGGAGGTAATCAAATTTTAGCTGCATCTACTATTGATTACTCCCTCCCTGAAATTCTATTATCTTCTTGGACAGCATACTCTGCTGGTTCTCCTTTATCTCTAATCATATCTTGTCAGTATAGTTTGTTGGATCTCCTGCCCAGATCTTAAAAGTCACTGTGACTCACTGTGCCCAGATCTTAAAAGACAACTGGATGTTAAATCAAGTAACAAGTAATATTGAGAGATATTACTGTAGGGCAAGGTTTAATGGCATTATATGAAAGTGCCAAGGCACTGAACGAAAGGTGAATTCTTTTTCAGCTCCATCTCTTAAAGAAATGTATTTTTTCTCACCAAAAAGAGATTTAAATCTCCCTTTTCCCCAACACAAACACCTTGGCAATAAAGCAAATGGAGCAGCAAAGCCAAGTTCAGCAGGAAAATCTGATTCCTGATCCTTAAGAAACAGTGGTTCTTAGCATTCTTGGGGTCACAGACCTCTCTGAGAATTAGATGAAAGCTAAAAACTCTTTTACTACCCAAACTGTGAGCACATGAGCTCAAACAAGCACAGATCTGGAAATAAATCTGAGAGGATTCCCAGACTCAGATTAAGAATCCCAGTGATGGAAAGAATGCAGAGTGCTCAGCTGAGGGAAGGCAACAGTAATCTAAGCTACAGCCAGAATTTTGGATAACATTAAAGAGAAGCAGGACTTTCCACTGCAGATCAATAGATCAGTTTTGTATTTTGAACAGGTTCATAAACAAACACAAAACCTTAGTAAAAAAAGTCTCCTGAAGCAAGGCATTTACGTCCCAGGATCCAAAAGTTTACATGGAACAAACAGAAGAATCCAGAATCGATCAGATCTACTTCCTTAGCCATAAAATCATTTTTGTCTGACTAAAGAGAAAATGATATCATTTAAAAGAGAAAAATAAGAACTTTAAATCTGTCTACTTGTGCTTCAAAATGCTTACACTGATTAGACAGGCCTGCATAAAAGTATAAAGAGAGTTGGTCCATGTTTCTGACCTCCATTAATTACCAGCTCTAAGCACTGCTTTTCTATAAATTATCAGTTCACCATTCTTTGTCTTTGTATTTGTATATTTAAAACTTTAGGATAAATTAGATATTTCTGCACAATATCCCTATCCCAACACCAAATCTATTATACTTAAGAATCACTCTATGCAAATAAAGAATGACTTTTTTTCTTTTTAAGAAACCTTCTTAGATGGAAAAACTGAAGCTGTCAAATATGTGAACAATAAATACAGTATAACAAAAAGATTTCTAAGCTAGGTCATATCTCAGGTCATTTAACACCATCATTCAAAAACACCCATGCACATGCTCTAATGATGACTTAGTAGTATCACCTTCAATATTAAAATAACTTTACTATGTTTCAGTTATAATATTAATACATTGAGCAATTTGAAACTTAAGAAACTACAGACACACTCGATGATGCATTATCTTAGCACTCAACCACAGCTGCTCTTACACCAACTTTTATTAAAATTATTTTTCCATCTGTCTTTATCCCTCCCCTTATTTAATAATGTTAAATTATTTTTTCTTAAAAAGGTAAAATCATGACTCGTTCAAATGCAAAAATGAACATGGTTTAAGATTTTAATTAACTCACAAAGGAATCAGCCAGATAGTAGATAAAGGGAGTCCCAAGATCATATACATTAATCAGGAATGTCGAAATAAATGGACATGAGGCAAAACTTCCACGGAGCCTCTAAGAGAACAGAATTTTCATGTCTATGGACAAAATTATTCAATATTAATATTAGTTATCTACAGTTTACACAGCTATGTACATTCCTTAGACTCAGATAATCCAAGGGGTGTTGTCAAGATGGAATCTAAAGTTTTCTACTGAAGCACACATTTTCCCCTCATATACACACATTTTTCATATATATAATAATATAATGCACATCATCTATAGGCGGTATTAACCATACACACTCACCTAAATGCGCCCTTCCTCATCAGATTTATTGAAATAAATTGGTTGCCACAATTTCCTCCTTTCTCATTCATCCAACCCACAGTAATCTTGTTTCAAAACACTTACACTGCTACATCTATTCACAGCCTGATCGTATCCATTCTCTACTATTGCAATTTTCTTGACTATGGAAGACTAGCTGAACATGCCTTAAAAATTCAAGGAATGTCTGAGGAGTGTCTGAAAAAAAATCAGATAATGTCTAATTGCTAGGTTGACTGCAGATACCTTGTACAAAAAGTGGAGGCAAGGGCTTATTTCTTTTATATAGCTATACGTTAACTTTAATTTTCCAGCTACCCACATCAGAACTCATTTCTGAACACTTCTATGCAGCCCAAGAATAAAATCAGACGGAACTGCAAGAGAGAAAAGCCAATTCCCGCTTGGTGACAAAGCACCTAAAACCTCAATTACCAAGCAAGGAGTCGTCAGCCCTGGTCACTTCCCCCTCAAGCTTTCAAGGAGCGGAAACAGAAAGCCAGAGCAATGTCACTCCAGGGACTGCGGGGATCCAGACAACTCAGCATCCTGGGCTCAGCGCCCATCCAGCCCTGATTCGAGCGGGTCTCGGTCCGTGGGACGTCCAGTCCACACGGGCGACCACACAGACTCGACTCTGGGGCTATAACCCGCAGAGCTCCCGGCCGCCCTATTTTCCCTGCACCCCAGGCGCGCGCCTCCTCAGGGGGCTACGCACCACTGTCCCTAGTGCCCGGGTCTGCCTACCCTCTGTCTTCCGGTGGGTAACTCGACCCTGACAGCGCCTCGGGCGAAAGAAACCCAACCAACAGCGGGACTAGAAGAGACAGGCTCACTCTTGCAGAGAACGGACCCTGTATGCCCGCACCCCAACCTCGGCTGAGTCCCGCGCGCCTCCCGCCGCGCCCCCGGCCCGCTCCGCCCCGCCTTCCCTCTCGGCCTCCGTCCCGCCTCTCACAGCACTCCGGCGGTCCCATCCAGGCGGCAGGCGCGGCCGGTTAAGTTCCCCGTGGAAAGCGGCCGAGAGGCATCCCCGGACAACCCTTGCCAGGGGCTCGGCGGGTGAGGCGGGCCAAAGTCCCGGGAGGCTGGGATGATCCGCCGCAGGAGCCCTGGGCTGCAAACCTCTGGCTTCCGCCCCAAGCCGGCGCTCACCAATCAGAGCCTGGATTTTACGTCATTTCCCCCCCCGAAGGCAAAGGGAACGTCGGGCGGAAGAGGGTCCGTGAGCGGACCCGGAAGGGGCGGGTCCAGTGGGCGGGTCCAACCAGCCCGGAGCCTCGTGGAGGCCTAGGTGAGTACTGTAGGTGCGCGGCAGCCGAAAGCATTTGATCGGCTCCTACGAGTTTGTCTGGTTCTGGCTGAGGCCTTTGTGGTGCCAGCAGCAGAGGAAGCAGAGGGGACTGGGGCCAGGTCGCTAGGGTAGGGGGTAACCTGAGCTACTGCGAGCGCCCCACCGCTCCAGGGAGCCGCCCGCGGACGCAGGAGGCTGGCGTGTGCGCCTGCAGGGCTAGCCTGCGATGCTCTCGCGGCGAGGTGGGTGTGCGGAATCCCCCCTCACCTTCTGACTGAAGACTCGGTTTAGGGACGTCTGGCAGGACTGTTACCGCGGCCCAGCCTTTCGGTGCATCATGGAAGCAGCATGTTTGGGGAGGAGGGGCTTTGGGCTAAGGAAACAGGGATGGTAGGGGCGCAGAGGAAGGTTAGGTCTTGCGCTCTCTCTCCAGAAAGTGTCGAGATATATGCACGTGGGTCAAAATGACGAGGGCCAAGTTGTATGGAAGACATCTGAAGTATTGAGGCAGTGGAAAACCCTGAGAGAAAACCCTGAGGGAAATGGGCCTTAGGGAGTAACATTGATTAAAATAGGTAGACGGGAGAGTGCTTGTTACTCTAGGTGGGAGGAACCATATGAAAAGGCAGGACAAGGAGGGAAACCAACTAGCCTGACAAGAGAGAAGTTTATTCAAGAAATACAGGACAGATACGTTGAGTTCTTGGGAACTGCAAACAGTTTAGCCCTTTCAACGGCTTTGGGGTAGGAAGAATGCATCTGAAAAGATTAGTCAGGCAGCAGTACTATTTTTAAATGACAAGAATGAAAAACACAGAGACTGAGATCCTACATAGAAAATCAGTGCAGGAACGCAGTGATAAGGAGCTGGAACAGAAAATAGTGGAAAGAGAAAAGGATTCTATGTCAGAGGAACAATCAGGCGAAGTTTTAGATAAGAAAGAGGCAGAAGCAAAGACAAGTAGTTTAGTGGTTAAAAGAAGGTATTTTTGGAGTTTGGCTTGATTGGAATCTGGTGTTGGCACTTAAAACTAGCTAAATGACTGGGTTAGTATTTTACATGTTTGTGCCTAATTTTCTTGTCTGTAAAATGGGGATAAGAATTGTACCTACCTTGTAAGGTACTTGTGAAAAAAATTTTGTGCTTAAATTTACAATATACTAGGTGCTTTTTGAAGTGCTTTACATACATTTATTCGTTTAATTAACTCAACTGCTATATATAATTAAACAGCTGTATATGTTTACACTTTTAATTCGTTTATAATTTAATGTATCAGTTACCTTATAGTAAGCACTCTTTAAGTCTTGGCTGCTAAAATAATTTTATTAATGAGCCAAAGGTTGCTACAGGGTTTTGAGCCTGAATGGCTTGAAGAATTTTGTGTCTTCAAGTTAGGAAAAAAATGAGAGGGGTTCAGGAAGCAAGGTGGGTTTGGTTTTAGACACAGTAATGTGATGCTACAGGGTATTTGGATGGGGATGTCTAGTAAGTTTTTGGAACTGTGTAATTAGTATTCATGCATGTGGGCAGGACTGGAAATAGAGATGTGGGAGTCCCTGAGCCTGCTGTATGAAGCCTCCAGGGAAAATACTATGGAAGGAGTTGGTCAATGGCAAAGGACTCCCATGAAAAACAAATACAGTTAAGGGGCTGGGGCTGGAGGAAAAAGATGAATTGTGAAAGAACTGATCAAATGGCCAGGGCTAAGAGCATTATCACCATGTTAATATTACCTTTCCTTCATTTTTAGCTGGCTTTATGTTGGTTCCTAGGAGAAGAAAAATGAGGCCAGTTAATTATCATTAAAAGAGAATATTACCATCGAGTTGGCATTGAATATTTTCCTGTTAAAGTAGACTAAAACAACAGATTGTAATCAGAAAGAGACCCTGTAGCATTAAACCAAATAAATGAACCACCACCAACAAAAAAAACAGTGCTAAGAAAAGCTGTCACTTGTGTTTAATAAGCTTGTGTTTTTTAAGTTGCACAGGTGTTCTGGGGTATACTCATATTTCCATAGCAACAGCTGACAGGCTAATTAACTTAATCTGCTTCATCTGTGATCTCTTTTTAACCCATAACCATTGTTTTCAGTGAATTTGATACTTAGTGCAGGCGTTACCAAACCCAAATTGCATCCCCTTGTCTGTGGGCAGTAACACTGGGTTGTGGTGAAGGAAAGTGCAGTGTTAGATTGCAAGGCCAAGCAAGAACAGGCAACCAATGCTTAAAAGTCCAGAATTCTCACCCCAACCTTCACCTCCACCCCATGACTTTCAGGGAAAGGTTTTTAAAGACAGAGTGAGAGAGAGGGTAGTGCGTGATCAGCTTGTGGGCGGTCTTCTGATTGGTTAGTGGTGAGGTAATAGGGATTCAACACCATCAACCTTCTGGTTCCACCTGATCTGGGGTTTACATGCTGGTGGTCTGCATGCAGTTAACTTCTTGCCACCTGGGGGGTTTCAGCATCTGCAAAACAGCTAAGGATGTGGCTCAGAATATTACCTATAGCCCTTGAGGAACTGAAGTTCCTTGGCTTTTTCTTGCCTGACTGTTTTCCTTTGTTTCTGCATTTTTTTCCCCACGTCTCTGATTAAATATGCTCTTTGGAACTTGGGGAAGGCTTAGGGTGCTAACGTTCCCTTTAGCAAAACAGGCGGGTGGAGGACGTGGGGAGTGGTCTGTCCCAGGAAGGCCCCATAGGATTGCACTCTGTTAAACAGGAACTATTGCATCTTTCAAAAATAATGTGCCGAGTTGCAGTACCATTTTTTGGCATGTGCCAGGAGGAGGTGGCTGCCCTGATTTGGAAGTCAAGGACAGACCTGAATGTATTAGCACAGTAGTTCTCAAAGTGAAGAACCGCAGTAGCAGCAGCATTTGGGAACTTGTTAGAGATGAAAAAGCTTGCCCCCCACTCCAGACCTACTGAATCAGAAATAGACACTGGGGAGGTGAGGTGGAGGTGGTTCCTAGCAATCTTTTCATAACTATCCCTTGGGCAATTTAGATCCGTACTGGAGTTTGAGAGTTGCTGTTATGGAAGGTAAGTGCTCCAAGATCAGGGATTTTGTTTTACTCAACACCGTATCTCTAGCATCTAGGTCACTGCCTGTCTAATTAGTATGTTTACAGTAAGTGCTCGTTGATAAATGTTTTCAGTCTCATGCTGTCAATCTCAATGGTAAAAACTTTGATGACAGTGGAATGGGCAGAAGTGAATTGTTTAGCTGCATCGAAGCCAAATGTTTGCTAGCCTAGCAGATCCAAGGTACCCGAAGAACTAAATTTTCATTGTTTGATGCTCAGCTGCCTCCCTGTGGTGTCGGACGTCCGAACATGGGACTCACCAAGCAGTACCTGCGCTATGTTGCCAGTGCCGTCTTTGGCCTTATCGGCAGCCAGAAAGGCAATATTGTCTTCGTGACACTTCGTGGTGAAAAAGGACGCTATGTGGCAGTACCGGCCTGTGAACATGTTTTCATCTGGGACTTAAGGAAAGGAGAAAAGGTAAGGCAGAGAGAAATCACCTGGGGTGATACAATACTGATCTATAGGTATTTGAGGATGGAGGCAGGAGTGAAAGAGCTTTGCTTTATCGTACACAGAAGTTTTTATGTGTGCGCGCCTAGAAAATTTTTTTTCCTTTGGGTCTGGCTAACCAAGTATCAGATTCTGTTGTGTTTTTCTGCACTAAGTTCTGAAAACCACAACCAAATAGAAGCTTACCACTTAGAGATCTGTTTGCAGTGATGTTTCTAGATCATGATTTGTGATTGTTATTCCCAACATGTCTGATTTTTCTCTGCTTTGCCAGTTCTCAGTTTTTCAACTTCTACTTGCCTTCACAACCAGATATAGAATATTAGGATTTAAAAGGAATATTGCTCTGCTATATTGACTGAATCGTTTTCTGAATTATACAGATGAGACCCAAGGGTTGTTAAACTAGCCTTTGATACTTTGTGTGACTCTGAATTCCCTAAGCCTACCGCTTCTGCCAAACCAAATACCAAGATTTTGATCTTGTCCACTCACTTTGTGACCTCCAACAGGGTAATGCTTTTACACGTACAGTCCCCCCAACCCCAGAGTCCTTTGGGAATAAACCACTTCAGCATTCTAATACCATGCAGGTTGGTTTCTGAGCTGGAGCTCAATTAAAGCAAGTATGTGTTTATTACCCTTTATGGAAAGTCATTTGATGTTGACATAAAATAAGATCTTAGTAATATATTCCATTGCCTGAGAAGTTTTTGCATGTATTATGGTGATGTAGAGCTCTGAAGAAAATTTTACCATTTCTTGAATGTTTCATTAACCTCGTACAGATAATTTATATATTAAAGAACTTGAGATAGAACGCAAATTTCATTATTATTCATAAGAGTGCTTTGGAATTACTGATACTCTTTAACTTTAATTATTCTTACACTTGTCCCTTGATGACATGCTTAACTCCTCTGCATTGTTTTGATTCTTATTATTTCAGATCCTAATCCTTCAGGGGCTTAAACACGAAGTCACTTGCTTGTGCCCCTCCCCAGATGGGCTGCACTTGGCTGTCGGTTATGAGGATGGGTCTATTCGAATTTTCAGCCTCCTGAGTGGAGAAGGAAATGTGACGTTCAATGGACACAAAGCAGCCATCACTTCCCTGAAGTATGATCAGCTGGGAGGCAGGCTTGCATCTGGGTCCAAGGTGAGACCTAGAATTAGGTGCCCAGATCTAGTAAAGGAGTGTAAGGCTGATGTTGAAGCAGGTTGTTCACAGAAACTGTTGGGTGACACAGTGGGCACTTGGACAAAACAGCATAGGTGGTAGAAATAAAATGAGGATGAGTATGAATTGGGAGGTTCATTTTGTTTCCTGTCATAGTCTCTGATAAAAGCCTGTTAAATACAGGAACAAGATGAGAACGCCCATGACAATGATTATGTAACATCATTGTGGACCTGCTACCCAAAATAGTACACAAGTGGGGGAAATAAAACAGGTTGGAAAAGGAGAGACAAAATATTGATTCTTGGCCTTTCATTTCTGTAAAATCAGTAGCTTTCCTACAGCTCAATCTTCAGTTAAAAAATATGATGTGAGTGATCCATTTACAATAGTACGTCAAGTAACAGGCACAAAAAGACTGTGAGACGTTACCGAAGAATGTTACAGAAGATTTGAATAAATAAACACACCATGTTCTTGAATGGGAAGGCAAAGTACTGAAAAGATGCTAGTTGCTTTCTAATTGGTTTATATAGTTAAAGCAATTAAAATAAATAGCCCAAAGGTTTTTTTTGTTGTTTTTTAGAACGTGACCAAATGATATATAGAGGCAAATATGGGAAAACAAGTAAATAATAAAGAGGAGAATTTGGGGAAAAAGTAATAAAAGGGTTTCAGATTTTTTTTTTCAGGATTTGTTTTTGTTTTTATTTTTGTTTTTGTTGTTTGAAGTTTCAGATATAAAATGCATTATGAAGTCATAATTTATAATGTATTGTATTAACCTGGTATCAATGCAAAAATGATTATTGCAACCAAATGAGAATCCCAGAAACAAATCCACTTAAGATTGCTACTTAGTATATTTTAAAGATGACATTTCTGGCGAGTGGAAAAGGGATGGATTACTTATAAAGTGGTAATGAGATAATTGGCTGTGTGGGGGGAAATTTTAAGCTAAAGCTTTACCTTCTGCTGTGTACCAAAATGAGTTATGGGTTAAAGACTTAAATTTTAAACCATGATAATTTAAGTAAACTAGAAGACATAAATACTTACCTGATACCAAGGTGGAAAAAGACTTCAAGCATAGCAGCAAGAAAAGAAACTGTAAGGAAAAGATGACTAAATTTGAATACTTAAATTTAAAATATTTGTGCATTAAAACAGTATAAGGAAGTTGTTAAGAGAATAAATCATGAGTTGTCATCACAAGGAGAAATTTTTTTTTCCTTTTTTTTTTCTTTTTATTGTATCTGTGAGAAGATGGGATGTTAGTGGAACCGTTTGTGGTAATTGTTTCAAAACACATGTAAATCAAACCATCATGCTGTATGTGGTTTTTTTTTAATTAAAAAAATTTTTTTCCAGCTTTATTATGTAGAATTATTACAGTTCAACTGCACATACACATTATATTGAATGTAAATACATATAAACAGTATACTGCACATTTTTTTAGTTTTTTTGTACTAATTATTGTTCCTAAGAACAGATTAGATCTTTGTGTGTGTCTTAAACTTACACAGTGATGTATGTCAGCTATTTTCTCAATAAATTTGGAAAATTAAGGAACAATGAAAAAGGGAAATATTTGATAGTTCCAGTATAAAAAGGATTAATATCGTGTCTTAATAACCTACAGTCAAGTAAAGGAAGATGAGAGACATGAATCGGCAGTTCAGAAGAGGTGCAGAGTGGTCAGTAATCACCACGGAGCATGTACAGAATTTCTCACTGGTATTCAGAAATGCAAATCAGCATTGACACAGCATTTTCAACTTGTGAAATTGGTGGTGGTTTCTGAGTAGCTGAGCATAACCAGAGCTAAAGGGATGGGAAGATTGGCCTTGTCACACATAATCCCTGGTTGTCCTGTAGGCTGGAGATCACCTTGATGGTGTGAATTGCACACTTAAAACAGAAATGGCTTTTAACTCAAGAATTTCCCTTTTTAGTCTTTATTCTGATCAGAGATATATATGAAGATTTATGTACAGGAATGTTGAAACAGAAAAAAGGTAAAATTATGATATATCCTTAAGGTTGGTTATTATGTGACCATTAAAAATGAAACAAGCCTGGAAGGACATGGAAAAGTGGAAATATATTAGGTGAGAGAAAGGGAGAGCGTTATAAAATGATAGGAATAGCGTCATCTCAGTCAGCTGTGTATATACATGAAGACTGGGATCAGACAAAATAAATGTGGTGGTGAAGTCTGGGTGGGTGATTAATTGGTGTTTTTCCTTCTGTACTTTTCTATATGCTTTCCAAATTTTCTGTAAGGACTACTTACCACCTTTGTAATAAAAATAGTACATCCAGTTGTTTTTCAAGTTAGGCCTTATGTGATAAAGAAAATTCTTCTGTATTGTTTGATCCTTTAGGACACAGATGTTATTGTGTGGGATGTGATCAATGAAAGTGGTCTCTACCGCCTGAAGGGGCACAAGGACGCCATCACACAGGCATTGTTTCTGCGAGAAAAGAATCTGCTAGTTACCAGGTAAAGAAATGACAGTTTCGTTTCCAGTTCTTTTTCCAGGTGAACTGATCGGGGAGGATTTCAGAGAGGGAACTTGCTCCATTCCTTACTCGTTGCTCCCCCCTGTGCTCAAGCTCCTGTGCTGCTTGCCTGCTGCTCTCTGCTCGCTCTCCTTCCCTCCCCTCCCAAACAGTGTCATCGACACTATCCAGAGGTATTTTAGCATTTTTTAATTCTCTTGTATGATTTGTCAGTTTTTTCCCCTGATACCAGCTTTTTCATGTTCCTTAACCTTTTGACAGACCTTTTATAGAATGAGTTGTCTTTACTTTCTGGATCCCTAGAGAGTCAGGAAAAGCAGAATACAGAGCAGTGGGGAGATGTGAACACCTGATGTTTGTTTCAGCCTACCTTTGGAGAAGAGGCATACTCCATGTCAAGGCCTTCTGAACATCTGTTAGGCTGAACGAGTTGAAGTTTCCAGTTGTGTGGGTTGAAAATCATGGGTCAGATACCAGCAATTTCATATCATTCAATCTAATGGTTATCATTCCTAAGGAATGGCCACCCGGGAGAGCTTGGGATCCTAAGTTGTGCCGGGCAGTAATTAGAAGCCCCGTAGTGATGACCCGGAAGGGACTGTGAAGGAGCAGCACCAAGTGCTGTACCAGTGGTGGATTAGTTCCCATGGGATAGGACGCAGGGACATGTGTGTGTCCCTTGTTCTGGTAACACGCTCTGTGAGGGAGTGGCTCTGCTGGAAAATACACACGTTACAGCTCAGGGAATATAAGGGGAAGCAAAAATACCCTGAGGTGAGATTATATAGAAAAGATTTTGTAAGCCAGGTTTTTGGTTTTTTTCCAATTTTGTCGTGAAGCAGGATTGTACTGGATTTCATATTGGTGGAGAAGCCGGGCACGGGCATTTGAGGCACGAAGAGTGGAGCGCGCTGGCAGGGAGATGAAGAGCCAGACAATGGGAGGTTCGGGGAATGGTGCTGAGGAGCCTGGTTTCCATATCTCAGAGACCTTGAGCAAGCACAGACTTAGAAAATTGAGACTGTCTGACTGTAGTGTATTGGTGGGAACAGGAATAGACAGAGACCCGATAAATTACTAAAATAACCCAGGCAATAGGATTTAAATTCAGGTTTGTGTACAGAAACGGACTGGAAGGAATCAAGACTTAGAGACTTCCCAGAGGAGGCATTTTCAGGACCTAGTGACTGACTGGACACGGGAGACAAGGGAGCAGGCGAGATCTAAGATGTTTCTGTGCTAGACAGTATGAAAGAGGGTTGATGCTCTGGTCTTGGAAATGACAGGCGACAGATCCGGTTCTGTGTGCTGCTGCACTCTGAACTCAAGGCTGTTTTTGTGCTTACAGATTAAACACTTTATTGTCTACCTGAGAGGAGCCACATGGAGAGTTAGGATTCTTTACTTTTTGAAAGAAGGGTCAGGTACCATAGAAGCATTAGACATCACTGCTGTATATTGCCTTTTTAAGGCAACAGATGAGTCCTTGATCTCCCTGTTAGTTTAGTGATTCTTCCTAATAAGATTTTTTGTCCTGTTTCTTCTTCCAGTGGGAAAGATACGATGGTGAAATGGTGGGACCTGGATACCCAGCACTGCTTCAGAACAATAGTTGGCCACCGAACTGAGGTACCTGTAGGGAGGTGGGCCCAGGGAAAGAATGACAAGGCGAACAGGGAAGATGGTTTCTTCTCTGCCCCTTCATGGCTCTGTTTTTGCTGCTAACAGTAAATCATCGTCTACTGTCTTGAGAGAAAGAAGTTGGTGTGGTGGACGAAGTGCCAACCATCAGAGCAGATGGAGCTGCTCTGGCATTTAGTAAGAAATTGGCCTTTGATAAGTTTTTAACCCATGAATATGGGTTTCCTCACTTTTAAATTGTGTGTCCACCTTTATGATCGTAGGGAAGTTTAATGATAACTCTGTGTACAGTGCCTGGCCTGATGACAGGTAAACAGCAAATCACAGCCATCATGATAGTTACCTGAACATAGATCTGTTCCATAGAGATCAAGGAACGTTCTACATCTTTGCATCCTCCTTTGTGCTTTGTTCACACCAGGCTTTCAAAAACACATGCCTGGCATTGAGGGGAGGAACAAAAAGGAAGGGGATTAAGAGGTACAAATGTCCAACTATAAGATAAGTCATGGGATGTAATGTACACATAATACTGCAACACCTTTGTATGATACGGACGGGAACGGGTCTCTTGTGATCATTTCACAATGTATAAAAATATTGAATCACTATGTTGTATGCCTGAAACTAATAGAATATTGTGTGTGAATTATAACTCAAAAAAATACATACATACCCTAGGATATATGAGAGTATCATGCCTTAGAATTAGTACAGAGGAAGAAGCAAATTAGGTTCTGTGTTGATTTACAGCAAAACTATTGTTTTCATTGCTTAGCTCTTGGATATTTGAGGCTAAAAAGTATGGTTTGATAGACATGAATGGAGCACCTTTTATTTGCAGTGCGCTGCTGAAATCAAAGAAGAATCAGACTTACATCCTCACTGGAGGGGCTTCCAGTTATGATTTATGCTGAACAACTGTCATCTAAGTTTGCGGATAGGAGACGACAGAGGAACTGCTGGCTGTCACATATGCACAAGTTCTACTAAAAGTGGGCTTTCTCTTAGTGTATTTTGAAAGGGTTACCTTAATATTAGACTTTGCAAGAAGCCAACAAGAGTTCACCACAGTACACGTAAACTTTTGGACTGTCAGGTCCTGCATGCTGGAATCCATTAACAGTCAAGTTCATTTGACTCCTTTTACACTCTGTAGGTGTGGGGGCTGGTGCTGGTGTCCGAAGAAAAGCGACTCATCACGGGGGCCTCTGACAGTGAGCTGAGGGCTTGGGACATAGCTTACCTGCAGGAGGTAATTACTTTTTCCTGGTCATGGCAGTGCCATGTTTTAGCAGTTTCACAGGCTCGTTGAATTTAGAATCAGATGTAATTAGTGAGTCCTTCCTATAGTACCGGAAGGGATTTTCCCTTCACTAATAACCTACGATTTCTAAACAGTTTTTTCCTTCGTTCTTTGCTCCATTGCCCTCATTTGCACGTGGAAGGATAGCTTTAGGCTCGCAGCTTCTGGTAGTGCTCGTGTTTTAGTTCATAGGGCTCTCTGCCTCATATTCCGTGACCTTTGGGTGTCCATGGATGGACTTGGGAATATCTGTATCCCTCTTCTCTCAAACAAAAATCTTACATAAAACTTGTGCACGTTTATATAAATATGTATATTCTGAGAAGATCTATAACTTTTTCTCAGATCCTGAAAAGATTTTCTGTGGAAAAAAGGGTAATAGACTTTAGGTTTAGCTGGAGTTAGGTGTGCGGAGTTGCGTCCAGTAGGCATTTTGATGAGTTCTACGTTAGTAGGCCAGGGTTTATCTTTTCTTTACTTAAGGAGAAAAATGTAGCCTCTCATGCAATGCCTTTGCCATTCTGATGCCCATTTGAATCTTTCCCTCTAGAACATGGTAGGTTCACCTGAGAAGGTTTTAAAGTTAATGGGGGTCATCACTTTTTCACCTTGTTACAATAGTCCTTATACTATGGAAAGTTTTTGGAGCTAGTGTAATGAATAATGTCCTGCTTGCACTTGATGGAGTCAATTTTTAATATATTCTGGTGAATGTGCTGCCACTGAAGAGGTTTGATCAGAGAGATCACAAATAGAAGTTATCAGTGGCCATAAGGACAGGTTTCTAAGTCATTAGGGTTAGGAGTCACCTTCTGGAGCACATTATTTCAGCTTTTATTTTCCCATTTTTCTAAAACAGATTGAAGACCCAGAAGAACCAGAGCCCAAGAAAATCAAAGAGTCTTCCCCGGGAATACAGGACACACATGAAGCAGAGGACGGTACCCTTGAGATGGAGGAAGCTCCTGAGGATGTAATTCATTTTGTTTCTTATCTTCAGTTGAGTTGAGTGGTGGGAAAGTGTTCCTTTCAGGGAATATCACTGTTACCTGCATTTTTTAGAACCGTGTCTCCACAGGGGTCAGCAGAAATAACTATCCATCTTCATCTTTTCTCTTGCTTCTACAGCGCATCCTTACGTGCAGAAAAGCTGGTTCCATAATGCGGGAAGGAAGGGACCGAGTTGTGAACCTTGCAGTCGACAAGACAGGCAGGATTCTTGCTTGCCACGTGAGTGCCAGTTTTAGGAGAAAGTAACAAGGACCAGGCTGTTCCTTTCAGAGGCTTGTTCTTCTCTTTCGTTCCATGTAGAGATGAATTTTTGATTCTGTTAAGAATTCATTATATGGGACTTTGTGCACCAATACTCCCTAGCTTCTGTTAGCATAACAACGATAATAATTAATGATTATTGTTCTTATTAGCAAACATTTATTAAATCTCTGCTCTTCTAAGCAGTTTAAAAGCATTAATTTCTTATTCAGTCTTCAGATCAATGCTGTGTACAGGAAGTCGTGTATCCCCACTTTAAAGATGTGACAGCAATCCCAGAGAGGTTTAGGTGTTCATGGTAATACAACTAGTAAGGGAAGAAAAAGAAACATTATTGATTTGTTTTTACTGAGGAAAAGCTAAATTACAAATTGCCTCTCCTGGACTCACATCAATCTTTTGCCTTTCTAGGGAACCGATTCTGTGCTAGAAGTATTTCGTATCCTTTCCAAAGAGGAAATTCAGAAGAAAATGGACAAGAAGATGAAGAAAGCTAGAAAGAAAGCGAAGTGTGTTTTCGTGATATTTACTACTAGTGAAGTAGCCTGGGTGGGCCATATAAAAACTGGTAGAAAAACCATGGCTTCTCTAAGGGATTATGTACTCTTGTTTCCAATAACCGTTAAAAGCTAGAGAAGATTTTGTGGCATGCCATTATCCAAGTTTTTAATTTCTACTTTTTAGTACAGGTAACGTATTCCTGAGCCTTGCACTCAGAGCCATACAGGACCAGAAAGACAGTACAGATATTTAAAAAATGGCTTCTAAGTGACTTAATTCGCAGAGGCTAGCAATGTGTCTTCAGTGACAGCAGCCTATACAGCAGGAAGCTGACCTTTGGGGCTGTGAGAAGGAAGAGTGGTTGGACAGTTACTGAAGTTTGGGGGAAATACAGCCTTAAAATAAGTCATTATAATTACGGAAATCAGTTTCTCAGTGGTTGAAATTTATCAAGTCTCAAAAGAAATAGTCATCTGATTTTTTTTTTTTTTTTTTTTTGCCAAGGCAAATCTTCTAAGACCTCTGGTTTTTTTTTGACATGGTTGGATTGATAAGTGCAGGTTAATGGATTTTCTAAAAAGTTCTGAAGTTAGAGAAGTTTACCAGAAACACTCCTGTGGAGTAATCTGAATGATAAAGACTTGTCCCAGGGAATTTCATGGGCTGTTGCATTCAGAATCCATTTATTGAGGGTACTCATCAGATGGAATAATGCTTTACATTGATTGCATTCTGGTTCACAAAGCATTTCTACACACACTGCATTGTTTCATTCCGATGGTAATCCTGTGTGGTTAAGTGACTCTCCCAGGTTCACATAGGTTGTTGGTTTTAGACCAGAACTTGACTCAAGTACTAGTAATAGCAAAGCTGCTTCTAGAAGAGCAGTAACAGCGTGATAGTGTTTTTTTTTTTGTTTTGTTTTGTTTTGTTTTTGCCCCCTAGAGGAAATTCTTGCAAAGGTGAGGAGGAAGACCTTGAAGTCAGTGTTGAAATGACTCTGCAAGATGAGATCCAGCGGGTGACTAATATCAAAACTTCTGCCAAAATCAAGTGAGTAAAATGTAGTATCTGAAGTGTTATAGAAATAGGAAGCTACAAAGTTGTTTTGGCTTTTTCATGCTATTTGTAAGCAGTGTCTACGAATTATCTGTTCGGAGACAGTGATTGTGGGACTCACTCAGCTCCCGCCTCACCATGGGTTCACTCATCTCATACAGTTCTTTCCTGCTGCCGATTAAAAGGAAAAATGTGCACCCATGTTCTAAAAGGATTTGAGGTCCCTTATTAAAAAGTACACACACCAGAGCAGCTCAGTTCCACTATCTGAGCCCAGGTTTCTTTGTCTTAAGATCCTGTACCTGACTGCTGTCCAATATTCAGAGCACTCTGATTTGTAAAATCCTTCATAATTGCTCAGACTTGGTGTAGATGGAAGGCATTGCAAGGCCTGTCTCCCAGAAAAAGCTGCCCTTGAGAGCGAAGATGGTTGCTACATTTACGTGTGTCTTCTCATGCAGGTCCTTTGATTTGATTCTCTCGCCTCAAGGCGAGTTAAAGGCTGTCTTCCTGCTGCAGAACAACTTGGTGGAATTATATTCACTGAGCCCGTCCGTGCCAGCGCCTCAGCCTGTCAGGACGAACAGAATCACCATCGGGGGTCATCGCAGTGACGTGCGGACTTTGTCATTCAGCTCAGACAACATCGCTGTCCTTTCAGCAGCAGCCGATTCCGTTAAGATATGGAACAGGTTGGTGAAATGATGCTCTGTAGCTTTACCCAGCAGTGTTTTCTTCCCTTTCAGTTAGTTTTTAGTACTCTTGATGGTTAGCTGTTAGTTTCTTGGGGCCCTAAATACAGTTCTCTCAAAATGTAACTTCAGCACATTTTGACCATAGGCCTGTGGAGTTTAGAGTAGGAAAAAAAGGCCTTTTCACATTTGGTGCAAAAAAATGCAAGTTTATTCCATGTCTGAAGCTTATAGCTATTCTCAGCCAGAGAAAAACACAAATATGCTGCCTGCTCTCAATTCACATAGGCTCCCAGTGCTGTCCAGTAATCTTACCATGGCTTCTCATTCGTCACTGGCCTGGATGCTTTTCACACCTTCTCTCTCCTCACACCTCACACACCTCTAGCCTCTTTAAGCTGATGACTTTGCTTTCTAGTTCACTCAAGAAATGGAATCATCTAAAAACCATTCAGATGTTCCTATAACATATGCCAGTTTAGCATCTGTATCCACATAATCTGTCTTTCCTCCTGTGACGCTGGTGCCCCTAAACAAAGTCCATCATGGCTTCTATTTCTTCTCTTTCCTTCTAGCAGTTTTCCTCCCTCTCTGCTGGATCTTTCCCATCGGCATACAGATACGCTGTAATATCTCCCGTCTGAAAGAGAACAGTAACCCTGTCTCATCCTCCTCTCTCTGGTTAGCTCCCCCTCCTCTGATTTGTTTTCTCCAGGCTGTCTTCCTCCGTCTCCCGTCAGACATTTATCCCCACCACTTCCCCACGACAGCTCCTGTCATCTCGTCAGTGGTCTGCATGTTTCTAAATCCAGTGACCTGTAAGCTTCATTTGATGCTCTCCTTGGATTGATAACGTCTCCTCTTTGAAACACTTTTCTTTGACTTTTAATGACTTCCTCTTCCAGCTGTTTTTTCTCAGATCCTTTTTAACTTTGCTGACCCCTGAATGCTGGGGCGCTTCAGGGCAGTCTCACTTTCTGTGACCTCTAGTCAGGTGGCTTTCTCTATTCTGGTGACACATAAATTTATATCCCTGGTCCTAGCCTCTCCCCGAACAGCAGACTCGTATTTCCAGATCCTTTGTATCACCCCTTGGATGTCTAATTAGGCATCTCAGACCTTTATGTGTCTGGACCGTACTTGTGATCTTCATTTCTCTGGGTCTCCCCACCTGCTGTTCCTACAGACACACCTCCCCATCTTAGTACATGATTGCTTCCTGCGGTTGTGCCAGCCCAGAACCTTGTAGCCATTCTTGATTCTCTTTTATTTCCCACGTCCGGTTCTTTAGCAAATCCTGTCATCTCTACCTTTGAAACTAACTGGAATTCAGCCACAACTCATCACCTGCCCTGCCACGACCCGGTCCAGACCATCACTCTCATCTGGATTGTTGTAGGAACTTCCTGTCTGGTGTCCATGCTTCCTTACTTGCCCCTCTGCTGTCTGTTCTCAGCACAGCAGCCAGTGTAAGCTTTTTATCCTGGAAGTTACAGCACTTCCAGTAGTTCTGTCTCATGCGGACTAGAAGCCAGAGTCCTTACAGACCTTGTTCTCTTACTTCTTACTTCCCTTCCCTGCTGCTCCACTGGAGCCGCACTCGCCTTTCTGTTACCCCTTAAACACGACAAGAACGTGCCTGTGTCGTGGCTCTTGTGCTCTCTCTCCTTTCTGCCTGGAACCATCTTCTCCATTCGGCTACGGGCTTTCTCCCTGTCTTCCCATCAAATGACAGTCCTGCTATCCCTTTCCCGCCTTGCGCTCTTCATCCCCTCCCCCAGGGCTGGGTTTCTCCACAGCACCTGCTGTCACCTGATACTCCAGTATCTGTCTCTTTTCCAAAGGATGTTAAGCTTTATGAGAGTCGGCCTCTTCTGTTTTATTCAGTTATATCTCCAGCACCTAGAAGAGTGCCTGGCATTGAGAAAATGTTGAATGAAGTGGGCATTTGATACATATTTGTTGAATGGATGAGTGTTTATGGTCTAATAAAATGAACTTTATTTGCAGGGGTATGATACGCTAATTTGACTTGCAGTCCTCTGGGCTCACTTTTTTATAGTGGCGGGTCAGGCTGTCTTGAGCCCAGCAGATGCTTTTCCCAGCCCTGCTTTTGTAGAATCTGTTCCTTAGGATTGGGAGCCCCTAACCAAGAAAACAAAGTTAGACCTAGAGATTATCACACGAAATGAAGTCAGAAAGAAAAAGACAGATATCATATGATATAACTTATATGTGGAATCCTAAAATATGACACAAATTGGGGAGGAGGGCATAGCTCATCAGGAGAGCACCTGCTTAGCATGCAGGAGGTCCTGGGTTCAATCCCCAGAACCTCCATTAAATAAACAAACCTAATTACCTCCCTTCCAATAAATAACAAAATAGAAAATGTTTTATTTTTTAAAAAATCAATAAAAATTAATAACTTATTAAAAAATAAAATATGATACAAGTGAACTTATTTATGAAACAGAAACAGACTCACAGACATAAAAAATGGTTACCAAAACGGAAAGGAGGTAGGGGAGGGATAAATTAGGAGTTTGGCATTAGCAGATACACACTACCATTTATAAAATAGATAAACAGGGTCCTACTGTATAGCACAGGGAACTATATTCAATATCCTGTAATAAACCATAATGGAAAAGAATATGAAAAAGAATGTATACATGTATAACTAAATCACTTTGCTGTACGCCAGAAACTATCACAACATTGTAAATCAGCCATACTTTGATTAAAAAAAAAAAAAGCGAAAACAGTCAGGTGCCATTTAATATTTTCTCCCTTGACTAGAAGTCAAGGGTTATTCAAAGGGTTTGTCTCCATGTTGATCGCTCTGTGTGGCTAAGTGTGCACTGAACGTACCTGCTGACCTCTCAGGTGGACAAGCAGGTCCTTCTGACACGTGAGCTCTTCCTTTGTTCTTTCTTTCTCCCAGGTCTACCCTGCAGTGTATCCGCACAATGACATGCGAGTATGCGCTCTGCTCATTCTTTGTACCTGGTGATCGGCAGGTGGTCATAGGAACAAAGGTAAACAGACTTTTTCTTGGATTTGGGGGACTTCTCTACTCAGTATTCTTAAAGCTGTTTGAGAAGTCTGCTTCCTTTTTTATCATCTGGGAAATGTATTAGAGCCGGATAATATGAGAGGGTGTTAGTTCATTGCCCTTTTTTGAGGTTTACTTTTTAAGTTTCTTTTCTTTGTTTTGTTGTTGTTGTTGTTTTTAAACCAAAACTTATGTTAAATTGTGAGGAAGGAAATTAAAATCATGACCCTGAGATAATTGTCATTAACATTTTGTTGATCAACCTCTTTCATGCATCTTTTTATATGCACATACGTAATTGTGTTGTGAGAAGACTAGTGATAAAATACATTAAGTACGTGCATCATGCTTGGCAGATGGAAGCATTCAGTAAAGACAGACTGAGTGACCAAGTGCTCAGCTGCTACTCCGGTTGGGAGATTACCATGAGGGAATGAGCAGACATGGATCTGGATTCAGGTTTTCCCCCTTTAAAATGGGTAATTTCGAGCAAGTCACGTAACTTCTTTAGTGTGATACCTTCTCTGCATAATAGGATGATGACACTTGATTTTTGACAGAGGCTCCTGCCCCAGATGGGCCTAGGTTTGAATCCCAGCTCTTCCACTTCCTAGCTATGAGACATCTGGGAAAGTTACTTAACCCTGTAAGCCTTGATTTTTTCATGTAAACTGAAGTCAGTAACCTCAGCATATAGCTAATAAGAGCTGGTTAGCAGAAGTAGCAGTAGGAGGAGTAGCGGGAATAAAATGGAATGAGGTCTATGGAATGTTTGGAAAAGTGCTTTGCAAGTATTTGTCATTATTATCCCCCTAAACCAATGCCATATGTGCATGATTATTTTGTTAGGAAACCTGTGTTATCATAATGGATGTTTTTTGCTTGGCAAAAAGCATAAAATAAGCTGGAGAAATTTTAGGGTCAGTGTTAGGGAAAGAGCATGAAATTTCAGTTAAAAGTTTCCCTCATTTTTTATTCACTCTTTCAACAAATGTCCATCCACGGTTTGCTATCGGGAAGACACTGCAGATTGCTTCCCAGACTGTCCAACTCAGGTCCAGTCCCCAGCCTGCTCTCTCTGCTGGGCAGTTACCTTACGTTATCTCGTTTAATCCCCACACAACCGCTGGAGAGGTTGGTGATATAAACTCTGTTTTACAAATGGAAAAACAGGCTCGTGGGGACAAGTTTACCAAGAGTCGCAGAGAGGCAGCCCTGAGACTCTTCATCGTGCTCTCTTCCCACACACGTGCACGAGCTCATCACAGGGCAGGCTTTGCCGCTGTGTGTTCTGTGCCGGCACCATGACCACAGCATATACAGCGTTCTAAATGGGAAGCTTGGCTGATGGTTTTCTCAGCTACTGCATTTTTTTTTTTTTTTAAGTTGACTGCCCTCCCTAGCATGGTGGGGAGATTTCTCTTTCTCATTGTCAATGTATTGTAGAGGAAGAAACCAAAGCCAGATGGAGAAGAATTGGTTAAGCCAACTGTATTGTAGAGGATAGTCTACTTAAAGGATTACGTTTTAAGGGTTTTTAAGTTTCCCATGTGCTGTTATGTTGATTCTGATATAGCCCGTGGCCATATTTCCCTTTTGAAGTTGGGGAACCAGTGAAAGTACTGGCAAGAGTCCAGTACCACGAGGTGGTACTGTTCCATGGTGGTACAGCACAGCAACCCTGGCAAGCTTAACGCAACACGTCAGCAGGGGATTTGACGTTTATTCACGTGGGAAGTATAGAGCATGGAATGTGGGAGCCATTTCCTGAGCAATGGGCCATGTTGTCGCTGCTGGGCTATGAAATCTCTTCTAACCCGTGTAGATGTGCATCGTGGAGGCTGTGGGTGTGCTGATCTCATTTTGCATCTTCCGTAGACAGGAAAGCTGCAGCTTTATGACTTGGCCTCAGGAAACCTGCTGGAGACAATCGATGCACATGATGGCGCTTTATGGTCCCTGTCTCTCTCTCCGGATCAGGTAACTACACCAGGAGTCAGGGTCTGGACTCCAGCACCCTGGCTGCACTTCCTGTGTCTTATATGGGGTTCTGCTGCTGCCTGACAGAGACTTCTCTCAGATTCCTTTATAAAAAGCTTGCTTTTGGTCTGATCTTCAGACATTACATCTGGCTCCCTAGCCTGTGCCTGATGGTATGAGTAGCTGTCATTTTGACTTGAACTTCTGGTTCAGCTGCTCTCGGTCATCAGCTGCACAGCCTCACGTTGCTCACCCTCGTGACTTTTTACCAGTGTTTGTGATACTCCTTAAAAGGAAATATTTTCTTGGGCATCATAATGCAGAGGGTCGAGTAGACTTTTCTTCTCCCCTTTTCATCCACAATCCATGACTGTATAAGTCTAGAGATGTTTAGTAAATACGTGAGCCTTTCCAAGTCAGCAGCAGTGTGTTTCCCTTCAAAGGAGTCACGCTGGAAGAACTGCGTACTTACTCAGGGATGGTGCTGTTGCTCAGAACAGTGTGAGATATTTTTAGATGGTACTTTAAGAGATTGTGGCCCATTTATTTGAATATTCCCAATGGTGACAAACCTTTGTTCATTAGAAGTAGGTATTTGGGGGGGGGGGGCGCCGGGGAAAGGAATCTGGAATTTAGACTAGGTAATGCCATTTGGGGTCAGAAATGAAACAGCATTTAACATTTAAATTTAAGTACTACTAACACCTTGCATTTGTAGAATGTTCTCTTTTCCAAAGTGTTTTCACATCCATGATGTCATTTATTAGTATTTTTACAGTGGTTTTATAAACTAGGTAGTCTTTATCAGAGAAACAGCACTCAGGGTCATTATAAGGCTTTTCTCTGATGTTACAAATCTCTGAAATGGCAGACTAGACACTTGAGATCTAATTTTCTGACTCCATGTCCTCTGTACTTTATACTAACACTCCAGTGTGATAAGACCAATTTTCTTGATACTGGAATAACAGTTCTGAGCATATTTAAGCAGGGACTTGCAGGAATAAGTTTATATGCCATTCTAAGGTAAGTAACTTTGAATAAACTTATCTAGCTTATCCAGTCTATGTGTACTTGTCGAACGATTTTAATACTTCACAGCAAATTATTTTGATTGTTGCCTTCTTATGTGGAGTAAAAATAACCCATGGTGTCCATTGGGTCTTCATTCCTGACGCTGAATAAAAGTGTAACTAGGACCTTGGTCATCATCTGGCTACATTTGTCTCTGCTGGTAATTTTCAAACAGATCTGTGGCAGCAGCCCCCAAAGAACAAGGAAAGGGGTTAGGGAGAAACCACATTTTTCTTAATTCTTATCCCATGCCATTAAATAAAAATGGTCTTTTGCACTGTTTTGATGTGTCTTCTTATCAAAGTTTCTATACTAAGATTTTTTTTAACTGAAATGTCATTTGATTTTCAGCGTGGCTTTGTGACAGGTGGGGCTGATAAATCTGTCAAGTTCTGGGATTTTGAATTGGTGAAAGATGAAAACAGTACCCAGAAGAGGTGAGTAGACATTTTTTATTTGTGACCATTTTTTGGAGTGAAAAACGGAACCACTGAATGGGCTTTTGAGATGTATGTTTCCGTTGAGCTCCAGAGGGTTTTTAGAATGTTTGTCTGCCTTTGTAGAGGACTCATTATTTTTCCTCGGTGCTTTCTGTGATGCTAGGCTTTCTGTGAAGCAGACCCGGACCTTGCAACTAGATGAAGAAGTTCTGTGTGTCCGTTACTCTCCCAATCAGAAGCTGCTGGCTGTGTCTTTGTTGGACTGCACTGTGAAAATTTTCTATGTTGACACTTTAAAGGTACAATGGCTATGCCTGTGAATATTTTCTTTCTGACTGAACTTGGGTTGAGACTATAAAGAAGTGGCCTTGACTATTTCCAGCAGTAGTATGTTTCTAAAAATTTATGTGCAAATCAAAACCGGCACAAGTACCCTAGGAAGGCTAGAGTTTTAAAAGGCTCCTTTGGTTCATAAATTTTGTATAAAGCAAGTTGTATTTCATATGTTCAGAAACTCCGCAGACAGAAAATCCTGTCGGGGCCAGTAGCTGTAAGCACTGCTAGGTGTGCTCGGCAGTCACTCCACACTTGGCCGTACATCAGGATCATTTGGGTTGCTCTCAGAAATATAGATTCCTGGGCTGTACGCCCAGAGTCTCGGTAGGCCCGGACTGGGCCTGGGAACACAGTTGTGAAACAAGTGCTCCAGAGGCTTTACCACTGAGAGGTCCAGAGAGGACCCCCACGCCACCTTCTGACTGAGGCAGCGGGCTCCTGGGGCATCCGCGGCCCCGCTCTGCGGCAGTGTTTTTGGCAAGTGCGTGCAGGGTTTATATGCTCGACATAGGGACAAGCTGCCTTCAGTGTTCTTGGTCATTGTCTTTGAAAATACAGACCTAAAGCAATCCACAACAGTGTTTAGCATTGTATTTTAAAGTTCTGTTTTAGATCTATATGTCATAAAATTATGCCTAAATTTTATAGACAGATGTGTTATTTATATCCTTTTTTTTAACGTCTAGTTTTTTCTCTCACTGTATGGACACAAACTGCCTGTTATATGCATGGACATCTCATATGTAAGTAAAATTTAAATAGTGTCTCAGTAATGAGTTGTCTTTTCTAAAGCACTTCCTTAGTTCTTGGCTTGATACCTTCATTTTAGTGTTTATTTTTTCTGTCTGTCGTATAACTGACTATCCTAAAAAATTATAAAATAATCATACCGTAAATATGTATGTATTAATGCATTTAGAATATTTTCACAGACACCTGGATTAATCCTCATAACTAAACTCCCTGTGTTGGATCCCTCAAATGGTTATTTCCTTGTCTAAAACAATATAATTGGTAGAGCACCCTAAAGTATGAGGGACTTTCAAAAAGGCATCCCCCTTTGTTCTGAAGGATAACCTTGGTAAGAAAAATGGAGTTTTGCAATATTTATGGTATCTTGTACTATGCATACTTTTAGTTTCTTGACCAAAATCATATTTTTGCAATGTCTAGTTACGATTAGGAATGGCATTATATAGTTAAAAACAATGTCTAGTGTGTATAAAAGGAATTGGTACTGTGCTCTGTCTGCGATCAGTGCATTAACAGAATAAACTGGTGTCAAAAAATACTTTAGTTTTCTTATTATGTTGACAACCATTTGAACCAGGTGCCAAAATAGGAAGGAGAAGCAAAAAATAGTGATAAGGAACATGGCATAAAAGGCAAGGTCATAAATTCTAGTAGATTCTTTCCCAGCCTCCTTCCTTCCATCTTTTTCCCTCTTCTCTCCCCATAAATCCTATGACAGAGATTAGAGATTCTTTGCTCTATTTAACAAAGTAAACAGACAGCCTACATCAAGACACAGCACCGCCCTGTATAGCCACAGAGTTCTTGCTCACTTAACAAGCTTTTTAAGTAGATGTCTAGGTAAAAGCAAAGATGTATGTGCTCTTGGTAAAGAGATGAAGTTAATTTGGGGGGCACTGCTATTAATGTTTTGAAAGAAATGGGGTACATGTTCTGGTTAGCTTTTCTCTATCTAATTACAGAGTTTCAGGTAATCAGGTAATGTTTTACTTCTCGTCCTCCTAGGATGGAGCACTAATAGCAACTGGCTCTGCCGACAGGAATGTGAAAATCTGGGGCTTGGACTTCGGGGACTGCCACAAGTCTCTGTTTGCGCATGATGACAGGTGGGTGTCGCCTTTTCAAAGGTCTCCTGTTGCGTCACCTGTCAGTTTCATTTCCCGGGAGCATCTGTGTCAGTTACTTAGTGTTCTCACGTAGTCATAGAGATTCTAAAATGTAATCAAGATACTCTAGAACTAATGGTTCAGAAGCTATTCATGTGCGTAAGACTCCTTTTAATAATGTGGAATTTGATGACATTTGGATACTTCTGTCACGTTTCAGTGTGATGTACCTACAGTTTGTCTCCAAGTCTCACCTCTTCTTTACTGCTGGGAAGGACCATAAGATCAAGCAGTGGGATGCGGACAAATTTGAACACATACAGACTCTGGAGGTAACCTCCTACCTTCTTTGTTTGCTTAGTACTTAAGAACTTCTTTTAAGATTGAGTGTTGATCGCCCACTAACATGAGTAGGTGGCGGTCTGTGAATAAGGGATTCTTACTCGGGATGTTTTTGCTCTCTCTGCCCAGGGGCACCACCAGGAAGTATGGTGCTTGGCTGTCAGCCCCAGTGGAGACTATGTGGTGTCGTCATCCCATGACAAATCTCTGAGACTTTGGGAGAGAACAAGGGAGCCTCTTATTCTTGAGGAAGAGAGGGAGATGGTAAGGACTTCGGGCTCGGTTACGAGTGTTCTGTACTGGTATCTGATACGCTGCCCCAGCCGGACTTTTCTGTCTGATGCTGCGACACCCCAGTCACTGCAAGTCCAGGGGCCTCCAGGGGACGTTTCCAGGACTGCTGACACCACTTGGGCAGCCAGAAGGAGACAGATGCTGTTAGGGGGTTGTATTTTGAAAGAAGCAGCTTCTCACTATCTCATTTTACTTCACATAGGAACCATACTTTTTTTTTTTTTTTTTTGAAATGAATTTGTATCTGTCTCTTGGCAGCAAAGGGAAGCAGAATATGAGGAGAGCGTGGCCAAAGAAGAGCAACCAGCAGTAAGTGAATCTTTTGGGACCCTCAGATTGTGCCCTGTAATTATCCTCCTGGAATTCACTATGATTTTGAGAATTTCTAATGGAATTAGAATTGGGGTTAGAGGCTGAAGTCATCAGTGGCTGATATGGGAAGGAATCTGTATAGTTCTCCTTAATTTAACTGTATATCCTGATGTTATGGGACAAATGATTGACCAGATTTGGTATTGAATGACTGTCATTCTGGCTTTATTTTTTAAGGAGCTTCAGGGAATTATTTCACTGTAAAACAAAAGTCAGAAAAAATTTGAGAAATTGGGCATTCTCCTTACACATGTGTAGAGCAAGATATTCTTATGATAGTGCATATAAATATTTAATATTTAATTTCAGATTTCTAGGTGAAATGGATTGCCCAAACTCACGGTGTCTGGCACTAAGTACTCAGTTAATGTCAGCTGATAACAAACACCATGTTACCATTGTAACAGAGTCATGCCTGTTCTTTTCTGGACGTAAGATTAATTTATTGGCTCTTTAACACCTGTCAACAATGATGTTCAAGGGTCTCTTTGTTTCTGGCAGGTTCCAGGAGAGACTCAAGGTGACAATTACTTTACTGGAAAGAAAACTATTGAAACAGTCAAAGCGGTAAGTTGATATAGAATGTAGCTTATCAATTTTAAATAGGATCCCAATTTTTTAGTAAAAGTCTGTGTCAACCAAATAGCCCTTTTGTGGCAAAAAGTTGATGGAATTTATAGATGGAGATCATAACCTCTGTTCTCCCTCGGAGGAGGACTAAGGATGGGAGTAGTTTTGAATCTGTTTAATGAGTACATGGTTTCTGGAAAGGAAGGCTTGATCTCCTGAAAGTGGCACCTCTCGGGTGTCCTAGGAGCTCCCTACTCAGGGTGTCCCCACACCATCTCACCTGAATCCACGACACTTAGTCTCCTCCCTGTAAATTAGAAATGAACAACCAAAGGCGTCTTTAAATGCTGTTTGGCACACTGCTGGCACCACTTTATTAAACTGATTCAAGCAGTCTGATTTGGTAGCACTCAGTCAGGCAGGCCTTCCACTTGCAGTGCTGAGGGATGACAAGTGTATTGTGATGGTTTCTGTCCTTTGTCACCATCTGTGTAGGCTGAGAGGATCATGGAGGCTATTGAGCTATACCGAGAAGAAACTGCGAAAATGAAAGAACACAAAGCCATCTGTAAAGCTGCAGGGAAAGAGGTAAGGGAGCCCATTAAGTTACGCTCCGAGAGACATTTATAAATAGAGACAGTTCCTGCGGGAAAAAACCATCATTTACGGATTTTTTAACTCAGATCAGGAAATGAGATAAATGGAACAGAATCTTTTCTAACTGTAATATTAGAAAAAAGGAATTGAGAAACTGGAAGGAAGCTTTGTCTTAATAAAAAGCAAAGGCTAGGAGGTTTTAGCTTGAGGTGACTGTTGTATTCAGTTAGAAACTCAACTTTAGTTCCTGCTTTAGTTTGGGATGCAGGGTAAGCATTTCAGATTTCTAGGTGAAATGTATGGCCCAGACTCATTTGTAAGCACTATTGAAACTAAAAGGTTTGATCATTCTTTTATACTATTAAATAACTTAATACTTTTTTAAGGTCTCTCTTAAAAACTGCACAATACTGTTATCGCCCTGCCTGTGGTAAGCACCATGAAAGGCTTGTTTTTTAATGACCTGACTTAATAATTTCTTCATAGGTTCCTCTTCCCATCAGCCCGATCCTGATGGCTTATGGCAATATCTCTGTGAGTAGAACGTGTAACTGACAGTTTCCCCTTGGTTATTCTGAGGTTCCTTTAGGCACAAGAGAGAAAGTGAAGAGGCATTACGATTAGAGGATGGGTGTACTGGGAAATACTTTGCCATTAAAAATCTCTCCTGAATGTTGAACTCCTCTGGGATATTTTGTATTTTAAAAGGGCTGTTTTAGTATAACTTCCAACTCATCCTTTTTGGTTGGACTGAACTGGCATTTTTTTGTTTTTTAGTGCTTATTTGTGGTTAGTATCCAAGGCCCCCTGAAGATTCTCTTCATTGAAATTAAGTTTTTGGAGGAAAAGTTGATATAAATCAGTCCAGAGGAAGAGAGAGGGAACACAGTGGGACAATGTATGCTGATCTAGCGATGTTAATTACTTACTGCTCTACTTGCATGTAATACTGTGAGTCAGGGGGTCTTCATTAATAGACAGGAACCTGTCCTGACTGACAGACTGAAGGTAATGCAGTTGGTGAGTGGCAGAGCGGGACTGTGAGCCCAGATCTGACTCAGTCTAAGCCCATGCCTTGTGGTGCCATTTTTAGAACATGGTTTCTCGTGAGAGATCGATCCCTGGTTTTTAAGAGGTGGAAATTAGAGCGCTCCAGTTGATACCAGGAGTGTCGCTAATGCTGTTACACTTCCTTTACAGCCTTCAGCTTATGTGTTGGAGATTTTTAAAGGAATCAGGTCAAGGTGAGTCCCAGCACACAGTCATTGTCACTTGGCAACTAACAACATTTACCGAATGCCTAGTTGAACTTGACAAATAAATTGATGTTAAAATTGACGGTTATCTTAGAGGTTTAACTCTGTCAAAACTGTGATGGAAAATAATTTATTATAATGTTATTTTTGAATTAGAGTTAAGAGGTTCCTCCTAAAATATGAAGTGATACATTTTTAAGGACAAATGAAAGGTAGTGCTGCTTGGTGAGGAAATCGTCTGTAATTCAGAGGTAACAGCTGTAACTTTGCTGTAGTCTGTTTCCTTTGGCTTCCTTTCTGTGTGCATACACAACTGGAATCGTACTGTATACATTTTTATATCCTGTCCTTTTCACAGAATATTTCCTGAGCATTTGCTCATGGTAGTAATATTCTTTAAAAACACATACTGAATTAATTCAAAATATTCCATTGTACATATAGTTACTGCTGGGTGTTGCTTTTGGTGTTACTGTTGCTTCAGTGAACACCTTTATATATGAATCTGTGTTGTTTTCATTGGTTATTTTTCTTAAGGGTCCTAGCAGTCTGATCAATAGCCATGAGCGTTTTAAAGGTTTATATCACTGAGTTACTTTCCAGAGTGCCTGTACTGACTTTTACCGGGCCTTAAAAAATTCTTTTTGCCAGTTTGAGAGGCAGAAGGTGGTGTATTGTATTACTTTCATTTTCGGTTGTTAACAAAGTTAAAATATCATTGTATTTGTTGGCCATTTGTATCTTTTCCTGTGAATTTTTAGCTACTTTTCCTTTCTTGTGCTTTATAGTAGTTTCTATTACTAGTTTTTAAGAATTTTTTGTATCCTTTGTCATTCATTTTTGGATTAATGTTTGTTTATGATTTATCTTTTGATTTCAAGTTTGACTTAGAGTTACCATTTTTATAACAAATCTTAATACCTAAATGTATCCCTTACAAAAAATAAACAAGACTTATCTAAGATAATGAAACTTCATGAGAGATGTGAAAGAAAATTCAGATTAATGGATGTACAGTGCATCCCTAGATGGGAAGATTTCTGTGTTTTAAAGATTTGTTTTGTTTTTAAACTAACCTATAGGTTTGCGATTCCCCATTGAAATCCTCTTGAGATTTCTAATTGCAATTGATGAAATGATAATAGAGCTAGCTCAAGGAAAGTAAAACAGACCGAAACCAGAACAAGAGGGAGCTATTCTCGTAGATTAAAAAAACTAAAAAAATAGCAAAATTAAAACAGTACAGGTTATTGTCAGAATCAGTCATCAGAACAGACTTGAAAGCCCTGAAACAGACTCTGTATATAAAAGGACTCAGGAGCTGGTAGAAGTATCACCCAGAGATGGAATGTTCAACAGAACACTTTGGAGCAGTTAGTAATCTGAAAGAAAAAAAGTGAGCTTCTCCTACCCGGCCATGGACCGAAATGCATCGAGTAGGTCAAAATAGTAAATACAAACCAACCAAAACATTGACAAGAGAGAACCCCCTAGAACATAGATAAATACTTAACTCTGGATGGGGAAGATCTATTCACGTATAAACGTAGAAGAAAGAGATAGGAGGGAGAAGGTTTTAAAAGGGACCCTGCTGAGAAGCGTGGCGCTGTTAACGGTGACTCTCCCCCTCAGTGAGCTGGAAGAGGCCCTGCTCGTGCTGCCTTTCTCTTACGTCCCGGACGTCCTTAAGCTCTTTAATGAGTTCATCCAGCTGGGCTCTGACATTGAACTCCTGTGTCGGTGCCTCTTCTTTCTCCTCAGGTAACGTGCTTTCCCCAAAACACCACATCTCATCAGCCCGACTGCTCCAGCAGCTGCGCTACCTGAAGCTGTTGACGCTGTGGGATTAAGAAATGCGCTTTTTCAGTTTCAGGGACTGTCACACAATTTCAGTGCTGCCTGACATAGGTCATTTCCTGTCCTCTGGAATCAGTCTTGAAGGCAGGGGCCACTGCCTTGCTCGGGCTTGCTCCGGCCAGCACCGTCTCCAGTCTGATGTAGCAACTCTGCTTCTAGTCAGTGCGCTGAGCCCCTCGCTCAATTGCCAGTTTGTCTCAGTGTCATTTCTTTTTAACTACTTCATTTAAATGGCTTGGTTTTATTTTCATAGCAGCATTTTAAGGAGTAGTCAATTTATTTCCCAGGTCTCTACAAGGGCATATATAGACGGAACTGAGAAACATAAAAAAAAATACTCTATTCTTATATAGGAAGAATTCTTAAAAATATGTAATGCTTAAGAATATATTATTCCTGTCTCCTACTCTGCCCCTAAGTCTCCAGCTGTGATATCAGAGAACAGGAACAGAGACAAACTGAGTACCTTAAAATGTGATTAGGAAGACAGGCTGCTCAGCCAATACCAAATAGTAAGAAGAAGAAAACGGATGTATTTGGTGAATTGACTTATTTTCATGATTCTTAGCTCTTCATCCCTTTCATTCTTTCAGTATAGTAGTGAATGAAGAACAATGATGATTCAGTTGCCGTATTTCCAATTTATTTTTTATTAAATGTTAGGGTAGTATTTTAAAAATTGTCACCAGATAGAACTGAATAGTAGAGAAGAAACTTCTTTAGCTTTTTTTTTTTTGGCTGGAGGCATTTCTATATGCTCATGATTGATGAAATGAATTTTGGTTTTTTTTATATTTTGTCTCTTCGCTGGTTCTAGAAGAACCAGGTAGAGCCAAAACCACTACTCTTTGTGACATGCCTGGTTTTATTTTTCTATTAGGATTCACTTTGGACAGATCACTAGCAACCAAATGCTTGTGCCCGTGATTGAAAAATTAAAGGAAACAACTATTTCAAAAGTCAGCCAAGTCCGGGTGAGTATCTGTGTAGAGCTCGAATAAGGAGGGCAAGTCCTAGTGTGTGTGTGACTTACAGGTAGCAGCATGGCGTACCGCCTTGTCCCTGGTGATGACCTGACATAGAGGTGTACTTAAGGCTTTTGTGGAACTGATGGGCATAAGAAAAAAAAGAGGGGGACACCGCAGGCAGAGGATGAGTAACGACACAGGAAGCGTTGGTCCCCCTGACTCGCACGGGCTGCTGTACTGAGCGGAAGGGTGAGGGCATTTATTTACTCTTTCCTGTATTCCTCCTCAGGATGTTATTGGCTTCAACATGGCAGGTCTTGATTATCTGAAGAGGGAATGCGAGGCAAAGAGTGAAGTTATGTTTTTTGCCGATGCTACCAGCCACTTGGAAGAAAAGAAGAGGAAGAGGAAAAAGAGGGAGAAGCTGATCTTAACATTGACTTAGAACTGAAATGCGGTGCCTTTTTCAACTAGGACTTCCAAACTAAGCAGCGGTAGAGTTGGTGTCACCTCTGAAATAAATAAGAGGCTTATCATGTTGCAGAAGATCCCAGGATGTGCTTCCCAGCTTTGCCGGAGGGAATTCCAACATAGGACTGTGGGCTCCACCTCCCTGAGGGACACAGATTAGTTTGAAATTTCTCTGTGCTCCTATGGTGAGCCCTGCAGGAGTCGTCCCCTTTATATTAGCAGGAGCAGAGAACTTTTGTTTTACCAGAGTTGAAATTAGTATTTCAAAGTTTTTATTTCTTTGATGTCAAAAGACGTGTTCGGTAATTGGTTACCTCTTTTGTATTAGGTTTTACCGCCTGCTGAGACAGTCAGGTGCCTAACTGATTGTCCTCTGCCCATAAATGCAGGCTCTTGGAGGGACCATCAGATCATCTACAACAGCCTCCTTAAATTGAACTTGCAGTTTGTTTTATCTGTATATAAAGAGATCCTAATTGCCAACTGTTTATATTTCTCTGAATATAGTTGTTTCTAATTAAAAGAGTAGTCAAGCTGAGAGGCCCGGCTGGGCTTCCAGGTGACTGATACATGGTGTGTATGTTTCTTCAAGGTAGGGGTGTGGGGAGGTGGGGACGTTTTAGGACAGGAAATTGACACATACCTTCGGGACGGTGCTTTTCTTTGTGGGAAGTTTTTAAATCCCTAATTCAGTCTCCTTGTTTTGGAGCTGTTCACATTTTCCTTATCTGTCCGAGTTTCAGTAGTTTGTGTCTTTCTGAGAACTTGTCAATCTCATCTCAGTTACTGTGTTGTTGTGCAGCTGTGTCCTTGCCAGTCTCAGAGCTGCAGTCCTCTGTCCCAAACCCGAAGTCTGTCATTGCTCCTGAGTGTAGCAGTTGCTGAGCCAAGAGGTAAGGAACTGAGTAGCAGCAGTTTTTGAACAGAATGAGAGTAAGGAGAATTTTGGCTTAGGGTTCCTGAGGCTTAAGTATGAAAAGGCAAGAGAATAGACAGTACGGTGGATTCTGGGTGCTGCTGTCCAGTCTGAAGAATAACCTTCCAGGCAGCTATTCCTGCCCCCAGGGACAGAGGAGTTACTTGATTCTCAAAAGATACCTTAATTCCTGATGAGAACAAAGGCTGAATCCATATCCTGTTTGTGCTTCTTGTTCCTCAGAACAGAAAGAAATTGCAACATTTTCGATAGTCTGCAAACCAGAACAAGTTCCAAGAGGGTACTCTAAATGTGTATGTCATCAGTAACTTTATATTTTAAAAGTGCTGCTTTCCTATAGCATTGCCACTATTTAAGGCTGATCAGAGTGACAGTCCTAAGATCTAAAGGTGCCTCTGCCTTCTGTGTTATGCTAACCAAAGAGAAGGGGAACTTGCGAGAGCTGAGGAGATACGTACAGTAAGGAACTACTACGCTACAGCCAAATACTTGAAACGCCTTAACCTTCAACTTTGACGGTTAACAGATGAGTTAATTCTGAGCCAGGCAGATTCCTATTCATTAAATCAGCATTTACTGGTTTAGCCAGCCACTGGCTACATACAATCCTTTGTACTGAAACTGTTTAATGACTAGTATCTCTTGCAAATGATGCAGTGTTACCTGTGGATGCCTGTAATGCCGTAAAGAGGCCTGCGAATGGTTTATCAGGAGTATAATTTCTAAGCTTATTTAAAATATAAATATATCAGTCTCCATATTTCTATATATGTTTATTTTAAATGAGCTTAGCTGTTACACTCCTAATAAGAAGTACATGCCTAACAAGTTCAAGGTCCCTGGCTGGAAGTCAGGTGCTTAATGTACGAATTGTAGTAATTCCTTCTCAGTGACAAGTATCCTAAGTCATATCTCATCCCAGAGAAGCCTAGCAGAGGACCTAGGACAGTAAGCAAGGAGGCAGCGGTGTCTCACTGGGCACAGGACGATCTCCACGGTTCTGCTCACCGACACCAGAGCAGCGTTTCCAGGCCAGAGCAGACGGGAGCTTAGGAAGAAGCCACCTGGCCTACAGCGAGTATCTCCAGTCCCCCCTTTCCTCACCATTTATTTCTGAGGTGTTACGGGACTCGAATGCTCTGATGTGACACGCCACTGGCCCGGCCCAGCCCTTGTTGGGGCCGAGCGCTTGTTCTTCCCTCTAAATGCAGGCTGGCCCTAAACTCTGGCTCCTAAAGAAGAGAACGCAGCAGAGGTAATAAGATGTCTCTTCCAAGGTTAGGTTCTAAAACACCCTGAATTCTGCCTCGCTCATGCGTTTTCAGGTCTTCTTGATTTTTCTGGTAAACATAAGCTTCTGTGTCGTGAGATGCCCTAGGGGGAGCGCAGCCTCCAGACAACAGCTAGGGAGGGACTGAGGCCCTCCATCTAATATCCTGCAAGGACCTGCATCCACCACCACTGCTGAACCAGAGTACCCACTGCTCTGCCTGGATTCTGACCCATGCAAGCCATGAGATAAACGTTGGTTGCTTTAAGCTACTCAGTTTGGGGGTAATTTGTTACATAGCAGTATCTAACTAATCCTATAGAGCACGTTCTATGGAGCAGATTACCTCACCTTGTTATGTTTCAGATTCCTCATCTACAAAATGGGCATAACGCTGCCTACACCATAGTTACTATAAAGTACTTACCACTGGCTCCGAGAAAACACAGAATACATTACTTTTGTTACTGTGTGAGATATACCAGATAGAAAACTACAGAATAACTCCAGTATATACATAAACAGAAAAGATTAGAAAGAAGTAACATTTTAGTCTGTCAGATATTAGAGAATCTTTATAGTGTTTATCTTTAATAAGTACAGTGGGCATCTTTTAATCTCATTAACTCAATATGAACAAAGAGGTATAAGGCAACATCACAAGATGTTTCTTCTACTAGATAGATTCATGACATTACTTTTGATAGATTGGTTCCAGCAGGTATTATGAATCTATCTGATAGCTATTCTGTAGTTTTCAGAATTATCCAACTAGAGATGAAAAACCACTACTTCTCAGTTTGGGATAACTTCTGAAAGTCATAGACAAGAACTAAGATAAACCACACCTTAATCAGTGGTTCCCAAAGTATATTCCAAGTCCCTTAGGGGTCCTGAAGACTCTTTCAATGAGTCTGTAAGGTCAAAAATATATCAAAATGATGTGTAATAGATTTAATAGTGTCCAGAAACTCAGGTCCACCCATGACACCTATGAATGTGATCTTATTTGAAAATAGGGTCTTTATAAATATTATAATTAGCTAAAAATGAGGTCCTACTAGATTAGGGTGGGCAGTAAGTCCAGTGACTTGCCCTTAGAAGGATGCCACATGGACCCACAGGGAAGGAGGCCCCAAGACAACAGAGGCAGAGATTAGGATTGGCACGATGGCAGCTACAACCCTAGGAACACCGGGGATTCTGACGACCACCAGAAACTAGGGGAAGAGGCATGGAACAAATTCCCTCAGAGCTTCCAGAAGGAACCAACTTTCGTAATACTTTGGTTTCAGACCTGAAGTGCAAGAGAACAAACACCTGCTGTTCTAATCCCCCAGCGTGTGCAGACTTGCTGTGGCAGCCTCCAGAAACAAACAGTGTGACCCCCATCAAATCGCCCAGGACATTTCCACAGAACTAGAACAAATCATCCTAAATTTTATATGGAATCACCAATGAGCCAGAACTGCCAAAGCAATACTGAAGAAAAAGAATGAAGCTGGAGGAATAACTCTCCCAGACTTCAGACAATACTACAGAGATACAGTAGTCAAAACAGTGTGGTATTGGCTCAAAAACAGACTATTGGATCAATGGAACAGAATAGCCCAGAAATAAACCTGTGTACTTACATTTGATTAATCTTTCACAAAGGAGGCGAGAATATACAATGGAGAAAAGACAGCCTCTTTAGCAAGGGATGTTGGGAAAACTGGACAGCAGCATGTAAATCAGTGACGTTAGAACACTCCCACACCACATACACAAAAATAAACTCAAAAGGGCTTAAAGACAAATATAAGACAAAACACTGTAAGCCCCCTAGAAGAAAACATAGGCAAAACATTCTGTGACTTAAATCATTGTAATGTTCTAGGGCAGTCTACCCAGGCATTAGAAATAAAAGCAAAAATTAACAATGAGACCTAATTAAACCTATAAGCTTTTGCACAACAAAGGAAACCATGAGCAAAACGAAATGACAACCTACAGAATGGGAGAACATATTTGCAAATGATGTGACTGACAAAGGCTTAATTTCCAGAATATATAAACAGCTTATACAACTTAACAAAAACCAAACAACCCAATCCAAAAATGGGCAGAAGACCTAAACAAGCAATTCTCCAATGAAGACATACAAATGTCCAATAGGCACATGAAAAAATGCTCAATTATTGGTAATTATCAGAGAAATGCAAATAAAAACTACAATGAGGTATTACCTCACACCAGTCAGATGGCATCATTCAAAAGTCCACAGATGATAAATGCTGGAGAGGGTGTGGAGAAAAGGGAACCCTCCTACACTGCTGGTGGGAATGCAGTTTGGTGCAGCCATTATGGAAAACAGTATGGAGATGCCTCAAAAATTAAAAATAGACTTACCATATGATCCAGCAATCCCGTTCCTGGGCATATATCTGGAAGGAACTCAAATTTGAAAAGATACATGCACCCCAATGTTGACAGAAGCACTATTTACAATAGCCAAGACATGGAAACAACCTAAATGTCTAACAACAGATGACTGGAATACTAGCCATAAAAAAGAAGAAAATAATGCTATTTGCAGCAACAGGGATGGACCTGGAGATCGTCACTGTAAGTGAAGTAAGCCAGAAAGAGAAAGATACCACATGATATCATTCATATGTGGAATCTAAAAGAGGAAAAAAGAAGACACTAATGAACTTTTCTACAAAACAGAAATAGACTCACATAGTAAACTTATGGTTGCCTGGGGGTAAAGGGGATGATCGGAAGGGATAAATTGGGAGTTCAAGATTTGCAAATATTAACTGCTATATATAAAATAGATAAACAACAATGTCCTACTATACAGCACAGGGAACTATATTCAGTATCTTGTAGTAACATATAACGAAAAAGACTGTGAAAACATGTATATATATGTATATGCATGACTGACACATGCTGTACACCATAAATTGACAGATCGTGAACTGACTACTTTAATAAAAAAATAATAGCAGATTTTTGTACCAAGAAATTGGGTGCTGCTATAGCAAATACTGTAAAATGTGGAAATGTCTTTGGAATCAAGTAATGGGTAAAAACTGGAAGAATTTTGAGCTGCGTGATAGAAAAGGTCTGGATCATACCTTGAAGAGACTGTTGGTAGAAATAATGGACATTAAAGACAGTTTTGGTGAGGACTCAGAAGGAAGTGAAGGGGACAGTACAGAATACTTCAGCCACCTTAGAGAATTTCATATCATGAACAATGCTGGGAGAAATATGAACACTAAAGGTGCTTTTGGTAAGACCTCATGTGGAAACAAACATGTCATTGGATAGTGGAGGAAAAGTGATCCTTGTTGCAAAGTGGCAGAAAATGTGTCTGAATTGTGTTCTGCTTTTGAGTGAAAAGTAGAACTTGCAAACAATGAACTTGGATATTCAGCTGACGTTTCTAAGCAAAATTTGGAAGACATGGCCTGGTTTCTTGCTGCTTATAGTAAAATGCAAGAGGAAGGAAATGGTCAGCAGAAAGAAACCAGAACATGGTGATGTGGGAAATTCACAGCCTATCCGTGTTCCAAGGGATGCCGAGATGCGCTCTGGATAGTTCATCAAGGGTACCGCCGGAAAACCCGGTGGAGAAATCAGGCTCGTGACACAGCCAACCATCTCAGCAGAAGCTCGGAAGAGAGATGAGACTTCCCAGGGAGGATCTGTGGGGACCTTTCAAGTCTACTGGTGTGCAGCCCCTGACGTCCATGGAAGACTGACAGTTTCTGAGGATGTTCTATCAGCAGGAACCCTGCCTGCCTGGCCTAGGGTGGGGGTGGGGGGACAGAGAGGAAATGAGGGAAGGCTGCCGGACCTCTGGGATTCTAGAAGCAGGAAATAGGCTGCCCAGAGGGTAAGACTATCCAGGCTAGGAACTGAGAGGGTGGGGCCAACAAGGCCCCCGAGGATCCAGAGGGTGAGACGGCGAAACCCCTGTGGCCCAGAGGGCAGATCAAGACACAGATGATTCTTCTGAGGCCCTGAAACATAAAATCTACCCCACTGCATTGCAAACACACTAGACCAGTGACTCCTTTATGCCTCCACTTTCTCCTTCTGGAATGGGAATGTCTGTCCTGTGCTTATCCCACCATTGTATCTTGCAAGCTGACAGCTTGTTTTCTCATTTCACAGGCCCACAGATGGAGAGGTCACTAGGATAGGTCAGCAGAGCCTCCCCCAAACCTAATTTAGATGATGAGATGTGGAACTAACAGAGCTGATGATATTTAGATGAGATTTTGGACTTAGAGTTAATGCTGGAATGGGTGACGACTTCAGGGAATGCTGGATGGAGTGAGTGTATTTTGCGTGGGAGATGGATGTGAATTTTGGGGGTCTGGGGGAAGACTGTACTGAGTTTGCCCCCATAAAACTCATGTCTACCAGAACCTATGAATGTGACCTTATTTGTAAATAGTCTTTATAGATGCAATCAAGTTAAGATGAAGTAACGGCTGTTGCTCTTATAAGGAGAGACAGAAATACACAGGGAAGAATGCCATTGGAGACAGAGGCAGAGATCAGGGTGGTGCAGTTATCAGCCAAGGATCACCAAGGACTGCTGGCAACCACCAGAAGTTAGGAAAGAAGCGTAGAACAAATTCTCTCAGAGCCTCTGGAAGGAACCAACCCTGCTGACACCTTGATTTTGAACCTCTGGCCTCCAAAACTCCAAGAGAATAAATACCTGTTGTTTTAAGCCCCCTGATTTGTGGTACTTTGTTATGGCAGCCTCGGGAAACTAATGCAAGATGTTATTTGCCTTTTCCTCTCATTAGTGCATACAGTGGACTTTTCCAGAGACTATGTGATGTGTGATATGGTGACAGGCTGAATACAGAGCATATGTGATAATCCAGCCATGTTCTATTAAGCCAGACATTAAAGAAATTCATAAAAATGTAAAACAATGCTCCTCTTACTAAATTTTTGGAAAATGGTTATTTTTCATTAACAATTTATTTCTGTTAATGTACTGGGTTTATTATTTTTTAAAAAAAGAAATTTTAAAATTTCCCCAGTTTTAATTCTAATTTTGTAAATGTTGATAAATGTGACCCATATAAATAAAAGCTTTGGGGGCTCCTCAATAATTTTTAAGAACATATAAGGAGACATAAGTCCAAAAGATTTGAGAACCACTGGCCTAACTGAGTTCTCGAGTCCAAAAGGACATGTGCTGTTTCTTTTTGGGAGAGTCGCATCAACATCGAAAACAGCACTTGAGAATGAACTTTTAGAATCATTGAAGCAGGTAGGGTTTTTACTTCTTCAAGATTCTCTGAGCTTCATTTTCCTTATTTGTAAAGTGGGGAAAACATCTATTTTGTAGATGGTATGAAGATTAGACAGACAGTGAGTATAAAGGGGTAAGCTGTTACAGTTATTAAAAACAAGTATTTCCACCGGACTAAGAGGCTCATTGGTTCCTGGCTGTTAAGAAGACAGGAACAAACTCGAGGTCTAAGGCTGCAAATCTGAATGGGTGACAATCAAATTACCATTTATTACTTACCTGACCTACTGTGGAGAAATTTCACGGGACATGAAGACTCCAAGGGCAGAGGCAGAAATTGTAGAAATCCTCTGGACCATGGGGTTTTCTTTACCCTGGGGAAAATCTTTTGGTCTCTTCTCATAATTGCTGCTTGTTAAAACTGGTAAAATACTCATTAAGGACTATGATTTTCACGAACAAATGATTTGTATATGTAAACTCAGATAACATTTTAGAATTAGAATCTCTTCTCTAGCATCATTAGCTCAATTTTAGGTACTTTTCTATCTAATGCAAATTCCATGTGCTCAGGCTTAGGGGATGAAGTGTGGGTATTGATCTTCCGTGTATGTTTTTCTGCAAAGTGTGACTGGCCTTTCTATAGGAGCCATCAGTCACCATAATCAGGCCCCAGACTACATCAACATCATGCTTTTTTGGTGGGGAGGGGGATAGATATTGAGAAATAGTTTACGAACTACCATTGTTTACATTGGAAGTAGATTAAAAATCTAATAAAACTCTTTCCCCATCTTTCTGTGCCTGACAGGGTGGTCTCTGTAAGCAAGGAAATAGAAATTTTATTAGCATAAATGTAAAATTATTTAATTGCTGTGATCAGCAGCAGGGTTTCAGTTACTTTGGATCACATCTAGGTGACTCGATAAAGAAGTTGTGCACATATAACATACACACACACACACATACACAGACACATACACAATGGAATATTACTCAGCCATACAAAAGAATGAAATAGTGCTATCTGCAGCAACATGGATGGACCTAGAGATTATCACACTAAGTGAAGTTAAGTCAGAGACAGACAAATGTCACATATCATTTATATGTGGAATCTTAAAAAAATGATACAAATGAACTTATTTCAAAGCAGAGATATAAAGACATAGAAAATAAACTTAGGGTTATCATGGAGAAGGGGAGTAGGGGAGGGATGAATTATGAGAGATTTGCAGATATTGACTACAATATATAAAACAGATAAACAATAAGGTCCTACTACATAGCACAGGGAACTATGTTCAGTATCTTGTAATAACCTATAATGAAAAAGAATATGAAAAGGATTATCTGAATCATTAGGCTGTACACCAGAAATACAACACTGTACATCTACTGTACTTGAATGAAATAAAATTTAAAAAAAAAGATGAATGAAGACAAGTCCTTGCCCTAAGAAATTTAACTCTCTGGTTTTAAAAATAGAATAAATGGAGTTACGGAGTGCAGATCTGAGGGGACTGGACAACAGCATTTTGACTTCTGTGTTCTCCTTACTCAAATGTAGTTTTTGCACTGCATGTGACTATTCAGATGGAACTCTGAAGGATATTTGCTTCCACGGGTAAGAAGAGGATGTCATGCTCAGTCATAATCTCAATATTGTGGGAGATGTGTGCTGACCCCCGGGCGCCGTCCTCTCCGACAGCCATGGCAAATAACTCCACTTGCAGCTCTGTCTGCAGACCAGCTGCCACCTACAAGACAACGTAGCTTTAGAATCAGGCATGAATGAGTTCTAACCTTGGTTTTAACATGACTTTGGACAAGCTACTTAAACTCTCTGATCTTGTTTTCTCATCTGTAAATTTGTCACTAATGAATGATTGCTGTTCCAGCATTTAGAAGAATTACTTCACAGATTAGTTAGGTAGAATTCCAAGTGGGACCCAGGATATGCTGCTGAAGGAGAGAAGCAGGGGCTATTTAGGAAAAAGCATAAGGAAACTAAATGCCAGGGTGCAGGAGGGGGCACTGAGGGCAAACTTTTATAATGTCTATAATTGTGCTATTTCTTGAATATCAGTAGCAAGTCTCTATTATTGTCATCCTTGCAGATAATGATACATACACTTACTCCAAGAGAAATATAAATTTAATCTTAAATTTAATCTAAGAGATTGGGTGAACACCACAATTTCCCAGCCCTGCACCTTGGTTTACTGTATTCCTAGTGTAGGACCTGTAACCTGGCCAAGCCAGTAGAGGGAGACAGAATTAGTTTAAATGCCAAACTGCTTAGATCTGAAAGCTACACAGACGAAGTTCATATCAACAAAAAAGAAACCTGATATATACAATGAAGACGCAACACAGCAAGGACTGGGCTTCTGGCCTTGTTCCTTGAAAAGAACACTAGCCGGGAAAGAAAGAGCGGTTTGTACTTCTAAGCTGCCTCTTGAGGAGGTGGGTTACAAAGAGGATTTGAGAACAGTTATCTGAAAAAAACAAGTGAGAAACTACCACATGGAAAGCAATTAGATACGAACGGAATTTGTTTTTTCTTCAATAGAGTTTTATAAATAATAGAGTGGAAAACTGTTTCAGTTTTTTCAGCACTGTGCTTGTGAACGTCTGCATGCTGGAAGAATTCCAACAGCTCTGTTTCTGAGACCTGGACCGTTAGCTCTCCAAGCCCAACAGTCAGAGCCGGGCTGGGGAGTGACGACACTCTGCACGTGGGGCAGGAGTACCGCCATCACACTGCTGCACCCTCCCTTGGAGGACATGCATTTAGTGTTGGCAATGAACCAAGCTGAACGGTGGCTAGATTTAGATACGGAGAAATCTGCAGGTTACATTTCTGCCAGAGCCAAAATCTACTGTTAAAGAGAAAAAAAAACAAACAAAATAGCATAGACTGAGCTTCAAAGAATACAAGCTGATTTTTTGGTACATAAAAGGTGGATCCAGCCGTCATTTTGGCATAATCCCTACTTTAAATGAGAAAGACTTGCGAACTTCTCAGAACAGCAGAAGAAGAGCTTGCTTTGACCATGTCTCTGCTTTATGTTGTGAAGGTTCTGAAACTTGGACATAGCACAGTGATGAAATGTTTCAGAGAGGTACTCATGGATTAGTGGGTCTAGTCCCCAGATGTATTTCTGTTTGGAACTGCAGCCTATATACCACTATTTTATAGATGATAAGATATTGTAACTGGAAGAGGGTTAGGAATTGATCAGGTTAAGCTCCTTTCACAGATGAGGAAAACAAGGTGCAGAGGATTAACCAACACCACCACCAAGCTGCTTGGTGGCTTAGTCATGACAAGAAGCCAACTGACTTCGCGCTCTTCCCAACATACAAGAACTGTGGCTGCGTTAAGATCTTGGGCTTCAGTGAGCACTGTGTGCCGGTTATGGGCTGGGATGCCCTTGCTCAGCGCTCTCACGAGCCCGTGCACACCCCCATCTGTGATGAACGGTTCACGTACCCACCAGACTTCTCACGTCATTCTGTCCCTCCATCACACATCTCTTGAGAGCCCACCATGTGCCCGGCTCTGTAAGCTTCTTATGTGTCTCACTCATTTCTAACATCCCCAGTACCCTGGGCATATGGGAGGAACTTAAAAGTATTTTAGTGAAATGAAAGGAGTGATAAATCAGCCAGATGGTACACTGACCAAGAAGTAAATATTAAGGGGGGAGGGTATAACTCAGCGGGAGAGCGCATGCTTAGCATGTAGAGGTCGTGGGTTCAATCCCCAGTAATTAAAAATAATCCATTTAAAAATAAAAATAATTCCCTGACGGGGAGCCAAAACAATAAAAATATAAATATAAATAAACCTAATTATGCCCACCAAATAAATAAATAAATAAAAGTTCCTTTAGAAAAAGAAAGAAATGTTAAGATTTACAAGTGTGGTTTTATTACATTTTGAGGCAACCTTTTGTTGGCATCATACTACACTTCTAAAATTATACTTTGAAGTAAGTGGCAACACACCTTTTTTTATACTAAACACCTTATTTGTAGGAATGTATCAAATAAAATCAGAGCAGGTTGACATTTTAAAATTTATATTTCCAGAGATTTTTGAAGAAATAAGACAGCTCGTAAATTTAAATATGCTACTATGTCTAAGTAATATTCTCCAGCAAATACCAAGTGAACAAACCAGATTTACATAAAATAAAAAGAATGAGATATTTATTTTTCCAAGGGATTTTTCACTTTGTAGAAGGATTTGTTACAGGATATCTTCAGGTTATCAGCTTCCCAAGTGTGTATTAAATCATAACTAATTTTTTAAAAGGTATATATTCTCATACAACTGTACAGAACTGCAGCATTGGGACAAGTGAAGTGAACTTCAGAAATGTTTCCATAGCTGGAAGTTTAACTCTGTTTACACACAGGGCATGCTCATGGTTGTTACACAAAGTAGGTGACATCAAGCTTTAAACGGAACGGGTAGGATGACTTAAAAGGTCACTTCACTGGAAACACACACATATTCGTATGCACACACATGGACCCACACAACAGACAGAACACAGGACTTACAGGCCCAGGTTTGTAGGTCACTTTCAGTCCTGTGCTGGGAGGGGGCTGCTTCACCCTAAACCTACCAGGCAAAAAGATGGGAATACATTTATGTCATAACGAAAAACACGAGCACGAATGCACTAGGAAGTAATCAAAGCAGGAAGGTGTTAATATCCCCTACACAGGAGGGCGAGGTCCAGACCATTAGAAAAACAACATAATATTCAATTGGAAGAAGAATCTGGAGCCTGTTTCACAACTGCCTTTCCAACAGTTTTCATCGGCGTCAAACAGACTCCAACACGTTTCCACCCTTTGTTATCGGATGCTGACTAGCGCCTGGGGCCCGGGCAGAGTGTTGTGAATGTTTGGCTGGAGTGTGCATCGCAGTGTGGCCGCCAGCGTGAACACAAATGCTGACTGCCAGATCATTAAGCTGAAGAATAAAGGCTCTTTTGGAAAGCAGTGGAGCGTGGAAGCCAGTCTTGCTCTGTCGTGGTATGGGGTTTGCGTGTTTGGGGAGAAGAGAAACAGAAAAGGCTCAGAAAACGTTGGAGAAGTTGAAAAGCCCCGTGCTCACACGTGGTGCCTATTGATCACCTCCCCTTCCTGTGGTTTGCGGGTTCTGCCTGAAGGTTAAAGCCCTGGAGTAAATTAACGTGCCGAGGAAAGCCTACCTCCACGTCGACCGCAATCCCACACCCTCTACCATCAGCTTTGCTGTCTGCCCTGCAGCGGCTGAACTGAGCAAGCGGAGGAGGGAAATCTCTAACGCTAAAATTATGTCCTGGACTCACAGTATCTGCATGGATGAGTTTTAATAGTTTGAGGTTGCCTCTCGATTTCTCCCCACCCACTCTGTTGGCAACAAACCGAAAAACCAGTAACATCTGATCTGGTGGCCTGGGTCCCTCTCAGGTTCTTTCTGAGGAAGTGAATGTGATTCCTGAAGTTGAGGATCTGCCTCAACTGAAATGGGACAGTGATCTTTTCAGCTGGATGCTCCCGTAGCATTGCTCCATCTGATCTCCAATCCTGAGTCTAGAATCACAGACATGCTTGGAGGACTTACCACTTACACGAACTCTGCAACTGAAATAAACATTTATTCCATTTTTTTTAGAGGGGAAAAAAATCCTGCGTAATCCTGAAGTATGATTCGAAGTAGAAGAGAGGAGATTTTGTAACTGTGAGCTGTCTTGGTAGAGATGGTATATTGACCCAATGGGAAGGACCAATCTCCCACAAGAAGCGGTGATCACAGCTGTGTTGACAAAGCAAGGTGCTCCAGGGAACTGGGCAGGAGATCTGAGATCTACCTTCGCTGCAGCCTGTAAGACCTTAAAACAAGTTACTCAGTTTATCCCTTTGTAAGAGTCTCTACAAGCTCTAAAATCCTATTGGTTTTGACCTGAAAGTTAACGACTCATTCTTTCTAGTCACTGACTGCCAGATACAGTATATTTTCAATTGGGAGCACAGACTGTGAGTTAAAGTATTTGTTATTAATTCCAAGTCACATCATCAGAGTCAGAAAGACCCTGATGATTCAGGGTTAATTTTTTTCCTTTTTGCCTCAATTATGCAGGATTAATGTAATTAAAATCACATCGAGATCACAAAGTGCAAACAAATGGTACCTGGTATTAGAGTTGGTGGTGGATTTGAGAAACAGACTTTCAAGTTTTGTGTGTTATTTATTGTAACACGTATACAACTTCCCCTTCAATTTTTGCTAGTGCAGATCAGGTCTTCTGTTTCTTCTACTGAAGTATGAATAATAATTAATGGGAAGGCAAAGAAGCACTAAACATAGCTGAGGCTTGGTAAATACTGATTTGTTGAAGAATGAATGAATGGATGAGTCAGTGAATAAATGATTGAATGAATGATGTGGAGATTCAAGAGTTAAGGTGCACTTAACAGTTCAGTTCAATAAACATTCACTGAAGTAGGCAGCCGAAGAAAAGTCACAGAGTAGGGGAGGTGATCTGGGCAGAGTCTGGAGCCTTGACCTCACCTGCATAAGTCCACTCCAACATTCTTGAGCTTTACAGTGGTTGCATAGGTGTGTCCTTCTTTGAGCACTCCAAACTTCACTGAGGGTGGGAGAAGGTGGAATCCAAAAGGGGATGAACTTGCATTATTAATGGCAGCAGATGCAACAGAAGATGTTCTCACTCTTCCTCCAACAGAATCTTGCACCTTGTATTGAGGAAAAAGCAATGAAATATAATAAAATGGTTTTATTTTGCATTCCCAATATAAGAAAAAGGTTCTGCCCTAACCCACCCCAGGCCATGCAGCAAACCATGCAGGAAGCTTACTCTGCGCTCCAGCCAGCCTACAGCTACCACACAAGGCAGGGCCTTGCAGCCAACTGGGCCAGGACCAGCCCTGCCTACCGGCGAGCCCACAGTGGTAGGCCCTGCCACAACAGAAAGGCACATGCAGCCCACATAAAGGCACCCTCAAGTACACAGATCTTATGACTAGAGGGGAGCATGCTGCTGGGCCCATGGGACATCTCCTACATAAGCTGACTTCTCAAGATTAGGCAATGTAACCAACCTACATAACACCCAGAAATAAACATAGAGAGTTGGGCAAAATGAGGAGACAGAAATATGTTCCAAATAAAGCAACAGCACATAACCTCAGAAAAAGAACTAAACAAAGTGGAGATAAGCAATCCAGCTAATAAAAAGCTGAAGATAATGATTATGAAGATGCTCACTGAACTCGGGAGAAGAATGAATATGGTGAAAATATCGACAAAGAGTTAGGAAAAAAAGAATCAAATGGAGCTGAAGAATACAGTAACTGAAATAAAAACTGCACTAGAAGGAACTGACAGTAGACAAGATGATGCAGAGGAATGGATCGGCAGTAGGGAAGGCAGTAGTAAAAATCACCTAAGCTGAACAGAATAAAAGAAAAACACTTAAAAAAAATAAGGATAGTTTAAGAGCCCTCTGGAACAGTATCAAACATACTAACATTTGCAATATAGGAAACCAGATGAAAAAGAGAAAGAAAGAGACAAAGAACTTATTGGAAGAAGTAATAGCTGAAAACTCCCTGACCTGGAAGAGGAAACAGATATTTGAGTCCAGGAAGTATAAAGTCCCAAACAGGATTAACCCACAGAAGTCCATATCGTGACACATTAAATTAATTAAAATGGCAATGAAAATGACAAAAACTTAAAGATAAAGAGAGGATCTTACAGCAGCAAGAGAATAGCAACTAGGAACTCCCACAAGACATCAGCTGACATCTCAGGAGAAACTGGGCAGCTCAGAAAGGAGTGGCACAATATACTCAAAGTGATAAAAGGACAAACCCACAACCAAGAATACTATCACGGCAAGGCGATCATTTAGATTTGAAGAAGAGATAAAGAGTTGCACAGACATGCGAGAGCTGAGAGTTCAGCACCACTAAACTGGCTTTACAAGAAATATTCAAGGGACTTCCCTAAGCAGAAAAGGAAAGGCCACAACTATAAATATAAAAATTACAAAAGGAAAATATCTCACTGTAAAGGCAAACATTCAGTAAAGGTAGTAGATCAACCACTTTTAAAGCTAGAAAGAAGGTTAAAGGACAAAAGTAGTATAATTATACATGTGCACAAGGAGTAGTTAAGGGATATGCAAAACAAAAAGATGTAAAATATGACATCAAAAATATGAAATGTGGAGAGGAAATGAAGAGTTGTTACACTATGTTCAAATTTAGGAGATTATCAACTTAAAATTATCATATAAATGGCTATATGCTGTCATATAGGAATCTCATGATAACCACAAGCCAAAAACCTGTAACAGATGCACATATAAAAAAGAGAAAGGAATCCAAACATAATACTAAAGATAGTTATCAAATCATACAGGAAAAGACTAAAGGAAGAAGATGGAGGGAACAAAAAAGAACTATGAAAACAACCTGAAAAAAGCAACGAAGTGGCAGTAAGTACATACCTGTCAATAATTACTTTAATGTAATGGACTAAGTGCTCCAATAAAAAGACAAAGAATGGTTTAATGGATTAAAAATCAAGACCAATTATTATATGCTGCCTACGAGAGACTCACTTCAGATCTAAAGACACACACAGACTGAAAGTGAAAAGATGGAAAAAAGTATTCCATGAAAATGAAAACGAAAAGAAAGCCAAGGTGGCAATACTTACATCTACTTGCAATACTATTTGCAGATGACATGGTACTATATATAAAGAATCCTAAAGACGTTACCAAAAACTATTAGAACTTGGTAATAATCCATATCGTAATAAGAATTTGGGTTACACAATATTTGCATTTATCAAAACTCAGCAAATACATGCCTAATATTTTTGCATTTTATTGTATGTAAATTATATATTGAGGAAAAATATAAGCAAACATTGAATTCTAGCTTATGATCTGCGTGTTTGAGTATTTAGGGCTAAGTGCAGTAATGTCTGCAATTTACTTTGAAGTGCATCAAAAAACAAGATGGATTAATGGATAGATAGAAGGATAGATAAGTGATAAAGCAAGTATAATAAAACATTACTGTAGAATCTTTAAAAAAAACCATACACACTATTAGAACTGATAACTTAATTCAGTAAAGTTAAAGGATACAAAGTTAACATACAGAAATCTGTATTTGTTGCATTTTATACACTAATAACGAACTATCAGAAAGGGAAATTAAGAAAACAGTCCCCTTTACAACTGAGTCAAAAATAATAAAATACCTAGGGATAAATCTAAACAAAGATGTAAAAGACTTGTACTCTGAAAACTATAAGACATTGATGAAAGAAACTGAAGATAACACAAATGGAAAGATACATTGTACTCATAGATTGAAAAAATATTGTTCAAATGACCATACTATCCAAGGCAATCTACAGATTCAGTGTAATCCATATCAAAATATTAAAGGCATTTTTCACAGAATTAGATCAAATAGAACTAGATGAAGTAATTCTAAAATTTGTATGGAAACATATAAGATCCCTAATAGCTAAAGCAACCTTGAGAAAGAACAACAAAGCTGAAAGTATCATGAACTCTGATTTCAAACTATACTACAAAGCTATAATTATCAAAACAGTATGGTACTGGCACAAAAAGAAACACACACACATCAATGGAACAGAACAGAGAGCCCAGAAATAAACCCATGCCTTTATCGTTAGCCAATCTACAACATAGGAGGCAAAACTATATAATGGGGGAAAGACAGCATCTTCAATAAATGGTGTTGGGAAAACTGGGCAGCTCCAGTTTGATTATTTTCTCAAACCATATACAAAAATACTCAAAATGCATTAAATACTTAAATGTAAGACCTAAAACCATAAAACTCCTAGAAAAAAATACAAACAGTACAATCTTTGACAACATTCAATCAATCTTAGTAACATTTTTTTTTTAGATCTGTTTCCTCATGCAATGGAAACAAAAGCAAAACTGAACAAATGAGACTCCATCAAAGTAAAAAACTTTTCACTGAGTGAAGGAAATGATCAAACAAAATAAAGGCAGCCTACTGAACAGGAAAAGATATTTGCAAACAATATATGTGATAAGGGGTTAATATCGAAAATATACCAAGAACTCAAACAACTTAACATCAAAAAACAAACAACCCAATTAAAAAATGGGCAGAGGACCTGAATAGACTTTTTTTCAAAGAAGACATACAGATGGCCAACATACACATGAAAAGATGCTCAGCATCACTAATCATCAGGTAAATGCCAATCAAAATCACAATGAGATATCACCTGACATCTGTCAGAACGGCTGTCATCAAAAAGACAACAAATAACCAGTGCTGGGGAGGATGAGGAGAAAAGGGAGCCCTCCTTCACTGTTGATGGGATTGCAAATTGGCACAGCCACTGTGGAAACCACTATGGAGTTTCCTCAAAAAAACTAATAGAAACTGCCGCAAGAACCAGCAATTTCACTTTTGGGTATTTACCTGAAGAAAACAAAAATGCTAATTAGAAAAAATATACCCATACCAATATTCACTGTAGCATTATTCACAACAGCCAAGATATGAAAGCAACCTGTGTGTCCATTGATAGATGAATGAATAAAGAAGATGTGATCATATGCATAAATATATATCCAAAATATTACTCAGCTATAAAAAAAGAAATCTTCTCTTTTGTAATAACATGGATGGATCTAGATGGAATTATGCTAAGTGAAATAATTCAAAGAAAAAGACAATCCTGTATGATCTCCCTTATATGTGGAGTCCAAGAAGCAAAATAATCAAAACAAAATGAAAACAGACTCATAGATACAGAGAATAAACAGGTAGTTGCCAGAGGGAGGGGACTGGGGGTGGGACAAAATAGGTGAAGGGGATTAAAAAGTATGAACATTTAGTTATAAAATAAATAAGGCACAGGGATGTAATATAAGAAATATGGTCAATACTACTGCAATAACTTTAACATGAGACAGATGGTTACTAGACTTATGATGATGATCATTTCATAATGTAACCAAATGTCAAATCACTATGTAGTACATCTGAAACTAACACAGTATTGTCTGTCAACTCTATTTCAATTGAAAAAGTTCAGAGAATTGAAAGACAGATAACTTGCTCAAATGGTAAATGAAAGAGTAAAGTTTTAAACTCAAGTTTGCCTGACAGTTTATGCTCTTTCCTTTGTGTCAGTGATTCTCAAACTTCAGCTCCCATCAGAATTACCTGGAGAACTGGTTAAGATATCAACTGCGGACTCCACCCCCAGAGTTTCTCGATCCGTACATCTAAGAGGGGGCCCATGAATGTGCATTCATAACAAGTTCTCAGGTGTTGCCAATGCTGCCAGTCAGTTAATCACACTTTGAGAACCACTGCCCTATGCCCTGTTATTCTCCAGGCTGGTAGCACTGACCTCACCTGGGAGCTGGTTAAAACTGCAGACTCTCAGGCCCCACACCAGAGCCAGTGAGTCAGAATCTGTATTTTAACAAGATCCCTAAGTAACTCTTTAAGTTTGAGAAGCACTCCTATCACATGCCACCTATACACATGGCCATAAATTCTCTGATGGCAATGAACACAGTGCATGAAATTTCTAAAGGATAACTATCAAAACTTGACTGGTGGGCTCAAGGAAGGCTTCCTGACAGATGTGAGATGGAATCTTAATCTTAGAGGTTCTGAGGAAGGAGCCTGGTGCCTTTAAAGAACCACGAGAAGCCCAGAATGGGTGAAGTGTAGTGAGCTTGGGACAAGGTGAGGGAGCCTTGCCTTGTGGTCATGCTAAGTCATCAGGATTTCATCCTAAGAGTCATGAGAAAGGTGCCCAATGAGCCCCTGAGCCAACAGTGTGCTGGTAACCCGGCTCTCCAAAAAGAAGCTTGATCATCAGTAGCATTTGCCAATTTCCATGGTTTGAGCACTCCCAGCCTGGCTGATTCAAGCTAGTGACGGCTTAACCGCTGGCTCATAAAATTCCTCACATAAGCCTGTATGAGCTGGCTCCAGCAAAGCACAGCCTGGGTTTCTCTCTTTTGACTGAAGGCCTTCATGGTGAGATGGGAGGACACAGAGGCCGGAAATCAACAACTTGGATCAGCCAGGAATACATAAAATGTGGACTGACTCTGGGAAATGTTTCCATGTCTGCTTTACCTTTGCAAGAGGTTGAGACTTGGGCTTGGAACTCAGCAAATAGTGAGGTAGCCTCACTTTCTCTTTCCTGGCTTGTCCTGCCACATCCTGCAGCAGTGACTGCGTGGGAATTTTCAGGGGCATACACAGCTCTGATTCTGTTAGAGAGAATGTTGAAATTACACCATGTGGATACTGTTTTCACAGACATTCGGGGTCATACCAGAAAAGAGAATAACATAGAACCAACTTGGGAAATTTTCTCCTTTCCTTCTTAAAGAACAAAGGCTTCTTATTAACTCTGGGACTCTCTCCTTACATTTTACAGAGATTTTACCTAGTATTAGTCCTCACAATAACCATAAGAGGTAGGGGGTGCTATTAGCATCATCTTTTTTAAAGAAATGAAGAAAATCAGAGTCTAAGAAGTTGAGTGACCTGCATGTAAATCAACAAGGTACAAACTAATAAGGAAAAAGTCTTAAGAATTTCGTTTCAACTAGTAAATTAATAGTTTGAAAAAGTGGTGTAGTAATTACAAATTACGCCAGGGAAGTAAATCCTTAGATCACTAGATTCGGTGAAGGAGTGAGCAAAAGTAGATAATCTACACAGCTGTGTGTATTTCTCCAAATATCCAGGAGGTTTAAATAAGAATTGTGTTTAAGGGATTAGCAGATACAAACTACTATATATAAAATGGATAGACAACAAGGTCCTACTGTACAGCACAGGGGATTATATTCAATATCTTGTAATAACCTATAGTGAAAAAGTGTGTGTGTGTGTGTGTATGTGTGTGTGTATGACTAATCCCTATGCTGTACACCAGAAACTAACACAACATTGTAAATCAACTATACTCCAATAAAAAAAGAAATAAGTTTTAGATCATCAAATTTAAATATCCTTTCTTGAGGTTCTAAATGTATCTCTAGACTTCCCAGAAGGCAGAGCCTGGGTGCTGCATGGAACCCCTGACCCTCCTCTCACTGGATCGTTGCACAGATAAACTAAGATGATCTAAGTAGAGAGATCTGGCACAGTGGCCAGTGCTGAACACATTTTCATTTCTTCTTCCTTTTTTCTGTTTCTAAGGTTAATTAATTTTGATTCTTTAAGAAAAGCTCTCTCTCCCTGTTTTTGCAATTTATTCTTAAAGTTGGACTCTTTAACCTAAAAGAAAAAAATTCACACAACTTTCTTGTTTCAGTGTTCTAAATGCTAACATTTAATTTCATCCATGCCTGGAGGGAATTAAATAAACTCACAGATCTGCCAAGGTTAAAATATTGACGTATTTATGCTAAAGGTATATAAACAGTTAACAGCAACAACCATAATATTCCAATGGGATGACCATAAAATAAACTTATTTCAAGTAAAAAGGGAACAGAGAGAAAGGAATAAGCTAGCAGAAGTTTTTTTCTAAGGTTTACAACCATCATACCAGATCTGAAGGATTTTTGGAATTTTCAAGAATACATATATATGTATATATGTCTGTGTATGTATATTATGTAAATATTATAGACATGTAAAATATATAAAATGTATAAATATTTATATATTATAAACATCCTTTCTTGAATTCAAATCAAGAGGAGAAAGGGAAGGGAACCGATACTTGAGTGCCCACTGTCCGCAGGGGAGCACCACACGTATGTTTTTATACAGAGCATCTCAGTTCAGCCGTCTGAGCTGAGGGTCATGGTGACTGTAATCTTGTATGCTCAGCACTCACCCCACTGCCCACCTCCATACTCACTCCTACCACACATACTTCTGGTGCCACAACATCCCTGACCCCGGACATCAGGATGATAAATGACCCATATAAGGCCAACGAGGGCCCTTTACTGGGATATTTCCACTGAAGCTGACGGGGGTGAGTCCACCTTGCCCATCAGGTTATGGATCTGGAAGAATCAGAATCCTGGACCTCTGTGGTCCTGTCCCTGCCACATGGACATTACCTGCCTTTTGTATGAGAGGATAAAACCAAACTGGGATGACTTAAGAATGGGGCAAGATGGAGAGAATGAGGACGCCCAGGGACAGGCAATTGGACACAAACACTCTCCTGAAAAGCCTGAGTGCCTGCATCACCCCTGGGCGAGCACCAAAGCCACTTCTCTGTGGTTTGCTTTTGAGTACTAATAAGCAATGAACACCCCACTCCCTGGCTTTTTTGTTATTGTTTAATGAGTTTGAGTTTCAGTTCTCAAGTTGAAGAGTCTTAACTAATATAATGGTAGTATCTCTTTTTCACATATGGGGAAACTGATGTTAATTTTATTTACAAGCCAGAAATAGACTCACAGAAAACAAACTGTGATTACCGTGGGGAAGGAGGGGGAAGGGATAGATTAGGAGTTTGGGATTAACAGATATACATTACGATATATAAAATAGATAAACAATAGGACCTACTTTATAGTACAGGAAACTATATTCATTTCTTGTAATAAGACATAACAGAAAAAGAACTAAAAAAATGTATCTGTATGTATATGTATAACCGAATTGCTTTCTTGCAAACCTGAAACTAACACTTTAAATTAACTAAACTTCAATAAAAAATAAGAGTAACAACAAAAAAAAACTTGTCCAAGAAACTGAAAAGTGGCAGGGCTGGAATGTGTCCCCATGTGTGTCAGATTCCACCAGGATCACACTCCTGACAGTGTGAGATAATAAAAATATACATTGGTCTCTGCCTCTGGTTCCTGGCACAGCCTTTCTAAATCCCTTGTAATTTTCTGAGTGGTAAGAGTACTAGGAGCATCTTTGTTTTAATATTTGGTCTTGGACCCTGATTCCTGACACAGAGCTTCTAAATCCCTTGGAATTTCTGGGGTGATAAGAGTGTCTTTTGACCTAACAAAGTGACTCTTGGTGGGCTCCTGAAAAGCTTCAGGATGGGGGCTGATCACCAGAAAAACTAAGCCATGAACAGAAGCTTGGAACTTTCACAGCTCCATCCCCATCCTCTGAGAAGGAGAGAGGACATGGAGACTGAGTTAATGATCAACCATGCCTGCGTGATGAAGCCGCCACAAAAATCCCTTAAGTAGTGGGTTTGGAGATCTTCCAAATTGGTGAGCACATTTACATGCCAGGAGCATGGTGCACCCCACCTCCAAAGGCACAGAAGCTCTTGTGCTAAACCCTTCCAGATCTTGCCCTATGTACCTCCTCATCTGGCTAGTCATCTGCGCCATTTATCAAATCCTTTATAATGAGTTCTGAGCACTGTGCTAGCAAAGTCATGGGAACCCCAATTTACAAGTGGTTGGCCAGAAGCACAGGTGACAATCTGGACTTCTAATCGGCATCTGAAGTGCAGGGGGTAGCCTTGTGAGACTTAGCCCTTAACCCACAGAGTCTGTTCTAACTCTGGTTAGTGTCAGAATTAAACTGAATTGTAGGACACCCAGTTGGTGTTGCAGAATTGCCTGGTGTGAGATAATCCCATGCATATCTGATTGCAGAAGTGTTCTGAAAGAGTACTGAGTTTTTCCTGGACAACTACCCAGTGTGTCCTAGTTCATCTGTGCATCCTAATCCCCTGGGCTGACTCTGAAAAAACAGAGATTCCCTAGCCACATGCCAGACAAACCATATTTTAGACCAGAACAGAATCAGAATCTCTGGGGGTGGAGCTCAGTGATCAGTGTTCTAACGTACGTATTCCCTTTGGTCACTGTTGCCTACAGGCAACCATCCTCACGACTCGATGTGTCTTTCTTCTTTGTATTCTTACCATATGTGTATCATTGTTTTATAGGAATGCATTTTACCAGTCTAATGTGTACCAAATAATCACTCATACTATTATCATTAACAGTAAATACTGATCGGGAGTTTATCATGAGCCAGGCACTGCTGTAAGCATTTTACATATGCTAACTAATTTAATCCTCACAACCCTGTGATGTATAAACCTTTACAGAAGAGGAAACAGGAAGATACAGAGAGGTTCAACAGCATGGCCAATGTAACACAGTTATTATATGAGGAGTCAAGTAGAGCCTTATATAAGTTATATACACACACACACACACACACACACACACACACACACACACACTTCATTATATAAGACATTGTATAATTATATACATCATTATATAAGTCATAAGCTATTTTCACTAGGAGTCAGATAGAGCTTGAGCTCTGCCCTATACCATACTGCCTCCTACAACAGATGGATTATTATCCACTGAGCCTACCCAGGGCTTCTCCAGGATTGGGGGGTGGGGGATTGAGGGGCTTGGAGTCACAGCTGGTCACCAGCTGATAAAGAGGTATATTTAATATCTGAATGACTGGAATGGTCTTACTAGTGGTATCATCTGAAATTACTGCAGGTCCTGACTAACTGAAGAACCAGTAATGGTTCTCTGTCTCTATGCTGAGGCCGACTATAGTATTTATGCCTGAGAACATTTTTGTTTGCTTTTAGGTCCTCTCAGAGCATGATTTTATTTACTTGGCTCTGAGCATGGCTTCCCAGGAGGTGGAGCGGACTTCTCTGCCGCGCTGACTTGGAGCTCAGCTGCAGTTCTTGCTTGGACCCATTAAAGAGTGTGTGAGCGGCGGCCAGCTCTGCGCAGAGGCTGAGGGCAGCAGCAGGCGGTCCGTCCCCTCATCTTTCCAGAGCTGTGCCTCTCCCCAAGATACTCTCCATACATTAAACTGTTACATTACGTGACAATATTTATTATAATCTGAACTCCTCTCATTGATTTGTTTCCTCATTTATTGTCTAGTTCTGCCCATAGTATGTTCAGCTCCCTAAGACTTTGGCTTCTTAATTGCTGTATTTCCATGCCTAAAACAATGCCTGGCATCGGATACACAATGAGCATCGAATAAATTACCTCCTAAATGAATAAGCCTTATAGAAGAGATGAGTTTTAGGTCAGGAAGGCAAAAGTTTTCTGTAAGATAAATCTCTTAATTTACCCATAAATGTGGCAAGATGCTCCCTTGATAAGAGGGAACTAAGACACATAGTCAGATTCCCATCTGGCTTCCCATAGGGAACATGACCAGGAATCAAGGGGCGCAAATTTATCCACACAATGTAAATTAGTCTGTTTTTCTTTCTTTCTTTCTTTCTTTTTTTCTTTTTACCTATCACATTTAGTTGAATTAACTTCAGTGAAATCAGTGTAGTGTGACCTCGTGAGAATTAGATATTATTCTATAGTATTCCATACTTCAATTTCTGCTACCCCAATGAGATGATGTGCTGTGTAAGACAGAGATTACATTTTTTTTTCTCTTCCAGCACCTGCAGACCAAGAAAGTACTGAAATAATAGGTAATTCTAAGTCCAACTACCAAATTCCTGGCTGCTCATAAAAAGTTACCAGGTTCCTGACCTTAAGTAAATCACACAAGCTCTTAGAACCATGGATAAAACAAAATAATGTAATAAATGAATCAAAATAAAATGAATGAAATTAAAATAATAAAATAACAAGTCTAAAAAACCTGTCATTTCTTTCCTTCAATCTGGGTCTTGTCATTCTCAAAATATTTTCTGAGATGCTTTGAGGTGCTAAAGAAGCCTTGCAAAATTTCATAGGTCCAGGATCCGTGCCCCTCTAGAACTCTTTCTGGAACCACAACCATACTCCCAACCCCCAGTCCCATCTCTGGTGCTCCAAAAAGACATGATGTTCAGTTTTGGGAAGCAATGAGATAAAGAAGATGACTGCCATACCGCTGGTAGATGTTGTTACATCTTTTGTTTGTTTCTGGCTAGCAGATTCCTTGGTATCCACAAGGTCCTCTGATTTTGGAAGATTAAGCATATCTGAGGATTCTTGTTCTGCAACTTTATTTGTCTGGGAATCTAGAATAAAACCCAAAACAAATATTTTAAACTGATATTCTGGACAATAATGATACAATGACTACTAATGTTTATAGTCTTCTTTACAGTGAACAAGGTGCTTTTCCCCTCAACCCTCTTTAGAAAGACTAAATGGAAACAAACCATTAAGAGGCTGAGATTCTTCAGTATATGATGCAGTGTTTGCCATGAACAAACAGGGAGACACACTCCCTGGGAGCTAGCTGGTTCTTTCTGGGCCTTAAGATTAACACAGTAGTTGTCATTTTGTTGGGTTATGAAACAGAGACCAAGTAATTTGGTCTACTTTAACTGGCAAGAGTAACTGAGATGCAATTTTTTTTTTTTTTTTACATTTCCAACCTTAAATCTATTTGTTACTATGAAACTGTAGCTCTTTATTAAAACGTATCCCAAAGAAATCAGCACAATAGGAAACAAACTTTAAATATTTGTTTAATATTTAAACTGGGGATGCAAATACGTTTCAATTTGTGTGTGTACCCAAGCTGGTTAAATGGTGTGGCTGCCCGCAGGACTGTGCTGAAAAAAATGGGGCCTTGCCCCCTTTCAAGAGGGGCTAGGCTCCACTGGTTACTGTCATCTGCCGGGGTGCAAGTGGCAGCATGAGCACCCTCCACCTTCATCCCTGACTTCACCCCATCACATTTATAAGACTTGAGCTTCACTCCACAGACTCTGTGGTAATGAGATGTTTTCCCTGGCTGTGCTCATTCCAGGCAGCTGAATTTGTGGGATTATACTGTACAGCAGAAAAATCCCTCTATCTGAGTATTTTAACTGCCAGGTTTATTACAGAGAAGGACTAAATTTCATTTCATCCCTAAGTTCTTCAACATGCATCTCCTGAAATGAGGATATTCCACATGTCCACAACACTACCGTCACACCCAGGAAAACATCCAGCAATTCCACAGTGCCCTCTAATATAGAGTCCCTTAATCAAACTCATGCAATTGCTCTAAAATATCTTCTTTTAAGGCTGTTCTTTTCCTCAGTTCAGCATCCACAACTTATGCATTCCAAGTAGTTTTTATGCCTCTCCTGTCTCTTTTAACACAGAACCACCACCCCATCTTTTTTCTTTTAATGACATTGACTTTTTTGAAGAGTCCAGTTGTCTTATAAACTGTCTACATTCTGGGTTTGTCTGATTGTTTCTTTTTGGTTCAATTCAGGTTAAGGACTTTTGGTGAGAATTCTGCACAGGTCCTAGGAAATTCCTGCTGCGTTATATGAGAAAGCACCTAACGCGAGGTTGTCTCACAATTGGTAGAAGTTTGAACACTTGGTTAAGATGGAAAATGCCATCTCTCTCCATTGTAAAGGCACATTCTCGTCCTTCTAATTAACAGGTAATGTGTGAAGTGATACTTTGAAATCATGTGAATGATCTATTCAGCAACCTTTCATAACTCCCATCATTTTTAATTAGTCAGGTCTTCTGAACGCTTTCCAGTATATTTTAAGCACCCAAGATGGAAACTAAATTTTATTTACTTCTCAGTTTCCTCATATAACTGAGACAAACCTGTAATATACTGGTCACAGTACGTTATGTCATTAGCTATTACTGAGGCAAAAAGTGGAAGGAAATAGTTCTGTTCTCAGAGGCCACTATTAGATATTCTTCATTTAAGCATGTTAACAGGATTAAGTGCTACGGAAACAACTTACCTTGAGGAAGATCGAATGTACTTCGAACAGCTGCCTTGTTTGCATCCTCGTCTTTCTTTGTAAAAGGAGGCAAGTTTTTGGAAAGGGAGTCCAGATAATTAAACTTCAAGGAAAAACCAAAGACTTATTAGACTCATGCACGGCTGAAGGGCAACTACCACTTGCCAGCAGGCTAAGCTGGCAAGCAGTGATGCAAAGCACGCTTTTTAAGGCCCTGAAAATACAGTTTGCAAACTACAAGTTTTTCAGGAGACTGGTTCACTCAATTCTAGATTTTTGTTAATTAGTCATAATTTCCTATCATCTCTTGTCGGGCAGCCTCTGGTTAATAATAGCATCTGGAATTTTCATAGAAACACAGGGAGTTCTAAACACGTGAAAATACTCGCTTTGCTTGAGAGTGTCCAGGTTTCATAGAAGAGGAGAGGGTTGCCCTGCCTCTGTGAGCTTCCGAGAACTCACAGTCTCTCAGTGTTGCCTCAGCAGCTAAGGGGTGAGGACATTTTAACAGAATAAAAACTTCAAAATGGGATTTATCAGAGGATGATCATCAACAGGGGGAATTCAACCTACAAAAAGGGGGTGCTTGAAGGAGATGGGAGAAGGTAACCAACAGTGATGATGCAGGCAAGGGAGGTGAAGCTGCAGAATCACACTGCAGAGAATTTCTCTCATATGCTTATGAGGACATGGGTTTAAACAGTATGGGTTAGCCAGTGCGGTTGATGGGTTGGCGGTTGAAGTAGGAAAGAAACAACATCAGGAAAGGTAGGTCACATTAATAACAAAGGCATTGCATCGACTTTTATGAAGACTCTTAATTCCATTGTTGTTAATTACATTCAATTACCTGAGACTGATACAACTTGCTCAGTTCAGATTTGAAGTAGGGTGATACTACTTTGTTCCTTATTTCCGTTAGATAATTTTGTGTTTCTTCAATTTCCTTCCTAGTTGATATTTCCAGAACAATGCAAAAGAAGACAGAGTTTTTTAAAATGTTATTTGCTTGTGTTTTACCTCTCAATCCCACAGAAAACGGAGATCACTAATAGTAAAACTGATAAGAACTTTAACTTGGGCATTTAAAAAGAATTAAAAAAAATTTTTTTCCTCCTAACAGAGGCGTTGGGGATTGATCCCAGGACCTTGTGCACACCAAGCATGCACTCTACCACTGAGTTATAACCCCCACCCCGACTGAGCTACATCCCCCACCCAACTCAAGCTTTCTTTTTTTCTTTGTTAACTTTGAGTTCATTCTCTACTTCTTCTAGAATCAGGCACATTTCCTACCTCAGAAATCAGACTTTTATATAAGACAGGAAATAATGATACCAGTTGGTCTCAAAAGGCTACAAACCACATGGTTGCCTTTTTGGCATGTCTTTCCATTTCTCTGAGTTTTAACTGCCAGCTAGTCTACTGATTTCCATAATTTCAGCAGCAGTGGTAGCAAGTAAACTAAAACCTGGGGAATGGCTTATGAAGAATGTGATTAGTGATCACAAAGTAAAATAAAAAACAATCATGATAATCCTACTAATTATCTTTCCAGAATGGGAATTGCATACTGGGGAGGCAATTTTGCAGCTAAAAGCTACACTTGCCCGCCTTCCCTGTATAGTGGGCTAGCCAGTGAGAAGTAAACTGAAGTCACTGGGTGAGGCTCCAGATAGCTTTTAAAAACGGTTAGCTCAGCAGGAAGGCTTTCCCTTTGCTCTTGACTCATCTCTCTGTCTACTTCCTAAATTATGAATGAAATGAATGGAGCTGCAGCCGTCATTCTGCAACTATGAAGCAACCCTGAGGATGGAAATCATGTGCTAAGAATGATGGAACAGAAAGAAGGAATCTTAGTTCCCCATGATGCTGTGGCATTGCACACTACGGACTGCCCACTTTTGACTTCTTCCATGTAGAAAAAATAAACTTCTTTCTTATAAAGCACTGATTTGGGCATTGTCTGTTAATTGTAGCTGAACCTACCCCATCTGAAATAGTTTTCATTTTTAAGTGCTTACCGCGTGCTTGGAACTTTGCAAAGTACTTTACGTTTAATTTTATAGTAACTCTATGAGTTACTATTATTATCCTCATTTTACTGGTCAAAAAATCAAGGTGTAGAGAAATAACCTACTCTAAATCACATAATTAGTGAGAGGTGAAGTCTGAATTGAAACCCAGGTTGCCTGCCCCCAAGCCCATGACCTTGGTAAGTGCACATGCATGTCAGGTGGTGGTGAACTGACAGAGAGCTTAGATATTAGGTGGTCTAACCGTTCTCACTTTATAGATAAGCAAACTGAATTCTTAAAGTAAATTTTACTGAAGTAAAACAACCAGTGGGCATCATACAGTCTGCAAGTAATCAAATTGGAGCTGACTCTAGGTCTGCTGGCTCTAAGACCAGTGCCCTTTCTCTTATCTGAGACAGCCTCTCTGGAAATACTGGCTGCATTCAAGTATCATCTTATTTAAAAAATTTCTCCTGAAAATATCTCTACTGCCTCACTGGATTCATCAGTCTCTGGCAGCCTGGCTTTTGCCTCCCACTCTCCTAAAACTGTTCTCACCAAAGAAATCAATAACCCTTCCAAATGATAGGCCCAAATTCCCCTTCTCATTCTCCTTTCTGATTCTTCCATGGCGTCTGACACGTGGTGACCACCTCCTAGATCCTCAAAATGTTCTTCTTCCTTAACCCTCCTCCCCGATCCATCTTCCAGACTGCCATCCCTTCTCTTTCTAGGACACCTATCTAATTATGTTTCACTTCCTTCTTCAAAAACTTTGGTTGGCTTGCCATTACCTACCTATGGATTAAAATTCAACATTTGTTAGTTTCAAAATTTTTTTAAAATGTAAATGGAGAACACATGCACATAATTCAAAAAGCATAAAAGAATATGTAATGAAAAGGAAGTCTGTCTCAAGTGTCCCCCATCCTCCCACTCCCCCCCGCCCCAGGCATGCACTATCTCCAGGCTCTTAGAATCACTTTCAAGGAGAGTCTCTAAGAAAGCATATACCCTCTAGTTTGACCTTGCATAGAGGGGTGGTCCCTGAGACTGAAGGTCTTATCTCACCACTTCTCCAACACACTCCACAAGGTAACCAAGACATTTTTATTAAGAAGCGTATTCATCTTGGGAGATATTCTGGAGAGGAGCCACACAAATGTGTACAATAGTGCCATCTGTCCTACGATACACTCAATAAATATATCTGGTTTCCTTTCTTTATGGCGAGAGAGCTGGGGTTGGAAGACTCAGCTCGGACTGAAAGGAAACTGAAACACATAATGCTTACAGCGCATTCATCACGTACATTATAAGAATCCTTGAATGTTCATGACTTTGCTCTTCGTTAAGTTCGAGAACATTTCTTAGTCTATTCGAATTACAAAGACACAGAGACTTCCTGAGAGCTTCCTTGCTTAGGAGAGAGAGAAGATCTACCTAATGGTCAAACGGGCTTCACCAAAGGCTAATAACATCACTGCACAAAAGATGAAGGACCCCCGGGCAGAAACACAGCAGAGGTTTAAAGAATAGCAGGGAGCTGGGATGATAGGATCTTTCAATGTATCCCATTCTAAAATTCTATGACTCCACAAAACTGGGCCTTTTCACATGCTTATGTGTATGCTTCAGGAGAACATTACCTCTTTTGGGCTATCTTTTCTTTCCAGCGCTTTACTGTTTCTGTGTGCCTGTGTGAAAGGAAAGGAAAAAGCATGATAAAAAAGGCAATGCTCTCAGCTTACAAACAATGAAAGAAAAACCACCTCTACGATACATTGTTAACAGTGTGGGAGAAGAAAGGCTGAGATTCCTCAGTGTAGTCCCCCCAGTGTGACACCTGCCCCTTCCCCCAGCTCCTGGATCATTGTGTGCTGAAGACTCACTGGAACACATTATTGGGTCAGCTTACCTCCGCTTCTTTTCAAAGACATCTGTATCGAATGTTTCTGGTGGACGTTCTGGTGTATTAGCCAAAGACTGATTGAATAAATCAGTTAAGTGGGCTGCAACTTAAAAAATAGATGCTTTAAATTTTTATCCTCACTTCTTTACAGCACAACACACAATCGGTACCAAATGACTCATTTGAGATGTTTTCTAAGAGATTACGTTCAATCTATCAAGTGTTTACTAGAATTTCCAGGACCCAGCTGCCATATAATAGGAAACAGGCCTCTGTATGAAATATCCTACGAGAGAACACACATCTTACAGTCAAAATGTAAAATGTAGTGACACCTTATTGGTCCCACATCATCAGGGGAGTCCATGTTCTACCTAATTGAATTTCTTCACATCTGAAGCACCAGAACTTAAAAAAATTAAACATTTTATAGAAATCGGTTTTCTAAAAAACGGTATCTAAGGATCTAAACCTAAGGATCTGAATATAATATCATGGTTGTTTGATAATTTGGACAGTAATTCTCAAAGTTTATGCCATAGAACGTGGTCTCGGTGGGATGTTAACAGGAGATAAAAGTAAAAAGGTTCCATGTGCCATGGTTATATGAGCCAGGGAAACACTGATTAATACAGGACTAAGTATGTTTCATTACTGTAGGACTTTTCTGGACCCTTCATTAGTTAGTGTGCATTGTGGCTGTCTGAGAATATAAGGCAATGCACAGCATTATCCAAACTTGTTATTTAAAAAAACTTTAATTTAATTCATTTATTTTAATTTTATCTTGGAGGGGGGAGGTAATTAGGTTTATCCATCTATTCATGTTTAGAGGAGGTCCTGGAGATTGAACCCAGGACCTTGTGCATGCTAAGCACGTACTCCACCACTTGAGCTATGCCCTCCCCTCTACCCTCCATCCAAACTTAATTTATCATAAGGCTCTTTTTTTTCCCCTGGAGCTATCTCATAGACTAGTGTTTCAAGGAAGTGCTTTGGGGACTGTTGACTTAGGATCACCACTATTAATAATTCAGGGGCAGCTGTAAACATGCAGGACTCTGTTTGACACCTGCATCCGTTTGTCTGTTTGAAAAATAAGCTTTTTGTCCTTCACTATCAGGCAACCTGCAAATTTATCTCTACAGTCCTTGTTCCCTCACACCAGAGGTTACAAACTCAAATGCTACAACACTGGGTTACCAGATAAAGTATAGAGCATCTAGGTAAATTTGAATTTCAGATAAACGACAAGTCATTTTTTAGTATAAGTATACACCACGTTATTTTGGGACATACTTAGAATATAAAATATTTGCTGTTTGATGAAATTCAAATTTAACTGGGCTTTCTGTATTTTTATTTGGGACATCTGGCAACCCTAACACGAGAGGCTGCCTAGGCAAAGGAGTGAGCACAGAGTGTAAGGACAGGGGGACTCTGCAGGTGGGATGGAGTCTTCCGTTCACAGCCGTTCTAAGGGGGCAGCTGCCAATCACCTCCAACACGTCATCATGTGACACCAGGGCAATTCAAGGAAAGGAAAATTCAGATATCCAAAACAATAGAAACGGCTGTGCAAGCCAACACTGTGGGGGACACAGAAAACTCATCTGTGGCCTGAAGGGAGCCAGTGGCTGCCAGTTTCTGACTTTTGTCATATGGTCAAAATAGAAAAGAAAACCCAAACCACCAAGTTCTCCGCTGCTTGTCTTTGTGAACTATGAAACCATATAACCAACTTTGTTGGGGCTGTATAAATCCTCAAATAGACGTGTTTTCCAAAAGGAGACTGTTTTACTGTGGAAAACGGTACAAGGCTTTTTTTTTGGTGACAGCTGTGTCGTTGCTCCAGAGTTCTCTGAGTCTGCGTGTGTTGGGGGTGGAGTGTAGATTGATTAATTGTTTCTTTTCCGTATGCTTGCTATGTTCTAAATACAAGTTGAGGCTAACTTAAAAGACAAATGTCAACTTTTTTCATTCACCCTGTGATAGTTAAAGAGGAATTAGAGGCCATCATGGTTTCAAGGATCTTACAATTTGGGCAGGAAAAAATATATAAATAAATCATCACAACACATCACGGCCAATATGACAACAGAAATACATACACGGTACTTTGCTATCAAATGAGAGAATGAGAAGTGTATTTAAAACTGTTCCTTTGACATTTGCAGACATTTTGCAGAAAAGATTAAATGTAATTACCTTCAGTAACATGACTTTTTGTAGTTTCCTCCATTTTAGGGAAAGACTGAAATGAAAACAGAGAATTCCTTAACGGTGATGAATATATTACATACAAAATTTACTTTGTTTAGAAGGGTTCTTTATGTGCTCTAATTGATCTTTTATGGAAATAACCATAAAATGAATTAGTTTTTTAATGCCGATACAGAAAGTTATTTGATTTTTTTAGTTATTTTTTAATTAGCAAATTTCTAAAAATGGAAATCATTTTAAGTGTAGAAATTGCTCTTTCTTCCTTCCTATTTCATTCATGAATTCATACAACACTGCAACGAAAGTCAGTTTCTTCGAAGACAGTAAAAATTTTATTTAAGAGCCTTTAGAATTATTTATGATTTAAGGAAGAGCCTAAAAAGCATTTGGAAAATTTGATACATATAAAAAGTCAGAATTCCACAGAAATAGGAAATTATAAGGAGGGAAATGCTTCCTGGAAGTGGCAGACACAGCTATTATTTATAATATTTTGTCTTGAAGCATCTAATACTGAGTAAAAGCACTGGCGTACGAAACATTTCCTTCTCACCATCACTAGCTTGAGGAGATCTGCTGCATTGCCCCTTTCCTCCTCGGTTCTGTAATCTTTAACTGTCATTTCCTGAAGCTCATCTTCTTTCTTTAGAATATGGTTTATATAATCCTAAATTGGCAGGATAAAAGAAATCAATAAAACCCGGAAATACGGTAGCGAGAGTTCCAAATTGTCAACATCAACCTGAAATACTACAAAAAGGTTAAGAATATGTTACATTCACAATGCTCAGCAATGGGTTATGGGTTAAACAATCTGGAAAGCCTTTTCCTTATTATGTTAATAAGCAAAAACTTGACAAGTCCCAAAGTACAGCTCTAAGAGCCACAGCACATTAGAATTGTATGAAGACCTCAGAGAGGCCCGGCTTCTAACTCAGTAAGTAAAATGGGCAGAGTTGGGTTAGATGATTTCTAGAGTCCTTTCCAGGTACAGTCTTCATGATTCTATGAATGTAAGTTGCTCAGTCCATGCTTTGCTTCCAAGAGAAACAGACTTTACTTTTTCCATCAATATTTGATCTGTTCCCATATATAACGGTCCCCTGCTGTATGCCACGTGTGAGTATCTAACCATAAACAGAGCACATACAGTACACGTTCTGAGAGAGCTGGCACACTGGACAATGTAACTACACCTATGACAGTTACACAGTTTACACCTGTACATAGCTTGTACAGTTCACTACATACTTACAAATTCTTAGACCATTTCTCAAAACCAACAATCTTTTTCTTCCATGGACAAGTATCAGGTTAATCTGCAGTTCTATTTTTTCAGAGGTTACTAGGTCAGTCTTCCATATAGTGAGAAAGGAGGAGGATTACATAGCAGTCACAGAGAAAATGACTTGTCTTCTCAATGTCTCTGGGGCCTCAACCCTCTCTGTATCTTATGGGAACCAGTAAGGATTTTCTGCCTCTCAACCTCCTACCCACAAGAAGATTGACAGTCACGTGTTGCATTAGATAAATATCAGTAGAATTACATAATTTCAGGTTCCACAGGAAACCGAGAGGACTGATTTGCCCTGTTCCTGATTCTCTGGGGTCAGGGTACCCGAATTCCGTTACCTTTAGGGACATCTGCAGCTTCAGTTTCACCTCATTCTTTATGACCTCGTGCTGGATGAACTGGCGTATCTGGAGCACATCGGGGCTTTTCAGGGTAGGGGCTGGGGCGCCCACTAACTGCTTGGACCCAATGTCGAGGCCCTTCCAAATCTGAGTGCCAAACGGAGGTCCTGGAGTTTTTTTCTGTTAACAAAATCAAAGAAAAACAACCATCAGAGAAATAAAAATTTTTTAACGTTGTTATTTTTTTTTCCACTGAGGACTTATTATGTAACATGATGCTAGGAATCACCTGTTAGGGAATACAATGATGAAAAAAATGATCCCTGTTCTCAAAAAGGTTTGCACATATAAGGAAAATTGGGGACAGAACTGGGCAAGTTCTCCTTTTTCTATGTGTTACCAAGAATAAGGCTATTTTAAATTCCTGTTGCATGATGTCTCCTGGGATAGCATTTAGGGGATGCTCAGCAATGCTTTACCACGGTAACACAGCAGCAGCCTGGTTGTGCCAAATGCGTGTGACTGTTCCTTAATAAATACCACAGGTCACCCAAGACATCTGAAAGCCATCTTTAACTTTCTGATTCCATGTTCATTTGGACCTGGAGAGCTTCTTTCAGAGAGAAATCATCCCACAGATCTGAATGGTCCTTGATCTCACTCCAGACTAAGCATGCCTCCAAGGTGCTCCCAGGACCCTCAGGCAGGAATGTCTGCCTGGAGTGGACCCACGTCTCTGTGTGCTCCTTGTGACTGATTTTCAGGAGTGGTGTGCTTTGATGCTATGTCCTGAAGTGTGTCCGATGTCGGGGCCACTCCCCTGGCATAGAAATTCACAGCCATAGGAGTTGCAGAGGAAGAGAATGAACTTCCTCCATTAATCTCAGATGTGGCATATTACTTCTCATAATGCAGTACTTTCAACTTGGATATACTCTTAGCAAACTATTTGGAGTGGCCTTTTCATTTTTTCAGATAAGGAGGTAGAGATCCAGTATGACTTGTCCCAATCCCACACTAATAATTGACAGAGTCCAGGCTAGAATCCAGATCATCTTCGTTCCCTGTGTTGATTATAGTCGCCAAATTAAAATATAGGGCTAGGAGATCTCTGTTTTCTTACGTGCTCATAATGAAAACTTAACACTAATATCGCTCTCTGATCATATCCATGCCTTCACTAATTTAATAATTTAACATTTTGACAGTATACTGGACATATTACATAAACTGCTTTCAAAATGAAACAGCAAACCTTGCAAAATGTAGGGCTTCATGATTCTTGATCAAGATAATTTCTTTCATCCTTTAAAAAACCTTAGGTGGGGCTTCTCTAAACTGATGCAATCATAATGTTTACTTTTTAAATGGCAGTTGCAAATTCCCTCTAATACGTCATATTATTCTTATATACTCAGTTTGTGTATCGCATAACGTCAGTAATTACATTACAGGAGCGGTGTAACATGAGTTACTCAGACTAGATATTTTTATATTATTGGAGGATGTTCAAGCTACAAGAAATAAAACTGAGATCAGCTAGTTAGGTAGATTGCTCTAAAATCTACAAATGTTAACATCTTCAAATATAAAACTCCTTGAGCTCATTAACGACTTACGTAAGAATGAAAATATGTGAATACACAGGAGAAGACCTGGACTCCAATCCATGGACGGATGGATGGATATGCAAATACAGTTATTTGAAAGCAGAAAATGTTATACCTCCACTGAAGGAAATGTGTCCCATGTCCTTGACTGGAGATTCGGAGGAACAATCGTATCTAATTCTTTCTTCATGAGCCAAGGTGATGCTTCATGGAAAGGGCGAAGGACAGTGATGCTCAGGGCACCTGGTTCACAGAGAGTTTGTCAGAGGATAATTTCTCTATTAAAAATATTCTGAGAAATTCAGTAGGTATTCACCACGTCCAATAAACACCTTTGACAAGCCAGACACAGCGTTTATGCTCAAGGGCCTTACAGTCTTAACCAGAAAGGAGAGGCTTTAATCACTGGAACACCTAGAGCCTGGATTGAGATCACCCGAAAGTATTCATTGACACCTGAATGTCCTTCAGAAACCATAGCCAAGTCCTGTCAGTTCTCCCACTAAACATTTCTTGACTTCATCCACCTCCTCCCTCTCCACTGACCCCCACCTTAGATTATTTCCCTCAGGGGAGCCTGTTTGAGACTCCAGCTACAACTAATGTTTCTGCCCGTATTTACTCTGTGAATGAACCTTCCTCCGTGGTCAGGGTGACGATGATGTCCGTCCGTGATGTGAACTCTTCTTGTCCTGCCCACTGCTCCTGGGATAAAAGTGAGTCCTTAATGTTTTCCCACCTCTGCCTCAGCTTATGCTCTCCTCCCTTCTGTCCTCTGTCTACACTGGCCTTTTTCCCTCTGTTCCCCAAAGCTGTAAGCTTCCTGCTTGGCATCCTCTCTTTCAAGAAAGCTCCTCCTCCTACTTTAATTAACGCCTACTTATCCACCAGCTCTTGGCTCCAATGTCTTCCGGGAAGCCTTCCAGACGATGTCAGGTTCCTCTGTTAGGTGCTGTCTTAGAACCTAATCCTTTACTTCATGGACCTTTCACCAATTTATAATCATACAGTTGCTTGTGTGACTATATAATTAATGCCTAGCTCTCTCACTAAACTCTAGGCTCTATGAAAGCAGAGTCCATTGGATTCCTAACACCCAGCCAGTGTTTGGCACTTGGTGGGCTATCAAGCAGATGCTAGTTAAACGACTGACTCATAAAGCAATTTGAGATGAATTCTTATTCTCTTACAGTTCCACACGTGCACCACACAGTCAGAGTTCCCCACTCCCCACGTTCACAGAGAAAGAGCAAAGCTGATTATATCACGCATGTGGTCACAGATACAGTAAAAGATACAATTGTTACACAGATGTGGGTATATTCATAAATGAGCACAAAATCTGTCCCACAGACCAGACAAAAGATACAAAGGAAACACACACACAAACCTAGACACAGCACATTGGCTTGGTACACAGATAACATGAAAGTGTTTTTTTCCTGTGTTTAAATACACGTTACATATACAATAGTTCTTACTCAATGTAATATAAGTCTCTAATCTTCAGTTACACACTGATTTCTCTGAAATTGACTCAAATATGTAAATACCCAATAAATATATAATATCCTATATTTCAGGCTGGTGTTCTAACTCACAGATCAAACGTACTTTCTTTTCTTATTATATTAAATTCATCAAGGCAATATCTTCAAAGTGACAAAATATGGGCTTACAAAAGATACCTCACTTTTGTTTTTTCCTACCAAGATGAAACAAACACATAACTAGGAACCTAGATACATAATGAAACATACCTAACGTACGTGAACACAGGTACCAATCTGCTTATAGGTCGGGGAGGGACCAATTTGCATAGGTTGATGCTTAAAGTGTGGTATAAACAAACCACTGCATAAATAGGCTGACATAGCCCGGTGGAATGTAGAGTTGAAAAGCAAGCAAAGGGAAGAAAGCAGAGATGAGGCGGGGTAGATGCGATGAGGAGGATGCGAGTTGGTACAGGGACCCAGTGAGTTCCAGGCTGGGTCCCTACCTGGCTGCTCCTGCACGGGCTCCTGAAGAACCACAGTCGCTGATTCTCCATATGCCAAGGAGAGGCATTCTTCTATGTCACTGTCTCGAAGAAGTTCCACTCCGGATCCATCAGCATAGACGACAAAAAACCTATTTGAAGAAATAAAAATCTAATCCCTTGACATATTCAGCTAAAATGCTCCTTGAACTTGGAATTGAAAACAAAACTCAGGATATTATTTGTATCATATTACCTGGGGACATGTTCACCATAGATTTGCAGGTGATTCTTACGGAGGTGAATAGATGATAAAGTATCATAGCCTTCAGGTTTTGAATTTAAATCATCTTCCAAATTGTCTTCAGGCAGGACAGTTGACACGGTACCATCAACCATGACCTAAGGGACACAGTATATAAACAATTAAAAGTAAAAAAATGCTATAAAGCTTACATTTCGATTGATCTCATTTGAGAAGGCAGGTGATCAGGTGGTATACTCAGAAAATCAGGGATATTTATTTGTAAGGTATTGTGCACTGAGTATAGTTAGCATTAATAAAAGTGACAACCTAGGAGCACATCTCCACTTACAAACCGCACCTGGACTGTGAAAACGAACTAGAAGATGAACCGGAATACACTCAGAGAGGGTGACTAGGACGGCAGGGGACTCACAACCTTATCTTCTGAGGATAAGTTCAAGGAACTGGGAATTTAAACACAGAGGAAAGGCTATCCATGTGGGCAGCTGTCTTGAAATATTAAAAGAGTGACAGTATGGGAGAGGTTTATGTTCTGTGATTCTAAGCACAGAATTAGGACTCACAGGTAGACTACACAGGGAAACAGACTGGGTATCTCTCTGAGAACTGTTCTGGCCATTACTACCATCTATATAGGGCATGGCTGTCTCCAGGAGGGAGTGCAGTTCAGGCTGACAGGCCACTGAAGGGAATGCCCCTAGAAGAGCATCAGTGCCTAGAAGAATGCTTGGCTTGGGTATTTCAACTTAGTGAGTCTGGGCTTTAAGTCTCAATTTCAAGTGGGAAGGGGAGAGCTCAGTGGTAGAGCACGTGCTTAGCATGCACGAGGTCCTGAGTTCCATTCCCAATACTTCCATCAGAACAAACAAACAAACAAACGAAAGTCAATTTCAATGCACTGTCCATTGAAACCTGTTAGTAGCCCGAATTTATGCTATGAAGAGTCTCACTTACTTAGCACAAAAAAAACTAAGTTGGATCAGAGCATATCGACATACCAAAGTCAGGGACTCTGGGGTAGAGTTCCAAGTCTAAAAAATAACTTTGCCACCTGCTTGCTAGCTAACACATGGAATTCCACTGTTGGGTGAGGAGTGAAAAAAAAAAAAAAGGTACCAGAGCAGGGGCTGGCAAACCTTTTCTGGTCAAGGGCCAGACAGGGAGTGTTTTAGGGTTTGCAGGCCATACAGTCTCTGTTGCAGCTACTCAACTCTGCCATCACGTGTGGAAGCAGCCGTAGACAACACATAAACAAAGAAGCATGGCTGTGTTCCAACAAAACTTTCTACAACAACACTGGAATCTGAATTTCCTATCATTTTTATGTGTCATGAAATATTTTTCTTTTAATTTTCCCAACCATTTAAAAATGTAAAAACCATACTCAGCTCGTGGGCCCATATAAAGACATGGCCATGGTTGGCCAACACCTGGCCACAGGGACGAGAGGAAGGACAGAGAAACAGAAGACAGAGCTCTACCATCAAAGAGCTGAGCACCTCTCTGGGCTCGCCGCCTCCCCATCGTCAGCCCTACTGGACCCTTACACTAACTGATAACTTCTCACCGTGGATTCTCTGCCTCAGCAAACAAACTTGCCTGCTGCTCCACACATAGTCTCTCATTTTAACCCTGATACAGAGCATTCTTACATCATTCCTCTTTGCTGGCATTGTTTTTAGTCGTTAAGTAATGTTGTTTTCCCTTTTGTTCTAATTATTTATTTGGCTTTAACATTTCAACCATCCCAATTAGGTGCTTGCTGTCCCCTAATGAAGTACCCTTGAGAATGAAAGATACTGACATTCATTACTGCTTGTCCCAGGTCCTGGCAGTAAGTAGACAACTAATTCCAAGGCAGCCACGGGAAAAAGTGACAGGGAAATTCTCCAGTGTGAAGTATCTCCACAGCGAAGACACAGTCTCTGTCCCCATACTAAGGATGCACTTTACCTGAAAGGTGTTTCCTTCAGGATCCATGACCTCGCAGATAACCTCTGATGTGTGCTTCATGACATACCTGCTGGCTCTCAGCTGCTCACGTTTTTGGAAAGGATGGTACATATCACTGCTTGATTCATGGCAATATATAGCCGAACAATCCCTATCAATATAAAGACAGCCTGTATTTGGAGGTAACACCTGGAAGGGTAACAGAAGGAGAGAAATGACTTAAAATTTCCTGCTCGATTTGAGGGATTTGGAAACTCATTTTAGGAAAAAGATTACCCCTAGATCCCAGCCACAACTTCCTGTGTTTCCAGGAAGAAAACATGGCCCGAGAGGACTTAAGCTTTGGGAAGATGACTTGATAAGGAGGCAAACTGAATGATCAGGATGTAACTGCTCCCGAGTCTCATGTTTTATCTACTCACTATAGTACCTCTTCCAAGTAATTGCCTTGTTCCTTCCTATTTAGGATGTTTAACACAGAATATTAAAAAATATTTTAACTTAAGTAAACACACTTGGCCCTATCCAAAATGTTTAGAATCCTTTTATGTTCTTGGGCAAGAAGTATCTCCAAGAGGGTCAAAAACTATGGGCCAGATGCATTTAGAAACTTTTATTTATCCTCATTTCTCTGGTGTTTTTTTTTTTTTTTCTTCCGTCTTTTGCCTCAACAAGTGACATTTATTCAAAGAAAAAAAAAAAAAAGAAAAAAATGACAGGCTGTCCATCCATTGGCTCCCTTCCCACCCCTCTCCTGCTACTCCTCAGACCCCCTTCAAGGGTTAATCCCCTCCTTAAGTAATAGCTTTTGTATAATGACTTCTGGTTCAGATAAACTCCTTTGTGAGGTATAATTCACATACCATAAATTCACCCTTTTAAGGTGTACATTCAGTGGATTTTAGTATATTTAAAACCTTGTGCAAACATTATCACTAATTCCAGAACATTTTCATCATCCCCCAAATGACATTAGCAGTCACTCTGCATCACTCCTACCCCTAACCCCTGGAAACCACTGATCTGCTGTCTCTGTGGATTTGACTATTTCAGACATTTCATATAAATGGAAGCATGCAACATATGGCCTCTTGTGTCTGGTTTCTTTCACTCAGCATAATGTTTTCAAGATTCATCTGTGTTGTAGTATGTGTCAGTACTTCATTCTGTTTTACGGATGAATGATATTTTATTGTATGGATATACCAAATCTTGTTTATTCATGAATTGATGGACATTTCAGTTGTTTTCATAGTCTCGCTATAATTGAAAATGCTGCAATCAACATCTGTGTACAAGTTTTTGTGTTTTAATTTCCCTTGGATATCTACCTAGGAGTGGAATTGCTGGATCATATGATAACTCTATTTTTAACTTTTGGAGGAACTGCCAAACTGTTTTCCAAAGTGACTGCACCATTACACATTTCTACCAGCAATGCATGAGTGTTCCAATTTCTCCATATCCTCACTAACACTTGTTACTATCTTTTTTATTCCAGTCATTTTAGTGGGTGGGAGGTGGTAGCTCATTGCAGTTTGATTTGCATCTCCTAGTGACTGATGACGTTGAGCATCTCTTCATGTGCTTATTTGCCATTTATATATCTACTTTGGAGAAATGTCTATTCAAATCCTTTGCCCACCTTTACAATTATTAGTTTTTGTTGTTGAGTTGTAGGAATTCTTTACATATTCTGGACACTAGATTATTATTAGACATATGATTTACAAATAACATCTTCTATAGGTTGTCTTTTCACTTTCTTCGTGGTGGCCTTTGAAGCACAAACTTTTAAAAATTTTTGATAAAATTTGTGCTTTTGATGTCATATCTAACAAACTATTGCCTAATTCAAGGACTTGAAGATCTGTACCTGTGTTTTCTTTTAAGCTGTACATTCAGTGGGTTTAAAGAGTTTTATGGTTTGAGCTTTTATAATAAGTCCTTGCTGCTTTAGAGTTCATTCTATGTATGGTGTAAGGTAGGGATTCAACTTTATTCATTGTTTGTTGAAAGCCTATTCTTTCCCCTGTCGAATTTCTTGGCATGTTTTTAAAAAATTTACTGACCACAAGTTGACAATAAATGAATTCTCTGTTCCATTCCATTGGTCTATGTGTCTATCCTTATTCTAGTATCACACTGTCTTGAGTATTGTAGCTTTGTAATATGTTTTGAAATCAGGAAATATGAGTAATCCAATTTTATTCCTCTTTTTCAAGATTGGTTTGGCTGGGTAACTTGAAGTAACAAAAGAATTTTATCTTATTGATTTTTACAAAAAAGGCAGTTGAGATGTTGACAGGGAACATGGGGATTACTGCCATCTTAACAATATTGTCTTCTATAAACTGAAAATAGTATATCTTTCCATTTATTAGGTTTTCTTTAATTTCTTTCAGTGATGTTTTGTAGTTTTCAGTGTAGAAGTCTTGTATTTATTTTATTAAATTTATTCTTAAGTATTTATTTCTTTTTGATGCTATTTTAAATGGAATTTCTTCATTTCAATTTGGATTGTCCATTATTAATGTATAAAAATACAATTGATTCTTGTGGATTGATTTTATATCTTGCAACCTTGAATTTTTTAATTAGTTCTAATAGTGTGTGTGTACACTATATTTCTGATAGATTGTATTCCTTAGCATTCCTTAGAAGTTTCCTTTTATTCCTAGTGTATTGAGTTATTTTCTTTTTAATCATGAAAGGGTGTTAGATTTTGTCAAGTGCTTTTTCTGAGTCTATTTATAAATGATCATGTGGCTTTGTCCTCTATTCTATGGTATATTATATTGAGTGATTTTTGTATCTTGAACCAACTTTGCATTCCTGGGAAAAATTCCACTTGGTGATGGTGTATAATCCTTTTTATATGCTGCTAGATTAGTTGGCTAGCATTTTCTTGAGGATTTGCATCTATCTTCATAGATATTGGTCTGGAATTTTCTCACGATGACTTTGTCTAGTTGTGGTGTCAGAGTAATACTGATTTAAATAATTAGTTGGGAAGTGTTCCTTCCTCTTCTATATTTTGGAAGAGTTTATGAAAGGTTGTTCAGTGTTAATTCTTCGATAAACGTTTGGCATAATTCACCAATGAAGCCATCTGGGCCTGGGCTTTGCCATGTGCCAAGTTTTAAATCACTAATTCAATCTCTTTAGTTGTTTTAGATTTATTCTGAGATTTTATATTGCTTCTTGAGTTAGGTAGTTTGTGCCTTTCCCTAAATGTAGCCATTTTATCTAGGTTATCTAATTTGTTTCTGCATAATTGTTCATAGTATTCCCTTATAATCCTTTTTACTTCTGTAAAGTTGGAAGTAATGTCTTCTCTTTCATTCCTAATTTTAGTAATTTGTGTCTCCTGTCTACCTACCCCCGCTTTCTCTTTGTCTGTCTGTCTCTATAAGTCTAGCTAAAAATTTGTCAAATAAAATAATTTCTGGTTTTACTAATTTTTCTATTATTTTCTATTCTTTCTCTTATTTCTACTCTAATCTTTATGATTTACTTCCATATGCCTGCTTTACATTTAGTTTGCCTTCTTTTTTTTCCTAGTTTCTTAGGATGAAAAGTTAGGTTGTTGATTCAAGATCTTTTTTAATATGGGCATTTAAGCATTTAAAGCTATACATATCCCTCTCTGTGTATTGCTTCTGCTTCATATAAGTTTTTGTATATTAAAATTTTTATTTGCAGTCATCTCAAAGTATTTTTAATTTCCTTGTGATTTATTCTGTGTTAATTTTCACATATTTGTGCATTCCTTTTGTTACAGACTTTTAATTTCATTCCACTGTGGTGGGAGAACATATTTTGTATGATTTCAATCCTTTTTAATCTGCTGAGATTTGTTTTGTGGTGTAACAGCAAGTCTTTCCTGGAGAATGTTTGACACACGCTTGAACATAGTGTATTCTGTTGTTGAGTGGAGTGTTCTATAGATCTCTAGCAGGCCTACTTGGTTTATTCTGCTGTTTAAGTCTTATTTTTGTGTTGATCTTGTCTATTTTAGATATTGTCTAGTATCTAAAAGGTACTTAAGTCCCCAAATATTACTGTTGAATTGTCTATTTCTCCTTTTAACTATGCATTTTAAAACGTACAATACACAGCTCTGGAAATACTCATTTGTTTTTGGGCTCTGTTGTTAGGTGCATAAAATGATTATAATTGTTATGTCTTCTTGACGGAGTAATCTTTTTATCATTATAATACATCCTCTTTGTCTCTGGCAATATTTTGTCGTAAAGTCTGTTTTACCTGATATTAGCAGAGCCACTCTGGTTCCCTTTCTCTTAGTTACTGCAGGTATATCTTTTTTCATTCTTTTACTTTTAACCTATTTGTGTCTTTATCATAAAGTGTATCTCTTGTTGACAGCATGTACTCATATCATGCTTTATGATCCATTCTTCCAATATCTGCCTTTCAATTAGGTCGTTTAATCTATTTATATTTAATGTAATCACTGGTAAGGTCAGATTTGCATATTCCAATTTTCTACTTGTTTTCTATATGCCGTACATCTCTTTCTCCCCCTTTATTCATCCATTAGCATCCTCTTTTGTTTTAAATAGATATTTTCAAGGGTGTCATTTTAACTCCTTGATTCTTTGACTATTTTTGAGTTATCTTCTTAGTGCTTCTTGGGGATTACAAATAACATCTTAATTTATAACTGTCTAGATTGAATTAATACTAAGACTTGCAATATTACACAAAATCTTTGCTCCTATATAGCTCTACCTCTCCCCCTTTTGTTATCATCAAAAAGTACATTTTTATACATTATAAGCACATAGGTACACTTTTGTAATTGTTGCTTTATGCAGTTGACTTTTAGATCAAAGAGAAAAAAAAGGTCACAAACAAAAATACATGTATACTGTCTTTTATGTAGTTACCTATATAGTTACCTTTAAGAGTGTTCTTTATTTCTTTGTATGTATTTGAGTTACTGTGTAGTGTTCTTCCATTTCAGCCTAAAGGATTCCCTTTACTTTTCCTTGTAGGGTATATCTAAGAGCAGTGAATTCTCTCAGCTTTTGTTTTTCTGGAAATACCTTAATTTATTCTTCATTTTTGAAGGATAATTTTACTGAATAATGAGTTTTTCATTGATGATATTTTTCTTTAAGCACTTTGAATATGTCTAGACTGCCTCCTAGACTCTATGGCTTCTGATGAGAAATCAGGAGATTCCCTCATATTTGATGAGTCTCTTCTCTCTTGCTGCTTTCAAGAGTCTTTCTTTGTCTTTTGTCTTTAGTTTGATTACGATCTGTCTAGGTGTGGATCTCTCTTGAGTTTATCCTATTTGAAGTTAAGATTCCTTTATGGGAAGATTGTTTCCATCAAATTTGGGAGGGTTGAAATCATTATTTCTTCAAATAATCTTTCTGCCTCTCTCTCTTTTCCTTCTCAGGCTCTCATTATGCAGAAGTTGATATGCCTGATGTTATCCTACAGGTCTCTGGGGCTCTGTTCATTTTCATTCATTTTTCTCTCTCTCCCTCAGACTGGTTAATCTCAATTCATCATTTTCAAATTTGCTGATTCTTTCCTCTGTCAGCTAAAATTTTACGTTGAGCTTCGTTAGTAAATTTTTCATTACAGTTTTTATGTTTCTAACTCCAGAATTTTCTGTTTGGTTCTCCTTCTTCGCTCTCTTTTTTTTTTTTTTTTTTTTTTTTTGGAATTTCTGCACTTGGTGAAGCATCATTCTCACATTTTGCTTTAGTTCTTTACATAAGATTTCCCTTAGTTTTAAAAACATATGATAATAGCTGACTTACATTTCTCTGTCTACTAAGTGCAAAGTCTGGGTTTCCTCGGGGATAGTGTCTATTGATTGCTTCCTCCCTCTCCACCCCAGTTTAGGGGCTGTAATTTCCCTTTTTCCCCCATGTCTCATAATTATTTGTTGAAAACTGGACATTTTAAGTAGTATAGTGTACAATTCTGGAAATTAGACCCCTGCCTCAGGGCTTGTTATTGTTGGTTTTGTTGTTGTAGCTGTTTGTTTAGTGATTTTCCTGAACTCTTCCTTTAACATTTACATTTATTGTCATGTGCAGACCTAACATGTTTGTATTGTTGCTCAGAGGTCTGCTCATAATTAGGCAGATGTTGTCTTAAGTAATTAAACTAATGCATCTTTCAGCCTCTGCTGAGGGCTGTTTGCCTAGTGAGGTATTTTTCCAACATTCCAGCAGCAAGTCTGCAATCCGACCTTAGCCCTCACTCCCTGCTTCCGTAGAGCCTCTCCATCTCGGCAAGAGTGAAAGATCAAGGCTTTCTGAGTTCTTTTATGGGCATTTACATAGCCCTGCATGTAAGTGCGGCTTTCTAGAGTCCAAGGAATATGTCAGAGCTCTTCAAAGCCCTCTATGGACTTCTCATTTCCCTTCTTTCCCCTTTAACTATTTTGTTCAGCCTCTTGTTCGTTACTGCCACTTCAGGCAGCTGTAACGTTAAATAATTACCTCTCTCTGGGGAAAAGCCTGTTTGTAGGGAGTGAGCTCAGAGTTAGATCAAATAAAGACAACCCCTGAAGGTGGAGGTTTCCAGGGAACTGCCAGACAGGCCAAACAATGACAATATTTTGTGATGGAGCTTTTGAGGGGCTCCAAATTTATTCTTCGTCTGTCAGTGCTGGTTTTCATAGCTATTATGCACATGAAGGTGATTTTCAAGGATGCTATGGAACTGGGGGAGGGGAGAGGAATCTGGCTGTTCTGCCACAGTGTCAGTCTTTCTTTCCTTTTTATTTAAATAAACAATGCCCAGATTATTGTCATCCTCTGGTTAATTTCCAGACCTCTGAAAAAGTTGATTTTGACAATATTTCCAGTTTTATAGTTGTTTTTAAAGAGAAGTAGATTTTTGGAGGTCCTTACTCCACCATTCTGGAAGTTTCTCAGATTGACTCTTCCACATTCCCCAGGCCCAGAGAACCCCATTGGACCTTGACTAATTCTGAGGCTTCTCTGTGGTTTCAGGCACATTTTAGAGAAGGCACCGGTGATTGGTTAAATTTGCAATTTTCCCGGCCTCCATTAGTCCTCATCAAAATGGACCCAAATTGTCAGAGACCGACTCTGTAATTTACCAAAAGCCGCTCTGGACAAAAAAATGATTGCCTATAACTCTCAGAATTAAGACACACACCATAGGTGAAGCAACCATGTACAAAAGCCAAAAAGAAAACCTGGTAAGAAGGACGTGCCTTGCCTTCTAGGAAGGTATCCTAGAGAAACAGCTATGCTGAAGCCTAGAGACTCAACATGGCAAATACAGCAATGACCCCTGTGCATACATACATATGCATACATGACCCCTATGCATACATATATATGTGTGTACATTTGCTGCTCCTGCTGTTATTGTTAGTGACTGTCTTTGATTAACCGGATACGCAGTTAACAAATCAAATTCCCATAATATTACACATTTATACTCCTCAGAGTTTACTATAAAATTTGCCTCTTCCAACTGATTTCACATTGAGTAGAGGACAAGCCACCCTCCATCAGGATGTTTGTTTATGGTATTGCTATTAAAGCCAAGGCCTTCTGAAGTCCTTTTCTGTAGGATTCTTATGAATGCTTATTACATTTGTGTATTTTCCCCAAAGGAGTCAGGATCAGACTGGTATAGAATAGTCAGAAGTTCACTCCAGCATGTACATACACACGCGCGCGTGCGCGCGCACACACACACACACACACACACACACACACACACACACACACACCTTTCCCCAGAAAGATAGGAGGTCTTCTGGTCTAGGGAAATGGGCTTCACCTCCTAGACCCAGGGACAGAGGAAGATTTCCTATGGGAGGAAATAAACCCATTACTTGTTTCTGAAACCCTCCAGATGGGCAGAAAGTCCCACCCTCACTTTTGACACATTATGGTCATAGAGGATAACAACTGTTACACTCACTTTCTCTTTGAGGTTTTGATTAATCTTTCCAGGGCTGCCAAGGCACAATAGTGGCCAATATTTCAAGCTCTAGCTCCCTTTTTCACACCCTGCCTGAAATTCAGCCTCAGTCATCACACTGCCCAATGTCCCCATGCTGGTGAGGAGGTAATGACAGGTGGGCCAAGGCCAATGGAGGCTGGGTAGGAGGTATTTTTGAATGGCAGCTTTCAACTCTATAAAACTACAGAACTATATATAAGTGTTCCTAAGCTTACTTGGAGGCTTTTTTTTTTTTTTCCAGTTGGGAGCTAAGACATGTGTGTTTCTCAACCAGGAGCCATTAAAGTTCATCCTTTCTTGGCCTGTGTTTCAGATTGGGCAAACAAGCAGTGACTGAATAGTGTCAGACACTGAATATCTCCAAGTTGGATCTCTTTTCTGTTACGTCTCTTCCTCCAGTGATAACTGTCATTGGTCCTAAAATTCCTTTGAACTCATAGCTGTAACCGTGAGAGTCTGGGGCTTTGATAAAAATAAGGCAAAGCTGGCCTCATCACTGAATCTTAGTAGGACATCTGGTACCAGAATCTGTTAGGACACATGGTACCAGAACATGGACGCTGCCTAAAAGAACGGACATTCAGAGTGCCACACAGGAATAGCATTCTTCTCCAACTGCAATATATCATGGTCATCTCTCACTCTCAGCATCTTCCTTGCCCCACAAGGATCTGCACTGGATGAAGAGGAAGGAGGATGACACCAGGAGAGATGGGAGGGATAAACTGGTTCCAGCAGCTTTCACAGTAATGAAGGTTTGTCACTGACGTCTTTGTCCATCATCTTTCGGCTTCATGCTCTCAGTATCCTGTGACATTAGATGTGACACACTGGCACTCGTGTCCCTTCTCCAGCAAGGGGAAAGACCAAGGCAAATCCTTCTGAGACTGAAGGGACTGCAGGCTGACCCAGCGTGGTTGTGTTTAACAGGGAAATGCAAGGAGGCAGAGGAGTTAACGGTGCTTCTCCTCATCGCTCCAAAGACAGAGCTGTGCTTCAGCTGGCTGACTGCCCTCTCAGGACCACACAGAGCACATGCACCCTCCCATCCTGCCGGGACACAAGGTAGCAAGGGGACAGTCTGGAGGTGGGAAGGACAGGAGAGTGAGAATGAGGGGAGAGGGGGCAGGAGCTGAAGCTGGTCTGATGGGGACAAGCCAGCACTGACTGCTTCTAAACCCCACTTTGCCCACACCTACCATATAAAGGATCCCCAGCAAATTCTGGTTTACAAACTTGAACCCCAAATACCCCAAAGTATTGAAAGACAAGCAGGACAATGTTTTTCTGGAATGGACTGTAAAAAGAAGGCGAATAAATTTAAAAAGATTGCAGATGTTCACTGCCACAGAGGAATGGGTTTCCTTCATTGAGTGGCCACTCACCTCTGGCACTCCTCATCGCCCCCAGACCTACCTGGTATGTTCCCTGTGGCTTTGCAATGATAGACGTCCCATCCCCAAAGGTGGCACAGCAGCTACTGTCCTCGCAGTTGGTGATGACAGTGGCGTAGTGTGAGTTTTCTATCCGCATGCACTTCACCTGCCTGGTGACCGTCCGAGGACCTTCGGCTGCAAGCAAATGCAAAGGAAGCAGGTCTGATAGGATGCATGCGTCCGCCTGCTGACTCTGCTCCTGGACTAGGAGTTGAGATCTGGGGCTGAGAACTCACTCCTCAGGGCTGGACTGTGGGCTACTCTATGTCAACGTAGAGTAATTCTTCCAGAATATCTCTTTCTACTTAATTTAGTGTGCTGTTTTGTTCTTACCAGTCTTTTTATTTTGAGAAATTGAAAATACCCAGAAAAGCAGAAAATGTAATTTAACTATTTGTAGGCTCACCAATCCAAATTTACACTTGTTAATATTTTGCCATATTTGCTTCATGTTTAATATGTCCATAAGAGGAAAAACTGCAGATCAAGTTGAAGTTCACTTTTCTCTTTATCTCTGGGTTTATTTCTTTTTCTCACAATTTATTTTTATACTTTTATATAAATGTATGTATCAAAAACAATATATGACCTTTTGTGTGCTTTAAATTTGCATAAGTTATACATTGCTCTATGTAACATTCTATACATCTTCTTTCACTTAATGTTTGGTGACCTTTAGCTATCTTGATGTATACATGTGTATGGATATGTGTATGTGTATGTACATGCATGTGTGTACTTCATGGCTTTTAATTGCTATATAGTATTCCTTTGTAAGAATATACCATCTTTTATTTTTCTGTTCTACTGTTGATGGACATTATGTTTTCCCAGTATTTTTTTTTTTTTTATTGAAGTATAGTTGATTTAAAATGTTGTGTTAGTCTCTGGTGTACAGCATTGTAATTCAGTTATACAGACACATATATACATATTCTTTTTCATTTTCTTTGCATTATAGGTTACTACAAGATATTGAATATAGTTCCCTGTGCTATATAGTAGGACAACGTTGGTCATCTATTTTGTATGTAGCAGTTAGCATCTGCAAATCCCAAACTCCCAATTTTGTTTTCCCAGTATTTTCATATTATACTTTAATATTGTGATGCAAGTAGCATTCCTGTGCCTGTTCCCTGTGCAAATGTACAAGAGCGTCTTTCTCTATAGACCCAGGAGTAGAGTTAGTGCATCATACGATAGGCACATTTTCCATTTACTAGATATTTTTAAATTGCCCTCCCAAGTGGCTCTTTTAATTGTCACTCCAACCGGCAGAGTATAAAGGTTCCTCTTTTTCCATTCACTTGCCAATTTTGTTCCACTTGATTTGGCAATGAAGCATTTAATGTATTAAACAAATAAACTCTGGAATTAAAGACAAGTGAGTCAGGGAGTAATTTTTCTTTTAAAATCTTGTTTAAATTTAGGTTAGGAAATGTGGTAGGCTTTTAGATAATCTGAACAGATTCCAGTTCATTAGCAGCAGCTGCCGCTTGCTTTTCGCTCACACCACCCTTCTGATAAGGAGAGTTATCACAAAGATCTGAAGGAGGACTGACCTGAGGTCACCTATTTCTGCAAATTAGATTCCTTAAGGATCAAGGGAAACAGGTCTGAGATCTAACGTCCAGGACAGTTGAGCCATGATTATTAACTTTCAGTTGCTACCAATCCAGGCTGTAGGTTTTTAGTGGTAAAAATGGAAAAGGCACCATTACTGTCCATCAGCCAACTAGCCCTGTGATCACTTGCATGTCAGCTGAGGATAAAGATCATAAAAAAGGGCCTCACAGGCCCTGCTCTGGACAGCAGCAGTATTCTCTGGTTCACCTCAGTTCTTAAAAAAATTATTTTTCTCGTGTGTTTCCAACAATCAGTGAGGTTTCTACCTGTCTTATTCTAAAGACATAAAATATTGTCATCTAGTTGAAAAATAAAACTTACTTGTTTCTTGATCATCCAGAGAGATAATCTGATCTTCATAAACTTGATAAAAGGTTGTGATTCTGGTACCATCAGCATGATCTACTATCCGGGTACCGTCTTTCATTTCAACGATGATCACTTTGTCTTCTCGAGTTGTCATAACCTGGACATACAAAGGCAGAGTGCCATCACTCGGTCAGGAGGTTAATTCCAAGCGTGCTTATTTTTACTTCCCACTGATCACCATCAAAGTCTGCTTATTTATTTATAAGTGAAAGTTTTATCTCATCCACTTGGTCTAACCTTTACAACAATCCAGGGAGGCAGGAGATGATATCCCTGATTTGCAGATAAGGAAATTTAGGCTTAGGGAAGTTAAGAAACTTGCTCAGGGTCACTTGGCAAGTGCCAGGGTTGATGCTGGACTAAGGCTGTCTGACTTCAGAACTGATGTTCCTTCCACCGTTGCATGTTTGTGAGTAAAAAGTGAGTATCAGGACTGACCAGACCTAGGTATTTAAGGGAAAATGACGCCAGGTCCCCGTGTTCTTGGAAACTACAGGTTTAAGGTAAACATGGCTGAGGCTGCTGTGCACGCTATGTGAGTCAGTGTACAGGTCTCGGCCTCGTGTCATCAGATCAGGAAGATGGGTGGGGGACAGAGACTTCTGTGTGTCAAGTTGATCACCCACCACAGGAAGCCAAGGGGTAGTCACCTTGTCAGCCCAGTACATTCCAGATCTACTCCAATGCAATCCACTGGAACGCCCATTTAGAGCGCTGACTGCGTGCTGTGAAGTGTGACAGGTGCCGGGGATAGGTATACAATGATGAACAAGACTGACGTTTAAATCCCTAACCTCTAGGAGTTATAGGCCAGAGGGAGGTCACACATTCAGAAGTTGCCATTCAGGGACCATGAGTGCCTTAGTGAGGGTTCCCACGTGGGCTGGCTTCCCCTGAGGAAGCAGCACCAGAGCCTGGATTTTGTGTGTCGGTGCAGGGGAGCAGCATGGGTGAAAAGCTTGCTAGACACAAAAGACCCCAGTGAGCAGTGGGCAGAGGGGTGGGAGACAAGCTGGAAGGTGAATGACCAAATTGGGGAGAGCTGTAAGCCACATGGAGGACTTCAGCCTTTATCCCAAGGAGGGCAAAGCAGTAATGAAGGGTTTTAAGTATGTCGACTAGAGCGGGAAACACAGGAAAAAAGGAAAAATTCAGTTAGTCTTGACAAGTACTTCAATCTGAAAGAACAATCAGATCATTATATATTGTAGCTAAATGGTTCACCAACGAAGGTCTGAACCCCCAGCTGTGTGTGTGGGTGTGCAAGCGTGTGCGTGTGTAGATGTGGTGGACGTGGAGATGCATGGACTGATCTCCCTTCAGGATGGGACTTGCTGCCCAGCTGCGGGGACGGCACTTGGCAAACTGCCTCCAGGTTTGAGCTCGTCCAAGCACTGCCTCAGCTGCAGAGATGCTTGGCCTGACTCACACTGCTTCAGGTGAGCTGTGTCCAGTGACTGAGTGTGGCAGGGGGTCCCGATCTGGGTCCCGCTCCTAGACTTGTGACCCTGAGACAGATGATCCTGGCTCCTGAGCTCCTGCCTGGGGACCACGGCTTTGTCGGGTCTGCCCCACAGCTCAGCTCCCTCCTCGGAACAAGGCGGCTTCCTCCCTTTCCTTTCACAGATGGTGTCCCTTATAAACACCTTGCACTCCAAACTCTATCTCAGTGCTTGCTTCTGGAGACCCCAATTGGCAACAATGTATTACAAATTATATAATGCATATTTAAATTACTGAATATTTTCTAATTTGGAAGGTCCTAAGGGACATAAATTTGTCTGAAGAGTCCAGAGGGAAGTGAGAGAGTTTGCTAGTTAGTTTTTTGACTTGAGTGTCTAGGGCTTTTGGGAGCAAGTGATAATTAACTTTTAATCTTTTTATGGTAGGCATAAATCACTATATTTGAAAAAGAAGTGCATGCTGATTATTATTTTAGGTTCTTACCTTTGGCACTCTCAGCCAATGGTTGCTATAGCTATGGATATCTACCCCCTTACCTCCCCAATGAGTACGTATAACGAGAAACACTGCTGTAGAATGCGGTGACTGAGAGCATGAGCTCTGCAATTAAGCTGCCCGAGTTTAAATCCTGGATCCACAGGTGGCTGGGTGATTCAGGCAAGTTGTTTAACCTCTCTGTGCTCTAGTTTCCTCATCTGCAACATGGAGCCAACACTAGTATATTCTTCAGAGATGTTATATGGATTAAATGAGATAATGATGATAAGCTGGTTAACACTTCATGTGGTCACCAAGTTAGCAGTGATAAATGCTAGCTCTTTACCTAGTATAGATATTAACGTATTATCATTTAGAATTAGTCAAACATTTTATACCACCACATAACATTGACAATTTCTGGTCACCACAGGATGGGAAAATCATTATTCTTAGTGTTGGTAAGAACACAGTAGCAAAAATATATACTGAACACCTGATAGCACTTTATCTGAATTAAAGTGAGTTATATGAAGTGACAAAAAAAAAATCCTGAGATGATATGCATTTTAAGTTTCACAAAAAAGAACTAGCAAACAAGGTAAGCGATTATGAAATTATTTCAGAAGTAGGCTGGAGAAGAAAGGAAAACACATTTGGTTACATAAAGGAATTTATCTCAATAGCAAGCAGGCATTTTGCTTTTGACCAGCAGCATGTAGTTGTGGTTGCAAACATATTAGAAAAATTTGCAATACACAATAGTTTGCCATACCGTGCCATTGACAGGATCCGTGGCCTTAAAGGACAAAAATGGGGCCAAGTCTGCTATTCTTTCTAATCCTTTGGTGCCAATCCGATTTCCTTGAGGTGTAGTTGTAAACCAGGTGCCTAGGTGAACCTCCACGGGAGTTACTGTTTGAACTGTTTCTGGCGGGGGGTCATGGCTTTCATTCTTATGTGCCACTGTTGACTGATTCTTTTGACTTTTTCCTGTGGAAGTTCAAGTAAAATCAAACACAACAATATAACTATAATATCAATGGTATAAAATTACTCATTAAGTTTTAATATAGTGTAAGCTACCTCAGACACTGTGGCAGAGAAATTCTAAGTGGCATTCATCAAATATATTATTTTTCAAGAAGGTCTTAGCACTTGAACCTTGGCTGGCTCCCCACCACCTCCCTACAGACATGCGCATGCCGACACAGCTCACTCTCTGTGGCACGGTGCCTGTTCTGGTCAATTTCTGTGCACTTTTGAGTCTTGCTTCTATATCCCTGGATTCCAGATTTGGGGTCCCATGGCCTGGTTTTGAAAACCTACGTTTTCTCCTGTATATGTGTCAAACTTTCAGATTCCTTCTTTTAACTTATTATACTCTAGCATTTCAATAGATTCCTTTCTTCAGTCCTGGATCTGGAGAGCATTACCATCCAAGCACACCTTGGCCTCTCACAGGGGAGAGGGTTTGTACAGTTTAATTACTACACTGATAATCACCAGATACACAGACCCCTCTCAGTCTCGTCCCCGTCCCCACCATTTAATTGGAACAGGAAGATAACTGAAGAAACCCACGGAACTCTGTAAATATTACCTCAATTCCTCTGTCAAGGTAGATTTACTCCATTTACATGAATAATAATGAGTATTCTGTGGACAAGTTTTGCTAGTGTTGCCAAGCCTCAACTACAAGGTAAACTCAGACTAAGAAACAAATTGCAAAAAAGGTAGCAAAGGATTGCTGCCTCCAGGAAGAGCCTTTAGATTCAGACCATGAAACATGCTTCAGGGCGTGGATCTTGGCCTCAGGTGCAGAGTCAACTAATGGGAAGAACGAAAGAGGACAGATACATTCAGCTAAGCATTTCCATTGCCCTAAGACTTAATTTGGACCTATTTATATTTCCAGAGCATTAAAAGAGAACCGAAAAATAGAACTGTAGGAATCATTTAACATGAGGCTCAGAAAGCCAATGTGATAGAAGTAACGGAAGTGAAATAAAAGCTCCTAAATATAAATCTAACTGGAATTCTAGAAGAAGAGGAGAAAGAGATGGACCAGAAACAACATTTGAAAAGATAATTGAGAAAATTCCAGAACCAATGAAAGATACTACAAATTCAAGAAGCCCAAAGTATTCCCACTTCTATAAATAAAAAGAAATCCACACCTACTTAAATCATATTGAAATTGTAATAAAAAAAGAAAATATTTTAAAGGCAGTTAGATTGTCTTCTAAGCAAAAACAATTAGACTAACAGCCACTGTTTCAAAAGCAAAATTGGAGGCAAGAAGAGTATGAAGAATATTGTCAACATATTGAGAGAAAATATCCGTTAATCGAGAGTTCTATACCCAGCAAAATTATATTTCAAGAAGGAGGGCAACATAAAGACATTTTCAGAAAATGTCTCTTGTACAACCAAGAGGCTAAAACCTCCAGTTAAAACACAAAACGGTCGACTTTAATTTTTACAATATGCTGCTCACAAGAGATGTTTTAGACATAAACCACATAAGGTATGGAAAAAGTTATACTGGGAAAGAATTAAACAACAGATGATGTAGCTATAATAAAATAAGCAAAATCAACATTAGGGCAGAAAGATTCCTAGAACAAAAAGTCATCGTTATTTATAACTTAGATGATCGATTTCTTGAATATGTGTGAGCACATCTGACTGTCTTTCATGATTGGATTACAGCATTCTGTTGATTCTTATTTTGTGGCTGGCTTTATTCCTTTCATAACTATGTAAGTTTAAAAAGCTAAAGCTATTAACTGTTCTTAGAAACAATGAACAGCACATATATGCAAATTTAAAAAGGTATGTGCAGTACATTGTATACATATATTTATATGCAATATATTGCACATGTGTAGTGAAATTGCATCAATTTTACCTAATAAAAATGAAAAGTGAAAAAAAAGTCATTGTGTGCTGATAAAAAGTTAAATTCCCCAGGAAGGTAACAATTCTAAATTTGTAAGGATCTAAAATCATAGCCTTGAAATATACAAAGGCAAATCTGAGAGAACTATTAAAAAACAGAATTATTTCAGATCTAAAGAAACAAAGATTAAATTGTAAGGAGTGCAAAAGGGGCTGTTCTGCTCTCTCAGGAAATTTATAAACATTATTTCTGCTGAATAAATTGATATTGTACATTAAAACATCTGTAACATAGAATAACGATTGTTAAATTTTGACATGTGGGGCAAATATGGCCCACTCTCTTGCTTTTGTACAGTCTATGAAGTAGTAATTTTTTGCACGTTTCTACAGAATTAAAAAATCAAAAGAAAAATATTTTGTTATGTATGAAAATTATATTAAATTCAAATTTTAGAGTCCATATATAAAATTTTATTGGAACACAACACAGCATGCTTATTTGATTATGTGTTGCCTAAAGCTACTTTCATGCTACAATGGCAGAGTCAATATTTGTGACAGACCATATGGCCCACAAAGTCTCAAATATTTACTACCCTGCCCTTTATGGAGAAGTCTGCTGAACTGGGATAGAAGTGGGATAACACAACTAACAAGTTTGATCTAATAGATATGAACAGAACACTGTACTCAATAACATCAGGGTATATGCCCTTTTCAAACATATACAGAATTAAAAAAAAAAAAAGTGACCATAGATGAGGCTATATCTCATGTTTCAAAAACTTCAAAAGATTAACGATCAATTATAAAAAGAACTAGAAAAATTTCATAGGTGTGGAAAGTTAGAAACAAGTTTAAATAACTTGTGGGTCAGAAGAGAAATTAGAAAACGTTTAGAACAGAAAAAATAATGAAAATAGTAAATATTATTTCTTGTGAGGTGGGAGCAGCAGATGTAGAATGGCAAGTCAGCGCCTTTGAAAATCCACTCCCCCCTCAAATCAGTGAGAACACTGGAAAAGATGATCGAAATTAACTTTTTCAGATCTCTGGAAATAAGTCAAAGGATTGCAACACTTGGAGGAACACTTCAAGGAAAACATCTGAATTGCAGTAAGAACAAGGGGTTTGTGGTGTCAGAACTTAGCCTGCTCCCATCCTCCACCCTTCCGCATCTCCAGCTCCACGGGAGCCTTGGACTCGCAGTAGCTGTGAAAACCAACAGCCCAGCAGCCACTAGAGGGAGCAGGTGGGCTTGGAACTCTCCCTAAACCCCTATTCACAGAGAACTGTCATTGTTGGACTTGCCTGAAAATGCTCTAGAAACCCGCCCTCTGACCTGAGTCAGAACCAATTGTGAATAACCTTTTTCTAGGGCCGTCGTTGAAACAATCTAGGACAATTGTTTACAGTATATCTTCCTGAGACAGCAATACTAGTTGGGGCAAACAAGAGGCTGACCAAAAACTGTAACAGGAAGAGCTAAAGCATGATGTATCCATAGAGGGCTTTGAAAAACTCCGACATTTGCCTGAGATTCTAGAAGGCCACAAGCAGGTCTGTACCCATGCCCCGGAAAGATCTGAGAAATACCGAATCTCTCACCCCTGGCTGACCTGAAGGCTAAAGCTAGGTTCTAAACTTCCAGAGTGAAGAAGGTGGGCCCCCAAAGCACACAAAACCCCTTGGCAAAGGCTGGGAGACTTTTTAGTTTGCAGCATTTAAGGAACTCTCTGTCCAATCACTAGCTGACCACTAAGATAACTGTGCGTAGACCCCAGTGGCCACACAGGACAAAGGAAACTGATTTTATTTAGTAATGTCACTAAACAAACAGTAATATGAGCAAGAGCAACAAATGCTAGGGGTGGGGATCTTATTTCCAGAGTTGCCATGAAATGAGAATTTAAATCTTGAGAGAGGTATCCTGAAGGACACAAGTTCAATATACAAACATCAATTGTACTGATAAGAATGAACAATCCAAAAATAAAACAGTTTTGCTTCTAATAGCATCAAGAATAAAATTCCTAAGAAAAATTTAACAAAACAAGTGGATAATTGTACCCTGAAAGCTACAAAATAACACTGGAAAAAAATAAAGACCTAAATAAATGGAAAGATATTCCATGTTCATGAATTGAGGGACAATACCGTTAAGATGGCAACACTATCAAAATCTATCTACATAAATAGTGGAGTCTCTACAAAAATCTCAGCTGTCTCTTTTGCAGAAATTGATAAGCTGATTCTAAAATTCATACAAGAACGCAAGGGACCCAGGATAATCATAATAATATTTAAAAAGAAAAACAAAGTTGGATGACTCACAGTTTCCAGTTCCAAACTTACTGCAAAGCTAATGCAACCAAGACAGTGAGATGCTGGCATAAGGTAGACATATATCAGTGAAACGGAATTGAGAGTCCAAAAATAAACCCTTCCATTTATGGCCAATTGATTTTTGATTTAGATATCAACCAATTCAATAAGGGAAATAATCGTCATTTTAACAAATGTAAAAGAACGAATTCAGACCCTTACCTTATATGACATATAAGAATCAAATCAAAATGAATTAAAAAAATGCAAGAGCTAAAACTATAAAACTCTTAGCAAAACAAATAGGACTAAATATTTGTGATTTTAGATTTTTCAATGGTTTCTCATATAGGATGTCAAAAGCACAGGAAACCAAAGAAAAAAATAGATAAGCTGGACTTCATAAGAATGGACTCCATCAAATGACACCACCAAGAAAGTGGAAAAACAACTCACAAATCATACATCTGATAAGAAGCTTGCATCCAAAATATACAAAAACGTAACAACAAAAGAACAGAAACTTGGGGAAAAGATTTGAATAGGTATTTCTCTGGAGAAGATACACAAATGGCCACTGAGCACATGAAAAGATGATCAACATCATTAACCATTAAGGAAATGCAAATCAAAATCAAAATGAGATACCACTGCATACCCACTAGAACGGCTACAGACAGACAACAGCAGTGTTAGCAAAGATGGTGAAGGAATTGGAAACCTCCATACCTTGCTGCTGAGAATGTCAAATAGTTCAGCTTCTTCAGAAAACAGTTTGTCAGGCCCTCAAAATGCTAAGAATAAAGTTATTATGTGACCCAACAATTCCACTTCCAGGCATCTACTCAAGAGAAATGAAAATACATGTTCACACAAAAATTGCTACAAAAGTGTTCATAGCAAATTTATTTGTAATTTTCAAAAAGTGAAAACAGCTCAAATGTCCATCAATTGATGAATGGATAAACAAAATGTGGTATATTTATCCAATGAAATATTATTTGACCACAAAATCCGAGTACTGATAAATGATATAACATAGATGAACCTTAAAAACATTATGCTAAATGAAAGAAGCCAGTCACAAAAGGCCACATACTGTATGTTTTCATTTATATGAAATGTCCAGAATATGTAAATTCGCAGAATCAAAAAGTAAGTTAGTGGTTCTAAGGTACAGGTTGGGAAAGGGGAAATGGGGAGTGACTGCTAATGGGTACTTTTAGGGAGGGCACTGAAGAAAACATTCTGGAATTGGATAATGGAGATGGTTGCACAGCCCTGTAAATATACTAAATTTGATTATTTTAAAGGATGAATATTATGGTATGTGAATTATATTTCAGTAAACCTGGTGTTAAAATAAAACTCATGAAATGAAGCTAACACAGTACCCTGAAGGAGATTTATAGCCACAGATGCTTACATTAGGAAAGAAGAAAGCCTAAAAATAAGTGAAACATCTTAGATAAATTAAAAAAAGGATAAAATAAACAAAAACACATGAGTTTTTGTCAGGTAGGTAGCAGCAACATAGTTGTCACTTTCCCCTCTTCTCATTCTGGAAATCATATGAAGTAATCATAACAATGAAAAACATCCAGAAATCACATTTGTAGAAAAACTAGGGAAATCCCCAAGGTCCAGCTGAACATAAGTGCTCCCGAAAGCAGAAATGAGAGAGCAAGCCCACAGGTTCAGATGTAAAAGTGTTATTAGAAGGAACAGGGTGTAGGTCAATGTAGTAGCGAAAGGACAGGATTCCATCCTGGGAGAAGCTTGGGTGGGCAGTCTTTAAAATGAATAGAGTAGGATCCCCCCTAAAATGGAGAAGGAAGATTTGGAATGTGCCAGGGACAAGGACTGAGGTGGTCTTTTCATGGCAGGTTCAGAAAGCACTAGTGAAATACAACCTCTAAGAATGAATGTATCTAAGGAAACAACCCAGTCTAAAAGTGGGTGAAAGATACCAACAGACACCTCACCAAAGAAAAATGAATATACAGTTGATAAGTAAGTATATGAAAAGATGCTCAATATCATATATCATTAGGGATTAAAATTAAAACAATGATGAGATACCATTACACATCAACTAGAATGGCTCAAATCCAATGACCGACAATGCCAAATGTTGCAAGGATGTGGGACAGCAGGAAGTCTCATTCATCACTGATGGGAGTGCTCAATTGTACAGCCTCTTTGGAAAACAGTCTGGCGGTTTCTTACAAAGTTGAACATATATATGCCAACAATCATGCTCCTACGTGTTTATTTAAATGAAATGAAAACATGTCTACACAAGAACCTGCAGGCAAATATTTATAAGCAGCTCAATTCACAATTGACAGAAACTAGAAGCAACCAATATATTGCTCAAGAGATAAATGGATAAACAAACTACTGCACATCTATATGATGGAATATTATTCTGTGATAAAAAGAAGTGAGCTGCCAAGCCATGAAAAGACATGGAGGGATCTCACATGCATATTAATTACTAAGTGAAAGAAGGCAACAGAAAAACCTGAATACTGTCTGATTCCAACAATGTGACATTCTCAAAATGGCCAAACTATGTGGACAATAAAAAGATCAGTGGCTGTCAGAAGTTCTAGGCTGGGATGACTCAGGATGGAGAAGAGGAGCAGGATGAATAACTGGAGCACAGGGGATTTTTAGGGTGGTGAAATTGTTCTGTATAATATTCTAGTGGTGGATTCATGATATTATGCATTTGTCAAAAGTCATGGAACTGTATATAACACAAAAAGTGAACCTGAATGTAAACTATGGACTTGAGTTAATGATAATGTATCAATATTGATCCTTCAACTGTAATAAATGTACCACATTTTCAAGATGTTAAAAATAAGGAAAACTGTGGAAGAGAGGGAGTCTCTGGGAACTCTCTGTGCTTTCTGCTCATTTTTTGTGTGAAACTAACATTGCTCTAAAAAAATTAAGTCTGCTCGTTTGAAAAGAAAAGGCTGTGTCACCTCAGATGGAAGGGCTGTGAAGAAATCTGAAACACCATGCTGGAGGAAGAAGCCCTTTGAAACCAGGTAAGGCAGTGAGAGGAGTGGGCATGCAGACCATCCTTACATCAAGTCCTCTTGTATCAACAAGAGAGTGAGCCATTGAGCTGGGAAGTTTGGAAAGCTCTAAGGAGACTTTCATTCACTTTTCCAACCACGAACCTTCTGCTACCACCCAAGGAAAATCCATTTCACTAAATTTTGAGTTACCAAAAAAGGAATTCACTTGGCGCCCACACAAGGTTACTGGATGCTGTGGTGAGATGTGTGAAACTGAGAAAAAAAGACTGAATCTTGGTCTCAGATCATTAAAGTCCTATGAGAAATTGAGAAATATTTGTAATGCATGAGAGAGTTAGTTAATCTACGAGTTAGTTGCCCAGACTCAAATCCCTGCTCTACCACCTCCTACCTGAAAGACCTCAAATAAGTTACTTGAACTCTCTGTGTCTCAACTTCCTCATCTGTAAATTGGGATTATTAAAATACATACCTCACAGGGTTGCTGGGAGGATAAGCTGATTCAACATTTTCAAGTATTAGGAATTGTGCCTGGTACACAAACACACATCTCCTATATATAAAGATCTCTTAAAATGAAAATGAACATCCTAACAGCAAACCAAAGAAAGATGTAAACAGAAAACTCACAAAGAGAAAAAAAAAAGCAATAAACGACTTTAAATGTTTAATCTCACTGGTAATCGAAGAAATGCAAATTAACATAGTAGTAAGATACATTAATGGTCTATCAGATTGAGTAAGATGAGAAGAATGACAACAAACACCCAGCACTGGCCAGGGTATGAGGAAGCAGACGTGTTCACACTGTGGTAGAGAAAGGGCTATGAATTGGCAATGTCTCAGAGGAGAGCAAGATAATAACACAGATTATGGCAGATGCTACTGACTGCTTACCCAATTCTTCTCCACCTTCTTGTTTCCCTAACAGTAGTGCTCATCTCCTGGGAAAAAAACAAAACTATCGGATGCTGTTTTCCCAGCCTAGGTCCCCTGGCAGGACTAGTCAGTGAGACACAAGAGAATATCTGCTGGGGTGGGGGTGGGGAGCTGGCAAGATCTGGAAACATCTTCCTCGCTAATACAAGAGAGCCTCGTGAAAACTCTCTGTCCACCCCCTCTCCTTTCTACTTTGGAAGTTACGATACGACGACCTCATGACTAGAGCTAATGTGGACTTCTTGCAACTTCTAAGGAAAAGAGAAAGACAGAGACGCCTACTCAGGACCTTGATACCACAGATCTGCTCATCTGGCTCTAAAATAGTAGTCAGCTAATGTAATGTCGGAGTACATAATGACATAGGAAAATGTCCGCTATTTATTACTAAGAGATAAAGCAATTCATGAAACAATGTGTAATGCTATGATTCCCAGTGAAATTCATATATATATATATGACTATCTATGAATCTATTCAATAGAAATAGAAGAGTGATAATAATATTGAACATTGGTTAAGCACCTGGATGTACTGAATCCATTATAAACTGAGAGGCTTCAGTGATTACCTTTCTTTGTGATTACAGCCTCCGATGGTGCTGTTTCCGATTTTTGCTGAGACACCGTGTCCATCAAGTCCCCACTGGGCGGGCTTGCTGGCACTTCAGCGGCAAGACAAACAGGACCTGAATCGGGACTACTGCTCACAGTCCCATCTGCAAAGAGAATCTGAAAAAAAAAAAGACAGAAGTTTGGCATTTTCAGAAAGGAGGAAGAGACTGATTAACGACAGTGTGTCAAACTGAAATTGGTTAAAAATCATTCAAAGAAAAGTATTTGCAAACTTCTGGACCCACCAACATAAAGCACGTTATAGAGGAGCAGATTTGGAGCTCAGAGACAACAGATTCATAGCCAGCACAATAGTATTACTTTATTTTCCGTTTACCTTCTACTTCGCTTCTTTTCTTTTTATTTCCTGTCTTTTATTAGATTGACCTCTTTTATGTTTTCCCATCTTTCCCCCTTCCCTCTAGGTAATTGGGAAATTACTCTATTTCAATCTTTCTGACTCCATTTAAAACTTTATCACATGTCTAAATGTTTAGTTTCTATCAATATCTATCTAGTATGTAGAGTATCTAAGGTAGTGTTTTTTCTTCTAACGTTATTCTTTGTCATTTTAAAGCATCATTCCATTTTCAAATGAGTTGCTTCTCTTCCCTGTCATAATACTGTTCCTTATATATACAGCTTGGCTGTATTTTCCTTTGCAGCAGGAAAGAGTAACTTATCTAACACATTCTTTTACCTGCGTGGATCCATCCAACATGTATTTGACAACAGTGCCTTGACGGGTGATGACTCTCGATGCCTCTTGCTCCAGTGGTGGCATCACCGTTTTGTAGAACTCATAGTACTTCACCTTCTGGGGGTAGCTCTGTCGGACCATGATGTCCCAAGTGGGGTCCTCATCTATAACATATTGATCTTAAAAAAAAAAAGGAAAGAAAAGAAAAGAAAAGAAAGAAAGAAAAGAAAAGAAAAGAAAAGAAAAGAAAGAAAAGAAAAGAAAAGAAAAGAAAAGAAAAGAAAAGAAAAGAAAAGAAAAGAAAAGAAAAGAAAAGAAAAGAAAGAAAGAAAGAAAGAAAGAAAGAAAGAAAGAAAGAAAGAAAGAAAGAAAGAAAGAAAGAAAGAAAGAAGGGCTTACTGTGAACTGGGCAATGCTGTGTGGCTGGGATTTTATCTTCCTGCTTAATTTTTTTTTCTTCATTCTATTGTCTACATCTGAATAAGAGGGCAGTTTTCATGACACATGGCCCGAGTACTGGTTCTCGGCTGCCTTTCTTACAGTTGAATGTAGTAAGGCCATCGACAAGGACTTAGTAGGTATGTTCTCCATGTGAAAGCCACTCCCTCAAATGATGTCCAGGATATTTCAGGGCAAAATTAGGAAGGGAGCAGAGCTATGCTGCCTTAGATGTTCTCCTTTCTCCCCATTGGTGTTTTTCTCTCACCTTTGAAGAAGCTTTTGCCTCTAGAAACACATTGCTCCCGCCTGGTGTTCCCTAGTTGCCTGGAGCTCAAAGGTGAATATACTCAGGCTTGCCCTTCTTAAATCATTTATCATCTTTCAAAGTTAACATAATCCCCTCATTTCTGATCAAGTCCAGATTTTTTCCTCAGAGTTCTACTCTTCGCTGGCAATCAAGGAAAAAAGCACCTAATATATTCCTCAAAAGAACATACTGTTAATGAGAATCTCTGGCACACAACAGCTACTCGGTTTTTGCTAACTGAATCTTTTCCTCTTCTCCATTTATAAAGTGGGTTATTAACAAGAAATGATGGCATTTCAAGGACTATAATCGGGCTGATGGGAAAATATTTTGGAATAAGCTTCATGGTATCCCTCAAGTCACAGAAGTAATAACTGTGACAAGATAATAAACATTTGTTGAGCTACTTCTGTATGTTAAATACTTTGTATATGCATTTTTATCAGCCCACCTCAATAACCCTTTTAGACACGTTCATTTTCCAGAGGTTTCAGGTGAATAAATAGAGGCTAACTTCTCCAAGGTCACACAACTAGTCAGGGTCAGAGCTGAGATAGGAACCAAGTCTCTGTGCGTAACTATTTTTTTATGCTGTAAAAACAACCCCTGCTACCATGACCAAAACAAAACAAAAACAAAAACCTAACATTGGAATAATGTGCTCCAGATTAGAAAGTATCTTCTCATTTAATACTTATAACAACTCTGTTTAGTGGATAACATTATTTTGTAAATGAAGAAATTCAGGTGGGGAAGGATTCCAAGGTCACTCTGGAAAGAACTCTAGACTAGGTTCTTTCTTCTTACACCATGTGACCTCCTTTCCCTTGCCCAAGGCTGACCCTATGAAGAGAGCTCTGCTTTGATTTATGTTGTAATTATTTTCAAACTTGAATTAGGATTTCATAATATATGGAGGGTTCCAGAAAGATTCTGCATTCCACGCAGAATTATTATTAACCACATTGTCTATTATGACATAAGAATACACATATCATACTAAATAATGGGGTGGGAAGGGATAAATCGGGAGTTCAAAATTTGCAGATACTACTATATATAAAATCAACAAGAAGTTTACACTGTATAGCACAGGACGAAATTGACACAACATTGTACACTGACTACACTTCAATTTAAAAATATCTTAAAAAATAAAAATAAACAACAAGGTTCTCCTGTGCAGTACAGGAAATTATATTCAGTATCTTACAGTAACCTATAGTGAAAAAGAATATGAAAAGAATATATGTATGTATAAATATGACTGAAACATTATGCTGTACACCAGAAATGGACACAACATTGTAAACTGACTATACTTCAATTTAAAAAAGACAATTAACAGAAAAGACAAGTGAAACAAGTATCAAGTTGTGGTTTAATAACAGGATCAAGCAAACAAGCAAGTAAATAAGTATGTCCTCGAACTTGAAAACAGTATCCCTCTCAGTACACTCATAGCATCTTCGACTTTGGTAGCCATCGTTAGTAGTATACGCAGTCAGAAACATCACAGAAACCTGGACCACTAAGAATCCTTGGAGATAGAAATAAGGGTCCATGCTCTATTTTTAATAATTCAGAAAGCCTAATGAAAAGAAATATTCAATCAAAATAGATCAACTACATCATTTAGTTTCTTCTCATTTGGCTGGCAAGTAAATACAACATTGACTTATTTTTCAATAGGCATAATTTTTATCTTCAATAGATACACTTTTCAAATATGGGGTACATAAGGGAATTATAATAAAGAAGATATTTGGCTATGAAAGGATAGGATCCACTGATATAATGTAACATTTGCCAGACAGAGAAACATGGTCCAGAGACAGTAAGTATTCAAAGGGCCATACAGCTAATGAGAACCCAAGTCCCCGCTCAGTGCTTGCTTTGTTGCATCTCCTAATTCTACTGCATAGTGGGTCTCCATTTAAATGATACTCACATCAACCACCAGTGTGGATTCCTTCCCCTTATCAGGTTAATTAAATAAGTCCTACTGTAATTATTTATTCATCTTAATAGGTTAGGAACAATGTACAGACTTAACAGAAAAAAACAGATTCTATAAAAGTATATATACTGATACCGAGGAACAAGACTGGTTTTCTTCATCCACTTAACCTGCACTTATCTCTACCTACTCTGTCCTTTGTTTTGATCAGACCAGCAAAGTTCTGTGCGTGCAGCCCTTTGTAGAGGCAGGAACACAGGGCCACACAGTGGTTGTTAAGAGCATTGGCTTTGTCACCACTGGACCAAGAACAGCATTTTATCTCTGCCACTTAGGGACTGAGTGACCTGGGGGAAGTTACTGAACCTCCTGATGCCTCAGTTCCTTTATTTTGTGAAATGAAATTATTAGGACTTAGCTTATGGTAGTTGTATTTTGTCATGTATGTTAAGTACTTAAATAGTGCCTGACTCATAGTAAGTGCTCAAAAAATGGTGGTTATTATTGTTATTAGCCTACTGTTTATCATCAACAATAAGTATATTTAACTGATAGGAAACCATTTAAATGGTGATTTAAGTCTGTATGACTTATTTCCCCCCTGCCTCCTTGACCCCCCAGCCAGCACTCACCTGGGGACTCTTGCCCAATGAAGGTCACCTGGAGCCCATTGGGGCAAGACACGTTCAGGTTTTGGAAGGTGGGGACATAAAGAGTCTCTTGTAAAACAGGTTCTGGTTCTACTTCTTCCTGTAAATAATTTAACATGTGAATAATTTCCTGTCATTTTCTAAATAAGCTATTGGTTCACTGGGACTAAACAAGGACTTGCTGAAAGCTGAGAATATGACTTGTCCATGACTAGTGGGCCCTGCCATGGACTCTAAGGATGCATGAGTCTCTACCTTTGTGCAATTTCTATTTTGCTTGTAGAATGGCATCACACATGTGAAACAGCTAAATAATAGTACCAAATGGTTGGCACATCTTTCCTCAGAAAAGGGAGATATTGGAGTTAATGAGAATAATTAGGAAAGGATCATGGAGGAGTTGGGGCTTGAATTTGGCCTTGAAAAATTGCTCTCTGTTTGCACATGTAGGTGTAAGGGCTGACCAACATCCCACTGCCTTCAATGTCGAATTCTTACTGTTTTGATGCTGGAGACATTAGGCTACTGGCATATGTGTCTTTATTTTTCTACAATGAGCATGCATTGCTTTCTTAGTAAGTCAAAACAATAAAAGGCAATAAAAAGATTATTTATAAATTAATGAGAGTTTGGGTGCATCTACTTAACAAAGTCTAATTAATTTTATGCTAACTGTGCCTGAATCCCTTGATTGGTCATGCATTCTCCAGGATGAAGGTTATTTGGCTACTTTCAAACCATAGCTGAAGATAATCATTTCAGTTTTTCCAACTGGCTCTCTTAGTGCCTCGCCACTAAAATCTGTCCAACTGACTCCCTAGTGCTGGACCTTTAATTTATTCTCTCTAGTCTTCTATTGTTGATCATTTAGATTGTTCTGCCTTTGTTACTAACAGAGAATGAAATCTGGATAGTTGGCTGGAAATCAAAAACACAAAGCAAAATTAAGAGGAGAAAACTCATGAAATTCTGTAGAATTTTAACAATAGTGCTCAAAGACACAAACATCCCATGACAAACCTGTCATTACACTCAAAACCAGTGACTACCCCCCACCCTTCCATTATCATCCATCTGAAAAAATGCTGGGTGGACTGATTGGTTTGCCACCAAATTGCTTTCAGCTCAATTAATGAATTACTGGGGGCTATTTTGCTCAATACTTGAACATTTTTACTTAACAAGGGTCAAGTACCCTAGCTTGAGAAAACTCATCTAGTAAAGCTGGGTAAATATGGTGCAAAGGCTAAACAACATTCAAACCCCATAACTTTTCAAGGATCAGGCTTTGAAATCCAGGTCCCCAATCACTTCTGAACACATTTTTTTTCCAATAAATTGAGGATTTGTACATTGTACAAACTGTCCAACTGTACCTGTTAATACCAAGAGTCGAGATTTTATCAGGAGATTCCTTTGTGTCCCTCTTTCAGAAACTATTTTGATCTGTATGCTTCAATAAGTGTCCATTAGGAAAACGTTTGTGTGTGTGTGTGTGTGTGTGTGTGTGTGTGTGTGTGTGTGTGTATTTGCATATGGTGGAGGGTTGGAGGCAGGGGGTGGCTACCCTTTAACTGGAAGTGGGTTGTCCCATAGTCTTGCTGAATTCTTAGCACACCAATATCTAAGCCCCAACCTACCAAATGGAAGTGTTTCCACTATTTAGAGACCCTCCTCTTCCAGTTGTTGTTTATCTCAATGGAACCAAATAAATGATTGAAAATAAGGAATAGTAGGAGCTTAATCAACCAAAAGCCTAAAGAACACCCAAGATCTAATATGGGAAAATGGCTAAACTAGTTAACCATTAGTTGAACTAATGGTTGAATGAGGTTGGGATGAATGACCTGAGACAGTCCATATATGACTATATCTCCTGGTATGGGGATCCCACTCCTGTGCCCAGATCTCTTCTTTTGCATTCAAAATGGAAACCTCAAGGAGTGTTCATATATCTACAACAGTAAAATACATGTACTGTAACAACACTATTGACATAACTCATGAATTTAAAAAAGTTAACATTGAGGCAGAAGCAGAGTTGGGGAATCCATGGTGATCCCTTCACCTTTTTCTCTTCCTTCTTTGGGTGTTCCTCTTCTTTCAGGGATTCTTTGTGTTTTTCTTTGCCTTTGGTTTTCCCTTTTCCTTTGCCTTGGGGAACAGTCACGATAACAGGAATTACTGTTGGAGCAAGTGCTGATGGGATATTCAACATCGCTTCCAAATCAGGATCCTTCTCCTCTATAAAGAGAAAAAAAAGCAAACAAGTAAATCAGACATTTATATTTGATGTGTTTGTTATATAAAAGTTACATCTCAAACATTTATACAAGTCAGCAATTTTTACCCTGCTGAGTAGGATTTATCAGCTGGATAGACTTCAGCGGTACTGCAGTTGATATGAAAATCAGAATTGTAGTTTAAAAATCTGAGGCGCTGAATACTTTGATATATTTGATTGAGTCATTATTTCACGTTTTTGCCTTCCCAACTAGATTATAAACCCCTAATGATACAGCAGTAACCATCTCTTCATTTATTTGAGAAATACTTATTGAGAGGCTCTTACATGTAAAAAGTGTGGAGCAGTGGACAATAATGAAAAAAATAAGGGACTTTATCAAGCCAATGTAGTTTAAATAAGATCTGCACTCAAATAGCTTCAATACAAGGACATATTAAATAGGAACATGATAAGGGATACAAACAAGAAAATTTAGAAAAGAAACAGATTTCTAGTTGAGATGAAAAAGTTTTCTTGTAGAAGACTCATTTTATTCTGGGTTTTAGTGGACTGTCAGAATTCTAAAAAGGGAGCTAATCCATGGAAGAATTACATCAGAGCCTTTGAGCATCCTTTACACCTTGAATTATATTCCCCTTTGGGTTCCAGAGTAACACCACCACCTGGATTTCCTCTCACCTCCCTGGTCATTTTTTCCTCAGTCTCCTTTACTGATGCTTCCTCTTTGTTATGCCCTTAAATATTTATTGTTAGGTCCCAGGGTTTTTCCCCTTACCATTACAGTTGTTCTCAACTCCAGCTGCCCATAATAACTATTCATGGAATTAAAAAAATAAATATTCTCAGCCCCAGCCTTGACCTATTGAGTCAGACTCTGGGGATGAGGCCCAGGCATTTGCGTCTGTGAAACACCTCACATGACTGTGGTACACAGCCAGGGCTGAGCATCTTTATTATCTCTACTAGATCTGAGTATCTTGGTCACTACCGGGGCTCCAGCTGTCACCTCTGTGCTAATGACTCCCAACTGTCCATCTCAAGGCATGCCCTTTCTTCTAAGCTCCAGCTCCATATTTCCAACTGCTTTTAGACATCTCCCCCTGCTTGTGGTACTGGAGATATTTCAAAATCAGTAAGTCTTGCCTCTTCCAAGCAGATAACCCTCCTAAGTTCATTCTGAACCTCAGTTAACACCATGACCAATCATGCCCTTTGTTTCTCAAGTTAGACACTGAGAACATTTGCATTTTCTCTTTCTCACTCACTCTATACATTCCACCAGTCACCAAGCCCTCAGAAATTTCCCTCAAATCATGCCTCTCCTATCTGTTCCTATCACCTTAGTTCATATTCTCATTATCTCTTGCTTGATTTTTTTTTGCAGCAGTTTCCTAAAACCACCACTTCAGTGTACTTTCCAAACCATCACTTTAATTATGTTCCTAAAATAAAATCTTTTCATGTCACTTCCCTTCCCTTATTTAAAAAGCTGCGGCACACATTAATCTTATAGGACAGACCATGCTCACTCTCCTCCACTCCAATCACACTCAACTTTTCATCCTTCTGTAAAGACACCATGCTTTAACACAACTGTGTATTTATACAAATGCTTCTTACTATCTAGATTCCCCTGTCCTTGCTGCTTTGTCCAGAGAGTTCCAACTCATCTATAAATAAAGTCTCATCTCAGATACTCTACTTTCTCTCTGAAGTATTTTCTAGCTGCACCCAGTACTCAGTTTATGTATGATTTCTAGCACTTATGCAATCATTTCACTATTAATGGTTTTTTTCCCATTAGACGATGAGTTCTTCGAATAGACGTAACACGGTTTTATTCATCTTTGTGATTCAGTGCCAGCAAGATGCCTGACCCATAGGGAGTACAGCATATAAATAAGTGAATGGTGTCCAGTTACAGGCAACTGGAAACTCCCGCTCTCATCCCCATTCAGTTACTCATTCAGTGAATATTTACTGAGTACCTATTACCATGAACCACAAATTGGGTAAGCAGTGATGCATGAGACCACAGGAACTTGTAATGGGCAGCTCAGATGAAGGGAAGCTCAGGCGTACAATGTCATGAGTTAAGTCTGTGATGGGGAAGTACAGAGCATCATGCGAACCCAGAAGAAGGGCATTTGACACAAAGACCCTCCACACTGCTGTACTTTTCCTTCGGTATCCATAGGGGACTGGTTCCAGGACACCCCATGGATACCAAAATCTGTGGATGCTCAAGTCCCTTATATAAAATAGTGTAGTACTGATTTGTATATAACCTATGGACATTCTCCCATATACTTTAAGTCATCTCTAGATTACTTATAATACCCAGTACAATGTAAATGCTATGTAAATAGCTGTTAGGCTGCATTGTTTTGGGAATAATGACAAGAAAAAAAAAGTCTGTACATGTTTGGTACAGACCCAACCAAACCACCATCACAGGCTTCACTACATGGAGCATGTCAGCAACAATGTAAGATTCTCTTTCTTTCAACACTTAGATAGATTACTTTTGTTTAATGACCCCCAAAGAGAAGTACATAGACTAAAACACAGAACATTGAAAACACAAGTACATGTAGAAAATATAATCATAAAGAGAAAATATAAATTCATTCACTCATTCTCTCTCTCACACACACACAGTGTGTTAACACTCACCCAAACCCTGCTTCTTCTCTCTTCACTACCCTTGTATGGTGATGACAGTGACAGTGATGGTTGCTGTTTGGCGCCTATAGGGCTGATGCAGTGAGGCGATGAGATGTGTGGCACTGTAGGCAAGTGGTGAGACACAAGGCTAAATTTAAGCCTTCTAGCAGGGTATCAGAAGGATCATCTGGCCAGAAGAATGGGGCTCCAGCTGCAGACACTGACTCTTTGGAGGAGGCTTCATAATACTAATGTCAGGATGTCTGGAGGCTGAGGCTGAGGGTCTTCAGGTATTGAAGGTCTAGGCTTCACAACTGCAGAAGCTTTGTTAGAAACACTGTTATAGGAAGCTGCTTCTTCCTTTCCTTTGCCTCGTCAAACAAGCCTTGCAGTGGTTGTAGGCACGTTGTCACACCTTGGGTGACATGGAGGTTTCAGTCCATCAAAGGATCTTACTTGAGGGTCATGTCCTTTAACACTGGCACCTGCTGAAAAACCACTGCAGTTTTTCAAGTGTCCAAATTGATGGGTCTGCTTCTTCTAAATTTTCTGCATCATCACAATCATCTGTAGAAGACTTCAGCAGATCTTTGAGCTCCTTCTTGGTGAGGGTTCCGCTACGCTCTTCTATGTGTTCCTTGATGTCATCCTAGGTGACATCAGAGAAGCCTTCCCCGCCGCCTTCCCTTGCAACATTTCAGATATTCCCGACTTCTGCACCGACAGTGGGGAAGCATCCTGGAATCACTGACTACCTCACGCCGCACGGGCTTCCAGCACGCACCGACTGTCTCAGCTCTGGGGCGTCTGCCGCCTCAGCGGTAGGCGTGAGGCCACTGTGACTGGAGAGCTCTTCCACACAGCCTCCGTGCTGCAGTCAGGGTCAGCACAAGGGCGGCAACAACGTCCCGGAAGGCGAAGCGGGTACACGCTGCGTTAACGTACTCCCTGAGGCCCGGACGGAGGGGCTGTAGCAGAGACGGGGCGGGAGGAGGCAGGAACAGCGCTTCCACTTTCCTGTCGCTGAGGCAGAGAAGTTGAGGATGGCTGGGAGCATTGCCAGTTGTGAGGAGCACCTGGAGTGGCAGCCCCTTCCCTCTGAGGTATTTCTTCACTTCAGGGGTGAAGCACTGGTGCAACCCTTCCCAGAACGAGATGGCCATCACCCAGGCCTTCTCGTGCTGCCAGAACATGGGCAGGCCACTTGTGGTTTTGTCCCTAAGGGCCCAGGAGTTGTTTACGCCTAGATGAGGCTTGATCCCGTGACCTGCTGCATGGCCGCCCAGCACCACGGTGAGGCGAACCTTCGGGGCCTTGAACCCCAGGGCCTGCTTGGCACTCTCACAGATGCAGGTGTGGTTGGGTGTCTTCTTCTGGAACAAGCCTGTTTTACCACAATTGAAGACTTGCTCTGGAAGGCAGCTTTTCTCTTCTGAGAGTTTCTGGAACTCTTCTGGGAACGCTGATGCGGCCTTGGCATCGGCTGATGTCTCTCTCCCGTGATCTTCAAGTTCTTGTGGGCGCAGCCCTTTACCTAACAGCCGCCTCTTAGTGCCCTTCCTCTCGCTCTCCTCCACCCCCTCACCGCAGTGCTCAGAGAGCCGCAGTGCTCCTTCCTGCATAATTTTGCCCCCAGCAGGGATACACTTCTACGACACGTCCCTTAGCTGCACACATAACGTTTCCTCAGTCTCTGTAAGCGCTTCCTTCATCACGAACCAGAGATCTACTTCTGCCATTAGAGGCGCATCACTAACACCTCCATGAATCTCGGCTTCTCTCTGCTTTACTGTGGGAATGTCCTCTTCGCTCTCAGTGACCTCACATCCCCTTCAGCAAGCCACATGCCGCTTCTCACAAGATCTGAGAGTTTTACTTTCTTGTCAGGAGACAGCACTTCCTGTTCCCTCTCAGCCTTTGAGAGGTTGCTTTGACCACTTAAATGCTTCGCGGGAGCCATTTTTTCACACAAACAGAGCGTGCACACGAGGAGCAAATGAATGAGATGCGAGGTGAATAGTGTCAGGCAGTGAGTGCTGGAGGGAGAAACGGAGGGAGCAAGCTGCCCCCACACATCACTTCCATCACGTGGAGTCAGCAGAGTGCTCGGCATGTGGCACATTGCGGGGCAAGTTTTTGCTTTTTGGAACTTTCTGGAAATTTTTTAAAAGACTGTTTTCAGTCTGAGGTTGGTCTAATCTATGAATTCAGAACCCATGGTTACGGGATACGGAGGACCAGCTGTACTGCACAGTTTGCTTTTCCATAAACGTGTCATGCTTTTATACAACAGGGCTTTTGCACATGCTATTTCTGGTCTCTAGAAGTCCCCTCCTTTGATTCTTTGCCTAAGCACTTTCCACGCACTTTCCACTCACCTCCAAAGACCCAGTTGACACGGGTGAAGCATTTCTGAGAGCGGGTAACCTGTAAGCTGAGACCTGAGGGGTGTGAGGAAGTTAACTGTTGGAAGTGATGGTGTTACACAGCAGCAGAGAGAGCTCTGAGCAAGTGGACAGTGTGAGCAAATGTCAGAGGTAAGAGAAAGCACAGTTTGTCAAAGAACAGAAAGGCACAAAAAGAATGGTAGCCAAGAAGCAGTGATAACCTAAATGCCCTTTGGCACATGAATAGATAAATAAAATGTGATGTATACATACAATGGAACACTACTCAGTCTTAAAAAAGAAGGGAATTCTGTAATGAGCAACAGGGTGAGCACATTATGTCCAGTGAAATAAGCCAGTCACAGAAAGACAAAACTGCGTGATTCCCCTTATATGAGGTTATCTAAAATGGGTGCATTCATAGAATAAAGAGTAGCATGGTGGCTGTCAGTGGCTGGGGAGAGAAGGAACCTGGAAGTTACTAATCAATGGGCACAAAGTTTCAGTTAAGCAGGATAAATAAGCTCTAGAAAGCTGTGTATACTGAATTAAGAGGGGAGACTTGGCCTGCAAATTTGTTTAGCCATTAGCAGATAAAAATTCTTACATATTAGTATTACATGCATCCTGAAGGAACTTATAATGTACTTTCTACAGACTCATGCCTTCAACTTTTTTTTATACACAGAAAGTAAAACATTACTTATTATCTACCCCTATAAACATTTTCAAATGCAGTCCTTATAACCTGAAATCAGGGACATTTGCTTTAAATGGAAAGATTATATGTTAATTTAAGGACTAAACCAAGAATGAGGAAATCACTTAGGAAATGGCAGTAACATACTTGATAGAGAGTAGTGTGTAAATGTCTTAATCTAAAACAACGGTAACCTTGTTCAGAAGGGGTATGGTTGTTTAGGGATGTGTTTGATCATGGATTTTAATACGTACTCTGTTAGGCACCAAACCACTTCTCCAAGTGCTGGATTAAAAATAAATTAAATACAAAATTACAAGTCAAAACTCCAAATAAAGCAAAAATGCTAACAAATTTAATGGGCTCTCTAACTCACTACAGTACTACAATATCTGGCACAAGGGGAGAAAACAAGATTATAATGATCCATGCAAATGATGTCTCTACAGAAATGGAAGTGCACAGTAAGGGAGACAAGGGGGTCCCCGTGCTTCACACACAGGTTAAGGCGGCCCAGCACAGGGATAACCTTTTGATTTTACAAAGCTTTTTTTTTAATCTGTTGTGGTTAGACCCCTGTAAAACGCATCAGAACCCACAAGATTTCCTAATTGGTTCCTGGTAAAGTGACAAGTTATTTTGTGGTTTGTAAGGAAATGGCTTCCAGTGGAGAATTTGTTTATTAAAAGTGTGGTAAATAAATCCTTCAAGATGTCCAATGAATGGCTCCTTTAAGGTGAATGTTCTGAAGCACCTGGAGGAGTTCCACCATCACAGGATTCACAGAAATATTATTCTGTAGGAAACCAAGAGGAATCCCCTTGGCAAATCCTGCCTTTTTTTGGCACCAACTAACAGACTTATTTTCGTGGGCTAGTGAACAAAGATAACTTATATGTGTGTCCATGTGATTATATATATATGAGAAACACTCTTTAAAATGCCAAACTGTTGTTATTTTCTATGTATGAAAGATTACATATGTACATACATGCACACACACAAATACATATGTACATACACATATATTCCCACTGCTCAGGAAACGAGGGGCATTAAATCAGAACATGTGTGTCTACAAGTGAGCGGACTGAGGATGGGCAGACGCCCTTGGTCACGGGACCCTTATCCTTCCCACTGTGTTTATTTCACCTGGCGCCATTCCACTCGGTCCATAGGAACTTATGGAGAGGCAGATTCCGTTTTCCAAGGTGGCAGAAAAAGATCCAAACTTGCTGACAGCTTTATTCTCTGCATTTGATTCTTCTAAAAGATAAAATCAAATCAAGGAAATTTCCATTTTATCAGAATGAAATGTAAGCAAAACTCACTGTGAAGTGGAAATCATCTAAATATGTAAAAACATGGATATGATTAAGTAATTGAAATATGTATATATAGACACCAATGAATTATTATAAAAATCATTTTTAAAAGCCTGTTTTTAAAGCATATTTAATGAATAGGAAACTGCTCATAATGATAAAGTAAGAAAAAAATACAGTACGAATAGTGGTTACTGATGGGGTGGTAGAATTACGGGCAATCGTTATCTTTTAAAAATATTCTTATATTTCCTAATTTTTACACTAAACCATATATTTTTATATCAGGTAAAACCAAAAAAAAGTAATTTTAAAATTTCTGTTTCTAAGTTCTTGGGTACATTCAGAGCTGTCAAACAGTGTATTCTTACCTTGAGTTTGGAAAACATTGTGACCATAACTAAATTTATTAGCAAGATTTAATTATTGAGCTTCTTACTAACTTGAGTCCAAAATATTTTAATTAACTCTTCTCCATCTGCAGGTATAACCCACAATGAGTGAGAAGCAATTAACCTCCCCAGGTGGTGTTGCCGGGAGACATTAAATGGCGTTATCAGAAAGTTTCATGGTGACTTATCAGTGGACATCCACTTGGAACTCTCACCTACAAGCAGGGAGAGACCATTCGGGCCAAATTTAGGATTCTTCTCTTATCCTTGGAACTTAAGAAATTTGATACTAGGTGACAGAGCATAGAAAGAAAACCCTTCATTTTGTAGCCAGTATTGGAGAGAAGCCAAGACATTCAGTAGGAATCATGAGGACTTGAGTCCTAGAGACAGCACTTGGTATGGTGCATAAAACAAAATTAAGCCAGAATGGATGTTGCAAACTCAACATTGCTACATAAAGGTAGCCAGGCTAGGAAGACTCTGCATGACAGCTGGAATCAAGGGCTGGGTGCCTAGAGGAGGCAAAACTAAGTAAGGTATAGATGGGCTATGTATGCAATGTACATACACATTACATTAGGGAAAATGGGTACAAACACAATGCAGAACAATTCAGTTACCATCTGAACAATTACACATACTAAGTGCCCGGGACGGGTCTGATGCAGTGCTCAAGTATTGACACCCAATGCCACCGAAATGCAGCCGCTTACTTGTTTCAAAATTCTGTCCTTCCTCTCTTTCTTCTTTCTCATCTTCTGAAGAATAATACTCTTCATTTTTTTCTTTTTTTTTTACAATTTTCTTAGGGTCTCTCAAATGAATTATAAAATCGTGCTTGTCCTTTTCCACTTTGACTTTGATAAAAGTTGGACCTGGGATAGAATCATGGGATAGAAGGCAGGCTGACTGTGATGCCCCGTTTTAAGCTCTTTGACAAGACCTCTAAGTCATGTAGCATAGAATTTAAGCCAGGGATAGGAGTATCTGGGGATATCAACATTTTTATAAAAAGATACCCAAAAGGAATAAAGTGATGGAGGAATTCCAAGAATAAATAAGTAAATACACAAATTCCAGGTGGGCCAGGGAGATGTTTGCAGATTTTCTGCTCGCATCAAAAATCAAATTGGAGAAGGGAGAATGAATTGGCTAAGCTAAGATATATTTATACTCAACTTTATGATTAATCACATATGATAGTTAATGTGAAAGGGTTTTGCAACTTACAAAGAATTGTATAAATGTTAGTTATAGTATTTTCATTAGTGGGAACATACAAGAATTTTCCAAACAATGCATTCTCTCTTCTAGTGCTCTGACTCATCATCTCCTTTTCCAGCTTTTTACTGCTTTTTTTACCCAGCCTTTTCTTTTCAACTTTCATTGAACTGTCATCTCTCAAAGTTGATAGGATTAAGATGAAAATACTGTACTTGCTATGAACCATTTGAAACTTACATACATTACATTCCTATGCAAATCTTGATAAAGGTGAAGAACAGTTATTGAAAATAGAACACGGCATTATAAGACTTGAGTCTGGTGCTCTTCTCAGTTATGTGGTCTAGAGTTCCATTTTCAATTACTACTAATTGTACCCTCTATCCAGGGATGATAATCAAAATATTAAAACATGGTAATATAAATAAATATTTATAGCTATGTATTAATAAAAATCCCTTTCATGTTTTAAATAAACAGTCTTTATATAATAAGATGGTCTGGCATTTGATATAAGTTGTACCACAAATCATTCTTTAAATAATCTGAATAACTTGCAGCCCTTTGTATTTTAAAGATCATTGCTATGATCTTTTGTCTGATGTGGCAGTTACTATCTAAGGATGCTTGAGCCATGATTCCACATAGAGAACAGCATCTCACTCTTGCAATGATTTCCTCATTAAATTGATGGTCATTTGATGACAAGATGGGAAGAAGGAAGGAAGGAAAATTAAGAGAGGGAGGGAGGGCTGGGGGAAGGATCAGGGGTGATAAGTGGTGAGCTGGCGTCACAGGCAGAGTGTGGGTGGGAGGAGCCCACGGTGCCCTTTGCTGGGTTGCATCGTCTTGTGGACATTAAATAGGATCCTGTTCCTGTCCCCTCCCCCACTGACTCTTCCCAGCTCCCAGAGACCACTGCTCCCTACTGGACAATAAGCTGTCAAAGAAGCCCAGGTCCTCAAATCCATCTTAAGGGAGTTTTAAAGCACAGTGAAAAGAGAAGCTCTGCATGACGTCCCTGATAGGTTCCCGAGAGCCCAGGTCTGCTCTTAAGAGAGAATTAAGCATTTCCTTTTTCCAGACTAGGTCCTCCACAGCTCATCTGTAAGATAAGAGTCCTCTTCTTCTTAATGACCTGAACCCAGAGGCCTTTGCTCTACAGCTAAAGTAACTGCATATTGGCAGCAGGCCCCCAGGCTCTGTGCTCCAGAAACCAAACCAGGAATTTGCTCCAAATTCACAGTACGTGCTTGGTTTCTGATGTAACACTGCATGTTGTAATTAATATTATTAATAATTGCAGCCACTATTATTCGACTTTCTAATCATACAGAAATATTTTAACAACTGGAATGTCTGTGTTACTGTGTCCGAGCTAACCTCTCAGTGGGCTTGTGCTTTGCAGAGTCAGTCATAATGGAAGTGTGTGGAGTCTGAGAAAGGCGGATGTGGGATGTAAATGAGTCTCAGTGGCACATCACTACTCTCAACTATCACTCAGGAGTGCAAGGCACCAGCTTGATCTGAAATGGGTTAGTAGCTTCCAAGCTATTAACCAGCTGCTTTCCAAATGTACCTTTTTCAAATGTTGTCTTTTCTACTTCAATCCTCCCTCCATCTGAAGGATACAGATAATAATTTGTTCCTGAGATGTGGACGGGTGTATCTCCCATATTGTATCCACGAAACTAGAAGAAAAAAAACATCATGCTTGGAGTGTGTAAAGGCAATTGACAAAAGTGAAGTCATCAGTGTAAGCCAACGAGAGGTGCCGTAAGCTTAATTTTTGCTAAATGATTTGTCTGTCACTTTGCAGACTCAGAAACCACTGTCCATATTATCCTGAGCACCTCCTGTGGTGTTATGATGACAGGTAGGACGAAAGGCGGTCCATGATTTTAAACTCTGTTCATTGGAGCATCCTCATGACCCAGTGCAAATCAAGTCACTGGACTACTGGCAAGGCAGGGCGAGAAGGAATCAACTTTCCTTTCACTGGCTGCTCATTTTCTGTTTAAAGTCAACTGAAATATTGAGGAGTTCTAAATTTACACATACAGAAAGAAGGTCATGTGTGTGTTAAAGACATTTTTTACTCAGTGTCACTAACAGCTCCAGGAGATGCTGGTGCGTGCTAAAGCATGAAAACACCTGGCTCAGACTAGTAACTAGAAATAAAGGGCTGTTACATTCCTTAATTTCATTTTTCCCTCATTAGGTTTTCCTCATAAAACTGCTTGAGGCGGAGACCAGCAAAAGGAAGTTTTTACAAAAGCAAGCAAGCAACATGGGTGCCTATAGAGAGGCAGCCCCATGTACTCAGCAAGTCCTGCCATCTGAGACAGAGAAGCCAACCTTTGTGTCCACTACTGTAACTGAGCAGAACCCTGTGGGGCCTTCCCGGGACAGACCCATATCCTCCGCTTTAGTCCCTTTCTGAAGGACATAATGGTATCTGATTAGTCACTTTAGAGATGCTAAAACCACCACCAAATGGAAGAAATGAGCTACCTGATGCCCATAAGCACTGAGCCTCCAGACCTCCTGGTGCCTAAGGATTGATCATGTTAACCCCCGTGACACTGCCCTGTTATCTCACCATCAACCCATCAGAGAGCTGTGCATGAGCTCTTTACATACCCTGGGATTCCCCCACCTCACCTTGCCTTTAAAAATGTTTCGCTGAAACCCATCAGGGAGGTCAGGGGTTTTGAGCACCAGCTGCCCTGGACTCCTTGCTTGGTGCCCTATAATAAAGTGCTCTCCTTCACTACAACCCAGTGTCAGTAGGCTGGCTTTACTGGGTGTGGGCAAGCAGACCCATGTTTGGTTTAGTAACGCTCTGACCTCTCAGAGACGCTTATTCATATATACCTAAGTGAATGCTTACGTGTCAGATGTTCATCTTTACCACCCTTAGTTAACCTAGCTTCATGGCACTCAAGAAAACTGGCCTGGGGGTGTTCCTATCTTGGTAGTTGGCCGCAAAAGAGATCCTTGGTGTAAGAGGGTGGAATACAGGTCTGAGATGATTTATACTGGAAGAAACCCCGAGGCCTCCATGGTGGCAGTGAAGACGGGGAACCTGACGTTTCCACAGAAGCTGTGTTTTCCCCCAGACAACTAGGAATGACCCAAAGGGTTTTTTTTTTTTTTTAGAAAATTGCTTTTACCGTGTAGACAGTCTCGGGTTCTGGTTCCTGGAGGGGCTCCTCTGCCATTTCTGGGATCTTTATTTGCTCTTCCTTACTTTTGTCCTTTGTGAAAGATTTTCTATTGAAATTCCTGTCTTCTTTTTCTGGCTTTTCCTTGCCTTTCTTTTTACCAGCTTCTTTACTCTTCTTTTCTGCTTTTTTTTCTTCCTTTAAGCGTTCTTCTTCTGCTAATCGATCTTGTTCTTCTTTCCAGGCCTGCAAACACATATAAAAAATTTAATGGGATTTTTCTGGCAGTTCGAAATTTGTAGATACTGACAGGCATATGTAGAATAGATAAACAAGATTATACTGTATAGCACAGGGAAATATATACAAGATCCTGTGGTAACTCATAGCGAAAAAGAATGCGACAATGAATATATGTATGTTCATGTAAAACTGAAAAATTGTGCTCTACACTGGAAATTGACACAACATTGTAAACTGACTATAACTCAATAAAAAAATGTAAAAAAAAAACCTCTCAAGCTTATGAGAGACAGAGAAAGATAGAAAAACCATTTGATCCAAATTGAAGGAGACTTAAGAGATATGACAACTAAATGCAACAATCAATTTTGGATTGGCTCCTGGGTGAGATAGGAAAAATAAACAGTTGTCAAAACACACACACACACACACACACACACACACACACAAATTTAATAGGATTTTGAAACAAAGTTGATCCCATTGAGGTTCATTCTGGAAACTGTTTCACATGGTTTTTATAAGCGGTGTCTTTGACAGATCAAAATACTGAGCTAGAAACTGTGTCACTCTTGATTCTATTTCTCACATCCAACTGCACACTAACCCCTGCCAATTCTCTTCACTGCAGCTTTTTTCTCTCACCCTCTGTTGAAGTTTTCTTTAGTTCAGGTCTTTTTATCTTTAGCCTGAACTGTTAGGTATCAACCTCATAACTGGTCTCCTTGCCTCCACGTGAGTCCAGGCCCCAATTTAGTTCCTAAACATGGTTAATCCGTAGTATGGTAGACCATGTCAAAGAAACATTCCTGGGATAAAACAGTTCCAAAATAGATAAAATAACAAATCAGCATTGTAATGCACGGGAGGACTGGCAGCAAAGTAAAACATAAGAGAAAGCACTAATCTAATGAGGAAAGGAAAAACTGAAAACAGCAGTTTCCCAGGGTTATCTGCCCATCTCTGGCAGCCTAGAACTTGGGTTTTAGGGAGTTATAGGGACTAAAGCCATAACCTGGGAGATCAGACCAGAGACCTCTGAAAAGGGCAGGTAGTTTTGTAATGATGCTTTCATTGAGTGAACTAGAAAAAAATCTTGCCCCACAGAGTAAGATCATGAATTTTAACCTTGACTCTTGAGTTAAAGCAGGAGTGAAGTGGGTAGAATGAAGGCCGCCCCTGAGAACTCCTAGCCACAAGTCTGTCCTCACATAGATTTGTAGCCAAAATGCGCATTAACTTAAAAATATTCTGAAAAGGCTGGAGGCTGATGTGAGTTCACAAAGGACAATCACAAAATGTGAGGAAATAAGCCAAAATCAAAAACCTGAAGGAGGAACTATGAAATTACACCTGCAAAGACTGCAGCTATTGGAACTATCAAACAGAGAATGTAAAATAAGTATTCTAACATGCATCAAGAAAAGGAGGCATCAAAAGTGTCACTAAGAAATGAGAGGATCAAAAATAATAAAGCGAGTTTGAATGCCCTCTTGGAAATGGAATAAGAGTTTTGAAAAGGCAGTATTTGAATAGATAATGGCTGAGATATTTCTGGAGTTGATGAAAACCACTAATCTTAACATTTGGGAAGATCAATGACTCAAATCCAGGAAATAACAGTGGTGTGCTGGCTGTGACTTGGCTCTTATTGACTTGAAAGAGTATATTGTTAAATCTTCAGGAATTCTGTGAGCCAGTTGTTAATCACAGCCATTATTAAAATCAAATGACACAAATGCACAATTAAATAACATTAAAAACAAAGGCAATAAATACTCAAAACTTGCCACTTTCCTAATTAATTTTGTTACGTGTAACTATTATCTATGCCCTTGAAGTTATCAATGTAAATTGTATGTGTGTGGTAGAAATACAGTGGTGTGCTACAGCACACTGCTTCCAACTCCGAATTCAGGGACATCATATTGGTAGCTTGAAATCAGCCATGATTGGAGTATTTATACTATGGATATCAGCAAATGCTATAAATCAGGGATTGATTATTTGTTGATCCTCTAGACTTAAAAATGTACTGGAGAAAATGTTAATAATACAGATTAAACTTAAAAGTATGTTGCGTTTGGAGCCGTTAATATTGTAACTAGCACAAAGACACTGAGGAACTATCATTCCAGTATTTAAAAACTATTATCTGATTCAGCAAAGAGGCTGCTCTTATCTTTGATGAATAAGTGAGATACATAGATACATCCCTTTGTTTTTCACTTTTGTCTTACCTGTTCACGTCAATGAAAGTATCAATCAGCATTCATTTTGGAACTACACTTGTTTGTCAGTTGCAACCATAGGCTGGCTAAGGATATAAGAGCTTGGTAAAAAATCGATGAAAGCATTCCGTGAGAATCAACTGGCTAAATGGAATTCACAATAAAGGGTATTATTTAGAATAAACTTTATCTATCTATAGACTTTTTTTTCTCTAGAGAATAAACTTTATCTATCTATAGACTTTTTTTTCTCTAGAGAGCTACTGCTAAATATTCATCAGCACATCACTGAATGTTTTCAAACCAGCTAGAGAGAAAGAGTAACTACTAGTAGGACAGAAATAGAGTGTATACATTCTAAACCTTTCCTGTCAAGGGCCATATAGTATTTTAGATCTATTGGGTCAAAAGGTAAAAACAAGGACATTGGGTAGGTATTTATGTAATGAGCAAGAAAAGTAATTTCTGCAAATATTTTATTAAAAAATCACTGAGTACAAATTTCCCCCATAATAGTCTACTAATAAGAAAAAAATAATTCTTTAGATGGGGAGAATAACATTTTACTTCATTACGGTTAAGATTAGTGTTCCCTATCATCAAATTGATTGCAAACGAAGAAAGAAAATAACCTCAATACAAAAGAAAACAAGAAAAAAGGAAAAACGGATCCTAGAAAAGGGAACAAAATAGAAGACAGATTGAAGAAATTCCTAATATAGTTTATCAGAATAGATGTAAATGGCTTCCACTCTTCTGCTAAAACAGAAATGAGCCATGATTTTTTAAAAACTGTTTTAATTCTTATTGTACTGAAATGTAATCAACTTACAATGTTAGTTTCATGTGTACAGCAAAGTGATTCAGTTAAACATGTACATACATATATGTATATATATTTTATGTATGTGCATATATATACTTTTTTTCAGATTCTTTTCTATTACAGATCATTCCAAGAAATTGAATACAGTTCCCTGTGCTCTACAGTAGGCCCTTGTTTATGTATTTTATATATAGTAATGTGTATCTGTTAATCCCAAACTCCTAATCTACCCCTCCCCACTCCCCCTACCCTTTCCACCCAGTAACCACAGTTTGTTTTCTATATCTATGAGTCTATTTCTGGTTTGTAAATAAAATCTTTTCTTTCTTTTTCTTTTCTTTATTTTTAGATTCCACATATAAGTGACATCATATGATATTTGTCTTTCTCTATCTGACTTACTTAATATGATAATCTCTAGGTCCATCCATGCTGCTGCAAATGGTATTAGGGATGGCATTATTTCATTCTTTTTTATGGCTGGGTACTATTCCACTGTATATATATATACCACATCTAGTTATCTGTCGATGGACATTTAGGTTGTTTCCATGTGTCGGCTATTATAAATAGTGCTGCTATGGACATTGGGGTGCATGTGTCTTTTCAAATTACAGTTTTCTCAGGATATATGCCCAGGAATGGGATTGCTGGATCATATGGTAAGTCTATTTTTAGATTTTTAAGGAATCTCCATACTGTATTCCATAGTAGCTGCACCAATTTACATTCCCATCAAAAGTGTAGGAGGGTTACTTTTTCTCCACACCCTCTCCAGCATTTATCGTTCATGGACTTTTTAATGACGGCCATTCTGACTGGTGTGGAGTAATAATGCCTCATTGTAGTTTTGCTTTGCCTTTCTCTGATAATTAACCTTATTGAGCATTTTTTCATGTGCCTACCGGCCATTTGTATGTCTTCACTGGAGAATTGCTTGTTTAGGTTTTCTGCGCATTTTTGGATTGGGTTGTTTGCTTTTTGTTATTAAGCTGTATGAGCTGTTTATATATTCTGGAAATTCAATTATTCCCAAAAGTTTAGCAAAAAAGATCATTTCCTGTCACACTACACAAACCCTCTAGCACAACATAATTTTGAAATTCCGATTAATCAGTTTCATTTATTTTCCCTTGGATTACCTTGAGAGAGCCTTCTAAAATAAAAGGAATCTTTTCCTTCTCTTTTTCTTTTTCTTGATCTGAGATCTCTGTTTTGCTCATTCCTTTGTTGCCTATAACCAGAGGAAATTAAACTTCTTAGTAAAACTCTCTAAAATAAAGTTTCATAGGGGGGACCAGACCTCTGGGTGGTAGGGGATCTCCATTCCTTCATCTCTAAATTCTTTTTTTTTTTTTTTTTTTGCCATCTTTGGACTGGACATCTGAAATGGAACCGAGCCCTTTCAGGGATGAGCACCTCACCATCAGCAGTAGAAGTACATTCCATTCTCGGTGTGTTAAGATTTGGCAGCTTTTACTGAACTGGACTCTCTCTCACTAGAGTTTTAACCTAATTCATTCTAATTTAATCCCTTAAGGCCACAAGAACAAATCTAACTTTTCCTTTCATACTGAAGCCCTCTTCTTGCTGTTCTAGTGATTCTGCTGTGAAGCTTTACAACTGTCCTGACCTGAGAGATCTCAAACTGTTTGCAATACCTAGCAGGTACATTCCAATCCCAAATCAACCATTTACTGAATTTCCACAGACATCCAGTTACATAGTTATTAAGCTTTTGGTTCTGCTCAGAAGCAGAAGAAAGAAAAGGTAGTCAACCCACAATTTTTCCTACTAGAGGCAAGTATGGCCCTGGACACAGTTGTGAGAGGGCAGCCCCACCTGTCTTTTGATACAGTTCCATGCAGCATTCCAAGTACTTACTGCTGTCCTGCTGCGTCCCCAGCAGGAGGAAGGCCAGGCTGATGGATGGATTATCTAACCATTTTGGTGAAAGGTGAATGTGGCATCACTGACTTGGTTTTCTAAGTTTTACTTTAGAATCAAGCCAAGAACAGATTCCTTGGTAATCAACAGAGGTTGCAGACACTTTGGAAATTACATAGCTTTGCTTCTTTATAAGCAATCACCCTCAACTTTGGTTATCAGAAATAATAAATATTATTTCACGCAGAATCTGTTCCCTTTGCACAAACCCAGTAAAATATCTTTATTTTCCTGTCGAATTACCTCAGTGTTTCACTTCTTTATCAACTATCTGTCCTCTTTTGTCACCCTCTTCTCCCTTCCCCTGACAGCATCAAAGCCATGAAAACTAACAACAAAATTCTAAAATACGTATTGACGTAACATCCTGTCGAGTCCCTGTCACAGGCCCCCAAGAATCCCTTTTTTCATTTTTAGATCACAACCCCCAGTTAGTCTCGGGACTCCTCTGTTTACTCCTCGGCTGTCTGAATCTCATTTTGGAAGTCATAATTATTCTAATGGAGACATACTGACTCTGAATTTACTTCCTATATTGTTAACATGTCTTAGATAGGGAAACCTATCAATCCCAAAATATAGACATCTGGCACTTCCCTAACATCACATTTGATCTGAACATATCGAATCTTCCAGATCTGGGAGGAAGTGGGGTCAATGTAAGACAAATGTCAACGTAAAACAAATACTCTCATGTTTGGAATGCAGCCGTTCTATTTTTTAGGGAAAGTGATGAGTCACAGAAATTTTGTGGACAATTTTTTTTAATCCTGAAATATTCACTGTCTTGATTAAATTAATAAGTAGGAGAATATCTTTGGACTTTAAAAAAATGTAAGTTCAACTGGTTACTTACTTTTAGATTTTTTAACAGCATAAATCTTGCTAGAAGAAGACATTTTGGTACCAGCAGATTTCATTTCCAGTTCATTCTTGGTCCTCATGATTTCCTCAGCCATTTTAGACTCCTGATATATTGCTTCTTCTTTTATGATCCAATCTTGAATGGATTTTGCAACAAGTTCCAAATAATTCCTTAAAAAGCCAAAGAACAGCCAGTGATAATGAGTTAATACTAGTTAAAGTCAACAAATGTTTAAGATACTGATTGTGCAAATGAACTTTTCAAAAATGAACTGATCCTAAATTGCCCGTAAAACAAATGTAACAGATTCAGATATATCCCAGATATATTTTGTACAAAGAAGTCATATACAAAAAGCCAATGAACATATGAAAAATGTTCAAGACATGTAAAATTAAAAATTAGATTATTTCTACCCAGACCAAGGATTAAAATGTTTGATAATACCAAGAGTTGATGACAGCTTGGAGAAACAGTCACCCTTAACATTGTTAACTGGAGAGTAATATGGTACAATCTCTTTTTAGAGCAATTTCATAACACAACAGGAACTCGCTTAATATTGACCGCTAGCTAACTGAGTCACGGGATTAGCTGAAACACTCTGTCTTGCTAAAAAACTTACTGGCCTTGTGAACACGCATGTCCTAAATACTAAGCCCTAAGCAGCTTGTACATCTATGTACACAGGATTTAGTAATATTTGTTCCCCAAATCATTTATTCTATTTATATTGATTATTGTAATTGTTTTTTAAATGTTATGTACACTTACAACACATAGGTTTTACAATTTAAGGTTTGACAACACAGAATAATTTTCAGACTGTGTGAAAGCAAGAATTAAGTTTTGAAAAAAAATAAAGCTAGATGAATTCTATACTCAAGTTGCTTCACAATTTCCTTTAATTCTTGATTCCTTTTAAAGAAATAAACTGCAAATTGTAGACTATGAATTATGGGTACACATCATTCGAAAGGTAAAAGACATCTTAAACTCAGTATGTCCCCAAATGAACTCCTGATCTTCCACTCTAAATTGTACCCATCAAAGCCCTCTGGAGTCTCAGCTGATGGCACATCTACACTTATCATCAGGTCAAGCTGAATAGGTCCAATGCCCTGAAGTTATCTTTGGCTACTCTTATTTTCTTATGTTCCTCTTTCAATCTGTCAGGAAATCAAAAGGATTTTTTAAAAACATGTATTTAAAGTATATCCAAAATCTGATCACTTCTCACTTCCTTTACTGTTATTGTCCTTGTCTGAGCCACCACCACCTCTCACTAGGATGGCTGCCAGAGCCTCGCAACTGGTCTCTGGTTCCTACCTTTGTCCCCCTGCAGTCTGTTTTCAACAGAGCAACTAGGGAGATCCCTTTCATCCTTAAATCAGATCACGTCTCTCTTATGCTCAGGACCTTTCAGTAAATCTGCATTTCAAATAAAACCCAGAATCCTTACTACTGATCTGTGATGAGGGAACACAGATATGTATACCTTGAATGAGATGACAAAATAAAGAACATTTCAGCATCCAACAGTTCAGGAAATTTGCCACCCACAGATACTTTCTTAAAGAATTACTCACAAACATATTCCAGCTTTCCAGCTGCATTTTTTTTTTTTTAAATCCAAGAAAGACAACATGGGATATAAGTAAAAGAGTTGACCACAAAACACAGAAAAATCTACAATTAAATGTAGATACCTATTTATGCTATTTATTTGTGATTAAAGAATATTATTTACAATTGGAAATAAAGATTTCTAGGCAATTTCTAAATGAGAGGCAGGGGATTTGTTGGGATTAAGGGAAAATATGTGAAAGATTTTAACATTTTCTGTGAAATAATATTCATTAACTCCAGCTATTAGATAAAAAGTTTAAATACGTGATTTAAAAGGGTTAAGTGTAACCTCTAGAAGAATATAAATACAATGTATGACTTTTAAAAAACTCATTTCCTATGCTAAGAATAAACTAAGGAGATCGAATCTAACAAAAGGAAGGAAAGGGATTAATCCTGAAGTAAAAATATGTTTATATAAAATTAATGGTAAGAATGAGGCCAAACATATTACCAATAAAAACTATAGTGAACAGATTAGATAATTTAAAATGTAAAATTCTTTAATGCTGTTATTAATTATTATTAAAATATTTTAAAAGACAGAAGGTCTCAGAGTAGCTGAAAAAATTCAAGCTGATATTTAAAAGAGAGGTTTCTAAAAATCAAATTGATGCAGAAAAATAAAAAGGTGACAGATGGCTGATGAGGTAGCCAGAAGTCATCTGGGTCCTTGATATCTTTTGAGTAGCTGCACTATCCCTGAGACGTTGTCCGACTACAGATTTTTTTTTTTGCTACAGGAGAAAAATAATACCCTTTTTAGTTTAACCATTGAAGTCAGTTTTCCATTAATGTAGTGAAATGCCATTCCTAGTTGACATGCAAAATTATTGAGAAAGGTATATTAGTAAATTGTTATATAAAAGAGAATTTCCAATATTAGTATCAAATATGGTTAAATTCAAGGTGAAAAGCATTAAAGGGAACACAGACATCTTTATCATGTTGATAAGTTACAATCCTTTATGAAGGATGCTTCTAAAAATAGATTCAAAAATAAATTCATGCATACACACATACATACTCAGTACACATGCAGAACTGACAGGAAGGAGAAACAGACAAAGTTATACTCATAAAGACAGACGTGAACATGTCTCTCTCAGAAATGGACATACGTTATGAGAACACTGTTTAATTTTATTCTAATAGACTGGAAAATCTAGATGTCATGCATGATCCCACAGAAAAATACAAATTACCAAAAGTAATTGAAGAAGTAGAAAACCTGAAAAGAGAATTAACTTTAGAAGGACTGAAAAAAGGTCATAGATAACCTATCCTTCATTCTTCTGCCCTACTATCTCCCCCATTCGTCCCTGCTAGCCAGCCCCTAGAAATCCACTAATTCTAAATGGTTTTCCTTGTGAAGTATCCTTACCCTTCGCAAAATCATGTACTACATTATGGAAGCTGCTGTGTGTGTGAGCAAAGGCTTAGCAACAGGGCCTTGGGAAATGACCTTGTAGTCCAACTTCTGACAGTATTGTTTCTTTGTTTGTTTTGGAAACTCCAGTTAAGATAGAGGTGGAACGTGCTGACTGCCATATGTGCTCTGAAACCTCCAATCTGTGGGCCTGCAACTTACTGAGGCAGCTGAGAGCTGGCCTGTAGCTCTTGGTAGGAAACTGAGGCTGTGGCTTCCCTGGGTGTGTGTCCCGTTTCAGCAGGCGTATACAACCAGCGTGAGTGGGGAAAGGAAAAGAAGTGGTGTGCTGGGGTGGCCACTGAGCCCCTGGGTGAGATGAAGATGCTAGTCACACTATACTTCCTTCCCTGTAGTCTTTCCTAAAGCTGAGTAAAACACAGGATGGGATTAAAGCCTATTGTGCTACGCACGCAGTTCTGATATTTGAACCCACAACCAACCTGGAGAACTAGGTCATAAAAATCATACGTAACTGTCAATGTTATCAGTAATGTTAGTGTAACACTGATACATCTCTAAGTGATATATTTTACACATTTGGGGAGAAGATTATAAACATCATTGATCTGATGAAATAGGTTCCTGAGAGAGAAAAATTGTAGCTATAAGTGATGTATCGAACTTATTAAGTTAAAATGTAGGTAATAAATCAACATGTTGGGTTTTATTACTTAATTTGGGATATCTGAAGCAAAGCATGTGTAACATTTTTTATCAAGGTTTTCCTTGAAAAGGCACGGTTTTCCTTTTGTGAAAAGTGTTGATGTAAATAACAAACCTTAGGGTTTGGCATTTTGGGGTACCCTATAGTTTTTGTTTCTGTTGTCAAGGTATCTTTTTCTTTTATAACATTAAATTTTCTAATAATTTCTTGTGATGCACAAATGTGCAATTAAAAGATAAAATCTCCAGGTAATTTCTCCCATTAATTCACATTTTTCTATAGATCATTTGGGATTTTCCTGTGTAAATAACAACCTAAGCTATCAATAATGACATTTTCTTCTCTTCCTTTTCAATTCTTACACTTTTAAGGTATTTTTATCAATTTATTTTGCAAATTTACATCTTCATTAAATGTTGCTTAGAATTGGTGATAGTGGTTATCTGTTTTGTTTCAAATTTTACAGAGCATGTTTGTTACACTTCTCATTAAGAATGATGTTTACATCTTAGTAACTTCAAAGGCATTCAAAAGACAATGGAATAATTTTTCCAATGTGCTGAGAAGAATTTACTTGTCAATCAAGGATTATATCCTGAGCAAAATTATCCTTCATGAACAAGGTTAAAATGCAGACACTTTCAATAAACAAACTTGACTTTATTACCAAAGATCCTCACTATAGGAATTCTTAAAGCCTTTACTTTAGGAAGAAGGGAAAATAAAATAGTAAGCATATGTTAATTCACACAAACACTGGATATAAAAACAAAAATGATACAAATTTGTGGGGTAAAAACATGAAGATAGGACTAAAGTCTTAAGACCACAATAACAGAGGCGACTACAATGAAACCACAGATGACTGCTAAACAACCATCGAAAAAAAGACTAGAACCTAGCAAAAAAAATCTTCAACTGGAAACAAAGAGGGAACCACAGCGGGACGGTAGGAGGGGCATGATCACAATATAATCAGCCTGTACCCCCAAGGTGGGCGACTCACAAGCTGAAGAATAATTCAGTCGTGGAGGCCCTCCCACAGGAGTGAGAGTTCTAAGCCCCATATCAGGCTCCCCAGCCTGGGGTTCCAGCATTGGGAGGAGGAGACCCCAGGACATCTGGTTTTGAAGGCAAGTGGGGCTTAACTGCAGGAGCCTCACAGGACTGTCGGAAACAAAGACTTCATTCTCTTGGGAAGCGTACACCTATCCTTCTGAAATGATTCCAAAAAATTGCAGAGGAAGGAACACTTCCAAACTCATTCTATGAGGACATAATCACTCTGATACCAAAAACCAGACAAAGATATCACAAAAAAAGAAAATTACAGGCCAATATCACTTATAAATATAGATGCAAAAATCCTCAACAAAATACTAGCAAATTGACTCCAACAATGCATTAAAAGGATTATACACCACGATCAAACGGGATTCATCTCAGGGATGCAAGTTTTTTCAATATCCGCAAATCAATACTTTCTTATCATGCAAACTTGGAGTATTTATAAAAACTAACCACATATTAAGCAATAAAGTAGGTCAACACATTTCATAGCATCAGTATTCTATAGAACATGTTATCTGACCACTGTATCTTGACATTATAAACCACAACAAAAATGTAACTCACAGCCAAATGTTTAAAATTAAAACTCACATTTCTATGCAGTCGATGGGTCAAATAAGAAAACATTATGGAAATTAGAAATGAAAGATAAAAATTCTATCAACCAGATATTTTGTGGTGCTGCTTGGTGGCACATAGAGATTTTGCCTTAAGTGCTTATAAAGCAACAAACAACAACTCAAAATCCTGGGATAAATTTCTAATTTAAATTAGATAAAGAACATCAGATTAATCCAAAGAAATTCAAAGAGGAAATAAAAAAGATAATAGAGATGAGAATATAATCAAAAATAAAAAGGAGAAAGAATCAAGATCAACAGCTGATTTTTATAAAAATCAACAAAACTGGCAAACTGTTGGCGAGATTGGTCCAGAAAAATGTAGAGAAATCACAGATTAAAAATATAAGGTATTAAAAGGAATAAAGGTAGATATGACACAAAGAAGCAAAAGCATATTGTAATCAACTTTATGCCAATAACTTGAAAACAGGTGAAATGGTAAATTCCTACAGGAATAGAAAGTATTAAGTCTATTAAAAAATAACTATATTCAATATTCTGTAATAATTTTTAATGAAAAAGAATATGAAAATGAATATATGTATATACACCAGTAATCGACACATTGTAACTGACTACATACACTTCAATTACAATAAATAAATAAATAAAAAGAAAACCCAAAGAATCTAATAACCCGACAGAAGCTGAATCAGTAATTAAACATCTCCCCAGGTCCAGATGTTTTTATCTGCAAGTTTTACCAAATGCCAAAGGAACATATACCTTAGTCTTGTACAAACTCTTTCTTTATAGAGGGAGAACATCCTCCCATTAATTTATGAGGCTAATAAAATCTCAGTGCCAAAGCCAGACAAGAACATTTAAAGAAGGGAAGATGATAGTTGAATCTTACCCATGAATTCAGACACAAATATCCTAAACAATATATTAACAAACCAAACGCAGCAACTTACAAAAAAGATAACATAATAGACAAACTGGATTTTCACAAGAATGTAAGGCTGAATACTAGAAATTTAGCACTTTAACCAATTAAAGAAAAGGAAAAAAAAAAGGACACCTAAATTGATGTAGAAAGATCATTTGATATGATTTAATAGTCATTTATGATTAAGAACTCATAGCAAACTAGTCATAGGAGGAACTTCTCTAACCTGATAAGGAGTATTTACATAAACCCTATAGCAAAAAACCAAAAACATACTTAATAGATGAATATTCAAAATCTAGAACAAGACAAGTATGTTCTCAAAATCGTACTGGAAATCCTAGTCAACAAAGAAATAAAAAGTGTAATTACTAGCAATAAAAAAAACCAAAGAAAAACAACAGTTCAAGATATGAGCTTGGTGTACCTATTATGTGCCTTAATTTAAAAAAATCATTTTATAACTTTAAAATGTGTGTTCCTGCGTATATATATATATGCATGTACACAACCTGTTTCCCCAATTATTCTGTCAGTCCATGTCCATTCTACCTTTCTGTATCCCTTAGGACTAAACCAATGCTATACAAAACATAAATACTGAATATACATTAGCTAGTATTGAAAAATAATTAAATGTCATTATTATTAATGAGAAGACAGAGCAAAATCTTAAGATAGCAACAAAATAACTAAGGAGCTGGAAAGAACAAAAAGAAAGACAATGATTCCTATAGGTCTCAGTTTTCTGGGAACCTGACTGCATATGCCACTCAGTTGCCCTACTTTTGAGTTTTCCCTAGATGAAGTGGAGTTAACCCGAAACCAGAATGCAGAGTTTCATGTTTTGTTGTTTCTACTTTAAATGTTTCAGAGGCTTTTTATTGGAGTCTAGATCAATCCAATATAGTTTAATAATATCCCCATTAGACGCAATGGGGCAAGGAATGGTATCTGTCTTCTTCAGTAGAATAGTTTCAATTCCTATCCTAGTGCCTGGCATGTAGCAGACATTCAACTTGACGAGCTGAATTGAACCTATAGTACCACACAAGTGCTTTTATCAAGTTGAACCACCGAGCTTCAGCCAAGGAGCTGAAAACTAAGTAACTAACAAGCTAACGAGATAGCTAATTACCTGAATCCAACATTGGAGTGAAGAGCAACATTCCAATATTCACGATGCAGACGTTGGAGATTCATTGGATTATGAAAGACTAATAGTAAGGAGTTGTCTTGGGTATGGTGATAAGAATCAATACACCTATATTGTTGATTGGCTTCGTGAAGAACCTGAAAACCAAAGTAATTCCATTGTTGTGTCTTTTTTCCCCAAGAGAAGGGTCTCGTGCCGGGGCATTTCTCTGCCCCTTTCTTTTTCTCCCCTTACCGCCATGAGGTTAGTCAAGGTGAGAGCATAAATGGTAGATATTTGGGGGGGCATTCCAGCAACTCTTACAGAAAAACAAATACAAGGCTCTAGGCATACAGGCATTTGCTCAAGTGTTTTTCATTAAGGCTTGGAGATAATAGTTACAGTCTAGGAGTTAGTTACTTAATGTTATCTGTGCCTTCATCTAGATCGTCTCATTTTATCATTATAAAAATCCCAGATAAGTAGGTAGGATTATTTTTCCCATTAAAAAATATTAAAAGTTGCATTTTTTTTCAGCATCAGTTGCGGCCAAGAGAAAATAAAAGACCTGTCCAAGAATACAGTACCCCTAAGTTCTGGTGTCAGGGCTCATCTAGATGTCACGTTTCACACCCCACACAGTGCTCTCCACGACACCACGCTGTATGTAGTACAGAGACATGACCTGAGTGGTCTTCTGGATACAGATTGGTCTACATGACTTCTATCCCTGACCTTTCCCCAAACATTCTATCATCAGCACTGCAACTCTAGCCCCAAACAGAGGGGCACAGTGGGCAGCTCGCTGTCCTATTGCCTTTTCCTTATGCCAGTCAACATAAGGAAACAGATCCATCGGGAAATAAATCAGACAGCTGCGGGTTTTTGTTTTTGTTTGCGCTGTCCATATCAATCTAGTGTAGGCAGATTTCTATTCTCTACCGTTTGGATGATCTAAAGGCATGGAATTGCCTATTATGTCAGGAAAGGACTGTTTTACTTTTGCTTTCAATTTTACACTGGTAGCATAATCAAAATAACACATTTACGTCCCCAATCTAGTCCTCCACATGAGTGTCTTTATGAAGTGGCATTTAAAGCTGTACATCTGTTCCCTGAGAGCCAATACAAGAAAAACACATGTGGTAAATATCTTTGCATTTTAAAAACTTGCTGTGTAGGGCACTAGCCATTACTTTACTTTTTTTTTGAAAGGCAAATTCCTTTCAGACTTTAAATCCAAAAAACAAATATGTTTATCTCTGATGAACGTGTATTCTTCCTTCTATTCAAGAGCACCACAATCTTTCTGTTTCCACATTAATTTTGACTGATAGGATATACGGCACTAAGCTTCTCAGAACTGAAGTTGTTCTCAATCAATATTTGATAAACTTTCATATATTTCTTCTTCTTTTTTAAAAACTTGGCCTCTACCTATTATTCTGTGTTAATATCGTTGGTCTCATTAACTAATTTTTTTGTTAACAATGAAGACCTACTATGTGCCAGGCTATGTATAGGTTCCAGGAAAACAAAATGAACTAGATAAGATTTTTCTCTAAAATCTAATCAGGATTTTTTATAGAGGATTCTAGAGTTCAGAGAGGTGTGTCTAAAAAGATGAAACTGATGGAACATCTGATATGTAGAGAATGGATCGAGTCAGGCAAGAGTGGAAGCAGGTTGATGACTGGGAGAACATTACAGTAGATCAAGAGGATGGTAGCTGGATTAAAGCAGCAGCAGTGGAGATGGTAAAGAGCTTGAAGATACATTTTGAGGTGTTCCCTCAAAACCTGATAACGGATCAGACATTTGGGACAAAGGAAAAGCTGAAATAAGGAGTAGCACTTAGCCTTTTGGCAGTGGTGACGTTTCCTGAGATGGATGAGGGGAGAAACATGCTCGGGAAAATTACAAGCTTCCTATAGGACACTGAATTTAAGATGCCTATCAGAGATTCAAGTGGAATTTGGAGGTAGGTACACTAAGATGGAGCTCAAGATAGAGATAGCTTGGAAGATAAAATCTTATGAGACATCAGGATTAGACATATATAATAGATGAAATAATTAAAAGAATATTTGCAAAGGCTTTAAGATGATTCAGGCCTGGGACTTGAGGCACTTCAATACTTGAATATTAGGTGGAGGAGAAGTATTCAACAAAATTTCAAATGGAGCCCTGAGGAGGAATCCAGTATGGTGCCTTGGAAACCAAGAATGAAGAATGTTTCACAGGGAAATGATTGGCTTTGTAACTAAAAAATCAAGGAAGATGAACATTCATTAGGTTTGGGGGAACAATTACATGTGACCTTGAAAAGTGAAGTTTCATGGAGCGGTGAGGACAGAGATAAATCAAAATAAAAACGTCTGAAATGAACTTCCAGGTAAAGATGGAAGATTAAACACATGCAGTCCTTAATCCCCTCACTAAAGGAACAGTAAAATTTTTGAGTTTTAATATTACAAAGTTAAAGGCCACAGAAGAGGCAAATGCAACAACATTTGACAAGCTGGAAAGCAGAAGGATCAGGGGTAACTGACTTAGCAGAACATACAAAGCCAAATCCTAAGATTAATTTCAAGAGAGCAGAAGGAAATTTATGTGTGTGCAGAAATACAAGAAGGTTCTGGAAATGCCATGGAGTGAAAGGGGCATTGAAAACAGGAAAATTAGTCTTTTAAGAAGCCATTAGGGCCCCCAAAAGCCCTCAACAGTTCTGAGCAGCCAGCGGACTGCCCATCTCCCATCTCAGCAGAAGGGTGACCCACATAAAGTGACCCTGTGGATTTAAAGGCACACTGAGGGAGAGATATACCCCGGAAGAAAGAGAATTGTGTAAAGTCTAAATTGGCATGGTCCAACAGAAATATAAGGTGAGCCACAAATGTGAGCCACATGTGGAATTTTACATTTTATAGTAGCCATATTTTAAAGGCTAGGGAAAAAAAGGTAAAATTAATTTTAACTATTTTATTTAACCCAATATGTCAAAAATATATTATCATTTCAATATGTAATCAATGTAAAAACTGTCAATGAAATATATCACTTTCTTTTCCCACTAAGTCCTTGAAGTCTGGTGTCCATAGCACTTACACAGTGCATAGTGTACTTACAGCACATCTCATTTTAACTAGCCACACTTCAAGTACTGAGAATCTACATGTGATTGGTGGCTGCCACACTGGACAATGAGGATCTAGAGACTGAGTGGTAAGAAACCTTAAACTCCTTCCCTCTACCACTTAGCACCCAAAACCCTGACTGGTAGGTTATATTTTGAAAATAGGAGATTAGATCTTTTTTTTTTTTCCTGGAGACTCTAAATGGCCCAAGAGTACAGAATTAATGTATCAGCACTGGCAGGTCTCCCAAGGAAACCCCACAGCCAAATCACCCAACAACAAAGATCAGTTTTTGACAACTTCCCCCAACCCTGGACCTCATGCAACATTCCTATCAAATTTTTAGTGCCTCATTATTAAGTTACAAAAGGGTAAATATCATTAGACATTATTTCCCAATATGAAAAATTGAAACAAAAAAAAAACTTAAAGAAAACTTTAGGAAAAAGACACAATGCAGGGAGAAGACACTAAGACTTCAAAGGAGTTTAATATCCTCATAGAGATAAGAGAAGATATGGTACCAGGGACTGTGAACAGATTGTTCTATAAAGGTAATTTGTAAATATAAATAGAACTTTAGGAAATTAACACTGTAAAAACAGACACAGAGGACTCACTAGAAGAAGTGGAGGAAAGAGCGCCATATTTCCAGAATAAAAAGAAACACTGTTGGAAACTAGGAGGGTAAAGATAAGGAAATTGGAAGTTCAGTCCAGGAAGTCCAACATCTGAATAATAGGCGGTTCAGGAAGAAAAACTAAAGAAAATGGAGGGAGATGATAATTAGTAAAGTTATGATTGTAGGACATTTCCCAAAATATAAAGACCAGAGTTTCTGGATTATACTGGGCTCCCCAGTACAGTATTCAGGAACAGAACCACATACCAGTGCCCATCAACAGGGAATCCAGACCCTTAGGAAAAACAGAAAACCATCAGAGACTCATAAACAGGTGATCACCAATCAGAATTTCACTGGTTTTTTTCTCAAGGACCATCTGGAAAGGCATTTGAGGAATGCCTTCAAAATTTTGAGGGAAAATGTTTTTAACTTAGCATTTTACATAAAGACAACTGACAGTCAAATATAAGGGTACAATTAAGACGTTTTCAAACAGCCAATGCCTCAAAAATTTACCTTTCATCTATTTTAATTCAGGAAGCAACAGGAAGAGATGGTCCCCTACAAAAAGAGTATAACCCAAGAGAGAAGATGACATGGGATTCAGGAGACAGAGTATCCAACTGGAAATAAAGGTAAAGTTGATACGAGACTCTGGGATGATAGTGAAGGGAGAGCCCAGGACCACAGCTGTGCAGGAGACCTGAGGGCAAGCAGCAGTGCAGAGCACACAGGGAAGGCATCACTTAGACAACAAAACTGATAAAATATCTGTTAGGTTTGAATAATAATTTAGACAACTAAATTAAGTGACAAAAAAAAAAAAACAACAGGTAAATACCTTGAAGATTTTTACTTCTGGGAATTTAGGCATAGGGGTGGGAAGGAGTGGCTATTTTTCATAAGACTCTTTGTAGAATTTTTTGGCTTTAATAACATGTGGATGTAAAACTTTGATAAAAGTAAAATTGAAATTAGCAAGACAAAAATATAGGTTTTGGCATAAAATGTAAAAGCAACAAAAGCAGCCAATTTTAGCATTAACTTATTATGTTGCATGGTGGTTCTGGGGCTGGATTTCTTGGGTTCATATCTTGCTTCTCTCACTTACCAGCCATGTGACCTTGGGCAAAAGTTACTATTGGTCAAGGTGCCTCCGTTTCCTACTACTGATACAGTTTCTACTTCAGAGGATTATTGAAAAGATGATATAAGCTAATAATATATATTAATCATTGACTGGCACATGGTAAAGTACTCTATAAATGTCAGCTATCACAGCTTCCACTGACCTGTCAATTGCATCAGAAAATAGTTTGAAATGTGAAAACGGAAGAGAACTGACAGGCAAAATGGGGGAAAACAAGGTTGCTACCCAGTAATGCTTTACTTTTATTATTATGGGTTTTTTTTTTTTTTAATGTGTAGCAGTCATGCACGTATCTTTTTTTCTTAAGATTTTATAAAAAACATCCTTTTAGAAAGTGTATTTCAAACAATCTTGGGCACGCATAGCTCAATCTGGGCATTAACTCATTTTATAAATGAAGTAAAATGGGAATATTGATCTGAACGAGATCTAAGCATGACCTGGAAGTGACCTAGAAGTTGCAAGTCACACCACGCCTCCCCAGACCTATACCCGACTGCCTTCCAGGGACTCACAGTCCGTTAATACCTGAAGTAGGACTTTCGGTTTAAAATGTTCCGTGAAACTCCAGTCCATCAGACTGCGTTGCTGTGTTTTCTTTATGTCCTCTAAGTCCGCTTCCACAGTCATCTTCTTGGGTTTCTAAGAAATCATAGGAATACAATTTCAGCTTTGATTTGTTTAAGTTCCAAGTGGAGCCCTCTTGGACTCCATCAACTAACCAGCATGCACTCCGTCTAATTGGGGAAATCTGCATATGTAGAAACCCATATGGCAACATTTTAAGAGAACTCCTGCCAGAAAGAATACGCCTTTGACTTTTTTTTTATGGGCAACATAATCTAAATATTTTTATTGTTAGGTTATACTCTTCTGAGTTCTGTTAGCAATTATAAGCAGGTTTTCTGAACTCGCTTCAAGACAGCATTAGTTCTACACGGCTGTATGGTCAGCAGGTGTTCGTGAAGTTGCCAAGCCACACTGTCTAGAGAGGCGCATGGAGCTGGGAAGTTTTGCTTGAGCGGCTAGTGGAATTAACTCCTTTCTCTCCAGTTGGAGCTGGTCTGGGGATGTCTGAGTAATCCCTCTCCTCTAGCATCAGCTTTCTCCTGCTAAGCGTCTCTCTCTGCCTTTTTTTTTTTTTTTAAGTTCAGTTTTCTCAGATTATCTTACTTGCATTTACACTTCTAGGACAATAATTTCTTACCTTTTCAAGAGGGTCAGCATTTGTGAAGGTTTCATCTTTGATCTCATCGTTCATGGTGCACTCTGCAAATCAAAGACACCAACATCCAGTTGCATTTAGGCTTTGTTCTTCCCTTGGTCAATGCTGTGCCTTTTTGTTGCCATATGTTCTATGTTTCTGTGCTGAAAAGGTAATTCCTGAAAGGCCTGTTTGATGCCTCCAAAAAAGATGTTTGTGTCAATAATTCTAAATCAGTGTCAACCTAGAAAAGTTATACTAAAGCCTTTGAAAGAACCCAGCTTCCTATCCAATACTCTCCTAAATCATGTATCAGATAGGGTGCCTTCAGGCTGTATGGCTCACTTCTAGCAGTGTACCTTTTTCTTTCCCAGTTGCAAATATTTACTGATTAAACTAAACCAACTGTGCAGTATACACTGTCTTACCTTGCTAGCGACTACCACAAAGCCTTTTCAAACTTCTGTGGTTCATATCTTGTGGGTGCTAGACTAGGACAGTGGTAGAGGATGCACGGAAAGGAGAACTACCAGATAAATGCACCTCCTGTTTGAAAATGATACTAGTCATCATCCTGTAAAGCATTTCTTCCATTTACTCATCATTTATTAATTTATGATGCATTTAACGGTCACTGGCAGATTTATAGATGGCGTTTAAAAAAGGTAGTGAAATCAATGGCTAGCTGGACTCCATGGACCAATATGAGTCATACACACCAGCTCTCCTTGTGGCCAGAGTATACTTAAATGATACCTGTGATTGTGACCTCCTCCTTGGCTTCTGCGCAAACAGCCATATAAATGGACAGAGAGGAAACAGATTCATGCTGTTGATTTCTGAATCGCCATGCTTTACTAATTCCCAACAATAACAAAAGTTACATAGAAGAGTTCGATGATGTATAAGTTTAACGTGGATAAATAGATGTCTTTCCTGTGAATGTCTCAGAAGTGCTAATACGCTCACGTGACTGCGAATCTCTAGCAAGGAAGTGGATAAAGTATACAGCATACTGCAAATCTGACCAAAGCAGTAGAGTGGGGGATGAATCTTGTTAATAGATCTGTCATGCTGCTAATAAACAGCCCATCTGACTTTTTATCATCTTCAGAGCAAATGAACCCCCACAAGGTCATAGAGGAAACGGCTCCAGCCTAAGTCCCAAACACATCTCCTGCCACTCTCCCTTGCTCTTTCCACACCAGGCTCACTGGCTTGCTTGTCGTGTCCTGAAGTTTTTGAACTTGCTTTTCTCTCTGTCTGGCATGCTTTGCTTTTACATAGTCACCTCTTTCCAGCCCTTACTTCATTCAAATTTTTGCTCAAATGTCACCTCCTCAAGAGCCTCTGCCTATTATCCAGCTTTATCTGTAATCAAAGCACTTATCAGTGCCTAATAATACTTGTTGATGTCTATCCATCTCACATATGAGTTCCTGGAGAGTAAGAACTTCATCTTATCTTTCCTAACGGTACTCTGAGCACCCAACACATGGGAGAAACTCGGTAAAATTTTTTTTTGATTGAGAGAAATTTACATCATATATTGAAATAAATATCGAGCCAGAGAGAGAGACAGCAGAAACATGTAAGAACTACAACAAACGCTTATTTGGGGCAAGCTTAAGATTCAAGTTTTCATTCTGTGGCAAAGAGATCCGTATCTGGGCTACTGCAGGGAGTAGTCAATTACATCCAAGCAGGATAGGTCAATGTTTTCCTTTCTTTTAGGAGCATAGCTACTTATATTTTTGCTACTAGTTCCATCTCACTTTGGGCTGGTGAAGGGGACAGCAAGAATGTTCCATTTTGATTTAGAGAAAAACTATATAAAGTCAGTTCAGTTCGGTATTCATATAAATACAGCCACTCAAAAGAAAACTCAGGCCAACTCTAACTCTAAATAGACCATGATGTCCCATGTGTCCTTGAAGCAACTGATATGAAATCTGTGGAATAAAAATTATTCTGTTCTATGGGCTGCCAGATTTCTGGGAGATGTGATATTCCCTCGTGTGTCTCCAGTTTAGAAAATATGTTCTAAAAAATTGTGCATTGGTTATTCTGTCAAAGGAGAGAACAGTCTAAGACTAATCTGAACTCTTTATTTAATGGTAGAGTAGAAGTCATTTTTTTTTAAACTTTCTTTCTGATTTCTTCGACCGCATAATCCTTTGACAGTGTGATTCAGTAGTTTTTGATACATCTGGAAATGGATGCATTCTCATCCCTTTGAAAAACAGCTTTCCTAATCTGTTTTACTTTAGAGATAACAAGATCCCTCTGCAAAGCAGTGACTTTATTAAAAAAACACCCAACAAGCATAAAGGGCACATCTAAACCTATAGCCTCACGGTTATCAACTCTCAGCTTTTTCATAAATATCCAATAGGCCCTGTCAAGTTCAAAACCAGTCTCAGATGGAAATCTAGTGTTTGGTAGAGAAAAGCACAAATATTCAGCCCTTCATGTCCAGGAACAGACTTTTATATGTATTTGATGCTAAGAGGGGTGTGCAGGAAATACAGGAACAATTTCTGCTTTGTTTAAAGAGATTTAAAGTGGCTGCTTTAGAAGTGTGACTCAGAGTTAGGGGGAAAATGCAAAAAAAAAAAAATTAGCAACAACAACAAAAAGTTCCCTTATATATAACAGCCTCAGTGAGGTACCAAGCCTCAGCTACCCTCCCTCATCCAAATGTAACAGCTCCTTGATGTGGGCCAGCATACACTCAGCAGAATCCCTTATAGACCGTGGGTTCAGCTCTTAAGATTGCTTGGCCTCTAGGATATTTTATAGCATTTTCAGTCCTGATGATTTAGGGAGTTGCTATAAACAATTACTTTGCACCAGGATCCAGAATGCCAATTTATGGGGTTTGACCACCAGGTGGCAAAAGCTGCCTGAGGAAAACTATATACCAACTGTTCTAAAAGACAGAACAAAACAAAAACCAAGCAAAATAAGACCACCTTTCCCCACAACAAACAAACAAAACAAAAATTCTGCAGCAACATGGATGGACCTGGAGATCATTATTCTAAGTGAAGTAAGCCAGAAAGAAATAAAAATACCATATGATATCATTCATATGTGGAATCTAAAAAAAAAAAAAAAAAAAAAAAAAGAGGATACTAATGAACTCATCTACAAAAGAAACAGACTCTCAGACATAGTAAACAATCATGGTTACCAGGGGAAAGGGGGCAGGAAGGGATAAATTTGGGCGTTTGAGATTTGCAAATGTTAATCACTATATATAAAAATTGATAAAAACAAATTTCTTCTGTCTAGCACAGGGAACTATAGTCAATAACTTGTAATAACCTTTAATGAAAAAGAATATGAAAACAAATACATGTATATGTATGCATGACTGGGACATTATGCTGTACACCAGAAATTGACACACTGTAACTGATTATATTTCAATAAAAAAAAAAGCTCCTCAGGTCTTATATTTATATCTCTCCTGGCTTATTCTGGCTCTACATTAACTCAAAGAGAATTCTTTGTCATACATTTATATCCTCACAGGACATACTAACACCATAACATCTCAGGTTAACTTATTTGGCTTAATTTTTTGTGAGACAGACTAGTAGGTAAGGGTACTTAGAACAGAGAAATAGGGAATCTGCCCTAATGGAAGGGAAGGAGGAAGGAAGAGGAGGAAAGAAGAAGGAAAGAAAGATTCAAAGGCAACAAAATTAGGCTATCAGCATGAAGAAGAGACTATGAATATGCCTAAACCATTAGATGCAGCACAAGAATTTCTGGAACTAAGGAAGCCACAAGACACAGTGGAGGAAGCACTGGTTTGGAGTTAGACAGCTCTCTGTTGGGATCCTGACCTCCTACTTGTATGTGGTTGAACAAATTACTTAACCCCTCTGAGTCTTTCTTTCCTTGTCTTCAGTATTAGGCTAACAGTAGCTCCCTTATAGGCTTGATGTTTACATAAAGTATTAGTCATATACGCAAAATATCTTAGCATAGTGCTTGGAATATAGGAGGCAATATTAAATAAATGTTATCTCCTTCCCTCCTCTGTCCCCCTCACCCTCACTTATCTGCTCTGCTAACAGACAAGCAGATTTTCTCTAAGTCCACTCCATTGATGGCTTCCCCTTCTACCCTCACTTAAATAAATGAAAATGGTAAGATGACCATTTAGTCAATATTGACTTAACACCTGTTCTTTTATGGCACTGACCATTTTTTAAGTGCTTTTTAAAATTATGAAATGTAACAACACAGAAAACTGCAATGATGTATAAATGTTTGGTATGATGAATCATAAAGTCCCAGCACTCCAGATACCTTATGTGTGTTCTCTCACTACTACACTTTTTTTTTTTAAATGAAACTTTCATATTATTCCTGATTTTTTTGTGTGTGGATCATTTTGGGTTCGCGACACACACAATATTTACAAATCCTAACAGTTTTGTTTCTTCCTTTTCAACCCTTATAATTTATCTCTTTTTCTTGTCTTACTGAGTTGGCTGGCATCTTCAATGTGACACTGAATGTGAGTGTTTATAGTGGATAGCCTCTTGATCAAGGGAAATCTTTCAACTTTTCATCTTAATATATAATGTTTATTATAGTAATTTAAAAAATTTCTCTGGTAGAGAAACTTTCTTTCTACTGCTAATTTCCCTAAATTGCTATAGAATTTTAAGTGCTTTTTCTGCATCTATTGAGATTATGTATTTTCTCAGTGTGTTAATTGATAAATTATATTGATTTTTATGTATGTTTTTCCTTCTATTCCTGTTATAAAAACTTGTTTTTGATTATTATCATTTTGTATATTGCTAAATCAGTTTGCTTATGTTTTGTAGGATTTTGGTGTATATATATTCATGAATAAGTTTCATTTATAATTTTCTTTTGTTTTTATTTTGTTATTCTTGACAGTTTTATTACAAGGCTTACATTACCTTTATGAGTAGGAAAGGATACCCTGTTTTATTTCCTGGAATTAATTTTTGTTAAGATTTATCTTGTTAACTATTTATTTTTTGAGTGTTTAATATCACTAGTCAATGAGATTATCTGAGTTTGGCATGTACTATTTGGGAAGATTTTTAATGATTGATTTGATTTATTTAAATAGTTCCAAGACTATTCAGATTTCCTATTTCTTCTTGAGTGAATGTTGTTAAGTTATACATTTCTAGTCATTTTCTCATTTTATCTTTAGACTTAGTGGAATAAGTTGTTTATATACCCTTTTACTATCTTTTAAATTTCTATAAAATCAAGTTAAGTCCATTTCTTTACTCCTAATGACTTTTTCTCCTGATGTCGTTATTCATGCTTCTTCTTTGTCATTATCTTTCATAAAAAATTTCTCTATTTTAGAAGTCTTCAAAGAACCAAACTTTTGCATTATTTGTTCTTCCTATTGCACCTAAAATTTCCATAATTGCTTTGTAGTTTGAGAACAGACTCAAACGTTTTGGTATGTGAACATTTTGTTGAGACTTATTTTATGATGCAGTATGTAATTAATATTTTTGAAATAAACATACTTATGCCCTATAAAAAGCTATAGTATTAAGGAGGCCTTGATATAGGCATATGGGTAATTGTAATAAATGGTAGGAAATGGTCACTGATGCCAGAAAGGAAGTGAAGATTAGTTATGAGCATGGGAATGCTAAGGGAGGCGTTACCAAATGAACACCTCTGACAAGGCTTCATGGAGATGCCAGTGAAACCTAATCATAACCAAAAAGGGAACTCAAGGTGAAAAGTATCAAGGGGGCAGAATCACAGAGATTGAAAAGAGGAGCCTGCCCAGAGGAAAGAGGGCTTCATTCTGTTTGGCTAGAGCATGGGATAAGTGAGCAAAAGGGAAAAAGTGGAAAGGGTTTTGGAAAAGTAATTTGGAACTACTGAAGAAGCATGTAAAGCAGGCCAAGGAGTGGATTCTGTTTTGCAGGTAGTAGGGAGCCACTGAAGGTTATAATTAGAGAAATAACAGCTGTATTTTAAGTAATTAATCTGACAGCTGTGTGTAAGATAGCTCAATAAAAATTTAGCCTAATATTCTTCTATGCATCTATACCTTCTAATGTAACAATATTTATGATGCTTTATTCTAGGATGAGAGTAATCAGCTGAGCCATATGGAGGAGGAAAGGGAACTGATGTTCACTAAGCACTGACTGGGCAGTTCATTATGTTACTGCAGGTAATTTTAAAAATAATTTTTGATATAATCACAATAATCCTGTGAAATACTGATGATGAAAGTTTTAATTATGTTCACTGTACTATATTTATGAAGGCAAGAGTGGACTAAGAGGCCTTATGATATTTTAAAAAACAAGGGCTGAAATAAAGATTTACTCTACAAATATAAATGCTAGAGAGGGTATGGAGAAAAGGAAACCCTCCTACATTGTTGGTAGGAATGTAAATTGGTGCAGCCACTATGGAGATTCCTTGAAAAGCTAAAAATAGAGTTACCATATGATCCAGCAGTCCTGCTCTTGGGCATATATCCAGAAAAGATGAAAACTCTAATTCAAAAAGATACCTGCACCCCTGTGTTCAGAGCAGCACTATTTACAACAGCCAAGAAATGGAAGCAACCTAAATGTCCATCAACAGATGAATAAAGAAGATGTGGTATATATACAATGGAATATATTGCTCAGCCACAAAAAAGAATGAAATAATGCCATTTACAGCAACATGGATGGGCCTAGAGATTATCATACTAAGTTAAGTAAGTCAGACAGAGAAAGACAAATACTATATCACTTACATGTAGAATCTAAAAAAATGGCACAAAAGAACTTACTTACAAAAAACAGAAAAAGACTCACATAGCAAAAAAAATTATGATTTCCGAAGGGGAGGGTGGGGGGAGGGATAAATTAGGAGTTTGGGATTAGCAGATATACACTAGTATCACAAAACAGATGAAAAATAAGGTCCTACTGTACAGCACAGGAACTATATTCAAAATCTGGTAATAACCTATAATGGAGAAGAATCTGAAAAATTATATATATATATATATATGAATGAATCACTTTACTATACCTGAAACACTGTAAGTCAACTATATTTCAATAAAAAAGATAAAATGAGGACTCACTGAATAACAATACTCAGTAACAAAGCTTAATTAACCAAATAATTTAGATATTAAACAGTTTTTCAGTTGAATTAGGGAGGCATTTACATTTAAATAATGCATCTTGAATTTTTTTGGATTACAATTCTATAATAGTGTCTGTACACACACATGTGTGTGCACACACACATACACGTTTACTTACCCAAAGGCTCAGTATGGAGCTGAGACCTCAAGCTGCTCTCCTGCTCTGACATTTCTCTATTATCAGAGTCTAAGGATTTCTTATTATTCAGGTCAGAATGCTTCAGATTGTTAGTATCAGGCTGGCTAGGATCTGAAGGTTCTTTGTTGACCATGTCATCTTGTGCAGACGTCAACAAATTCTGATCCAGAAATAAAACTCTGTCTTTGGCTTCATTATCTAGGCAGCGTAAAGAGGATCTGTAAGGTACAACACTAGACAAACGGACAACCACACAAAGCAGGAAGGTCCTTTGCTCCTTCCAGGCGGTGTACCTGATCGGCGTTTTGTCTCTTGGGTGCTCATCTTCGTGATGTATTGTTGCCTCATCTGCTTAGCGAATCTGGCAGGGTTGTCCCATGGTATGTTGAACTCTTCAGAATCTGTCCCATACATCATCCTCGGAGGCTTCAGTTTCCCTTCTTTATCAACCTCAGAGAGTTTCAGGCTCTCAAAAGTAAACACTTTGAAGGCTCGCTCCACTTCATTCCAGCTCAAGACTTCTGTAAGAAAGCAGGACCAGCGCTGCTAGGAATGCTCTTTATTACCACCCGGTTCGGGGCTGACAGAAGGGTAACCAGGGGTCAGTCCACCAGAATGACATAGGAGTCACTCTGTTATAACGGGTGTTGACCTGAATTTAAATGTGGACTCCACAATTCTGCCACAAATATCAAAGGTAACTAATAAGAAAGCTACACCATCAAGACATAATTTATCAAGATAATGCCACAAACTGCTTCACAGTTTAATGAATATTAGGTGTCCAGATTAATTTACCTGGACTTTCCAGGGTAACATATTGGTTGAATATGCTGAAAATTTGTCATTTTTAAGCAAAAGTGTCTTTTGCTGCTGTTGTAATTTAAAACAGAAAAATTACTCATTTGTGTCTAACATAGGCTGTTATATTCAATAGGCTTTTCTTGTCACTCAAGCTCAGAAAAGGCCTCTTTCCACCCAATGAACTGGCACGATGCTTTACATAATTTTACTTCAAAGGTTATCAGCCTTTCAGGGGCTCCATTAATTTGTGTATTTATTCTTCTATAGCATTTATTCATACGTTCACTTACTCTTTGTCTTCGGTGTGTTAGGTTTTGCCATAGATCCCTGAGAGTCAAAGAAAAGATCTGGTTCCTGCACTTTAGAAGTTCAAGACAGAGAGGTGGGAGGTAGGAGTTAACAAATAATGGTGGAATTTCACTGAGGAAAAATGAAATGTTTGTGGCAGGTCGATGAATCACAGGTCACCTCCACTTTCTCTCCAACAGAGATGAGGGCAGTGGGAGGGTTCCTTTTGGAAAAGCCATGGGAAATTCAGAAGAGAGATAAGAAAAAGGTAAAAAATTACAGGATTAAGGGAAGTTTGCTCATTCATTCATTTCACAAATATTTTTTGAGCACCGACTAGTTGTCGGTGACCTTAATAAAAGCTGGGGCTACAGCAGTAAACAAATCAGTGAACTGATGATCTCATAGAGTCTTCATTGTAGCAGCTGGAGACAGTGAAGGGTTAAGTGTACACTGTACCAGAGATGATAAGAATAAAGCCAGGTGAGGGCATAAAAAGTGAGAACAGTTGGGGACGGGCTTCTATTTTTAAAAGGTAGTCAGAGAAGAGCCCCTGAACAAGTAAAGCAAAAATGGGAAAGAAGGTAGGGGGTCAGATGGGTATCTGGGAGAAAAGTGATCGAGGCAAGAAAAGCAGCGAGTCAGAGACTGAGGCAGGGGTGTGATGGCCTTGCTCAAGGAACCACAGTGAGGCAGGTACTGACAGAAGGCAGGGGAACAATGAGAGCTTGACAGAGGATGAGCTCAAAAAGTGGGTGGCAGAAAAGTTTAGACTTCAACTTTGGGAAATGGGGACTCAATAGAGGGCTTTGAGCTAAGAAGTAAGAAGGCTCATAATCTGACTCACATTTTAGGAGGGCCATTCCCATGACGGTGCAAAGCAAAGACTGTAGGTAAAAAGCCTGTAGACCAACTGGAAAGCTACTGAAATAGTCCGAGTGAGAGGTGATGGTGGACGGGCCAGGATGGTAGTAAGGGACGTGGTGAGACTGGCTGTGGGGCATTAAAAAAAAAAGAGGAACCAAGGTTTTGGTAGCAAATAGTTGTCATTTACTGAAATAAGGAGAACTGTGAAGGGACAAGTTTCAGGGGAATCAAGAGTTTGGTTTGGGATCTGTTAAGCCTAAGGAAAGGGAAAATTGGAAGGCGAGGTGGAGGGACAAGGGCTTGGGATGGGGACAGGCGAGCAGGATAGGTGGGAAGTTTCAATGGTGCCAGCGAAAACAAGAATCCTGTGTAGTATACAACACGAGGACTGTCACCAATATTTTGTAATAACTGTAAGTGGAGTGTCACCTTTAAAAATTGCATAAAAAAGAATATATGTACATATTTTCCTACAAAAGACAAAAGCAGATGTCAGCATACTAATCATGCTCTTCTTATCCTTTGTTTCTTTTCCTTTTCTTTTTTTTTAACTCAATTATCTTGGAAACTGTTCCGTATCATGATATAGGTGCGCCTCATTGCTGTTCATCTTGTACCACCTAGATGTCCGATATTTTAATGAGAACTTTTGATGGACACTCAATTTGTTTCCAGTATTTTGCTACTGTAAAAAAAACAATGATTCAACAAATGTACTTGTTCATATAAAAAAAACAAAAAACAAGACTCCTGGGCTGTGTGTAGACCTGAGGTGAAATGAGAGAGAATGAAATCATATCACAAGGCAGGAGGAGAAGAGGAGGGGGCAGGATTCAGGTAAGAGCCACGTGTACTCGGGACATCAGGATGATGCTCTGTGAACAGCAGACATGACACTAGGCTGCAACCCACATTTCCTTGAGGTGATGGCATAACCAGGTTAAACGTTTTGGCTTTTTCTATGTCTACCCTGAATGAAAAAAAAAATCAAAGGAAAAATCAAGATAAAAATATTTCATAATTTGCTTAGAGTTAGAAATGAAATGAGGAGAATCTGCACATGTTTTCTCTTTTCTCGGTCAAATCAAGATGTCTGAGTAGTCTCATGTCTCTTCTTGTAAGCAGGAATGTGTCTGCACACTGCCTCAAGTGAAAATAGGATTTGTTTTAGGAACTGACTGTCCAGATCACAAAATCCCAGCGACCTCTGCAATGAGGAGCCGATTTTAGCTGTCCTTAATGACCCCTCCTTCCACCGTCCTCAAGAGCAGAAAATGGCCCTTCCTACGTTGAGAGGAGGTTCACTAGAATCAACACTCTCAGAAACAGCCCACAGGGGGCGCTCTAGTCTCCCCCATTCACCAGGATCGAGAGATTTCCCCACTCATCTCCAGTGATGTCAATGAGGGGATGCGGGGTTGGGAGGCCAGGAAGAGGAAGAAAGAAGACATTATTCAAGATAAGAAAATTATAGTCAGTCAAAACACCCAGCTCAGCCTCTGCGAGGTTTTTCAATAACCAAAAAATTTTTTGCAGATGGGCCGTAATGGTCAGAAGCACCTTAACTCTAAATGAATGCATGTAAGCTGTGACAAAGCAGTGTCCTTACCGCTCGTACAAAAGTGCATGAGCTCATGAATTGTAGCTAGACGCTTCGTGCTGTTCCGTGGCGGGGGCAGAGGGAATTCAAGGAATTCCCACAGTGGCAACTTGGACTGCATCTCCTGCTCAATTTGAACCGGGTCAAAATTCTTGAGGTCCTGATGAAAAAGAGCAACATGACAGAAGACATTAAAATAAGCTGTCAAGCGCCTTATGCATATGGAGAAGGCAAAACATGATACCTCTGCTCTCATTATTGGGGAACAGGGGAAATCAGTGGTAATGGGGGAAGACAAACTGTTGGTATTTTGCTGAAAGTCAAAAAAAAAAAAGGCTAGTTCTCATTTTGCCAGAGATTCTTGGTGCACAGAAATGACGGCTCCCTCATTCAGAGTGACAGCCTGCCAAAGTCTCAAATATATTCATCTCTCCCTTCTGAGATCCTTTTCTGGCCTCTGCTAGTTTTTTTCATATTAGCAGATATATAAAGTAAATTAAACTACAAGGTTTTCATGCAAATTTGGTGTAGCCACAATCAATTTAATGGTTAACTGGACCATTAAATCTACTTAGGCCAGTTTTCTTTGCTGGCGTAATTTCCGTCTTATCTATTTCCATTTTCTGAGCTCTCACTTTGCAAGTGGGTATCCACTCGGTGTATTACTTTTAATTAGCAATGGTAAAGCTAATTAAGATTTCCTCAACTGAATCATGACAAATGAGCTGTCTTGCATCAGTTATCCTCGGGGTAACCTGGTTAATTATTACCTTTAGCACGTACTTCTTGTGGGCGTGGGCATCATGATAGTTCAGTAGGAGAGGGGCTTTGGGTACTGGTGTGCTTTCATTTTCTTCTTCAGATAAAAATAGTTCATGGAGGTTCTATTCAAATTAAAATAATATTGATTTAGGAGGAGGGTATAGCTCAGTGGTAGAGCTAGCATGCATGAGGTCCTGGGTTCAAATAAATAGATAAATAAACCTAATTACCCCCCCCCCCAAGAAAGATTAATAAAAAAAATAAAATATTCTTATAAAAATAATAATTTTGATTTAAAGAGAGAATCCATACATTTTCAAAGCATGCACACTTTGGGGATTTCTCATGCCATCTGACCTTTTTCTCCCTCTCTGTCAAGCAGAGAGAGGGCAGGATGGACACAATGTGAGTGGCGATCCTACGGTCCAACCCATCTGCTCTGGGAGGCGGCTCCACCAGACTGGGTGGGACAAGGTCTTCTTCACTTGCCACAACCTGTTGATGTAGAGTTGGGAGGAGTTGGTGTAATGGTCAGCTCTTTACTGATACTCGTGTATTTCCCTTGTTCTTAGTGAAAAACGAGGCAATTTCTACCAAGAAAGGATCGTGATTACACAAAGTGCCAGGATAATCACCAACAAATGCCCAAATAAAAGGAAAAATGTTTATGATCAATACGTTAAAGGATATATAATTTTAATACATGCATTAGACAACATAAAATACAAATGGTAAACAAGAAAACTGACCATGGTGGAAACCAAAATAATACTATTAATATAATTTTTCTTAATGATTTTCTCTTCAAGCATTCAAAACTGTGCTGTCACATTTTGGAGTCAATAAGCATCTACTGAGTGCCCATAAGTCAAGCACTATGTGGGGCATCCTCACATACACTACCTCATTTAGGCCTCACACTAATACTGCTGAGTAGAAATTATCTTCTACTTCACAGAAATGCAACTAAGGAGTGAAATTAGGTGATGGACCCAAGCCCAAGACTATTTAGTGGGAAGAACTAGGGTTCAGGTTAAGCCCTCAAGACAGAAAAGTTACAGATGGTGAGATCAGTAAAGGGTAACATTCTCCTTTATAGGAGGAAAGTGATGTCTAGAAAGATTAAATGCCTTGTTCAGTTTTACATGGTAAACAAAAGAAGTTGAATGTCATCGAGATGGGCACCTAATTTATAATTTTTCTCTTCATCTTAAATACTGAAATCACTCTCTGTGATTTCACATCCCTCTACAGGATTTCTCAACCTTGAAACAAGACATTTTGGATCATATGATTTTGGTCATGGGGGCTATCTTGTGCACTATAGAATGTTTAGCAATATCCCTGGCCTCTACCCATTTGATGCCAGAACCCCTCCCAATGTGGCAACCAAAAATACCTTGACATTGCCAATGTCCCCTGGGAGGCAAACCCCCCTGTTGAGAACAATAACAAAATTGTCTTGTACTCTTTACCATTTGTCAACACCCTACTTTTAAAGAATCATTCCTGTCTCTACTTGCTATCTTTACCATCTCTTGGACACACTCCAATCACAAAAGACCATGCAGAACTGTTCCATCTCTGAAATATTACATTCTACTATCCTCTCCTATAAAATCCCACCCAATTTCTCTTATATTTCAATTTTTCATCCCTCTATTCTTAAGCATATATTCAGCCAACATGTATCTATTATTGGAGCCCTCAGGCACTGAGCATATCAACTGTCCCCTTTGGTGCCTGGGAAATAGTAGATGGTTAAAAAATGTTTGCTGCTTTATTTTTTTTTTTAACATTTTTTATTGATTTATAGTCACTTTACAATGTTGTGTTAAATTCCAGCATAGAGCACAATTTTTCAGTTAAACATGAACATACATAGTCACATTTTTTTCTCTGTGAGCTACCCTAAGATCTTGTGTATATTTCCCTGTGCGATACACTATAATCTTGTTTATCTATTCTACAATTTTGAAATCCAGTCTATCCCTTCCCACCCTCCGCCCCCTTGGCAACCACTAGTTTGTATTCTATGTCTATGAGTCTATTTCTGTTTTGTATTTATGCTTTTTTTTTGTTTTTGTTTTTGTTTGTTTTTTAGATTCCACATATGAGCAATCTCATATGGTATTTTTCTTTCTCTTTCTGGCTTACTTCACTTAAAATGACATTCTCCAGGAGCATCCATGTTGCTGCAAATGGCATTATGTTGTCGGTTTTTATGGCTGAGTAGTATTCCACTGTATAGATATACCACCTCTTCTTTATCCAGTCATCCGTTGATGGACATTTAGGCTGTTTCCATGTCTTGGCTATTGTAAATAGTGCTGCTATGAACATTGGGGTGCAGATGTCATCCTGAAGTAGGGTTCCTTCTGGATATATGCCCAAGATTGGGATTCCTGGGTCATATGGTAAGTCTATTCCTAGTCTTTTGAGGAATCGCCATACTGTTTTCCACAGTGGCTGCACCAAACTGCATTCCCACCAGCAGTTAGGAGGGTTCCCCTTTCTCCACAGCCTCTCCAGCATTTGTCATTTGTGGATTTTTGAATGATGGCCATTCTGCCTGGTGTGAGGTGATACCTCATTGTAGTTTTGATTTGCATTTCTCTGATAATTAGTGATATTGAGCATTTTTTCATGTGTCTTTTGATCATTTGTAGGTCTTCCTTGGAGAATTGCTTGTCCAGGTCTTTTGCCCATATTTGGATTGAGTTGTTTGGTTGTTTCTTATTAAGACGTATGAGCTGCTTATATATTCTGGAGATCAAGCTTTTGTCGGTTTCATTGGCAAAAATTTTCTCCCATTCTGTAGGTTGTCTTTTTGTTTTACTTATGGTTTCCTTTGCTGTGCAGAAGCTTGTAAGTTTCATTAGGTCCCATTTGTTTATTCTTGCTTTTATTTCTATTGCTTGAGTAGATGGTTCTAGGAGAACATTTTTAAGATGTATGTCAGATACTGTTTGCCTATATTTTCTTCTAGGAGGTTTATTGTATCTTGTCTTATGTTTAAGTCTTTGATCCATTTTGAGTTGATTTTTGTGTATGGTGTAATGTTTGCTGCTTTGAGTTGAATTGAATAAAATGAGGAAGACTAAGATAAATAAAATGACACTGTAAGCCTTATAGGGCTGTTGAACTCTTAGAAATGTACTGATATAAAAAGACTACTGATGTTTCAAAAGCCTTATGGGGTAAATAAAGGGAAATATGAGGGTGTGCACCTAACTGGTTAGAAAGCTAAAGCAGTCAGCAAACATAAAGATGTATACTGGAGGTAACAGAGGTGATATGTTCTAAAAACATTTTAATACTTGGCGAGATAAAGGAATATGTTACATACATGAAATAAGAACAATAGGCAGTTCTAAAAAGAAGTTAGAGGATTGATAAATTTAAAATGTTAGTGTTGAAACAAAACTTCAATAGCAGCCTGGACTCCACTGAAGAAATGTATTAGTTGGAAAGTAAGCTGGAATTCCCAAAGGGGTAAAACTGAAAGAAATTTTAAAATATGTGGAGGAAAAACTAGGAATTCCAACATATATCTAATAATAATCAGGATAAATCAATAGAAATACTATCTGAAGATATAATTTACTTGAGCAAATACATATTCAGAGTCTACTGTGGGTGAGGTGTGGTTATTGTGTGCTGAGCAGAGAGAACAAGACTAGATTAGGTCCCTGCTGGCATGGAGATTACATTCCAGTGAGAAGGAGGAGGTAAGACATAAAGCAGATAAACATATTTTTTAAAGATAAGCATGTCAATAGGCAAATAAAGCTAGATGAAGTGGTACAGAGTGCTCTGTGTTGTTGTGGGCCTTCCTTAGTTTAGGAGGTCAGAGAAAGCCTATCTCAGGAATGCCCTTTCATTGGGGACTGAGTGACAAGGAGCAGCCACCAGGCAGACGTGTGAGAGCAAAACCTTCTAGGAAGAGAAGTCAGAGTAAAAAACTAAAGTGAAATTGGTGCATATGAGGAAAAAAACAGCAGGTCTATGTAGATGACCAATAGTAAGAGTGTGCTAGAGTGTGTGTGTTGTGGGGTGCAGGAGATGAGATGACAGAAACAGCCCAGAACCATATTTCTAGTCTTTATGGACCAGTGTAAGGAATTGTGATTTTACTCAGAATGAGATCAAAAACCAGACTGTAATTCTTTAGAACTTAATGACAATGATAAAACAAAGCCATACTTATACATTGCCTTATGTTATCAATTATAAAGAAAACTCTAATAAATGTCAGGGAAGAAAACCAGATTACCTACAAAGGAAAAAGGATCAGACTGACATCAAACTTTTCATTAGCAACATTAGGAGGAAGACCACAACACAGCAAGTTATCCAAATACTTTTTCATTTAGATGGACTAGGTTCAAAAGCAGTTTCTGCCACTTACTTACTACTTGGAAAAGTTACTTAACCTTTTTATGCTTCAGTTTCCTTATCTGCAAAATGGGGAATAAAAATAGTTCCTGCTCCATAGGGTTGTTCTAGGATTAAATGAGTTAGTTAATAACAAACTCTTTCAAATGCATATGTATCACTCTCAAGAATTGACCAGGTGCACCAGGTCATACAGGAAGCCCAGGAAATCAAAAAGCATCTTTAACATGCAGATCATGCAATACAATTTGAAACTGACAATAAACAGTGGAAATTAAAAGATTTGGAACTGAATACATTGAAAACATCATGATGCAGCTAAAGAAATACTCAAAGGGAAATGCATAGTCTTAAGCAAAGTGAAAAAGACTAAAAAAAATGAGATTTCAATTAAAATGAAGTTTAAAAAGTAGAAGGAAGGACATAATAAAGATAAATGAAGAAATTTATAAGTGAAAAGGAGTGGATCCATGATATAAAATGCTGGTTCTTAGAAAATTGCTGTTTCATTGAAATCCGTGATGAAGAAAGGAGGGCACCCAAAAAGAACACCAGTCATAGGAAAGGAACATAACCAGATACAGAGGGAACTTAAAAATGCATATTAGTAGACAAAGAACTTTTCTGATACTAAAAACACAAAATAAAATGGACATACATACTAAAGAACATGACTGATTAAAATTGGCCGCAGAAGTTGAAAAATCTAATTAAATCCAAAAGTGTGAAAGAAATTTTAAATACATTTGAAGATCATTAGCTCCCCCATCCACCTGTCCTACTCCTCTTTCTCTTTCATTAAAGTGACACCACATAGTTTTAAGGATGTCAACCAAAACTTCCGGGAACGTTACATAAACTGTTCCAGAGCATAGCGAAAGAAAGAGGGTTGAAACTGATAAAGCAAACTTTAGTTTTATCTAAAATGTTCTAATCTTTGTAAAGAAGAATGCTTTCAGATATTAGGAGTGTTTTTTTAAAACAGTATTTTTTTTAAAATACAGAAGCAAAGAGAGATGAAGACACTGACTCAAGGATGCCCACCTGGGAAAGAAGCTTCAGCGTGCATCCACCTACCTGTTCCAGCATACAATGCAGTACCAAGGGCACGGAAATGAATTCCTCTGGAATTGGATTCAGTAAATCGTTGTAATATCTCATGTCTACTTCATTTGTGATGATGGACGCCACTGTGAAATATACAAAACACCACTGTTCAGTTAAGATGTGTTCTCTGTTTCTTCCATCAAAATTTCATCCACAAACTCAAACTATGATCATGCACTGATAAATGCAGGATCTGTAGGTAGAGAGAGAGATGTGAAAGTGACAGTCATTCCTTAAAGCACCAGCTCCTGGTGCTGATGCTCCAACAACAGGTTTCATACATGCCTGGTGGTGGTGGTGGTGGAGGTTGAGCCTGAGGTTCCTCATATTGTGTTTTCTTCTTTCCAGGGGTTGCAGTGGCAGTTTGTGGAGGCTAAAAGAAGGATAATTAAAAAGAAACACTTGAAATACCCAGCTGAGAGATGCTTTCATCAAATGCTGGTATGATGGAATCTGATGGGATTCTGAGATTATATGGTTATGTTCACACCATGAAACCATTTGCTGATATTAGGATCAAATAAACAGGTTTTGTCTCAGGAAGGAAAGAAGTTAACGGGTACAGACACTTGCCAGTTTTTCCTAACAGAGCCCACTGAGCAATTGCCAAGAAAGAGATGGGAAGATGGGACACTGAGTCAAAAAAACTTTTCTCCCCAGGGTGACTAGGAATCATGCCATTCCCCCTCTTAGAATCCTTCAATGGTCCCCCAGGGCCTTCAGGGTAAAATCCAAACTCTTTTGAGCTCAGCACCAAAGGACATTCTGGCTCCTGCCTTTCCAGCTTATATTGCTGCTCTCCAGTTTGCAGTATGGCCTGGGAGCACTGCTCTACCCCGTGGTGTGATCCTGGCTTCTTTCCTTTGACCTCCACATCCTTGTGCGTCTTGGCCCCTTTCTTGAGAATACCACTCTGTCCCTCTCCACAGTCAGGCTTTGCCCGGGCAATTCATGCTCAGCCTTCACCACATCACTTACCCTGACTCCGGCCTCTCCACCCTGCTCTTCTTGGGATCAGGCCAGGCACCGTATTTATTGCTTCTACTGCATTCTCAGCTTCCTGTTCTCCCAGCATTCATCATGCTAGGTTGAAATCACCTTTGGCTTGACTGCCATCCCCTTTAAAGGGGATGTCCTCAGTGAGGACAGGGGCTGGGTCTTGTTCATTACTGTATTGCCAGCACCTGGCTCAGGGCTAGCACACGTCAGGTGCCAAATAAACATGATGATTCAGGTATCCGTATCCCTCCTTGTTCCAGATGTTCTTTATTGCACCACGGCTGAAAGTGGGTTCTATCATCACCTCTGCGTGTGGCAGATAGTCAGGGAGCCTGGTAAAGCCCCCGCCACGTGAATGCCCTTTGACGCTGTGCCTGGGGGCCTTTCCTCGATCCCACCCTCCCCCATGAAACCCCAGCAGGTAGTGTTCCCTTGCTACCAGTATTTATGTGATTTTTTTTCCCTCCATGTTTTATGAACGTGAAAATTAAGTTGTTCAGTTGATCGCTCAGCACGCTGAAGACATCCAAGCATGCGCCTACCTCAGAAATCGACGTAGCTTCTAAGACAGGTTTCTCACTAACCACCTGCGGGACGTTAATGAGCTGCATGTTTTCCAAATAGCGCTGGTGCTGCCTTTTCCAGTCCAGGCTGTCGTACATCAAACAGGCAATATTTTCAAAAATCTCGGTGCCCAGTTCCAGCTACATGTGAGAGAATTCGTGATGATTAGTTATTAGTTTCATATTGCTGGAATCCGAAGTATGGTTTGAATCTCCTTTAGAGCCAAACCTATTACTTTTTACAGGGAAGTGCATCCCCGGCTGGTCCCCAAACCACTGAATCCCAGCCACGGGGACTGAGCCTTCATTTGTGGAGCCCTTCTGGCCCGTCTTGTTCACCACAAGGCAGACTGCTTGCTCCCTTGGGAGAGGCTGTGGCTGCTGAATATTGTAGGAGCATAATGAATGCTTCAACATAGTGGAAAATGCCCTATTCATTCATCTCAGCAGGGTGGACTACTTTTTAGGTATCTCAGTTCCTAAAGCAACACACTGGATATGTGGTTTCCTTGTCCTCAGCCGAAGACAGGCTGTGGATGAGCTCTTACTTGGCGACAGTGGAAATCACCTGCACAGCTTTGAGCACCATCCGTGTAAGTACTCGGCAGTGCACGTGCAATCAGTATTTCCTCCTTTCCTCCTCGCCTCTTTTCCTTCCTTTCACTTGTGCTACCTTTAGGGAGGAAAAAACCTGGAAGGCATACTGATAGACTACTACTACTACAGTACCCACGAGCTGTATGGTCTGGCAGGCAAGCTATAGATCAGATGCTTCTCTTATCCGGGCTTTCATTTCCGGAAGTAGAAAAGCACTAGGTGTGTCTGCTTGAAAGCAAAGAAGGATTAAATAAGCTCATCCTGTGTCTGAATTGAAGCGTTAAGAGTGAGAAAGCTTCCTGTAGGGCCAGTGAATCACAGTCTGGCAGGAGTCCAGGGAAGTGCCTAGCCTTGACTATCACAGCACAGCTGTCAGTCTGAGCTTCATGCATCCACGCTAAGAGGGAGGGCTACGGTGAGGAGGGTATAGCTCAGTGGTAAAGCGCATGCCTAGCATGCACGAGGTGCTGGGTTCAAGCCTCAGTACCTCCGTTAAAAAATAAGTAGTTAAACAAACCTAATTAGCTACCTCCCCAAAAAACAAAGCCTAAGAATTCTTCAATTAAGCTTCAACCTGATAGTTTTTGCCAAAATTCTGGTATATAAACACGTTTGTTTGTATTTATAAGAAAAACAGTAAAAATCTTCTGCCCAATTATCCCATAGTTCATTTAATTTAAAATCCAACAGCAAATCACATGCTAAAAGCCAGAAACCTATTTCAGCAACCAAAGTCTTAACTTGAGATGTTGCAGATGTCATCCGTGAGCAGTCAGCACATCTTGATGGGCATATATTTGATGTAAAGCTTTTGTTACCTTGGTTCAGCAGAAATACAGTCTGCTTGTTTGTGGCCAAAGGTATTAATGCTTTCCTTCTTCCAGAGAGGAAGAAGACAACTCGGCTGGCTCCTGGCTTGGATATGAGGCCATTATCAACTTACATATAGAGCTGAGAGCGAGACACCATGGATCTACACTGTGCATTTAGTCTCCTTGTAAATAGAAATAGGTTTGTTATTTGTATATTTCTTAAGTGATCCTGAGTTTAAAATGAATTCTGATCTTCAATATTGAGTCCAATGGCCTTTTCTTCTGGATCCCAATTCTTTTACTGAACTGCTTTCAAGGCTTCCTTTCCCCATCACCCTCAGTGCCAGGTTGTTCACTCACAAACCATACCTTATAGAGGCATACCTAGGCTCTGAAAGTCTCCTGCAGTTGAACCCAGATCACAGCCCTGGCTTGAAGAAGAGGTTCAATAAATACCTATCAGCAAAGTGGCTGACAGAAGATCGGTGTGTGCAGGGGGGAAGCACAGCCCTGCAAGTCTCCTGCGACAGCTGAATGTGCTCATTCCTGACAGTTACATTCATGGCCCCACTAGACACCCTGGACGTTCATGTTCAGTTCTGAAGTCAGGAATGTTCTACCATACCTAGTATTTCAACTTAGCTGATAATATTTTTTCACCATGAAATTTTTGAACTTTAATTGCCACTTAAACTCTTCCACTCTACATTTTTAAAAAGGAAAATAAAGCCACATTCGCTTTCTTAAAAAAAAGAACTGATTAAAATCTTCCAATGAACAGAAAATGGTTAACCCTGGAGTAGGAAACAGGATGCTGGGAACCATGCTGGGTCTTTTGCAGCTCCAACTGTGTGCCTTGCTGTTCACATCTACGTACAGATGATGCCATGGAATGTCTTCGACCTTGGGCTCGCTGCACTTCAGCTCTTCTCAGCCTATGCCTGAAGGGTAAAGAAGACACACAGAAGGGAGCGGAGCCAAAGGTTCTTGGTTTGAGGTGGCTTTAGAAGACATTTATTATTGCCTCCTCTGAATGATGATTCAGGCTGGGATCTCTGCCCTATCGAATCAAAAGTGAACACATGTTCTTGACAAGGTATGAAGCCAGAACTTGGCCCAAATGAGAGGAGGACTATTTCCACAAAACTGAAATTTGTGGATGTGGGCTTTTGCTAGGCATAGATTTTTATGTTCCTGGTAGAAGAGCTGGTCTGTTATAGAAGATGAATAGAAAGCTGCCTTTGAGATGATGTTTCAGGATCCCAGGGGTATAGCCTCTTCCTGAACATATCACACATTTGCTAGGCATAGTCTAGAATTACAGTGAAATGGGATGGAATATTCACAGCACGACATGACTTGGGATGTCAGTGTTGCTGGGATGGGGAAACGCAGCCCAGTTTCACACGGAGCAATAAAGGACAAGTGGCTCGTTTCTGAGCTCGGGTTTGAGAGGCAGGGGAGTGAAAGGCGAGGTGTGTAGATGAAGCAGTGGGAGGAAGCAAAGCAAAGGGAGTCCGGGGTAACCAGTTTTGCCCACCACAAGCTCTGCCTTCAGCACCAGCTTTTCTAGGTTCAGCTTTGTTTCCCGCGTTGAGGTCAAAGACAATATTTATGCTTACCGTTGGCAAGGTATCCGACTTAAGTATTCTGTTGCTACATGGTAACATCTAATGCCTTCTGTTGACAGCCTTTTTAACTGCAACTAATCTGTCCATTGTTACTTATTCAAATCCTATCCATCCTTCAAGTTTCAGGTCTAGGCCCCCTTCCTCAGTGTCTTCACTTGCTCCGCTAAGTGCACACCCATCTCAAGGTAACGGAATCAGGGACTCTTATGGTGAGAAATGTATGTACTCCAACCCACGGCCATGGGCAGCCTACACTTTGGCTCAGAAACTGTTCCAGGCTTTGATCTCACTCTCTTCCTCTTACACAGTCAGATTTGGTTTTCTGCTTGTTTCATGGCAGCTACCTTCAGTCACCATCCACAGACACCCATCCTCTACCCTGCTTTTCCCAGCCCCCTTCAAGGCAGCCTCACTGTGGTCCCTCTCCAGGACTCTGCTTTCAGTTCAGCCCCTTTTGATGCTGAGATATATTGCCCTGCAAGGGATTCAATGCTCCTGGACTCCTGTTTGTTGGGATAGGGGGTCAATTAGAAAGAGACCTGAGAGGTCTCTTTTTTAGTAACAGGAATGCCTGGATAGCTTCCCCGACATCCAGGATAAGTAGTTGCTCAACATTCTTTTCAGAAACACCCCCATATATCTAGCATTTGCTACTTTTCAAAGCATCCCATTTCTTCTTTTTCTGAATGAACAGGAAACTCAGAGTGCGCATCATATAACAAAGCACACAGATGTGTGGCACCTCAAACACTGCTTCTCTGATCACGGTTTTGGTCCTGCCTCTCTGCAAGCACCTTGACAGCGGGGGCCAAGAAACACTCTCAGCAAATGCCTGCTAATTGTTGGGGACAGATCCTGTTAGGATAGATCCTGTTGGCCAAATATGTTTTTTAAAAATATGATTTTGGCAATATAAGCAAGGACCTAGAAGAACAGTGCTTTGAACTGATATGTAAAAAAAGAAAGGCAGTATAATCAGACAAACTGTAAAATTCACTATTTTCACAATGAATATATTACATATTAAGACTCTACTGTCACCAAATAAAATAATTAGCATCCTCTATCTTCATCGACATCTTTTTCTTTTGTCGTTAATTCACACAGAAAAAGCTGAAGAATCGGGCTATACCCATGACTGGGCATTCAATGTGATCATTGTCTTGAAGGTAAGAGAGCCTAGCACAAAGCCTCTCTACAGTCAGTGATCAAGAAGCATCTGTGAAATGAATGAATGGGGTAAAGGGAACCACAGCGCCACATGTTCAAACCACTCTCTCTCACTAACACACGTACTAACCAACATCTTGCCATCTGACCAGTCGGAGGGAAAGTCATCAGCCTTGACCATGTATTCAAGCCGAGCCACATCAAAGAGATTTGTTTCAGGTCTCTCATTATTCAGGATTGGTTCCAAGTACTTCCAGAAAATTTCAAGTTCTTTTATGGCATGCTCTTTCTTCAGTTTTTCAGCTTCTATATCTAACGAGAGCAACATGTTTACATTACAAAATGAGACTGCCGAATTTCTTCCCACTTTAGGTGGACGTGGTGAGTCATATGCATTGTAAGATGTCTGTACAGTACCAGAAAATGCATATAAAGAAATGTGATTTTCTTCAGTGTTTGAACCTGGACTAGATAATTAAATAATCAGAGGATTTTACTTCTGGAATTGATATTAAATATGACATTAAATTTTCCCATCCCTTCATTTTTAGAGTTGAGGCCCAGAAAGATTATGATAAGGTCACACATTTTGGGAGCTAAATATGGTTGAAATTTCCATCACTCTTAGATGGCATCTATATAGAAGCAAATTTTTTTGCCAAATCACTTTTTGAGTATTTTAGTGTTTGCTGCATAATTGGTTAGAAATGCCATTGATCCAGTTCTCCTTCCCGCGTGGCTAAAAACAGACTGGATCAACGGTTCATGCTTCAGTTAACTTTCAGTCCCACTGAAACAGCTGCCAGCTTCTCTGGGCATCTGTGCTCTGACTGTAAAATAATGCCAGCTTTCCACAAATTACACTTGAAAATTTGTCTCCCACATTTATGTTTATTCATCTACAACTAAATAGGTTCTACTAAGCTTTCATTATTCTCCCGTGAAGTCTCTTTTTCTATGGTTTTATTTTTACACATTAAATATTTTTCCTAAAGAGACTATGGAACTTACACACCATTTCCTCACTGGCTTCAATAATAAGTTATTTAATGTTACAACTATCCTTTGAGAGCGTCAGGAGTAGCTGGGTTTGAATCTCAACTCCTTTACTTAATAGCTGCCTGTAGACTGAGAGTCATTTTTGGTAAAATGGAAATAATAAAACAGACTTCCAAGGGCTGTCATGGAAACTACATGAATCGACACACTTATAGCCTTGAGCAATAAGCCTAGACCCAAGGCACGTGCCCAGTAAATGATAGTTATTATGATTATTGGGGTAGCCATTTCTAATTTAGAACAGCAATTTTTAAAATGTTGTGTTACAGAGATTGGGATGTGGCTGTGTAGGTTACAAAGCACTGCGCAAAGGATATTATTAATCAATAACAATAAAAGCAACAGCATATGGGAAAAAGAGCTTGGACCTCTAGGTCACACGGGCTTACACTGAATCCTAATTCTACTACCTGAAGTACACAGTAGAGTTTTGTTCTCATCCCACAGAGGTAGTCTAGTCCAACCCCCTGAGGTGAAGACCCCGAGGCTCCAAATGGCAGAAGAGTCCTGTGGTTGGGCCTTCATCCCACAACTTCCTAGTCTAAGGCCTGGAAGATAAACACCCTCTCTGATTTATCACAATAGGCCAGCAGCAAAGCAGAGCAAGAATCCAAGGCTACGATGTCCCTCGGGCCATCTGCCGACTGTGGCTTCCGGAAGGACAGATTATCTGCAGTTGATCCATCCAGCTCCTGCTTTGGGGAAAAGTTCTAGATCAAATTTTCCTGAGCAATGTAGTTGGATCACCAAGTCTTTTGACCTGCAGTCTGTGTTCTGTGTAGCTAGCTACGCAGGGGTGTAAACACAGGGTGTGATTGGAATTTGTGAAATTTATAACCCCTGGCTAGCGCAAGCGGCATCAACAGCAAAGCAAAGTCTTGAAAGGACTGAATAATGTATGTATTGTATCACTATGTTTTGGACAGAAAATGGTCTTTGTACTTTGAGGACAGCAGGCAATATTCAAGGACTCAGTAAGCCGCGTAATGGACCACATACCTTCTGGCTGCAGAAAACTCTCCTGTTGCTGGCTAACTGTTGCCAGGTGTGTCTGCAAAGGTTCATAATTCTCTGAAGATATTTTAATCACGCTGCTTATGGGAATGCCAAGCTCAGTCATAATCGCTAATAGCTGAGGGTTGTTGAAGCCCACAACGATAATGTAGTGCTGGGCACCGTCATCTGGCTCATCATCTGTTCAAAATACCATAAAAGAAGAGCAGCCATCATTGTAAAAGAGAACAGGTTGCGCTCAGCCAGTTCAATTGTTCTATACATTATGCATGCATTTATCCTCCCTCTGGCTTGCCAGAAACAGTCCGGTTGGCTGGAATGCAGTCATGTAGGCTGGTTTTCATTATTGCCCTTCCAGGAAGAAGGCCGTGGTCGGTTTACAGAAGATTAAATCACTTTTGCAAATGAGACAGAGTCGTAATCGGAGGACAGACATACATAGGGCCTGTCGTCATGGAAAATGTGTGCTTGGGTTTTTGTTAAAAAAAAAAAAAGAAGGAAAAAGAAAAAGTTTAGGCTGTAAGTTTTCTTGGTTCTAATCTCTTTTGAGCAACATCTGGCTTTACTCCTGAATTACGAGTAGCTGCAGCTTTGTGGTATTTTATAAGTAGAGGTGTTTACAGGAGAGGGAAATACTGAATATGAGCATGCTCCCTACCAAAGCATTCTGTGTATTTATGTCAATCAGTGTGAATGCTATGTCTTATGCAGCAACTATGTATTTACTACATTCAATTTAAAAAATGTATATTGTGCACTTTCCTAAAATTTTTCTCATTTTGCCCTTCTGTCACTGTTTTGTTAGTGTTAAAACATGAGTTTATAGTAATTAATATGATAATATCTATCATTATATTAAATTTATATTATCATTATTAATATATGTAATTAATATGTTTATATTAACGTGAGATTATGCGGGGTGAAAATAATTTTCGGACTTTGATCAATACAAGATGGTATCTGAAAACATCACAATAGGCCATTAAGATCAATTTTACAACAGTGCAAGGATCGCACAAACTTTCAATCTCCAAGCAGTGATTTTTCTTCAATTACTAAAATAAATCTGTATTGATATTGCCTATGAAATCCATAATATAACCTCTCCTAAATCTAGCGAGTTGAGAGCAGAGATATATTAGGGGAGTCAAACAGGAAATGGACGTGACGGCTGCCATCTCATTTAAATATGACGCAAATGACAACAGTAGCTCCTTTTGGGTTCGTGGGAAGGTGGCAATGAATTACTCATGGCTGCCCAGGTCAAATCATTTTTATGTCAATAATCTAAAATGAAACAAAATTCTGGTGGCTCTGCCTAGGACAGACTGATAGTGGGAGAAGCTGAGGTCAGGAAGCTACGTGCTCTGCATGATTAACTGGTCAGGTTTTATCACCACTGTGTTTCACTCAGGGCAATAATCACTTTACACTGCCTTATGAGTATGTTCCCAGCAAGACAGTCAGCAACTTGGCGGCACAATCAGCTCATTATTTCATCTGTTACCTGCACTATGTAATGTGCCTATAGCAAGTCACATGGCTGAATAAATATTGGCTCAAAACATAAGTGAATTACAAATAGAAATATTTCTCTATTAGGGTGTCATGGGGGATATGTGATTCATGGTCTTGAAGAGAGTGAAAAGGCTGAGGAAGATTAAACATAGTTATTGGGATGATTTCCCAAGTGACTCTGTAGGTCATAAGGCAAGAGGTGAAAGGAACATCTTACTGACCAATGTAATGTTTGCAGTCGTCCTCCTCTCCCCTCCTTACTAACTGGGTGGTCTTCTTCACTGCTGAGTTTGCCTCAGGCGGATCCTTTCCCTTTCCTTTGGCAACCTTGGCACCTGGGGCCTTCTTCTCCTTGGGAGATTTTGCTTTCCCTTTATCCTTTTCAATCTTAAACCTGTCTTCGAGCACCTGGAAAGAGAGAAGACTTTTTCTGTAAATCATACAGTGTGCAAGCAATGGCTTTTATCCTGTCAGGTGAATGAATTCTTTATTTCATCCAATCACTTCTTTACTCATTTATTCATTCTACAAGCCAGGAGAGAGGAGATCCCCGGTGGAACCCAAGCTGTGAGAGGGCACATCTATACACGGGGACTGGAGAGGCGGATGCTAGGAAACTGTCACACAAACAGCTTTCTGGAAGGGAATTTATCCTAAAGGAGTCAAGCCTGGCCTAATAAACACCTCAGTTGGTGGTGGGCAGGGCGAGTGGTGGATTCTGAGTACACTGTGGTGGCAAGAACTTAGGTTTATCTAATAGCCTAACCCCAGGGGCCCCTATCTGCTACTACCAGAGACAGAGGAGCTGGAGTGATAAACAGTTTTTACTTAAGGTGAGCAGACTGTTCCGAATTATCTTGTTAAATCTGAGATGCTCCTGAGATGACAAGGAGGTGGCTGAAGACACACGTTCTCCTCTCAGAAGAGAGGTTTGGCTGGAGTTAGAAATTCAAGTATGGGTAACACAGAGATAGTAGTTAGCTGCATGGGAAAAGAAAAAAATCCCCTGGGGTAGGAGAGCTCAAGAAATATGAGAACTGAACCTGGAACCATGATGGAAACTCTAATACTTACAGATCGGATATAGGAGGAGATGCTGGCAAAGAGAAAAGTGTCAAAAAGGTATGAAAAAATATAGAGTGTGCAGCTAGAGACCTGGAGGACTGAAAGTATTTGTTGTTAGGGGTGACATTATGAGAGAAGTTATGGTGAAGTGTGGAAGAGTAAATAGGAAGTAACAGTAGGAGAACAATTTGTGTGGACCACCCCTCCGAGAAGTTTGGTGGTTAAGGGGAACCAGGGCTCTGAGACTGTTCAGTGGATGGGTGGGCAGAAGGGGAGTATGAGGTCAAGCTATCTATGTATGTGTGTGTGTATATGCATGTGTATACGTAAAGTAAGGAGGTGCTGTGTTTGCAGGCTGATGGAATGATCCAGGAGAGAGAGAGATACTGAAGACACTTGGGAGACTAAAGTCCTTGAGGAGGCAAGATAAGATCAAGAGAATGTGTCAATAACTGGACTTTGATAGGAAGAAAGGCAATTTCTCAGTTTAATAAGAGGAGCAAAGAGGGGATGGATGTTCAACATCTATTCACGACAAAAAAAACTTTTACCAAAGTGGGTATAGAGGGAACATATCTTGACATAATAAGAGCCATTTATGACAAACCCACAGCCAACATAATATTCAATGGTGAAAAGCTGAAAGCCTTCCCTCTAAAATCTGGAACAAGACAAGGATGCCCACTGACACCACTTCTATTCAACATGGTATTGGAAGTCCTAGCCACAGCAATCAAACAAGAAAAAGAAATAAGGTATCCAAATTGGAAGGGAAGGGGCAGAATTTTCACTATAGGCAGATGACATGATACTGTAAGACTCTACACAAAAATTACTAAAACTGATAAATTCAACAAGGTAGCAGGATACAAGATAAACTTAAAGAAATCAGTTGCATTTCTTTACACTAACAATGAAATATTGGAAAAGGAAAGTAAAAATATAATCTTTTCCAAAATCACATAAAAAAATACTTAGCAATAAACCTGACCAAGGATGTGAAAGATTGAGACATAGAAAACTATAAAACACTGATTAAGGAAATTAAAGATGACTTAAAGAAATGGAAAGCTATCCCATGCTCTTGAATTGGAAGAATTAGTATTCTAAAAATGGCCATACTACCCAAAGCAATCTACAGATTTAATGTGATCCCTCTCAAATTACCCAGGACATCTTTCACAGAACTAGAACAAATAATCCTAGAATTTATATGGAATTACAAAAGACCCAGAATTGCCAAAGCAATACTCAAGAAAAAAGAATGAAGCTGGAGGAATAACCCTCTCAGACCTCAGACAATACTACAAAGCCACAGTAATCAAAACAGTGTGATATTGGCATAAAAACAGACATGGATCAGTAGAACAGAATAGAGAGCCCAGAAATAAACCCACACACCTACAGTGAGTTAATCTTTGACAAAGGAAGCAAGAATATACACTGGAGAAAAGAGAGCCTCTGCAGCAAGTGATGTTGGGAAAGCTGGATAGCAGTATGTAAATCAATGAACTTAGAATACTCCCTCACACTATACACAAAAACAAACTCAAATGGCTTAAAGACTTAAACATAAGACAAGACACTATAAAACTCTTAGAAGAAAACATAGGCAAAGCATTCTCTGACATAAATCTTAGCAATGTTCTCCTAGGGCAGTCTACCCAGGCAATAGAAATAAAAGCAAAAATAAAAAATGGGACCTAATTAAACTTAAAAGCTTTTGCAAAGCAAAGGGAACTATAAAAAAAATGAAAAGACATTCCTATGGAATGGGAAAAAATATCTGCCGACTATGAGACTGACAAGGGCTTATTTTCCAGAATATACAAACAGCTATTACAATTTAATAACAAACAAACAACCCAATAAAAAAATAAACAAACATTTTTCCTGTGAAGACATGCAAATGGCCAATAGGCACATGAAAACATGCTCAATATCACTATCAGAGGAATGCAAATCAAAACCACAATGAGATATTACCTTATACCAGTCAGAATGGCCACCATTCAAAAAAAAAACTCCACAAATGATAAATGCCTGAGAGGGTGTGGAGAAAAGGCAACACTCCTACACTGCTGGTGGGAATGCAGTTTGGTGCATCCATTATGGAAAACAGTAGGGAGATGCCTTAAAAAACTAAAAATAGACTTACCATATGATCCAGCAATCCCACTCTTGAGCATATATCCAGAGGAAACTCTAATTCAAAAAGACACATGCACCCCAATGCTCATAGCAGCACTATTTACAATAGTCAAGACATGGAATCAACCTAAATGTCTATCGAGAGATGACTGGATAAAGAAGTTGTGGTATATTTATACAATGGAATACTAGTCAGCCATAAAAAAGAATAAAATAATGTCATTTGCAGTAACATGGATGGACCTAGAGATCATCATACTAAGTGAAGTAAGCCAGAAAGAGAAAGAAAAATACTATATGATATTACTTATATATGCAATCTTTAAAAAGGACACCAAGGAACTTATTAACAAACCAGAAACAGACTCACATAGAAAACAAACTTACAGTTACCAGGAGGGAAACAGCAGGGTGGAGGGATTAATTGGGAGTTTGGGATTTGCAGATACTAACTACTACGCATATAATAGATAAAGAACAAGTTCCTGCTGTACAGCACAGGGGACTATACTCAATACCTTGTAATAGCCTATAATGAAAAAGACTATGAAAAGGAATATATATATATATATATTTCTTCAGTGGGGAGGTAATTAGGTTGATTTATTTGGTTTTTCAATGGCGGTACTGGGGTTTGAACCCAGGACCTCTTGCATGCACGTGAGCTATACCCACCCCTATATATATATATATTCTGAATCACTATGCTGTACACCAGAAATTAACACAACATTGTAACATTGTAAACTGACTATACTTCAATTTAAAAAAAGAAGGGATGGGTGGCTGGATGCAAGTGCAAAAAAGAGAGAGGTCTTGATGGTGTTGAGGAAATCTCCATTTTTTCAAGTGAACGATGAGGCAAAGTTATCAACTCAGATTGGTCAGGTACGAGGTAGGAGGTTTGAATAGAGAAGATAACATCACAGAAAGTGAGGGAGCAAGCTCACTGAAGAAATAGGGTTGAACTCTCTGTCAGTGTTAAGCTTATTGGAAATTTTGAGATTGTTAATTTAAAAGGAAACCAGTGCCCTTGAATCCACTCAGCTAGGAGGCACTGGTAAGACTGGTGCAGGTGCTCTCAGGGCCACGCCTGGGATCATGGTGAGTCCACTAGAGTGGAAAACCCTGTGCAGCTCTCTGGCGAACAGCTAGTCTTGCCACAGAGAAGTCCCAACCTGGCCATCAAAATCCACCAGAAACCTCTACAACTATCATTTTACATAAAATCTCAGGGTAATCTCTAGAACTGAAAAGAAGAAACCATTTTAGATTAAATTATTCTCCAGTTCACCTTCCTTCATTTCATTCACCTTTACACAGTCATTCAGGTTCCATCATTTTGAAAAAAACTTCCTGCGGACAGTAGACATTTATGCTCTCATAAGACACACACGGTCCTCTAGCCCTGTGGGCCCTTGTAGGTGGGGCATGCACACCTGTGCAGTCACATAACTCTCATCCCTTGGGAGCCTCTGTAGCAAAGACTGGGGTTCTTTAAGGTGAGGGACTCCCTGAGCCTTTCCTCCTGCAAGGTTTCCTGAGATCCTAGAGAGAACAGCGCTGACAGCCAAGATTTCAAAATAAGAGGTAACTTAGCAGTGACTTAGTTATGTAGTGTGATATGTGCTTTCCAGACATCATCATCTTTAATTCACAAAGCGACCTGCAAAATGGGTAATTTTATTCCCACCGTATAAATTAAGACACTCAGTTTGCCCTCAGACCCATAGCTGTGGTAGAGACACAAGGAGTGTCAGTGACCCCCAAACCTTAAACTTGTTTTATTTCTATGGTTTTCTTGCTAGTCTCCGTGTTAGACGCCCTCACACCTCCTTTTCCACACCGGTCTGCGGTCCCTCTACTCTGTCGTTCCAGGGGCTGAAAAATGCCAGCTGGATGCCCTTCTGTTTCTCCAGAGAACTTCATCTTCCTCAGCTCCTCTTCCCCTAAGTACCCTCTTCTTTCCCTTTCTTTCTTTTTTTTTTGTCTTTGCATTCCCTTAGCAAAGCCAAACTTGGTATCCTAGAGACAAGCATCTATTAAACTAATTTCCATTAACACTGAAATTATCAATATTTATCTCCTTCCTTTCACCAAAGGATTTTTAAAATACTTATAAACCCTGATTTACTTCAAGTATCTTTTTAAATTATAAAAAATAATCATTATTGAAAAATTGGAAAATATAAAGAACTTACATAAACCACCATAATCCCACCATCCAGAGGAGTAAAGAAGCTATTAATGTATTCTTTCAAATTATGTTAATGCATAATTTTAATGTAATTATTATTGTTGCCTCTATACAACTTAGTGCTCTGCATTTTCCATTTAACAGTGATGTATCTTCAATTGGTAGAATTACAAGAACATTCCAGAGCAACTATATAGGTTCCTATTCTATGGTCTTTTGCTCAAACTTAAAGAACTCAGAGAGAACTCTTGCCAATTCAAGTCAAAAATTTAGGAGGCATGTATCCAAAAGGCCCCCTTTTCTGCCATGGTTGGGGAACACACGGTCCCCAGCATCTGAAGGGAGAGTCAAGTTCATTACAGAGTACATTTTCTTTAAAATGCAGTGTGTGCAAAAAGCATCTGGATACCGCCTCCTGTGAGAAAGCTTTGGATGGGCACAGAGGTTTCTTAACCAGTTAAGCTACGTAGCAGACGTGGCGCTCTTGTCTTAGGAACAAACAAAAAATTTATGTGTTTCACATACTCAGTAGAGTATCAAGTGATACCTACCCAGAATCCTTCATCTTGTTATTCTCTCTTTTTAAAGGGAAAAATACAAAATTCTCCTTCTCTGGAGCAGGGCAACCTAGTCATTTGACAGTTCAAAATATTTTAGATGGTATTTTACTTCTAAATTACTTAAAACTATATCTTTTTCTGTAGGGGGAGGTAGTTAGGTTAATTTATTTAATGGAGGCACTGGGGATTGAACCCAGGACCTCATGCATCCTAGGCATGCACTTTACCACTGAGCTATATCCTCCCCCCACCAAATTACTTTTTCATATCAACATTCAAATACCTCAACGGGTATTCATTCTGTTGTTCTTCACAATGAAAGGGAGGTAAATGGTAAAAGTCAGTGGAACTGATGGTAAATACTATACATCATCTTGCTTTTATGGTTAATAGTCCATCTATATATTTGTGCATAACTTTGTGTTTCATGTATGTTCTATCATAAGACTTCCACAATAATATTGTTAAGGATATAGATAAGAAAAGATGCTCATGGAGATTAAATGACTAAGTCACTCCATTATTATGTGGCTTTTGAGAAACAAGGTCTGTCTTCTGAGGGCTACTCAGTTCTCATTCAAGGTATCACTCCATCTCATAACAATCTATTCTGTTGGTCACAGATGTGAAAGGATAGTAGATGGACTGAAAGAAATGTATGGTGTCAAGTAAGTCTGAGGTATAGTAGATTAAACATAATTAAACAGATTTGTTTTCATGAAACTCCTCCATCTTTAATAAGTTCAAAGTTCATTTGAACCAGGGGGTCATTTATTATTTTTTTAATGGAGAATGGGGTCTTTCAAATGGTTGTAGAACCTATGGTGGAAACACAAGGTTGTGGGAACATTTTGGGGCTCAATTAATCCATTTCTATAAACCTATGCTAAGGAAATTAAAATATGAAGAAATTTATATGATAAAGTTGTTCATCATAACACTGTTTATTATGAAAAATACAGAAATAATGGAAATGTTCAATAATAAAGGAATTTTAAGAAAAGTATGGCAGTCAATAGACTATTACCCAGCCAATAATTATGATAGATGTGGATGCTGTGATACTGAGTAAAAATGATGGTATATTTGAATTGAGAAAAAATGAATTAAAAAAATTTTACAATGATTACAGCTATGTAAAGAAACAAATCGACAGAAAGAAAGGAAATATACCAAAATGTTAATATTGATTGTGACAGAGTTACGGCATTATAAACATTTTGTTTTTTCTTTTCTATATTTTCTGTTTATTCTTTGCCCTCCCTGCTCACCTGCCAAATAGAAAATATACTGCATGGGGTTGAGTTAGGAGCTTGCCTTTCTAGAGAGCTGCTGATGTGCAGAAAATGTAGGCCTATGAATGTACTGGGTTCACTTGGCCAAATGACACAATCTTTAGAACCCTGTAGAAAGTCCTGGGGTGCCACATTGCCACTTCAGGGTGAATTACTAGTCCACAGAATCAGAACGTGGCCATGTCTCTGTGTGGTAGTGGTGAGGGGATAGGTCTGATGTCTATCTGATGCCTGTCTCCTGCAGAATCCTACGTGATTTAGAGGTTTTAGCACCAATGCTATCCTATCTCAGCATCCAGAAGGGCTGAGGATGTTTGGAATAATTTCAGAAAGTCTAGTTTTAAAAGATTCCCCTAGAGACCAGCGCATTTCTGGGCAGGGCTTGGGACTGGATAAGAAGTCAGGATTCCCTTGGGAATTGGGAGTTGGTTGGCTAGTTCAGAGGCCTGTGTCTTTGGTGAGCTTTGTTTCTTTCCTTGACCAGTTCCCCCATGTAACCTCAGGATGTTGTTGTATGCAACGTAATTAGCAAGTTAGTAGATCCCATTTGGTCCCATGAGGGAACATCTCTGGGCAACTCTTCACTGACTGTGAGTCAAGAGCGCCATTTTGCATAATTATTGAGACACACTCACAAGGGGTATGTAAGTGGTTAAAAACATGGTTTTAGAGTCTGAAAGTCTTGGATTTAAATCCTAGCTCCACCTCTGAGTCGCTTTGGCCTTGGGAAAGTTACTCAACTTTTCACATCCTCAGTTTCCCCATTTGCAAATTGAGAAAAATATTCTGTATCTTGTAAAGTCATTTAAAGGATTAAGTGATAAACATACATAAAGAGCTTAGTATAGTGCCAAGCAGACAATAGTGCTGGCTAATTTATTATTATTATTATTATTATTATTATTATTATTATTATTATTATCTGCTGTAACTATAGAAATTTATATTTCAAAATACTACTCTATTTGAAATATGTGTGTTCCTTTACATTTTTCTTAAAGTCTGTAGAAAGGTTTCATTAATTAGTAGCATCCCAATTAGGCAAGCATTGCTCTGTTTTACAGGCAAGCCAGCCAGAGAGTGATTTATGACTGACTCTGAAATGCTGAATTTTGTAGCTCTTTAGATCCAACAGTTTTGTTGGTAGTATCCTCATTTCGATAATCCAGCCTCAAAGAATTCCATCCAGTTAGCGAAGCAAGTTATTCCTTTCCTGAAACCACACGGGTCCCTCTAAACTGAGTTTCTGCTCTTCCTCTGTTTGATTTCTTAAAATAGTTTCTGAAGATTTTAACCACAACTGAATCAAAACTAACCAGCCTGTAATTTCCTGGTATGTCCCTATGGCCTTTCTTTTAAAACAAAACACACATACAAAATGGCATTACATTGGCTGGTGTCCAGTGTTTCGGGGTTTCTACTGGAGTAAGCTGGAAAACGTCTGTGAAAGTTACCCTAATTTCTCTTCATTGGTCTTCTGGAGCAGGCTCTGGGTTGTTTGGGCTTCATCTTATCTTATCAAATGTAGGTGTTTTTAATTCTGAGTTGCTTTAAGAAAAGTTTACCACTACCATCTGTCCATATTCTTTACTGCACTTCTTCCGTCTCTTCAATTCTAGGACATTGGAAAATAGGCAACTTGTACTAAGTGTGTAAGCCAGAAAAAGAAAGAACTCTTCTGCTTTTCTATAAAAGATATGCTAAAAATATCCAAGAAAGTATGGGCTGGTTATTTGAATTCACAAATTAAAAGCACAGTTAGAATATATTTGGGTCTTTTCCTAAAACCTACGCAAATGTTCTGAACTCAACTCAGAAGCACAGAAGACTAGATTTAGTTTGGCTAAACAGCCAAAGGGTTAACTTTTTTTTTGGTATTACAGCCATTTTTAATTTGCTTGATGATTAAATGTTTTCTTTTAGCTGGATTTTCAATATATTTGGAATATTTTGATTCACAATGAAGTGTTTTGGTTTTTTAAAATGTTTCTAATTAATAGATAACATGAAAGTTGGAGTTAAAAAGGATTAAAAATGTGAATCATAAACTGTAGTCTTCAGATGACTAAATTAAAACAATGCAGAATAAATGTTGAGATAATTATGTGTGCAAGGAAAATTCATTTCTAAACAAAATACTCCCTTTTTCAGTTTATAATACAATCTAATTTGTGACTAATTGTATGAAAGAGTCATTTAGAAGTTCTGAACTGCTAAAATATATTTATAGAAATACAGTATATTTTCTTCATTATATGTGTATTTGGAAGTAATCAACAAGATGTTTACACATAGATAAAAGTTTTCATATATATTCAACATATTACTATTAGAGACAGGAATCTGTCTCCCAGAAACCTAGGAGCTAAAGGCTTCGAAACTATTCTTCTAAGAAATACCTTCCCTTGTATTATTTTTATAATATTAATTAGCCAGAACACTTTCTGCACGGACAAAGCAAATGCATGTTAAGCATAGCCCAGATTAAAGTGTTATAAATTATGAAAATTAGTGGAATCAAAATCATATTTTTACTGTATCTGGCTGGTACTGGAATGATATTATTTACCATTTGTTTTTTAAGAAAGGTTTTGATTGATTAAAACAGGATCAAATATATCGTATACGTTACATCTGTTTCACTGTGGAAAAGGGGCAGGGGCCTAATTATATTTGTTGTTTTTGTTCACACCTTCTCCCTGGTATTTTCTTTCCTAGTATTGCTATGGATATTTTTTAAGCATTCATTTAAAAAAACGCAATTCTAAAAATTCAGCATAGAAGATACGAAAGGTACTCTGGGTCTTAGAGATGTAAGCCATATGATTAATATCTGGGAGAAAAACATAGATTTCACGTTGATGTTGAAAAGCTGAAAAGATAGTCCCTCCTTGCAGGAATCTCAGAATCTTACCGGGGGTTCAGAAAAGAGAAAAATTGGGTAAAATCCTCCTTTTATTTTCTTCATTTTCTGATCCACAGTATGGTGTCAGTTTTACATACTTTATATTTATTTTGCTGTCTGCAAAACTCCCTGGCTGACAAGCATTAACCTCAATTGTTCCAACTGACCCGCTGGGCAGTGTTGTTGAAATGAACATAGATTATATCATCCCTCAGACAACACCCTTAGTTTTGCCTTTACCAGGAGTTTTTCCTGGAGAGTACTCCATTCCAATTAGTTTTCATCAATTTATTTAGCACTTACTCGTATGGTTGCAACTCAGAGATTTGGGGCTGGTATTTTGGGAAACCAATCTAATGAAGACATCAAATTGGATTATGTAATTGTTAGCTCTTAATTGCTCAAAGAGTTCTCTTATGCTTCTATTACTTTTTTATTCTTATAAACCTAAAATTCAACTCCAATTCCTTAAGACTCTTGAATTTTCAACACATAAATTAAGATTATTTGCATATCTTCAGAACCTCATAACTGTATTATTGTATCGTTCACATTTCAAAGAAATGCTGAGCAAAATAGTGCAGAAATATTTTTATACTGTTTCTAGCTTTAAAAATTTTCCTGATCTGCCAGGATATTCCATTTATTGCTACTTAACATTTGTTAACTGAAATCTGAAACCTACTCCTGTTACAATTACTGACCTAAAATAGGTGGCAAACAAGTAAACCGGCACTCAGCACGTTACATATATTTGTAGGCGCTGCGGAAAAGCACAAAGCAAACAGGAGGTGCAAGAATTTTTGCAGGACTCACAGTCTACTTTTTATAATTCAGATTCCCATGTGACATTGGAATTTTAAAAAGGCAAGAGAAGATGTTTCTATACTAGTTTCGAATTTTCCCATTTTTCTTCTGCCAAGTCTTAACGTCCCTGAGTATTTCTTAGGGTACAAATCTCCTACATGATGGAAAGAGCTTTAAATAGACAGAAAACTATGCCATCAACTGTGTTCATTATGAGTAGAATTTTTCTGGGGACAACATATATCACCCTAATAAGATGCTATATGGGGAATCTCTCTGAAAAACATAAAACCCTCTATTATAAATATAAGGGGGCATTATTATTTTTTCCTACAATTATGCTGTCAAGAGTTCAATTGAAATAGGAAACTTAGACTTGGGAGTCTTGCAAAGGGGAAGAAGGTATTATTGGAAAACGTTCTCTTTTCTCTTTCTTCTTCCACGAGTTGGTTTTTGCCTCTTCCGCTTAAGGGCATAAAGAAACAACTGACTTATAAATCCATTTCATACATATGTGTGCGCACACACATGTACATTCAGAAGCATTTGGCTTTCCAAAAATGATCCGGAAAATAAGAAAAACATCTCTTCTTTTGACTAAGGATAAATAGCAAATGAATTTGAAACTGGCCTCATTTCGCTAAAAGTGTTTTAAAGTATGTTTTTCAGATGAAAAAAAATGAATCTTTGGGAAGCACACAGATTGATTTCCATAGGCAAATTAAATGAAAAATCTACAAGTGAAGAAATAATCAGACATTTAACATGGGAGTGGGTGTGATGGATCACTGCTGAAATATTTAGATTATTAGGAAGGTGACGCTGACGGAGCTTATTATTTTAATAGGTACACCTACTGAATAGCGTATAAAGTATTTTAAATAGTTAGACCCTGACTTTGCGGGGTTTTTCACCTTTTATATTTACTTCTCCTGACTCTGTGTCTCTCCTTGGTTTTCTTCTTTGTTATTAGCATACAAACAGACAACCACAAAAACCACCTCAGCCACATGCCCTGGATATTGTCAGATTTCTGCATAAGGGAACTTATTTTTGATGGGCTTGTCTTTGAGAAAATGTTAATTCCTCCAACAGATCTTTAGATAGGCTTTTCCCTAAAAAGTTGAGGCAACAGTTAAATGTGCTAGGTAACACTTCGTGGCAGGCTTATAAAGAGAGGAAGTGCCCCCGAGAACCTGGCTACGGTTCACTCGCTAATTGCCGTCTTTAGAAAACCCACCATCGCCCGCCCAGTACCTTCTTCTCGTTTTCCCGTCGCTGCTGGTCCTTAAATTTAATCTGGAGAAGCTGAAATTTCAAGAGTTTCCCTATCAGTGGTAAGGTTAATTTCTCTCCGCTGTCCATAATTGCTTTTGCTGCCGTTAACACCTATGAAGAAACACAATTATTAGCAAAAGTGGCGTCTTACAATCTTTGGCACAGCCTGCCAGTGATGAAAAGATGAAATGGTATTTTGAGTTTTGTAATATTTGTCTTACTGCAAAGGTGCCTCATGGCTGGCCAAAAAAATTAGGGAAAAACGCCCCAATGCCGTAGAGAGAGGCATTTATCCTCTACTCTAAATGGATTGGGTTGTCTGAAAATGAACTTTTTCCAATAAGGCGGGGAGCGCTTCCCACAATGGTGCTAGACTCAGACTCCCAAATGAGGGTAGAGGAGAGACAGGCAGGGCTCCACGTTAGGATGACTGGTGGGTCAGTTTTATGCTACAGAAAGTCTGTGTTTGGCGTAGCCAATACTCCAAACTGTCAAACGCTGAATTATTAGGATGTTATAAATTAAAGAGGGTTTTATGATAATGGAAATGGCTATATTAGCAATCTTTTATTTCTTGGTGACCAAATTCCAATGAAAGATAAAAGGTGTTTGACACAGAGGCGCCATGTGAATGAGGCTCCCGCCCTACCCCCTTGCAATTTAATGTTAATCCTGTTGGTATGCGGCCTAATTGGGGTGAAATAAGGTTATTGAGTTTTCTTTGGGTGACGACAGCCACTAGGAACATACAGCTGTATTGTCCAGATGTGTGGCACTGACAGCCTGTTTTATAACTGTGCTTTTTACAGCTTGTTTCCCCTAAATTTCACACAACTCTCTAACATCTGGGCCCTTTTCCTTGGAGCCCTATAACCACTTTATTTACTGCAAAAAAAATAAAATCATGTAAAATATACCATAAAAAGTTGTTACGTGTTTCTTTTTATTCATGTTGTCTCCCTCATAAAGTTCACCTCAGCCGGAAGCACTGTCACAAAAGTAATCTAGTCAAAGCGTCTTTCGACTTTTGTTTTTAAGCAAGCATCAGACTTATTTATAACTGCGGGATGAATTAGGTGTTACTAAAATGTTCTGACGTGTTGCTTTTCTCCCCCCTTGGAGCAATTACTCCTCCGGGCACATATGGTGTCAATTTCAGAGCCTCCGTCTCAGACAATGACGGCGCACACCGCATCTCATCAGGCTGCATCTTGTCTGAGCTTCGTACCAGCTCTTGGTCAGGGCTTTCCTGACCGATCCGGTTCCTTATGACCGTTCCCTTTGCCAAGGGAAATAGCTGAAAGAAAGGGAGATGGCGATTTTGCTCCTAACTGCAGAAGGCCCTGTGGATTATCATATGCCAAAATGTAACCGGACCGCCGCGAGACCACATCGGGGTTTCCTGCAGTGCACTGCATGCAGAAGGGGAAATCCAGGGAAAGGATCCCTTAAGGATGCTGGGTCTAAAATCCAAAGTAACGCATCAAATGTCAGAAGGCTTTGCGTGTGTCTAAGCAAACACCCTCCATGAAACGGAGCTCTTTGTTTTTTACCGCGGTTCTCCTCCTGCTAACACGATTTAGGGAAGGGGACGTGATGGCTGTGATTTCTGGGAGCTGGAAAACATAAGGGTACACCTGCAGAACCTCACCATTTAATGCTGACCAGATTCAACAGAGGAGGGGATCCTAAGGGGATAGACAGTCACACATAAAATGAAAGCTGTCCAATCGGGTCCAGCCTCAAGGGTAGGTGTATTTGGTTTGAAGTAGCATTTTTCAGTACCAGCTAAACAGTGTGCCGACAGTCAGGTTTCTTTGTTACATCTGGTTCAAAATATACAACTCTGGGCTCTTTGAAAGCTCACAGCAGTCTAGTATGGGCGTTTCCCTGTGATACAAACATAGACAGCGTTGAAGAGAAGTCAGCACTAGCCTGGGTCTCTTCCTGATGGCCTGTGAGAACAGGATATTTACCTCTGCCCAGGGGGTGTGGGAAGCCTGCCTGGCGTCAGGGTGATGGATGGGGTGTCTCTGGAGATGCTTTCTAGCTCCTTGTCCCCAGGAGTCTACCCATGTTACCTCACTGTGTTAAAATGTACTCAAAGCACAACAAAATGTCCCAAGAGAAGGGTATTTCGCAGGCCATAAATGTTATTGGCCCATCTAAAACTGTCTGTTGAGAGTTGGGTTTTAAACAAAAATCTGGCACAACATCAGAATCTCAAGGATACCCTACTGTGAAATGGGGAGATTAGGAGATGCTGGGTACTCGTGTTCTCATGGACACAGAGTGAGAAAGAACTGTGGCCGGGAGAAGCAGCCCTGTGGAGGGCCCAGAGGAGGCTCCCTCCTCCCTGAACAGCCCCGGGCAGCCAGATAGGGTGGGTTCGATGGCGAGCCTTCTGGAGAGAGGCACAGCCGGGCACGTGCAACTGGGAGCAAGGGCAGAACCCGTCACGCGTGTCCTTCCCCAGGGATGCTCGGAGGAGACGGCTCCCACACAGGCCATTTTCTTTCTGTGCCTCCCCCCAAAGGGAATGATGGCACGACTCCCCGGGATAATCGATGAAAAGGAAAATCTCTACTGAATTAAAAGTCTCAGACTGAACATTTTTCTGGTATGTGGGTCATTCCCAGGAGAGACAGAAAAAGAAAGATGTTTATACATTAATTTCTACTGAAAATTCTTTCTTCCCACTTGCCATAGTTCACAGTTCCACCCAGTCTGCAGCCAGGAGGTGGTCTCAGATGAAAAACAAATCCTTAGAATCCTTGCTTGAAGGACAAGTCTTCAAGGGAAGGGGGAAAAAAAAAAACTGCAGAAGAGACAGAATTTAAGAGGAAGTGCAGCTTCTCACATAACATTCCAGAAAGGCTCCCCTTTCCCTGCCTTACTTGTATTAATTGAAATAATACTCAAACCTTCAACCTTCCAGCATTGCAAGGGTTACTTGTCCAGTATCTAGTTAATGTGCGTGCGTCTCTCCGTGTGTGTCTATGTCTGTGTGTGTGCTGCGGAGACAAGCCGACAAGGGTCACAGGTCTTGGGAGGATGAGGGGTACAAGAGAAGATAGGAGCAGTGAGCTGGCTGGGGTTGAGAAGTAATTACAAAACCCCAAGCTTCCAGAACCAGGCAGAAAAACAGCCCTAAGTGGGTTAAAACTGCGTATCCATCAAGCCAAAATACCAAATAATTGAGCCTGGCATGAGTCAGAAACTTAAAAAAAAATGAGTCTTACGGTCAAATGAGACTCGTTAAATGGAGAAAAACTGTTGCCAGGCGAGACCTGTATGTGTCTCCTGGACCTCCTCAGGCCAGGCCTTGGGGCTGCCAGGGCTGGGGGGAAGTCCAGGCCAAGCTCCCCGAGGGCTTCAGTCCTGGTGCGGAGGAAACACAGCTTCGGAGAGAGCAGCTGAGGCAGAAGACACATCTTTGTTTTACTGTGTGAAGATCTCATTTTGAGGCTGCATGCCCTTCGTCTGTTAGGAGGAAGTTTGTGATTCTGAGCACACTAAGAAATAAAACATTTCCCTCTTTATCACTGACCAGGCTCGAAGACTTCCGTCATATTTACTATCTAATGATCTGATCCAACAAAAATATACCAAAGGAGCCAAATTCTCCCCTTGCCTGGGGATCAGGCTCACCCACGGACACTAGTGCCCTCCCTTCCCCTCTCCTGTCCCTCCTCTCTGTGGATGCTCCCCACACTAGTGGTAAGCATGGCATCTGTCTGGACAAATACTTAGACCTGCTCCACAGACGCCTACGAAACCAAACAATGCATGTGTGCAAGTGCGTGTATATATATATAAATATGTATAAACATGCATGCATACGTATATGTGTATGCATGTGTACATATGATAAACAGATGCAGATAGATGATAGATAGATAGATTATAGGTGATAGACAGACAGATAGGACTTCCACGAGGTCTGCAGCTCTGCTGCCTGGTTTCCCTGGTGTGCTTTTAAGTAGATACATGGGAGCAGCTTGAATCATTGCTTAATTTGCTGCATGTTCAATCCAGGTGAGTTCTGAGGAAGGGTAACGATTATGGATCTGCATTTCTCTTGCCCGGAACAAGCCAGGGGAAGGAGGTGGTGGAGGAGAGGAAAAGGTGTGCTTGTGTAGGGTGGAGAAGGGAGGGGTGGTGGGAGAGGGATGGGGTGAGGGAAGACTTTCCTTCCAGGAGCTCCAGTCACCAGTTCTTCCCCCCACCACCCAAAATCTTTTGGGTTCAAGGCCCTCCTTGGGGGTCCATGGGATTTGTAGCTGTACAAACGCACAAGATATGGTTTCACCTTTACCCCATTATCCTTGGGTCAATGACTTAGGGTTGGGTTGGATATGTAAAGATCTCAGCAAATAGGAGCAGAATCCATAAACTTGACTCAGTCCAGATCAGCACAGGGCTGAGCAAACAGGTCTTTGACATGCAGATCTAATTCTGTTTGTTAGTTCGTTCGTTCATTCATTCATTCATTCATTCATTTGGCATCACATTCTTTTGGTTATCTCATTTCTTTAATGTATGACTGAGTGCAATGGTTCCTCATCATAGTAAAAAGTCTAAACAGTGTGCTGTTTTAGATCATTTAGTGCATTTTACATCAGAGGATGTAAAATGAAAAGAAAATGCTCCCCAATCTCCTCCACCATTCCATTAACCAGTCGTGGTGTAACCTTAAGTAATTTCATATATATATATACACACATACACACACACACACACACACATACATATATATATATATATCTCCTTTTATATTTTAATACAAATAGTCTCATACTTTCATAGTGTCAAGTGATTTGTGTTTTTACATCCAAAGTTATCTACCACGGCTTTCTGTGCTGACATGTATTGCTTATATATGTATTTTAAAATTATTTGCACAATCTTCTACTGTATGGGTGTTTGGTCATTTATTTAACCAGTTTCCTATTGATGGATATTGAGGTAATTTCAGTTCTTTTCTATTAAGTGCATGTGTATTTTAAGTATCTACCGACACTTCCAAATTGATATTTGAAAAGTTAGCAGCATTTTTGTTCCCACCGCCACTACATGAAAGGGTCTGTTTCTCCACTGCCTTCATTAACACTGTATATTCTCCAATTTTTCATTGTATCAATGCTGACATATCTTTCTGTGATCGTGGCAATGTTCTTTATCTGTCCTGTACAATAAAGTAGCCACCAGGCACTGGTGGTTACTGAGCACTTGAATATTTCTAGTGTGATGGAGGAACTGAATTTTACATTTTATTGATTAATTGATTAAAAGTCAAATTTAAATAGCCACATATAACTAGTGGTTACTGTTTTGGTCAGGGCGTGTCTGTGTGATAGTGAAAAGTGAAAAAATTAATATTTCATTTAAAATTACATTCATTAAAACAACAAGGATTTACTGTATAGCACAGGGAACTATATTCAATATCTTGTAATAAATGATAATGGAAAAAGAATCTGAAAAAGTATTTCTACATATAACTGAATCACTTTCCTGTACACCTGAAACTAATACAATATTGTAAATCAACTATAGCTTGAAAAAAATAAATAAAATTATGCTTATTTAATCATCCCATCACTTTGTCCCTTTGGTTTTTACTCCAAAACTGAAAGGAAAGATATCCTATTTGGCACCATCCTTGGCAAAGTTGACTAACGTAGGAAAAGCGTACATACATTTCAGTACATACATACTAATAATTATCTACTCAGATTTACGTAGCACTCAAGGTGAAAGGTAATGGAAATCTATGACTTCTAGGCAAAGGCATTTTTTTCTGGCCCCTCAAGAAATTTGTAGAGCTGAAGATAAACGGGGCTGATCTGAGGAAAAATTCAGAAAGATACAGAGTGACTTTTTGCTTTCTAAATCCCTCCTGTCACTAAAATAGAAAAGATTTAAACTGGTCACTCACTTTGAATGAATTTTACTCATACCAGGGAGTAAACTGTACTTAAAGATTTTATCCCTTAGTTATAGAATGAAAGGGACTGGCAACTGCTGATGCAATTCCAAGCAATAAGTAACAGGCGTGGCAACTGAGAATTTAGGGCAGAATAGGTATTCTTTCTCACCTGAAAGCTCGCAATGCCTAACTAAGGCTGGCTCTGAAGGTAAATACAGTTTCGCCTTTGTGGAGCTTGGAGGCTGGAGGGTGACAGCAGCCTTGCGGCCAGGGCTGGTTTCCTCTGCACCCCACGCTCAAGTTTCACTGCCTGGAGTTGCTCTTATACTCCAGGACTAGGTCATTCAGAGGAAGGGACCTGAAGGGAAAATGCAAATACCCTTTGGACCAGAGTCAGAGGAGAAGCATCTGAGAAGGTGAGTGGGTGGGTGGGTAGGGGAGAAAACCGGTGAGATCGTGGCTCTGTATTGTGAGAGAGGAATAAAGGCAGAGGAGACTGCTCTGGGGAATAAGACCTAGGACTTGGCTGTGTGTGATCGTGTCTGCGTGTGTGTGGTCATGTGGTGTCTGTGCGTGTGTACATGTGTCTGTGCACACATATGCCTGTGTGCATGCATGTGTGTGCATGCCTGCACAAGACTACGTGTGTTTATGTGCTGACTTTGGGGATGATTAAGATTATTAAAAGATACTCAGTTTGTAAAAACATTGTCAAAACTGGGATGGTAGATATTGAAGAGTTAATAAAAAGGGAAGAATGCTAACATCATTGGCACCTTAAACATAATACTGCTATTTACCACTTCTAGCTAGTTATCTTGTAGAACACAAATTATGTTTATTATTAAATACATGCCAGATTAAATATATATAATTCATTCATCAAAGTAAATGTGCCATCTTCAAAGTTTGTTGCTTGTACACTCTGCTTTTGTCTTATATACGCTGTATCTGCTTGTAATATGAAAAGTCAGAGGAACTAACCTCTGCCCCAGTGTATGTACGTGCATGTGTGTTTCACAAAATTTTCAATGTTTAGAGTGAAAGACTGCTTTAGGTGGGCCTGATTCTGCTTATTCGATACAAAGGATGGACAAGCACGTGATTTGCAAATGACTGAAAAGGGCCAATTATATGGAGATGCTTTTATATGAAGAGATACTTGTTGGGAATTTTAGCTCCTTTGGTACAAGGGATGATGAAGCGGCTGCTGAAGCCGTAATGACTGATGGGCAGTGCAATGCAGTGCACGGGCTGCGTCTGTATTCCAGTCTTCTCAAATACTCTTGGGTAGCCTGGGGCAAGTCACTCAATTCCTTTAAACTTCAGCTTTTTAAGCTGCAGCAGGGTTTCTCAACAGTGGTACTATCGGCATGTTGAGCCAGGGAATTCTTTGTTGCAGAAGGTTTCCCTGTGCACTGAAAGATGTCTAGCACGCCCCCAGCTACCTGCTGTGACAACCAAAGGTATTGCCAGACATTGCCAAATTTCCCTGGGGGACAAAACTGTCCCTGGTTGAGAACCACTGATGTACAGAAAGAGAATACGAACAGTGTTGATCTCACAAGACTCATTTGAGAATTGAACGAAATAACGTGTAAAAAGACTCAACATGGTGAGTGACAGACGCACAGGAAACCTTCATTAAAATTAGCTGTTACTCTTGTTGTGCTTCTATCCAGGGCAGGATTGGAATTGTAATTCTTGAAGACCTTTCGGCTCAAGTTAGGAGAAAGGGAAGAGGCACGAAGTGATGTGCATTTGGGCAGGCAGAAGGGGACCTTAATTTATTATCAGCTGGTGGTAACCTGGTTGCACCTTTCACTTACCCCTGTCTCTCCTCTGACAAGGACAGACAAAGATCTATTTTGGGAAAGCAGACATATAAAGAAAAGGTGTAAAACCCAATTCTGTTATGGTGCAGTGTATAATGGGAGGTGGCAGAGAAGGAGGAAGTTTGTTACTCTTCTAAAATGAGACGGAGGAACTATATAGGCGTCCTGCAACTCCTCAGCCTCCCTCCAGTCTCCTCCCCGCTTCATTCCTTCTGCACTTACTGAGTGCCAACTATATTGCAGTCATTGCATTACTCGAACCTTTACATGTCTAGTCTATCCAGTTCACATTCTTTAAGTAATGAATAATTTCCAATAAGGCATAATTGGAAAAACAGCTGGAAGGAAAAAGGCAGCAGTGAGAGCAGGCAACAGAGAGAGACAGAAAAAGAGGAGAGAAAAAGAATAGGCATGACGGAAACGTATTTTCTCACTTCCAGCAGGGGAAAAGAAAATAATCAAGCAATATTAAGCTGTCCATACATAAATTTAAAGGTGACGGAAGATCCAGGCTCCATATAGATCATCCTGTCTGTCTAAAGCAAATGGAACGTTATGAAAGCGCTCAGACCACAGCTTGGTGAGAAGTTCGTAATGATGATAAATATCTGTAGCAGGTGACTCCTGGATCATTTTCAGCTGTCCATAATTAAACTGGTATCCATCTCTCGACAATGTCAGGGCTGTAAAATAATTCCAGTCATTGGACCCCTTACATCTGTGCTGAAATGAAATAATATTTGGCAGTAACAAGGAGTCACTGAAACTAAATAAACAACCCCTTTCAAGACTACATAAAAGTCGGTAACATAATAACATTTGACAGGGATTAAGACCTCTTTGGGGCTGTGAGGAAGTTTCAGAAGCAGCAATAACAAATACATGGAAGGTAGAACAGATCTATTCTTTAACAGACATGTATAATTTGAAACGTGATGAATTTCCCAGAGGAGATGTGCATTTTGAACATCCACTATGCACATGTCAAAAAGCACAGGACTCTGTCTTAGAAATGTTGGCTGGTTTCTATGTCTTGAGTCTGTTTCTCTTTTGTAAATAAGTTCATTTGTGTCTTTGTTTCTAGATTCCTCGTATAAGTGATAACATTATGCTGTATAACAGAAATTGACACAACATTGTAAACTGACTATACTTCAATTAAAAAAAAACGTTTGTTGGGATTACTCTTCCAAGGAAGGAAAAAGCAAAGCTTCCCTTTTCTATTAAGGAGTGTTTGTTACATACCTGCAAAATATATAAGGCCCTTGAAGCTGAATGTGACAGTATACAGAAGGATGATATAGAAAGCTCAGGTGTGTATTAGCTTTAGGTGTGTGTTAAGAACACATGATTCTACTGTCATGGCAAATTTTTTTCTTTTTTTAGATCAAGCTCTTGATGCTCCTACCCCTCTGAAGTCATCATTCTTGGTTCTTTTGGCTTGTAGTGAGAACTACCCCTGAGCAACGCCATGACTTTTCTGCACCCTCCCGAAGGGATTTAACTCTCCTGTATTGGAATTATTTGTGGTCAGGGTTTGTACCCTCTAGGAGCTCGGAAGGGCGGGTCCTGATCTGACTCACCTTTCTGAATCCCTTCACAGAATCTGACGCATATGTCATTCAATAAATATAAAAACGGTGTCTTTGGAGTTCTTTCTTGTTTGACTCGAAGGTGAGTGTTTTCAGATGCCCACAGCTACCATTACAAAGCTCCAGGAGTCGACTGCACGTAGGAGTAGGTTCTCAGACTAACACATGAACGGTTCCAGAGCACCATGAGACACCAGACCAGGACTCTCTCCACACTTGCACTATATCCTAGCCCCTCCCCAGTCTCCATACCCAATCCTCATCTTAGCTGCAGGGCTATAGAGCTTTTTAGCCCAAGTTTTTATGTTTGAATACTCTTGATACTCTTTAACTAGTTTTGTCTCTTCCTGGTGCCTCCACTCCAAACAGCTGAGCTTCTTTCTCCCCGCCCTGAGACGGGGAGACCCCTCCGTCCTAACAGCTCTGAGAGGTGGTAGAATAAGCCACTTTGGCATAAGGATGATTTTGAACTAAAGGCACTTAAACAGCAAGATACAAAAAGGACATTCTAATCTCTTCTTAGTGAAAACTGGAGATAGAAACTTCCACGTGAAAGATGCCCTCCCCGCCCCAGAAGGAAATTAACATCAGCATCCCTGATGACAAGAAGCTGGGAGGAGAGAGCTCTCTGCAAACAGACTTTGCTAAAATCATTCTTACCTTCTTTTAGCCTCCCCACATAGTTCTGCTACTTTTTCACTCTGCCTCTCTCAGCTCAACCTGACATAAAGGCCCATACTTTTTGCCATTTCTTTGGGAGTGAGTTTTAATTTCCTTAAGAGGGCTGCCATGTCAGGTCAGGTAAAACACATGCAAACTTCTGTGCTTTTCTCCTGGTAATCTGTCCAATGCCAATTAAATTCTCAGGCCCAGCCTGAGAAGAACCCTGAGGGTAAAGGTTAAGAGGTACCTCCCTAAATATAGCTCTGTCTCTTGTCCCCTGGCCTGAACATTGTGTCTTAGAAACTTCCTCATTTCCTAGCCTTCTTCTCCTTAAATCCTAACCCAGTCTCCTAAGATCCTGCCTCAGTCTGAGCGCAGGGGCTGATACCCTGCCAGTCACTGATCAGCCTAGATATCAGAATATGGCTGGTCCCCCATCTCCCTGCGTCCCAACACTGGACCACTCAATGTGGTATTTGCCATTTAGTTAGGATTCCACTCACCCGTCACCTTTCTTCCTTCCTAGGAGAATCTGACCTTTTTTTTCAGGCACTGACCCCTCTCCCATTCAGCTCATGTGCTTCAGGGGAAATGCAGCTCCAGGGGTGGACCCTTTTGCACCAGAAATAATCCTAATCCCCCTGGTCCAGGACTGGTTCATGATGAGCACGTGACCTAGTTCAAGCCCGTGGGACGTGAGGAGTGGTTTCCTAGGGCTGCTGGACCCCTTGTCCTCAGTTCTGACGGAGCTGCAGGAAGAGGCTGCAGCCACCCCACGTCCGTCGGAAGAGGGAGCCACCCCACAGATGCAGCAAGTGGGGCTGGAGCCCGGGGGCTAAGCTGACCCTAAAACCTGCCTAGGCTTCTGGTGTCTACAAGCCAGTACCCTCCCTCTTTGTTTAACCTAGTTTTCACTCTTTTTTTCTTGTGAATTTAGAAGTCTGGTGATCAAGCTGGTACAGATATGGCGAGATTCATGCCTTCAAATTAATAGAGACCTTTTTTTAACCCAGTGATTATAAGGTGTGTCTCCCAGATCAGCAGCATCGGCACCACCTGGGAACTGGTTAGACATGCAGATTCCTGGGCTCCAGCCAGAAGTGCCTGGTGTTCTCCAGGTCTGAGAGCTACTTACTGCCTTCCACTTTCCTCTGTGGCCTTTCATAGTAACATATTTAACCTGCATATTATCAGCACCCTTGAGTGCCTTTTCTTAGTTATCTGTATGGCCTTAATTTTTTAATATTTATTTTTTTAAAATATAGAATTACCAAGCTGCTCATTTCACAGGAGAGCCTGGAGTGGGATTTCTGCCAATGCCCTGCTGGGTAAAGAATGTATTCAGTGTGTCGGCTCCCTCCTCTTTTCCCCTCAGTACTCTGTTCCTCCACAATTATCAGAGTTGTAGTGTGTCTCTAGCTTGATTTTGTTCTTCAAGGCTATTGTTACCTCCTTTCAATCTATTCCAGCCCTGTTTCATAAAGAGTCTTGTTTCATAAGTTTCCTCTGTTCTCTCCTAATCTTGTTGACTCATTAGTTATAGAGGAGGCATATAGAGCCTTGAGGTCTCCTGGCTGGCTACTGGGAACGCCCTTTGTGAGCAGATGATGTGGTGCAGTTTCCCATCAGTGTTCCTCTGTGTGCCCTGTGGACCGCCTGCCCCAGAACACCTGGGACTCTAAAGATACTGATTACCTGGGATCTACCCCCAGAACTACCAAATCAATCTCTGGAGGTGAGGGCCTAGGAGTATAAAGTTTTTTGTTTTTAATTCTTATTTCTTTATGGAAGTGTAGTTGATTTACAATGTTAATTTCAAGTGTACAGCAAAGCAATTCAGTTATACATATATATATTTTTTTAAAATTCTTTTCTATTATAGCTCATTACAAAAAAATTGAATATAGTCCCCTGTGCTATAAAGTAAGTCCTTGTTGTTAACCTATTTTATATATAGTAATGTGTATCTGTTAATCCCAAACTCCTGATCTATTGCTCCCCACCACCCCCTCACCAGTAACTGCAGCTTATTTTCTATGTCCATGAGTCTATTTCTGGTTTGTAAATAAAATCTGTATCTTTTTTTTTAGATTCCACATATAATCAACATCATATGCTATTTGCCTTTCTCTCTCTGACTTACTTCACTTAGTATGATAATCTTTAGGTTCATCTGTTGCTGCAAATGGCATTGTTTTATTCTTTTTTATGGCTGAGTAGTATTCCATTGTATACATGTACCACAGCTTCTTTATCCATTCATCTGTCAATGGACATTTAGGTTGTCTCCATGTCTTGGCTATTGTAAATAGTGCTGCTATGAACATTGGAGTGCATGTGTCTTTTTGAATTAGAGTTTTTTCTGGATGTGTACCCTAGAGTGGCATTGCTGGATCCTGCAGTGTATCCTGAGCTTCTGCAGGGCCCTGAGAATGGCTTCTTTCTTTTTGTATCCCTTTTTGTATCATCTAAAATCTGCTTTGAAAACACTTAAAGCAAACACTCCCTGTTCTGAATTTAGACAATAGTGGGTCCCCTCCCATTATCATGAGAAATCTGAAAATTAAATTACATAATCATTTCACATTAATGAATTCCATAGTCACAAAACATGGCCAATAAAATATGATTAAATGCTCAATCTTATGATTTTTGCTTATCAAATTGACTAAAATACAAAAACACAATGTTGAAGAGGGTGTGGTTAAATTGGAACTGTTAGAAGGAATGTGAGTTGGCACAAATTATCTCAAATGAATTTTGACAATGTGTGTCAAGAGCTTTCAAAAGATTTATATTCTTTGACCCTGTAATTCCACTTCTTGAAATTTTTCATAAGGAAACAATCAGAGTTATAACTATTGGTAAACAGTCTATATTTAGCAGAAGGGGGAGTGGTTAAATGAATACTTGAATAGAGACATGCTTTCTATTATATAGACACTGGATATGGCTTTAGAAAAAGGCTAGTGCCATAATATGGGAAGAGGATATGACAGAAAGCATACATAATTCAGATTTTTAAAAAAGAAGCATACATCTCTGAATGGTGGAATATTCTAGAGATACTTAAGTACCTACTACTGTATGGGCTATGGTCTTTCTATATTTTCTAAATTTTCTACAATTAACATGTATTGCTTTTATAACAAGACAGTTAAAAAATTATATATACAATGTAAATGCTATACAACAAATGATTGTTTTTTAACAGTGCCACCCCTCCACTTTCCTGCAGAATTTTTCCTGCATGCTGATCTTAGTATCTTCACCTCAGTTTACTTTCCTGCTCAGAATTCCTCAATGGCTCCCATACCAAAAAGATAAAGTGTTCACTTCTTAGCAGAGCATAACGAACCCTTTACGACCTGGCCTCGACACCCCTGTGCAGCCTCGTTCCTGCCGCTCCTTCCACTTTCCCTCCTATCCGTCAGGGATACCCACTATCTGGAGTTCTTTGGTTACGTGGTGCTGTCTTACATCTGCCTTTTTTGCATGGGCTGATTCCTTTTTGCCTAGCATTCCCCCCTCCTTCTTCATTACTTCATAAATTCCCCCATTCAGCTTTCAAGCCATGTTCCTAAAGCCAACCCCTCAAACTTTAGAAAGATTTAGGCAGTGCTCTGTGTAGTCAACATACCTTTAAAAACAACTCTGTTATTATAAAGTAATAGAATACGGTAACGTGGTATTAGAACAGAATATAGTAATAGACTCATTCGGTAATAGAATTTTAACAGAACACGTCATCATACAGGAATAGAATTCCTCGTCTCCGTATCTGTTTTCCAGGTTGAAGGCTAGAATTAACTCTGTGATTGGCACATTGTAAACAACCAATAAAATACACGCAGAATGAAAGAATCAGCACACAAATCACACAGACATTCACACACGTCCTGCGGGTTGTTTCCTGTAAAAGGTCGCAACAGGCGGGTGTGGGCTGACTGCAGCCAGCCCTTCTCTCGCCAAACCAGTGTGCTCAGAGGCTGGGAAAGCACTTGGCACTGATTCACTAATTTAGAAAGTGACTGGTGTCATGGGAAGTGCCTGATGTGCCAAAGAGACTCATTCCACCAACCCATTGCACAAACATTTATTGCATCTTGCCAAAGTGCGAAAGTCAATGGCTTTTGTCTCCAAGTGCACCCCTGGGCATGCATGAGACTACTCAGGAGGAGAGCAAATATTAGAACTCCTGATTATGTTTGTCTTTATTCTGTGCTTTTTAATTCTTATTTTTGAGGATGTTCTATGATATTTGTAATACATTTGTATTCTGGTACATCTCTCTCTCTGTCTCTCTCTGCATACACACTCACGATGTTCGTGAACAAATGCTCGATTTCTTTAACTGACGGGATATGTGATCAGAACAATTTGGGATTGCTAGCCTAGAGCACGGGGCTTTTAGTGATGAATAACACATGTCCTCTAATGCTCAAGCCGTTCACCACAAAGGAGAGAGAGGTGGATACAAACAAACAACCACACCATGACACAGCAAGATGAACTTTGCCTCCAGGAATCCAAGATTTCACAAAAGAGATGGCATTTGAGCAGGGTTATTTGGCTGGTAAATGGGAACATCCCACCCTGAATTTTACATACTTCTATTTAACTCAGTGCACTTTGCACTTACTGAGGAAGGAGTGAATTAAGTGCAAAATGGATAAAAAGGAATGAGCTAGAGCTGCTGCAACACTGTGGCTCACCAGCTAAAGAAATGGGGGGCCGTGTGTTCAGTTACAGCACGAGGTAGATGTGCTTTGATGCAGAGATTCTAGATTGACCATCACTTCATCATGTCTGATCAAGATCTACTCTGACTTTTTATCTATTCAAAAACCCCCAGGTCCCAAAAGCTCTAGAGAAAATCCTCAGTTAACTTCTATCAATTCATATTTTATTTTCCCTGTCTAATTTAATTTATTGTTGTATTTTACAACTTTGTGCAAAGGGATTAGTATCCTAAGTGGGGAACATTTTTAGCCCAGGGAATGATGCTAATTACTGATGATGCCTAATTCAACCATCTGGAGCCAAACGTGTGCCCACAGTCTGTGTTTGGTGCAGTTCTTTTAAAAATTTTAAAATAAGGAGAAATGCTTTCTCAGTAGCAGCTCTATATAAAACTCCCAGAGAGCTTGCTCTTTTATTTAGATGAATTACTAAGTAACTTAACATTAACTGTCACCTCCTTGACTGTTGGGACTGTCCCGAAGAGCTTGAAGTAACAGGGTGAGCCCTGAATTTGGAGTCAGAATGCCTGGGTTCCAACATGGGGCTCTGACATTAGCAGCTGTGGGTGTAAGGCAAGTCACTTAACCTCTTTGAGACTCTTGGTTCGTTTGCTACAGGAGAAGTTGTAAGTCAGCCTCACAAGGTTGTTGGGATCTAATAAGACATTGTGCGTGACACTATTTTGTCCTCTAAAAGGCATCTTCCAAATGTGAGTTGTTGTTGTTATTCTTGTTAATAAGGTCCCAGCAAAAAGCACTGCCGGTTTGAGAAATGTCATGTTCCTTAAAATATTGATTCAAAAAAAGACTGACTGAATGCATGAATGTGGAAGAGGTTTAGTTTCAACAAATTCACTCAGTGGTGATGCAGAAATTGCTTCCGGGGACTTGGATCATTATCCTAAGCCTTGGGTGTTGCTAACTTTTCCCCCCACTCTCCCTGCACAAATGGACATTCCCTTAGAGTCCAGCCTTTATTTCCGATAAATAAACGCATGCTGATGGAATAATGGTATAACGGGTTAACATTCTGAAAATGCAGTTTCATTTCATTTAAACCAGGGTTTTATGGACACTGTGCCTGAACTCAACAGGCAGTTGTGGGGGCTATTTTTGGACAGGCAGAACTTCCATCACCTCTTAAATCACATCACACGGCAATTGCCTGCTCCACCTACACACAGGGCGGGCCTGCATACATAAAACAGGACGCTAGCCCAGGGGGACCGAGAAACTCTTTCCCCCATCTGATGACTAATACTTGTCTCTGCTTCCAGAAAGCCAAAGCACCATATGCAAACTTTACCAATCCAATATATTTTCCTTTGCTTGCTCCACAAAATGGGGGGAGTGTGTGTGTCTAAATGTGTCTGTGTGTCTGTATGTGTGTCTCCAGTGATTGAGGAATCCTGAAATGAACCTCTCTAGGAAACCCCTGACCATGTTCTGTGGATGGTTTTGCACAGGGAATTGAAACAAGTTGGCAGGAAGAAGAATTCTTTCTGCATAATTCAAAGCAGACATTTTACTAGGGGAAAAGCAAATCAGAAATTTGCTGTCAGTCCTTGAAATTTTATTAGTTACAAAAAGTAATATACTAGCCCCTCGCATTAAATCCAGATAGGATCTATCCTTTTCTTCCCCCCTCAATGGGATTCCTACAACGAAACTTTGAGAAGGTAATACAAGACTAGCGCCTCATAAATCCACACGACTCAGCAGTGGTGGTTTGTGACTATGTCACATGTTATTAGTCTCTGCTCTGTTCTCTGCAGCTCCAGATAAATGAAAGGATAATATTATAAGACTTAAGAATAACGCAACTAATTACATGTTCCTTCTGATGAAGATGATGATCTAATTAAATAGTTCCCAATGAGTGAAGGAGCCCAGAGTGAGTCTTTTTCATATAAATCCTTGATAAAGGCTAAGGAGAAGAATGATAAACTTGTTCATCTTCGAGTGTCTGGTGTAGTGCAAGGCACTAGGCAGTGCATCCTATTGGCCATGCTCACTGTCAGCATCCCAAAAATTCAGAGTTATGAGCATTGTAATCCAAATAAGGATGAAGCTGAAATATGTAATTTTAAAGGAAGAGGCTTATTGAACAATTTTATTTTGTCCAGGTAAGAATTTTTGGAGGACTGGTTTCCTAGGTCTCAAACCTCTCAACTTGTAATTATGTATTTTAATGTATTTTTTAAGCAATAGAGAGATCATATTTTAGCTCACTTACATTATCATGCTACTTCATTAGGTCTGAGGGTGTTTTTCCTTTTCTTTTTTTTTTTGGCCAATCAGATTTGTGAAATAGAAGAATGGATTCATTTTAATATACAAATATCTATCTAAAAGTCACTTACTCAATTTCTATCTAATTTCTATCTAATGGTCAATCCGCTCATCTTTAGTTTGGTATTTCTTCTTCCTTTCCTTGTTACCAAAAATTCGAGGAAAGAGTTAGAATTTCAGAAATAGAAGTCACACTCAAAATATGCAGAAGCATGAAAATTGTTACCACACTTCAGTTCCAGCCATACATTCTCTCCCTCTAAGGAAGCAAGTCTTTCTGTCTTTTTTTGCATCTTTGACTGTTTCAGTGAGTGCTCTGCCCCTCCCTCTCCCCTCTTTCCAACATACCCTGTCTGGGGACCATTACCCTTTTGGCTGAAAGTTGTGAACAATAGGTGAGGTCAGCCACAGGGCTCAGTGAGGAATAGGCTCAATTATAACCAGGGATTAAATATATACCTTTTACATCAGACTTACTACAAGGTATTAAAAAGTCCTGAAATAGCAGGAAACAAACATATTGTTTACAACATGATCAACTAGGAGCTATTGAGGGCGGAGACCACGTCTAACTCAATCTTGGCCCGTCATCCAGCACGTAATAGAAACTTAGTCAACGTCTGCTGAGTGAAGAGTGAGCTGGGATGAATGTCTGGTGTATCCTTTAGCCCAGGGAGATGCAAAAAGAAGATAACACAAAATAGGTTTAGAGGGCTCTAGGGCATTGGTTTTTCAAACTTTTTTTGACCTATATTTATAGCAGAAAGTTTACATCACAAATTACACACGTACACACACAGATGCAACCAACTAAATAACTGTGTAAACTACTGGGTCGTCACCCACAGTTAAAAACCCATCATACGGGATATGGAACCAATAAAGAGAAAATGGAAGAGCTCAAAGCTGCTGGGACCCAGAAAGTGCTACTGACCTGCTATTGTTGAAATGATCCTGTGTGTACTGCTGTGGGCTTTACCAGCAACTCTCGCTAGTTCTTCCTTCAGAAGTTAATTTTTTCAGACAACAAACCCCTTTTCAATACTTACTTTGTACCAGCACTGTGCTAGGCACGTAAAAACACAAAAAATGAAAGAGACTAAAAGAAAATCTGACTTCTTTTCTGACATCTCCTCTTAGAATCTCTCTCAGACATACCAAATTTAACCTATCCCAGACGGTACTTCCCAATTTCCCCCCACTTAAGTCTTCTCCAGTTTTCTCTATATTGGTAGCTATTTTGACTCAGTTTCTTGAGTCAGAACCCTGCAGTCCCTCCCTCAGCCCTCACATCTCACATGGGCACCATCCTGATTGATTCTTCCTCCTGAAACATACTCTGCATCTGCCTGCTCTTTCCATCTCTTCCCGGACATTCCAGTGACCTTCTATCTGATCTCCTCCCGCCCCCATTCCAATTGATTCTTCACTCTGCAGCAGGAAAATATTCTGAAAAAGAGCTCAGATTGTGTCACTCTTCCCTTTAAGAGCCTTTATGACTTCCTGTTTCCTAGGAAGTAAAACTGCAAACTCTTTCTTAACAAGGACCTACCAATTCCTGCAGATCTGGCCTCTGCCCACCTCTCTCTCTCACACTCTCTCTTTAATTAGGTTCCAGGCATGCTGGCTTTTTCATTCCTCTGATAGGCTGACAGCTTTCCCTCCTCCCTCAGATGCTTTGCACATGCTGCGCCCTCTGCCTGAATGTTCCCCTCCTCTTTACAGTTGGCTCTTTTTCATCTTTCAGTTTATTTCTACTTAGTCTAAAGTATTTTCCCATGTAATTCCTTCTGATTTAAAGCAATCACCCCAATTTATAATTGTGTATATATCTGTTTGTTTATCTGATTTTTGCCTAATGTCTGCCTTCCCCATTCAAAGGTAAACTCTGCTAGGGCAGGAAATTCTCTTTTTTACTCACCAAGATAAACTCAACCATCGATTCAGTAGATGACAGACACTCACATATTTGTGCAATGCATGAAAATAAAGCATTTCTTAAGCCTTAGTTATTGAGTATGACTTGATGATTTAGCCAAAGCTGTGTACCTGTGCACCCATGGTTGAATGGATAAATGAAATGCAGTAGATACATATGATGAAATATTACTCAGCTGTGAAAAAGAAGGAAATTCTGACATATGCTATAATGTGGATTAACCTTAAAGACATCATGCTTAGTGAAATAAGCTGGTCATTAAAGAATAAATACTGTATGATTCCACCTGTATGAGGTATATAGATTTGTCTAATTTTTAGAAACAGGGGCTAGGAGAGAAGGGGAGTGTGGAGTTGTTGTTTACTGAACACAGAGCTTCAATTTTGTAAGATGAAAAGGTTGTGGAGATGTGCTGCATAACAATGTGAATATAGTTGACATTACTGAACTGTATACTTAGCAATAGTTAAGATCATAAATTTTATGTTTTTACCACAATAAAAAATTCAAAATTAAAAAAAAAAACAACTGGCTCAAAGATGTTTCTATTCCTTTTTGCTTCCTAAAGTACAAAACTACAACAATCACTGGGACTAAGAATAGAAATTAAAAAAAATAACAACCTTACCTGTAATAGCTAAACCTTATTAAATAGCTAAACCTTGTTAGACACTCTTGGTCAAGTCCTATGCTAAGTATTTTCTATTTACTATCTCATTTAATCACCACTACAGCTTTATAAGGTAGATACTATTAGCAACACCAACTTTACAAAGAGAGAAGTGAAGTACAGCAGTTGTGTAACGTGCCCAAGATCACACAGCTAGTGAGGAGTGGAGTCAGCGTACGGCCCGGGCAGTCTGGTTTGGATCAGAGCATCCAGCTCCTGGGCACACATCTCAGTACGCTAGCAGAAGGCACTCTGGAGGTGAATTTAGCTCTCCCTAATTAGCTTAGGATCTCAGACCGACCTCTTTCTCTCTGCACCTTCATCTCTAATGACTATATGTTCACTTTCCTCTCATTTCCCATCATTTTATCTTCCTTCTCCCAAGGGAACGGTTCAGTCACCTTAACCATATAAATATTAACTGTAGGAATTAAAAATTCCTATTGATCCAAACATTTGGGCAGAAGCTCATGAACATGGCTCAAAAATACCTGAAACTCTTCAGCACCTTCATCATCTGCTGATACACCTTCACTGATTTCGCCTGAGTAGTATGGAAAGTAATAAACATGTCACAGAACTACCGAGGGGTTTAAAGCTTAATTCTAAGTATGAACAGTAGCTTGTGTTCAACAAATGTTAAACTACCACCCCCACTTGTAGAATCTAAATCGTTTATCCTTAATTTTTGTAAAAGACAAGCAGAAGGAGAGGCGGCTTCCAGATCAAAGAGCTATTTAAACTCTTTGAGCTGCACTTTCATCATTTGTTAATTACCACCTGGCAAGTCATTGAGAAGATTAGGCTGGCTAATGTATAGGACGCACCCAGCACACAAAACTTGGCATAAACTAAGTGTTCAATAAATGGTAACCATTATTATTACTGTATATAAGGTGGATTATGCACAGTCTTAGATACAAGAATAGAATGAGATGGTCTTCCTGATTCCTTCGCCAACATCCTTCCAGTCGGGCTGGGTGTGACCTGTAACATGTTGCCGAGGCTCCGGCAACGCCCCAGCCAAGGCAGTGATGGCCGCTCTTCACCAGAGGAACCCTGTCTTCATTTGTATGGCTGCTCCTCCACTGATCTGTGTTGAAGAATCCTTGACTAGATTCCTGCCTTGCCCATCAGTTCTCCCATTGATCAGAGGTCCCAGCAGCATCCCAATCCTCACATGGTGTGCCTTTCGTGGGTCCTCAGCTTTGGGTACCACTCCTCCCCGGTGACCACCTGCCTCCTCCTGCACCGATGACTACTTGCCATGTGGGCTTAGGCAGCTGCCTGTGCCCCAGGGGGGAAAAGAGCTGGGGGCATGATCTGGATGTTTTTGAATACCTTTGCTCGCCAGAGTTGTGCTTCTCTTTGAAAACAGAACTCCAGGTCTCTGACGTGAGAGACAAACGTGTTCGCAGCGGATCCCTGACCTCTTGCCCCTCAGTGACTAGCAGGGCTGCACCTTCTCTGCTGGGCTTCTCTGGCCCTTTCCAGAACACAGAGGCTCAGGGTTGATAACCCATCCGCCTGCTCCTTTTCCCATCTTGACAAAACTCATTCCACTGCAACTCTTCATAACCCTGTACTCTATAAGCATTTCTAGCACTGAGATTTCTCCTCATTTTCCCTTCTTTGGGTGAGAAATGTCTCCAAAGCCCAGATTTTGGCACAATAACTCCTACATTGTTTTTATAGTCCCAGCGTTGTACTTCTTTGTTACAGCTCAATGTTCTGAAATTTTGTTCCAAGTCATTATTTCACATTTATAAATATCAGGTTGTATTAATTGGTCCCAGCTTTAAAAATGTTCCATCTGAGGTTATTTTGCTGCTATTTTGATAGTGGTTTCCAAACCTGGAGCTCCGAGGCCCTGATGTGGGCCGTGTTCTGCAAGCATCCCTGAAGGACTGATGCGGAACGGAAAAGATACGCAGACCCTGGGCCTCGCTGTGTTCTTTGAAGACCATACCAGCCATAATAGCTTCAAAGAATTTCAGCAAGTTCCTAAGACATGACCTTCCCTTTCCGAAAACCACGTTGGCCAGGCTTGCCTTAATCAAGCTGTGCTTTTCTAAGCATCCTTTGACTTGATCTCCTGCAGCAGTTTTTAATACTTTCCCTACAAGTGAAGTTAAACTAACTGGCCTGTAATTTCCTGGCGTGTCCCTGAGCTCTATGAAATAACGGCATTAGGTTGGCTACCTTCCAATTCTTCCCGAATTTTTTGGTTTTGTTTGAAAACGCAGCATTGAAAAGCCCAAAGAATGCTTCCTGTCTCACTTTTCCCTTCGTTTCTTCCATGACATACCGTTCTTTCTGTTCCCAGTAGACCTGCCATTTTAATAACTTCAAACCTCTTAAATGTGTTCATGTATTATTTGTTCCTATCTCCGAAGCATGAGTTTTCCATTTTTCATTTTGACAAGGGCCACCCCCCAAAATAAGGGCTTACAATTCCTATTGAATAGACTGTTACCTCGAGGCACTGTTTAAGAAATGAGTTTCATACTAGGAATCTGGAAAAGAGCAGCAACTAAATAATAATTAAGCCTTACTTGTGAGTTATTACAAATATATGGTGGGGAAAGAGCTGAGAAATATCTCTACATGCCTAGAAGAGGAATCAAAAACGGAAATGTACATCTGGGGATTCTAATCCAATGTACTAGCAAAGTGTCTTAAAAATGTGGTGAAACTAATCAGATCTGAAGATACAAAATTTGCATCCTGTGTCTGTTTTAGCTGCATTTGGTTTACTGCTATCAAATCTATTATCACAAAACTCTTCCCACATTTCATAATCTCCCAGAATTATCTCCTAAAGGAAAAGCCCATTTTAATTTAATATTTTAATAAAAGGTTTCATTTTTTTTACTGATATGGGTAAAGAAGAAAATGAATAGTTATTTGTATGTGTAAAATTGCAAGGTATCACCTAATCTTTAGGATTGTCCAAGTTCTTCATTGCATAGAATTGACTATTCTTTGACATAAGCGAGCCATTAACTAGGACATAAAAAACCTTTATCCTTTATAGAAGACTTTTGTTTTAGCAGGCTATTTTTGCTTGTTTGTTTTTGTGAAAAGACCTGATTTGTCTTTTCTGAATAAGTCACAGACAGACACACAAACCACAGCCCACGTGCGGATGGAGGCTCATTTCCAGGTAGGGAGGCTCAGTGATCACCATTATGAAATGAGACTACGGACTGGAATCTGAAACTTTTAAGACAGCTGAGTCTGATTTCAGATAAGCTGGGTAAACCAATCCCTACCCAACTGGTATTTTTTTCTGTCGAATTTATCAAAGCCACAATGTCAAAGTCTGACAATGTTACATCTCTCTTACGCTCACATGCCACGTATCAGATTGAATCCTAAGCAGGAGAATCTTTGCACGCATGATACACAAAGACCTCTCTCATGGGTACCGTTTCCATTGGCTCTGAATGACTGTTAATATTTTCCTTCCTGGTTTTGGTCAGGACTGCGTTTACCTGCAAATGAACAGGTTGGATTCTCTATGTGAACCAGAAAGCGCACACACACACACACACACACACACACACACACACACACACACACACACACACATATTTCTGCATATTTGGAGAATAAATTTAAGTGCAGGCCTGAACCTTAAAGCATGGATTTTTTTCCCTGGTGTTTGCAGGATTTTCTCCTAGAATTCCACCTTTGGGATATTCAAGTTGTAACTGAAATATGTACAGGGCTTATCTTCCCTGTTTGGTACTTACTGTACCACGTAATCACACATTTAGTACACACGCATTCAGTCTTCTCTCCCACTCCTATGCCTTTGCATGAGCCGTTCCCTTCTCTTAGAATGCCCTCTCCCAGATTTGAAAGTCAAGACCTATCCATCCAAGGGTAGCCAGTCTCGAGCCCAGTGACAGAGCACTGGGTTTGTGGTAAAGTGGGTAAATTTGAGGCTATGTATTTAACTGTGGTTAAATCCAAGCTCTTCAACTTTCTAATCAATAAACTTCCTACCTTCTCTATGCCTCCATCTCCCTCTGTGTAAAATGGGGGTATTTATTTCCTTTTGGAATTGTGATATGAGTTAATTGGGATAATATATTTAAAGGATCAGAATTGTCAGCCTCCCTTTCCTTTCCGTTCCAATGCCACCTTCTCGGCAAAGTTCCTCTGAATCTCACCCCTCCCAAGCCCACCCAAGCTAATGACGACCCCATCTCCTGTGAAGGCCCAGAAGGCTCACTCCCTCATGGACTTCACCATTTTCTGCATTGTGTTACTCAGTTTAACAAACATTGATTGAATACCTACTATGTGTCAGGCTTATATATATATTTTTTTCTTTTTTCCCCCTAATTGGTCCTTAAGCTTTTTGAGGTTAGAGCCTTTATAACATTCATATTCCCCTCCCTCCACTGTCTAGATAGTGTTCAACATTTAGTGCTTGAACAAGAATGTACTTGTTCATTGTCTGGTATTTGGTAAAATACCACTATTTGGCAAAACTGATTGTTGATAATGCCGGCAATATCTGTGTGTCTATTCTCATATGGGTACACAACCTCAAGTAGGATTACAAGATGGAAGTTATGCTTATATGTGCACAGAATTATAATTATCTTCATCCTCATCTCTAAATACGACGACTGTACAAACCACTGCGATTACTACTAGAAGAGTGGCGTGGTAGCTAACATTCCCAGGACTAGACACAAAGGTGAATCCTCTCTTCCCATTCCCATATGGGTCCTTGGGGTCGTTCCTGCTAGAGCAAAACTCGTGTCCAGAAAGAGAAGGTGAATGCACACGTGGCTAGCTACGTCTCTGTGGAATGACATTAGCACACATCTAAGCAGGTTTTCAAAGAACTGTGGTTTGTAAATAAAGCCTCTCATATATACAATACCATGGCCAGATGAAATTCTAAAGTTTCAGGGGAAATTACCCAATTTCAAAAGGAGGCTGTGTGTGTACACAGCACCAAGCCATCCAAACGAAATCTTGAGCAAATCATTCAGGAATGTGGTCTTTGCTAGCCCAGACATTTCAAGTCGTTATTGGAAATATGTAATGTGGTTCTGACACTATTTTACTACTCGTGGATCAGCTGCACTACGGTGAAGTTTCACTTTAATTCTCTGCTCCGAATCGACCGCAGGTTAGGAAACCAGAAAGCCAAGCTGGTTAGAACTGTGTTTAAAGTAAGACGACCAGGCTCTGATTTAAGGCCAATCAGAGGATCCTGTGAGTAGAAGTCAGTGTAAGTGCAGGGCCTTTATAATATCTATTTTGAGTTCTCCCTCCTCCAAAGCTCTGTGATTTCCCATGTAACATAAGCAACATTGTTAGATTATCTTTTCTTCTCTCATTGCACAGTTCCCGTTGAGAAGGACAACGTTTAAGACTTCCTAGCAGGCTGAGGAGTTCACCTGTGGTGACGGTCCTAGTTGCTACAGACCATGCAACACCTGAAGCGGAAACAGTGTCACAAGCAGGCTGTCCACGTGCCTTGAAAGTGCAGAAGTCCCACAGGGCTTGGCGTCTGGGCCTCTTCCATGGGGCTCTCAGCAGAGCCTTGGGAAGAGGAGCCAGAACAGGTCCTACGTGTGGAGGCACTAAGGCTGGAAAAATGCCCGTCTTCTCCAGATGTGCATTCTGTCCTTGACTGATGCTGACCAGGAGCCGGATTTTGTTTTATGTGGGTTTTTTTTTTTTTTAAATCAATGTTTTCTACAGTGATTGACATTCATGCATGCCTGGTGCCTGCCGGGTCCAATCTCTGTGGTGCTCATTTTGCCTTCCCTTTTCTTCTGGAATCATTCAGAAAAGGGGATGTGAGCGGGTGTGGGAGGCTTCTTGCCCAGATGTGCCACTGGAAGAATGTGGCAGAGCCAGATGTGAAGTGGACCTCCCATGAGTGAAGGGTACCCGGAGTCACAGCGCAGATCGGAGGGGAATGGCTTTCTAAGTGCTCTCTGGATTCGTAACATCATGCTAGCCCACATCCAAGTCAAAATGCCTGTCCAGATTAAATGTCAAAACTGGACTGTTATCATCTTTGAGTTTTCCTGAGCATCTTTGAAGAAGAAAGAGTCTTTTGGGGGAGGCTAATTGATCCCAGGCCTGAGAATTGGACATGGGTTTCTATGGCTCCTTCAGAAGAAAACTCCCAGTATCTTAAATCCAGGTATCACATAATGTTTCAGCCAGGGCACACACATGCAGAGCATCAGAACAAAAGCCAGAGGCACAGTTATCTGACATCCACAGGGCAGGATGAGTTTTCTATGGTAGTGAGAGTAGTGGTAGCAAGAGTTGATGCTACAAAAATCTACACTATTGTTGATTATAAATAAATCCAGTGACACTCGTGCAGATAGCACTCAGGCAACACCACAGAGCCCATTATGAAATCATCCAAGAACTGAGACACATAAAAACTTTATTAGTCATCCCAGAAATAAAGTGCAAACAAGTTCGTCTTGAGAGATCCCCAAATCTTTATGCTTTCACTGGGCAGAGCCATAAAATGGTGCCTGACAATTTTAAGTGATATCCTAATTGATCACTGGATTTTTACAGTTGCTTGTAAGCTGTAAGTTGGATATTAACAAGGCAGGATTAAGAGGAAAGCCCCTTGGACTGAGCATTTGTTCTAAGTCCTTTGCACAAACCCACCGGTCAGCCAGGCCAGACTTCTGCATGGACCTTTTTGAAATGGACCTTTAATCTGAAGATCATTGTTATTTCCACACCAATTAGAGCAGAATGTAAAATGTGCCCCAAGTTCACAAGCAGATGGAAAATTATTCCAGTTGTCTCTCTGTCTTGTGCAGGAAGTACTTTCTGGGCATTTTTACATTGTTTCTTTGGTGAAACTAACACATTGTAATACAATAATAACACGGCCTCCTTTAATACCATCACATACTCCGTAATTACCATGAAAAGTATGACCCAACATTTTGTATATACACATTTCTGCTTTATAGTCTTCAGTTGGATACAGTGACGGTACAGACAATCCGGGACAATTTTGTTCCTAAAGGGATGTTGTGTTAAAAGGGAGGCAGATTTTTTTACATGCCCACCATCAGGAACAAACAGCTCCAATGATGAGCAGGGATTTGCTTTCAAAGACTGAATTAAATTTTTTAAAAAGTGACTATACGATAAGTACATCAATTCTCCTTTTCTAAAAATTACCAAAATCAATAAATACATTCACCTACCTCATAATATAAGGGAGCATTACTGTCTAGAGGTTTCTTTGCCTTTTTAGACGGAGTTTCAAAAAGTGCACTCGATCCATTGATCTGTAAGAAAATTCATCGATAATGAAACAAAAAGGCTCACTTAAAAAATCCTTAGAGATATGTAATTTTGAAATATCTTGGTGACTTGAGGGGTTGGGGAACCTAGCAATGAAGGGATAGTCATTGATTAGTTCAATTACTTTAATCACTTTGGTAAGCTGTTAGTAAATCGGACAGAACTTTTCTGTGTTATCATTCCCCTCTAAACCCAGACAGCTACGATTCTCTGTAGACTTCCTTCTTTCAGTTAGTTATGGACTTCCTTGGAACATTATTCAACAGTTTTGTCTTTTACTGTTACTGTATCTTTTAGTAAATAATTCCTAACGGAACCTCACATGGAGCCGGCTATGACTTCAGACATTTTTGTTGAATGAATGAAGGTGGAATGAGCAACAATCACAGAAAAAAAAAAATAATTCTTCCAGATTAGATGATTCAAATTGATTCCAACTAAGTGTTTATATATAAGTCATCCACCAAAACTTACCAAACAGCCCAAGAATGTGATAGTTTTCTTTATTTCATTATTTTATTTTATCACTTCAAGGGAAAAAAAGTCTCCAAGGAGCTTAGAGGGGGAAGGGACAGGTACCTTCTGGAGAATGTCTTGCCACGAAACCACACTGAAGAGTCTGCGCTGAGGGGCTTGGACCGCGAGGGTGAGGGCTCGAATGAGAAGCTCGTCCTCAGTCTGGTTTCCAACTACAAAAGCAATGGAGCCCTTCCAGTCGTTCTGTTGCAAAACCAGAAGGAATTAGATTCTACGTACTCCTGGCTAGGTAATTTTGTCTCAAAGGCTTCCATTGAAAAACAGGATAATTGTCCTATAAACCCTACTTTAAATTTAAAGACAGCGGACCTTGTAGCATATGTGGGTTTTTGATTCAAGCAGCCGCAAGGCGGCAGTATTGTGCCAAATTTCATGCAACTTTACCAAAAAGCAATTTTCTTGAGAAACTAGGTCTTTTATTTTAAAGAAGACTTTTTTTTTTTTAATGACACACTTTCACTAGAATGCTATCCAAGAATACATTGGTGTTTGGAAGCAACAGTTCATTCATTCGTTACAAATATACATTAAGATATAATCTCGAATGCAGGGATCTTTGTTCTTTTCCTTGATGCATCATAAGACTCTAATGCTAGGAACGTAGTAGGACGTCTATGAATATTTGTTGAATGTTGGGTAATATTGAGTGAGTTGCCAAGTGGGCTTGTCTATAAGGTAAAATTCAATCCCGAAGTTTTTGCAAAGCACAGAACTAGAACACATCTTTTCCTCCTAATGTAACATAAGACTCTCATTGCTAATTCAAATACGAAGTTCTTTCTACTCTCAAAAAATAGGCTGCAATATTAAACTTGTCCATGAAAGTTTTCATCAAATAATTTAAAGAAATAAGTTACTAAAAACAATATTCTTATTCAGTAATCCCTTTTTCTCTGTCCTTTATAATTATAATTTCTTTTGGGCAGAAGCAATTCTCTGGAGGAGATCAAGAATGGAATTGACCGAATTTCCCATCATGTGGTGCTGAGGAAAAAGCCAAAAGCATACAAATCAGGCCTAGTGTTTTCAAATACTCATCACCTTATGCGGAGATGGACCAAGCAAACATGGTAAAGACATCAGGAAAGAGAGATAAATGTAAGGGAGGGTACTCTAGCCAAGGGACCTCTTTTACTTTCTCCATTTGTACAATAAAGGGCAACAGCTAAGCTTCCCTCTGACTCCACTCCAGAGATCTGATACAAATAGAGTAAAATTCCCCCTTGGTGGATTCCAGAACCATGTCTAAGACAATTTGGAAAGATTTTATACAAATTTAATGAAATACATCATTTTCTGTGGTTCTCTCTGGTTTCTGTCCAGTTCATAATCAGGGTAAGGCTGGAAGTAGGGTACAGATGGGAGCAAAGATGGTGCGAATTCTTCCTTATCATCAAAGAGTGATTGTCCTGAAACTTCTCTTACTTCTCTCCATGGAAACTCACCAACTACCTAACAAAAACCCACCCAATTTTCAATGCTAAACCCCAAACAAAAGCCACACATAAAAGCATAAAAATGTATATTTAATCTACAAAGTGTATATCTGTGTGTGTGAATGTAGACATGTGACTCTGTGCTTCCCTCTGTGATACTGAGTTTAAAATCTTTTTTTGTTTGTTTACTAATTTACCATTGTAAGACTGATCATCCGTTTTGTCAAGTATCCTGATGCAGAAAAGCGGGTGTGATATTTAGAATGTAATCTTTGGAAAAAAATTCCACAATCACAAAACGATCTCTCCTGTATCGAATGCCTTTATTTTCTCTTGCCTGCTCCCTCAATCAAAAACTGCAACTATGCTCATCCTCAAAGAAGAAAAAGCTCTTTCAGTCCATGATAAAATAGCCATGGTTCCTGAACAGACAATACCTTCAAGTTCCTGTCAGTTACACTTTCTGACACTGAAGACTTTAATGAGCATTACCCCTTCTCCCACTCCATCCTGCGAACTTCCTTACCACTATTCAAAAGCTAGTGGTTCATTAGTGTCTTCTTTTTTCAGATTCCACATATTAACTAGTATATATAAAATAGATGAATAACAAGTTTCTTCTGTATAGCACAGGGAACTACATTCAATATCTTGTAGCAACCTATATATAATGAAGACTATGAAAACAAATATATGTATGTATATGTACAACTGAAACATTATGCTGTACACCAGAAATTGATACACTGTAACTGACTATACTGCAATTAAAAAAAAAAAAAAAAGCTAGTGGTGACAAGAAATGGCTGCCTTTCAGCTCTTTGGGGGACAATCCAGAAAGAAGGCATCGCAGTCCACCATCTACCATTTAGTATCTGGTATCTAAGGCAGGTGTTGACTATTTTAGACCAGAAAAAATGGGAGGACAGGGGGAGGAGGAGGAACTAATAGTTATTGAAATCTGCCATGTGCCAGGCATATGTTATCTTGTTGAATCCCTAAGTAATCCCTTTAAATAAGGGCATTAATACTTTATAGATGAACAAACAGAGGCCCAACAAAGTTAGACAACTTGTTCGAGGTCATTTTGGCAGAAATACATGGGGACCACATACCTGGCTCACAATTTTGTGATCATTTCAGAACAGTTTTGAGAGCAAATTTTGGAGTCAGAAACTTTTCATAATTCTTAAATTGCACCTAACAGCTACTTTGGCCACCATAAACATAATAGATAAAGATTTACATCACGTGTTAAAAATGTATAGAGCCTTCAAAAATAGATTATATATTAAGTCCTTAAAATGTCCAAGACTGCTTTTTATCTTTGATCATTTTTCAAAGACTCAGAGTTTAAGGAAATTTCCCAAGGTTGTCTCTCCCCAAGCCTGCTGCTATTGTTATGTTGCTCTAGGATGCAGTTTTTAAAAATTTATTTATTTAAAAAAAAATTTTTTGTGGGGAGGGAGGTAATTAGGTTTATTTATTTACTTATTTTTAGAGGAGGTACTGGGGATTGAACCCAGGATCTCATACATGCTAAGCATGCACTCTACCACTTGAGCTATACCCTCCCCACTAAGACACATCTTAACACAAGATCTGTTCCTCTGTCCTTGGCACTGTACTGAAACTTCCGGGCTCCCTGCAATCACCCTGAGACAGTTCACCTGCGCTAGACCAGATCCAGATTTATTTAAGTGCAGAGCTGTCTACAAGGCCCACTGGGAGCTAGACCATGTCTCTCCACTAGAAGGGATCTAGAGAGTCCAGCTGAGTCCCCCTTTCCCTTCTGTACTCTCGAAGCCACCAAACTCCTACTCCAAAAATTAGATCTGTTTGGCAAAATAAGACCCATGAAGGACTTTGTCAGAGTCACGGATTAGTATCTAATCACATTGCCAGAACCCAGCTAGGCATGAAATGGACTGATCAGACAGTAATAATGCAAGGATCGCCTACAGCGAAGGATGCACTCATGGCCATGCTGCACTAGGGGGCAGCGAGATGCCAGGAAATGCACAGTATGTTATAATGACCAACGTTATCATGTATCTAATATCTGTATCTAATTAGGAAAATGCATTAAATAAATGACACTCTGCCAATATAGTTTTTGAATCTTTTTTCTTAGTATTTCAAGATAACTGTGGATTCTAAATCTCTCCTAACTGGCAGCAGTTTTAGAAACAGGAAATTGTTTTGGAAAAAAAAATTAGACACAAATTAAATTTGGTAAAATATGATGAAAATACATCCCTTTACCCGTATCCTGCCCCGACATGCAGTTAAACACAGTCCTTAGATTTAAGTTCACAGAGCAGCAAAAGAAACTGAAGGCAGAGACAACGAATGCTGACCGTATGGGAGAAATGAAAACACAGCGTGCAGAGCCTGATTCATCACACCCGTGAGTCCCTCAGTGCTACTACCTGTGCGGGAATTAAGACAGTTCAGGAAGTTTGGGTGTAATTAGGAGCAGAAGCCTAGAGAAAGAAAACAACAATCATTTTAGGAAAACTACACTGGACATATCCAACAGTGAAGGAAGAGGGTTTTAGTCTGGCACACCTCAAACATCTTAAGAAATAAAGTCAGCTTTCATTGCCTGGAGACATGCACTGCACAGACTTCTGCTGAATCTTGCCCTCTAGCAGTTACTGATAAAAGTCATTCAAAGGATGGAATGAAGTCATGTATGGATACAATCCATTACCTTTTATTTACTTTACCAGCCTCACCTAATTTGAAGCCTGGCGGGAGGGCGTCCTAACCCAAACACTCACACTCTAGACTCCTACGGCAAGAAAGGACTCATGTAAATGCAGAAAACCTGGCCGGCTCACATAAACTCACTGTCCCAGAGACACAGGGTAGATTCATAACTATTTTTCTTTCATATATTGCAAATTCTAGCTTCCGGACGATGAGAATGAGATCACTTCTTTCTATTAGCATAAGTCATCAGCTGGAACGTGGAACAGCCAAGGCGGACAAGCACGCATGCTCTCTCCTGCTGCCTTTGCTAGGGGGTCTGTTGCCCTGGACGACCAGGGGTGAGAGTCCCACAGTCCTCTACCCAGAACCGATCGGAGCCTGTTGAGCTCTATGAAGCAATGGCATTTAGCACCCTTATTTGGAGAAGACGTTATAAAAGCCCCAAATAAAATTAATGCAGTACTGAAAAAGTCAGGTTTTGTTAAGAGTTGTTTAACACTGTGCAGATATGCGAACCTGAACTTTATGTCAATACTCTGTTGAAAGGATAACCTTTTTGTTAAGGAGATTTACTGCCAAATGGACAGGGATTTGTGAATGTCTTTCTCATACCGGGTTTTTCCTTCAAAAGGAGTCTTGGATCTCCATCAGCAAAGGAGTGTTAGTATGGGCTGTTGGCCAGCAGAAGAAATATTTTTATTACATTGAACTGGCTGCTATAATCGTATTTGTTAAAAAGAGATTCTAACTGTGAAATAAGTTGGAAATATAAGTTAGAAAATGGGTACACGTCGTTAGATAACAAACAAGGACAATACAAATGACCAGGATATGTAGTTAGCCAACTCCTTCGACTGTCTTTATTAAATCAGTTCTTAGGATAGATTCTTCTTTAATTACCGGTTCCTCACAATTTATTATAAAGCCTATAGCTGGATGGGTCATCAGCATGCTCTTACAAGTGCTCTTTATTTAGGAATTAGTTCATGAGGCTGTCACATTTTCTCAACTACACTGTAAGCTCTTTAGGTCAGAAAATTGTTTTATGTGCTTTTGTAGCTCACCATGCTCAGCAATGAACAGAAAATAGAGCATGGCTCTCTGCGTAAAGTAGCTGTTGATCGACAGAGAAGACGCGTGGACTGAGGATTTTGACCCTGGGAATCATGAAGCGCTAGAACGTCAGGATACTGAGCAGGGTACACAGTGCACAGCCTTGACGTCCTTTAGGAGGAAGATGGAATGTATCGGATCTAACGTGGTTCACATTAGGGGTCAGTAACAAAGATTTGGAGAGTTAGGTCCTGCCAAGCCATTCATCTGCTAAGACACATTTTTCTCTTGACCATCTCAGGAGTCCAATTTCCCACTCAGGATCTGAGCACTGGGGCCATTGTTGTGGGAGGTCCCCAGCTCCGCTTGCCCACAGGTGACAAGGCTCCCTTGGTGGCCTCTTGGAGAAACACAAGTAATTGTGGCACAATGATTAAGAGCCTGGGCTTGGGAGACAGAATGCCTGGATTTGAATCTTGGTAAACCAGCTGTGTGTCCTTGGGCAAGTTACTTAACTTCTCTGTGCTTCACATATAATTGAGGGTAACTACAGTACCTAACTTTGGGGATTGTTGCAAAGATTGAATCCGAAAATCTATAGAAAGCCTTTCTGAGCACAGCACTCAGCAATTATCAGAGCCATCACCATGGATATTGTTTTGGGGGATTCTGTTCGTGTTAGTCATTGCAACAAACATGGTTATTCCATACATGCTGTTTCAAGTGTGGAAAGCTTATGGGTGAACCAAGAAAAAGATCACACAGAATATCAACAGTTGCATCATGAGCAACAGCCCATTTATAAAATAATTTTCTCTTTGATAACAATAAACTTATTAATATATTTTAAAATATTTTTGGTCTTTGAGACAGAGGGCAAAGTCATAAACACAGGATATTTAAAATCATACAGGTACAGAATTTTCAGAGCTGTGGGAGAGAATGTGAGAGTGTGGCAGGAGGGGCCTTCAAATCATTTTGCACCCGGTGCAGTTCTATCCGAGACATCAACTCATCACCACCTGTGAAAAAGACATCGATTGAATTAAACGAAGAGTATGGAGGCTGCCTAAGGAGATGATAAGTTCTGAGGGAGCCACACTGAGGACCAGACACCAGACTCATTTTCATTACAGATGGGGACCTGCTTCCTTGGTTTAAAAAAATAAGAACCTGGATCAGGTGTTAGTATTTGGATCGCAAATATTGATCTGGTTAATCTTACGGCTCCAGATCTGAAATACAGATGTCAGGTAAGGCTAGATCGTAAACACAAAAGCAAAGTGGCTGAAGTTCTTATTTGATAGAGCACCTTGGTGTACACCATCTTCCCAATGCAGTGGGCTCCCTGACCTGCTGCTATATTCTGGCTTCCCTGGGCCCCTTACAGGTGAATTTCCAGAATCCCCCACCCCTTTTCCTGGATAGAATGAAATTTACCCACATCACCTCCTATTCAACTCAAGAGACTTGAGAGTTGATTTTGCTAACTGGATGAATAAATATATCCCAAGGATTTAGTGAAATAAAAAAGTACTTTTTAAAATATTTTTTCTGTCCAAGCTATCTACATTTTCAAAAAGGAATCCCAATGACTCTCGGACTAACTCAGAGGATGTCCTGCTGATGGGGTGACTTAGGCAGTGCACAGGGCCAGTGGAAAGGCTCCCTTAGAATCATATCACCTAGACAACTTCCTACTTTGCCTGTGTGCCTGGCATATAGTAGCATTCAATAAATGTTCTTGAACTTAGCAGCCAAAACCACACACTAAAGTGAATTTTTACACATGTTTAGTAGGGGAAGGCCAGCTATGTGGCATTTTATCAGCTACACTCAGCACTTTGGAAGGAATCATGTCTCTGAGTCACTGAGCATTTGAATTAAAGGAAGAGCATATTCGTTTGATGTTTAGGCAATACCATAATGTCTTATATTCATTGATGAGAACTCAGCCATCTAGAAGTCTAGAAACATCTTTACTACATATGGACACACTGTCTGGTGTTTCTTGTTTTCGTGACTGTTATATGTGATTGCTAATTAAAATGACTGAAGTTCTGGTGAAAAGAGCAGAACTCTGAAGTGGTATCAAATTCTGCCTCTGCAGTTTCTTAGCCAAGTGGCCTTGCATCTATCTTGGTGACTTAGCTTTCTCATTTATAAAAATGGATCTAATAATACAAACTTCCAAAGGTTGTTGCAAGTCTCTAATGAACAAATACATATGTAGAAGCATTTTGTAAATTGTAAAGCTCCAAGCAAAGGTAAAATATTAGTATCTGCAAAGCTAAGATTCCAATTTTCCTTAGAAAGTTCTGCAAAAATGAGTTAAAACAGGTGATTATTTCTGGATAGTTTGGGCTCCAAGCTTAGGCTATTTTGGTTGTTTTCCCTTTGTTTTTCAGAGTCCCTGGCCCATCCCAGCAATCTAGCACATGAGCCTAATTCGGTTTTGCTTCATGCATCAGAGTTTTAAGACAGCTATTAAAACACCACATGGAAAAGCTTTGCAGGGAATTCTACTCCACAGAGAAACCACAGAAACCACTACACACCTTAACTATCTCCCCACCCACCCCCCTCAAGAGTTGGCTAAAATTACAGCTCCATTCTGTTAGTACAATCCAACCAGTTTTATTGCTTGGAGCAAAATCTGAGGTCCAAAATGAACTTCAGAACATAAAAAGTAAGGCAAACCTCAAAAGGAAACAGGCTTCTTTGGGTTTTCAAACAAATATTACATATCAGAGGCATTCTTCTAACGGAGGAGACAGAGCGAAGCCAAGAGAAGTCCTGCTAATTGCTCCACAAATGTAAAATTGGAATCAGGGACTCACCCCAAAGAAAGGAGATCTCTTTTCATCATCAGATGTTAAGGCTACAACCTTTCATCAACTCCCTCCTCAGACATCAGACCGTTTTGTGCCTTCCTTGAGTTCCTTCAGTGTTGAGTTACTATCTCCCACGTTAAAAATTAAGATATATTGTCAAGACTCAAGATTAGCTCAGTAGGTACCCTTTGTTAGCCCTTTTATTTTGTTTTTTCCCCCCACCTACCTTTCTCTAACTGAATGCCATTTATTCCCTAAGCATTGTGATGGAGCCCACGAACTTGCATAGCCTTGGCACTGGGGCTACAGAAAGGAAACAAAACCACCAAACCAAGGCTCTTTCTAATGAGCATCTATGCCCCTAGCTGCTGCGTGGTTAGTGACATCTCACCTATTATTTGTGTACTACACGGCCATGATAAGAGTTTAATTCTCCACATCCAACTTGAGTGCGCACAGAATATCCAAGGATACTTCTAAGACTGTCCTGATGACAAGTACTCTGTCCTGTTCACCCTCAAGTTCAATTAAATATCCAAGAAATGCCAATAGTTTGGTAACCAAATCAGATCCCCCATATAGTCTCTAAAACTTGGAAGCAGAACAAAAATTCTTTGTCTGACAAATGTTTTGACTTTGGGATCTAAAACTATGTTCTTCAAATTATGATGTGGGAAAGAAGGGGCACCCAAGGACGGTCCTAGGGCAGTGTCAGATCTTCTAGATACCCGGGTTTGTATCCTGCTAGGAGGGGGTGAAGAGTCTACCAGAACAGTCCCCAGGGGTTACAGAAAAACTAGGAGCATGTACCTTGAGCCAGAAGTGTGGTAGGGAATCTGTGCCCTGCCTCCATTCAATTAAAAAGAAAGGAATAGTTCAACTCAGAAAGCATTTATTACAGTACTATGACTAAATGTCTGCGATGTAACAAAATGTAAAAGATACACAAAAATGACTAAGACAGAAGTTGGAAAGTGAGCAAAAAGTGCTTACATTTCTAAAGAAGTCCCTTAAGAGGCCTTTTCTTGTGCAGGCTACTTAACCACATAGTTACTCTGACTGGCCTATCAACCCAGTTAGGATATGTTACTCTCCAGAGCTGGTTCTGTTTCTGTGCAGCAATCCTGACTTTTCTGGCTGCTCAGGACCCGAGTTGTTTGGGGAAGACAAGAGATGGTAGAGACCTATCTCTGAGTGAGGAAACTGGGGTAAGACCTCTAAATCGTCAAGTGAAGGGTTAAAAGTATTGATCAATATTAGTCAATCCTATCGGTCATAATGGCCATCATTAAAAAGTCCACAAATAATAAATGCTAGAGAGGGTGTGGAGAAAAAGGAACTCTCCTACACTGTTGGTGGGAATGTAGTTTGGTGCAGCCATTAGGGAAAACAGTATGGAGATTCCTCAAAAAACTAAAAGTAGACTAACCATATGATCCAGCAATCCCATTGCTGGGCATATAACTGGAGGAAACTCTAATTTGAAAAGACACATGTACCCCAATGTTCATAACAGTACTATTTACATCAGCCAAGACATGGAAACAACCTAAATGTCCATCAACAGATGACTGGATAAAGCAGTTGTGGTATATATACAATGGAATACTACTGAGCCATAAAAAAGTTTATTCATTTGCAGCAACATGGATGAACTTGGAGATCATCATACTAAGGGAAGTGAGCCAGAAAGAGAAAGAAAAATACCATGTGATATCACCTATATGTGGAATCCACAAAAAAGACACAAATGATCTTATTTACAAAACCAAGACAGACTCACAGACATAGAAACAAACTTATAGTTTGGGGGTAAAGGGGATGAGAAGGGATATATTGGGAGCTTGGGATTTGCAGATACTAACTACTATATACAAAATGGATAAACAACAAGGTCTTACTGTATAGCACAGGTAACTATATTTGATACCTTATAATAACCTATAATGAAAAAGACTATGAAAAGGAATATATTACTGAATCACTATGCTGTACACCAGAAATTAACACAACATTGTAAATCGACTATACTTCAATAAAAATATAAAACAGATAACAAGTTTCTACTGCAGAGCACAGGGAACTATATTCACCATCTTGTAGTAACCTATAATGAAAAAGAATATGAAACAAATATATGTATGTATATGTATGACTGAACTATTATGCTGTACACCACAAATTGACACAACATTGTAAACTGACTATATTTCAATTAAAAAAACACGAATCAACCCTAAAGGGAGGGCAGATTAGAATATGGGTGGGTGTCTGAGGCAGAACCTGAGACTGTCTTCTAAGAACATGTGCAGTTCCCTTCATATCTCTACTCAGCTGTCTGTGTTTTAGGGAAGGGTTTCATAGGAGGTGGACAAGAAGGTGAGGTGGAGGAAAGCCAGGAGGGAAAGTGTCACTGAAACCAGGGGAGGAGTGGTGTATGCCGTTAAAGGCAATTAAAAGGTCACTAGTGACTTTAGCAAAAGCAGTTGTATTTGCTTGAAACTGCTTCCTGCTCATTCCTCCCCTCCTGCAATTGTATACACCTTCATAATTCACAGATTTCCATTACAATATGAACCTCACATGCTTTAAGGACTATTTGACAAAATATTCCCAGTTAATGATTATGATAAATTTCAAGCCCTAGATCTGGTTATGGTGATTAATTTTCTCCAATTACATAGGTGCACAGAGTCTATTTATTGGTTACATAGGGGCAATAATTCATTATAATTATTCCTCTCCTATTGATTCCCTAATATAGTCCTTACAATAGCTCTTTCAATAGTGTAATGAAAAGGCCACTGGATTTAGAATCAGAAAGCCTGATTATTAGTCCTGATTCCAACCACACAGTCTTGCAAAAACACTCATATAACTCAGAACCTGGACCTTAGCAAAATAATACTTAGAGCAGAGAGTCATTCACTCATTCAACCAATGTTTACTGAGGAGTTACTATGTGCCAAACATTGAAATGGGCATTAGGAATTACTATCCTTAAACAGTTATCAGCCTGGGGAAGAAAATCCACAAATAAAGGCAAGAAGAGATTACAGTTAGAAGTATTTCATAAGAAGGCACTGTACACAGTATCCATTTCTATTATTATACTGTTTACTCTAATTTATTCACTCATAATTGACATTTGCTATGTGGGTACCTGTGCTACCCTGGAAATGGAGGATGCGAAGATTACTAAGATAAGGGAAATTGAGGAAATGAACTAAATCTGTTATTTCTCAACACGGTTAGACTTCAAAACATAACGCTGAATTACAAAAAAGAAAAATCACAGAATTGTTAAGCACACTATGGAACCATTTGTGTAAATTTAAAAAATTATACAATAAACAATACTATATAATATTCATGGCCACAGATAAATAGCTACATAGGCAGGCTGAGAGGATATGCGTCAAATCCATGACAGTGCTGGCTTCTAGGAAGGGAGACAAAGGAAAGGAACAGGGGATGAGGGTAAGAACAAAGCGTTCTTCCGTGTGTTTTTCCCCCCACATTGTGTATTTTAAAAATACAAAGACAAACAAGCAATTGTCCTGATGGTACAAAATGTGCTTCTTATATTACCCTTTGTGCTTTTCTGCATTTAAAAAGATACCGGGCAGAAGTCTCTGCTCTCAAAAGACCCACGTTCCAGTAAGGGAGACAGATGTATGCATGGTCATAGTGTAAGACGGTGTGCGTTTTACTAGACCGCGTCTCTCCTGTGTTTTATCTCCCCGCCTCATGGGCAGATGCCACTGGAAGAAACAGTGGGAGGAATTTGTTGTGTCTCTCGATTATCCACTTCCTCCCTACACAGTGGCCCCATCTCTACCTCCTCAGCAGAGCACCTGCACCTCCTCTAGCTCAGGTTTCCTCCCTTTTCAGGTTTTCATCTCAGTACAGCCCTTTCGCCATCTCAAGAACTTGCTCCTTTTTCTTGGGCTGAGGTAGAGATTCTGCTCCTCCTTTCAGTTTTGTCCTAGAGCAAATGGCCCACCTTCCTCTGACCTCTTCTTAGAGCTTTGGCCTCTCATCCCTCCTCTCTCTCCCTCTCCAGTTTTCAGTCCCTTCCTCCCCTTTCCTCTCTGTCCCATTTCACAAGTACTTAGCTATCTTCACCTAATCTGTCTCTCCCACTAACCATTTTCCATCTGATCTTCTTTTCTTCAGTCAAACTCCCCCAAACAAGTGATCTAACTCTTGACTCCCCATCTCCTGATAGACCACGATGCCTTTAAATCCTGCAGTCTTGTTCCCACTCCCTCCCTCACCACCACCACCACCACCATTCACTCTATTGAGATTACATCCTTGAAAATCACCAGTGGTGTCTTCATCACCAAATATGGTTGACTTGCCCTAATCTCCCTAGATCTCTATTGGTGGGAGGCATCCACTGCCACTGTGTGTCCACCTCCCTGATCCGACTTCTCTGACACCACTCTGTCTTCACTCTGTCTTTTATTGCTTTGTCTGTTCCTTGTCTGACCATCAGGCTCTTTCCTTTCTTTCCATCTCATAAATGAGAAACTTTAGAGATTCCACAGCATTCCGTTCTCCTGGTGCTTTCTCTCTGTTGGATATTCTACCTACTCCCATGGCACCGACTATTACCTCTCTGCTGACAACCCCTAAACTGGTATCTTTAACCAAGGACTGTGAGCTAGAGTCCGTATTTTGGACCCCTTGGTGAACATTTCTACTTTGATGTTTTAGCATCATCTCAAACTCAGCACGTCTAAAAGCTGAGTTCTTTACCTCTCTCTATAGACCCTAAAAACATAAACAAAATCCCCCCATTAAAAACAATAAAAATCATCTAAGTTCTTTTGGCTAAATTTGTCAGCTTCTGAGACTTTCCATTTTTTCCCAGTCATCATGACTTCAAATCCTCTCCCAATCTCCCTTTGGATATAAAATCACAGTTACTGTCTTTCCAGAACTTCTTGAGTCTGTCACTTCCTTTTTATTCTCATGGTGACTCTCCTAGACCAACCTATAACTATGTCAACTCTGGACCTACTGAAGATGTCTTCTGCAGGGTCTATTCAAGCCTCCAGCTTCCTCCATCTCTAACCTATTCCTTTCTGTAAGACATGAATCCAATCATTTCACTCTTCCCTCACAGAAAGTATTTTAACGTCTAACTCTTAGACTCTAGTGGAATAAGACAGAGTCCAAACTCCAAGGATTGGAATTCAAAGTCCTTTACATTCTCTTCCCCACATATTTTTAACACCACATCACCCATTCATTTTCTAAACTCACTTCTCTCAGACAAATTGATCTGTGTAAATTCCTGAGCCTAAATTTCGTCATGTAAATAGGAATGATATTTTGAGTTTTTGTGAGGATTAATCATGATAGCCTGTGTAAAGCACCTAATACAGTGTCTAGTTAGTGGTTAACTGTGTATCACAAGTATGTCCATGGGTTTTCTCAGCTTTCTGCTTGCTCAGCCTGGTTCTTTTATACAGAATTCCTTCCTTCCAGGTGAAATTCCCGCTTCATCTGTGACTCCTTCCCCGAACATCTAGCCCAACAGTGATTTCTACGTCTCTGCTTGCCTATGAAAACTCGTCGTCAGTACTATACTAGTAACACAGAGTTTCCGTTTGTGGTCACGGTATTAACGTACGTCTTGAGCTTCAGTGTGTGTCAGACTCGTGCTAGTTAAAGCACAAATCTATATACAGACCAGACCCCAAACTCCCGATTCAGTAAGTCTAGAGCGGGGCCTGAGAATATGTATTTATTTTAAGTTCCCAGATGATGCTTTTGCTTCTAGTCCAGGGATCACACTTTCAGAAGGACCGGTGTATATTTTCTCAGATTAACTCCAGGTGACAGGATGCTGAATTGCCCCTTTTCCCACTGATTCATCCTCCCTCTCTGTGCAACCCAGGCAGTGCTTTCATATGGAACTAGCTAATGTTTCTTAATGGAAGTTAATCACTTACTGAAGCTGTAGGCAAACTCCATATTCACTAGCTGGTTGCACTCAGTCTTAAACTATTCCAAAATAATTAAAAATCTGCCAAAAGAGAATGCCTCAGTGATGGCAGATAAACAACATATTATTTATATATAAAGAAAAAACACATTAGATATAGATATAGCCAGGCAAGCTTCAACTCTTCATGTGAGTGGAGAGGTATATGGACTCCAGGAATTTTAAAAAGGAAAATTATTTCTATTTTCCTCTGGAATGCATTTTTAAAGTTATATTTTGGGATAGGCCCATCTTACATTTTGGAAATTCAACATTCTTCAAATAATTTCCATATGAAAATATGTTTCTGTATCAAGGACCACTCCGCTGTCTCCTCTGAAGCCTTGTGATAGATTGGGGGTACAGGGGATTGGAAGGAAGGTGTCAATAGCAAAAGAGGATAGAGGAAAAAAAATAGGGAGAACTTCCAGAAGATAACAAAAGGGCAATTCTGTCCACAAACCCCAAAGATAATGGCTGGCAAGTTAGTAACTGCCTATTCCCCTCCTGGCTCACCCACACCTCAACTACTCCTGCGTTCAAGACAGAGACTTCTGCTCCACAGCTGACCGTGTTTAGGGCATGGAATTAACCTGTGGGGAACACCTATCCTAAGGACTTACATAAGGAACATCCAGGAAGGCATCCATCTTTCCTAGCTTGATTTTATTTTAATCCCACTTTTTTCCAATCCAAACTGAACAATCCAAGGTGAACAATCTTTCCTACTGAATTAATTTAAAACATTGTCAAGTACAATTTTTTTAAGATGCTCGTTTGTTTGACCAAAAACTTTCATTGATCAAATTAAGTTAGATCATTTTAAAGACTTTTTCTAGCAGCTAAATTTCAAAATAGAGAGGAAACTTTCAAATTCCTTGATTTTAGAGGAACATTAGCTTCTATAAAATAAAAGTAATTAGAGGTGGTGAGGAGGTCTACAACAGGAGAAAGCAAAAGAAAGAATCCTGCCAAGGAGGTTGAGAGCAGACTTTCAGTGATGCCACCAGTGGACCCACTGGGACATGCTGGGTAGGATGAGTGGATTTCCTCAGCTACTTTGAAGACGGTACTAAATGAGGGTACAGCCAGAGGTTCAGTTCCCATATGGATGTCATGTGACCCAAAAGTCTGCTCCACATGATCAAAACCTTTGGTCTCTAGACATGACTGCTCTTAATTACTGAACATAAGAGGGACTAAGCAAAAAAGTTTCTTCAGAGGAAACAGAACATCACTGCTTTAAATATAATTTTCAGAGTACATCCTTCTGAGCAAATGTGACACCTTCATCACAAAGAGTAAAATAACACATCCACAGTTATTGCCATTGCAAAGGTGGAAGATATGGTCATAATAAATCATTTTTCCACAGACATTTTCCTAGCATTCTCTACTGCTTCACCTTACTGTTACAATAACGTGTGAATAACGAAATTCTCTTTATCCTTGCTCAGCCTTCTAAATACTTGGTGTGAAGACAGAGGTGGCTGAATTCAGTATTCCTCGCCTCAAACCAGTTTGATCAAAACTCAATTATTAAATACATATACAAAGTAATAACCATTTTTAAGGATCACATGATTTTTCGTTGGTGTTTATATAATTTGAGGGGGTTTCCTCTCCATTTCTATGAATATATCCTTCCTGAAAAACTGTTACTGTCTGTACCACCCAAGGCCACACACTATAATTATGTTTAGCAGAAGACACAATAAGAACAGCACAAAGAATAATGATTTGAGGGGTGAGGACAAGGGGAAGCCAGGAGACAGAATTTATTTAATTTTAGAAAGCATCTCACAAGTTCTCCTATCAAAAATACCGAGTTGCCATGGAGTAGAGATGTTTTGTCACGGGTAGGTAACTGGTTTAAAAACAAAGGTGAGGTTAAGGGCACAGTTCTTTGGATGGAGAAGTGTTAACAGAGGGGAGCCCTGGGCATCTTCCCTGCATAGGTCTAATTGACCTGTTTTATAGAAGAAATGCAAATAGATAATAGTGACATCTGAAGTTGCAGAGTTCAGTACTGGAAGATTTCTTTCATTGACATTTAGTTTAATTCCTTCATTTTGCAGATGGGAAAAAAAAATCTACGCCATGGAGGAGTGGTGAAGGTGGCACAGACAGCAAGAGGCATGTCCTGATTCCCAGACGATGGGCCTTCCTCTGCCACCTCGCCTTACCTTCATTGGCAGATGTTGTGACAACGACACTATGCCAGGGGGACAATTAAGTACCTCAGGGAGATTTCACAAAAGCTTTCTGATTTGAGCAAGCATATACATCAGATGAGATTCAATGTGGGAAGTATAAGTAAGTGTATGAAGGAAAACATAATCCAAACTCTAGTCAGAAGTTCAGACTTTGATGTCAATTATAGGAAAGGTACCTCTATGTACTGCTTCCCCATAACCATCAGCTTACTGTGCTGCAGTTCTATTGAAAGGCCTTGGCTCACCATATTCAGGAAAAAAATGGGAACAAAATAGAAAACATGTGGTAGGAATAACATGATTTAAAGAAGGGTGGTTTTGGTATAAATAACAGGAAGAACAACCACGTTTGTTTTATCATTCCTCCAATTATGATTGACTGAGTATATTCCAGGCACCACATTCCAGAGAGGGAACTCACCATGACTCACCAGATCACTATTTGACCTTGAGAAGTTCACAGTCAAGTGAGAGAACAGATCCACCAACAACTCTAATAAGCATGGTAAGTACCATCATCACGGTATGTATAAGCACTGTGGGAACGTGGTGAAATGAACATCGGAAATCGGAAGTCAGGGATAGTTCCGTGGAGGAAGCACATTTGATTAGTGACTTTAAGAATGAGAAGTTCAACAAGTAGTGTTCGAATTTCTAAAAAGAAATTCTATATACATGAAAGCACACACTTGCCTAGAAGGTTTGAGTTGTCTAGTTGTTAGGGGTGACAGTGGTTGGGATAAAGGAGGGAAGATGAGGCTGGGATGGATCTGGGAAGATTGTTAAGGGCCAAGGAATTCATAGTAAGGGTGGAGACGGAAGCAGGAAGTGACATGATCTTATTGGTATTGCAGAAGGACGACCCAGGTGGCCGTGCAGAGGGTACATAGAGGGGAGAAGAGGCGGTGGTTCTGATAGTCACTGAGCACACAGAGGTATGCCATCTTGGTGGCTGAACTGAAATGAATGCTGGTTGGTGGATAGAATAAAAGTAACTGTGATAAGCAGTAAAATTAAGAATGTAAAATCCAATGTAAACTTAGCACAAACTGATCATTATAAGATGTTAATTTGATCTTTGATACCTGAGCTTCCTGGGGTTGTAACATTAAGGGAACTTTCACAGCATAGTCTGTGGTCTGGGCTGCATCTGAAGGCAGCAAATGTACAGGGCACATCTTTTCCTAAGCACTCTGGACTTTCAGGTGATCCCTGGCTAATCATCATCCCCAACCTCAAACTCTGCTTTCGACTTGATTCATTTTTACTTTTATTTTAATTATACTGCAATCCAATTCTTGTGTGTATTGTTTTTAATACTTGTAACACATACATTATGTTTATAGAAATTTATAACATAAAATGTTTAAAATGTAAATCCACAGTGAAGAGACTTCAAAGTCTGGATATGTTGCTGAATTTTTTTTCAAGTATCATGAATAGGTCAGTATTCTGAATTTTCAGGAGATCAAAGAAGAAAAATATAAACAATCACAACCCAAGGCACGTTCTGATACTGTGCAAAAATCATTAAAATGTTTACAAATAGTTAGTATTTCTAAAATGTAAAACAACATGATTCTTTCAACATAAAAATTTGATTAATTAAATCTGATTACTATTGCAAGTGATATAAATGTTGGATGGAAATGAAGCTCACAGTTTGTGTTGTTAAAAGTTGAGTAGGCAAACACTTTTTAAAATCAGAATGGCAAATATGTTTTGTTAAAGCTCCTTATTCCAAAAAAGGAAGTCTGCCATCATTAATGAAGGAAAATTTAAAGAATATAATATAATCATTTTCATGCATTAAAATATTTGAAATAAAAACTTTTCATCAAAATGTGTCATTAAAGTAATTGCAAAACATTTTCAAACACATCATCAGAGCTTTTAACATAATCTATTATGTAGTTAAACACAAGTGAGCATTTTTAGACATAAAATACTTAGCTGAACTTCAAAAAATAATATATGGCTGTACCACTGGAATGCAGATTTATAGTTTTGACTGTGGCAAAGCATTTATCTACTGAAATGAGAAAGCAACCTTTTGGAAAATGTATAAATCAAAAGTAGTAAAATTTAATCACTGTTGATAAAATTTTAAATGTTTCATGTAAAAGTGTTTTAATAATACCTCATTTGCAAAAGCCAATATGCTAAAGACAGTTACATTTTTTGTCATTGATCTGGTGGAGCTGGATGGAACAGCACCTGCGATATCTCAAACTATTTCAATAGGCTCCAAGAAAAATGGCTTCACTGAGAAGTATTTACATGAAAACAGGGCCAGAGTAGTGAAATGGAGAAAGTCTGGAGTTTCAGCCCACAACTGTGAAAAAAGTTCCAAATGTTTTGTTTTGGTCCTAACTCACTGTATTCAATATATGCAGCTGGTGCAATAAAAGATGAATATCAAATAAGTCAACATAAATACTTCTTGGTAAGTTTTCTATTTACTACCGTATGTTAAATAAACACCAGAGATAATTAAGTAATTCATCTGAAGGGAGCTTGGGGTTGAACATTAGACAAATATTAGGGTCCCAGTGGACAGTCATCGTGCTAGAACTGCAGCCACTGAGTGGAAACCATGCCAAGCCTTGTGTGTTTCTTTTCATGTGAATTGTGAAGTTGGAGTAGTTAGCATTTGGGAAATGAAACTGACTTTTAGTGATTTGTTTCTAATGAAATATTCTAACAGAAATGTCAACTTCCTTTAGCTTTGTAAGAAATAAATGAAAATTTGTTGCCCATGTAAAATTAATAAAACAAACTAAGAGAAGCAGAGGATATACAGAAACACAGAAATAAATGGTACAACTTGAAATAAAACAAAATAAAGTATCAGTTATAAAAGAAAAACTATTAGATTGCCTAATACATTATATAAAAATGGGTTGTTATTTTATGATAAAATGAAAAGTATTAACCTCTTTCAACTTTTTCAATCCTAAAATTTAGCCACACTATGTTTATAAACAAAGTGGATTTGGGATGATCAAACATTTATAAAATTAAGCCAACTAATTAAATATGACATTTCAAGAAATGGTTTTGTGCCTTAATTGATAATAGATACATTAAGTACATAAAATTTTTAGACATTATTATGAAGGCCAGAAAAATTTTAAACATAATTATTAAGAGTTCAAAAGTTGAAAGAGCTTTCAGTATGATGAACAATATTGTTGCTATTAAGAGAAATTACGTGTAGAGAACTACAAATTACATAATGACTATGTATGTAAAAGGAAAGTTATGGGATGAGCCTAAATACATTCCCCAAGTCACCTCATGGCTCAGACAGGGCAACACTTAGTGTGTGAAAGCCATGTCAACCAAAGACTGCACCAACACTTCTGAAAACCAACAAATGATTTTGAAACCACTAGAAATATTTGATGAGTGGTATGTACTAAAAATTATAGCATCTAGCAAGGAGTTGTATAAAGTACATATAGTTTTATTTTTATTATGCTTTAAAAATGCGATTAAAATTTTTTTGATTTGTATGTTGATTTACATACAACTGTGAGAGTTATTAGCATATTTTGAAGTTTCACCCTTGGCTGAAAGAGACAAGAGATGTTAGAAGGCTGTTGTAACAGTGTCAAAAATTACAGGAGGTACAAAAGAAGGAACTAAAGTAGAGAAGTTGGAGTAATAGGAATCGCTGACCAATTTTATTGTTGGAAGATTGGAAGACGATTTCTAACTTCAGTGAATAGGATAGTAGCAGTTTTGAACGTACTGAGTTTGAAAAACATGAGTAACATTCATATGGAAATAGACAAAAGAGTAATAATAAGTATTTATATCAGACTAAACGGGGTTCCATACTCTTCCACATACTTTGACTTTCACACCACTCTAATACAGCACTACTACTGATAAGAGCTCCTCCTTACTGAGCACCAACTTGTCCTTCATTCATTCAAAAGTGGTATTTGAGCCCAATATATCAGGTGCTGGTGACAGATCAGTGAGCAAGATAAATCCCTGCCTGCGTGGAGCTTACATTCACATGGAGAGAAAGACATAACATGATATGAATGTGAAGTAGAAGGTCAGGAATGGAATCAGGGTAAGGGGATAGAGTGTAATGATGTAGTTGACACAGGGTGATCAGGGAGGGCCACATCTGAACAGAAACCTGAAGGAAAGGAGGGAGTGGCTCACAGGAATATCTTGCGTGGAGTCATTCTAGCCCAAGGGCACAGCAAGAGCAAAGGCACAAAGGTGGCAGTGTGCTTTCTGATGGATTTGCAGATCAGCACAAAGGCCAGTACGGTTACAGAGGACTGAGTGCAAAGGTGAGTCATACAAATAGTTGGAGTGGTTGGCAGAAGCCAGATACATGGGCTGCGGTGGAGCATCTGGATTTCACTCAAAGTCTGGCGAATTAAAAGGTCCACTCTGGCTACTGTGTGGAGACAAGATTCCAGAGCAGCAAGAATGGGAGAAAAAGACTAAGTTGGGACGCTCTTGAGCTGTCTATAGCTCAGCAAGAGATGGTGATGGCTTGGACAATGGAGTCGTAGTGGGGGTGTCCCAAAAGAAAAGACTTAAGATCTATTTCAAAGGCGGAGCCAACAAGACTCTGTAGAACTGGATCATGGGGTTCAGAAAAGGAGGCGAAAACAATGAAATCAAGGTTTCTGGCTCTTGTGACTCGCTGGGTGAATGGTGACACCTTTCAATGAGAAGGTGAAGACTTGGCAGAGAGCAGGTTTGAAGAGGAAAATCCAGTTTGGGTTTGGATGTGTGAGGTCTGAGATAATATGTGCTAGATGCCTTTAAATCCTCTCAACAATCTTTTTAATACCTGCAAGGGATGTATGACCACTGTTTCTGTTTTACGGATACCGAAACTAAGGCTCTGAAATTTTCTCATGATCAGTGGGCTGCAACAAATTCTGGAGCTCAAAAAAGAAAATAGGCCAGGAAACTGAGGCAGTAAAAAACAGTCAATGAATTTAATTCAGTAGGTATTTGCTGAAGACCACGATGTACTAATCACTATTAGGTACTGTGGCCAGAAGGGAGAAAATTAAAAATGTTAACCTTTTGCTACCCTCCAGGAGTCTATAGGGCTGAAAAAGAATGCAGATACAGTAGGTAACACCGAAACTGTTGGACTACAGCTCAAAGCAGGACAGCATTAAAAAGATAACAATCACTGAAGTAGTTCAGTAGAAGGAGAAAAGTCAGTAAGGGTCAGAATCATGTGGCTTAAGCTCCCTTCTGGAAGATGTAAGGGAAGGTTTTAATGAGAAGGAGTCGGATGGAGGCAAGAAGATCTTTGGGCCAGGAAACTGCATGGGAATAGTCAGTATGCCTGGGGATACTACAGAGACCACTCAGCCAGAGTAAAGGCAGATAAAGATGAATGAGCAGAGAAAGACCAAACAAGGCAGGGCTGTGAAAACCCAGGCAGAGCATCTTAGATTTTATCCTGTGGGTAACTGGGAGCCAGTGATGGTTTCTACGGCTAGAGCTGAAAACATGGTCAACATTCACCATTTCTTAACTAACATTTTCCTAGTATGTTGCCAAACTCATATGGGTCACACTTACATTTGACTTATATTTAATATTTTTCATTTGCAATAAAAATGATCACATATAACTTCTAGGTAGATATTTTGACAGGCGAACTCTCTGGTTCCAAACTCACTCAAATAATACATTTTTGTCCAAAAAGAGAAATTATAATGTGAGGTTATGAAAAGTCCATTTCCCTCTTAACATTCTTCCTAGCAACTCAGTTGTTTTCATTGGCCTTTATTAAAACAACCTTTGTGTGAACTGGCAATTTGTTTTGTAAATATCTATGAAAGCATATTTCAGAAAATAGAGTAATAAAAACCAACCCAATTTAAGAAATATGCTTGCTGCCAGACATCAGTCTTCAGCTCGTATTATGAGTATTTCCAGTAAGTCTTAAATACACATTAACATGAGAAATAGCTTACTGTTTAAGATCAAAAAAGTAGAAAAATCCTTCACTGCCTCTCAAAAATTATTCAAGGGTTCTGTCCAAAAAAATGTATTTCCCTTTTGATAAACTGCATTTGTAATGGTTTCAAGCACTTCAGTTCAGTTGAACATCTTCCCCTAAAACCTACTTAGACTGTTTATTATCATCCTAGTATCTGTACACTTTCTAGCTTTATTTAAGAGGTCTGGAATAGTAACAGTTTAGCAACACCTAGCTGGAACCCTTATCTATGTTCCAAACTTTTACAAGATAACAAGCTTTGTTCAAGACTCCAAGGAAATTCTATCACTATTTTTCAAGTGTGCACAACTCAGTTATTGTCACTCAGCAATGTTTAGGAAGAGAAAAATATTATTCCTCCACTTGAAGCACAATACGAAGGAGACACTGCTAACTCAATGTTCTAAAGAGCTTTCACTAGAATGCCTCGGGGCGGGCCGATGAAATATCTTTGAGAAGTGGAATGACACTGCTGCATAGGTCTTTTGGGGGCAGTGTCACAATCAGCTTATGTATCTATTGTGATGCTTTTTTTCTTAAACTGAAGTATAGTTGATTTAAATGTTGCATTAGCTTCTGACGTACAACATAGTGGTTCAGTCATACACATATGCATATTCTGTTTCATGATAGGTTATTACAAGCTATTGAATATAGTTCCCTGTGTTATACAGTAGATGCTTTTTTTATATAAATGTTTCCTCTTCCTTTCTCTTCTTGTAGAAGAGAAAGTCTACTCATGGTCCTGGTTTCTACAATAAAAGTTTCTTCATATTTCAAAGTAAATCAGTGACTTAATTTCATATAAAATTTGAGTGTGGTTGTATGTTCCTAGAAACATGCCAGCCATTATGGAGTAGACAGTAGGAGTACCAGATATGATTTTTTTCTGTAAAGCAGCTCACATTATACTGGTGCTCTATAAAACATTAAATGATAGCAAATAATGCAATGCATTCTTCCAACTAAGGACCAGGTTGTGAAAGACAGAGGCTCGAGCCAAGGTGAGGGAAGATAAATGTGGGTTAGGGCACTTAGGAAAGCTTACTGCAATATGTGGCTTTATGAGGCCCTCAGAGAGTGGGCATGACAAGGACAGAGGTGGAAGTTCATTTCAAGCAAAGAGACTAATAAGAGTGAAAGAGCACGATGGAGGGAGGGAACTTATTTATTGAAGGATTATTAGCTGCCAGGTGCCACAATATTATTTATGAAATTAAATAAATATCATTTACTCTCCCCAGCAAGTCTCTGAGGTGGATATTATCATCTCCATTTGACAAAAAGAGGACAAGACTCAGAGAAGGCAAGACACTTGCTCTAGGCCACCCATTATGCCTTTCAGAATCAGGACTCAATACCTTGGTCTACCCGGTCCCAGAGCTGGGGCTTTCTCTAGCAGCCCCTCGCCTCCTTCATGTGTCTGTGCTTCTGTGAGGAGACAGTCTTGCCCACAGCAATTCAATCTGATGGTTAAATTGGGACCAGATTAAAGGGGCTCAAGAAGCGAGGATGATTAGGTTTTGAGATTACAGATGATCACTGACAGTTTCTCAGGCGGAACATGCACAATGGCGTGAGCAGGGTTTAGGAGAGACGAGTTGGTCATTTTGACAGCTGGGAATAGATGATTCTATAGTGACTTGAGGTATGGTGTTCTTATAAAAATTCAGGGATCAAAAGATGCAGGCCTGGGCTAGGATGAAGTCATGAGAATAGAAAGGAAGAGATGGAAGTAAAAAAATGTCAAAGGAAAAATTAAGAGGACTTTGAGGCTGGTTAAGTAATAAACCAATGACTCGTAGGCGAACTTTAGTGACTGAGAATTATAATACCATTGACAGAAATTGGAAAGTTGAGAGACGGGAGTGGTCCACCTTCACTGATGAGCCACATTTTCCAGGTAGCAGAAGGAGTCAATTCTCTGCACTTGTTAAAAAAATAGCAATTTTATATAGCCCTTGTGTTAAATTTAAAATTTAGTTTAAAAATATTTGTTTTAAATTGCAAGGTCTATATAAAATGCTACAATTATCATATCATAACTTATAGTTCTATTAAGGAGGAAGGATGGACTAGTGAGAAAACCCATGATCTGGTCCTTCACTTGCCAGATCATGGCATGTTTTTGGACCAGACCTTAAAATGCTTGGATCCTCAGTTCTACAAAAAAAGCAGCTTAGTCCAGATACCCTGGGAATCTAACCTCTGAGGGAGTATTGTAAAGGGCAACACTATCATGTATAGCATTAATTTGGGTCTTTGATGTAAATATTATTATTTGTTTGAAAAGGGATAAACATACCTTGAAAATGACTATATAGAAATTAAAAGCAAGAGCTCATGAGTCTTAGTAAAGATCTCAATACATTACAGTAGATGTTCACAAATATTTTAATATATGTGGATATTTATATTAAAAGAAGAATTGAAGGCTTAATCAAGAAGCAAAATCTTAATGATAAGTGTAAGGCAAATGACAATGAGTGTCTGGTCCCTTTAGTTTGGCATCAGGGACTTGAAATCATCATTAGAAAATGAAATCAGTGAATTGGAATAGTGAGGCTGGCTGGGTTAAGGGGTGCGCCATTAATTTTTTTCTGATTTTCTTTTTAGTATTTTCTGTGGTGGGTCACAGTAAGTGAATGAAATAATTGCTGTGCCAATAGTCAGTCTCATGAGTTATGGCTGCCTTCTTGCTACACATAAAAATGAGACCTTAAACTAGGAACAAATGAAAAGAAACAGCCATCCTCAGATAACATGGAAATATGAAAATATTTAAGAATTAACATTAGCAAAATCTCAAACCAAATTCTATCTGTGAGATACCTACTCAAACAAACCAATCCAAACATACTTTTGGAGAACTCTTGAATTCTGAAGAACATATTTGGGACAAAAGGCCATAATACCTTAAAGAAATTTCAAATGTTCTTTGGCTTCTGAATATTCTCTCTACTGGTATCATGCTGTCACTTAACATAGGTAACACTGTGAGGTGTCTCCCCACTGTATTAACACCAAAGTTCTGACCATAACACACAATTGCACTTGAAGCATGTAGCTCACTCCTTTTGAAGCCATGTGACAATCTTTGAGGTCTGGAGGGAATGGCTACACTGTCTGAACAATTTTGGAAAATTTTCCTATATTTTCATGAACAAAATTTCTATTAATTGCCCCTTTCCCAGCATCACTTGCCATATAATAGGCTTGGAAGAAATGGAAAAATCAGAATTGATTACAAAACCTCGTAGACCACCATAACATCAACAAGAAGAACAACTAGGAAGCTCCAGGCTCTCTGTCCTTCATAGAAACATTAGAAAAAGAACCAGAGACTAACTTAAACAACTGTACAACAGCTCTGAAACCGGTCAAAGATCTAAAGCAACCCAACAAATGCCCAATCAAGAGAAAGCCATATTCAATATGGCAGAAAACTTTGTGGCACTCTTACTCTCCTTTGCCCCACTTTTTCTGCATTCAATGGAGAAAGGCCAGTTTTTTTCAATAATTGAGGCTGAGAAAACTGGAAATCCACATCCAAAAGAATGATGCTGGATTCTTACCTCACACCATATACAAAAGTTAATTCAACATGGACCAAAGACCTAAATGGTAGACGGAAAAACTAGAAAACTCTCAGAAGAAAACAGAGGGGGAAATCTTCATGAAATTGGGTTTGGCAATGGTTTCTTGGATATGACACCAAACGGATAGGCAACAAAAGAAAATTTAGATAAATTTAACTTCATCAAAATTAAAAACTTTGTACATCACAGTACACAGTCAGAGTAAAAAGGCAACCCACAGAATAGGAGAAAATATTTGCAAATCATGGATCTGATAAGGGGTTAATATCCAGAATATATTTTAAAAATTCCTATAATTTAACAATAAAAAGCCAAACAACTTGATTTAAAAATGGACAAATGAAGATCCTTAGCCTAAAAGTACATAAAAAATGCTCAACATCAAAAATAATTAGGGAAATGTAAGTCAAAGCCACAATGAAATATTACTTCACACTCACTAGGATGTCTATTACATATAGATATATCAATAAAAAACACAGACTTTCAAAAGCATTTCATGAGGACGTGGAGAAATTGGAACCATTGTGCATTGCTGGTAGGAATATAAAATGGTACAGCTGTTATGGAAAACAGTATGGCTGTTCCTAAAGAAATTCAACATAAAAATTACCACATGATCTGGCGATTTTATTTGTGGATATACACTCAAAAAATTGAAAGCAGGAACTCGAACAGATTTTTGTACACTCATGTTAATAGCACCATTATTCACAATAGCCAAGAGTTGGAAGCAACCCAAGTGTCTGTCAGTGAATGAATGGATAAATAAAATGTGGTCCATACACACAATGAAATATTATTCAGCCTTATAAAAGCAAGGAAATTCTAATACATGCTACAATCTGAATAAAGCTTGAGTACATTATGCTAACGGAAATAAACCAGTCATAAGAAGACAAATTCTGTGCGATTCCATTTACATGTGGTACCTAGAGTAGTTAAATTCCTAGAGACAGAAAGTAGAATGGGGGTTGCCAGGGGCTGGGAGAGGGAGGTATGGGGTATTATTTAATGGGTGTAGTTCCAGCTGGGGAAGATGAAAGAGTTCTGAAGATTGGAGGTGGTGAGGACTGCACAACAATGTGAAGATACTTAATGCCACTGAACAGGGCATTTTAAAATGTTTAAAATGGCAAATTTCATGTTATGTATATTTTACCACAATAAAAAATACAAATGAAAATATCTTAGACCAAAATATTTCCAGATAGCACTTTCAGTCACTGAGGTGCTTGGGTTAATACCTCTTCCTCTCACTGGGTCAACAGAGAGGCTGCCTTGACAGCTGCATAAAAAGATTTTAATTTATATGATCCTATAGCATCCTTAACTTTCTCATGCTGCTAGAGATCATAAATATGTCTATGTCACATACAAGCCCACACTAAGATGCATTTTTATAATCTTGTACCTAAATACTTTCTACTTATCTAATTTGAGGTGTGACATTTCACATATATTAATAAGCTAAATGTTTGGTACGTGGATAGCAAAGTTAGTAAATGACCATTTGATTGGCAGAATTAATTGACGAGTAATGTTCACCCAGAAGCCGTCTAGCCGGCATTTCTCTCTCTCTCAATTTAAGCGCCCCAAATTTTTTTAAGGAATATATTGGTCTCCTTTCCTAAAATAACTGTCCTCCTTCCTTCTACTGGCTCAAATCTACCTACTCTTCAGAGCTCAGCCAGCAGCAAGTATGTTACAAAGCCCTTCCTGACTACCGCAGCCCACTTCCATCTCCCTGACCTCTGATCTCTAATCACTTAGTGCTTAGCGGTAGACTGCCTTGTAGTATTTGCCATCATTTTATGTTTTAGAACGAACTAAATTGTGCTGAAAAATCGACAATTATTCTAGCCTGAAAGGACAGCCCAGAATAGTCATACAAGGTAAATTCACTGAAGCCAATTTGTGACCTTGTTTATTCTCTGTAAAGTCTAGTGCAGCTCAATAGGAACATGAGTTCAAAACTACTTTTGAAAAGAGTTACTTAATCAGCTAATTCTCAAAACTGGCTTATGGAAGACTGGGAGAAAAGACTTTCCTCTCCTACACCCCCAATACACACACAAAACACACACAGGAGCATATACATATACAACCAAGCGTTCTGGATCATAGTTTGCACAAGAAACTCTGGAAACTGAAGCAGTAACATATTTTGAGCACCATGTATGTGCAAAGCACTTTGCTGAGCCCTGTGGATAGGAATTCACACATCTACAGTCATCTTTAATCCCAATTCAGAGTCTATTACATTGGTGGTCAGAGCATGCCTCTAAGAAATGGACTTCGGGGTTAAGCTGGGAATTCTCCTGGATGAGATGAAACCAAGCTGAGAAAAAAATATGAGAGGAGGTGGAGGGTAGTTATCTTCCTCCTGCAATAAAAGAATCCCTGTATTCCAACATACTAAAGAAGTTTACTCCTTGTAGTTAAAACTCCGTATTGCCTTGAGTTCAAATTCTTTCTATTACTATATAAGATTTATTGAAATTATATATTTTAAGCAGGAACAAGAAAGCTGAATATTATTTCAGGTTTTCAAGCCATTAGGAAAAATAGTGCCTTTAGGTTTTCCACTCAACTAGGAAAATTATAGCTTCATATTTGCAACACTAAAGCTAATGCAATGTCAGCAGCTCCATCAAACTCCGTTGTTCAGCAGTTTATAATTCAAGCAGAAATGTTCACTCCAAGCCCTAACTTGGCCTACACAATTTCAAAGAAAATGGAGAAAAAATTATTTTGGCTAGTGCTGACTTCTAAAAGCAAAAGGGAGGGTGCTTTTATAGAGTATTTTAAAAAACATCTTTGAGAATTTGAGAATGTAACTGGGAATTACTGAGTTGACATCCTTCATTCCTAAGGTTATAGAAATAACCTCAAATTCCATGTAAGCATCAGCAGTATCTTAACTACTTTTATGAAATGCTTCATATGGTAAAATTTCATATCAGACATATGACTGTTTATAGGAAAAAAAACAACTATAGTGGAAAATAAGGACAAATAGGTAGAAATTTCTCAGGAGGGCATCATAAGGCTTTAGATATATTTTTCCTTTAAGTACTAACTCTCTTGTGTAATGTACACACACACAGAAAATGAAAACAAGATTTTTTTCCAGCTTTTAAAGTATATTGGAATGTCAGGCTGGAATTCCCAGAATCTAGCTTCCTTCTTCCAAATGCTATCTTGGACTTGGAAACAACTTAAGTGTTGAAGTGGATTTCTGGCAGCAGATGACAGGAGCTCTTGGTCTGCCCAACTCACTGGAGGTAGAAGAGTGAGAGTGGGGGGCTGGGGGAGCTAGGCAGTTCTGAGATGGTAATTTGAAGTCGCGTGGCAGGTGGGTTACAGATAGCCTTTGTGTCATCCTATAGATGAGTCTAGGAGCCAACCGCTCATTACTCTGATCTCCTACAGTACCTTCAAATTATATCGAAACTTTTGATATTGTAGCACCAAGGCATTGCATGAGAAAGTCAAGCTTTCCTATCTGTAGATGGCTCGCTTGTATTAAATACGTTGATACTTTACACACTCCATGTCTGTTTTCATACAGCATTTATTCAAGACATATGCGCCTGGCTACAGATGATTCAACAGGGTTTCTTCGCTCTGGATAAGTCAGGAGGAAGGGAAGAGTTTATAAAGACAACTCCAGTACAATCGTGGAGTGCCATCTGGATGACTTCACTGAAAAGGATCGTGAGGTGTCAGAACCACACCTGCTCTCTTCCCTACAAGCACCTTTCACCGCCCTCTGAAATCCACGTCCCCTGTCTTCTGCCCCTAATGCTCACTCTGTGAAGCTCTTCCTGCGGATGGGGCCCTGGGTAGTTTTGTGAGAGAAACCGTCAAGCCTGAGAAAGCGGTACCAGGTACAGTTTTCAGAGGGGGCAGTGGGGGCGTCTGGAACAGAGCGCGAGCCTGGCGGTGTTGCCTGGAGGGTCTGGCCGGGCTGTAGCCTTGCGGGGAGCAGAGAGGATCTACGGGGCTCTGGGCATACCTGGTTGAAGTGTGCAGCGATGAGCGACGGTTCCCATAGCTTAGAACCGGTGGTGGTCGCCGTCCCGCCTTTCTCTTTCTTGGGTGCCATGCAAAGAACAGGAGGAGCGTCGGCCTCTAAACTGGCCTCAGGCCCGGACTAAGCGTCCCCGCTGCCATAGTAACCGAAGCCACGCCCAGTTTCTGAACGAATTTGCTCCCCTCTGCCAAACCTGTTCTGAATCCTCTGGTCAACCGCTTCCGTCGTCATAGCAACCAAGTTTCCCAAAGCTGGCGGCAATTTAGGGCCAGGACTCCCCGACCCATGCTTAAATCTTAGGATTTTCCAGTGGGAGCACTGTGTAAATGGAGGAAGACAGGATAAGCTGGTCAGGCTACCCTCTTTTACTCAATTCCACCCTCTGCTGCTTCTTGGAGTCTTCTGTGGTCCGAGGCATTGCCTAGAAACTCAAAATCCCTGAAATCCTGTCCACAACTCCTCCACCAAGATTTCTTCCATGCTGAAATAAAGAACTGACCCCTTCAGAAGACAGCCCACCTGCTCTAATCTGCCCAAGATGCCTCACTAGGGGAAGCCACATTTGTCTTTCGACTGCCATCCTTTGCTCTGGTCTCTGTTCTGCCTCTCGGGGCCTTACTAAACAAGTCCAATCACTCCTTCACAAGATCCTTTATTTAACTGTAGTCAGGATTGGTGTCTTTCTAAACCATTTTCCCTGCCTGATTAGCCCCAGTTCTTTTACTCTGTCTTCCACTGCTAAGTAGAGTCTTTCTTTTTCCCCTTTTCCCACCTCCAGCACCAACTTCTAAAATATCCTGATCAGAGTTCCCAAAATAATAACTATAGTAATAATAATAATGGCAATAACAACAACTCTTGTTTCTTGAGCACTGATTATGCTCTGTACATAGTTACACTATTTACTTCTTATAACACATTGTTCCAGGTCCCGCAGTGTATCATCGATGGCACCAGAATTAGAGTCCAGGATGATCTGAGTCCTAACTCTAGTGTGCTTAACATTCCACACTACTACCTGCCGCTGTTTTAGGTCTGCTAAAATGAGAGATGCCTGTCTTTTAGGGCTAGACTTTTATTTGCTTTTTTTGCAATAAGACAAATTTGAGGACACCAAGCGCATAGAGCCCAACCAAGGTGGATGTCTATCTCTTTAGTCCCTACATAATGCAGGACTGACCAGTGCCCACCAATTCCTCCCAGCCCTGCACTTTACCTGGAGGTGAGGTGCTTCAATTATCCCTAAGGGCCAGGATGCCAGGATGGCTAAGGTGATGCATGTGACCCGCAGCTTAACTTCATTCAGCACAACCTTATCTTAAAGCCTTCACTTCTTGTCATAAGAAAAAAACATCTGATGATGCATAGCAATGCCACAGGGATCTTGCCAGAAAGAAATTTTCCTGAGGGTTACTCGAGCAACCACCTAGGCTGCCACTGATTCACTGTCATAGAATTTTCTTCAAAATTTAGTTCTTTACTAAAACCTTCTTGATAAGATAAAAATGGTCTTTGGATTATGACTCGAATATAATGGTGAATCTCTTACAAAGAGAAAAAAAATCAAATTATCATTGATTACCTCATTCCAAATTTTGACCATAATTTTTCCTACAGGTTTATACTGTTTGGGAAAAATGTCTTGTGTTTCTACTAGAAAAGCAGTAAAAAGTTTGCTGGCCTTCCAGTTAGTTTTTTTTATAAAAAATTAACTACATGTTTATGCATGCCATACTATTTACCAATTTTCTTTCTTCTTGAATGTGAAAGCATATTTCAAAGTAAAACATATTATGTACAATCAGTTCAGTCAAATCACTAGCAGATGATTAATAAAATAGGTTGCACTTAAGAAAGAAAATCAAAGGAGCAAAAACAATGAGAGAAAAGTAAAATTGTTATTTTATAATTGCAGAGAAAGTGTCACTAACTATGTCTTACAAGTTGTAACTTCCAACTTGTAAGTTACACCTCCCAAGCATTATTCATTCTCTTCCCCTATCTGCCCAGATATTGGGGTAACACTGAAAGCTTTGAATCTCTGAAAGACAGCTGTGACACAAAGGTTCTGAATTCTCCCTTTCCCCTGAGCTTCACCCTGCTTTCTCCACCACAGGCATTTGCTTGAGACTATTAAGTGGATGAGAAATAGGTTTTTATTTTCTTAAGCTGCTGAAACGTAGAGCAGCTGAAGTTACCCTAACTACTCTACCATTTTTGATAATTTTCATTTGAGACTCAGCTTTTAATAAATCTAATATTAGCCAGGCTTCCCAAAGTGGCAGGAGAAAACAGCCCTGTTACTTTCAAGTAGGCAGGACACAGTCTAAATATTGTGAGACACACAAAGATTTAATCCTTGCCCATCAAGAGACTTCATCTAGTATTACTGACCAGATCTCACCCTTAGCTTGACTTCTACCTGCTTATATAGTACGTTCTTTCACTTCTTCATCAAGTAAATAAACTTCTTACTTTAAAGAAGTAGTTTGCATATTCAAGTAATGTAATACCCTAGTGTACTCATGTCATATACACTTGTGAAAATATTTGCCCATTTTTCAGCAGATGAATGAAGATTCATTGCTAGACATCTATACACACAAATTATAACTTAGAAAACAATTTAAAGAATTGACATTTTAAAGTTCAAAAACAAAGGTTTCGGGATGGAAGAATATAATTTCAGTATAATTTTTTATAGTTTCTTTTGTAAAGTTCTACCAGAATAAATTTAAATATAGGTTTTCCAAAATTGATTTAAAGAACTGAAAATAAAGGTTTTATTATAGTATGCTTTTTGCCTAGTTTTGGCCTGTTCCATTATTCGAGAGAAAGTGGGACTCCGGATAATTTATGAGACAAAATGGGAAGACATTATACAGTAACCAAATTTATAGGGGGTTTCATCTTAGAACTGGTCTGTTTAATTTCAGAAAATAGGTGTGAATGACAATGTTCATAGTTTTAAAAAGCAAAAGTCATCCAGCTAAAAGAGGACCCTGCCAAGAAGAGAAAAAAATGCATTACCATCTGTCGTACATTTGTGCTTTTTTGGTATAATAAATTGTTTCCCCCACTAAATATAAGTTGAAACTTTATAAGCATATACTTTACTACCTAAATTTTCCCATATGTCAGTGGCTAAAACAAAACTATACTATTTGGAGCTCTTTCTTTCACACTGGCAGGGTTACTCCTGGTTTGTTTGATTTTGTATTTCCAGGAAGATTTTGCATTTCGTATTATTTAGCTCACCCAGGATTGCCCACTTTGGGGATGCACTGTTTCTCTGGGATACTATGATTACTGAATAGTTATGTTTTCACATTTTATACTTGGATCTTGGAGTGTTCGGTGAACTCTAATTCAGGTGTAAAGTCTCAGGCATAATTTCTCACACCTGAAAGGGTCTAGCCAGCTACTGATGTGTCCAATGCATCCACTGTTACCAAGTAACATCAGGAGCTACGGGCCCGTTCACTTCTAGGCCAAGATTTCAGGTTTTCAAAGTGCATTTAGCTTCAGCAACCTGCTTGCTTCAGCTAAGAAGGCCTCACAGATGTCCACGGATTTCTCAGACTGGCCTCCTTCTGCTGAGAACACCTTTCACTATATGTTCGTGTTACTTACCATCATGATCTTTGTGACTCTAACCTTCCAAATAGAGTATTATTCTGCGTTGTCCTGGAGTTTCTACAGTGTGTGATAAAGAGGGCTTGATGCCTTTCAGCTACAAGGTCCAAAACATATGGAGAATATTACACCTGCACTCAATGATCAGCCTTAGCTTCCTATTCAGTCGTGAGTGCAATTTCAAGTGTTGACTTTAATCTTTAAAGCCCCTCATTGTTTAGAAGCTAGTTACTCCAGGTATCACCTCTCTCCCTATGCATCATCGTGGCAATTACAATCAGCTGCAGTGCTCACAGTTCATCATCCCCTGTGCACTGTGCAGAGCCTGAGGGATCATTTTCTAAAGAACAACTTCCCTAGGAACCCTCTGTTTCTGTCAATGATAAAAGCAGTATTCAAAGTTTACAGTTTTGGCCCTGACTGTTGTGTAGTGTAACTGTAGGTCTCTGGAACCATGATTAAGGCTGTTGATTTAGTTTTTATGTTATTATATGTAATTTGTGGCCGAGAGTTTAGAATATCAATCTACTTTTTAATGAATCAGGAAAATAACAGTTGTATACATTAAAAATAGATAAAGCTAAAATTCATCTGTTTCACATTTGTTAGTGTGGGAGTTTTCACTCTAGTGTTCTCTCACTCAAGTTTTTCTTTGAATCTAATTTTAAATGTCTTCAGTGAAGGGATTTGCTGCAAATCCTTTGGGGACGATTTCAAAACCCATAACTCATGGTAAGTCATTTCTCTAAATGCTTAGCTGAATGTCTGATTTCTTAATGTTTTATCAGACGTCTGTTACTTATCCATTTTGCACGTTAAATAGTAACTTTTTTTTTTAAACTGTGTACCAGGTTCAGAATCTATGGTTAAGGTGAAGCTACACCAAAGCATATTATGTCAGACCGTGGAGCAATGTTTTGGAGAGAAAAGATGATTGGCGATTTAGACAAACAGTGGTGTTCGTCACCTTTCTTACCTCTCTTCCCTCAACTTCTCTCTTTCTCTTTTCCAGCCTGACCCTCTCTGTCCCTGAACCTTCCTAAAAATGTGGGTTACCAGTAGGAAGATGTCTGAATGATTTCCAAAGGAGTTTGTTTCTAACTGTGATCTTGTAACTCTTAAATGCAACTGCTCAGTTACCTTTTCTTTTACATGCAAATTCTTGTTTCCATGAATGAAGTTTACTTTTGCTGGCTTCCAACTTTTGTGTAACATTCTGGTGTCAAATGAGCCCAAATCAAGACTATTTGTAGGCTACAACACTGCTGAGAAAAGGGGTGTTGTTCAGTTGGACTAAGAGGCTTCATTTCCTTATATTCCAAACTCATAGATCATTTGTTTATCCAACTTGTAATGTGCTTGCTGAAGTTTCTTCTCCCCTCCTAATGTAGTATTTTATACCTTATCCATCTCTCTGAAAGAAAATAAAACTATCTGATTAAATGCCATTTTATTTCACTGGTTGATTGGTGCTGTTATTTATAGAGATAGGAAATACTAGAAGACGAAGAAGGGTCTGGGAGTGCGGTGATGAGGAAGTAAGGGCTCTGGTTGTAGATACATTCAGTTTGTATACCCTTGAGACATCCAAACATGTAAAGAAGTCAGTTGGCTGTGTGGGCCTGGTGCTCAGAGCAGGGGAGACATGGGTGAGCCATCTACTCAAATGCAGCAGTCGAGCCTGAATGGACGAGTCTGCCTGGAGACATCACCCCGTGAGCAGGGGAGCCAGGCCCAGGGCTGAGCTTTAGGACTCCCACAGTCAATAGCTGTGAAGAAGAGGCTGGGCCTGCAAGTGGCTGTGTGGCCAGAGAGGAAGGAAGAAATCCCAGTGAGGGTTGCGTCACTGGAGCCAAAGAGTCGGGGTATTTGCAGAATGAGGGATTGGTCAGCAATTCCGAATGCTACTGAGGATCCAGGTACGAAAGACCAAAAAATGCTTGCTGGATGTAGGAACGAGGAGGTCAGTGGTGGTTAGCTACTTTACTTTGAAGTCTTTGGAAAAGCCCATTGATAGATGAATGGATAAAGAAGATGTAGCAGACAGATATACAATAGAATATTACTCAGACATAAAAAATGAAATCTTGCCATTTGTGACAACATAGATGGATCTAGAGGGTATTATGCTAAGTGAAATAAATCAGAGGGCAAATATCATATGCTCTTATTTATATGTGGAATCTGAAAAACAAAACAAAACAAAACAAAACAAAAACAAACTCATAGATACAGAGAACAAACAGGTGGTTGCCAGAGGGGAAGGAGGTGAGGGGGCAAAATAGGTGAAGGGGTGATTAAGAAGTATAAACCTTGAGTTATAAACTAAATAAGCCACAAGGATGAAATATACAGCAGAAGAAATATGGTCAATAATACTGTAATAACTTTGTATGGGACAGATGGTTACTAGACCTATGATGGTGATGATTTCATAATGTATGCAAATGTCAAATCTCTATGTAGTACATCTGAAACTAACATCATATTGTACATCAAGTATATTTCAATTTAAAAAAAAAAAGAAAGAAAACAACAGTAGGGTTCATTTGACTGCAATTCCTATACAGGTAATTTTTATTACTGTTTTGGGGTCTAACTGTGGTGGTTGACTTCATGTGTCAACATGACTGGGCTAAAGGATGCCTAAATAGCTGATAAAACATTATTTCTGGGTGTGTCTATGAGGCTATTTCTGGAAGAGATTAGAATTTGAATAAGAAGACTGAGTGAAGAAGACTGCCCTCACCAACGCTGTGGGCATCATCCAATTGATTCAGGGCCTGAATAGAACAGAAAGGCAGAGGAAGGACAAATCTGCTCTCTCCCAGAGCTGGGACATCCATCTTCCTCTGCCCTCAGATGTCAGTTCTCCTGGGTCTTGATCCTTTGGGTTTGGACTGGAACACCACTTGCTTTCCCAGGCCTTCAAATTTCAGACAGCAGATATGGGACTTTTCAGTCTCTATAATCTTATGAGCCAATCTCTCATTTTTTTTTATATCTATCTGTCTATATTGCTATATATCCATATTGATATATATCTCCTATTGGTTCTGTTTCTCTAAAAAGCTCTAGTACATTAATCTTTAAGAGCACATTTTTTAAAAAGTTACATTTCCTATAGTTTTATATGCAGTGAATTCTTTGAAAAACCTATCAACATGCAGCTTTATTGTGTGAATTTTATTTGCTATCTTTTTTGATATCTATAAGCATTGGCTTCTATGTGAAGTATAAAGAAATATTTACAACCATGGCACTTTTTGTGTTTTTAAGAAGTTTCAGAGGGGATTTCATTGAAACCTAAAGATTCTTTCTAGTAAGAATTTAATAGAAAGGAAGTCATCTTACTGAAATCTACTTTAGGTTTTGTGAAGATAGTCTGAAAAAAGAAGAAAGATTCTCTAATATTAAGGGAAAGGTCCTACACTCAATTTCTGTCGCCTTCCAAATACATATTCTCAGAAAACTTCCAATGAAAGCCTCACCTTATGGCTGATGTAAGTGTACATAAGGAGAGAAGATGAGGAAAAAGAAAATGTTTGAAGTCAGATGTTAGGAAGAAAAGGAAGATGATAAGAAAAGATTCATTCAAAGAAAAAATAATTTCAGCCAATGCACAAGTCAATCAGCAGAACAAACATTGCTTCTAAAGGTCATATTAGAGGCTGCTTCCTCTGCCTCACTCTGTTTCTGAATGCATCTATTCAGTTCTTCACCATTTCCTCTACGGAAGCCAGCCATTTCTACCCTCGCCTACCAAAATAATGGTTTCATTGACTCTTTCTTAAATTTCAACTCTTTACTATATTAAACAAAACCAAACCTCATTCTTTGTCTGTTATGCTTTGATGTACTTCACTTTATCTTTTGTGCAGAGCAGTGCCTTCTTTATGCCCTCATAGTTGTTTTTTTGTTTTTTTGTTTTTTTCCTTAGGCTGGCTGTACTCTCCAGGCTTCTATTTTTGTTCACAATCAAGTTATACAATTTGTCAATCATCCACATTTTAAAAGTTTTATGATTGTTTTTGCATAAAAGTATGTACTCCACCTGAGCCAGCCGTCTTAATCCTTCAGAGTGTGGCCATTTGTCTCTACTGTACTTTAGGGTAATAACCATTGCCAATTTATCCAGCTCAGTAAATTCCTCATTTTATTGAAGTTGTTTTCATAAAGCTTAAGTTACTCACTTGTATGCCCATAATCTCTCCTTCCTCCCTCTTCACTCTGGTAGAAATGTGGAACCCTATTAATATATTTGTTATCATAGTTTCCCAAACTCCTCAGCATTCGCTTTTTGCCTGGCCATACCCTCCTGCCTCAATACAACAGAGGCTTATTAAAAATCAGAGAATCAAATCATAGTCCTGAGAGGCACTTCCAGAAATCCTCTTGGACTGAGAGGACAAAATTCTTTCTCCTGAGTTCAATTCCCTGCTCCACCCCTTGCTGGCTGTGGGACAACCCTGTCCCAATTACTTAGCCCTTCTTTGCTTTTCTTTTTGAAATGGGGATAATCATGTTTGCATTACTGGGTTGTTGTGAAGATTAAAGCAGTAGCTATAACTGCTTAGCACAGACAGTTCATGGCAGACACTGTGCCCTCAATACATGTTAGCTAACATTTTTTTAAATAAAGTTTTTACTTTCAAGTAGTTTTAGATATACAGAAAAGCTGCAAAGATTGTGCCCAGTGTCCCCATACACCCCACACCCATTTTCCCCGACTGTTAACATCTTAAATTAGTACAGTAAGTTTGTCACAATTAATGAATCAATATTGATATTCTATTATTCACTAATGGTTTTTAACCTAACGTCCTTTTCCTGTTGTGGAATCTTATCCAGGAGGCTGTATCCCACCCAAGACATCTTGTCTGCTTTGCCACCTAAAAACTCTGATAATTTCTCACACTTTCCCTATTTTTGAGGACTTTGACAGTTTGAGGTGGTTAAGATATTTTGCAGAATGTCCCTGAATTTTGGTTTGTCTGATGTTTTTCTCATGCTTAGACTGGGGTCATGGGATCGGGGAGGAAGAACTAATGATGTCATTCATATGACATCGAATGAATGAATATATGTATATTCATGTACGACTGAAGAATTGTGCTGTACACCAGAAATTGACACAACGTTGTAAACTGACTATAACTCAACAACAACAACAAAAAAAAGAACCACATCACGGCATAGCAAGGGTACCTGCTGTCAACACGACTTATCAGTGAGGATGCTAACCTTGATCTCTACTACAAAGTGTCGCCTCCCCCAACTTTCCCTACTCTATTCTTCAGAAGGAAGTTACGATATGCATCTGACACTTAAAATATAGGGCATTATGTTCCACCTGCTTGAGAGGGTCAGTATCTGTGTCAATATTTGAAATTCTTCTCTATCAGAAGTTTTCTACTCTCCTCCATTTATTTATTTATCCAATCAATCATTTATTTATATCAGGAAGGATCATAAATGTTTCCTTTATCCTTTGGGTTATAATCCAATCCTACTTTATTTTGCTGCTTAACTGGCGTGTTCCAGCTTTACCACTGGGAGCTCTTTCAGCTGGACCCTGGGCCCCCTCGTCATACTTCCTCACTGTTTTGCTTCTTCCTTTGAGCACGCATTTACTTCGTGGCACTACAAGACGCTTCAAGTTCGTGTTGCATACTCCTGGCCCAGCCCTAGAATCAGACGTTTCTCCAGAGCCCTGGTTCCTTTTATTGGAGTATCGTATTAAAAACCCAATCTGGGGATTTGGCATGCTCTCTGCCACTGGAGTGTCTTTCGTTTTTAGGCCCACTCAGTCAAAAGAATTAAGAAATAACACATGTATATATACACATACACATATAATTATTTCTATAAATACCTCTATTACACATGCCTCTGTTAAAGTAAACATGAGTTCATAATAATATTTATTTTTACTACTCCAATCCAATATCACAGTTTCTTCTAGCCTGTTAAGTTTATTAGCAATTCATTCATTCACTCACTCATTCATTCAGCAAATTTTGCTGAGTGTCTATTATATGCCAGGCCTTATGCCCAAGACTGAGGAATAGAAAATATGGTGGATGTTATTCCTACTCTGTTGTGCCTTAGAATTCAGGAACAGCTTAAATTTTTACTTCAGTTCTTCGGTACTACCAAGGATTGACACCGCTGACAATAGTCTATTTTCACATCTCTGTTTTTTCCCACCATATTTCATTCTCCCACTTTCAAGATTGTACTACCTTCTACTGACCATCGAGTTCCCTCTCTACCCTCATTTCTCTTCTCTCAACTCCTTGTCCTCTGGGATTTTCGCCTTTCATAGAACACACACTAGCAAAAAAGTGATGTAATATGATAAGTACATTACTCTCTCTATTCTCAATCTCTTTCACATCTTATTTTTGATTATAAAATTCCTTGAAGAATGATAAAGTTACTGCTAAGTTGCTCTGTCTATAGTGGCATTTTATATTGCTACTGACATGTATGAATTTGTATGTGATGCTTCACAGAGGAGGTCCCACATGTTCACCTATTGCTGTCAGGAACTGGAGGCCATGAGCTATTCTACTATAGGGCCACTGATTTTAGTGGCTTTCTTTGCTGCTTACTAAACAAAAATTCACTGACATTTTTATATATTGTTATACTTAGTAAATATTTTAATTCTTTTATGTTAAAGTCAACCCAATCCTTCTCACGACTTGAGGGAAAATAAGATTATCTCTGTCCATGAAAGAAACTCACTTATAATTTTCTTTTCCATACTGTCCTAGTTTTATTTTGTTTTGGTAACAAATTATACTAAATTTGTTATCAAATTTAGTAAAATGTAAAATGCACTAGGTAGTATTTTCTCTTTTTCTGTTTGCTGATGGAGTTTGTATAAGATTGGAATGAATAGTTACAAAACTATATGGGCCTGGTGATTTTTCTTTTTTTTTGGTAAAAAAATATTTAACTACTGATTTGATTTCCTTAATGGTTTTAACATTATTTAGGTTTTCTAGCTATTCTTGAGCTAGTTTTAGCCAGTTATACTTTTTAAAAAACGTTTTCATTTCTTTTGTTTTAAAATTAATGATATAGGATTGTTATAATATTCTTCCATTATTATTTTTAATCACTAAAGAAATATAATTATATCTTTTCCTTTATTCTGAAGGTTGCATATATATGCCTGCTTGCTTTTGTATGGAGAAATTTTTCCAGGGATTTGCAAATTTTATTAGTCTTTTCTAAGAATGAGTCTGAGATTTTTTAATTCTTTTTATTGTTTGATTTTTATTTTATTATTTTTTGCTCTGTTATTTCCTTCTATCTTCTACATTGTATTCTGTTATTCTCAAATTTATAAAGTTGGATGTGTAGTACATTAATTTAACCTTTTCTGTTTGCTACTGGAATTATTTAAGCCCTCATATTTCCATCTAAGTACTATTTTAGCTTTATATCACAAGTTCTGATAAGTAGTATTTTGTTATTATTATATATTTTCTAATTTTCATTATAATTTCCTTTTTACCCATAGTTATTAGAAATGTGATTTTATGTTTCTAAATGTATGGATTTTTTCCCAGTTTTGTCTTTAATAGTTGTTTTTAACTTAATTGTATAATGATTAACTTGTTCTAAATGGGATTTATTCTTTGAAATTTATTGACATACTTTTTGTGGCCAAATCTGTGCTCTACTTTTGTAATTGTTTTATGTGTCCTTAAAATGAATGACTATTCCTCAATTGTCCTGTGTAGAGATAAGATTGAGCTTGTATTTTTATTTTTTTCCATATTCCTACTGCTATTTTTGCCTGGCTAATCTATCAATTATTTAGAAAGGTGTTAAAATCGCTCTCCTTGAGGGTAGATTTATAAAATCTTCCTTGAAGTTTTATCAAATCTTGTTTTACATCCATTGAAGTGGTATAATTTGATTCATTTAAGTTTAGAATTATTATGTCTTACTAGTATTTTCATATTAGTGATATTAACATATCACTAATTATTAGTAATATAAAACTTTCTACTATTATGTAGTGATTCTGCTGCTTTTGAAGAATGATTTTTGCCTTAAAGTCTATTATTTTTTATATTAATAAAGCTGTTCAAACTTTCTTGTGGATAGTGTTTGCCTGGTTTATTTTCATCTTTTTCAAACTTTTTGTATCCTTTTATTTAAAACAAGTAACAATTTAAAAAATTCAGTCTAAACATTATGCTGTACATCCAGAAATTTACATAACATTGCAAACTGACTACTTCAATAAAAAAGGTTAAAATTAAAACAAAAAACAAACAAAAAAAATCAGTCTAGAAGTCTAAGTTTTAGAGTATATACACTATTATTACCAGCTTATTTAGGTTTTTTTCTACCATATTATTTTGTACTTTCTTTTTGTCCTGCTTTTCTAGCTATCTGTGTTTTTTTCTCCTTTCTTGCTATTTTATTATTATTATTTTTATTTGCTGAGGTTTTCTTGATTATTTCATTTTCACCCTTTACTAATATGCAAGCTACACACTTCATTTTTATTCTTTTAGAGACCACTTTAAATTCCACTAACCCCTTGTCATTTGTACATTACTGTTGGCCAGTATTTTGTTCCATTTTGTCCTCTCTCCAACAAGATCATCAATGTTTGTTTGCTTAGATGCTTAGATTTACCTACTATTTGGGTTATTCCTTGCCCATCATTTCTTCTTTCATTTCAGATCTTTCCTTTTCTTTTGTATAATTTCCCTTCTTTGTGTGGTTCAGTTCAACCCTTATAATTTACTTTAATGATTATCTGAGGGATATAAAATATTTTAGATTTTATTTGCATGAAAAAGACTTTATGTTACTAAGTTCTTAAAAAATATTTTCATTGGCATACAATTCTAAGCTGATGATAACCTCCTTTCAGATGTTGAAGAAATTACTCTCCAGTTTTCTGATTTCCATGGATGCTGACAAGCCAGCAATAAGTTTATTTGTTGTTTCTTTGTGTGTAGCTGTTACATTCTCTCTGGCTTTGTTAGGATCTTCTCCTCATCTTTGTTTCTCTACAGTGTCACGACGACGTACCTAATCATGATTGCTTTTCTTTTATCCTGCTTGGGATACATTCTACTTCCTGAATCTGCCAATTAATATCTTTAATAAATGATGCAGATTTTCTCAGCAGGTATGTCTTCACATATTTCCTCTCACCCACTTTTTTCCTATTGTTTTCATTTGAAACTCCAAGATCATTCATTTGAAACTCTGAGTTTGATCTTCTTATTCTATCCTCATGTTTATTACTTCCCTTGTATTTTCCATCCTTGCTTCCCTTTACAGGCATACCTCAGAGATATTGTGGGTTCAGTTCCAGACCACCACAATAAAGCAAATATTGCAATAAAGTGAGTCACAGGAATTTTTTTTAATTTCCCAGTGCATATAAAATTTACAGTCACACTCTGCTGTAGCGTAGTAAGTGTGCAAAGTATTACGTCTAAAAAAAGTGTGCATACCTTAAAAAATACTGACTGAAAAATTGTGCTGAACACTGGAATTTGACACAACATTGTAAAATGATTATAAATCATTAAAAAATGTTAAAAAAATACTTTTTTTGCTAAAAAATGCTAACCATCATCTGAGCCTTCAGCAATTCATAATTTTTTGCAATAGTAGCATCAAAGATCATTGATCATAGATGACCATAACAAATATAGTGATAATGAAAAAGTTTGAAATATTGTGAAAATTACCAAATTGTGAGACAGAGGCACCAAGTGAGCAAACGCTGTTGAAAAAATAATGCCGACAGACCTGCTCAACACAGGGTTGCCACAACCCTTCAATTTGTAAAATATACAATATCTGAGAAGTACAATAAAACCAAGTGCAATAAAGTCTGGTGTGCCTAAACTTTCAGTAATTCATTCAGATTTCTCCTGTAATACACGATTTCTCTCTTCATCCAAGTCTAACTTGCTATTTAACATTTCATTAAAAAAATTTAGTCCTAGTACACCCATATGAATTTTTATTTTTCAAATGTTCCTGCCATACTTTTTTAGTGTCTTATTCCTTGATCTACTCAATATTCTCTTGTGTTTCTTTCAACATAGTAAGCATGCTTCTTTTACACTCTTACTTGATAATTCTACCATTCGAAGTATTAAGTATGTCTGAATACGTCTTTGCTGTTTCTGGTCTCACTCATGGGGCACTGTTTCTTTGTGCACTTTATTATTATTACTTTCTTGGAGTATACAGTAATATTTAAGGCCTGGGTCTTGGAGTATACAGTAATATTTAAGGCCTGGATTGAAGGTATCTTTCTCTCATAAGCGTGTGTACGCTATTTCTAGATTTGAAGTTTTCTGGATCACAAAACTACAGACCGATGAGGGTGGGCCTGCAGTTTTACAGTCTCAGGAGAGATTCAGTCCTCACCCTCTGTCAGGGCTAAGACAAGCAAGTTCCTTTGCTGTCATCCTCTGTGGATGGAACTGATGTCTGCACACACTGGGGCCCTCTGCTTCACCAAAGGTACACCCCCCTGTGGGTTCAGCTTTAGGTGGGGGTCTACCCTCAGTGACCCACCGCAAGTAAGCCCTAGACGTTCTCTCTAGTCCCCCGGCCCCTCCCATGATTGTCAGAATGAAAGGTCATGATGACTGTGGCGCTTCCTTACCCTCCCGATTTCCTGTTTTTTCTGTTTCTGGCCTCTGAGGATTCCTCTTCCATTCCCATCAGCTCAATAGTATACTTTAACATATTCCAAATACAATTTTAGTCAGAATTATATTCCAAATACAATTCCTCCTCTTGTTCTTCGCTCTTTCCTCTCTCTCTTTTCCAAAGACAATTTTAGTCAGAATTTTAAAGTTTGTAAGGAGATATTCCAAATACATCTAATATTCCAAATATAATTGTATAATATTATAAATTATTCCAAATACAAATTTAGTCAGAATTTTAAATTTTTTTGTAAGGAGAAGGTTGTGCCCTGTATTTAGCCTATCATACTGCTGGAAGTATTATAATCTACTGTCAAATGACGTCTATTCTAGAAAGGCAGCTTTCAAAATGAAAGTGCAGCTGGTAATCTCTCTCCTCTTAGATTATCCCACATTTAAGAATTCCTGTCTGGGAAGTATATTCAGCTTCTTGTGATAACATATAATGGAAAAGAATCTGAAAAGAAAAATATACATGTATGTGTATGTATATTTATAACAAAATTGTACACCTGAAACTAACATTGTGTATCAACTACACTTCAATAAAAAATAAAGAAAGAAAGGAAAAAAAGAATTCCTGTCTGACCAGTTGGTGGACGTCTGGTAATTCTGCTTCAACATATGCAGCCTCGTTAGTATTTATGTCTTTTAGGAAAAACATTTTTTATGTTAATACGTTTTAAGAATTTGTTTTCCCTACATTGATTTTTATTCTTTGCTTCTCTAAACTAAAAATGAACTAAACCTGTTCAATGATAGAAACACTTTTGAATATAAAGGAGAGAAACTCTACGAGGTGGTAAAATCTCTAAAAAACAAGACCACTGGAGTGTTCTCAGGAAGAGCCAAAGGTATCGTCCTTTAACCTAATCCCCTCTCAAACATTTTGGAAAGTAGTGTAAGCCAAAAATGCAACAGAAGGATCTTCTGAGAGTGAGACCGAATAAATCTTCCAAGCCTGGAATAAATGTCATTGCAATCAAAGGCATTGTCTACCACATGAGAGGGATACTGAACACATATGCAGAGCATAGGAAATCCTCCAGTCAAAGGTCACACGTTAATAGGCAACAAACTGTACAAAATCACTTACTGGGGGAAGAGCACAGATATAAAATGCAGATTTGAATGGAACCACACCCTGCATTTACTCCCTTTTTCCTGGTGTACGAGCCCTCTATTGCCCTTGGGAAATGAACAATGCACTAAGAAATATTAAGGAGGGGCTTTATGGATGGAAACAGATGGAGTGGGCTGCTGGCAGTATAACGGCTCTGTGAATTGCATTTCTTGAGCATTTTGAAGTGGGAGAGAGCAGAAGAGGAAAGCACGAAGAACAAGCTGAAGGAGGTACGGGGCTTAGGTTTTCAGAACAGAAACAGTAGTTGTGGCAACCATATGGAGAGATAACTGGGGAGCTTATTCAATGAGGGAAACCAGCTCTGGCTTGATTCAGAGTCCCTTTATAATTGCAGCTCCCTCCACATTTATATTCAGTGACAATATGGAATAATGGAAGATCTTCATATTCAACTTCCTATCAAACGTCCTTAAATAAGAAATATCTGACTTTCCTCAGTGAGCTACATTTCCAGTGCCCACTGAGAAGGTGATGTGGAAGGATCTGCTCTGAAAATGATCTACTTGAAAATTGCAAGTATAATAAGAATAGTTTGATACTAATGAAATTCTACTTAGTAGCCCAGGAAGGGAGAAGGGGTAGATATTTTTCAATTTTCCAAGTTAAAATTCAGAAAGTTACCAGTTTTATGTGAAGTAGAATTTTTTCTACTTCATTTATCTTTTTCATTCTCATCAGAACCTTCAGATAGACATTTGTCTGAAAAGATGACGTGTACTTTACACAACTGAATCCTTGCTGACTGGAATTCAAGCTGAAATGAATGTCTGCTGCAACTCTGCTTTGCAGAAATTCAGAATAGTTACATTCAGCTAAAATATCCAATCCAGAATGTCGTGCTCTCAAATCAAGAGTTAATCAGTCCCTCTCAATGCATGGCATATTGTCACCACGATTCTGATTAAAATAATAATTCTGATCATGGCTGGTAGTTACGAGAAGGACACATTTTTGTGTTTGCTGAGGGATACAATCACCAAAAAGGAGACAAAATGATTGTTTCTTACTTCTGTAATTGTTCCCACAAATATTCTGACAAATATTCATGTACTCCACGGTATCAAAAACAGAGTGTAAGAAGCCTCTGAAAATCAGCACCAGCCCAGCGACTGGCACACGTACACATCAATGAATGGTAGCCATTACGGGTTTCAGTTTCATTACTATTGTTACTGGCTTTATACAATAGATTTTAGCAGTAACTTGTAACATCATTGTGCCGACAGTCTCTGATTGACAAACACCAACTCACTCATACAAAGCACCCGTGGCTGTTTGCCCTACTTTATTCTGGCCACTAATGCCTCTGGTTCATCTGCAACATTAGATTAAAAACCTCACATATTCTAGCTCCCCTCCTGACCTCTCCCCGGCAATGGAATATTTATCTTATTTTTCTGTTGCTGAGGGTGTCGCAGTGTTAGGAAAGAGTCCTCTTCCTTCTTCAGCCCAGGAAAGGAGACGGAATGGATGTTTTCCAAATCTTCCAAGTTACAATTTAGAACGTATTTCCCTTAGAAACAAAGTCCCAGTGGAAGTAACCAAATAACTCAGCGACTTTCAGGCCTGTAAGATGCTCTCTGTGCAGTGACAATAAAGAAGCTAGCCAGTGGGAGGAGCACGTAAAGCTGTCCACTGATTCAGAGCAAGGAACCCTCAAACCTGGCAACTTCAGAGAAGAGCTGGAAGGACTTGGATACAGAGAGAACATTATAGAGTAAGGCACAGGTGAAACCTCAAAAAAGAAGTCTATGGTGTGTGTCTGTGTGTGTGTGTATTCGTATGTGTATGTGTGCGTGTTATGTTGGTCAGTTGGGGTGGGTTGGGGAAGTCCAGTAACAAGACCAGTAAGATTGGAATCAAGTGTGTTAAAGACAGGTAGGATCTGAGGTTGGGAGTGAGTGTTAAGCCAGGTTACTGAGGTTCTCCTTAGAAAATTTCAGAGATGTGCATCCTACTGGCCTTGACTCCTGGATCTTGAATCTCATCAGGTTTTCCAATAAATCAGCCTAATCCCCATCCATAGGTTCAGTCCTGACTCATGTCAAGGAACGGACAGTCTTCTGGGACCTCTGATTCTAATTATCAAGTTTGACCCTGTTCCTGGTTCTGAAGCCTGCCCCTGTGCCCTGATCCTCTCCGTATTTGGGGTTCTAGCTTATTTCCCATTCCTGGCTTCTTGCCTTGTCCAGATTCTACACACTAACATCTTCCTCTCATGCTGTCATCCTTCCTCCCTCTTTGGCTTCCCTGGTCCCCTTTATCTCCCTCTACATTGGATTCCTTCCATGCGAGCTAGGTCCTGTCACTCATACTGGAACTCTTTCATACAGATTTCTTTTTGAAAATACTACCTGTAACTCTGCCACCGTGGGTGCGTTTGTGACATTTCTCTTGCTCTCTTGTCTCTGTCTGCTGCTTAAGAGATTATAGCTGTGTGGAGCTAAATTTTTATTTTTTCACTGCCTTACTCTAGAAGCTTTAATAACCTCCTCTTCCTTAGAGTGTAGAATCTAAGTTCCCAAGACTGGGAGCAACTTTTGAAGAGAAGATACCATGATTTATTCATATTTATTTATCCCTAGGGCTTAGCACATAGAAGGTACTCAGTAAATCTTTACTAAAGGGATGGATTTTTGTTTGCTTTGTAAATCTTCCTCAATAACCTGGCCTCATTCTACCCACCATTTCTTCTTTTTAATACACACACCATATAATTAGTTAATAAATCAAACCCTCTATATACTATGTTTTTTCCCTATAGATATATCCCTATGATGTTTAATTTATAAATCAGGCACAGTAAGAGATTAGCAAAAATAACTAACAATAGAATAATTATGACAATATACTGTAATAAAGTTATGTGAATATGGTCTCTCTTGCTCCCAAAATACCTTTTTGTACAAATTTAATGCCTTTTCCATCTTAAGCAACCTCAAGCTTGACTAGCCTTAAGCAACCACAGCACATGATTTTTTTCTCTTCCCTTTTAAGTCAAGAACTTCCAACATTTCACTCAAAGGAAGCACTTTATAGCTTCTCTTTGGCAAATCCAAATTGCTGGCATCACCACTCTTGTGCTTTGCGGCTGTAATAGGCTTGAACACAAGCACTGTGACACTGCTACGGTCTGATAATCGAAACCACAGACAAGGGGGGAGCTACCGTACAATCCATTTATGTCTGAGTTACACTGGAGGGTATGCGTAGTGTATATGCGCCAATTTCTTACTTTTCGGCCAAGTGATTTCAATTCTATGTTGTAAACAAGCAGTCAGTTATGATGTTCATCACACTGTGTTTACAGTAGGTGGGAAAATAATCTAAATTTCCACCAATAGGAAATTGATTAATTAATAATGGTCCATCAATATGATGAAATACTATGCACCTATTAAAATGATGTTTCAGAAGAGTATTAAATTACATGAAAACTTTTCAAGGTATATTATTAACTACGAAAAAGCAAGTTACTAACATAGTTTGTACAATCCGATCTCAAGTTTATGTGTGTGAACTGGTGTATCTTAGGGGCTAAAAGCACATTCTCAGGAGTTAGGCTGCTTTGATTCAAATCCCAGTTCTACCACTTAATATGTGTGCAGCCCGGGGCAAGTCAGCGTCTCCTCCCTCAATTGTGCTAAGTGGAGATGGTAATTGCGGCAATCTTGTGAATTGTTCTGAGGGCTAAAATTAAACCACATAAAGTGCTTTGAACAGTGCCTGCTCACAGTGTTTATGGAGTAGAAATTAGCTATTCAAATGGCCAAGTACACAGGGAGGGAAGTCTTATGGAGAACTTTGGAGAATCCCAGGAGGGAGCTACTTGGTGTTATGAATAGAGCCAGGTGGGAGCCATAGCAAAGAATGAGGCTCACCATACCTGAGTGAAAAGAGAAGGGACCAGCACAATACTGTAAATCAACTATACTTCAATTAAAAAAAAAAAGGAGAATGAGGGCACAATCACATCTCTGCTAGAGTGGGGAGCATCCTGGGTTGAGTATGGGATGGTAGAAGTCTTGTCTATTTTGGAATCAGAAAGACCTGGGCTCAGTCCTTATTACCCTGATTACCTAATTACCCTTTATCCCCTTCACTCCTCTCCCCTTCCCATTCTTTCATTTATTCAGAAAACTTTCTGAGTTTGTTGTAGATATTATGGTAAGCTCTGGGAACACAAAGTTATGAGAAATATACTCTGCACCTTCAAGGAGGGCAGGGTCTGATGGTGGCGATGGTGACCTTGCTAGATAATCACAGAGCAGTGTGCTCAGTGCTTTGGCTTAGATATTCCTAAGGGGCTGCAAGAGCAAGAGGACAGGTAACTAGACCGGCTTTTGTGATGAGGTGGTCGGTAGTGGGGCATGTGGGGATGGGGTGCTTCCCAGAAAAGGGGCCACAAACTGAGTCATAGGAAATTAAAGGCAGATGAAGATGGGAAGCATGAACAGAACATATGATGTACACGGAGTGAGACAGTAGCTTGAGGAATGGAAAAGCATGCCATGTAGTGGGAGAGGTTGGTGTCCATGGTGGGGCAGAAAGACAGGTGAACAGGAGCCAGACCCTGATGGGCCTGGTGTGTTAAGATGAGGATTTGCTTCTATTCTGAAAGCACCAAAACCTCTGAGGAGCTTTATATCCTTGAAAGTCATGGAAAGTAACTGATCAATTTGGGGCAGAAAGCATCCGAATTATTTCTGTATTTGGCTATGTGATCTGGGGCAATGCAATCTTTAGGAGCCTCATTTCTGTAAAATCTGCAAGCTGATTGTACTAAAGCCTACCTTGTTGGGCTGTTGAAAAATGAGAGAATGACTACAGGGCACCCAGTACAGTACCTGGGCGTATAGCTGCAATGTGGTGGATAGCTCCAGAAACCAATTCAGGCTTGGTATGTAAATCAGAGAGAATGCCAGCCTTGAAATAAGAATTTGACTTTGGTTCTGCCCTTTCCTGGCTCTGTGACCTTGAGGACTCTTGACTTCTCTGAGCCTCTTCTCACAAGGTACAAACAGTATCGCCCTCACCACATGAAGTCCATATCGTTCTTGCCATAGAAAAAGTTGCCAGTACAAATTACTTCTCGCCTCTACTTTTTTTCTCTTTCTAACTCTTTCTGTCTCTCTTTGTTCTTTTTCTTCCAAGGCTACAGGCTTTTGTAAATTAACTCTCTGCTTCATGAGGAAGAACACCCCCAGGTGGGATGTGGGACCCTGACTCGTAATCCACATACCAGGAGCGTCACCTGGAGGTCCCCGCAGCTGTGGGATGTTGCAGGAGAGGCACTGGCCTGCCTGCAAGGGAGGGCGAGTGACTGTGTGCACAGAGCGCGACCTGGCCCAGGCACCCGCTGAGCTGTTCCTTGAAGGCTGACACAGGTGTAGACCAAAGTCAAGGCCTACATCAAGGAAAAGTATTACCACATGTTCCCAGATGGAGACTAAAGGAGAGAGGGTTGCTCATGGTGAGGTGGGGAGGAGGGCAGAGGTGGGAGTGAGGAACTGGGAAGAGGAAGGGGGAGAAACATAAGAGCTGCCAATATAAAGAATTCATTAGAGGAGAGTCATGTTGTGACCTCCAAGATGAAGATGAGTGAAAATTCTTGTATGATTTAATATTCTCTGGAAATATGCCAAACCACACGCTCTCCGGGCAGAACTGCGGTCTTTCACCTTAATTTCAGGGAAGTCCTACTCCCCGTTACTCTGCACACTGCTTCCTTAGTCTGAGCTTCTTTGTAACGTGCTGGCAGGGTTAGAGGCAGAGGCTTGACTGAGGCGGCAGTGATAGAAGCCTGGCTAACGGTCTGCATGGGGAAGGGAAGGGAAGCGTCCTGGCGGAGAGCCACACAGGCCATCAGGCAAACTTACCTGTGGGGACAGATGTGTTATCTGTCCATATCAGTCTTGCCAGCTCCCTCAGGTCATCAGATGAGTCCAACGGTTTTGAAATGTGGGGAAAAAAAAGTATTAGAAACACCTTCTTAAGACCTCTTACAAAGTGATGGCACCCCTTTAGAAAGGAAAAATAACAAACCAAAAATCTGCTCTAAAATCTAATCCATAAAAAAATATATCTGCTCCGGTTGGAAGTTAGAATGGGGTCCTGGGGCCTTGCCCACTGGCTTCTCTCCCCTTACGTAAATCAGTCTCTACGGACATCACAGAGAAAGTGTGAACACTGTGGTTTCAGTCCAACTCCTTCAATTTGTGCATGAGGAAATGGAGACCCTGGAGATGAAGAGACTTGCTCCTGAGCACCGGTAATTAATTAGGGGCTGAGACGGGACTAAAATCACATTCCTCTGGTACCTATTTCAGTGCATTTCCCCAGCCCTAGACTCACAGCTCTTTGCTTTCAGAAGAGACGTGGTTAAAGTGATGTTGCGTCTAACCAGCTAGAGATCCAGGAAGGAGTGGGGGGGATTCGAGCAACCTGACGCCCTCTGTTCTTGGAAGCCCTAGAGGAGGCCTCCACACCTGGTTCTCTGTGGATTTAGGCAAGGGTCCCTGGAAGCCCCCAGGCCTCCTGGGCCTAGAAGATCCCTGTCTCAAGGAGTCTTGGATTCTGAGGAGCCACCTCCTCCCAGGAATGCTCTGTGCTCCTGGACCTGGGCTCTGGGCTTTAGACTCAGTCAATGAAACCTCAAATTGCTAGTTTATTGCCGAGACAAGCAAATTCATAGCAAGTTGCTGCATCTCTCAAGTGTGGCAAAGAGGACCAGAGCAAAGCCTGCCTGCCTGGGGTTTTGTTGAGCTATGTCTCCTTCCTAGTCTCAGAAGAACCATCGGTTTGGCACATGAATATTTACTAATAGTAAACAACAAACTGTTATTTAAAGGTTCTTGTTGAGCTTCTGATTCTCCCAAGGCATCAATCTCCTTAACCCTGCTGGGTGCCCTGAACAGGGCATGTCCTGACCCATCAGGAAACACGGCTGCCTGATGAAACCGCCACAGGTGCGACAAGACTGCGGTACCGACCACACGTTCCACCTGCTCCCGCACACCTGCCAAAGCCCTTGCATTTAGGTGAGGCCATGAGACTAGTTCTGACAAATCAAACATGAGCTGAGATGATGAAGGCCTGGGGGCAAATCTCCAGGCTCGCCTTCACTGCCACCAGCCCTTTCCAGGTGGTGATGCCTCGTCAGTCTGGGACCCGGGTAATTTTGATAAGCAAAGCACCCTCCTATAGTGGACCCATGCTGGGCAGGCGTCAGGAATGAAACATAAACCTTTGCTGTTTTAAGCCACTGAGATTGCTGGGCTAATTTGTTATGTAGCATAACCTAGTTAATCATGGTGGATATGGAGGAATTTGGGTTGGAAGCAAGGAACGCCTGAAGACCAGCTCTTGGAGGAGATACACTGAAGACTTCTCTTGAGATCAGGCAGCTGGTGTGCTGGGACTGGGGCTTAGAGAAGGTGGCTTAGAGAAGCTGACTGCGCACACCTTTTTCCGGTTCTGCATTCAATGACATCACCTTGGTAACTTGTAATTGGCTGCCATGGGAGTACTGACACCACAGAAACTGGCAAGTACTGCAAATCATGGCATTTTTTTTTTCACCTGGCAAACTGGCTGTTAAACATTTATCAGCAGACCAGTGGTTTCAATTCGCCACAGAGAGATTCAAGATGGGAGTAAGAAATGGGACAGGAAGATCTTCAGTAAATAAGAACCCCCTAAGGTCCTTAATTGTTTCATACTTCCTGTAAAGGGAAAATTTGGTAGAGAGATGCCCTGCTAGATACGGTTTTCCTCAAATCACATAACAAGCAGTAAAATAAACTTTTTGCCAGCATCAGAATTCTGAGCTCATTTTATTTCAACAGCTGCCTTTGCACAGGCTAGAAATGCCAAGGTCATGTTCTACTGTTAATCAACAACACTTAGCAGCCTCCTGTACCTTTGGGATTTTCGAGTGAAGCAGCTGATAAGGAAGTTTTCAGTCTGGCTTTGCTACTTGCCTGCATGTAACCTGGAGAAGGTTCTCAATTCAGCATTATTTTTCCCCCAGCCTTCTATTTAATTTATTTTTAATATATTTTCCAATGTATTCTAAAGTATAGTACAAGTGGATTATTTACAAAACAGAAACAGACTCTCAGAAAACAAAGGGGAAGTCAGGGGGAGGGGTAAATTGGGAGTATGAGATTAACAGATACACATCACCAAATGTAAAATAGATAAACAAGGATTTACTGTGTAGCACAGGGAACTATATTCAACATTTTGTCATAAACTATAATGGAAAAGAATCAGAAAAAAGGAATATATATATATATATACACATACATATATGTATAAATGAATCACTGCTGTATACCTGAAGCTAACACAGTATTGTAAATCAACTATATTTCAATAAAAGATAAAACATATATTTTCCCATGCATTTCTTTCCCCTTTCTCATCACCCCTTTCTCATCATTATCCTTCTTCATAAATACAAAACAAATAGATTCAAGTTTGATTTGTTTGGAGTTTGATGTTAAATTTCAAAGCCTAATGAATTACCATTTTGTGAAATGATATTTAGTATGATTGCTTGAGGGTTCCAAGGATGCAGGATCTAATTCCTTAATATTTTACCTATAATTTCATGTACAGAAATAAAGTACCACGTAAAGGAGCGCCTCGCCTTGACTGCACACGCGTGACAGTCCCCACTCCTTACAATACTCATGGCCTAAGAACTTTATAGAGAGGTGTTCTGGAGATGGGCAATGCTGTCTGTCCCCTCCTCTCCAGAAGCTGAGAAAGGTCTTGCTTAGTTAGCTACATAGTATCAAATTAGTAAACACTCCTCTAGTTGCGTTTTTACTTCTTTGTAGCATCTTTCCAGTTGTTCAACTGCGAAATGTGGGTGGCCTGGAGAGGGGAGGCTAACATACTGACTTAAGAAAAACTTGACTTCTTTATGTTATAAGAAGGTACAAAATCATTCTGATCATCGTATTACATTACTGGGCTTGAATATTAAATACCATTGGTGAGTAGCTTATGTTTCATTGCACAGGCAACTCATATCTGCTAAAAATAAAATACTAGGATATTTTCCCAGCTTATGTCATTCTGAGAAACAGTCCTGTCCTGACCTTCATGATCTCAATTTCTTCATTTGTAAAATAAAGGGTTTGACCTGATGATTTACGGGGTCTATCTCAAGCCCAACTTTCTCTGATTCTACAGGTGGGTTGTCATATCAGAGACAAATAGGGCTGAAAGTATCTTCATTTATGCAAAACACATTAATTGCCTACTAGATATCAAGCACTGTGACAAGGAAAGTTATACAAGGTCCCTGCCCTTGAAAAACTTAGTTTAATGGGGAATAAAAACAAGTAAGAAGCAATTACAATACAGCAGAATCAATGCTACAGTAGAAGGGAAAAGTGGGATGCAAACGAAGGAAACAGGAAAGGGATCTAATCCATTCAGGAGGAAGGAAGGTAACAGGGATCAGGAAGAAAGTGATACTAATTGTAGGGCTGGAATTAGGGTGAGGCAAGAGGCACCTATGGTGTAAAATTTAAGCAGGTGCTCACTCTCAGGGTCGCACACGTGCACTCACCCTAGTCCCAGGCCCTGAGTATATGATCTGACAGTATGTTTGAGCTTGACCATTAGGAGGATGATAGAAGCTACTGCAGGTAAAGGGAACAGAATGTGCAAAGGCTCAGAGGCAAGAGACAGAAATTTAGGAAATTGCGAATGCCTTAGTATATGCTGGATTTGGGAGGAGAGTTACAGATGTGAAAGTTATAGATGTGGAAGATGAGAGGTAAACAGGGCCAGCTCATGGAGTATCTTGAAGAATATGTTAAGGCATTTGGACTTTTTTCTTGGGTTAATGGGTATTCAACAGGGAATTTGTTTTTAGGGGGTTAGTATGACTAGACATGCTTTTTAGAGTACTCTCTTTGGCTGAAGTGCGGAGACAGTGATAGTTAGGTAGGGAAAAAGACTGGCGGCAGACAGACCAGTTGGGTGTGGTGGAGATGGGGATGGAGAGAAGCAACCTAAGCAGCTTCTAGAGGCGTTTAACAGAACCACCTGGGGCTGATGACTAATTGAGTAAGTTGTGTGTTGAGAGCAAGAAATAGGATGCTTAGGGTTTCTGGTTTGAGAAAGTAAGTGGAAAATGGTGCTGGCCACTGAAAGATGGAGCACACCAGAATGAGGGTTGAGAGGGAGGTGAGGAGCTCAGGCTGTGACTTGTGGGTTTGAAATCTGACGGGGGGAGATTAGGTGGTTGGGTGTTTTCTCAGCAGAGAGACATGGGTGTGGGTGTGGGTGTGGGTTGACCAGCCATCCGCCCAGGAGTGATAAGGTGAGTGTGGATGGATGAAATGGCCCAGTGAGGTAGGGCAAAGTGAGAAAAGAAGGCCGACAGGGTATTGAGACCTCCTTGCCACGTTTCAGTAGAACTACTACAAAATACAGGAAAACCATTACACATCCAAAAAAAAAAAAAAAAAGCACATCTTCGGAGCCCTCCTTGGGCGTGGAAGGGTAGGATGTGTAAGCAGTTGTGAGGCTGTGCCTTTGCCGCAGTGGATTTCCAGAGTCACTAAGGAATTGTGTTAGTCTGTGGTTACAAAGACTTTGTTGCAGCTGGTGATTCTGTCTTCTCCCTGCAAAGGAGGAGCTTGGGGGCCCACTCTGCCTTGTGGTTTTGGAGAGCACACCACTGCTCATTCCTGAGGAGAGGGGGGAAATCGGGCAGATTTAAATTTCTCTTTTCCTCTAAGTTGCAAAAGCACAAAATTAGTGACTTTTTTTGGATGGTCCTGCCGAAATGTTCACACTTGAGAGAAAATGGCTTTCTCCAGGAAGTAAGTAATAAATCTCTCTCACCAATGGAAGTCGCTACATCCTGAAACAACAATCGTCAGCTGAAAAGGAGGAAAAAAATAAAACATTCCTTCCCACCATGAAACTCTCTTTCTCCAAACACGTGTCCCTATCAGACTATAGTGAGCACCATTATGCAGACATCTCAGACTCGTTCAGGACTTGCCCAGAAACATAATTGGCTGTGACCAAATGACCATGGCAAACTGCCCAGAGTGTGAAAATGTTCAGTCGGGGTCATTGCTGGAGGGGCTCTGCTGTGTAAGGCAGGTTGAATGAGCAAACCAGGCCAAGTGCACACAGATGTGGCCAACGTTTAATGTGAACAGAGAGTGGCTGGGGAGGGGAAGTGGAGGGAGATACTTGGACAAGTGCCCTTTAAATCGTTTACATCTTCATCTTGCAGGCTGTGTACGTGTGTGTGAAACGGCTGAATGTGCTGTGTTTTGTCCTTTACCTGTTTTGCCCTTATTATAAGGCTTTCTAACTTTTTCCTCTGTCCCCAGTCTTGCTTCTTTCAAATCCATCTTCCAACTGTCACCAGAATGAAATGTCCCCCCAGAACCTGCTCCAGACTTTTCCAGGGCTTCCTGCTCCTACCACTGTGGGTCCATACACCCTGAATGCAGAAGGGAGGGCATGCCTGACTCCCAGGGGACTAGGGACAATTCTCTCAGAAAGGAGAAATCTCACTTTTAATTTAAAAATTCAAGGGAACTTTGATTTACTCCATAATACAGTCATGGTTTTTTTTAATAAAAATGATTGTTTTTAACTACTTATTACTTATCATTGAGGAAGAGTTAACACTCCAGGAAGACGCACCATTCTGTCCCCAAAGCATGTGTGTCCCAGCTTGAGAAACTGGGCCCTGGGGGAACCAGTCCCAGCTCCTATCCAGGGCCCCTTCAACCCATCTCCTTCTACTTGAAATTCTCCAGATTAACCCAAAGCAAATTCCTCCATGGAAGTGTGGCCAGGTCTTTATTTTCTGATTAACTGTGCCTTAACACAATCTGATTTATAGATGAAGTCATTCTATTTGATATTGAAATGGTGTAGCACAGAAGCTGGGAGAGAGCTAAGCAGTTCTAACCTTAATTTCTTACTCCATCATTTATCAGGTATGTAACGACATGGAGCCTCAGTTTCCTCACCTGTGAGATGGGAGTTGTAACGGCAACTGCCTCATGGGGATGTTGTGAAGATTCAGCGAGTTGTCTGTAAGGTATACAGCACATGCCTGTCACGTGGCAAGTGTTCAATACATATAAACAATTATGCTATGGAAATAATTTAGAGGTGATTCAGATACACAGTCTGTCCTCTGTATCTTCAGATTTCACATCCACAGATTCAACCAATTTCAGATCAAAAGTATTTGGGAAAAAATTCCCAAATTTAAAAAAAACAAAACTTGGATTTACTGTATACCAGCTTCCATTTACCTAACATTTACGTTGTATTAGGCACTATAAGTAACCGAGGGAGGATTTAAAATATACGGGAGGATGTGTGTAAGTTATATGCAAACACTTGGGCATTTTATATAATGGACTTGAGCACTGAAGGTTTTAGTATCTGTTGGGGGTCTTGGACACAATCTCTGTGGATACTGATGGAGGACTATAATTACAGGCACTAAATAATCACAGATAAATACAATTGGGTTGATTATATTAGGCAATTTGCAGGAATAAAACAATTTTGAAAAGGTTACTTTGCATTGTGCCAAATGATACTTCAAGACTACTAAGACCTAGAATGTGAATTAAGGAAAGATTTCAGAACTCATGATAAGTATTTATTTAAGAAATTATAGAATCACGTCACTTTTTTAGTTATGTTCAGTTCTGGTGTGCACACTATTTTGACGTTCTGTGTAATACAGTTTATTGTACTAACAGGGCTTTCCCCAGAGCAGAAATATCTCAAAAACTTAAGGAAAGAATATAAATAAATATGAACATCTGGTAGAGGAGCTGAAGCAGATGTGCAGATTGAGGTACATCAAAGACAAGTTCATTACTATCTTGGTGACTGACTAGCACTGCATAATACAAACAACTTATAGAAATGGAAATTAATGGCCCAGAGGTGTCAGTTCATGTAAAAATATATCCTGAAAGCAAGAAACATTATTTAAACCATAAATGATTACCGTGTATGTAGTTAGTGCTCAGGTTGATAAAGGGCATCAGTAGAAGATGCATTTAAGACACAGAAATACCAAGTGTTTGGTTCTGTTTACAGGAAAAAGATTTCCTTGAACGTGGAGATAAGAGCATCTCTGAGAGATGTTCTCATGCAGCTCTGCACATACTGGACAGATTGTTGTTCCCAAATTGATAGATTACATGTGGTGATTAACTGGCACACTTATTGCTATTGTGCACACACAATTATGTGTCCAAGGGACTGCAGGGCAAGAAGGATCATGTGACATGCCACATTTTAATTCAGGGAGCAGTGGAATGGCCTTATTCCCAGAATGATCCTGTCTGATGTCATGTAAGATATAATCCTAGACCTTCAAGTCTGAGGTCAGAAAACTGGACAGAATAATAATAAGACTTCAGATTTATTGATAATAAATCCAAATATATTAGTTTTCTTTGACATCCTGCAAGACAGGAAAAGGTAGTGTGCCTGTGGCTTCGAGTAATCTCTCTACCATCTTACTGATGACTTTTATAGATTCTTTCTGAAATCCTTACAGGCAAGTTATGCAACAAGTACGTAGATGTGGGAAGTCTTTCTTCTGATGGTTTTGAAGGTGACAAAAGGTCCAAATCCTGAACTTTGGGCAGGTGGAGAATTATCTTCAAATGCAGAAAAATAAAAGCCAGCCCCTCAGTGTGAATCCTGCAAGTTCAGTGTCACGGGGTTAGCCAAAGAGTTTAAACTCCTTCTTCAAATGTCATAATCTGACTGGGAAGGCTAAGCAGAGTCTTCAAAAGTATTGAATAATATAGTTGTAATCCAAGTAAATCTGGGTACCCAGAGGCACAAAGCAGGATCCCTAAGTACCACAAATAAGACTCCATAAAACACTGAAATACAACAAGACTTTTATTGAAGGTCTCTTGAACAGGGAGCAAAGGAGAGATTTTTTTAAAATTAAGAAAACTTAGGAAAATCTCCTTTACTTATCTCTCTCTACCAAACTCAAGACCAGCTGGCTCTCCTATTTAATTCATCACCAGCCCCTCCTTCTCACCCTCTTTTTCCCACTTTCTGGATCTTCTCTTGTGCATTCAGGATATAATAATGCTTTTCCTCATGTAGCATGACCTTAGCATCTCTCTGCTTTTTAAGTTCTGCCTCTTGGGTTGTGACTGTACTCAGCACAATAAGGGCTCAACAATCAAGCAATGAATGCAACTGAGGGTGCTCCTTGGAAGGGGAGAGAAGGACAGCATGGACAAGACTGGGGGTTTTTCTGTGTTCATCTACAACATTAAGATACCATTTATTAAAACAACCGAAGAAATGCCACAAAGTCCTATACAATAACTGCTAAATGGGTGGCCTAGGCCGACAGTTAGAGATCTAATTCTTCCCTCTTAGACACGGTGATCAAGAAAGAGTTGATGGTCAAGGTGAACAGGAAGTGAGTGAGCCTGGACTGGGGAAGAGGAAAGACCTGAAGGATTTTGTAGGTAATCAAATATTTTAAGACTATATCCGACACATTATGCATATAAGCTCCTTGAAGGCAGAGGAATTTGAAAAATTCTTGACACATACACTAATAGGAAATACATATTTGTAGAACGAATATAACCTGCATCTGTGGAATGGATATAATATGTGAAATAAATTATGTTTGTGGAATGTGTAATTTGAATATAATCTTAAGGAAGATCTTAATCCTAAAATACTCTGTAGAGCAATGTTTCCCAGACTTTTTGTACTATCACCATAGAAAGAGATGTGTTTTAAATTTGTATGTACAGTCTCCGCACATGCAGGCATGCACACTCACACACAAGTGCACACACACATAAAGCACATAAGGTGGAAGTGTTACAAAACAGGCTTGAGGTGCACTGCTAATTTCTATCTATGCTGGTCTGTGGCAAACAGTGCTAATTCCAGACCCAATGAATAGACTCCACAGCCTCTAGCGAATGGAGACTAGCAGTTTAAGATATAAACTGCTCTGCAATAGAGATCAAAACAAAAACAAAATAAAACAAACAAACTAAAATGTACATACAAACCGAACAGTATAAATGTGTGAATTTGCCTGGATATGACAATAACTAGCCTGTGGATCAATTAATATAATGTGTGACCCTTGTAAGGCCATTTAAAATGTCTTAAAAATAGGAACAACTATAACCACAGTAAAACAAATGCAAAATAAAATATATTGTGTAAGCCAAACAAAGCTGGTCCGGGCCTATTGTGACCCACAGTCAGTCAATTTGTCACTTCTGCTCTAGACGGCAGAATGCAATTCTAGAAATTTTAAGTAAATCACAAATGTCTTAAAACTGAGGGTTTAGTTTCACTCTTAGTCATTGAGTTTCCTCATCTACCTTCAATTTCTTCTCTCTTCAGGCACGTGAGCAGTGATCAAAGGAATCTGACCTTTCAATAAAATAGAAATGACTAAAGTTTGAAATGATATGGCACAGATCAATTTATCCAGTTAAAAGCCACCCACTGACAACTTTCCCATTCAATGGTGTATGAGTTTGCTGTTGTCATTAGCATCATTATTATTCTGTCTACAGCCCATATTTGAAAATATTTGAAATTTCAATATCTGAGTTTTCCCTTGTGATAAGGAGGTATCTTTTCTTTCTTTTAATGCTCAATTAGGGCTCTCCATGATCTCCAATTCTGCTTTCTTGTCCCCATATATATCCAGAGGCTGGTTTTTATTTTGCAACGAAATAAATTTTAACTTAAAATAATTTCCACACCTACTTTGTTTAGTTAAAGAAGAGCTATGAAACATTAAATTTAATTTATGAAGCCTTCTATTTGCGTTCCAGTTCTCTGCACATACACACTGGGGTAATGCTATGTCTCTATATGCCAACGACATTAGAGTTTCTGGCAAAACTCAATATGTAATCAATTATCACCTGTCACGAGTGACTTTTAAGATCCAGCCAGATATTTTAGAAATACCGCTTAGCTCCACGGAGAAGGGAAATCTCCCTCTGAAAGTGGTATAGCCCTCACCCTTAAATCTCTTATTCAAAGGAGTTTGGACAACTTTCAGCTTAGTCAATATGAAATAGAGTCCAGCAACTGAACATCTTAAAAAAAATTTGTGCTATTTCAAAACTGCTTGACGAGTATGCCTGTTGCTTAGAAATGATAACAAACCTTTAATCATTTCTCTTTCTCTGCAGGGGAGCAAAACTCTTACACGCACTAGTTCCCAGGCAGCACCTCTTTTTGCCCCTTGCCTCAATGCTCATTTTGACTTCAAATTCACCAAATGAGAACAACTGGAATCTGCCACCTAGGATTTCAATAGTGTCGTACTTTCTTTCCCTTTTCTTTTTCTTAATTGATTTTCTCAAAGACAATACAAATCAATCATTATCCTACCAGCCAGAGAAAATCACTAATATTCCAACAAAACAGCTTTTCTTGGCTTAAACACACATTTTTATTTTTTCAAACAGTATCAGATGGCTTTGTGACCTGCTTTTCACCTAATTAATAACATAGTGTGATAATCACTTTATATCACATTTAATTGACTCCTAACTCTCTCTATCAACAGAAGGAAGCTGTAATGTGGAGAGTTTCCACATCCCCCTGCCCCAAATTACACAGATTTGCAAATGTAGTGAGAGAACTCAGCTGGTCCACATCCATCAATATTTATTCTCTCAGCCTCACATGCTCATCCCTACATATTCAGCAAGTACCCACCCAGCATCATGAGCCGTTCGACCCCACTGTGTGTAGTTTGGGGAACCAGTGCTAATGATTTGAAATTGATTATGCTGAGACACAAAAAGCATAGCCTATTACTTGGTGACAACAGCACCTTCCTGCCAAGAGAGAGGTCAGAGGATTACTGTTTTTAACATAATCATTGTCATAACACCAAAAAATTGAGCAGCTACTATGCGTAATTTATTTCCTGAATAAATATGCTGGGATTAACAGGTGAGTTACAGTGGTCAAGAAGCAAACGACTCATAGATTAATGCTAAGCTCACTGTCTTGTCTGCAGTAGGTACCTGATCAGTGCTATCAAGGCACAAGTGATCTTCCTGAACAATCTGGATACAAATAGATAAACTTCCCCAGTTTCAAAAGCTGCCTTAAGTTCCCTGATAAGGAATATACTATGAATCCCATTGTCTTGCATTGCTGGGAGGGATCTCTGAAAATGACTGCATCTGTGCAAATTGATCCCCAATGTTGAAGCCACCCTATCCTATGTAAGGGGCCTGGAATGGATGGTCAGATGATCTCTTCCAGCTTCAAAATCTGAAATGCCTCTGGCCTGCCTTTAAGGGAACAGGCTTTCTTAAACCTCCAGGGGGCAGCCCCATACCAGTTGTTATGAGGGATAGGGTTGGATCTTGGGAGGAAGAGGGTAGAATTTCTGCCCCTTGTTCAGACAGCCAGCAGTGCCCACAGAGAGATGCTGACATGGACATCTGCATGAAATTCATAGCACCTTCCAGGGACACAGTGTGGGGTGGAATGAGTGTGGGGCAGAGATGAGCCATCCTTACTGGTGACTAAACAGTCAAGGCTCTTCGCTGAGCCTCAGTTCTGACACTTATAGATATTTTCAGTGAGTTCTTGAGAAGTGTAGGAGTTTGTCTCTACAAAGTGACCGCAGGTGAGTGATCATGTCACAGCAATCTGTTTCCCAGGGCTTGAGGATAGAAAAAACATGTGCATTCACTGTATACTTGTATGTGTGTTATTAAACTTGGGAAATTAATAAACACCATTCAAATATCTGTTTGACTATATAGCTGCAACTCTCTTAACTGTCCACGACTCAATTTATGCACTCAAGGCTACATCCTGCAAACATCCCCAGCATCCAACATCTTTCCCCCAAAAGGGGAAAAATGCAGATTTAGATGCTTATTTTTTGTTCTTGGATATCCTGCTAAAAATAATCTCATTGCAAGCAAAAGAAACTCATTCGTGTTTCTGAATCACTAATGAGATTAGTGGAGGAGAATCAAAGTTTCTCCCCCCTCTTGGTGCTTGGAATCCCAGTTCCCAGCTGTAGGAGAAAAACACCAAGCAAAATATCAAAAAAAGGTGGATAATAATCATTTCAAAATCAGATCTATATGGAAGTAACACCGTGCTTTGCTGATAATTTAAGGTGACACAATGGTTAAATTATTCTCATTCCTCAAGCCCATTTCACTGAGAAAGGCTTCCTAGAGGGACGTCCTCATTTATGAGTTTCAAGGACTGTCAGGGCTGCCTGAGCAGTAGTTGTGTGTTTCACATGGACACACACAAGCACACATACTTGCACACACACATACACAACAACTTACTAAGGTGGTCCCACTCAAGGAATTCAATGGCAGGGAAGCATCCGCTTGATGCTATCTTGAAAAGAAAAGCACATAACCAGCGGTCTAGAGAAAGGTCAGCTCTCAGAGGGGACCTCTCTTGGAAGATGCCTCAGAAGAGCAGCTTTGACTTCATAAATCCTGAGGTAACTAACATGTGCACCCCACAACTGCCCTCTCCCGGATGGAAGCCTGTCCAGCTAGTCTAGGAGGTCTCCCCAGAGAAGGAACTTAAAGAAGTGACAGCTTAGCAATGGGTTCCCAGGCTGGGCAAAGTGAGATTTAACCTCGCAACTATTATAACTATTCCTAAGTTGAAAGTTCATCCATCTACGATGTTGTTTCATAACGTCATTTTAGTAATACTACTTAACACTCAAGCCTTTGAACCCACTGTGTGATTTAACCCTCACAACTACCCTGCTATGACGATACTATTGACTCCATTTTCCAGAAGAGTAAACTGGAGTTCAGAGTGTTTAAATATCTTGCTCTATGTCTCACAGGTGGAAAGGGGCAAAACCTGACCTTGAGCTCAGGCACCTTTCACGCTAAATCTCAGGTTCTTCCCCTGCATCATCCTAAGTGCCCATAGGCCTGTCGTGAATATAATTTCCTGGTAGGCTGCCACAATGTGTACATGAACATCAGACAAAGAATGGCCATGAAATATGATTGATCAAACAAAGCACATTAAAAATTATCCTCACCACTGTATCATCCCCCCTATAGCCATACTCAGCCGACACTCTTTAGAGCTGTTATCTATGCTCACTGTTAGTGTGTTGAATGCACAGTGATTCCTCAGGATTCAGATAAACAGTCCCTGCCCCACCCACTTACTCTGCCACCATGGTTCCCTGGACCCGGAACAGCTGAACCCACCTTCCACCCCAAACATGGCCACTCCCACCTTGGTATTAGAGACTGTCAGGATTTGTCTCTTCTCTCCCCACAGCCCTGCAGCTCAGTCACACAGGAAATCCAAGACTCCCAGGTCATTCCTAGAGTTCTACCCCAGTGTAGTCATGGCCAATAACCATGGCTACTCCAGATCTCATTTCAAGTGCTCCTCTCCATGACTAGTACTTCCTTTCTTTTTAACTCATTTTAGTCTCCTGTCTCCAGCAGTTCCCCAAGTCCCTAGAAAGCTACAAATCTACTAATTCCCACTCCATGTTCACTGTCAGTCATCCTTCCTTATCTTATCTTTTTCCTACCACCCTCGATTCCATGGTTCAGCAGTATAATCGTGACCTTGTACACATACTCGGCCCTCTCATTGCTCTTTCCCTTCACTATACTCCTATCTAGCAAACCCACAATTTTAATTAAGCCAGGATCTGACTACTCCATATCATTCCCATTCCTGAACATAACTGGGGAAAAAGCACTCAGCCTTATGGATGGAGCTCACATTTAAGCCATGACCACTTAGTTCAGGTGGGCCCCGGTGCTGCCCAGCAAGTCTACTCTACTTCCTTTTCCCAGTCACTCCACCACTCTTCTAGGTGACTGCTTTACCTCTTTTCCATTCTTCCTAAACCACTACCATCTCTTCCAACTTCCCTCTTGGCTATTACTTGGCTTCTTATTTCAGGAAGAAAACACTAAATGAAGGAAACTCTGTACATCTGTTCCCCTATTGTCTTCCTTCCATCTTCTTCTTATGGATGTGCTAAAACCACCTATATATGCACTCGAGTCACCTCTTCTTCCCTACTCGAGGGCATCTGCTATGGGCTGAAATGTGTCCCTCCAAAGTTCAGAGGTTGAAGTCCTAACCTCCGTTCCTCAGAATGCGACTGTATTTGGAAATAAGACCTGCAAAGAGGTAATTAAGGTTAAATGATGTCATAAGGATGGAACCTAATCCAATATGACTAGTGTCCAGATAAGGGGAGAAGATTAGGACACAGACAGGTATAGAGGGAAGACCCCGTGATGACAACAGAAGAGGACAGCCATCCACAAGCCAAGAAGAGAGGTCCTCAGTGGAAACCAATCCTACCAACACCTTGATCTTGGACTTTCAGCCTCCAGAACTGAGACAATAAATTTCTGTTGTCTTACCCACCCAGTCTGTGGTACTGTGTTATGGCAAACCAACACACACCTGAAATCCTTTATATTTTTCCTGTATCGTCAACAATTTCCTTTCTACTAAACTATTCACATCAGCATACGAACAAGCTAAATACTATATTCCATGGTTAAAAACCAAACAAACCCCTGCCCTGTCCTCACACTGCCTTCCAGCTCTGCTCCTTTAAGTTTTCCCTATTTCACTGCCTCCATTTTTCTCCTCTTAGGCTCCTCTAAACCAACTCTAATTGGGCCTTCAGCCCCATCACTCCATCAAAACAGCCTCTTCCAAGTTCAGCAGTGACCTTACATTGCCAAACTAAGTGGGCCTTTCTCAGTCCTCATCTTGCTCACTTATCATATATCTGACATGACTTCTTTCCAAAGAATTCTCTTGGCTTCTGGGACTTCTTCTTTCTCTTCTTCTTCTCTTTTCTTCTTCTTGTCTAGTTAGATTCTGATCTGTCTCTAATCACCTCTTTTCTGTATTTTTCTCTTGCTTCTCCTGACTTTTGCTACCTCTTTTTACATTATGGTTTCCGTGGCTCAGTTCTTGGATTTCTTCCCTGACTACATTCACTCTTAGGGAAAATCGCATTCTAGTGTCTTGGCCTCAAAAGCAATTTCTGTGCTGATGGCTCCCCAATTTGTAACTTTAACTCAGACTCCTTCCTGAACTACAGACTTCTCTATTCAGATGTCCATAGCCTTTTGAACTTGACTTGCTCAAAGAAGAGCTCTTGATTTTTGAACTGTCCTCCAGTCTTCCTCCTCTTATCTTCTTCCTCATCTCATAAATGTTGTTCCTGGTTCTCAGGGCAAAACCTTGGAGTCACGTTTATCTTGTCTCTTTCAATCACATCACACATCTAATTCAAAGCAATTCCCTAAAGAGTCTTCCTTCAAATATACCTGGAATCCAACCACACTTCAGCACCTCCACAGCATCCCAACTGGTCTGAGCCATCATCCTCTATCCCTTGCACTAGTACAGTCTTCTAGCAGCTTGCTCTGCTTCCATCCTTGCCCCTAATGATCAGTTCTGTAACCAAAGTGGTACTTTTAAAACTTGTCAGTCTATGTCTCCCCCATGCCCCGACAAATCCTTAACTAGTATCTCATTTCACTCAGAGATGATCCAAAATCTTTAACACAACCTGGAAGTATGATGTGATCTGGTCCCTTGACACCTCTGACTCCCTGTCTCCCAGGCTCCCCTTGCCCCCTCTCTTCCCCTTGCAAGGGTTGTCCCTGTTTCTACAACATGCCACAAAGCCTCTTGATGTAGGGCCTTTGCACATGCCATTTCCTCTCCCTCTAATGATCTCTCACTGACTATCTTCATAACTCTTTGTCTCCTTAGATCTTCCCTGTACTCTGTCTAAAATTGCTCCTCTCTCTTTTTCTCTCTCTTAATCTCTACCTCTCCCTCTCCACTCTGCTCTTCAGAGGGCCCATCATCATCAAACTTTTTACGTATGTGTTTGCTGAATGAATAAAAATATATATCTAGATATTTATGAAAAGAATTTTGGTATATTTATTTCAAATGATTTTACAAAAAGAAGAAAAATTTCCTGCAATCTCATTTCTCTTAATGATTGTTGAGAAATTTGTGCTTGGAAAAATAGCCCCTGATGCACTCCCCAACTTTGGTAAAAACATTATTTTGAAATATAAAGGGGACACAGATTCTTTGTTATGGGCAAACTCCTACACACTTAAGAAGAACTTGAATGAGAAGGAATCTAAAGCTAAAGGCTTATGTTAGTGCAGAAATCAAACTAAGTTGAATGATATTCAGGAAACAACTGAAATATTTAAACCTTTTTTCAGTCTATAGTAGAAAGGAAAAATAACAGGTAATGTCTCCTAGGCTTCATCCTGCTGCTCAAAGTCTTCTATGCTACTTTCTAGCTCCCCCTGGATTTGTTTTACTATGGATATACAATAATAGGGAATGTTTTGTAGATAGATGCTTGCTTTTACTAGATTTGCAATAAAAAAAACTGAACAGCGAAGCAGAAATTTGTAGTAGCAGTAGCAGGAGGTGGCACAGGTGAATGTAGGCAAGGCCAACACAAAATTAGCAAGCATCATTTGTGTGGGCCTGGGGAAAGGTCACTGCACAGTGACTTGCAGGAACATTTCAAGTTGGGGAGTTCATGCCAAATTAAGAAATTACTAAATAGGAGAGCAAAATACTTACAGAGGAAAGGAGATATCACTTTCTAAGATGATTCTCAACTACTGTTAATGGAAATGAAATCAATATGGATTTGTCTACTTCATATTTAGAGAAGAAGTGTGCATTCTGTATGTATGTCATAAATATTAGCAACGAAAAATCCCACGGAGTTAAACCTTATGACTAATCACCATCAGTCATTGTTACTGTCTTTTTATTGAAAAGCCAAAAAGAAATCTCTTCGGGTGACCATTTACTTTCCAAAGTTGTACGCATATGTTCAAACTCACAGTCTGTATACATTAAATATGTACAGGGTTTTGTATGTCAATTATATTTCAATAAAGCTGTATTTGAAAAGGAAAAACCTTAGGGTTGAATGTGCTTTCCTAAAACACATTAATAGTAATCAATCTTTTGAATTCCACTTAAAACTCTATAGAGTAGGATAAAGGTCTGGCTCACAAAGAAAATATTTGATGACTCAGATTATTAGTTAAAAGATTTCTGTCACTTTAGAAATTTGGACTCTAGGGTCATCTTTTTTTTTTCTTTGTAAATAAAAAGTATTTACAACTTCAATGAAAATGCATAAATAATGTTTTCACTATAACTTCACAAACAATACAAAACCATTTTCTATTTATTCCTCGAAATGCTCCACTGGAGCAAAGAAAATAATTGGTTTCGCCTGGTTCCTTTGAATGAGGCAGAAATGACAATGGTTCCTAATCCTTTCTTGGATATAATACCAATAGAAAGTTGGAGAAAAGGAATCCATTCCTTAAAAAATATTTCCTTAAAAATACCCTCTCCTGGAAGTCCTCTGCATAATGAACAGTAACGATAAAGGGCTATAATAACACGTAGTTTACATTCATATATTTTGTAATTTACAAAGTCCATCAATAACTTTTTGTCAATTGATCCTCATAATAACTATATAATAGATGGTTTAGATACAGTTTTCAGACAACAAAATTTAAGTTCTGCCAGCTTAAGCTACCTGTTAGAGAAAGAGAAGTAAGCAGAACAAAGTTAAAATCCATACTTACTCTGTTTATCTGTAGAGGTTGCACCCCAGTAATCTTCCCACCTATAATAAAGTCAGTTAAGAAGATACAAGACCTGAGCTCGTGTTGCCATCAAAGTGTTCCAGGGAGGCAGGAAGTAGGAGGAACAGAAAGACTTTATTCCTGAGGCAGAAGCCCAGATGGGAATTCCAAATCCCGGGGTGGCGGCAGCATGAGGGCAAAGTGGATGGAGTTGGCCGGGGAAGATACTTCAGGAGAGGTATTTGCTCTCTGAAACGTTTGATTTTTCGACGTGACCTCAAAAGCAATGGAAAACCATTACTCAAATCCTGTCTTTCATCAAGTTTCAAGTCTCTGAGATCAACAACTGCAGGGCTCTGACTTTCTACTTCTAGCTTTGGATACGGTATAAACATTCGTTTAGAACTTCCACCTCCCTCTGACAAAGTTTCACAGATGAAGTGTAAAATTGAGACTCTGGCTGTTTGCGCTTATTAAAGGCCCCGTGGTACCTTTTACAAGAATTGGGTGATTAACATTCACAATCTTGGCCTACTTCCAGCAAGGAGAAAGAAACTGTGCTTCGACATTGCCGGCTTGCCCCTGTAGATTCCACTGGGTGGACTGCACAGAAACATGACACAGGGACTGAGCCCCTGGTAGACAGGTCAGGGTAGAGAGGCTGTGAGAAACCCATTCTCACTATGTTTTAATTTAGGACATCTGAGGACCACCTGGATGAAGGAAACCAAATTTACTCCTGCCTTCAAAGGAAGGGAGAATCAAGGCTTTAGGAGTAATTCACTTCAATCAGTTTCAACTTCACTTCCCTGGGCTGTTTTGTAGACCCAACACTTTTCTCCTCACTATGAAGGACCCTGGCCTTAGGCTACGAGGAGATGCATTTTTCGGAACACCTGGCGGATGCATAAGTATTGCTGTGTCTTCGTTCTTGGTTCTGCATGGTGGTTTTAAGGCTAAAGTATCACGCCCATATTTTAGCTTGGGGATAGATGGCACAAAATAAACAGCCTCGTGACTAAGTTATTGCTGCAAGTGTGGAGGAGGGGAAGAGGGCAGGAGGAGCAGCAGAGAAATTTTGCTCAGTTTTGCACGCGCTTTGTATTTCAAACCTTTTGTATTTCGGCATGCACACCCTTAGCAAAAAGGTGAATCACTCTTAACGAAATGCTTGGCGAATATCAACTGACCCTTACTGAGTGGCCTATGAGTTGAGTGTAAATGAGTCTGAAACATGTGAGTTTCAAGGTTCACAAAGCAAGGGAAAACAATATGTAGGGCACGGAAAGAAGCTGAGCATTCTCCTAGGAATAAAGTAACCCCTTGGCTGCAGTCAGTAAGGTGTTAACAAAAAAACACGTGCAACACTAAGGTTTTGACTTTGGAAAGTGAGTGGTCACTAGGAGAGAGTCTAATTTGCAGACAGTAATAAGAAAGACTGAGGGTGGTCAGTCAGGGGTTTAACTCCCGTAGCTCTTTCATTGCCAATATTTATGAAATTCATCCAGAAGGCACACTGCATCTCTAAAGATAAAAAAAAAAAAGTGGAAAAATCTACATTGCTTAAAGTCTCAAACCATGTTTGGCCCTAAGGCTACAGAGAGGGAGCAGAGACAAAAGTTTGGAAACTTCAGTGAAATAAAAGGCGAGGTCAGGTTTGAGGATTAAGCCATTGCCACCCATGCTTCTTCGGCCTATTTATTTTAGGACGAGGTCTCGCTATTCCTGATTCTTGGAGGGGATTCTATTTCCTTTCATTTTCCCAATCACAGGTACTGCTTAACACCACTTAAGCCAATAACTCTCTAGATCTTACCCAATGTGACCAACTTCTGGCAAAGTCCCTCTGCGTTCCTCTTCTGCCGGACTTTAGGCATTTTTAACTATTTCAAAGGCCAGAAGAGGATGCAAATATGTGGCAAGACATTAATTTCTCACAAACTGGTTGTCACTAAAGAAGAAAAACTACCACCACCACCAGCAAGAGGAACAAAACAGGCCCCCAAACAGCTGATTTGGTCATGGAAAATCTGGAATATGAATGGGAACATTTGAGTAGACAGTTACAGGCTGGACAAAATTAAAATGTTTTTCACACGATTTCTCTTTTCTTCATGTTCCAATATTCTAGTGAAAGGGCCAAGGGAAAGCTTAGTTGAAAAACTGGAGGGGCATCTATCTTGTGTGCCAGAGAGCTAGCATGTCCTATTAAAGCTCTACTTTTGGTGGCTTAATTAATTCATCAAATAGATATTTCTTGGGCAAACACCATATTCCAGGCACTATGTTAAGTGTTGAGAATATTATGAGATGCAAAGACAAGACACCAGACTCTGAGAAGAGAACCATTTGGGATAGGCATGGGCACCAGGCAGCTCGGAAACCTCCTCCAACGAGGTCAGCAGAAAGTTGAAAGCAAGAAAACAGGATTTTGCCCTGCTCTTCCCTACAAGCAACAGCTGTGGCCTCTTGCAAAGCAATTAAGCCTGTGGCTAGGATTCCAGTCTCATCTCATCTCAGCAGCCTCGTAGCCTTGGAATGGCCTTGAAGGGAGACTCTTAATCGATTGCATTCCTTTGTTTTTTCCTTGGCATCTCAGATGGTGGCATTCCCAAGGCTGATTAGCTCCAAGTCCCTCCCCTATGAAGTCAAAGCCACCATGGAATTTCCATTAGACCTGAAAATTATCCTGATTTAAAACACAGATGGAGCCTATAAGCCATCGTCTAATCATACTTAAGAATGAACTGGCCTGAGCTGTATGTTCATCATTCCTTTAGCAGTAAAATTATTCTGAAATATATGTGTCACTCGTTGTGGACAATCAAATAAGCGTGATGACAATCTCATCTAGAATTAAGTGCTGCACAGAATTTCAGAACTCTGATGCTCAATTGCTGTGTCTTTGGGTAAGCCTCTTAACCTTCCTCCTTCTGTTTTTTTCTTCTTTGTTCTCTCTGTATCTTTGATGTGCCAACCTTTAAAACTGGACTTGGGGTGGAGTAGAGTGTAGGGAAGGAGGGAAGGAAGGGTCTACAAAGATAAAGAGAACCTGCCTGTGCTCTGTAGAGGAGCACAGTCTACTGAGGAAGCAGACTTTAGAGCCAATAAAGAGAGCACACCACTGTCACCGAGGGGTGTGCAGGGTCCTGAAGGGGCACAGAGGAAGGAGACTCCCTGCTTCTGGTAGACCATGCAGGCCATTCTGACAAGGTGTCCGAGTGGTGTTACCAATGCGCTGCATCCTGAGGGATGGATGAGACACTCCCTGCACGGAGAGGGGGGAGGGCACTCCTAGCCTTGAAAAGGGGTGGTGGTCTTTGATTCTGCTTGCCTCTCAGAACTATATTGAGAACAGATACATAAAACACAGCAGATTTGGGAGCCCAACTCCTCCATGAGGTCAAAGCACTCAAACCCCACCAGAAGAATGATGCCACTTCAGTCTTCAGAACTTCTGGTGGCTTCTCTGCCCCAGGCCAGGAAATGCTTGTTAATATTTTTGCCCCTGGCAAGTGAGAGAAGACCCGCCCACAGCCAGCTTCTAGATCCTCTCCTGGCTCATGCTGATGCTGGGACTGACACAGCCTATGACAACGATGGTTCTCAGAGCTGCTGTGGGAGGGACCCAGGATAGCGCCCAGGGGTAAGCACCACCCTCGTAGGAAGGGGACCACCTTCTCCCACCATTACAGTGGGAGGCCTTTCTCCCCCAGCTTTCTAGAAGTGCGCTTAACTGCTCTGTTAGCTCTAAACACTCTTCTCAGTAAGAGTCCCCGCATGGCCCTCAGGAGCTTATAGCTGTCATGACATGCACTGCCTGTGTATGCACAGCTGCCCTGAGGAGTGGGGGCACATCAGTGTAAAAGGGACATGCAGGCATTATTAAGGCGGTCCGAAGCATCAGGGCTGTAGGGGTTTTGTGCCTAACCAGTCAACAGTGAAAAGGACACATACCAGGCAATGCCGGGTAGGCCCTGACGTGGGATTCACAGCTATGCCAGGCACTGGGATCCTATGAAGAGTCTTGCAAGCAAGAAACAGGAATTCCACCCATACTGCACCCAGGCCAGGTGCAATCCCCGGGCTTCTGCTTCCGCACTGATGGCGTGACAGGGAGGGGCGGACTCAGACCACATGACTGGTTCTTCAGAGCTAGATGTGCTAGCCTGTGATCCTCTGACTTCACAATGTGTGTAAGGCTCTCCAACCAGAAGACCGCCGTTACTACACGGGAGTGGGGATTTTAAAAGCTGATGTAATAGCATGTTATGTAAGAAAGGTGTTACATTTAACAGGCTGTATTGGTGAGTACACTAGTCATCTTCATAGACAGTATTACCAATTTTAATGACTTTGTTGTACAAAAGCAGGGAAGGAAAGTCACAGGGAGATGAAGTATGATGCGCATTACTCACAATGGTGTAGTGCTAAGGTCCCCCCTCCCTCTTGCCTGTTACAAAACCCACAGTGGCCTCAAGAATAAGCAGCAAAGAAAATACAGGAAGCAGTAGGATTGCTGGTTTATGAGGCAAAAAGATCAGGTTTCAGTTTGGTTCTTTTTTCCCTTTCTGTTTTGTGACCTATAGTATGTTGTCATTACTTTTAGGGCCTTAATTTCCGTGGCTCTCAAATTAGGGGTAGCAATGCTATCTTCATACTGACATCGTAGGGACAATTTAAGAATGACAGGTGTGCATTAAAGGCTTTTCTGAGATAAAAGGTGCAAAGGGATGGCTCACACTGTGCCTGGGTGCTGGTGGGGTCCATATGTTTGCTGTGGTGAGATGTTTCTCTGTGAGACTGTTGTGTGTGAACGCAGTAGGGCCCGTGGCTTGTAGAAGCTCCCCAATCTCTCGATGTTGTTTTAACCCCAGTGGGGAGCAACCCCCCTCTCTCTTGGCTGCCGTCTTGACTCATACTGCCTGAGGACCTTGGAGCATAGGACCTGGACTCAGCTTGGCTTATTCACCAGGGCAGGCATTCAAAACCTCCTTTCCTTCTCCCCATCTCCCATCAACCCAACAAATGTTTCTGAAGCCCCTGCTACGTGATATGGACTGTTCTGAGCAGGCACTGGCTGCTCCTATGGATTATACACTAGCATGGGGAAGACAGGAAACCAATTTCAGATAACTGTCTATGTGCAAAGAAGAAAATAAATGGGATGATGTGAGAGAAAGTGACTGGGGGGTGGACTATCCCACCTACAGAGATTCAGACTCTGGAGGCCCCAGGTCGGGTGCAGGAATCTGCACTGTTAACCAGAAGGTCAGGGGATTCCACTGCAGCTGGTCCCTGGACAACCCTTTTAGCATCACTGCTCTAGGGAATGTTCTGAGTGCATGGCCCTCGGGGTCGTGGTCTCCTCTGTGAGTGGTGGGAGTGGAGTGGGGCGTGTTTCAGGGTGAAGGTTAACTGCTCTGTATGGATTCCCACCTGAAGCTCCCTTTCCTGGCAGCCCTTCTCACCCCTAGCAGCTGCCTTCAGTGCAGGGATGGGCCTTGCCACCTGTTGGCTATACCCTCACACTCAGAGGATTAATGTGTCCTTATCTGAAATGACAGAAAGAGGAGGAGGGGGAAGCAAAATTGTTAACATGGTTCTCCTTATCTCTCCTCTCCCAGATCCTTTTCTGATCCTCCCCTTCCTGGATCCTCACCCCACCCCCCCACCCCCCAAAATCCGCTATGAGCAGCTGCTGGCCTCTTGGCCTGATGGGCCTCCTTGCCAGCTGTCTGACGTCACACATCAATCTTCCATCTTTATTGCAAATCTCTACTGATCAAATTTCACATTTCCAGGACGCTGGCCATAAAGGCCCTTTCTCTGGTATAATTAGTAATTAGAGGAAAAATGTTAGCTAACAGACATTCAATCCCCATCTGTCAACTGAGGAAATTTCCGTTCAAGTGAGGCCTGACCACTCCATCCAGGTGACAGACCCCTCACGGTCTGCTCCTCTGAACTGAGAGGTTCTAAGGGGATGAGAGAGCAACGTTTCCAAGTGTCATTTGGCTGGACACATCTCTCTCTGTTTCTGTACAATTTAATTCATAATTTAAAAACATTCCTTCTTCTGTTCTCTTATCTTCTTTCCCACACTGCGTTTAATATTAAGTCAATGGAAACATTATTAAAAGAAGTTCCTCTTACTAAAGCAGACTTCCTAGGCTGTCACTGGAACCTCCTGATTCCCTTCTGAAAGGCTGGCCGCAGCTGCCAGGTGGTCAGGGAAGGGTCATATCTGTAAAAATGGGAGGTAGGAAATGCCCTTCGAGAGGCCGAGGTGATACCTGTGGACTTGCCTAAGCGGGGACATCTTAGCTGCCGGCAGTCTTTGCTTGTCAGTTGTTCCTGTCACTTACAAAAGGATCTCATGAAATAGTCCCCATACCTATGCTTTGCAGAGGTTTATTTATTATTTAGCTAAACCTGGGCCACTGGCAAAGTATACTCCACGGATACTCCGATCAAACACACAAATAAAACTCCCTAAATAGAATGTGTCTAGAGAGAGACTCGTGTTGGTGGAACCACACACTAAGCTGGCTGGATTACTGCTGACGCATCGACTTCGTGAGGACCTAACCACAGAGGTGGTTCAGAGGCCAGTCATCAAGAAGGTAAGAGGATTTTAGACCTTGTCACTTGAAGAATGGTGGAAGAATTCGAAGATTCAGAGACGAGAGGCCTCAGAAAGAACCTCCGTTGCTCTCAGTTAAATGGTTCGCTCGCAGTAAGAACGTGGCCTCATTGTGCAGTACTCAGAAGTCAACATGGGATCACAATTATAGGGAGTGGCGTTTTAGCTTCATATACAGGATTCGAGTCAGAAGATCTGGGATTGAATTCTGCTCCTTCCACCCATCAGCTGTCTGTCTGATGGTGAGTAAACTTCTTAACCTCTCTATACCTCAGTCTTCTCATCTGTGAAGTGAGAACAGTAACTACAGCTTAGGGGGTGGTGAGCACTAAGTGAGTTCATACATACAAAGGATTGCAACAGTGTCTGACACACAGTGAGCACTGGCTGCCTACGTAACACAGGAGATGTGATCACGTACGTGGTCAGGGAGCTCGACATAGCTCAAAGCATGTCCCCCAAAACACAGGACTCCCTGAAGATGCCTCATGAGAAAAGAGTTCTCAAATTCAGTCGGTGGATCCCTAGCCTGGAGATTCATGATACATAGGGCAGTAACAAAATGCAAGTTACATTTGTTTAATCAACTATTTCCCATTTACTTCACCATGGAATCCTCCTTTGGTGGATAGTGAAATACTGTGTTTCACGAAACACATTTGAGTAGAAGCTGAATGACAGAATCGGCCAATCAGCTGTGCTGGTGGGAGAGTGGCTCCATTCTGATAGGCAAGGTAGATCTGATTTCTGCAAAGAGCTTCTACTGATAAAGCATCCCGTGTTTGACGGGAGCAAGTGAGGCACTTTAACAACGATACCAACAGTGTGGAGATGCCATGTGCATCACTTCCCCAAGTTACTCTGTCTTGAAACAGACACAAGCTTCAGAAGTAAGAGAAGGCAAGAAAACAAAACATTTTTCTTTATTTAACACTCATAGAAAGAAAGACATTTGCTTATCTCAGGCCTTGTGATAAGCCATGGAGACACAAAGATGACTAAGACACCATCCCTCCCCTCTGATGCAGTGATAATGACAGCAGGAGCTGAGCATGGAAGCTTGCAATCCCCTCTGATCACTGCCTTAGTGGAAGTTTAGAAATAAAAAGCCCAAGAGAACAGACAGGAGGGAAAACTAATTCTGTTTGAAGCAGAGAGGTTTCTGGAGGTAAGAGTGGCTTCCACCGAGATCTCCCCAGTGAGGGAAGAAGAGGTACGTATTATAGGTGGAGACGTGGGCCAGGGGGAGGTTAGTCATTAGAAAAAGGAAGTCCAGGGAGAGGGACCTGGGGGAAAGGCATCAGAACAAACACAGAATGAATTTATGCTCAAAGAGAAGAAGACATCAAAAGTGACGCCACATTTAGAACTGCTGGGTTAAGGGCTTAAGAATCAAGAGCTCCTGAGGTTTCAAATTTACTTTTACTGCTAGAGAAATCACTTTAATCAACTACACCCTTTTTTGAACTATTTGAGTCTTGGCTTCATTTGTAAAATGGGGGAGGGATGGAATAGATTTCTAAGACCCTCCCCTCTTCTCTAATATTCCATGATTCCACGACAGTTTATAAACTGGGATTCACCATGCTTTAACGTTCCTATCTTAGCCTGATGCCAGCCAGGCCACTCAGTAAAATTTTAAAATCTTCATCTTAAATCAACCACCTTTAATTACCTAACTATTCGTTTTGTACTTTCTTTGCCTCATTTTTTTTTCTCATCCCTTATTCTCAAAGAGAGAGACTTGAACTCAGAATTCCAAGTGTAGCCTCCCCTAGGGGTACACAGATCATCCATCTTTTCTATTCACTGGCATGATGGTTCAGTCTCCAGCTAACTTTGTTGCCACAAAACATTGCAAACTCATGTGTTTCTGGTTACTTGCTCCCAAATACATTACTTTGCATTTTTCAAAGTTGAATCCCATTTCACTTTTTTCTACCAATATTTCTATAATCTCTTAATATCATTCACGTGTTCAGTGCCTGTCCACACTGGGGTCTGCTTCTTTTCGCTTGGTAACATCTGCACGTTCTATTAATCTTTTTTAAAAAACACTGGGTGTAATACTTTCCCGCATGTCTTTTGCCTATTTACTTCACAGCCCAATGCCTGGGGTTAGTGATGACACTCAGATCCCAGACTGTCTTTGCCTTTCAGTCAGAAACATCATTTTACAAATGTAGTTTAAACAGTCTAAATGCTGCTTCCTTATTTAATAATTGCTCAGTTCTTTGAATTTTAATACCATGTAGTTGGATGCTATTATTAAAATAAAACAATTCAATATCCCCATTTTACAGATGAAGAAACAGGCCCGGAGAATTTAAGTGTGCAACTGGCAGGGTCGGGTATGGAAGCGCTTAAGGTTCTCATCTACCAGACCAGAAGTGCAGAGAGCACATAAATGACCTGAAGGTGCTGTAGGAAAGACAAGGAAAGGGGGAGGAATGAAGAAGGAGTATTGTTACAAATTTCCCTGCTCTCAGTAGAGCTGCACAACTTCGGTGCTGATCTAACTCAAGCCCCGCGAGTCTCACTCGTCCCAAGATGCACCCACCGTGCACGCGCCTGTGCCCTCTTCCTTTTCATGAGCCTCTAAGAGGCCTGTAGGTGGGTAGAGCTCATCCATCATCAGCAACTAAGGAGCCGTGTTCCAATGAAACACAATGTTCAATATCCCTTTCCTCTTTTCCCACCTTTGGTCTAACAGTATTCATTTTCAGCCAGGTTCCTTGGATTCTTCTCTATTCTTCATCAGCCTTCAAAAATATTATAAGTGGTTTCTTCCATACACTTTTTCATGCCCCACATTGTAGTTTATTGTTTTCTCCTAATCTTTGTACAGTTAGGATTTCTAAACACCCACAGAAATGATTTATAAATCATCTTACTTTGAACCATTTTTATGGCTTCCTAACTTATCATTTGCCTGAATTGTGCAAGAGGTCTAAGGGTTTGATTCCTTATTTTCTGTTGCTTGGTCATTACTCACAAATTTAGAAAAATGCTTCTTTTTTCCCCCAGTGTCTTCTCACATCATGACAATCATAAATGAAAAACCTTTATTCTTTTTAGATTATTAGGCTAGCACTAAGTCATTCTGGTTTTTTTCTGCCAAATTTTTTCTCCAAGTTTTGACTGAGGCTAGGTCTACATGACATCAACATGACATCAAAACACCCAAATGAAAAAAAAATTCAGTTGAACCACTCAGATGTTTATCCACCAAATCCAGATGTTTGGCAAGTGTGGATGATACTTCTGATAATGAGTGAGTCCCCCTAAGTCAGCATTTTCCTTTTAAAGCTTTAATTAATAAAGACACAGTTTGTCTATGAGTGCTCTACAAAGAATGGTAGTTTCTGATGGACTCAACCCCTGTGTGTAAAAGAACCTATGACTCACTAGTTTGTCCAGGTTAGGATGAAGTCGCTTGTCCTACGTGGAAGTGATGGGCTCGTTAGCATGAAGAACTGGAGGTCAGGCAGTGGGCATCTATCCCGGCATAAATAAATGCAGATGCAAACAAAAATTCAAGGGAGAAAGAATCAGGAACTGAAATCTTCCCTGGCTGTAGAATTCTGGTAAACATTTCAAGATATCCACACTATTCAATTCTTTTGGTTTGCATAATTTGCCTAACTTGTCCCTTAATATAATTAAATGAAAAATACCTATTTTGCATTTAGACATTACTTGTCATTCTGAAAGATTTGCAACACTGAACGCATGGGGCCTTTTACATTCTCTCAATATTCTAGTGGAAAGAGTTTTATTATCGATCAAATAACTAGAGTGAGGCTTAGACAGCTTCAACATAAAAGGTGGAAAACATTTGAAGACTAGAGCTGGGTGCCTAGGATTATAGATTCAAGGAACTTTAAAGGTTTTTTAAGGGAAACTCTCCATCCAATGCTTAAACCTGCTCCCCGCCTGGCACATTTGCTAAGAGGTACCCAGGCAGTTCTAGAGACAGGGAAGGGCCTTATTACTTATATTTTTCTTAACATTTTCTGACAATTCTATGAAGCAGGACTTATTTTTAATTTTCCCAAGAATCCACCTCTCTGTGGCTTCCATTCCCTGAACTCTGACTTCCTCCTTGGACCCCAGAACAAGTCAGGCTGTCTTTTTTCCATCACTGATATCTGAAATAATTGATCACATCATTTGTCCCTTACCACCCACTTGTCCTGAAATTTCAACCAAGACTTCTCTTCTCCAGTCACTTCTGCCCCTCCTGTCACAAGGTCTGAGGTTCTTCCCCGCGTGCGTCCCAGGTGGTTTGTGCTTCTCTTGAAGCGCTAAACACAAGGAAGGTCATGCTCTGAGGCTCCCCTCTCCTGAGCCACTGACTCCGCCCGGGTCTGGCAGCATTCCACCGAGGTGGGAGGAGGGCTCACTGGCCAAATCGAGATGGCGTGCACCCTGGTCTGTGTTTCACCTCAGAGTTCGTCCTCACCTCAGGGGCCTGGTTTTTCAACGATGAACAGAAACTAGAGTCATGTCAAGCCTCCCTCCAACTTAGTGAACTGCTCCTCCCGGCAGCAGCCACTACCTCCCAGCATCTCTCCTGGCTGGGCTCCAGCACAAGGTGAGGGCTCTGAAACTTCTATACAGCACTAAATAGGTCAGGGGCTCTGACAGGTACCCCGGACCGCCTAACGATGGAAAGTCTGACCTGGCAGGCAGTTAATCAGCAGCAAGGATCCTGGCGCTCAGGGCCGAGTTGAGAAGCAAGTCCATGCTCCCTCTTTGGGGTGAGGTGCGGGTGGCCCCCTTTTCTCACCCAGGCTTTCTTCACCTTCTAGCAGCCATTCTTGAGGCCCCAGTGGCAAACCCCCCAGGTAAGAACGCAGAACTCCCCTTCCACCTCTGAGCCTTCCTCCAGGTACAGCATCACACTACCTGGTCCAGACTTGAAACTTCTCTGAATTGTGGTTTGTACCACTCGCAGTTTGGGTTTATTTTTTAAAAAGGGTAAAATTTCTGCCTTGCACTGTGACTATAAAAACCGTTAACCTAATTTTCCAGCTGAGCCAATTTCAAATTAAACGGCTTTCGTGTCAGGAACATCAACATCTGGACGAGACTCTAATAGACCCTGCAATAAATCAGCAGCTGCTGTGGGTAAAAGGCCACACTAATTCCAGATTCTCTGCCTGGAAAACACCGAGACAATAAATTACCACACAGATTCTGTACCAGCCACAAGGGGTTTACATGGGAGAGGGAGGGAAGGCGAGCAGGACAGTCTTGGGTGGCAAAGTTGACAGCCTCCCTGATGTTGCCGCTAGCTGGAATGAGCTGATGGCGGTGCAGACCGGAGGAGACCGAGCAGCCTCCGTTCTCAGTCTGTGCCCCTTCACAGCAGAACCCAGCACATCACCGCAGCCCCAAAACAGACCAGATGGGCATTACTGGTAAAGACTTGATGAGGGAGGTGGTGGGAAAGAGAGTTTACATCACAGACTATCCAACAAAGCATCATAACATCCTGTGTAAACATCTCAGCCAATTCCCAGGAGTCCCCTGTGGCCCTCTGGCCACTTCGTCTTTCCTCCCTCTCTGGTCCTCTTAAGGGTCAGCATCTGCCTCTTCCTTTCCTCCCTGGCACCCACTCTCAGCCCTACCCTGGACTATCCCAAGGTTTCTCTCCACCCTTTTCTTATACAGAGCACTGCCACACCTCAGCCTCCAGCTGGCAACTCCATACCCATGGCTTCGTGCTGCAGGCTAAGGACTCTTCCTAGGGTCCACACATCCTAGATGGGTGGGACAGGGGTGGGGGTAGGGTTGTCAGTACCAAAACACTTCCCTAGCCACAAACAATTTCTCCCCGACACACAGGTAAATTGTTTAGGACTGTATCAAACACACAGTATACGTATCAAAATGGTAGAGTCTAACATTGCTATTAAATATTATTATTTTAAAGGGGGAGAAAAATTCTGATACTCATTTCTGTTCTCATTAGACTTGAAATTTACATAAAAGACACTCGATTTTCAGTTTTAAGGACTCCAATTCTTTGTTGTTCCCAAACTTTGCTGTTCAAAAGAATAATCTAGTAAGCCCTCACAATGGTTCCTGCAAGACTTCAACTCTGGAGATCCAGTCAGGGACCAAGGAATCTGTATTTTAACAAGCTCTGCAGGTGATGCAAACGTAGGTGGTCTGTGGCTCACCCTGGAGAACCACCGTCTCAGGACTTCCAAGTTCTTCCTACTGTCAACACATTCCTTCATCCATCTGAACTGCCAGCTCAACCTTCCAGAAGCCCTGATCCCATGTGTCTTCCTTTGCAGTGTACCTTCCTACCCTGGCCACCCTAACCTCTCTCAAGTCTCACCAGAATGATCCCAAATCACTCCTAACCACCCGCTCCAGTCCTGCCCTTATCCTCTTACTGTGAATACTCAAACAGTAGCCACAGAGGCATCTTTAAATAATAAAATTTAAGTATTTCTCCTCAGCTCAAAATCCTCCAGTGGTTTCCAATCTCACTCAGAGTGAAAGTCCTTACATTTACTTCCAAGGCCTGCGCGATCCAGCCCAGCCATCTCTCTGGCCTCATTTCTTATGACTCTCGCTCCCTCACTCTGTCCTGAGATTCCCTCCTCTTTTGGTATCCGATGGACAAGGGCCATAGCCCTGTTAGGTTTCAGTATACTGTGCTGTCTTCTGGTTCCTGAAATCTCTAATCCTGGCTGACACTGAGTAGTAGCTCCAGAAATCTTTGTTGGGCCAAAGTTGCAAGGAGCAGGAGAAAACCACTGGTCTATACAGCGGTTCCATACCACGTGGATACAATGCCTGTCACTGGGTTATAACAAGCCCGGACTCTGCTCTGTGTTTCAGCGTTAAGGACATCGTTGCCTGCATCGTGCAGGCTGCTCCTCTATGGAAAGCACAGCGAGAAGGATGCTCCTCTTGAGCAGTTGGTTTGTCCTTATCTTACAGACACAGTGACTCCTGTAATTGATTAGCTTTCCTTTTATTTTGTTCTGGTTTCTAGGAGGCTGAGTCTGATTGCAGCAAATATGGAGAATATGACCTTCATGTTCTATGTTAATTATTTTCTATGTTAATCATTAATCATCTACTTGTCCTACATCTGTTTTTCTTTCTTCATTAATTTTCTCACTTTAAAAACTCTTTGTAATCTTCCTGAAATCCTTTTAGAATAGGGCAGTTTAAATAAATAATAATCTTTACCAAAACAGGTGTTCCCACTATGGTCATCACAACACCAGCCACTATCTGCAGAGAATCCACAAAATCCAAGGGCCTAGAGACACAGGACTTTCCTTCCTGAGGGAACAAAGAAAACAAGACCAAAGCGCTTCTGCAGACTGTAGCTAATAAGTGGTACTAATGCCCAGAAGCCCACCCAGAAGCCTGAGAAACGTGGGTAGACTTCCCAGGGCACAGTCAGCGCTCAGTAAGACAAGCCCCGCCCCTGCCTGAGTGTTTTCATCCTGTGGATGTAGCTAGATGCTCAGCTGGTCCCGACTGGTACAGCTGTCCCCAGCTGGGCACGGTACTACCACATAAGCCAGCAGCTGGGGAGAAAGAGGCACTTAGCTTAACTATCTCTGCTCAGAAATGCCATCAGCTTTAAACACCTCTCTGGCAGAGGGAAGTCTCCAAGCCCCCTGGGCTCATTCACTCATTAGCTAATTTCCCACCACGATTCGGGCACTGTGAAAGGAAGCCTAAGAAACACGAACGTGGGTGATGCACAAACTTCAAGGCAAGCAAAGTGAGCCTGGTACGGAACCAGCCCGAAAGTAAGGCGAAAAGTGTTAAACGTGCCAAAAAGAAGCCTAATAAGTAAGCCGCTATAGGGGCTGAGACGAGGGGAGAGTTCCTTTTAGCTAAGAGATCAGAGACACTTTCACAGAGTTTAAACTGCAGCCTGAGTTGGGCAAAATTTGGACGTTGCAGGCAAAGGGAACTGCAGGAGCAAAGCGATGGAAGTGTTTAAGTGCAGTTAAGCATTTGAAGAACAGTACTTAGGTCAGTCTGGCCAGGCGGAAGTTGGGTGAAGGTAAGAGATGGTAGGGGATGAGGCACACGGTGGGATTGGTAAAGGGGTTGTGCTTAATGGGAATTAACCCCCATCACGATGGTTAGACACGAGAGACGGAAATTCTAACAAGACAACTGCCAAAATAGTCTAAGCAAGAGGTAACACTAGGAAAAGACGCTAGCGATATTTCAGAGAAATGTGAATAAATGTGAACAAAGGTACTGTCAAAAAGATAGATGTTTTCAGTCTCTGCCTTACGCTACCTCCTCCCCATGGCTTCTACCCCATCTACACTTTCACACAAATCTGCAAATAATTCCCCTTTGCTTGTAATCACCAATGAAGCTGGTTGCTCACAAGTTGCCCAACTTTCTTCCTTGGATATTCCCAAAGTAAACTCAGGCATTCAGGCAGGAAATATATTGGGGAAAAACTGAAAGAATTCAGATAAATTTTTATTACTCTTTAATAAGTCACTTAATTACTTCAACTCTTTCTTATAGACAGAGGCTGAGTGCTTCAAAGCAGGCCTTCCATCATCCCTGACCCAAATGTAACAGCAGTGCAGAGACGAACGTGGCCTTGAGCTCCCATGAAAGGTTTGCTACCACTGAACCTGGGAAGGGATGGATCTTTTCCTTCCATGTCTGTGCATTTACACACACTATTCCCAATGCCAAGAAGGCCCTTCCCTGTCCTACCCAACATGCTGAGCCCTCTCTGCCCTTCAAACTCAGCTCACCTTTTCCTTTCTTGAGTTTTCTTTGACCTCTTATCTCAGTTAGATGCCTGTCCCTATAATCCCAAGGCATCCAGGTTTACGTCTATCATAGCATTTGTTCATCCATTTCTTAAACTAGTATTACTGTATGACTATCAGACACAGGTACCATGCTGGGTCCTGCATACATCAGAATTAATGAGACAAAGACTCTGTGAGTGTATATGTATACACATACACACACACAAATATATATATATACACACACACTCATATATACTCTGCCTGGACAAAACTGGCTTGGTCATTTCTGACATGGCCAGGCTTTTTGGCAGGAATAGCTGAGCAAGCAGTAAAGCCAAAGGTGCAGCCCTTGATGGGCTTGTGGTGCAGGCCATTTCAGGCAGATTTCTCCAGTCATCACAACACCATGGGTTAAAGGAAGGAAAATATTGATGTTTTATTGAATTACTTCTATAGGTCAGATCATGTATCACTGCTGTGATCTAAACAATGAGCCGGTGCAAGAGGAATGCACAGCTGAGACTGATGAGATAAGCCTTCCCCAGCCCTGACTCCTCCAAGAGTCAGTAAATTGCTTCCTTTATTTAATTACAAATTAATTGAAAACACTCCCATGCTGATAAAACAATACTAGTCCCCCGATTTGTTGATAATAGCCTAATCCTCCTGTAATAGTCCCACAGACACCATCTCATGATTATGTCATCAGTTTTACACTTGCAGGGTCTGGATAAATATGGCTGCTTGAGGTTCAGGAAAAGGATAAACATGCAGAGAGGTACACTTTAGGAAGGCCAATTTCGAGGTAAGTTTGGTGTCAGATGGTTCTGGGTCCATTCCCAGTTCTGCCAGTCACTAGCTGGGAGGCATTTTGGAGACACTGAAGATGAACAAATACATAAAAATGTCTAACACTGGGCTTGTCACATAGTCCGGGACTAATTAATATGTTAGCTGTGTTCTTTTTCTCTCCTCCTCTATGCAGTTAGGGGAACTCAGGCTTTTCTTATTAGTTCAGAAGGCCATCTTATTCCCAGGAAGTCAGAAATTATAATGATACCCTCTTCAGCATCCAGAGCCCCTTAGCAGTCTGGTCTTCTGTACCCACCAGGACAATTTGCATCCCACGGTCACTCCTTCCTGCTTACTATATGCTTGCTTATGCACCATCACCAGATTGTCCCATTGTCCCATCTTTTGAGAGTGAGCAGTGGATCCCATTATGTGAGGTGGCTAGCAAAGGTCACGTGTTGGGGAGACTACTCACTCCTGGGTAAGGCTATTAGCAAAATGTTACTGCAATTAAGGACAGGCACTCATAATAGAAAGTGAAGCACTACTTACAACAGCCAAGATATTGAAGCAACCTAAATGTCCATCGACATACGATGTGATAAAGAAGTTGTGATATATATACACAAAGGAATACTACTCAGCCACAAAAAAGAATAAAATAATGTCACTTGCAGCAATGCGGATGGACCTGGAGATTGTTATACTAAGTGAAGTAAGTCAGAAAGAGAAAGAAGAATACTGTATGATATCACTTTTATGTGGACTCTAAAGAAATGAGACAACTGGAGTCATTTACAAAAAAGAAACAGACTCACAGACATAGAAAACAAATTTGTGGTTACCACATGGGGAGGAGGGGTAGAGGGATAAATTGGGAGTTTGGGATTTGCAGATACTAACTACATAAAATAGATAAATAGCAAGGTCCTACTGTATAGCACAGGGAACTATACTCAATACCTTACAATAAAAACAAATTTGTGGTTACCAGGTGGGGAGGGGAGGATAGAGGGATAAACTGGGAGTTTGGGATTTGCAGATACTATTATATACAAAGAGATAAACATCAGGGTCCTACTGTATAGCACAGGGAATTATACTTAATACCTTATAATAGACTATAATGAAAAAGAATATGAAAAGGAATACACACACACACACATACATACATATATATAAAACTGAATCACTATGCTGTACACCAAAAATTAACACAACATTGTAAACACTATAAACCTTGTATACTTCAATTTAAAAAAAATTAAAAAAGAAAAGTGAAGCAGCATCCCAAGGCATAGGACTCATTTTAAAGAGCAAGTAAGAATGAGTTAAGGATAAAGTTCAAAGGATTCTGGAGGCCAGGCCATTTATTTACTAGGATAAGATGGTCTCTATTAAAACAAGAATCATCTCCCCGTTATTATCATCAGAATAATAAGATTCTACCAAGATGATGAATTAATTTTATGTATTTTTATATAAAGCAGAAAGTGAGATGCTTTATTTCAGAGAATGAAATTTTGAGAATAGGGCAGAAAAAAATCAGATATTGGCTCTGCCTATATTAAGAGAGGTAGGGACTGGTCTCCCACAGTTTTCATCAAGAAGTAAAAAGAGTACATGAGTATGTCCATAAAGCAGAGAGGTGGTACACTGCTATGTGACTGGCCCAGAAGACACCAAGGATTCATTGTTTCAGAGTTTTCAGACCACTTTCTACTTTCTTTCCAAACCTCACACTCGCAGACTCTGGAAGAAGGCCAAGAGAGGAAGGAAGTTCTTTTTCAAGACAGAATCACAATCCTTATTATGTGTTCGTATCATTTTTGCAGGAGTCATTTTTGAGACTGTTTCATCACAAAATAAATTGGTGTGGGAAGATGGACAATACTGAAGTAAACCCTTTGTCAAAAACAAACAAACATCTTAAAGCAGGAGTTAGGGACTTAGAGAAGTGTCTTGCCACGGGGCCACGAAGAATGACTTGCTCTCTTAGCAGCACGTGGCTACACCCTCCCACTGCATTTTTCACAGGTACGTCTGGCACTGCTCTAGGCTTGAGAGCTTTGAGGGCAGTTTATAGGTCTTGTTCATCTTTGAATTTCCTTCACCCAGTGAATGTCTGACACATAGTAAAAATCAGTAACTAGTTGCTTTTATGAAACAACTGGAAAGAGAAAAAAAAAGAAAAACAAAGGAAAAGAAATTATACAACGAAAAATTCTTTCAATCACAGAAATACATTTGCTTCAAATTTAATCAGAAAGTAAAAGCTGATTTTGCATGTATTATAAGAAAAGACAGTATTTTGGGATCTGAAAGTGGGTAAGTCAGTATCACCTCATACAACTATTTAAGCTACACACAGGTATCTCTGGAGTCAGAGCCACAACAACTCGCAGCCTAGTGCAAACAATGGTTTCACCCAGGTGAAGATAAAGTAAACTTCTCAAATTCAAAGCATGTTTCAGCCAAGCCTATCACCCTGACTGAGGGACTAATTTGCTGTAGTGAATCAGATCATCTAATTGGCAAAGCCGAGATAAAATACTGATGGCGGATTTCAGCAATATAGATGTCTGCTGGATCTTATCTTGCTAAAACTAGAGAAGCACCAGATAAAATTTTGATTCAGATGACATGCTGATAATTTCATTTTTATTTTGCAGTGTATAGAAATCAATGGAGGCACTGAGTCTAAAGTTTCATTCTGATCAACCAAAAAAAATGGGTTTAGGTCAACTAGAATGCGTTCAGCCACAAGTATCTTAGTATCTCCTTTAAGGAAATGCATTAGCGGACATACACGGAAGAGCAACAACAGGGCAGGTTTCTCCCTTGGTTCAATCAGTGACTCAGTGTTGTCATCAATTTCTGGCATCCTCTTCTGCTGGATGATTGGCCATATCACTCTCATCTTCAGTCTAGTTTCTTTCATGGCAACAGAATGGCTGCTGGTAGCAGTAGGGTGTACTTTCCTTTTCACATCTAGTGGCAGAGAAGGAAGGGCCTTATGGTGCCTTCTTTTAAGACAGATGAAAAAAATTTTCCCAAACCTTAAGCAAATCCCCTCTGACATCTCATTGGCTAGAATTAGGTATTTTACTCATTTCTAAATCAATCACTGGCAAGGAGATGGGATTCTCTAAGACCCATCAGGTCCATCCTTGAAACCAGGAGTGGGGACTGCCCTCCCTAAGTCTTATTAGCAGCATAGGAGAGGGAGAAAGACGTCAACCTAGCCATACACACACACACACACACACACACACACACACACACACACATATTCCTAATATATATTATATATTAGGAAATCAAAAGAGAGTAGGGAAAATAGATGCTGAGGTGGCAAACAAGAGGGTCTCTAAAAAGCAGAGCTGGACCAAATACACATTTTGACAGAATCCCAAATGGTCAGGAGTTAAAACAGATATGTGGTTAAAATCAAGACTTGAGTCAAATGTTGTCATCATAAAATTGACTTCTGGTATAAGAATAAATTAGAAAACTGCAAAAATTATTATTGTAATACATTATTCACAGTATTATGGGCTCATACCCACAGGAAGGTGAAAGGAGCATTATGTTTATTTAAAAGCTATGTGCAAAAGGACTGCCTCTCACTTGCCAAGCAGTGGAACTGAAGGAGGAGAAGTCTCCAAATCCTTGGAATAGATGATAGAAAATTCAAAGCAACGAGATGATGGATGGTCTAACTACTTCACACATGGAGTAGGGCTGTCTTTAGGGCATCAAACATCAATTTGTCATTACCTTCCTACTAACTAAACAGAGGGGCACCATGAAGCATTCTTTTAAGAAATAGTGCATTATACACACTCTTGATGGCACAAGAGATGATACTGTCTGGAAAAATGTGGACAAAAAGTGATTTAGAGGAGTTGGACTCCCAGTTGTGGCTAACAATTCTTTTGCTTCTATTTTCCTTTTTATTTAAGCATAAGTGTGATTGTGATAAAACTATGCCTAAATTACTCTAAAATTGATTTTAGTAAGTATAAATAAACATTCTAAATGATAAGAAAATATTGGTGGGGTTAAATTTAAAAGTTTGACATTATAATGTAAGAGCAATCCATTCTCTTGGAGGCGTTAGCTCTTAGATGACGCCTGAGGGACTACTGCTCACTTGTGATATTATATAGGTACCCACTACTAACTAAGGTCAGTGGAAAAACAAAATATAGTTGGCAAGCTCATGTTAGAAACATTTGCTATCTTTCTAACAGTAACTAAGATGAAAATATACCTTTTCTTTATCTCCTGAACTTGAAGATTTGGCCAATGATTATGACACAGTCTTGCTGAAGCAATCCCCAACTGAAGCTTTGTGCGCTGCTTGAAGATACTGAGTGTTTTCAGAAGCAGACTTAACTGGTTCTTATTTTTATTTTTATTTTGAATACTTTTGCAATCACTTATTGCTTTTCCCAAGCACTTGGGGTTCTTTTCTTTTGATCTACTAATGCAGCAATAGAGCTGAATAACAAGATTTCAAGATAATTACATCGCTCTGGCTTTTCATTTATACCTGCTTCCTTGGCAGGCACACAGATGTTAAAATCATAGCTGTAGTTGAGTAATAGGAGGCTCTTCACCACACGATTCATGAAAGAAATACTGAACACTCCAGGCACAGCATTTGATGACTTAGCATCAGGCTCCAGCAAACTACTTTCTTTAAGCCATTTTTATTTTCGCTAGGTTCTGCGATGTAAGCACTGCCATTTACAAATTACAAAGTTCAGGCTTTTGTTGTTGGAACAGACTTTTTAACTTCTACTGGTTGTGATTTATTTTATTTCAACATTTTTTTATGTTCCAGGTACTTATCAAGTCAGTTGGCTGATAACAGTGACCCACAGTCCTTCTGGATCAGTTTGTGCTTCTGTTACATTCTGTTGTGCTGTGACGTCTGTCTGAACACCCTGCTGAAGGGTGTGACTAAAATTTGTGACTCCTAAATTGCTTCCCTTGATTGTTCCATTGTTAATGACAATTATATGACATTTTCTCAATCTGTAATTATTTCTTCAGTTAGACTTACTATGTTGTTAATTGTGTAAGACCCCAAAATCTCCTGGCAGAAGAATAAAGCAACAGTGTGGTTTAATTCATCTTTAATCTACCATTCTGTGAAAAGTTAAGCAAGACTGGTGTTTGCATTTGCAAAACTGAGCAGTGTGAACAGTTATCATTAAAAGTGCTGCAACTTTGTCATGTAATTAGATTTTTGTTTGACTAATGTGTCAGATTTTCTTGAACATTAGACTTAAAATAATAAATATATATCATAGCATTCCTAAACATACACAAAATATTAACAGTAGGTGTTGATTTACTGCATCATTTCTACATTAAATTCTAATCATCTCCAGGATTGAAAAGGCACTTTCACTATGATGAGGAACAGTTTTTCTATCTTAAGCAAGCTGAGGTTTCATAACTGGGTCAGGTTCAGAATACGGGCCTCAGGGGCTGTGACCATCTAGGAAGTGTATGCTGGTGCCACAGATGATCACGAACAAACTACAGGACATCATTTTGCCGTCTTGGGAGATTAGCCATGACTGGCTGAAAATATATGAGATGAAGTTACAGTTATTTTTTCAGCAGAAAAGCGAGACCAGGACAGAGGACTTCTGTATTATTACATGTAAGATGATACTACCACAGGCACTGATGTGCTGCTGGGTCATCTCCTTCATGGCCCCTCACTCAACAAGACTTCAAGTCCATATACTTAAGTGGGATCAAGTTCATATCTTGTGTTCCTAGTTTCAATTTAGCCTTCTCTCTAGTTCTGTAACTATATTCAAAGTTTATTACCTGATTTAGGTAGAGAGAAGTCCAAAAACCCCACCTGGACTGTTTTCAATTAATTTATTTGATGTGTATTTGAATTCTTCATTCTTTTCATCTTCTTGACCAGTTCTGGTCATAATTATAAAGACATTTTAATGTCTTTACATTTAGCTCTGGCCAGAACTCTAATATTCCACTGAATTGTGAATTTTTGTACTTTGGCTCTCCAGTCAAAACTTTAAAGACAGAAACCTTAAAAATTAAGGAAGCATAACTCCTAGGCAACTGAATGTTGCCAACAATATATTTTCTTCTTCTTTGCAAATGTGTAGTCTGTATTCTAGAAAAGACACACATATTCCTATTGTATTTTGTGTAAGAAAGAACAATACTCTTTTTAGTTCATCTGGTCCCCTTGACAAAGGAAAGATGTTGATGTCAGGCAGCTCAATGTCAATTTACCAAAAGCCAATTCCCTGAAAACCAATTTGCCAAATGGCTAATTGACAGAATTGCTAATTAACTAGATTTACTTGCCATTTAAAAATGATTTATAATTTTTATAGTAATTCATAACAGCTTTTGGAAATTTCTGTGAAGATGTTTTGATTGATTTTTACTTTACATTCACAGTAGTGTGCTGAGGAATGTTCAATTTGTTCCTGCCCAAGACCCTGCTGTTGTAGCTGGAGGGAGCTAGGACACATTAGAGGGATCCTCTGCAGTGGAAAAGTCTGGGAAGAGAGCCAGCTCACAGCTTAGACGGGGCTGTCGATTCTAGAAGGGGTTGCCTGTGGGAGGGCAAGGAAAGAAGACAGAGGGACTGGTGTTGAATCTACCCTCGAATATATTTTTTCATTTTTAAGCTTTATTGAGGAATAGCTGACATAATAAAGTGCACATATTCAAAATGTTTAACTCTTAAAGTTTTGGTATATGTATATACCTATGAAACCACCACTGCAATCAAGATCATGAACTTATTAAAAAAAGAAAGAGGTATTCTAGAAAAGAAAAGAAAGAAGTGTTCTGCCCCACCCGCCCAAAAAATCATGAACACAGTCATCACTCCCACAGTCTCCAATTATATATACATATGAAGCCATCAGAAGTCGTCCTACAGATCACTGATATTGTATCCATTTTTTCAAATTTTTTCTCTCTGAGTTTCATTCCAGATAGAATAGGTTGAATATACCACCTGTGACAACCATAGGGTTAAAGAATGAGATAAGGAGACAAGTCTAAGGTAAGTCCAAACTTTCCGTTCTGGAAAATCAGGAAAAGGGTGACAATGTTAAGAGAAATTAGGAGTCAAGGGAAGCAGGTCCAGATGATGACCAAACTCCTAAATGAGAAGATTCTTTTCAGGAAGACTGAATCCGGGAAGCATCCTTGCAAATGCAGTCTAGTCATGGAAGGTCAAAGATAGAGTTAGACTGGGGGCACCATCAGCTCAAGGGTGTCAGGGAGGCTAATTAGGATGAACTGGGCACTGAATCCCAGGGAGGGCTCATACATCTAGGGGACACAAAATGTACGGAAGGTGTTTCGTAGTTTATGACCCGTCTCCAAATGAGAACGACGCACACAAAAGATGGAGCAGTGCAACGAAAAAAGCACAGGCTTTGCTGCCAAGTAGACGAGAGGGTTTGTGCCAGCTGGCCTGCCATCTGTAGCCCAGACCATGTCCACTGTGTCACCTTAGGCAAGTTTTTTAACCTCTAATGTTCAGCTTCTTAATTTAAAAATGGATTTTATAATAGATAATCACAAAATTATTGTGCATATTAATCAAGGTAACAAAGCATGACCGTGAACAAGCTTGCCTTGGGGGATATAAAATCATAAAGCAACCCTTTCCCCCTTGTTTCCTTCTGTCCCTTTAATTTTAATCAGTGAGGCAAGTTTTCCCCCTACCCCTTGAAGAAAACGCGAACAAATCCCATGTATTTGTCTGCTATTGCTGCTGTAGGTGGCTTAAAACAACACACATTTATTATCCTATAGTTCTGGAGGTTAGAAGTCCTCATGGGTCAGCAGGGCTGTGTTCCTTCTTGATGCCCTGGGTGGGGTGGGGGGGATATATTTCCTCACTTTCTAGTTTCTACAGGCCACCTACCTCCTTGGCTTATGGTCCCATTCTCTGTCTTCAAAACCAGCAGTACAGTACCTCCCAATCTCTCTGTCCCTCTGCTTCTGTAATCACATTGCCTTCTGTGTCTGTGACACTCCTGTCTCTCCCCATAAAGACCCTTGGGATTACACTGGGCCCACCAGGAAACTCTAGCATCATCTCCCTATTTCAAGATTCTTAACTTAATCACATCTCCAAAGTCCCCTTTGCTGTTTAAGGAAACAGATGCACAGGTTCTAGGGATCAGGGTATGAACATCTTTAGGGGGCCATTATTCATCCTGTCAGATCCCATTACTTCTCCAGTTGCTCTCAGGTAACCCAGGTGTTCCATCCTTTCATGTCACAAATACAGTTTCAACTCAGGGATTAAAAAATGTAGTTTCACGTATTAATCAAAGGTAAACTTTAAACCTGACACTTCTGCTCTCCTGCATCTACTGCCTCTCTGAGCAGGAAGTACCGGCTAATTTCCTCTTTCCTCATGGAATCTCCTTCTTTTCTTATCAGTGCTTCTAACATCCCCAGTGTTACAACAGAGGAGAGAGGGCAGAGGTAAGACAAATGGGAAATCGGGGGTGGTGCAGAGTCAGCAATCTGTGGACCTGGAAGACATTCAAATGATTCTTCTTTCCCGGATGCTTCTGGAAGTGCTTCGGTGACCTCACCCCCAGCCATCACTACAGCCCTGTCACCTCATGTTCTTCCTCTGTGCACTAATACTTGATTCCTGCATAGTCTCGAGGCATCTACCTCTGGTTTCCCAGCTGTTGAGGTCCTCTTCCCCCTCCAGGAAGTTCGCTCCAATCCCCTGGTTCACAGGAAATGCACAAGGTGTCTGCCCTGATTCTGGGAGTGTTCTCAATTCCCACTCTACAGTCCCTTACTCTGTTTCAGCCAGCCTCTGCTTGTTTATATTCCTCAGATGTGGCTCAACCACAAAACCAGTATGTACCCCGAAGATTACAGGAATAATATTACGATCTCCAATTGGTCTCTTCAAAGTCCCTCTCTCTGGATTTGGGCTTAGGAGATGGTACTCTCATCCCCCTCTCCCTTGGAGAAGCAGGATGGGAGACACACAGCACTGCTCTCTCCAAAGAAAGTCTCTTCAAATATGTACCTCTTGACCTCTTATAACCTTGATGTGAGTGAGTAATTAAGTCCTATAAGAGTCTTTGAGCATGTCCTTTGACAACTGTACGAATTGGAATGAGTTGCTTCTCAGCGTCTCAGCGTCAAGTTCCATTTTAGCATCCTGTTCCATTTGTCAAACAGCTACCACAGTGTTTGACATAGAAAAGCACTCAATAAATGTTCATTTCCTTCCTTCCAAGAAAACAAGCAAAGCATAATTGCAGATATATAATTAAATTAGTCAGATGTTTTGAGATTTTCCAGATGGAAACACCGAAGAAGGTGTAAAGCACTATTCTGAGAGAAATGTTCATTCTCTCTCTTCATCTGGGCAGCCGGCAATCCTCTGACAGGGAGTGCTGACACATCCTGATGTATCTTTCTCTGGGACCAATTTTGATGACAGGCAAATACAATTTGACATTATTCAGAGCTGTAAAATTCCTCCTTTCTTCAGGAAGCATGCTCATCAAACTGATCATCTTGGTTGGCTCTTCTGTGCCTTTTAATAGTTAAAAAGCACAACAGGTGAAGTGAATTTTTAGTATGCATCATTCATCGACACCACTTACCTGGAAACTTAACCTGTCGCTATACATATGGCGTGCTATGATTTAACTGACCCCAGATGAGTAAATTACATCATTTTGCAGTGCCTCTGTGATGGGCAATCACAGAACCATGAACGGTTGGATAGTCAATCTAAGTTTGCTGGTGAGATAGCTAAGATACAGTCTAAGGTCTGGTTATTTCACTCATCTGATACCTGAATTGGGTGGGTCAGCCAGGGCTTGAACTGATCCTTTTGGAAGGTCAATCCATTAGTCTGCTGGACATTCAAGAGCAACTGGACCCTACAGCCCTCTGCTTATATCAAAGCTGTCAAAACCCACCTCGAACCTCTGCATGTCTCCACACAAAATAGGAAGAAAAGACTAAAAGAAAAGACTGAATGGTCAGCCAGCTGGGCTTTTCCTAGCTTATTTCTCTACACAGACTGATGGAGTTTTTTCTATAGAACTTCAACAGTTGTCTACCAAGATTTCAACAAATCTTTAACCTGAGTCATCATTTATATGCACATATAATTCTGGAAGCTTATTAATGGGGAGGCTGCATTTTCCTTTCCATCTTATCTTGTCATCATTTTCCTATGAATTGAATGTCCATGCTGAAGAGTCTTAATTTTCTTGGATTAAATGGTTGGATGTGGAATAATGGGAACAAGGAGTATACACATCTTAAAGATTTTTAAATGTATTTCCCAATTGGCTCTTATCCACTTTCCCAGATGTGGGACACAGGGGGAGAGGTAGGAGTGAGTCTTAAGAGCTGTCAGCAGTCCAACATTACAAAATGGAGTTACGCTCTTTACTAAAATTCACCCCTGATGTCTGTCTGGTGACTCAAATGTGCTGTTTTTCATTGAATTGAATTTGAACGTGTTTAAGTAGGATATTAGCACACTCTACAAAGCTTGTGAGCTGAAGCCTGCAAAAGAGATGAAAGTTCCATTGAATGCTTTCTTCAAGAACCTAGCATCATGTATTCTAAGAAATAAAATGAGCGCCTTGATCAGGATCAATAATGTCTGGCACTCTGAGGGAGACAAGGACTGTCCTGATGAGACCTCGTGTTACAGCTGGCAACTGCCACCCTAATGGCAGAGAGCATGTGGCTTTCTTGAGAATAACTAGCAATTTTCCTCCGAATTACTCTCCTATTAAATACACTTTGGACAAGATGATGATAAGTGTTTAAGTCAATCTTTAAAAAGATGATTTCCATGGTATCTGGTTTATAGTAGGCATGCAATAATTATGCAGGGGAAAATCCTGAGATTCAATGATTCTGTAATTTAAAAAATTAATGTTTGGTAGTAGACATTTCCTTAGGATATAGAAGGCATTACCAGTAATACTTGATACTAACTACATGTAACTAATTTGAATAAATTGGTAACATGGCCTCTTCTTGCCTCTCTCTTTCTCCAACTCACCCAAAGAAACATATCAGGGCCAAGAATGGGCTTGAACCTCTGCTCTTACAGTTTTGATTTCTTCCTCAGTTACTGTAGGTGCTGGAGACAGTTTCAGACTGAATTCAGTGAAGTGAAGCAGTGCTATTTTTGTTTTATTCTACATATCTTTCTTAAACATCACTCAGTTGTAAGTTTTTTCCAAAGAACCATGTCTTCTACCATTTCATCCCCTGTTCCTAGCACTTTGCCCTGCACTCAGAAGGTGCCCAGTAATGTGAGAAGATGACAGCCACTGAAACTCTTGGGAGGCAAGCCTGTCAATCAAGTTTCCCCAGCAGATGAGCCCAGAGCTTTTGCCCTTGAGCCTGTGGCCTTGGGCCAGGAAGGTTCTACTGTGCTGCTGTCAAGTTTTCCACTGTGTCCTCAGTTCAGCCCCAAATGGCTGGTACTGCTGTCCTCACACTATTTTTAGTCATAGATCGGTTATCCCTGACACGCAGTGATGGGGATTAACAAAATGCGCCCATATGCATCCCTGAAGGCTGAGCATGTGTGTCCCCCAGCCCAAAGTAGTTTTGGGCAGTTCTGGGTAGGATTAGCAGGCTTAATTTTTTTATTGTCTCCTTCTACTGTGCCTGGCAGAGAGAGATCAGGGCCAGAACCACTTCTAATCTGTTTAAGGAATTTAGTAGGAGGCTGTTCTTAACACACATCAGATCTCGGTTTTGCCACATTCAGTACTTGCAGCCCCCACGGTGGCCAGGTGAGGCTTCCCTTCTGCCAATGGGAAGAGGCCTGTTGAACTCCATCCTGATTTTACAAGAACACAGAGTAATAGGTCACACTGTGGGGATGTCCCCACCAATCTCTCATGTGGCGAAGGTTCCACATGCCTGGGGCAGGGAATTTCAAAATGCCCAATGCCAGCTGGGAAGGCTGGACATGACAGAGTGAACACCATCGTAATCACATCATGTCCTGAAACTTCAGCCCTGATTACTCTCATCTTTATCCTCTTTTGACCTGAGATGAATGCAAGGAATGGTCTTTAAATGACCCCGTTGTTTTCAAACTCTAGTACAGTGTTTGACTTGGACTTCCCCAGTGGCAGCAAATCACACCAGCTGACTCAAGCTTGCTTGACTTATTTATTTAATTACTTTAATTTTGGGGGGGTTTCTTCACTTCATGAAACGACCCTTGATTTTTATAAGGGTGAGGTAAACTTAGGACATTCAAGACTTTATGTGAGTTTTTATAAAATCAGTTGTGTTACTTGAGAAGTCCTTTCCTGCTTGGTGCTTAAACATCTGTGTTTATTTCATGGCCCCTCGTGTTCTCTGCAGGGACACTGTGTGTGGTCAGCTTAGGAATACTGGGCTGGGGGACAGGAGCTTGACATGACTGTCTCAGATCTTGCAAGTTAATGCCAACATTATTTTAGGATCCTTATTCAGAAGGTTAGAATCTCTTGGGAGATCTCAAAAGCTGACCTGCCATTCCCCTGTCTGTGCAATTCCTTATTTGCTGTGGTTGTCTAGGGTTCCCAGCAGGAAAGCAACTGGAGCCAGTGGTTTCAGCTATATGTAAGCATTTTTATTCTTTTACCATCCTTTCTGCCACCCTGCCCCTGCCTCCTTCCTGAACTGTTCCCTCCACCACGATGTCAAAGTAAAATAGTCATTGTCATCATGTAAATAACAACTACCCCCAAAAAGGAAGAAAAAATTTAGCCAAAATCTTTTTTGCTAATTAAGCAATAATTATTTATTGAGTACCTAATATATGAATAGCAACAAAGGTTTTGTCTGCCTCCTCTCCATGAAAATTCTTTAAATGTAACTTTTCCTACTTAGGATTTATCTGTAGATGAGACCTTGTCCCACACTTGAGATAAAGTTCTGGCCTGGGATGAAGGGTGTACTACAACTTGCTTTAGTAGGTCTCTCTTTCAGTATTAAATAAGGAAAAGGGACCTTAACTCCTCGTGTAAAATCTTCTGCTGAGTGACTGCGCCCAAATCAGCCAGGGTACTTCTTAGGCAGTTTCTGGACTCAATCTTAGCCCAGCCACACACTGTCCTTATCACCACGCTCCAGGGTCAGACAGCCTGACCCCTCCTATTGGCCATGGCCATGGCCATGGAAATACTTGGTGCATTTATTTTTCCAGTTTCCTGCTACCTGTTCCCAAATCTCTCTAATAGCACCTGTCTGTCCACCTACTGACCTCTCCCATGTCTCCCCTGCTTGCAGAGCTCTGCAGAGCCCCCATCCTCTCCTCTTCCTTCTGATCTCCTCATCTTTTGGGAATTGGTTTCCCATTTTTATGTCCCTGGATTAATATAGCCTTGCTCTCATACATCTTTGGACCCCCTGGTACACTGGTCTTTGCAGTCAATCTGATCCCCCACTATGATATCATACCATGATAGCTATGGGGTTTTTAAAACCTTAAGGTGCTTGTGACCTAGGTAGAAAGGTAGGATAATTTTATATGAAGATTGTGTAGGACAACTGAGCACAAAATTCTGATTTTCTGCTTTTACTAAGAGTTCAGAGAGGCAAGATCTTGGTGAGGACTAATACAGTAGAAACAGATTGAAAGGGCTGCATGGAAAGCAGTTTGGAACCTGAAGAATGGGTGGCAGAGTGCAGAGGAAAGGTGTTCCCGACAGAGATGAAGAGCGCAAACTAAGGCGCAGAGAGGTAGGAATAGGAACGGCATGTCCAACCTGTGCAAAGCGACAGCGCTGGTTAGAGCCGGGGCGGGGCCTGCAGCCGCTGTGGAAAGGTCTCAGTGCTCTCACCTGGACATCTGAGATAAGAGATGCTTCCTTCGCTTTTCTCATCAGACTCTCCAAACAGAAAGAAACGGCACACAACACAGTCTTCTTTCCAGTCCTCGGATTTGTTTCCTGTGGTCAGAGATCCAGAGAGCACATTCTTTTAGGGAACTGTCTGTCAAAACTAGGAGTAAGTGAGACTCGAAGCCTTGGCCAGAGATAAGCCTCTTGACTGCCCGGGGGCCCTTGTGAGATTTCCTCCTTTATCTCTTCTCAGTGAAGTTACTGTTTTGTTAAGCATATGTGAGAAAAAAGGAGTGGGGGACAACTTAGATATTCAGCAGTAGAGAAACACTGAGTCAATTCTGATTCTTTATGGAATGAAATATTATGCTTCTGTAAACATAAAATTTACCAAAAATAATTTAAAGACACAATGATGTTTACTATGTTAAATGAAAAAAGTAGGATTCAAATGTGAACATTTACTGTGATTTCAACTTCGTAAATATTTATATTGACAGACATTTGGCAGAATAGATTAAAATCACCTGAGCCTGACCGCTCCTGGAGGGCACAGGATTTGAGAGAAATCTGAGAAACTGGAAGAGCCTACCTGAGGGCCCTAGAGACCTCAGCTGAGAGGAGGAAGAGGACAGAGAATGTCTGTCTTCATGGCACAGAGACTTGGCAGGCCAACAGCAAACTCTGGAGTCAAGGATTTGAAGGAGAAAGTATTATTGCATCCTTGGCTTGGTGTGATGACAAAAGGCACCAGTTTTTAATGCACAGGTTGACACTGGAGCAGATCGAAGTATTTGGTTGGAGCTGGGAACCCCCTGGTATTCATGTTTGAATCACTACTCGATAAGGAGCATTCAGAGCTGGTTTGCTTTCTGAAATGTCACAATGTCACCATACAGAGACACTTACACCAACACTCTCGGCCAGGTATGCCATGGATTGGTGATAGCCCTCAGGTCCTGGACAGCCCACAGCTTCCATAAATCAGTGCTAAGTCATGTAATCAGATGTCTCCACAGTGTCTGCATGATACCATCCCAGGAATCCAGCCCAGGATTCTCCTGTAAGCTGCGAGGGGTTTGGGTTTCCCAGGGAACGCAGTGTCCCCTCGGCTCCTCCACTGTGAGTGCCAGAGACATCCTCCTCATCATTGTCTTTTATGAGTGCCTACTATGTGTGAGATGCTTTACAGATATTATGTTTAATCTTCTCAACAGTCCTATCAGAGAGGCATTATTACCCCAATTTTATAGACGATGGGATTGAGACACAGTGTGATCAAATAACTTGCCAGAGACATAAAATTAGTAAGTTTGAAACTAGATGTCTGTCTCTGTCCTTCCTGTGATCTTTCAACTTCTAACTTGCCAGTGTGTGTGTGTGTGTGTGTGTGTGTGTGTGTGTGTGTGTGTGCGTGTGCTGTGTATATGCAAGTGAGAGAGACGTCCTTTTGAGTTTGAGTATTTCTTAATTCCACCTATTTCCTGGCACTGGTCTATTTTTCAAATGTTTCTCTCCAACAACATACAAAAAACTATGTATCTTAGTTCTTATTTGTCTTTGTATTAAGTGAGTCCTAGCCACAAGTGGAAACTGGATTGAAAAATAATGATAATTTTTAAGACTAAAATTTTGGCTAGAAAGCAAAATGTGACTTCTAGCCTCAGGAGGACAGAAAAGCTCATATGTAAGTTAAGAGCAACCTATGATTAATGCTAAAGGTACAACAAACAAACTTCAAAAGTCCCTCACTTCACATCTAACAGAGCCCATGCTCAGACCCTTTGATTCCACTGCTTCTCTGACATGCAGGGAACCATAACTTGGTGTCAGCACACTCAGCCCACAAGCTGAAGAAGCGAGGCCAGATCACTGTGTATCCAGTAACACTACATCCTCGTCCCTCCCTCTTCCTTTTCTTCAATAAATATACATCTAAAGGCAGGCACCATGCTAGGGAACAGCAGTAAATAACGAACATAATAAGCATGGTCCCTGATATCACTGGCAGACAGAGACAAACGAGGAATTAAGATACAGAGTGGTAAGTGCTCTGATCAGGAAAGCAGAGGGTGCTCAGGGGGACAGATATGGTCAGTGAAGGCTTGCTCAACCAAAATACATCTGAACTGAGACTTGAAGGATGAGTTAACACTAGCCAGGTGGGGGTGGAGAATGTGAAAAGTCTGTGAAAGCCTCAGCTTAGCTGTCTGTCTCATTCCATCTGCCCACCACTTGTACATGAGTGTGGCAGAGGGGCTACTGGGTTTGCTTTTAACTTTTTAAATTAAGAAGTATCAGAATTCAAGGAGTATCAGAATTCCTATGGTCTCTAAGAATTTCACAAAAACATTGAGATTAAGGGAAACTCCACAGAGAAATCATAACCTCAACTTGGAGTCGCTACCTGGGGGGAGTGCAATACCAATTTCCTGGAAGGGGCTCGGGGCCCACTGAGGGAAAGGCTAAGGGGTGAGGTTTTTATTCTGTACCTCATTTCCCTGCTACTCGGGGTGCTAGGCTCAGTCTAATTTGGGGCTGTGACTATGACCTCTGCCACAGAAGAGGACTAGAAAAATAGCCGTGGGTTGACCTTGATGGTCAGAGCAGTAGTAATGCCAGCATGAAATCAGACATGGTTCATGACAGCTCGTTTTCGCCACTTAACTTTACAAAGAAACTCCAGTTCAGGGTACGCCATCTTCAAAGACAGCACCTGAGGATTTAGACACACTGAGTGTTTGAGTCCTGGTCTAATTCCAGGGGCAGTGTCAGGGTGAGGTGGACCAACTTTAGGTTGACTGAGATTTCAAACCCCTAACCTGTTGCTAAGGGTCTAATATAAGAAACTCAATATTGACACAAGGCTCAACGTAAACTGGCAGAGCTTTAAAAATGTTATTAAGAACTCTTTCCTGATGATACAAAAGTTCACCATTTCATGAAATTCTTTTCCTTCCTCTTCCTCCCTTCTCTTTTCAAATAATAATCCATAAAAATGTATCTCATAAATTGAATGCTTAGTATTCACCACACATAACAGGAGCTAAGGCTCACCCTATCAATAATTCACATAACTGCTCCACGGAGTAGATATTATTTCACTGATTTTAGAGATGAGGAAACTGAAGTTTAAAGAAGGATAATTAACATGCTTATTACAAATGGACACACAAATAGTCACACAAATGGAAAGTGTCTAAACTGGGATTTGAACCCATTTTGTCTGAATTCTCAAGTCTGTGCTACTAATATTGAGCGATTACAATACACATATGGGCCGCAGCGTCTGTCTGCTGTCCTATGCGCCTTCTCTGCTGAAGGCCAGGGACCAGCTTTCCTAGTTGTCTCTGCCGACGGCACTACGCACAGCATGTGGCACATGGTAGGACATCAATAAATGAGGGGAGGCCTGCTCTAAATTTATCCCTGCCATGCAAAGTGCAGGATTTTGTATCCCTCTGCAGCTCATCTCCTGAGGACAGGCCTTGCTGCTATCCCAGGCCTGAGCACCCAGAACAGGGCGCTCCCTGTCAGGGTGACAATAGGAAGCAAGGGAAAGGAAAGCCATAAATTAGGCCAGGGTAGTGAGGCAGAGGAAAATAGATACAAACTGCTGACAAGATTAATATGCAGTTGACGGGAGCACTTTCACACCAGAGTGCCAACAAATAAACACAATTCAGAGAGCTCATCCCTGCCTTACCAGAGAAGGCAGATTCCTGAGCCAAAGAAAGGGAGTGAACGAGCAAGAGAAAGAAAGAGAGGCCTGCGTGTGCACGGGCCTGGTCTGCCGGGAATTCAGTCAGATGGCTGAGGAACGACGTAAGCAGCAGGCCCTGCGATTATCCTTTTTCTGACCAAAACCAGGGAAAGGAGAAGCAGCGCCAGGTCCTGCCGGGCAGGTGGGCGCGAGGACACAGCAGGAAGGCGGAGGATCGTGGTGCCTGCCCTGGGCACGGCCTGCCCTGGGCGGCCTGCCCTGGGCTGCCAGCTAGGTGTCATTTCTCACAGGGTCAGCAGACCTGCGGGCACTCTGGCTGGACTCCTACTGGGCTGCCTCACTCCCTGTGGTAATGAATGGGACCTCCGCAGGCTTCAGCGGAGTACCCCAGAGATGAGAACCAATTCTTCTATATTTTAGTACGTTGAAATATATGAAATTGCCATTTCTGAAGGTCAAGAGTGCTTGAATATTGGCAATTCCATGTGGTTCAGGGTAAGAGTAAAGGCAAAGATAGTCTTCAAAGCCAGGACTTGATTTTAAAATTGAGACTCTTAACCACTATGCTATATGGTACCTGTAACGGAGCAGGACCCCATGAGTCCTTCCAGGGTCAGACCTCACCCCCATATCCTCTGCTGTAGCTCCTCTCTGAAGCACCCAGATAACAGTGTCCCATGTATATTTCCTGAGTTTTTCAGATGCTAAAAACCACCACCAGGGGGAAGAAATTAACTACTTGATGATCAAGGGCAAGTGGCCCCCAGACCTTCTGGCGTCTGCGGGTTGACAGTGTTGACCACCTTGTTATCTCAACATCAACCAATCAGAGAATCGTGCATGAGCTGATCATGTACCCTGCAACCCTCCTCCCTTACTTGGCCTTTAAATATGCTTTGCTGAAACCCTTCAGGGCGTTTGGGATTTTCTTGGGCGTGAGCCACCCAGTCTTCCTTGCGTGGCCCCTGCAGTAAACCTTTCTTTGCTCCAGACGCTGACTTTTCTGTTTGGCCTCACAGTACATTGGGCACACAGACTAGCCTTCCATAACACTTCTGCTGAGTAATTTTCCTTGCTTGAACATAAAATCCAGACATCAAGCTTGGCCTAAAAGTAATTTCACGATCTGATCTTTGCTTAGCCGACTAGCTTCTTTCTCTGCAGCAAGACTAAACTTCTGACTATTCAACTGTTACTTGAGGTTACTGATTCTTTATACAGACTCTTTCCTCTTCCTGGAATACTCACATCCACCTCTTTTCCCCCTGACGTATCATCCCATCCTTCAGGCTTTGCTATCTTAGCACTTGATGTGCTATTCTGGAACTTCGACGCAGTGAAGAACTGTTGGTCTTGTGCCCTACTGCTTAGTGTCTAGTTAAATGCCTGACAAATGGATGGACAGATAAACAAATGGATGAGTGAATGAATTACATGTATCAATACCCCCGACACACACACACACACACACACACACACACACACACGCGCGCGCGCGCTCTCTCTCTTTCTATGGCTAACTTGCTATTCCAAATTAAATAATTCTGTCTCCTCATATAGATGTCCAGTTTCAGGAAAATCCTCTTGACTTTGGCTAGCACCCTGCTCCAGAGTTCAGTGATGCATAAAATGTCAGGCAAGAACACACGTTAGAAAATTCAAGAACATTCAAACATACCCTGAGGACCTAGCTCAGCTCTTGGTTTTACATACTATGCAGTAAGTTTCTCATTTGTTGTATTGTTTCTCCTGTGGAGCCCGGCTTTCACTGGCAGAATTTTCCAGAAGCACCACTAAAATAAGCACATAAAGCCCCTTGGAGGCACTTATCAGAACTAATTATGGATCCTGATGCTGGTCATAGACGTTAGAGCTATTATTGCTGATGATTAGGAAAAGCTCAAGTTATTTTATATATGGTTTATTTAGTTGGATTATACATAACATCTTTCCCCTGAAGAGAAAGTTATGGAAGAAATGGCTTAGCAGAGAATCATTTCTGAGGATCAAATTTGCTCCCTCCTGTTTCTACTAAAGCAAGTTTGACAAAGGTCTATGCCATATAGACAGAAACTTTTGTAAACTACATGTCTGTATAAACATTTACTGAAACTGGACAAAGGAGGTGTCAATGAGCTCCCTGACAGTAGACGCCCAGGATCAGACGGGATATTATATCAGGGATGTTGGGATGGGCACTTCTGGACTAAGACACTTTTAACAGCTCTTCCAACCACAAGACTTTATGATTCTATAGTCATAAACTCTACACCTATCCATTTTTGTTGTTAGTTTGGAGCATAATTTTAATATAAATATATACTATACACATTCATAAATACATTTAAATAGAATCACATTTAAACGGTATTTATAAACTATTTTAATGACAACAGTATATTATGAATGTATCTCTGTATCAATCTATTTTTCCGTAACTTTGTTTTTAGTGGATTTATAGCTACATTCCATAACTGAACCAATATCCTGATTTTTAAGAGGAGTGGTTTCCCCCCTAATTTTGATGTAAATAGCAACAATGACTCTCTCTTCCGAAATTTTTGTGAATATCCTTAATTATCTTATTTAAATTGTGAAGTCAGAGTGTGTCACATTTTTCAGGATTTTGAGGACTACTAAGAGACTGCCTTTCAGAAAGATGGTATATTTTATACCCCACCAGCAGTCATACCATGACTCTTGATCACAACTTTCTGGTGATATAAATCTGCCACATGAGAAATCCCAGGAAACTGGGGTTGCCTATGTTAGACCCTCTCCAGGACAGTCTCTCCTCTTACAGTGCAAGAGAATTACAGGAAGGCAGGAAGCACACTCATTCAAGAAATGCACGGACTTAAGAGTCAGAATTTGGTTCCCACTGACTCCCATCATTAAACAACTTTAAGAGAGTTATTAACCTCTCCTAACTGGTTTCCTCATCTGTAAAACGACAGATTCTGCCCCAGAGAGTGTTTTTTTCATGAAGGTGATGTACAGAAAGAGCGTAACAGAGCAGCAGACATACTGTTTTTAACCGTTAGCCAATATTTCTATTACACTATGTCTAGTCACTTACTCCTCACAACTCTATTTCCTAACTGTGAGTGGAAGCATGAGTTGGGACGCTTAAGAAGGGAGAAAAGGAGACGAAGGACTCAGGCTGGTCCAGAGAAGAGCTTTTAGGGTGTGGAAATATGTCTTTATCTTGCTGGGCAGCCTGCACCCTCGGAGCCTCTAGAATTCACAGCAGCTGGGGAAAGCCCTCCGCCTGCCAGCCTTGATTGGGGTTTCAGTGGTTTTGCTGCCTGTCCCCTCGGCTTGGTCTGACAGCAGCTCTGCTGACCTTGAGGGTCCAGGACATAGTGTTGATCCCAGGAAAGACAGTAATAGTTTTGCTGACAGATACTTTTCAACAGCTGTATGGTATCTGGGAGGCTGAGAGAAGAGGTGGAGGAGAGTGACTCAGGGTTAACCCCTTCTTGGCCCCAACGGTATTCCCTTCCCTTTGTAAGAAACCCCTTGTATTGATGTCATTTGCTTTGCCTTTGAGAGTTGGCATTTCTTTTTAAACAGACTCTCTTAGTCATCTTCTTGCAAAAGCAAAGTAACGTTTAAGGTTTAGGAACACGTGGCACAAAATTTTAAAGCATTTCAAAACATTGTACTTGGGAGATTACAGAATAAGGGAACACTCTGAAAATGACAAGACCCTGAAATGCCCTGGGATTCTAACATCCTGCACTTTCAAGGCACGTCTGACCTGCAGAAGATGAGATACAGGGCCTGAATGTGGGAGAGTGAATGTAATTTATTTTGTTAAATTTCATTCCAGTTTTCACAGTCGATAACATTCACATGTGGTTTACATAGTTATTTTCCTATTTATTAATCATAATATATGTGGTATCATAGCCAAGGCCTCTTTTAAAAAATTATTACAGTGCTTTAAATGCATGACATTTTAAGTGCTAATCCACTGGGACGTTTTATGATGTTGAGGGATAAGGCTAACAACCGCTTGCAAGCTGACACTGGTGTCAGACTTTGCCTTTTGGCTTTGTATATTTTAAGGGCAAATATATCTAGAATGTCTCAGTCAGTATGATAAACAAGAAATAGATAAGGAGATTCTACAGAAAATTATTTAGCCTATTCACAGCAAAAATTCAACAGTGAGACTACAACTGTATTCATTTTGTTTTTATATACATTTACTGAGAACGTTACGGAAATGCAGAATTTAAGCATTCTAGGGACTACTAAGCACTAATCACCTATGAGGATCTCTGCCCTTGAGAAACTGTCCCCAGAGACAGAGCCCAGATCACTTAGAATTAGCTGTAACACACGCAGCACGTGATGATCTGAACTAAATAACAAGCAATGGGAGGGCTTAGGGGATTAAGGTGGCAAAGAGGAAGCATTATTACAATCCAGGCTTTGTTGTTAGATTTTATCCATGCTCTGTCCCTTATTAGCTAGGTGACATATCTACTGTATTTAATCTCTCTGGGCTTTATTTGCCTTATCTGAAAAATGGGCATACCTAACTTATGGTGTGCTGCTGCAATTGTATGTGTAAACCTGTACTGCATAGCACAGAGCAAATGCTTAATCAGCGAGAGCTTACAGTCATAGGTAAAGTTAAAGGGGGTATTTTACAGAGGTACCTGGCTTTGGAGAGATGTAAGATTTGAGCTGGACCAGATATGGGGAGAGGACGTTCCGGGTGGCAAGGATGGCATTATCACTGGTGTGCAACGGGACGAGAGCATTCTGGGCACCTTTAGAAACTGAGACTTAGATTGACAGCTTGGAATGTAGGGTACACAGCTTGGAAACTGAAACTTATCCAAAAACACTTCAACTGATGTCATCACTGTAAGATAGAAAGGTAGTCTGCGAAAGCTGATAAAGGGCCTAGACTGTCATGTTAAGAATTAGGGGAGGTTACTTGGTTATTTGGAGATAATGGGGAGCTCATTTGTGTTTTAGGGGATTACTTTAGTGACCTGGAGGCTGGACTATAGGTGAAAGGAAGAAATTAAAAGCAGGCAGTTCCAATACTCAGGCAAAAGTAAGCCCAGGGCTAATTTTTACTACAGAAAAATAAGAAATATCACCTTTGGCTTGAAAGGACTGTTTTTGAAGGTAATGTTGACTGAAATAAAATCACACAACCTAAGAGTTGTGAGTTAAGTTTTATTTGGGGCAAAATGAAGACTATAGCCCAGGAGACAGCATCCCAGAAAGCTCTGAGAACCTGTTTCAAAGAGGCAGGGGGAGAACTCAGTATTATACAATTTCAGTGAAGGGGGGACGTGCAGTCAAACAGATGTTACCGTTAATGATTTTAATGCTTTTCTAGATATGAGGAGATGCAAGAATTGGGGTCATAAAATCTTCTCCTGAAAATATCTATCTGAAGACCTGTTCAGACAGTTTTCCCAGAGCACAGAGTGCCTCATTCCTGGCCTCCATCCTGAACTCCCTTCAGGGTGTGCTGGAGGTCAGGGGCCACAGAGGCTCAAGATTTAATCCAAGCAGAGTTAGACAGCAAGTACCAATGTGATCCAGTCTTTGTAGAGGCAGAGAGCAAGTGCCAATTTTTAGTTAGCAGTAACAGTCACTAAGCTTTGTGCAATATGCTCTTTACTCTTATGGACTCACTCACTCCCCCAGGGGTAAGGTGATTTCCCCCCCTTCACTTCACATACCTGCCCACAGACAATTGCTTGTTCATATTCCTGCTTTCTAACTTTGTCATCCTGAGAACACCACCAAGAAGCAGACTCTAGGCCGTGGGTTGCTGAGCCTGGATCACCTCAAGTGGCTTACTTTCCAGTACAGAAGCCTGAAACCTCTGATTTGGTAGGTCTGAGGTGAATCCAGGAAGATTCTTTTTTGGCAAGTTCCCCAGATGTTTCTATAAGCAGCCAGGTTCCAGAGCCACTAGATTTAAACTAGCTCAGCAAGCCTGTTTCTCATTCACTTTTGCATCTACAGGACCTATCACATTATCTAGCCCCAAACAGGTGTCCCATGAATATTTAGCACACAGAACTGAAGTGTTATAACAAGTGCAGAGAGACACTAAACTTTAGGGAAATAATAGCTGCATAATGCCTAGTTGGGAACCCAGGGCAATCTTTGAAAAGAGCAATTTCTGCTTCTGTTCTGGTAGGAGGCAGGGCTGGACGCCTAGACTGGAGCTTTTCTTGACTGACTGCCCTGTAACGCGAGGCCTGACTTTGACCTGAGAGAGCACTGGGTTTATCAACTTGCAAATTACTAAACTACTGTTCAGGAGAAAGCAGGTATTATCAGAGAACTGTATTTTTTTCAGTGAGAGGATTACAGTCTGATTTCCAAAGTTAGTATATCCTTCTTTGTAATTAAAGAAATACAAATGACACAGGGAAATATATACAAGATCTTATGGTAGCTCACAGAGAAAAAAATGTGACAATGAATATATACATGTTCATGTATAACTGAAAAATTGTGCTCTACACTGGAATTTGACACAACATTGTAAAATGATTATAAATCAATAAAAAAATGTTTAAAAAAAAGAAATACAAATGAAAATGAAGATACTTCTAAGTTACTACAAATACTTGTTTAATGTTAAGAACTAAGGCTATTAAAACTGTGATGAGCTCACAATGACCCAACCCCATTTCGAAGAGCAGTTAAGCCTTTTGTACCAAGATCTCTAAACAGTTCATTTCATTTGACTCAGTGATTTCATGCCCATGAATACATCTTAAAATTATCTGAAATATGGAAAAAAGACAACTGCACAAAGATGCTGACCACAGAGTAACTTATATTGAATCAACTAAAAGTCCTACAATAAAGGAATAGTAAAGTAAATAAACTGGTGAAATTTTAGATAGCCATTAAAAAACGATGTGAGGTTTGGTGCTTTCAGGGGAAAAAGCTTATGATATAATGTAAATGCAATAAGTTAAGTGAAAAACTTTTTATACATTAGAATTACAGCTACATAAATAATAAGCATAGTTATAAAAGGCTGGAGGGATGTGCAGGAAAATATTTCCATTGTTCAGATGGTGGTATTATGAGTCATTCTTCTCACTCCTAAAATTTACAGGTTGGCTGTGGTACTTTTATGCTTCAAAAATTAAAATATAAAAAATTAAATTAAAAAACATACATATTCACAAACGCATACTAAAGTAGGTGACTGGATCATAGTCACTCAATGAACCGGTAGTAAAACTGAGGAGGCAAGACTCTTGATAAGCCAGCAGAGTACAAGTCCCCTTCCTCCGTTCCTGAGGGACCACCACACTGTTTTATGAAAGAATGGCATTTGGTTTTTGTTATACAAACTACTTCCGAGTTTTAAAACAAAGCAAAACAAAAAACAAGTTAACAAGAAAAAAAATTCCCCAGACAACCCTATTTCTCCTCCCCACTACACTCCACAGGACTTATATCAGGAGAGATTTTTTTACTTATTTTTTTCTCTTTTGGAAAGTCCTTTCCTGCCTTACTTGAAAATGACTCATATATGTACTGCCCCGATTAGTATCTAAATCTTGGTGGGCTTTTCGGAGACATGTAGGAGGAAGAAGTTTCTGGGACAAGTGTGTAATGTTAACTAAGGTCACGCTTGCTGCTGGTGGTGATCTCTCCCACATGACACGGTCCTATTTTTAACTGAGACAATTGGTGAATGACTCAGGAAGACCTCTGAAGCCAAATGGCAGCTGAGAGGAATAGAATTTGCTATTAACTGAGGAGTAAATAACTAATGCAGTCAGCTGAAACTGTCCGTTTTCTGCTTTAAGTATATCTGGCAACCTAATAATGCTACAATAAACCCAGTTTAAAAAGTCTCACTCTACAGCAGATAAATGTGTGTTGCTAGTTAAATACTCTTTTTCCTCCTGTTCAGAAAATAAGAAAAATACTGTATGATATCACTCATAGGTGGAATCTAAGAAAAAAAAAACAGGACACTCATCTACAAAACAAAAACAGACTCACAGACACTATAAACAATCTTATGGTGACCCAGGAAAAGGGGGTAGGAAGGGGTAAATTTGGGAGTTTGAGATTTGCAAATGTTAGCCACTATATAAAATAATAGATAAAAAAACAAATTTCTTCTGTATAACACAGGGAACTATATTCAATATCTTGTAATAACCTTTCATGAAAAAGAATATGAAAATGAACATACATATGTACATGCATGACTGGGACATTATGCAGTATACCTAAAATGGACACACTGTAACTGACTGTACTTTCAATTAAAAAAAAAGATTAAAAAAATAAAATAATTACTGTGGGAAAATAATTTTGGAAAATGGTGAACAATAAATAAACTTTTTGAATGTTCACAAGATAACTTTGTACAATGAAGACTGTTTTTGAACAGATTTCAGTGCAGATTATTCATGCAGTGAATGGGGGTAGGGGAGGAAAACGTATAGAATGCTCCAAGGAGCGCACTCTGGGAAACACTAATCTAGTGTGATACCCTCATTTTACAGATGAGAAGAAGAGAGACCTAGGGTGTTCTAATAACTTGCCCAAGAACACCTAGCTGGTAAATGCAAGAACTGGGACCAGAACTCTGCTGCATTTTCCCAGGGCACCAGATTATGTCTATCTTCACACACAGGCCCTGCGTATTATTACACAGAATCCACAATAGATTGTCATTAGATCTACAATAGGCGTGCCAATTAACACTGTTACTATTATTCTTGTATTTAATTGTCTAGTTAAAAAACTTCAGTCTTCTCGTGTTCTCATAAGTCCTATCTGTTACAAATACATCTGTTACTCTTTGAATGAGAGGTACTTTATACAGACAGGTCATTTTATTATTATTATTAAGGACCTATGGCTGGTAAATCATAGAACTGGGGTTTGGGACAGAGCTTTTACTGCCACATTACACTCTATTTCTGAGCTGATTTTAAAAGCAGTGAACCCCTTTGTGGTAATTAAGGGAATTTCAGGCTGTGGTTGGCCAGAGGAGACCTGCCTCTCCTAAACCTAGGTGAAGTGATCCTACAGAGGGAGAAGGGAAGAGGCCATGTCCATTGGTGCAGTGATGGTAACCAAGATGAGGTTAACTTTGAAAAAGCACTTTAACTTGTGTTATCTCAAATGACTGTTTTAAGTATCCAAGGTTTGGTTTCACCCCAGTGAGCCAGACGCAGGATCCTTTGTCTAGAAAACTATCATTTTGCAGCCCCATTAAAGCCATATTGTGTCTCTTTTCTTTCAAAATCCCATCAGTGTGGAAGAGCTCACAGGTGTGAGGGTGTAGCTGAGAATAAGCAGCATGTCAATTTCACATCGCTTTGCTTTGGTAAGACACAACCTCAAGGGCAAACTCAATGGCACAGTGTCTCAGCAAGGGCTTTGGGTTAGGGCTTAGAAAGGTCACGTGTCTTACTTTCAGCAAGGCGGGGAAAAGCTGAAAAGCAGGTCAATAACTCAGCTGTAAGAAGACTGGCTGCTTCTAGGCAGTAAGTTGTAGGGGCTAGGGTGCATGGGGGTGGGGGGCACTCTTAATTTAGGTCTAGAGTCATCGTTATGTATTAAGTGCCTGTAGACTTTTGTCTAAATTTTAATAAGCTACCTATATGTTTGGCTGAGTTGATTGAATCCACCTGAATAATTTCCTGCCTATTTCAGCAGCATTAATCATATGTACTGTTTCCTGACACTTTTACTAATGTGGTATAGGACATGAACAAAAGCTGTAGTTTCATTCTTTGTGCTCAGCCTAAAATATCCATATGTACTCATATGGATGACTGGCACTTGAAATAGAGAAGAAAGTATATATTTCTATTTTAAATGGCCATGAGGTAGGTAAACTCTACTATAAGGCATGTTAGGAAAAGGACTAACTGAATAATCTAACTGAATGAGAGCAATCAAAAGATGCCTCTTTTAATCCTCATAAAAACACCGTAAGGAAACATATAAAGCTCAGAGAGACTAAATAACTTTTCTTAAGATCACATAAATAATAAAGATGACTTCAGAATTCAAATCCAGGTCTGAATTATTTCCACTCCACCAAGCTCTGGGAGACTTAAACTCTTCTGAGCCTGGCTTTTATCTTTCAGTGAAGATTCTGCAGACACTTCAGAGATGCTCAGGGCCTCGGATGATTGCTCCAAATGTCAAGTATTGTATTACAGATAGATGTATTCACATATACATCTATATGCATAATATGTATTATATGATTCTGTATTTGTACCATAAAACTGCTCATTATCTACTTTCATAAATAGAAATTTGTATTACAAAGAATTTTCAGCATGGACAAAATTCTAGAATGTTCACCCCAGGTGAATGAAGGTGCAATACTAACTCAGAATTTGATAGCCTTTACAAGTTACCGTGAGACCTTTGCCTTCATTTGTAAGGTTAGGATAACAATATTTGATCTTATTTGTGATGCCATAATGAGGGATGTTATGAAAGTACTTTGGGCTCACATGAAAACAAAACAGATCTATTATGGTAAAAAGCATCCCATGAGTTTGTCAAGGGACCAGTTTTTGCAAATTTCCCAACCTGGTAAACTTCTTAGGAGTCATGAAAAATGCATATAAAAATGGGGATTAACATTTTGAATGTGCCTGTAGAAATACTTCATATGGGAAAACGTCTTAGTGGTTTTATTGTGTTGAATAAAGCCAAAGAAGGATTATTTTTACATAAAATCTCTCACCTAACTAGGACCACCTGGTGTACAATTATGTCCCATAAACCAGTGATGTCCCAAATCCCCTTCCAAAACAAAAGTCACATTGCTGAGGTTAATTCTAATTAGGAGGCACAGTCAGTTCTCCTTTCATACTCTGGGGGGCTGCATGCTGCAATCTTTAAAATGTACAAGCCCAGCCACTGCTTGGCCACCTAGCTTTCCACTATCTTTTCTTTTCCTGGCAGTGAAGTGATTGTTTAAAAATCTTACCACTGTCTTGAGCTTCTCAAAGAGCAGTCTCTATGCATGTTGACACCTAATGTGTGTAGCTGGTGAAAAGACTTCAATTTTACTGAAGGACTTCTACTAGCTACTGTGAATTTCTTGGTATAAAAATGCCACAGCATTAGCAATGACAAATTAGAGGTTTGTCTGAGGTTTCTCTTAATAAACAAAAATACTCAATTAGATACTTCTTAAAGCAGTTAAAAAATCTCTTAAAGTTTCCTTTGTACATCTGACAAAAATTATGTATACTCTACCATGAAAAAATGTATCTACACATGTTTTCAGGTGGCCCTTAGTCTTTTGAAAGCCCATCACTCCATTGAGAATTCCTGTTTTACAGTGCCTATCCATGCATACAGCAAGAATATGCATTTGCAACATTATTATCAATAACTAACATTTATACATATTAAACTTGGCATAATGTGAAACAGTCAACCTCAAAGATCTAAATGTTTATATTTAAAAAAGGGCAAACAAAAAAATAAACAAATGGGACCTAATGAAATATAAAAGCTTTTGCACAGCAAAGGAAACCATAAACAAAATGAAAAGACAACCTACAGATTGGGAGAAAATATTTTCAAATGATGTGACTGATAAGGGGTTAATTTCCAAAATATACAAACAGCTCATACAACTCAATATAAAAAAAAAACCCAATCAAAAAACAGGCAGAAGACCTAAACAGACATTTCTCCAAAGAAGACATAAAGATAACCAACAGGCACATGAAAAGATGCTCAACATTGCTAATTATTAGATAAATGCAAGTCAAAACTACAGCAAAATATCACATCACACCAGTCAGAAGGGTTATCATCAAAGTCTGCAAGTAATAAATGCTGCAGAGGGTATGGAGAAAAGGGAACCCTCCTACACTGTTGGTGGAGAAATTGATGCAGCTATTATGGAAAACAGTATGGAACTTTCTTACAAAACAAAAAATAGAGCTACCATATGATCTAGCAATCCCACTCCTAGGCATTTGTCCAGAGGGAACTCTAATTCAAAAAGATACATGCATCCCAATGTTCACAGCAGTACTATTTACAATACGCAATATATGGAAGCAACTTAAGTGTTCGAATGGATAAAGAAGATGTGGTATATGTATACAATGGAATATAACTCAGCCATATAAAAATGAAATAATACCATTTGCAGCAATATGGATGGACCTAGAGAATATAATACTCAGTGAAGTAAGTCAATGAAAGATAAATATTATATCACTTATACGTGGAATCCAAAAAATAATACAAATGAATTTATTTACTAAACAGAAACAGACCTACAGATACAAAAAATAAACTTTTGGTTACCAAAGGGGAAAGCAGGGGAGGGATAAATTAGGAGTAAGGGATTAAAAGATACATTACTATATATAAAATAAACAACAGCGATTTACTGTGTAGCATCAATCTCTTACAATAACCAAAATGGAAAAGAATCTGAAAATATACATAACTGAATCACTCTGCTATATACTTGGAACTAATACAATATTGTAATCAACTGTACTTCAATTAAAAAAAGAGGGGGAAGACTGATTTCTCGTTTAAGATAGGTTTGTAAAAATCTGCAGAGAGGAGTCTCTTACACATTTCCTCTGTTTGTGAGTACCTGAGCAAATATGAGTATGTGTAGGTGAGTGTGCATATGTATAGTTGTGGGTGTGTATGTGTGGGTAGGTGTATGTAGATTTACCAAGTATAACATTTTGCTATATTTACTTTCTCTTCATATATATGTATATATGAATATGAACACTTCTATATTACCACAACGTCATTATCACACCCAAGAAATGTAACACATTCAAATTTCTGCCAATTCTCTCAAAATGTCCCTATTGATATCTTCCTAAATTCCAGAATCCAGTCAGCTATAACTTACTGCATGTAGTTATCTCTTTAATTTCCTTTAACTAGAAGAGTTTCCTGATAGCTTTTATTTGTCTTTCATTCACGTTCACATTCACATGACATTCACATTTTGTCTTTCATGACATTCACATTAGTACAAAGAAGTTGTCTCGTAGAATGCTCCACAATTTCCTTGTGATCAGATTCAAGGTAAACCTTTTTGGTAATAAGGATCCCCACAAATGATGTGGGAACTCACTCTTAAGCACAGTTCTTGCTGTTTTTGGACAACTCACAAAGAACATACTATCAAGTTTCTCACCCTTTAGGCATTATTGAGTTAAGACAACATTAATCGCACATAAGGTATCACACACACACAAAGTACACACTTAAAAAGATCAGATTCTTTTAAAATGCATCTATTTTTAAGGTTTGCCACAGTCCCCATGAGGATATTTTGGAAGGGAGTATGAATCCACTATTTCATTGGCCCCCGTCTTGGAAGGTTTTCATTAAAAGGGAGGGGTTCAGCAAGAGGATTAAGGTGTCTGCAGGCCTATGAACCTTGGTGATAGAAAACCTGAAATCTGTAGAGGGTCAATGGGAACAAAGAAGAACCTGATCAAAAGAAAGAAAAAGGCAACGAAATCAGGGAGAAGCAGAGAGAGGTGACGTGGACCAGCGTAGACTGACAGATTTTCAAACTCGAATTCTAGCTGCAGTTTAGTAAACTTTTTGGTAGTTTATTAGGCTATGCCTTTGGAAAACTGTATCTTCTTGTTTCTAAGAAATAAAAAAGGGGGGGGAGGGCTTGAAAAGCCTTTTGGACAGAAAATAGCACTGAAACAATATTTTGATGAGTTAGTGCTAAATGAATTAGAAACATGTGGACTGAATTTCCCTTGAAATACAAATGGATTGAATAATTAATGGAAAAAGCACTTGGCAAAATGTACTTGAGGTTTTTATTGAACCAAAACCAAAACATTTGAAAATATTTTGAAATATGTGAAAAGTACAATATACATCTGGATTTGCCCAACCCTAGTAAGAATGCAGGAAATATTATTTTTATTTAACATTTACATGATAGCTATAGCTGCAGTGTGCCTCAACCCTAAGGTATTTCTTACAACAGCCCTGTGGTCTAGGTCGTAATTATTATTTTCATTTGGGGCAAGAAATTCACCAGCACTCACACAGTGGGCTTTACATACAACCTTCTATTAGTCTATGTTCTTTAGAGAATTTTGTTCGTAGAAACACTGGACCAGCAGACACAAAATTTGGGTCCAAGTCTTGGGACTTCTAGTGGACCAATCACATTGTATATTTTCTTTGTAGATTTTATCATTATGCAGTTTCTCCCTTTTCCCTACTATTTTGACTTAAATATTATTATAACCATCACCATACCAGGTTTCTTTGGTGACTATTTGCCAACTATATCTGTGGTAGGAAGAATATGCATCTCCCAAAGATGTCCCTGTCCTAATCCCTGGAACCTGTGAACACATTATATTACAAGGCAAAGAGAAATTAAGGCAGCAGATGGAACTGAGGCTGCTAGTTAGATGACCTTACAACAGGGAGATTATCTTGGGTAATGTAATCGCAATGATGCTTACAAGTCAAAGTGGGAGGCCCAGGAGAGAGTCAGAGAGAGACTTAATGACAGGAGAAAAGTCAGAATGATGCGATAAGAGGCAGACCCAACCAGTGTTGCTGTCTTTGAGGACGGGGAGGGAGGGTCATGATCCAAGGAATGTGGGCAGCCTCTAGAAAATGGAAAAGGTAAGGAGCCTCCAGAAAGGAACGCAACCCTGCCTACACCTTGATTTTAACGAAGACCCACGTTGGATTTTTAACCTTACAGAACTGTTAGATAATAAATTCATTTTCCCCTCAGCCACTAAGTTTGTGGTAATTTGTTAAAGCAGCAATAGAAAACAAATAAATCTTATCAGCATCTTTCATTCTGAACCATTCTGTCCATCTTAACTGTGTTTCTCATAAATAATATTTAGCTACTTAAAAAAACCAATTTCATAATTTTTTTCTTTTAGTAGCTATGCAATTCCACTCACATTTCTTGTGATTCTTGATCCACTAGTATTTCTGCCATAGTATTCTGTCTTTTTTCTATTTATTTTTTATTTCTTCTTTTCTATCTTCTGTTCTTTAATCACATTTATTATTCCTTTTCCTACTTTACTGAGTTTAAAATTTTATCATTTATTTATATTATTGTGGTGGTAACCTTACATTAATAAACTACTTTTTATTGAACTATAATATACATACAGAAAAATGTATATGTAATAATTATACAACTACATGAATTATCATAAAATGAGTACAGCCATGTAATAGTCAGGTAACAATCATCAAGAAATAGAAAATTCCTCATACCCCAGGAGACCCCCGGTGTCCCTACCAGGCACTACCCCTTCCCTCCTCCTCAAAGGTAACCACTTGTGACTTCCAATAAACCAATAAACTAGTTTTGTTAGTTTTAGCACTTAAAAAAAATGAGATAATAGGGTATATATGCTTTCTTGTGAGTTTAATCTTTGTTGTTATGAAAGGCTGTATTTCATTCATTTCCATATAGTGTCATACGTGCATCCAAAGAGATGCAAAAAAGAATGTTGATAGCAATATTCATAACCCCAAACTGGAAACAACTTAAATGTCTAGCAACAGTAGAGTGGGTACATGTATCTTGGTACATTCATGCCTTTATGTTTTTCACATGCATAATTAAAGTTAACCAATATCTTTAGTTTGACTCTTTCATGTTATTATTGCCTAGAATTTTAGTTCCAAATTGATTTAAACCTAATTCCCATTGGTCGTTACCACTTTTTAAACAGATACCAAATATTTAGATTTAACAGCATGTTTACCAATCTCTTTGCTTACCTGTACATCTTGGTTTTTTCTATTCTTTCCTTCCATATTAAATTTTCATTTTGCTAAACTGTATCTTTTATAAACCTCTTCTTAGCATGGATCTGGGAGTAGTAACAGTAGTCTTTTTATGTCTGAAAATGTCATTTTTATGCTCATTCTTTGAGGATGTTTTAACTGCTTATAGAATTCTTGGTGGATTTACTCTTCCTCAGCCCCTTTAAGATACTTACTCTACTTTAAACTTGCATCTGCTGCCATTGTTCAGAATTATTCTGTCATTCTACTGCCATTCCTTTGTAAGTAACCTGTTGTTTCTGATAGATTTTGAGGGTTTTAATGCTCTACACCTAACTAGGTGTGAATCTATCTTTATTTATCCTGCTCAAAACTCAAGTGTGCTTCTTCAATCTGTGGAATCACATCTTTTTTCGAGTCTGAAAAATCATATCCATTGTCTTTCAAAATTTTCTTTTTCTTCTTTCTCTTGTTTCCTTCTGGAACTTGAATAAACAAAATTTCAATTCTTTCTTTTTTGTCTCTTTATTTCTCTTTTATATTTTCTGCCCCATTATTCTTTCCTTGCTGATTTTCTGTGTGATGCCCTTGGATGTGTGCTCTAATTCACTAATTTTATCTTAAGCTGTATCTAGTTGTTATTTAAGCCACAAATTCAGCTTTTCATGTCAATGACTATATTTTCCATCTACAGAATTCTAATCACTTATTTCTCAAATTTATTTTTTCTTTCTTTTCAAAATATTGTTTCTCCTTTAAGTTGAATTATTTGTTATATCTGTGTGACCATTTTAGACATAGCTTTATTCAGATTGTTGTATTATCTCTAGTTTGTGGTGTGCTGTCTCTTGTAAGTGTCTGCTGTCTCTCCTGGATGCTAATTTAATCATAAGATGTACCATTCTTGTACTTTAACATCATTTTCAGCACAAAATACATTCTGTTGGAGTTTAGTGTGTCTGGGGATGTGGGAATGCCCCTATATACTATTCTCCATGACTTCCCTGGATTCACTCCAGTTTTCAAGTTAATTTCTCATTTTGAGGTAACTTTAGCCATATGGTTTCATGAACCTCATACCCACATACTGTATAAGCCTGGGTTTCCAGTTCTCATGTATTTTCTACCTATAGTTCCAAGTGGATTCTAAACATCCCTGCTGCTCACTCTCTCCCTGGGCCAGACTCCTGAATTCCTCTGTGCATTTCTCAGTGAATTTCCCTCTGGGTCCCTCAGCATTTGCACCACTTCTTTGATTTAAGAAAATCAAGAAATTCTCTCATCCTTTCTGGCACCTGGAGATTTTCATTTCTTGATTTTGGCTCTATATTCAACTGTCCCTGCTGTATTTGGGGGGTGGATTTGATGCGTTTGATGTGGGAGAGATTTTTCAAATCATCTCAGTCTGGCTGACTGACAAGAAGTTTGGACAAATCACTTTCTCTTGACATCACATCCCTCAAAGGTAAAATAGAGCAGATTATACCTGTTTTATGGAATTCTTGTACTATTAAAATAGAATCATACATTTAAATTTTCTTTTCTTTTCCACTGTAAAACATCATACATATATGCTATGAGAATAAATTAGTATGCCAGCAAACTCAGGCTCTCTGGACAATTATTTTCAATAATGCAGTCACGAAAGTATGTGACTCTCTCGAAGTTAACAGTTCAGTATTCAAATGGCTTTATCAGTGCTGGGGAAAGAAAAGAATGGCTTTGTGAAGGTGTGTTTGAGGGTGGGAGATTTGAGGAGATCCTTTCACAAAATGTGATACAATTAGGATTATTGCCATAGTGACATCCAAAACAGAAAAGGAGTGTGTGTTAATTTTATTTGAGAAAAAGTCAATACTGTTACTGGAATAATCATCTCATACTTGTATAAAATTTTCATTGGTCAAGTTAAGTATCAACGTGCTAGACATTTTATAAATTACTTGTGATCCAATTTACAGAAGAGAACTAAAACTTAAGACTGCTTCTCATGGAAACGTAATGTAAATAACACTGTCCTCAGAGTACATAGCTGTGAAAACAGAGGTCCAAGGGCTCAGGGCTTGTATAAGGACTCACCCTTATAAGGGGCAGAGCTGCAAGGTACTCTGTGCCCTCTTCTCACGAGTGTCTTTTCCAATGTAAATGTATACACTTTTGCCCTTATTTTCTGTGCTGTATCTTGTACAGACCAAGTCTGGGATTTTAAGAAATAATTAGTATCTATCTTGCTCTTTCTGACCCTGCTAGAACCATTCTTACTGTCTCATTTTTTCTTATTTTTAAAAATTATATTTTGTGTCATTGCAATTAATCTTTATCAATACAAATGTTTCTAACATGGAAGTACCCATTTTATTTCCCTAGTCTGTCTTTTGGTTAACAACAGTTACTGCATACATTCAATCAGCCAATGTCTGTTGTTAACTTCCCAGCAAAAGTCTTATCACATTTTCTTACACCATATACAAAAGTAAACTTAAAATGGACTAAAGACTTAAATTTAAGACCAGAAACTGCAGAATTCCTAGAAGAAAGCATAGGCAGAACACTCTTTGACATAAATCATAGCAATATTTTTCTTGGATCTGTCTCGTAAGGCAAACAAAACAAAAACAAAAACAAATAAATAGAACCTAATTAAACTTAAAAACTTTTGCAGAGCCAAGGAAATCACTGACAAAATGAAAATACAGCCTACTGAATGGTAGAATATATCTGCAAATAATATGACAGACATGGGGTTAATGTCCAAGATTTATAAACAGCTCATACAACTCAATACCAAATATATATATATTTGAATATATAAATAAGTAAATAAATAACCTGATTGAAAAATGGGCAAAAGACCTGAATTGACATTTTTCCAAAGAAGACATACCGATGGCCAGCAGGTACATGAAAAGAAGCTCAACCTAGCTAATCATGAGAGAAATGTAAATCAAAACCAAAATGAGATATCACCTTAACCTGTCAGAATGGCTATCATTAAAAAGACCACAAATAACAAACATTGGCCAGGCTGCGGAGAAAAGAGAACACTTGTACACTGGTGGTGGGAGTGTAAATTGGTGCAGCCAATGTAGAAAACAGTATGAAGTTTCCTCAGAAAGTTAAAAATAGAACTATGTATGGTCTAGCAATTTCACTCTTAGGTGTATATCCAAAGAAAGTGAAGACACCAATTCAAAAAGAAACATGCACCTGAATGTTCATAGCAGCACTGTTAACAATAGCCAAGACATGGGAGCAAACTAAATGTTCATCATCAGATGAATGAATAAAGAAGATGTGGTATATATGTACATACATAAATATATAATGACTGAGTAGTATTCCATTATATATATACTTATATGTATAATGGAATACTACTCAGTCATTAAAAAGAATAAAAATTTTGCCGTTCACAACAATATGGGTGAACTTACCGGGTATTATTCTTAGTGAAATAAGTCAGACAGAAAAAGACAAATACTGTATGTTATCTCCTATATGTAGATTCTAAAAAATAAACATATGAATGAATATATAAAAACAGAAACAGATTCACAGATACAGAGAACAAACTAGTGGTTACCAGTGAGGAGAGGAAAGGCGGGGAGGGTTAGATAGGGGTAGGGGATTAAGAGGTACAAACTACTGTGTATAAAATAAATGAGCTACAAGGATATGTTGTACAGTACAGGGAATATAGCCAATATTTTATAACTTTAAATGGAGTATAATCTATAAAATTTTTGAATCACTATGTTGTACACCTGAAACTAATATAATATTATAAATCAATCATACCTCAATAAAAAAGGGTCATGGCCACCAGAGGCCTTAAGACATTTTCACAGCCTCTTAACATTGTAATATATTAGAAAGCTACTGCAGACTCTTTATTTTCTCCCTACTGCAATGCATTACCCACCATCATAAGCCAAACTCTAATACTGTATTCAAATCCTGGCTCTGCCACTTACTGTGTGACCTTGGGAAAGTTGCTTAACCTTTCTGTACCTCAGTTTTCTCATCTGTAAAATGGAGATAACAGTATCTGTGTATAGGGTTGCTATAAGAATTATTTAGAATTTGTAAATAACTAGAATAATGTTTTCTATGTATGTGTTTATTACATAAAGTGAATGGAAGCTCCATCTTTCTAGACTTCAGCCACCAAAATCTGTTAAAGTCAGGGTTGGGTTTGGTGATCCTTAGGGTCCTCTTCAGGTTTGACGTGCTTCAGTCTTTTGCTAAACATCATAACTGGTCTGAATGGGTGTCTAGACTGACCTACTTCTCCAGGGACGATCATAATAGCATCTCTCATTAATATGCTTCAACAACCTAGTTTTCCTTGGATTCTAGTAAATCTAATTTTTAACTGTGTATGTAAATACTAGATATTGGCCAGAATTTACTTTTTTGTCCAAATAGAAGTCTGGATATAATGCAGACAGTCTTTAATTCAAAGCATTTTTTAAAGCATTTTGGCTTGAAGTACCTAGATGTTTTTCTACTATTATTGCTGACGACTTATTTTTTAAGAGGTTACAGATGTTACAATCTTTGGGGTTATTTAGGTAATATGGCATTCCATTGGTTGGAAATAGGTTAAACAATCACTTCTCCCAGTATGTGATAACAGAAGCACAGACTATTAGAGCTAGTGTGGCCCTACGGGTCATCTAGTCTCATCATCCCATTTTACAGCTCAGGATATGAAGGCCCAGAAGGAGAATGGCTTACTGGTCATGTTGCTAGTTGACCAACTTATCTTGAATGCTCATCTTCTGACTGAAAAGATGGTGCTCTAGCCAGAAAGATGGTAACTAAAATGCATAATAATGACTTTGAAATATCGTGAGATCCCAAATCACCTCTGTCATACCAAGTAATTGAAATTTAAAATTTTAGTACAGTTTTGGTATTAAGAGTATTTGGTTGTGTTACATTCTCCTGAAAATCAGTGATTCATATGTTGTATAATGCAATTTCTTTTAAATAGTACATCCTACTAATTGGAACTTTGCTCTCTAACTCCAGAAAACAGGACATTTAATGCAATTTTTTTTAATTTTTGGAAGTGATGTTAAATACTAATGTTAAGAGGTAAGATATGCTGGTCTTAGATTTTACTGAATTTGATAAGCTATTTAAGAATCTTCACCATCATCATCAGTTGCACTTCTTGAGTGTACCAAGTAGCTTAAAGCTTTATGTTATATACTAACACAAGGTCTCCTCTTTCAATGGAGGTATGAATGCTAAGGATGAAAAAAATCAGTTATTATGGTCACTTTGTTTCAAATCGAGGTGGATTCACAGGATACTAAGCTTAGAGAAAGCCAGTGCTTCTTTCCTCTTTCTCCTGGAAAGCTCACAGAAAATGCAGGCAGAAGAAACTTTAAGGAGATAATTATGCTTCATAAATAAAGGGAGGAATACTTTGGTAGAAGTTAGGTGTGGGATTATTCAGCTTTGTAGAGTAATAGTTTCAATAGGGAGATGAGAACAAAGGGCCAGAAGGTAAGCAGGTTTCCTTTATGGAAAGAAACAGACAAGGAAACAGGCAAGAGGAGACATGGAATTGAAGAATTAAGCCTTGGAGTATATTTGGAAAGAAAATCTGATGCTAATGAATGCCTAAATCATTCAGGATGGATGATCTTCTTTTTTCTCTTTGATGATTTATAGAGTCTAAAATCTCTTTAGTCCACTCCAGTATCCAGATCGAAATTTCTTTTTTCCTGTTCCATAAGGATCTCTGGAGTCCCAATTATCTCTCTTCTCCTTTAGTGCTTGATGGATAAGGCAAACAAAAGAGCATTATCATCACAGAACTTAAACTTGAATTTGTTTAAATACTATGAAAGTAATACAATCACTTTTATATACCATGAAAATACATTTTTCTTTCTGTCTCTTCCTTCTCCTTGTCTTCATTGTCAAAATTTTTAAGAATTAAAATATTCACAGGCTAAGCTGGCTCTTCTTTTGAAGAAATTACAGCAAGCAACATCTAAAAAACTTTTTTTTTTTTTCCTGGAAGATAAACATGGTTTCATGCTCACTGCCCACCTTGTACGAATTGTTCTTCCAGGTTTTGGACTTTGGAGTCAGTGGCAATTCACATGACTAGGTTGTGTGTGTGTGTGTGTGTGTGTGTGTGTGTGTTGTTTGGGGGTGTGTGTGTGTGTGTGTGTGTGTGTGTTATTTAAGGAGACTCTCAAATCTAGGAATAGAACAATTTATAACTACAGAACACCAGGACGCATCAACCACCACAACTGGTCCTCTCTTTCCAAAGCCTGACTGCCTGTGAATCAGAGTTTCCCCTTTTCAAGTTTGAAAGAGTAAATAGTATCTGTCTCTCCCCACTCCCAGCCAGTCTGGCAGTCATCTGACTCACCAGAGGGCCACAATTTACTGGTGGAGAGTCTGCTGGGATGCTCATGGGAGATTTGCCAACTACTGGATCACACTTCTCAGATGCTGCCTCTGGAGAGCTTGGTGGCAAGGCTGGTGGTGTTTGTACTCTTCGGCTGTGCCTGGAGCTCTGAAGTACAGAGGCAGCTCACAGGTGATGCCAGGAGTTTCTTGCAAAAGGGTAACCCCTGAGCACTGTCACTCCAACCAGAAGTACCCACCTCCAAACTACAGTTACTGGCTAAGGGGAAGATAAAAATAAACACAGTGATGGCAACACAGCTGCATCAAGCATCTGGGTGATTATAAAAAATGAAGCAGAGATGCTTCTGTCTGAGTTACGAGTCTTATCAGCATTAGTGTAGCATTGTCATCTGCAGATTCCCTTGCATCATCCAGTTCGGAACACCTCCCTTCAGCTGTTGGACTAGGGACAGATAGGTAGATAGACAGACAGATAGGTAGGTAGGAAGGTACGTAGATAGATAGATTTAAAGATAGGTTTCTATTAGTAACAGAATGTGTTGCCATTTACCAGTTGTGTAATGCTTGGGCAAGTTAGTAAAGGTTACTCTGTTTTAGTTTTCTCTACTGTAAAATAGGATAGTGCTGGTTTGTGCTTTAGAGTAATATTTCTCTTTGGTCCAAAGCTAGGAATGAGTTCATATATGTAAATTATTTAGAACAGTATCCAGCACATAGTAAGCATGTAATAATATTCTTACTATTGTTTAAATTCACGGACACTTTTAGATTTCATAGCATTCTGGGTTCAAAGGCCTATGTCTTACTCAACTGGGTATCCTCAGCACTCAACATAATGGGAAATAACAGGTTCCTCCAGTGCTATGCTTAGCGGATCATTGCCTGTGGTAACAACTTCTTTTGCAATTTGGTCAGGAAAACATTATTATCTGCAAGAAATAAGGAGCGAAGCACCCCAAAGGCAAGAGTTCAGCTTTCTGCATTCCTCAGCTGTACCCTGTATTTTCCAAAAATATATCGCTTATGTGCTTGGCCCCTTCAAAACATTTATTTCCTCTTTCAGTCTGATTTTTTTTTCTTTCCCATACAAACAAAGTTTGGAACTCCACCAGCACAGATCTGAGTTCCTCTGCCTTACCAGACGTGGGAGTAGCACAATGATAACCCTGGCACAAGCGGCAGGTTCTCAGGCAGAGGTGAATTCCCGGGGTTCTACCCTCGCCATTTCCCGGCTCCTGAGCAGGGATGTGAAGCACAATCTACAGCAGACAGAAGCCCAAAGGACTGGAGTATGAGCCAGAGTGCTGCTCTCAGCTTGTACTCCTGTATGCTAATCACAGAAGTGTTCACGTCCCTACACTATTGCTAACTCTGCGTAACAGCATCTAATCCTGCTTTTATTAACTTGTTGAGGAAAATGGATACCTTGCTGTTTTAACTAGCATTTTTAAAAAACTGTCAGAGTGAACATTTTTTGTATGTCTATTTGTCATTTTTATTTCTTCTTTTTTGACTTGTCAGTTCATATGCTTAACCCACTTTTCTACTGATGTTATCATGCTATTTTTATGTTCTAATCTGACTTTGTTGTCCTTGGTCGTTTCCTGACAGCTAGATGTAAAGTTCCATTCTCACCAAAAGCTCTATCTGTTCTCAGAAAATTATCTAACAATTGGAGACAGGCCTCTAATTACAGGATTTTCTTTCAGAAAAGTGCTGGGTGTGACTTTCTATTGACTGTCTACTTTACAACTCTTTAGGAGCAAGGGTTACGATGAAAATTTTTGCCCAGTAGGGATGCAAATAATCATTGCCAGGTAAAACACACAAGTAAAAGGTTTACAGACCTGCTGGACATTAACCAGCTTTGTATCTAACCCATTAATTTATTGCATTGCCCATATATACTCAGATTCTCAAACAGGCTGAAGACCAATTTTAGGATCTTACTGGATCCCTCATTAAGCAATGCATTAAATAAAATCTTTGGCACATGTTCATATTGTATTTGCCTGAGAGTCATGAGTTAACCTTTTCAAAAATTGTATTTTAACATCATTGGCTTTGAAAATTTCTCCCCAACTCTACCACCATTCATTGCTTTTACTGAAGACAAAGGAGTTTTAAAGTTTATATTCCTAGAATTAGGAAAGACAGATGTTGATCCTGTCCCTACCCTCCTAACTTGTCTCACTTTAAGGTTAAAATTGAAAACTCCAAATCAAAAGAATCCAGCTCATGGTTCTTCTTTTTTTAACTGAAAGTACAGGGCTCCTTCCCATGAAGCCTGCCAGGACTCACAAACCTAACATTTCTGTTTCCAGGTGGCTGCGGTGGAGTTTTTACAGCCCCACTTTCCATCTCACTCAGCTTAATTTTAATGGCTGCCTCTTTCCGGGGGTCTTAGTGAACTGTTCCAGGAAGGGTTATAACCTACATTAAATAATAATCATTAAAAAAGAAAGATAGAGAAAATAAATTCCTTCTGTTTACACTTCCCAACCAAAGGTCACTGCGAATGGGCTTCTTGGCTGATTTGAGACAGACATTAGTTACCCTCATAATTTCTTGCCTGGATTTTCTGCAACTGCCTCCTAAGTGCTGCCTCAGCCTCACATTCCACTTCTGCCTCCCCTCACAACCACCAGCAAATACATTCTCCTTCACCACCAGTCTGATTTTATTTAGAAGTAAATCTTAATTAAAATCCTTCAGCGGCTCCTCTCACAGCTGCAGGGTGATAATGCAAGCCCCTTCGTGTGACTGACATGGCCCCTCAACTCCGATCTCTCTCCACGCGACGCACCTGCGCCTACTCCTTTCTTTCCAGCCGCTCTGACTTACCCTGATGCCCCAAGCGCTCTAACACCTTCACCCATCGAGCATGCTTACTTCTGTCCAGGATGCATTATCCTATTCTCCAGTTAATTCTGGTCTGTCTCCTGAGATTTAGCTCCAGTTCTATCTTTGCTAGTAGGCACATCCTGAGAGCCCTGCCCAGGCTGAATGAGGCTAGCCAGTTTTTTGTGCTCCTCTGGCGGAGCCCCGCTTCAGCTCTTTACACACTGCTTTATAATCATTACTTTTATTCTGTGCCATTCTCAGGGGACTAAGTTTTATTCCTTTTTGTGTCCCTAGGATTTATCCCCATTGTCTTAATCCGAGGAGTGCACAGTAAGCATTAAACGTACGACCTCATGTTATGAATTAAACTCTTTTGCAACAAAGAAGTTCCTTAAGAACTGCAGGGAAGTTTTAGACATCTTTAAAGAGCCCTAAATTACTATCAAATTGAAATTTTTTAAAAATGTGAAAAAATCTCATTCACCTCCTTGTTCCCTGAATATTGACTGAGCCTCACAGTGTAGGCAGTGCTTCCAGGGAAGTCACAGGACAGAGGTGCAGAGTATCTGACAAATCTGCTTGCATGAAGTACTTCAGGGAAGAGAGAGTATCTTCGGTTTCTCTTAAATCCCCTACGGGACCTAATATATGGCTAGCCATTGACCAAGAGCTCAGTAAATACTTGTTGTCTGGTTGGCTGTTTGAAATATATACAGTCTGTGCTGCCAAGAAACTCCCATTCTAATTTATTAAGTGGTGACAAGTTAGTGATGCAACACAGAAATTTGGGGATTATATCATAGCAGCGTAGCATGGTAATTTGGGAAGCATCTTAATGGCAGTCATTTTGTCCACAGCCACAAGAGATTGGGCCAATTCATCTGCCTCATTTACACAATAACATTCACTACTAAAATTTTAATTTTTTTTTTACTTTTTCTATATGACATTCTGTAGCTTCGACACTTAGATATACAATGACTCACACCTCCAGCTTTAACCTGCCTTAAACGATAGACGATATTTCTGACCACGGTACATCCAGTCTTGGCTGTTCGGTCAGTACCTTGCACACCACATGCCCAGATACGAGCTCACTGTCTGACCCTTCCCCTCCATCCTCTCTCTAGGTTACTGGCCGCTAGGCTTTCTGTCATTTACTACTTTGTGAGTGTGGATAAACTGCTTAAACCCCCTAGGCCTCAGTTTTTCTAATTTGTAAAATTGCATAATATTAAGTTACTACCTCATAGAGGTGCTGTAAGGGTTAAATGAGTTACTATATGTAAAGCATTTAGAGTGGTTCCTGGCACGTTCTCTCAATGAGTATTTGCTGGTATTATCTCTCTTACTTAGCCCCATAACTTCAAAGTGACAGAGCTGTCCTCACTACCGCTCTTTCCTGCATCTCCGTATTCATGGTCATTAATTTTTTTCCATGGTCATTGATTCTTTTTCCATGGTCATTAATTCTTACATTCTCCTTTGTATTGTTTCTCTCTTTTGTATTAATTCTCCTATTGTCCAGTCAGGAAAACAGACACCACTCTAGTTGCATCTAACAGAGAGGCTGTAATTTAGGAAATTGGTTTAAGTAGGAAATGGAAGAGCTGAGAAGCAAAACAGGGACATAAAACAAAAACAGGAAGCCACTATCATCCCAAGGGCTAGAAGGACAATGGGACAACTCTGGCTTCCTCCTCCTCTCAGTCTCCAGTTTTCCTCCAGTGCCTCTGCTTGGCCAAGCCCATATGGAAGCTATTCAGCAGATGAGACCAGGAAAGGAAGATAGTTCCTTGCAATAAAAAGCAGAGCAGAGGAAGGCACAGTTACTTAAGTCCTATCAGCTCACTCTGCCTCTGTTACTGTCTTTGCCTCTATCTCCTGCCCCTGTTTAGGCTGTCATGACGTCATGCCTGGATTGCCTCCTCATTGGCCTTCCTGCCATCAGCTTCTTCCTACTGTACTATCCCCTCCAGAGTTATCTTACTATAAAACAAATCCATGCATGCCATTCTGACTTAAAAGCTTTAGTCTGCTCCCCATTTCCCATAGGATAAAGCCTAACATTTCTATAGTAAGACCCTACCAGATTCTTCATTCTCAGAATCCAAGTTATTTTAAGACAACAATGGTTGAATAGAAGCTATTTCTTATGGTTTAACCTAAAAGGTCTCTTGTTGTATCTGCCATCATTACTATTACTAGAAATTGACACTAGTCCTTTTCATGCTCCTTAACCTGCCTGGAAAACTTACATGTTTTTCTTTTTTTCCCAAGAAACACCACCTCTGAACAGTTCCATGAGCCTCTGGAGTTAGCGGTCCCTTCCCTCTGTGCCCCTCCTGCATCACTCCCCAGCTCCATTCTAGCACCTTTCCTGTCACATCCAACTGTCTGCTTGCTTCCTCGCCTACTGACTCCATGCTGTTCCTCCACACACATTCTTCCCAAGCACACTGAGCAGAACGTAGTGGGATCTCTATAAATGGTAAATGGATTATTAACACTGCACACACTCACTTAGCTAGGATCTGCCTGGCTGAATGTTCTGGGTGGCTTGCTGCTGGAGTCCTGTGAAAACTGCTGTGAGGGCTCCAGCATCCCTTCCCTCTGTCAGACCACATGGACTGGCAGGGTGACTTATTTCACCAGCTCTTCGAGCCAACCGAGGGTGCACACCATGAATGGAGATTCAATTTGAAAATTACTTTATGTCCATCATTTACTTTTCTTTTTTGCATCTTTTCTAATCCTCTGACGCATAAATTCTCAAGATACACCTGGCCGTGAAAACACAGCCACCACACACTAGGGGATCCTCAGCCTTTGGCTGATAAATTTAAAATATTTTTGGTATGATGTTTTTCAAGGAGCAGAAAATTTCTTTGATATGGTAAATGCAGTCTAAAATCAGTTCCACCTTTTTGGTTTGTATCTTTGGCTTGTGTCATTTTGCCAGAGTCGTCTGAAGTAAAAATGTTCATGCTGCTACAGCATTAGACAGCTAACTTTTATTTTTCAAAAGAGGAACAGGGAGTATGTTGCAATAATTTTGTGCTGGCTTACTGTGCCTAGTTTGGATGCAACCCCCAAAGCTGACAACATGAACTTTGTGTAATCTTTTCTTTTACATTGTGAATAATCTAAGCAGACCCATGAAGATCCTTGTGCCTCTGAAGTGTTCGCTGGAGACGTCACTTGAAAGTGAGTTAAAACTGGATTGATTCACAGAGAATAACTTATCTAAGTCTTTAAATAAATGAATGCATGGAAGTTTTAGGAACGGAAGGGAGCAATTCCACCTTTGCGACCAAGGGTAAAGGCAGTTCCCACTTTGCTCCTACTGCTGACCCACGGCCATCCATCTGTAAGACTGCGTAGTAAGCACTGCAATGGAAGCACAACCAAGACGAAGCAGGAGCAGCCTGACAAGGTGAGGTGGAGCTGGGGACAGGAGAGACAGGATGCATGTCAAATGAGACAACAATTAAGATCTTTTAAGATAAGAAGACACATATTAAGCGAAGAATTTAGGAAGTGGCACCATCTTTTAGTGTATGTGCTGCCCAAGCGAGCACTAAGTGGCACCATCTTCTAGTTGTGACAGCAGGCTGGATGAGGTGATTTTATCAGAGATATGTCTGATTCGGCTGTTTCCTTTGTTTTCCCTTGAGCTGTTTGGGAATTTCCCAACTAGAGAATGAAAATGAATACTGGCAGCAGTGATTCCACTTTCAAAAATACACGTTTAGTATATGAAGACTTTGAAGGAAATAATTAGCACCAGTCACTCACATGTCTATTTTTCCTTTTCAAGATAGTTTTTTTTTATGTACATGTCTATATCTTCAATAATTTAAACATTTCTCAGGCCAGGAACATGATGGTATCCATTTTTCTACTGAGAGTCTTGTCCAGTGCCTGACACATGGTGACATTCAAAATATGCTTGTGGAATGGACTACTGGACATACAAAGAATGTATGGAAATCATACACATGGGGTGAATTCTGAAAAAAGATTCTTCCTTGTTCTGATTTCTGGTATGACAAAACAAACAGGTCAATTATGTGAGAAGAAACATTTCTTGGATTCTTCCCTGAGGGCTAACTATGACCTAAGTTACTTCTTGCAGGACAAATACAAGTAAAGAATGTCTAAACTGTATAAAGGTGTACATTTAGCCAGGGATGGGGGTACCAAGAGCTTGATACTTAAAGATACAGTGTTCAAGAAAAACTGGATTGATAAGCAATGAATGGATCTAGAAGATGAAGGCAGGAAAGCAAAGGACAGAGTGAGTCACATCCAGATAAACAGGATTAGCTCAGAAGCTAAAAAAAAGTCAGATTCCCTATGAGGCCAACCATTCGTACACAACTTGGGAGCAGGTACTCTAAGGGGCCAAACCAGACAGGACAGAACTGTGAAAATTAGCCACCAACTCATGGCAAATTAGGCCTCTATCTACGCTAGTGCTTCTCACTGCTCTTCATATCAAGACACACAGAGAAAATGACAATGGAAGTGTCAGCACACCTGCAGCTCCTAACTACAAAATGGCTGGAAGCTCTGTTTTATTTACTTACTCTGCACAGTTTGTCTTTGGAGTCGAAGGTCACAAATAATCAGTTCTGAGTGTCTTAGACAAGTAAAGCTGCTAGGTTTAGGGAAAATGACTTTTGTCTGAACATGTATTTCAGTGAAATATTATTTGTGGTAGAAACAGAACAAACTCAATTAGTGACAGAACAAATGCTAATTGCTACTAAATGTAATCATCCATTTGAGACACAGAAGCATGGCATGACTGATACAGAAAAGCATCTTTACGGACTGAGTTTTTACCCACAATTTTCTATTAATTTCTATGTTGACCACAATCACCAGTTAGTATTCATTAAATTTTCATGGTAGGCAATGTTCTAATCTTGGGATTAATGGTGAGAAAACACTGAGAAAGCCACAGCCATTCTCAGCATTTAGAAAGTACTAACAGAGTCTACAAAGTCAGGTGGAAAAAAAAGCTCGAGATTTGCAAATGCTAACTACTATATGCAAAACAGATAAACAACAAGTTTATTCTGTGTAGCACAGGGAACTATATTCAATATCTTGTAATAACCTATAATGAAAAAGAATATGAAGACAAATATATGTATGTATATGTATGACCGAAACACTATGCTATACACCAGAAGTTGACACACTGTAAACTGACTATACGTCAATAAAAAATCATTCTAATTTTTTATTAGAAATATTATATTATGATAGCTAAAGCCATCTCACAAGTCCAGACATTTGATACACAATATTTAGTTATGTGGCTAATCCTTTCCCAATGTAGATAAATTCTAACAATTATTGAGTCTTAAATATGTAATTCAGAATGCTAAGAGTATTGTCAGGAGTATTTCTGTAAGTTAAGTACTATTGCTGGCCTCATTTTATAAGTAAGCCTAACAACAGTTCTCAAAACCACATACCTAGAAAGTGGCAGAGCCCAAACCCAAACTCGTATTTCTCCAGTTCCAAAGTCCATGTTTTTAATTACACCATGCTGACTTCTTTCTTCCAATACAATAAAATTTTCAATTTGATTAATTCATTTAACACTCAACAAATACATGCCAACCATCTTATGTGTACAAGACACCAGGCTAGCTTATTTGGGTATGAAGATGAAAAAGATATGGACCCTGTCAGGTTTTGTGGGGTCTGAAGCTTATTTAATTTGGGGGAAAAATAATAGATAAACTAGTAACATACAAGGTAACAGAGCTACAAAATGTAAGATAGCAAGTTAGGAGAAGGAGGCCCTTGGAGGAGTCCAGAAGGTTTCACACAGGAGCTGACCATGAAGCCTGAACAGAGCTTGGCTAGAGGTAGAAAAGCAGGAGGCTCTTGTGGCAGAGGAAACCAGTTGCAGAGTCTTAAGAGATGTGCCAGAGCCAGGGCATCGCTGGAGGGACTGCAAGTAACTCACTATGTCTGAGGCTGAAAATGTATCTGGAGAAGGTGGTGGAATGACAAAAAATAAGGCTAAAACAAGGAGGCAGCCAGAGGCCAGACAAGAAAAGATGACACCATGTTAAGGAGTTTAGACGTGGTCTTACAGGCACTAGCGTGTGACTGAAGATTTTTGATCAAGGCATCAGATATTTTTCTTTTTGAGGTACAGTCTTGTCAAGCATAGAGCAGAATGGGACAGGGCTGGAGGGAGTGTAAATAAGGGGGAAATGAGGAGGATCTGACTCAAGGATGGAGAAAAGAAAACTGAAAAGAAAAAACATTTTATATAAGTACAATGGAAAAGGGAAGGCAATCAGTAATATTCTAAGTGCTCATCCTGATCGACTGAATAAATGATCATATATTTCCTGACACTGAAAATTATATAAATAAGTATTTTAAGGAGAAAACAACAATATGAAATATAGTTTTTACTTATAAATTAACATGTAAATTCATAGAAGATATCAAGAAAAGAAAGAGAGAGAGTTAAGAGAAGGATAAATATAAACTTTTTGGTTGATGAGCTAAGCAGGTAAGAGAGAAGAAAGGATCTAGGCTGATTCCCGCATTTCTGCCTTGGGTGGACACCCAGATGCCAGAGCCACAGCAGAGGAAGAGAGGCTTTGGGGGAAAGGCTACCTCCTTTCTTACATCAGTCCTGACAGCGGAGTATGAGCATCTGGAGGATATTCAGATAGAAAAGTCTAGTAGCAGTTAGATATGCGAATTCTAGGGATCAGGGAGAAAGATTTGGTCTGGAGGTTTAGACTGGATAACACTGCCTGCCTTTGTTATTTGAAACAGTGTGGATGCCGTGACAGGAATTGTCTGTACAGTGTGAATGGAAGAGGACAGAGGGCAGAGCCTGGGAGAAACAGGTATTGGCAAATGGGGAGGTAAAGGAGTCTGTAGAAGAAGTCTGGGAAAAAAAGTACTTTTCACTTCTTAAATATTCTCTGAGTTTGTTAGTGTCTTTGAATAATCACAAACAAAATTTCATATTTCCACCTTAAGACTCTTTATTCCTATTCTTACAACATCCTCCCCACACCTTGCTCCAAACATATTTGGACTTTTGCCTTCCTTTCCTACACTTACTGAGTGATCCTGAGCCATGCTTGCTCATTAGAATCATGGGGGAGAACTTAAACAAATAACAAATAATGGGACCAGTGCCTTAGATCAGAGATTCTGCTTTCTTGACTCTGGATAGGTCCCAGGACAACAACAGTTCTTTAAACGTCTTCAGAACATTTTCCTGTGCAGCTAGTGTTGAGCAGCTCAGGTGATCATGTCCAATCCCACAACTGGGAGTAACAACAGTAAACTAAGGATTTTTAATTTCATACCTCCAGCCTTGACCTCTTCCCCGAGCTCAAACAATATACATTGCTGTTCGATACTTCCACTTCTAATACATATTTCAAAATGACATGTTCAAAATAGCATTGTTGGTTTTTTCCTCAAAACTATTTCTCTCCCAGTCCTCCCCATCTCAGTAAATTGCATCATTTACCTACTCAGGCCCTGAACCCCGAAGTCATACTTACTTCCCATTTCCCTTCACATTCTATTTCTAACCCATCAGCAAGTCTAACTGCTTTGCCGTCCAAGTATTTCCTGACTCCATCCGCCCCTCACCATCTCAGACACCACAGCCTGGTTCCACACGATCATCACTTCTTATCTAGATGACTGCAGTAGCTCCTGTATCATCTTTCTGCCCTCACTCTTATTCCCTTAAAGTCAATTATTCACACAGCTGCTAGAAGTGGCCCTAGTTATGATTCAATTTAAAAAACACTGGTTAGAAATAAGAGAAGCCAATAGAAGGTCTTGTCTTCATGCACCCAGAGACTGAGCACTTCCCAGTTTACCTGGCAAAGCCAGCCGTTGGCCTAAACTTGACACTTCCTCCAGCCTGCTTCACCTCACGATGCCTTCAAAGTCTGCATTATAGCCTGATATCCAAGCCATTCCCCATCTCCCAATTCTAAACTTCCAGCTGCTCACTTACATTGGAGCCTGCCTCATATACTCTTGCAGCCTTGAAATAGGACTTAAGATTTCCATTCACCTTGGGACTTGCTTAAACTAGTGGCCCCTCAGTTGTTTCTCACACTTCCTTCTGCCTTCCACGTAGCCTCAGAGTACTTCAAGGCTGATCTGACCAAACTATGCAGTAGCCTTTTAAGGGTCATTCAAGAAGGGCTCCTAAGTGAAGAGATCCTTGGTTAGCTTGCTCCGCTGCCTCAAACTGTGACACAAAGCTCTACAGGGGAGAGGTGGAAGGGAGGAAGACAGTTAGTAGCTATTAAAAACTGTATTAGTCAGGATTCTCTAGAGAAACGGAACCAGTAGAGTGTGTGTGTGTGCATGTCTGTGAGCGTGGAAAAAAGCAGAGATGGAGAAAGACAGAGATTAAGAGATATATATACATGTATATATGTGTGTATGTGTGTGTATGTATGTGTGTGTGTATATATACACATATATATGTGTGTGTATGTATATGTATATATAAATAGAGAGAGAGAGAGGGAGAGAGTGAGGAGATCTATGTATCTATATTAAGGAATTTATTTACATCATTGTAGAGATTACCAAGTCCAAAAAATACAAGGTAGTCCAGCAGGCTGAAAACCCAGGGAAGAATTGATGTTGGGGCTACAGTTCTTAGGTAATCTGTTGGCAAATTTCCTTCTTCCTTGGGAGAGGTAGGTTTTTTTTTTCTATTAAGGCCTTCAACCAATTGGGTGAGGTCTTCTCACATTACGGAGGGTAACCTGCTTTATTCAAAGCCTACTTATTGAAATGTTAGTATCATCTAAAAATACTTTCACAGACATCTAGAATAATGTACCGTGGCACAGCCAAGTGGACACATAAAATTAATCATTACAAAAGGCAAATGTCATTTGAAAGAGGTAATAAACCTACTAAGTACATTACACATGCTTCTATGTAAATTATACTGTTCCCATCCAAGTCAGTAAATGCTCAAGTACTTTCTCATGTTACTTTTTATTTTCCCAGAAGATGTTTTACAAAGTATTACGTATAGGTACATCATAAGGAGCTTTCATTGAGGAAAGTAACTCATGGTTCCCAAGGAAATAAGTGAGTAGACAATTCAAAACATAGTCATAAATTTCACTCTAGAAATTGCTTTTTCAGTATTACGGTAAGTTTGCTTCAAAAGCTCCTCGGGAGAAAGCTGCTGAAGGATGTGAGGGAGGGATACTATGGATGGTCACCAACCCGTAATTCCCTACAAACCCCAACCTTTATCTATCTTCTTCCCCATTATCTCCAGCACAGCATCAGGTACTTTGTGGATGTTCAATAAATGTTTGTGAAAGGAATAAGTGACCCTACAGGTTCTCAATTGAAATTGTTTTTATCTTTTGTACTCTGTGTATGGTACCTCTCTCTGGGGCAGCAAAGCGTATGACTCTTGTAATGTCTCCTGGATCACTCTCCCCGCCCCCCCCCTTTTTTTTAACCAATATAGAGTGATGAGGGGAGGATCACACAAGGTATAGTGACAGCATGTATAGTGGCTGGTCTGGCTCAGTTCACATTCTGGTGCCACCACTTACTATTTGCATGATCCTGAACAAATTACTTAATCTCTTTGTTCTTCAGTTTACTCGTGTAAAATGCGGATAATGATGGTACTTATCTTACAGTTATGGGGAGGACTACATGAGAATTCACATGAAGTGACTGACAGAGTACCTCATATATGGTAATGTTGTTAAATATCATCATCATCATCATAGCCATAGTATGAGAAGCGGTGAAGAGCAGTTGTTACAGTGCTTTTACTGTTGTTTAATTGAATGTGTCTTCAAACATACCTGTACAGACTTATCTCTTTGTTTTGGGGTAAAATCACTGGTCTGGTGAGTTACTTATACTTAAACACAGTCTTCAAGGCTGACATCATGACCCTAAACCACTTCTCTGGCTGTGATCCATATTCTCAGCTCCAAACACTGGATACTTCCTCAGATCTGGGTGTCTCTCTAATGTCACGAAGGAAATAAGATTAGACACTTTGGTCATTTTTCACACCTTCACTATACCTCAGTGATTTTCCTGTTCCTCCTAAGGTGACATTAGCTAAGCTCAGCAGGTGTGGAGAGAGTTGCCCTTAGTTTTTACAATATTTTACTGTTATCCCCCCCATGTCATTTAGAGTTTAGAGTTAGTCTTAGGAGGACATTGCTTGGTGTCTGGGGGCCAGTGGAGCAAGAGGCAGGCTGTTGGTGGTCACCAGGACCCAGGCTTTCTGGGGAAAGGAAGGGTGTTAGCCAGGTGTCCTGGCCAGCTTCCAAGTCTGGCTCAGTGAATTTTACCTCCTGAATTCCCCCCTGTCCTTTCAATTGGATATGGTATTCCTCTTGGCTTCCTGTCCCAAACTGAGGTCCATGGGATTGTGGTGTGGCTACAGAACAGCTGCTGCATTCCACCACCGAGGTGCTGTGCATGGGTTCCAGTGGTAGATGAAGCAAGAGGCTTATGCACAGCTTGGACAAAGTATCAGCTTGCAAAATATTTGGGAACCCTCTGGGATGAAGGACTCTGAGCAGAACAGAGATGCTGTAGTGGTGACGTGCACTGATTCATTGCTATCTCCAGGAATGTCATGGGCCTTAGCAGTGTGGACCAGAGCCCATGTGGTTACTTGTCTTGCCAGCCTGAGAGCCAGTGTGAGAGGAATGGCTGCATGGTGTTCACAGCAGGATGCTGTGATTGACAGGAGTGGGAAGCCCCAGGGGTGAATTTCAGCTGCTATGCCTGGCCAGATGGGAGAGGCCTCCCATGTGTGCTGAGATGGGGATAGGGGCTTCTCGGATATCCAGCCCACTGAATTACCTTACATTTCAGAATTTATATTTTTTGGTGGAATGCTAATGGCCCATAACTGGGAGGAATGTGATAAACACAGTAATGACAACAATGAAATCCTACACATTGACAGTGAAATCAAAACACTTGCCTGGTGTGAGCCTCCCATGACTACATAAGGGGAAGGAAAAAGAGAAAAGCAAAATATTTGAAGTATCTAACTTTATGACAACAACCAGGGTTTTACTCATCAAAAAAAAAAAAAAAAACCTGAAAATATCAGCTTCAAGTCATGGGAATAATAGAAAGGGGGTATTCTGTACATTTTGGGAAATCTCAGACCTGACATTGCGCAGAGGACCAGCCTCCCCCACTATTTCACACATTTCTGAGTCTAGCCTAGGATTTCAAGATTAATGCCCCAGTGGTTGTGGAAGAAATGACCCGGTGATTACTTGTCATTCATATGACCGTGGAGATTGGTTTTGGGAAAATGGACCTAATTTGTTCCAATGAAGTCAGGCAATAACTTGAACTTGAACCACAAATATATGAAAACTCCTGGAACTATATATATTTTCTCTCTTCTTTCAGCATCCTTTTCTTTTCCCCATAGCCCTCCCGGCTTCCTTTGTTTTCTCTATTTGCTCCAACATTCCTTTCTTCTATGCACTTTGTTTCACCCCAGTCCCATTTTCAGGGAAGCAGAAAACAGTGATTCAGGTAGATAGTGAACTGGAAAAGGCTCTGTTCCTTGTTCCTAAATCAACCCTATAGAAAATCACAGAATCCACAAGGAAGGTAGATGTCAGGAAGACTTTTAAATTTTTTAACACTTTTAAAAAGTGTTAGAAGTCACTGAGAAGATTGCCCTGGGGGCAGAAGACTTGGGAAGAGGCAAAACAGAGCACTGGGGAATACTTAAAATCTATTCTTTCTTCTCTGCTGTGTTGCTTTGTGAGAATGCCTGCCCCATCCCTTCTGAATCAGTCAATCTTGAGTCAACAAGGAAATTCAGGTCAGTGCCAAAAGCCCCACGGGTGAGAAAGGCTGCCCGGAAGTAGATACTCCCTTCTTTAGCCCCTTCCTCTCAAAACCTTCAGGACTTACCCTAGGAGAACTATTGCTTCCCAGAATCGCTTCTTGTGTCCACTCCCATAAGCCTAATCACATGCCTCTTCCCCAGAGTTCTCTGTCTCATACTTTAAAAATTTTGCTCCTTCCAGACCCGGGACCAACCACTGAAGCCCCTTGTCACAACTCGAGTCCATGAAAGCTGTTATCTGAAGCCACTTCTCCTTCCATGCAAATGAAATCACCAAATGTAGAAGTGTGTAGTTCTGCATGCTGGGTACTTCTCTTCACCACTACTTCTGAGACTTCTCTCAGTGCATCTGTAGTGTGACAGTAGTCCATTTTCGGTATTGTGCCAAGTCACCTGGGAGCCTGAGAGCCTCCCTCCTTTTTCAGTCAGTTGCAGAGGTCTGCATCACCATGCAGGCCACGGCTGAGGGAGAGGAGTCCACAGGCACTGGGGAGGGCTGAACCATTTGTTCAGGTACTTGTCCCTTCTTGACCTTCTCAGGCCCAATGTGAGAGGCTCTATTTCCTTTGTATAATGGACTGTTGCTTTCTCTTCACTAACTGGTGGATCTTAAAATACCTAGGTCATGGCAAAATGTTCTGGTCACATAGTCACTTGCTGTCCACTGGTCAGGCTCTAAGTCTCTACAAGGGCCCAGAGCTGTTTATCGAATTGGTGGGTAATGTTTCAGAGACATGACTTGTTCTAGAATTCTAAGAGTCCGCCTTGAACATCTCCTAGTGTGACTTGCTGGAGGCTCCACATAGCATCCTTATCCAGTACCCCAACCACCTCAAATACCTCCAGCACTGCCGCTTCTGCTGCAGTTACAATGCCCAGCCTGCAAGAGGACCTGCTGTGGAGGCTTTTCTTGCTCTGGGGAGGACTCGAAAGTAACATCCTTCTGAGATCTGATAAATGAATTAAAATATTATTCCCAAGTATGATATATGCTATACTCCAATTTGAAAGAGAATTACTAAGCACTGTACTGTGCCTCTTAGTGGTGAAGAGTGCAAGATGCAATAATTTGTACTTTACCATGGAGAGGATATACCATCATGCCCCATACCACTGCACCCCTAAAAACTTCACTGATGTGGAATGCTCCTGAATTTAACATGAGGTTATCTCCAACCCTCTGACTTACATGTGTCTAGTTAGGGAATATACAACCTGCTCACTACATTCAATTTCAGCCTCAAGGTGATTAAGGAAATGCAAACAAGATGAAAGTTTTCCCACCTACGATGCTGAAAATGTTTACAAAATGTTAATGATTTACATTTCTTGAGTCTTCCAGGATTTGGGGACCTGTCACTCCTAAGAGTTTTTGATAATGAGAATAGAAACTGGCACATTTCTGTAGGCAGTATAGTAACATCGGTAGTTGATGTCTGTGATGTCTGTATACATTTATATGTATGTGTAATGTATGTATTTGTGTAGTTTAACGATATATATATAATGTGTGTATATACACATAAAACATAAATATAAAATCTGTGTAACTTCTGATCCAATGATCTCATTTCTCTGTCTTTATCCTTAAGAAATGTAAAACAAAATGCATGCAAAAGGGCTTCCATTGTAGCCCTATATATGAGATTTGAAAAAGGAGACAAACTGAAGGCCTACTAATAATAACTTGCAAATAAATTATAGCACATACATAACTTCATACGGTGAAATATTATGCCACCTCTGAAAATTATAATGTAGTTATCTGACATGCCAGAGTAAAATAAAGATCATTTTATAAAAAAGTCACTTCCTCAGGAAGTCATCCCTTACTCCTTAGGCTAAGTTAAATTCCCTACAAAGAGCACAGCACCCTGGACTTCCCGTACCACAACACCAACTTCTCGTGAAAAGTCTTGCTGAATATCTCTCTTTACATTTAGTAAGCTTCAGGACAGGGGTTGCTTATGCCTTCATCTCAGTTCTTAGAACTGTGCCTATTAGAGTCAATTAAATGGATGTGACTTTAATAGTATATTCCCATTTATGTAAAACGTGTGCACATTTGTTTAGAGAGAGATGCTTAGAAAGGATGTTCACTAAAACACTAGTAAGGCTGTCTCCAGGGGGTAGGTTTTGAGTAATTACTATTTTCTTTTTTATTCTCTTCTGTGGTCTATGAACCTTTAAAATTAGCACCAACCATTTCCCACAAAACAATTAAAATCATTCCACTCTCATTTATATTAACACTCATAAGTATTTCTGATGCTAGTGCTTTTCTCATAATAAAATATATTTAGTGTGAGCCAACATTTAGTACGACCTAACACACTGTCCTTTCTCTCCCACACAGGGAGTGACGATATCAGACCAAAGCAATGACACCAGGAAACAGTAAATCCTGCTAAATCACTTCTCCTCTGTCACTGTCGCTGCCAGATTAGCTTAAGAGGTTCTCTGAGTTGGCTGCTGAGCCATCAAGGGGGTGGGTAGACCACCATGTATTCTTTATTGAAAGTACATGGTCTTTAAGAGTCCGTCAGAAATCCAAACCCAAAAGCTCTCTCATTCTTTCACCTATTCTATACTCACACCTGCGAAACAGAACCTAAGTAGCTATGTCAGTCAGGACAAGCGGGATTATGCTGGAGTAACACTTTCGGATCCTAGTGACTTATAATGACAAAGGTCTAATTCTCTTTCTCACAACACATCTGTCATGTGCTGGCTACAGCTCTTTGCGTCATCCTTACTCCATTCACGAAGGATGGAACAGCCTCTATGTGGAGTAGTTCCTTCACCCCCGGGAGATGGAAAGACAGAAGTGTGATATTGCATCCAGCTTTTAAAACCTCCTCCCCAAGAAGTAACATTATTCTACTCAAATTTTACTAGTCAAAATTTTCTATATGCTCACACAAAAAAATTCTATATGCTCAAAAGGAGAACCAGAAGTACTTGTTTTCTGGCAATAACTATCACAGTAGCATAGTCTTTTACACACTCAAGTTAATTTTAATTCACCACCTTATTTCTAGGTCATGTTAACCATGAATTCATTAAAATAATATTTTGAATGCTTACTGCATGGTTCAAGGTTGTGCTATCTGCTAAGAATATGGGGCTTGATAGATGCATCATGATCTTTTAATAATACATACTTCATCACATGTGATCAAAAAACCTCAAACATCTTCTCAAAGCAGCTGAGGATACTAGGTTATAAATATGGAATTGTAAAAGAAACTTAAAAGCCTCTGCTTTGTGTTTTTCTTTAAAGTGAAATTGCCAAGAGAATGGGCCAAAATATAGGGCAAAGAGGTGTGAATTGGAATTACACATGTTGCATGTAGAGAACAAAAAAAATGCCAAGTGCCAAAAGGTCCATTTCTGGCAGATGTGTGCAATGGAGCAAAGCTGGCCATTCTTCGTGACGGCCTCCCATATTTTCACTTGAGATGAGAACCAGCCTTCACAGCCAATGTACATCTGGTGATTCAAATGCAGAGGGTAGGGGACCATGTTCTCATTGGAGTCTTGAGGAACAAAATCTGAAAGATGGCTAAACATTTCCTTTTGACTCCAGATCAGGCCCATGCCATAGACCTGGGTGCACCCATACTTGGTCACTGTCTCAGGCTAGAAGGCTCTTGGCAGGAGTACAGCAGCCATGTTTTCAGCCTGTGAAAATTCTCTGGTACAATGGAAACTTCTGCTAGGACAATGAATAAATTCCCACATGTGGCTGGGAGGCCACTTTCCCAAAAGGCTGGTACACATTTTCTGTTAGAAGCGTGATGGGTAGGAGGCTTGGGTAGCACTATGTCCTAAGAAAGTTATGGTTTTGTCATGGATGTAATGAGATATGTTGAGTCAACTTACGGTTTATTCATGTACTCGATTACGTGGCAGTTCTACCCAATATTTATGCACCCTGTGAGGGACTGTGGTGGAAGAGATGTGGAACGGGAGTGAGGATTAAACCCCAGTTTTTGGCCTTAATTCCCACAGTGGGTAATGCTGTTCCCTTTGTCAACATCGGAAGACTTGCTTCTCAATTCACAAATGATTGCACAGCTTCATGACTTGATGAGTATGAATTGCCCATTTTTTAAGGACAGAACGTTCTTCTCTTTAAAACTACATGAGAATGAAATGCCGATGGCTGCTCTAGGATTTTTAATGGAGATAACTAAGTCCTATAACCATATAACTCTTCTGGACCACTATCACCCACCCTCTCTTTTGCCAAGTTGACTAAAGGACACCTAATTTTTCTTCATCAAAACACCAAGTGTCCCAGAAAAATTGAAATTGTTGCTAAATGAGAACCAGCTAAAAAGCTGAGGCCAAAAATTGTTGGCAACCTTCATGCTGAATTCTGCAGTTTGCACATTGCAGGCAGCCTGTGGGTCCTGAGGCTGTGGCAAATAACAGGGGAATGTGACTCTCTCCCAACAGAAAGGGCCTCTGCCCAGTGGTCTGGGCCCTGGGCCACTGCTGAACCTTACTGCTGCTCCCAAGGAAAGCTCTCTGTTTCACCCACAGATGGAACCGTTATGATGTCGAGAATACATATTTACTAAATTAGTTTTTCTAAGCATGAAACAGGCCCATGAACTGTGTCTTTACTCCTCATGATTCACAATGGTGAAGGCTGTTTTCAGTATCACTTGCCCCTCACGATGCTCCTCTGTGCTCTTCCAGCCCTCCTGGGTACCAGGTATGTAGGTGGGTAAGTGGTGCCGTGGCTTCCCAGCAAGGCTCCCTGCAGTACCCACACTCTGTTCCCTTCCATCCCTTCTTTCACTTCTATGCACAGGTCCTGGTCTTAGAGCTAAAGTGGCCTGCCCTGTTGTGATGAAGTGGATCTTCTCTATGCATTAGACATTAATCCAATCTGGTAGCTCAAAGTGTAACAGTTTACTCGAATGATACCTTTGTATTATAACAGAGCTCTTTCAGATATGGAGATTTTTGTGTTTGGGATTAGGAGAAAGCGCCAGGACCCTTTCAATCAAACCACAAGGGGGCTGCTTTTCTACCTCACATTTAGGTTGGCACTGCACATAGGTGAGGCTGAGGAAAGAGAACTCTGCGGTTGTTCCCGGGCACAGGGCTCCCTATCGTGAGCACGTTCACTTTAGTTAGTTGCTTCGTGAACCACACTGGACACTGTCTCACAGGAGCCATTTGGATTGTACTACAGATCCTTCCCTGCACTGACTACTGTGAAAGAGGTATCAACATTTTACATAGCTTAAGGAGGGAATTTGTTTCTAAACCAAGCAGACCCACGGGACCACTGTAGTGTTTTGTTTCTTGTGTGCCCATCTACAAACTTCCCTTTGCTCTGTGTGATGCGTTGCTCAAGGAACCTGGCACAGGAATACCCTGCCCTGATATCTCCTTTCTGTTATACTATTGTCCACCCTTTTTTGCATTAAAGTTGATTTGAGATCTATAGCTTGGTCTTGGGATCAACTTAATATGAGGATCAAAATCAACATGTGACAATATTAAACAAGAAAGAACAAAAAAACCTGCCAAATTCATTAAACTTTTCATTAAATTCATTCAATTTTCAGGTTGCAAAGTTTTATTTTAGAATGACATCAACAATGTGCTATGTATGTGGACTAAAGATTCTGAAATATTAGTAAAGCTTATCACTGGGTGATTTGGAACTTTATATTACTATTTCCTTTTGTTTCAGAACAGGTTTATGTTAAAAAAGAAAATACATGTTCCTTAAAAATAAAAGGCATTGATGGAGTTATGAGAGCTTTATTCCAGTCCTGGCTCCATTAAAAATGGATTTTAAATGTAAAATAGTTTATTTCAATAAGACTATTCTAGGATTCAAGTGAGACAATGGGTGCAAAAGCTCTGTAAAAAATACAAAGAGATTATAAGAGGTCTCTCAAACATCCCCAGTGGCACATGGCAGCAAAGGCAGAAGCAACACCTGTGCTTAACTACCTGTCCCTGGATCAGGGGCACAGGGTAGGTACTGGGTCTCAGAGAAAGCAGGAGTCTAGGACTAAACTATAAGGTCAGAGAAGGAAATGCAAGGTTTACGTAGGGCTGCATTTCTTGAGCTCACTTACTCTCTCCCTACCCTTGACAAGGTTGGTCCCAGAAAAATGGACCCCAACTGAGACTGCAAAAAATGAGTTCTCAGCCATGAGATTGGAGAATTGTGGGGAAAAGGCAACCAGTAGATCATCATAACATTTTTTAAAAAAAGATAATGATATATTGCAGACAGATTCCATAAATGTATTTTAGCTTAGCAGGACTCTCATAAAGGCAATTTCAATACTTATGTTTTAGGACATGGACCTGCCTTTAGTCTGTAAAATAATGAGCCATGCTATGACAAATGTACCTTGGCAGTCTTCTTAGACAGCAGAATCCCAGTGGCAAGTGTCAGCAGGATCAGCAGGTGTACAAATGATCCAGGGATCACACGAAGCAAGGGATCCACCTGGCAGTTTTTCATCATCTAGAAAAAACAAAACTACTGATGAGAGTGGGGTGTGGAGTATGGGGGTCTGGGAAAGAAAAACAAGCTGTAGGGCTATGATTCATGAGGCAGGATTGCTTAAAAGGCCAGCTTGAGGAGCAGTGCAGTCTTTACTGCACACGGTAAGGAAAGGAAGGCAGTCCACTCGCTGGTGCAGCATGCTCCCCCACATGCTTCAGTGAGCCCATTAGCAGCAGCACCACCAAACTCAACGTCTACACAGCACTTTTCCTTCCCTTTCCCTCCTTTCCATGGGAGGATGTTTCCTCAGTCTCGTTTGGCTTTAAAGGACTAGGAGCCATTCAAACTTCCAAGCAAAGGAGAATTTCTGGTAAAACTTCCACAAAGAACTCCCGAGAAGCTAAGAAGAGGAACTGCAGGTGAGTAAGGCTTCAGCAGCAATCTACTCAGTACTAAGGCAAAATGGTCTTTCAATTCATCACTGCATCCATATTTCTTTCTATGCCTATTTCTTTCTATACTTTGATCTCTCGTTATACTTCCACTGCTTATTCACAGCTTCTGGGTCTTCAAATTTCAGCAAAAACATTGCTCTGCCTTATCATAAGCCACCTGGGATGTGGATGGGAAAGACTTGCTTCAAAGGGATGTGACCAGGACAGTCAATAACTAACACACATTTTGTTCATTAAAAATTGCAACCAACAAAGGGGAAATTAAGAGTCAGGAGAGTAGAGACTCCATAAGGACAAGAACTATTCCATCTTGTTCACCATGGTATCCACAGTGCCTGAAACAGTGCCCAGAATATAGCAGTTCAATGGGTTAAATGAAGAACTTCAGAAAGCATTTCATGCTCATCCTTGTAAGCAGAGTACTGTTTCACAATAGAAGATAAGGATAAAAGAGAACTTTAAGGATTAGAATCCCTGCTTTTCTAACTGAAAAAAAAAATGTGTCATGCAAATACAAGTGTCAGAATTGAGTTGAATTCTGATACAATGGATCACATAGATACAATGGATTTATCAGTAATGATCCTAAGAAAAGCAAATTCCATACTTAATGGGACAACTGAGAAAAGCTTACTTAAGGGATTTTTTTTTTTTTTTTACTTAAGGGAAACAAACAAGGGATGGTGTGTCACCAGAGAGTTAGCAGGACGCCAGAATGTCATCATTCCTAGATGATCTGAAGACACAAAAGGAGAGAGAAGTTATTAGAATGATTAAGAATCTGTGACTGCAACTAGACAGGAGCTGTGGCCTTTGGCAGATGTACCTGGGAAGCTGGAAAAATAAAAACCTTGGCTTAATTCACCTCCAACCAGATTTCTTCCCTGAGCCTCCCACTGACTGACCCCAAATCTGAAGATAAAAGTCACGCAAACTCAAGGCAATATATAAAGTGACTCTTCTGGTGCGTAGGGCAGGACAGAGAAGGATGCAGAATATATCATACGAGGGAAATAGAACACATCTAGAAAAGGGGGGATAACATGTTATTCTTTCGGTGTTCTGAGACTCAGTTTCCAATGTTGGGAGGTTTTTCCTCACACCAAAAAGCAATTCTCAGACACCAGCAGAAAGTCAGAATTCAACTCAGTTCTGACACTTCCTACCCTACTCTATTTAGAGACAACATCAGATTCCACAGGTTCAGTCACACAAGACTGTCCTCTCTGGCACCCTCCTCACCCTTCCCCACCCCACTCGCCATCCAACTTCAGATACCAGTCACGGGCTCAGGTTATGACCTGTGCTTCTGACCAACTGGCTACAGAGTTCTACAGAGCTGAGGTTCCAACAATCCCCTCCAACTCAGGATGCCAAGTGCAGGTCCAGGTTGTTACCTGTATTTCTGACCAAGTGGCTATAAATCAGAGGTTCCCATGACTTCCTCCTTGGGTTCAGTTAATTTTCTAGAGTAGCTCACAGAACTCAGAAAACATGTACTGGTTAATTATAAAAGAATATAACTCAGGAACAGCCAGATGGAAGAGAGGCAGAAGGCATAGTATCGGGGGGGGGGGGGGGACAGAGCTTCCACGCCCTTTCCAGGTGAGCCACTCTCCTCAAATCTCCACATGTTCATTAACCAGGAAGTTCTCTGAATCCCACCATTCTGGTTTTTATGGAGACTCATGACACAGGTTCGAATGATTAATTCACCGGCCCCTGGCAACTGATTCCATCTGCAGCCCTTCTTTTCACCTTGGAGGACAGTGAGTAAGATCGAAAGTTCTAACACTCTAAGCATGTGGTTGGCTCCACTGGCAATCAGCCCCCAACCCTGGGTGCTTTCCAACAGTCACCTCATTAACATAACAAAAACACCTTTACCACACTCAGCATTTAGTAAATTCCAAGGATTTGGGGAGCTGGAAACTTGGAACTATAGAGGAAGACCAAATACAGGAGAAAAATCATAATACCTTATATATCACAATATTGTGATTATTAATGTGATTTTTATCTTTTCTGCTTTATTGCATGTGGTTAATTCCTTTTTCCAGCCAGAAGCAGACTATTACAGCAGAGATGCACATAGAAATAGGCCATCCTTTTGCTCCCAATCTCAAAACTGATCTTGCCCATGGGGAGTAAATAATCTTGAGAGTCTGGTTTTGAGAACAAAGAAGTTCTTAATTCTAAAAGTTATCTGTATAGTTAAAAAAATTAATCTTACATGTTGGAATGCTATCTTTTGTCATTATCAATAATATAGATAGGAATAAAATTTTCTTCCAATAGAGACTGGCAAGAGAACAGAGGAAGAAGCAGTCAGATAGAATTCTCACTTGTTAACCCCTTCCCTGTATAGCTGAAGCATGAGGGAGGACATTGTGGGAAAGGCATCCAGGTAGATTCTGGGGGAAATCTCAGAGTCTGACAGAGGGAGGAGGGCTCAGTTTTAGGTGTCTGAGAGCATAGGCAGAGAATATTTGTAAGCCCTGTGGCAAAGAGTAGTAATTAGCAATAATAATACAGAGAAAAATTAATGGTGCCCAGACAGTGGCTCAGAAATGTGTGAGAAAGGTGTCCAAGTGGGTAAGCCAAAGGACAGCTTCAAAGGGCCCAGTACAATTAAGTGTGGTGTACAGAAGTCTGCTGCAACTCTTAGGGACCCCCCCAAATCAGAAGAGGCTGAGGGCGACATGAGTGAGTGAACCACCATGACAGGAACCTTATTATCTAAGGCTGTGGTAAGGACTGTAGAGCCCAGCCTCACGCTCTAAAATGTAGATTCAACCACTTGCACCTCAGAAAATACCAGCACAAGAGACCCAGGGTCAAGACATGATCAACCAGCCAACACCAGAGTCCAGTGAAGGACACAGAGGAGAACATAATGATGTGAGCCTCTCCTATCTCTGTGAGAACATAGAAGCTTTGTGTGTATGTGTGTGTGTGTGTGTGTGTGTGTACACGTGTGTATTTGCATAATACATATATATCATGACCAGCAGAGTGGCGAATGGAGAGAAATCACTACTTTCTCCTTGACAACCTGAGTTAACTAGAAAAAAAATTTTTTTTTAAGATTCAGTTTTCCTAATTTATTTTAGTTGGCAAGTTAAAAACTGTACTCCACCAGCACCTACCTTCCCTGGAGAAAGAGAGACAGGTTTGATAAATATTTAGAAAGTAAACATAACTGATTAGATTGAGATGATGGAGAAGATGGAGGTAAGATTTCCAACTAGCTTTATCATTGATTGGACAGTGAAGAGACCAAAAGAGAGAATATAGAAGAAGTAGCTTATTTGGATAGGAAGATGATGAGTTCAAACACAGGTATGTTAGACTGACTGCCTGTGGGACATCCAGACACCCAGATGGATAAAGACAATCAATCAGATGAGATTAAGGCTTAAAGCAGAGGTCTAAGCTATGATTATAGACATGACAGTAGTTAAATAGCTATAATGAATAGTTGCCATCAAAGAGTACTTACTTGTTGGCAAACCGCATGCAAAGTACTTTGCAAATGTTGACCAATCTGATGGTTACTCATAAAATAGTTACATTCAGGTTCAGAGAGGTTCAATTTCCTACATAAAGTCAAACAGCTAGTAAATAGTATAGCTACAATTTAAAGTCCACTTTTATTACAAACTCACATTTTATGCAATACCCCCAGCCCTGAGAAACCGTAAGAGCAGACAGGAGGAATGAGGGACTGGTGGGCCAAGGGTAAATACCTGTGAAGCACCAGTATTTAAGGTCTGGAAAGAAGAATAGGTGGCAATAAAGGAGCAAGAGGAAAAAGCCAAAAAAAAAAAAAAACAAACAAACAAACCCCAAAAAACAAACAAAAAAACAAACCAAAGAAGAACCAGAAAAGTATGCAGATGCACACACCAAGATAATAAAATTTCAAATCGGAGGTCAGAATCATGGCTGTCAAATTCAACAGAGAGAAACGAGGCACGCCCAGCAGCAATCCACCATAAGACAGAGGTGGTATATCCTAGACTGAGCTCGAGTATGACTAAAGAACACAAGCAACCTAAATGAGCAAGAATCCCAGACCGTCATTTTTTTACCTACCATGGGTGCACTAGCACCCATCTCAGCTCCCACCTATGGCTGAAGGAGGAGGAAGAAAAAGCCTGAGCTTGGTTAATGCATGGATGGCTTGATACATACACAGAAGACAAAACTGGATGACAACTGGACTACAGCTTCACTTGGGGGTGGCTTGAGAGAAAGTGGCAAAGAAATCTGCTCAAGAGACTGAGCTTTAGATGACGTACTCGGTCATCTTCTTTGGTGGAATGAAAAGTGTTTCTAAGTTAGAATATACATGGACTAATCAGTAGTAGTGAACAGCCTGATCAGTTGTGCAGGGGCCTGAAAGGAGAAAGACTGAAACATCAAAACAAGGAGGCTTGAGATGGAGGCATACGGATAGACATGTGAGAGTCAACACAAATGTGAAGATCATTGTATCATGTATTAATACCCATCAGAAAGCATCCATAACAGAAGAAGCTTCATAAAGATAAAATGACTTGGCCAACAGATGTTAGACAGATTTTGTTAGCAGCCACCTTAGGGCTGCCAAGATGAGCATGCAAACCAAGTGGCCATGGTGGCAAAGACGAAGGCGAGGCATGAGTCATAGTGAACACCCACTTACAAGGCCAATATAATTGTACCTGCCTCTAAACTTAAACCTTGCCAACAACAGAGACCAATATTGAGACCTCAAAATGTCGCTATACCGTGAAGAAACCTTAAAGGCAAGATGGCACCAAAATAATAGACAATTTCAAGTCAAAATCAAGACTGTCAAATGCAGCAGAGAAAAATCTGGCCCCTTCTGTCCTATAAGGTCCAGCAGAAATAGACATCTATTCGAGTTTGGTTGACTCAACCAACACCACAATGTGGGACTTACACAGTGTCTGGTCCATAGGCATGGAACACCACCCAAAATCCCATCTGGTCAGGGAACACACTTTCCACTGAAGGAGGGGTTGATACGGGCCTGTGATCATAGTTCTACTTATCTTTTCACATATTGCACCACCTGAAAACTGCCAACCTGACAGCAGTGGAATGACCTGCTAAAGATACCGGTGATAGGCCTGGTCACAGGTAACATCCTGAAGGGATAGGGTACCATTCTTCAGGATGCAGAATATGCATTGAATCAGAGTCTTCTGTGTGGTTCTCTTCCCTCAATAGGAAGTTTACTTAAGTCCATGAACCAAGGACCCCCACTTACCATCAGCTAACAAGCCACTCTGTGCTTCTAACCCCTGCAACTCTGGACTCTGCAGGATCAAATGTCCTGGTTCCCAAAGGAGGTGCAAACTACAGCTGCTACTTAGGTACTTTAGGAACCTTGTGTTCAGAGACCAGGAAGCAAGAAGAGGAGTCATCATCTTGTCAGGGCTAACTGAGGAGTTAGCATTATACAATGGGGACAGGGAGGAGTGGAATATGTGTGAAACTCAAGTGACTCAGTTGGGCACCCTTTGGTACTCCTATGCTCAACTGTAACTGTGATTAGAGAATGCAATAATGCAATCTGAGAAAGACATGGTTACCAGGGGCTCAGACCCCCAGAAATGAAGCATTCGGTCATCCCACCAAGTAAGCCGTGGTGGCAGGTGAGAGTAAGGAAATCTGAATGGTGAGTGGAGGAGGGAAACAATTGCCAGCTGCAGTCCCAGGACTAACTGCAGCAGTGGGGCTTTACTTTGTTCTGCTGACCTCCCTTTACTAAGTTTTCCACAGAGCCCTGAAGGAGCTGTTCTTCCCCATGAGTGTACAGAGAAGTGGATCCGCATGGCACAGGGTGTGGATTATAGCAGACATGGAGATAAGCTGCTCAGACCTGCCTTCGAGAAGGTACCACCAGCTTCCAGGAGCGTGGTAACTGATTGCTTCCAGCTCTTAACTTCTGTAGGATCTGCCGTCTTGAGCAGAAGACTCGCTAGGCACTCAGCCAATGACTGAACAAGTTGGTAGTACATGTGCCCAGCCTATTCTGCCCAAAGCAGCACTTCTCTGATGGTCAGTCTCTGCTGTAGAGCTCTCTGTTCTGCGGAGACTTTTGTCAGGTTTGCATTGTGGTCTGAGAATTTCCTTGCCCAATACTGCCTCCTCCCTTTTTCTTTCATAAGTTTTACTTCCCCATAAACCTTCTTTATGCCTAACTCCAACTCCATGTCTGCTTCCCAGAAAACTCTCCAGACAGGAAAGAAGGTGACCTATCTTCTGCTTCCTGCCTTCTTGAGTAACCACCCATTAGATATTTGCTTGGAGGCACGCAGCTCTCTCTCTCATTCTGCATTCTGCTAGTGACTCGGCTTGTGACTTGGCTTGTACCACAGGTCTACAATCTCCCTGGGTGAATGCACTCAAGAGTCCATTTTCCAACCTCTCACTTGCCAAGATAAGTCCCAAGGTCTAAACTGGAGAAGTACCAGGAAGCTACCTAGTCCTGAGGACCCACCTTTGTTTTCTAACTTATGGTTACCTGGGAATATTGTCCTGTAGGAGTTACTGGGTACTTACTTATTTTTAGAGCTGATACATTGACCATCGTTTGTTTTATATTTATTATCAACTAATTTAAGGGAATGAAGGAATAAATTAGTTGGCATTCCAAACTTCCAGCAGTAGACTTGAGTAAAACAAGCTCTTTTGTGGTGTGTTGTATCTTAGGAACTTCAGATCAGCTTGCTGAGTTTGGATCAAAAGTCCTTAGCTCACTACCTAAAGGGGTCTCATCAGCACCATTTCATGCTCAGTACTGGGATTCCTTAATGTTCTTGCTTTCTCTCTCTGCCTATTTTCCTCTTTCTCAGCTATCAAGGAGAAACTCCCAGTGAGAGAAAGTGTTAGAGTGTTCTTTTCTTAGGTTTTTTTAAAATTTTTTTATTGAGTAATAGTCATTTTTCAATGTTGTGTCAAATTCCAGTGCAGAGCACAATTTTTCAGTTATACACGAACATACATATATTCATTGTCACATTTTTTTTTTGCCGTGAGCTACCACAAGATCTTGTATAAATTTCCCTGTGCTATACAGTATAATCTTGTTTATCTATTCTACATTTTGAAATACCAAGTCTGTCCCTTCCCACCACCCGCCCTCTTGGCAACCACAAGTTTGTATTCTATGTCTATGAGTCTATTTCTGTTTTGTATTTCTGTTTTTATTTTTTTAGATTCCACATATGAGTGACCTCATATGGTATTTTTCTTTCTCTTTCTGGCTTACTTCACTTAGAATGACATTCTCAAGGAACATCCATGTTGCTGCAAATGGCGTTATGTTGTTGATTTTTATAGCTGAGTAGTATTCTATTGTATAAATATACCACATCTTCTTTATCCAGTCATCCGTTGATGGACATTTAGGCTGTTTCCATGTCTTGGCTATTGTAAATAGTGCTGCTATGAACATTGGGGTGCAGGTGTCATTTTTCTTTTCTTAGTTTTCTTCTCTGCTCAGAAGGCAAGAAGCAATTGCCTTTCACTCTCATTCTCAATCTCACTTTCTCTTGAACAGAAAATTTGCCCTCTTTGTATCACTTTCCAGTTAATGTAAAAACTTTATTATGCTTTCTCTAAAGTATCCATATATTATCCAATATGAACTAGTTTGAATATACCTAAAAATTAATTTTGCACACAAATTTAAAGTGGTTTCATCACCATAAGGAAACTTGTGAAGAGAAATTTGAAAGTCCAAACAGACAGCATTTATTAATTTGCCCTCCCTCAAAGATCTTCATTACCCATATACTTCATTCACCAAATGCAAAACAACTTCTCTCTGTCTCCTTCACATTCCCTCTCTCTCTAGTCAGTAGCAAATTCCTCCTTGGCCCTTCTGAAACATATGGTGGGCAATGGAGAGGAGGAGGGAGAGAAAGAGCTTTGCTTCTGCATTCCAACCATCTACAGAGTTTCTGCTTGGATATTTCCACAGCATAAAAAAAAAATCCACTTACATCTGTGTTCAAACTATAAAGAAAATATTCTGGAGTTGGAGTGGGAGAAGCCCACTATGGAATATGCGGAGAGGAAACAACGTGTAAAGTTGAGCAAATTTTACTGAGTCTCACCACTTCAGAATTTGGTACCTAAATGAAATAAATATTTACCTGTTTTGATTTGTATAATTTTAATTTCCAAAGCAGTATTGATTTACTAGCAAAAATCAATAATTTATTATTTAACTTAATTTTAACTCTTTTAGTTTTTCTTCTTTTAACCTTTATAATGAACTGTAACAATTATATGGAAAGGTGCCTTGCAACATACATAGAGAAGTATATAAGCGTACACAGAAATGGATATAGCTTAGAGAATTTTCACAAAGTGAACATAACCAGAAAGTTCTTGTATTCCTGCTTCATTCACTGTCCTCCTACCCAAAGGAAAACCACTATCCTAATTTCTAACATCACAGGTTGGTTTTGTCTATTTTAATATTTTATATAAATAAATCCACACTGTATGAATTCTTCTTTCTTTGGTTGCTTTGGCTCAACATCATGTTTGTGATCTTTGTCCACATTACTGCATGTAGTAGATAATTTATTTTCATTGCTGGATGTAATGGTAATGATCATATATAATAACTGATTATACTACATTAATTTATTTCCAAATTTGTGTTTTTACATTCTTTACATTCCATGTCTTTTGGTGTGTATATGGACATACTTTTGGGTATATATCTGGGAATGTAATATTTGTATAATTAGGTATGTAAATAAACTTTAGTAGAAAACGAAAACCAGTTTCCCTACCTGGTTGTACCAATTTGCATTCTTACCTCTAAAAAAAGAGATTTTCAGTTATTCCACACCTGAAAACTTTAGTCATTCTGGTAAGAACAGAAGGAGAGGAGAGTTTGGGGCATAAAATACTGAAGTAAATAACGGCTGAATGTTTTTCAGATTTCATGAGAACTGTAAGTTTACAAATCTAAGAAATCTAATAATCCCCAAGCAGCAGAAATACAAGGAATATCACACTTAGGCACATCATAATTAACTTGCTAAAAAACAACAGGAAAATATTAAAAGCATCCCTTCCCCCAAAAAAGATACTTTAAAAACAGGAAAACAATAATAAGAATTACTGCTAAATTGTCAAAGGAAATAATGAAAGCCAAAAGGCAACAAGAAGACATCTTAAAATGGTTAAGAACCCAGAATTCCATATCCAGTGAAAATATTCTTCAGAAATGAAGGTGGAACAAAGATATACTCAGACAAGTAAGTTCTAAGAGAATCTGTGGCCAGTAGGTCTACACTGTAATAAATATTACAGGAAGTTCTATAGGGAGAAGCAAATGGTAGTAAATGGAAACTCAAATCTGCACACAACATGAAGATTTACCAAATAATAAACATGTAAATAAGCCTAGAATAATTTTATGTTTCTCCTTCTTGAACTGGTTTAAAAGATAACTGACAGATTGAAGTAAACCAAAACAGACATATAGACCAATGGAACAGAATAGAGAGCCCAGAAATGAACCCACAAACTTTTGGTCAACTCATCTTTGACAAAGGAGGCAAGAATATACAATGGAATAAAGACAGTCTCTTCAGCAAATGGTGTTGGGAAAACTGGACAGCAGCATGTAAAGCAATGAAGCTAGAACACTCCCTTACACCATATACAAAAATCAACTCAAAATGGATTAAAGACTTAAACATAAGACAAGATACAATAAACCTCCTAGAGGAAAACATAGGCAAAACATTATCTGACATACATTTCAAAAATTTTCTCCTAGAAGAAATAAAAGCAAGAATAAACAAATGGGACCTAATGAAACTTACAAGCTTCTGCACAGCAAAGGAAACCAGAAATAAAACAAGAAAACCTACGGAATGGGAGAAAATTTTTGCAAGTGAAACCGACAAAGGCTTGATCTCCAGAATATATAAGCAGCTCATACGACTCAATAAGAAAAAAATAAACAACCCAATCCAAAATTGGGCAGAAGACCTAAACAAGCAATTCTCCAAGGAAGACATACAAATGATCAAAAAGCACATGAAAAAATGCTCAATATCACTAATTATCAGAGAAATGCAAATCAAAACTACAATGAGGTATCACCTCACACCAGTCAGAATGGCCGTCATTCAAAAATCCACAAGTGACAAATGCTGGAGAGGCTGTGGAGAAAGGGGAACCCTCCTACACTGCTGGTGGGAATGCAGTTTGTGGAGATTCCTCAAAAGACTAGGAATAGACTTACCATATGACCCAGGAATCCCACTCCTGGGCTTGTATCCAGAAGGAACCCTACTTCAAAATGACACCTGCACCCCAATGTTCATAGCAGCACTATTTACAATAGCCAAAACATGGAAACAGCCTAAATGTCCATCAACAGGTGACTGGATAAAGAAGAAGTGGTATATTTATACAATGGAATACTACTCAGCCATAAAAACCGACAACATAATGCCATTTGCAGCAACATGGATGCTCCTGGAGAATGTCATTCTAAGTGAAGTAAGCCAGAAAGAGAAAGAAAAATACCATATGAGATCGCTCATATCTGGAATCTAAAAAACAAAAACAAAAACAAACAAACAAACAAAAACAAAGCATAAATAAAGGACAGAAATAGACTCACAGACAGAGAATAGACTTGTGGTTACCAGGGGGGTGGAGGGTGGGAAGGGATAGACTGGGATTTCAAAATTGTAGAATAGACTACACTGTATAGCACAGGGAAATATACACAAAATGTTATGATAACTCACAGAGAAAAAAATGTGACAATGAGTGTGTATATGTCCATGAATAACTGAAAAATTGTGCTGAACACTGGAATTTGACACAACATTGTAAAATGATTATAAATCAATAAAAAATGTTAAAAAAAATTATAATATATTATAGAGTTTATATCTATAAACAGAAGTAAGATGCATGACAGCAACTGTACAAAGATGGGAAAGAAAGCAAGATATATACTGTTGTAGGTTCTTATATTCTGTGTGAAATGATAAAATATTAATTCCCAATAAACTGAACTGTTGTTAGATAAAGGTATAAAGAGTAAATTTAGATCAAACATTAAAAATAAAAGAGGTATATCATATTAAGTGAAGTAAGTCAGACAAAGACAAATATCATATGATATCACTTATTTGTGGAATCTAAAAAGAATGATACAAATTGTATTTACAAACCAAAATTAGACTCATGGACACAGAAAACAAATTATGGTTACCAAAGGGGAAAGAGTAGGGGAGGAATAAATTAGGAGCTTGGGATTAACAGATACACACTAATACATATAAAACAGATAAATAACAAAGACTTACTGTATAGCACAAGGAATTATATTCACTTTCTTGTAATAACATATAATGGAAAAGAATCTGAAAAGAAAAAATATATATGTATGTGTATGTATAACTGAATCACTTTGCTGTACACTTGAAACTAACATTGTAAATCAACTACAGTTCAATAAAAAATAAAATTTAAATAAGAGGTATAAATAAAAAGCCAACATATAAAATGGTATATAGTAACAATTGCTCTGTTAATTTAAAAAGGGAAGAAAATAGAGAAAAATAATAAAGAGAAGAGAAGAGAAATTGCAGACCTAAAGTAAAACTAGTAAACCTGAATTAAACAATATATGAAATGTATGTGAACTACACATTCCAATAAAGGATAGAAATTGTTAGACTGAATAAACAAGCAACATTCACCTATACGCTATTTATAAAAGCTGTACTTTAAATAGAAAGACAGGTTAAATGTAAAAGGAATACAAAATAAACACTATGCAAATCCTAATCATTAGAAAGCTGGAATGGCTATAGTAATATGAGACAAAGTAGGTTTTAGGCAACGGACAATTATCAGAAATAAAGAGGAAAATTTCACAATGAGAAAAGGGTCAATCTACCAAAAATATGTAATAAACCTAAATGTACATATCAATAATTACAGAACTTCAAAATGCATGCAGCAAAACTGATGGAATCAAAGGCAGAAATAGACAAATCCACAATCAGAGTTAGTGATTTTATTTTCTAGGTAATTGGTAGACAAAAAGATAAAATTCAATAAGGATGTAGAAGATTAATCCATTACTATCAATCATTTGATACATATAAAACTCTGACACAAAATATAGAAAAAACATTATTTTAAAGTGCCAGTGGAATGTAAACCACAGTGAGATTATATTCTAGGACAAATCTTAATAAATTCCAAACAACTAAATAATGTTGAGTATGTTTTCTGAAAACAATGATATGAAATTACAAATCAGTAACAATAAAATTATCTGGAAAATGGCCCAACATTAAGCAGCACATTTCTAGATAAATCATGAGCTAAAAATAAAACTAATGAGGGAAGTCAGAAAATATTTCAATCTGCAGGATAATTAAAATACAACATATCAAAACTTGTGCAATGCAACTAAAGCAGTGCTTAGGAGGAACTTTTATAATTTTAGATACTTGTGGAAAGAAAAGAGAAAATATTTTAAAATAAATAAATTTCCCTCTAAAGAAGTAAAAATAAAAGAAAATTAAACTTATTAGAAATAGAAGGAAGGAAATTAAACAGATAACAGTGGACATACATGGCATTAAAAATGGACAAACAATAAAGAAAATTAATGGAAAAAAAAAAACCCTGTCTTTGTAAAGGTCATTTAAATTGGTAAAATATTAGCTAGGCTGTTCACAAAAAGAAGAAAGAGAAAGAAGACACAAATTACCAGTATTAGGAGGGGCTAAAAAAGATAATAAAGGAATATTATCAACAATTTTATGCCAATACAGTTGACAACTTAAAGGTAATAGCAAATTCCCTTAAAAGGTAAATACTTAAAACTAAAAAAGAAGAAATAGAAAACCTTAATAGCTTTATAACTACTAAAAATTAAATTAATAATTAAACACCTTCATAATTAAACACACACACACAAGCTTAACTGGTGAATTCTGTCAACACAAATTTAAAAATTAATCTAATCCTACCACCACCTTCATAAAGTAGGAGAGAAGGGAACACTTTAATTCATTATTTATTCATTTCAGCATTGCCCTCTTTTAAAAATCAAACAAAAATGTTAAAACTAATATACTTCATTAATACACACTCAAAAATCTTAACAAAATATTAGTAAACCAAATTCAGCAAAATATAAAAGAAGAACATAGCATGATGAAGTGAAGCTTAGCAGAATAAAGGACAAAACCATATGATCCACCTATGGATGAGGGGAAAAATATTTGACAGAATTCAACATCCAGACTTGTAATAGATGAAATCTCTCTCAACAACGGTAGGTAGCATCTATTAAAAAATCTATAGCTAATGTTATATTTAATGATGAAAGACCGAGCATATTCCCCCTAATACGGGGGAAAAGGCAAGAAGATATGCTCTCTACTTCTATTCAAAACTTCCCTTAAAATCTTAGAAAGTACTATTAGATGAAGAACAAACAAAACAAAAAGCAAACAAAATAGAAAGAAATAAGTTAAAGTACCTTTATTTATAGATGTGCTAGTCAGGTACACAGAAAGTTCTAAGGAATCTATGAAAAAAGCTACTGGAACTAATAAGTGAATTTAACAGGATCACAAGAAATATGATCAATAATCAACAATCATTCATTTTTCCTATAATACTAATAAAAACTTGGAATAGATAATAAAAAAGTATCATTTATGGTATATTAAAAGTCATAAAATATTTATGATAAAATATATGCAAAATCTATTCATATAATTATGCTGCTGAGAAAAATTAAAGATCTACATTAATGAAGAAATATAGCATGTTACTGTATTGAAGGATTAAATATTAAAATTTCTACTCTCCCCAAATGATCTACAGATTCAACCCAATTCCAATGAAAGTCCCAGCTGCCTTTTCTGTAAAAATGTCCAAGAAATCCCAACATTTATATGAAACACAAATAACCTACAAATAGCCAGAATAATCTACAAATCAAGAACCAAGATGGAGGACCTACACTACCTGTCCTTAAGTCTTTTAATAAAACTACAGTAATTATTAATGCAAAGATGGACAAGCTGGTCAGTGAAACACAATGAAGAGTCTAGATAGAGACCTACAATTATATGGCCTATGATTTTGTCATAGTCAACAAAGCAATTCATTGGGGGAGAGAAAAGGCATTTCAATAAATGACACTTAAACCACCGGACATCCATATAAAAAATAAACTCAAAACTTTTTCACACCACCCAAAAATTGTATTCAAGATAAATCATTGCCCTAAAGATAAAAACTGTAACTATAAAGGTTCTAGAAAAAAATTGGGGGAATGCCTTCAAGATTTTTGTCTTGGCCAAACTTTCCTAGATCAGTCTTACAAAGCACTAACCACAGAAGAAACAAAATTAATAAATTAGACCTCTTCATAATTCAAAACTTTTGCTCATCAAAATTCACCACTAAGAAAAATAACAGGTAAACCACAAACCAGGAGAAAATGTTTCAATACATACAGATTAGAAAGGCCTTTTTTCAATAATATAAAAGACAACCCTACCAAAATGGGTAAAAAATTTAAATAGGCACTTCACAAAAAGAGATACAGAAATGGCCAACATGTAAAAAAAATGTTTATAATTATTAGTCAGTAGGTATATGCAGAGTAAACCTAAAATAGACCACAGACCACTGGAATGGCTAAAATGAAAAAAAGATTTACAATACCACATATTGGAGAGTCTGTAGAAAAAGGACTCAAACATTACTGAAGGCAATGGAACAATGATAGTACCACTTTGAAAGAAATATTGGGCAACTTCTAATATAGCTAAGCTATACCTACCCTATGATTCATCAGTTCCACTTCCAGGTATTTATCCAAATGAAACAAAAACACATAACCACAAAAAGTCTTGTATGAAAATGTCATAGCAGCATTATTCATAATAGTCAACTGAAAACAGCCCAAATGTCCATTAAGGGGAGACTGTATAAACAAACTATGGTATATTCATTCAGTGGACTACTACTCATCAATAGAAAAAAGGACTGGTACATACGAAAAAATGGCTGAATCCCAAAATTATGCTGAAGAAGCCAAAGAGTACATACTATGTGATTTCATTTATATGAAACCAGAAGACAAAACAAACACATGGTGAAAGAAATCAGAACAATGGTTGCCCCTGGCAAGACAGAATTGATAGGGACAGGAATGAACATTCTAAGGTGATTGAAACATTTCCACTTTTGATAGGAGTGGATTACATAAGTACATGTATTTGTAAATACTTAAACTCACAATTTAAGACTGTACATTTCACTGAATGCTAATCATACCTTCATTAAAACAATGTAAAGAAATCTCTCACTTGATTGTAGGTTTACTATTTATTTTTTATTTTTTCAATATTTGCTTTCAATTTTTTTAAGGCCATAATAGTTAGGAGTGTATATATAGATATATATCTATCTATATATATCTATATATACACATATACATATACATATATATCTATTTATGTAACACATATGTGTGTGTAATGTTACTGATGACTTTGTTTAATCATTGAAAAATATTTCTTTATTTCTATTTTTAATTTTTTTTTAATTTTTAATCTTCTTATCCTACAAATAAAATCCATTGTCTGTTTATTGCAATCATTCCTCTGGTTAGTGTTTACATATTGGCATTTTCTATCCTTTTAATCTTTCTGTATAGTCACATTAAAAGTACATTTTATAAAGAACATATAGTTTGTTTCTTTTAACTTCAGTCTGATAATTCTATTTTATTAGGGAATCTTGGCGCATTTGCAGCTGATGTAAATTACTCATATATCTGGCTTTCAGTCTATATCTTACAATTTGTTTTCTACTAGCTTCGTAATTTCTGAGTTCCTTTTTCTCTCCTTTCTTTTTTTAAATTAATAATCCTTATTTTTTGTTATCCTATAAGAAATTATTGGAAAAAATTCTGTAATTGTTCTATTTTGTTTTTAATTATAATTTTTGTTAAGAAATACTTGAAGCATACAGTTGGTAAGTAAATTCACCTATCAACTTTCTAAAATCTGAACATTTTGCTATATTTGATTTAAATCTTTATTTTGAATTTTTAAAGTATACATACAGTTGAAGTCTCCTGTGTTATTTTTTCTTTTTAAGTATGTACTGCTGTGAAACACAGTTTCTATGAAAATGAAGTGATTAGGGAGAGTTTCTCTCTTATAAAGAATTATTTCAAACTTCACGATTTTCCAAGAGGAATAGTTGTCTCTTTTCCTCAATGATGAGGAATACATATTATATAAATTACAAGAGCTACCTCACCCCACTGAGCATGCTTCATTTAGTCATATTTCCTACCAAAAGGAAGGCAACAGAAAATGACTGTTCCAGTTATTGACATAGAAGAACATAGCACTAACACTGAGCACTTTAAACAAATTTCCTGCTTGCCTCTTCGTTTGGAGTCTCACCATTCTCCTTCAATTATTTCCTACTCCAGAGATTCCATTTCTCTATCAAGGAAACTTCTTTAAAAAGGAACAGAGCTGGAGGCAATAAGCTGTCCCCAAATATGGTTGTCTTGTATATGAATTTTCAGTTTCCAAAACCCCTTTATTTACATAATATTAGTGAACTCTCAAGACAATCCTGTGAGGTAGGCTCAGTAGATTTCATTCTACGAATTTTATAGATGTGAAAACTGAGAATTCCACAGAAATCCTTGCTTAACATCAAGCCCACTAACTGAAGAAACTGGGATTGAAACAAAATTCTCTGAAGCTCTTTTTCACTAACCAAATTTTAAGTAGACTTTGCAGAAGTCAGCAAGATGTGCCTTCCCTGCTGTCCTCCTAAACCTCACTGAAACCTCTGCCAAGGCCAAGCCCTCAGGCTTCACAGCCTTCTCATAGCTGATACCCACTCCCACACCCACAGCTCTTCTCTGCACTTGCTCGTCATTCTGGCACCCCACACCACACACCCACATGCCTTTTCTGGTACCCACCAATGCTTAACAGTCGAGCTTCTCATTCCCTTGGGGTTCTGTTTTATGCTAGGTGTCAGGCTATAACTTAATAAGTTGATAGCCATAGGCCTTTTTATTACCACCTTGTACCCAGAATACACACTGGCATTCTGAAGGTCGTGGAGACAGTCAGTAACCATGGTGACAGACATTTTAGTGTCAAAAGAACAGAGATGAACAGGAACATAGTTCAACCCGGTTGGGTAAAAGACCCATTAAAAATAGTGGTAAAAGACAGTAATTATACTCTGTGAACTTGGAGCCCCAAGGAAATGGAAACCAAGTTACTCCGTGCCCACACCCTGTATGGCTCTCTATATTGTAGGCTATTTGAAAAGCTGAATGCCAACTGAATGGAATCTGTTTGATAACGTTGACCTCTCATTCTTTTCAACCTCCCTAATGCCTCAAGGTTGCCAACCTGGGAAAGATATTACATCTTATTGTTTTACCAGCCCTTAGTTCCATGAGTCCCTAGTTACTCCTGTAAAGCACTGAGGCTTCTGTCCATTCTTAGGCTTCAAGTCCATGTCTCTGGAGGTTTAATTTAATCCCTCGTAAAAAAAAAAAAAAAAAACCAAAAAAAAAAAACAAGCTACAGAGAAAAATGTATAAATGAGTATACATGACTCCTTGGCTCATAGAAGAAAAACCTTTTCAGCATCACCAACTAAGGGTCAAAGAATACATTAAAAAATAATATGACCTCTGTGTAATGAATAAGCACAATTTCTTCTTTGACAATTAGCTCTGAATCACATATTCTTTCCTGTTAAAAGTTTCATACCATGACAATAAACTGGAACTAATTTCAAGTTTCTTCTTCCAAAGATCCTCCTATGCCTCACCCTCAACCTTTTCTTTGTCTTTGTCCCATCCTTTTTGTCTCTTTTTCCACTCTTCAGATTGTGAACTTCCTTCGGTAGGCTGTTTTTCTGTCAGTTTAGATTTTGTTGAATGCCCAAGAGACTGATGTAATTCTGACAAGTACTGATGGATTGAACAAAGTCACTAATCACTAAGTGAAAGTTATTCCAGACAAAAGAGGAAGGAAGTTGAGAGGAAAGATGGGGCAGAGGGCCTGCGAAGAGACAGTAGTTTTCTTACTCTTGACAGCAGATTTTAGACAAAACAGCTATATGTAAAATATGGGTGTGATGGAATATACTAATTGCTGTCATCAGGATTTCAGATGCACTTGAGAGTTGCTAGAATAAGTCCTGACATGTAGAATTATCAGGAATCCCCTCTTAAGAAGAGCTAAGCACTGACTGTAAAGGTGTATACAGGTCAGACCTCAGGATAGTGCCCACTGCACCTTTATCCCTACTATCCGTATCACAAATTTCTGGCTCTCTCATTATCCTATCTTATGGGAGCACCAGTTTAGGGTGTCTGCCTCTCTACCTCTTTTCTGTCTGCCTAGTAACTAAGGACCACATTTGTTGATGTCATGTTAACATTAACCATGATTTAAAACTCAATACTATGTAATTTTGTAAAATTATAAACTGTTGAGCTTTAAAATCATGGGCTTTTAGCTTGCTATTCACCTACTTTAGAATAATGGGTTAAGTACTGTTGGGTTTTCTACATAAATCTAAGTAGATTTTCCATTTTTTAAAGCACACATAGAATTTTTTTTTAAATGATCGTATATTAGTCTATAAAGCAAGTCTCAATAATTTCCAAGAATGAGTACAGTACAGATCTCAGTCTACCATTCAAATAAGTTAAAAATCAATGATAAAAAGAAAAAAAATTTTTAAACCCACTTCTAAATAACAGGTTAGCAAAGATATAAGAGAATTTAGAAAATAAGCAGAATATAGCTGAAGTAGAATACAGCTAAAGCAGTATTTATAGGGAAATTTATAGCTTTAATATTAATGCTTATATTAGAAAATTTAAAAATACTTAAAAGTAATGGGCTAACATACAACTTTAAGTCAAAGAATGACAGAATAAAACTGAGATGGAAGAGAAGTTTTAATAAAGAACACAAATCAATGGAAAAGAAAACAAAGAAGCCATAAAGAAAGTAAATTAAACCAAAGCTGACTCTTTAAAAAGATTAACAAAATATGAATGACTCTCTGATGATAAGAAAATATTGAGACCATAAAGAAAAATGACAGAAAATGCAAATAAACTCTAGTTAAATGAAAAAGGATATACTATAGATACAGCAGAAATTAAATGGATGACAAATCAATTTGATCCTTTCAAGGTTTATTTTGATTCTTAAGGGAAGATCTTGAGTGATCTTTACTCAAGGGATAATTTAGTCCTACTTAAGTCATTGTTTTTCCGTAATCTTTACTGAATGTTTCATATATTCAATGAGATTTTTCCACAGTGACTGGGGGGACTCAAATGATTATCAGTCCTGAGGAAGTTCTGCAATTGTCAGTCTTACAGTTAACTGATGCTTCTTCTTTCCTTGGAAGTTGTTCTTTCCTGGCTTTGTGGCATTTCAATCTATGTAAGCAGAGATCAGTATTCAGATAAATACTCAAAGAGATCCCTACTATCCTTTTGATCCCTATGAAGACTTTCAGAACTTTTTCTTAGTAGATCCCTCTTCTTGAAGCTTCTGCCCTAAATTCCAGCTTCACTGATATCCTTGAACTCTGTTCTCTGTCTCTTCTACAAGATTGTTGAATGCTACTTGGGTGTGCGATCCCCACACCACGATCCGGTAATATGTGCAGAAAAAGCCTATGTGATGATAGGATGCATCTCACTTTTTTCCTTTTCTCAGTCCTGTTGTCCACCATCTATAGTAGTTTCCTCTTTTTCGGTCCAGTTTTCTAGTTGTTTACAATGAGAGGATAATTGAGATCATTTTGCTCTCTCTTGGCTGGTAGCAGAAGTCTATCATAGTTATTTTAAATTCGTGCCTGCTAATTCCAGTATCTGGATTACTGATAAGTCTGTTTCTATTGCTAGATTTTTCTATTGATTATAAATAACATTTTATTATTTCTTCACATGTCTAGTAATTTTGCTTATATACCAACAATTATGTGTCACATTGTCCAGACTAGATTCAGTTGTTTTTCCTGAGTAAGTTTACTTTGTTCTAGAAGTCAGTTAAATTACTGGTGGATCCCTTTTATTCTGTGATGGCTTGATTTTAGACTTCATAAAGATTAGTCTTTATAAATTTTCCCCCTTAGTCTTATTAAAGTCAATATTTTAGTCAAAGGACATAACTGTTATGCCTAAAACACGGTCATTCCGTGGTTTCTATGGAAAGTCCAAGCCTCTCTGTCTGGACTCACACTTTAAATCCTTGGCCTCCCCTGCACTGGAAAGGCTGAAATCTCTGCTCAGCTCCACCCGCCTTCTAGCTACTGATTTTAATTTGGAGTCTTCCCTTGAGCATGCACAATTCAGGAGTCAGTTTAGGATTTGAGACGAGACGATTTGCAGATTTGGGGGACTCTCCCACTATGGCACATTATTTTTTAGATGTCTCTTCTGTTCTTTGTCTCCTCAGGTCACAACAACTGCAGTCTTCTCTTTGAGTTCTTCCTCCTTAACACCACATGGATTGGGATTACCCTCAGAAGAAAAGCCTTGTAAGTGTGAATCTCATCAGCAGGGTCCCTTCTCTCAAAGTTCAACCTTTGGTCACTCTCCAGTGCTTTATAACAGTGGATTCTTATATTTTGTGCAGAGTTTGTAAGTGCTCTTGGCAGTAAAGTTAGCCTGATGAATGCTACTCCACCACTATTTGAACCTGGAATCAGTTCTCATGCTTGACATGCTCAGAAAATGATATGCTTCTGATGGATTTTTAAATAAATTCAGTAGGTAAAAAACAATTTTATTGCAGCATATTTAATATTCTAATACTTCTTTCTTCCAAACTTACACGTCTCTATTGAAACCCTATTGTCCTTCAAAACTTTGAATCTACTACCCCTTGTCTGAAATATGCCCTGATTTTTAAAAAGCTATTCACCAGGTACTGATAAGTGTTTAATAGACATCATTTTTTTCCCAACCTTCATTATGATCTAAAAGGGAAGTAGTATTTCAATCCTCATGTTATAACTGAAGTCAGCTCAGAGAGAAAAAATAAGAAACCTGGGATTTGAACCAAGTATTCTGTATATACTCTTAGACATTATGCTGCTGCCTGTTGGAATAACTCTCTAGCCAAAAGTAATCTCTCTTTTCTTTAAATTCCCTTAGTACATTAAATCTTTTTGGCCATTAATCATACTCTGCTTCGTTACTGAAGTGTGTTTCCATTCCTCTCTAGGCCTTGAAGTCAGAGGCCATATCTTATTCGTGACCTTTCATGAAAAATTGTAACACAAACTTGGATTCAAATCCCACTCTCTTACTTACTGGCTAACCTTGTAGAAATCATATAACTTTTCTAATTTTTTTCCAGTCGTAGAGTGGAGACCATAGCACTACTTATGCTTATTGTAAAAATTAAGTAAGAGAATGTACTAGACTCAAGTAATCATCAATAAGTTGTAGCCAGTGTTATTAAAGTTTCTTGGAGGTGTTTTCTGATGTAACATCTTATTTAATCACCACAACAACAATAAAGTCATTAGTATCTTCATCTTCCAGAAGAGAAAACTGATACTTTACAGGGGCAGTATACTTTCAATAACTGTTTCTGACTGAATGACTCTCACCATGGACTTTAAATGCCTCTCCAGACACACAAGATTCTTGCACTAATAAGGAACTCTTGCCCACCTTCCCCCTTACATGGGGGCAAGGTGAAAGGTTGGGTAGCAGCTCTCAAATCAATCTTGGAAAGCGAAAGCAGTTGACCCTTTGCCAGCATTCTCTGGGCTAATTGACTTCCCGCAGTGAAACCTTTATTTTGAAACAGGACTCCAGAGCCACCACTGGCTAAAAAGACAAAAATAATGTCGTTAACTCTGTTTGTTTTGCTTGGGATAAAGTGTCCTGAACTCATAACAAATGTCCTCTTGTTAGCAAATGGAAAGGTATAATTAAGACGGCTTTTCCACCACTTTTAACGAGCTTTCAGTTTCCTCTCTACCTCACTCTCTCATTTTTTTAATGAGATACCAATTTCCTCCTGCCCAGCCCTCACAGATACTTTAAGCAATAAAACAGACAGCTTTGATTTTCGTCTTAGTGTGAAGTTTTGGTATTAATTGATTCATCTGTGAACTGCGCCACACTCTTCTTATGCTAAATGGCCTGTTAATCTTTAAAAATTAACAAGATATCTCAGGCCAAAATATGAAAGAGAAAGGGGAAAAAAAATGAAAGAGAAGGAGGCTGGGGAAAGGTAAGAAGGCTTCTACTTAGGGTAGCATGGAAACATTGATATTTTCATCTTGCCTCCTTTAACTTTAGCATCTCCTGGAAGGAAACACAGGCCCACAATGAAGACCTTTTTTTCCTGGTTTTCTGCTACCTCCCCCCAATTAAGATCCAAGTGTAACTCAGTCTGCCCAAACAAGGAGGCTGGTTGGTCCTGGCTGACGTAAATAGAGACCTCACTGTGGGGCCAGGAGCAGCAGGCAGCTCTTGGAAGATGTGTAGGTGGTGAAGGGCAGAGAGAAGGGCCTTTCTAAAGGCTTTAGAATCAGCCCAGCCCAGCCTGCTGCCTGCCATCTGGAGAGAGGCAGGCTTGGCAGATTTGGGCAGAAAACTGCTTATTTATGAAAAGTTTTTTAAAAAATAACTTTAATAGTTCTTTAAGACTTTCAGAAATACTGGAGCTGAGTACAAAGATTAGATTTGCACTCAACAAAAAAACTGTGTACCCTGTTCTGTATGTTTTGCCCCTCCTTACCAAAGACTCCACTCCGTACTGTGAGTTGGAAACCATGTGACTCTATTAAATCAGATTAACTGTTTCTAACACAAAATGCATTTGCTTCCACCTTTATCTGTGATTGCACTTTTGTTTCTCCTCTGCATAAACAGCTTTCTAAATCATCATCATAACTATGCTTCACTTTTTAAAAACTGAATTATTGAGATACAATTTACATACTGTAACATTTACCTATGTAATGTGTACAATCAATGGTTTCAGGATATTCAGAAGTTGTGCAAACATCACCATAATCCAAGTTTAGAACACTGTCTTCATCCTAAAAAGAATACCCTCAATCCACTAGCAATCACTCCCCATCCCCCTCCAACCCCCAGTGCCAACTCTAGGTAACCACTAATCTCCCTTTCCAACAGATCTGCCTACTCTGGACATTCCATATACATTGAACTACACAATATGTGTGGTCTTTTGTCATAGGTTTCTTTAAAGTAACATAATGTTTTCAAGGTTCACACATGCTATAGTATATATCAATATTTCATTCTTTTTTATAGTTAAATAATATTTCATTGTATGGATATACCACATTTATTTATCCATTCAGCAGCTGATGGACATTGGGCTTTTTCCACTTTTCAGTTGTTACAAATAAGGCTGTTGTGAACATCCAGGTTTTTGTGTGGACACATGTTTTCAATTTGAGGGGTAGTCAATTGCTGGATCATTTGGTAACATCCATGTTTAAGTTTCTGAGGACCTGCTTTTCTTTACATTCACGCTATCAGTGTATGAGGGTTAAAATTTCTCCACATCTCCTCAACACTTATGTCTTTGTTATCGTAGTTATCCTAGTGGGTGTGAAGTGGTCTCACTATGGCTTTATTTTGTGTTTCCTTAATGGCTAATGAGCATTTTTAATTGGGTTACTTGCCTTTTTATTACTAAATTCTAAGAATTCTTTGCATATTCTACATATTAGTCCTAATCCAATATGAAAATTTCAAATATTTTCTCACATTCCATGAACTGTCTTTTTACTTTCTTTTTTCAATTGAAGTATAGTCAGTATAAAATGTGTCAATTTCCGGTGTACAGGATAATGTTTCAGTCATACATATATATACATATATACCTTTTTACTTTCTTTTTTATTTTCATTATAGGTTACTACAAGATATTGAATATTGCTCCCTGTGCTATACAGAAGAAATTTGTTGTTTATCTATTTTATATATTGTAATTAGTATCCGCAAATCTCAAACTCCCAATTTATCCCTTCCTGCTCCCTTTTCCCTCTGGTAACCATAAATTTGTTTTCTATGTCTGTGAGTCTGTTTCTGTTTTGTAAATCAGCTCATTTGTATCTTTATTTATTTTTTTAAGATTCTACATTAGAGTGATATCATATGGTATTTTTCTTTCTCTTTCTGGCTTACTTTGTTTAAAACGACTGTCTCCAGGTCCATGCTGCAAATGGCATTATTTAATTCTTTTTTATAGCTGAGTAGTATTCCATTACATAAATATATCACAACTTCTTTATCCAGTCATCTGTCAATGGACATTTAGGTTGCTTCCACGTCTTAGCTATTGTAAATAATGCTGTTATGAACATTGGGGTGCATGTATCTTTTCAAATTAAGAGTTCCCTCCAAATACATACCCAGGAGTGTGATTGCTGGATCATATGGTAAGTCTGTTTTTAGTTTTTTAAGAAATCGCCATACTGTTTTCCATAATGACTACACCATACTACATTCCCACCAGCCGTGTAGGAGGGTCCCCTTTTCTCCACACCCTCTCCAGCATTTATTGTTTGTGGACTTTTGAATGATGGCCATTCTGACCTGGGTGAGATGATACCTCATTGTAGTTTGATTTGCATTTCTCTGGTAATCAGCAATATTGAGCATCTTTTATGTGTCTATTGGCCATTTGTATGTCTTCATTGGAGAATTGCTTGTTTAGGTCTTTTGGGTTGGGTTGTTTGTTTTTTTGTTGTTAAGCTGTATGAGCTGTTTATGTATTCTAGAAATTAATGCCTTGTCAGTCACATCATTTGCACATATTTTCTCCCATTCTGTAGGTGTTTTTTTTGCTGTTGTTGTTTTGCTAATGGTCTCTTTTGCTGTGTATTTAAGTCTTTAAGCAATTTTGAGTTTATTTTTGTGTATGGTATAAGCAAGTGCTCTAACTTCATTGGTTTACATGCTGCTGTCCAGTTTTCCCAACACGACTTGCTGAAGAGACTGTCTTTACTCCATTGTATACTCTTCCTTCCTTTGTTGAAGATTAATTGACCATAACTGTGTGGGTTTACTTTTGGACTCTCTATTCAGTTCCATTTATCCATATGTCTCTTTTTGTGACAATATCATACTGTTTTGATTACTGTTACCTCTGTACTATTGTCTGAAGTCTGGAAGGGTTACTCTTCCAACTTTGTTCTTTTTCTTTAGTGTTGCTTAGGCAATTCTGGGTCTTTTGTGATTCTGTATAAATTTTAGGATTATCTGTTCTAGATCTGTGAAAAATGTCCCAGGTAATTTGATAGGGGTCACATTAAATCTGTAGATTACTTTGGGTAATATGGTCATTTTATGAATACTAATTCTTCCAATCCAAGAGCATGGGATATCTTTATATTTCTTTAGGTCATCTTTAATTTCCTTAATCAATGTTTTGTAGTTCTCCACATATAATTTTCACTTCCTTGGTCAGATTTATTCCTAAGTATATTTTTTTGGATGTGATTTTAAAAGGGATTGTTCCTTTACTTTCCTTTTCTGATATTTCATTGTTAAGAGTCTTTTTACTTTTTTGATGATATCATTTGCAGCACAGAAGTTTTTAATTTGATGAAGTTCAACTTATCTATTTTTTGTCACTTAAGCTTTTGGAGTCATTAAGAAATAATTCAAGGTCATTGAGATTTATTCTTACGTTTTCCTCCAAGAGTTTTAGTTTTAACTCTAAGATTTATGTCTATGACTCACTTTTTGTTAATTTTGTGTATGCATGTGGAAATCTGTCTGTCCCACCACTATTTGTTGAAAGACTTTTCTTTCCTCCTTGGATTGTTTTAGTATCCTTGTTGAAAATCAACTGATTATAACCAGAAGGATTTATTTCTGCACTCTCAATTCCAATCAATCTATATTATCAATCTATATTATCTATCATAAGCCAGTAGCACATTTGGGTCCTGCAGCTATGTATAAGCTTTGAAATCAGAAAATGTGTGTTCTTCAACTGTGTTCTCTTTTTTCTGTTTTGGCTATTCCAGGTTCCTTGAATTTCCATGTGAATTCTGGTTATCAGTTTACCAATTTCTGTAAATAGGGAATCCGAGATTTTTACAGACATCATATTTTAGAAGCATTGCCATTTTAATATTATTAGGTCTTCCAATCCATGACCATAGGATATCTTTCTATATATTTAGATCTTTTAACTTTCTCCAATAATGTTTTGTAGTTTTAAACTTCTTTCCTTAAATTTGTTCCCAAGTATTTTCTTCTCTTTGATGCTATTTACAAATGGAATTGTTCACTTAATTTCACTTTTGGATTATTCACTGCTTCTGTATGGAAATATAATAGATTTTTGTATAATGGTCCACTTTCTTGCAATCTTTTGGGACATGTTTCTTAGTTTTAACAGTTTTTTCAGTGAATTCCTTAGGATTTTTTTCCATATATGATCACATTATTTACAGAGATAGCTTCACTTTTTTCTTTCCAATCTGGATGCCTTTCATTTCTTTTTCTTACCTAATTATCCTGAATAGAATCTCCAATACAATATTGAATAGAAGTGATAAGACCAGACTGGTTTTGTTCCTGATTTTTGTTGTGTGTCTTTCCTGGAGGTCTTTCATCATGTTGAAGAATTTTCCTTCTATCCCTAGTTTTTGTTTTGCTTTGTTTTGTTTTAGTAGTTTTATAATGAAGGTGTTGTATTTTGTCAAATGCATTTTCTACATCTATTGAGTTGACCATGTGGTTTTCATCCTTTATTCCATCAGTAAAATGTAGGTCATTGATTGATTTTTGTGTTCCTGGAATAAATAATGGTATATAGTCCTTTTTGAATGATGCTGAATTTAGTTTGCTAGTATTCTGTTGGGGATATTTGAATCTATATCCATAAGGGGTATTTGTCCATAGTTTCATCTTCTCGTGGTAACTTTGCATGTTTTTAGTACCAGGGCAATACTGACCTCAAAAAATGAGGTCTGTTTACATTTTCTATTTCTTCTTGAGTGAGTTTTGGTAATATGTGTCCTTCTAAGAATTGTCCATTTTATCTAAGTTACCTAATCTGTTGGCATCAATCATTCATAGTATACCTTTATAATCTTTTTCATTTCTTTAAGATTGTTACTTCTTTCATTCCTGATTTTGGTAATTTGTTTGTTTCTTTTTTCTTAGTCAATTTAGCTAAGTATCTGTCTATTTTGTTGATCTTTTTAAAGAACGAACTTTTTGTTTTATTGGTTTTCTCCATTGTTTTTGTATTATGTATTATTCTCTACTTTTAATATTAGTACTTTAGTTTAAAACACACACTTACACCTAGCCACTTTCAACTCCCATCCCAGGTGTCCTCTTCGCTGATATCTTGTATTCCAAGTCACCCAAGCTGATGTCACCTAGAGAAATGTGTGTTACACTAGGAGTCATGTCCCATTACTGACAGTCTCTCAAAACAACCATACAGCCCATCTGCACTAAAGAAAGGAAGAGAAAAAAGGGAGAACTGGGGAAGACAGAATAATTTTTTTTGTGTGTGCGGCTTTTGCTCCATGACTTTCAGAACTGCTTCCTGTCTTGTTCCTTAACTTTATACTTGGAACCACTTATTTGATTACCTGATTCAACTATTGTCCAATACTGGGAATCCCAAATACCTGGCATGGATACTATCTCTGTCCCTTGTCCATAGAACATATTAATAATCTTATCATTTTTTCCTAAGCTCAAATGTGGCCTTACATTTCTCAACATAGGAAGATTCCACATAACCACTACCAAGACCTATAATGCAATGATTTCAATCCTAGGCATTTACACAACATAAATACATATATATGTTAACCAAAGACACATACTAGAATTTTCACCTCAACACTATTATAATAGGCCCAAATAGAAAACTACCAAATACTCATCAAGAGAATACTGCATAAATATGTATGGTATCTTTACACAATGGGCTATGATACAGCAATGAGAATGAACACTCTACAACTACACTGGACAATACAAATGATGCTTACTAACATAACAATGAACGAAAGAAACCAAATATGAAATAATATATACTGTAGAATTACATCTGTATATGGATTAAAACCAAGCAAAACTAATCTATGCTATTAGAAGTCAGGATAATTGTTACCCTTAGGAGGGAATTGGAAAGAATCATGAGGGTGGTTTTGGGGGGTTACTCAGAATATACTGAGTTTGTGAAAAATCTTTACCCTGTAGTCTTGATACAAGTATTCCTCTGTATGTGTATTATATTTCAACAATATGTTAACAGTTTGGTTTACCCACCTCCCTAAGTAGATTGTGAAATCTTCCAGTTTTCAGAACCATATTTCTATTTCACCGAATCTCCTTTGGATTTAGGCCAGTGATGTGAACACAACAGAAACATGTTTTCTTTACTTATTTGCTGTTCCTGCTCTATATTTCAATATTCCAGTCCTTGTTGAAATCCCACTTCTTGGAATATGGCTAGTAACTGATTCTGTAATTATCCCCTATCCACATAATATAATAGTCCTAAAAATCTTTAACTTATTCCAACCCTGGCTAACTTCATGGTGTCCCTACTCACATTGTGGTTCCTGTTTTTGACACTGCAACTTACTTGCTTTGCTGCCAGACCTTGATAAATGGTGGGGTTAGGACTACTCCCTGGCAACCCAGATTGGACAAACTGACTTGAAATACATGAAAGAAATAGATTTACTGGCACATGAGTTTGTGGCATATCTAGAAGTCATACCAGTCACATGTGGCTCAGCCCCTAAACAGAACACTTTTTAAGTAGTCTCAAGTGCTACAGGGATTGCCATTCATGTGAGTAGCAGGGCTACTCTCAGTATCTTTTGAGTTGAGGCTTCAATGTCTTTGAGTACTGTGTGTTCCCCTGCAGTTTGATATAACTAAATCTAAGTTTAGATCAAGCTCAGAGAAGTGAATTGGGTCAGGTAACATAGACTGAACTATGTTGTGATGACAAAAAAATCCCCAAATCTCACTAACTTACAACAAGCATTTGTTTTTGCTCAAACTATATCCACTATAGATCACCTGTGGCTCTGCTCTACCTTACCTTCTTTCCAGGCTGAAGGAACAATACTTTTGAGAGATACTGCTAGTAGAGATTGGTATTGATATTGGTAGAGAGAAAAGAGAATATTGTGTTACGGCTTGTACACTTTTTCTCAGAAGTGGCACACATCACTTCTGCTTATATTTTATTGGCCAGAGCAAGCCATATAACCAAGCCTAACATCAACAGGGAAGGGATGGATCATCTTTACACAAAGAGAAACAATGAGTATATACAACAATCTACCACAGCAGTAAAGCTGAAAGGAAGACAGGGACGGATCTCTCACTCTCCGTTAATTTATAAACAAATGAGGACAATAATTGACATCCCATATTCTTCTACTCTCAATTTTAGCTCTGGTATTTTTAGCCTGAACAATTATGGTGAGAACAAAGACTAGACATAGTTCAACAAAAACCATCTTTGCTGCAACCTTCCGTTGACCTTTGTAGAGTCACCCCCCCCCCCACACCCCAGCTAATGTAGAAAGATGGAGGCAGGTGTCTTCCTCAAAGTATCTGATTGATGCAAGTGGGAATGTGTTTCCTGATGTACCTGGATCCATTTATAGAACTACCTTCATCTGGCACAGGTATGTTGTCTGAAGAATTAGAATAATAATAGAAGACAGACCCCTGCCAGGACTATCCTAGACTCTGCCCTCAGTTTACAGAATGAATGGGGACAATTACTATTCTCTGAAAATGTCTAAAGATTTCCTCTGGAAAAAAATATTACAGAGGGAGGGATGAACAGAAGAGCATAAAGGATTTTTCAGGCAATGAAACTACTCTGTATGATACTACAATGGTGGATATAGGTTATATATTTGTCCAAACTCATAGAAAGTACAGTACCAAGAGTGAACACTAACCTATACTAATGACTCTGGTTGACAGTGATGCTTTAATGATGGTTCATCAGCTGTAACAAATGTGTACCACTAAGGTTGTGGGGTGCTGATAGTGGGGGAGGCTCCACATATGCAGGGGCACAAGGTATATCTGAAATCTCTCTATCTTCTGTTGAATATTGCTGTGAACCAAAAACGGCTCTAAAAATAGTCTATTAAAAAGATATAGAAATCTTTTGCTAGTTATTGAAATGGCTGAATAGAAGGCCAAAAAACGTCTAGAGACATGCTCCCTAAGTTAGAGGGTGGCTTTTGTTAATAAGACAGGAGTCCTCTGGCCTATCACAACAGAACTGGTCAACACTGCATCCTCCAGGGAGTACCTAGAGGCCACTGGACACATAAGCACAATTCAACACAGAGAACTTCTGGTTGGTTGGAGCAGATGAATTGAGCCACTACTGTCCTAACTAAACAGATCAGGCTCTACCTCAAAGCTGCAGAAACAACCAGGTGTCTAGGCTGAAGGGTGCTGAGTGAATCAGTTGGATTTCGATTCCTCTTTGATTCCAAGTGCACGAAAGGTCTGTCACTGCTGGTCACTGTTTGTGGAAAAGAAAGAGAGGGTGGGGTTGAAGAAGGAAAAAGGAGGCACAAAGCCCTTCCTTAAATTCCTCTGAAAGGAGGGTAGTGGATGAAGAGATGAGGAGGAGGGGGAAAATTACAGAAACAAATGTGTGCCCAAGATCCATCTGGAAGCCAGATACTCAGTGTGTGGGCAAAAACTCTCTTCTGTTCCAGGTGCTGTCTCTGGTGGCTGTGTGGCTCATAAAGTCTACCCCTCCCTTTCCCCAAACCACAAGCCATTCCCACCCCTCTGCAACTCCTCCAAGACACATAATTTAATGTCTGAAAAAAAGTTCTAAGAAAGCCAACTAATATCATTATTTTCCCCACCTATTGTCTCAAGAAGAAGATTATAGATCATATAATCATAAGTTGTTAGAACGTGAAGGGAGTTTACAGTAGTAGTATAGGGAAAAAGAGATAATGGACAGATGTGAATTTCAATTCTGACTCCCATTCATGAGCTAAGTAAACAAATTATTTAATTTCTCCAAAACTCAGTTTTCCTAATTTGTAAAATGGTGATAAAAACAATGTATCATTCTTATCTTGTAACCATTCTTTATTCATTCATTCATCTGTTCATTTAACAAATATCTATATAATGTTTACTATATACAGGACACTATGCTGTGAGGTAGGCATTTGGTAGAGAACCAAGGAGCCATGGTTCTTGGCCTCATGAAGCTTCTATTCTCTCTGCTTGAGAGGACAGATACCAATAATCAAATGAATAAATAAATATATGTGAGTTGACGTGAAAAGGATCTTTGAGGTAGTAGCTTTGGGGCTGAGGTATGAGGGATGAGTAGGAATTAGTGTAGTTAAGAGAAAGAAGTAGAGTAGCAATGGGGTAGGGTGATAACTTGGGCAGAGGGAACAATCTGATGCTGAGGGAACGATCTGTTCAACGGTGCTGAGGAATGACTGAGTTTCCACAAACAGTCTGAAGAACATGAACAAAATGAAAATAATGCCACCAGGTAGAGCTAAAAGGGAGAAAGAATGTGTAGCCTAGTGGACCACTTAATGGATTTTGTACTTTATCTTAAGTGAAACAGAAGCCAGAGAAGGGTTTTCAGCAGAAGAATCGCTGTTAAATATTATGTGTAAAACATGATTTAACAGGTATTTAATAAACTGTTTTTGTAAAATACATAAAGAGTGTGTTTGTGGAAAAACATAGTAGTCTAATTCTTTCATTTTTAAGATGAGGAGTCATAAAACCTATCACATGATTCCAGAATGGCCAAAGAGAATACAACTATGACAATGCTGAGTCCTGAAAAAATGTTTACTTGGATTGATTTTAAATAGAAAATCTACTGGGATTTAAATAACTGATGGTGTTTAAGAAAATATTATCTGACATTGAATCCAGAAATACTCTCCTTGGAATGGCCCAGGGGTCATGGCATTAGACCCATGGAGAAAATATAATCCTTGCACAGGGCATGACCTTGTAGGCAGTTTACCAAATAAATCACAAGATACCCAGCTAAATTTGAATTGCAGATAAACAACACTCCTTTAGTGTAACTATGTCCCAAATATTACATGAAACACACTTATACTAAAAAAAATTGTTGTTTATCTAAAATTCAAATTGGGCATCCTGTAATTTTATTTGCTATGTCTGGCAACCCTACAGTTTATAGGAAGCATTAGTCACATACTCATAATAAAGTTGATTTTCAACTTTTAAAATTGCTTTATAGGTGAAACACCAAATACTTAATATTTATAAATCAGAATGTAAATTTTAACAACTTTTCAGTGAAAAAGAAAAGGCATATTGGGTGAAGGGTGAGCTAAATGGGGGGAAGGAATTTTTTTAAAAAGAAAGAAAGGCATAGAAGACAGAAGATGAGGGAGAGAAGAGAGCGAGGAAAGGTAGAGGAATGGTAAGGGCATTGGTGTCTTTATCTTAAGTAGAAGACAGTTGCAATATTGATGTGCATTACATGATCCATTCATTTCAGTACTCTTTGTACCAGAAAAAGTTGTAAAAAATTTTATTATCACATTTAACTTAAGGCACAGATACCTTATTGCTTCTGAGTGGCCTTTTTTTCACATACTTTTCTAAGTCTGGTTTGTACTACCTTAAGAAAAAAGGAGCACCCCCAACTTTATTAACTGCTTCATAAAGTAGTTCACTAAAAGTCATCTTTATCCAATGCATTTGGGACAGTAGTTTATCTGTTGGCCAAAAAAGCCAGTTAAAGTGAGAAATCATAAAAAATGATATACACATACCTTATGCATTTTATTATAATTTAAAACATGTGAATGACTATTTAGATGTCAATCTTTTGATGCAAGGCCAAGATCTTTCCTTTGAATATGAATCCTGGAGTATGAGTTCTGTGTCGAAAAGTTCTGGGCAAAAGTACCATCTCTCATTTCCATTTATAGTTTCTATAAAATGTAATGAGAATTTAAGGACACTTAAAGTAACCTGAGTTCAGAAGCCTCCTGTGCTTTTACAAAAATTCCTCCATCTTCTACATTGTCTTGCCCACAGTACTTTTTTATGACTTTACTGAATCTTTCCAAAGTATTCAATGTAACTTCCTATAGGAAAAAAAATCCCCAAACAACCTTATTTTTGCATTCATACTCCATTAATTTTAATGCTCTTTCATTACATTATAGAATGATATAATCAATAAGACTGGGATATAATGGGCCAACTTTTATAGCAGCATCAAAATCTACTTCTTTTACTTTTTTATGAATTGAGGTGAAATTCACATTCTGTTTCCCAAAGGCAGTTAAGGCTTCTTAGAGGCTATACTATTGAGGGGCAAAAAAAGAGATTAAACAATTTCTGAAGGCCAATTTCACTCAAAGTTTGTACCATGATACGTATACTGATGTTATTATTCAGTTTCTTAAAATGTGACAATTTTGATTTCCTAAATTAGCAGTGCCTCCATGGAAAGGTTTTATATTTCTTACAGCTTGATTATTTCTTCTTTCCTTTATACCCTTGAGGATGGCATGGGGTAAGGAAGAATAACCCACTTATTTAAGAGCCTAAGAAAGTTCCTAGGAAGGTAAGTGGCAGGTCCTACCGGGGCTAAATTTTCAGATAACTTACTATATTCTCAGTTCCTTCAAGAAGTCTATTTTCACGAACGTGTAACCTTACTTTCCAGGCTACATTCAGCCAGAATGCTACAATAAAGACATAATCACATTAATGAAAACTGTTTCTATTTAGTTTTCTTCACAGAATTATAGCAATCCTTTCTATATCCCTTGTCAATCAAGAACATTCATGTCTTAAAGCATAAAATTCCTTTTTGCTTCTAGAATTAAATTCAGTTTCATAGACCAGGTTATAGTCTCAATTTTTCTTATCCATAAATATAATGCTTTCCATTAATTTATAGAACTGAGGTTACATTGGGTTGTTTTCCTTATGACTAATTTTTAGTAAAGCCAACTTTTTGCAAGTAACTGGGTATTTTTTACCTTCTTAGATGGATTTTCTGTTTCTAAATGTTCCTTTAAACTGAGAAAAGAGATTCATTGTTGGAATGATGGATTTTGTTTTTTGTTAAAAAAGACAGAGTGCTCAGGGTGGGGTCTGACCATTTCCTGCCCAAAAACACAACTTTAAAGATCAGTCACGTTAAAGCCTAAACAACCTGACAAGATCACTTTAAAGGCAACAGCAAATAAAGGTGATTCTCAACAGGGGGCTTAGGGAAAGGTAGCTGGGTTTAATTCACCCTTAATGAACAGGCAGTTTCTCCTACTGGTAACACGGCCTCAATACTGGAGCCACCAGAGCAGGCCAGGACACTCCTCAGGAGAGCATGTTTCCTTAGCTAAAATGAATGAATCCTGGTGCAGACTTAAAGGGCTCCAAGTCTGTTGAAATCCTACCCTTCCTTACAAACCCAGATTAAAGGCTACCTCTTTCCTTGACTGAACAAGTCTGAATTGACTTTCCTTTTCTGAAATCCTACTACATTTGCTTCTATTTATTTTAATTCACTTAGATTGTACTTTATTTTTTAACTAATCTGGCCTCCCCACTAGATTATAAGCAGTTTGAGGAAAGGATCCTGTCTTATTTATTATTGTATCTCCAAGGAACTGTGCCAGGAACAAAAGGTATAGGATAAGACAAAGATGCATTAATTCTTGAGATCACAGTCTAATGGAGGAGACTAATCTCTAAATAAACGTTTGGAATGCAATTTGCTAATGGTTATATTGAAAGTCGATATAAGACAACATAGAAACAAAGAGAAAAGAAGTTGTTTATGTTTTGAGATTTAGTAAAGCATTCAAAAAACAGTATTACACACATACATACTATCTCAGCTAAGCAAACTGTATGAACTTCCAGGCCTAAACTGCACCTATATATACACAGAAACTTGAGGTCTACAGGTGACACATTTTGCATTGTCTGAAGAGCTCTCTACAATCCTTCTCTGGAAAGTACTCCTAACTCCCACTTCAGACCATATTTGTAACTCTGACCTCATCCCTTAGCCCAGGGGTGATCGGCCCAGGGGAAGGCTCTACCTCAAGGTGGATCAATCCAACATGGAGTACTGAACGTTGTGGTGTATTGGATCCACCATACCTACCAACATTTCTCATCTTATACTACTTTGGATATAATCATAGCATGCTTAGGTTCTTTAAACCTGTACTGAGCAAAAAATTACATTCTGGCAATAAACTTTGCTAAATAAATCAATGGGATCAATATTAAAAATTTACTGGGCCCACACATTTATGGTAAATTAATCTATGACAAAGGAGGCAAGAATATACAATGGAGAAAAGATAGTCTCTTCAAAAAGTGTGGCAGGGAAAACTGGACAGCTACATGTAAAAGAATGAAGTTAGAACATCCTCTAATACCATATACAAAAATAAACTCAAAATGGATTAAAGACCTAAATGTTAGACTTGAAACCATAAAACTCCTAGAGGTGGATAAAAGAGAACCCTTGAACATTGTTGGTGGGAATGTAAACTGGTGCAGCCACTGTAGAAAATAATACGAAAGTTTCCCAAAAAACTAAAAACAGAATTATCATATGATCCAGCAATTCCACTCCTGGGTATATATCCAAAAAACCCAAAACACTAATTCAAACAAAACATGCACCCCAAAGTTCATAGCAGCATTATTTACAACTGCCAAGATATGGAAGCAACCTAAGTGTCTATCAACAGATGAATGGATAGAGAAGTGGTGTATGTGTATACACACACACACACACACACAATGGAATACTACTCAGTCATAAAGAAAAATTAAATTTTGCCATTTGCACATTTGCAGCAAGCTGGATGGACCTGGATGGTATTAGGCTAAGTGAAATAAGTCAGAGAAAGACAATATGTTATCACTTATACGTGGAATGTAACAAAACAGGAACCAACTCACAGATATAGAGAACAAATTAGTGGTTACCAGTGGGGAGAGGAAGATAGGAGTAGGGGATTAAGAGGTACAAATTATTATGTATAAAATAAGCTACAAGGATATGTTGTACAACAGATAATATAGCCAATATTTTACAATAACTATAAATAAAGTGCAACCTGTAAAATTGTGAATCACTATATTGTACACCTGTAATTCATAGTTTATATCAACTGTAATTCAATAAAAAAAAAAGAGAAAAAACACAAAAAAGCCCACAAAAACTTACTGGGAAATGTCCTTATTGAATGCCTATTGTATGTCAGTGGCTATCAATCAGCCAATAAAAGATAAATGAGATATAGTCCCTTCCATCCTGGTCAGGCATGTAGAGAAATAATTACAATACATGGAAAGCTACTATGTGCATGAAGCAGCAACAGGAGCAGAGGGAAGGTCTAGCTCTGCTTAGATTGTGACCCTCTGGATTTACGCTACTCTGAGCTTCACTGACCTCCTCCTAGACACAATCACAAACTAGGAAAATATTTTCAACAAGATTGGGTGTTTTCCCCCCTCATCAAAATGTATGAAAAGAAATCTGCTTCATGTGAATTCAGGTTATTAGATTCCACAGTCAAATTTATCATAACCTTTCTCTGTGGGGTTGTTTTTTCTCTTCTTCATTTTGGGCTACTGGGCAGAAACTGAGTAACTCCAGTCTGTTCTTTTCAAATCCTTGTGGGTTGCCAGACCTAAGGGACAGATCTCCAATAAGGAACCCCTCAAAGGGGGTGGCATCACCCACTGAGGGGTCTTCAGTTGGGAAACTCGGACATGACAGAAGCTCTTTCTGGTCCCTGTTCTGCCATTTGCTCTGTTTTATTGTAATATGAGCCTCACTGAGGCAGCTGGGGTATGTGTGTTAGCAGCTAACAGGGGCAAAAGCTGGCTCTGAAAGGAACTACTTCCAGAGAGGAGATCCTGTTTCCACCATTACCACTTTTCTAGGACTTATTCAGCACCCAGGCTCCAGGAAGATTTATGAGCTGCTTAAAACATTCATGTTTGCTTACTGCTGATCATTGGAAATTCAAGGGTGAGAACTGGATTGTTAGCAGTCAGGGAGCCCTCTGTTCCAGGCCCATGGGCTCTGGACACCCCCTTAGGTTTATCTCTCTATGCCTGCCTTCACAGCTTCCCCTGAGGCACATGCCACAGATTTCCTCCTGTGCTTTACTTGAATTTGCCAAAATTCAGTAAATGTGCAACAGATTGGGAGGGCTGGAATATAACTACATAACCTGTATAAGAACACGTATTTGTGAAGTAGTTTACGGTTTACAAGGTACATTCACATATATTATCACCTAGTTCATTTGTTCATTCATCCAATCATGCATTCATATATTATATATTTATTAGACATCCAATGTGTGCCAAGAATTGAGTCTTGCCCTTGTATTTTACCAAACAGATAATATTGCTTAATTTCTGTGGACTTACATTTAATTCTATAAAATCTATTTATTTAACATTTTTGAAATACCTCAGCTGTGAAAAGCATTATGCATGGTATTATAAGCAGTACGTGTGGAAAATACCAAAATCAATAAATTGGAATTAAGATAATGAAGATATGATCTAGTGAAGGAAACAGATTTGTACAGAAAAGAAAAAAAAAAACGCAATGAAGAGGGGAGAGAGAATTGAACTAAATAAGGAATCTCAGCTCCTAGGTTTTAAATTGGAACAAAGTCTGATGTTTAGGTCTGGTGGGACCCTTTTTCAATTCGGACTAGGAAGCACAATCAACATTAATCCCAAGACTAGTGTAAAGGAGGTTATGCAAAAGAGCTTTTAACATCAAGTGTTGGAGCAGAATAGCAGTTTTAAAAACTGTACTCCATAGACCCATAGTTATTCTGCTTTGCGGCTGCTACACACTAGAGCAGCTTTGCTTTTTTCCTTCATTCACACTGAACTTCGGTAGTAAGCTTTAATTTGAATAAAAGGTTCTAAAGTTAAAAAATAAAAAAAGCAAGAAAATAAAGGAAAAAAACATTGGACTAACTGGCCTCCAGTATCCTGTGACTGTTTATTACCACTATGTTAGTATATCCTTGGAATATTTAAATTTTAGTAAGAAAAAAATTACATGAACATTTCTTAATGAGATTCTAGACACGACGCTAGAGAAGATGCGGGGTGAGGTGGAGGGGAAGAGTACTAAAAACTTCAAAGCCCTCCAAACAACCAGCCTTGCGGCCCACAGTTACTTAATCCTGGTCCCAATCTCATGCACTTAACACTTTTTAACGATAGCAAGATAGATTAAGATATACCTCACCTCGGGTTAGAATAGCGCTTTAACTTTTCTTAATTGTCAAAGTTCCTGACATCACGGGCTCTGCTGAATGCTTTTAGAAATCGTGGAAAGCAAAAACACCTGCCACTCGTCACGCAAGGCCGGCCCAGGGCCTGCACCTCAGCATCCGGGAACCCGGGCGCCTAAGGCTCACGGGAAAGCGGGCGTTTCCAAGATGGCGGCCCGCAGACGACGCCTTTCTTACCGCGGGCCCGAGGGGGTGGTGCTCTGCGCGAGGCGTCGGCGCGCGGCCGTCCGTCTGAAGCCAGGTCCCAGTTATCCTGCACGTATACACTCCTGACTTCCAAGAGATACCGGGAGGTGTGAATAGGCGCTTTCTCGGATATGGACAGTGTATGAATACGTCATTTATAGGGCCGCCGGGACTTCATGGAGTTCATGAGCGCGAACTGTTACCCTCGCAGAGCAAGCGGCCTCCCAAAACAGAGACTGCAGACTGCATGCTGAGAACCAGGTAAGTTTGTTACCGAATTAGACGAGGGCCTCGTCTTAGGGCCCTAGCTAAAGCGAAGCTCCTCTGGCTCCTGCAGGGGTTCTTTCCTGCTCAGGTTTGCGCGGCTGCTGATGAAACTGGGTTTGGTGCAAGCAAGACAGGCTTTTATTCCATGGCCAGAGAATGGAGAAGGGGAGTTCGTGCTCTAAAAGCGGCTTCTGGAAGGGAGGAAACTCTGGGACTTTTAAAGGGTAAGAAGCAAGTTCATCATCAGAACCGGAGAAAAAGGCAGAGATGGCTGGGAACAGTCTGAGCATGTGCTGCCTGTCAGGCTCCCTTGCATACGGTGCAAGTTGTGCCTCGCGGAGTACCAGTTCCCCATTTGGGCAGGGATCTTAGCATGGGAATAAAGCAAAGGTACCTTTTGGACATATCCGGGTTTTGTCTGTGCAGGCACATTCCTGTGCTCAGGTCACAGTGGGTTCAGTCTGGTTTTGTCATGGGCGTTAGTGATAACAAAAAAACTGTTGATAACAAAAAAACTACCCTGAATGATTAAAAATTTTCTGCACCTGGGGCCTGGGCTGCCTAGCATGGGTAACAAGTTCAGTCCTGACCCTTCTAGAATAAGTGAAATATTTATTCTCTGGGTCCAAGTTTAGCCTAATTTTCTTGTTCTACATGCTTTTTCTGGAATAATATGCATGCTTTTTGACTTCAGCTACGTTCTGAACCTTTGACGAGCAACAGAAATTTTCATCTGGTTGCCCCACAAGTGTGCAAATTCAAATATGCAGAAATTTCATATTGGTTTCTTTTCAATGCAAACTACTTCTCACTTTGAATTAGAGACCAAACATTGGTCTTTAGAGGTAGAAATTTCTTCTCTCCCTCACCCCAGCCCATCCATTTAGGCACTAATACCTGGGAAGTCTACCTTAGAAATGTCTCTGAGATCCTCGTCTTTTACTTTATTCATTACTTAAATTTGTATTGAGCACCAAAAGGCTTGGATAAGACCCAGCCCTTTTTACTGTTGATCACATTACCCCAGGATACAGACAGAAATAGCAGTTGCAGTCTAGTGTGAGAGATCGTTCAGTAGCACAGGGTGCTCTGGGAGGGCAGAAGAGGAGGTGTCTTTTTTTTTTTTTTCCTGTTAGCAATCCCAGATTATTGTGGGTGTTCCGTGAATCTTGTTGAATCAAACCAAACTGAAGTGGTGATCTGTATTTTTAGTCTTAAAGGGTGAATTTGTCAGACAGACAACTGAAGGGTTGCCATTCTAGGCCAAAGAAAGAGTCTGTCTAACATAAAGAAACGTTAGTGAGAAAGAGCAAGATGATTGACATAGTTGGAGGGGAAGCTGTTGGAAATGAGGCTGGAGAAGTGGGAAGAGTCATGTGTTTCTTGTTGGTGGGTGTGGACTTTAAAGCAAGGGGAGCACCAGCATACAATAATTTTCGGCATGGAACAGAACTGATAAAATTCATCTAAAATGGTGTATGTGTCAGTAGGTGGTGAGGTGGAGGGGGAATGTTAAAATAGTCTATCATAAAATAGAATTTATGAGGCAGACATATTGAGACACTGGTAATAAATAGGATGGAGGTGGTGGAAGAAGGAGGGATGGAAGCGTCTGGAGGAGACTTTGGAGTTTCTGACTTGGTCTTACAAGTAAGTGGGCCACTGCCTTAGTACATGTCCTCCCCTCTTTCTGGTGTCATGGCAATCTTCTAACTGGTCTCCCTTCCTTTAGTCTTTCCATCTTCCTCACTGAAGAAAGTTTATTTTCCTAAACCTAGGAATTATCAGATGACCATTCTGCATAAGGCTCTGGATTGATGCTCATTGCATACAGCACTAAAAAGTCTAAACTCCTTAGCTGTAGTCTTCTACCCACTATTCCAGCCTCACTCCATGCCACACCTTCTGAAATCTTCACCCCATTATCCTAGCCACGCTAAGCTGCTAAATATATCCCAGGTGTGGTCTGCATTCCTCTCCTTTATGCCTATACACATGTTGTTTACTCTGCTTAGAAAGCTCTATCCTGGTATTGTCACCTATTCTGTAAAAAATTTCCTTCCCCCTCTAGGCATAGTAGGTCACAACCTCTCTTTGCTCTCTATTCTCTCTCACTGTCACTTTTTTTTTTTTTGTTTTTTGAAACTCATTTAAAGTGTACTTCACTTAGTGTTGAATTATAGTGTCTGGATCTGTTTCTCACACTATCCGTTGAAGTTTGAAACTATTCAGTTATGTATCGTTATATTTTCATCATGGTTTATAGAAGGTGCTTCGTAAACTTTTTAAAAGTGAATTTAAGAGCTCTCCCCTTAGAATTATCTTTTCTGTGATTGCCCACTGTCACCACTAAAGAACGCAGAGGAGGGAGAAGAGAAGCAGCAGAAGAAAGAGAAAAGTAAGATTTTCCCTTGGATAAATATCGCATTGGAGAACAGGTAGCAGGCTTGAGAGTTTGGGAAGGATTTTTTAAGGTCTAGACTTATGAAAGCATGAATATTAGCATGTCTGGGGTGATCAGAGTTTGCTTGTAAAACAAAACAATACAAAACCCTTCTTATTCCTCAGAACTATAAGAGGATGTATTTTCAATCAAAGAAGTTTCTCCCGCTCAGTATCTCAATTTTAAAGGCTTTGATACATGTGTATGTTTGTGTATATGTATCAGAGAAAGAGATGGAGGGATGTAGGGAAGGGGGAGAGAAGCGTGAATGAGCAAGTGATTTTTCCATTTTTTACAGACTTATTTGTGAGTACATTTGCCAATCTCTTTGTATGTGTTTGCATATTGTTTCCATATGTTTATGTGGGTGTGTTTGTTTATGTGGGAGTGAACTATAAATATGTGTGGTTTTCCTGTGTGAAGTTATTCACTAGAATATTGTGTATATGTGAATGTAGGTAGTGTACCAGTGTATTAGGTGTATCTGTGGGATATTGTGAATTTTGAAAGCATGCTTATAAACATATATAGGATTTTATCTTTTTTTTGTTGAAGTATAGTTGATTTACAGTATCGTATTAGGATTCTATCATTTATAGTAAATTTCAATGTGTAGTGATTCTCAGTAATCTCAGAATTTACAAATGAACTTCTAGAAGTAATAGATATTGAATGCATACAATGATGCATGGGTAAATCTTTAGTTTTTTTCTTTAAAAATTGTAAATATTACAGAAAAGTATACAAAGGAATTGTAGAAGCTGAGGGTACCAAGACAGTTTCCATGGTTTCCATAGCTTCTTGATTCTTTGGATGGGGTTTGGGTAGGGTGTTCTGTAAGAATTAATGACTGTTGTCCTACACATGCAGCGGTGACGCCAGCCCATCTCTGCTCTTCTTTGCACTTCTAAAGTAAACTAGCGACAGTGAAGAAGGGCTTAAGCCTGTGGCCACTTAGGACAGGAGGCTGATGTGAGTCTGTAACAATGCCTAAAAGACAGGGGGTGGTGGGTGGTGCAAAGACAGTGGGCTTTAGAGTCATTTGGAACTGGGCCTAAATCACAGCTCTGCCACTTCCCAGCTGTGTGGCTTTGAGCACCTGACTCCACTTCTTAAGTCTTAGTTTCCTCAGTTATTCAATGAGGTAATAATACCTACCTCACCTTTAAAGGTAGTCGTGAGTAAAATGCTTTTTATGGAGTCTGGCAAAGAGGTAGGAGTTCAGCAGATATCAATGCCACTATCAAAAGGAGTGATCAATATGTAAAATAATGGCATTGAAAGAGAAGTGCTCACTTTTCATTTCCCTGAGGTCAGCTAGGTAAGAATTCAGGAGTGAAGACTCTGAGCTGGATTGGCTGGGAGGTGACTGAGAAATACATTAAGCCAGGTTGCCTGAGAATAATACTTTCAAGGGACTGTAGCCCTGTGAATGATGAAGAGTGGAGAGGTACCATAGTTAGACTGTGCCCACCTCTCAGAAGCTTCCCGGAACCCAACTTTCTGCCTCAGTCCCAGAACTCAGCCCAATCAGGAGTTGGAACAGAAAGTGTCTGTACCTCCCCCACCTTTATAGGGCCTCCCTAAAGGAAAACAGATTTGAGCAGAGGCACTGCATTGTGAACAGGCTGCCCATGCTTCTAATCCAAGAGTAGGCTTTATTTAGGGGAAACAAAAGAAAACTGGCCTAAGACCTAAACAGGAATGTGTGTGAGCTCTCTGAGTCTGGGATTCAGCAAGTATCTTGATTCCTGCAAAATGGAGCCAGTGTGAGCTCAGCATGGTACTTAAGGCCAGTATCATATTTAATCAACTGATTCATTAATTACTTTGAGAAGAATGAACACTTAATTTCTAATTCATGTGTAGTTTAAAAGGGGGAATGCAGTCCATATGGTTCTGATTCAATTACACTTATATCATCAAAATAGACTGTCTTTTTTTTAAAAAGCTATATCTTGGCCAAGAAATTCAATGAGGCTTTTTAACAAGCAGTTTAAGCCTTATTTCTTAAAAACAGGAAGTCATATTTGACTTTGGGTAAGCCAGTTCCCTCTGGACACGTTTTAGAAACGGCTAAGTTTTGGACACCTGCAGATTTTAAGTTGGTTTCAATCATATGGAAACCAGTTTTTTGAATCTCTGAGCAAACTATCTCAGACCAGGTGTGTGGTGACCATATTGCTCATCAGTTAAATCTTTGCAAAATCCCTCCGCTGTGTGTAGTGATATGTTCAAAAACACCTCTGACTCTTTCTTGCTGCTGCCTACCTACTATGTGGTCTCAGGCAAATCCCTACCAGCCAGTCATTTTAATTCCACCAGTTACTTGAATTCTAGGAGTCTCGTATGTTCAATGCTCTTCCCTCTAAGGTTCTTTCCAGTTTGAAAATGCACTGTCTCTGATTCTGTTATCAGCACACATTTAGAACCACTGCACCAAGGTACTGTTGCAAATCCAGGTTAAAATACTATACGAGAACTTACTAACCGTCTGTACTTGGACTTACTAGTTATTTGACCTTTAGGAAAATGATTAAAACTCTAGGTCTCAATTTTATCATCTGTAATTATTTGAGATAATATGTATTAAAGGGCCTACAACAGTACCTAGTTCAGGGTAATCTTATGTATCTTTATTCCGTTGTTTCCTCTCCCTCCTTCATTTCTCTTCCTTTCTCTCCTTTTCTTCTCTTTACTTCTCTCTCTTTTTTCCCACTTCTTGTCTATCACATTTTTACCTTTTTATAATTTTACTGGCTTATGCAACTTATTAAAAGATTTATCTGTGTGATTTAATCTCCTGTAGCTGGTGAACTGTTAGAGGAGTGAACAATTACTCCTATTTGATGATCACTAAATTGCCTCACCAAAGATCCCCAGAATGATCATTCCTACGTTGGTGCGAAGGCTGGGCTGGCCTGTCTGCAAGTATAAACAGCTGTGGAAAAACAGACAGGTAGATTCTGTGAAAGAATTCACCTTTTTACCACCTTGAGGTTCACCTTGTAGCTTTAAAGTTATCACGTCACCTTACTTAAGCCATAAAACATGGATTCTTGGTGCTAGTTAAATTCTGTGAGTCTTCTTAGGGTAAATTTGTGTTTGAGAAAAAGTCATGCTAACACCCTTATATATTTCTAGCTGTAACACTGTTAAGGAAATTTAAAGAAAATCAGAAAATTGAGATTCAGACAGGAGACCAATGAAGCAAGACTTACTGTCCTTCCATGAATATTCTACAGATCATTTTGAGACTATATTTAGGTTGTAAAATTTAGAGCTTCTGATGCCCAAATTATTAAAAGATGTGTTGATCCTACAAAATGTGAATCAGGACACTTTTCAGGGGTTAAATTTACTAAAAAGATTTTTTTTTTTTTTGCCCTGTTAGCAGCTCCTGTACCTGTATACTGTAAAAAAAAAAAAACAAAAAACCATGCCAGCTGCACTTTCCTGTCAGATAACCCATATAGTTCAGAATTCACTTTAGACTCTTCATGTAGGACTGCCTTTTGAGTAATGCTTCTCAAACTTTAATGTGCATGTAAATAAACTGAGGATCTTGTCAAACTATAGATTCCAATTCAGTAGGTCTGGGATAGGGCCTAAGATTCTGCATTTCTAATAAGTTCCTAGGTGAGGCTGAGGCTGCTGGTCCACAGACCATCCTTTAAGTAACTACGTCTTAGATAACTAAGCATTTGGATCAATTTGAATCTCAAATCACATGCTGCATGACAGGTGTGCTTTCACAACAATGTGAGCCTTAATATCTCTCCGTAGGTGGGAGAGGTGGTGGCCTATGGCCTTCCTTGCTTCAGGGGAATTTGTTAAGAATCTACAAGATCATCAGTGGCGCACAAAACTCTTCTCTTTGGACTTAAGTATGTTTCTCTCTGGCCTTTGCTCTTGTGAGTTTAAGGAGAGAGAGCAGACCGAATATTTATATGTGCTTGGTGCTTTGGAAAAGGTCACAGCTGCCAGTGTTGCTAGCTCCTTCTCTACAACATTTCTGCTGAGCCACAGTGGTACAGCTGAAGGGTCCTCAGCTTATCCAGGGGTCAGGAAGTTAGCACTTGTACTGTGTGTTAGGTCACCATCTCTACCCAATGATGCTTGTACACAAATCCTATTTAGATTATGATTTTATTCAAGAAATTTTAGTAGGGGATGATGAGAATAATACAGATTTACTAGTATGACTTTAGTCAGTATCCTTCTCTGTAAAATGGGTAATAGCAATCTGCAGGGTGGGTATAAGAATTAGACATTTTTGGAAGTACCTGCCAGAATGAATGGTAGATATTACTATTGAAATTAGTTATATTTGTCATTAAGCACACTCTGATATAATAATTTAAGGCAGCTGGGGATAGTGGATGAAGCTGTTTGTTATTCAGACCTAATACACTGTATAGATTTGGCCAGAATAAAGATAATGAATGAATTATGATATTGAGACTTTTAAATAATTTATTGTATCAGTGCTTTCATTACAATTGCATTTAAGCTCATTCAGTATACTGTATTAACCAGGGCTTTAAAAAGCCTCTTTAAAAGTTAAATGATAAACATTAAAAATAGTTCATATAATTGTGAGTTTTATAATTGGTGAATGTGCTTCTAAAATGTGGTTACCAGGTGAAAGTAGGTAAGGGCTATTTGATTTGCTCCTAAGCCCCTTCCCAACACACCTTTTAAAGCTGGAAATAAGTAAAACTCTGAGGCGGTCGACATACGCTTCCTAATCAGGTTTGGAGTCACAGCATAGCCTGCAATGGTGTCTGCCCCATTAACTCTGCCTTGTTAGTTTCCCCGAAAAGTTTTTGGGGTAAGAAGGACATCTTGGTGCCTTCCTTAGTTCTCCCAACAAGGCCATAGTAGGAAAACTTCAGCTTTGTTCACTGTGTTATCTGTTTGCTTTGCTTTCTTCTTCCTCCATAACTTTCCTCTCTTTTCTTCCCCATGTGATGCAGGAGAGGACTGAATGCTCCCTCACTGATCCATGCTGGTGCAAAGGCCCTGTGGTCCACTTGAAGAGATTAAGAGGCAGTAAATAAAACAAGTGGGCTGGGCATTAAATCACTTGATGCTTAGTAGAAACAGATGTAGTAGAAGACTGGACTGGGGCGGGGCCTACATGCTGTATACTCATAAGGCAACTCAACACCCTTTACTCTGTTAAAGACAGCTGTAATCAGGGAAAGGCTCTCCTGCCCTTGGCCCCTCCTTATCCTCCTATGTTTTCACAGGTACAGTTAATGCTTCTCAGAAAAACATGTTCTTTCATGCTCTGCACTTACCCAACCTTCTTTCATAGTCTCCATCTATGTTTTCTCTCATTTTTTCCCAAGGACTGTTTTATTTAGGACACTCTCTTAATTTATTCAGTTCAGTAAAGTGAAGAAGGAAACAGTTGTCAAAATGACTTTTTGTTTTTTAGTTTTAGAAGTTATCAAATCACTCAAACTATCACATAAAGGCTCTCCAAGCTTTTTAGTTACCTTAGCTTGTCTGTGTGCATGCCTTTGTACACAAATAAGTTCATTTATGCAAAAGTGAACAAATGGCTTCTGTGCTTGTTTATATACACTATTTAACTGAGGTAAAAATACTGAGTATATATTTGGGTATGGAATATACTTATAAATGGTTTGCTGTACACATTTGCAAGTAGCGTTTGTCTCTGTATGTCTACTTGGAAAGTGCTGTTGACTGGAGAATTCATTGCCTGTGGAATTTCAGAGTAGGAAGACAGTCTTTTTAAAAATGACTCATTTAATACTTGAACCCTTTGTATGACTTCCTTGTCGTAGGGTTTACCAGCCAAGTCTTGAATACTTCAATTGCCAGGGAACTTCCTATCCATCCAAGCTGTCTCTGTTATTTACTGATTGCATTTCTTGACTTGGTCTGTGTATTTCATATGTGGACATATTTCTTAGCTGCCTATACATGAGGCAGGGTTCCTATCTGTAACTTGCATAGTTGTTAGCAGGTCAGGGTTCTGCCTCTGAGAATCTGGGCATCACCAGCAAGTTGTACACAGGACAGTCATCTCTGCCTGTGTGGAGGGCCCTTTTGGGATCTGTGTACCCACTGTGTGGATCTGAGTCTGAAGACTGCCAATGCTTGTGGATTTCTCTCAGGTCCTTGAGAGATGCTCTTTAACTCTACACTTGGAATACTTCCCTGCTCACCTGCAGTACTTTCTCAGCAAGCAAGGAGAGCTTTAGGGCAGAAGCACAGGACACCAGGTTCTTGAAACCCCTGGCAGGGCCTTGAGGTGAACCCACATTCACAGTTGGGATGGCTTCCATTAACTAAAATACTCACACTTGTTTTCGACAACAGTTCTCAGGTTAAATTTCACCAATTGCTATTTTGGGTAGGGAGCTATGGCAGAAATGTCTCCAGATTCCAGGTGGCTGTAATGCCTCTGTAAAGCCACCTTTCAGCATGCTCCATTTGCTGTACTTTCAAGGACTCAGCTGTGTTGGTGCCTTTACAAGATTTAGCCCCAAAAGGCAAGTGGGGACACCTGGGAAGGGCTTTAGAGGCGAGGAAGCCCCTGGGACAGGCCACTCCAGGAATCTCCCTGCCTGAGTTGACTCATTCTTTGATATGTGGAGGCAACAGCAAGGAGTGGCTTCCAAGTGCCTGTCTGTTGATGATGGATGAGTTTGGCCCTACAGCCTGGGGAACAGATAGGAGTCAGCAGAACACAGATGTTGCAAGGCAGCCAAATTAATCTTCAGTGGGAATCTTTAATGGGAGTGCGAGTCAGGCACTCATTAGAGTACCTAATGGCCTAACCTCATTGCAAAGCAAGAGCTAACCTTACAGAATGGGTTCTGGCCTAAAACCTTCCAGGTCTTGCTTAAGGTTGAGGCATCAATTGATTCATGTGTGTGAGGATTTCTTAAAAACCTCTTAACCATGGGGGAAAGATTTCATAGGCAAGGAGCATGCATTGTTTGAAAAATCCACTTTCTGCAGCCCTTCTGGGAGAGCTGGAGCTCTGGATAGTGGACAGTTGAGCTTTATCTGATCAGACTGAATCAGGTACATGTATATATAGTATAAGACAAAGCAAGAATCTAATCCTGTAGGAGGCCTTGGGTGAGAAGTACCCTCTTCTGCAGAAATAATTCCAAAGAAACATGCCTTTCATGGGTTGGGGAACTGAAGTTATTTTATCTTCTCATTAAGAAAGGCTATATGACAACTGATTAGATTAAATTGGCTACTTGGCAGTGTAGAAATGTGTGTAAACAGTTTTTGACATAGAGACGAAATGCATCTTGGGTAGTTTTTATTCTTCTGAATTAGAGGTAGTATCTTGATCTCTGCATTTATTTCTAGAATTACAAAACTTTCAGGAATTTTATTTACAATTCTAAGGGTGCCATGGAGAAATGGAGAGTCTGGTGAATCAAGCCCTTCTCTCAGTAGAATTTCTGAATAAATAAGAAAGGGATATTGAAGGGAGAGATTATTACCATAAATGGGATCAGAAGAAAAAAGTGTATAACAATTAAATGTCTCACACCAGATACCTGGCAAGCCCAACAGAAATTAAGGTTACACATCTGATCCAGGGAGACCTAAGCTGATGAAAGGCACTGATCATGCACTACATAGTGGGTGTTCAGTGAATGTTCATAAACAGGCTGTCCAGAGACAAGAGGCAATGTGCATAATACCAAATGCATGATATTTGGAGGCAGACATGCCTGTTTGGAACTTCTGTGAGCCTGAGATAGTTTTCTAAGAAATAAGCATAATGATAGTCATCTTTCAAGGCCATTGGGAGAATTTCAGATCTAATTTATAAATACTTGACAAGAATAAGCTTATTCTTGTCAGGTGTAATGATGGATAATAATACTAATGGTTACTTCTGTTGCTCATTGTCATGGAGCAAAGTTTAGGTCTGAGGAGTTTTCAAGAGAGTGTCAGGGCCTGGGTGGTAATCTAAACTTTCATCCCTTTCCCCAGAAAATTAGGAGATATAAGTGCCATCCCCCACAGGAAATTTGGTAGAGAACGTTGCACATCTCTTCTACAGATGAGCTGTCCTTGTCTAATGTAGCCATTTGTTAAATTCCCATAAATAGAGTTGAAACCAGCACTCTAGGAGAAAAAGGAAAAGAAAACAAAATGAAAAAAATTGATGGAATTGACACACAAAGAACTAAATATCTACTATAAATACTGTCATGGATTTAAAGGGAAAATTTGATCATGAATAGGAAACAATCTCAAAAGATAGGAATCTCAAAAGAGAAATGGGGACTAACAAAATGAACTAAATGGAAATTTTAGAACTGTAAAATACAATATCTGAAATGAAAAATTTGCTGAATGGGCTTATTATCAAAAGAAATTATCAGTAGAAGAAAATACTAGTGAATTTGAAGATATTGCATTGGGAACTAGACAAATCAAAATACACAGGGATAAAAAAAGGCTGACAAGCAGAAACAATGAGCAGAGCCTTTAGTAACTTATGGGAAATAATGAAATAGTTAAACATATCTGTAACTAGAGAAACAGAAGGAGAGGAGAAATAGATTGACAAATTAATTTTTAAAAATTAATAGAATATCTTCCAAATTTGTTGAAAGTATAAACTCACAGATCCAAGATGCTCAATGGACCCCCGAGCCATATAAGCAGACATACAGATAGACACACATAATAAAATTGCTGAATACCACTGATAAAAAGATCTTAAAAACAGAGGAAAAGACACATATGACAGAAGAACAAAAAGACTTACTAATAACTTCACATAAGAAATGATCGAAGCCAGAATATAATGCAATGAGATCTTTAAAGTACTGAAAAAAAGGGTCAACCCAGAATTTTGATTCCAGTGAAAATATTCCTCAAAGTTAGGGTAAAATAAAGACATTTTTTGGTTAAACAGTGGAGGGATTTCATTTCCAAGAGACATGCATTATTAGAATTATTAATGGAAGTTTCTCAGAGTGAAGAAAAATGATACCACATGGAAATTGAGGTCTACAGAGAGTACTGAGAATAGCAAATATGTGGATAAATATAGGAGACATTTTTTTCATTTCCTAATTTCTCAAGAGTATTGTCCCATTAAAGCAAAAATAATAATGTGGGATTTACAACATGTCTAGAAGTAAAATACATAATAAGAACAGTAATGTAACACAATGGTAGATTCACTTTGGAAAACAATTTGATGGTTTCTTAAAAAGGTAAACATAACCTACCATATGAACCGTCAGTCTCACTCTCAGTTATTTGCCCAAGAGAAAATAAAAATGTGTTTTTGCACAAAGACTTATATTTGTATAGTCATTGCAGCTTTATTCATAATGGTCAAAACTTTGAAACACCTCAAATGCCTTTTTACCTAGTTAACGGATAAACAGTAACGCATACGCACACAGTGGAGTACCAAGGAATGCACTGTTGATACACAAAAAGCAATGTGGGTAAATACCAAAATCGTAAGGCAGATACAAAAGACCACCGTATGATTCCATTTATATAAATGTCTAGAAGAGTTAAAAAATATAGTGTCAGAAAATATATTAGTGGTTTTCACAGGACAGGGTTGGCAGAGGTTTGAATGCAAAAGGTCATGACAGAACTCTTTGAGGTAATGGAAATATTCTATTTCATGATTATTGCGATGGTTTCATGATTATATACATTTGTCAAAAATCATTGAAATGTACATTGTAAACCACTGAACTGTATTTTATGTTAAGTATACTTTAATAAAGTCAATTTAAAACAATACATATATGAAAGGAAAAACTTTCCTATACCTGTATGTAACCCTCAAGATTTTTATATTTTATTGTAATAAAATGGTATTTAAATTTAAAACTTGAAAGGCAGAAATATATTGTTATAGTTATTTTCATGAAAATGCAGGTAGCTACTTGATAACACAGCAATTTTAGAAAAATGTGTGTGATACATTTATATAATGCACAGTGTGGAAAACTGGTCAGGCTTTAGGAGCAAAGGTTGACAAAGTAACTGTGGGGGGCTTGATTCCATTCCAAGACTGAGAGAAGAAACAGGATTCCTGAAGACATTTTTCTAACTTCCCACTTAAATGATTGGGCCTGTGGCCCTGAATTCATAGTTTGGCTCCAATAAGCAGCGGAAGGAAGACCCCAAATAAAGACAGTAGGACATCTGTCTTTAGTGAGTGAGAGACGTAGCTTGATGATGTCCAGAACTGAGAAATTTTCTGGTGAAAAGCAGAGATGACAGAATTCATTGGGAAAGGTATGTTAAGGTAAAGGAAGCTTTTTTTAAGAAAAAAAAAAAATATCCATCCTCACTGCCTAAGTCACTGGAAATGCTAGCTATCACACTGAAGTTCTTTCATACTGCTGGTCCAATTAGGCTGTAGTCAGCCAGCCCTACATGTTCCCAAAAGTCACCAAAAACTTCTTCAACAGGCAGTGTGCAACAAGTTTTTGCTCCATGGTTTGTTGGCTCGGCAGTTGATGCCTCAGTCACATCCAGAGTCTTGAATTTGCTGTGGGCATCGCAACCTAATTTTCCCTCAGAATCTCTGCTTGCTGTAATCAGGATTGGGGTTTCAGCTTCTCAGCAGCCACAGGAAGTCACTAAAGACAGACTCTGATGAGAAAGGCCCCAAGGAATGTGAGCCTGGTCTAGCGCTTAAGAATGATCTCCAGGAGTGCACAATCTCCAGGAGTACTGAAGTGCCATCTCTTGGGGGAATTTGTATTTGATCTAGAAGCAGGCACTGGATAAATATTCTGATTTTTCCTGAGAAGGATATGGGTGAAGGGTCAAATCTAGTGATTGTAAAACCAAGTAAATAATCTCTCTGTGATAAGTTCAATCATTTGTTCACTTAATCAGCAAATATTAGTTAAGTGACTCCTATGCAAACCTATACTGTAGAAGGAAAAAAGACAGTGTCCCTGTTCTGAAAGAGTTAAAAGTCTTTTTAGTAAAATAAGAAATGCTTTCTTGAGAAATTCAGTAGCTATACGTAATAAAAATAATAATAGAACCATCAGATTGAGTCCCATCTTCTGCCCAGTAACATAGTGTGTTTGCTCTGAGGGATTGTGGTCTCCGGAGCCTCCCGGGTTTAAATCTAGAACGTTTCCTAACTCTAGAACAATGAGTGGCACAACTCATAAGTTGTAAGTTCTGTTAAAGTATTTGTTATTGTTATGTTTTCTTTTATAACTGTTTTCTGAGATCCTCAAAGCAATCCTGTTAAACAGGGATAATAACCCCTCTTTTATAAATGAAGACCTGTGGTTCACAGAGGTAGTGAGTGATGGAACTGAGGGAAATTTCACTGTGGACTGAAGTAATCAGAAAATCTCAATGGATGATGTAGGATTTTACCTGCACTATTAAGGATGAAAGGATTTCCAGTATATGGAGAGAATAAAGAAAAATATTAGAGACTGAAGACACAGTATAAGCAAAAGGAAAGAGGCAGAAGTAAATATGAGGGACAAATAATCCATATTAGTTTGAGTTGAGTTTTTCTGCAGGGTAGGAGTAGCTAGTAAAGATAAAATACAGAAAGTAAGTGTAATTTAATTTGTAGAAAGATTTGAATACCAAGCTCAAGAAGTTTAGAATTTGCCCTAAAGAAAGTAGAGAGACATTGAATCTCAATACTTTAGGATTAGAATAACCTTAAATGTTATCTCATCATTCTTCCTCCTCTTTATTACCATCACCGGCTTCAGTCAGTAGAGCAAGGGTTATTAACTTCTGGCTTCATCCACCAGAGACAGACTTCTTACCTTGGTTGAATTTTGGTAACATCAGTGCTTACTGCCTCACAGTATCTCTCTCATGATTTGGAGACAGTGTTCAAACTAACATCACAGAACTAGTGAGGCTTTGAGCCAGCCCCCTCAGATTAAGGATACCTGGTTTGAGGCCTTTTCCTTTAGCAAAGTTTACAGTATTAATGGGAACGAGTTTGGAAGGAAGAAAAGATAGACAAAGGTAAAATGGAGACATGGGAAGGACCACTTGGAGGTCCTCCTGCAATAAGAAAACCAAATGGCTATGGGTGTCTTCTAGGTAAAATGTACACGATGTAGTTAAAAATACTGTGTGAAAATACTGTTTGAAGAAATTCCGTGAGGAAGGGATGCCAAGCTGTTACGAGGTGAACTGTGTCTCTCCACCCAAATTTGTATGTTGAAGGCCTAACTCCTAGTATCTCAGAATGTAATCAGATTCAGAGTTAAAGTCTTTAAAGAGGTAATTAAGTTAAAATGAGGCCCTTAGGGTGGGCTCCATGCAGTTATAGCAGCCCTAACAAACTAATACGTAGGCCTTGATACCCTAGCACCATTGGTGGCACTGACTGTAATATGTAACCTAGACCAAAGTGTTTGCTGGCACAGGGTGGGGAAAAAAAGTAAAATAATGCTGGAGTGAGGAGAGTGAGGGAAGATGAAAGTAGAGATCCTTAATGAAAAAAAAAAAGTTATTATGGCCAAGCACCTCCTACTGAAAAAGTCCTCTCAGGGACACTACATGTAAACTCTAGACAAAATAATTTAAAAATTCAGCTGAAAGCACTGAAGATGGACCAAAAATAGACAGTGGGAGAAATGTGATACTTCTCCATCCAACAGATGGTACAGGGTAAGTTTCCTATTTTTATGGCTTTTACAAAGACAGGCCCTAAGCAGCAATGTGCAGGACAGCCAGAATTCTGATAGAAAACCTGCAATTTTATTGGCTTGAATAGCCAGAGGAGAGAACTTGGAGCAATCATAGTTACTGAAAAGCGAGGGCAGAAATTCTGGAAAGAAGTCCAAAGAGAGAGTATTTCTAAACCTGTGGATAACTTCTGGCTTAATCTCTGGCTGACTCCTCCTGAAGTGTGCATTTGAGGGCAGAGTCGAAGCAGCTCAGTGAAAGGAAAGACAAAAAAAAAAAAAAACTGACCTGAGATTATTTAAGCTGCCACTCACAACCAGGAGACAGAATTTCCAGTATAAGTCCAGTTAAGTCAAGTGTCTGCTAAAGCACAAACACACACACATACAATCAGCAGTCTTGTGAGGAATATAAAAGAATCTAATGTCTACAATGCTTTAGTCATAATGTCCATGATATGATGTAAAATTGGTTGATGTACAAAGAAAGAGAAAAACCTGACTGATAATCAGTGAGAAAGACAATTAGTGGAGACCAACCCTGAGATGACCCAAATGTTGGAATTAATAGACAAGGATTTTTTTTGTATTTTTTTTTTATTGAGGTGTAGTCAGTTTACAATGTTGTCTCAATTTTTGGTGTACAGCACAATGCTTCAGTCATACGTGAATATACATATATTCATTTTCATATTCTTTTTCACCATAAGCTACTATGAGATATTGAATTATTTCCCTGTGCTATACGGTATAAACTTGTTTATCTATTTTATATATACCAGTCAGTATCTGCAAATCTTGAACTCCCAGTTTATCCCTTCCCACCCTCCTCTCCCAAGACAACTGCAAGTCTGATTCTATGTCTGAGTCTGTTTCTGTTTTATATAAGGTTCATTTGCCCTTTTTTTTAGATTCCAGATACGAGTGATATCATATGGTATTTTTCTTTCTCTTTCTGGCTTACTTCACTTAGAATGACATTCTCCAGGAGCATCCATGTTGCTGCAAATGGCATTATTTTATCATTTTTTATGGCTGAGTAGTATTTCATTGTGTAAATATACCACTTCTTCTTTTTCCAGTTATCTGTCGATGGACATTTAGGTTATTTATATGTCTTGGCTATTGTAAATAGTGCTACTAAGAACATTGGGGTGCAGGTGTCTTTGTGAATTAAGTTCCCCTCTGGATATATACCCAGGAGTGGGATTGCTGGGTTATATGGTAAGTCTATTTTTAGTCTTTTGAGGACTCTACATACCGTTTTCCACAGTGGCTGCACCAAAGTGCATTCCCACCAACAGTGTAGGAGGGTTCCCTTTTCTCCACAGCCTCTCCAGCATTTATCATTTGTGGACTTTTGAATGGTGGCCATTCTGAAAGGTGTGAGGTGATACCTCATTGTAGTTTTGATTTGCGTTTCTCTGATAACTAGTGATATTGAGCATTTTTTCATGTGCCTCTTGGTCATTTGTATGTCTTCATTGGAGAATTGCTTGTTTAGGTCTTCTGTCCATTTTTGGATTGGGCTTTTCTTTTTTCTTATTAAGTCGTATGAGCTGCTTACATATACTGGAAATCAAGCCCTTGTCAGTTTCATCTTTTGCAAATATTTTCTCCCATTTCATAGGTTGTCGTTTTGTTTTGCTTATGGTTTCCTTTGCTATGCAAAAGCTTGTAAGTTTAACTAGATCTCATTTGTTTATTTTTGCTTTTATTTCTATTGCTTGGGTGGACTGCCCTAGGAGAGCACTGCTGAGATACATGTCAGATAATGTTTTTCCTATGTTTTCTTCTAGGAGATTTATTGTGTCTTGTCTTATGTTTAAGTCTCTAACCCATTTTAAATTTATTTTTGTTTATGGTGTGAGGGAGTATTCTAACTTCATTGATTTACATGCTGCTGTCCAGTTTTCCCAGCACCATTTGCTGAAGAGACTGTCTTTATTCCATTGTGTGTTCTTGGCTCCTTTGTCAAAGATTAATTGACCAAAAATTTGTGGGTTCATTTCTGGGCTCTCTATTCTGTTCCATTGATCCATATGTCTGGTTTTGTACCAATACTATGCTGTTTTGATTACTGTAGCTCTTTAGTATTGTCTGAAGAGCTATTCCAACATCTGCATTCTTTTTCTTCAGTAATGCTTTGACAATTCTGGGTCTTTTGTGATTCCGTATAAATTTTATTATGATATGTTCTACTTCTGGTCCTGGGTAATTTGATAGGGATTTCATTAAATCTGTAGATTGCCTTGGGCAATATGACCATTTCAACAATATTGATTCTTCCAATCCAGGAGCATGGGATATCTTTCCATTTCTTTAAGTCTTTTTTAATTTCCTTGATCAGTGTTTTGTAGTTCTCCATGTATAAGTATTTCACCTCCTTGGTTAGATTTATTCCTAGGTATTTTTTTACTTTGGGTGCTATTTTAAAAGGGGTTGTTTCTTTACTTTCTTTTCCTGTTTATTCATCATTAGTGTAATGAAGTGCAAATGATTTTTGTACATTAATCTTGTATCCTGCTACCATGATGAATTCTTTTATTAGTTCTAGTAGTTTTTGTCTGGAGCTTGTAAGGTTTTCTATATTAAGTATCATGCCGTCTACATATAGTGACAATTTTGCCTCTTCTTTTCCAATTTGGATCCCTTTTATTTCTTTTTCTTGTCTGATATCTGTGGCTAGAACTTCCAAGACTATGTTGAATAGAAGTGGTGAGAGTGGACAGCCTTGTTTTGTCCCATATTTTAGTGGGAAGGGTTTTCAGTTTTTCACCATTGAGTACTATGCTGGCTGTAGGTTTGTCATAAATAGCTTTCACTATGTTGAGATGTGTTCCCTCTATACCCACTTTGATAAAGTTTTTATCATAAATAGGTGTTGAATTTCATCAAATGCTTTTTCTCCATCTATTGAGATGATCATGTGGTTTTTGTCCTTTCTCTTGTTGATGTGGTATATTACATTGTTTGATTTGTGAATGTTGAACCATCCTTGTGTTCCTGGGATGAACCCCACTTGATCATGATGTATAATCTTTTTTATGTGCTGTTGGATTCTGTTTGCTAATATTTTGTTGAGGATTTTTACATCTATGTTCATCAGTGATATTGGTCTGTAATTTTCTTTTTTGGTAGTGTCTTTGGTTTTGGTATCAGGGTGATGGTGGCTTCATAGAATGAGTTTGGAGTACTCCCTCCTTTTCAGTCTTCTGGAAGAGTTTGAGAAGGTCCAGTATGAGTTCTTTGTATGTTTTGTGGAATTCCCCAGTGAAGCCATTCTGGTCCTGGACTTTTGTTTGTGGGGAGGTTTTTTTTATTGCTAATTCTATTTCATTTCTAGTGATTGGTTTGTTTAAGTGGTCAGTTTCATCTTGATTCAGTCTTAGTGGACTGTCTGTTTCTAGAAACTTGTCCATTTCTTCTAGGTTATCCATTTTGATTCCATATAGTTGTTCAATAGACAAGGATTTTAAAGTAACAATTATAACTATGCTTAAGAAAGGAAATGAAAATTTTCTTATAATGAATAAAATAATAGAAAATTCATAGCAGAGGAATTAAAAAGGAACACAGTAGAACTGAAAATGCAATACTCAAAATAAGAAAAATTTGCTAGATGGGCTTAAGAGAATGGAGATGATGAAAGAGTCAGTGAGCTTGAAGATAAAGCATCCAAGTTGAAGAACAGAGAGAAAAAGTTTTTTATGAAGCAGAGTAATGAAAAGACCCTGGGCGACCTGTGGGATTATATCAAGAAGTCTAATATAAATGTACCTGGGGTCCTAGGTGGATAGTAGAGAAAGACAGGAGTGCAAAAAAAAAATATTTGAAGAAATAAAGATATTAGTTCAATAAATGATTCATATATTATTCATTAATAGTGGCATACCTGGGATGGGGCAGGGGAAGCAATCTCTGGGTACAGCCAGTAAGGGAGTCATTTTTTTAAGATAATTTGTAAACAAAATAAAACTTGTTCGAAGTTTATCTGCTTTTCATTATCACCATGTGCTCACAATTTTAAAGATCAATGATAAAATAGTTCTCACAGAATTCCTTGTTGGTCCAAGTTCTAAACAACTGCTGTGGTTAATGTTGATTTTTAATAATATATATTTAAGCTTCTAATTAGCACAATTTTAAACTTAATTTTTAATAAATATTGTAGTCCATAAAGAAGTTAATTTGGACAATTCCCAGTTGTATGCTTAGCCTTTAACTCAGACTCAGCTATATTTGCTCATTCCAAGCATAAGTTAATAAAATTTGAATAATTTGAGTACACTTTGTGTACAGTTTCATCTACAAACCTTATAGTACAATATATTCCTGCATTTAAACTGTAGATTCAAAATAAACAATAAAAGCATTGTGATTATAAAAATTAGGAAACAGAATATAGTTACTGCAATTTTGTTATTCTGTATGACCACATAGAGTTATTATTTGTGTTTAAAATTTAAACAGTGGAATAGAATGAAAACTGATGTGATATTTTTCTTTGGAAAGTACAAATTTTACTTCACATGTGAAATTTTAAAATAATCTTGGAAAATATTTTAAAAATTGCAATATATTTCTCTTTAAATTATTAACTGTTTGTTTTTGAACTGAAGAACAAATCAAGAAAATGAAACTTTACTCCAGTGGCACAATTTAGTCCTTGTATAAAATGGCCCTTTTGTAGACATTTTGGTTGTATTAAATTTCATTTACTAGTTATTAGACAGTTATTTCCATAAAATACTTTACACAAGATTTTAATGAAAGCATCAAATTTAAAACTGCCAGGTTAATATAACAGCTACTGAATTCGACTCTTGAGTCCTACAGGAATTTGAAGCACCTTTCAGTCATTTGGAATATTGTTCTAAAACAGCAACTGTTTAATAATTTTTTCCTGAATTTTAAAAAATAATTTTAAGTTAAAAAACTATCAACGTGAAAGGGCAAGAAGCCAGTGGAGCTCAGCAAAGAAAACTTTTTTAAAAGCAAATTAGGCAATTGCAGCAAATGTCTGGATCTCCTTTGAAATGTGTAATGCCTTCAACATTGCATAGAGTTTATGAAAATTGTGAAAGTGCAAGCTGGCACATCCAAAGCATGGATACTAGAAACAACACAAGATTCAGGTGACACAGGATGAAAGACAATGAATCATTTTCTATAAGCATTGACAAAGAGGAAGAGAAAGGAAATGTTAGTGTCAACACTGACAGGATTTTAAAAAATGTAGAAGAATATGGCACTAGTAAAGCCAAGACTTTAATGCAAAAGAGACAGTGAATGATATTTTAATCTATATTGATATTTCTGCTTGGTCAGTACTATTTCCAGATGAAGAGAGTTAATCCAGTTAAAAAAGGAAGTGAACCTTTTCAGAATAAATATGGACCTTTCTCTATAGTTCAAAGAAAAGGAGAAAAGAGCAAAGGAAACAGTTAACACTTGACAACTTCATGATTTTATAAATCCTTACCAAACACTGAAAAAAAAATGCCATTTTTTCCAAATTGAAGTAATTATTTTTGGCTGTAGACTGTGGATATTGGGACAAATGAACATTCAGTCTTGCAACTGGCTTTAAACCTGGTAGACATTAAATTCTAAGGTCTGGGAGATATCTGAACAATAGCTCTCTTGCTTTTTTGACCATTATTATTTATTTTATTTAATGACTATTACTGGAAATGTTATCATATAGAGGAGGGAGTGTCAAAAAGGATTCACTCAAGGTATCAAATATGCTGGATATGCCATTATTCATTAATAATAACATAATCATTGATTCTTCTAAAGTGATCATTTTGATGATAGATATATGAGTGACTTGCTGAAGTCATATTTTTTGATGACTCTTAGATTTCCAAAATCCACAGATAAGCAACAAATAGTAAGCAAATATAAAAATTGCTTATTCTTTATATAAACCAAAATAGTATAATAAAGCAAAGTAATGGCACCATTTTATATATATAAAACTAGATTTTTCAAATTGTTGTTATTATATGTAATGCTGGTAAGACTAGCACTTGTATATATTGCTGATAGTAATAAAAATTTGGACACTGATAGGGCAACAAATAGAAAAAAGAAATACTAGTCAAACATCCATACATTAGGCCCAGGAATCTTAAATTTTACACATGGGAGAATGTATGTGTGTGTGTGTGTGTGTGTGTGTTTGTGTATACACACACACACATACATACATACATACATACATACATACATACATACATACACACATACATGTAAAACACTGCATGTGTAAATTACAATATATAACATTCAGATATACCATTGTTTATTCTACTCACCTATATTTAGGAATTTAGGGTATTTCTCACATTTTGCAATTACAAGCGAAGCTGTAATGTTCACATTTATTTTCATATTGTTGGAGGGGCACTTTAAGGTAAATTTCCAGAGGTGAAATTATTGAATCATAAGGAAAACACATATCTAGCAGTGTTAGATATTTCTAAATTTCCTGCCAAAAAGGTTTTTTCCAATTTGCTTTCCTATCAGCAATGTATGACAGTGCCTATTTCCCCAAAGCCCTGTAGGCAGAATGTTTTGTCATGCTTTTTCATTTTTTACAGTGTTACAGGTGAGAAATAATATCTGTTATAGTTTTTGTTTTGTTTTACATTCAGGCTATCACACATTTTATTAGCTTAAAGTCAGAGAACAACTTCAGAGTTTTTTTAAATTGTAAAATACATAAAATATTCCATCTTACCATTTTTAAGTGTACGGTTCAGAGTAAAGTTTATTTATTTTGTTGTGCAACCAATCTCAAGAACTTTTTCATAATACAAAACTGAAACTCTGTACCAATTGAACAACTACCCATTTCTCCCTCCCTAGAGCCCCTGGAAACCGCCATTCTGCTTCCTATTTCTGTGATTTTTGACTACTTTAGATACTTTCTATAAGAGTCATCAGTATTTGTTATTTTCTAACTGACTTTTTTTTCACTTAGTATAATAGCCTCAAAATTCATCCATGTTGTAGCACATGTCAGAATCTCCTTCCTTTGTAATATTCCATTGTATGTATGTAGCACATTTTGTTTATTCATTCATCTGTCTATGGATACTTGGGTTTCTTCTGCTTTTTGGCTATTATGAATAATGCTGCTATAAACATGAGTGTACAAATATCTTTGGGACACTGCTTTCAGTTCTTTTTGGATGTATCTATTGAGAAATGAAATTGTTGGATCTCATAGTAATTTTGTTTTTAATTTTTGGGGGAACTGCCATATTGTTTTCCATAGCAGCTGCAGCATCTTACATTCCTATCAACAGTGCACAAAAGTTCCATTTTCTCCATATTCTTACTGGCTATTTTCTGGTTTTTGTTTGTTTTAGTTAGTAGATAGCCTAACAAATGTGAGATGATCTGCATTGTGGTTTTGATTTGCATCTCTCTAATGATTAGTGATGTTGAACATCTTTTCATATGCTTGTTGTCTATTTGTACATCTTCTTTGGAGAAATGTCTATTTAAGTCCTTTGCCCATGTTTTAAATAGGGTGTATTTTCGTTGTTGTTGAGATATATATACATATATATATTTATTTATTTGGTGTACATATGATTTGCTAATATTTTTTTCCATTTCTGTTGGTTGCATTTTCACTCTGTTGGTTGTATCATTTGTTGCAGTTTTTCAGTTCAATGTCGTCTAATTTATCTGTTTTTACTTCTATTGTCTGTGCTTTATGTATCATATTCAAGAAATTATTGCCAAATCCAGTGTCATACAGCTTCCCCTATATGTTTTCTTCTGAGTTTTACAGTTCTAGCTCTTAGGTCTTTGATCCATTTTTGTATATAGTGTAAGGTAAGGGTCCAACTTCATGATTTTGCATGTGGCTGTTTAGTTTTCCCATTACAGTTTTTTGAAGAGATTGTGCTTTCTCTACTGAATGGCTTTGGCATCCTTGTTGAGAATCATTTGACCATATTATTTCTGGGCACTCTAATCTGTGCCATTGGTCTATATGTTTGTCTTTATGCCAGTACTACACTGTTTTGATTACTGTAGCTTTGTGATAAGTTTGAAAGTCAGGAAGTGTGAGACTTCTAACTCTATCCTTTTTCAAGAATCTTCTGGTTATTACAAGTACCTTGAGATTCCAAGTGAATTTTAGCCAAAAATGTAACTTGGATTTTGATAGTGATTGCATTAAGTCTGTCGATCACTTTGGGTAATATTGCTATTTTAACAATATTAAGTCTTTCAGTCCATGAACACAGATGTTTTTCCATTTAGTTGTGTCTTTAATTTCTCTCAGCAGTGTTTCATAGTTTTCAGTGTGTAAGTCCTCTCTTGGGTTAAACTTATTCCAAAATATTTTATTCTTTTTTGATGCTATTGTAAATGGAATTGTTTCTTAACTTCCTTTTCAGGTTGTTCACTGTTAATGTATAGAAAGAATCACAACTGATTTTTTGTGTGTGTTATTTAGAATTATGTTATTTTTTGAAAAGTTTTAAATTTAACCTAAATTTTTTTTCATTTATTTTTAAATTTCTCAGTGGGAGGACCTTTTCATTTATTTTCAGATTACAGTTTTTAAAACACACTACTAGATACCCTAATCAAAAACGAAATCATAATAGAAATTCTAATGCACGCTGTGAAAAACAGCATATGTAAAAATTTGTGGGATATATCTAAGGTAATGGTTAAAAGGAAGTTTACAGATTTGCCTGCTTATAATGGAAGAGAAAAAAGCCTGAAAATTGTTGTACCATGCATATAACTTAATAAGTGAGAAAAAAAAAGTGAGAAGAAAAACAACAGAATACATCTGTAGAGTAGAAGAAAAGAAATAATTTTGTCAAAATAAGGCCAAAAAAAAAGAGAAAGAGAAAAGCCACAAATATCAGACTTTGAGAGTATAATCTGACTACAGTTGTAGCAGGGATGAAAAGATAAAACAAAATTTTGATTTTCTTTAACACATTTGAAAACTAGTGTAATATTTAATTCCTAGAAAAAATATAGTGTTAACTGTATTCAATAAGAAATAGAAAACCTAAATAATTCTATAACCATTTAAGAAATTAAATATTATTTTTAAAAACATCCTACAATGAAAATAAAAGGCCCAAATTTTTGTAAGTAACTTTTACCAAACATCCATGGATTAGAAAATACAAATACTACAAAACATCTTCCAGATCATAGGAGGAAAAGGGAAACAACTATGGTCTAGTATACTTTTGATATCAAAACCAAACCAGAAGAGTTTAAAAAATGAGAAATAGTACAGGTCAAAATCACTCATGAACATGTATGACAAAATCCTAGACAAATTATCAGCAACTCAACTTAGCAATGCATGGAAAAAAGTACACTATGACCAAGTAGTGAATTTTCCAGAATTCAGTTTAGTTCAAAATTGGAAAAAAAAAATCTAGTGATGTAATCCACCTCAAGATAAGCAAGAAAAATTATATGATTACTTTCAATAGATAGAGAAAAAATTTAAGAAAAAGAAAATAAAAGCATAAGAAGTTGAGGGGAGGGAAAGACACAAAAGTGTTAGTGGTAGCAGATAATATAACTTTATATAGAAAACAAAATCTAAATATGTTAGCAGAAAAAAATAAGTAATTTAACTCCTCTCTTACACAAAAATCAGTTTTATGTGGATTATAAATCTAAACATAAATAAAAAATAGAACTAGAAAATAATGTAGAAGCACCAATCATAAAAGAACAAAATTGATAAACTGGATAATGTTAAATTTAAGAACATCTGATAATCTAAACACAGCATTAAGAGAATGAAAAGGTAAGCCACAGATGAGAAGATATATACAACATACATAACTAACAAAGGAGTTTTATCTAACTTGTCATAAATATCTACCATAGGTGTCTGGTATACAAAAATTTCAATCAATAAGAAAAGTAGACAATTCAATATTAAACTGGACAAGAGACCTGATTAGACATTTAACAAAATAGATTATCCAATTGACCAATAAACATATGAAAAGGTTCTCATATTTACTGATAATTAAGAAATTGGAGGTTAAAATCAAACAAGGTACCACTACATATCCATCCAAATGGCTAAGGTTAAAAGACTTAACAGTACCATTTGATGGTGTGGATGTGGCACAGCCACAATGCTCGTATACTGTGGGTGGAACTGTAAATTGGTACAACTACTTCAGAAAACTCATTGACAATATCTGCTAAAGCTGTGCATACCCATGCTTTATTACCCAGCAGTTCGAGTCCTATGTATATACCCAACAGAAATATGGTACGTTTTCCAACAGATAGATGTGAAAATGTTCATATTGATAATTATTATTGGTAATATCTCAAACTAGAAATAGTACAAATGTCCATCAACAGTAAAGTGACTAAAACATTTATAGTATAATTCATTTAAGAATATATTTCATATCAATGAAAATGAACAAACTATTACTAAATGCAACAATATAGATGAATATAAAAGACATAATACTGAATGAAAGGAACCAAACACAGAAGATTACAAGCCTTTTGTTTCCATTTATATGAACTTTGAAAACAAGCAAAACCAAACTACTGGGTTAGAAGTTAAAATAGTATTTATACTTGGTAGGGTAGAGTAGAGTAGGGAATAGTAATTGGAAGAGCTATGGGGAGAACTCTGGAGGTCTGGCATACCTTCTATTTCTTGACCTAGGTGGTAGTTACACAGGTGATCATTTTATAATAATCTATATATTTACATTTTATACACATCTGTGTATATGAGTACCCTTTACAATTAAAAAAATGTTTTAAAATAGCCAGATAAACAAACTTGGAGGCAAAACCTAAAAATTTTAAAAATCAATACAGTAGAATTCTACAGAAAACTTTATTATACAAGACTCAAAATAGGTAAATGATAAAAATATCTGATAAGTTTTACACTAAAATTAGAATTATTTTTCATCAAAAGATGCCATAATTAATATTAAAAGATAAGCCACAGACCCAACAGAGATATTTGTAACACAGAACTGAAAAAGGATTAGCATTCTGAATATATAAATAAGAAAACAGACATAGAACCCAAAACAAAACCAGACAGAAGACATAAGCAGGTAATTCATAAAAAGATATATGAATGACCAGTAAGATTTCTGAATGTACTCAACCTCATTAACAATCAGCAAATGCAGATTAAAATAGACTAGCCAGAACTATAAAATCTAATAATTCCAGTTGCTGGTGTGGATATGGAGCAAAAAGAACTCATACACTATTGGTGAAATCATAAATTGGTATAATCATTCCATTGGTAGACCCTTTTGCATTATCTGATACAGTTGAAGATGTATATGTACACCATGATCACTAATTCCACTCCTGGAGATATTTCTTGAAAAACTTTGAAATGTGTACTAGAGAACATACACAAGCAAATCCCATAGTAGTACTGCTAGTAAAATAATGGAAATAATCCATATGTACATGAATAGAAGAAAAGATAACAATAATGTTTATCCATACAATGGAATATTACATAGTGGTGAAATATAAAGGGCTGCTTTCATCAATGTGGATGAATCTCAGGAACATAACACTGAACAATAAAAAGCAAGTAACTGAAGATTACTTAGGATTATTCCACTAAATAAAATTTAAGAAAGAGGCAAAACTAATCAGTTTATTATTTGAGGACACATACCTTTGTGGTAATGATATAAGGAAAAGTGAGGATATGATGAAACAAGAGACATAATGATTAGCTTTCAGAAGGGAAGGGAATATAGTCAGGAAGGGACCCACAGGAATCTGTAGGTGTTTGTAATAATCTGTTTATTAAGCTGAATGTTTGCTTATTATTATTCTTAAACTCTACATATACATTATATATACTCTTCTGTATGCGTGATAGATCATGCATTGCATTTTTGGGGACCAGTAACAGAAGTTAGGAAATCAGCTATGTTGCCGTTCCATTTGACTGGCAGTAGCTCATGTTGAGCTAGAATATTGATAGAAAAGAGGAAAGAGAGATAGCTAATAATCAGTTCTAGTTTTCAGTGTTGTCATTAAGATTTTATTTTGTTCTATGTCTTTTTAGATTATTTGTAGGAATGAGGAAGAGAACACATCATGAGTTCATGATCAAATGCCATTTCATACTGAATTTTGATTTTCTCATAATCCTATGCTGTTAGAGTAGGGGCAGATATTGTCCATTTTACCTGGTAGATTAAGAAACTGGGTTGAGAGGTTAAAGCAAATTGCCTAGGGCACACAACTAATAAAGGTGAAAGCCACCCTGGACTTCCCTTTACACCCACCATTTTGCCTCTGTGTCCACGCACAGAATTGTCAGCAACTTCCAGCATTGCCAGCACTCAGGCTTGGAAGCACTCAACCTGCCTCAGTCTCTTCGGGGGCTTCCTCTGGGCTGTGAGGGTGTGATATACTGGGTACAGTGGAGGTTAAGTATCCATTTCCTCTGAATTTCTTCCCCTGAGCAGCCTTTTGACTTAAGCCCCCTGTTTTCCTGAAGGCTGAGGCACTGGGACTACTGATGATCTAGATATTTAAAGGTACATTTGCAGAGAGGAGACCCTTTGCTGATCTAACGAACAGCTTGTGAGAGTGGGGGATGGGTGAAGGGGCTAAACCTGGAGCAAGTGAATGATAGCTTCATCAACTTGACATTCCCTCAGGACCCACCACCTACATAGGGGTTCTTTCCTGGCTATTTCCCCACCAGATGTAAAAATTATTAAATATATTTGGCTAGAGTTTCTTGGGGATTCTTCTTTCTCAATTCTTTTCTTTCCATTACTTCCCTCTCTGCCCCCAGTTTTTATCCTCATTTTTATTTTCTGCTCTCACATGAGCTATAGCCAAATGGTGTTTGGATTTGCTCAAGTATCAAGGCACAGAGAAGGAGCTCCTGTGAATCTCAGTCCCAGTGCTGGGTGCTGAGGTATTTCCCCAGGAGCCTACAGCATTCTGGGCTGAGCCAGACCCAATAACAGAGGTGTTTCTTTCCCCAGCAATTCATCAGTCCAGTAACTCTGGACTTAGAAGAGACTTAGAGCCGGCTTAGAAAATTCTTCACAGCTTAAAAGAATTCAAGCAGTTGACTAGTTTGCGGATAGATTTACAAAACAAAGTGGAAATTTGTCACAGGAGTTTTTCATTAGATTGTGCTCAAGGACTTGAGGAGAAAATAATAAGTGAACCAAGGTCATTGAAGGAGCCGGGGCCTTGAACTACTGACCATATATGCTGTATGTCCATATACTTACGTGCATATGCATAAATGTATATGTGCATATTAGTCATGCATACTCCTGATCTATACACTGAGATTTGGAGACCCTAGATAGCCCCTCACTTGCTCTAAAATCTATTTATGAGTGGCTTTAATATCTGTCTCTGATATTCAAAAGTTGTTTCTATGGCTTAGTTCTTTGAATTGTTAGAATTCTATTGTTAAAATGCATTTACTTCTGAAAGAGGCCTATTAACCACAAGTATTTGTTGAGCATTTTACTATTTACAATCACATTTACACACAGTGCCTCACTTAACTCAAAACAACCACTTTGTTTTTCCTCACCATATTAGGAGGATCAGGAGTCTTAGAAAATTATGTTTCCAGTCCTGAGGTACAGGAGGTAGAATTCGAATCTGATCTTTGACTTTAATTCTGGTCATTATTTCTTAGTCCCCCTCCTAATTATTAACCATTAACTGTCTTAGCATAATTTTATTACATATGGTCTGGAATGTTGTCTTCATCTGACCTAGGCCCCAGCCAGTCCCCAGAATCCATTCAGGGCAATTTTTTACCCCCTCAAAGTTGCTGTGTAGCTCACTTAGAACAGAATTATTCTGGGGGAGGAGGGGTTACTGTTAAAATTTCAGATTCTTGGGCTGTCTCAGGCCTGCTAATTCAGTTTACCGGGGATGGGAACCTGCTTTTTTAAAACCAAGGACACAGGTGAATTTTAAGTGTTCTAGACTTTGATCGCAATGGTTTAGTAGCCACATCGTCCTTTCTGGGGCCACCACCATGTACTTCTTCTAAGTTTCTGGGACTCTGACTGCTTGGGTGAAATGGGTCACAGTCAATATAGATTCCTGAAGATTGCTAGTTGGAATTTGATCCATCAGCCAAAAATTTCTTCCCCATCCCACCCAAAATGTAGGATTTTATTTTCCAGCCTCGCTTAGAGAAAAGGCCAATCATTGTTCTCATTCTGACTAATTGGAGACAGTCTAGCCACAAACATCCCACTTTGTGCCTTTTCTTTTCCACAGGGCTTGGGCAGGGCTGCAGAGAAGCTTCTGGAGGGTGGCCTGGGTGGGACCCAGAGGAGAATAATTACACTGCAACGCCTTCTGTCATTAAGTCCTAAGTGGAATGCTGAGTTGAACAATGGAAGAGGTCTCTGCTGTGCTTGAGAACATTCTTGTTATTGTCTCAAGCCAAGGACTTGAGTGTCAACTGAGATTCTTTTATGTCTGTACTTTTTCACAATTTTTTGGAATTTCCTATGGTCTGTACAGTAATGGCAGTTTGCTTACAACCTTGCAGTTGGCTGCCCTCAATTTGTTTCAGCTGGTCTGGGGAGTCTTTGGGTAAACTGAGTGGACTACAAATAGAAAAGACTCTTGTTTCTTTTTATTTTCTTGGAGAAGAAAAGAAGGTAACTGTTGTCTCCAGTATATGGCAAGGGGTCCCAAGTTTTCTACCAGCAGCAATACCTTTTTGTGGTGGTAGAATGTTACTTTGAAAACTTTCTCTAAATGTAAACCCCATGCACAAATATTAATAGTAGTAAACGTTTATTGAACATTTATTTAATCCAGTCGCTGTCCTAAGTGTTCTGCATGCATTTTTTTTCATTTAACTTATCAATAACTCTGTAAGTTAGTGGTACTGTTATTATTCTCACTTTATAGATGAGCACATGGAGTCTTAGAAAGTTGAAATAACTTGGCCAAGGTCAAATACGTAAGCATTAGAATGGTGATTTGTACCAGGAAAGTCCAGCCCCAGAGCCATGTTCTTTTTTGCTATAGCCTATGTCCCTCCTGCCATGTATAATTTCTCCTATAACACAATATACTGAGATTTTAAGACTTTATTTTTCAAGATGAGAATATTGGTTTGATTATTATGGTGGCTATATTTTTTAACTAAAAATTGGGAAACTTTGGAGGGATATAGGAGTCAACATTTTGAATTGAAGCTGTTCCAAAAAAGGTTAGGTTGAAATTTCTCATATCTCATAGAGACCACACTGAGGATACCAATCAGATCCTCTCCCTTATCTCTTTAATAAAGGACTTTCATGTGTACATCCTCAGTGTGTGGCACCATTAATAAAACATATAGTTGGGGTACTTAACAAATATTTATTGGATAAATGAAGATAGTCCTATCTTCAAAGAATTTCTGATCTAGTAAGGATATTAAGTCAAACGACTGTAATACATTATGTTAAGTGCTATATAGCAGTAGCTGGTACCCGATGAGCCTGTAATCAGTATACATTGAGGAAACAAATGAATCTGTAGGCTGAGTAGGGGTCTTTAGAGGATAAGGTAATGATACTCAGAGGCATTGTCACCTATGATGGGACCTTAAATATAAGTAGGCATAGGCCAAGTGAAGAGGAATGGGAAAGCCATGCCAGGCAGAGAGGGCTGAATGGGCAGAGTAGCAAAGACAAGAGGAAAAACACAGACAGTGTAACAAATTCCATCCATCCAGTATGTTTGGAACATAAGTAACAGTGGAATTTGGAGAAAAGATGGTAAAGATGAGGCTGACAGGCTGAGCAGAATAGATCGTGAAGGTCTTTTAAGCTGTGGAGCTTAGACTTTAACATGACTTCTGTGGAGAACTTTTGAAAGATATGTAGTAGGAGAATGACATAATAATTGTGGTTGTGTAAGTGTATGTGTAAACATGCGTGTTTAATAATCTCTATATAATTTACTCCTCATCATGGGACCCACTCTTCACAGCTAATCTTTTCATTGCTTTGAGGACATAGTTACTAAAGAGCCAAGGGAGGTCTTAAATACTATGATAAAGCAGGGTTTCTTAATCTTCCATGTTCAAGGGATTACCTGGGAATTCTGCTTAAAACTGTATCCTGATTCGTTAAGAGTGCACTAGGTCCTTAGATTCTACATTTCCAACAAACTCCCTGGAGATGCTGATACTGCTTCTCAGACTGCACTTTGAAGTAGAAGGTACTAGAAAAGGAGCAAGACAGTATCTCAGAAAAAAATAAAATATGTTAATGAAAACCAAAAATGGGGGTAGGGCATAGAATAAAGGGTATATAGATAAAGGAGGTGGATTTGATGAAATAAAATTTAGGCAGATGGTAAGAAAGACTAAGAAAAGACTAGATTACGGAGGCACATCAGGAAAATAACATGGGGGTACCTGCTCTTAGCTGATGGCATAGAGATGAGAAAAAAACATTTCTAGAAGGAAATGAAGGGGGGGGGTACTGACAGCAATGACTGTAAGCTGTAATTGAGAGCAAGTCTGGAATAGCTAGTGCACTGTTTCTCAGATTGTTCTATAGAATGCCAGGACTATAGGAATTTAACAAGTGTTTTTGGCAAAACCTCCATAACCAGGTAAGTTTGGGTAATGATGTTAAGCAAAGTTAAACTAATTTCTACAGAGCACTTTTCCAAGGAACATCCTTTTCTTAGTCTGTTTGGATTGCTATAATAAAAATACCACAGACTGGGTGGCTTATAAGCAACAGACATTTATTTCTCACAGTTCTAGAGGCTGAGAAATCCAAGACCAAGGTGCATACAGATTCAGCGTCTGGTAAGGGTTCAGCTTTCTGGTTCATAGATTGCAGTCTTTGGTCATTTTCTCACTTCAGCAGAGTAAAGGGGGAAGGGACCTCTCAGAGTCCACTTATATAAGGGTCTCTGTTCCTTTCATGAAGGCTCTACCTTCGCGACCTAATTACCTTCCAAAGGCCCCACCTCCAAACACCATCACATTAAGGATTAAGTTTCAACCTAGGAATCGGGGATTGGGGCCGCAAACATTGAGTCACAGCAATCCTTTTCACAAGATATCTAACATCTCAAGACCTAGGATTTTCATTGAGCACAATATTAGAATACCTGATCTACTGAAAAAGACCCTTGGATTTGGAGTAAGGTCTTGGTTGAAGATCCATTTCCTTGGCAAGTTACTTAACCTCTCTGAGCTACAGTGGCTTCATGGATAAAATGGGCATTACATCGTCAGTCTCTCAAAGCTATTATGAATACCGAATTAAGAACAGGAGAGTGTAAACTTCCAATATGATATTGTGCCTCTTCTTTTACTATTTACTACAACTGCCTCTTTTTTTTTTTTTTTTTTTTTTTTTTTTTTTTACTATTTACCTTATCTTGTACAGTATTTTATTCATTGGGATTCAATCTTCAATGAAAGAATAAATTAATGAATTAATTGATGTTAGAGGCCAAGAAACTCCCTACAGGGACATAATAAGAAAAATGGCAGTTGATTTTTTTCTGGGAAAGGCAGGAGTTGTGCAGAAGCCTGTGAAGGATGTGGCTTGATATATGGTTTATCTGTCCTCCTGTTTTTTGTGTGCTCTTTTATTGCTAAAGCACAGAAGACAGGATCTAACTTTTAGAAGAATATCATTATTTGCAAGGCAAAAAATAGATACTATTTGAACAGGAAAAAAATTGGAAAACAAAATCAGCCCCCATGTTCCGATGGGCAGGCCAGTGTTAATTAATTACAAATGAAATTTAGGATTGTTCACAACCCATCCTATGATGGTGAGTAATACATTATTTTGACCATATGAATATCCAGCTGGAAAATTAATCCTTTTCATATCTGAGGGTGTGAAGATTCTCAATGGACCTCACCATATTTAGGCATCTTAGGAGAGTGGTTGAATATTACAGGTGGAAGACAGGAAGGAGGTAACTTATCCATAATTACTTAAAGCCTACATTTGAAGTTTGAAACATCTGGATGTTTGCACAGCAATCGATTATATATTTGGTAGTTATGTTGCAAAGTGTCTAGCCATTTGAAAACATCTGGATGATTGTTCATCCAGATGTTCAGCCTTGAGAAGATGTTTGACAACTGCAAAATATAATTTTCTAGTTGCTTGGTCTGCATTTTGCTGAATTTTTAAAACAAGTTGAATAGCTGTTTTGTATCTGTCACTGGCCTGGCTTCAGACTGATCAAGTAAGAACAGGCTTAGGGATAGAATTTGTAAGTCAGTGTTTGAACTATCCCACCTTGCTCAGCAGCAAGGTGTTGTTCCTCTTCTTTAGTTTACTTGGTGGTATTGAGCAAGAATATAAAAGAATTTGCAGAGTTTAGAGGGGGAGATAGTGTGTGATAATGGAGACAACACTGCGATTGGGAATCAAAAGACATGAGTTCAAACCCAGGCTGTATCACTTACCAACTGTATAACCTTAAATCTCTGTATTAACCTCTTAGTAGCAGTTTGTCTTCTATGGAATAAATGTAATAACAACAATAACTGATCTCCCGCCTTGAGGTTTGTTATGATAATCAAATGAGATAAGAAATGTGTACGTTTTTGCTAATGGTACATATTTATGGATATGTTTCTGTGTATGGGAGATATTAGTGCTCTTGTTTCTATTTCCCTCCAGATAAGCACAGTTAGTACTATATGTGCCCAGGTTTGTGTCCATATGAGGAATTAAAAACAAGGCTGGGAAACAAGAAATTTAAAGTAGAAAAATGGGGAGTGTGGCCAAGATGACAGAGTAGGAAGACCCTGAACTCACTTCCTTCCATGGGCACACAAAAATTACAATTCCTTACAGGGCAACCATCTAGGAAAACAACTTGGAGACTAGCAGAAAATATTTTTCACAATTAAAGATACAAAAAAGGAACCACAATGAAACATGTAGAAGAGGCAGAGATGCAGCATAGTCAGGACCCTCACCTGATCCACAAATGGAAGGATTATCACAATCACAGAGCCCACTTTGGGCTCTCCTGCCTGGGGACCTGCATCAGAAAGACAAGCCTCCCAGAACATTTGCCTTGGACAGCCAGCTAGGCTTCCATTCAGGAAAGCCAGGAGGCTATAGGAAACAGATACTCCATTCTTAAATGGCACACACAAAATCCCACATGCTCTGAGTCCTCACACAGAGGCAGTAGTTTGAAAGGAGCATGGGTCAGACCCATTTGCTGATCTTAGAGAGCCTCCTAGAGAGGCAGTCTGTTTGAAGTTAAGCCAATCTACTGATACCAGGTTGTGGTGAAGGAGAGTACAGCATTTATTGCAGGGTGCCATACAAGGAGTCTGGTGCAACTAGTGCTCAAAACATCCGAACTCCCTGATGGGTTTCAGCAACACATTTTTAAAAAAATATTTTTATTATACTCAGTTTACAATGTTGTGTCAATTTCTGGTGTACAGCACAATACTTCAGTCATATAGGAACATACATATATTCATTTTCATATTCTTTTTAACCATAAGTTACTACAAGATATTGAATATAGTTCCCTGTGCTATACAGTAGAAACTTGTTGTTTATCTATCTTACATATAGTAGTTAGTGTCTGCAAATCTCAGTCTCACAATTTATTCCTTCCCACCCCAGCAATGTATTCTTTTTCTTTTCTTTTTTCTTAACCTCTTAATCTCCCTCATCTATTTCACTCACTCCCTGATTCCCTCCCCTCTGGAAATCACCTGTTTGTTCTTGGTATCTATGAGTCTGTTTTCATTTTGTTATGCTTGTTTGTTTTGTTTTATCAGATTCCACATGTGAGTTAAATCATACAGTATTTGTCTTTCTATGTCTGGCTTATTTCAATTTAGCATAATAACCCCTAGGTTTATCTGCGTTGTGGCAAATGGCAACATTTTATGCTTTTTATGGCTGAGTAATATTCCACTGTGTGTGTGTGTGTGTGTGTGTGTGTGTTATTTGTTCACCTGCTGATGGACACTTAGGCTGCTTTCATATCTTGGCTATTGTAAATAATGCTGTTTTCCATAGTGGCTGCGCCTATTTTCATTTCCATCAACAGTGCATGAGAGTTCCCTTTTCTCCACGTCCTCATCAGCAGTTATTATTTATCTTTTTGATAATAGCCCTTCTGACAGATGTGAAGTGATATCTCATTGTCATTTTTTACCTTTTTTCTCTTCAGCTTGGGTGATGTCTTCTACTCTGTCTTCCAGTTTGCTGATTCATTCCTCTGTATCAGATATCTCATCTACTGTTGATTCCTCCTAGTGTACTTTTTACTTTAGTTACTGTCTTTGCAATGCATTTTTAAAGGCAAAGAAGAACTCATACCAGTCCTTCTCAAACTCTTCCAGAAGACTGAAAAGGAGGGAATACTCCCAAACTCATTCTATGAAGCCACCATCACCCTGATACCAAAACCAGGCAAAGACACTACCAAAAAAGAGAATTATAGACCAATATCACTGATGAACTTAGATGCCAAAATCCTCACCAAAATTTTGGCAAATAGAATCCAACAACACATAAAAAAGATACATCATGATCAAGTGGGGTTCATCCCAGGGACACAAGGGTGGTTCAACATATGCAAATCAATCAATGTAATACATCACATCAACAAGACAAAGGACAAAAACCACATGATCATCTCAATAGATGCAGAAAAAGCATTTGATAAAATTCAACACCCATTTATGATAAAAACTCTCATGAAAGTGGGTATAGAGGGAACATATCTCAACATAATAAAAGCTATATATGACAAACCTACAGCCAGCATAGTACTCAACGGTGAAAAACTAAACGCTTCCCACTAAAATCTGGGACAAGACAAGGATGCCCACTATCACCACTCCTATTCAATATAGTCTTGGAAGTCCTAGCCACAGCAACCAGGCAAGAGAGAGAAATAAAAGGGATCCAAATTGGAAAAGAAGAGGTAAAAGTGTCACTAATGCCAACGACATGTTACTATATATAGAAAACCCTAAAAGGTCCACACAAAAACTACTAGAGCTGATCGAAGAATGCAGCAAGGCAGCAAGTTACAAGATTAACGTTCAAAAATCAGTTGCATTTCTGTTGATTCTAATGATGAATCAACAGAAAAAGAAAGTAAGGAAACAATCCCCTTTAAAATATCACCCAAAGTAATAAAATACCTAGGAATAAATCTAACCAAGGAGATGAAAGAATTATACACAGAAAACTATAAACCATTGATAAAGGAAATTAAAGAAGATTTTAAAAAATGGAAAGATATCCCATGCTCTTGGACTGGAAGAATCAGTATTGTTAAAATGGTCACACTGCCCAAGGCAATCTACAGATTTAATGCAATCCCTATCTAATTACCCAGGACATATTTCACAGAACTAGAATAAATCAATAAAATTTATATGGAACCATCAAAGACCTAGAATTGCCAAAGCATTACTGAAGAGAAAGAAAGAGGCTGGAGGAATAACTCTCCCAGACTTCAGACAATACTATAGAGCTACAGTCATCAAGACAGCATGGTATTGGTACAAAAACAGACATATAGACCAATGGAACAGAATAGAGAGCCCAGAAATGAACCTACAAACTTTTGGTCAACTAATCTTCGACAAAGGAGGCAACAATCTACAATGGGATAAAGACAGTCTCTTCAACAGATGCTGTTGGGAAAACTGGACAGCAGCATGTAAAGCAATAAAGCTAGAACACTCCCTTACACCATACACAAAAATAAACTCAAAATGGATCGAAGACTTAAACATAAGACAAGACACAATAAACCTCCTAGAAAAAATATAGGCAAAACATTATCTGACATACATCTCAAAAATGTTCTCGTAGAACAATCTACTCAAGCAATAGAAATAAAAGCTAGAATAAACAAATGGGACCTAATGAAACTTTCAAGCTTCTGCACAGTAAAGGAAACCATAAGTAAAACAAAAAGACAGCCTACAGAATGGAAGAAAATTTTTGCAAATGAAACCGACAAAGGCTTGATCTCCAAAATATATAAGCAGCTCATACGACTTAATAAGAAACAAACCACCCAATCCAAAAATGGGCAGAAGACCTAAACAAGCAATTCTCCAAGGAAGACATACAAATGATCAATAAGCACATGAAAAAATGCTCAATATCACTAATTATCAGAGAAATGCAAATCAAAACTACAATGAGGTATCACCTCACACCAGTCAGAATGGCCATCATTCAAAAATCCACAAATGACAAATGCTGGAGAGGCTATGGAGAAAAGGGAACTTTCCTACACTGCTGGTGGGAATGCAGTTTGGTGCAGCCACTGTGGAAAACAGTATGGAGATTCCTCAAAAGACTAGGAGTAGACTTACCGTATGACCCAGGACTCCTGCTCCTGGGCATATATCCAAAAGGAACCCTACTTCAAAATGACACCTGCACCCCAATGTTCATAGCAGCACTATTTACAATAGCCAAGACATGGAAACAGCCTAAATGTCCATCAACAGATGACTGGATAAAGAAGTGGTATATTTATACAACGGAATACTATTGAGCCATAAAAACTGACAACATAATGCCATTTGCAGCAACATGGATGCTCCTGGAGAATGTCATTCTAAGTGAAGTAAGCCAGAAAGAGAAAGAAAAATACCATATGAGATCGCTCATATGTGGAATCTAAAAAAAAAAAAAAAAACCAAAAAACAACAACAAAGCATAAATACAAAACAGTAATAGATTCATAGACATAGAATACAAACTTGTGGTTGCCAAGGGGGCAGAGGGTGGGAAGGGATAGACGGGATTTCAAAATTGTAGAATAGATAAACAAGATTATACCGTATTGCACAGGGAAATATATGTAAGATCTTATGGTAGCTCACAGAGAAAAAAATGTGACAATGAATATATATATATGTTCATGTATAACTGAAAAATTGTGCTCTACACTGGAATTTGACACAACATTGTAAAATGATTATAAATCAATAAAATTGTTAAAAAAAAAAGGCAAGGGGCATCTCAAGGTATGTGGTCAGCTCATGCACAGTTCTGACTGGTTAATGGTGTGGTAACAGTGGTGTCACAGGGGTTAACATTGTCAATCCTTAAGCATCAGTAGGTCTGGGGGCTATGTGCTCATGGTCATCAAGCAGTTGATTTCTTCCATTTGGTGGCAGTTTTAGCATGTGTAAAACAACCCAGGAAATACACATAAGATACTACAATCTAGGTACTTCAGAGAGGAGCTGAAGCAGAGGATATGAGGGAGAGGTCTGTCCCAAGATGGCCCCATAGCATCCTGCTCGGTTACAGGAGGAGGCAATTGGGGCTCCTCCTGGGGATGGAGACACAGGGAACAATCATTTTGGGGATCTCATTCTACCATGGTGACACCAGCATTGGCCAGCACCATTATGGAATCTTCCTCCCAGTCTATCTGTGCTTGGGGGTTCCCACACACCAGCATGTCAGCATCAGCCCTGTACCCCCCAGGCTGCAATCCCAGCCACTCCGGAACCTGGCCCTGTCAACCAGTGCACTGACAGCAGCCCTGTTCCCCTCAGGCTGCACAGCCAAACATATGCAGAGCTTACCCCTGCCCTCCACTGGACCCACAACCATCACATGAGGCAGCACTTCGCAGCCATTAGGGCCAGGGGTTATACCAGCGCATCAGCATAAGAACAGTACTTGGCCCTATCACAACAGATGGTGAGCAAGCATCTCACTTAGGGGGAATCACTAGATTATACAGCTCTAGTGACCAGAGGGGAACAAGCTGCTGGACCCCATAGGATACTCCTATATAAGGCCACTTCTCAAAGACAAAGAAATGTAACTAACTGACCTAATACATAGAAATAAACATAGAGAATTAGGCAAAATGAGGAGACAGAGGAATACATTCCAAACAGTTGAAGAAACAAGACAAAACCTTAGAAAAAGAACTAATAAGCAAACTGGAGATACTCTAATATAAAGAGTTCAAGGTAGTGATCCCAAAGAGGTTCACAGAACTCAAGAGAGAATGGCTGAGCACAGTGAGAATTATAAAATGAGTTAGAAAATATAAAGAAGAACCAGACAGAGCTGAAGAATATAATAAATGAAGTAAAAAATACACCAAAAGGAATCAAGAGTAGGTTAGATGACACAGAGGAATAGACCAACAATCTGGAAGATAAAGTAGTGACAATCACCCAAGCTGAACAGAAAAAATAAAGAGTTAAAAGAAATTAGGATAGTTTAAGAGACCTATGGGACTACATCAAGTATAAGAATATATGCAATATAGGAGTCCCAGAAGGAGAAGAGAGAAAAGGGGCACAGAATTTATTTAAGAAATAATATCTGAAAAATTACCTAACCTGAAAAGGAAAACAGGCATTCAGGTCCAGGATTCATGGAGAATCCCAAACAAGAGAAACCCAAAGAGGTCTACACCAAGATACATTAAAATTAAAATAGCAAATTAAAATACAGAGAGAATCTTAAAAGCTTCTAGAGAAAAGCAACTAGTCACATAAAAAGGAATTTCTATAAGAGCATTAGCTGAATTTTCAGCAGAAAATTTGCAGACCAGAAGGAAGTGTCATAATATATTTAAAGTGATGAAAGGAAAAAACCTACAAGCAAGAATACTCTACCCACCAAAGTTATCATTCAGATTTGACACAAGAGATACAGAGTTTTACAGATAAGCAAAGCTAAAAGAGTTCAGTAGCATTAAACCAGCTTTAAAAGAAATGTTAAAGGGACTTAACTAAGTGGAAAATAAGAGGCAATGACTAGAAATATAAAAATTATGAAAGGTAAAATCTCACTGGTAAAGGCAAACATAACAATAAAGGTAGCAGGTCAGCCATTTAAAAAGCCCGCAGAAAATTTAAAAGACAAGAGTAGTAAAATCATCTACGTCCACAGTTAAGTATTAAGGGATACACAGAACAAAAGATGTAAAATATGACACCAAAAACATTAAATAGGGAGATTCAAGGTTATTAGAATGCATTTGAACTAAGATTATGAACTTAAATATATATATATTTAAGTGCATATTTTTATTTATTTATTTATTTATTTATTTATTTACTTACTTATATATTTACATATAGGTTGATATATGAACCACATAGTAACCACAAACCAAAAACCTATAATAGATACATATAAAAAAGACAAAGAATCCAAATATAACACTAAATATAGTCACCAAAATACAAGGGATGAAATCAAAAGAGAAAGGAAGGAACAAAAAAGAGCTACAGCAGATTTCTGTGTGTTAGTCTTGAATCCTGTTACCTCATTGAATTTGTTTATCACCTCTAGTGGTTTTTGTGTGGAGTCTTAAGGATCTTCTATATGTAGTATCATGTCATCCTCATATAGTGACAGTTTTACCTCTTCTCTTACTATTTGGATACTTTTATTTCTTTTTTCCTGTCTGATTGCTATAGCTAGAACTTCCAGTACTAGTTGAATAGAGGCAGTGAGAGTGGGCATCCTTGTTCAAGATTTTAGAGGGAAGTCTTTCAGTTTTTCACCATTGAGTATTATGTTGGCTGTAGGTTTGTCACAAATAGCTTTTATTATGTTGAGATATATTTCCTGTATACCCACTTTGGTAAGAGTTATAGAGAAATCTGTTGCATTTCTTTACAATAACAATAAATATCAGAAAAGGAAAGTAAAAAAAAAAAAAGTCCCTTTTAAAATAGCATCAGAAAAATAAAATACTTAGGAATAAAGCTGACCAAGGAGGTAAAGACTTATATGCAGAAAACTACAAGACACTGATTAAGGAAATTAAAGATGATTTATAGAAATGGCAAGATATTCATGCTCTTGGATTAGAAGAATTAATATTGTTAAAATGGCCATACCACCGCCAGCAATCTGTAGATTTAATGCAAATTACCTAGGATATTTTTCACAGAACAGGAATGAATAATCCTAAAATTTACATGGAATGACAAAAGACCCAGAAATGCCAAAGCAATACTGAAGAAAAAGAATGAACCTGAAAAGATAACCTTCCCAGACTTCAGACAATTCTAAAAAGCTGCAGTAATCAAAACAGCATGATATTGGCACAAAAACAGACATATGGATCAATGAAACAGAAAAGAGAGCCAAGAAATAAACCCACAGACTTCTGGCCAATTAATTGTTGACAAAGGATGTAAGAATATACAGTGGAGTAAAGACAGTCTCTTCAGCAAATGGTGTTGAGATAACTGGACAGCTGCATGTAAATCCATGAAGTTAGAATACTCCCTCATACCATACACAAAAATAAACTCAAAATGGCTTAAAGACTTAATCATAAGACAAGACAGTGTAAACCTCTTAGAAGAAAGCATAGGCAAAGCATAATATTCCTGGAAGAAAACATAGGCAGTATACCCTCTGACATCAGTCTTCACAATATTGTTTTATTTTGCTCCTCAAGCATGGTAAACAAAAACAAAAATAAACAAATGGAACTACATCAAACTAACGAGCTTTTTCACAATGAATACGACTATCAACAAATTGAAAAGGCAACCTAGTGAGTGGAATAAAATATTTGCAAATGGTGTATCTGACAAGTAATTAACATCCAAGATATACAAAGAACTGATAAAACACAAAATTAAATAAACAACCAGATTAAAAATGAGCAGAGGACCTGAATAAACATTTTTGCAAAAATGGCATACAAATGGCCAACAGACTCATGAAAAGATGCTCAACATCATTAATCATCAGGGAAATGAAAATCACAATGAGATATCTCACACCTGTCAAATGGCTATATCAAAAATACAGCAAATAACAAGTGTTGGTGTGGATGTGGAGAAAAGAGCCCTGGTGCATTCATTGTTGGTGGGATTCTAAATTGGTGCAACCACTATGGGAAAAAAAGTATGGAGTTTTATCAAAATAATTAACAATAGAACTGCCATATGAACCGGCAACTTCACTTCTGTGTTTTTACCTGTAGAAAACAAAAACAGTAATTTGAAAAGATATATACACTCCTATGTTGTAGCCATGATGTTGAAGTGAACTAAGTATCTGTTGATAGATGAAAGGATAAAGATGATGTGGGATACATATACAGTGGAATATTACTCATCCATAAAAAATTAAATTTTGCCATTTGCAACAATTTGGTTGGATCTAGAGGGTATAAAGCTGAAATAAGTCAGAGACAGATTTACCATATGATCTCACTTATATGTGGAATCTAAAAAACAAAAAAACCAAAACAGACATAGATACAGAGAATGGGTGGTTGCCAGAGGGGAAGGAGGGTAGGTAGGTGAAATAGGTGAAGGGTTAAGAGGCAGAAAAGTAGTCATGGGGATGTAATATAGAGAATAAGGAATATGGTCAACAATATTGAAATAACTTTGTATGGGGACAGTTGGTTGCTAGACTTACCATGATGTGTAGTTGATTTACAATGTTATTTTCAGATGTACAGCAAAGTGATTCAGTTATACATATACATATATATTTTCAGATTCTTTTCCATTACAGCTCATTAAAAGAAATTGAATATGGTTTCCTGTGCTATACCGTAGGTCCTTCTTGTTCTTCTACTTTATATATAGTAATGTGTATCTGTTAATCCCAAACTCCTAATCTGTCCCATCGTAACCTCCACTTTCCCCCTTATGTCCCTGAGTCTATTTCTGGTTTGTAAATAAAGTTTGTATTTTTTTTATATTCCACATATAAGCAACATCATACGATACTTGTCTTTCTCTATCTGGTGATCATTTCATAATGTATGCAAATACCAAATCACTATGTAGTATACCTGAAAGTAGCTGAATATTGTGTGTCAACTACATTTCAATATTAATAAATAAATAAAATACAACAGAAAAAATGAATATGGCCTAAAATGATAAACATTGTTAAGAAATTCTATACCTAGCCTGGAATTTCATCTCCCACTCTTTTAGTCAGTTAGGTCCTTTGCCTGTGATCCTTCTTCACTTTTCAATTCTGGCCTTTTAGAGCTATTCACTATGCTTGAAATACTCTTCCTTCATGTTTCCACATGTTCAAATTCTGTGAATGTTTCATGTTATATCTAAAATGTCAGCTTTCCCTTTGAATGTTGTATTCATCCTTCTACCTACTTTAAAGATCTGAGTTTAGGAGAGGGTGTAGCTCAAGTGGTAGAGCACATGCTTAGCATGCAGGAGGTCCTGGGTTCAATCCCCAGTACCTCCTCCAAAAAATAAATAAACCTAGACCTCCCCCCTCAAAAAAAAAGTTTGTTATAAAGATCTGAGTTTGAAACCTGAATTCCACTTAATAATTGTGTGACTTTGGCCACTGTAATTATTCTCTTCAGTTTTGATTTCTTGAGTAGGAAATACCACATCTTATAGAATGAACTGAGAATTGAGTGAGATAATGTATTAACATCTGTTAATGTTAATACATTAATAATTAATATCTGTAGATAATCCATTAACATCTGTTCTTTCCAAACAGACTTGTTCTGACTGTCAGTGTCTCTAAAGAAATACTTTAGTTTCTTTCTTTAGTTTTTATTTTTATCAATATGCATTCTTTGAAAAAAAAATCAAACGGCACTAAGGCTTATAAGAGAAAAGAGGTACCTTGTCCCCGTTTCTCCCAGTATATTACATCCAGTGGTGATCCCTTTCAACTCTTTCATCTGTTCCCTATGTTTGACTCCAGATTTCTAATTACCATCCTTATATTGCCATTTATTGGTTTTTCAGTTTTAGGTGTAGTCTTCCACTGGCTTTTCACACTGAAAAATGAAGATTACCTCTCATATCTTCTTCCCTGATGTGGATATATTTGCCTTCCTCAGTTCTCATAAAAGAGCTTATTATTTGGTACTAGGACTGTTAAAATAGTATTCACAAGTAAGCTAAAAAAGAAGACAATGCTTTTATTTCCATTCTTGACCAATTTTTATTTTCCTGGAGTTAATAACTTTTATTTTTTAATATCATAGTTAACGCCATGTACTCTTTATGCTTTCTTTTCTAATTTTTCTTTGAACTTCCTTCGGCCTTAGGACAGTCTTCTTTTACGTGGTGGTAAAGTTTAATAAAGTCAGATGTAAAATGTACTTTGATTTGCAGCTGTGCTCTTATCAAGCTCACATTGCACTGATTCTCCGTGTCAGTGTGATGACATCAATCTACATGTCATCTCAAGAATACTTGTTGGATGGCATATGTAGAGCTTTCCTCATTAACAACCGCAAATTTTTAGATTTTTAGGAATTAGTTTCCAGCTCTCCAAAAATGTTACATCCACTTTCTTTGTATCCATTAACTTGTTTTGGTAGAACAATTGTCTGTCAATTAGGTCCTCTACATCTATAAATCCATCATATAGTGTATTTGTGGTTCCTCAGATTTCTATCCCCTTGTGTATATGCTATTTATAAACCCCTCACCTTGACTACTATGTAGTTCACTTCTATAATTATGTTATATGACAAAAGTGAAAGGAATTTGCAAATTTAAGTAAGGCCCCAAGTCATTTAACTGTGAGTTAATCAGAAGGAAAATTATCCTTGGTGGGCCTGACTTAATCAGGGAAGCACTTTAAAGGGACTGGGACATTCTGGTAGGCCAAGATTCAAAGTGAGAGAGACACTTTCCTACGTCATGAAGAAGTAAATTGCTGTGTTGCAGAGAGGGCCACATTGGCATATGACAGCTGGCCACTCATAGGAGCTGAGAGCAGTCCCCAGAGAATAGACATCAAGAAGGTAGAGACCTGTGAGTTTGGATAACCATGGCCTGGCTGGTACCTTGATTTCAGACTTGTGAGACTGAGCAGAGGACCCAACAATATGTGCTTGATGTCTGATCTACAGAACCGTGAGACAATAAATGAGTGTTGCTTGAAGCCACCAAGTTTGTGGTAATGTTATGCAGCAATAGAAAACTAATGCACTATTTGCATCTAAAAGGTCCATCATTTTTAAACACGCTGAAGCACACTGACTGTCATCATAAATGAAAGCTCTCTTTTTTAAAGAAAATTGTTTTAAAGCACAGAAGTTATTTGAACTTACAAAATCTAAGTTGAATTCAAAATAAGTACAGTTTTAGCAAAGAAATTGAAAATGTTCTATTTAATTTGACAGTCCTTTTATGGTGACTTTATTTTTTTAGATCTAAAGCAGTTTTATTTCCAACAGTATGAATTTTTGTCACAACCTATGTAACACAAACAAGTTGGGTGCAGTTAGTTCATCCTTTTCTAGACTCTTCATGGCCTCTTCAAAGATCATCTGACAATTTTGGAAAAACAGCATATGAATTTCTGTTTTACTGTAATTATTTTCTCCATTCTCATCCTCAGTTTATTCCTAAATTAGATAAGAATATTATTCTTATCCCACACTTTGAAATATGATTTTACTTCAAGCCAACATTGTAACATCTTTTCCATGGCTGGCAACAATGATAGCCATGTTGTAGGCACATGTCTAAGAAGGCTATCTCCACCTTCCACAAAGTCAAATATCTCATTAAGTGCTTCTGCACACTTTACGGAAACTTCAAAATGGCCAAAACCTTTTATTATGAAAGTCTCAGTATCACTTGTAAGCAAATCATTTCCTTTTTTAGCAGCGTAAAATATTTTCATTTTCTTCAGAAAAAAGTTAGACTGAGTGGAATTTGCCAAAATCTACATTTGCACTGTCTGCCAAGTATGCAGATAGATGAGCAATGTCTAGTTTGTATTTTGACAGTACATCAACAATTTTTTGTTTCATGTTTTCTGTAGTTTCATTAAAATTTTTGTAGAAATCAAGAGGACAATTGGAAACTACTTTTTCATGCTTCCATATGAATTTTAGGGCTGTTATTTCTATTTCTATAAAATAAAAATTCCACGAAATCAAAATATTTTGGTAGGATATAATAGAATCAGCTTTACACTGTAGAGGGCTAACAAAACTTCCCCATTTTGCTTTTGCCTCCTCTTGAGACCCAGTATAATGATAGTAATGGAATTCTCTTAAGCTTAAACTCATAACCATGAATAAATGTGAAAAGAGATAATGAATGACATATGTTAACAAAATTTGGAGAGGTTGAAAGTGGATGGCCCAGTGATTAGAGCAGAAACTCAAATATAACAGGAGAGGCCAAGATGAAGCAGCAAATCAATTTACGCCCTTCAGGTAGAAAATAAAAGGAACAAAGGACTGCAAATTTTGCTAAAAACTTTTCCAGTAAATACCAAGAATGTCAAGCTGTCATTCAGCTGCTCTGCTACTTTGTTTTTATTCCTGAGCATCAACATAACCATTGTATTTGTCTTTCTTCAAATATATTTAGGGAGCTTCTTTGAAGGTGTTCTGGAGTTTTGCAAAGCCTGTTAGGTTGCGTTGTTTTTGTGTACGCCCAACTTGCAATTTTTGACAGGCTTCTCTGTTCTCCTTGGAATCCTCAGATTTGCCTTCCAGTTCCACTCGAATGGATATTCAAGAAAGTGTAGGCTTGTTTTGTTGTTGCCAATATCCAGTCAAATAACGTAGTCCTCCGCCTATAGAGTCCAGGCTGTTCCACTTACAGATCAGTGTCAGACACACTAGTTCTAAAATGCATTCTGAAGTAGACAAATAGCCAGATAATTGAGTGGTAAATAATAACAGATGCCTAGAGGTAAGACAAAAGTTAGAAAAGGCAGTTTGCATTGGGATTGGCAGGAAGACATGTTTCATAGGGCAGGGATTGCTGAGTAGGGGCATACCAAGGCACAATGATCCATGTAAACCAGGCCAGGCCAACCCTTGGAGACTTACACGATAATTGAAGACTTAAAAAAAAAAAAATCAGTGAAAAAAAAAAGACCACCAAAGTCTTTGAGCAAGGTGAAGTGCAGGAAGAGAGAAACCAACTCAAATTTGACCTCAGGCTAAGAGAGCTAAATTCTTTGCAGGGATATATTTTTCTCTGCCTCCTTGAAATGTGCTATAAGGTGGATCAGAGGGGAAAAAGAAAAGCAATGGACATCACTTAAGAGACCTGGTTTTTCATATGGTTCTACTAGTAACAGGCTGTGTGACCCTGACCAAGTTCCCATTGTCAGCTTCAGTTTTTTCATTCCTAAAAGGAAAAGGATATACTCATAAGATCCCTGAGCTCTGGCTTTCTGAGCTCTCTCTCTCACCTAAGCATCCCCAGTAGGCTTGGGTCCATAGAAGGAGAGTCTCACTCACTTTCCCCAAATATAGTGAGAGAGCATTTCTATAAGCAGAGATGGATATGAGAGTGGGTTTTTTTGGCATAATTTTAGTCAATAAGTTCAAATACCCTATTATTTGTTGATTACCATCAGCCTACTTAGCCTAACATTGAGAATAATTGTACACAGCAGTTGTTTGATACTTACATGTGGAATGAATGAATAAATGGAGGCGATTCCCACATAAACACTCCTATGTGTTTCCCTGGTACTTCATAGTGTACGCTTGTACTCAAATTCAAATGCAGGCACAATTATTTATCCACACTCCTTCCCATTCCTTTTTCTCTTAGGATCTTCTACTGTCTTCTAAGGAAGAAGAAAAACTGTGTTGTTGTTTTTCTCTTTAAAATGCAAAGATAATTATATTTCTCAAATCACCAGACAGACCCTGAAATGAATTCTCTTAACTAGAAAAGAACATTAAACAAGGAGGAAGAGAGGAGTAAAATAGTAAATCTGTTCTTTCTCATGAAAAGCAAGGATGTATCTGTGTGAACATAAGTCTTCATTTCTCTAGGGTAATGGCCTTTCCAAGGACTTGTACCATTTGTGTTCTGTAGAAACTAAGTTCTTAAGCTCAGTTGAATGCTTTCAGCCTGATGGGGCATTTAGTTTATTGAACACAAGATTGGGCCTGTATAGGTGAATGAATAAAGGCCATGTTTGGGTAAATGAGTATTTTTAGGTTCTGAACTCTTGGGAAAGGGTAATGGAATATGGATTTGGGACACGGGTGATGGCTGAATCCACACTTATCTTATTTAGCTGAGTATGGAATACAGTTAAATCAACCTCCTTTAGGCTCGTTTGTGCAAAGACTATAATTACATCGTCTCTTCCCAGCCACTGTACACTGGGCTGTATCTACAGAGTCACAGGTATTTGTTGTGTGCTTCCTATGTATTTGCAAGATGTTTATAAACATCCAACTTTTTCAGGTTTTATCCTGTTTGGTATGATATAGAGGCTTTTTTTTTTTTTATTTTCTTCTATTTCCTAGGACCGTGTTCTAAAATTCTGTTTTATTCCTTGCCAGAGTCATCTGGATATATAGAGAAAGTAGGAACTTACAGGAAAGGTACATTCTGTTCCCTCATGGCACTGCTAACATGTATGAAATCTATGCTATTAATGTTACACAAAGTCATGGTTTCTAAAAGACATTAGAATTCACTAATCCATCAATTTGTTATCATCCAAGGAACATTTATTGGAAAACTACTATATGCATCACTTCTTAACTGAAGCTGATAGTTAGACCTTCTTTTTGAAAACTTGTCATCTTTCAGGCCTTCTGCTCAAATATCAACTTTTTAAGTCAACTCCTTGATTGCCAATGTGAAGAACTGTCATCACACTCCAAATACAGCATTACTTTTTTGTTTTTAATTTTTTTAAAAATTATAATATAGTCAAATTGATTTTTATTGGGGGGGGTAGTTCTTTGAATCTTACTACACGTGTAGATTCAGGTAATCACCACCATCAGAGCACAGAACAGTTCATTACCTCCAAAAAAGCTCTGTCATGTTACTCCTAAAGAGTATTAAACTCATTCCACCCCTAGCCTCCAACAACCATTGGTCTGTCCTCAGTAGACTAACTATAGTTTCGTCTTTCAGAGAATGTCATAAAATGGAACCATACATAGTATATAACCTTTAGAAAATGACTTCTTCCACTCAGTATAATTCCTTGTCGATTCAGCCACATTGTTGCTTATATAAATAGTTCATTCTCATTTCTGACTAGTATTCCACTGTACAGATGTACTAAAGTTTGTTTATCCATCTACCTGTTGAAGGACATTTGGATTGTTTTATTTGATTATTATGAATCGAATTGGTATAAACAATCTTGCATAGGTTTTTGTGTGAGCATAAGTCTTCATTTCTCTAGGGTAACCCCATGAGTGGGATTGCTGGGTCATTTGTTTAACTTTATGAGAAACTGCCAAATTGTCTCCAGGATGGTTGTACCGTACTGCATTCCTACCAAAAATGTATGAGAGTTTCAGTTGTCCTGCATTGTTACTAGTACTGACTTGGTGCCATCAGTTTTGTTTTTTGGGGGTTTTTTAGCCATTCTAATAGATGAATAGTGGTATTTCATTATGATTTTAGTTTGCGTTTCCCTAATGGCTAATGATGTTGAACATCTTTTTATGTATGTAACTATTGTCATCCATATATTCTCCTTTGAAAGATATGTCCAAGTTTGTCTCCTTATTATTGAGTGTTGAGATTCCTTTATATATTCTGAATCCAAGTCCTTTTTTCAAATACATGATTTGTAAATATTTGTCCTAGCCTGTAACTTGTCTTTTTATTCTTTTAACAGGATATTTGGCAGAGCAAAAGTTTTAAATTTTGAGTTTCCAATTTATCAGTTTTTTTCGTCATGTATCTTGTTATGTGTCATGTCTAAGAACTCTTTACCTAATTCTTGGATATGAAGATCATCTCCTGTGTTTTCTTCTAAAAGTCTTACAGTTTTACACTTAGATCTGTTATTCACCTTGCCTTAGTTCTTCTTTAAGATATGAGGTACAGGCTGAGGTCTATTTTTTGCATATGGATGTGCAGTTTCTAAACTATTTGTTGTAAAACTGTCTTTTCTATTTGTTTTTGTACTTTGGTCAAAAATAAAATGGTCACATCTGTGTGGGTCCATTTCTGGACCCTCTGTCTTCTTCCATTGATCTATGTGTCTGTCTCTTTGCTAGTATGATACTGCCCTTATTATTATACCTTTACAATAAGTCTTAAAATTAGGTAGTACAATTCTTCAAACTTTATTCTTCTTCTTGCAAATTATTTCAGCTGTTCTAGTGTCTTCTTTCCACATACACTTTAGGATTTGCTTGTTTATATCTACAAAAATCCTGCTAGGATTTTTATTGTAATTGTGTTAAATCTATAGATAAATTTGGAAGGAACTAACCTCTTTACCATGGTGAATCTTCCAATCCAAGAACACAGTATAACTTTCCATTTACTTAGGTCTTTTAAAATCTCTCTTGTTTAGTGTTTTGTGGTGATTAGCAAACAGATCCTGTGCATTGTTAGATTTTATACCTAAGTATTTCAGATTTTTTTTGAGCTATTGTAGGGCGTTTTTTTAACATTTAATTTTCTAATTTGTTTATTTTAGAATGAAGAAATAACACTTTGCAAAACTCACTTACTAATTCTAGGTTTTATTTTTGATAGAATCTTTGGATTTTCCATTAAGACAGTCATGTTGTTTAGGAATAAGGGCATTTATATTTCTTTATTTCCAATCTGAATGTCTTTTGATTTAGTTTTCTTGCCTTAGTGCATTGGCTAGGACTTCCAGTATAATGCTGAGTAGTAGTGAGAACAGGCATCCCTAACTTTTTCCTGATCATAGTGGAAAATCATTGTCTTCCATCATTAATTATAATATTAGCTGTAGGGTTTTTTGGTAGATGTTCTCAGATTGAGCAAGTTCCTTCTGTTAGTAATTTGCTGACAGGTTTTTTTTTAATGAATGTTTGATATCGGTGTTTGATAATGTTCCACAGTGAAATCACCTGGGCCTGGAGGTTTCTGTTAAAAGATTTTAAACTACCAATTCTGTTTTTAAAAAGGACTATTTAGGTGATTCCATCTTGAGTGAGTTTTAGTAGCTTATAGTTGTGTCATACAGACCATAAGGTGGCCCCCAGTGCTGCCTGCCTTCTTGTGTTCACCCCATTATGTAATCCAGTCCAAGTGTGGGCAGCACCAGTGTCTTCTGTCTAACCAGTAGAGTATGGTAAAGGTGATGAGATGTCATTCCAATAATTAACTTATGTTATGTGGCAAAGGTTGTCAGTCCTGTGATTACATTGTTGTGTGGCTTCATCTTAGCAGGCTTTTTCTAGAGACTCTTCTTATGGATTGAATTATGTAAGTGTCCATGTTGAAGAAGTCAGCGTGGCAAGGAACTGCAGTGGCTTCTCCAATCCAAAGGTGGCCTCTAACCAACAGTCATCAAAAAACCAGAGCTGTCAGTCCTGCAGCTGTAAGGAAGTGAATTCTGGCAATAGCTTGAATGAGTGTGGAAGCATATTCTTCCTCATTTGAGGAACGGAATGACGATGAGAATGAATGAAATGTCCATGAGAGCTCATCACAAGTAGTACAGACGCAGGCGAGCACCCTCAGGCATTTGTAGCTTATAGTGTTGCTATCAGTAGGCTGAGACCAACCCCAAACACTTTGAAGCCCCATGAGACCCCAAGCAGAGGACCCAGCCAAATAATAAATATCGTTTTTTGCTGCTAGGTTTCTGTAGTTTGTTACACAACAACAGAAAACTAATGTAGTGGTTTTTGAGGAACTGATCCATTTCTTGTATGCTGTTGAATTTATGTACATAAATTTGTTTTTAGGATTTTTAAATGTCTGTGGAGTGTAGGGTGATATCCATCTTTTACTCATGATAGTAATTTGTGTTCTTATTTTTGCTAGAAGTTTATCAATTTATTATTCTTTTTGGAGAATCAGACTTTGGCTTCATTGATTTTTTTCTGTTATTTTTCTGTTTTCCTCTGCTTGCTTTGAATTTACACTTCTTTTCTCGTTTCTTCAGGTGGAAACTTAGTTTGATTTGAGGTCTTTCTTATTTTCTAATAAAAGCTTTTAATGCTATACATTTTCCTGTAAGCACTGTTTTAGCTGTGTCCCACAAATTTATATATGATGTATTTTTAATTTCATTAAGTTCAAACATTTAGAATTTCTTTTGAGATTTTCTTCTTGACTCATGGGTTATTTAGAAGTATGTTGTTTGACTTTCAAGTGGTTAGAGACTTTTCTGTTATCTTTTTGTATTGGTTCCTAATTTAATTCTATTACTTTCAAAGAATACTTCCTATAACTTCATTCTTTTAAATATGTTAAGATGTAATTTATGACAGAATGGAAGTAGGCTATGAGTTGGCCCTTAAAATGTGAAATTGTGGTTTTGAACAGGTGTAGAGAAAAATAAAAGGAGAAGTTTCCCAGCATTCAAACGGTGTATATGCAGCAAAGGAGGGGCAAGAATTATTTTGAAGGATATAGACTAAAAGTTTATCTGAAGCAAAAGGCTCATGTAGAAGAGGTACTGGTAGTATGCAGTGAGACTAGAAAGATAAATTGAATCTAACTTATGTAGAGACTTTAATAACAGGCAAAGGTATTTAGATTTTATTCCATGGGCAAAAAGAAAGTAATAAAAGTTTAAAACAAGCAAACAATATGATCAAAGTTGTAATTTAGAACCATTGCTATGACGATTGAAGGCAGGGAGACTAGTTAGAAACTGTCTATATCGGGAGGTAATAATTTAAGAGTACGAATCAAAGAAGTGATAGAAGCAGTAGAGGAGGTGACCTGTATATGTAAACAAAACCTTCACTGATGAATTGGTTCAGCTAGAGAGTGCAATTCAAGGAAATGGTGGGACCCTTGTCAAGAGACAAGGCAGGTTTCTCCAGAGCATGCAGGGAAAGACTTAAGCAATGTTTCTTTCTGAAAAGTAAAACTCCATTTTTAACCTTTTTGAGATTGAATGTGACTGAACACCACCCCCCATTTCTGTTCTTTGGCTCCCCAAGCCCTATTGCTCCAGGGGCTCTGACCTTTCCTTGGTTGCCTGGCATCCAGGCAAGTTCTTAGCTGTCAAATTTCAATCCAGGTGGCCTCCATAAATATCTCAACAGAATTTATTTTCTTTAATTTTCTTTGGCCTTGCTTGAGAATTTGCTGATTGGGAGACTGTTTGGAGACCAGTATGCCCAAAGATGGATAGCCACATCTGCTAACCATTTGGATTAATTATTACACCTGTGTCATAAAACCTGCATTAATAAAGAGGTGGCAAGGAAACTCATACTGCAGCCTAGACAGGACCCTCATTCCTTCCCAGCATTCCATCCCCATCAATGGCATTCTACCATCCTATTCTCCTGGCACACCACCTGGAGTGTTACAGGTTACTTCCTCCAGTACCCCCATGACTAGTGTGTGTGTCTAAGTCCCCCTATTTCTTTATCTGAAAAACCTTTCAGAGTCATCCTTTCTAACTCTTTCTAGTCTATATTCTAGCCTGAGCTTTCTCTACTCATATGACACCTAGAATATTACAAATCATCCCCCTTGCCAGCTGCCTGCCCCTTCTGTCTGCCCTCTATACAGTAGGCTCTTCCTTCTCAAACATTTTGATCAAGTTACACTCCAGTGCTTTGACTGGTAAGTATGAATCTCATCTTTGATCTATTGATATAGGCTCTCAGAAATATACATGGATTTCTGTTGTCTTTTTCTTTTTAATCAAATACAAATGCTTCATACTGGTCTTTAAGATTTTCCATCAACATCCCTCAGCATTCTTTTTCTTATTTATGATTGCTCTTTAACCCACAATTACTTTCTGCCCCAGCCAAGCAAACTTGCTTGTTTCTCATGTGCACTAGTGTTTGATTTTTGGCTGTTGGCTGCTTCAAACTTTAATCATGTACAATACCCCTGAGTACCTTCCCCCTTCCTTTGCACCAAGTTCATCTGCAAAATGCTCTCCAGTAGTCATTTCTGACTCAGCCTTCAGACCCCAGTACGTGGGGCCCATATTAACAAGGGATCTACAGTATTATGGAAAACTATTGAGAAACCAATACGTGAAAGTCCAGAGTAGGTACTGAAAATGAAGAAGGGAAATAGCCTTTGTATCTTTAACCTAGGCTGGGACTGATGAAAAAATACCGGCCTTCATAATGTATAAAAGTCCGTGGCAGTTTTTTTCATGTTGTAGAGCCACTTAACACATTTGGGGAAGTGAAGGAGAAAGCAGACAATAGCCTAGGCAGTCAGATCTGGAAAATCAACTACGTAATACCTATCATCTCATTTATTGACAATCTCATGTATATTTATACAGAGATAGCTAGAGATGGGTGAATATAGATATGACATGTATCATATATATGTGACATATATCATGCAATATAATACATGTGTATGTGCATGTGTGTGTGTGTATATATATTTACACACAATGATATAGGAGGCCAGGAGGAAGCAGAAAGAGAAAGAACATCAGTGTGCCAAACAGCCCTCAATTCCCAATGTATTTAAATTCTTAAAACTGTTAATGTACAATTATAGAGAGTGATGATGAAACTTAATTTTTTTGAAGTCAAGAATAGATGACTTAATAGAATATTGTAGTGGGATACAGAACTTCTTTTAATTTTCCCTTCTCTATAGTTTACAGTAGAGTATATCATTTAGATAATGACATTCTTATGTAGAGTGGAGATGGAAATCCTTTATATTAAGAGAAAATACACAGCTCTGGCTAATTCTGTTTCATACTGAGAAAGTGTTGTCTTCCCTCCTCTCCTCCTCACATAGTTTTTTCCTTTTTTCACTTTTGCATCTCTGCCCTCTCTCTTCCTCATCATCCTTCATTCTATTTCTCTCCATTCCTTTCTAGAACACATTGCTCTTAAATGTAAAGGGGAAAGAAAAATCATTAATCACACTGCAGGATACAGTGCTTAGATTAGATGGCTGTAGTTGCTGAAGGAGGTCTGTTTAGCATCAGTCGATTTTTCATTTCCTTTCATGGGGACAGTGGGCAGTTCTGAGTCCCTGGGGCCATCGAGCATGAATGAAGGTATTGAGTGTTCAGGAGGAGACAATTAGAATCAAGTGCTGGAGCTACAATGGCATTTAAATTAATCTAGTACCTGGACTGGCATCCTTCAGCCTCTCCTCTCCTTTCTCTGGCTTAAAGATACAGATTTTATGGGCAAGGCATTAGTCAGTATTAACTCTGCATTGTCTGATAATGATTCCTTCCCACATAATGTATTCTCCTCCTGAGTTGAAACTTGCCACTCTACACTTTCAAAAGGATTGAAACACATGACCAGTATACCCAACAGGACATTTCCTGAGGTCTGGAACAGCAGAGGAGGCTAGGAAGATGGGCTGCAAACTTTTAAAAATTGGAGTGAAATCTCCATTGTCTTGGAGGCCCTAGGAGATGAAGTTCCATCAGAGTGGAAGACTCAAGATTATTGCTATGTTTTGAAACTACATGAGGCAGGAGTCTCAAAAGATACATTTGAAATCTCTTCAGGGTAAAACTGAATCTCATATAGTATTTCAGGGCTCAAACTCACCAGGCTGTTAATCAAAAACCAGTAATATAAGAAAAACTTGTTTATCTCAGTATATGCAAAGCATTTGATAAAACTAAACACATGTTTATGTTAGAAACTCTCAGCAAACTAGGAATAAAAGAGAATTTTAATCTGATAATGGCCATCTACAAAAACGCTACAGATAGCATAGTCAATGTTGTGACATTGTTTCCTCTGATGTCAAAAACAAAGCAAGAGTATCTGTTTTCACTCCTTTCATTCACTATTGTACTCCAATGTAATAAGAGAAGAAAAAGAAATAAAAGGTATAAAGGTTGGAAAGGAAGAAGCAAAATTGCTTTTATTCATAAATGATGATGTTTTGTACTTGAAAAATCTCTAAATCTACAGTTTGAATTAATGAGTTTATTTAGCAAGGACATTAATGGTAAATTAATTGATGTAAGATAAATATACAGAAATCAATTATACTTCTATATCCTATCAGCAATTTGAAAATGGATTATAAAATACCATATACAATAGCATCAAAAGTAAATACTGGGCACAAAGGTAACAACATTGCTGAGGTCCAAATAAATGGAAAGGTAGTCCATGTTCATGGATTGAAAGATTCATGTTAAGATACCACTAATTACCAAATTTGTATATCACTGACATCTAATTGCTTTAAAAGGTTAATAAAATTGATAAGCCCTTATAGGGTTGATCAAGAAAAAAACAGGTAGTGAGTTACAATTATAGGAAATATAAGTTGTCTAAACTCACCTAAAAGAAATTTTTAAGTAGGATTAAAAACAAATAGCCATATTTTGTTTATCTGAGATTAACCCAAATATGACACAAAAATGACAGCTGTTTACCAGAAGAGGAAATCTAAATGGCCATTTAACATACGGAAGGTTGTGTAATCTCACTGTTAATCAGAGAAATGTCAATCAAAACAATAATGAAATGCCACCTCTCAGGTGCTTCTTTAAGTATTGATGAAAATATGGGGAAATGCCTAAGTCCTAAGCATAACTAGTGGGAATATAAATTTGCAAAACAGTATGTCAATATGTAGTAAAGTGAAAATATGCATATCTATGGTTCAGAACTTTACACTATAATGTTAGAGAAAACTCTGGCACTTGTGCACCAGGAAACATGTTTGAAGATATTCAGTGCATCACTATTTATACTGCTTGATAATTGGAAAGAAACCAAATGTCAGTCAATAGCAATGCATATAAACGGTAGCATAAATGGTGACCTGACCTCCTGATTTGCCTGGGATAGTCCTAAGATATTTCTATTATATTGGTGTAATTATTAATTGAGCCTATTTTAATTTTCAAAAGAGGCTTGCCTTGGATAATAAATTATATAGTCACTCTAGATATATCCATATAATAAAATACTAAATAGTTACTTAAGTGAAGTATTTCACAGTATGTGTTAACCTGGACAAATCTGGGAAAAAAGCATAATGTTTAGTGAAAAAAATCAAGTTGCAAATAGATAATACAGTCCCTCAATACCATTTATGTAAAACTTAACAAAAAGCAATACTATATATAATACAAAAAGCAATACATACATATATATATATATTCATATTCATATACATATATATGATAATATGTATTTATATACAAACATGTGTGATTACAGTTTTTTTTTTGAAGATTTGAGATACAAATGTCAAAAGGACAGCTTTTGCTAAATCTGGTTATTTGCTGTATTATTGAAATAATTTTATAATTTGAACTGCTGGTGGTCCCAGTCATCTTTAGTGCTTTAGAAAATGCTTTTGCTATGGGAGGGAGAGTGGGCTGAGTGAGCTTTAAGGTATTGTTGAATCTCATAGTTCCACAAATATAAAAGCCTATTTTCATTGGAAAATGAACTGTCCTTGCTTTGAGGTCATGTAACAGCCTGACTTTGAACAAACCTATGCACTTAAAAAAAAAAAAGAGTTAGAGGTGTTGTTCTTGAATAGGTCTGAAGCTTGGAAAATATTTCTTTAACCATTTTCCATTACCATTTCCATTTCCATACAACTAAAGCAAGCTTCTGTGTTTGGTTAGATCTGAGAACACTCTTTGGTGTCTGATCTGACCTGACCAATTGATAAAAGGAGGAGGCAGTTTTTACTGGGGTGGAAGTTCCATGTTATTAATCATCTGATATGATATGTTTATGTCTGGGGAGTTCACAGGTGGAGTTGTGAGCCTTCTCATAGATCAGAGATCTGAGAATGACTTGTGATGAGCATGTTTGTTGCTAAGGCAGGTGGGGCTTCATTTTAAAACAAGATGGTTAACAGCTGCACTCTGAACTTGTCTCTTCTTGCTTATCGAATTATTTCTTTTGATGTAATTTGGAAAAGTTGAGGCTCTCTGAGCATAGGGAGTACCTTGGGCTAGTCATGAGCAAAAGAAAAAATGTCTAGTGTGCTTCCCGCCTGGGGTTATCAGGCCTGGGTGACCAAACATTGGTGTTAACCTGGGTCCAGGTGAGATTGTAAGACATGCAGGTGGCAGTGGTGAAGCAAGAAATCTGGGTCAGTGCTCCAGGCCTTTCTCTTCTCAAGGGCCTAAGCTGTTTCATCTAGTGTAAAGCTTAGTATGATAAAAATTCCAGAATTGTATAGGACATTGAAGATAAACTCCCACCTAATTCATAAATTATACCACCTCTATACAGATCCAGTGCCCAACATCTTCCATAATATAAATCAAAGGATGCTTCCCTTTTTAGCATCTCACTCAAAACAAAGCACAGGACACACTTTATTAAATATAATCAAATTTTACTGTATTAAAGTGATGATCATAGGAGTATTTAGAGTCAGACCTTGGGTTGAATCCTGGTTATACCACTTGCTAGCTTTACATCCAAGGGAAAGGCCTTGAACCAGTTTCCTCATCTGTAACATGAGGTTAAGTGTGCTAACATTTATAATTATCCCTTGAATCATCTTACTCTAACAATTTCGTTGTACGTGAGTCATTATCCTTAGTGTACCAACTGTACCTCATTTGTGTTTGCTTTTTTGTAGCATGTAAATTTTTATCCCCAGAGAGCCAACTCCATGGGATGGAGTACATATCCTCATTTTCCTTAATTCATTCCTCACCTCTGTCATCTATAGTGCATATCTGATTTGCACTGAACACTCAGTACAGCAGGAAATTGCTAACCTCAGGCAGTATTTTCGTGGCACAGATGGCATGCTTCAGGATCTCCATTTTAGGTGCATCTAGTTTGCTGTGACTTCTTTATTCTATACTATAAGTGCATATCCAGCTAAGCAAGGTACATCTTAGTTCTGCATTTTTAAAGAAAATATTTAAAAAGTAGGAAGAGGAAATAGAGTGGTGGAAGCAAGTACTTTTAAAATAATAATTATGGAGAAAGAGAAAGGGGTGTGGGTGGGGAACAAACCAGTTCTGAAATGTATCTGCCAAACAGAATCTGGCCCTGAAAAAGGTTCAGAAAAGGTAGGAGTACTTTATTTTAGATATTTATGTATTTTAACGTGAAAAATTTCCAGTATAGTACATACTTTGTCAATAGAAAAGATATTAGACCTGAAATACTGATTTATAGGACATTAATGACATACACTAAAAATATCTGATTTGCTTTTTGTCAAGAAATCCTTTATAACATTTCACCGTAAATAAAAGAGACTTGTAAGGCAAGAATATTGAGGGTTAAGAGGTGAGATATGGTATGTTTTAGTGGTAAACTAGTTATTCTGATGATTTATCAGTTCATTCTTTTAACCAATTTCTTGTACTTCTAAATATCCATCCAAACAAAAATAACATGGGCAATGCATATGAATTCCATTTTGATTCAAAGGCTGGAGATGGATGCTGGATATGAGGTAGCCAATGCCAAAGGACAAGTGTGTTATATTGGAATGATAATTAGATTTAGTTTCAGGAGACACAAGTATATGCTCCCTGTTCTGCCACTGGCTGGCCAACTAGCTAACAGTCAAATCGATCATGTATGTCTCACACATAGTGGGCAGTCTATACGTAAGGGAAAATATTTTGTTAGGTGTTTTCGCAGTATCCAGTTGTACCCTGTATTTCTCTACTACATGTTCACATTTTTCTTGTTCACTTGGTAATAAAGACACTTTAGTTGAGTGACTTGTCCAAGTTGAAGTAAGTCAAGAGAAGTCCATTTCTAGAGTTGCTAAAGACCTTCATTCTGGTCCTGATTTTACTACTTACTATCTGGTAGGCTTTAGGTATCTGAATTCATACTTTTGAGCCCTAGTTTTTACATCTGTTAAATTATTATCAACGTAATAATAATGCATGACAAGGTTGCTGATAGAATTGAGTCTACCAATTACCAAATGAGCACTGACTACAAAGATTAAAGAAGATGTACATACATAATTCTGACACAAGGAAGATGGTGAAAATATTATAAAATCATGCTCTATGGGATTATAGGAATGTAAGTAAAGAGATATGACTTTCAGTTGAGGTAATCTGGAAAGGATTCATAGAAGAGGTGGGATTTCCATTGGGTCTTGAAAGACAGAAGTGCTATCAAACAAAAGGAGTATTACCTTGTAGAACGGTACAGACCAGTGAAAGTGTACGTTTACTTTAGAGAACTGCAAGTATATGATCAGCCCTTTAAGAATTGGCACTTAATTGGCACTTTGTGTGTATCTTGTTCGTTGCTTATCTCTGGACCTAGCACAGTGTTTAACGTAATGCAGCGATGACTGAGGTTTACTTATTATTTGATCATCACTTTACCTGTATTATCTATTTTAATCCTCTTAATGATGATATAAGGCAGAATTTTATTCTCCCCTATTAGAGATAGGAAAATTGAAGCTTAAAGACATCAGTTAAACTTACCCAAGGTCATGCAACTAGGAAGAAGTAGAGCAGGGGTTGGAATTAATCCTTACACTCTACTGCCTCCCCAGCTAGTAGAGGGGGAGTAGAGGAAGTTCGGTCTTTGCTTGAATTAGTGCAAAAATGATACGTTTATGTATAGAGTAAATGGGAAAGTGTTTTTAGAATATAGCAAGGATGGGGACCAAGCTCTGTAGGACTTTAAAACCTGCCTGCATATAGCTAAAACCACTCCGAAGAAGAAACAGTCCAGCATCTGATCATAGGTGGACTTATAATGTCCTTTTATTACTTTTTTCTTTTAAAGAATTCTAGTCCAGAGCCATGAGACTTCCATCAGGACTGTGACACTTTACAAGTTATGTGACCCTGGGGAAGACAACCTCCCTGGGCCTCAGTTTCCTTGTTGGTAAAATTAGAAGACTGGGCTTAGTTATTTTAAGTCCCTTTCGGCTATCTCATCCTATGACTTTATGATTTTAGGACTTTACTCAGTTTCTGCCATATGATCTGTCTATCTTTAAGGCAATCCTGGCTGCATAATCCTTGGAACTGCCTAATCCAGCTTTCGGCCCCCTATCTGCCCAAGTCTTCAAGTTTCAATATCACATATAAATATAAGACTGACTTTTCTCATCCTTTTTTTTCAATACACATAAAATATCTTAGAAAATGAATGTCCACCAATATGGGAATGGTTATATATGCATGCTATATAGAATATTATGTAGCTGTTTATAATAATAAATTGGTTATGTGTATCATGTATGGGTTTTTATGGACAAGAATCTTTTTTCTTTATAAATTTCTATATAGTTTGACTTTTTACAATACACATTATTTATTTTAATTAAACTAATATAGAAAGGAAATAATAACCTTAATGCTGAAGAAAACTTGCTTTTGCACCCTCTCTATAAAATACCACCCCTCATTTTCCTCCTTTGATACTTTACCTCTTCCCCTCTCCCCATGCAGTCACTGCTTCCATATACTCTTCACCAGCTAAGCAATTTTCATAGAGGTTTACTTAATATTAGCAAAACACAATGCCTCCTCACCACACATTTTTCCGGATAGCATAGTTTCAGTGTGCTGTTGAATGCGCTTTTTCAAAAAATCCTCCGAGAGCCTGACCACCACTCCTTGTCCCCACGGAAAGCCCTCCTCAGTAGTGAACTCCCACTGCAGGAGACCAGTTTATGACATTTTCCGCTGCTGGCAAGGTATCACTGGGATCATGTGTGTGTTCATATGTTTCAAAAGAAATCGTCTCTTTGACATTTTTAGAATAGTAAGCTATCCTTTTTAATGTTTGACCCACAGAAAAAACCTGGGAATGTTATTGCTATCCAAATCAAATCCTTTTGTGGCTCATAGAACAAAAGAGAGAGAGGGAAACATAACAGAAGAAATGCAGGCCATCACATTTTTTTTTTCTTTTTGGTAACATCTGATATGTTGACATCTTCAAGGAAATTCGGGGCTATTTGAGTATCAGAGTTTTAGGATCTCAAAGTTAAATGAGAACTTAGAAACCATTCAACCCAACCTCTGTATTTTACAAATAAAGTCCAGAGAGGTGAGATTATTTGCAAAAGATCACATAACAAGGTAATAATAGAGCTGGAATTACGACCTCCATCTCCTAGATGCAGGGCTCTGGACGCAGGTAGGCCTGATTTGGGGTCTTGGATCCTCCTCTTTGTAGCTGTGTGACATTTTGTTTCTTTATCTGTAAAAGGGGGAATATAATAATGTCCACCTCATGGAGTTGTTGCAAAGATTAAATGAAATAGTGCACATACAAGGCTGAGTACAATTCTTGGGGCACAGGCAGTATTCATAAGACATTAGGCTTAGTATCCATTCAGATTTTCCATCCACTGTGTGTATTTTCTTTGCATTTCATCCATTACCTCTCTTTCCAGTGCATTTTATCTTGTTCTTACATTCATGAGGCAACACAAGGCCATCCAAAATCATCCTCTTACATCACTGTTCTGATCTTCCCACGCTTCTCATGGCCCAGATGTTCTCAGTCTTCAGCTGATTACATCCTGCTGTAAAGCTGCCAAGTCACTTCTGCCTTAGAAAAAGCAAATACAACAGAGTCTTTGGAGCAGCCTAGGCCATGATAGCAGGCTGTCAAGATAGCTTTCTTATCCAAATTATCTATGAGCTGACACTTTTTAGCCTAGAAGTGGTTGAGCAAGGAAGAAAGTTAGTAATTGTGTAGAACTTTGCTCTCCAACACAGTAGCCACTACCCACATTGACTGAATTAAGATCAAATAGTACTAAAAATTTTCTCCATCTTACAAGTCACATTTGAAGTGCTCAATAGCCCAGTGTTGCTAATGGCTATCATATTGGACAATGCAGATTATAGAACATGTCCATCATTAGAGAAAGTTCTATTGACAGTGCTGAAATGTAACAGAATCTTGAAAAAGCAAATCATGGGAGGAAATTAACTAGAGCCTATCGATAAGGGTCATTATAATAAGCACAAAACAAATCTTAAGGAAAAGTGACCTTAGAGATGCAAAATGATTAAGACCAAACCCATGTGACAAAAAAATATATATCTTGAAATAATGAACAACAAAAAGAATGGGTCCATCAACAGAAAAGTGGTTATCAGAAGATAGTGGGCTTCAAACTCCTCAGAGCATCAGTTGGTTCATGTCCACAATGAAGGTGTTTTCTATAGTCCCTTCTTTGCCCGCTATCCTAGGATTGTACTCTCCAAGGGGTATTCTTAGTATAAGACAAAGACTGCCAAGAAATAGAGGGTCCTGAGATGACCATTCTAGAAAACTGAAATGTCAACATAAGAATTTCCTTTAGAGTTGAGGGGGAGGGCTGAAGAGTGTTGTCTTGGGTGTGTTCTCAGAGCAGCCTGGAAGAGAGCTCAGTAAGCACTTTGGTCTGCATACACTCAGAGCTGCAAATTCCTTTTTCTAAAATGATCTTAATTTTCTTTCTCTTGGAAAAGGCTGAGGTGGTGTCAGACAGAAGTCAGACTAATCCCCTTCTACAAATCCAGATGGGATCCTGTTGTATGTCAGTCAGCTCAGGTCTCCTCCACTTTTTTGGGACCCCTATTGTAGCAGAAGTGCCTTACCCCCTCACCAGAGCACACAATCCAGGTGTTCATTCCAGGGCTGCCTCAGAGATAAAATCGCAGCATTTCCCACCCCTACTAGTAGTCCATCCCTAATAGTCCATGACTGTGGGCTCCCATCCTTAATCTGTGGAGTGGCAGAATGCACCAGACAGCTCAACTCACTGTGCCTGGTGTTGAGTCTAAAACTGAAGAGTATGAGATATTTTCCTATTTGAAAGCTAACAAGTTAACTTGCAAAGTTATACAAATACATACACACACCCATTTCCAGAAACAAAAAATCTGTAAATCAGGGATGAGACCTTTTATTTTCTCAAAGAACATCTTACATCAGTCTCCCATGCCACAACTTGTCACATGGTGAATACACTGAGTCAGATGTACTTGCACGTGCAGCAGGGTGTGCATTACAGAAGAGTTAACACTGATATTTTGAAACTTGGAGCTTATATAGGAGCTACTAACACATGTGACCCTCCTCCCCTCCACAAGGAAAAAGAGAGAGAGAGAAAGAAGGGCATTTGCTTTTTGCTCTAGAATGTAAACTGATCTCTAGGAAGAAGAGAAGAAATCTCCAGCTTACCTTCACCACCATGGGATGTAAATAATTGGCTCTAGGAGAGAGAAGACTTTAAATCCCTCTAAAACAATACATAATCTTCAACTTCCAAGACTTATTTGGCATACAATAATTTTTAACCAAAGTTTCCAGAAAATTCTTTTCAGTAGTACGTCCTGACTATACAGAAACATGAAAATATTAAAAGTGGATCTGTACTACAGGAATACATGCTCCTTGTAAAAGAGTCAAATAGTACATAAGTATATGGAATAAAAAGGTTAGTTTTCTTTTCCACTCTCTCCGTTCCCATGCCTCTCCTAGAGATAACAATTATTGATAAATATTTGTTTATTCTTTCAGAACTTTTAATTTACTATTCATATATATGGATTTTTTTCATACACAAATGGACTCATACTAAATACACTTTTCTATAACTTGATTTTTTTCAAGTATTAGAATTTAGGATCTTTTGATGCCAGTCCATTTTATCTATCCCAGTCTTTTCATCAATACCCAGTATTGCAGTGCATGTATACATCATATATTTTAATGTATTATAAGTATATCATTATATAATATAATTTATCATATATATAATATATATTTAACCATCCCCTATTGATGAACATTTAGATTTAGATTATTTCCCACTTGTCATTATTATAAACATTGCTAGCAGGGAACTTTCTTTGTACGTATAACTTTGTGTGTGAGTATATGCTTGTGAATATTTTCTATAGGACTAGTTTGTAATAGTCGAGTTTCTGGATCAAAGATAAGGCAATTCAATAGATTCTGCTAAATTTGCCCCTAAAAAGGGCAACAGATGGAAGGGAGGATTCTGGGAAAATGGCTGAGAGGAAAGCACCAGTAATTTGTCTCTCTACCTAGGCAAAGGTACTAGCAGGATCTGTCTAATGTAACTCTGGAGCCTTCTGAAGGTTTGTAGTTTCCAGGGGAAGACTTGGACAGTAAATTGTAGTGAAATTCCATCAATTTCAGCTCTTATCTCAGAAGAGGCTAGATATCCCCTCCCTGCCATCAACCTCAGGGCAGACAGCTGGGTATGTGTACCTGGAACAGCCTGCAGGAACCAGGGTAGGTAATAAGGATTCTATTATACAAATATTGGAGATCTGCATTCTGACTGCTGATTGCATCTGCACCTCCATGATCAGAAGCAGCAGAGGCAGACAACTCTGTTGCAGCTCCCTCCCCTATTGTTACAAAACCCTCCCTCTCCAGCTGAAGTGATTTACAGAGGATTTAAAAGAATGGCAGCCTTCTTCCCACCCCCCCCCCTTCTGGAAGCCTGACATTAAAGACTAGGATATTCAAAAGCATTTGCATACACAGGGGAAATCAGAAAGTCAATGTGCATGCTCAGGGAAGGGCACAGGCTCAGAGAAGACCTGACAAAACTGTAAGTTTATATCTCAGGCTGATCATCAGCACAGAGATCATCTACAGCAATCAACCTTTTTAAAAAGGCTAAATGAAACAAAACAAAACCCAGCAAACCATAGGAAGGAAAAGAATCTAATTTCCAGAATCACCATGACTTTAGATTCAAGTGTACAGTTTTCAACAGAAATTACAGAGCATACAAAGAAACAAGAAAGTATGTCCCATTCAAAGGACAAAAAATAAACCAACAGAAATTGTCCCAGAGAAAGATCAGATGAGCACCTCACAGACTTAAAAATAACTTTTTTAAAGCACTTGAAGAACTAAAAGAAGACATGGAAAAAGTCAACAAAATAATGTATGGACTAACTAGAAATACCCATAAAGAGTATAAAACCTAAAGAAAACCAAAAAGAAATTCTAGAGCTAAAAATTAAAATAATTGAAATAAAAAATTCACTAGAGGGATTCATAGGTAGATTTGAGCAGGCAGTGAACGAATCAGTGAAATTGATGATAGGATAATTTAAATTATCAAGTCTGAAGAACAAAAAAATTCTTCAAAGGAACACAGCCTAAGGAATTCGTAGGACATCATCAACTGAATCAACACAGTGGGGGCATTCCAAGAGGAGTAAAGAAAGAGAAAGCAGCAGAGAGATTATTTGAAGTAATGGCCAAAAACTTCCCAATTTGATGAAAGACATGAATATAAACATCCAAGAATCTCAGGGAACTCCAAAGAGGATGCATTCAAAGACACCCACACCAGGACACATTACAATCAAACTATCAATATCCAACGACAAACTTGAAAGCAGCAAGAGAGGTGACTCCTAACACACAAGGGACCTCAATAAGAATACCAACATATTTCTCATCAGAAACTTTGGTAGCTAGAAGGCAGCAGGACAACATATTCAAACTGCTAAAAGGAAAAGAAAAAGAATCTGTAAACCAAAAACTCTGTACCTGGAAAAAAACTGTCCTTCAAAAGCAAGGGAGAAATTAAGATATTCCTAGATAAATAAAATATAAGAGAACTCATTAGCATTAGACTTGACCTTCAGATAATGCTAAATGGAATCCTGCATGTTGAAGTGAAAGAACACTAGACAGTAACTCAAAGCCTTATAAAGAAATAAAGATCTCAGTAAAGATAAATGCATAGGCAATTATAAAAGCTACCCTAGTATTATTGTAAAAATGGTTTGTAAATCCACTTCTGTTTTCAATATGATTTAAGAGCCTAGTACATTAAAAAATGTATTAGTCTAAAAGCAATTATTATGTAATTTTGGTTAGTAACTCCACATTTTGTTTACTACAGGACTTAGGAGACTAATGTGTTATAGAAAACAATTATTAGCATATGTTTTGGACATGCAGTGTATAAAGATGTTTTGTGAAATCAATAACTGGAAGGGGTGGGGATAGAGTTGTACAGAAGGAGAATTTTTATGTTATTAAAGTTACTGGGGTGGGTATAGCTCAGTGGTAGAGCACATGCTTCACATGCACAAGGTCCTGGGTTCTATCCTCAGTACTTCCATTAAAAAAAAGAAAAGAAAAAAAGTTAAGCTTGTATAAATTAAAATTAGAGTGTATAAGTTTAGGATGTTAAATGTAATCCCATGATAACCACAAGGAAAATAGTTATAGAATATACACAAAAGGAAATAAAAAAATATATTTCACTGCAAAAATCAACTAAATACAAAAGAAAACAGTAATGTAGGAAATGAGGACAAAAAAGCTATAAGACAAGTAGAAAACAAATAGTAAAAAGTAAATTCCTTCTTATCAATCATTAATTTAAGTATAAATGGATTAAATTCTCCAGTCAAAAGTTTTTTTTTTTTAATACATTCCACCAAACAATCATCATCTACGGATCAAGATACTAAAGTTAAAAAATCCTGAGGTCACCTCCTCGCACAGACATACCAAAATTACAACTCATATAGAACAACAATATCTCAAAACAGTCTGAAGATTAGCAGAACAGATTTTCTACAAAGAAAAGGCCACATCAAGACTAGGAAGAGGAAGAGAGACACAGTCTAGTCAGAACCCATACTCCAGGTGTGGCAACTCACAAGTGGGAAGGGTATCACAACCCTGGAGGTCCAGGGTTGAGCAGCAAAGGGTCTGAGCCCCACTTTGAGATCCCCATCCTGGGGATGTGCACCACAAGGACAAGTACCCATAGCTTCGAGCTTTGGAAACCAGTGGGGCTTATGTCTGGGAGAGCAGAGGGCTGTGGGAAGCCAACACTCTACTCTTGAAGGGCTCATACACAAACTAAGGCAGCAGATTGAAAAGTACCCAAGTCATATAACAAAAAGAGTCACTGACTAATTTTAGGGCATGTTCTGGAGGAGCAGGGATCTGGTAGGGCTTTTTCCAGGGACAGAAGCGCTGGTGCATGCCATTTGTATTTTCTCTCCTTCCATGTAGCTGGCCCAGTACTGGAGGGTGCCATTTCTGTCACTCTTCATCAGCTTAGCTAACACTTTGCACCCTGCCCTAGTTTTTCCCCAAGAACCAGCCTGCCCAACCCACCAACCCCAGCTGGCCCTTCCAAAGTGGTTCCTACTCCACCTCACCTGGCTGAGGTCCTAGCCAGCATGGGCACCTCTCCAAAGCAGCTCTTGCCCTGCCCCACCTAACAGGTACCTCTGGCCACCACCAACACCTCTCCAAAGTGGCTCCCACTCTGGGGGGGCCAGCCCTACCCCACTTGGCAGGTGGCCGCAACCAGCACAAGTGTCCCTCCAAAGCAGCTCTCACTTGAGAGGGGCCAGTCTTGCTCACTGGCATGCCCAAAGCATTCAGTCAGGCCTCATAGACAGGTGGTTTGGGGATGAGCCCCACCTACCAGGAAGTCCACAGCAGTCTGCAGCCCAGTCACAATAAGAGGGTGCATGCAGCCCACACAAAGGATACCCAGAGAGCACCTGGCTCTGGTGACCAGGGAGAATTGCACCACTGTGCCCCACAGGACGGCTTCTATATAAGGCCACTCTTTCAAGACCAGGATATGTAGTTTATATACTTAATACATAGAAACAGAGTTAGGCAAAATAAGGAGACAAAGGAATACCTTCCAAAAGACAAAACCTCACAGGAAAAAACCAAATAAAACAGATTTTTTTAAATTACCAGATGAAAAGTTAAAAAAAAACATCATAAAGATGCTTGCTGAACTTGGGAGAAGAATTGGTGAACTCAATGAGAACTTAAAGAGACAGAAAATATGAAAAAGCACAAATCATAACAGACGAGTAAAATAACTGAAAAATATGCTAGAGGGAATCAACAGCAGGTCAGAGGATGCAAAAAAACAAAAGTGATCTAGAAGACAGGATAGTAGAAATCACCCAGTTGGAACAGCAAAAAGAAAAAAACAATTTTAAAATATGAGGATAGTTCAAGGGACTTCTGAGAGAATATCAAGTACATCAACATTTGCATTATAGGGAGCAGAGAAGAAGAGAGAGAGAAAGGGACAGAAAACCTATTTGAAAAAAATAATGGCTGAAAACTTCCGGGGGAAAGAAACAGACTTCAAAGTTCAGAAAGCACAGAGTTTCATACACAATGAACCCCAAGAAACCTGCACCAAGATACATAATTAAAATGTCAAAAGTTAAAGATTCAGAGAGAATTTTAAAAGCAGCAAGAGGAAAATAATAAAAACAACAACAACAACAATGTACAGGGTACCCCCGTGAGACTATCTACTGATTTTTCAGCAGAGCATTACAGGCCAGAAGAGTCTGGCATTATGTATTCAAAGTACTGAAAGAATACTCTACCTGTCAAGATTTTCAGTCAGAATTGAAGGAGCAATAAATAGTTTTTGAGACAAGTAAAAGCTGAAGGAGTTCATCACCACCAATCTGGCCTTACAAGAAATGTTAAAGAAAAAGAAAAGACCATAACTACAAATAAGAAAATTGTGAATGAAAAAATCTCACTGGTAAAGACAAACATATAGTAAAGGTAGTGGATCAACCACCTACAAAGCTAATGAATATTTAAATACAAAAGTAGTAAAATCATCTATATCTACAATACGTAGTTAAGCACTACACACAATTAAAAGATGTAAAACAGGACATTAAAAAAAAGAAAAAATATGGCAGAGGGGGTAGAAATGTAGAGCTTTTAGAATGTGCTTGAACGTAAGGGACCATCATATTAACATAGACTGCTATATACATAGCTTGTTATGTATGGACCTCATGCTAATTGCAAATCAAAAACCTCTAAGAGATACACAAAAAATAAGAGGAGTACAAGCATAAGACTAAAGGAAAGCATCAAATTACAAAAGAATAGAACAAGAGAAGAAAGGAAAAGAGAAAAACTGTAAAAACAACCAGAAAACAGTCAACAAAATAGTAATGAGTACATACCTATTAATAACCACTTTAAACATAAATTGACTAAATGCTCCAATCAAAGGACATAAGAGTAGCTGAATGGATAAAAAAGTGACCCATCTATGTGTTGCCTACGAAGGACTCACTTCAGATCTAAGGACACAGACAGACTAAAGTGAGGGGATGAAAAAAGGTATTCCATGCAAATGGAAATGAAATGAAACTGGAGTAGCAATACTTGTATTAGACAAAATATACTTTAAAGCAAAGACTGCAACAAGAAACAAAGAAAGGGATTACATTATGATAAAGGGATCAGTCCAACAAGAGGATGTGATCCTTGTAAATAAACATCCATCCACTTAACATAGGAGCACCTAAATATATAAAGCAAATATTAGCAGACATAACGGGAGATATTGACTGTACTACAATAACAGTAGTGGGCTTTAACACCCCGCGCACAGCAATGGATAGATAATCCAGACAGAAAATCAATAAAGACATTGGCCTTAAACAACATACTAGATCTGACTGACTTAATAGATATAAAATATTCCACCCCAAAACAGAGTACACGTTCTTTTCAAGTACACACGTAACATTCTCAAGAATAGACAGCATGACAGATCACAAAATAAGTCTCAGTAAGGTTGAAATCATATCAAATATTTTTTCCAACCAGAACAGGATGAAACTAGAAATCAATTACTGGAAGAAAACTAGAAAAAACACAAACCCATGGAGGCTAACCAACATGCTACTAAACAACCAATGAGTCAGTGAAGGAAACAAAGAGGAAATCAAAAAATCAAAAACCTTAAGACAAATGAAAATGAAAACAACATTCCGAAATCTATGAGATGCAGCGAAAGCAGCTCCAAGAGGGAACTTGACAGTGATACAGGCCCAGCCCAGGAAACAAGAAAAATCTCAAATCAACAATCTAACCTTACACCTAAGGGAACCAGAAAGAGAAGAACAAAGGCCAAAGGTAGTAGACGGAAGGAAATAAAGATCAGAGTGGCAATAAATGAAATAAGAGACTAAAAATAAAACAGAAGAAAAGAGCAATGAAACTAAGAGCTGGTTCTTTGAAAGGGTAAACAAAATTAATAACCTTTTAGGTAGACTCATCAAGGAAAAGAGAGGCCCCAAATAAAAGCAGAAATGAAAGAGAAGTTACAACTGATATCACAGAAATACAAAGGATTGTAAGAGATTACTACGAACAATTATATGCCATCAAACTGGACACCCTGGAAGAAATAAATTCCTAGAAACATACAGTCTTCCAAGACTGAATCAGGGTAAGACAGAAAACCCGAACTGACCAATCACTAGTAATGAAACTGAATCAGTGAAAAGACCAAAAACTCCCAACAAAAGTCCCATACCACACTGTTTCACAGGTGGATTATACCGAACGTTTAAAGACTAGTTAATACCTTTCATTCTCAAACTATTCCAAATAATTGAAGACAAAGGAACACTTCTAAACTCATTCTATCAGGACAGTATTACCCTGATAAAAACCCAGATAAAGACATTAAAAGTATTATACATTATGATCAAGTGGGATTTATTCCCAAGATGCAAAGATATTTAAATATTCACAAATCAATCCACCACATTAAGAAAACAAAATAAAAAAAATTATGATTGTCTCAGTAGACGCAGATGTTGACAAAATTCAACATCTATTTCTGATAAAAACTCACAACAAAGTGTTAGGGAACATGCTTCAACATAATAAAGGCCATATATGACAAACTTAGAGCCAGTATGTGAAAAGTTGTGAAAAGCTGAAAGCATTTCCTCTAATGTCAGGAACAAAACAGATGCCCACTATCACCACTTTTATTCAATGTAATATGGAAAGTTCTAGCCACAGCAATCACATGAGAAGAGATAAAGGTATTCAGCTTGGAAAAGAAGAAATAAAATTATCTGTGTGTGCAGATGATGTGATCTTATATGTAGAAAGCCTTAAAGATTCCACAAAAAAGTCAGAACTAATAAATTCAGCAAAGAAGCAGGATAAAAACTCAGCACACAAAAATCAGCTGCATTTCTATATACTAACAACGAACAATCTGAAAAGGAAATTAAGAAAACAATTCCATTTACAACAGCATCAAAAAAGAAAATACTTAAGAATTAACTTTACCAAAGAGATAGACTTGTACAGTGTAAACTACAAAGCACTACTGAAAAAATTAAAGACATAAATTAACTGAAAGACATCCATCTTCATGGATTAGAAGACTTACTGTTGTTAAATGTCAGTATTATCCAAAGCTATCTACAGATTCAATGCAATCCCTATTCAAATTCCAGTGACATTTTTTACAGAAATAGAAAAATTTATTCTAAAATTCATAGGAGTCTCAAGGGATCTAAAATTGTGAAAATAATCTTTCATAAGAACAAATTTAGAGAACTCAGCCTCCTGATTTCAAAACCTACTACAGAGCTACAGTAATCACAACAATGTGGTATTGGCATACAGACATTCATATAGACCAATGCACTAGAACAGAGAGCTCAGATATAAACCCTCACAGATATGGTAGAATGATTTTTGACAAGAGTTCCAAGACCATTCAGTGGGGAAAAGGAAGTCTTTTCAACAAATGGTGCTAGGAAAACCAGGTATCTTCAGATGAAAGAATACAGTTACACTTCACACCATATACAAAAATTTGCTCAAAATGGCCAAAGACCTAACTGTGAAAGCTAAAACTCTAAAACTCTTAGAAGAAAACATAGGACAAAAGTTTTTCAACATTGAATTGGCAGTGATTTCTTGTATATAGGCAACAAAAGAAAAAAAAATAGACAAATTGGACTTCCTACAAATTAAAATTTTCTTTGCTCAAAAGACACTATCAACAGAGTGAAAAGGCAATCCACAGAATGGAATAAAATATTTGAAAATCATATATGTGATAAAGAATTCATATCCAGAATACATAGAGAACTCCTTAAACTTTACAACAAAAACAAACTTAGACATAAACAACCCAATTCAAAAATGGGCAAAGGACTTGAACAGACATTTCTCCAAAGAATATACATGAATAGCCAATAAGCACACTGAAAAGATGCTCAACATCACCAACCCTTAGGGAGATGCAAATCAAATCCACAGTGAGATATCACCTCACACCCATTCGGATGGTTACTGTCACAAAAACAAAATAACAAATGGTGGTGAAAATGTGGAGAAACTGGAACTCCTGTGCATTGTTGGTAGGAATGTAGAATGGTGTAGGAAAACAGTGTGGTAGTTCCTTAAATTAAAAATAGACTTATCATATGATCCAGTGACTCTACTTTTGTGTACATACCCAAAAGAATTGAAAGCAAGGTCCTGAAGGGTATATACGTATACCTATGTTCATGACTGCATTATTCACAACAGCTGAAATGCAGAAGCAATCAGAGAGTTGATGGATATATTAATAAGCAAAATGTGGCATATACAAACAATGGAATATTACTCAGGTTAAGGGAAGGAAAGAAAATTCTGATAATGCCCAGTATGGAATAACCTTGAGGACATTATGCTCAGTGAAATAAGTCAGTCACAGAAAAGACAATGCTCCCTGATTCCACTTACACAAGGTACCTAGATTACTCAGAATTAGAAAGAATGGTGGTTGCCAGGGCCTGGAGCTGGGGGGGATTAGGTGTTATTTAATGAGTACAGAGTTTCAGTTTTGCAAGATAAAAAGATTTCTGGAAATGGAGGTGTTGATGTTTGTACAATATGAATGTACTCAATACTACTGAACTATAACAACTTAAAAATCGTTAAGGTGGTAAATTTTATATGTATTTTACCACAATAAAAAAAGGCGGGGCAACAGATGTTTTCCCAATACTTTCATTTATACTTGATCATCTTGCTGTATTTAATTTTGTCAATTTGATTGGCCTTTTGTTTTCTTATAATAGGAAAACATTATGCCCATGCCCTTGAAAATGCTTAATGTTATTTTCATGGGAACCCTGGTTCCCAGGGATTACCCAGTTAACGTGCTGTTTTGTCCCAGCTTCCAGAACATGTCCAGATGTAGCAGGGAATTCCAGTTCCCACCTACTCTTGTCATTTCTGAGTGCCCTTCCACACACCGGCCTAAACGCCAATGATTTGCACGGCTGTGGGCTGGAGTCCCTTCTACTTCGATGTTCTAGTTTTTCCTTTCATATCCAGTGATTATTAGACACCATTAGTCCCCAAATAGTGAATTTAGTCAGGGGTGACAAAAGGCCAACTCAGATGCTCTTGAGATATATCAAAGGATTAAATAACTGGAAACAAAAACGTTGAAGGCATAATTAAAAGAATTTAAATTTGCTGAACAACAATGAACCCAATTAGTTGCTCGTTTTCTCCTCAGACTTCTTATATATTCTCTTCTGTTTCACAATCAAAGACTCTAAGACTTCAGCTTCTTGGTGAATATTACCAGCACATCAACACTCACTTAGAATCCTGTTGTTTGTGGCTTTATCTTAGGTATTTATAAGAAGAAAGTTTCCATCTTAGGCACCTTTGAATTCTTCTCGGCACTGAGCCTAGTGCCTGATACATACTCAGTTTTCAGTAAGTGTTTTTTAAAGGAACATATGCCCTAGTTAAGACACATGTTATATGTCCTGGCTATTTTTCTGATCTGGTTTGATGTGTTTAAGTACAAATTATCTAATTTTCCAAAATCTTCTTGGCAGCGCCAAAGATTTCCTGGGTCATCTTCTTATTTTGCCCTCTACCATAGGCAAAGAAAAAAAATTATAAAAATTTTAAAAATAAATGAATAAAATACAATACCCTTATGCTCTTTTCTTTAGATAACTGGGCATTTGTGGTACTTAAATTGCCATTTCTCCTTTTCCCTAATTCTGGCTAATTTTTATGCATTTTATTGTAGATTCAAATCTGCAAGAGAAAAAATGCTGTGTTGTTCTTTTTTTAAATCTGCTTTTCATTTTAATCAGCTTCTTAAATACCTGGAGGACTAATGTGGGCCACCCAGAGGAACACTATCTGAAACCTACCAGCAGTTCATGGAAGTGTAGGATCAATGGTTGACACGATAGTCCTGAGTTATTATTCCATCTCTGCCATTACCTGGCTGTAACACTGAACATGTCACATAACCTCCCTGTAGCATACTTTCCTTGCTTGCGGTATTATGAAGCTCAAAAGAAATAATGTATTTTAAAAACTCTGTGTTTGGAAAAATATAAAATGTAATGAAAGTATGAAGCATTGTTACAAACAAACTTTGGAGTTTTACAAATTAAACAAAATCTTATGGGTCTTTGTGACCACCCACATTGCAATCTGGGAAGGAAAGGAGAAGTTCTTTGTTTTGATTTTGTTGCTGCATTCTTTGGCAAAAGAGACAACTTGTCTAGCTGCTAGAACCGTAATAAAAGTAACAATAGTAGCAGCAGTCTACATTTTGCAGTCAACTATCCATATCTGTAAAATATCTCATACCTCTAGTGACCAATAGTTAAATTCTAACATTAAAAATTCATGTGCTTGGTTCTCCCCTACTTACCTCAGATTGTGTGCTAAGCATATGGGACAGCAGATTCGAGTGTTTAAATAAACAATATGGCGAAGCAGAACTTACATGACAAATGCCATCTCCCCCATTCCCCAGATAAAACCCTCATGATGACTGTGATAAGCATAGAATACTTACAGGAATTCTCCCTAAGGTAATTAATTTTGTGGATATTGCTGTAAGGCACACTTCCTCATTCTCAGCTTTCCTGAGATATCTGAAATAACAGACATCTTAGGCTGATCTGTTTGGATTGCAAATAATAGGAACCGGACTCAAAATAGCTTAGTCAATAAAGAGATTTTACTGACTTGGTTGTAAATCCAGGACTAATTTTAACATTGGCTATTCTTGTGATAAAAAATACTTTCTCGTAATCAATTCAAGCTACCAATGTGACATTACCAAATGTGGAATTGGGAAGAAAGGTGCACAATTTGCTTTTGAGAACCAGTTCAAGCCAAGTCTGGCACACCTCTGCTTATATGCTAGGCAGGTGCCGTTTGTCAAAGGTATAGAGTTAAGTAAAACATGGACCCTCTCCTATCACACAGCATGAGAAGGGAAGAAGCGGCTTCTTAACTTTTATTACAGCATTCTTTAAAAACTTGCCAGATGCCAGGCACTCAATTCCATTCTCTATTTGTTATTGTAGCTTAGACTCTGAAAACAAACTGCTTGGGTTCAAACTTCAGTATTATAATTTGTTTAGTGTTTGATTTTTGAGGAAGTTACTTAATCTTTCTGTATCTTAATTCCCTAATCTATAGAAAGGAGATAGTAATAATACTTGCCTCATAAAACTGGGGATGAAGTTAACTGATATATGTAAAGCTTTTAGAATAGCTCCTCTTTCATGGGGAGTACTCATCAAACGTACACTGTTCATACATTATTACTGTCACTTTCTCCTCCTAACAAAAGCCCTTTGATTAATGTGTATTGTTATCTCCAGTGAAGAAACTGAGAGGGTAAAAGATTTGCCCAAAGACAACCAGAATACAGCTAAGCTGTCATTTGGTCCTGAGTCTGTCTAACTCCAAGTCCCATACTTGCTCCATGTACCACACTAATAACAACAGCACTCTTTATCATGTGCCCATTCTGAACCAGAAGCTTCAAATATATTTTCTAATGTATTCTTCAGAATAGTACAGTGGATTCGGGTTTTCTATTCCAGTTTTACAGGTAAGGAAACTGAAGCTCAGAAGGGTTAATTAATTTGTAACACCATAGAGTCAGCTGGGATTTGAGGCAAGTCTACTAGATTCATAGAAAGTTATTCTTAATTGTTAAATGACCTACAACTATTGTTCCCATCATTTGGAGCCATGTTTCTTCACTTTACCCGGAGACGAGATGTGGATCCTGGGTAATGTGGAGAATTCCATGTGAGAGATAGGAATCTAATGCATAAGAGCAACAGAAGGAAGAGGGAGAGATTGATTTTTGTTTTTTGTTTTTCTTATTGCAGGGTCAGAAAGTACTTCATAGAGGTGGCACATTAACTATATTTGTTACATGAATTTTAACAGATTGATGAAGGTGGGGAGTGCATTTCTTATAGAGGAAACAGGGGGAAGGAGCATAAAGTCTTGCGAGAGGCATTATGGGATGAGCAGCTGAAGATGGAAAGGTCAGCCTTTGTCACTAGGAAGCCCAGAAAGTTTCTGAGAAGGGAAATTACACGAACTGGTCTGTATTCAGAAAAACAAGGCTTGTAGTAATATGTAGGGTTAACTGGAGATAGAGAAGTCTGGAGCCAGTAACATGAGTTATATGTTTATGCAAGAGATTATGAAAGCCAGAATTAGGGTGGAGTTGGAGAGCAAGGGATAGCTGAAAAATACTGAGAAATATTAACAGGATTATTCCCCACTAATGAAAAACATAACTGAATACATAAGCTCCTGGCAGCAAATCAGCCACAACATTTTAATTCACTGCATCTTTACTGAGCACCTGCTAGAAGAGAGGTGTTGGATTAGGCAGTGACAGGAATATAAAGATAAATATGAAAGAATTTCTAAACAAACATTTATTTGTCACTTACTATTTGCCATGTACTATTCTAAGCATTTTACATGCATTATCTAAGTTAATCTTCACAACCATATGCAGTGATTACTGTTATTTTCTCCAGTTTATAGATAAGGACACTGTAGATCAGAGAGGAAAAATAACTTGCTGAAGGCCACACACAGACTGACAAAGCCCCATGCTGTATTCCTACTGCCTAGCATGCTCAGGAATGACCGCATTAGAGCAGGCCAGACAGGTGCAGCAGCTTCTTAGCTGGTCTTCATGCTTCTGCTCCTCCCTCACCCGTCTCTTCCTACCAACCAGAATGGTATTTTTAAAAACAAACATAGGTTACTGCCTTGTTTCAAATCTTACTGTGGTTTCCCGCTGCACTTAGAATACGGCCCCAAGTCCATCCCTGGGGCCACCCAGTCCTGCATAACTGGCCCTGACCACTGACCCTTATAGTCTAACAATACCTACTTTATTTTGGGCTCTGAGCTTCTGTAAGCACTTTCCCACCTCGGGGCCTTTGCAAATACGGTTCCCTCTACCTGAGATCATCTCCCCGTTCTTCACCAGCTAAAATTCTTCTGTATACTTTTTTGGTTTTGTTTTCGTATGTACTGACTCATCTGTCATCTGAAGCACCATGCTGAGCCATACTGGAGCCGGAGACAAAAGGAAAGATGATAATATTGATCCTGAAATGTAATCTTCTGATTTTTTTTTCTATATGGAATTTTTTCTTTTTTAAAAAATATTAGTGATCTTGACGACTGATTTTTTGGCACCCCCTTAAAACCTGCATCAGAGACAAATGTCTCCCTCCTTTACCCCTGTCCCAGCCCTAGTGATCTGTCTCCCACTGAACTGCAGCCTTCGCAAGGGCAGGGACCATGTCTGTTTTGTTCACTACTGCATCCACTGTGTGCAGCAGAGTGACTGGCATAGAAAAAGCAACAAATGAAATTTATTGAATGAGTGAATGAATGTTCAAATGTATCATCTTATTTCATCATCATCATAATACTGTATTTGGGTATTCTCTCTGGTTTATAGATGAAGAAACTGATGCTTAAAAATGTTAAGTAACCTGGCCAAGATGAGTACACAGTTAATTAGTACTTAGCAAAGCTGGAATTGGAATCCAGCCTCTGACTTTTAGATCCAGGGTTCCCAGTTCACTTGACACTGCCCTGATAGTGCATTCAAACAAAGGCAAATAGCATGTATCAGGGCTGTTGCAGGAAGTTCTGGGTTATAATGGGAAGCTGTATTTGTTGATTTACCAGTTTTCTTCAGACTTAATATTCTTTCATTCTGTCATGATTCCCATGTACAGTCCACGGGCTTTGATAGTGAATAGAATTTGGTAACCTCAGTGTACTCATCTGCAAAGCAGGAATAAAAATACAGACTGTTTTGAGCATTAAGTAAGACGGTCTGTGTCAGTTGCCTAATACAGTGTTTGCCATAAGGAGGTACTGAATGCTATTAATTTTAATAATAAACAATTCAGGTGAAAGAAGAACCCTGGAATCTGAAAGCGACATGACTTCTCCTTCCTTCTGCTTCCATAGAAGGTGCCAGATCTCTAGCTGGAAGAAGACAGTTAGACACTGTGTCACTTCTGTACTTTCCTTCCTGATGGGATGCAGGTCCCTCAGTCCTGTTTTGAAGTTGAGAGACTTAGGCTTTGAAAGTGACAGAACCAAAACCAGAAACAAGATGTCCTGATTTTCAACTAACACTTCTGCCTCCAGGCTTTTCTAAGTGGAACTAATTTCCAGTAACCTCCAACCAAGCCTTTCCTAGCCCTTGTCTCCTAGTTGGCCGACGACCTGATACTTGTTCCTCTCATCTTACACAGGAGGTCTTTGGTAAAAGCAGAATCATCTATAAGACATCTCCACATGGAGAGGAGGGAGAAGAATGATGTTTTATCTCGTGACAGTAAAGTCAGACGGAGTGTTTCACAGGAGAGGGTATGGTTTCAATCAGCCGAGGGTGCATGTGGGAACCTCCTGGCTCCTCTCTTTCACCTTTTCTTACGCCAGATTCTTACTCCAAAAAGGCTGAACCAGGCCAGTGATGGAATTATATCCAGTGCAATACTTGTCCCTGGGGTCAACTTCATAACCTCTAGAATGGTGTGGCTCTCACAGCAGACACCCAATAAACACATGTTGAGTGACTGATAAAACCTAAGTGTATAATGGACAACTTTACACACATGCTCACAAATTTACAGGCCTCTGGTATGAGGCATCTGTCTTCAGATACTTTCTCCTTTGAATTCCCTTTCATGTTTTTTCTTTCACTTCCTTGGTTCATTTGTTTTGCCCCCTTCCCATCTTTACACACACACACCCCTACACACCTCAAGATCACAAAGGTGCGGCGACATAACAGATCAATTTTATTTACACTGAAAGCAAACCGCAGACTGAGTGTAATGTACCACACCAGAATTTCCTATTCTGCCACTAGTTCAGTTTTTCTACAACTGTAAGCAAGGCTTGACTGTGCTTGCTCCGTCTGAGCTAGACAGTTTACTAGTCTGTATCTTTCTAGAATGGGTTGGCGAGGCACACTAGCTATTCAGACCTAAGTGAAGCGCACAGAGGATCAGATCCTGAGACTAGAAAGTAAACAGAGGGGAAAATGGGGTGAGAACCTGTCCTGACAAAGGGTGGCAATATGGACTGAGGGCAGAATGAGGCAGAGGCGGCACGGAGAAAGGGTAGGAAAGATAGGGCACTTACCCAGCTGCCACTGCTAAAAACAGTGTGATGTGATAGACGAGGCAAGAGACTCACCATGTATTTTATGTCACAATGAATACAAGTACCCAGAAGCCATGGGGATGTGGTGAAGGGTGTTTAAGACAATGTGAAAGGATATACTGTCAGGTGGGTAGACACAGAAATGAGGAATCCTCTGTATGTAAACACTGAGGAGTCCAGATAGACAGCAACTTGGAGATCTGCCAGTGAATGTAAGTAGCTGTGCCCTAAGCCACAGAGACTGGCACTTGATGTGGGGCTGACGGGTGAGAGCAAGGCATGCCCCAAACTAGGCAGGAAGTGCGAGGTAGTTGATTTTACAAATGGCCCTTTTGCAATGTCAATTTTAGCTCATGCCATCAAGAGGTTAGATCTGTTCTCCATCCATCGATTCTCTACCGATTTGACTTATTTTGTCCAACATGTTGCAATTAGATGCTTAAAAGTAACTTTCTCCTTGGGGCTTGTCTTATCTCTTACTGTTTGTGGAACCCCAGCCATCACTACCATGTGAAGATTCCCCAGCTAACCAATTGAATGATGAGAGGTTTATGTCCCTGTCATCCTTATCACCCAGCCAGCATACCTCTGCCAGCCATCAGCAGCAGAGTCATCTAGTTGACCAGCAACTCTTTGCAGCACATGAATGACCCTGACCAATACCAGAGGAAGAACCACCCAGCAAAGCCAAGTCCAAATTGCCAGCACACAGAATTATATAATTAATGTTTGTTATTTTAAGTCACCAAGTTTAGGAATGGTTTGTTTCATTATACATTAAAAAAAAAAAAACTGACATACCAAGGTATCAGATGGGTCACTAATCCACTGATATGGGAACAAGAATTTAGTAAACAGAAGAACTCAGCTTGAGGAACAAAACAGGAGGCCAGTAACAAAACTTGAGTAAACAGGACAGGGTCTCAGAAACACAAGCAAATTTGTCAGATTCTGAGACTTCACAATTGGGCTGAGCAGCCTTAAAAGTGAACACGTTTTAACATCATAATGCACACTAAAATTTGCTAAGTGCCTCCAGGGTCAGGTCAGGATTATTGTTAGGAACTTGATTTTTAAATGTTCCTACCCATCTCTTTTGTGCCAATTACACACAGGAACTATTCCAGATCTTTTCCAAATGCTTCAGATCTTAAACCACACTTTGTTTTTCTTACTTTCTCACCCGATGACTTTATTTCCCATGTCACAAACCAAACCGAAGCAAGCAAATGAGAACTCAGTGTTCTGCCACAAAAGATGCAGACTTAACCAACTTCATCCAGATTTGCCTCCATCTCCCCAACATGATGGAAGCAGTATTTTCCTTATGCCTGAGGTTAATCATCCTGCCTGTGCTCTAGATCCACCTAGACAATTTCTAACACTAATCTCCTTTCTTCCATATCTTCACTGGTTTTCCTTTGACTCAGTTTTTCCAATCAGAATAGAAACAGTCCAGTAATTTACATTTTACAAACCCTCCCTTGTTCCACTTTGTTCTTGTGACCACCTTATCTTTCTTCCTCTTCACTCTCAAGCTTTGGGAAAAAATGGTACACACTTACTGCTCTCCTGTGTCCTTCCCTCATTTAGCTTTTAACTTTGTTTCATTTTTTTGCTCTGCCCTCAACACTCTATGAAATTGCCCTCACTCAAAGCTGGGGACTAAATTATGCCTGAAATATCCAATGACATCCACCATGTTTCTTTGTGATGACGTGTGAAAGGTTATGATAATCTGTCAGACATTCTGGTTGCTCTTAGGGTTTTGTCCTGCAAATGATCTACAGCTTCTCCAAGCTACAGGATGTATGCTCAGTCAATTATTTATTAGGAATTATCATCCTTGGTTTAAGAATTGAAAAGGATAAACTACAAGACCAGAATTAGATTCTGGTTAATGAGGGATCTATATGGTACTGAAGTTCTTTATGTCTGAGAAGTCTTGCCAGAGGTTACCTACTGAAAGGAAGGCCGTATCAACACCATTAGTCCAAAAACAGTCATTGGGTCTGAAGTCCAGGAGATCAGTATATATGGGAGGAGAAAGAGAAAGCTGCAGTCTAAGTTATCTGTCTGGGAGTTAATCACATCTAGGAAGGCTTCTCCACTGGAATGTGGAACCTAGCAGAAGCAAACACTCTCACATGTACAATTTTACTTGCCACCTTGCTAGTGTCACCCTGTCCTCCCGTTTATTCAAGTTCTTGTTATTGGCCTGGTTTATTCTAGAGAAAACTAACTTGCAATCAAACCTAGCAGCAAGAGATAAATGAAAGCGGAGGCTCTCTTTGTTTCCAGCTTCTACAATTCAGGAAAATATGTATATGGGGAATGGGAATGGCCACGAGTGGTAATAGACTACAACCAGAAATAAATATTACTAAATATTAAAAGAAGCACTTACGAAAAAGAAAACGAAATAGGCAAGGTCCCTTAAAAGCTACTAAAACAGAGAAAATTTCAGAAATTAATAGGCAAAACTAAAAGTAAACGTAAGTTAAATAAGTAAATGTAATGCACTACTGTTACCTAATAAAAGAAAAAATCTGTCCAATAATGAAGCAAAACTCACATTTATACTGAATACAAGGCACACGCCTAAAATAAAGTTACTGAAAAAGATTGATAATCAAAGACTAAGTAAATATATACTAGTAGATGCAAAAACAAAAAAAGAAGAAAATGGTTTTATTTTAACACAAGATTAAATACAAATTTAAAAACATTGGAAAACAAAGAGCACTTTATAATGTTAAATGTTCTGTCAACAATAATTATAAAACAGTTATAGCAAATAATTTAACATCAATATCTTAAAGCAAAAACCACAGGAGATAAAGAGGAAACTGGTAGAAACAAACTAGTAAGGAGACTTTAATTAACCTATCTATATAATTCTCACCATGACAGATCAAGGACACATAAAACAGTTCCCAAAATTAACCAAATATTATGCCACAAAGAAAACTTCAAAAATTCCTTAAATAGTTTACAGATTATATTCTCTAAACACAATATAGTAAAACTAGAAATTAACACCAAATCAGAACACACGAAAAATCCTACCACCTGGAAATTAAAACTCTTTTTAAGAAATTCTTAAATAAGAGAGAAAACCCGAATACAAAGAAAAAAAATTTTAAAACCCAGAAATTCCTAAAATACTGTATATCAAAACTGGAATAGTAAATAAAACAGGGCTTATAAGAAAACCCATAATCTTAAATACATTAAAAACAATAAAGAATAAAAATATTTAACCTAAAAATTAAGGAAAAGAAAACCTAATTTAAACAGTGGGAAGCAGAAGGAAGAAATTGATAGAGAAAAGGCAAAAAATATGTGAGCTAGAGAATAGATAATGGATAAATAGAAGAGGTAATAGAAAAATAAATTCAAAGCTGACAGTTGGGAAGAAAACACAGTGAGTACCACTAGCTAACAAACTGAAGAAAAAAGACAAAACAGAAAGCACAAAAAAATCACAAAATAAGCTTATTGTGAGGATATAATCACAGACTTAAAGGAAAATATAAGATTATGTATTCTTTGCTTAATGTTATATAGACAGATTCTGAAAACTGTGATGGACATTATGTAGGAAAATATAAATTATAAGATGTATCTAACTCTAGAAGAAACAGAAAACCTAAATAATATCCATAAAACAAACAAACTGTCAGTGAACTACCCCATCAAAAAATACTCCAGATCCAGATGTTTTCACATATGGAAAGCATGCCAACTATTTAAGGAGCTCCTAATTGTTCCTGAATGTAGAAAATGTACGCATTTTATTAAGTGTTACATTGATATCAAACATGTCAAAGATTGCCTAAGAAAACGAAACTATAGACCAAACTAATATATTAACATCAGTGCAAGAATCCTAAATGAAATACGTAACAATATAATTCAGGTGTTAAAGGACTAAAAGCTAGATGAAGTTTATTCAAGAAATGCAAAGAAGGTTCCTTTGGACTAAATCTAATATAATTTATTGTATCAACAGTTCAAATGAGAAAAATAATAACATAATAATGTTAACAGTTTTCTAGTGTGTCCCATATAGCAGGCATTATTCTAAAGCACTTTACATATATTAACTAGCTGTCTTCATAACATCAATATGAAATAAGAATCATTATTCTCTTCATTTCATAGATAAAGAAACTGTTATTGAGAAGCATTAAGGAACTTCCCCATGATTATACACTTAGTGACAGAAGCACTTTCTGGAACCCAAGCAATAACTGAGTTCAGACTATCTTCCAAACCGTTAGGGGTACACTGTCTCTCTTTCATCATTTTCATAGATGCTAAAAAACAACACCGACACAATTCAACATCTATTCCTGATTTTAAAAATACATTCATGTGAGATGACTATTTCTTTAATATGAAAAATATATTTATATTCAAAACACAGGTTACAGTTAATGGAGAAACCACTGGAAGCATTCCAACCAACCAAAGTCAAGAAAAGAGGAAAGAGTTTATTCTTTTGATGCTATGGTAAATGGAATTCTTTTCTTAATTCCCTTTTCAAATAGTTCCTTTTTTACCTATAGAAATGCAACTGATTTTTGTATGTTGATTTTATATCCTGCAGCTTTACTGAATTAGTTTATTCTAACTGTGTTTTGGTAGATCTTTAGGTTTTTCCACATATAAGATCATGTAATCCGCAAACATATAATTTTACCTTTTCCTTCCTAATCTGAATTCCTTTTATTTCTTTTTCTGGCCTAAAAGCCCTGGTCAGCACTTTAAGTACTCTTTTGAAGAGAAGTGGCAAGAGTAAGCATCTGATCTTAGAGGAAAAGCTTTAAACCTTTTACCACTGAAAATGTTACCTGTGGGAGTGTTGTAAATGGCCTTTATTTCATTGAGGTACATTCCATTTATACCTAGTTTGTTGAGCATTTTTATCATAAAAGGGTGTTGAATTTTGCTAAAAATGTTTTTTTATCTATTGAGATTGTGATCTTTCATTTTAGTACTATAGTGTATCACACTGATTTACATATACTGAAACATCCTTGCATGCCAGAGATAAATTCTACTTGATTATAATGTATGATCCTACTAATGTGTTGTTGAATTAATGTGCTAGTATTCTGTTGAGGATACTTGCATTCATTTTCATCAGGAATACTGATTAGTAGTTTTCTTTCCTTGTAGTGTCTTTGTATGGCTTTGGCATCAGGGTAATGCTGACCTCATAAAGTGGTTGGGAAATGTTCTTTCCTCTTCAGTTTTTTGGAAGAATCTGAGAAAGTTTGGCCTTAATTCTTTTTAAGTGTTTGGTAGAATTCACCAGTGAGGCCGTTTGGGATTTTCTATGTTGAGAAGTTTTTCACTGATGATTCAACCTCCTTTTTCATTATTGTTCTGTTCAAATTTTCTATTTCTTGAATTAGAATTACTAAAAGTCTTGGTAGGTTGTATGTTTCTAGGAATTTATTTTTTCTACATTATACAGTGTATTGTCATATAATTGCTCATGGTATCTTCATGATCCTTTCTATTTCTATAGTATCAGTTGTAATGTTTCCTCTTTCATTTCTGATTTTATTAATTTGAATATTTCCTCTTTTTTTTAGTATAGCTAAAGACTTCTCAAATTGATTTTTGACAGATCTTTTCAAAACACCAACTATTTGGTTCATTGATTTTTTCCTATTATTTTTCTGGTCTCAATTTCATTTATTTCTACTCTAATTTTTATTGTTTCCTTATGCTAATTCTGGGCTTAATTTGTTCTTTTTCTAATTGCTTGAGGTGTAATGTTAGGCTGTTTATATGAAATGTCTCTTCTTTTTAAATGTAGCTGTTTATTGATATAAACTTCCCTCTTAATATTCCTTTTGTGACATGTAAAATACTTGTGTAATGAGAACTATAAAACATGTATGAAAGAACTGAAGAAAAAACAAATAAAAAGAAAGATATCCTGTGTCTGTAGATTGGAAGAATTATGTTAAAATGCCAAACTTTGCAAAGCAACCTATAGATTCAAATGCTATCCCCACCAAAATTCCAATGGCTTTTTTTTTTTTTTACAGAAATAGAAAAAAAATCCTAAAATTCATCTAGAACCTCAAAAGACCCAGGATAGCCAAAGTGATCTCGAGAAAGAACAAGGCTGGAAGTATGACACTTCTTAATTTCAAAATATTTTACAAAGCTACAGTAATTAAATTAGTAACGTACTGACATAAAAGCAGACATACAGACAAATGGAACAGAATACAGAGCCCAGAAATAAACTCATGGATATACTGTTACTGATCTTTGACAGGGGTGACAAGAACGCACAATGGGAGAATGTCTCTTCAATAAATGGTGTTGGGAAAACTGGGTATCCACATACAAAAGAATTAAATTGGACCCCTACCTTAAACTATACACAAAAATCAATGCAAAACAGATTAAAGACTTACACTTAAGACCTGAAACTGTAAAACTCCTAAAAGAAATCGTAATAGAAAGCCTCCTGACCTTGGTCTTGGAAATGATTTCTTAGATATGATGCCAAAAGCATGGGCAAAAAAGCTAAAATAAATTTGTGGGATTACATCAAACTACAAAGTTTCCACACAGCAAAGGAACCATCAGGATGAAAAGGCAGGCTACAGAATGGGAGAAAATATTTGCAAGCCATGTTTGATAAGGGATTAATTTTCAAAATATGTAAGGAATTCCTACAAATCAATAGCCATAAATAAATAACCTAATTTTTAAAATGATTAAAGGACTGAACAGACATTTCTCCAAAGAAGACATGCAAATGGCCAACAGAAAAGATACTCAACATCATTAATTACTAGGGAAATACAAATCAAAACTACAATGAGATGGCACCTCACATCTGCCAGGATGGCAAATGAAGGATAAGTGTTGACAATGTTGTAAAGAAATAGGAACCCTTATACATTGTTGGTGGGGGAATGTAAACTGGTGCAGCCACTATGGAAAACAGTGTAGAGGTTCCTTAAAAAATATAAAATAGAACCGCCATATGATCCAGCAATCCCTCTTCTGGGTATATATCCAAAAGAATTAAAATCAGGATCTCAAAGAGGTATCTGCACTCCCATGTTCTCTGTAGCATTATTCATAGTAGCCAAGATATGGAAAAAAACCTCAGTGTTTATCAATAGATGATTTAATTTTAAAATGTGGTATGTACGTAGGATTGAATATTAATCAGCCTTAAAAAGAAAAAAATCCTGCAATGTGTAACAGTGTGGATGAACCTTGAGGACATTTGCTAAGTGAAGTAAGCCAGTCACAGAAGGAAAAATAGTACATGATTCCATTTATATATGAGGTGTCTAAAACAGTCAAAGTCACTGTAGCAGAGAATACAGTAGCAGTTTCATGAGCTAGGGGGTGGGAGATTTGGGAAGTTGTTATTCAGTGGGTATAAAGTTTCACTTATGTTATTAAATAAGTTACAGAGATCTTCTCTACGACATAGTGGCTACAGTTAACAATAGGGACACAAGGAAGCTCTGGGAGGTGTTGGATATGTCTCTTATCTTCACAGTGGTGATGGTATCGTGGGAGTTTGCATATGTACAAACTCTTCAAATTGTGCACATTGAGTATATGTAGTTCTCTGTAATCAATTATACCTCAATAAAGCTATTTTTAAAAAGAACAGAGGAGTCTTCACATTGGTAGCACATACACTAAAACTGAAACAATATAGAGATGATTATCATGGTCCCTGCACAAAGATGACATGCAAATTCATGAAGCCTTCCTTCCATATGTAAACAAACAAAACAACAACAAAAAAAGAAGAAGAGGATGCGCATTATTACCACAATTATTTAACATTGTCTGGAAGTAGTAGAAAACTCAGTGAGACAATGGAAAGAAATTTGCAACATAAAAATGGGAAAGGAGGAAGAAAATGATCATTATGTGTAGATAATAAAATCCAAGATAATACATTTTTTTAAATTGTAAATAATAAGATAAATTCAGGAAAGTAGTAGGGACCCCCTAGACCAGTCAGTACCAAGTCACATGAGTGACCAGACAGGAGACCAGCAGAACCACCCAGCAGCTCAGCCCAGTCTAAATTGTCAACCCCCAGAGATGTGAGCAAATAAAGTGATTACTGTTTTAAGCCATGCTGTGTGTGAATGGTTTGTTATGCAGCAATAGATAACGGACACAGTATATGACTAATGTGGTCTATCAAATCAGTGAATAAGAGGTTCACACTTTAATAAATCTATTTGGAGAATGGACAATCATCTAGAAATAAATTAATCATACCTTACATTTTAACAGGATTAATTCTAAGTGAAGAACATATTCAGATTAGAAATATGAAACCATCAGGTCCTTGAAGAAATCATGGGAATTTTTTACAGCAGTGGGAGCATGAAGAAGAGCATTCTAACTATATACTAAACACAGAATCAGAAAATCAAAGATTTATAAATTTAACAACAAAAAAATTAAATCTTCCTACATGGTTAGAAAATCAAGATGGGAAAAAAGAATCAAGACAAATTATAAACTGGGGGGAAGTATTTTCTACACCCATCACAGAAAAATGGTTAATTTCATTGATATATATAAAATGTAAAATTATTATTAAAAAATGAATAGATCTGATAGAAAAAATGAACAAAATGATTTTAATATACAGGCCACAGAAAACACATATAGCTCTTAAACATATGAAGATGCATAAATGTTTAATAATGGTAATAAACGTGTTATTTAAAGATTCATTACTATACTATATTTCACTTAAGTTGTGCGAAGGGCAAGGTTTGATAATACAGTGTACTGGTAACTGGAAAAACAGCGACTCTCTTAGATTGCTTTTAGGACTGTAAAGTGATAGGAATATCCATCAAAATGATAAACACATACAGAACTTTGCTTCTTCAGATTTATCCTATACAGAATTACTTGCATTGTGTGAAATGTACATTAAAAGATAGTAATTTCAGCATTTTTCTAATTGAAAAATATTAGAAAAGACCTAAAACTTCATCATTAGGAGCCTAATAAAATAAATTATGGTATGGTCTTAAAATTGAATACTTTCTAGCTATAGAAAAGGAAAAGGAAGGTCTTTATATACTAATAAGGAAGATATACAAATCTATTATTAGAGATAAAGCAAAGTAGGGAACATTCAGAATACTACTTAAAAAGAGAGACTTTATTCACGTGTCTGCTTAATACACTAGTAACAGCTACTTATAGGAATGGAACTGTGTAGCGAGGTAACAGGGACAGGAGGATGCATTTTCACAGCACACTACCTTATGCTTTTTGATTTTTTAACCATGTGAATGTATTACCTGGGTAAATTTTAATTTAAAGAAAAATTATACATAATATCATAAATAAGTATGTATATATAATGAAGAGAAAAGAATATGGAAACAAAAACAAGATGCTCCAGAATAAGAATGATAAGGTAGGTGGGAAGATTTATCTTTCTCTGTGTCGAGAGTTTTAGAAAGACAGAATTATTAAGGCAGCATTGTATTGCTTCAGAAATTAACAAATGGATCAATGGACCAGAATAAAGAGTCCAGAAAAAGATCCACAGCGACAGTAATGTTTGAACTATAAGAGAACTAGCATTGCAGATAAGTGGTGCTAGAATACTTGGTTCCCACACAGGGAAAAAAACTTTGAAACTGGATCCCTATCTCCCATTTTTTATATATATATATATATATATATATATATATATATATATATATATATATATATATATATATATATAATTTTAATATATATATAATTTTAATATATATATAATTTTATATATATATAATTTTAATATATATATATATGTAATTCCAGATAGATTAAGATTTTCATGATGTTGTGATAAAAGACAAGTTTTTTCAGAGGACCAAAAAATCTAAGTCCAAAGGGAAGAAACTGATACATTTGACTACATTAAAATTAAGAACTCTAGTTCATCAAAATTCAAAATATAAAAGACTTAAATAAAAGACAAGACACCATTAACCTCCTAGAAGAGAACATACGCAAAACATTCTCTGACTTAAAGTTTTAGCAATGTTCACCTAGGGCAGTCTACCCAGGCAATAGAAATAAGAGCAAAAATAAACAAATGCGACCTAATTAAACTTACAAGCTTTTGCACAGCAAAGGAAACCATAAGCAAAACAAAATGACAGCCTACGGAATGAGAGAAAATATTTGCAAATGATGCAACTGACAAAGGCTTGATCTCCCGAATATATAAATAGCTCTACAACTTAACAAGAGAAAAACAAACCCAATCCAAAAATGGTCAGAGGACCTGAACAAGCAATTGTCCAATGAAGACATACAAATGGCCAATAGGCACATGAAAAAATGCTCAATATCACTAAAGATCAGAGAAGCGCAAGTCAAACTATAATGAGGTATCACCTCACACCAGTCAGAATGGCCATCATTCAAAAGTCCACAAGTGATAAATGCTGGAGAGGCTGTAGAGAAAAGGGAACCCTCCTACACTGCGGGTGGGAATGTAGTATGGTGCAGCCATTATGGAGAACAGTATGGAGATTCCTCAAAAAACTAAAAATGGACCTATCGTGATCGAGCAGTCCCACTTCTGGGTATATATCCAGAGGGTACTCTTTATTCAAAAAGATGATACATGCACCCCAATGTTCAAAGCACCACTATATACAATAGCCAAGACATGGAAGCAACCTAAATGGCCATCAACAGATGAGTGGATAAAGAAGAGGTGGTATATTTATACAGTGTAATACTACTCAGCCATAAAAAAGAATAAAATAATGCCATTTGCAGCAACATGGATGGACCTAGAGATCGTCATTCTAAGTGAAGTAAGCCAGAAAGAGAAAGAAAAATACCATATGATATCACTCATATGTGGAATCTAAAAAAGAAAACGAGGACACTAATTAACTCATCTACAAAATAGAAACAGACTCACAGATATAGTAAACAATCTTATGGTTACTGGAGGAAAGTCGGTGGGAAGGGATAAATTTGGGAGTTTGAGATTTACAAATGTTACCCACTATCTATAAAAACAGATTTTAAAAAGTTTTTTCTGTATAGCACAGGGAACTACGTTCAATATATTATAATAACCTTTAATAAAAAAGAATATGAAAATGAATATATGTATCTATATGCATGACTGGGACATTGTGCTGTAAACCAGAAATTGACATTGTAACTGACTTCTTGATTTTTTAACCATTAAAAAAAGTAAAAAGCCAAGCGTCAAAGACACACACACAATCTATGAATCAACAAGAAAAAGACAAAAAATGGTCATGTCATAAACTGTGTACAGAAGGGGAGATATTTATAAATGATCAATAAACATATAAAAAGGTGTATTTTTACTAATCAAGAAAATGCACATTAAAACCACAATGATATATGTATGCTCTTATGCTCACCACTTGTGTCCACTTACGTTCACCAGGTTGTCAAAAATTAAGTTGTCAGTGATTTTGGCAAGTCTCTGGAAAACTGAGAACTCATATATTGTGGTAGCAGTGTAGTTTGGTACAAACACCATGGGACATAGTTTAGCATTATCCAGCAAAGTTAAAAGAGTGCCTACCCTACAAAATAGCTATTCCACTCCTATGTACACAACCTTGGGAAACTTGCCTTATATTCTAACAGGGCAGGTGGATAAGAATGTTCATGGCAGAACTGTCCTCAACAGCAAAAGCTCAAAATGAAACAAAAACAAAGAAACGAAAAATAGCAAATGCCTACATATCCATTTACTGAAGAATTTGAAAACAAACTGTAGAACAGTGTCTAGCAGTGAAAAATGAATGAACTATCCAAAACCTAGCAACATGGATGAATTGCACCAACAATGTTGAGACAAGAAAGTTTCATTTTAGAATTTATGTGTACAAACAGTCCCCTACTTACAATGGTTTGACTTACAATTTTTCAACTTCACGATGGTGCAAAAGCAATACACATCTGGTAAAAAGCATACTTTGAATACTGAATTCTGATCTTTTCCCAGGCTAGCGTACATATCATAACAGTACTCTCTCGTGATGCTGGACAGAGGCAGCAAGCCTCAGTTCAGTCAGTCATGCAATCAACGAGGGTAAACACCCAACACACAACATTCTGTTTTTCCACATTCAGTACAGTAGGCAATAAATTACATAAAATAGTAAGTATTTTATTATGAAATAGGCTCCATGTTAGATGATTTTGCACAACTGTAGGCTAAGGAAGTGTTCTGAGCACATTTAAGGTAGGCTAGGCTAAGCTATGATGTTCGTAAGTTAGGTGTATTAACTGCATTTTCATTTTAGGGCATTTTCAACTTATGATGGGTTTTGGGGATATAACCCCATCATAAGTTGAGGAAGACCTGTAGTAGAGAAGGAAAGTTGATGTGATCTGGGAAGGGAGCAGAAGCAGCTTTAAAGGAATTGTTGACAAATTTTTCATATGTGTATATATATACATACACATACACACATACCATGTGGTAGTTTTTTCTCTGTCTAGCTTATTTGACTTAGCATAATGCCCTCCAGGTTCATCCATGTTGTCTCAAATGACAGGATTTTATATTTATATACACACATACATATATATAATCAAATTTTCTTTTTTTCCATTCTTTCATTGATAGACACTTACTCTGTTTTCATATCTTGGCTATTGTAAATAATGCTGCAGTGGCCATGGGAGTGCATATATCTCTGATATCCTGTTTTCATTTCTTTTGGATATATGCCCAGAAGTGGAAGTGCTGGGTCATATAGGGTTCTATTTTTAATTTCTTGAGGAATCGCCATACTATTTTCCATATCGTCTATACCAGCTTCCATTCCTAACAACAGTGCAAAAAGGTTCCCTTTTCGCCACATTTTTGCTTGCATTTGTTATCTCTTGTCTTTTTGATAACAGACATTCTCACAGATGTGAGGTGATACCTCGTTGTGGTTTTGATTTGCATTTCCCTGATGAAGAGTGACTTTGAACAGCTTTTCATATACCTGTGGGTTATTTGTATGCTTTTGTGGAAACCTGTCTATTTAGGTCATTAGACCATTTTTCAATTGGGTTATTTGGGGTTTGTTTTGTTTTGTTATTTGCTATTGGATTGTAAAAATTCCTTATATATTTTGGATATTAACCCCATATTGGATATGTGGTACACATATAAGTTGTCTTTTCACTTATTTACTATTATTTAATGTTATTTTTGCTAATACAGAATATTTATATCTGTTATCAGTAGGAAATGGAGCTATAAAGACAAGACTGTCCCTTAAGCACCAGATGACATGTGAATTTTATTCTATGGGAAATGAGGGGGTGATTGAAACTTTTGGAAGCATGTTACAATTAGGAAAATTGACCCTGGCAACAAAAATCTTCTCCCATTCGGTAGGTTGCCTGTTCATTTTGCTGATGGTTTCCTTTGCTGTGCAGAAGCTTTTTAGTTTAATTTAGTCCCACTGTTTACCTTGGCTTTTGTTGCTAAATATATATTTCTTTTTAAGTTGAGTGTTGGGGACATGGTTTTCGTTTATTATTATCCTTTGAATCACATATAGCTATATGCTCACAAATTGTTTAATTAAAAATAACATTTCCTGCACCCCAATATTCATAGCAGCACTATTTACAATAGCCAAGACATGGAGACAGCCTAAATGTCCATCAACGGATGACCGGATAAAGAAGATGTGGTATATTTATACAATAGAATACTACTCAGCCATAAAAACTGACAATATAACGCCATTTGCAGCAACATGGATGCTCCTGGAGAATGTCATTCTAAGTGAAGCCAGAAAGCTAAAGAAAAATACCATATGAGATCGCTCATATGTGGAATCTAAAAAACAAAAAACACAAACAAAGCATAAATACAAAACAGAAATAGACTCATAGACATAGAATACAAACTTGTGGTTGCCAAGGGGGCAGAGGGTGGGAAGGGATAGACTGGGATTCCAAACTGTAGAATAGATAAACAAGATTATACTGTATAGCACAGGGAAATATATACAAGATCTTATGGTAGCTCACGGAGAAAAAAATGTGACAATGAATATATGTATGTTCATGTATAACTGAAAAATTGTGGTCTACACTGGAATTTGATACAACATTGTAAAATGATTACAAATCAATAAAAAATGTTTTAAAAAATAACATTTAATGGCAGAATAAAAGTCCCAGGAATTTATAAACTATTAGAGTTACACAATGGTTCTGTACAGGACTTGAGACAAACTAAGAAGGCCAGACGGTAAAATATTTGTTCTTAGGGCTGAGTGGAATCAAGTAATTAGATAGCAAATTTTATCATCAGTTTATAGCTCAAATCCTGACCTATAGTAGACATTTTATGTCTGATGAATGAATAGATGAATAAAAAGAAGGGATTAAAAATTCTTAGGCTGGACCTTTAAAACTGTAGGCATCATTTTATAACTAATGGGACATAAGGCTTTAAGAGAAGATGATGAAATTCTTTGAAAATGTCCCCTGTGGTATATATGCTACTAAAAATACAGAATAATAAGATGCTTATAATTGGAGGGAGTCATGGACATAACGAAAACAACTCATCGAGTAACTTAATCTGACAGCCTTGCAGCACCCACATAGGCATACAGCTTAATAGTAATTTTATTCATATAGCAGATTAATTTTAGGAGTATCCTGTGGGAAGAGTCAATCTTCGTAATAAAATACTTTGTAACATATTCCTAGATGTATAGCTCTCTTATGTAGCATTTAGTATTTTGTATGTGTAAAATGCTGTCAAATACTTTGTATCAATTACTTGTAAAATTTCTATGATCCTATTCATATTTCATAGTTGAGGAAACCAAAAACCAGAAAGACTTAATATATCACCATGTCACACAACTAATTATAGAAATATTCAGCTGAGCCCATAGGCTGCACTAAAATAGCAGAGTTAGGTACTCACAATTAAATGACCTCCGGTTCAGGATACACCATATGTGATCTGCTTAAATTAACTTGAAGCTTATGGCCCAAATGATTTATCAAAGGGAGAAATCTAGAGGAAATGTGTCTTTGGAATCTGTTACCATGTTGTTCCCACAGCCATCTCCCATGTTTTTTTCCTCCCCAGTCTCTCATATTCCTTCGCTGTTTTGGTAGCTGCCTGCCATGTACCATGCTCTCCCAGAACCAGGCTTTCCCGGCCACACCTCAGGCAGACAAACCTACTATTCCTTTTCTGCTCATCCTTAACAAAACGTTTCCCATTTCATACCATAATCCCTCAGTAATCTGACAGATAGCTAACTTTTATCCTCATTGTTGATAAAGGCATCGTTTTTTGTTTTTTGGTTTTTTTTTTTTTTTTTTTTTTTTTTACTGTGGTTTCACATATCATCTCTCCCAGGAACATTACCATCTCAACAGATGATGATGCTAGATGATTAGATACATTATGATGAGAATTGACAAACTTCCCCTTCCCCATCTCTGCTAAAATCCAGTATCCCTCCTCAGCTCCCCTGAAATGCACTTTCCCTATCTGTCACACATACGATTCACATTCTAGACAATCTCTTTCAGACAGCACAATTCCTAGTATGTGCTAGAAGCAGCTATTCTTCTGTAAGGAAAGCACTTAATGGTTGGCAAAGTGTTTGTACCAACTCTGGATTCTGGCAACTCTCATATTTGTATGATGTATTTGTCTGCAGTATCCAGGCATAAATACTCATTTTCAGGGCTAGTCTTTCATGCAGCAGAGGAGTTATGATTCACAGATGCTGGAATGTCCTCCCTGCTACACACACAGCTCCCTGATTGCCCTTCCCCCATAAAGCCTGAAATGCTAAAACTTCATTCCTTTAGGCTGAAAGAAACACAAACATATTCCTTGGTATTCATGGAAGAGGTAGCACCTTGTAAGTCATTAAAATCTAAGTACTCACTATTTGATTGTTTTTCCAAAGGGCAGTGGCCAAGAAGGCTCCGTAGGGAATATGTTACAATTGAGGGGCATTGACCTGGGAAAGCCTGAGGTTCAGTTTCAGGTATGGAGCACTGCACAGGCCACTGTAGTAAAAGCATTGAGCAGAGAGATTCAGGAGGAAGCAGGAGACAGTCTGCCGTCTTGGAAGCCTAGCAAAGGAAGGGATGCACTGCTGAACGGCCTAATGGAATGGTCCCAGAGCCTGATACTAAATACTCTAAGACCCAGTGCCGTCCTGTGCACCTGCTCAGCACTTCCTAGGGGTTCAGAAAAAGGACAGTATCCAGTTTCAAGGGGTTAAACAATAGCCCAAATAAAGTTTAAAAATCATTTAAAAAAAAAAAGTAAAGTGATGCAAAAACAAGTTTTAATACCAGGAGAGAGGACAGAGTAAGATGTGAAAGGTAACCCTGGTATAGCTCACTTCAGAATTCTTCGCCCTGCGAATCAGCTATTTACTGAGTGAGCACTGGCAGTTGCTGTGCCAGGTTACAAGGGAAATCCACAAAAGGTGAGAATATCTGATAAAGCATGAGTGTCAATCAGTGGTGGAGACAGTGGAACTACAGAAATTCTGAGGAACGATAACTCTTTGGGGGCACATGTGTTTAACGGAAGAGTAAACATCTGAGTAGAACATCCAAAATGCTTGAAATTATGTTAAGAAGAGGAGGCAAGTAGGCAGCCTGGAAAAAGGAAGTAGGCGAGCAAAAGCAAGAGAGGTAGCAGAGCGCAAGCTGTCTTCAGGTGGCAGAATGAGATGCTGTAAAGAGGTGATGGTACAGTTTCTAAGACCCTCTGGGGTCTGAATTTACTGCTTAGGTCAAATTACAGCTCTCCCTTCGGTGACCTTGACCGAAACATGTATCTTCTTCACGCTTCAATTTTATCATCTGAAGAAGAGATAACAATACCTACCTAATAGGAATACTGTAAGAATAGAAAGGAAAATATGCATGTAAAATGTTCAGTACAGTGATAAGATACATCCACTTTATAATTTTATTTAGTATTATTTAATGTTATTTTGCTAATAGAGAATATTTATATCTGTTGTCTGTAGGAAATGGAGCTATAAAAAGCAAGATAAGTTACTTACACGCTAAATGATAATATGTGAATTTTATTCTGTGGGAAATGAGGGAGTGATTTGAGCTTTGGAAGCATTAATTGGGGAAATTTACCCTGGCAGCAAGGTACTGGGTGGATGGAAAAGGATCTTAGAGACTAAAGGAAGAGAGATTGAATGATCAAAGGCTGCAGCTGACACATGAGGTAATACAGTACTGAGCTAGGAAACGATGGCAGAAATGAGAAGGAAGTTATAGGCTTGAGGGACATCGTGAAAGAAGGAGAGTGTGTGGTTGTCTGTTTGAATCTAGAAAGGAAACCAAAGTTATATCTGATATTTTGAGCCTCAGTGACTAAGATTAATATGGTGCCATAATAAAAAGCAGAAAGTCAAGATAAAAAGTGATTTAGGGAAGAAGAGGGAGAATAATTGGTTCAAAAACTATGGGATTTAAGTGAAATGTACTATAGGTGGCTCAAGATATAGAATGAGAGCTCAGGAGAGAGCTTAGGCTGGAGATGTGCTGACTTTCAAGCAATGGCAGACAGCAGATTGATGACTTCTCTGCAAGCAGAAATGCCAAGGTAAGAGCCTTCACTAATGTCTGAACCTTGAGGATTATGCAGATTTGGTCTTTGGAAGAACAGCATTACTTTATTCTTGCTGTGATTATGCTGTTACAGAACTATTACTAATGAGGCATAAATTCATCTTTTTCATTCACTTATTCTTTCATTCATTTGTTCATTTATAAATATTCATTATACCATTTTTTAAAGGTATCTAATGCTCAGTAACTACTTGATGAATGCATGCAATCCATGGTACTATCAAATCTCACATAAAAGCTTATCTGACAGTCCTACAGACCATCCTCACCCTTGGGGTGAGCACTGCATGGAGATCTGTGTGACAGCCCTGGGGCCCATAGCACCTTGGCCTTGCACATTCAGGCTGTGGCTCTGCAGAAATCTGATAGCCCTTTTAAAGAGCTTCTCTTCTCTTTATGACCACGCACTTTCATTCAACATTTACCAAAAGTATTTTGACTCCATTACACCTTGTGTAATCAACAACCAGATTAGGAGTGTGAAGGGGACAGGCTGCCTCTAAGGGTCTTACTTTGCAGCCCATGATCCACAACTCACCCTTACTCACTTTGGCTGGAGCAGCTCCCTCGTGGGACAGTACTTTCCATTCTAACACTATGAACTGAGTTTGCAAGTAGTGTAAAATCGCCAGCTAAACACTGCTAGTTAGCTCACGTCTTTAAAACAAAGCAAAACCCTACAGCTAATTGTCCTTAACTGCCAAAGCCACACTGAGGCAAAGAGCACTCTGTACCCTTTCCCACTTCCCAAGACCTACCCCCATCCTTTCTCCACCATCTCCATGGCAACCTCTAAAACAAGCCATTACAATCCTGACATGGCACCAGGCTGACACCTTGGGCTGGGATTTAATTTTGAGTTATGACCGTGTTAGGAAAACATATGATGTGGCCGTTTGCTTACAGAAAGGGGGGGGGGGGAATCATAAAACCCTCTTTTTTTACGAGCTGTCGCTTGATTCGTTCCTGGAGCCCCAAGTAGCAAGCTTCTAAATCACTGTGTGCAGCTGTTTTGGCTTCTTGGAGCCCAGCAGGTGTATTGCTCAGCCCGGCTGCCATCTCCCTACACTCACATAACAAATAATAACGTCTTACACACACCAGCCATCCATCAGAGTTACTGCTGGTCCCTGAGCGGCTTCCTTCCCTCTTCCCCACAATCCTTTATCCTCCTCCTGTCTTTCTTCTCGTTTTCTTTTCTTTTCTTTTTTTCTCTCTCTCCAACAGTAGACATACTCCATCAGAGGATTTTTTTTGGTCACACTTTCTGGATGCCTTTAATTGAATAACCTTTGACTCTTCTGGCAAGAGGAGAGAGGAGAAAGAAGACAAAATCCACAGCAGTGTTTATTTGTGTTTAAAAAAAATAAAACAATAGAAGTATTGTGACTAGTGAAATCAATTAGTCTTCCTAAGCAGTGTAGGCCCACATCTGGTGTGACTTAAGTTAATGTAAGAGAAAGGGCTGGAGAGGCCCAGAGACCTTGCGTTCTCATTTCAACAGGTGACAGAGAAGGCATAAAAGCCTAATAATATACTACAAGTGCAGATACAGTGCGGTAAGTACTGGGGGGCTTGCCTAGGAGGTAAACATCCTTGCTTGCCCATGACAGCCAAATAAATGTTCCTTCTTAAGGCTGACCATCGACTTCAGGGAACTGAAGGGCTGGGTTCCAACTTGAGAGTACTCCAAAGGGTCAGCCAGCCCATTTCCCAGGGAAATGCAGAGGTAAGAGCTAGGGCTCCTGAGATTTGGTGGTGCGGCAAGTGAAGACAGATCTGACAAGCTGTAGACTCTCCAATCAGTGTGGGTCAATTGAAAGAGGGCTGTGGCAATGCCAGCACGGTGATTATCACACAGTGCAGGCTGCTGGGTGATTCAAACATACGACACAAATTTTGACTTTCTAATTGAGTTGCTAGATTTAACCAATCAAAATGTAGGGCACCCAGTGAAATTTGAATTAAAAAGTTTTAGTATTTCTTATGCAATTTTTAGACATACTAAAAATTTATCTGAAATTCAAATTTTATTGGGTTTCCTGTACTTCATTTGGCAATCCTACCTTCTAGGAACTTGTATTATTTTTTTATTTTTACATTTTCTATTGAAGTATAGTTGATTTACAATGTTGTATTCATTTCTGGTATACAGCATAGTGATTCAGTCATATATATACACACACACACACTCATTTATTCATTCATTCATTCTTTTCCATACTCTTTTTCATTATAGGTTATTACAAGATACAGTTCCCTGTGCCAAACAATAGGACCTTGTTTATTTTATATATAGTAGTGTATATCTGTTAATCACAAATTTCTAATTTATCCATCCCCCTCCTTTCCCTTTTGGTAATTATGTTTGTTTTCTATGTCTGTGATTCTGTTTCTCTTTTGTAAATAAGTTCATTTGTATCATTTTTTAGATTCCACATAGAAGTGATACAATATGATACTTGTCTTTCTCTGATTTATTTCACTTAGTATGCTCATCTCTAAGTTCATCCATGTTGCTGCAGATGGCATTATTTCATTCTTTTATATGACTGAGTAGTATTCCATTGTGTGGAATGCCACATTGTATTTATCTGTCTGTCAATGGACATTGAGATTGCTTTTATGTCTTGGTTGTTGTAAATTGTGCTGCTGTGAACATTTGGGTGCATGTACCTTTTTGAATTTGAGTTTTCTCTGGATATATGCCCAGGAGTGGGACTGCTAGATCATGTGGCAACTCTGTTTTTAGTTTTTTTAAGGAATTTCCATATTGTTTTCCGTACTGGCTGTACCAAACTACATTTCCACTAACACGGTAGGAGTATCCCCTTTTCTCCAGCATTTATTATCCATAGACCTTTTAAGGATGGCCTTTCCGACCAATGTAAGGTGATACCTCACTGTAGTTTTGATCTACATTTCTCTGATAATTAGCAATGGAACTTACATTTTTTAATTTGATACCCTTCCCAATGTTTTCTATGTTGCATTATAAGTTAAAATAAGAAAAGGCCATAATGAAAGCATGTCTGCCTTTTCTACAAAGCCACTGCTCATGACAACACCCATCACATTATCTTTCTTTGAATAACAGTTCACAGGCTAAATCCCTTTTGAAATGTGTTTTAAAAAATAAGTGTCTCATCTATAGAGCAAGTTTATATTCTTTTATCATACCTAAGGAGCTTAGAACTTACATTAGTACTTCATTCCAGACATCATTTTGGCATAGATCCATTTTTCACAAAGTGTGTTCTGCAGAACACCATGGGAAGATAAATATAGTGGTATCCTTCTCTTGGAAATTTATAATACTTTTTAACAAGTTAAAGAATCTAGGGAATTTTGTAGTAACAATGTCTAGCTTTTCTCTACCCAAAATCTGCTTAATTTGTTTGGTTATAGAACAGCCTTTTCAAGAAGTACCTATTTACACCCAGCAAAACTAATTGAGTAACTTAGCTTGACATATACTGGCTTAATGTTTAGATATGTTTATATTCAGTCGACATGATTTCACCTTTTATTTAAATATTAACTGTCTTATTCTACATGTATTGTATTATAAGCCATCTCAAGCCTTTCTTTAAAATATGTAACAAATAAGTTATAAAGAAATAAGTAACTAAGTACCCTGAGGTGGTTGACATGTATCACATAAACAGTATACAAAATACTTATGAAGGTCCTGTGACTCAGAACATTCAGAGAATTTTGGTTTTTAAAGAGATCTCTTGCCCTTTTCTCTCTCTACAGCAGTGTTTGTGTCTGTGAGGGGGCCACTCCCCCAAAACACCCTTCCCTTTTCTTTCTGCCATTGGCTCCTGCCCCCATGATAACCTCTCACCTGAGTGGGGAGACTCAGAAGGTGCTGGCACTCCCTGTGTCCAGTCTCTCCCAGGTGTTACTTTATACCCCAGACACAGCTGAGTTTAGCAAGACCCCAGGCTTGGGAGTACATTACATATGTAGTACTTTGAGACCCTTCAGGGATAAAGGGGTTGGGGACTATGTGAATTATTGTTCTAACAGTCACAATTATTAACTTAGCCCTCAGGCAAGACCCCCTTGGTACCTACCAATCATTCCAGCACAATATAAATCTATTTGTCATAGAGAAATCTCATTCCAAGGCGGGGGAAGGACTCCCTTATTTATCCCAAGGCTGATGGCAGGTACCAGGAACCTGAACTGACAGGATAGTCCATGAGTATTTTTATTTTTATTATTTTCTTAGACCAGTTTCCAACAGCTGGTCGCCAGTTGCCCCCTAACATGGACACATAAAAGCAAATACTCCAGCGCTGTGCCAGCCAGGATCAGAGAAGAAACACGGCCCTCATAAATCAAGGCTGCACTGCTCTGCAGCTTTAGCTCAATGAAGTGCATGTGTACGGGATAAAGGGGACGAGCTTTGACTGGAGGGGAAAAAAAGAGTGCTCCTCCCTCACAGATAAGCCAGCACCAGTTTAAATAAAGCTTTTGTTATCTGCTTAGTCTCCCTGCACCAGTCAAATCATTCAGTCAAGACCACATGTTACCATGGGTAAAACATCCTAGAGTCTAGTCCTGGGTCTTTTTTTTAAAGAGGAGCTTGATCCTTATTCCTTATTTTAGCTTCAGAGAGGATAATCTCTCAAGAAAGCAGAGCAGAGGATATCTGAGTATGGTTCATTCCTGACCCACTGGATGGCAGTTCACTAGAGAAAGGGAAGCAGATTTGGGGCTGGGTTCTAGGAAAGAGAGAAGGAAGGACATATCTAAGAAGAGGGAAGACAGTAATAAAGGGGGGAAAGTAGAAGGAAAAGTGAAAAAGATACAAGCACCCTGCAAATGGCTGAACTTCCATTTAGTACAGAGGAATAACTTTTCAGGAACCAACTCATGTGACATTCAGAAAACACCATATGCTAAGTACTGAGTGTCAGGATAAAACTCTGAGAGTTCAAGAGACCAGAACAAATGCCACAAAGACAAAGGAGGTTTCAAAAATGGTTCAATATCTGGAAATCAGTCAATGTGATACACCATATTAACAAAACAGTAAAAATCACATGATTATCTCAGTAGATGCAGAAAAATCTTTTGACAAAATTCAAAATCCATTCATGATAAAAACTCAACAAAGTTGGTACAGAAGAAACATAATAAAGGCCATTTATGACAAACCCAGAGCTTAACACCATACTCAATGGTGAAAAGCTGAAAGCTCTTCCCCTAAGATCAAAAACAAGATAAGGATGCTCACTCTCACCCCTTCTATTTAACACATGATGGATGTCTTATCTGTAGCAATCAGACAAGAAAAAGAAATAAAAGACATCCAAATTGGAAGGGAAGAAGTAAAACTGTCACTGTTTGCAGATGACATGATACCATACATAGAAAAACCCTAAAGTCTCCACCAAAAAACTATTAGAACTAATAAATGAATTCAGTAAAGTTGCAGGATACAAAATTAATATACAGATATCTGTTGCACTTCTGTACACTAATGATAATCAGAAAGAGAAATCAAGAAAACAATCCCATTTATCATCACATCAAAAAGAATAAAATACTTCAGAATAATTTTAACCAGAAAGACCTAAACTCTGAAAACTATGATAACAATTAAGGAAACTGAAGACAATACAAATTAATGGAAAGATATCCATGTTCATAAATTGAAAAAATTAATATTGTTAAAATGTCAATATTATCCAAAGCAATTTACAGATTTCATGCAATCCCTATTTAAAAAAAAAAACAAAACAGGACATTTTTCACAGAAGTGGAACAAATAATCCTAAAATTTGCATGGAACCACAGAAGACCACAAATAGCTAAAACAATCTTTAGATAAAAGAACAAAGCTAGGGGTATTACACTCTCTGACCTTAGACAATACTACAAAGGTGTAGTAGTGAAAACAGTAGGGTACTGGCACAAAAACAAACACATAGATCAATGGAACAGAACAAAGAGCCCAGAAATAAGCCCAAATTGACTTTTAATAAAGGTGACTCCACTTACTGCTAGATGAAAAATGACCAGAAATATGTCAGTAAAATACAAAGAACAATTTACCAGGGCATTCCATTTTAGGATACTGCTCAACACTGTTATGCTTAAGACCATCCACTGGCAAAGCATTCATAATTCTTCAGCATAAACATGGCCCCACCTAACCCCCAGAGGTAGAAATATTGCTCAGGAAAATGTAGCCTTGACACTAACAGGGCCTAGATGCTAATGTTGGGAAGGAAATATTAATGAATTCAGTACAGTCCATACTTCAGTCATTCATTCACATTTGAGGGTCAGTTCTACGCCAGACATTGTGCTCGGTGGCTGTCCATGAAAGGGGAAGATCCCAGAGCCAACATTCCTGCCACTTTCCACCCCTATTCTAACACAGGTGCATGACTGGAGGATGTCAGACTGGGTTCCCTCAGAAAGAGCAGAAAGCAGGGGGCATGAGATGCTAAACGGAGATTTTAAATCATGTCATTAACATTACTCACTTGTATTTTTAGCACCTCAATACAGTCATACTTCTTTGAAGTAGTCAGGATGAACCATGTTATTACTTCCACTTTACAACTGAGAAAATTGTAGCTCTGGAGAATTAAAGGACTAACCAAAGGTCACCCAGTCTCTAAGGGACAGATATAAGCCTGTCTTCATTACCCAATACCACCCTCCCAAAGGGCCTTTTCTTCCTTAACTGGTTAAGAAGGTCAACTCCATGTCTCCACTGCTTTTGTTCCCACCATCTCCTGTCTGTACTGAACAATGAAAAACCAGTTGCCAAAGGAACCAGGTGTTCATCCTCCCAAGGTGAAAAAACCCAATAGCTTTCTGTAATTTGTGGATGATCCTAAGAAAATATTGATTTTAAAACAGAGGAGAAAAATTAAACCTATAATACATATAACCCTTTTCCTTTATGCCATTTAAAACGAAACTCTACCTCATTACCCACAGGCCAGAGCATAAAAGGCATGGCATGGGACAAAATTTAATTATAAGTAGTGAATTTAATAATAGAGAAAAGGTAATATCATAAAGCATACTGATGTAAGTGTAAAAAAATATTCAAGATTCTAATTTTTTAAAGAGACAGCATCAAATTAAATCTTTCTATATACAGCTTCTCATCTTAAAAAATAAAATAATGAATAACTGATAACCCAAGATGTTTTATGTTAACTTAAGATGTGGAAAAATATTCAAAATAAATATCATTTATTCTAATTAAAATTCAAGCAAATTACATTTACAGTTAATAAAAACATATTTACATGTTTTCTCACTTTAAAATGTAGATAACCATGTATGTTGTTATTCTTGAAGGCCAGATGAGAGGTAGAGGTCCTGGAAAGGGTTTTGAATCCCTTAGAGAATTAGATAGTACTTTGTTTTATTTTGCATTGCTATTGTTGTTATTGTTTGTTTGATTATGGAATCTATTAATTTACTGTTCTATTCTATCTATTCTCATCTCTCAAAACTCTGGTAACTATAGTATTCAGTGAATTAGGGAGAATAATTTAGAGGTCTGTAGGCTTTTACAACAAGCATATAAGAAAAGAGATATTGTAAATCTACTTCTGTCACATTTTGATGACAATACTCATAGATGATTCTTTGAGTTCACCTTCCATTCAGTTTGCTACACTTCTCATGTCCAATAATACTGTCTCCCACCCTACTTCAGTCATTCACACACATGCTCATCCTCATACCTTGCCATTAACAGTAAGTGCACACACATACAATCTCAAATTTAAATATACTACTCTCCACTCAGTAGCTTCTCTCTCTCCATCCTATTTACTTTAGTTCCTTGATTCCTATCAATTCTTTGATTTTGCTAAGACAAAAAATATTTATTTTTTTATGTTTGCATGATTTTTAGCCAGTACCTTGTGACCTCACCACCTTCATAACCTGCTTTGGTTTATCATTAGAATCAGTCTTCTGTAATTATATACACAACAGGATAATACTTTGTGACTAAGCTGGATTTCTTCTTGGAGTGCAAGGTTAGTTCAACATTTGGAAAGCAATCAGTATAATTCACCGTATTAATAGAATAAAGGAGAAAAAACTTGATTATAATAGTTGTAGAAAAAACTTGTGATACAATTAAGCATCCAAACATGATTTTTTTAAAAAATCAGCAAGAAGTGAACTTCTTTAATCTGTTAATGTGTATCTACAGAAAAATCTAGAAAATATGTTTCATGGTGAAATGTTAAAAGATTTTTTTCTGAGAACAAGAGTAGAAAAAGGCTGTCTATTTATTTATTCCTATTCAACTGTCCTAGACAGTGTAATGCAATAAGAAAAAAAAAAAGTATAGGGAAGTATTCCATCCATGATGAAGAAATGAGCTCTGCAAATTCTTCCTCAAATAGATAACATAATACTGGACAAAATAGTCAGAAATTTTGATGGGCTCTTGGAACTGACCAAAGGCAATCAACAACCTTAGAACTGTTTATTCATCAAAAACTATTTAACATTGGGTAAGAACAGGGGGAAGGTGTCCTTACTTACTTGGAGCTGCTTCCATCCCCTCTTCAGTTCAGATGGCAAGGAAGTTCTCCAAGAGAAGGGCTGGCCCTAAAACTAGTAGTTTTTCTGCTGGAGGGAGCTACCTTCCTTTGGAGGCATTGTCAGTAAAAGTAGCAAACTCAGTAGGAAATGAACAGAGAAGGCCTATAGCCCCATTAGTAGCCTAAGGTCACAGACTCTGTTGGGTTAAGAGGCAGATGAGAGGATTAGCCAGAAACTTAATGGGGAGTTCCTTGAAGTGAGAAAGTGATAGACGAGCTTGGCAAACTTCACACATCCTGGCTGACTAATCAACTCTGTCCACACAGAGGAAGACCTGAAAGTTTCTGGAAGGAAATAAAGGCTGTGGAAGTCATGGAAACTGCTTGAGCTTTGAACGTACTACCAAACCTACACACAGATCCACTGACAGAGGGTAGAAGACAGTGCTGGAGATGTTTGAGTACAATTTTTTATCATTCACTGGCTGATCACTGAGCTCTTTAGAAACAGTAATGATCTCTAGGAAGCAAGGCTAAAATCTGAAAATAAAAATGCAAAGATAATCTCAGCAGAAACAATAGCAACTACACATTACAGGAGTGACAGATTGCACAGATCAGGCAAGTTACGTGAAAACAAAATCACCCACAAAGGGGAAAAAAAATAGCAATAGTAACAGTATTCAGAGGGAAAAATCAGAATCCAGAGAGTTGCTAAATGGTCATTTTCAACAAGAAATTATGAGGCACACAAAGAAATAGGAAAGTATGACCCATACTTAGAAGTTCTCAATAAAACTTTCTGAGTATGTCCAGATGTTGGATATAGGAGACAAATATTTGAAAGCAATTATTATAAATATTTGCAAAGACTAATTCAAGGAAATCATGTTTTTTAAAAATGGAAATTTTAAAATTGGAAAGTGCTATGTCAAAATAATAATTCACTGCATAGGCTCAACATTAGGTTTAAGATGGCAGAAGAAAGAATCAATGAACTTGAAGATAAATAGAAGTTACCCAATCTTAGTAAATACATCTTTTCTCTTTTGTTCTCTTGCTTTCTTTAAAAGGAAAAATAAAGAGCCTTAATTATAACACTGTATTGTTGGGTTCACAACATATGTAGGTGTAATATGCGTGTCCACAGTAGCACAAAATTCTTAGAAAAAGATTTTAAAAATTCATACAACTTTAGCTAGACTAACCAAGGGGGAAACAACAGGAGACAAAAATTACCAAATTCAGGAATGAAAGAAGATATATCACTGCCGCACATACAGAAATTAAAAGGATTATAAGTGAGTATCATGAACAACTTTGTGCCGACAAATTAGACAAATGAAAAAATGTACAATTAAAATTTTAAAATTTAATTTAAATTTATATTACAGTAATTTAAAATCTTGCCACAATTTAAAGACCAGACTTCACTATTATTTCAAATATTTGAAGAAGAAAAAAAAAAAGTGAATCCCACACAAACTTTTTCAGACAATAGAGAAGGAAATGCTTCATTCTGTGAAGCCAATATTATTCTTATACCAAAGCCAAAGATACCACAAATGAAGGAAAGTACAGACTAATATTGCTTATGAATATAGATATAAACATCTTTTACAAAGTAGTAAACTGAATGGAACATATAAAAGGAATTATACAGCATGACCAAGTGGGGTTTACCCCAGGGATAAAATGTTGGTATATAATTTGAAAATCAATATAATTCACCATATTAATAAAGAACAAAGAATAGATGTTCATTTTAATAAACACAGAAAATCCATTTGACAAAATTTAACCTTTATGATAGAAGCTCTCAACAAAATAGGAAAAGGAGGGAACTTCCCTTCAAAGAGGGAAAAAAAAAGACATCTATTAAAGAAACTTATAACTAGCATCATATTTAATGGTGAATGCCTGATGCGTTTCCCTAAAATCACGAACAGGACAAGGATGTCCACTGTCACCATTTCTCTTCAACAGTATACAGAATGTTCTAGCTTATGCAATAAGATAAGGAAAAGAAAAAAAAACAACCATATTATATGGGAAGAAATCAAACTGTCTTTTCTCACAGATTACATGATATTCTCTATAGTAAATTTGATGGAATCTGGAAAAAAAGCAATAGAATTGATAAGTTCAACAAGATTGCAGAATGGAAGATCAATGTAAATAATAAATTAAATGTCTGTAACATACCACTGAATAATTGAAAAATGAAATTAAGAAAATAATTTATAAAATTAAAAAATAGTAATTTTTTAAAAGGGAAGTAAAAAACTTAAACACTAAAAATTACAAGTCACTGCTGAGAGAAATTAAGGATTTAGATAAATAGAGAAATACTCATATTTATGAATTTGGAAGACTCAATATTGTTAAGATAGCAATTTTCCCTAAGTTAATCTTGCAATCCCAAAATAACTGTTAGCATTTTTTTGGTAGAAAATGATAAGCTGATCTTAAAATTTATGTGGAAATAATAAGGATCTAGAATGGCAAAAACACTTTTTGAAGAAGACCAAAGTTTGAGGACCCACACTACCTGTTTTCAACACTCATCACAAATCTCCATTAATCACGACAGTGGGGGATTGATGAAAGGATAGACACATGAATCACTGGAACAGAACAGAATTTAAAAATAGACCCACACATCTATGGCCAACTGATTTCTTACAGAGGTACCAAGGGAATTCAGTGAAAAATGAAGTCTTTCCCACAAATAGTGTGAAATAATTGTACCTCTGGATGGAGAAAAGAAAAAGAAAAAAATGAATCTTGAACCATACTTCATAATATATATGCAAAAATTAACTGAAAATGGATCATAGATCTAAGTATAAAACCTAAAACTATGAAACTTCTAGAAGAACACAAAATTTTTGTGACCTTAGGTCAGGCAAAGACTTCTTAGACACAAAAATCATGAATCATAAAACAAAAAAATGGATAAAACAGACTTCATCAAGTAAAAAAATCTGTTCTTTGAAAAACATGGAGAGGATAATAAACAAGATAATTCACAGGATGGGAAAAAATATTTGCAATATACATATCTGATAAAGATATATAAAGAACTCTCAAAACTCAACAATAAGAAAACATCATTAAAAATGAGGAAAAGATTTGAATGGATAATTCACTAAAAATGAGATACAATTTGGCAAATAAGCAAACGAAAAGATGAGCAACATTATCATTAGGAGAATTTATATTAAAATCACAATTAGATCCCAGTACCTCTTACTTGAACGCCGATGTGGATACAGGGCATCGGACACGGTGGTGGAAATGCAAAACGGTTCAGTCAGTTTGGAAAACACTTCAGCTATTTCTTAATAAGTTTAATATAAACTACTCTACAACTCATCAATCTCCCACATAATTACTCAAGGGAAATGAAAATAAATATCCATACAAAAAACTAGATGTGGATATTTAGAGGAGCTTTATTGACAACTGCCAAAAACGGAAAGAAAAGAAAACAATTGCCAAAAACTGGGGGAAAGAAAGAAAACAAATGTTCATCAGCTGGTGAATGGATAAACTATGGTATACTTACTCAATGGAAGATTGCTTAGCAATAGAAAGTAATGGATTATGGATATTTTTGGCAATATAGATGAATCTCAAAAGCACTAGGCTAAGTAAGAGACTATATATTGTATGATTATATTTATATTACGTTCTTACAAAGGAAAAACTACAGGGATAGAGAACAGCATTACAGCATTATAATGGGGCTAAGGGGAGGGCACTGACTATGAAAGGGAATGTGGGAACTCTTTGGTGTGATGAGAAAATTCTGTGTCTTGATAATTTGACAGCAAAGGAAGTTACACAATTGTATGCCTTGTCACAATTCACAGAAATGCGTAAAGTGGTGGATTTTGCAGTATTGCAAATTGCTCTTAAGTAAAATTGACAAAAAAGTAGTCTGGGAATGGAGTGGGATTGAGTGGGGAAATTTATGAAACAGGACATTAGTTTGGCCATTAGTTGGTTATTGTGGAATATAAATGAGAGGATACACTGTAATTCTGCTCTGTCTACATATGTGTTTATACATAAAGGTTTTTTTTAAAATGCAGATGTATTTCAGTCTTAAGGAGCTATTTTTTAAATTAATAATAATAAAAGGGAAATACAGTACAAATCAATTTATCATAAATAGTTAATGGTAAATAAAGAATTATTGTTAAGAATTATAGGTAGATATTAGCTATTGCTAAGGTTTTGAGTTGATTAGTTCAAGTGTATGTATTTAGTTTTTATTTTTTAAAAGTGACAGAGTGCCACACGTGTAGCAATAATGATAAGATGTCATGAGCTAAGGTTGACAACAAATCCAGTTTTAAGTTGAGATTTTCAAATGTATAGTATAGTATAATTTTCGTTCCCTGATCAAAACACTATAGTGGCTTTTTATCTCATTCAGTATAAAAATCAGTCTCTTCAAGGTCCTGCGTGATCTAGACCCTAGCTGACTCTCTAATTTTAACAATTCCTATTTATTCTTTCTTTTCAACACACGCTGGCCTTCGCTAGTCTTCAAATACACCAAGCATGCTTCCACCTTGCCATCTTTAGCCTTGCTGCATACTCTGCCTGAAACTCTTTCTTAACATAAGCAAATGACTTGCTTTTTCACTTCCTTCCAATCTTATCAGGTCTCCCCTTGTCAGTGAGGACTTCCCTGAACATGTGACGTAAACTAGCACACATATATGCCAACACAGCACTTTTGCAGTGTCATTCATCTTCTTGACCTGAATCAACCCTCACTTTATTAACTAAGACTCTACCTACAATTCCTTTATATGCCAATCAGAAATTTACCCCGTGGGGATTAATTTACCCTCTTCCTTGACAAAAATAATGTTATTAAATCTTTTGGTCCAGAGGTAGTAACTTTACTAGCCCCAATATACAGCTGTCTCTGGTTCTCTCTCATTTCTAGCATCAACCCACTTAGCACCTACTCCATACAAGGCACCACGTCAGGTGATGAAAAGTCCCTGAGAAGAGTAAGTTACAAATAGTGTCTTCCAGAGTTCACTATCCAGTTTTGGGAGGTAAGACCTTTACATGTATCAAGAGAAATAACAACACCTTGTAGAAAATGGTGTGGGAAAAGAGTGTTAAAGATAATTAGGGACTGAGAGTTCAAATGAGAAAAAATGTCACTGGATAGTTGAAGATAAGCCTTCACAAAGGAAAGTGGGTTTGGGACAGTTTCTGAAGAATGTGGATAAGTGGGAGGAAGTTGAAGACAGCGATATGACTAAGTGGCCCATATGAAATGTGCAAGGTGTTTGGGAGACATACGGCTGGAGTGATGGATTTGGGTAAGATTACAGTGGTGAATAAGGCCTTAACATCAAGTTGAAACTCTGCATGAGATAAAAGGTTTCCTGTGCTTCAAAGAGGCGGAACTGGAGTACGCAGGAACTGCCCACGTATGTGTCTGTTTATGCCTGTGTGCTCAGTTGTGACTGTGCATATTAAATAACACACAATGTGGAATATCTGGTATTTGCTTTCCATACAAACAACTAAAAAGTGATGAGGACTTAATGTTTTATATTCCTTTACATTTGGGCAGCCTATTTTGTATTATTGCAGAGTTCCCATTATTTAATAAATAAACATCCATTTACATTAGCTGTTGGGTTATTAACTATTCTCCTAACTAACATAAGGTATAGACATATTTATGTAGCTGCTGTGTGATTTATTAACTCGTTATGCCATGTGAAACACAATTAAGCACTCCTCCTCAAAGTATTTTGTTTGCTCTGTGTTCTGGAATAAGAACTAGAGATCGTGTATTTGTTTATCTTTCAGATACATTTTTTAAAACCCCCAATGCTTTTTTTATGAGTTGGAGCCATTAATGAGAGTAAAATCAACACAACTTAGCTATATAAAGTCTTTCTAATAGGGCCCTTTCCATCCAGAGGGGAAGGTGAAAAAACCGGAATTCGGCTTATTCTATGGCCTGTGTTAGGAAACGAAGGCTTTGTTGACACAAGAAAGGAAAGGAAGCCCCAAGTCAGGGCCTCCCTGAGGGAAATATCTTGTTGCTTCCTGGGGTCTGGCTTCCTACAGCCGCCAAGTTGTTAACACAAGTGCTGCTGTTCATATCTGCAGGCCCACAGAGTGACTGGTGCGGAGGGGGTAGGACATGGTTGCAAGGTGATCGGGGTGGAGGGTGGGGCCTGAGTTCTTCTCTAAGTGTTAATGCAGTTAAGTGCTCTCCAGTGTCTTTCCCACCTCATTATGCATCTAGTTAAGAAACTCTTCTCAAAGAGTGGAAGCTGTGGCCCGCAGACTGCTCCCATCTTTGTGACAAGTGGAATTAAGAGGCTGTCCCAGCAACCAGATGGGAGCACAAAGGCTTGCATGTAGCTACAGCTACAGACATGGAAGAAATCAGTTCCCAAGGGCCTCAAGTGGTTACTATCACTTAAACATGTTACATTAGCCAAGGCAGAAAAACAACTCTATCTACATATTATAATATTTATATATGTATATTCTGCATATACATGCATATACACATTCATATATACTACATTATATGTGTGTATATGTGTGTATATATATATTTATATAATTACTTTTATATTTGTAACTGACCTAACAGTAAATAAGCCTGGCCATGTGATTTATCCCTTTGAGCTATCTTAGGAAGAGGAGAGAAGTGGGAAGAGACTGAGTGGAAAGAAATACCCAGGAGTCTGTCTGGTAAGAATTTCCTGGGTAGTAACAGTGTACTGGGGGGAAGCAAACGCAAAGGCATCTGGATTTAGAGGAGCAAAACCGTTTTTGACCATGGAACAAATACTGCTTTTCTGACCTATATTCTATCACACACACACACACACACACACACACACACACAAAAACAAAAAACAAAACATAAAAAACAAAAAAAACCTAAGCTCTCCGACAGTGGCAGGCCATAGTTCCTGGCATGATGCCCGACACCTGGCAGGTCTCGGACAAGTGTTAATCTCTCCTTCTCCCTCTCTTGTGCACTAGTGTGCGTAAGTATGCCTCCAAAAATAAGTACACTTACTACATAAAGTCCAAATTTACACAAGAGATACATTAGATGTTTTTATTTACTTTATGAAAGTATTTCTGTTTTCCTTAGCAAATTGATGAATAATCTGAACTGCTGTTCAGCTTACAACCATCTGATTTGCACATACTTCAGGGACGTACTAGTTACACAAAGTGAGACAGAACTACAGACATGTTTTCCAAATGTGAGTAAATCTAATTTTGAATAGTTGAATCCGATATTAAATTTCCTTGGAGAGTTGGTTATTTGAAAGGGCCCCAAGGTGAATTCTTTTGGTAAAGCATAAACTCTTTCTGAATGGTAAAGAATTTCTGTAAAACTTGATGACAACTTCTCTTGGCCAGAAAGAAGTGCTTGTCAAGATTCCCAACAGTGGAGTCTAGGCAAAGTTCAGAGAGCAGCTCAGGGAGGGTAAAGGAAAGAGCAGGTTATGGGAGCGGGTGGGCAGATCATCAAGCAAGTCTGTATGGATTTCTAACCTTGGCTAAAAGATGGATGCATGGTTTCCAAACACAAAATATCATGCATTCTTATTTTGTTTTTCATATTTTGACATTACATTTTTCCCACGCATGTATCCGCTGCATTTTAGAAACTGAAAATGAAGTATCAACCAAATCTGGAGAGTATTACATACGAACATTTACATTGTATATGAAGGCAGGATAAATTATACTTAAAATTGTGAGAGAAGATGTAGGCACTCAAAGGAGTATGTAGCTTGACAAAGAGAGAAAAAGGGACAATGAACCCCTGAGAAGTACCAACAGGTAAGGCACAGCAAAGGAAAGGTAGACTGAAAAGGGGTGGTCTGAAAAGAGGAGGAAAACCCAGAGGGTGCAGTGTTATAGGAAGATAAAGAGAGACTTCCAAGGAGAGCGTGGTCCATCTGATTATTGCTGCAGATAAGTCAAGCCAGATAAAGTTTGAGAAGTGTCCTTTAGACTTAGCAATCATGAGGTCACTGGGGACCACTGACAGATCAGTTCCAGCATAGAAGGAGGATGGACCTGGCAATAGATGACCCATGCTTATACAACCTCAGCTTTCCCAGAGAAACTGGTGACAATCAACTAGTAGCCCTCACATCAAGACTGGATTCCCTGACAGGACTGGAAGAGGAAATAGTGTGTTGCGCCCAGAGGTACCAAGCCTGGGGATGGCACAAATGTTTCATTGTGGTAAATACAATGATAACTTTGTTTTCCCTACTTAATGGAGCTTCTCAAGACTTGCCAACACACAAGTAAATTTTATACTTTCCTCAGTAAACAAGTCTGAATCTCTTTGTTTTTCCGTATGCCAGTGACACCATGATAATCTGAGACTATCTGTAGACAATGCTTAGTTCTAGTTTCCTCCAACACAGTTTCTATGTCCTTGTCACTTGAGAGTTCCTAAACCTATATTAATTATATGTAAGCACTGGTGGTTCATTTATTCATCACTTATTTATTCAACAAGCATTTATTGAAAGAAATCACTATATTTGGCACTCTGGTAGATAACCAGATGAGTAAGGCATGTATCTAAGCAACCTGCCAGCTGAAATGAAATAAATAATAAACAACTACACAGATGATACAATTAAATACATGTTGTACGATGAACACAAGCAAATTCTTAGAAGAATGTAAACAAAGAATAATAAGAGCTAATGCAGGGTATGGGGGTTAATTCCAAATGTTTCAAGTAAGAAGGTATATTATGGTGCCCTCGGCTCTCCCTTCTCTCTTCCACTATTCTCATGTATTTTATTTCTCAAATCTTTAAATATTTGCAGCTCTTCTTTGCAGTCACTTCCCAGGCTTTTCAAATCCCATTGAGTCTAATATCTGGCCTGTTGTAAATGCAAAAATTAATGTGTAAATGTTTCTCAAAAGAACGCAACATCATGTAGTGTTGGTGAGCACTGGTATGTAGGAACAGAGTCAAATCCTTTGTTCTGTGACACTGAATGCCACAGACTGTGTTTGAGGTCAGAACACATGATGCTTCTGATGAATGGGCAGCAACAGTTTGCCCCTGGCCTCCCAGTCACGCTGGGAGAATTTCCAGACAGCACCTCCAAGAGTGTGCATATCCTGTTTCAGCTGCAAAGGTATCACCATTAATACAAACACAGCTGACAACCAAAAGGTGATGCAAAAGTGCCCAGCATCGCTTAGGAAAGCAGGGAAGTTGATAAACTGTTATTTCCTGATCTATAAATCATCAATTTCCAACCTCTTTGTGTGCTATCCATAAAATATTGGCCGTGGGCTTTTGTTATACAAGGACATCGCATTTTTACAGTGACCTTATAAATAATAATATGCTATACAATGAAAGAGTATTCTGTAACCTGTTGTAAAACATGCAAAATTGGGTCACATATTTAACTGCTTTGTTAGTTAAGGAACGCGCTACATGTAGTATGTCTGTGTGTCCTATTCAGCACTTCATTAAGGCTTTGCATCTCAAAATATTCATTTGCATTAGCTTGCCAGTAAAGTTACTAAAGTTAAGAACTAATAGTAATGCTAATTAAAAAAATGGATTATATATGCAGAACAATTTCAAGTTATAAAAAACTTTCATACTCATATCATTTGATTCATATAACAATCAGTTAGGAAGGTATCATTTTCCCTACTGAAAAGATGAGGAAAGTAAGATTTAAACAGAGTAAGCAAGTTTCCCAATATCACATCACTGACAAATGACAGAAATGTGGCTATTTTGCAGGAGCCATGACTTTCAGTGGTTCCCTATATGGTTATCTATTGAGGACATTTTATCAAAGTGAGATTCATGGACTAAGTAACACCAGGGTCTCCTGGGAGTGTGTTAGAAATGCAGAGTCCTAGACCTTATTCTAGGCTAAATGAATCAGAATCTACATTTTTACAAGATTAGCATATGATTCACATGTACATTAAAATCTGAGAAGGAATGAGATTGATTATTTCGTGAGTAATCATTCAGTGAATGATTCAATGAGTATTTATTTAGCACCTTTTAGCAAGTACCTGCTAAGTAATACTCATTGAATAACTCTGATTTGATACCTTTAATTTATAATAATTGCAAACTTAACGTAGTAAGTTTTATAAGAACGTTAGGGTATGGGTCTGTCTACAGCTGTCTACTTGCTTAATGACTTTGATTGACTTCACAGGTCAACTCAGCCAAACAACTAGTTGATTAAAAAACAAGTTTTCCCCATTTTTCTAATGAAATTGACACTAGCATGATTAGTTAAAAGGTGAAAATGCCCTTCTCCTACCACTTTACCTTAAGGATTTATAGGTCTGCCTCACCCACTAACCCTTAGGCCATTGGACAGAGGCCATCATTGATACCCTTTAGAACCCAGCACTGGATTCCCCATTGAGCAGATGCTCAAAAATAGTCAAGTGAATTAATAAATAACTAAATGAATAATTAGGGGAGGTTAGAGGGTTATTCCAGATATTGTTTGTGTAACTTTCCTCCATTTAACTTATTTAGTTAACTAGCTAGCTTTCTTGGGGGGAAAAAGAAAGATCTCATGAATAGATTTCCTCTTGATTTCTGTATTTAGGACACAATTAAAAGTTCTGCTGAATGTTGCTGTCTATCACTGATTATTGTTCCTGATTATTTAAGTAACGATAATTTTTTTAGAACTTCGAAAAGGGAGTTAAAATTAGAATTGATTACTTACTAGGGTTTATTAAAAACAGGCAAATAATCATGAAGGAGACATTAAACTAGAAATGGAGGTGGCTTTCAGAAGCCTGGGTGGTGGGGAAGAAGAATCAGAATTGAAATACTTCAAGGGGATGTAACTGATTAAGGTCTCAGCTTATTGAACTTAATTAATAGCAGTGTATTTTCTGGAATAGACTGCGTGCTTTTCCTTTCTCTCTTTCTTTCACCCTTTATCCAGCTATTTAATTCTCCAATCCATTCATGTCTTTTTATTCAGAATCATATGACCAAATGCAGTTTTTGACTACATCCTCTTCTTTTCTTTAATTTGTATTAATACCAAAACTTACGTTTATTGTATCATCACCTAAAGCACAGCGTACCTTTGCCTCTTTCAAATAGATTATAACTAGATAACAACTAAAGACTAACATTTCAGACAATCTAGTCATTCTGGAGGTTTGGAAGGTCACTGGATTGTCATATGCCACCAACTGACCATCAGTCTGTCAACAAAATGGTCTGTGTTTTGAATCAACTATTCCATGGATGATTTTGTTGCAATGTACAGACATGGCCTTATTGTTTCTATGGAGAGCTTTCATTCAGAATAGTCTGGCCTAATCTTAATGCACCATTTAAGTGGCCTCCACATTACAAACTATGTAAAAACCCATTTTTCTTCACGCCTGTGAAATTATGAAATCCAGGTTGTAAGATTTATTGCCAACAATATACAAGGTTTCTATTGCAGTAGGTGTTATGTTGCATTAACAGAGATGCTATATATATATTTATATATATTTATATGCACACACACAAATAGCTTTTTGTTATGGCACAATAAAATGTTCTGTGGTCAACAGAAGTTGCTGAATGTTAAACAGATTTAGATTTCCAAGTCCAGGGGAAGACATGAAATACACACTCCTTTAAGAAACATAAAATCTGATTTTTATCCCTGCCACTGATTTCCTGTTTGACTTAGAGAAAAATCATAAAATCGTAAGGTGAGAAGGTCATCTAAATTATCAAGTATATGAATTTGCATTTCATATCATGTTAACTTCCAGAAAGATTTGACTTATAGACTGAAATGTCAGAGGAATATGACATAAAAAGAAAACAGATACTATAATAATTTTTAAAGACTTTTAATGCACTGATGTTCTGACTAATTTCAATATTTGGGCGTTATCTCTGGCTCTGAGTTTTCGGGGGGAATAACAAGGACAGAAATGCAACCATCGTCTTCTCAGATCTCTCACCCGAAATGTCCAAGAAACCTGGATACTTATTTATTTCAAAAGAGTCAATCCTGATTCCAAAAGCTAGACAGACAAAGAACTGAATGTCTACCATGTTCAACTGCCATTGCTTCTACTGATGCCACGTGGTATGATGAGTTTTATTCACAACTGTCTCCCTCATTGGTTAGGCAGTGTAACATGCTTGAGAATCAGAAGGCTATGGCTGTGTTTAGTTTACACACCTGAGCTTAGCCATCCTTCCCAAAGTATGTCAATTGTGTAAGGGTGGATGGGCCTCAGGACGTTTCTAGCTTTAGCCACAAGCTGAGCCATTACTAGCTCTCCTCCCAAAACCCCAGCAAACATCAGAATCTTCCTTTTCTCCTTATGAATTTATCTTTGCAGTTATTAATGTATTCTTCTTCCAGTGACTCAATCAGATTTTTCCTGGTAGTAACACTGACCCTCAAAGGAATCACTTTTCCCTCCAGGAAGATTTTTGATTCCATGTATGTTTACCCACTTTCTTCCCCAAGATTCAACACTGGGTACCAAGTAATACTGGGAGAAGCTGTTTCATGAGTCCTTAAAGGAACTTTAAACCATATTATAGGAAAATAAGTATCTAATAGACAGGTATTTCATTCATTTGTACAACAACCCATTATGACTGCCTCCAGTCTGCCAGGCACTGTTCTGAGCTCCCAGGACATAACAGTGAATAAAATCTGACCAAGTCCTTACAACCATGGAGTTTACATTCTAGTGAAAAGATAACAAAAAAAACAAACATCAAGATATTTAATGGCAGGTAGTGGTAGATATTATGAAAATAAGGCAATGGGCTAGAGAATGAGACAGGCTATTTCAGACAGCATTGTCATAGAAGGACAATTTAACATTGAGCAAAGTGAGGGAGTAAGCCATGTAGATTCTGAGAGAAGAAAATTATAGTTAAACAACATATGGAAAGCCCTGAGTTCAGTGCATGCTGGGCAAGCTGAAGGAACAGCAAGGAGGCCGGGGGTTTGGAGCAGAATAAGCACCAAACAAGCGGCAGATGAGGTCAGAAAGACAGAGGTAAAGCATGCAGAGGCTTGAAGACCATAGTAAGAAACATGGATTGAATTCTACATGAGATGGGAGGTCTTTGAAAGGTTTTGAGCAAAAGACTGACACAATTTGATTTGTGTTTTTGAAGAAAAACCAAGATTATTATGTGGAGACTCAAGTGTGGGGTGTGGGGCAGTGGGGGTAACAGGGGAAACAGGGAAAACTAAATGGCATTGGAAAAAAAGAGGATTAATAATTTGCCGCTGGATTTAACAGAGGAGCTTATTAGGGACCTTGATGAGAGCAGTTTCATTAGGCTGGTGGAGACAAAAGCTTTTTGTGTGTAGCCCTCTGCCCTCTACTTGTATCATGAGCTGACACTGAGATTCTAGTGGCATTCATTCACTCAGCATGGCGTTTTTAAAATTGTAATTTAATTACTGTGTGCCAGGGACTACACTTCTCACTGGAGTTACTGTAGATTAATGAAGCATTGATTCTTTTTTATCACTAGGTAGGAAAGACAGACACCTAAAATGGCAATTTAAAACCCAATATAGTAAACACATTACCTTCTTATTGGCATGACAGGTAGGTAACAGGCGCTTAATTGCTTTTCTTCATGAGTATTTAACCCATCTGAAAACTATCAGAGGCTTAGGAAACAAATCAAAACATATTCTTTTCTCCCTTAATTTGTATAAAGCATTTTTCAAAAAAGAGCCTAAAATTGTTAAATGGTTTTACTTATAGTAGCTGCACACCTGAAAAATGATTTTCTCACTTTGCAATTATTGGCTATTATCCCATCCCATTCACACAGGACCAGTACAGGGTGATGTGGTTTGTTTTCATTTCCTGGAACAGAAGACAAGGCAGTGTACAGCATAAAAGTGGAAAGAGCGGTGCTGTAGCAAGGACCCTCACAAATTTAGGGCAGGGTGTTTATGTCACCAAACAACACAAGAACCTAATAAACCAAGGAAAAGGACATACCTGAGTGACCACACTATAACCCTTTCAAATAAACACCCTGGCTGGATTTATCTGAATGCTTCATGTGTGCAAGGGTGTGTGTCGTGCACACGTATGTGTATTTGTGTGGTCACACAATTGAGTAAGTGCAGCTGTGTTTATTCAACTATATAACATTCCACATATACACAGAACACACCTGTGGCTAGAGATCATTCATAGCTTCATTCTTGGAAAGGGTGTAAGTAGAAAGACTGCACAACCCATGAAAACCAATTCACACTGGCTTACATGTGCATAAGTGGAGAGAGATGCTTAAAGTAAACGTACAGTTGAAATCACTGCTTTGAAACCTGAAACTATGGATTCAACTGAGTAACTCGACCTAGTCCATCTAGAAGCACTTCTGAGAACGGTCACACATATGATTAAAGGGATTGAGAAATCACACTTACTTGAAAATGTTAAAGAAACTGGAATTACATGACATGGAAAAGAGCAAAGTCTGAGCGTTAAGTTACTGTTTTGAAATATACAGACGCTACACTACTGAAGACAATAACCTGCACTTTCTGACAATACAACAGAAGAGGTGTATATGGAATTAAAGAGCATTTTGTCTGGCAAAGGTCTGTCAAATACAAAACTGCATTACAAAAAAATGGAGATTGAGATCTTATTTCAGTTCAACAGGTATTTCTCCCACGTAAACAACTATAAACACACTGAAATTCTCTCAAGGAACTTACTGCCTTTTCTCAAAACCCTCTTTTCCTATTGTGGTCCTGTGGTGAAGCATGGAGAGCACAGGATGCGGAAGTAAGAAGCCAGGCAGAAGAGAGAGAACTGACAACTCCAAATGTTGGCTAGTAAGCTGAACAGCTGGAACTCTTATACTAAGAGTATTCAAGCTAAACATGAATTTACCCAGTGACCCACCAACTCTCTTAGGTAAGTACCCATGCAAGATGAAAACATAGGACCACAGAAAGATTTGTGCAAGAATGTTTATAGAAGTTTTATTCATAGTGGATAAAAATGGGAAATAACCCGAATGTCCATCCATAGGTGAACGCATAAACTAATTGCAATATATTCATATAACCTAGCACTGCTCAGCAACGAACAAGAATGAAGTAATGATCCATGCAACTACATGGATGAATTTCAAAAACATTTTTAAGTGAGGGAAACCAGACACAAGGTAGTACATGCTGTACAATTTCATTTACGTTAAGTTCAAGAATAGGTAAAATTAATCTGCAGTAATGGAAATCAGAGTGGTGGCTGCCATGGTGAGGGGGATTGGTGGGTAAAGATAACTTTTTATGATGATGGGTTATGTACACAGGAGTACACATTTGTCACAACTTATCAAATTGTGCACCTAAAACTTGTGCATTGTTTCATGTAAATTTTACTGCAGTGATCAAAACTCTGCAGTGACTTTTCATCTCACTTAGAATTAAATTCAGCTTCTTTTACTTGGCCTCGAAGGAAACCCCTTTTTCTCAGATCTGACTTCTGATCAGTCTGCCCCTTGCACACTCCTTTCCAACCTTCTTATTCCTTGAACACATGGGCACGCTCCTGCCTCAGGCCTTGCACTGCTCTTCCTTCCACTCAGAACCCGCCTCCTCTGTGGACGTGTAAAACCAGCTCCCTCATTATGTTCAGATCTGTGCTCAAATGTCACCTCATTAGACAGTCCTCCCTGAAAACTCTTTCTGATACAGCAACACCTGTCCCCAATACACAGACACATACACACACCCCTCATCACTCCTTATACAATCTCTGGTTTCTTCAGAGCCCATATAGAACCCAGACATAGTATGTATTTTTCTTTTTTTTTTTTTTTGTCTTTCTCCCCTCCAAAGAAGGAAGGATTCTGCAGCCAAGACCTTTTAGTTATTTACTAATGCATCTCCTAGTGCCTAGAAAAATATCTAATGTGTAGATACTCAATAAATACTTGTTGAATGATTGAACAGTTAAGCAGAGGTTAGACAGGTGATCATACAGAGGAGATACTCAGTGGGGAACAAACCAGATGTTTCAGCTATCTGTTATTGTTATAACAATCCCCTCCAAAGCTAACAACTGAAAACAACAACAAAAGTTTTGCCCACAAACTTGTAATTTGGGTAGGGCTCAGCAAGAACAACTAGACTGTTCCACGCAGGGTCAGCCTTGGTGCCTTGACTGAGGGGGAAAAGGATGCACTTTCAAGATGACTCACTCCCGTGTAAGCTGAGTGGAGCTGGAGGCATCAGTTCCTCATATGGGTCGGGCTGAGGGGTTCCAAGAGCAAGCATCTCAAGAAACTTTTATATAATGTAAGTAGTTACAGAGTTTCAGATTCAGTGAAAGGGAATATAAACCCTACTCTTCATGGGATGAGAGCCAAAGAATTTTAGGGTCATTTTTTTTTTTTTTAACAACTGCCACACAAGATGATCTTTAGGTATGTTCCACCACCCTGGGATTTACAATTCTGTGATTTGTTTTAGTGTAGAGGTTTCCAAAATCCATGTGAGGAGAAGTTACTTAACTTTAAAGTAAAACCATGATGGATTAATTCATTAGCTAATTATATTAATATTAAAGTTCTGATTATATCCTAGATATAGTATGTTAAAATGTTTTATATACCTCATTTTTTAAATTTAACATTTATATAGCACTTACTCTATACCAGGCACTATTCTTGGTGCTGTAAGGATAAAACTTAATTTAAATCATGTAACAATTCCATATATTAAGTGCTCTTATTACCCCCATGCTACAGATTGGAAAGCCTGCACAAGAAGAAATTAAATACTTTGCACAAAGTCACAGAGCCAGTGAGGATGGAGCCAGGATTTGGAACTTGCAGTCTGCTCCCAGAGCCTATACATTTAACCACAGTGTCATGCTGTCTTTCTCTTAATCCACCCAGAAATCCTACAAGGTCAGGTACTATTGTTATCCCCATTTGACAGAAGAAAAAATTAAGGCTTAGAGCAGTTATGTCACATTCCCAAGGTCTGTCTACCTACATGGTCCCAGCATTGCCCCCGTATTTTATACACTGCTCCTATCCTCACAGCAATGTTAGATGTGTCGAAACTGAGAATCAGCTGTTACACAGTGTGCTCTAGGTAACACAGCTGGCAAGGATTAGAGCTGGGGTTCAAACTCAGGTGTATGTGGCTACAAAGACAAGCTACTTTATTCTGCATTGCCCTTCTCTTCAGGGGCGGGGCAAGAAGGGAGGGGCGGGGCAGCTGACACGAAGGGGAGAGAGTCTCCCCTTCCACTCTGGGACTCCTGGTTGACTTCTGAGAGGGCTTGGAACAGAGATGGCCAGAGGTGACAAGGGCTCTCCTGGTTATTAAGAAGGGCTTCTGGGTCCATTGTTAGATTATAAATGCTGGCTTCATATTTTTCTCTCTCCCCTGGAGAAATACTTTTACCTTCCTTTCTCTGCTCTCAGGCATGACCTGTTTTTAATTGCAGCCAACGTTTTCAGCCCAACTGACAGAGGAAGAAGGTGAAGTGATGAAAGTCAGCATCTACCCAGGGACTTCTTGTGGTTTAGTCCACTAATTGTTGGTCCTTTGGGGAGACAGGAGTGGATGAAGAGTGAGGAGCAAAGGAAGAGATGAGAAAAAAAGAAATCAACTAATCTCTGAACCTGTCAGGATTCTTCTTAACTTTTCCTATGAAAATGTCCCCTGTGGCCCATTTAGAACCATTTACCAAAACATTTTCAGATTTCTTTGATTTTAACATCTGCTTTCCTCTTTCTTCCATGCACAGTCCTAGGCTTCCTGGATACATGGCAGTCAGCCTTTGATCTTGGTGCCTCTGGTTAGCTGCATGTTGTAAGTTATCCCTCCTTGAGCTAATTCTGGGCAATGATGAAATCTACATCCCTTCCTTCTTCACCCTCTTTATCACAAGTCTCCCATCCAGTTTGACATGAGTCAGACTGGGTCTCCACTGGGACTCACAGAACTCACTAAGTCTTTATAAAGAATAGTGGCTTCAGGCTGTACATAATCCCAGAGTTACTATATTAATCCTATAAATCAGCCATCCTAGAAAGTCTTAGAGGTCCCAAAGAAATCAGATAATCAGCAAAGAAGCTTAATATAATTTTCAAGCATAATTAGGTTAGGCACAGCAATTCTCTGGGTTATTTGCATCATCGCCATTATCGTCATTACTTGATTTCTGTCAACTTCAAATTTGCCATGACACTGATCTAAGTTTGGGAAGAGCTGGAAAATACATTAAAGACAAGCTAATTTGGGGAAGGTTAACTCGATAGTGAGAAGGTTAAATTGTAGCACCTTTTAAAAGAACACGATTGTATTCTTCTAATAAGGCTTACAAAGTTACTATTATTTATGTTCCTAAGAATTTTTGCATAACGAAGAGATAAAGATGATTTACAATAAACTTTTAAATGTGAACATTTCTTTAAAATATTTTCTCTTAAATATTTCCAGGCATATCACATTACATTTGTATTCAAATTCTTCTTTAATGACAGCAAAGAAAGGGTGAATGCCAGATCATTCCCTAGGCAAATAAGCACAAATTCTGAATAACGTAAATTTTACTCCATTACTGTTCCACCCTTTGGGAAAAATCCAGATAATATGTAAAATGTTTCTTCCAGTGAATAGGAATTACTTCCTATATTTTAAAATTATTTATTATTATAAGATTCCCAGAGGAAACAACCGTGCCCTGATACCAGTAATTCTTGATATTCAAGTGAACTTTTCATCTTATGACTTTTCCAAGACCAGCATACACTTCCAATTACATTTTCACCACGGATTCTGTCTACTCCATAGCATGTTTCTGGTAGTTTTTCTCCATCTCCTAGCTGGTACAGAAACGTATGGAAATATGCAGTGTAATATCAGACTGAACTAAACAACAAGTTCTAAACATTCTACTTCTTAATTATCTGGTACTTAGGGGTAAACCCACATCATGACCCTTTCTATATAATTAAGAACGAACTTCTTAATCTATCATGTTAGAAGAGAACAATAGGAAAGTGGAAAACAATGTTCCTGTTCATACGATTTGTTAATAATCAAAAAAAGTGAAACACACAATCTTAGATTTAAAAAATAGACAATATTTTTTTTCCTGAAATACTCAAAACATAAAAAGACCATGGAACCAAGAAGGTTGGTTTTTTAAGATTAGTGGTGGTTTTTAAACTGTTCTGTGGCCACTATATTTAGCTCTCTTCCAAGAACTAAATAGAATCTACAGAAGAGAAGGAAAGTAAGGCAGGAAGAATTAGGGGAGGTATTCAGAGGCAGAGGCTCTTAGTTGGATTTTGGAAGCAAGTAAAGAAGGATGAAGTTGGCAGAGGGAAGGGAGAGTGACTGTCCTAGGCAGCGGTGATCAGCACTTGCCAAGAGCAGTCTTCCTCTTCACTAGAAGTTTTCAGACCTTCTTTGAAGCAAAGAGCTCCCCTTGCAGAACCTGGGGCAGGCTGTCCCAGGCCGCGGCTCAACTTTGCTGACTCCATCATGTGCTGCTGATGGCGAAGGGCGAAGGCCCTGGAATGCCTGTCTTTGAGCCTCATGACTCTTCAGACTCCCCAGAGAGAACTGTCAATGGGGCGTTCCGGGCCATAAAAAATGATCCTCTGCCTGGGGACTAGATTATTTCACCTGGAAAACCCAAGCATTCTTTCTTCCTGCAAGCATTTGTCAATGGGACAGGACCTATTGCTCTCCAGAGTGGGGATGGATCTGCCCCCGTCATTGCCAGGCCCCTGGAGCTTTGAGATTCAGCTGCTGGGCATTACTGCAGCCCCTGTTCTTCCCTCCTGACCATATTCTCAGCAGCGCCTCATCTCTTACAGCTACAACCTATGCACACCACTCTAAGAGAGCAGCTCTCTGAGACAAATATTCTCAGCCTTTCCTGCCTACTTCCAATGAACCAATAAACCTAACAGCTGGTGTTTACATAGCACTTACCTTCCAGGGAGCTCAGAGCAATTTCCAGTAACAGACTCTAATCCTCCCCCAAGCTCTGGGTGGTAATAGGTATTAATACTACTCCCCTGAATACATAAGAGGAAAGTTGAGCCAAGAAACTTTAATGGTTCGCTTATGGTCATCAGACAGTTCTTTCATTCAACTTTTTTTTTTCAATTATGTCCTTGTCACTGAATTGTAAGGTATTTTCACATGTATTAACTCATTTTCCCCCCAAATTTCTCAATGATAAGAATCATCTGAGGCTCCTGTCAACTAACTTCTCTAACCCCTGTCCTGGACATTCTCATTCAGTGGGCCTGTGATGGGACCCAGGAATCTGTGTTTTGGGGTGATTTTTTTCCCTTGTTTTTGTGAAGTACAACATGCCATATGATTGTTAAATTTGGAAAGTTTGGGAAACATTACTTAATTTTCACAGTACCCTGTGTGGTATCATTATGCACATTTATCAAAAAATACATGATCAGCTTATCAATATAGAAGGTAGAGACAAGAAATCTCAATTAATTCAACTCTCCCACAGACAAGAGATGACAGATGATTAACTTCTTACATTTCATGGGTTTTCCTAATTACTTTCTCACTTACATAATTAAAGACAGGGCTGTTCACCTGGAGCTTGAGCTGTTACATAACTACTGCCTAGACCTGTGCCATGAAGTACTGCCATGAGAACTCACCACTAAAGATTGTCCAAAACAGACCCTTTCCCCTTCCCAAAAATGTGACATCTCATCTACGAGTTCAAGCTCATCTTCTGAGTCCCCCGCAGATTTTTGCCCCCTCCCCATTCCATTGTTGTTATGACTGTTTCCTCCTCACTCTACTCTCCCCCTCTTCCTTCCTCTCGCTCTCCCTCCATTGTTCCTTCTGACGATTCTTCTTGATGAGATGCATCCAAGTCTCCTTTGTCGGTCACAACTTCTCTGTGACCCCTGATAGGGCTGCATAACTCCCACCCACAGCCCTAAAGATTTACTCCTGGGGCCTCGGGCAGAATTTCTCTCCTTCATCCTCAAGAGGGATCATCAGCTGGTACGTGACGCTGGAGATCCCAGAAACTCAGGAGGTCTTTTCCTCCATGGTTTCCATGGCTCCTCTCACCTGCAAATGCCAGGCAAGGGAGTAGCCCAGTTCAAGCACGGCACCCGCAAGCAACATCTCACCTCTAAGTAATTCACCAGCTTTTATGTGGTCTATAATAATCTAAGGTTGGTATTAACATAAATTCTGATTAACTGGCTCTCTGGGGGAAAAGAAGAAGAGAAGCAGGGAGGGGGTGGGGGAAGGGGCAGAAGGGGGAAGGAAGCAAAGAAGGGAGGGAGGAATTACCATAAGACCAGGATGCAAACAACTGTTGACAATGAAGGAGGTCTGAGCAAGATTTAATTATGTTAACGTTTTCAACCTCTGACCTGTCTATCTCTAGATCAGAACCTTGGACACCCACTTATCTCAAGAAGACCAATGACAAAACAATAAGAAAATTAAAGATGACTTAAAGAAATAGAAAGATAGCCCATGCTCTTGGATTGGAGGAATCCATATTGTTAAAATGGCCATACTATCCAAGGCAATCTACAGATTTAATGCAATCCCTATCAAATTACCCATGACATTTTTTCACAGAAACTAGAACAAATAATCCTAAAATTTATATGGAATCACAAAAGACCCAGAGTTGCCAAAGCAATGTTAAAAAAAAAAAAAAAAAAAAAGGAAGCTGGAAGAATAACCCTCCCAGACTTCAAACAACACTACAGAGCTACAGTCATCAAAACTGTGGCATTGGCATAAAAACAAACATATGGATCAAAGAACAGAATAGAGAGCCCAGAAATAAACCCACAGACCTATGGTCAATTAATCTTCAACAAAGGAGTCAAGACTATACAATGGAGAAAAGACTATTTCTTTAGCAAGTGGTGTTGGGAAAACTGGACAACAGCATGTAAATCACTGAAGTTAGGACACTCCCTCACACCATACACAAAAATACACTCAAAATGGCTTAAATACTTAAATATAAGACAAGCTACAATAAACCTCCTAGAAGAAAACATAAGCAAATCATTCTCTGACATAAATCTTAGCAATGTTCTCCTAGCGCAGTCTACCCAGGCAACAGAAATAACAGCAAAAATTAACAAATGTGATCTAATTAAACTTACAAGCTTTTGCACAGCAAAGGAAACCATAAGCAAAATAAATCAACAACCTACAGAATGGGAGAAAACATTTGCAAATGATTAGACTGACAGAGGTTTAATTTCCAGAATATATACACAGCTCATACAACTTAATAGCAAAAAAACAAACAACCCAATCCAAAACTAGGCAGAAGACCTAAACAAGCAATTCTCCAATGAAGACATACCAATGGCCAATAGGAACATGAAAAAATGCTCAACATCTCTCATTATCAGAGAAATGCAAATCAAAATTACAACGAGGTATCACCTCACACCAGTCAGAATGGCCATCATTCCAAAGTCCACAAACGATAAATGCTGGAGAGGGTGTGGAGAAAAGGGAACCCTCCTACACTGCTGGTGGGAATGTAGTTTGGTGCAGCCACTGTGGAAAACAATATGGAGATTCCTCAGAAAACTAAAAATAGACTTACCATATGATCCAGCAATCCCACTTCTGGGCATATATCCAGAGGGAACTCTAATTCAAAAAGATACATGCACCCCAGTGTTCATAGCAGCACTCTATACAATAGTCAAGACATGGAAACAAGCTAAATGTCCATCAACAGATGACTGGATAAAGAAGTTCTGGTATAGTTATACAGTGTAATACTACTCAGCCATAAAAAAGAATAAAATAATGTCATGTTAAGCAATATGGATGGGCCTAAAGATCATCATTCTAAGTGAAGTAAGCCAGAAAGAGAAAGAAAAATACCACATGATTTCACTCATATGTCATATGTGGAATCTTAAAAAAAAAAAAAAAAAGGAAACAAAGAGGCCACTAGTGAATCATCTACAAAACAGAAACAGACTTGCAGACGTAGTAAACAATCTTATGATTACCGGAGGAAAGGAGGTGGGAAGGGATAAATTTGGGAGTTTGAGATTTGCAAATGTTAGCCATTGAATATAAAAATAGATTTTAAAAAACCAAGTTTCTTCTGTCTAGCAAGGGAACTATATTCAATATCTTGTAATAGCCTTTAATGAAAAAGAATATGAAAATGAATATATGTATGTATATGCATGACTGGGACATTGTGCAGTACACCAGAAATTGGCACACTGTAACTCACTGTACTTCAGTTAAAAAAGCCACCGAAAAGAAAAAAAAAAAGTGTATGTTTCTTCAGCTCTTAGTCTTCTCTCCTCCTGCATACACTAGTTTCAGCTGTTTGTTTACTTCAGAGCTCATGCTTTTAATCACTGTGTTACATTCTTTCCAATACAAACCTAAGAGCTAATATTAAGTTATATACAGCACAGGATCCATCTAAATATCTTTCCTAATTTTCAAGCATCACTTGGTCCCCTTCTATCTTACTCTCTAGTGGTGATAACTTTTATCTTCATTATATGCAAACATTTGCTTATGTAATGGGGAAAAATACAACTTTGCCACAGCATCCTCTCTGCTTTATCCAGGTCTGGGTATAACTTAATTCTTCCATCTTGCTTCTGAAGCCAGCTGCCTGAGTTTTATTCTTGGCTTTGCCACCTGTATGACCTACGGCAGTTTGCTTGATCTCTCTGAGCCTCAGTCTCCTCATCTGTGAAAGGATATTAATAGTAGCACCTACCCCCAAAAGGCCTAAATCTGTGCCACTCAAGAACAGCAGTTGTAAGCATCAAGTCTCTGTCCTCTGTGATCAATAAAATCAGAAATGAGAAAGGATAGGTTACAACTAACACCACAGAAACTGTATGCCACTAAAATGAACAACCTAGAAAAAACAGACGAATTCTTAGAAAGGTACAAACTCCCAAGACTGAACCAGGAAGAAACAGACAATATGAACAGACCAATTACCAGTAGCAAAACTGAATCAGTAATGTAAAAACTCCCAACAAACTAAAGTCCAGGACCAGATGGCTTCACAGGTGAGTTCTACCAACCATTTAGAGAAGAGTTAGCACCTATCTTTCTCAAACTATTCAAAGAATTGCAGAGGAAGGGACACTTTTGAACTCATTCTATGAGGCCACCATTACCTGATACAAAAACCAGACAAAGATCTCACAAAAAAAAAGAAAGTTATAGACCAATATCACTGATGAACATAGATGCAGAAGTTCTCAACAAAATATTAGCAAACTGAATCCAATAATATATTAAAAGGATCATACACCATGATCAGGTGGGATTTATCCCAGGGATGCAAGGATTTTCAGTATCTGCAAATCAATATAATACACCATATTAACACACGGAAGAATAAAAACTATATGGTCACCTCTTGGATGCAGAAAAAGCTTTTGACAAAATTCAACATCCATTTATGGTAAAAGCTCTTCAGAAAGTGGGAATTGAGGGAGCATACCTCAACATAATAAAGGCCATATATGACAAGCCCACAGCTAACATCATACTCAGTGGTGAAAGCTGAAAAGCTTTTCCTCTAAGGTCAGGAACAAGACAAGGATGCCCTCTCTCACCACTTTTATTCAACATAGTATAGGAAATCCTAGCCACAGCAATCAGACAAGAAAAATAAATAAAAGGAATCCAAACTGGAAAAGAAGAAGTAAAACTGTCACTGTTTGGGGATGACATGATACTATACATAGAAAATCCTAAAGACACCACCAGAAAACTACTGGAGCTCATCAATTCAGTAAAATCGCAGGACACAAAATTAATACACAGAAATCTGTTGCATTTCTATACACTAACAATGAACTATCAGAAAAGAAAATTAAGGAAACAATCCCATTTACCACTGCATCAAAAAGAGTAAAATACCTAGGAATAAACCTTTCTAAGGAGATAAAAGACCAGTACTTGGAAAGCGTAAGACATTGGTGGAAGAAAGTGACAATGATGCAAATAGATGGAAAGATATACCATGTTCTTGGATTGGAAAAATTAACATTCTTAAAATGGCCATACTACCCAAGGCTACACAGATCCAGTGTAATTCTTACCAAAATACAAATGGTATTTTTCATGGAACTAGAACAAGTAATTTTTATAATCTGTATGGAAACACAAAAGACCCCAAATAGCCAAAGCAATCCTTGAAAAAGAACAGAGCTAGAAGAATCATGCTCCCTGCCTTCAGAATATACTACAAAGCTACAGTAATCAAAACAGTATGGTAATGGCACAAAAAAAAAAAAGATCAATAGAACAGGATAGAAAGTCCAGAAATAAGCCTGCACACCTATAGTCAATTAATCTAAGACAAAGGAGACAAGAATATACAATACAGAAAAGACAGTCTCTTTAATAAGTGGTGCTGGGAATACTGACAGCTACATGTGAAAGAATGAAATTAGAACTTTCTCTAACACTGTATACAAATATAAACTCAAAATGGATTAAAGACCTTAATGTAAGACTGGAAAGTCTAAAACTCCTAGAGGAAAACATAGACAGAACACTTTTTGACATAAATCATAGCAGTATTTTTTATCTGTCTCCTAAAGCAAAGGAAATAAAAACAAAAATAAACAAGTTGGTCTAATTAAACTTAAAAGCTTCTGCATAGCAAAGGAAATCACTGAACAAAATGAAAAGAGAACGTACTGAATAGGAGAAAATACTTGCAAATACTATGACTGATAAGAGGTTAATAGCCAACATATAAAAGCAGCTCATACAATTCATCATCAGAAAAACAAACAACTCGGTTCTAAAAATAGGCAGAAGAACTGAATAGACATTTTTCCAAAGAGGAAATGCAGATGGCCAACAGGCACATGAAAATCACTAATCATCGGGGAAATGCAGATCAAAACCACAGTGAGATATCACCTCACACTTGTCAGAATGACTATCGTCAAAAAGAGCACAAATAACAAATGCTGCTGAGGATGTGGAGAAAAGGGGCCTCCTCTACACTGCTGGTGGGAATGTAAACTGGTGCAGCCACTAAGGAAAACAACATCATATAGAGGTTTATCAAAAAACTAAAAATAGAACTACCATATGACCCAGCTGTTCCACTCTTGGGTATATATCCAAAAAAAGAAAAAAAAAAAAAAGAAACCAAAAATGAATTTGAAAAGATACATGAATCCCAATGTTCACAGTAGCATTATTTACAATTGCCAAGATATGGAAGCAGCCTAGGTGTGTGTCCATCAACAGATGAATGGATAAAAAAGATGTGGGGGAGATATACACACACACACACACACACACACACACACAATGGAATACTGCTCAACCATAAAAAAGAATTACATTTTGCCATTTGCAGCAACATGGATGGACTTGGAAGGTGTTATGCTACGTGAAGTAAGTCGGACATAGAAAGAAATACCATATATCACTTATATGTGGAATCTGAAAACTAGAATAGAACAAAAAAGATGCAGACTCACATACAGAAGAGAATAAACTAGTGGCGAGAGGGGAGGAGGAGGGACACTACAGGTGTAGTGGAGTAAGAGGTACAAAGCATTAGATATAAAATAAGCTACAAGGATATACTGTACAATATAGGGAATATATCCAATATTTTATAAGAACTGTAAATAGAGTATAACCTTTAAAAATTGTGGATCACTAAATTGTGTACTTTTAAGTTACATATTATACATCAACTATACTTCAGTTAAAATACAAAACACAAACAACAAAAAAAATAGTAGCACCTACCCCGAAAACCTTACACCCATGCCCACTCACGAGCAGCAGCTGTAAACATCGATTCTCCGTCATCTGAAGTGTGAGAGAGGAGACACACCAGCCTTCTGAGACACAACGAACTTCATCCACTCCTGAAGTCTTCATCGCACAGACCACATCCGTTCACACCACTATCACCCTGGGGACTTCTTTTTCCTTCAAATCTTTGTCAAAGGTTCTTCTAACCTTATACAAAAATTAAAACGTAGTCTAAGCTGTCACTACCCTAAGAGTGACTCTGGGCCCAAATGACACTGAAGAATGGCATTCCTTTCAATCTGGGTTATCTGGGCAATGCTTCCTTCCCGTGCACGTTTCCTCCTGCGACTGTAATACTACACCCTCAGTAGCAGTCGCTAGCACTACCATAAAAAAGTGCCCCGGAACGTGCTGCTTATGTGACCGAAACTTATTCTCCCACAGCGCTGGAGCCTAGAAGTCTCAGATCAAGGTGTCAGCAGCGTTGGTGTCCTCTGAGGCCCCTCTCTTTGGCTTGTGGATTGCTGTTTTCCCCGTGTCTTTCTGTGGTCTTCCCTCTCTCCACGTGTCTATGTCTCTTCTAATAAGAATACCAGTTATATTGGATGAGGATCAACCCTCACTTTAACTTAAATCACCCCTTTAAAAACTGTCTCCAAATAGTCACATTCTAAGATACTGAGGGAGGAAAAACTCAGCCCATAACACACTCTAAGTCCTAACCCAGCACCTAGCATGTTGCTGGTGGTCAGGAAATGGATAAAACCCTTTACTGGTCAGATAAATTTGTCCAGAAAAGCTAAAGAAGCAATACATAAAAGAGTGGGCTAGAAGAGAGATTCAAGTGAAAGCGGAGTTTAAGTTCCCCTTTCTGGAGTGAATACAGCTGAGCTTTGGTCTGAGCGTGTGGCTGAAAGTGTGAGCTGAGAAGGGAGGTCTGGGCTTGGCTCTCCAGTGGACTTGCTGTGTGGCCTCGTGCGGTTTAATGGCCTCACGTCTCAATTTCCTCTTAGGTAAATGGGGGCAGGATATCATCTTTCACCCCCAGGGGCTGTGACAGTGAATTAAGGAAAAGACAGAGTCTTTGGAGTCCCTTAGTGAGAGGCGTTGAGCTAGGAGAAGGTTTGACCACACAGGCCCGGTAGCTTAAAAATTCTTCCATCATTACAGGTTCAAGCAACAAATTCACAGACTTGATTTCAAGCCTGCAGCAAATATTTTTGGAGACTTTAGAATCACCCGCTGGGATGTTTTTGAGCTGGAGTGCACTGAGAGATTTGACTTTAAAAGCTTTTTACTTTGGCCTTTGCTTAGCTTCGAACACAGGATTATGTTTAGACCAGCTGTTTTATTTTCTCACTTATAGTTTAGGGTCCTAGGAGTCTGAACAAGTTCTCTCTGTCTTCCCTGGGGTTTAAAAATGTCTGGAAACAGAAAAAAATCTCTCCGTGCAGGCTTTTCTTGGGCTAGTTTTAAAGAAAATGAAAAAAAGTTGGGGGATGAAGCAAGGGAAGAATTAGACCCTAAATTATCTGGTAAACACAAGCACTATAAATGGCGTAGTAACCGCCCATCCTTTCACCTTTGGCTGTGAGGACAGTCAACCCAAGGTACGTTTCATCTTGTGTATTGCAGGGATCCTTGGCAAGTCGTTCTCATGGCCTTATGTTCCATGGAGATCTCTTTGGGACTGAGATTCCTCTGAAATTCACCACTCAAGGCCCAGGCAACAGAACCCAGGTGACTTCCTTCATGCTTTATCCGAGAGTATCATTCTGTCTCCTCTTGAGAGGTTAAACTCCAAATATAGAAAGCCTTTTGGAGATCTCAGTGCATCCTTAAATGAAACATTCTCCTTTCCCATCCGCATACTGTTTCCGTCTGTCTAATCCTTCCTGAACTCCTCATTTTCTACTTTCTTCTCTTTCTTTTAGGTCACCAGACTTTTAATTTCAGACTTACTCTAAGTATATCATTTGCTTATTGGAAAGAATGTTGGACATAGAGAATTAGAAGACTTGGGTTCTAAACCCCATTCTACCATCTCCTAGCAGCATACCTTTAGACAAGACACTTTATTTCTTTCAGCTGTAATTCCCGTATCTGTAAAATGGTGATAACAGTAATGCCAGATAGTTTTATTGTGAGCAGCTCATAAAATAATACATGAAAGTATCTGGAAAAAGGCGCTCAATACATTTGACTTCATATTTACCAGAATAAATAAAAAATAAATAATTCTCTCAATACAATGGGAACTTGAAAAGCCTCAGAATCCTAAACTGTAAAACGAGAATAATTTTAGCTGACCTGCATTCTTTATGATCACTCATGGGGATTAGGAGATAAGACGTATATTTGTAAACTGTAAATCATTGAAACAATGGAAAGTATCCCTTCCCCACTGCTCCTTCACAGGGCGGAGGATGACAGCTCATGATCCGGTGTGATGCCTCTGAGGGGTGGAGTCAGAAGTCAGTACCACCCACTTGTTCTGGCTCTTTTCTCTCTCTGTCCATCTCTTTCCCTCAGGACGGAATGCTATGTTGAAAGACTCTCCCTTTCTGTCTGACATGATTTCTTTCTGCACTGCAGGCTCTTCTCCAAAATGAATAATGACAATGCCATGTCTTCAATGAGGCAGAACACCAACACTAAATTGTGTCATCGCTGCTCTCAGCCTGTAAAGTAGCATGTGGTGGGCCCGGGATCCCAGTCAGGGGATGGCCACCCTGGTGAGCGGGGCTGATGCGGCCTGCTGAATCCATTGCTCAGATCCCTTGGCAGTCATTTCATATTATTACTTTCCCTCCTTTTCTTGGAATTGTGCTTCCTCCTGTCTCCTTATGAAGCATGAGTGAATTGGGAGAAAGCTGGGAAGGCGAAGAGGCTCAAAACAAGAGCAAAAGATAATAATGGTAACCACTCACATTTGCAGAGTGCTTCACAGTTATAATGCACATTAAAGTATATTGTTATATATGGTGCTTCCTCACTGCATAAACTCAGGCAAATCATTTCACTTCCATACCTCAGTTCCTCATCCAGAATGAGGATGATGCCTACTTCATAGGGATGGGAGGACTGAACAGTAATGTATGTAAACAGCCCAAAAAACTGTGTCTGGAACTCAATCCTTCATTTATTTAATAATATTTATGGAATGTCCACGGTGTCCCAAAACAAATACTGGGCTAGGAACTGGGGACACCTCAGTAAATAGGACACACTTAAGCCCCTGACATCATGGTGCTTCTACTCAGCCTAGTAGCATACAGTAAGCATGCACGCACGTGCACACACACACACACACACACACACACACATACACACACAGAGAGCCAGTATTGTTAACAGAGAAGTGAGACTTGAGAGGAGCTAATAATTTTTAAAAAAATTTGAAGATAAAATTGATTTGGGTTAGGATATCAAATAGTATTGGGCAGAAGAGTAGGGGAAGGAGAAAAATGAGGATTATTCTCAAGATTCTGGATGGGTCAGCTGGAAAGACTGTAGTTCCATACACAAAGATAGGGACTATAGAAAGAGAGACAGTATGGGTTTGCGGTAGGCAGCCTCTGTATGGGCTCTTAAATATCCCCACCTCCTGGTATTCATCCCCTCCTCAGAGTGAGGTGCTGAAGTGTAACTCCTTTTAATTTTTCAAAATAAGTGTGAAAATCACCAAGCCATATAACTTTCAGGGTCTAACTCTGATCTTCTTTGGATCTATCAGAGACTGTGTGCACTGAGATTTATTTTTTCTTGTAATTTCTTTTATTTTGGTGAGAACACTTAACATGTTATCTACCCTCTTGATAAATGTTTAAATGTACAATATAAGATTGTTATCTATAGGCAAAGTGTTGTATAGCAGATCTCTAGAAATTATTCATCTTGTGTAACTTAAATTTTAACCCATTGATTAGCACCTCCCTATTCACCTTGCCCTCAGCCTCTGGCAACCACCATTTTATTCTTTGTTTCTATAAGTTTGACTGTTTGAGATATCTCATAGAAGTGGAATCACGCAGTATTCGTCCTTCTGTGACTGGCTTAGTTCATTTAGCATAATGTCCCCAAGGGTTCATCCATGCAGCTGCATATTTCAGTGTTTTCTTCTTTTTTAAGGCTGAATAATATGCTATTGTATGTATATACAAAAAAATTTTTAATCCATTCATCTGTCTCTGGACATTTAGGTCATATCCATATCTTGGTTACTGTGAATAGTGTTGCAATGAACATCAGAGTGCTAATATCTCTTCGAGATCCTGATTTCAGTTCTTTTGGATATATATCCAGAAGTGGTATTGCTGGATTATATGGTAGTTCTAGTTACAATTTTTACAAGAAGCTCTATACTGTTGTCCATAGTGGCTTCACTATTTTGCAATCCAACCAACAGTGTACAAGTGTTCTAATTTCTCCATATCTTCATCAATACTTGTTATCTTTTTTGTGTGTATGTGTGGCTCTGCCAGACAGACAGACATAGACCAATGGAACAGAATAAAAGCCCAGAAATAAATACACACCTATATGGTCAACTTATCCTACACAAGCATGCCAAGAATATAGAACAGGGAAAGGACAGTCTCTTCAACAAATGGTATTAAGAAAACTGCATATCCTCATATAAAAAAATGAAATTGGACACATACCATACACAAATAAATTGAACTCAAAATGGTTTAAAGAGTTAAACTCACTTTAAAATAATAAAACTCCAAGAAGAAAATATAAGAGAAAAGCTTCATGACATTGATCTTGGCAGTCATTTCATGGCTATGACACCAAAGCATAGTCAACAGAAGCAAAAATGACAAGTATCACTACCTCAGATGAAAAAGCTTCTGCAAAGCAAAAGAAGCCATAAGTTCTTAAAAGGCAGCCTGTGGAATGGGAAAAAAAGTATTTGCAAACCATGTATCTGATAAGGGGTTAATTTCCAAAATATATAATGAACTCCTATAATTTAATGATTTTTTTTTAAAAAATTGAAAAATGGAGAATTGCTTGCTTAGGTTTTCTGCCCATTTTTGAATTGGGTTGTTTGTTTCTTTCTTATTATGTTGTATGAGCTGCTTATATATTCTGGAGATCAAGCCTTTATCGGTTTCGTTTGCAAAAATTTTCTCCCATTCCGTAGGTTGTCGTTTTGTTTTACTTATGGTTTCCTTTGCTGTGCAGAAGCTTGTAAGTTTAAGTCCCATTTGTTTATTCTTGCTTTTATTTCTATTGCTTGAGTAGACTGCCCTAGGAGAACATTTTTGAGATGTATTTGAGATAATGTTTTTTCTATATTTTCTTCTAGGAGGTTTATTGTATCTTGTCTCATGTTTAAGTCCTTGATCCATTTTGAGTTGATTTTTGTGTATGGTGTAAGGGAGTGTTCTAGCTTCAATGATTTACATGCTGCTGTCCAGTTTTCCCAACACCATGGGCTGAAGAGACTGTCTTTATTCCATTGTATATTCTTCCCTCCTTTGTCGAAGATTAGTTGATTAAACGTTTGTGGGTTCATTTCTGGGCTCTCTATTCTGTTCCATGGGTCTATATGTCTATTTCTGTACCAATACCATGCTGTTTTTATTACTGTAGTTCTATCGTATTGTCTGAAGTCTGGGAGAATTATTCCTCCAGCCTCTTTCTTTTTCTTCAGTAATGCTTTGGCAATTCTAGGTCTTTTGTGGTTCCTTATAAATTTTATTATGATTTGTTCTAGTTGTGTGAAATATGTCCTGGGTAATTTGATAGGGATTGCATTAAATCTGTAGATTGCCTTGGGCAGTGTGACCATTTTAACAATATTGATTCTTGCCATCCAGGAGCATGGGATATCTTTCCATTTTTTTTAAAGCCTTCTTTAATTTCCTTCACCAATGGTTTACAGTTTTCTGTGATCAATAGGCACATGAAAAAATGCTCAATATCACTAATTATCAGAGAAATGCAAATCAAAACTACAATGAGGTATCACCTCACACCAGCCAGAATGGCCATCATTCAAAATCCACAAATAACAAATGCTGGAGAGGCTGTGGAGAAAAGGGAACCCTCCTACACTGCTGGTGGCAATGCAGTTTGGTGTAGCCACTGTGGAAAAGAGTTTGGAGATTCCTCAAAAGACTAGGAGTAGACTTAACATATGACCCAGGAATCCTGCTCCTGGGCATATATCCAGAAGGAAGCCTACTTCAAAAAGACACCTGTACCCCAATGTTCACAGCAGCACTATTTACAATAGCCAAGACATGGAACGAGCCTAAATGTCCATCAAGAGATGACTGGATAAAGAAGATGTGGTATATTTATACAAAGGAATAGTATTCAGCCATAAAAACCAACAACATAAGGCCATTTGCAGCAACATGGATGTTCCTTAAGAATTTCATTCTAAGTGAAGTAAGACAGAAAGAGAAAGAAAAATACCACATGAGATTGCTCATATGTGGAATCTAAAAAAAAAAAAAAAAAAAAAAAGAACATAAATACAAAACAGAAACAGACTCAAAGACATAGAATACAAACTTGTGGTTGCCATGCGGAGGGGTGGGAAGGGACAGAATGGGATTTCAAAATTTGTAGGTACTGACAGGCATATGTAGAACAGATAAACAAGATTATACTGTATAGCACAGGGAAATACATACAAGATCTTGTGGTAGCTCACAGCGAAAAAAAATGTGACAATGTATGTATGTTCATGTATAACTGAAAAATTGTGCTCTACACTGGAATTTGACACAACATTGTAAAATGACTATAACTCAATAAAAAATGTTTAAAAAATTGAAAAATGGGCTAAGGACTTGAATAGACGTCTTCAAAGAAGACATACACTTGGACAACAGATATATGAAAAGATGTTCAATCAAGGTCAAGAATCGTTAGGGAAAGGAAAGCCAAAACCACAATGAGATATCATCATCTCACACCTATTTGGATGGTTAATATTAAAAAAAAAAAAAAGAAAAGAAAGACAACTCTTGGTGAGTATGTAGAGAAATTGGAAATCTTAAAGAGACTTAAAACTCAGGTTCTGGAGTCAGAATGTCCTTGGGTTGAATTCTGTCTCCACTGCTGTGGAAACTTTTACAAGCTACTTAATTTCCCTGAAATTCTATTTCCTCATGAAGGTAATAACTGAATCCCCTACTTGGGGTAAATGGGTAAATGTGAAGATTTATTTGGAGAATTTAAGTTAACTTGTCTGAGACTTATTCCCCCTACAGCCTGGCTCCCTGAAAAGTTAGAGGGAAACCAGTTGCATAACAGTCAAATGTTTACAGTGATCAATGCTGGCAGAATGTTGAGAGAGCAAATCAAGTTCTAGTTTTTAAGTCATAAAAGCTGCAACCCAAGGCCTTGATCCCAGTCCTTCATCACACCCAGGAGAATGGGAAAAGCATATCTTTTCAATAAATGGTGCTGGTCAACTGGGTATACATATGGTGCTTTAAAAAAAAAAGAAAGAAAGAAAGAAAGAGAAACTCTTAAGCCCTTTCTCATATCATGCTCCCAAGTCAATTCCAAATGGACTGCAGGCCTGAATGGGAAATATAAAACAATAAAGCTTTTAGAATAAAACTTTGAATATCTTCATAATTTGGGGCAGGCAAAGATTTCTTAAACATGTTACCAAAAGTACTAGCCATAAAAGAAAAAAATAATTAGGCTAAACTAGTATTAGAACTTCTGTTCATTAAGATAGTAGAGTGAAAGGCAGCTCACAGAATGAGAGAAAATATTTTAATAAGAAAACACCATAGACCGCGCATTGTTAGAGCTTGGAGTTGAGGCCACTGGTTGGCTGATGAAGTCACAAGTGTAGGCAGTGTGCTACATGAGGGACAAGTTTTTCGCTACCACCACAACTGTCTCTGGCACAATGAGTGGAGTCTGATAGTAATACTTGCTACAAGTATGAAAAAGAAAAAAGAAAGAAAGAAAGATAACAGACAACTAAAAAAATGGGCAAAACACTTAACACTTTACCAAAGAAGAAATGATGCAAATGCCAATACATACACAAGAATTCTCAATCTCCCTAGTCATCAGGAAAAGCGAATGAAAAACACAGTGATAAACATGCCTATCATGGCACCATGCCGTCCTCGCAAAGAAAAGGATGTGCAGTGTGGGTGAGACCCATCAGAAACAAAGGGTCCTTGGATACAGGCCAAGTGAGCTCCAGGCCTGATGCCTTCCTTGACTCTTGCTTCTACCCAATTTCCACACCCATTCCTCACCTACACTGTGTAGGACACTCGGTATACAATGGCCAATAAAACAGCCATGGTTCTTGCCTTCATGAAGTCCAGTGAAAAATCTAGATGGTCAACAAATAAAACCACCCCTGAACATACAATTAGGAATGGTACCTGCAATGACATAAAATAACAGTCACTGTGACAGAGAATCACAGGGGAAGAGGGTGAGGAAAGACCATCGAGGAAGTGCCATTTAAGCTGAGAGGTGGAGGTAAGAGTAGAGAGAAAGGCCTGTCGGGTAGACAGCATAAGGCCTGAAGGCCAGCAGACACGTGGGGTTAGAACAGCAGAGACGAGTGACAAGGATGTCAAGGGTGAATTAGTGAGGGTGGGAGGAGCTGAACTTCATGTTAAGTCAATGGAAGCCAACAGAGGCATGAAAATAATATAATCCAATTTATAAATGTATATATTTTACAGCTGCTTCTGTACGGAAGATGAACTGAAACAGGGGAGCAAGAGTGGAAACCCGGGACCGATTAGGAAGATATGTCCATTGTTCAAGTCGGATATGAGAGGAGCCAGATCAGCAAAGTGGCCCCAGAGATGGCGAGCAGTGGGTAAGTCAAGTTATACTTTGGAGGTAGAACCAACCAATTCTTCAGATTGAGGACGTGACTCATCCAAGATGAGGGGCTCATGTTTTCTAGTTCACAGAAGAGAGCCAGTTCAATGAAGCATAATTTTTCTAATCATGTACAGGATTTGAGACTGTTCAAGGCTAGATCTGAAACTAGCTTCGTTCGTTCCCAGTTCTACATTCTCTCCTCCGCTATTTGGGCAAAATGGAGGCTCCAGCCCCAGCTCTGTGGCTACTGGGTACAGTCATTTTCCCTCTCTTTCAAAATCCTCTGAAATAACACCAGAGACAATTCCTAAAACATTCCAGTGTTAAACAGGCATGCTTACATCTAACCTGAATCTGTTACGTTGCAGAAGTTAAATTCAGGTTTCCTACTGGAAAATGGGTTTCTTCCTCTCAGCAGGAGGCAGTGTGGTATTTTTGTAGAAACCTCAGAATCTCACTTCTCACCCTCTTCTCTAAGGCCCCAGTGCTGAGAATCCACCTTATGTCTCATACGTGGGGCTGCAGGAGAAAAGGCCATCTTCCTTAGACTGCTTCTGAGGAGGCTGTTGAGCAGATAGCTTTACAGGACGTTTACAGTGCTTCTGATCCTAGGGTGCAGGCCTGCAGGGCCTGGCAGGGGAGAGTGTGTGTGTGTTCTGGATGAAGCTGCTGTCTCCAAATCCAGATGGCCCATGATGTCACTGGAAAAAACCCTGAAACGTGCTATAAGAAAGAACTTTTTTTATGGCTCCCTGTGTAATGTTCCTATATACTAAGCTTAGGACGTGGGGAAAAAGGAACTGAAAGACTTCCCTACTCCCAACAGCCCTGCCCAACTGTCATACTTGGCTGCAGGGAAAGGAAAGGCTGGAGGAAGGAGAGGGATTAAGTGGGAAGAGAGGAAAAAAACAAAAGACTAGGGGAGTTGGGAGTTAATCCTCTCTCCTTTAAACTGCCTCTGTATCTGGGCACCAGGTACTTACCACACTGGGGCACAGCTCTTGTTTGTTTATATATCAACTCCCCTACTAGACTATGTTTGAGAACAGTGTTCCTACCTTACTTATTTCTGTCACCTCAGAATCTAAAGCAATGTTTATTACATAATAGATGTTCAATAAATGTCAAAAGAATGGCATTCTGCTTAGGAGCCACATTATTAAAGACCATAACAGAATCAAGAGAAAGAAAAGAAAGAAACCAAAATGGATTATTTGTTTTATATGTGTCACACATCATAACTGACACCTTTGGATACACTTCCCTTGTTGCTATTGTTTGAGGTAGAAGTCAGTAACCCCACTTTACAGAGGAGAGAGCAGAAGCTTAGAGAAAGTAAATCATATGTCCAAGATCGGGCAGCGAGAGTACAGCCAGCATTCAAGCCCAGGTCTGACTGGTTCCACGGTAATTCCTGCTAGCCTGGCCTGCCTTTCCCAGGAAACTACCACTCTGCATTCTTCTCTACCTCAAACATAAAGCAGACAGAAAAAGTAGGCCATGTGTGGGAAGCAGTGGGCTGGGAATGTGAGTCCTAATTCAGTACACATTACAAACAGATTCTGCTAATCACAGTGGGTGAATGCTTTTAGGAACACACAGTTGGATTTCTTATAATTTTCTAGCTACTTCCCACTGAACTAAAAGTAAGTTCCAAAGAGCCTAAGTCACTCAAGAAGTAGCTTATATTATGACACAATATGGCTTATAGGGAAAACCATTCCCCACTTAGATTAAGGATGACTCAAATCAACTTTGATCCTTCAGCTTAGAAAACAGGGGAGATGGTGCAGAGGGAGAAAAGGACAGGAAAGAAATGGTCAAGAGTGATTGTAAAATATTTTGTAATCAAACAAGGAAACTCCTCCCTCATAGATTTTGTTCCCTCATCATTGAACCTTATGTAAGCAAGTGTTTGGGGCAAGGAGTTCAGGTAATGTTGAGGTATATATTTTGCTCATAAGCACATAAGATTTTAGAACTGAAAACTCAATTTGGAGTCTTTAGTTTAGACTCTAAACTTAAATATCTAAGCCATCTGCTTTATTTCATATCTGAGAAGACTTAGCCCAGAGGATGGAGAAACTTGTCAGACTCTATAGCAGGTTAATGTCAGAAGTAGCATAGAACCTAGCGGCTGGGTCCCCCAGTTAAGAGATCTTGCCACTACATGAAGATAACACATAAGACAAGTTCAGGAGATCAGGATGGCAGAGTAGGAGGACACCAAGCTCACCTCCTCCCACGAACACATCAAAACTATGTCTACATGCAGAGCAATTTTCACTGAAAACCAACTAGAGACTGGCAGAAAGACTCTACTACAACCAAGTCTGTAAATAAAAGATCCATACAGAGTTGGGTAAGAAGGGAGGAGAAACTCTCAGATCAGGACCCATGCCCAGAGGAAGGGACACAAAAAAGGAGAGGAATATTGCAAATGTGGAGATCCTCCCTGGAGAGTGAGCAGTTCAAATCACATATTGGGCACCCCAGCCCTGACAAAAGGAAGACACATCCCCTGGGATGGTTTGAAAACCAGTGGGACTTAGAGGAAGCCTACGACTACAGGGGCTGCAGTGTCAGAAGTAGCATTAGACTCTCAGAAAAAAACTTCAACTCTGCTAGTGAAGAGCATGCATATACTTGCTTACTCCCAGCAAAAAGAGGAAGCAGATTGAAACTGCCTGGGACTCTGGCTGGTTTCCTGCAGCTACCCCACCATGCCCCTCGCCCCTGTCAAGCACCTGTGCCAGCCATCAAAACAAAATGTTGGGGGGATAAAACATTGATCTTTTAGAATGTGTTTGAACTCAAATGACTATCATTTTAAAGTAAGTGGATAGTTTAGGTAGATATATATGAACTCCATGGTAACTACAAGTCAAAAACGTACAACAGATATACAAAAATTACAGATAAAAGAAACTAAACATAATTGGAAACAAAATAATCAAACCACAAGGAAGAGACTAAAGTAAGAGAAAAGAAAACAGAAGAACTATTAAAATCACCAGAAAACAGGTAACAAAATGGCAGTAAGTACATACCTATCAGTAATCAGTTTAAATGCCAATGGACTAAATGCTCCAATCAAAAGACACAGGGTGGCAGACTGGCTTAAAACAAGACCCATCTATATGCCACGGAAAAGAGGCTCACTTCAAAGCTAAAGACACATACAGACCAAAAGTGAGAAAATGGACAAAGATATTCCATGGAAATGGAAATGAAAACAAAGCTGAGGTAGCAATATTCCTATCAGACAAAGGAGACTTAAAAACAAAGTCCATAATAAAAGACAGCAAAGGGATTTATATTATAATAAAGGGGCAAATACATGAAGAGGATATAACCCTTGTAAACACATATGTACCTAGTATGGGAGCACCTAAATGTACAAAGCAAATATTAACAGACATAAAGGAAGAAGATGACAGTAATACAATAATAATAGGGGACTTTAACACCCCACTTACATCAATGGATACATCATCCAGACAGAAAATCAGTAAGGAAGCAGTAGCCTTCAATGATATATTAGACCAGATGAACTTAGTAAAAATCTATGGGACATCCCATCTCAAAACAGCATAATACACATTATTTTCAAGTACACATGAAATGTTCTCCAGGCTAGATCCCATATTAGGTTACAAAACAAATCTCAGTAATTTGAGGGGTCACAAATTTTTATCCAGTATCTTTTCTGACTACAATGGTAAGAAACTAGAAGTATGTTATAGAAAGAAAATGGAAAGAAATGAAGACATGGAGACTAAACAACATGCTACTTAAAAAACCAGTGTGTCAATGAAGAAATCAAGAAATTAAAATTACCTTGAGACTAATAAATATTAAAACACAGCTTTCCAAAATCTATGGGACACAGCAATACAGTTCACAGAGGGAAGTTTATAGTGTTACAAGCCTATCTCAGAAAACAAAAAAATCTCTCAAATAAGCAATCTAATTTACCATCTAAAGGAATTAGAAAAAGGACAAAGTCAGCAAAAGGAAGAAAATCATAAATATCAGAGCAGAAATAATTACAATAGAGGACAAAAAAGAAAAGCTTAATGAAACCAAGAGCTGTTTTTTGGAAAGATAAACAAAATGATAATCTTTATCCAGGCTCATTAAGAAAAGAAAAAGGACCTCCCCCAAAACAAAGCTGGAAATGAAAGAGAAGTTACAACCTATATTAAAGAAATACAAACAACCACAAGAGTTCACAACTATGAAGTTATACACCAAAAAATTGGACAGCCTAGAATAAGTGGATACTTTTCTAGAAACATACATTCATCCAAGACTGAATCAAGAAGCAGATAACCTGAGCAGACTAATTACTAGTATTGAAATTGAATCAATAATCAAGAACTCCCAACAAACAAAAGCCCATGATTAGATGGCTTCACAAGGGCACTTGGTAGAGTTCCAAACATTTGAAGAAGAATTAGTACTTATCTTTCTCAAACTATTCCAAAATGCGGAAGAGGGAACGTTTCTAAATTCATTCCAAGAGGCCACAATTTCCCTAATACCAAAACCAAAGACACTACAAAAAAAGATTACAGGCCAATACCCCTGATGACCATAGATACAAAAATCCTTAACTTCAAACTATACTACAAAGCTACAGTAATCAAGAGAGAATGGTACCGGCACAAAAACAGACATACAGATGAATGAAACAAAATAGCCCACAAATATTCACACACATATATGATGAATCAACCTACAACAAAGGAGGCAAGAATATACAATGGGGAAAGACAGTCTTTTCAGTAAATAGTGTTGGGAAAACTGGACAGCTTAAATTTAAAAGCATAAAATTAGAACATTTTCTCACACCATGTACAAAAACAAACTCAAAATTGAAAAAAGGCCTAAATGTAAGACTAGAAACCATAAAACTCTTAGAAGAAAGCATAGGAAGTACACTCTTTGACACAGATCTCAGCAATATTGTTTTGGATATGTCTCCTCAAGCAAAGGAAACAAAAGCAAAAATAAACAAATGGAACCTAATCAAACTTAAAAGCTTTTTCACAGCAAAGGAACCATCTACAAAATGAAAAGACAACCTGTTGGTTGAAAGAAGATACTTACAGATGATATGTCTGATAAGGGGTTAACACCCAAAATACATAAAGGACTTACACAACTCAATATCACATAAACAACCCAATTTAAAAATGGCCAGACGACTTGAATAGGCATTTTTCCAAAGACATACAGATGGCCAATAGGCACATAAAAAGATGCTCAAGGATATGCAAATGAAAATCATAATGAACTATTACTTCACACCTGTCAAATGGCTACCATCAAAAAGAATGGAAATTTCAACTGTTGCCATGGATGTGGAGAAAAGGGAACCCTATACACTGTTGGTGGGAATGTAAATTGGTACAGTAACTATGGAAAACAGTATGAAGACTCTTCAAAATATTAAAAATAGAACTACCATATAACCTAGCAGTGCCACTCCTGGATATGTATCTGAAGAAAACAAAAACACTAATTTGAAAAAGTATGAACCCCAGGGTTCAGAGCAGCATTATTTACAACAGCCAAGATACGGAAGCAACTTAAGTGTCCCTCAATAGATGAATAGATAAAGAAGATGTGGTGTATATGTATATACACACACACATACATATATATATGTATACACACACACACACATATATATACACACACACAGTGGAGTATTAATTACCCAGCCATTATAAACAATCAAATTCTGCCATGGACCTGTTGGATATTATGCTTAGTGAAACAAGTCAGACAGAGGAAAACAAATACTTGTGTGTTTCGCTTATATGTAGAATCTGAAAAATAAAACAAATGAACAAATATAACAAAACAGAAACATACAAACTAGTTGTTACTAGTTGCATTGTGGGAGAAGGGTGGGGGAGGAACAAGACAGAGGAAGGGGATTAACTGTTACAACTATTAGGGATACAATACATAAGATAAAAGAATATAATGTTCAGTACAGGTAATATAGCCAATATTTTAAGGTAACTTTATATGGAATATAATGAATAAAAATATTACTCTTTTCAAAAATTGGTGCTGGAACAAACGGACATCCATGTAAAAGAAGTTAAACTGTAATCCCTATCTCACAGCCTGCACAAAAACCACCTGGAGATGGGTTACAGATGTAAATCTGAATGCTAAAATCCTAAAAAAAAAAAAAATTAAAAGAAATATAAAAGAGTTTTTTTGTCATTATTGGATAGGCAGAGATTTCTTAGAACACAAGTACTACCATAAAAGAAAGAAATTTTAATTGAATTTATCAAAATAAAGACTTCTTTATTTGAAAACTGATTTGAAGAAAAGACAAGCCATATATTTGAAGAAAATATGAGCAATGCATGTAGCTAATAAAAGACTTTCATCTAGAATATCTGGAGAACTCCATAAACATTGCTAACAAGACAAAAAAACTCAATAAAAATTAGTAAAAATCATGATCCAACACTCAACCAAAAAGACATAAATGATCAGTAAGCACATGTAAAGATGTTGAACATTATTGGTCACCAGGGAAACACAAATTAAAGTTACAGTGAATAAAATTAAAAAGATAGACCATACCAAGCATTGGTGAGAATGTGGAGCAACTGGAACTCTCATAGTTTTGGTGATAATGTAAGACAGCACAATCAATTTGGAAAACAGGCGTTTTCTTATAAAGGTAAATGTACACTTACTTTGTGGTCCAGCAACTTACTAGATAGCCTTTTCTAAGAGAAATGCAAAACTAAGTCCATAACAGGTTGTATACAGGATATTCATAGTAGCTTTATCCTAATAGCCCCAAACTAGAAACAACCCAAATGTCCACCAACTGGCGAATAAACAAGTAAAATGATGCAGCATTAAGAAGTAAACTACTGATCAAGCTACAATATGAATCAACCTAAGAAACACTAGGCTGAACACAAGAGGCCAAGGACCAAAGAGTTCATATTGCACAATGGAATTTATATGAAGTTCCAGGAGAGGCAAAACTAAGCTGTGATGATAAAGACTAGACCAATAGCTACTGTGGGCCAGGAATGGGGGGTAATGATCACAAAGCATGATGATGAAAGTGCTCTGTATCTTGATCGAGGCAGCGATTTATCTTTCTGTATACATTAAGTATATACGTTTGTCAAAACTTGTTGAAACTACACACTTAGTCTCTGTGTTTTATTGTGTGCAAATTATTTTCATAAATAAAAATAGAAACAACACTAAAAACAATGATTAAAGAGGAGGAAAATGTTCCAACCTATATAAATACATATGATAAAATCACAGTTAAAAGTAGAATAAAACTTTTTATTTCTGCCAGGATGAATACTTTGTAAAAGTATCTAAGAAAAAATTTTTTTAATATATTAAAAAATGAGTATCAATCTAATAAGATCAACTTCTACTACTGGAAATTCCAGAAAAATAATAATAAAAATGCTAGGAAATTGGGTTGTAGAGAACTATCAAACATATAATAGCAATTTTCTCACTAGTGGATAGCAGCTTCCAGATAAAAGACACAGTGAATGTCATGCAAAATGAATGAAAAGATCTACATGCAGGTATAACATTCTAATATTTTTAGAACATCACAATAAAGAAATGATTCTAAAATCTTCAAGAAAGAAATAAATGGGTTCTGTAAAAATATCAACAATCACGGTGGCATCAAAATTTTCAAAAGCAACACTGGAAACTAGAGGAATGAACAAATAGCTACAACATTCTTCATGGAAACAATTTCCACCCTAAAATTCTAAACCAAGAAAAACTTTAAATCAAATGTTGAGGTAAAATACACTTCAGCTTCACAAGTTCCCAAAAGCTTTACCCACCATGACTTCTTTTCTCTAAAATAAATTAAGTGATGTGCTACAGTAAAATGAGGGGGGAAATCAAGAAATAAGACTTGAAACCCAGGAAACACGATCCAACACAAGAGAGAGGTGAAGATAATTTTCAGGTAATAATAAGGACACGTCCACAGGCAAAATCTTCCCGGAGTCTAGAGAGCCTTGAGCCTTTGCTGAATGCAGAGGGCAACGGACCCCAAGAGGGAATTGTCAAGAGGGGGAAAAAAAGGACAACAATGCATTTGACCATTTTGATAAGACTTTTACAATTTGTTTTCAGAGTTTCCAGGAAGAATTAGAGATAGGTATAGAATACATGGAAAATAAGCATGTGTGTAATGGGGAGGAGAGAGCAGTTGATGTTAAAGAGAAAAAACCCAAATGCCATAGTAGAAAGCAAGAGATAGTGCCAAACCTGTAAAACCAATTACTTACATAGGCAGTATTTAGCTATACAGAGGTTAAGTGCCCAAAGCAGCAGCTTAACTGACTCAGATGGTTGCCTCTTAGAGTGATGAAAATGGGAAAAGGGGAGCTTCTCCTCCCATTTGTTTAAACTATGTAGGTACATAATTTTAACAAAAACATAATCTAAATTTGAAGAAAATGAGAAAGAACTAAGGAAAAATTATTACATTGAGAAAAATAAAAATGGCACAATAATGGAAATGTATTCATAATGTAATGCACAGCTCACCTGTGAAAAGTACCTGTGTAATCATCATCTAAACATGTTAACAGTTAATATATCAAAAAGTTGGATAAAAACCACATTGGTTCCTGGGAAAAGAGAAATTAGATTTACTTATCCATTTCCCTCGTAAGACTGTAAGATCCTTGAGAAGTACTTTCCCAAAGTCAAAGAGAATATGGACCCAGAATGTAAGGAAGGTTAGAATTATGGGGAAAAGATTTAAATAAATCTCCATTATCGTACTACTTGGCAAATAATATGATAGAATATATTGTGAGATCACAAAGAAGGTTAGAAAGTCAGTAAAATCTTCTGGAAAGAACTTTTCACCTGATGAATTAAAATTGATGAAGTTTAATATAAATAGGGTAGGGAAATTCAGACAGAAAACGGAATATGGAAAGGGGCAGAAATATGGAATGCAGTATGAAGTGTTTTAGGAATTACCATTAGTTTGCAATAGCTGCTGAAGGAGGGGCAAGCCAGACAATGGTGGGAGAGGAAATATCCTGAACGTACAGACCAAAGAAAAGTGCTGACTGCAAATGAGTAAATTCACATTTGAACATGAACCATAGTTGGCCCTCCAAATCCACAGGTTCTACAAAGGCAGATCCAAGCAACCTCTGGTCAGAAATATTTGAAAAAGAAATTCCAGAAAGTTCCTAAATACAAAACTTGAATTTGTATAGCATTTACATTGTATTTATAATAATTTACATAGCATTTACATTGTATTAGGTGTTACAAGTAATCCAGAGATGGTTTAAATTATACAGGAGGATGTGCTTGGGTTATATGCAGATATATGCCATTCTACATAAGGGACTTGAACATCTGAGAATTCTGGTATCTGAGAGGAGTCCTGGAACTAATCCCCCATAGATACTGAGGGATGAACGTAAATACACGTCACTAAAAATTATCTTATGGAACTATGCCCATGTACTGCAATATGTAAGTCACATAGATATAGATTATATATGTATATACATACACGCATACAGGGCCTGGGGACAATACAGGGCCAGACGATGTGTAATTGAAAACAGCATTATTAAATAGTTTACTGTGAGAATTTGCCATGAATAGCCCTCCTCACTTGGGCACTGAGGAACCCTTCAGCCAAGAATGGCTCACAGAAATGACAGCCCTGATGCTGTCTGGGCCTTTTCTTTTTGTCACCTGGCTTTTTTTTTTTTTTTTTTTTTTAATGAACTTAATTTTTTTTTTAGAGTAGTTTTAGATTCATAGCAAAATTGAAAGGAAGGCACAAAGAATTCTCATTTACCCCGTTCCCATATATATACAACTCCCATTGACATCCCCCACTACAATGGTACATTTATTCAAACTCATTAACCTACACTGACATATCATTATCACTAAAGTTCACAGTTTACAGTAGGGTTCAGTTTTGTGTTATAAATTCTATGGGTATCTACCATTGTAGGATCATACAGAACAGTTTCACTGCCCTAAAAATCCCCTGTGTTCCATCTGCTCATCCCTCTCTCCCCTCTAGCCCCTGGCAACCACTAACCTTCTTACTGCTTCTATACATTTTCCTTTTCCAAAATGTTTTACACCTGGAATCATACAGTAAGTAGCCTTTTCAGATTGAGTTCTTTTACTTAGTAATGTGCATTTAAGTTTCCTCCATGTCTTCATGGCACGATAACTCATTTCTTTTTAGTACTGAATAATATTCCATTGTCTGGATGAACCACAGTTTATTTATCCATTCACTTGCTGAAGGACTGGTTGCTTCCAAGTTTTGGCAATGATGAATAACATCTCTGTAAACATCTGTGTTCAGGTTTTTGTTTGGCCCTTCATTTTCACTTCATTTGGATAAATACCAGGGAACATGATTGCTGGATCATATGGTAAGAGTATGTTTAGTTTTATAAAAAAAATAAAAATTAAAAAAACCCACCAAACTGTCTTCCAAAGTGGCTGTACAATGTTGCATTCCCACTGGCAATGAATGAGAATTCCTCTTGTTCCGCATACTCCGCAGCATTTGGTGTTGTCAGTGTTCTCGATTTTGGCCATTCAGTAGATGTTTAGTGGCATCTCATTGGTGCTTTACTTTGCATTTTCCTGATGACATATGTATGGTGTGCAGCATGTTTTCATACGCTTACTTATCATCAGGATATTTTCTTCAGGTCTTTTGCCCATTTTTAATTGGGTTATTTGATTTCTTATTGTTGTGCTGTAAAAGTTCTTTGTACATTTTGGGTAATAGTCCTTTATCAAACATGTTTTGAGGGGTTTCTTTTTTTGCTTTTTAGTATGCCTGGTAATTTCTGGTTGAGTGGTAGACTGGGTAAAAGGAGCTATGGAAGCTGACCTTGTAATGGTGAGGTGGGGGAGGGGAAACGTCCTGTAGTCCTATGAGTAGGTCTCAGTGCCCCTGGACTGTGAACTTTGCCAGCACCGCCCAGCACACATACCCCAACTTAGGTGGCACAGAATGGCTAGAGGGGGCTGGAGCTGGGTATTTCCCTTTCTGCAGGGAAGTTAGGCTCTGATTAAGCAGATCCCTTGAGGGAAGGCTTTGTTAAAACAATGTATTTCAGAATGATTCCTTTTCCTCTCCCCCTGCCAGAAGCATGAGCTTTTTCTCAATATTTACTGTGAGGACCTGGTAGAGCTCCTGAAGGTAGAATTCACAAAAGTGTAGGCCGCTCATGACTCCTGGAGTTTTTAACTTTCAAGACTTGTCCACACTGAGCCTCCAGCAATTCAGTTACAGTTTAAGTTTTTCAGGACTGGCAGTGGTTCCCACAGAGGCTTCTGATCATGGGTTTCTGCTCTGATAAGTTGTAATTCTCTGTATCTGACTGCCTGTCTCTCCAATTTGGGGTATAGTGGTTTGCCCTGTGACCTCACTTCCCTGATGGCTCTAGGAAGACTGGTTGATTTTTCAGTTTGTTCAGCTTTTTACTTGTCAGGACCTCTAAGCTCCTTACATCTCACCTTGATGATTGCCTTTTTATTGTCTCTCCTGGAATTGTTATTTCCTTGTACTGAGGTATTTTATGCCAATTGGAAAGCATTTTTTAGTCTCTGTGTTGTTCAACTTATAGACTTTAAGTATAAAATCTTCACCTTGCAGCCAAACATATCTGTTAAATCCCAGAGCTCCAGGAAAACGTACATCACCAGTATGCCCTTGGGAAGGACACTGCAGGGCCAGCTGCCCCAAAGTGGCTTCTCTCTTCCTCTCAGTCTCTCTGGACCGAGTACAGACAGTCCTTAATTTTGGTGGGTGTGACCTTCCACCATGGGGTAGTTACTGTCTATGCTAACTTTCTATCAGAATCAAATGTTCTACTTGGCTGCAGTATACAGTGAGGTTTTGTTCTTTAACTATTTTGAGATATGGAAAACTAAGAAAGCAAAACCAAGAAGATCTTCTTGGCTGTGGGGGAGCTTAGAGCTAAAGTGATATCAGACTCTAGATTAACCTACGAGCCATGCAGACAGCTTATCAAGTCTACACTTGAACATAACCTATGAGCAACAGTATTTAAAAATGTAAGTTTGGGTACATTGTACCAACTGTTGTAGCTTCCTACAAACAATTAGTCATTGACTGCAGTCAGACACACCAGTGTTCAAGCGTAGGGAAGAACACAATGATATGTTAAAAGAAAACTAGAAAATGTGTAGATTCAGGAGATCAGGGGAGTAGCTCCAATCCTTTCAGTGCTGGGAATGTTGCTCTGTACAGGGCTCTCAGCCTTTGGGGGCCTGAGTTTGTGAGGTGAGAGTCTGCTAGATGGTTCTTTTTTTTTCCTTATGGAGGTATTGGTAATTGAACCCAGAACTGAGCCTTACCCATCTCCACCCCCGTACCTCTGCTAACTAGATGATTCTTAAATCGAGCCCTCACTAGGTCCCAATTGCAGAGCCAGGAATGCTGGTACATGGAGGCATGCCAAGAGTAGGATAATAGGGACAGCCCTGGACTGACCCCAGAGGGACTGAAAACACCATTATTAAGTGTGTGAGGTCAAAGCATAGCTCTAGAGAGGAGCCATGAATCACAGCCAAAGGAGAAATACAAGTTCCCAAGCCTAAATTCTTAGAATGAACTGCACAAGAAAATGTATATAGTGGTTAGGAACCAGAAGATCAGGGAGAAGTTGGAAAGCAGATTGCAAAAATGAAGTGTCACCTCAAGACATATATGAAGGAGCACAGCGTGGCAAAAGTTGTTTCTGTTCCAAACATGGCAGCTGGTTCAGGAGGTTGAGGAGGGATGGGTCTCCGGTTGGGTCTCTTAAAGGTACAGATACATAAAGCTTGTGGCTCTAAGTGCATGGTAAAGCTTAATAGAAATAATTTCAGAAAAATACAAGAATTTAAAAATTATCTGGCCATAATCTTCACCATCGTCATGGTTCGTCCTCAGCAGAGATGCTCATTCATTGCTCTTACGCCATGTCCATTTTTCTCACCTTCTCTCCTGTGCATTTCTCTCACTCATATTATCACTATATCCCACATGTTAATTAGTTTTTAAGTTTTATTTTTCAGGTTTTCTTTATGGGATTAGTTTTAGTAATGAATTTCTGTTGGTAGCCTGTGGATTTTATTATTTAGGAGTAAAATTTTTCACTGTAAAAAGCACCTGGTAAAGTTGGAGTTAGTTGGCAGGGGTGGGGGTGGGGTGTTTTTTTTTTCTTTTTTAATTTTATTGACTTGCCTTAAGGCAAAAACTGGCCAGGTTGTTTTCCTGCAAAGGTAAATTTGGGCTATGAATGAAAAATTAGAACAGTTACTCTAACACCTTGCTATTAGCTACTGGAAGTGTAAACACAATTACCAAAGGGTTCTTTATTTTCTCTTACTGTACCTGGTGGCCCAATTCAAACAGGCCCTTTTAAAACTCACACCAAGGATAATTACATTTGCTTTCTCCATTTATGGTCATAAGAATAAATGAGACTGTTACATTCAGGCAAACACACACACACCATTTGAGGTCACTAAAAATGTACTATGTTAATACTAGATTTTCTTGAGCTTGAATTTTTAAGACCTATGGTAAGAAGAGCAGTTGGTATAAACACTTCAGAATATTAGAAGTACTCTGTAGATTTACACTTAACAGTCTTTGTTCCTGCTATCTAATGGCCGTGTAACCACCCCAAACTTATTGGCTTAAAATAATTACCTCATTTATTTGGCTCTAAAATCTGCAATGTGGGCAGGGCTCAGTAGAGACAGTTAACCTTTGCTCCACTTGGTGTCAGCTGGATAGGCCCTTAGGGTGGAGGCTGGACGCCTGCCATGGCTCACTCGCTCACAAATCTGGTGGTTGATTCCTACTGTTGGCTAGGAGTCAGAGTTCCCTTCCACATGGGTTTCTCCATGTGACCTCTTGTGTGAGCTAGTTTGGGCTTTCTCACAGCACACCGGCTTGCTCGAAAGTTGAGCATCCAAAGAGAGAGAAAGCCAGACAGAAGCAATATTGCCTATTGTGACCTGGTGTCAGAAGTCACACATCGACACTTCTGCCACATACTGCTGACCAAGTCAGTTACAGAGGTCCACTCTGGTTTAAGGGGAGAGAATACAGACCTTGCTTCTCAGTGGAGAAGTGTCAGTGGTCAATGTCACATTATAGGAAGACCATGTGAAATGGAGGATGGATGGATAGACAGACAGACAGATAGATACAGCCATAGTTGAAAAACACAGTCTGCCACAGGATCCATGTGGGAAAGTTCTTCTATGTCCAAATTAGGAGGATACTACTTCACAGCTACTGTATATCAAACATGGAAACAATTTCTCCCTCAGGTCCCCATTGCCAGTCATTCAGCTCCTTTCCTTTAGGAATCAAATGGATGTTAGGAAACGATGATGCGGTCACTTCCTGGGGAGGAGGCATTCACTTTCCTTTTCCCATCCTAGAACAGCTGCTCTGCTCCAGGCTCGGAGGAATTACTGCCTCTGCCCCACGCAGGCCCTCCCACCCTCACGCTCTTTCTCTTCATTAGAAAGGGTGATGCCATGGAAAAAGGGGAGTGTCATGATACAGCAGCCTGCCCAGGTTATGCCCAATCTATGTCCCTTTTGATGTTAACACCTTTATAAGTAAACCTCAGCTCAAGAAGAGGCTCTCTTGAATTTAACAAAGCAAAAGAAATACTTGTTCCAAATGAGAGGTTAAACTGCATTGTCTTTTTAAAAATTATCTCAGTTTTTCAATATTTTTTCATAGGTTTCTGAGCCAGTCTGGTAAACTAAAACTCTAAAAAATTTTGTGGTTCGTACGAACTTTCAAAGTAGCTCTAATTTCCGACAACATCCTTAACCCAAAGAAAAACTACCATCTTTTCAAATTAGTGATGTAGCTTGGTCACTGGTCCTCTCATTTGAAGGTTCCTGTAAAAGCAAACTTGGGAATCAAAATCTTTTTTTTTTTTTTGCTCCAAACAAATGGGAAACACCTACTGAATCTTAGCAGCCTGAATCTAAATCTATTTCTGAGGACCCAATTCCAAACCGAGTCTAGTTCCAAAACCCAAATTCCAAATAACTGTTCAAATGTGCTGTGGGTCCAAAGCCAACTGGATGTCAGGGGATCTTACTCATTTCAGATAAAATGGGATCCCCTATACCTAAGAAAATAAGGCTACAAATAAAACTCAAATAGTTCTTATAACATGTTTAACATATAAAGTTAATTATAAATTAAACATAAACATAAGTGTTCTACTTTCCTATGCCCCCAAAGTACTTTAAGATAAATGAGGGCTTAGAAATTAAAGAGAGAGGGCAGGGGAAGAACTTGTGGCTGAGTATACTTAGAGGGAACAAGACCCAAAGCCTCCACAGAAGACTGATGTACAATTATCTAAGCACAAACAGAAGTCACCTTACCCAACTCTATTTTCCCCACCAAATGTATCCTATTAAAAGGGAAAATGACATTGCACTCTCTCCACTCACATACTCCAGACCTTGTAAATCTTCATCTTTTAAAATAGGGGATGTATCAAGAGACATCGAAGATTTCTGCCTTTTCCCCTAGTCAATGCCAATTTCCAATTAAAATACCGATGAACTAGCAAAAAACCTGCCCCTTCCCCAGAGCAGAGCTGAACTGGAAGAACTGAAGAGTGCGTCTCATTTATGGGACAGCTTTATAGGGTGGGCACCTAGTCATATGGATTCTACCTCTGGAGCCCTCTGGAGTATCCCAAGTGAAAGGGACATGATGATGTGAAAATCTCTCTTCCCTACACCACTGGGACACTACCTAACATTAAAAAATAAGACATAGGAACTGGATATTCTTGGTATGAACAGCAGCTACTTAGTTTATGCAATTCAGTAGAGTTGAAATACATATGTAGTCATTTCACCTCTCTGGTTCCATAATTATTCAATTTATATATTTCTGCAGACAGATTTTTTTTAAACTATGATTAAATGCAATTTTCTTGCTGTTTCAATGTTTTGTATTAGGTCCAGGTATCAATTAGGAATGGCATGTTATTAGCAAAACAGACTGATTTAAAGTGGCTTAAATAATGTACTTAATTTCTCTTTCATGTAAATTAAGTCTAGAAGCTGGAAGTTCAGACTGAGAAGCTTGTTTTCACTTGTGACCTCAGCTCCACTATCTTTAGTTTATGTTTTCTCTCTTCACTTCTTCATGATCCAAGAAGATTGCTTATGTATCACTCTTACTAGTTTGTAACTTTCTCCAGGGAAAGGATCATTTCTTATTTCCTTTTTTAGTTGCCGTACTTAGCACATATTGGCTCTGAGCAGCATTTGTTTAATGAATAAATGAATAGGATAAAGAACGAATAAATGAGTGAAAACAAATGGCAGCATGAGTCTAGTGAGGGTAGATTTAAATGTACAGTCAACCGCACAAGGCAGCAGTGCTTCATTAATGGAAGTATGTATCATATACACCAGGGAAAATCTTATGGGGAGGAATAATATTTAAGCTAGATATTTACCATTGGGCAGGATTTGAGTAGAAAATAAAGTTCTTTCTTGGTGCTAGGAACATAGAATTTGGAGTCAAAAGACTGCCTTGGTAAACTCAACCATTTACCAGATAATGTAATTTTTGGCAAAGTAAGGAAAACTCTCTGAGCCTATAGCCTCATCTGTAAAACAGAGAGAATCATAATTGACTACCTTGTAGATTTTTGTGAGGTTTTCCTTATTCTTTCAACTCTTCTTTTAAGTGTGTGCCATCTCATTTTGTTCCATGTTTCTTATAAATTCTTCTATAAATCTGTACATTCTTAGGAATTTGTGATGATCAATTTTATGTGCCAACTTAACAGAGCCAAGGGGTGCCCAGATTACACATTTCTCTGGGTATGCCAGTGAGGGTGTTTCTGAATGAGAGTAGCATGTGAATCAGTGGACTCAGTGAAGTAGACTGCCCTTCCCAATATGGGCAGGTATCAGATGAGGGCCTGAATAGCACAAAATGCATAGAAAAGAAGGATTTGTCTTCTTCCTGGCTGCCTGTTGAGCTGAGGCATCGATCTTTTCCTGCCCTCCCACTGACTGGGATTTACACCATTGCCACCTCCCACCACCCTAGTTCTCAGGCCCTCAGACTTGAACTAAAAATTACACCACGAGCATTCCTGGGTCTCCAGCTTGAAAACAACAGATTGTAAGATTCTTCAGATTCTATGATCACATGAGATAGATAGATAAGAGAAAGATAGATAGAAATATGTATTTTCCCCCTAGGACATATCCAATATCCTATTGGTTCTATATATCATATATAGAACATATATATATATATTACATTACATATTGATTCTGTTTCTCTGAAGAACCCTAATACATTTGTCATTAAAATTTTTTAATTTTCTTATCACCAAATAAATCAAAATTTCCTTCAGTCCCAAGATTCTGCTCAGTGTCTATTAAATATTTTATTTTTTTACTTGTTCATTCAATTCATTTATTTATTTCCAGGCAATATGCCAGTCCCTGAGGAATCCATACTAAACTAGCAGATGACATGAAGCTTTTAGGCAGGGGGATTATGGGGTCCAAGTCTGAGGAGTTAATATTTGAGATGTGAAGAAGCCATGTCCCAGCCATATGCAGAGCTGGCATTAGACCTAAGGAATAAAAATATTCCAGGCAGAGGGAATAGCAAATGAAATGTCTGAGAAATAGAGAGATAGCTGTTATAATAATTAAATTCCAAAATCTCAGTGACTTAACAGAGTAAACATTTCTTATCCATTTACTTAGAGTATAATGGCTGAGGTTTTCACCCACATTAGCATCCAGCTAACAGATGAAGAAAGAAAGAAAAGATTGTGCCTGGGGGTCCAGGCGTATAAGTGATAACTTGTCACTTCTGATCCCATTTCACTGGCAGGACTCAAGTCAATGGCCACACCTAATAGCAAATGGTGATAAGAAAACATTATGTTAGGATCTCATTCTAATTAAGAGTTCAGAGGAGTGACTTGCTGAGGAACTGGCCAGTCTTTGACACAGGAGGACAGTGTGGCTAGAGGTTAACTGATGAGAGGACAGGGGAGGAGGAGGAAGATAAGGAAGGGGAAAGGGAGGGAAGAAGGGAGGGAAGGAGGAAAACAAACAGAACAATCTGACACTGAGACATTTTTCAGAAGTAAAATCAGACAAGGCCTTTTAGGACCTGGGAAGAAGTTCTAATTTAAATCAAAGAGCAGTGGAATTCCACTGAGAAGTTTTAAACATAAAAGTGACATGATCAGTTTTACCTTTTATAAAAGATCTCTCTTCTGTGGGAAGAATGAATTTGAGAGGGCAACAGTAAAGTGGCTATTGGAAAAGCTTAGATGGAGAATGATTGCGGCTGCTGAAGGATACTGACACCAGACATGGAGAGGAGTGGTTGCATCTGAGATATATTTTGGAGGTAAAGCCAACAGAATATAGGTGATTGGTAACCATTTCGAGAATGAACCAATGAATGAACGATGATGCCTAACACTTACTGAGCACATACCATGTCAGACTGTGCTAAGAGCTTTTATAGAGATTATGACGTTTAACCCATACAGCAATCTTATAAAGTTGGTATTGTTATATCCATTTTTCAGAGGAAGTTGAGGCTCAGAGAGTTTAAATCACTTGCTCATGTTTATACAAGCCAGGATTAGAACATAGATATTCTGACTTCCTAGCTCCTACCCTACTGGCCCTAACCAACCCACAATTTTCTCTTAAAGGTAACAAGCCTATTAATGATAATCTTCAACGACCCCACATTCCCAGACCACTGTCCCTCTGAGCCCCAGACACAGAAAATTTCCAAAAGGCATAGCCAGATTCTACAGGTAAACTCCAAGATGCTGGAGGTATTTATGGTGCCCATCTTTTGGGGAGTTCACATCTTGTTTCTGAAATCCCTGCCTTTGGTAACTCCTGTTAGAGCCAGTTGTAATGTACTTGTAAGATCAATTGCTCAGAGGAGAGTCTGTTCTGAATTATAAAATTGTTGCTGCTAAGGAGCCCCTGGGGGATGGGGCATTGGGGGAGGGGGACTGCACATGGGTTCAGCATGGCAGGCTCCTATGCCGATAATGGATGGGGAAACGTGGCCAGCTAGGCCCACAGAAAGAAAAACACTTAAGCCTCTTGATGAAAGGCCAGATGAGAAGGTAAGTGTTATAATTCAACTGAAAATAAAAGCCAGCGGCAGGTTATCCTTCCTTCCAGGCAGACAGTTTACGGGACTGCTTTCCTGCAGCTACGGTGGCAGTGATGGATTATCTGGGAAGGTGAAGCAGCTGAGCTGATCCACCCCCTCCTCCTCCACCCTCAAATCCCCCTCAGGCTACAGGGTTTCAGGGCAGCTTTAATACCTCTTAGCCTCCACTCTCCCATGGATCTCAAGACAAGTCCCAGGAGTTGCAGGGCCTGGAGAGCATCCTCCCAAGCTGTTTCCTGAAATCCAAGCCTGAAAGACAGGAGTTGGCCTTCAGGTGCTCGCCAGAAGCCTCCATTCATTACCCTGCTGGGAAGGATCGTTTGAGTCTGGCCTCAGAGGGGGAGTGTTGGCTGTTCAAGAGTGGCTCCTTCAAGGTATGTCTGGAGAGAGCTGTTCATTTCAGGAGGCCCTCAGCAAGTCTTACTGGAGGATACAGAGGGGTTGATTGGGGTGGGGATGGAGAAATGTGTCCTCTGTCTTGGTCACTGTCTTTCTTCACTCTTTAATGAAGAAGACTTTGCTTTCTGCTTTTTCTGCCCCAATCCTGGTTCCTATCACAATCGGCTTGAGTTGCCTGCTCTTTTAAAGCTGTGTATTTTATTTATATTAGGTACTTTCTGAATTCATCAGAATATTCCAAGAACTGTATATATGTCTCTAGTTTTAAAATTCTAAGGTTTTGGGGGCAAGGGTATAGCTCAGTGGTAGAGCCCATGCTTAGCATGCAGGAGGTCCTAGGTTCAATCTCCAGTACCTCCATTAAAAAAATTTTTTTTTTAATTCTAAGGTTTTTAGAGAAATATTTTTGGATAAAAAGGTCATTTTGGAGTCTCTCAAGTCTCTGTATCATACTTCCTTTTCAAAATCTGGCCAGCTCTAGACTTAAGGCAAATAGAGATATCAGAAGAACAGACAAGCATTATCTGTCTTTTTCTATGCTTTGTTTGTATCCTCTGAAGATCTTGCTTTCAATACTTGATACAGCAAGTAACACACAAAAATGTGGGAGAAAGCAGAGGGTACAAGACCTTGGGACCAATTTGTATAGGGATGATAAACCTGCTTCAGGAGAAGATAATTCTCCACCAAGAAACAGTCCATCTTTTAGTCCCAGTCACATATACTTTGCAGGGAATCCCTTTCAGACCACTCCATGAAAACTTACCATTTTATACCACATCAATTTTATGCAACTTGGAATAAGAAATCCTAGCCACACCATTATAACTATAAGAAGCATGTGAGTTTGATAAAATGATACGGGTTTTAGAGTAGGACAAACCTGGGTTCCAGTTATGCCATTTATAAGTAGGGTCTTAAACAATTTTATTTTTTCAGCTATAAAATGAAGGTAATCCCTAGAAAAGCACTGTGGGAGTTAAATGAGATATGTAAGTCCCCGGACAATAATGAAGTGTGTCCTTTTTCTATGAAAGCAAATTTGAATTAAACTAGAAAGGAAATTGAGATTTTCCTTTTTTCTGTAATTCTCTGCAGTATACTTCCTGGAAAGCAAAATATAAGGATGGCTGTTTTTCTTCCTAGTTACAATAGCAATGTGATCTTTTGGGTGTAAATAACGTGGCATGCTTTCCAAGGATATTCACAGTCCCTTTGTATCACATTCAGTCTTCAGAGCCATTCCACAAATACCCAGGGCTTCAACCCTAGGTTAACAGCAGGATAACTATGTTTTTAATAGAAAAGAAGCACAGATTTTATGATGGGTGATTTAGAAATAAGGGGGGGGGGGTGCAGATTCTATTTCTGATCATCAAGACCTTGTATTCCATTTGAAGACACAAGGCCAATTCAGGCAAGAGGCAAGAAACAATGCTTTGTCAGGGCATGGGTAAGAGCAAAATGAGTGAAACCCCCAACTGCCCCAGTTCTTTTGAGAAGAGTGAGAAGAGTGAACTGGAGTAGCCTGAGAAGGTCCTGTGACATGGAAGCTAGGCACTGGGGGGGAAGAGTACATGGAAAAAATGAGTAAGAGTGATATATTTGTGGCCACAGCCAAAGCCAGAGGATCTCAACCTTGCCTGAACGTTAGAATCACCTGGGGAGATTTTTTTAGCATTCTGATACCTGGTCCCCACCTCCAGAAATTCTGATTTAATTGTGCTGGGATGGGGGCCAGGCATCAGAATTTTGTAAAATTTTCCCTAGTGATTCTAATGTGCAACAAAGGTATTGTATTGTACTATACTGTAGATTTATCCACTTCTACAGAATCAGATACATGAATCTCAAGATAAAATAAGATGTTGTATTTATGAGAGTTGGTGTAGAAGTTCAGTTTTTTCTGGGGTTTTCTGTATGTTTTCCTGAACAAAGAAGTTGATTATTTATTATAAATATGTCCTGAAAATGTGTCATCTAATCCTAATTTAATTCCTGCTTCATCATGATCTTGTTATTTAAACATATTTTGATAAGTGTGTTTTGTCATACTAATCAGCTATTTGGCTTTAGTGCAAAGTCTGGGCTTCAGTTTCTTCATCTATAACACGGAGATGGACTAACTCAGAGGCCCTCAAACTGGGTTCCACAGAGGACTCTAGATTTGAGCTCCTTGGTCTAATTTGAGGGGAAAGGCCCCATACCAGGCTTCAACCAGAGAAGCTCACTTCCATCTATTTGTATCTATTATACAACTGGTTTCTAATAGTAGTTCATTTGAAAAAAAGGATGAGGCTGGATGTCAGTAAAATGGCAGAATAGGCAGCTTCAAACACCTGCCCCAGAAGAGTGCTATTCAGGATGGTCAAAAATCAGAAGTAGCTCCAGTGTCCATCAGTGGAAGAACGGATAAACAAACTGTAGTGTATGCAGACAATGGAGTGTTATTCATCCATAAAAAGGAAATGCTGATATATACCACAGTATGGATGGACCTCCAAAACATTACACTAAGTGAAAGAAGCCAGACACGAAAGGCAGTATGTTATACAATTCCACTCATGTGAAAGATCCAGGATAGATAAATCCACAGAGATGGAACACAGATTGTTGGTTTCCACAGGCCAGGGGAGGGAGGCATAGGGAGGAACTGCTTAATGTGTAGGGGGGTTTTACTCTGAAGTGTTCTGGAACTAACTAGATAGAAGTGGTGGTTGCCCCAAATTATGGATGGACCAAATGCTGCTGAATTGCTTGTTTTAAAATGGGTCATCTTACATTTTTTTAAAAAAGGAATGAGAACTTTTGGGTTAGATGATTGTTGAGGTCCCTCTCAGCTCTAAAATCGTACAGTTAGGACTGTATGAAATAAATATATTTTGAAAACTATCACAAGTACCAAGGAAAGAAGGTGCTCTGTGAGTTCAAATGAAGAGTTAGGGGCATGAGGAAGAGCTTCATGAAGGAGACGTGAGACACGTCCTGAAGGAGATGAGGAAGTTTCTGCGGAGACAGCAGGAGGGCATCCATGCACTGGCGTGGAGATGAGAACTTGTAGAGGAGCAGCTGGTAGAAGGGCTGCGTTCAGGTAGCAGACAGGGATTTAAGCCTGGAAATGTGGGTCTGAGCCATACTGAGGCCGACCTTCAGTGCCAGGATAAAAGTGTTGACACTTCATTTGGACTCAAACAGATTATCTGTAAAAATTTTGGCGTAAACAAGCTATAGAACTGGAATTCTTGACCCTGGCTGTCCAGGCCTCAGCATGTAAGGGGAAAGCTGTCTGAGAGGCAGCACGTGGAGTGGGGTAAAGGGGGAGGACCCTGGAGCCAGACCGCCTGAATGTGAATCCCCAGGCTGCCACTCCCCAGTCAGGTGAACCTGGGCAAGCTACTTAACCTCTTCATGCCTCAGCGTCATCATCTGTAAAATGGAAACAGTGCCCACCTAAAAGGATTGTAGTGAGGATTAAATTAATAAATACAAGTGAAGTGCGTAGAATGACATACAGAGCAGAGTAAATGCTCAATAAATGATCGCTTCTATCGTTCCGGGAATGAAGGATATACGTGTTCAGGAAATAACGGGGTTAGTGGTGAGAATCAGACATGCTTGGCTGCTGTTCTGTGTTGTGCGTAAAGAAATACTTTGTGTGAATTCAGTGTTATTCTGTACTTGGAAGACTGCAATGTTTTATGTAATGTTTAAGCTAGAGTAAACATTGGACAAAGAAGTCTTGGAAATGTACTGAGGCATGGGTTAGATACCATTAACTGGTAACGAGTAATGGATGAATAATATTAGGATAATGGCTTTTGAAAATATATTCCGATGACCCTGGGGGTTTTCCAGAAGCCCAACGTATATGGTAGTAAGTCTGGCTGCAGGGAAGTCATTACTTTGGAATGGACACATAGCTGAAAAAAACTGCAGGAAAACCACACAGGGTGGAGCAAGGTCTGGCAAGAAGAGACTGCATTGGTTGAGGACAACTGTTTTTATCAGTAAGACTGGCACAGTAGTTTTGTGAAAATAGAGGTGAAGGTGAGGTCAACTTCTGAATTCAGAAGGGAGGCAACTCTAGCGGCTGCACAGAGGAGGCACTAACTGCTGATTTTACCAGCACACAGTTCTTCAATAAATTAACCCCCAAAGTGGGAATTCAAGCGTTTTGTATCAGTCAATAAATCTACTGCATCTCTATAATGTACACGTGATGTGTAGTTTCCAGGTATGTATTGATGAAAAAGACAAACAATCCCTGACTGTCACAGTCTAGCAGAGGAGAACAAATTAAGCCAATGTGTACAAAACTAAATCCCAGAACATCCCTCTGGGCTTCTTTTCGGTTTCTTTTTGTAGTAAATTCTATAAGCTAAAACTCATCCTTAACAACTTTTTCTCATTATCCCTACATTCAACTCATCATCATGTCTAGTGCATTCTGCCTCTTAAATATCTTTTAAATCCAGCCACTGTTTTTCACCTCCGAGGTCCCAGTCTGTTTTGATCCACCATCCTCTGCAGCACAGCAGAAGCCTCCCAACTGGTTATCTCACAGCCGCTCTGTCCTCCCCCTAATCCCTTCTTGACTTAGAAGAGCATTCAAGATAAAGTGAAAAATCCTTCACATGGACTGCAGATCTTTTTGTGATACACTGACTATGCATGTCTCTATCCTCATCACTTTCTTGCCACAGGGGCTTCTTCATTTCCTCAAACTTGGCATGTGTCCGCCTGCCACAGGGTTTATCTATGCTGTTCCCACCTGACCTTCTCATCACTTAGTTAACTCCTGTTCATCCTTAGGATCTCAGCTCAAGCATCACTTCCATGGAGACATCTTTCCTCATTCATTGGTCAGATCAGATCTCCTGGTTAATTACTTCTCTCAGCACTATGCATTCTGTCTTCATACACTCATGTAATTAGTAAATATAAATTGGTTTGTCTGATTATTTGATTTTAAGTTATGTCTCTCCCCATAGACTGAGCGCCATGAGGAGATTCCTGTCTGGTTTTGTTCATCATTGTTTCTGCACTGTTGAGCAAAGTGCCTAACCACATATTTACCGAACGGTTGACTGAGAGAAAGAATGAGTGAATTACCAATAAACTATTGCAAGTGCTCTGTGGCCTTACAACAAGCTGAGCCACTAGGGAAGTTAGGATAACCCAGTAGATACAGAGAGATTGGATAGGAATTAGACAGGTGAAGAGAACAGAGACGCACACTCCAAGCAGAGGGAACAGTACGGAGATGAGAGGGAGCACAAAACAGTCATGGACTCAGACATGTCCAGTGTGGCTGGAGAGGAGAGCAGCGGAGGCCAGGGCTCGCTAGTGGTGGAGAGGTTAACAGAAACCAAAGAAACATATAGAGCCTTTATTTCTATTGCACTTTATTTCTATGGGCAGTGAAAAGCCATTAAAATTTTTTTAAGTTAAATGCCATGCTTGGTGTACAAAACTCTCAGGTTACTATATAAGATTACTGAGGCTCAAATAAGAAGAATGAAAGAAAACATAAGAAAGGGAAGTTGTTTCGGAGGCTGTGGCTGTGGCTTGGATAAGAGGCTGTGACAGCCTGGATGAAGATAAAGTTAGAGCTGGAAAAAAGTGGAGGGAAGAACATTTAGAAGGTGGGCTGATTTGAGAAAATACTCATGAAAGTATGGAGGGTGGATGGGAAGGAAACTGAAATAAACTTCTCTAAACTGTTAATAATAGTTATCATTAGCAGATGCAAAGGCAGTACCAAAGAGTGGCTTCGCAGACTCCTGGCCCCTACTCCATAATTGTCTTTTACCCCAAATAACCACTACACAAAAAGAGTGCGCTACTTACAGTGCATCTGTAACCTCAAGATAAGACGTGCAGCCATTCCTATCAACCCCTAAGTTCTTCCTATACAAACTTGGCCCCAAGAAGCCATCATATGTGCTGCTATTACCTTTAAACCAATATTTTAAAATATCATTTAATGAGTATTTTCATATTTCACTTCACTTAATAATCACACCTTTAAAGTTTCCCAATCTTTCTAGGTAGAAAAGGAAGTATTAAAAAAAAAACAAATCCTGTCCCAAATTAGAGCATTCAAAATGGCTGAGCCAGGGTTCAAACCCAGATGGGGTTGCTTGCAAAGCCCAGACTTCTCATCATAAACCCCCCAGGCCCTTTCCTCCACCATGTGGCAAACTGACATGCTGGGCAGCTTCTCCTTCAAGTGGTTTGGAGCCCAGGCCTGAACTCTAATGGGGCATTAGCATTTCTCTTTGCATTCATCCCCAGACATCCTTTCACTCTGGCTCATTCTGACACCGTATTTCCTATAGCAAAGGAAATGCTGCAGAGTATGGGAGCTTTCAGATGTGGACTTGATTGAAATGGGTGAAGTTTGTTTTCTTTTATGTTCTGTTTCTCTGATGCCTTCATAAGCTAGTGGATCCAGATGGCTGGAATCCCCAATTAAAAACAAAGAGAACACTAGGGAAGGAGCAAAGGGGAGAGAGAGAGATACCAAGTGGTAATTAGGGATGAGACAGCTGAAATGGCTTCATGATGGTAAAGATTCTTTCATTCCAGAAGAATGTGTGTGCAAATTAGAGTCTTTTTCTCCTTCTGCCCTGTAAAGGCAATTTAGCATTAATAAATTGCCACCAGAATTCTTTATTTCTGTAAGAAAATGTGTGCTGCTGGATGTTTCCACAGTAATCAATAAGTGTCATTTAAATTACAGATTGGCTGATGTAAAAAGGTTGAAAAGGCAGGAGGAACAGAGCCTGCCTGCAGGCTCCCCCATGGTCAGGCAGCCTGTGTGGCGAGCCTAGAGCTTGCTGCTTGGAGGACAGATATTTTGAGCTCAGTCTGCCTCACCCAGGGAAATTCGCAGAGGAAGGCTTAGCATTTGGAAACATTCTGATTGCCCAGTTTCTTATTTGGTAATGCTTATTTCAGTTGTAAACTTCTCCCAACTTCTGGTTAGAAACAGAAGTGAGAGAGGCAGAGTGAGGGGGTGGCAGGGTGGGGGGCAGGTGAAAAAGCCAGCAGAAAAAGAGGAAGGAGGGAAATACAGAGGTAGGGGAGAAAAAAGGTAAAGGGGGGGAGGGGAAGAGGTCAGGAGAGAGGGAGAAGCGAAAAGGAGACAGAAAGGCCTTATATAGGGAAAGATAGGGAGAGAATTCCAAGCCACTTCAGAAAGAAATAGTTATACTATTTTCAGATACTTGAAATATTGCAAAATAGACTGAATAACTGGTCCTGTGTACTAGGTTCACTAGTAGCAAATTAAGGGACAACTCTAAAATGATTTGTAATTAGCTTTACACTTGTTAATATCTAACAGAGAACTTTGAATATGTTTGAAAGCAGGTTTACTCAAGTTCATAGAATCAATGTTTATGTTTTTTGGGTTTTTTTTCATAGATGAACTTAGGTAAACTTCAGTTAAGCCACTCTCCAAATTATTACAAATTCCAACTAATGAAATCCAAATGACCTGAGGTCTGGCTGTATTCTTCATTCTCAGAATAAGTATAGTTTCCCCTGTGGTTTTACTGAATGAGGTTGAAACAAAACATGGAAGAGTGATGGAAAATGAATGAAGCCTCGCCTTCCTTCGAGCTTGTTCTACATCCAATCTTGTGCTTCCCCCTCAATGTCTTTCCACAGGAATTTGGCTGCCAGATGTCACCCAAGAGACCACTGAGGGCTAAGCTGCCCACTGTCTCTCCACCAGAAGGTGAGCTCTTGAAAGCAAGGATTCTGTCTGTCTTGGTCACGCCAGGCCTAGTACATCTCAGGGCATGACTGCCATTTGTTGTTGAACACAGTTGAGGTATCTGCATCCTAGGCTGACTTTACCACAGCAGCAAGTCATAGGCACTGCACCCTCTTTACATCTAGATTTCTTAGCGTTGACATCCTTTAACTGATTGTGGAATGAACTGCATTTAGGACTACAGCAGTACATCTCTATTGCTCTGATCTGGTTCGTACCCTGCCACCTGCTACTTACTACACCTGTCCTGGTCTTGGCTCCATTTCATGAAACTGTATTCATGATTGTGTATGTATTCAAGGTGTTCCTGCTAAGTTCTTGATAATTAGTCACGACACCTCCTCTAGCTGAGCTGCCACAGAAGGAGCCAAATATTAGAGGCAACTGGACATCATGTAAACAAAACAGACTTCACATCTGATCTAACCCGCTGCTCCTCAAACCTTGGTGCACATAAGAATCTCCGGGGTCCTATGAACAGTTATATGCCAACAAATTAGATGACCAAGAAGAAATGGATAAATTCCTAAAAATGTATAACATACCAAGACTGAACCATGAAGAAATAGAAAACCTGAATAGACCAGTTAGTGATAAGGAGATTGGATCAGTGATTAAAAACCTCCCAATAAAGAAAAATCTAGGATCAGATGACTTCGCTGGTGAAGTCTAAAAAATATTTAAAGAAAAATTAAAACTAGTCCTTCTAAACTTTTCTGAAAAATAGAAGAGGATGGAATACTTCCAAACTAATTTTATGAGGCCAGCATTATCTGGATACAGACAAGAACACTATAAGAAAAGAAAATTATAGACCAATATCCCTACTCAATATAGATGTACAACTCCTCAGCAAAATAATAGTAAACTAAATTCAATAGCACATGAAAAGGATCATATACTACGATCAAGTGGGATTTATTTCTAGGATACAAGGGTGGTTTAGCATCCACAAATCAAAAAGCGTGATAACCACATTAACAAAATGAAGGATAAAAATAATACAATCATCTCAATATACGCAGAAAATGTATTTGACAAAATTAATATCCTTTCATAATAAAACTCTTAACAAAATTAGGTAGAAATGGAATGTATCCCCCAAAAGAATAAAGGCCATATATTACAATCTCACAGCTGAAATCATATTCCTCTAAGAGACAAGATAAGGATACTCACTCTTGCCACTTTTATTCAATAGTACCAGAAGTCCCATCCAGAGCAATTAGGCAAAAAAAAAAAAAAAAAAGACACTCAAATCAGAAAGGAAGAAGTAAAACTGTCACTGTTTGCAGGTGGCATTATATTATATATAAAAAAACCCTAAGACCACCAAAAATCTCCTAGAACTAATAAATGAATTCAGTAAAGTTAGAGGATACAAAATCAATATAAAGTATCAGTTGTTTATATTCACTACAAATTATCAGAAAGAGAAATTTAAAAAAAAAACAGTCTCAATTGCAGTAGCATCAAAAAGAGTAAAATACTTAGGAATAAATTTAATTGAGGGGGTGAAATGTTTGTACACTGAAAACTATAAAACACTGATGAAAGTAACTGAAGACAACATATGAAAAATGGGAATACAGTCCATGTTCATAGACTGGAAGAATTAACATTGTTCAAATGTCCCAAAATGATCTACAGATTCAACATAATCCTTATAAAAAATCCAGTGGCATTTTTTTTTTTTTACAGAAATAGGAAAAAACCCTAAAATTTCTATGAAACCATAAAAAGATCCCAAATGGCCAAAGCAATCCTGAAAGAAAAGAACAAAGCTGCAGGCATCAAACTTCCTGATTTCAAATTATATTACAAAACTATAGTATTCAAAACAGTATGGTATTAGCATAAAAACAGATACAAAGATCAATGGAATAGAGTAGAAAACCTACAAGTAAATCCGTGGCTATGTAATACATTAATTTCAATGAAGGAGCCAATAAACAATGGCGGAAGGATAGTCTCTTCAATAAGTGGTTGCGGGAAAATTACTCACATGCAAAAGAATGAAAGTGGATCCTGATCTTACACCACTTACACAAGTCAACTCAAATGGATACTTGAATTTAAGACCTGAAACCATAAAACTCCTAGAAGAAAACATAAGCAATAATCTCTTTGTCCGTGGTCTTAGCAATATTTGGGGGGGGGGGGATTTGACACCAAAAGCAAAGGCAAGTAAAGCAAAAATAAGTAAGTTGGACTACAGCAAACTAAAAAGCTTCTGCACATCCAAGAAACAGTGAACAAAATGAAAAGGCAACCTATGAAATAAAATATTTCCAAATCACCTATCCAGTAAGGGTTTAATACCACAAATATACAAGAAACCCATACAACTCAATAGCAAAAAAGCTAACAACCTGATTTTTTAAAATGGGCAACGAACCTGAATAGACATTTTTCCAGACGACATACAAATGGTCAACAGGTACAAGAAAAGATGCTCAACATCATTAATTATCAGAGAAATGCAAACCAAAACCACAGTGAGATACCACCTCACATCTGTTAGAATAGCAATTATCAAAAAGACAAAAGATAAATAATGGCAAGCATGTGGAGAAAGGGAAACCTTGTACACTGTTGGTGGGAATGTAAACTGGTACAGCCACCACGACAAACAGTATGGAGGTTACTCAAGAAATTAAAAATAGAACTATCACATGGCTCAGCAGTCCCACTTCTGGAAATGAAACCATTATCTCAGAGAGATTTCTGCACCCCCACGTTCACTGCAAGATTACTCACAATTGCCAAAATGTGGAAACAACCTAAGTGCCTGTCAGTGGATGAATGGATAAAGATGTGGTATATAGATACAACAGAATATTTAGCCTTTAAAAGAGGGGAAATCCTGTCATTTGAGACAACATGGATGAACCTAGCATTATGATAAATGAAATAAGCCAGGCAGAGAAAGACAAATACTGCATGGTTTCACTTATGTGTGAAATTTTTATTTTTAAAAAATAGAAACAGAAAGTAGAATGGGTGAGAGTTGTCAGGACCTGGGGGGTAAGGGAAGAGGGAGGTTGGTAAAAGGGTACAAGCCTTCAGTTAGAAGATGAATAAAGTCTTAAGATCCAATATATAAAATGGTGACTTTTCTTAAGATCCAATGTATAAAATAGTTGTTAATACTGTGTTGTATAATTGAAATTTGCTAAGAGGGTAACTTGTGTTCTCACACACACACAAAAAAAAAAGAATAAATAAGATAATTAATAAGGTCATTGATATGTTAACTCAGTGGGAGGGACTGAACAAATCATCATGTTGTACATAAATTCATGTTCATATATACATATATCTATATAAACTTTAAATATATTATAATTTTATTTATCAATTATATCTCAATAAAACTAAAAAAAAAAAAAAAAAAAAGAATTGTCTGGGGATTAACTCCTTGGCTTCACCTCTTCACCTCCAGGGCATCTGATTCACTAACTGGAGGATGGGCTGAGGGGGATCCCTGAGAATTTGCATTTTAGTAAATGATGCTGATCAGGGGGTCCTAAACCATCCTTGAGAACTACCCAGACTGAACTTTTACAGTGTTCAGCCTCATTCTCCTCACTTGAGTATAGTACACTCCTAGTTTTCTGCATACTGCCTACTTAAGCTATTTACTGCCTGAATTCTTCTGGGTTTCATTTTATTTAGCTCGTCACATGCCTTAGAAATTAGGTCTGGCTGAAGTGAGTGAGTCTAGAAGCAGGAGAAAATGTTAACCAGAAAGAAAATCAGAAGACACAAGGTTACTTTACCAAGGTACTCCTTTATATATTTTTTATGGTAAAAATTCTTTTAATTTGAATATATGAAACCAACAAACAGAAGAGTTTCTTAAGATCCAATTACTTTTCAAACTCCATTCATTCATGTGTTTTGAATTGAGAATACTGGAGCTGTAACAGTGGTGTCAGCAAAGCCACTAGACTATTTAGTCACTGTCTGGATTCTTCTGATTTAGGGAGTCCCAGCCTACTTTCAGAGTCATATGGGTTTTCAATCATTCCCAGAAATCTCATGAAGTTCTTAAAACCAGTTTAATTTCAGTTTAACTTTATATAAATACAGTTATTTCTATTTAATGTATTTAAATGTAATAACATTTATGATGCAATAGAAATGAGTTATGAAATAATTTTAGTATGATTCTTTTCTATAAAAATAGTTGATATATATCTTTAAATTTTTACTTAGAAAAAAGTCTAAAAGTCTAAAAAGATTTTCACCAAAATGTCAACAAATTCCCTCCAAATAGTAAAAATCTAGATGAGTTCAAATTTTTCATTTTTCCTATCCAGTGTTGCTTTTCTGATTTTTTCTGAATTAACATATAACAATAAATATGTAACATATAGGGAACATCAATTCTGAACTACAAATCGAAAACAGTTGGAAATCACTGGGTCAGTTCTCACCTCATAATGTCCCTCCATTTTCAAAACCATCTTTTCTCTTAGTTTTTACCTCCGGAGTTTTTCCTCAGAGTATTATAAAAACTACTTCAGTATAAGTCAGTAAAATAAAGCAGAAAGAAAATGGCTAACTTTTTCATATAAAAGTTACTTTTTATTTATTTCCATCTCTCAAACCACACTGAAGGGCAAGGGACAAATTGAGGGACATATTTGTAATGTACAAAATAGGGCTAGTTCTTTAGATAAAGATTCTGTAAAAATCACTGAAAAAAACATTAAGCCAACTAACAGAAATTAGGGGAATACTAGGCTGCTGTCGCAAAAGCTAAACAGTGAAGTGGTTTCAGTAAAACAGAATTGTATTTATCCCTCATTTAAGAACAGAGGGTAGCAGGTCAGCTCTGCTCCATGGCAACATTGAGGTTTCTGCTATTTTATTAGCCAGTTTCCTCTGGACATTGTCATTGTCTTCCCCTGCTTAGTGTTAAAATTCCTTACTCTTTGATTCAGCAATTTCATCTCTAAGAATCTATTCTCATGAAATCATCAAAGATGAAGCTAGAGAAAATAAAATAAGGCAGAAATATTCAAAAATAAGAGAATTAATGCATAATTCATGCAGCAACCACACAGTACAATATTATGCAGCCACTAGCATCATTTTTTGAAGCTTATAAAAAAATATTCATTACGCAATGTTAATCAGAAAAGAATGATTCAAATTTCCAAATTTAGTATGATCTCAACTTTGTTTAAAAAAATATCTATGACTAGTGGTTAAAATACCACAGTATCTGTGTATTTGGGAGACTTTTGCTTTCCTTGTTATTTGGTTTCTAAAATATTTTCTATAATTAGAATGCACTTTATAATTTTATAAAATGGTAAATGCTATTTACAAATTACCAAGCAAAGCAGAAGATAATTCCCCAGGGATACCAGTCCTTGGTGAAGACAGAGCTGCCTTCCAGCTTCAGAAGACTTAGAGAAGACACATAGGAACACCATCTCCAGAGGAAAAAAGGTCTCTGAGGATTGAAGTATTTTCAAGATGTCAATAACTTCAGAATCATCTGCTTTATAATTTTATCTCTGGCACACCATAACCACTACAATATCATTTCCTCTATTTTTTCATTAGGAAACTTCTGCAAGGATCAGAAACCAGTTTAAACACAACCTATTAAAACCATAAAGAAGGAAGAGCTGTCTCATGGTGATCCCCATTCACGGATAAGAATGTTCCAGAGTCTTAGAAAGGTAACTGAACCAAGGTCTCGAAAGCTATAGAGACTCCTCCTCTGCTTCCCCCATTCCCCGGTATCTGCTTTCTTCTTCTGTGTGTGAACTCGCCTTCTCTTTTTCTTTGGTCCACATCACAGACATAAGATGGTTGCCAGCTTTCCCACATTCAGTGCTACAGCTGTAGTCTCAAGGGGTATTCCAGACCCAATTTCAAATTCCTAGGGAAAAGACCCAAAATGATCCAGTTTCCCATTTCTAGTCTTATCAACTACAGACAGTGTGGCAAGGTCATATAAACAGGGCCCCAAGAGCTGACTGCTGGGAACGAGGCCATAGGGAAAGGGATCCCTGAGCTGCGCAGACACTTCAAATGTGGCTAACAGCATCCATTACCAAAAACTGGGAGAAGACCTACTGGGTACACACTTAACTCTGAAAGGGAAAGCTCAGGCTCCTACCTTCAAAGAGTTAACATTATTTCAGTAACTAATGGGGCAATGTCTATGTATTAGGTAGAGTCACACTTCATTACGGCCGACGACTGAGCAGCCTATAACTTCATAATTTGCCACTAAGATATAAATCTTCTGTACTTTCTCTGGAAAGTCAGAACTCTGAACACCACTCAGTTCTTTTTTGAAATATGGATTTGAAAGATATAGTTGAAGGTGCCATCATGAACTCATGGTTTTAAGTTCAACAGATGATGCTGATAGACAGGTTAGATGATAGACAGATGACTGGTGAAAGGGGGGGAGGGAGGGGCACAGAAGAAGGGAGGGAGGGAGGGAGGGAGGAAGGGAGGAAGGAAGAGATGTGTGTGAATACACTGAGAAATAGAAGAGTGGCCCATGGCATCCACTAACTGGCTGTCATTCAAAACTAGGCCATGATGTTGTCCTTTAGAATATAAATAATCCCACAGAGCACCAAAATCAGAGAGTCACTGAGTGCCTGTCTCATGGCACCCAAAGATAGGAATGTTCTTGAAATGACTCAGATGCACCCAAAAATACTTTGTACAATTTTGTTTGAACACAAAAACAAGATCACTGCAAACCACAAAAGTAACTAAACATCCCCTATTGTGGCTACTGTACTGACCCCTTCTCAAATTACAGCCTTAGCCTCCCTACAGACTTCTGTTCAGATAAAATTTAAGATTCCCAGAGAATTACCCCCTTAGTAACAACACCCATTTCAGAGCAAAGTCCCACTTCCTTAAACCCTTCCCTAAAACACCTGACGTGAGCCCAAATATTGTAATAAGTACTTTCTTACATCCTCTTGTTAAGATGACTCGTGATTCACCATAGTGTGCAGCCTCCCTCATCACAATAAGCAGTAACAACTCATTCAACTACAGATGTGTTCCTGTGTTTCCTAAGTTTAGGTATTTCCTAAATCCATCTGCTGAGGGCCTAAAAGCAATGACACTCTGGTAGCCGTGAGCACCCGTAACACCCAGATACAAGATTCTAAATAGTTTCCAATAGAAGGCAACAGGACTCCTTAGAGAAAAAGCTGATTCCAAGACTGGGGCAGGGAAAAGAAAAAAAAAAAAAAAAAAGGTGAGCCTAATCAATTATATCTCAAAACTGGAAGGAAAAAAATTAATTTTAAAAAAGGAATGAAAGGTAAGCTTAGGGTATTTTATGGTGCCAGGAAGTAAGGAAGTACTGAAAAAATTGGCAGGAGCTTGTCAAAGGGACACAGAAGCCAACTGGAAGGAGCTCCTGATTACCAAATTTGAGACAATTTGAAAAGCAAAATAATAAAGTTAGTAATGGAGTATGGCTTACAGACAAAGATAAGAATCCATCTGTCCATATGGACACAAATAATTAAATAAATGAATGAGGTAGAAGGAATAACTCTTCCTTATGTTAGAATTCCAACTAAGAAATGTAGAAGGAATGATGGAAGTAGAAAATCATCATTTAGCAAACAAATTGCTGTAGATAAGAGTCATCAATGGAGTTTTAAAAATTAGTGGGCAAAAGTATGAGAAACAGGATACTTCCGTAGTCTCAAAATATCTCACCACAAGATGCTTACTAATTGCAAAAGGAAAAATGGTAACTTTAGAGAGAAGAAAATTAACAAACATGACCTTAATCAAGTCATGAAAGTTAACATCACCAGTAATGGGAAAAATCTTAATCATGTAACTCTTGATGCTGCACTGAGAAAAACACGTAACTTCTGTGTTAATCTTAACATGAAGGAATGTCACACAAATTGAGGGATATTCTACAAAAATAACTGGCTAGTACTCTTTCAAAGTACCAAAGTCATAAAAGACAAAGAAAGACTGGAGGAATGATCCAGATTGAAGGGCACATGGAAACCAATAGTAATGCATGATCCTGGGCCAGAAAAAGAACATTAATTGGTAAAATATGAAATAAAGTCTATAGATTAGATAATATTGTATCAATGGCAGTTTCTGGATTTTGATAGCTGTACTGTGGTTATGTAAGATATTAACATGTAGAGACTCAAGATTATGGGTATTTGAGAATTTGTAATGCTGTTTTTGAACATTTTCATAAGTCTGCAAATATTTTAAGATGAAAAGTTCCTTTAATTTAAAAATTTTAAAGATAGACCCTACTTCTATACCCTTGCCCTTGTTTGTCCATGTATTAAATTAACAGAGACAGTTAAATTTTAAGCCTTCAAAAACCATGTGTCATAAATGCCTCTTTAGGAAATAGTTAACACAGATGTTAGATGAGGATAATTACAAGTAAATATATACTATCTAAACGTCAAACTTCACTCATGGTCAGTCTCAAAGAACACTAGTGTTCATATTATCTGGGATTGGAAAAGTTGCCCAGGCAATTATTCACATTGCAGCTTTTTCCTGCTTTTTTCTCCTGTTTTCTTATTTTTTTCTAATTCCTTACTACTATTGCATTTTTGATTAAGCTTCTGTTCTATTTATTTTCATCTCTTAGATGACTTTGTGATTTTTGGTATTTTTCAAAAAATATTTTTAAGAAAATTAATCAATGCTTACAAAAATCACTCATGATCCCATTTTTAAAAAATTATTTCTTAAATATGTAAAAATAAACCATTTACATTTTTAACACTGTCAGTGTTACAAGGCAGACATATGATTATAACCATCATTATTTTACATTTGTCATTTCTAAGGCTGTACCTACCAAAATACCCTATTGAAAAATGTAATCAGCCAGATGTCTGGGTCTAAAAAAAGGCAAATATTTGGCTATTAGAAACACCTGGTATTTGTGTATATTACAATTTTACTCAAATGTTTATCTTCATCTAACCAGTCAATGTGTCTCATTTCCCTGGGTAGATGAGCACAGAGTTTCTTCTACTCCACTATTTCTGAGGTCCAAAAGCATTTGTTTATATGTAATTCTATAGGTGTTGACACTTCAAGATGAAAGGATACCTCACATTAATTAACACTAACTAACTAACTAACACTAGTTAACTGAACACTAGTTAACTAACTAACACTAGTATGGACTGAAATAATCTTCATTGACCTAACAAACCCTAGGAATGATGGTCAAAAATATAGTCTTAAAGAGATTCCCTGTTCATAGTAACTAACCAGCAATGGACTAGGATAGACTCAAAGTTTGAAGCAATTCTAGTAGCCTGGAGTGACAATCTTCTAATATATTTAGAATAATACCCTCTCTGGCCCAGTGGAGGCAGAGGGGACAAAAAGTAACAATAACCACCTATCCCCAATACTTCAGTGACAATAGAGGACTTTAGTTGTTTCTAGCTCCATCTTGTCTCCCTGGGGTGTCTCCTTCTCAGAAGACACCCCAGCCCTGTAATGAAGTCCTAGAGTATGTTATGAATGCCCTTGCTCAACATCAGGAAGTAACTACCAAATTTTGTTACAAAATTATACCATTACAGAACTATGAAGAACATGATAATAATCATTATGATTACCTCTTGGTCTGCTATAAGCCTCCTCCAGAAAACTGTCATAGCCAGCACCACAACCCCACTACACAAACAACCATTACAGAGCATCATTTTGTATGCCTGTTCCTAGAATTATGAAGGAGTGAGGATGAGGGTAGGTCAGCTGTGAATGTGTGCATGTCTGTACGTGTGTTTGAAAAAATGCTAAGTACTAGGCCCCATATAGCTAAGCCTCTCCACCATATTCTGCTACCAGCTTGCTTCATGCTAGAAGTTATGGCTGTCCTCGAACTGAAGGAATAGGTACCACTTCATTTGCAGACTGGCGACATCTTCTATTTACCTCTCTGTTAGAAACACAACAGCCTCAAATGTGAGGGACTCCCTAAAATAACCAAGAATATAAATCAGGTCATCCATAAGAAATAATAAATGAGATCTGAAAAAATAGATACATACAATGTTTCAATACCTTTACTGTGGTAGAATTAACATACATATTAGCTGCACATATTTCAAGCATGAAACATAAGATTTAATATATGATGACATGCGTTAAATTATCAACATAATCAAAATCATGAACATATCTAACCATCAGTTTCCTCATGTCCCTTTTTTCAACTGTACTCAAAGTACACATAACAGAAAATTTACCATTCTACCATTTTTAGTGTTCAAGACAATAGTGTTGATTGTACACACCATATTGTGCAACAGCTCTATAGAATTTTTTCATCTTAATGTGAAAACTTTACATCCACTGAACAAAAACTCCTGTATATCCTACCCACAACCCCTGGCAAACTTCATTCTATTTTCTGTTTCTAAGGGTTTGACAACTTTAGATACTTCATATAGGTGGAATCATGAAGGATCTGTGTTTCTGTGAGTGACTTATTTCACTTAGCATAATGTCCTCAAGGTTCATCCATGGTCTAGCATATGACAAGATTTCCTTTTTAAGGCTAAATAATACTGGATTATAAGGCTATACTACATTTTCTTTACCCATTCATCCATCAGTAGACATTTACATCGTTTTCACATCTGGCTACTGTGAGTAGTACTTCAGTGAACATGGGGATGCAAATACCTCTTCAAGATCCAGGTTTAAATTCTTTGGGTTTATATCCAGAAGTGGGATGCTGGATTATCTGGTAATTCTATTTTTAATTTTTTGAGGAATCTCCAAACTAGTTTACACCATAACATTCCCACCAATGGTGTACAAGGGTTCTAGTTTCTCCATATCCTCTCCAATACTTGTTGTTTTCTGGGGTTTTTTTGTTTGTTTGTTTTTGATAGCGGCCATCCTAATAGGGGTAAGATGATATTTCATTGTGGTTTTAATTTGTATTTGTCTGATGACTAGTAATGTTGAGCATCTTCTCACAGTCTTGTTGGCCTTTGTAAAGTCTTCTTTGGAGAAATGTTTATTCAAGTCCATTGCCCATTTTTTAATCAAATTGCTCTATTTTGTTGTAGAGTTGTAGGAGTTCTTTATATATTCTAGATATTAACACTTTATCAGAAATATGATTTGCAAATATATTTCCCATTCTGTAGGTTGCCTTTTCACTCTGTTGACTCTTTCCTTTGCTGCAGAAAAGCTGGTAAGTTTGATGTGGTCCTGTTTGCTCTTTTTCCTCTTATCTTTCTGTTGCCTGTGCTTTCGGTGTCACATCCAAGAAACACTGCTAAATCCAATGTCATGAAGCTTTTCCCCCTATATTTTCTTCTAATATTTTAATAGTTTCAATTATTACATTTACGTCTTTTGATGCAGTTTGAGTTAATTTCTGTATATGATGTAAGAATCCATCTTCATTGTTTGCATATAGGTACACATTTTTCAAACACTGTTAAAGAGACTATCATTTTCCAATTGTGTACCATTGCCACACTTGTCAAAGATCATTTGATTATATGCATGTGAGTTTATTTCTGGACTCTGTTCTGTTCCATTAGTCTTTATGTCTGTCTTTATGACCGTATCATACAATTTTTTTAAACATTTTTTATTGAGTTATAATCATTTTACAATGTTGTATCAAATTCCAGTGTAGAGCACAATTTTTCAGCTATACATGTACATATGTATATTCATTGTCACATTTTTTTCTCTGTGAGCTACCATAAGATCTTGTATATATTCCCTGTGCTATACAGTATAATCTTGTTTATCCATTCTAGATTTTGAAATCCCAGTCTGTCCCTTCCCACCCCCTGCCCCCTTGGCAACCACAAGTTTGTATTCTACATCTATTATTCTGTTTCTGTTTTGTATTTATGTTTTGTTTTTAGATTCCACATATCAGTGATCTCATATGATATTTGTCTTTCTCTTTTTGGCTTACTTCACTTAGAATGACATTCTCCAGGAACATCCATGTTGCTGCAAATGGCATTATGTTGTCGGTTTTTATGGCTGCTATTCCATTGTATAAATATACCACTTCTTCTTTACCCAGTCATCTGTTGATGGACATTTAGGCTCTTTCCATGTCTTGGCTTTTGTAAATAGTGCTGCTATGAGCATTGGGGTCCAGGTGTCATTTTGAAGTAGGGTTTCTTCTGGATATATGCCCAGGAGTGGGATTCCTGGGTCATATGGTAAGTCTATTCCTAGTCTTTTGAGGAATCTCCATACTGTTTTCCACAGCGGCTGCACCAAACTGCATTCCCACCAACAGTGTAGGAGGGTTCCCTTTTCTCCACAGCCTCTCCAGCATTTGTCATTTGTGGATTTTTGAAGGATGGCCATTCTGACTGATGTGAGGTGATACCTCACTGTAGTTTTGATTTGTATTTCTCTGATAATTAGTAATATTGAACATTTTTTTCATGTGCCTATTGATGATTTGTATGTCTTCCTTGGAGAATTGTTTGTTTAGGTCTTCTGCCCATTTTTGGATTGGGTGGTTTGTTTTTTTCTTATTCAGTCATATGAGTTGCTTATATATTCTGGAGATCAAGCCTCTGTTGGTTTCATTTGCAAAAATTTTCTCCCATTCCGTAGGTTGTCTTTTTCTTTTTACTTATGGTTTACTTTGCTGTGCAGAAGCTTGTAAGTTTAATTAGGTCCACAAGGGTGGTTCAACATATGCAAATCAATCAATGTAATACATCACATCAACAAGACAAAGGACAAAAACCACATGATCATCTCAACAGATAAAATTCAACACCCATTTATGATAAAAACTCTCACCAAAGTGGGTATAGAAGGAACATATCTCAACATAACAAAAGCTATATATGACAAACTTACAGCCAGTACTCAACGGTGAAAAACTCAAATGCTTCCCACTAAAATCTGGGACAAGACAAGGCTGCCCACTATCACCACTCCTGTTCAACATAGTCTTAGAAGTCCTAGCCACAGCAATCAGGCAAGAGAGACAAATAAAAGGGATCCAAATTGGAAAAGAAGAGGTAAAAGTGTCACTATATGCCGACGACATGTTACTATATATAGAAAACCCTAAAAGGTCCACACAAAAACTACTAGAGCTGATCGAAGAATTCAGCAAGGTAGCAGGTTACAAGATTAACGTTCAAAAATCAGTTGCATTTCTTTACACTAATGATGAATCAACAGAAAAAGAAAGTAAAGAAACAATCCCCCTTAAAATAGCACCCAAAGTAATAAAATACCTAGGAATAAATCTAACCAAGGAGGTGAAAGAATTATACACAGAAAATATAAACCATTGATGAAGGAAATTGAAGGAGATTTTAATAAATGGAAAGATAGCCCATGCTCCTGGATGGCAAGAATCAATATTGTTAAAATGGTCACACTGCCCAAGGCAATCTACAGATTTAATGCAATCCCTATCAAATTACCCAGGACATATTTCACAGAACTAGAACAAATCATAATAAAATTTATATGGAACCACTAAAGACCTAAAGTTGCCAAAGCATTACTGAAGAAAAAGAAAGAGGCTTCAGCAATAACAGTCCCAGACTTCAGACAATACCATAAGCTACAGTCATCAAGACAGCATGGTATTGGTACCAAAACAGACATATAGACCAATGGAACACAATAGAGAGCCCAGAAATGAACCCACAAACGTTTGGTCAACTAATCTCGACAACGGAGGCAAGAATATACAATGGGATAAAGACAAGTCTCTTCAGCAAACGGTGTTGGGAAAACTGGACAGCAGCACGTAAATCAATGAAGCTAGAACACTCCCTTACACCATACACAAAAATCAACTCAAAATGGATCAAAGACTTAAACATGAGACAAGATACAATAAACCTCCTAGAAGAAAATATAGGCTGTAAAACATTATCTGGCATACATCTCAAAAATGTTCTCCTAGGACAGTCTACTCAAGCAATAGAAATAAAAGCAAGAATAAACAAGTAGTACCATAGTATTTTTATTACTGTAGCTGTGTGGTAAGTTTTGACATTGGAGTATAAGGCCTCCAGCTTTGTTTTTCTTTCTCAAGATTGTTTTTGCTATTTGGGTACTTGGAGATTCAGTATGAATTTTAGGAGTTTTATTTTTGTATTTCTGAAAAAAAATGCCATTAGGATTTTGATTAGGGATTGCATTCAATCTGTAGATCACTTTGGGTAGAATAGCTATTTTAATAATATTATGTTCTCCAATCTATCAATATAGAATGCCTTTCCATTAATTTGTATCTTTAATTTCTTTTAACAGCATTTTGTAGTTTTTAGTGTACCAGTCTTTTGCCTCCTTGGTTCAGTTTATTCCTGAGTATTTTTATGCTATTGTAATTGGGATTGTTTTCTTAATTTCCTTTCCAGATTGTTCATTGTTAATGTATAGAAAGAAGCACAACTGATTTTCATGTGTTAATTTTGTATTCTACAACTTTGTTGAATTTGTTTTTTTATTTCTAACAGGGTTGGTGTTTTAAAAGAATATTTAGTTTTCTACATATACTATTACACTATCAGTGAAAGAGATAATTTTACTTCTTCTTTTCTGATTTGGATGTCTTTTATTTCTTTTTCTTTCCTAACTCTTCTGGCTAGGATTTTAATACTTTGTTGAATAGAAGTTGCGAGAAAGGGAATTCTTGCTTTATTCTGATATGAGAGAAAAAGCTTTCAGATTTTCACCATTGGGTATGATGTTAGCTGTGGGATTTTCATATTTGGTCTTTTAAAAATTCAGATAATTTCCTTCTGTTTCTAGTTTGCTGACAGTTTTTATCATGAAAGAGCAGTGAATTTTATGAAATTCTTTGCATTAATTTGAGACAATCATGTGGTTTTTGTCCTTCACTCTGCTGATACAGTATAGTACTTTGACTCATTTTTATAGGTTAAGCCATCCTTGTATTTCAGGAAAAAAATCATAGTTGGTCATGGTATATAATCCTTTTAATGTGTGGTTGAATTCACCTTGCCAGCGATTTATTAAGTATTTTTGCATCAATAGTAATCAGAGATATTGGTCTCTCATTTTCTTTTCTTGTAGTATTTTTGTCTGATTTTAGTATCAAGGCTATGTTGGCCTCAAAAGAGTTTGGAAGTGTGCGTCTTGACTTCTTTTGAAAAGTCTGAGAACAACTGGCATTAATTCTTCTTTAAACATTCGGTAAAATTCTTCAGTGAAGCCATTTTGTTTGGGGAAAGTTTTTGATTCCTACTTCAATCTCCATGTTAGTTATAGGTCTGTTTAGATTTGTTAAGTTCTTCATGATTCTGTAGATTGGTAGGTTGTATGTTTCTAGAAATTTATCCATTTCTCCTGGTTATTCAGCTTGTTGGGGTATAATTTTTCATTGCAGTCTCTTATGATCTTTTTTTAAGCTTTCTGTGGCATCTACTGTAATGTCTTCTTTTCTTTCTAATTTTATTTATTTTAATGTTCACTCTTTTTCTCAGTCCAGCTAAAGTCTGTCACTTTTGTTAATCTTTTCAAAAACTAAGTCTTAGTTTTATTGATTTTTAATTGTTTTTCTATTTTCTATTATGTTTATTTGGCTCTAATCTTCATTATTTACTTCCTTCTGCTAATTTGAGGTTTAGTTTTTCTTTTTCTAGCTCTTGGAGATATCAAGCTAGGTTGTTTGTTTGAGATCTTTCTTCTTTAATAATGTAGGTAATACTATAAAATTCCCTCTTCATACTGCTTTTGCTGCATCCCTTAAGTTTGGTGTGGTATACTTTAATTACTATTTGTATTGTTATCTAATTTCCTTAGTGATTTTTTTTTGATCTATTTATTGTTTGTTCAAAAGTGTGTTGTTTAGTTTCAAGATATATGTGAATTTTCCATTGTTCCTTTTGTAAATGATTTCTAGTTTCATTCCATTGTGGTTGGGAAAAAATACTTGGTTTGATTTCAGTCTACTTAAATTTGTTAAGACTTGTTTGTGCCTAACATGTATCTATATTCAGGAATGCTCCATGTACACAGAAGTATGTGTTTTCTGCTATTAGTGGGTAGAGTGTTCTGTAAATGCCTGTGAAGTTCATTTGATCTATAGTGCTGTTCAAGTCCTCTATTTTCTTATTGATCTTTGTCTGGCTGATCTATCTATTATTAAAAATAGGTATTGAAATCTGCTACTATTGTCGTGTTAGTTATTCAATTTTGTCAATATCTGCTTCATACATTTAGGTTCTCTGCTGTTAAGTAAATAAGTATTTATGATTGTTATATATTCTTGGTAAATTGACCATTTTAGCCTTATATAATGTATTCTTCTGTCACTTGTGACAGTGTTTGACTCAAAGTCTATTTTGTCTGGAAGTATGCCCACTCCTGATCTCTTTTGTTACTATTTGCATAGAATGTGTATTTCCATCCTTTTATTTTCACCCTACACATGTCCTTAAATCTAAAGTGAGTATCTTGTAGTAACACCATCATCATTATAGAATAAAAGTTTTCTCCCATCTGCCTCTTAAAGAACACAATTTAGACATTCACCTATAGAGAAGAGAGCCTCTGTGGAAGTCCAGGAGTCCAGTGGAAAACATGGGAGCAAAAACTTCTGAGAAGAGGATAAAAGGAACAGTTTTACTTTACCTGCATCACCCCTCCCCCAAGGCAGCACAGCTAAGTGTCAAGAGAGACTTTCTCAGCCCATGATATCTCCCATGGGGGAAAGTGAGAGCATGTAAATAAATGCCCAGCTTCCTCAGCTATACAGGTCACTGCCAAAGAGATACAATTCTTTCTTGCCTGTCCAGAATACTGAGGTGTCCTGCATGACTAGAGGGCAAGGAGTGGCTAGGAGAGCTTTTGAAGCCATCAAAGGGATGCATATTCTACTAACATTGTCACAGACTTCATCAGGAAGCACCCCCATAAGCTGCTGGGGAGACCTCACCTGTGGATATCTCTAGCTGACCCACATGCTCCCCCAAAGGTTTTCATGCCTCACCTACACACCTCTGTGCACCCTGGCCAGCTGTGTGTGCCTGCTCTTATGAGGAGCAAGAGCAAACATCTGTAGACGGCCAGTGAGCATGCACAGAAAACTGGCCCAACTTGGCAGGACTGAGAGAAACCACACGAACTTTTGCATTCAACACTACCGTATGGAAACTAAAAGGGAGGGTGTCAGCACCCAGCCTGTTTTGTTAGGATCAAGAGAACGCATACAAGCTTAAGAATCCCCCGATTAAGAAGGAACAAAAAGTGTGGAGCAGTCTTTCCCATAGAAAAAGTTTGAGAAAGCCTCAGAATCCCTAATAAAGCTAATGGAACATATTTCTCCCCCAAAGCCAGTTAGTAAAGACTGTAGGAGGTGGTGCTTTCTCAAATGCAAAGACAGCAGTGTAAGACTTCAAGAGCATGAAAAACCAAATAAACATAACATCACCAAAGCAACAACATAATTTTCCAGTAACAAACCCCAAAGATATGGAGATGTATGAATTTCCCAATAAATAACTTGAGACAGTTATTTTAAGAAAGTCCAGTGAGTTACAAGAAAACAGGAAAAGATAAGTCAATGAAATTGGGAAAACAATATACAAACAAAATGAAAAGTTTACAGAGAAATAGAAATCACCAGAAAGAACCAAGCAAATTCTAGAGCTGAAGAATACAGTGAGTGAAATTTTAAAAAATGCAATACGAAGTATCAATAGCAGACTGGATCAAGCAGAAGAAAGAATATGTGAAGTAGAATACACAATCTATGCATTTTTGAAATCCTGAAAAAGAGGAGAGAGAGGAAGGTACAGAAAACTTATTTAAAGAAATAATAGCTGACTTCCCAAATCTGGGGAGAGATATGGACATCCAAGTTCAAGAAGCTAATAGGTCACCCCAAAATTTCAACCCCAAAACAATATTCTCCAAGTCACATTATATAAACTATTATCCAGGACAAAGAAAGAATTTCAAAAGCAGCAAGTGAAAAAAGTTTCTCACATACAGTGCGACCCCATAAGGCTATCAGTTGGTTTCTCCACAGAAACCATGTAGGCCAGGAAAGAGTGTAATGATATATTCAAACTGCTAAAAGTTTGGGGGAAAAAACCTGTCAAACAAGAATACTTTATCTAGCAAAGTACTCCTTCAGAAATGTAGAAGAGATAAAGACTTTCCCAAAAAACTAAAAGCTGAGGGGATTCATCACCACTAGATCTGCCTTACAAGAAACGCTGGAAAGAGATCTTTAAGATGAAATGAACAGATGTGAATTACCCACAGGAAAACACATGGAAATATAAAAACACTGGTAAAGGTAAGTATACAGTCAAATTAAAAATACTGTAAGACTGTAATCTGGTGGTATGTTAAGCACTTAACTCTAGTATAAAGGTTAAAGGACAAAACTATAAAAATAAATATAGCTATAATAATTTGTGAATGCATAGACAATATAAAAAGATACCAGTTGCACAATAAAATATAAAATTTTGAAGGGTGGAGGATAATAAAAGGATAGAGTTTTTGTATGTAACTTAAGTTTAATTGTTACTACATAGAGGATTACATCCGTATGATATTTTAAGTATGCCTAATGGTAACCACAAAGCAAAAACCTACAGTACATACACAAAAGCTAAAGGGAAGGAAATCAAACAAAGCAAAAGAGGAGTAAAAAAACAAGGGAACTACAAAATGCCATAAAACAATAAGATTGTATTAGTAAGTCTTTACCTAACAATAATTACTTTGAATATAAATGGTTTAAATTCTCCAATCAAAAGGCATAGGGTACCTGAATAATTAAAAAAAAAAAAAAAGCAACAATATACTCCCTACAAGAGTCTCATTTCAGCTTTAAAAACATATATAGTCTCAACATGAAGGGATGGAAAAAAAAACTTCATGCAAATGGAAACCAGAGGAGAGTAAGGTTGCTATGCTTACTTCACAAAATAGGCTTTATATCAAAAACTGGAAGAAATGGATAAATTTCTAGAGGCCTATAAATAACTAAACTAAATCATGAAAAAGTGGAAAATCTGAACAGAATAATTTTTAGTTAGGAGACTGAATCAGTGACCAAAAACTTTCAACAAAGAAAACCCCAGTACCACATGGTTTCACTGATGAATTCTATGAAGCATTTAAAGATAAATTAATTCCAATCCTTCTCAAAGTCTTCCATAAAACTGAAAATAAAGGAATACTCCCAAACTCATTTTATGAGGCCAGCATTACCCTGATACCAAAGGCAAACAGAAAAAAAATTACAGAACAATATCCCTGATGAATATAGATGCAAAAATACCCTCAAAATGCTAGCAAATCAAATTCAACAGCACAATAAAGTTTATGTACCATGATCAAGTTGGATTTATCTCTGGATTGTAAGGATGGCTCAACAGATGCAAGTCAATCACTGTGATACGACACATTCATAGAATGAAAGATAAAAATCGTATGATCAATTCAACAGATGCAATAAAAGTATTTAAAAAATTCAACATCATGATAAAAACTCAACAAACTAGGAATAGATGGAACATACCTTGGCATAATAAGAGCCATATAAAACAATCCCACAGTTAACATCATACTTAATGGTGAAAAGTTGAAACCTTTTCCTCTAAGATCAGGAGTCAGACAAGGGGACCTACCCTCACCACTCCTATTCAACAGATTAGTAGAAGTTCCAGCCAAAGCAATTAGGCAAGAAAAAAAAAAAAAGCATCCAAATCAGAATGAAAGAAGTAATATTGTCTCTTATTGCAGATGATATGACCTTCTATGAAGAAAATCCTTAGAACTTCCTGGTTTCAAGCTGTATTACAAAGTTATAGTTATTAAAACAGTATGGTACTCACATAAAAATAGACACATAGATCAGTGAAACAGAAGAGACAACTCAGGAAAAAAAACACACACACATGGCCAACTAATATTCTGACAAAGGAGTCAATGTGGAAAGGACAGTCTCTTCAACATATGGTGCTGGGAAAGCTGGATAAACATTCAAAAGAATGAACCTGGACACCTATCTTATACCACTGACAAAAATGAACTTGAAATGGATTCTACACTTAATGTAAGACTTGAAACTATAAAACTCCTACAAGAAAACATAGGGAGTAAGCTCCTTGGCATTGGTCTTGGCGATGATTTTTTGGTTACGACATCAAAAGTTCAAGCAGCAGAAGCAAAAACGTTATTAGGTGGGACCTACATCAAACCAAAAAGCTTCTGCACAGCAAAAGGAACAATCAACAAAGTGAAAAGGCAACCTAGAGTGGGATAAAATATTTGCAAACTATTTAACTGATAAGGGGTTAATATTCAATATATTTAAGGAAGTAACGTAACTCAATAGAAAAAAAATAATCCAATTAAAATGGGTGGAGATTTTTCCAAAGAAGACATACAAATGGCCAATAGGTACATATAAAGTGTATCTAAGGAAAAACCTCAAAATATTGTATCTGAAGCAACAATGGCAAAATACTTACATTCACTACCTCTGGCTAATAGAAGCATAGATGTTTGATAGTACTTCCACATTTATTTTACTTCTCTCTCACCAAAGTTAAAAAATTAAAATAAAACTTTGCCTACTGCTTTTATAAAAAAAAAGAAAAAGAAGGTAAATGCACTAGTAACTCTCAATTCCTTTCCCTCTCTTCCTACACTAACTACCTTTCTACTGATCTGTCACCAGTGTTTTACAGTAAAGGCAGCCATTCTTTTTTTTTTTTTTTTTTTTTTTTTTTTTTGCTATATCCTGTCATTCGGTACCCAAAGCCCAACTCTATTGTCATTCTTGAGTTCGAGAGGCCTGCAAACACTGGAACAGCTTTTTACAATAACCCGCTGGCTGGGAAACCTGAGCAAACAAAGAAGGGAGAAAATTAACTCTGGTCTCTGGCCAAAATAATTTGCTTATGATAAACAAAACAGACAATTTCCAGTTCCCACCCCACAGCAGATTAAGACCACCTGTTGTTAATTCTCTTCAAATATTTGATGGTTCTTATTCCCTTCTGTTTCTCAGTTACGTCATTACTCTTCATTTTTGTTTTAACCCATACAGCACTATTTGCTTTTCCTTGGCTTTCTACTTTTAGAGTAGCCACTTCTTATTTCGGCCTCCAACCCAAGATTTAGACAGGAATCTAAAAACTTTGTTCTTGTTACTCCTTAGCAAGTGTTCAGCTTAATATGAAGTCTTCCGGAGTGGAAGATACTGGTTCTCCCCTACTTCATATACTTGCAGCCCCGAAGTAATGCTTCCTCACAACTCCTGCCTGCCTCTTGTATCACTGAGGGGCCCGGCAGGCAAAAGAATGAACTCGTGCTGCCTAAATGAAATGACTACTTACAGAGAAGTAGGCACATTATGGAGTGAAATAAGGAACATTAAGAGATGCAGAGATCCGCAAAAATGGAAAGGCATTACCATCCCTAGAGGTAAAGAGGCAAAGAAAGGGAAGATTGTTACAGAACCTAGTGAGAGCCTGAGATGTCGGGGAAGGGTTACTCTCCGTAGCTGTAGTCTGGGAAGGACTCAGCTACTACCGGAAATGTTGCTGAAATAAAGGAGCGAGCAGGGAAGAAACAGGGCAATCCGTCTCTTCTTTTGTCCTCCAGTCTCCTTCTCATGCCCTTCTTTGGTCAAACCCACTTACAAGCCAGTCAGAAGGGCACCCAGGTGACATAGGCCTTAGGTGTCAGCCTTCTAGGTCCCCATGCTGGTTCAGTGTGTGTGAGGACTGGTTTTATAGAGGAAGGAACAAACAGAGAATAACCAGCACAACCCTGAAGATGTGAATGTTTCCACCTCCACACAGAAACCCTTCCTCCTTTCAAGCTTATATGACCTGGCTATGCCACCCTCTGCCACTCCTCAGTGCTGTCATCTACTTGTCTCACTTTCCACTACAACTCCTGCCATCGTCACTGGCAACCTAACCGTGTGTGTGGATCACTCTTCTGACAATCTAGCCTCAAAGTTGGCTTACCTCCTCAACAATAACGGCATGTATCTGTGCCCCAGTTTAGCAACCCACGGTAAGCTACTGACCACAGCCCTGTGTCTCAGCCTGGGTAGGACTGCCCTCCACTAGCACCGAGGAAATGCGCTGCTGATGAGATGTGAACTCCTGCAGTTTCCCACCCCCAAACTTATCTGCATCCTTTCTTCTTCCTTTAGTTTCAAAGAGCAGGTTCTTTCTCCTATTCAGAACAAAGCACCTAACTCCCTGTGCTCTTTATCAGATCCCTTCCTGTCTCTTTCAGGACTTTGCTCCAGCAGTTACATTCTCTTTCTATTATTGCCTTCCACATACACCATATACAGGCCCAAGACCCTCTCATTTAAGAATGAATGAATGTAAAATAATGTCATTGGCAGAACCATGGATAAACCTAGAGATCACCATTCTAAGTGAAGTAAGCCAGAAAGAAAAATACCATATATCACTCATATGTGGAATCTAAAAAACAAAGGGGGGGAGCACTATGAGCTCATCTACAAAACAGAAACAGACTCGCATACATAGTAAACAATCTTATGTACAAGGGAAAGGGGGTGGGAAGGGATAAATTTGGGAGTTTGTGATTTACAAATGTTAGCCACTATATATAAAAATAGGGTTTTTTTTTTAAAGTTTCTGCTGTCTAGCACAGGGAACTATATTAAATATCTTGTATTAACCTTTAATTAAAAAAATATGAAAACATATATATATATATGTGTATGCATGACTGGGACATTGTGCTCTACACCAGAAATTGACACATTGTAACTAACTATACTTCAATTAAAAAAAAAAAAAGAATGACTGAATGAATAAAAAGAAAATGAATACTACCACGATCCAGTATTCCCTTCTAGTTGCTACCTTGCTTCTGTTCTTAGCAAGCTCCTCCCAACTGCTTACACTTCTGTCTCCACTTTCTCATACTCTCTCCCACTAGTCAGTCCTCAGAAATCTGTCTTAGCCCCAATCCCTCACTCAGCTGAACCCATTCCATCAAATAACTACGATTTTCAAAATGCTAAATCCAATAGGCACTTTTCAGTGTCTCTCTGTGGCATCTGACACTGTGGGCTATTTCCATTTCCATTCTTTACTTCTATGACTTCTGACCTCATACCCTCTCTTAGTCTCTTCCTTTCTATGGCTTTTCCTTATTGGTTTCCTTTACTGAATCTACTAGCTATAGCTCCTCCTCAAATGTTAGTGGTCCTGAAGATTCTGTCCTTGGCCCATTTCTGTCACTTGATCTAATAATCCTGGTCAATACTATTCTTCATTGTCTCAGAGTTTCAGCTACCACCATATAGCAGTGGCTTTCAATTTCCTACCTTCAGCCGAGATCTCACTTCCAAGTTCTAGATCCCACATATTTATTTAACAAATACTTAAATAGTGCTTTTCCATGTTCTATACACTGAGCTTTAGTAATGTTAATTAATTTAATCCCATAACAATCCAAAAGGTTGGTATAGATGAGAGAAACTGAGCCACTAACAGGTTATATCACTTGCCCCAATTCACGTAACTGGTAATTGACAAGGCAAGGAACTGAACTCAGAGTCTGGCTCAAAGTTCATGCTGTCAACCATTATGCTGTCCTAGTGTTATACAAATTTTTGATGTCTTCATTTTGATGTCCTTTGAGTGTCTCTAATCTAGCACGTCCAAAATTTGATTTATCACCTCTCCAAAAACCGGCTTTTCTCAGTCTAACATCAGATAGGCTAATATTCAGACTCCTTCAAATTGATTTCTTTTTAGTTATTTGTTCAATATTTAATTAGATATAGTGGGAGAACATTATATCTACATTACATCTTTATAATAAAGGGATTTACTATATCCCTTGACAAAATAAAACATTTTGATTTTTTTGAAACTGTCCTTCATTTCACAGTTTTCATCACCCTAAAATATATGACCTGTTGGTTAAGGATGAAGTTTCACTTCTGTGGATATGGTTAGAGACTTTTAAAAATATATTTTAAAGTTTTAATTTTCTGATTTATAAGTCAGCAAAGTATGTTATGGACACTTTTTAAGCAGTAACATTTTAAATAGATAATGTCAAATAAAACAGATGTTATTTGACATGGGTGTTTCTGGACTCAATAGGTCAGACTCTCTGTTCACACGTGATAGAGTTTTAAAGTAAACCAAATTACTATGGAAATAAACTTTATTAACATGTCAATGAATGTGCTGTCCATCTAAAATCTGTACAAGATTGCAGGTAAATTCATGTTAATGAGCCATGCTAAATTCTTCTAAAACCACAAGCCAGATTTACAAATAAAATTCCTTAGCCCTTCTCCTGTAATATTTGAAACAGAGAATCTGTTATAAATAGAATCTTGAGGACAAATAAACCCACTGTTCATTTTTGTAAATTTTCCCTGCAATATAATTTGGTTTCATACTGTGAAATTTAGTGCACTAGGCCACCTAGCAAGATTATAGCAATGTCAGCAATTAGTCAAATATTTTGCTGTGTGTGCTGTAGTGTCAGTTCTACAAAAAGAACACTTCCAATCAATAGCTTCCAGTAACAAAATCTTGAAAGTAATTTTCTGATATAGCAGAGGTTGAGTGTTGTTGTGTTTTATTTTTCACTTTAAATTCAAGAAAATTCCTACTAGGAGACACAGATTCATGAATTCACTTCCATTCATCAAAGCATAGAACAAGTTCTGAAATTTTAAAAGTCTTGGTAAGTCTTCCCTACTTTTCTTTAGTTCTTATTAACCAGTCAACCCCTTGACAAGTGTTCGAAGATGTTTAAAGTTTATTCAGACTAATAGAGATAATAAATCACATGTTCCAGGAAAAGAGCACCCTGCCTACTTTAGTTAAGCTCAGAATTGTAGCTGACAGTAGGTACTGGCCTCCGGTGACTCCTGGCTGCTCTCAGGTCTGGGGACAAGATGCGTAGCTACCCCTTGCAACTTGAATGCATGCTTCCCATCATTCCTCAGAAGAAAGAGGGTAGCATCCTTTTTCTTCCACGTGCTATTGAGTTTACCAATAGTGGGACCAGTTTACCCGGAAAACATCAATTTAAGTGGCTGCCATGTGGAAACCCGAGTCATTAACTGGCACCATAGGTATGATTTATTAGTGATATTTTAGTATCTTTTATAGATTGATGTCTTAGGCAGCTGCTTACAGATCTGACCCACCACCTAGCTCTGCACTCTCCTCATTTTTGGACTGTAAAAACTATCTAACCAATGTTTTCCAAAACAGCAATCAGAGAATCATAAAAATTTCTATCTCTCAATCATCTTCCCAAGTTCAGCATATTCAAGCTTTCAGGCTACCCTGTCACTTGTACACCAACCTAGATATCTTACTAGGAGTGGCTTTGCATCACTCCCTCTCCCCCTCTCTCTTCAACTCTAGCCCCTTGAAGATAGAAAAGTTGTCTTATTCCTCTTTAGCCCCAACCCTAGGGCAATACCTGGCCCATAGCTCATGTTTTTAAAGTAACCATTGAAGAGACAGTCTTTTCTCTGTGATATAGTCTTGCTTCCTTTGTCATACATTAATCGACCGTAAGTGTGTGGGTTTATTTCTGGGCTTTCTATCCTGTTCTATTGATCTATGTCTCTGTTTTTGTGCCAGTACCACGCTGTTTTAATTACTGTAGCTTTGTAGTATAGTCTGAAGTCAGACAGCGTGATTTCTCGAGATCCATTCTTTCCCAAGATTGTTTTGGCTATTCAGGGTCTTTTGTGTTTCCATACGAATTTTAAAGTTTTTAATTCTAGTTCTGTGAAAAATACCATTTGTAACTTGATAGGGATTGCATCGAATCTGTAGATTGCCTTGTGTTAGTACAGTCATTTTAACAATATTGATTCTTCCGATCCAAGGACATGGTATATCTTTACCTCTGTTTGTGTTGTCTTCAGGTTCTCTCATCAGCATCACACAGTTTTCTGAGCACAGGCCTTTTGCCTCCTTAGTAGATTTATTCCTAGGTATCTTATTCTTTCTAATGTGATGGTAAATGGGACTGTGTCCTTAATTTCTCCTTCTGATAGTTGATTATTAGTGTATAGAAATGCAACAAATTTCTGTATATTAATTTTGTATCTAGCAACGATACCAAACTCACTGATGAGCTCTAGTAGGTTTCTGGTGGCACTGGGATTTTCTATGTATAGTATCATGTCATCTGCAAACAGTGACAGAGTTTTACTACTTACTTTCCAATTTGGATTCCTTTTATTTGTTTTTCTCCTCACACTGCTGTGGCTAGGACTTCCAAAACTATGTTGAATAAAAGTGGTGAGAGCAGGCATCCTTATTATGTTCCTAATTTCAGAAGAAATGCTTTCAGCTTTTCACCACTGAGTATGATGTTAGCTCTGAGTTTGTCATATATGGCCTTTATTAGGTTGAGGTATGTTCCGTCTCTGCCCACTTCCTGGAGAGTTTATATCAGAAATGTTGGGTTTTATCAAAAGCTTTTTCTGCATCTGTTGAGATGATCATACTGTATTTATTTTTCAGTTTGTTACTGTGGTGTATCACACTGACTGATTTGTGGACATTGAAAAATCCTTGCATCCCACTTGATCATGGTGTATGATCCTTTGAATGTGTTGTTGGAGTCAGTTTTCATGTATTGTTGGAGTCAGTTTTCTAGTGTCTTGTTGAAGAAAGCAAGCATGCTGAATGAGTCCATCTCTGAGGTGGCACTAAGAAAATGGCACAGAAGATGATTTTAAGCATAGAGGAGCATAACATAGTTATTTGAAAATAAATCTAGATATAGAACATTAAAATAACCATAGCATCTCTTTAAAAGATCAGGATATCAACAATAAGTGACAAATATCACTTTGGGGATGATTCACTATTAACAACATGTAAAATACAGCTACCTGCCTTTAACTTATACTTGGATTGTCCCTAAAATCTGGTTCTTCCAGTTGAGGAAGCAGCAACAGATGTTGCGATTCATGGTGCAAAAATGTTAGCCTCTCCCTTCACATATGTGATGGACCTTTAAAGTAAACCAAAATTATGTAATATACATGCGGAGACAAAAGTGCATCTGTTATCCACTTAGATTCCACAATAAATTCATAATAAATGAGCTGAAATTTAACAAATTTCAGATCAATAAGACATAGGCCCAAATTGGGGACTCTTCTTTACTATTCAAACTCTTGTCTCTTAACCAAATTTCTGAATATTTCCATGCCTCGGTGAATATTATGTGTACTTCTTCCCTTCAGAGACAAAGCTTCACAATTTGTATTCCAGGAGTCAGAGTTTCATTGCCTCAAAAATCACATTTAGCTTCATTCATAAGATGTCTATGGCTGTTTTGATACAGTCTTACAAGGACCTTTACTAATGTTTTTGAAGCTTTCTGAAAAAGCTCCCTGACTTTATGTACAGGGAAAACTGTAAGCCTCAGTGTACCCATGATTTTTCAGTATTTCCTTGCTACTTTGGAACTGACCTGCTTTATGTGTAAGGATTTGAAACACTAAAGGGAAAAAGTTCTCTCTAAATGTAGCTTCCCTCTACTCTCATGAGAATGTCTCCACCTTGGAACTAGATTCAAATTTTGAAACATAACATGGTGATTTCTATCTTGCTTCTTTTTCCTTTGGTTATTTCTTTTCCCTGATTCATTTTGTATCAAATGCATATTCTGGTTTCTTATCCTACGTGATATTTACTCTCGTTTTTTTAACCACTATCTAGTTAGCTTCAGATCTATTTTCTTTGCTAGAATTTACTTGTAAATAACTTAACTGAGAAATTATACTAATTAGAATATATAACTTCTTAGATTATTATTGCATACTATTTTATAAACATTGAAGACAGGAACACTAAGGCATTTTACTCTGCTGTAAGTAATAGAAAAACTATTAAAATGGAATATATTTATAACAAGAATTCTAGAGATACTCATATCTCTAGTTCCAGATTGCTACCAAGGAACCGGGATTATTCATCTTTTTACTTTATCAACCTTTGTATATCAGAGTGTGCTAGGCTATCCTGCTGTGACAAATAAACTATGATGCCTTAAAAGTTAGAACAAAAAAAAATGTTGAAGATGAAGCAGTCATTTGGAAACCAAGGTTCCTTCCATCTCACCCTCAGCATGTAGTCAAAGTCATAGAAGAAGGGAAAAAAGAATGTGGAAGATCATGCATGGGGGGTGGGGGGTGGGGCAGGGAATGGCCAGGGGTAGAAGCATGGTACAACACTTGCATCCATATTCCTTTAGCCAGAACAAAATCGCATGGTCTTCTTTTATATCTCATTGATCACATGATTACTTCTAGCAGCAAAAGAGTCCAGAACACATAACTTCACAAGAAAGAGTAAGAGAAAGATATTTGGTAGATAATCAGCAATATCAACCACAGGTATAAAATGTTGAATAATGTATAGTCTCAGCCCTTCATGCGTTTTTATTACAAAATGGGAGCTATGCTACATCAGGAGTGCTACAGCAGAGATTTCAGTAAGATACAGTAGGAATTCGTAACACCGAGCAGCTAACTCTTCTTAGAGGACTTAGAGAAGGAGTCTCAGAGAATGTAAAATTTGAATTGGATATTAATGAAAGGTTAGGAGTCTGTTAAGAAATATAGATGAGGAGTAGGATGATGTCACATTATAATTAGACTTCTATTCTTTGCAAACGAATTATTAAGGCACTGGAAAATCATCAGGAAATTTTCAACAAGGGTGACAGGACTGGCTTTATCATTGAGTAGCTGGTGCTAAGCATGGACTATGTAACCTTACAGCTTCAAACCTTACAGGGGGCTCACATTTCAATTATGGGAAAGCAGTGATGCAGGAAGAGGAAGAAAGGGGTATAGGGCAGGGATGCTGAGACCTGTCTCACCTCTGAGGTCTCTGATAATGAGAGTCGGTTTAGTTTGCCCCCTAGACCCTAAGATGTGTCCATCTAGCATCCGATGAGACAGTTCTTGGAATACAGCCTCTGATGTTCCCAAGATGACCCCCTGCGTTTTGATAATTAAAGCCTAAGAATAATTCCTTTCCTACCAGCCGAACTTCAACGCCATGAAACTTTCATCCATTGATTTTAGTTTTATTTTCAATGGTTAATCTTTTTGAAGGTCATGGTATTCTTTGGAAATACAAAGAATGGCTATGAATATTTCCCCCCAAAAAAGTATGCATATATACAAAATTTACATGTAATTTCATGGATTTGAAGGGCTCCTTGGACTCTTTCCATAGATGCCCAAATCAAGCACCTGTGCCCTATAGGAACTCAAATAAAAGCCTACCTACACGTCTATATTACAGTTTCTTAAATATTTGAAAACAGCTTATTCTTCTTTGCTTAATTTGCCAACACTGACAAAGCCTTCCTATGTTCCAATACTGTTCTAAGCACTTTATTACTATTAACTCATTTGATTCTCTTAGCAACATTTATAAGGTAGGCATTATTATTTTTCCCCTTTCACAAATGAGGAAACTGGACAGAAGAGGTAAATAACTTGCCTGAGGTCACACAGCTACTAAGTGGAAGAACAAAGATCTGAAAGTAGACAATTTGACTTCTGAGCCTAGGCACTTAGCACTATGACAATGTAGTTCTAAGATACAATAGTTTTAAAACATAGTTTTAAGATACAGTCTTATTTCTATGTATGTATCCCAAGAATTGTTTCATCTGATGCTGGATGAACACATCTTATTGATGTTTAGTTTGGAAAAGAGAAGTCTTAACTCCTTTGACTATGTTTCTATTTCATAAATGTTACAACCCTCGTTCTTTTCTAGACAATGTAGTCTGACAATGTCCCTTTAAAATGTGTTGCCCAGTTCCAAACTTATAAACGTAATGGTGTGGCATCACACTGGGTCAGCTCTTTTGACAGCCACTAAGGGGTCATTTATGCTGGGTGTAGGGGAACAGGATAAAGGAGGAGCCTATGGGTCTCCACCTTCACACTGTTCTGGGTCCTCTGGGCTAAGGCTACGAATAGTTCTGGGAAGGATATATATGCAAGACTTTGTTATGGAATATCCCAGGCAAAGTCACTCATGGATTCTTTTCTTCTCAGAAGGAAACCTATCCCAGGCTCCAAGTAATCATCCCCAAGAGAATTAAGTAGTCCCTAATTAAGAACAATACTACTAAATCCTCGCCTGAACCACAAAATAACCACATTTCAGGAGTCTACAACCCTAAACGGAGAAGGACTGTTAATCTATGCTGACACCTTTAGCTTGATTTTATTTTATTAGAAGGATTTTATAATGGTTATTATCTCCTGGTTTACATAATCCTACACTTCCCTTAAGGGAAATGTGAATTGAGATTCATTGGAGTTTGAATATACAATCCAGTGCAGCTGGCGGTGCCAGGACTCAAATTCAAGACCACAGACCACCACACTAGTAGATACATATTTGGAAAGTTGGGGGTTGGTGGGGAGTTGCTGGGATGTGATCCATCAAATTGTCTGAGGTGAGGTGTTTGGGAATTTGTACTACAAGCGAATCTAAACTTCAACTAATTTGACTTAAAGGTTCCGTGACCTCTCTTAAGTGGGAGACTCCCTTGCTCTGGCGTACTTACCCTCCATCTTTGTCTGTTGCTAATAATTTAGCCAGCGACAAGGTATGCTTAAAGATCAACTTTTTTCTGCTACAAACATGACTTCAGTCCAAGCATTTAAGCACCTGAACTCAAGTGAGGATAATAAATGTCAAAGGAATATTTATAGCTTGGTATATGGAGACTTTCCAGGTCCCTGTTCTGCAATAACACAGATCCATCTGGTAAGGGCATTAGAGTTGTGTGTTGTTGCCTTTTTTCTTTCCAAGATGATACATTCTGAAAATAGAAAAACTGCAGCATGCAAAGACTGACATTGATTTTAACCCTTTCCTACTCAAATAATTATTGAATTAGGAGTTAATTACCAAGGGCAAAGTCTCTCTACAATTCCTGGCTATTGGATGCAAGCCCAGAAGAAACCTTAGCTCAGTCTTATATAAGCCCCTGTCATCATCGTGCTGATCGATCTACCTGAGGATTTACTGTATACTTGTCAGACTTCAGGGACCTGGGGTTAGTCCACTCCCTAATCTATCGTTGGGATTATGATTGTTTTTACTGCTATACCATAAACATGGTTACCACCAGTACTATCATAAAGTAATGTATTTCTGTCCTGAAGTCTGAGAAAGAGAACCTTTAAACACCTACAAAGCGAGTTTATATGTATTCGTAGGGACGTTATTTAATTCCTCTTCTCCAATTGGCAAGGGTGGGAAGAGCATCTCTGGTTCCTTTCCATCTGTGTGCCCCAACCTAGAGAATTTCCATAGAGCTGACTGAGAGCCAGTTAGCTGCAAAACGAGAAATTCTGTGCATTTGTTGATATTAACACTAGAGTACAAGTCTAAAGAACACAATAAAGTGGAGGAAGAATGATCTCTCTTCTGTGACTAATAAATGGATATTCTCTGCTGTGCAAAAGAATAGAAGACTGTATGTGAAGGAGTGTGTCTCATGTTACAACTGGGCTTGTTCAGAAACAGTATGCAAATTAAATTTTGCACAACACATTTTCCCTTCTAGCAGTTTCAAGAGTGTACCATTTCTAGATCATCCACTGGCATTTTCTTCTCTTTTTAAATTTAAATTTACTTTTAGTTTTACAAAGAAACCAGTTGACGTGTTGAGTTAACCATGCTCAGCAGGCAGTGGCACACTATTATTACTGGTGTACACAAGGCATTCCTCTTGCTTTACCGATTAACCTATTCCCTTTTCATTCTCATTCTGTACTCCCATGTCTGGCTCTCACTGTACAGTCAACTCCCCTCATATGCTTCATTTTAAACCTTTTCTTTATATAAAGTTTTGGAAGATGGAAAGGGTTGTTAGCATGCATGTCATTTAATTTACACTATCGGTGTTGTGCTAGAGATACCGGCTTGCTTACCTTTTTTTTACTCAACAATATAGTTTTAAGATACAACCTTATTTCTATGCATATATCCAGCATGTGGCTTCAGGTTCCTGCCAAGTACTACACGGTCTGCATGTACCTTGTGTTAATACTCCCTCAGGGTTGGGACGCAGACTGCTATCATCTTCCTACTGCCACAGAGAACACTATGATAAACAGTGCTTTGAGCTTCTATTTGTGCTCTATCCAATAATAAAAGCCTTTAAGCAAATACTCAGGTGCATTGATAGAGTCCCTAACTAAGAAAACATGCAGAATCCTATAGAAAACTAGGTCATATGGTTATTTCTATTATGCAAATCATTAGCCTTAATATGTTTGTGGTATAAGTTTCATGTTTGCACTTACATACATTTGACTTCCATAAAGATAAAACATCTATATGAAGCAGTCTGGACATTCCTACAGCTCAGTGGGCTTAATGCTTTGCTCTCTTTCATTTAAACTGTCTCAAGTAATCAGCTTTCTTCTCTGAGATAGTGTATCCCAGGCCAATAGATATGACTTCCTGAAAGTCCTAACATTTGGCTTACATTTTCCTTTTCTTAAATTGATCTCAAAAGAGTGATCTCTTCAGGCCAAATCTCTCCCTAAAGAAATTATCAGTGTATAAGGTTAGCTAAAATGGCAGATTCATAGTAAGAACTCTGTGTAACTATTTGGGTTCAGGAATAGGCAATAGTAGATGAAGGTAAGACAGCTTTGCAGATGTCCCCACATGGACAAGCTGGGGCTAAATTTTTATGATGAGTCCTTAGTAAGAATTAACGTTGAGTCTATTCATTTTTTGTGCTAAAGGTAATATGAAGTCTGAGAAGGAGATGGATGAAATTGTCATGTGGTGGGGGAATACAATGCTTTAACTAACCAATGTTTACTGAATATTTATTATATTTGAGGCACTGTGATAAGCAATGGGATAGAAGAATGTGGGATGTAAGCAGTTATAAAACATTTATAATTTTAAGATTATACTATAGTGGAGGTTCTGACATGTAAATAATATAGGAGGGGATAAGACTGCAGAAATCCAGCAATTCAGGTCAACAAATATTTACTGAGTTTCAACCAAGTACAGGGCTCTTATTTTAAACTTTCATCAAATAAACACAGATGACTTCAGTACCATCCCTCACAATCTGCAAGAGGTGGAAAGCAAGAAAATAAATGTGAGTCTTATGGAGAAACACGTAATGAAGAATGCAGAAGGAGAAAAAAGTCAGTATCACCTAGAAGACGATAAAAGCCTCCTACGGAAGACTGTATGTGACCCAAGTACTGAACCTTGAGTGTGTTAAGAGGGGAAGAATTCCTTGTAAAGCAAGATCCTGGAAGGGGAAACAGTCTCATGATTAGGGAAACAGTAACTAATTCGGTAAAAACCATCTGAGTTCAAATTCTAGCTCTACAGCTTACTCGTCTACGATCATCAGCATGCGTCTCGTTCCTCATCCATCAAACGGACATAACAGGAGTTCCTTCCGAAAGGACTTTGAAACGGAATTTGAAGAAGATAGCAATGTAAAATTATGGATATTGTTCCTGGAATATAGTAAGAGCCCAATAAAGGTTAGTATGGAGCCGCCCGCCACCCTCCGGTGCCCGCACCATGCCCGCCACCGGCTCCGAACTGCCGCGCCCACTGTCACTGCCCGCCACGCAGGAGCGGGGCACAGAGCCGCCGCTGCCGCCGCCGCCGCACGGGGAGCTGCAGTACTTGGGGCAGATTAAGTACATCCTCCGCTGCGGCTCCCGGAAGGACGACTGCACGGGCACCGGCACCCTGTCGGTGTTCGGCATGCAGGCGCGCTACAGCCTCAGAGATGAATTTCCACTGCTCACAACCAAACGTGTTTTCTGGAAGGGTGTTTTGGAGGAATTGCTGTGGTTTATCAAGGGATCCACAAACGCTAAGGAGCTGTCTTCCAAGGGAGTGAAAATCTGGGACGCCAATGGGTCCCGAGGCGTCTTGGACAGCCTGGGATTCTCCACCAGAGAAGGAGATCTAGGCCCAGTATACCGCTTTCAGTGGAGGCATTTTGGGGCCGAATACGAAGATACGGATTCAGATTATTCAGGCAAAGGAGTAGACCAACTGCAGAAGGTGACTGACACAATCAAAACCAACCCTAATGACAGAAGAATCATCATGTGTGCCTGGAATCCAAAACACCTCCCGCTCACGGCCCTCCCGCCCTGCCATGCCCTTTGCCAGTTCTATGTGGTGAACGGTGAGCTGTCCTGCCAGCTGTATGAGCGGTCAGGAGACATGGGCCTGGGCGTGCCCTTCAACATCGCCAGCTACTCTCTGCTCACCTACATGATTGCACACATCACAGGCCTGAAGCCAGGTGACCTTGTACACACTTTGGGAGATGCACACATTTACCTGAATCACACTGAGCCACTGAAAATGCAGCTTCCGCGAGAACCAAGGCCTTTCCATAAGCTCAAAATGCTTCGAAAAGTTGAGAAAACTGATGGCTTCAAGGCTGAAGACTTTCAGATTGAAGGCTACAATCCTCATCCGACTATTAAAATGGAAATGGCTGTTTAAAGTGCTTTTAAAGGAGTTGTTTGAAGCATATTTACACCCAGGTAAAAGTTCACTTTGCTCTAAACTAGGTCAGAAACCTGCTGGTGACCTGTCAGTTACTATTCATTAACTTTTAAGTATGTTGCCACTGGCAGATAGAACTGTGCTGATTCTCTTTAAGTAGTAAAAAGGCCTGAAGTTTGTTTAACTCACTGAGGATGTATGAAAATGTCCAGATTATGAATACAGTCAGGAAACAGAAAATTTATATATCTTAACAAAAACATGTACATGCATTCAAAACCATACTCAAACTTTATAATGTTTTTTTATGAAGATGGTCTGTGAGTTTCAAGAATTATATAAGCTATTCCCCCAAATTTCAGCAAGCTAAAAAGGCCTAGTGTGGTTATAGACATTTAAAGTTACATTTGTTTTTATATCTTGCTATAAGGGTTCTGCAAAATAAATAAATAAATAATAGTATGTTGATAATAATCACAAAGAATGTATTGGTCATTGGTGAGAAGGTGAAGAGACGAGAAAGAAAGGGAGTTAGATACAAGTCTGGAAAGGTAGGCAGAAGCCAGATCAGGGAGGACCTTATATGCATACTCTGGAGTTTAAAATTTTCTGGGTAGGCCATGGGTAGTTGAAAAGGGTTTTAAGGTAAGGAAGAAACATGATAAAATTCAGATTTTAGAAAGAACATTGGCATTAGTATAGAGGATGGATTGGAACAATGAAGATTTAGAGGCAAGGAGGTCAACTAGAAGACTGCTGCAGCGGTCTGTGACCAGGGGAGCTATGAGCACGGAAGTGGGAAGGGATGTGAAAAGTTTTAAGGATGATTCTGAGACATACCAGATTTGTTCTTTGGTTTCACGCAGAAAATGAGGTGGGAGGAGAGGGGAGGATCCTTGAATGATTTCCACTTTTAGCTCTGGTGATTGCCATTCAGTGGTGTCATTCTTCAAAGCAGTAAGTAAAACTAAATCAATCAATCAATTTTAGAAGAAAGATGAGAAATTCAGAGGTTCAAGGTTAGTTTTAAACATTTAACTGGTATCATCAAGTGAGCAGTCCAATGGGCAGATCTGGAAGTCAGGGAAGAGGTCTCACTTGGCGATAAGAGACCTAAAGAGCTTATGGATAGTAACTGAAGCCAGGAGAGTAGATGATCCACAAAGAGACGGCACATGTAATTAGATGTTTTGTGGCCACTTACAGCACCCTGTGAAACATCAATCCTTAGAGACAGGCAAAGGAAAAAGAGTATCAAAAGGAGACTGAAAACGAAAAAGATACAAATTCAAACATTAATAATGCATACTCCTAGATGTTACAAAAGCCAAAGAAAGTGGCTTGAGGAAACTGATGAAGGAGGATGTGGTAGAAGGATGTGGTAGAAGGATAAGGGGTCCAGCAGCCTGAGACAACTACAAGGATGTGAATGAAGGTATCCATCAGGAGGGCTAGGCTAGGTTGGGAAGGAACACAAGCAAGGTTTGATGTGAAGGGAAATAAGAACTTAGAGTTAGAGACAAGGTAAGATTTGTAGAGCTAGAGATTGTGATGAGATCAAAAAATGGTAAAGAATGAGACAGCTGAAGGGATACAATACTGCAAGAATAAGTGACAAAGAGAATGTTTAATTTATTATAAAATACTTCACACATTAAAAGAAATGCAAGTAGTGCAATTAATCCTTGAATACCTATCATCCATTTTAAGAAACAGACCAAATCTATGGATTCAAAGTCACTTTGGAACACCCTCTTATTCTATTTCCCCACAAAGGGAAACACTGCTCATCACTTTGTGCTTATCGTTCCATTGCTCTTTTTAAAGCTGTATCACATACGTATTTGCACACAAATAATATTGTTTATGTATATATATTTTTAACTTTTTTGTATTCCATGATTTCTTTCTTCTATTCAACGTCTGTGAGTTTCACCCATATTAAAATTAGCTATTTGTGCCTTAACATTTTTTCTTCCTCAATCTTGCCAGAGACCTACTTTATTAACTTCCTCAAAGTAATGTTTGTCTTTGTTGATTATTGTATCTTCATTTTCTATTTCATTATTTTTTGTCCCTCTCATTACTTACATTTTTGTCTTTCTTTGTATTTGAATTCCTTCTATTGTTCTTTGTCTAACTTCTTAATTTTGTATTTAGCTCATTCTTTCAGTCATTCTTTCTCTTCTAATACAAACATTTAAGGCTAGAAATTTCCCTGTAAGTAGTATTTTCGCTGCATCCCACAAGTTTTGTTCTCCAGTATATCTTCGTTGTCATTAATGTCATTATTGTCAAAGGAAAAAAGTCTATTTGGTATCAGTTCTTTGAAATTTACTGAGAATTGCTTTGTCACTGGTACCTCGTGAGTTTTCATAAACATAATTATGTTCTTGAGAAACTATATTCTCAAAATGTGGAGTGGAAGTTTCTATATGTATTCCTTATATAAATTGTTTATTGTCTTTTTCAGACCTTCTAAATCATTATATTTGCCTTCTTAACTTTTTATTGTTGTCGCTCAGAAGAGTGGATTTGTCCAGTACTCTTTCTTTCTATTTCTACTTGATCTGTTTTGAAGTTACGTTCTTACCTTTACCAGTTTAGAATGGTTGTATCTGTTTTATCATTTTGAAGTGACCCTCTTTATTCTTGATCATATTTTTTCCTTAAAATGTGTTTGTCTGATATTAATATAGCTATAACAGCTTATTTAAGTATTTATCTTACCATTTTTTAATCATAATTTTAATTTCAAATATCTTTTTTGGTCTTTACACTTTTAGTGTTTCTTTTTTTAAATACTATTTTTAAATTTTTTAATTGAAGTACACATGATTTACAATGTTTGTACAATGTTTTTACAGTGTTGCACAATGTTTGTAGTTTCAGGTGTACAGTGTAGTGATTCAGTATTTTTCCAGATTATACTCCATTATAGGTTATTACAAGATAATGGGTATAATTCCATGTTCTTTGTAATATATCCAGTTTACATATAATAGCTTGTATCTATTAATCCCATACCCCTAATTTATCCCTCCTCCTTCGCTCTCCTCTTTGGTAACCACAAGTTTGTTTTCTATATCTGTGAGTCTGTTTCTGTTTTGAATATATATTCATTTGTATCACTTTTTAGATTCCACATAAAAATGACATCATACAATTATTTGCTTTTCCCTGTCTGACTTATTCACTAAGCATAATATTCTCTAGGTCCATCTATGTTGCTGCAAATGGCAGTGTTTTATTCTTTTTTATGTCTGAGTGATATTCCATTGTGTATCACATCTTCTTAATCCAATCATCTGATAGGCATTTGGATTGCTTCCATGTCTAGTGTTTCTCTTTTAAATAGCATATATATGGATTTTGTTATTTTTAACTGAGTATTTTAGCACTTAACATTTGTTGTGATATATTTGGATGATTTTACCAACTTATTCTGTACTTTCTCTTTCTTTTTTGTTTTTGTTTTTACCTCTCCTTTCATGCATTCTTTCGAATTGACTGAGGTTTTATGTTTGTTTCTTTATTTTTCTCCTCTTTTGGTTTGGACATTACTTTTTCTATTTTCTTAGCAGTTATCCTTGGAACTTTAAACAGATGGATTACACATAACAAAGTGGAAACCTAATTAGTATACTTATCCCCTCTCTAAACAACACAAACAGCGATCGCACACTTTAATTGCTGCCTGATATATTAGATAGTTTTTCAATCCTCTTATTTCATAACTCTTAGTAATTTTAGTCCTTCACATTTTTATTTTTTACTTATCTTTATATATGTTTAGCAATTTATTTTTCATAGTTTCTCTTATATCTCAGACATTCCTTCTGAGACTATATTTTCATGAATAACATCCTTCAAAACTTTCATTAGTAATAAGTGCTTCCAGTTATTTTTTATTTGAAAATGTCTTTATTATATGTGAATTCTTGAAGGATTGTTCACTGGTAATATAATTCTAGGTCAACAGTTTCTTTGTTTCAGCATTTTCCACATATTACTCCCTAGTTTCCTGGATTCCATTCTTCCTCTTGGGAGTCAGATATCAGCCTAAGTGTCATTCTGTTGCAAGAAATCTGTTTTTCTCTCTGATACTTTTAAGATCATCTATTTCCTTTAGCGATCTGCATCACCATGATATGTCTAGGAATGGACATATTTTTATTTATCTTGTTTGGGATATGTTGTGTTTTTTGAGACTGAAGTGCCATACAATCATCAGTTCTGAAAAATTAGATTCCAGTCCATAAATATGATATATCCCTCCATTAATTTAAGTCTCCTTTAATTCCTCTCAGTGATGTGTTATAATTTAATAATGTGGTCTTTCACATCTTATATTAAATATGGTCCATGTTTTCAGTGTTTGATGTTACTGTTATTTTCCAGTTGCTTTTCATTAGTACATGGAAATACAAACTGACTTTTATATACTGACCTTGCTTCCAACAAACTTGAACTCATTTATTAATTCTACTCACTTACATGTAGATTCTTCTGCATTTTCTAAGTATATAAGTATACTATTTACAAATAATAACAGTGTGATTTCTACCTTATCACTGTAGATGACTGCAGAAGCCCCTGTGTCATAAATAAATTGCTAGAATTCCTTATTCCTTTGCAAAATAGTATGAATGACACATTTTCTATAGGTTCAAAGAGCCTGATCTGTAGTTTATGAATCACAAGATCAGAATGAGCACTATTTTCCAGACTGCTAACTTGTCTTCACAAACATTTAGTTCAACAGCTCACTGGACTTTTCTTAGAATTTCCAAAATCTCTATAGGGTTCCATCTGTGTGAAATTTCAACCTGAAATGGATCTGTCTGGAAATTGATCATCAGGAATTTTTACATAAAATATTCCCCTCACATGTAACTATCAACATTTTATTCACAATTCTGACATACAAACACACATGTGTCTCTGCAAACTGTAGAGTAGACAGTACTTGGTCATTTTTTTTTTTTTTAACTCCGCATGCTTACATACCAAGTTCATCACTGAGAAAGGAAAGAGGATGAGATGGCAGGTGACTTGAACATAAATATTCATTTTGAATTCTGACCTTATAAAAGTTTATAAACTCAGTTTCACTAGTTTTGGTTTTTGTAAAGCTTAAATCGGATAAAATTTCCTAATATAACTCACATCCTAGCAGGAAAAATTTTAGGCTTAGGGACAAAGGAGAGGAGTTAAACACAGATTAAAGGATGCATATCTTTACATGCTGATATTCTCTTTAGGAAAAGAACTAGGCATGTAAAAGGGCTAGGAAAAACATCAATATTATCACTTTGAGAATTTCATATAAGTTTTCTCCCTGCTTGAAAAATGGGTTTTTCCCCCCATTCTTCACCTGAACAATTCTACCTATTTCTCAAGTCTCAGCTTAAATGTCACGTCTTCAGGCCCTTTGAAACCCATGTGTCTCAATCTAAATTTGCCTTCCCCATGTCATTCTATTTTTAGGTTCTTTATTATCAATTTTAATTCCATATTTGCATGTTTACTAGTGGTTCTCAAACTGCAGTGTGCTTAAGAATCACCTGATAAGCTCATTTAAAATGTGGATTCTTGCACCTAACTTCATAAATGTCCACTCAATAAATCTTAGTTGGGACCCAGAAATCTGCATTTTTAACAAACTTCCCCAAGTAATCCTGATGTAGGTGGCCCTAAGAACATATTTTTGAAGTTCTCCATGAAGACAGCAACCATTCTCTTTACTTCTGTACATCTAGCATCCAGCAGAGTGATCAATAGATAGTAGGGCTAAAGATACACAACACACTTTGGCAAGTGAGCCAGTGAACTTGTACTACTTGAGGGTAAGGGCTGCCTTCAGGCCCAGAAAAAACTTTCTAAATGGTGAGTGGAAGAAGTGTTAAAAAGAAAAGATGGGAGAATTTAGAGGACAGGAAAAAAGAAAGCCGAGTGTTGGAGTTTGGGCCAGAAGTCAAAGTTGAGGAGCTGTCAGCAGCCAGTCTTTATCGTGGTGAGTCAAAGACTGTATACAAAACTCCTATGGGGTATCCAGTTCAGAGTTTCAGCTGGATAAGGGCACTATCTTCCTTTCATCGCAGTGCTGCTTTCAACACATCAGCAAACACCATGTCACTCCTTGACAGAGGCTGGCAGTTTGAACTAAGGAGATAATTTGATGCCTTTAAAGCTGGCTGATACTTTCATTTGTGACTCTTCATGGCAGCGCCACCCCCCTTTCTCTGCTTTATACCCCCTTTGTGAGGTTTGGCAGCTGTATTTTAAGGCAGGGTTTGTGGTGGGGTGCTTTACGGAACTGTAATGCCAGCATTTCTAGCATCTGATTATGAGCAGCTTAAGGGACAATGATGTATAGAGAAATGGCTCTTCTGGGACCAAAAAAACCGTGAAATCAATCAGAGAGCCTTGATTGCTAAGGCAATAATTAACTTGATTGTTCATCTCTGGAGCTATAGATAAGCAAAAGTAGACCTTGTTTGCTGTTTTAAAGAAGAGATTTTTGAGGATCTGCCTTTCAACTTTGTCTTCCAAGAGTAAGTTACAGTTGGGTAGGGTGACTTTAAGGGAAGGTGGAACTCTCAACCGAATCAAGTATTTAGGAAATCAGTTACTGTGAAAAATTAACTCAGTAAGGAATGGTAAAGCTAGGGCTGGGAAGAAAATTATTGCACGACAGTCGACATGGGTATGTGAATTCTATCTGTACCTTTAGAGGAAAATAAAATTTTACTAATGTCTTCTTACCTGCCATTCTGGGTTGTTTTTTTTCTTCTTCTTTTTAAATAAATCCCTGTTTTTAGATGTTACTTTTTACAGAGTTGGTATGTAGACAGTCTCTGACAAGGCAAAATATCTTTAATGGGTTCTCTCTGAGTTAAGATCTTTGGCCTCTTCCAATCTTTCATCTCCTTTGAGCAGTAAATCCCTTCGCTCTCTCAGACAGCTCTTGAGAACAGGTTGACATGAACAGTAGTATCTGCCAGGAAGCAGGGAAGCTCTTCTTAGAAGAACCCAGAGTGCCTGAGGAATACTTGGCTGCAAATTTTTGCAATGAGAAATGTGGCACCAGAGGTCAGAGGGGATACATGTCTCTCTGGCTTTTAGTTTGCACTCAGGGGCTATGCTGTGAGTGGCCAGAGACAAAAGTTAGAACAAAGCCTCCTTAATCTGTGCATCTAGCAGCATCTTCCCCATCTGGCAAGAAGATTCTCCTCTTCTGTTTTCAGTTACTCCCAGTTAATATGTCAAACAGCATTTTTATTTCTGTGGTTCCAGATTCTAATCAGACCCCTGCCAATCTCTAAGGCTTGTATGTGTCCTATTGCTGGCCTATTTTTATTGATTTTATCTGAATTACTCCAGTTATGGCCATGCTGACATTTGCCCTCCAATCTGACTTTAATTACAATAAATACAAATTTCAGATGGTATTGTTTCCCTCATCCTAACTTGATCCCAGTATGACACTCTAACTACCTACATCAAAGTTACCATGAAAAGGGGAGGGCTACTAAATGAAGACTCTTGGGTCCCTGAACAAACATATTTAATCAGAGTCTTTGTAGACAAGACTTGGTAATTTGCATCCGTTTAGCTTTTGTGGAAACAGGGGCTTCCACTTCTAGCTGTGGCAGAAGAACTAGTATCAGACTAGCCCTCCACTACAGATAGCCATAAAAATGCACAAAATACCTGAAACAATTTTCAGATATTGAAAAACATGCAGTGCGGGATTGTCATCTCTGAAAAACAGACAATAAGTGACATGAGCTTCAATTCACACAAGAGATGTACCAGGGAAACAGAAATAAGTTCAGTGTTGTTAGCACAGATGAAATTTGCAGGGAAGATTAGTAGAAGGCAGCGACATGTAAAAAAGGAATGCCAGAAATCTGCACAGAGGTCCGCTGGAGCTTTGGTTCAATACAAAACTGCACATGGAGAGATTCTGCAACTCCTGGAGGAAATTCACTATCAGGGATCTCTGAATTAAATGGATATTCCAGAGATCACTCAGGGCAGGGAAATGAAGCTGTAACCAACCAGAGTGAAAAGATATTGCTAAACACTTCAGCCATTACTTGATATCCCCAGAATGTCTTTACACCTTGGGAGCAAGATTACATTAAGGCTAAAGTGAGGACAAACCTAGAGCCACAGAATCAAATTAAAAGCTCCTTAAAGGAAGATAGAAAACATCCCCAAAATGCCCAACAAACAAGCATTTCTTAAAAAGCAAAGGAGCAGGGAAATGCAGCCAGTAATCAAAAGTAAAATCAGCCAATTGAAATAGTCCCAGGAATGACAGACGTGTCAGAATCAGCCAAAGAGAACTTTAAAAGAGCTATCAAGGTTCCACTTTCTTACCCAATCTCTGCAGATAAGAGTTATAAACTCAGGACAAATACAGGAAAATACAAAGAACTGAAAGCACTTGAGAGTGAAAACAGCAGGCAGATTCTGGAAGGAAGTTGACACTTGGAAATTTTAGGATTGAGTTACCCAATTTTACGGTTCTCACCAGCAGTTTGGGCCATGGTTGACACCTGGCTGAGCAGCAAGAACTCTGATAGAAAACTCACAATCTTTCTGGGCTGAACCACCAGAGGAGAGAAACTGCTGTAACCACAGCCATTAGAAAGTGAGGCTGATATCACATAAAGTAGAGAACCAGAAAGAGGAAGCCCCAAATTTAGTGTATAAACTCTGGCAACCACTCTGTCTGACTCTGAACAAGCCATGTGCAGAGCAGACTCCAAACAACTCAGTTTATATTAAAGAACCAAATTGAAACTTAAGCTGCCAGTCAAAATGCAGAATTTAAAAATTTGAGACTAACCAAGCTAACTGCATAATAATAAAGTAAAATTTGAAACACAACATTTAAAAGAAATATACTTCAGTCTCCAAACCATAATATTTACAATGTATGAGATATAATCCAGACTTATATGTGAAGAACCAGAAAAATGTGAGCCATTCTCAATATAAAAGATAACTGACTGAGAGTGACCCAGAGGTGACCCGTAAGTTCAAATCAGTGTAAAATAATTTTACAGGAGTTATTACAATTGTGTGAAAGGATGTATAGGAAAATATACTCACCATTAACGAAAAGGATGAAATGAAAACATCTCAGCAGGGAAACAGAAATTACAAAAATATTCAAATGGAAAATTCAGACTGAAAAACAAAGTATCTGAAATTTTAAAAATTCACCAGATGAGCTTATAAGCAAAATGGAGCTGCCTAAGGATTCAGTGAATTGAAAACAAATCTGAAGAAATTTATAAAATTTGAAAGACAGAGCCAAGAAAATTAAAAAAAAAAAAAAGAATGAAAAGTGCCTCAGCCACCTGTGACAAACAACCATAAATGTAACTATAGTCCAAGAAACAAAAGAGAGATAATAGAGTAGAAAAATATGTAAAAATAATGACTGAATATATGTCTAAATTGATGGAAGACAAATTTACAGATGCAAGAAGCCAAACAAGAAGCTATCCAAGCAAGATAATACAAAGAAAGTCATACCTAACAATGTCAAACTGATGAAAACCAAAAATAAAGAGAAGATCTTCAAAGCAGCCAGAATAAAATGACTTATTACACATAAGGAGAAATGATAGCTTATTACCCATAAGGAGAAATTCCTTATCAAAAACTATGGAAAATAGAAGATAGTAGGATTACGTCTTTTAAATGCTGGGGAAAGTTACTTAGACAAAAATTCTATAACCAGTGAAAATTCTTAATGAAGATAAAATAAAAATACATTCAGATAAAAGCAAACTGAAATTGCTCACTGCCAGTTGACTCACAGTACAAGGAATGCTAAGGAATGTTTTACAGACTGAAGGGAAAAACCAAAACCTTGGATGCTCAGGACAGAAAGAACATCAGACATAACAAACATCTTGATAAATGTAAAAGTTTATTTTTGTTTTTAATTTCTTTAAACTAAGCAACAGTTGCAGAGTCACTGAGACCTTGACTCCAATCACCAGTGATCAGCACTGGCCCAGGGGCCCCCAACAATTTCTCAACCAGCTACCTCATGGCCAGGCCCGCTAAACAGCAGCCAGCAGCATCTGCACAAATCAGGGACCGGTAACCAACCAGACTATGGGTCAACCACACCTGTCAAGCCACCAACATAGCTCACCATAGCAGAAGGAACCATGTAGCCTTTTTAGGGTGAACCCCTAGAGCATATAGCTTGGGTGACAAGAGGGAAGTGCACTTCTGCGACCCATATGATGCCTCCTACAGAGGCCACTTCTTCAAGGTTGAAAAATGTTAACTAACTTACCACATACATAAAAATACAAATAGAAACGTTGACAAAATGAGGCATCAAAGGACTACGTTTCAGACAAAAGATCAAGATAAAACCCCAGAAGAACTAAGTGAAATGGAGACATGCAATCTACCCAAAAAAGAGTTCACAGTAATGATCGTAAAGATGATTAAAGAATTTGGGAGGAGAACAGATGCACAGAGCAAGAAGTTAGAAGTTTTTTAACAAACAGAAAATACAAAGAACAACTAAACTGAGATGAAGAATACAATAACTGAAATGAATAATACACTGGAAGGAATCAATAGCAGACTAAATGATTCAGGACGGATCAGTGAGCTGGAAGGCAGAGTAGTGGAAAACACTGTTGCTGAAGAGAAAAAAGAAAAAAGAATGAAAAGAAATGAGGACAGGTTAAAAGACCTCTAAGACAACATCAAGTGCACTGATATTTGCATTACAGGGGTCCCAGAAGGAGAAGAGAGAGAGAAATTGCCCAAGAAAATATTTCAGCAGTGATAACCGCTGAAAACCTCCCTAACCTGGGAAAGGAAACAGTCACCAAAGATCAGAGTGCCCCATACGACACTAACCCAAAGAGGAACACAGCAAGACACACTGTAATCAAAATAGCAAAAATTATAAAGAGAGAATACTAAAAGTAGCAAGGAAAAGCAACAAATAACATACAAGAGAACTCCCATAAGACTATCAGCTGATTTTTCACCAGAAACTCTGCAGGCCAGAAGGGAGTGGCATAATATATTTAAAGGATGAAAGGGAAAAACCTACAACCAAGAGTACTCTACCCAGCAAGGCTCTCATTCAGATTTGATGGAGAAGTCAAAAGCTTTCAGAAAAGCAAAAGCTAAAAGAATTCAGTACTACAAAACCTGCTTTACAACAAATATCAAAGGAACTTCCCTATGTGAAAAAGAAAAGGCCACAACTGCAAATAAATTACAAAATGGAAAAGCTAATTGGTAAAGACAAGCATGCAGTAAAGGTTGGAAATCATCCACACACAAACTAATATGGAAGTTAAAAGACAAAAGTAGTAAAAATCACCTGTAGCCACAATAAGCAGTTAAGGGATATACAAAACAATTAGATGTAAATATGACATCAAAATCAGTAATTACGAGGGGAGGAGAGTACAAATGCAGGGTATTTGAAATGCATTTGAAATTAAGAGATCAGCAACTTAAAACAATCACATATGTATAACAAAACCTCATGGTAACCGCAAACCAAATATCTGTAAGACACACCCACACATACACACAGACACACACACACACACACACACACACAGAGGAATCCAAACAACACTGAAAGTAGTCATCAAATCACAAGAGAACAAAAGAAAGGGAGGGAAAAGACCTATAAAAATAAACCCAAAACAACAAAATGGCAATAAGAACATACATATCAATAACCACCTTAAATGTAAACAGATTAAATGTTCCAACCAAAAGACACTGGTTAAATGGATACCAAAACAAGACCCCTATATTTGCTTCCTACAAGAGACTCACTTCAGATCTAGAGACACATACAGACTGAAAGTGAGGGGATGGAAAAAGGCATTCCACTCAAAAGGAAATCAAAAGAAAACCTGAGTCGCAATACTTAATAGCAGAAAAAAATAGACGTTAAAATAAAGAACGGTATAAAACACAAAGAAGGACACTACATAATGATCAATGGATCAATCCAAAAAAATGATGTAACAATTGTAAATATATATGGACCTAACATAGGAGCACCTCAATGTATAAGGCAAATAATAACAGACATGTAAGGAGAAATTGACAGTAACACAATAATAGGAGGGAAATTAAACACCCAACTATATCAATGGATAGATCATCCAGATAGAAAATCAGTAAGGAAACATAGGCCTTAAATAATACATTAGACCAAATGGACTTAGTAGATACTTATAGAGCATACCCCTCCGGAAGCAGCAGAATACACATTCTTTACAAGCACGCGTGGAATATTTGCCAGGACAGATCATACGCTAGGCCACAAAACAAGTCTTGGTAAATGTAAGAAAATCTAAATCATATCAAGCATCTTTTCTGACCACAATGCTATGAGACTAGAAATCAACTTCAACAAGAAAAAACTGCAAGAACCACAAACACATGGAGAGTAAGTAATATGCTACTAAACAGTCAATGAATCACCGAAGACATCAAAGAGGAAACTGAAAAATACCCAGAGACAAATGAAAATGAAGACATGACAACCTAAAACCTATGGGATGAAGCAAAAGCAATTCTACAAACTTACCTCAAGAAACAAGAAAAATCTCAAACAACCTAAACTTACACCTAAAGCAACTGGAGAAAAGAACACACAAAACCCAAAGTTAGTAGGAGAGAAATCATAAAGATCAAAGCAGAAATAAATGAAATAGAGACTAAAAATAAAAGGAAAGGTCAATGAAACTAAAAGCTACTTCTTTGAAAAGACAAATGAAATTGATAAATCTTTAGCCAGACTCATCCAGAAAAAAAGGGAGGGCCCAAATAAAAAAAATCAGAAATGATAAAAGCAGAAGTTACAGCTGACACCACAGAAATACAAAGGATCGTAAGAGACTACTATGAGCAACTATTTGCCAATAAAATGGACAAATTCTTATAAAGGTACAATCTCCCAAGACTGAATCAGGAAGAAAGAAAATACAAACAGACCAATTATCAGTATTGAAATCGAATCAGTAATTTAAAAACTCCCCAAAACCAAAAGTCCATGACCAGATGGCCTCACAGAAGACTATTAAACATTATGAACAGGGTTAACACTTATCCTTCTGAAACTATTCCAAAAATTGTGGAGAAAGGAACACTTCTGAACACATTTGAACTCATTCTATGAGGCCACCATCACCCTGACACCAAAACCAGGAAAAGATATCACAAAAAAGAAAATCACAGACCAGTATCACCGATGAACATAGAACATACATGCAAAAATCCTCAACAAAATACTAGCAAATCGAACCCAACAATACATTAAAAGGATCATACACCATCATCAAGTGGGATTTATCCCAGGGATGCAAGGATTTTTCAATATCCACAAATCAATGTGATACACCACAATAACAAACTGAAACATAAAAACTATATGATCATCTCAGTAGATGCAGAAAGGACTTTCGATAAAATTCAACAACCATTTCTGATAAAAAACTCTCCTGAAAGTGAGCATACAGGGAACATACCTCAACATAATGAAGGCCATATATGACAAACCCACAGCTAACATCATACTCAATAGTGAAAAGCTGAAAGCTTTTCCCCTAAGATCAGGAACAAGACAAGGATGCCCACTCTCACCACTTTTATTCAACATAGTATTGGGAATCCTAGCCACAGCAATCAGAGGAGAAAAGCAAGTAAAAGGAATCCAAATTGGAAAAGAAGTAGTAAAACTTACTGTTTGCAGATGACATGATGCTATACATAAAAAATCCTCAAGACACCACCAGAAAACTACTAGAGCTCATGAATCTGGTAAATCTGCAGGATATAAAATCAATATGCAGAAATAGGTTGCATTTTTATACACTAACAATGAACTATTAAAAAGAGAAATTAAGGAAAAAGTCCCATTTACCATCACATCAGAAAGAATAAAATACTTAGGAATAAATCTACCCTAGGAGGCAAAAGACCTGTGCTCTGAAAACTATAACACAGTGTTGAAAGAAATTAAAGGTGACACAGATGGAACGATATACTGTGATCTTGGATTGGAAGAATCAGCATTGTTAAAATGACCATAATACCCAAAGCAATCTACAGATTTGATGCAATTTCTATCAAATTACAAATGACATTTTTCACAGAACTGAAGCAAAAATTTTAAATTTGTATGGAAGCACAAAAGACCCTGAATAGCCAAAAATTGATCTTGAGAAAGAATAATGGAGCTGGAGGAATCACACCCCCTAACTTCAGCCTATACCACAAAACTGCAGTAATCAACACAGCACGGTACTGGCACAAAAACAGATATACAGATTAATGGAAAGGATAGAAAGCCCCAAAATAATCTTATGCACTTATGGCCAATCTATGACAAAGGAGACAGAATACACAACGGAGAAAAGACAGTTTCTTCCAATAAGTGGTGTTGGGAAAACTGGACAGCTACACATAAAAAAATTAAATTAGAACATTCTCTAACACCACATACAAAAATAAACTCATAATGGATTAAAGACCTAGGTAAGAGGTGCATTGCAAGTATAAAAATACTGATAAGATGAAAGAGACGAACCTAGGACTTCTGCTTCGCTCCAATTTGTCAAAAGCTTAGATGCCATTACTCCCACCCTTTCAACAAGAATAAGCTTGAAAAACTGAGTATCAACGACTTTTCTTGGGTCCATCAGAGAAATGAGGTTGCAGAGCAAACCACCATCCCAAAATCTGGAGAGGCAAATCCAGAGAGACAGAGCCAAGATGTGACTCACTAGAGCAGAAGCTGTTGAAGCCATAATTTATCAGAAATCTTAACTAGAAATTGACAAATTGTTGGAAGCCAAATGTGGACTAGCCTGAGAGTGAGAAACTCCTTAAAGCTGGGTTTTACCTCTAGGAACTGTACCATGTTCTCACAATGATCCAAGAAAGAGCACCTCCTACCTCTGGCAGGGTATGGGGGAAATAATCATCATGAAATATACTCATGTCATACTTTATAACAAAGGTCTATCTACTCTTGGAAATAACTTTGTCAGAGCCGTATCTCAGAAGAAGAGAATTTTTCTCATTCCAGCCACCACTAGACTTCCAGTACAACCACCACCACCAAAAAGCAGTCAACAGAGTTCAGGGTTTCAAGGAAACAGACAGGGAACACTAGAGCCAGGAAAGGGAACAGGAGTGGGGTTAGGGGAGTTGTATCACTTGTGAAGATCACAGTCCCAAGACACAGGCTTACTAAAACCCTGAGATTTATTCAGAAGATTATAGAACACTCTCCCTCCCTCACACCTTCCCACCACATCAGCAGGGCTCTAGTACAAAAAAACAGCACGTTACAGGGTGAGAGAGCTGCAAGATGCAGACCTTCTCTGGGGAGAACTTGGGGAAGCTCGAAATCAAGAGGGAAGACAAATACAAAGGCACTAGCGGAATTTGAAGCCTATGACACCCACATCTACAGATAACAGTAAACATCCCAGCTTCCAGACAGGTTACCATAAATCCTCACACTGAAGACCCATTTACCTTTGTTTTTGTTACCCATAATATGTCCAGCTTTCAATAAAAGTTTACAAAGCCAGAATGCAAGAACACAGTCTGATGAGACAAAGCAATCTTCAGAACCAGACTTAGATATGACACAGATGTTAAAATTATCAAGCAGGGAATTTTGTGTTAAGGGCTCTAATGGAAAAAGTAGGCAACATATGATAACAGATGGGTAATGTTAGCAGAGAGATGAGAGCTCTAAGAAAGTAAATAGATGCGAAAAAACAGACCATGAAAATAGTAAGCATAAGAAGGCTGGAGTCACTATATTAATACCAGCTAAAAACAGACATCAAGATAAAGAGTATTATCAGAAACACTAGATAATGATAAAAGGGTGAATCCAAGCACATATTACTCATAAATGTGTACACAGCTAATGATAGAGTTTCAAAATCCATGAAAAAAAACCCAGAGTTGAAGGGAAAAAGACAATTTCACAATCACGGTTAACAATATTAACACCTTTTTTCAACAATTTATAGATTAATAAATAAAGTTACAGATGATATGAACATTACTGATCATCTTGACCTAACTGACATTTGTAAAAAAACTACTCCCAGTGACTACAGAGAACATATCCTTTCCAATTGCAGGTAGTACATTCACTGACATCGATCTTAGGCTGTGATCTAAAATAAGTTTCAATAAGTTTAAAAGGATTGAAATAATACAGAATATATTCTCTGATCACAACGGAATTTAATTAAAAAATAATAAAGTATCTAGTAAAATGCCAAATATTTGGAAATAAACAACACATTTCTAAATAGTCTGTGGATCAAAAAAGAAATCACAAGGGAAAACAGAAAATAGTTCAAATTGAATAATGGAAAATATATCAAAATTAGCAGGAAGTAGCTAAGACAATGCTTAATGGGGAATTAATCTTTAAATATTATGTTAAAAGAGAAGAAAAGAATAAAACCAATAATCTAAGTTTCTGCTCAAAGATCAAGCATTCCACTCCCCCCCCCCAAAAAAAAGTGAAGTTAAACAAGATAAGAAAATGGACAAGAATGCTAAAGGACAGAAATCAAAATAAAAAACATGAAAATTGACAAAGACAAAATTTGGTTCTTTAAAATGATCAGTAAGAATGAAAATCCTTAGCTAGATTGATTAATCAAGAAAAAAATTTGAGAGAAAATTCAACTCACCAATATGAGGACTAAAAGAGGGATTATCACTACAAATTCACAACACACGAAAAATGTAACAGAATATTATGGACAACTTGTGCCAACAAAAATAATTTAGATAAAATGGACAGATTCCTTGAAAAAAAATCAATATACTAAGACTAACACAAGAAGTAGAAAATTATAGCCTTTAGTAAAGTGAATTACCAAAAATCTTCCCCTAAGAAACTCCCAACCCAATTATTTAATTGTCTGTAAATTCTATATTTATGGAATAAATAACACCAATCTTACAAGAACTCTTTCAGAATAAAGAACAAACACTCCAACTTGTTCTATAAAGCCAGCATAACCCTAATATCAAAAGTTGACCATGTTTTTACAAAATTATAAACATCTCTAAGGATTATAGATGTAAAAACACTGGAGTAATAGCAAATTAAATCTAGCAACATAAAAAAAATGATATTTACAATGAATTACCAAGTGGTATTATCCCAGAAATGCAAGGTTTGAAAATCAGTTAGCGTAATTCACCATATTAACAGCCTAAAAAAGGTATTTTTCAAAGGATGCAAAAAAAGTACTTGAAACAATTCAGTATGCATTCATGATTGAAAAAGCAAAATAAACAAAAACACCTCAGCACATTAAAACAGAAGTCAAATTCCTCAAAGTAATGAAAACTGTCTTCTAAAACCTATAGCTAACATCACACTTAATGGTGAACTATGAACACTTTCACTCTAAGATTGAGAAAGACTCCAGGACACTCAATCTCACCACCATACTGGAGATCCCAGCTATTACAAATAAGGCAAAAAAAAAAAAAAAAAGGCAAAAGAAAGGCTTGAATATCAGAAATTAAAACACACAACTATCTCCATTTGCAGGTGACATGCTTGTTTATGTAGAAAATCCTGGAAGAATTTACCAAACAACTATCAGAATAAATTAATTAATTAATAAGCAAGGTTACAAAATATAAGATCAACTTACAAAAGCCAATTGTATGTTTATATACCAGCAATAAACAATTAATGTAATGTAATAAAAATTTCATTTATAACAACATCAAAAAGAAAATACTAAGAAATAAATTTAACAAAAGATATGCAAGACTTTTGCATAGAAAACTAAAATACATTACTTAAATATCTAAATAAATGGAGCGATAAACCTTGTGAATAAATTGCCCATTATTCTTTAATTGATATATGGATTCAACGCAGTCACAATCAAAATTCCACCATCCTTTTCACAACATTTGATAAACTGATTTTAAAATTCTTATGGAAAAACAAAGAAGCTACCCGAAACACTCTTGCCGAAGAGAAACAAAGTTAAAGGATATATGCTACCTACCTCCAAGATGTATTGTTGGAGTGATGTTAGCAAAATGACAAGCTTAAGAATTTCTAGCACTTGTCCTCCCTCAGAAACATCAATTTGAACAACTATCTGCACCTGAAAATACCTTCTCACGCTCCAAGTATGCCAAGTAAGGGATTACAGCACATGGGTGAACCACAAAAATTAAAAAGATGCCTTGAGGAGAGTAAGAAAAATTCACACTATACCCATCACCCCTTCCCCAAGCCCAGACATCCAAGCACCACAGAATCACCCTTCCCACTGGAGAAAATGAGTCCCCAAATTCACGGTAGACCCCAGAAACAGCTTGCCCCAGGACCAAGCCAACTCCCATGGCCCTAGGTGGCTCCCTGTGGGCTCCTGCGAACCAAGGACCCCACTGACCCCAGCACTTGCCAGCACCCACTGCCACAGTCAGTTCCTGAGGCCCCAGGCTCCCACAAACCCAGGCTCCCAGTCTTGGGTCCTACCCACACCAACTCCCGTGGGAACAGGCTTTTAGCAGCTTTTAAACCAAGCTCCCCGCTCACCTCAGTGCCAGCTGGCTCCCGCACCCCTGGTGGCTCCCAAAGGAAGAAGCTCCTGGCAGGCTCCTTCTCAGCTGGGCTCCTCACGCATCCTAGCGTCGGCCAGCTCCCATGATCCTTTTATTACCCACCAGGCTCCTTGGACTCCTTAATCAGTAGAAACTGGTGAGCAGCCCTGAGGAGAAAATCAGGCAAGGCTTTATTGAGACTCGTGCTGCAGCGCTAGGGAGCGAAAACAACTAACAGGTGCCCTTGCGCACTCCCAGGGGAGGGGAAGGGGCGGGCGAACTGGTTCCTTAAGTGGAGTGAGAGTAAGGGCAGACAGGTGTGTCCCGCGGGGTTGGGGGTGGCTAAGGTGGTCTGTTCACCCCCTTGGTGGTGCTGTGTGCAGGGACTATGCACAGTATCCTGCTTTTACTCCCTGCACCTCAGAAATAGTTGTTTTTCGGCCTTTTTGTAGCTTACTGTTCCTAATTTGCCCCAGCTGTGCATGCATGCACGCAGTTATTTTAAGTCCCTTATAGTTTCTTTGTATTCTATTGCTTGAGGAGACGTTTGTCCAGGTGCAAGTGCCAGCACTCTGGTAAAGGGTCCCAGGTCCCAGCCTATCTCACTCTGACGCTCCTGTAGCCCCCACAAACCCAGGCTCCTGAGCAGGCCCAGAGCTAGGCAGGCTAAAATGGGCCCAGGCTTTTGACCTACCCCAGAAACAAGCAAGTTCCCATGACCCCAGGCCTTCAGCCTACCCAGAGGCAGGCCACGTCCACAGACCCAACCTCCAGGCTGTTGCAATCATTCGCACTGCATGACTGCTAATTAAAGTTCTGCTTTTCTTTGTTGTTCCTAGTGGACTCAACAGACTAGGCTTTGCTGGTCTAGGTGGGGTGAAACTTTATCCACTGGCCCAGAGGCTGGAGAAGCTAATCACTCAACCTACTCTTCCTTTTCTGGTCAGTGAAACTCTTTTCAGCTGGGAGATTCCTCTTGGCTCTGAACATGGCCCTGTGACGGCTGGGGAGGATGAAATGAAGCAAGCAAAATGAAGCTGTTTTCTTTCTCTTCTTGTGTGATTATCCTCAGTATTTTTGTTTCACTGTTGCTAAAATTTCCTAAGTGCACTCCTGAGGTCTTCCAGAGCTGTTTTTGTTGTGGATAGCTGGCCAATCATTGATCTTTTTCTCTTTTTTCTTTTTTTTTTTTTTTTTTTTTGGTAGAGGGATAGACAGGGAAGCTGGGTTCTCCTACATCACCATGTTTTCCTCTCTTTAAGAGAGACATTTATAGTGTTAAATGCCCACATTAAAAAAGAAGACACTGAATAAATGATTTAACCTTATACTATTTGAAGAACTAGAAAAAGAACAAATTAAACTCAAAGTTAGAAGTAGGAAGAATAAAGATTAGAGCAGAAATCGAGAAAAGAAAAACATTAGAAAAAAAAACAATAAAACTAAGAGTTGATTTTTTTAAAGACTGACAAAACTGATAAACCTATAGCTAGACTAAGAAAAAATGAGATACTCAAATAAATAAAATCAGAAATGAAAGAGAAGACATGACAACTGGTGCCATAGAAATGTAAAAAATATCAAGAGACTACTATGAGAAATTATATGCAAACTGGATAACCTGAAAGAACTTAATAAATTCTTAGAAACATAAAACATATCAAACTGAATCATGAAACTGAAATTCTGAACATATGTATAACTAGTTTAAAAAGATTGAATCAGTAATCAAAAATGAGCCAACAAAGAAAAGTCCAGGACCAGATGACTTCACTGAATTCTACTAAATGTTTAAAGAATTAACACTAATCATTCTCAAACTCTTCCAAAAATTTGAAGTGGAGGGAACACTTCCAAATGCATTTTATGAGGCCAGCATTGCCCTGGTACCAAAGCCAGACAGAGACACCACAAGAGAAAAACATTACAGGCCAAAGTCCCCGGTGAATATAGAAGCAAAACTCCTTAACAAAATACTAGCAAACAGAATTCAACAGCTCATTAAAAACTCATACACCATCACCAAGTGGGTTTTATCCCTGGGATGCAAGGATTTGACATTTGAAAATCAATTAATGTGATACATTACTTTAACAGAATGAAGAATAAAAATCACATGAGCATCTCAATAGATGCAGAAAAATGATCTGACAAAATTCAACATTCATTCATAATAATTTTCCAGAAACTAGGAATACAGGGTAATTCCTCAACTTAATTAAGGCCATATATGGAACGCCCAAAGCTAACATCATCCCCAATGGTGAAAAACTAAAAGCTTTTCCTCTAAGATCAGGAACAAGGGAATGATGCTCATTCTTGCAACTTCTATTTAATGTATAGAAGTCCTAGCCAGAGCAATTAGGCAAGAAGAAGAAATAAAAGACATCCAAGTTGGAAAGATGAAATACAATTATCTCTGTTTGCAGGCAACATGATATTACATTTAGAGGACACTAACAAGTACACACACACACATACACACAATTAGAAGTAATAAATTCAGTTGCAGGATACAAAATCAACATACTGCTATACACTAACAATCAGTTGTATTTCTATACACTAACAATGAACTATCCAAAAAGGAAATAAGAAAACAATCTGATTATGTATGACAGCATCAAAAAGAATAAAATACTTAGGAATAAACCTAACCAAGGAAATAAAAGACTTCTGCACTAAATACTAAAAAATACTGCTGAAAGGAATTAAAGAAGACACAAATAAATGGAAAGACATCCATATTCATGGATGGAAGACTTATTATTGTTAAAATGTTCATACTACCCAAAGTGATCAGCAGATTCAATGCTATTTCATCAAAATCCCAATGGCATTTTTTACAGCAATGAACAACCCTAAAATTCAAATGAAATCATTAAAGACTCAGAATAACCAAAGTGATTTTGACAGAGAATAACAAAGCTAGAAGATTCAAACTTCCTGTTTTCAAAGTATATTACAAAGCAACAGTAGTTAAATCACTATGGGGCTGGCATAAAGACAAACATATATAGAGACTAATGAAACATATTAGAGAGCCCAGAAATAAACCCACATGTACATGGTTAACCGATCTTTGACAAGGGTGCCTAGAATACAAAATGGCATAAGGATAGTCTCTACAATGTATGGTGTTGGGAAAATTGGATACCCATATGCCAAAGAATGAAACTGTACTCTTACCATACACCATAGACAAAAATCAACTGAAAATGAATGAAAACTTAAATGTAGACATGAAGCTGTAAATCTCCTAGAAGAAAACAGGGGAAATGCTTATGGGCATTGGTCTTGGCAATGATTTCTTAGATACAACACTAAAAGCACAGACTACAAAAGGAAAAGTAGACAAGAAGACTATATCAAATTAAAAAGGGTTCTACACAACAAAGGAAACAATCAACAAAATGAAAAGGTAAACTATGAAACAGGAGGAAATATTTGCAAACCAAATATGTATAATAAAAAACTAACATCCAAAATATGTAAGAAATTTACTCAACTCAAAAGCAAAAAAAAAATAAAATAAAAAATCAAGTAACTCAATTTAAAAAATGGGTGAAGGACTTGGATAGACATTTCTCCAAAGAAAACATACAAACAGGCAATAGGCATATGAAAATGTGCTTAACATCACTAATCATCAGAAAAATGCAAATCAAAAGCACAATATCACCTCAAACCATTTAGGATGACTATTTTAAAAAATCAAAAGATAACAAGTGTTGGTGAGGATTTTAAGTAATCAGACCCCTTGTGCACTACTGTTGACTATGTAAAATGTGAAGATTCTATGGAAAGCAGTCTGGAGGTTCCTCAAAAAATTAAAAATAAATCTGCTGTATGACTCAGCAGTTCCACTTCTGGATATATTTCCAAAAGAACTGAAATCAGGATCTTGAAGATACATCTATACTCTCAACTTCATTGCAACATTATTCACAATAGCCAAGAGGTCACTGACAGCCTAAAAGTTCACTGACAAATGAATAGATAAAGAAAACATGATACATATATACCATGGAATATTATTCAGCTTTAACAAGGAAGGAATTCCAGCCATTTGTCACATGGATGACCTTGGAAGACATTATGCTAAATGAAATAAGCCAATCACAGAAGGACAAATACTGCATGATTCCACTTACATTGGGTACCTAAAATAGTCAAACTCTTAGAAGCAGAAAACAGAACGGTAGTTGCCAGGGCTGGGCGTTGGTTAAATGGGGAGTTTTTGTTCAATAGGTATAAAATTTCAGTTTTTCACATAAATAAATTCTAGAGATCTGCTATACCATATACTGCCTACACTTAACAATACTGTATAGGGCATTTTAAAATTGTTGACAGAGTTGATCTCATATTAAGTGTTCTATAAGAAAACAAAACAAAAAACAAAAGGGCACAAGAACTTTTGGAGGGGACAGATATAACTAATACTTTGGTTGTGGTGATGGCTTCTCAGTTGTGTGGATATTTCCCAATTCACTAAGTTGTATACATTAAATAAGTGCAGTTTTTGTATATCAAGTATAGCTCAATTAAGATATTTTAAAATGAATAAATCAAAATATTTAGAAATTTTGATAATAAAGAGTACTTTCGAAAAAATAACAGAAAAGAAGCATGTGAAATTCTGGATAGCAGGTAAAGGAACACTACTTAAGAAAGGATGGTTAGGGACAGTCTCATTGAGAAATTCACACTGAGTAAAATTTTCTTTCTTCTGGCTTTCATTACATCTTGCTTTTCCTCCTTTATCATGGTTTCTCTCATGTCTTTCATATTGTCCTTTCTTAGTTTCCTTTCCAAGATCTTATTCTTCTGTTTACCCTTAAGAGTCAGTATGCCTCAAATTCTGCCCTTGGTGCTTTTCTGTCTTCATTCTGTATGCTCTCCCTGGATAATATCCTACACTTGTATGGCTTCAAATATATACATGTTTTCCTAAACAAATCCACTTCCACGATCTCCTGGCCCATTATGCACTGAACTATTGAACACTTCCATTTCTGTGGCTTACAGACTCTTCAAACCCAAAATATATGAAAATAATTTTAACAGCTTTCCATCTAAGACTTCTCCCTATTCTGTATTGACTTTCTCATAATTGCCAAATGCCAGAAGTCATTCTCAATCGTCCTCTGCTTCAATTCCAAAAATGAAACTGGAGGCAGGGAGAATACCTGAGTATATAACAGCATAGGCAAGAGACGATAAGAACCTGACATGGAGCAGATGCAATGGGGGCGAAGAGAAAAGGCCAGATTTGAAAAATATTCTCAATGTAGAATTGACAGGATTTGGGACAAATTGGTTTTAAGAGAATTTGGGCTTAAGTAACCTTGGTTGGGTAGAGAACTGAACATAGAAGAGAAAGAGAAGATGGAAATTAGAAGACAATAAAATTGTTTTAGATGAATTATTCTTGAGATACTTGTCAGAGAAATAGTCAGGTAAAGAAATCCTGTAAGTAGTAAGGCTAGTGCCTTACTTTGAGTTAGCTCGTCAACAGACTCTGAGACAAGAATTCAAAGGCAAGTAGTGTATTTTGGAGGTGGTCCTGGAAAACACCAACTGGTTAGTGGGAAAGTGAGGAAGGGAAAGAAGGAAGCCTATAAAATGTACATTGTCAAACCAGGGGAGAAATGTAAAGTTTAGTACCATTGGTAAAACTCTAGATGATGGTATAGAACATACCTTAGAGTTATCACAACCTAGGGGTTAGAAGCTGAGTTTGTTATCCACCAGATCTTCACCAGCATTCTTACTGAGCTCTTTCCAGAGTTATGAACTCTCCCAGCTCTGCTAGTCTGGCACATGCAGAGGATGCACATTCCCTTGCAGTCAGAAAGGTTCCTATAAGTAGCCTTCAGCACAAAGAGAGTGAATGCCAAATGGGGTGTCAGTAACGCAGTGATGGCATCTGCTACACTATGTATGTGGACCTGGAGTTCAGGGAAAGGTTTGGCTTAGAGAAATAGACTTGGAATCTTTAGTATAGAGTTGGCCAAATTTATAACTCCAAAACTATGAAAAATAGCATCTCCAAATGCCAACTGAGGAGAGAGAAAATAGGATATAAGCCAGTTAGATCAGTGGCCTGAAAGCAAAGGCAGTGTCCCTTAGAATACGGAAAACTGTCTTTAGGGGACAGGATCTAAAGAGGACATGAAGTCTACTTTGGAGGTAGGCAACACGAGAAAAAGAACAAAGAATGGGAACTGCTAACAACTAGCAGAAAAGGGAACATTTCCCTGGTGAAGTTGAGAACGTTCAGGTAGAGCTGTTTGCCCTCATTACAGAGAGTGTGTGCTGTCTGGGGCGAGGGATTGGATTCATCCATGGATGGAGCTCTGAGAAAGATAAATCAGGAGAGCGGGCATTATCAGAAGTTCTAATAGGAACCCTCACCACAGAAGAATTCCACCAAAAAGGATGATGGACAAGAGCACGTCTAAATAAATGCTCTAACTGATCCCAAAATATGAGCATTTATCCTCCAGTGACAGTAGTTTAAGGGAGAGATAATATTTCCAGTGGATCATTCAGCAACTGGGGAATTTGCAGACATTATGAGACATTGTGGCTTCTGTTTATTGCATGTCTCATGGTATCTGCTGATTTTTGTTTTCTTTCTAATTGATCTCTTTCTACACCACCATTCAATGTTCTCTAGTAGGCCTCACCAGTAGGATGCATTATTCAGGTTTCAATATAGGAACTTGAGCCAAGATGTAAAACCTCAAAATCCATTTGACCTAGCCTGAAATATAATCCAGATCCTAGACTCCATAGCTATCTTTGATGAAGATGTCCCATTAGCAAGGATTTGATCTACAACTGGACATGGAAAGCCAATGCGGGGAAAAGATGTTTAATCTTGTTTTTTTTAACTATGGAGTTCCCTAAGAAATCCCTGATACTTTACACATCCAAGTATTTCACACGAGGTTAGACACTGTCCCAATCCAAAAACAAGCTCCTGGTAATTTCAAATACTACATGAGTCCCAGAAGTGTGTGACTAAGGTGTGTGAAAAAGCCAGTCACTGACTACAGTAGTGAGAGTTACACAGTTGGGAAGGAAATTGATCTTTATCCCACTTAAGTTTTAAATGTCTTAAGCTTCCATCTTTGCAACTTTTACTCCTTCCATCCAGTTCTTTAAAAAAAAAAAAAGTCTTTCTAAGATTGGTGTCAATTGGAAAGTATTTGTATATTCTGGCTGTTAAGATGGAAAGTGTGAATTTACAGAAACTCTAATATGTAGGGAGATGGTGGTAAGTTTAGCAGAGTGACGGAGGGGCAGTAGATGAGAGTGGGGTGCCTGTGGGACAGAGCCAAGAAAATGAGACTCACAGACTGAGAGTCAATTATGCTCACATTTCACAGGCTCCCCAACCATGTGCCAAAGGCAACGTGTTAGATGCTAGGTGAAGTCTTAGCCAGGAAAAGAGAGCCTAGTAATGTGCTGCTGTTTAGTAATGAGGCTGGTAAGCATTTGGCCTTCCTCTAGTTTTGCTCGCACAATCAGAAAACACAATACTAAGCCTAAACATAGTTCTAAGGTTAAATAATATTTTGTTGACTTTTCACAACTGCTTTGTAGGGAAGAGAGCAATAGAAAAACAGCAAATATATAAACTTCTTTCCCCAGATTCCATCCTCACTGTCTAAAAATTTGATCCATTAACTTGGGAGGAGTGGAGATGAGGAAATGAAGTCAGCCTCCTGGTCTTGTCCTTCCGTTGAAGTTCAGGGACAGAATTCATAAACAAGTATTTAGTGAACTACATTTTAAAGTTGTCTTCTCTTCCTTGTCCTGCCTTTTTTTAGAAATCCTATTATATCTCTTTTAAGAGTTGGGAAAGAGAAGCAGTTAATTAGAGCTACAGGGAACTGCTTGAGGTCTAAGCCAACTGGCTCAAATTGGCCTGTTTATAACTGGAAAGTTGGTTTGGCTCCTTTGTGTTTTGGGTACTTTTGTAGGCTTTATTTTGTTTTTCATTCAGCATGATTTCATCAGCCCCAGAAAGTCAGCACTGCTGGAAAGAGACACACACTTCTTCACTGCTTCTGCTTTTCTAGAAGTGAGCTATTCCTCGCCATGCTGACTGTGCTGCTCCGGCCACAGGCTTGAGACTGCCCCTCCATCGTTCTCCCACACCAGCTCCCGAGCCACCTGCTAGCCAGCTCTGTGAGCTCACCTCTTGGTTCTCACGCTGAGATCTTGCCGTGAGCTTTGCCAAGTCTGGGATAATCGGAGCTGCTTCGGGGAGCCACTTAACTGGGGTCACTGCTTTTCTAAAAATCAAAGTCCACAATGAAATATGATGAGACGTTAAGAAATGATATCCTAGAGTCCCAGAACACATACCAGTGCCGTTACACAACACTTATTTATGAAGCCCCTTTTGAACAATTATGGGATGGAGCCAAGGCAGGAGCTGTTGGAGACAGCAAGCTGAGAACAAATGTTGGCAGTTTTATTTAAAGCCACGGAACTATCTAAAGCAGCCACAGCTAGTTTAATCACTGAGCATATCTCACAAAGCTCTTACTCTTTTTTCCCTGTTTTCAACATTAAATAATGGTATGTTCGTTCTTACTCTGCTTAGCTGTACTATGACACAGTCACAATTACGACACTGATTCTAAGAAGCATTTTAGTGTGTCAGTGGTGGAAACCTAGGACAGTGACAGCAAGAGTCCCTATAGCTTGCCATACAATTATCCTGTAATATGAAATTAACCAAAAAAAGGCTGTCTGCAAAGTAGTCCACATATAGATGATAACGGACCTTCCAGAAACCCATATTATACGTTACAATTACAGTAACCAACGTATAACCTCAGGAGCGGATCTGTGTTATCATATCTTAATTGTAGCCTCATCAATTGCATTTTATCTGTGTCATGAAAAATAAAGGTGCTGACATTCAGAGCTGGTCAGCAGGGATGTTAGCTGGGCCAGTAAATGCCAATATCTGAGCAATCGGATTAGCTATTTATCTCCTAGTGGGAGGATCCGGTGGCAGGGAGGTGGAGAGGAAGCAGGAGTCCTTGGTCCTATACGTCCCTCTTCGGGCATGGACTCTGAAAACGTGAAGAGGTGGAAAGACAGCCCTCCTTTCCCAACACTGATCAGGGATGAGTAAGATTTTGTTCGTATATCTCCAGCTTAGTCCAGAAAAAAGACAGCCTGGCCACAGGATGCAAGTATCCATTCCTTTTGGTAGGTCTTCCTATATAGTGCATAAGGTGATGGCTCCAGCCACTAAGATCTTCCAAAGAACGCACTTCTTAAATTCCATGCTTACCAAGCACCTGATTCACTCTTTTTGCAGGGAGAAAGGGGAGATACGAGGCGGGCACTGAGGGGTTCCACTGTGGATGGAATTGTTGGAAATGCTGAAAACGAGAGAAAGCCACAAGTCAAATATTCAAGATCAAGCAGAAAGCCAGAGACGGGAGTCTAAACTAGTTTCTTCAAAAAAAAAAAAATAATAGGAGGGCCATAAATAGATACCATGTCCAATTACAGAGCCAAAGACATGGAGCCCAGGGTAAGTAAGACCTAGAAAGATGGAACAAGTAGGAGGAAAAACATGGAAAAACCTTACTTCTGAGGCATATGCTGTTGACTGAGCTGGCTTTTAAATACTCATTGTAGCTGGATATGAGAGATACACGGGAATGTGATCACGAACAGCCAAGAGCGCCTCAATTAAGAAGTTTTAATTTTATTCTGAAAAATATATGAGGAGCCACTGAACAATTTCAGTCTCTGAAGGGACATTATCAGATGAGTAGAAGGTCGAAAAGTAGAAATAAAGAATCAGAAATAAGTTACATATCTGAATAAATATGTTAAAAGTTATTGTTATTAATTTAGTGACAAACCAAATGCAAGCAAATAACCAAGAGAAAAATATATATTCTCTAATTACTTAGCCATATTCTTAACTAAAGTGGAATGTAATGAGCAATCAACTGGCCAGAGCACCTCTAACTCTTCTGATTGAGAACAGTTCCACGTTGGAGTAGTTTGTTGGCAAATCTTATAACAGAACTCCATTATTCACGACGTATCTATTTTTTGCTCTTCTCTTTTGGTCAGAATATTTCTTGGTTAATGAGGCCAAATACATTCACTAATTGCCTTCATGTTCCAATGGAATATTATGGTTCAAAGGAAAACAATGAAGAAAAATAAATCATCCAAATTGTTTCTTAAAATTTACAATCTGGAAAGGGCTTTGTCTACATAGTGAAATATGATGTGCCTAAATCCTGCCATTTCTCTGTGCCTCCCACCTCTGGCTAATAGACTTGCACAAGGGTCGGATCACCTAGCCAGCTCCTTCCTTACTGCTCCATAAGACAGGCAGTTGCAAAGACAGGGTGGAACTTGTTTCTAGCTTTCGAGGGACAGTGACCCCCACTTAATTATAACCCGGCCCAGTGAATGCCAATATCTGAACAATCAGATTAGCTATTTATCTCCTAGTGGGTGGATCCGGTGGCGGGGAGGTGGAGAGGAAGCAGGAATCTTCAGTCCTGTACCTCCCTCTGTGGGCATGGACTCTAAAAATGTGAAGAGGTGGAAAGACAGCCCTCTTTTCCCAATAGTGATCAGCTTCAGTGAGTCACTTTAGTGGAGAAAAAGTAACTGGCAAAACTAAATACTTGTCAAGGAACACTGATTTATATCTAAGAAGGGAGTTGTAAAACAGCTAATGAATCCTGGACTATTTACAATGAACTTAAAAAAAAAAACAGGAAAGATGGGGTAAATTCAACAAGATTTTTAAGTACCATGAAAATATTTTTAGTCTCTGTTCCATTCATGTGTTTCCATAAATCATCAGAAAATATACTTCTGGTGAAATACATATTTGGAAAATGAGGAATTTGAGAAAATAATTTACAACCATTTTATCTTTTTATGATGTGGACATACTACCTTAGATTTTACTGAGTAAAAAGTAGATGATCCTTGGGTGTAAAAGGATAACGAGTGTGTGCACGCACACATACTTATCCAAATAATTCAGGCTCCAAACTAATTTTTACATAAAAAATACTTAGATAGTTTAGAAATCATGATTATAATTATTGAAGTTTTCCTGTTGACCTTAATGAAAATGGTTCTGCTGACAAACGACTTTCTTCTCAGGCAGGATTATTCATCAGCTGCCACTGAGACCACTATATCCCACCTCCTTACAACTTACAGCACATGTTTACAAAGCTGACTAGAAAGGGGAGCTCAGTCTATCCTACTCAAACAACACTTCCCTCTGCATGAGGAAAACTGTCTCATTAAAAGAATCAAGCTGGACTGAACGAGATTTAGACCTCAGGCTCATTAACACCATATTTTAACCTAGTGAAATAAATGGTCTTTTAATACATACCTAAGAACTGAACCTATTTGAGAGAATTCATAAGAGAACTTTGTCAGTGATGGGATAAAGCAAATGTGGTATGTGTGTATATACATATACAGAGGAGTATTACTCAGCCATATAAAGAATGAAATTCTGCCATTTGCAGCAACAGGGATGGATAAAAATAAAACAGATAAGCAACGAGTTCATACTATATAGCACAGGGAAAAAGATTCCAATGAAAAGGAATATGAAAAGGAACATATGTATGTACATGGATGACTGGAACATTATGCTGTACACCAGAAACTGATGCAACATTGTAAACTGACCACACTTCAATTAAATGAGAAAGAGAGAGAGAACCTGCAAGAATCATTCATGTTTTAAGCTATTGAGCTTGTTTCTTAAAGTTCTGATTTGCAAAGCTCTAGAGGAAAAAAGTTTCTTCCAGAAATTTCTGACTGGAGACCTTCCAACCTTCAAAGTCAAGACACAATGAAAGTAGAGGTAAGGGAGAGAGCACAGGGATTTTTTTTTTTAATCATAAGAATAATGGACTTGAAGTTGCAGGCATGCACTTCCCCAACAAATCCACAGCTGAGCAATCTGTATCAACGGCTCGTTAGAGGAAAACATTAAGTCAGTTCCCAGGAGGAGCATGAAACTAAACTGAGAGTCCAGAGTTTTGTCAGGGAGCCTGCATTAAAACTGAAACTAGAAATAGATGAGGGAAATAATAGAAAGAAAATGGACGAAAAAAGCGCAAGAGCTCGAACTTGAGGCAAAACGGTGTAAAAACTATGAAGTAAAAGAAAAAAGTATTAGGAAGTCAGAAAAAGAGAAAGCGGGAAAGGACATGGAACTAAGAAGAAATCACAAAACTAAACAAAGAAATATTATTTTGGTGTAAATATGTCAGCAGTTTTGAGCTTACAAATGATTTTTACTGCAAAACGGGTAAAACAGAAGATAGCTAGTTCCTACACTGATAACGAACATCTCTCACTGAGGATCTACTCTGCATTCAGTAAATTAGACAGAGTCAGAATAACAACAGCAAAAATTAGAAGAGAGCTTCTTTTGGCTATTTAATTACTTGTACTCATATATGCAAATAAAAAAAATACAGCAAATATCAGACGTGATCATGGATACCTAAGAGCACAATTGATCTTACAATTCTTAAGTAATTAGCTACAAATGAGGAACAATTAATGTAAGTAGGAAAGGACTGAGGTACAACACACATGTACACACATGAAGAGATGAAATGATACGTGTAGACAATACATTTGTCATGTAAGGCAGTTCACCTTAAGAAGAGTAATGACCCTACATTAGAAGAGCCAGCCCAGGGTGACTTCACATGGAAGAAAACAGGCAATAAATACTGACTGGATTCTCTTTCCTCTCTCAGGTCTGGGGTTCCCCACTCTCTGGTGGCAACTGAAACCCAGCTGGCAAGGGAGCCCTTGGATGTAAACTCCAGGCTCCTGGGGCACAGAGCAAAGTGGAGAAGGGTGGACAGGGGATCTGGAGGAACAAACAGAAGACAGCTAGCACACTGACTTTATTTACTTTTTATTTTTATTGCAGTATAGTCAGTTTACAATGTTATCTCAGTTTCTGGTGTACAGCCTAATAGTTCAGTCATATATATACATACATATATTCATTTTCATATTCAGCACACTGACTTTAACAGAAATAGTTCAAAAGTTTCTTTTTTAAGTAAAGTATTTGCTGTAGTTTGGAGTAGATATGTTTTTACATCATGTTGAGAATGCTTCCTTCTAATCTTAGTTATCATAAATAAGTTGAATTTTTTAATCATTTTTTGCCTGCATGCATTGAGATAACTATATGGTTTCCTTCTTTAATCTGTTGAAGTGTTGATCTAAACTGGTATGTTTTCTATGTGGAACCACCTTTGAACTTTATAAACACTGCTTGATATCAATGTATTATTTGCATATAGTGATTTATTTTGTTGATATTTTCTTTAGAAATTTTGAATATGCATGTTTAAAACTCACAGTGGGCTATAATTCTATTCTCTTGAGCTATTCTTGACTCTATTTTCTTTCAAGACTTTTCATTTTTATTTACTGAAACAAATTATGTAGATGAAAATTGTCAATTTCCTAAAGGCATAGTAAAGTGTGTTTATAAAGTCTCTGAATATAATGCTTTATTTCAAGAAGGTTTTTTTTTTTAATTAAAACTGATTCTACTTGTCTTTAATGACTGCTCCATCATTAAGGTTTTGTCATTCTTTGTGAATCAATTTTGTTAAACTGTATTTTACATAAATTGGTTTCATCCACATTTTCAAAATTATTGGCATATAGAGTATATAATATTGTATATTTTTAAAATTATTAGCATTGTCCGCTTCATGTGTGGTCATGTTACCATACTCAGTATTATTTCTGTCTCTTGAGCCTTGTTCCTTCTGTTTGTTCAAAGTACCAGCTTTTATTTTTCTCGATCACCCCTGCTGTTTGTCGTCCGTCACGCTATTTTCCTTTTATCCTTATCATTTGCTCCTTTCTTCTGCTTTGTCTTAATTCTGTAATTCTTTTTCTTACCTTCATTAGTTAAGTAGTTTATTGATTTTTAGTGTCTTTTTAATTTTCTAGTATGTGCTTTTCAGGTTATAAATTCCCCCATCAAATACCATTTTAAGGGTATACAACCTGTTCTGGTAAGTAATGCTTTCACTGTCATTTATCTTCCAAATATTTTTTAATTCACTATGATTTCCTCTCCTTAATGTATGAATTATTTACAAGTGTGATTCTTTTCAGTTTCCCTCATGATTTGTTTTAATACAACACTTTTGGGGTATCTTTTTATTATTGATTTCTAATTTTATTGCATACTGGTTTGCATAGAATGTTTAAAATTGCAAGAAACCTCCTCTCTGGATTGGTATGTGGTTAAGTTTTATAAATATTTAATGTAATTCTGAAAGAAATGTGTAATCACTATTCATTGGGTACAGAATTTACGTATACCCAGCTTGTAAGTTGTGTTGTTAAAAGTTGTTTAATCAGACATATGATAATTTCCCTCTATTAATTTTATAATGTCTTACTACATCATAGCTTCATCACCCGGGTAAAGTCAGGATGTGTTGGGAAATTTACCATGGGTCACTCAGTTCCCATACAGATGATGCAATGGAAAAACCACACACAAGCAAGGGAAATGGTTTGATTGTTATTGCAAAGAGAATTTTTGGTTGACCAAATAATATGCTAGAAATTAGACCTTGCACCCCAGGATCTCATAGCTGTCCGTCTGCCATCTAATTTTTCTCTGTCAGAATGTTACAGCCATTGTAGAATACTTTGAAGACTTTTTAAAGACAACAATCACATATGAATCCCTGCTTTGGGGACTCCCTTGCTGTGCTGACGTGATGGGGAAGAGCAAAGGAGGAACAAATGAGTCAACTGAAGGGCTCAGACTCAGCAAAACCATTAAGTGGTTACTTTTCCATTTCCTCACCTTTCCTCCTCCTTCTGCACCTTTCGTGGTATTTACATTGTGGCCTTTGTTTTCAGAGCAATTAAGGAGATGAAAAAATGTTTTAACTGGAATGGATGGTAGAGAGAGATCATAATTGCATTTCAATAAATCATTCTGGTGCAAAACAGACCAGAAGGAGGCAAAACTGGACATGGATTTACCTACTAGGAGGCAATTATAATATCCTTATATGAGAGATGGTTCTTCTTTCCTAAGGATATCTGCATTATAACAGGCAATAATCTCTTCCCTCAAAGGAAGGGAGTAAAATTTCATATATTCTTAAGTTAAGTAGGAAGACATTTAGAGTAGTCTCAAGGCCCTTCAAATTACTCTAATTATCTTTAAATACGAATACACTTTTTTAATCAGAAAACAATAATGCAATTAAGCTTACTATTTCTTGCTCAATTCTCCAATGGCACTTGGGCTTTCGGGCCACATCTCATACCCTGGTGGCTGGAACAGATTCAGACCTAATGCAGTCATTTGAAGGTTTGATTTCAGCCTCAGTAAACTTACGTGATTTCTCTATTCTCAAATAATCTTTAGGTTTTGTTGGCAAATGGATGACTAAATACTGCTAAGTATTACACAAAATGTATGGTTTAGTCAGTAAGTGCAATAAGGCTCAGTTGCTCATGCACTAATGTATATATTTAAACAGCTGTTGGGCCCCTAGAATCATGCTTGCTATTGTGGAGAATATAACAATTCAGAAGACATGTTACCTACCCTTGAAGAAGCATGTGCAAGAAGTAAGACACAAATAAACATAAAACAAGGAAGAACAGATGTTATTAAGCTTTACCGATGAAGCTGTGAATATCTAAGGAAGAGATAGATCTGAGAGAAACCTTTAAGAAGGGGATTGCATTGGAATACCATGTTACAGAGTAGGTGGATGCAAGCAGAGGACATCCTGGTTGGGGGCACTGCATGAGCAAAAGCAACCTGTCTTCGCAGAATGGTGAGCTGTCCAATTAGGATGGAGCATAAAGTGCCTTAAAAAATGTAGCGTGCGAGACTGCAGCAGAGTGTGGAGCCAGACTATGAATGGTCAAGAGCATCAGCTCGAGCATCCTGAGCTCCTGCTTTATTAGTCATGGAAAAACTAAGATTTTGAAATGAGAAATGCTACACAGAGAACGGCAGTATATGGAAATGTAGAAATGTTTCTGTCTAAGACAGTGTTTCTCAGAAATGCCCATGGTTGTACCTCACTTCCAGAGAGCCTGAATTAACTGGTCTGATCATCTGCATTTTTCAGAAGTTCCCCAGTGATTCTAACGTGCAGTCAGTGTTGAGAAACACTACTTTAGGCTGTATCTGCTAAGCTCGTAATGACTCCCTCCAGGACCTACTACATAACTGGCAGTTCCCAGTGCAAAGTGAAAATGCAGGGCCAGCCCTTATTCAAAAATTATTAGGAATTTCAAGACTGCAACAGCATTAAACCAAGAGTGGGCCCTTCTGAGCCTGAGACCCTGTGTGACCACACAAGTCACATGGCCATGAAGCTGGCCTTGCCACCCTCCTCATTTTTCGGTGAAGCAACATCCCCCTAACCCAGGTGAGGGCGTTCGGCAGCCATGTTGGCACGTTTTGGCTCCCTTCCCCCAGCCACAGCTGACTGGAGCAGCCCAAGCTGGGTGGTGTAATCTACACAATACAGTGCAATAACTGAGACTGAGGGAGGGGAGGTAACTTGCCCAAGCTCACACCGCTACATGGCAGCAGGGCTGAAGTGCAAACCTGGACAGCCTGACTCAGAACCGGAGCTCACTGCCCAGCGTGAGCTGGGTCAGACGATTGTGTGTCCTCGAATAAAGTTTATGACGAAACTGATTTAAGACTCAGTTCCTTCCAATCAATAAAATAAATGAGACTGTATTTTATTTGCAATTTTTCAAATATGGGCTAGCTATAAAACACTTTCTTAAATGACTCTTTAAATAACAGTTTGGTTGGTATTTAACAACTCCCCTTCAAGAAAATTTTTAAAAGAAAAAAGAATTGGCTTTGGGATAGTGCACGTATAACTTGGTTGTATTTCCTTTCAAACAGCAGTTCTTTTCTTCCATTTCCATTGCCATCTTTTTAATCTAGGACTTTATCACCTGTGCCAAGACTATTCCAACAGCCTACCTCTAAATGCTCACTGTTCCACACTGCCCTCGCTCCTTCTCCTTCAAACACTGCTGTAATTATCACAGACACACACATACACACACACACACGCCACCCCCGCTTAAAATACCACACACTGGCCTTCACTAGCAGGACACAGATTCACTCCATCAATAGCTTCAACGAATTCTCCATCATTTCAGCTCTTCACCGAGGCAGGAAATTTACCAGCATCCCCCACCCCCGCTGCTCAGTCTAGCGAGCTTTAATATTTAGTCACCACCTCTCACCCAAAGACCTGCCACAACTGCAGCCTCTTCTCTGAATGAACCTGTGCTCCCAATGATGACCCCGGGTGGGTGTGTCGCATGACTGTTTCCCTGACCCTGTGCCCTCCCCTACCGCGCATTCCTGCCCCCTTTGCTCGGGGCGTAAGATTAGGGCTTTGGTTATTCTTGGTTCCACCTATTTCTCTCTCTCTAGTCAACAATCCCTGATAGAGTCAGAATCCTTTCCTCTGTCAAATGCAAGCAAGAGACTGTATTTGAGGGGATAAGTGAGACAAAAAAGATATGGTCCCTGCCTTCAAGAAACTTAAATTAATGGATAAGTTATATTATTAATAAATAACTATGATATAAGGCATAATTAAATGAATACTACAGTAAAAAAAATAAGCAAAGTTTGGGGGAATTTAAAGGAAGCAAACTCTTAATTCTGGCTTTGAGAAGTGGAAAAAATAAGCAAAGGAGTGGTATTTGAGCTGGCTCTTGGAGGACAGGCAAGAGTCTGATGGATACAAAGCATGCTATTCTCATGTTACAAACCTGAATAACTGTGTCAGTCCAAATCATGTTATGATTATAAAGTAATATTCAAAAGTAATACCAGTCTGATGTAACAAAATCCTACGTTGGAAAATTTATAAATAATTTAACAGTAGTTTAGTGAAATTAAAGAACTTTAGAGTCATGATCCATGTTAACGCAGCCACATTTGTGTTTAACAATCTTATATTTTAATCCGGATCACTAGAGAGAATTTAGTAAACTAATTAGTATACTTAATGAATTACATTTCTAGTGAAATGGCATCACTGTTGTAATACAGGTATCTATCATTTGACTGGGAATCCCTTGAAGGCAGGGGCCTTGTTTCATCATCATGCTGCACCCCTAGTCCCTGACACATGATAAGCCTTAAATATTTATGCAGATAATGAATAAATGAATGAACTGCCACCTATGTGTCTTACCACCAGAAAACTTTAATTCCAACAGTCAGTAATTTCACAGATCAATCTAAAGAATAAAATACCACTTCAGTACCATCCCTTTCTTAATCAGAATTCAAACATAGGTTTCCCAATATCCTGAAGTTGAGTTTTCCTATGAAACTTTCTGTAAGCTGAAATGGTGTAAAGCAAAGAAGCAATTACCTTAAGACACATCTTGCTAACAGATGCACAAAACAAACTGAGATAAAGCACAGACACTCACAGACGCAGTTCAAAGCTATAATGTTTTGATGTTTGAGCTGCTGAGTGTAGTTCCCTGGGAAGGAGCCTGGTGGTGCTGCTCTCGCTGCAGAAATCCTCTTTGGATTTCTTTCAGTTACCCAAAACAGGTACTGATACAGGTCTGTTGTAAAGTGAACTCTGGAAAAGTAGGGGGTACCTGTCATTGCATCTTTCAATTAAAGGCAATTTTTAATACAGTTGTCCCTGAGTATCTATGAGGAATTGGTTTCAAAAACCCCTGTGGTACCAAAATCCAGGGATGTTCAAGTGCCTTACATCAAGTGGCATAGTATTTGCAAGTAACCTACACGCATCTTCTCATATACTTTAAATCATTTCTAGATTGCTTATACTACCTAATACAATGTAAATGCTACATACATTTTTGCTGATGCAGTGAATCCAAGTTTTGGGTTTAGAACTCTCTGGAATTTTTTTTTAATATTTTTGATCCACAGTTGGTTGACTCTCCAGATACAGAACCCTCAGATACCAAGGGCCAACTCTACTCTATTTATAGGAGAAAGAGACAAATTTCCAGGACAATCCCCTATACCTTCTATATCAATAGCTACAGTGTATGAAGTTAAAAATATTGAGCCTAAGCAGTGGAAAAAAAAAAAAGTAACCATGTTTCATGATTATTTAGTGTTTTCAATATACAAATTGCTTATCTTATACCAATTTATTTGAGCTACAACCTTCAGAGGTAAGAGTTACTAGAATTACCATTTACAAATGAAGAAAGGTAACTATCAAATGAGGTCATAAATTGCTCAAGATTTCATGGTTAGGAACTACAGAACTAAGTCTTGAGCATTAAATTATCTTACTACACTTATCAGAGCAGAAAATACAATGATAATTCAAAAACATTTACCATATCAGCTTACAAATTAGCCAGAAAACTCCTGCTCACCAGAAACCATATTCCTCAAGCAATAAAATGGTACACTTTTTTTCCTGCCTTGTATGTGAACCCCCTATTTGAGGAATTTTCCACCATATGAGTTTGGGTGGCAGTCAGAACTGCCTCCCACTTATGAGGCTGGAAAAGCCAAATACTTGATTTCCCAGCTTCCCTCTGCTTCAGCATGGACGTAGACAGTTGATCCGTATTTGGTGACCAGAGGCCTCTGTCCCAGACTTTGGATCTGGGTGCTGGAGCCACAGACAAGCAGGGACAATGGAGACCTTACAAGGAGTCCCTTAGCATGGCACTGGCTGGCCAGCCTCCCTCATTCCTACTTGCTGACCCTAGTTCTTTAGCTTTCCAGGGATTGCAGTAGGTTTTCAATAGATGATTTTTCTACCTATTCAGCTGAAACACATTTATTTTCTTGCAATGACACACCTTAAATGACAGATGCAATGATGTCTCTCATTAACAGCTAGATGGTACAGGCCTATCTGTCAGGAAGTGTTGGGCTTTTTTCACACCAAAGTGAGCTACAATCAATTTTGAGCACTCGAACTGCAGGATGAAAAATTTTAGGAACCCATGCAGTAGATTCATTTATTCATTTATGGTTTTCATGTTCACAATATTTTCTATATCCACATTCTATATCTACATTCCACAGTAAAAACTAGCTAGTGCTTTAAGCTCTGACCTGAAAATGATGCTCTCTGCTTCTCTGTCTTCTGTGCTGGCCGAGTACAGGATATCCAGCATAGCTTAGTGGGTCCCAAGGCAGGGAGTGCCCATCAAAATGCCCTGTGGAATTTTTTTGAACATAGGGTTCCAGATCCTACCCCATACCTGTTCAATTACAATGTCCAGAGACAGGCCAGTGCAGGCACGCACACCCCTCCAATGACTCTATCACATATCTGTGGTTAAGAACCACTGGCTTTTTCACTAATCCTACTTGAATTTTTAATATGCTTCATTTAGAGGAATCCCATGATGGTGGTCTGTTAGAACAAATAATAAAATCTAAGGAGAAATTACTGGGTTTAATTTTACCTTTCAACACCTCCCTTTTCTTCCTGATTTCTTTAGAAAACGTTCTCAAATATTAATGCACTGAATCATGTAGTCTTCCTAATATTAATAGAGTCCCAATGACTTCTACCAAGGTTTTTCATCTACAGGATATTTAAAAACTAGGTTTTCTGCAGAGCTTTTGAGTAATCATGGCGATTAGAGAAATAAAAGAGTTGTTTTTTTTTAAGTCAAAGTGATTAAAGTCCTATTATATTATCATCACTGAAGAGTGAAAATGAAAGCAGGAGGATGACGTCATCAGCACTGTGTGAGGTCAGGAAATTAACTGTGACTTTCATAGCCCTGCACATCATCAAGTAAACAGACTGTCCACGACCTCAACACCTTCTGTTTTCTAAATTTAAAAAAAAATCTAGTAGGTTCTCAGTGTTTTCTCATACATGTATTTAAAGAACCTTCAAATTCCTTTTTATACTCATCCTAGGATTCTGATCAGTTTGAAGTGGATTCACTCACCCAAGACAAGCCAACTTTATCTGTGCTGTGAGGAAACTTCATAAAATCATGTCTGATAGATGCCACTGCATTTCACCCTATAATGCAAACCAGCTCTCCTTACTTCTAAATTTTTTTTCATGTTTCATACTGTCTTAAGTCTGTATTAACTCTCTTAGGAAAAAAAAAAAAGTTTCCTTACAGAAGTTGGAGCTCATGACCTGGTATTTGTTTTTATGGCTTCCCCCTGGTGCCAAGTGCAGTAAGAAATAATATAATAAATGCCTTCATCTTTGTGATCCTAGTTGTACTTTGGTGTAATATGCAATATAATAAGATTTACTTTGAATGGCATATATTTTTGTTGAGATAAAAATCTATCACTATTTTGTAAGGTTGAGTATAATACACACAGCTGCACATAGATTTCAAGGAGGATAAGAATATTTTAATTATACTCAGTACATGTTATTCTACTCAAACCTTATTGAGGACTAAAATTGAGAGACCTGCCTTCAAAGAGTCTGACTGCAGCAGCGAATGAGGAGAGAGAGAGTAGAATCTGGAAAACAGTATGTGAGAAAACCTCAAAAAGAAAACAAAGATCAAGTAGGAGTAAGGGTAGACCAGAATGCAGAGTCCCAGAAACCACGTAGGAGAGGGTTTCAAGAAAGAACGAATGAGAGGTTGGGAGTCAAGGGAACTTTTGGAGGGAGGAGGGAAAGAGCCTTGAGCTTGTTCACAGGCTAAATGGAAGGAACTGGGAGGAAGAAAGGCATTGAAGATGCAAGAGCGACAAAGGCAAGGTCCCAGAGCTGGGGGCTGCAGAGGATCAAAGGCCAGCAAGTGGGACGGCCACCATCCCTCCGACACTCAACAGCGAGTCCACTGCCAGCTGCACAGAGAACAGAGAGGGCACCAGGTTGGCACTCTCTGCCTCCTGGCCCCTCAAACACACTTAGAAATACAGCTCTGTCCTCACCTCTCTCTCCCTCCCTCCTTCCATCCATATAGGAGACATGTCTTTTCTCATGACTAAGGTCAACCTCTGTATATGGTAAATTAAAGTGTGATTGATGTTTGCCGTATATATAATTATACAACCTAAAGAACACGAGAATATGCATTGATATACAATGTGTTTAAATCTATGTAATAAGCATAGATTTTCCTACTGCACTAATAGAACAATTATAATATTATAGATGTAAAATGGGTCACTTTTTCATTCAAATGAGTTGGAACAGTTATTAATATAACCGTTGGCAAGATCCTTTATTTAGGACATCATGACATAACACTAAACAATCGATCTGGATTAACCATGGAAGCCATCTATTTGGCTAATTATTCAAATAATCTAAAACACGTTCCTTTTTATATTACATCATGAAGATACAGTCTTTAGCTTTAATGAACATTGAAAAAAATGACATAGCCAAAATTCAACTCAAAGGCATGACAACAATAAAAAGAAAGAACTGTCTCATCTGTCATGTTAAAGACACTTTCACTCAAACCCTGAATGCTTAGTAGTCAAAGATTAGCTTTACACTACTTTTGGCCAAAAAAAAAAAAAAAAAAAAAAGGTGTCATGCTAAGCTAGCTTTTAGAGATAGAATTTTCCATTCCTAATGCCAAAATCATGAGAATGACTACAATATAGCTATCACTTAATCCATACCCGCTTCATGTGTTCTGCAAACGCTTCTTTCATGCCCACTCTCTGACTCTACATTAAGGAGTAGGAAATACAAAATAGATAAAATACTGATTCCGTCTTTGAGGAACTTGCAATCTCATAGGAGTGAGAGACATGTTCATAATTCTTTTGTAAATACAATATGTAACGCTGTGAGAGAAGTATGGTATGAAGAGGCTACAAATAAGTATCACAGTTTGTATCCTTTGATCAAAAGTTTTACCTCTGGAAGTCCATCTAAAGAGAATACTCTGAAATAGAGGGAGGAAAACTCAATGCAACAAAGAATCATCACATTGTAATTAGAGCAGCAAAAAGTATTTAGAACTAGCAAAAATAGCCATATGCATACTCCTCGGGACAGGCTAAGTTATACCACAGAAGCAAATAACCCTCAAATTTCAGTGGCTTAACAAAAAAAAATGGCAACAAAACAATTAACAACAAAAAGTGTGGGATGAGGGCCGCTCCTTGTCAGCTTTTCTCCAAGCAATGACTCGGGAATCTAGACCCTTTCTATCATGAGTTAACAGATGTGGTATTTGAAGTATATGGCTTTCCAGGGAAGAGAAAAGACGCCTGAAGGACTGTGTAAAGTATCCTCAAGGGTAAAGCCTAGCAGAAGCTTGCATCACTTTGCCCACATTGGCTGTAACTCAGTCACATGAGCCCCCACCGAACTGTAATTGTGTTGTACGTGGGAAGACAAAACAGTATAGGGACACGTAGCTCATTGCTGACCTAGAGTTAATAAATTGGGCAATATATGTATGCGTTATTAAGTTTATAAAAATATAAAAACTGTTTTTGTTATGCAGCTTAGTAAAATTTTAGTAGGCAAAGATTTATCATGACTGAAAAAATGTAACTATAAAAAGGACTGGCAGGAAACATACTAAAATATTAACAGCAATATGAGATGCAAGAATGAGAATGAAAAAATATTTTCTATTTGAATTTCCTCATTTTCTATAAAAACATGTTATGCTGGAAAAAGTTAAATGACTTTTGGAATTTCTTTAAGGTTGTGTTATAGCAATTACCATACTATTTAGAATAACTGGAAATCAGATACTCAGGGGTGGGGGTGGCAAAGAGGGAAAAGAGAATGAAACGGGTAGTCAATTAAGAATAAGTAGCTTTTGAAAATAAAAGCAACAGACCATGGGCATTTCAGCCTACGAACCACACGTGAACATTGAGAATCACTCATGTAAGGGACCTGGGGCCCTGAGAGACACTAAAACTTGGCCTTTGCACAAGAGCAAAGGGCAGGTGTGAGGTCCTCATAGAGCAGGCTACAAGTGCATAACCCACCATGTGAGGGAAATGGAGCCACAGCAAACAAACAGCATCATGTACATTTGGACATTGAATTTCAGGTTTACTGCACTGTAAGTTATTTGTGTCCTGTGCACTGATTACATAAAACATATATAATGAACGTCCTGCAGAGAGGACTATGGAGTTAGATGTTCTCGCAGTCTAAAGTCAACACAAACCATCAATGATGCTGATGCAGACTTTGGACAAATAAACAGAAAACTCTTTCACTGACATAATAAATACACTGAAGGTCACTGTGGATTTTTCATCCAACTATTTTTCTTCTACTTTCTTCCTCAGGAGTTAGAACAATCCACTATTTGTTCTGTTGGCTTTGTTCTCTCAGTACCAACTGGAAGGCAGCGTGAGGCTTAAACTCTTAGCAGGTCTTAGCATCTTACTGTCCTCCTCAGGGCCTGACACACTGCCTAGTACCTCGCTTCTTTAAAAAAAAAAGTTATCTGTCGAATAAATGATTTCTTACAGCTCACACTAACAACTGTCATATGTTTATGCGTTCTAAATCTAATTTTTACTTTGAGGCAGACTTACAGAATATCCCTTCAGATGTCATTTTTCCCAAGCAAAGTGCTCTGAATCTTTGCTGTCCTTCTTCAGACAATGGTGCAGCCTGTGTGACTGCCCCGCAGAGGCTTGTGGTGTGCCATCTAGTGACCAATGTCACCAGCAATTGAAATGCACTAAGGATATTTGTTATTTTTTGATATTTGTTATATATGCATTAAAGTTTTATTCATATTTGAGTGGAAAGGAATTATTTTCCAAATAAGTATATGTCTATTAATATTACTGATATACAATAATCAAATAGAGGAAGAATGGAAAGAAATGTTGGCTGGTGTTGACCTCCTGCTGCTAAGCATTCCTACACAGTGTGCAAAATGACTAACCACTGTTGGGCTCCTTGTTATCACCAATGGTTATCTACCATGCACCTGCAGGGTGCAAGGAACCATGAAGAATACAAAAAAATTATCAATACAGTACCTTCTCTCCAGGCATGATATGCGCACATAGGCAGTTCATGGCGAGTGACAAATATTTGACATATACTACTACAAACAAGTGATAAACAGGTTAAGTATGAAGCCTTCCAGGGGTGGACAAGGCAAAAAGTCAGAAAGGGTATAGCTCAGTGGTAGAGCACATGCGTAGCATGCATGAGGTGCTGGGTTCAATCCCCAGTACTCACTTTAAATAAACAAACAAACAAACAAACCTAATTACCCCCCCAACTGGCAAAAAAAATTTTTTAATTCAAAAAGGAAACAAATGTCTTTAAAAGGAGACAACAGAAGCAATATTCATAAAAACGTAAGATAAAGGGTACTGGTGCCATGCTGAGACATTCAGACTTTATCTTGTATCCTTGTAAGTTGTAAATACCTCTGAAGAGTTGTAAGGAAGGGAGCAACACGATTTAAATGGCCTTTGAGCGGGCGTGTCATGTAGTTAAGTGGTAAGCACAAGTCCTCTCTTACAAGAGGAGACAGGATACAGATCAGAGTTATTTAATGCTAGATCAACACAACTTACATAGTGCAGTCTATCCAGAGGGTACCTGGTATTTATTATTACATAGATGATCATGAAATAATAAGGAAGATAATGTCATATTAAAATTTTTTTTAAATATTTTACAGACCTACTCCCCTTGCTAAATGGACAGAGCAGAGTGTGGCCTTGGTTTTTATAGTTGTGTTTGTGTATCTGGGACGCAGCTTCTCTTTTCTTTTACGGGAACTCTTGTGGATCCAGGGAACAGTTTAAGGTATTTGCTGGATCTCAGTCCTCATAGTGAGGCTGAAATATCCTGCCTGGTGATTGATGGGTTCATGTGGGGCGACCTTCACACTAGCAACACAACTTTGGTTGCTAGATAAACACAGCCAGAGGGATCCCTCTTTGCTGATCTGCAGCAGTGACGGGTGGCAGAGGCATTTACGAGTCTCCTTTCACCAAGCAGGACACACTGAAATGATTTGGCATGATGGAGAAAAAGTATTAGATTCAAATGACAATTCCCTGACATCAGCCCAGCTTCCTCTGGAAGACTTATTACAAGGCTGCAAATAGGCAGCATGTCTATGACTTCAATTTTGTAATTTATTAAGAACAGTGGAAAGGTGTCATCTCCTAGGTGAGCATTCAGAAGTCAAGGTTTCACCTCCCCATCATTTGTGTTACCATTCCTTTCTTTTAACTTGACCTGTAACATTATCATCTTGGGAAACACAGATAAAATTTATTTCTAAAAGTTATCTTACCAAACTGAATTTCATATGGGAATATCTATTTTTTTTAAAAATTATATCTGCCTAAACCTAATCATATCCACACAAAAAGATGGTCAAGAGGTTTGATAGTTCTGAATCCTTGATTGGAAAATTTTCCATTATATTTTGTCAGAGTTCACAAAAATATTATTTGAGACTCACATTTTAAGTCTAAACTTAAATGACTATTTAGGTTCCATTCAATGTAATAAAAGAAAACAGGAAATATTTTCTTAATTACGAAAAAAAAAAGGAGGCAAAAGGAATGAAGGCTGCGAAGGAGATATTTCAACAAATCTGAAAGTGACAAAACAATTATCTATATGTATCAAGCAGAGCAACTTCTTGCCGATTAGCGTCAAGGTGTTTTCTGCTCTCTGGCTGCCTTTCAGTTCCTCTGAAGTGCCCTCCTCTCTAGCCCTAGGACTTTTGCACTTGCTGTGTCTCTTGCCTTGAGATCTTCCTCTCCAGCTCCTTCAGCTGTCTGATTATTCTGCATACACCCTTCAGAGCTCAGCTCTAGCATTATCTGCTCAAGACAGCCTCCCTAATTACCATCCAGCTTTCGCCCCATGCTACGCATGCTTCCAGCATCCCAAGATTCTTCTTGACTATAATAAAGAAATAAATTAATTCATCCCTCGGTCCTCCTGCAGAATGTGAGCTCCGTGAAAAGGGAGCTCTTAACCTTCTTCTCAGGTGTAGCTTCGGGGAGGGTGTGGCAACTGTGGTCTAGCACAGGCTAGACCCCGCCCAGGAGAGTGCCCCTCCCACTGCCGCCCCTGCAAGGTTGGAGCCTGACCAGCCACCCCTCCCCAGCCACTCTAGCTCCACCCACCCGGGCACTGACCTGCCCTACCCAGGAGTGGGCCACTTTGCAAGTCAGCAGCTTGCTCTGGCTGCAACTGCCAAGGTTTTGTGGCATGTATTTTGAAGTCCTCGGATGCTTTCTGCACCTGCTTTGATGATCTTGGTAGCAGTCTTCCGCATCGTTCAGCCTTTCCTAAGAAGGGGCCCAATTTAAAAAGATGCTGTTGACTTAACCAATAATGATATAGACAGGTAGACTTGGAAGATTTTTGAATGAAGAGATTAAGGACACAACTCCTGATTTTAACATACTCATTCTAAAAAAGTATTTGTTACTGGGGGTAGTGATAGATAGTTAAGTACAAATACAGATTAAACTGAGTGTTGAGAGAAACACTGATTATTGCTAACTTTTTAGGTACTTTATATGAGCCACTAAATGCTGTTATTTACATTGGCTACTGTGGAAATATAGACAGAATCAAATCCAATATAAATGTTGACACACAAGAATTAAGGACTTTTCACAGCGTTCTGTGACTGGCAAGTAAAACACTCATTTCCTAAGGCTCATTATGACCTTATACATTTTTTTTGCATATTATGCTTATGATAATTCTTTGAAATTAGCCAGTATGGACTCTATCTGTAGGAGAAATCTTTTTTTTAAGCAACTGCAGCCCCTCAGAGTACGTTGGTCATGGAAGCTGTTTTTGTCACTCCTGAAATAGGTCATTCCCTGTTCTGAGACTTGACAAGCAATACTGTATTTGTAATCCAGAGACATGTATTACAGGTAGATCAGACTCATCTGCTTGTTATGATGACTATTTTAATTGAGTATTCACGTGCTTCTGACTGTTTTAATAATATACCCATGGCCAATGCCATACAAGAACAGTGAGGTAACAAATTGATGGGAAAAGTGGAGGAGGGTGACTGTGGCTCAACAAAAGAAAGTGAAAAGGATGCTTACTGTCAGACTGTAAAAAAGCCAGATGAACTGTACTTTAGGACTTTGTGGTAGGCATGCAGTTTTCTTGCTGATATACACATTTTCAGAAAGAAGAAAAATGAATATGATCTGGAGGAGTTTTGTACAGGAATCTCAGAAGTGTCCAACAGATGTATATGTGCCAGATGGAACCCATGTGCAATGATTCCCATTGCTAACATAATATTTGCAATTCTCACCTTCACTAGTATGGACCATTTTTGGTCACGAAGCAAAGAGTGGTCCAATTAAGGCTTACTACAATAAAGGAGACAGGTTTTTCACCCATGGTATTTCAGGCACTAATTATAAAAATGTGTTCACTGACACATTGGGGCAAAGAATACAGTGTGTCAATGCTAAAGGCTTCCCTGTTAGGACAGAGCATGTTTCCCTAATTCAAACTTGAATGAAAAGCAATAATACCATATACTGGGGAACACAGTACCACTTTGCATGCAATCAAGTTTGCATGATATTGGAGGAGTGAAAGACCACACCTCAACGTGGCAAGAATGCAACGTGTATTAATAGGACCTGTCAGAGGGTATCAGTTCTTGATGTGACTGTCTTCTAAAAAAGCAAACCAACAAGGATGTGCAAAAATAAAAAATACTGACACTGTAATGGCCCTATATTTCTGTGAACATTCTAGAAATGGAGGAAGCTTTAGCATCAACTGCCTGAGAATCATACAATCTTTTTTTTCTCATCAGGGCAGCCATTGTGGTCACTTTTCACAAAATAACTTCTAAAAGACATGGATAAAAAAATATACATGTCACTCGTGTGGGATACAACTATAAAGCAAAACTTTAAAATATTTTTCAACTTAGCTATTGAATCTTATTATCTAATGATCACACCTTATTTAACTGACAAACCGAAAAATAGTATGTATAAACATGCACACATATATATACATATACATATACTTAGAAAGAAGTTAAAACTTCTGTTTCTCTAATGTATTTTTGCAAGCAGTAGGGAAAATCAGAACTATTAATTGACTAGGAGTTAATATCATTTTTCATAAGCTTGTGTTCTTTAGATCAGACAATAAAATTCCACTCCATATTCGAGCCAAGTGGAATTTGTTTCCTTTCTACACCTAAAGTTGACAATGAAGAGATTCTGTCCTGTAACCCACCTAGTCATAAAAGCATGAAATAACGGATGCTAGATGATTAATGTCGGCCATCTGACCACCTACAACAAAATTACCTATGGAGTTTTTCTAAATAAATATATATACAAACAAATATTGACAATGCCCTCAGGAAGAAATGTATGTCTATATTTTAATTTTCCAAGATAATCCTAACACCCTATGGTATGCAGCAATCATAAAACTTCAATCTTCTTGGTACAAATTTGGCATATAGACAGTAAAACTCCCAGTCATATTAGTTTTAAAGGAAAACAATAGATGAGCTTGAGTGACTATCCAACCATGACCACATGGTCAGTTTCCACTGTTTATGAGCCTTACTTACATAAACCTCCAGAGTTAATCCATCCTGAGCCAACCAGCCGCCTGCAAACTTCAGTTATCCTTCAAACCTGCAGGATTAGAAAAGCACATCAACATTACCCTGAGAGACTGTCAAGTGCATATAGCTCCCAAAATTTTAGCCAATTAATTTTAGAAAAAAAGAAGTTCTGAAGGAAAGGCAGCAAGTTATCCTTCCTGAACCTCCCTTTCTTCATCTGCAGGGTTACAGAAAAGATAAGCAAGACCACACACTGAGTTATTAACATGAAGCGTCCACTCAATAACTGGTAACTACAATCGTAGCTATTGTTACTATCCAGTCATCAAAACCTGTGTTTGAGCTCCCAAATGTTGAGGTACCTGCTAGTGATTGACTGTTTATAAAGCTTACACCGTGGTGAAACTCTTAAAGGTCAAGCTTGATCTTGTAAAGTCATAAAGAAAACCAGGAAATTCCACTGTTAAAGAGTCCTGCAGCCACTTACTGATAAACTCAGCATGTACATTTGACTCTAGACTTTTTTAACAATATGAATTGCTATACTTGGGGTTCACATTATTCAAATTTCATCTTAAAAGTTTCATATAAAGTTGGGACTTGAGAAATTATTGCCAGGATTTGCAAATGGCAACAAAAATAACTTATATTTTGCTCCTCCAAATGCATTCAAAGTAGAATAGTTGTTAACAGGCAAACTGGAAAAGAAGAGCATACATGACTTAATTTATAGAAATAACTTTTTAAGAATTTTGCAGTTCAGACTTTGGTATCATTCCAGTATGACTCATTTGGAAAAATAAAGTTTATATCACAGTTTATATGGTGATGCTAAAATATACGTTCATACTAAAACTAGAAATATGTATAGATATTTTCATAACTGAACAAATATATGTACATACTCCTGTTTGCTTAAGTGTTTAGGAAAGGTTGGTAGGAGGTGTCAAGTCTATTTTCTCAAAGATCCAGTAAATGCAGCTGGAATAGAGGTATTTAAAGGATGTATACACTCAGGAAAAAAAGGTAGCATGAAGTTGAGAAGCACTGACACACTTTCTATTTAAAAAAAACCTGGTAGCAATTCCTTTTCCAACAATATGGTGATTAAGATATCCTAAAGAAAAATTTTCTATTGCAAAACACCCAGAAAGGCAGGGTCAATATATGACTAAATAGCAAAACAATCAGATTAGAAAACAGGCAGAGGACATTTATCCAAAGAAGATGTACAAATGGCCAACAAGTACATGAACAGGTGCTCAACATCACTAACCATCAGGAAAATGCAGATCAAAGCCACAATGAGATACCACATCAGACCTGCTAGAATGGCTATTCTCAAGCACATGAGATAACAAATGCTGGCAAGGATGTGAAGAAAAGGGAATCCTGGGGAACTGTTAGTAAGAATGTAAACAGGTACAGCCACCATGAAAAACAATATGGCGGTTCCTCAAAAAATAAGAAATAGAACTACTATAGGATCCAATAATCCTACTTATGGGTATATATCCAAAGGAAATGAAAAAAAGGATCTCAGATTATTTTCACTCATGTTCATGCAGCATTATGCACAGTAGCCAAAACATAGTAACAAGAATAAAGAAGATGTGGTATATGCATATACAATGGAATATTATTCAGTCATTAAAAAGTAGGAAATCTGCCATGTGGCAACATGGATGGACCTTGAGGGCCATCCCTCATCTATTTACTTGAAATACAATAGAGAAAGACAAACACTGTAAGATCTCACTTTTATGTGGAATTTAAAAGCATTGAACTCACAGAAACAAAGAGCAGAATGGTGGTTGCCAGAGGCTGAGAGGTGGGGCAAATGGGGAGATGACTGTCAAAGAGTACAAACTTTCAATTTTAAGATGAATAAGTTTCTGAGGATCTAAAGCTCAGCATAGTAACCACAATTAACAAACAGTACTGTATGCTCAAAAGCTGCTGTGAGAGTGAAGCTTTAATTTTCTCAACATAACAACAACAAAATAGTAATTATGTGAGGTAAAGGATGTGTTAAGTAACCTTACTGTGGTAAATATTTCACTATATATATATACAAAATCATTTATTTTGTACACCTTAAGCTTACACCATGTTATATGTCTATTATATCTCAATAAACCTGGAAGAAAATTTAAAAAGAAGTAAATGGAAAATCTATGATAATGAAAGAAATCGCATCAGTAATAGCACAGGTTCCATTATTTGTTCAAACTACTTGCTACATCTCTCCACCAAGCCATATTGGTAGGATGGGCTTACCACTGATGGTGTGCTGGGTCATGTGACTTGTCTGGCCAATGTAAATGAGCAGAAGTAACATACGATGTCTGAGAAGTCACTTCCTTTCAGCTTTCCTTGTTTCACTCTTTATTACCTTTGATTTACATCATTTAAGTTGAATCCAGTGTTCACAACTGAATAAAATTCTGATTTCCTGTCCAAGGGCCTCTAATGAGATCCCCTTAGAGCACTTCAAGATGCCTGAAATATACATCTCTTTTCCTCAGAACACTCCAGTTTCCCTATCTCACCAGCAGCTATTGTCGTAACCACTTTCATCATCATTGGATGGGTACTTCTGTGGTTAAAAAAAAAAAACCTAGGTATCAAAGAAAGCCACTGACTCTAAGGCAAATGCTTAAATATTCCTCCCATCCCCCCCTCCCCACTGGTGTTACAGCTCAAATCACTATTACTCTCCTCCTCTTACAATCGTTAATTCCCCAGCAATTCACAATCTAGCTTTCTCCTGACAGTTGGGCAGCTGTGTGCCACACCCGGCCATTAATTTTTATGACTCGTGGATGTTGGTTTTCCATTTGCTCTTACACATGGTTTTCTAATGCTGACACTAGTTTTCTTACGCGGGTTAGTTTATTTTCCCTCTTTGTCAGAAGCAGGTCAAAAATCATGACAGGGAAAATAACAGAAGACTGTATTGAGTCCCATACAAGTGAAAAGGAAAGTTCAACATCAAAGGCACATGCTCCGTTTTTCCTCAAAATTTCCCAGATCAAAGTCAGAGCTCAAATCACTAGGATTCTGCCCCTCTCTAGCGAATAAGGAAAAGATTCCCCTTGAGGCCGGAGCAGAGCCAGAATGCATCTATGGTCTTGAGTAGAAAGAAACTTACGGTGGCAAACATCCGCTGGTGCCAAGCACCTGTTGTTACTGTAAAAAGGCAAGTAAAGCTGCTGTCAGGGCTTCAGCAAGCCTGAGGCCCTGGCTGCTTGGAGTCCACAAGGAACACTGTTAGAGAGTCTCTGGAAATGTCCCTAGTGCGGTTGTCACGCCACTGACGCGTGGACTGATTAAGTGGCTTCTTGGTCAACATTTTATCTGATCAGAGATGGAAAAACTGTATTTTAACAATATTACATTTTTGGTCTTGAATGGGAAGGAAAGTAGAAATCCCTAAAACTAAAGATTCCACATATTTTAAAGGTAATTTCCCAGAATAGCCTTCTGCTGCAGAGAAGCTATGAAACTTGTATCTTTCTATTATCTTTATGAGGATTTCCTTCAGAGCTTTATTCTTAAACACTAGCCTTTCCATTGCTATAAGCCAGTTGTAAATACCCAGCATGCAAATACTGGTGGTTCTATTCAGACCCCATCAGCGAAACATCTAACCATGAGATTGTCTCACTGACTAAGGGAATACACGATAAGAGGTATCCATAGACTTGTAAAAGCTTACAAGGGTACTGAGCCGTATTTAACTCACAAACTCAAACTCCAAAGTTTAAAGGAAGAGGAGGGCTTAAAATCTCCTGGTTCCCTCGATTTATAAATTAGCAAGACAATGCTATAGTGGATATCTGCTGCATTTGCCTGCCTGGCATCCTTTTCTGGTTTTTCTGGTGCCAGAGTCCACTTTCCTAGAGATTAAACCCCTCACCTTTACTCTGCCTTCCCTGATGGACGGGTATGTTGAGCAAACCAAACCAATCAAGTGCTTCCCCAATAAGAATCTAAATTGGGAGGACTGTCCCCTCTAGGGCCGTGTCCCAGAAGGACAGCTGACCAGTTCCTGACTCAAAGGTCGCTGGAGCCACTTCTCCAGCCTAGTTGCTCACTTTCTCCTTTGATTCTGTGAAATCTCATGTTATCTGTCCAAGAAATTCACCCTGCCTCTTTCCCAACTTCTTAACTTTCGCTTAAGTTAGCCAGAGTTGCTTTGGGTTCCTTGTTACCAAAGAAACAGAGACTCTGTCAAAGGTGGGGGAGAAAAATCTCACTTGTTCACCTCTGACCATTCTACACGCTGCACAAAGCTGGTTTCATAAGCAGGCAAAGCAGGTGGCCAGCTATGAGGTATAAATGACACCCTTGTACAGCCAAAAATTATGCTTTAAATAAGTAACCTTACCTGAACCACCACCAATTTTAAAAAGTTTCTCTTAAAATGAGCCTGCGACTTATTCATCATTCAATGACAAATTGATTGCTGACTCCAATATTTAACAAAAATGGGCTTTGCACCATAGAAGCTTGTGGGAAATGGGAAGAGAAGAGCCAAACAGAGGTTAGACAGGGCAGTGGATGGTCTGGCACAATCAGAGTTGTCATGAGAACACCTGATGCAAAGAGGAGACTCATCCCGTGTCCCTGCGGTCTGGTCCATCTTGCCTTAGCATTGCATCACATCTTGCTGAGATGCTTGCAATCCCTACTGGATGCAGCCTCCTGTCACCAGTCCTGCCACCTCTCCTTTTCAAAGGTCCATGATTCTATTTTTAATACAAACTGGGTCATCACTCACCTACTTTACCGATGATCCACTGCCTCAACCACAGGATAAGATATGAATTCCTCTGCATGGCTTGAAAGGTCTTTCATGATCCTACTTTTCAACCTGTTTCTTTTTGCTGCCCATGTTCACTCACATGTCCCTGGTCCTTTCCCACACCTGTTTCACTGGCCCTGCCGTCCAACCTTTGTCCATGCTGTTCACCATCCCGACTGCCCTTTTCTTACACACACTGGACTCACACTCTTCCCAGCCTAAGCTTGGGTATCACCGTTACCAGAAAGGCTCCCACAGGAGCCCTTAGCTAGAACTAGGTATCTTTTTTCTCTTCTCCTCTGGCATCCTGGAATTCACATTTTAACTAAAATGTACACCACAGGTTTTAATTGTCTATTCGGAGCTCTAGACTTAAGAGTATCTTCAGGGTTTCAGATGGTATCATTTATCCCTGTATCCTCAGCACCCAGAATACAGTGAACTCTCAATAAAAATCGTGATTGAATGAAATTCAATGTTCAAAACTGAATTTAATTGCCCTTTTTTAAAAAAAAACACTCTCCATCATTATTGTTTATAAATTATATCACCATCCATCCCATCAACCATGCTGAAAATTTTCTATTTAAGTTTTCCCTCTCCCTCTCTACCTTGAAGCCCTCTGCACGCTCAGAGGGCCAAACGCCCTAACCAAAGAATTACGAACATTTACATTCCATAAGGGGGAACTCGTCACTCACTTCTTCACCATTTCCACACAACATTATGCAAGACAAGTGTGCATTACCACAGTAATGCCCATATCATTAGAGTTTTCTGACTTGAACTTTGGTTTCTTAAAAATAGTAGTCAGTTATCACAGTGTCCATTTGCTGAGGGAACCATATCCTCTGGGTTTAGTGATAAAAGCTTTAAATGGCACCACATCTCAAAGATAGGCACATCCGTTGCAATAAAATTATCACCTCAGCCTAGGAAGAAGGGACAAGTCCTAAACTGGAGCGGGTGGGGATTAACATGGGGGAAGGCAGGAGCAGCTGGGAGACATTCTACCTTGGGCACAGAGTATTCCGAGTTGAAGATTAGCATGTCAGAGACCTTCCTTAAAACCACAAGCTCCTTTCACTCTTTTCAACAGCTGAGGCTTCCAGCTGAGAGACAGAATACTTGCCTATCTCAGACTATTTCCCTGCTCAGTGATTGATATGTTCCCCACTGCTGTTGGGGTGCTGGGGGAAAGCACGCGTATACACCAACAGAAGAAATGTGAATCACTATAGTCTTTTTTGGACTGCAAGCTGGCCATCTCTTTTCAAATTAGAAATACACATACCCTTTGACCCAGCAATCCAACTCCCAGGAATCCATCCTACAGAAATAAAGGCACAAGTATGTAGGGGAGTAACAGGGCCAATATTCAGGGGGCGCACCCCCGTACGGTGCAGCAGCCAGCGTCCGTTCTGACTGGTCTGTATCTGTGCCATACCGGTTGTTAAATATTTTTAATGCCACCCATGGATATATAAATAAAATTTTACATAAGTGAGATTTTTAAAATCATGAGCACTTTTTTCCTTACAAACCGCGCGTGTGGGTGCGTGCACCGTGTTCCCTTCCACCTCCCACCCCCGCATCCCCATCTCATCAGGTAATCGATGTTCTTTAGTTTTGTGTGCTCCTAAAATTGATATATAAATATACACACTTGTGCACGTAAGATTCGGGGAGGCCCACTGTTTATAACAAGAGGAGACCGCACTGTATACAACTCCTCTACGTCTTGCTTTGCTCTGTGCATTGAGAAATCCCTCCAGTTAAACTAGAAACTGTACCTCATTCTGTTTAATTTTCACGTACTACTGATGGTTTAGTTGTCACGATACATTCAAACACTCTCAGGTGAGAAGTGGTTGCTTCTGTCCGTCTTGCCCTCTGTCACAAACACTGCTGCCATCTACATCCCATGTTACCTATCCAGTGCAGGAGATGGTGCTGCCACTGTGGCAGAGTGCACGTTTGAATCGTTATGAGCCCTTTGAATTGGCATTTTTCTGAATAGCTTTTTCCCCTTTTTGTTGTGTTTTTGGCATTTCAGTGTCAACACAAAAGAACTGTGTATATTTTAAGTATTCTTTCTCACTTTCTTGTTTACCTTTGATCTTGTTTATGGTATCTCTTACTATATAAAAACACTCAATTATTATGTAATAAAAAATCAGCTTTTCCTTTTATGGCTTTTAGGTTTTCTATCTATAAATGAAAACTTGTCTCACCAAACCTAGATATTACATATGCTCTCCACAATGTTCTTCCAAGAGTTTTGAATTACTTTGAAAATTACATATTTCTATGAGTAAAGAAGATTTGACCTTAGTTTTCCTCTAAATGGGTAAGGAGAGAGAGAAAGGGGGTAGGGGAGCGAGAAAAAGAAAAACTTTTTCTAGGCTTTCTCTTTAGTTGCACTAATCTTTTTAAAGCTATTCTTATGCAGTTATCTTTCCAAAATATTCCTTTCATCCATTATCTTGGAGAAATGGACATTTGTATGTGTTACATTTTTCCACCCAAGGATATAGTATGTAATTTCAATTTTTTTAAAAATTAAGGGTCAGAAAACTATAGCCCATCCATTGGCCAAATCCGGCCATGTTCCTTCATTTCTGTGTTGTCCACACCTGCTCTTATGCTACAGCTGTAGTTGAGCAGTGGCAGAGTTGAACCGTTACTATGGAGACCATCTGCACCCAAAGCCCCAAATATTTACTATTTAGACCTTTGTAGGAAAAGTTTACAGATACCTGGTTTAAATCGTAATTTATGTTCTTGAGCAAAATTTTATAGCCTTACTCCCAAGTACTTTTCTTATTAAATTTATTTCTAGGTACTTTCTAATCTTGGTTGTAAGAGAGTTGTTACAGTAGCATATTTTCCCCAACTACTTCTGACTAATTATTGTTATTATGCATAAAATTAGAATAACACATGCTATAATTTGTATGGCCAGGTTCTGTCTTCAGCCCTTTGTATATATCCCAACTCATTTAATCCTCACAACAAGCCTCACCATCAGATATAAGCAATAGCCTTTCACAGACTTCACCAGCTCCTCTCCATGGTACTTGGTTATTAGGCTTCTCTCTGGTCCTCCATTCTTCCTCTTTTAGACATTTATTCTCCCAACTTCTCCCACAATTCTATAAGGTCTCATTTTATGTCGCTCAGTTGCAGTGTTTTTCTGATCAAATCCTAACTGCTACACATTTTCTCTTCTTTGTGTTCTTTTCTTTGCCCTCTTCATCCTTTTCCAAAGTTTTAAGTTAAATGCTTACCACATTGGTTCCCAACCCTTCTTGTTTCCTAGTAATTATTTTAAAGCTACACATTTCCCTATAAGCATTACTTTGGCTATGTTCCATAAATGTTGACATGTGGTTTGTTAAGTTTTCTCTAGTTCTAAATGTTTTTCAATGTCCCTTAGGACTTTATTTCTAACCCAAGGGTTATATATTAATAGTGGAAGAATACAGTGTGTATGACACTTATTAACAGTTGTATTTCTTTAATATCTAGTGGTTTGTTTATGTTCCCTATTTCTTCTTGTGCCAGTTTTGGCATTTTCTTCCCCCTAGAAATGTCTTCATTTTATTCAGATTATCAAATTCATTAGCATGATGTTATAAATATGGCATAATGGGTAAGAACAATTGCACAGTTGAGTGAACTTGACAAGTTAGTTATTTGTCTGTGCCTTAGTTTCTTCGTTTGTAAAACAGAAATAATAATGGACCTATTTCATAGGTTTTACTGAGGATCCAAGTTGCTGAGAATTGTGCTTCTCACATTCTAAGCACTTAACTGATAATTATTATGCTCATTTTATCATCACTACTTATCCCTTGGTACATATTGAGGCTCCCCTTGTACATGGCCAGGTTTTGTAAACATTCTATGAGTGCACTCTGTATTCAGTGTTGCTGAAAGTTCTACGTAAAACTAACAGCTTGAGCACGTAACTGCACTATTCTAGGCTTCTGTATCTTGGCTGCTTTTTTGCTACCTCATTGTAGGAAGACCATGTTAAAAGTCTAAAACTACATCAGTTGACTCACCTATTTCTCCCCACAGCTGCTGCACTGTATTTTGAGGTTATATTGTTAGATGTTGGTATTCATAATTATGTTTCAATATTTTCTTATTTTAATTTATTTTGCTTTTCATATTTAGCTTCTGTATGTTTTGGTGCACATAGAGTTTTTGCTAGACGTGGTCATAAACTGCACCTCAACGTCACGTGGATCTCTTCTTATCCTGTTTATGCCTTTTAACTTATCCGACATTAACAGTGGGACTTGCTCTTTCTTCTTATTTGCATGTGCCGGGTATCTTTGTTCTTTTATTTGCAAATTTGCCTTATCACTCTGAGTTGTTTCTTTCTTGTAAATACTTTGTAATTGGGTTTTGTTTCTTAACCTAAAGAGATCATCTCTGTCTGTTAATAAAGGGATTCAGTCTGTTTCTATTCAGTGTAACAACTGCAATGTTGACTTTATGGTTTCCATGCTACTTTACAGAAGTTACTTGTTTTACTTTGTGGTTTTATCTTGATCAGCTGATTTAAGGGGAATAGACATACAAGATATTCATTAAGAAGCAGCTTAGAATGTATTAAGTAGAGATACATTTTAGAGCAAGTAAAATAATTCATCAACTTGCAATAAATAATGTGTTCTTTTGCTTTTGTGTTTATTCTTGCAGACATCTGTGGGAGATATCTCCCAGTAAGTCTTGATCTAAAACACCACCCCACCTGCGATGACAATATTGACAAAGCATTGTTCTAAGTGGTATATAGAGAAAATTTCAATTAATCCTCACAACAAGTGTACAGGATAGACACTATGTTATCGTCTCTAACACATACGAAAACTGAAGCTCAGTGAAGTGACTTGTCCATAGTCACAGAATCTTTGTTTGATTAGGAATTAAATTTCGAGTTCTAAAGTTGGAGATAGGTGATTAAAAAAAAAAAAAAGCCTTCTCCCAGAGACCCAGACTGAAAGAACAAGGATTAAATGCAAATAAGCTTCCTCAGTAGTCTCAGCCTCCTGGGCTGCATGGAAGGCGGATGGGGAGGCTGCTCACTGGAAGGCTGGTGTCGAGGGCTACAGGGCCTCACGCTTACAGGCGGGTGTGGTATGTGCCAATAGAGAATGGTGGCTGAAATCTTCCAACCACCCACTAACTCTTAAGAAACTGGGTCTGCCCTCTTCCAGGCAAGGGAGAAATACACTACTGTCAGTTGGTCTGAACAGGTGCCACCGCAGCCACAAAGGCTGAGTAATTTTCATTCAGTATTCCATAATTGGCTTTCAATCCAGTTGACCAAGTGCCGTCTTCTAACAACTGTTCAAGTCTTGACCCTTTCCCAGCCTGTCCCTTCCCACGTGTAACACGCATCCCCTCTTTGGTTTCCCCAGGAGAGACAAAGCCTCTTCAGAGCTGCTAATAAACAGCGATCTGGCCAGTTCATGGTATCGCCTTTGCTTTTCGACCAGACTGTCGTTCTTTCTCCATCTGTTTAAGCGACATAGCCATGCTGTAATTTAAACAGTATTCCCAGGAGAATTAAAAAAAGTAACCCTAGATGCACAGAGCTTATAATCACCTACTGATGCTACCTAAGAGATCACCATCATCGCTTGCCTTTTACAAAGAGCCTGAGGAGGCTGATTATTTAGGTTCCCCACCATCCAGCCTCCCACCCCAGCCCAGGACAGCTAAGAGCTACCTCGTATAAAGGTACAAAATTTGGGGGCTTTGCCTCCATGAAAACTCTTAGGTGAGATTTAACTCCCCAAATTCCTGGTGTCCAGGCTGAGGCAGGACTTCTCCTGAAACTGCATCTTCACTTGCCTTCTGCCCTTTTCCTGTTCTGCTCCTCCAACTCCTTTCTGGCCTTATCCAAGGAGCATTATAGCAGTGGGTCACTTGTATCTGAATGCACATCCAGGAATTTGCTTCTGGGGAACCACATCTGAGACAGGAGTAGATGCACCCTGGTTATACCTCCACTCAGAAGCAGAAACAGGACAGAAGTGTATGACTTCTGCCGCCAGGTTCAGTACATTTTTCATCTCTCCACAGGAATTCCCCAAAATTCAGCTGCAAGAAGTAATGCTCAGGTTGCCCAGTCAGAGTCCATATCTCACCAGAACTTACTTTGATCACTTGCAGAGTTTTTTCTACTGAAGTGGGTTGGTGTTCTGCCACTGGCCTCTCTGAGAGACAAAGAGAGAATCTTATAACGTCATGGTGTTTATGGTGGCTAGGTGACCAAAACCAACATCCACCACATGGCCAGTATCCCCTTTGTGAAAACCTACAGGACAAATTTTTATTAGACCTCAGTACCAGGAAACTCTTTGCTTCACTTAAAGACTCAGTGGTCTATGTATCATAGTGTCAAAAAAAAATCTTGTAGTTCATCCTTTCTCCTTTGATTTTGGCCATGAGGAAGTTCAGAGACAAACTTAGAGCCCGTATTCACTGACCATGCTGTGCTTGGTGGCATGTCTGTTGCTGACTTTTCCTCTGCCTTCACTTAGCATTCGCATTGTTTGTCCCTGCCTTAAAATACTCTGGGTTTTTTTTTCATCTTTTGATATAGAGTTTTTCAGCTCTCCAAAACCAAAGTGTTAAACAAACAGAATCTTAAAGAGACTAAGGAGATGACAAGAGCCCATTCTGCAGCTAGAGCACAAAGCACTTTTACTGAAGGAAAATTTTTCCACACGTATTAGTTAAAGAGTGTCACGTACTGTTTCTTCCTCATATTACCGTCAACTTTTCACTGACTATTTTTAAAGGATTTATGGTAATAACTATGTTTTTTCAAAAAGTATCTCTGTAAGATTACTGTGTGTGATAGGACAACACAAATATACTGACTTTCCATCTTTAAAACATTGCAATATAATTTTCCCACGTTTTTTAAGACTGTTTCCTGAATTATTCACACAGTAAATGTTTTCAATTTCTATTACATTTACTGCCTTTGCAGTTACTAAGCAAAATTTTCTAGTGAATATTCCCAGCATTTTTGTAACATTGGCCATAATAAGTGAAAAGGATTTTCATTCTGAACCACAAAGGGATTGGCACTTTTTTTAGGGCAGCATAGCTAATTGCAATTCAATTGCCAGGGCCTCTTTTCAAAGGTAAAAAGCACTCATGGCCATTAAAGATACTTCCTTGACCAATGCTTACCTCATACTAAGAGGGACTCCAGGTAACAATAGCACGCACTTAACTGACACTTACTATACACAGCGTACTGTTCTAAGCACTTTGCATATATTAACTCATCTAATTTTCACAATGACCCTTTGAGATACTATTGTTATGTCCATTTTAAACATGAGGAAGCTGAGTCCCAAAAAGATTAAATAACTTGCATTGACTGAAATAAAATCACACAATATGAGAGTTGTGGGTTAAGTTTAACTTGGGGCAAAATAAGGACTATAGCCCGGGAGACGGCATCTCAGATAGGTCTGAGTAACTGCTCGGAAGCGGTAGGGGGAGCTCAGTATTGTATGTGATTTCAGTGAAGGGGGGGCGTGCAGTCAAGCACATGGTTAGGCAGAGGCTTGCTGCTAGTCACAAGGAGCAGATGTCACCATAACTGATTTTAGTGCTTTTCTAGATCTGAGGAGATGCAAGAATTTGGGCTCATAAAATCTTCTGAAAATATCTATGTGAAGGCCTGTTCTGCCAGTTTTCCCAGAGCACAGAGTGCCTCATTCCTGGCCTCCATCCTGAACTCCTTTCAGGGCGTACTGGAGGTCAGGGGCTGCAGTGGCTCGTGATTTAATCCAAGCAGAGGTAGATGGCGAGTGCCAATGTGACTCAATCCTTGCAGAGGCAGAGAGCAAGTAGAGCTGGCACTTGCCTCATACTTTTCATCTTCATATGGGAAGGGAGGGACATGGCAAGAAGTAGAGACACAGAGAGCTGAAATTGTTTTTGGTTGTGATTGTGGAAAAAAAAAAAAGACTGGAATTGCCACGATGGAATTTATGATTTCTGGTTCACAAATACCTCTGTTCTGTCTTTATACCCTTATGAGTTTAGCAGTACCTCCATATGTCTTCTGTGTATTTTCCAACAGAACTCACAGGAAGAAGACAGTGGACAAAGGCGTGATTCAGAGCTTCTAAGTCCCTTGGCCACATGTTTATTGAATACATTAAATTTTCAAAAGTGTTTACAGAAATCAGGAACAAAAGACATTGGGCAATGTTCATGATAGTAAACACTGTAATGAGAGATGAGGATCATTCAGTTAAACAGCATCAGCAAAACACTGTCTGTCTGTCTGTCTATCCATCTACCCATAATTCTGTGTTAGGAGGTGAAAAAAGTAAGTAAACTGTCATAGTTCTTCTTTGGGGGCTTTTATAAAATTAAAAAAAATGCATGAACATTTGCACTTTGCTTCCAGTAGAATGAGGGAGTCATTTCCATACTATGTGTTTGGATGGAAATCAGGTTGGTCACCGACATATTCTGTCAGCTCTAACACTTTGCTGCAAATTTTTTAAATGCCCTCACTCAGTGTCCAGCAACAGTAGCTTGTTGCCCTTTTGAACCTCACAGGTCACATGAGACCTACAAGAATGAAAACCTCTGCGTCTCCTTGCTTTTCTGCACACCCCCAGAGGGTGACACCCTGAGGGTTATATAAGCTTCTTGTGTTTGGCTGACAGAGTCTCCTGGTGGAGTGTAATACAAGAGTTCTTTGGAAGAAAGAAATGAAAAAAAGGAATCAGTCCAGGCAATGAACAAGGGTAAAAGCCAAAAGAGTTAAAAGCAAGATTTGGATGATGAAGGAGTGTTGAACAGATTTACATAAAATTAGCTAAGAGAAGGCATGGGAGAATAGATTACAAAAAATCAGGGGCACTCTAACATGACACTTTGAAAGACAGCATGAAGTACTGAAGTTTGATTCATAGCATAATGACACGTCACCAGGCCTAGGTCAGTGTCCTACAAATAGCAGTACTGCAATAAATATCTACCGTCACAAAGACAATGATGGTGACGATGATGATTTTACAGGAAAGAAAGGGTGACATTGTCCTCTGGTGTCAAACAGAGCAGTAGCTTTGGCAGTGTGTTTGCCGCCTTTCAATACGCTTGGAGTCCATTAAGGAAATAAACATTTAGCACAAAGCTTTTTTAAAGGAACCACACACTGGTCTTTAAAAACGCAAAGGGGACCTGGCCCAGGAATGGTCACAACTGAATCTGGACCATAGGAGAGCTGTAAGGGTGACAGCTGTGCACAGATCACAGCTCAACTTGAACATCAGATCCCTGAAGAAAGCCCCTCCTGCTTTCACGTTCCAAGTAACTCCTGCCATGCCCTGTAGCTCTCAGCATCTACTCTGAAGCCTAAATCTCCTCCTCACCTTCATACGTACATCGATGGCACCTAACCTCCCCCAGTGTGCTGCTGCTACCTTCCAGCTCACCTGGATTTCACCAGTGTAAAGTGACTGGTCATTCCCTGGCGAATAGACCTCTGGATGTTTTCAGGGGATGAAAACAACATGTTTGCACGCAGCACTGTTAAAAATGGAGGGAAAAGATTTGCGCAAGGAAGATAAGACCAAGGCGATGGGTCTTTACCTGGCTGCTATTGAAAGCTCTTTTGCCCCTTCCCTGTTCACCCATTTCTGTCCCCCTCTAACCTTAAAAGAACCTCATTATAGGAATAATATCACAAGCAATTGACACTAACTCCTGACTTATGCTTTCCTGAGTACACACCATGCCTTGCCTAACCTGTTGATTTGTTTCCTAGATTAAAAGAAGTAAGAATGAAGAATGAAATAGTTAAAGAATGATTAACTCTCTATCCACAACAGCCCCCTTAGCCATCCTGCATCACATGGGCAAGATAATATCTGAAGAGAGAGTCAACCAGTCTGCACGCAATGGAGAATGATTCAGAACCCAACCTCCTGCCTCCACGATTCACTGAGATTCTCCATTCCCCAACCCTCCAACCCCTTTTTCTCTTCAAAAACTCTCATGGCTGAGCAGAATCTTCAGAGCTGGTCTCTGGACATGAGTCCACCATCTCCCCAGATTGCCTGCTTTTTGGATTAAAACACCTTTCCTTTCTATTGACGCTTTCCTCTCCAATTATTGGCTTTTGAGTGGTGAGCAGCTAAAGCTGAGTTTGGTAACACTGTTACATACAATAAAACCTGGATTTTAAAATAATGAATAAGAAAAAAAATAATAATCTTGCATCATACCTGTGCAGTTGTGGAAATCTTTATAATCTGAGCAACTACGGATATTTGGGGAAATGGCAGCAAGGTGGGTGGCATAGTCAACATCAAAAAGAAGATGCCTACTACCCTGGAGTTGTAAATTATAAAAAAAAAAAAAAATTGAGGGCTGTTTAAATGTTAACTAGATCACTGACACAGAAGCTTAATGTATTAAAGAGGTTTATGTGGGTTATGCAGCCAGGAGTGGGGCTAGTTAATGAGCAGGAGGAAGATTCAAGCTAAGGAGAAGGCCATTGGCTTGCAGCACATTCAGAGAGCTGTGAACCATCAGAAGAAATAACTAGCAAATGATAGGATAACTGCAAACAGACGTACCCAAAACTACTGGCAGGATCTGGAGCTGTGGATTTTATCAGATGGTAATTTATCCTGGAACAAATGTCAATCAATGAACTATCCCATTCCAAAACCAGGATTTATTTCCATGGTTTACCAAAATATCATAGGAGAACAATTATTATTGAGACAGTAACCATTCTCTTGAATAAATGGAATATTCAGGGAATGAGTCATTCTGTTTAAAGGATACTAACTGGTAAACTGAAAATTATTCAGAAAGCCCTTGTAACTCTCATCTGTATTTTTGGAAATGATTTCCTGTGATTTTCCATAAAGCATGGTGAACATGATGGAGTTTTCCTGCTGTTGGGAAACGTGATGCCTCCCTGCTTCTCACTGCACAGGACTCCAGGTGGATGGTGTAGAGAACTGGGTTGCCTGTGTCCTGGTCTCATGTCATTCTTTGAGGGCCCCAGCCTTGCCCTAGCCCAGGGGACACCATTCACGCTGAAAACTGGGGTCCAGAGTGCCAGACACATGGTGAATAGGATACCCTGGAAAGACAGTGCTGTCTGGGGATGTCACTATTACTGTTTTAAACAAATGCCTGATGTTTGTTTATTTTGTCATTTGCTCTTTTCTCCAAAAGCAGAGAGCTGAGAAGAGGCAAAAAGGAATGGGTATGATGAATCCAGTTGTTTGGAAGCAGTGGTTCTCAGCCAAGGGATATTTTGTTCCTCCAGGGGGCCTTTGAAAATGTCTGGAGATATTTTGGGATGTCCTATCAGAAGGCAGGTGGGTGGAAGGAGGTGCTGCTGGAATCTAGTGGGTAGAGGCCAGGGATGCTGCCAAACATCCTACAACGCCCAAGACAACCCCCTATAGCAAAGAATTATTCAAGGCAAAATGTCAAAAGGAATGAAACAGATGCTGGTTTATAACGTTACTATTCATTGCTGGATTATTGTTTACTTTAATAGGCTATCAAATGGTATGTTTATTTCACGTATGAAGAGCTAACTAAAAGAAAAAGATGATTTGGGGAAATGGGTGAAAGGTAACGCCTGAAGGGTAGGAAAGGAACATTTGAGCATGTGCTATGTTCAGAGAGCGGTGCCTGGTACATCACTTACTTTATCACACTCACTAATCCAGACAGCTTTATGAGACAAATGTCTTTCCTGCACTTTCTCTATGAGCAGATTCTTCTCAGATAGTTAAGATACACTTAAGGAACTTGTAAGCAGCACTACAGAGAAAACGATTTCAAGAGGTGAGACTACATATAAGTAATAATACAGAGTATTTGTTTTCCTCTGTCTGACTTATTTCACTAGGCATAGTACTCTCTTTTCTGTGGAATCTAAAAATAAAACAAACAAATGTATATAACGAAACAGAAATGGACTCACAGATATTGAGAACAAACTAGTGGTTACCAGGTGGGGAGAACGGGGGAGGGGCAAGATAGGAGTAGGGGATTCAGGGAGGCAAACTACTGTGTTCTTGGGCTGCACCCCAGAAGCCTACCAGTCCTGTACTCACTCAGCTTCAAGACCTAAGAAAGAGCCTGGAGTCAGCGACAGAAACATCAATGATTTAATGGATGGGGGAACTTACATGTCTGAAGCAGTGTCCTGGAGCGACACCCACCATGTGCAGCAGACAACAGGCAGCACACAGTGGCAGCCTTCACTTCCAGGTGGGAGGGGGAGTTTACCAGTTAAGGGGGAAATTGACATCAAGTGGGCTCATCAGTTATCAGGGAAACCAGCAGAGGGGCACGCCCCTCACCGCCCCTTTGATAAGCTATCTTCGTGTAGAGCTTTGATGGAAAGATTAAAACAATCACTAGCCACGGCAGGAACAAGTATATAGGAAGGTCAGTCATGTGAGTAGGTACAGGTGGAGCAGGCACTGGTTGAGCAGGGGATGGACAGAGAGCAAGAGAACGGCCACCCTGCGGGGCCTGACCATACAGATGTATAAAATAAATAAGCAACAAGGATATATAGTACAGCACAAGGAAATATAGCCATTACTTTGTACTAACTTTAAATGGAATATAATCCATAAAAATATTGAGTCACTATGTTGTACACCTGAAACTAGTATAATATTGTAAATCAAGTATACTTCAGCCAAAAAAAAAAAAAAAGTGAGGCTAGAAGAGTTATTTAGGTGGCTGGCAAAATAATGAAAAAAAAAAAAATCTGCTCAGTTAGAATCAAAAAGCACCTAAAACATAAGCTATCCACATGAAGCCTCGTCTGGTGGAGTTGACTGTTTTGCTGTGTGGGAGAAAGTTCCTTTAATTGCTCCATCACAAGAACAGCTGGCTCCTGAGAGTATAGGATGCCTCTAAGCTAGCTTACACACACATTCTGAGTCCTGTCTTGATTTCTGACCTGTGGTCTGAGCCTGTGGTCTCAAGAAGACTGTTACAGAGCAATGAAAAACACATTTGTTAATCTGCATGACATTAGCTCTGACCACCCTGCAGCGGGACAAACAATGTCAGTGCCAGGCATCTGCAAACCCACAAACACCAGGATGCCAGGCTGTTTTTCTGGCTAACTAAGAGGCTCTAAGCTTTTCAAATTTATATCTGAAGTGTGTCCACCAGATACTGACTCTGGCAGCATTCTGGGAATTTTAGGTTACTTTCCTTTACTAGTTAGATCTACAAAAAGACTCTTAATATGTGTTGTGCTGGCTCTTATGTTACTAGTCCTCTAATTCCGTAGCTGTCGTAAGAGGAAAAGTCTTGATAGTGGGAGTCTATGTCCAGCCTTGCAACAATGAGTGGCTCAAAGGAGGAGAAAATGTACAAAATCCAACTGACAGTTTCTTCTTTAAATTTGCTGATTATTATTCAAATGATTTTGAAAAATTATACATAAAAGACCAAGAGGAAGGAAGACTGGCAAGAAATACAATCTCTTCATGGTCATATTTTCTACTCTCAATTTCTGATCGTTCATTAACTTGTCACTCTTGTCCTTGCCTGGTCTCAGGGAAGTCTTTTCTGAGATTTTTGACATTGCTTGTCTTCAGTTTCTGGATTTCCTTGAGGTTTCTGGGCTTCGGAGCGTTCTATGAAAGTTCAACATTTTAAGCCTTCATCAAACCTAGTAATGTCTGCTTACTTAAACTTCTTTAGATGGGACCTTATCTAGAAATCTGTGTTCCAGGCTATCCTTGCCTCCTTCTGCAGTTTGAGATTTCCCTTCCCCGTGAGAAGAACACAGTTCCCTGGTCCATCCTGACGGCTCATACGGCTCTAATTGATCACACAAGAGATCTAGATAAAGATGCCTGCAGACACATTTCAGTAAGGCTCCCTCACTGAAGTTCTGCTGCAGTCCTGGAATGCGCTGGCTGCCATCTTTCTGTGTGGCCCATTACCCTCCTCCATCAGGTGGCCAGCCTACATTTACTTTGTCTTTTTTCTGTCTTCAGTTATAATCAATTTTCGAACAGAGCGCAACAGTCTGAACCCTTATCTTAGCATTCCATCAATATTTCATTAGGTGAGAACACTTCTGATTTGTAAAATGCAGATACAATTTATTGAAAATTGAAGGAAACTATCACCTGCCTATAAATGAATACACTGCAAATGTGTAAAAAAACAAAAGAAAAGAAAAAGTACTCTAGGGTTCCATAAGTTTTAAAATGCTAACTGTTTTTTTCTTTTCAACAACCTGCTAAATGAAAATGCAAAAGGGAAATTAGGCGATTTAAGCAGCTGCTGAGTTTCTTTTAAATTGAATCCATGGGAAAAAAAAGTAAATGAGTAGTGAATACAGTTAATTATACCTCTGAACAGAATAGGCAGCGGCCGACAGAAGTGTGATTTGAAGGATTCCAGAAATACACACTCACCTAAAAAACAAATCTCCCCCTTCTGATCTGTTAGAGTGTTTTAAATGTCATCATTAGAGGATTTTTTTTAAGTAAATATTGTCATGTATAGAATACCTATTAAAATGTAAATGCCCCTGGTAAATGAATGAGTTAAATGGTTTTGATCATTAATATATTAACAAGACTAGGGGGACAGTTGTAACCCAAAGAGATCGCATTGAGGAAATGAGACGTTTGGACAGGAGTGAGTGGGGCTGGACGGCCCAAGCACAGCTGAAGGAAATAATGCTGGTCGTGGACAGTGTGGTTACAAGAGCAGAGAGTATAAAGGGCCTGGGGAAATAGGAAAAGATGTGAAGGAGGGGGAATCAAGAAAGAGAAATGAGTAAAATCAGCCAGGTGAAACACCTAATTCACAATTTTCCACAGTCTGGAAAAGTATTAGTCTGCACAGCATTCCCGCTCTGTTTGACACTGAGCCTCTGAGAGTGTCTAAAAAAAGAACCCTTTCCCTCCAGCTCCTTTTAATACTCTGCTTAAACCCAGCTTAGCACAGTGCCTTTCACGTAGTAAGCACTCAATAAACATTTGATTGATTGATACTCACTCCCCTTTCAGCTTACGTGTCCTGCAACTAACGCCACATCTCAAGAGGCTCTAAAAACTAAGCGGGAAAATGCTCGTATCGAACGGGAAGAAGACACATACACTCCCGCAGTTAATGGCGTGCAACCGCACAATTTAGTGCATACATTTGGGCAGCACATCACAATTGGCATTTATACTGTTTATTAAGACGGATGAAAAGCAAATGCAATCTTACTTCTCCTGGGAAAAAACATCAGAAGAACTTCCCAGCAGATTACTGTTGTTAGAAAAATAGGCTTAATAATCCTATGTCACAGATGTAAGATATCAGCTATTAGAGAATTACACTGTTCAAATGCATTCTAAGTGAACACAGTCAATGAACAACAAAGCTTGAAATTATCCACCCAATCCTAGTCTCAGTGAAATGGACTGAGTCACTAAATCCTAGCTGGTCACATATGGAAGGCTCTGAAAGGAATATTGCATTTCTTTCAAATGCTAGAGCATTATGCTATTTGGGACGTTCCATACATTTTTCTCTAATGGTACAATGAAACTGTAAGCTGCTGTTAGTGAATAAAACCAGATTGCTCTGGGCACAGAGCCACATCAATCCAGACCTAACGTGTCAACCAGAACTGTGCTTGGTAGGTAGCCTCTGCAGAGAAAGTGATGCTAAAGAGACGAGAAGCCTGCAGTCATCCTAGGTGGGCAAATCAGTGTAACTACTGAGCTGAAAGGACTGTAAAGGGTACAGAATCATGGAGATCAGCTAGGGAAAGTATTGCAATAAGCTGGGAAAGATATGATAATGGCTTAAATGAGGATGGTAGATGTGGAAGCTGTAGTAAATGTTAAGAACTCTAGACAGAGTCTACAGGTGGAGCTGAGAGAATCTGCTAATGAATTCAAAGTGTGGTGACAGAGAGGAAACAAGGATGACAATATCTTTGTCCTGACCAACTGGATGACTAGAGGAGCTATGTATTGCATGGAAATGCAAGGATCAATAGAAAATCAGCTGAACTTGTTTCAGTTGAAAAGCCTTTCAGACATCTAAATGGAGATGTCAAGTAGACAGGTGGACTTAAAACAGCTCTGGATGTAAGAGAGGTTTAGACTGAAGATATGAATTTTGGAGTCATGACCATATTGATTGTGTTTAGAGCTATGAGACTTGATGAAATCCTTTAGGAGGTGAGTGTTGGTATAAAAAGGAAGAGGTCCAGGGCCTGATCCTGGGACACTTCAGATGCAAATCTTGGCCATATTGATGGAGTTTGCCAGAGAATGGTTATAGGAGGCATTCTGGGACCACTGACCCGTACAGCACCAAGTGACCATTATGGGACAGGACTGCTTTTGTAGACAGAAAATCAGATATGTTAAAAGCTGTTATATCTGCTAATAAGCATTTTACTATTTATAGTGTATATATAGGAATAACTGAATAAAGAAGTTATTATTCTGTGAATAGTTACTAGACATATAGTTTAGACACTAGATTAATCATTATTTATTTGTCTAAGTTTAGTCAATCCACAATCCTCTCCACTCCAAACATTTTTTTAAATTCTACTTTTTCTTTTAAAAGAGAATTTGGGGGCTGAGTTGCCTTAATTCTCTACTTCATTGTGCTTGGTATGTATCTAGAGCCTTCATAGCCAAAATCAGAGGGTTGATCTGTTCATTATTCAGTTAAACTGAGTTGTTCAAGACAAGAAAACTTTTAACTGGGACACCCGTTCTGCCTTCAAGCTTAACAAGATACTATTTACCTATGTTTATAAATTCCTGGAAACCATATATCCATTTTACATGACTTAAAAATCTGGGTAATCAGAATGTGCTTCGGACACACAGAAGACTATTAATCTCTTTGATATAACATTGATTGGACGGATGGATGGATGGATGAAGGAAGGAAGAAAATGAGAAGTAAAAATACACTGCAGAAACCATCCCTAACGATTAATATATATCAAGACCAAAGAAACTGAGCTAGTTTCTATAGCCTTATCTTAATGAAAGAACTGAACTTTCTGGTGCACAGATCTTGCTGTGGCTCAGCTGCACCCATACGCATGTTAGCAAGCCCATAAAACTCATGTTAGATAAATATTCAGAAGCCATCCCTTTAATTATACTAATACTCTGATTAAAAACCCCTTTGAAGATAACATCAGCAAGACAGTGAAATAGGAAGGCCTAGACTCTCCTTTCCCACCATGGACACACCAATTCAACAACAATACATGGTTCAATTTTCCCTGTGAGAAAGCCAGAAACTAGCTGGGAGGCTCCTCTGTCCCAGACAAATGTGAAACCAGCCATATCACAACTGGTGATTTGTAGGAACACTGGAGGCATCCTTGTGTCATACTTGACACTCCCAGCACAGTGCCATATGATCAGGAGGAAAACCCAAGATCCCAAATTTTCCTTGAGGAAGGAAAGAATTGGTCTGCACATTCAACATCTCAGCTTTTCCAGATGACGCCCAAGGGACTGACTTCTAACTTGTGCATTTTGGAGAACTGATGGGACCTCCATATGCTAGACTCTTGGGGACTGCAGTGAAAAAAGATCAAAGTTGGAACCAGTGATCAGACGCTTGCCACAGGAGGAGTCCTATCTCAGTACAGAGCAAGCAGGAAGGGGAGAAAAATCCAACTCCCCGCTTCTCCCTGGGGAAGGAAACAGCGGAATCTCATATCAAACATTCAAACTTTTCAGGGGATTGCCCAAGGAATGGCTTCCGTCTTGGAGTGCTGATGGGATCTAGCATATTCTAGATACCTAGAAGCCACCAAGAAAAAGAAGTCGGTTTGAACTAGAACACAAGTACCCTCCAAAGCCCCTTGCCACCTGACCAAGGGTGCTTATAGAGCCCATCAGGGGCATAATCTTGGGGCTATTAGGAAAAAAGATGGCAGCTTAGACTAGCATGAAGATTTGAGAGACTCACAGAAGCTCTGGCCAGGTTGATTTGTGAAGGTCTTCTGTATGTGCCAACAAAAACTGCCAACCTGGAATATTAGACCTGGAAAAAAGGTCCTTAAAAATGAAGGAGATGAAAACTTTCCCAAAAGCTGAAGGCGTTCATCACACTAGAAATGCTTTACAAGAAATGCTAAAGTGAGTCCTTCAATTAGATAAGAAAGGACACTAAAGGACAACACAATAACATTAGAAAGTAAGTGGCCCCTTCAACAATGTGGGGGTTAGGGGCAACAACCCCTGTGCAGGCGAAAATCCAGGCAACTTTATAGTCCATCCCCATATTTATGGTTCAGCAACCGCAGATTTAACCAACTCTCAGCATTTATTATTTGTAGACTTTTTAGTGATGGCCATTCTCACTGGTGTGAGGTGATACCTCACTGTAGTTTTGATTTGCATTTCTCTGGTAATTAGCATCTTTTCATGTGCCTGTTGGCCATTTGTATGTTTTCTTTGGAGAAATGTCTATTTAGGTCTTCTGCTCATTTTTTGATTGGGTTGTTTGTTTATATTAAGCCTTATGAGCTGTTTGGATATTTTGGAAATTAATCCGTTACTAGTCTTACCAATTGCAAAAATTTTCTCCCATTACACAGGTTGTCTTTTCATTTTGTTTATAATTTCCTTTACTCTGCAAAAGCTTTTACGTTTAATTAGGTCTCATGTGCTTATTTTTTATTTTATTTCCATTATTGTAAGTGATGGATTGCGAAAAATATTGCTGTGATTTATGTCAAAGAGTGAGATGCCAAAGAGTTTTCCTCTAGGAGTTTTAGAGTATCCAGTCTTACATTTTAGGTCTTTAATCCATTTTGAGGTTTGTTTGTGGGTTTTGTTTTTTTTTTGTATATGGTGTTAGACTGTTCTGATTTCAGTCTCTTACATGTAGCTGTCCAGTTTTCCCAGCACCACTTACTGAAGAGACTGTCTTTTCTCCATTGTATATGCTTGCCTTCTTTGTTGCAGATTAATTAACTGTAAGTGTGTGGGTTTACATCTGGCCTTTTAACCTGTTCCATTGACCTATGTGTCTGTTTCTGTGCCAGTACCATGCTATTTTGATTAATGTAGCTTTGTAGTATAATCTGAAGTCAGGGAGTGTAAATCCTCAAGATCTGTTCCTTTTTATCAAGATTGTTTTGGCTACTCAGGGTCCTCTGTGTTTCCATACAAATTTTTTAAATTTTTGTTCCAGTTCTGTGAAAAATGTCATTGGTAATTTGATAGGGATTGCATTGAATCTGCTTATTGCCTTGGGTAGTATGACCATTTTAACAATACTGATTTTTCCAATCCAAGAACACAGTATATGTTTCCATTTGTTTGTGTTGTCTTCAATTTCTTTCGTCACCATCTCATTGTTTTCAGAGTAAAGGTCCTTTGCCTCCTTAGGTAGGCTTATTCCTAGGTGTTTTATTCTTTTTGATGCAAAGGTAAATGGGATTGTTTCCTTAATTTCCCTTTGTGATACTTTACTGTTAGAGTATACAAATACAACAGATTTCTGTATATTAATTTTGTATCCTGCAGCTTCAAATTCATTGATGAGCTCTAGTAGTTTTCTGGTGGTGCATACGTACTCAACATTAAAGCAACTTAAATACGTAAAGCAAACATTGACAGAACTGAAGTGAGAAATAGACAGCAATAACAATAGGAGACTGCAGTGCTCCACTTTTGTGTCAAAATGGGCAATGCTCAATAACAAGGAGACAAATATCACGTAACTCCATAGATACAGTGTATCTAAAAATAATCAAACAGAAACAGAGCGTATAAAAGTGGTTTTCAAAGGCTGAGGAGAGGGAGAAATTGGGAGCTACTAATTAATAAGTATAAAAGTTTTAGATATGCAAGATGAATAAGTCCTAAAGATCTACTGTACAACATCACGCCTATAGTTGACAATACTGCATTGCATACCTAAACATTTATTGAGAGCAGATCTCATGTTACATGTTCCTGCCACAATAAAAAAATTTAAAAACCCATTGACTTCTTCCTACTGACTTAAGTTCACCTTTTTTGATCTAGTGTTCAAGGATCTCTACAGTCTATTGACATCCTCCTTCACCCTATTTGGCTCCCACTGCTCCCCCAGAAGACTGCTCTCCTGATGTCACTGTCTACTAATTGTCTCCATCCCCCCTTGAGCTTTCCTGTGTCTTGACCTTTATTCATACCATCCTCTGCTCCACTGAAATGACCTTCCTATTCAGCTCCATCTATACAAATTTTGGGTCCCTCAAGGCCAAATCTAGCTCTTTTTATGATCCACAAAATCTTTTCTGAACATCACAGATGGAGCAGCACTTCCCTTATTGGAATGCTGGTAGCACAGTAACAATGGTCTTTTCAAGACTTTGCCACTTTCTACCTTAATCTATATATATTTCCTCCATCAGACACTAATCTCCTTAAAAAACAAAATCCAACTCCAATTCATATTTGTGTCATCTTAAGTGGTAAAAATTGTGCTTGAACACAGTGCGTGCTCAAAAAGACATTTATTTAGTGAATAAAGCAATCCTGGAGAACTAAACATAAGGAATGCATTGAACAGAACAATTACTAATAGAAAATATTTATGCTTGGCTTTGGCAAGCATAGATAGATATATAAGCCATGTTTTTAAGCAATAATTTTTTTTTTCAGAAACCTCCTTTAACTTCTTCAACCATCTTTAGTCCAGAAAAAAAAAAATCAGGTCATCTGTGCATCTATTTAGCAGTTGTGAGAGCCAAAACCAGTAAATAAGCTATTTTAGATTCCACATCTGCTTTCCTATAGACACAGCCTATGTGTTATAAACAAAGAAACTCAAACTCATATTGCTGCACCCTCCTTTCGGCACCCACCACCACCACTTCATTCCTGAGGGCTGCCTCAAACACAGCAGGAGAGCTTCAGGTCACTAAAATAATTAGCTGAGTAAACAGTCAATTTTGATGTAAGGAATAATTGACCATTGTGTATTTCAACAGGGTACTCAGAGTAACCATCACACAAAGCCTCGGTGTGAAATGTTAACAGCCCCTGGTTCCAGTCTCTTTCCTTCTCTTCTCCTCCACCTTTTCCCTGCCCTGCCCTAGCACCTTTTCTTGCCAAGGAGGCTTGCAGAAGGATTTCCTTACTTCTATTGTATTTGTTATTTTCCATCGTCTCGTTTGGAACAAAGGCTTGCTATGGTCTTGTTTTAAATTTTGTGTTGGACCAAGGTGGCCACGGGATGAAGTGGAACAAAGTGAAATCCAGTCTGGAAAATGATAATGCTGCTTTCCAGCTTCTCATCACTGCATATTCTGCCCGCCTTGGCTCCAGAAAATTCTCCAGTTATTTCCTTTTGGCAGCACCATTTTAGTGCACTTAATAAATCTGGACTTGTGAGGGCGTAGAGTAGCCTTCCCAACATTTTTATTTTTAATGTTATGGACATTGCTGTTTCCCTTAGAGAGAGCTAAGTAAAACACCTCCTGCTCTTTGTCATTTCTGGCTCTGCTGTCAGTTTCAGACTTTGCTGTACTTGGTGCTGCTTCAGGACAGGCAGAGGAAGGGTTCATCTACCCAAGATGATTCAACAAGGTCCAAGTGAGTCCTGAGGCCCAAAATTCCTTCCCCTCCTACAGGACAATCAGCTTCATCCTTTAGATGTATTGTGTGCTTAAAATTCCCCCATTATTATTTATCACCATAGACTGTTTAATTCAAATGTCACTTTCTCCATGAAGCCACTCACAATTTCCCTCACTCATTTCAGCCTCCTGCTCCAGATGTAATATATCAACCCCTCATCTTGATTCTATGATTAAAACTGATCATTATACAATTCGTTTTTTCATGTTTCTGTCTCCCCTGTTGGACAGTGAAAGTCTCAAGGGTTAGAGACACACCTTTGGTTCCCCAGTATCTGATACATAGCAGAGTATCAATTAATGCTCCATGAATGAATATAGTGCCTAAGATTCTGCCATACATCATTCCTTTGGATTCCTTTCCTAGAAAGCTTCTTAAACGCAGATCCTCTTGGGTAGAATATCATGGTGTAATACTAACTCAGTAATTATGATCAGTAAACTATCAAAGCATTCCTCTTGACAGGCACCAAGATCGGGATGAAAGTATTGGGGCTGGGGAGCATGCCAAAGGATGATTTAAAAGGGAGAGAAAAGATCCACAAAGGGAGGCATCAAAGATTATCTACTTGATGATTCCAGTTTTTAGGCCAAATCTATCTCTCAGCTCAAAGGTGATTTACTACAGAGAATTATGCTTTCAAAATTTCTGCCCATAAAGGATGTAGGAGTTGACTGTCACAATTAATCTAGAGATGCATTTGTATCTGCAGTATAATAGGGTACATGAAACCTTGCTAGAGCCAATAAGCCTTTAGGCTGGAACTCAATAATCATGTGTCTATAAAAATGTTCCAGCTATTACCCAAAGCCCTGGCAAGCTGAGGGGCTCTTTTCACAGCCAGCCTTTTGGGGTTCTCCAGTGACTCAGTGTGCCCCTACTACACCCCGGCTCATTAAGCCACTGGGTTAGACAGACAGACATTAATTATTCAGAATTAAGTATCTGCGTGTCAATGCTTATTTTGGATAATTCAGAAGGTTATTCTAAAATACCATTAACTCCCTAGTAATTTTGACTTGTGTTCAAAAAGCTTTACTCAGGAAGGCCAGTCACTCTAGTTGGATGATAATTCAGTAAAAAAAGATGTCATACTTGACCAAACTGATTTGCTTTCCAATCTTCTTCCTGGCTCTCCTCTCAGTAGGAACCTTAACACCTAAGAAGGTTATCTCCCCAAAGATTAATTGACTCACATATATCAGCACCCCTAAAAAAAATGTCTCCATAAATATCTGAATCATTCTCCCACTGGCTGCTGTGTTGTGGCACAAAGTGTTCTGAGCAGCCACGTTATCGTACTTTTGGTAGAGGGCTCACTTAAGAAGCAAGGGTGAATCTTCCCGTACTCCCCTCATCCCCACAGCTACTGTTCTTGGTACCAGCAGGCTTCCTGGCAGTAGGGAGATTAAGGTCTTTGAACGTAATCTTTTTTATTCACCAAACTCATTATTTTAATTATTTGCCTAAAAGATACAGTGGGGGGTTTTTTAATTGCTATCTGCATCAGATTTGAATTCTCCTGTTAGGTGGTTCCCCCCATACCTACCCCCTGCCAATATCTTGGCATTAAGATCAATATCTGAGAAATAACTGTAAAATGCACATGCCATAATCAAGATATGAAAAGTCACCTTGTTGAGATGGTAGCTTCTAAGCCTAGGAGACTCTACTGTAAACCTGGTAGTGGCTACAAGTACTACATCATTACAATCAGAAAGTTTTTGTCTTCCTCCCTTAATTTACCTCTGGCATCTTACTTTTTGTGCCTCAGTTTACTCTTCTTTAGAATGATAATAATACTATCTATTTCACAGGATGGTTTGGGGTGTGTATCAGTGAAAAGATACACTCAATGTAGTGTCTGGCTCATAAAAGTAACACTTTAATAAATGTTAGGAATTATTATTATTAACATCCACTGATAAAATATGCATTCAGATTAAGACACCAACATGTGCCTTGTACTATGAATGAAAATGGCATATAATTATGAAATTTAAGAATATCAGAGATAAAGAAAAGAGTCTAGTAGAGAGGGAAAATCCAATGTACAAAGAATTGGAAATCAGAATGATGTCAGATTTCTCAACAGTAACCACTGAAGCTAGAAAAGGATGGAACGGAGCCTTAAAATTTTTTAAAGAAAGTGATTTTCAACTTGCCATTCCGTGTAGAAACAATCTAATTGTCTAAGGTGATGGGAAAATGATATATTACCATCAATAACGTCAGAGAGAAAAAATAACACATTTGTAAAACAAAATCAGGATGCCATGAAAAGGGAGAAAGATAGAGAGATAGAAAGAATTCTTGAAAAAAAATTAAGAGAGTTAATAAAATAATTAAAAAATAAGGTCAAGAAAATACCTCCAAAAATAGGGGAAATTATAAGTCAAAACAAAAGACAATAGATGATAACAGAAAAATAAACAATTCAGGAAAAACGTTCAACTAACAGCAGCTCCAAAAAGCAGAAGATAGAAAAGGAGAGGAATAAAATAATCAAACAAAAATTGTAGCTTCCTACAGGCAAGAGACATGGGCTTCCAGATTAGAACATCCCATTCTGTGATTTATTATGGATGAAAAAATACTGTGAGTAAAGAAAACATATTATCAGGAAAATTCAGAAGCACTCTCAAGAAAAAAAACCCACATGACATATAATTAGAAATTAGAATGACTTTAGATAACCCAATAGCAACTGTCAGAGACAGAGGAAAATGAAATAATGGAATCATGCCTTAAACATTCAGATGCACCACCATTTATCCATCTAATATAGGAATAAAATAAACACATTTTCAGAACTGTGGGTCAACATTTTTTATTTCTCTTGCACCATTTTCGATACATCTATCAAGGATTTTATCCAGCAAATGAAAGTATGCTCCAGTAAAACCAACATGGAATGAGATTTGGGATCCAGGAGATAGGAGTTCTACTGTAATTTAAGAACAAAGAAAAATCCTATTTTGATAGAGGAGGAAATTCCAGAAAGTCAGCAGTGAAGCAGGCCCAGAATTAAAGGTAAGTGGGATCAAGAGGATGGATGACTCTGGGGAGACAGGGGAAATGGAACTGACAGCTTATCTGATTGTTTGAGATTTTGTAAATAAAATTACAGTTGGAAGATCTATTGAAACTTTTGGGGAAAATTAGTGGTAGACACATATGAAAACTAAAACAACCCACATTTACACCATGATTTCTAAATACCATTCCCCAATAAAAGGAACCAACTCCCCTGGAGAAATAGCTGGTTCTAGAGCCAAGGATAAACACAAAATAAGACTGGAGTATTTTTTTTTCTTTGTTGGGAGGGGTAGTTACTAGGTTTTATTTTATTTTACTTATTTATATTTTTAATGGCGGCACTGGGGATTGAACTCGGGACCTCATGCATGCTAAACATGTGCTGTACCACTGAGCTATGTCCTGCCCCCTGGAGTATCCTGCATTGCCAGGAAGTATGGAAGTACTCAAAGAACATAAAGATGGAAGCGTGTCAAAGGGATGCAGGAGTCAACCTGGAAGAATTCCCAATGATTAACGCTGGAACAATGTGAGCAATAAAATAAATTACCTAATACAGGATTATAATCCAAAGTATAAGGGAAAAATCCATGAATTCACGCTGATATAAACAAATGATTGAATAAATAAATAAATGAGAGAGAAGAGACAAATCTTCTTTACAGAAGAAACACAAATAACTTATGTAGCTATCTCCCTCCCTTCCAAGAAGTGAAACCTGGTTACACCCCTCCATGAGCATGAGCCAGACTTTGTAGTTTGCTTCCCAAAAGTAGAATATAGACAATGAGGACAATGACTTTACACTGGAATACTGGTAAACACTCCCTTGGCCAGGTGGTCGAGGTTAGCGCCACCAGTGATAATTCATGTGGACAGCATGATATGATAATGAAAAGGGTACTTCATCATTGTGTCTGTTCTTCCCCAAAACCCATAACCCCGATCTAATCATTAAAAACACCAAAGCAAACCATACTGAGGGGCATTTTTACAAAACACTTGACCAGGACTCCTCAAAACTGTCAAGATCATGAAAAGGTAAGGAAAGAATGAGAAACTGTAACAGACCATAGGAGACTAAAGAGATACGACAACTAAATGCAATATGGCACCCTGGATGGAATTCTGGAACTGAAAAAAGGCACTAGTGAAAAAAATGAGTGAAATCCTAATTTGACGTTTACTTAATAGCGATGTTACCAGTGTTGGTTTCTTAGTTCCGACATAATACCATCGTAACATAAGATGATGTTAGTGGAAACAAGGTGAAAGGTATAGAAACACTCTTTACTGACTCTGCAACTTTTCTGGAAATCTAAAATTATTCCAAAATTCAGTTTATTTTTTTTAAAAGTACTCATGAACTCAAGGAAAGCAAATAGTTATGTAAAAACAAAATATAATTCAGTATGCTACTCGGCTCTGTAAATAATACTTACATTGTCATGACAGAACAATTCCAAATGCTGATTTATCCAAAAATTGCAGCATCACTATTATGGAAGGATGCTTCGAAGGAAAGGAAGTAGAGGTGTGTGAGAGAGACCTCAATCCAATTTAGGGAGTTAACAGGCAACGGGTAATATTAACAAACTACAAAATAGCAGTGTAAGTATATTATTTTCAAATGTGGAGGTAAATACCAGTGAAAATAACTAAAAGAATTGAAAGTGATTAGAGACTGAAGATTAGACAGTGATAAGACAGAAGAATGGGAGAAGGGACTGCCTTTTTTTTTTTTTTCATTTAGTATTTTATTTGGTCTTCAAGAAAAAAAAACCAAAACTCTGTTCAAAAAACTACCTGGGTTTTTTCCCCTTCGTGGAATCAGAGAAAAAGGAAGTTGAAGAAAGAAAATTCTTTCCAAATTTACCCAAACAGTATCTAGGGAAGAGGTGGCCCACCCTGTGAAGACAGACTGCTCCTGTGTCCAGTATTATCCCTATTTTAGCACTGTCGTTCCACAGTAGGTCCACAAGAAATATATTTTTAACCAATGAAGTGAGTGTATGAGTCATGAGGGAGCTCCAACTGTGTGCTGGGCACTAAACATACATCACTTCACTTAAATTCACAGAAAACTACAAGCTCAACATTATTTCCACTATACAAATTATGAAACTCACATTTAAAGGTTAAATCTTTTGCTTATCATTGCAAATTAGCAAATGGCAAATCGGATCTAAACCCAGCTCCATCTGGCACTAAAGCCGAGAGTTACTTGACTACCTTTACGACCCTACTCCCTGTAAGCCTCCAGGAAGGAGCAAGTAAAGCATCCAAATGGTGAGCAGCTAGTCTGGAGAGGCTTCTCGGAGAACTCCAGCACAAAATACCAGAAGGAAAGAGCAGGGTCCTCATAATCCATCAAAACAAACGTGTGAACGCCCAGAGGTGCAGAAGAGCAAGACACACAAGAAATCGTATGGTGACTGGCTGGGCTGGAGAATAAGAGAAAAAGGAGATGGCGACTATTCAAAAGCTTCTTACTACCAAGCTACCATGGCCTCATTCATGTTTTAACCATCACTTTTTGCATTAAAGTTAACAATGAGACATAAGTTAGACTCCCTAATTCAAACCTCAACTCTGTGACCCTAGCAAAAATACCAAACCTCAATGTGCCTGGGTTTCCTCATTCATTAAAGGAGGAAAGTAATCATATATTCCTTATAGTATTGTAGTGAGGATTAAATGAAAATACATAAAACTGGGCCTGCCACATCGAGGGCTCAGTCCACGCCAGCTATGACTGGCTCTTAGTTGACTAGTCATAAAACAAACTTGGTGCACGCTTCCAGCCTGGCCCCGTGCATAGTTGTCGTGGAGCTAACCAGTTGGAAACAGGAGATGCTGACGTTATATTTTCATGGAATTCTGCTTAGCAACAAGGAAGGCAGGCTTTTATCATCTAGCTGTCCCAGAGCAAACCCTGGTTAGTCCCATGGAGCCAATCCAGGGCCAGTCTCTCTCCTTAGCAAAGTGAGTGAGAGCAACAGGCCGTTATTGTGCTGCCTCGTGTCTACGCGCCAACTCGGTTACATCGCTTTGATTCATTTATCATTCTTTTGTTTGGTCAAAACATTTTATTGACACCATGAGAGAGAAACTCCGCTAAGCCCTTTGACAGACACAAAGATATAAAGTTTGGTCTCCATTACTTCTTGCTCGGGCTCTTGCAATGGCCCCATTACTTATCTCCCTGCCTCCTGTCTCTTACTTGCCTAATTCAATTTATACAGAGCTCCAGATAAGCCTCTTTAAAGTGTAACATTTGGATCATATCTTTTTTTAGCTCAAAATCTTTTGTAAAGGACTTTTCCTCCATAAATAAAGTTCAAACTTAAAAAAACTTGTCTTTTGTGGCCTTCTAGCACCTAACCTGAATCCACAGGTCTCATCTTTGTAGTTTTACGACATAACTCACATAATCCCTGAATTGCACTGCCTCCAAAGATTTCCACACTCCATTTGAAATCCCTCCAAGCCATTCCCACCTCTTGAAATACTATGTATTCGTACAAAATCAGCTCAAAAACCACTTTCCCCTTATAACCTACGTTCATCTTATCCATCTATTCCACTAGCAAATATATGTTGAGCATTTCCTGTGTTCCAAATACCACACTAAGTGCAAGGGGTACATGAATGAATGAGGTAAAGCTCCCGCCCTTAAGAAGCCCACAGCCTAGTGAGAGGAGACAACAGGTAATCAAGTAAGAGTGATTTGAACAGAAATATTTACATCGTGAAGTAAACTGCAGAGGAATTGTCAACATGACCTGGGGGGTTCAGGAGTAGTGTCCAAGAAGATGTGACATTTGAGCTAAGTGTTGAATAAGTAAGCATCTGCTAGGTAAGCAAGGTAGTCAATGGTATGCAGGGTGATGAGGACAGCATGAGCCCAAGAACAGGACGTGGAACCTTATGGCAGCCTCAGAGACTGTCAGTAGGTGAGTTTGGTGTGGAGAGTGACCAATGAACAGGAGACAAGGGCAGGGCTTATCTTCTGTGCCATACTAAGGACACAAGACATTTTTCAGGGAGCCATGGGAGACATTAAAAAGCTTTAAACAAGGAAGAGATACAATGAGATAAAGATTTTAAAACATATGCCATTCTTTGGCAGCAGAATAAAGAATGAACTAGAGAGGGGATAATGATGCAGGAAGGGAGACCTGTTAAGATTCTATTCCCATTTTCCAGTGAGAGATGAGAAAGGCTATCTAAAGCAGTGGCAGTAGGCAGACAGTGCAGTGATCAAATTGAGAAGTGGTGAAGGAAGGAGAACTGAGAGGATTCGGTCAGTTTGGATATAAAAGAATCATGACAATGAAGAGTGGAGGATGACTCCCAAAGCCATCCAAAACTCATTTGCTATGTAAGAAATAATATAGGAAAAAAACCAAGTAACAGGTGCATATAAGTAATGGAAGAAATTTCCACATACTGAAGGATGGGGAAGTCATTCTGGCTTATCCATGATTTGACTTAAACTTCGTGCTAACTAGAACAGCCTGTTTTGTGGTCTATTAAACATTCATTATACATTTGCTTTAACTATTAAAGAAAAGAATGCATTTAAAAATCAAAATGGAGTAACTGTGGTTCAGGCATCCAAAACTGGAGCTAGTTGGCTACTATGGCTGTGGTTTCAGACACATTCCTGTATTACCAAGAACTTGACTTTTCTGAACTGTATCAGACTCAAGGAAACCACCCCCGTTCTCAAAACAATAATCTGCTGGCAGCTGCGAGCTGCAACCTATGGCCTCAAGGTCTCCCTTTGTAACTGCACAACCATTTTGGACCCCAACCAAATCCTTGTTTAACAGGCACCCTTAATTCTTGCCAGGTTCAATCCTAATTCTTGATAAACAGCTTAGTAATTTTGAGGTTTCTGCCTTTATAGGCATCCCCCATTTTGTCATCTGGTGGAGCACAGTTCAAATGCTTCTTGAATCTGTCTCTCCAAGGCTATAGTTCTCAGTTTGGCTCAAATAAAACTCTTTTCTATTCCTATTAAAGACTGTTTATTGATTATTTCCATCAACATTAGTGATAAATTTTTGTAACTAAGAGGAACAATTTCAGTGACTTCCTCAGTCTATAGCACTGGTTTCAAGGCAGTTTTCTGTGTCCAATTACACAGAAGAGGGTAAGAGGTTTAAACCTCTTTAGAACAAGTTTAACTTCTACCTCTCCAAATATCATGCTAAAAATATGCACACCTTAATGGAGGAGACTGTGCCCTATTCATTTTGGATTCCTTGTGTTATCTCATTAATTATTTTAACTCCAAACAAAATGAGTCTGTAATTTCATAATACAAAAATGTCATAGAGTTTGCTATTTTCTTTTTCAAATGCACTGAGTAGTTAAGGCATCACAACTGCCTATACCAATGAATTTGAGGCAAAGCTAACACTCATTGTTTGAGCACCTATGATGTGTCAAATAATTTCACCAACTACAAATATAGCATCAGGGAGAAACACCCCTCTAAGAGAGATTTACTGTCACATAAGGTTTAAAATAAGAATTTGCCCAAGATTCAATAACAAAGTAATTAATGGTAGACTCTGAATCCAAACCTATTCGAATCTCGCACCAAGGTCAATGCTCTTTTGATAGCCCACCACACTTCTGAAGCATCAAAAGCAGTGCAACAAAAAAGAGAATTCAAAGGTTCCTAGTGAACAGCATGGCAGTGTAAATCAGGTGAAGAGCAGAAAAAAACAAGTGTTTTGATCACAGCACACTTAGAAGCAGAGTCATCACTGGCTTAAGTGTTATTGGATAAATACAGCTGAAATGTAGTATCTTTTTGCTAGAAAACAATACTTGCAGCACATGAAGTGGATGAAATATTAGTATCCCGATTATTTGAAAAACTAAAAAAAGATACTGACTCTTTAAAAGATAGGGAAAAGAACATGAACCAGAATTTCACAGAATAGAAAAACACAAATGGCCCTCAAACGTATGAAAAGATACTCAACCTCATAAATCAACAGAAGAAGATACAAATTAAAACACCACAGTGATACCTAATTGTACACTCAATAGATAAACAAAAATTTGAATAATTCAAATCACCAAGAGGTGGCTAGGATATAAAGCAATTCTCATTCATTAGTACAGGGAATATAAGTTTGGTGCAACCACTTATAAAAAGTTTGACATTACCTACTGAATCTAAACATGTCTGTACTTTGTGACTAGAAATTGTGGCTCCCACAGATGAACTCACCCTAGAGAGAAATTCTTGTATACGTGTGTGCTGAGATACATGTCCAAAACAACACTGTACATAATGACAAAAAGAAAAAACATCTGTGGCACCATCACAAAATGGAGCACTAATAATAGTGGAAATAAATTGCCCACAGCATTAACATGGATGAATCTCAAAAGCAAAAGTTTTAGAGTGAGAAAAGTCACAAAGAATACCCACAGTATGATACCGTTCTCGGAAAATTTGAAAACAGGCAAAACGGTAGAACTGTCTCTTAGAGGTCCGTATATAAGAAATGAAATTATGTAAAAAGCAAGAAAATATTAGCACAGAACTCAGGATAGTGACTATTTCTGGAGTGTGACCAGAGAAAGGTATAGAGGAGGGCTTTAAGTCATTAATAATGTTCTAGCTTTTAAATTGAGTGGTGAATGCAAGATGTTTGCTTTCTCACTATTCTTTCAATGGTACATACACATTACAGACTTTTATATTATAACTTACTCACAATGAAAACGTTTAAGCAATAAGCTTAAACAAAAGCTGTGACAACTGCACGTTTTCACAAAGAATTCCTGTAGGCTCTTTACCAGCATGTGGTCCAGCATAAGTGGGTTTCAGGAAGCAGCTTCTCCCGAAGGTGCCAGGAGGGCAGGGAGGAAGCGTTCCTGGCAATTGTCCACGGTGATTAGGAGCTGGGAAGAGGGCTGCTTCCCAGAGCTGGAATCTCTCCACACCTGCCTGCTGTAATCCCAAATCTAAGACAGCACACAGGAAACAAAGCTCAGTACTTCAGTGACCAGTGATCAGAATCCACGATGTGACCGTGGGAGAAAATAAGCAAAAGTGCCGCCCCAGAGAATCCAAGTGGAAGGGTCAACATTTGTGTGCTCTCGCGTTTGTTGGTCTTCCCTTCCCACCTCCCTCTTAAAGGGCCAAGTCTGTCTTCTGCATTCTACTGCTTTTTTTTTTTTTAATTTTTTATTGATTTATAATCATTTTACAATGTTGTGTCAAATTCCAGTGTTCAGCACAATTTTTCAGTCATTCATGGACATATACACACTCATTGGCACATTTTTTTCTCTATGAGTTATCATAACATTTTGTGTATACTTCCCTGTGCTATACAGTGTAATCTTGTTTATCTATTCTACAATTCTGAAATCCCAGTCTATCCCTTCCCACCCTCCACACCCCTGGTAACCACAAGTCTGTATTCTCTGTCTGTGAGTCTATTTCTGTCCTGTACTTACGCTTTGTTTTTGTTTGTTTGTTTTTGTTTTTTAGATTCCACATATGAGCGATCTCATATGGTATTTTTCTTTCTCTTTCTGGCTTACTTCACTTAGAATGACATTCTCCAGGAGCATCCATGTTGCTGCAAATGGCATTATGTCGTCGGTTTTTATGACTGAGTAGTATTCCATTGTATAAATATACCACATCTTCTTTATCCAGTCACCTGTTGATGGACATTTAGGCTGTTTCCATGTTTTGGCTATTGTAAATAGTGCTGCTATGAACATTGGGGCACAGGTGTCATCGTGAAGTAGATTTCCTTCTGGATACAAGCCCAGGAGTGAGATTCCTGGGTCATATGGTAAGTCTATTCCTAGTCTTTTGAGGAATCTCCACACTGTTTTCCATAGTGGCTGCACCAAACTGCATTCCCACCAACAGTGTAGGAGGGTTCCCCTTTCCCCACAGCCTCTCCAGCATTTGTCATTTGTGGATTTTTGAATGATGGCCATTCTGACTGGTGTGACGTGATACCTCATTGTAGTTTTGATTTGCATTTCTCTGATAATTAGTGATATTGAGCACTTTTTCATGTGCTTTTTGATCATTTGTATGTCTTCCTTGGAGAATTGCTTGTTTAGGTCTTCTGCCCATTTTTGGATTGGGTTGTTTATTTTTTTCTTATTGAGTCATATGAGCTGCTTATATATTCTGGAGATCAAGCCTTTGTCGGTTTCACTTGCAAAAATTTTCTCCCATTCCGTAGGTTTTCTTCTTGTTTTACTTCTGGTTTCCTTTGCTGTGCAGAAGCTTGTAAGTTTCATTAGGTCCCATTTGTTTATTCTTGCTTTTATTTCTTCTAGGAGAAAATTTTTGAAATGTATGTCAGATAATGTTTTGCCTATGTTTTCCTCTAGGAGGTTTATTGTATCTTGTCTTATGTTTAAGTCTTTAATCCATTTTGAGTTGATTTTTGTATATGGTGTAAGGGAATGTTCTAGCTTCATTGTTTTACATGCTGCAGTCCAGTTTTCCCAACACCATTTGCTGAAGAGACTGTCTTTATTCCATTGCATATTCTTGCCTCCTTTGTCGAAGATGAGTTGACCAAAAGTTTGTGGGTTCATTTCTGGGCTCTCTATTCTGTTCCATTGGTCTATATGTCTGTTTTGGTACCAATACCATGCTGTCTTGATGACTGTAGCTCTATAGTATTGTCTGAAGTCTGGGAGAGTTATTCCTCCGGCCTCTTTCTTTCTCTTCAGTAATGCTTTGGCAATTCTAGGTCTTTGATGGTTCCATATAAATTTTACTATGATTTGTTCTAGTTCTGTGAACTATGTCCTGGGTAATTGGATAGGGATTGCATTAAATCTGTAGATTGCCTTGGGCAGTGTGACCATTTTAACAATATTGATTCTTCCAATCCAAGAGCATGGAATATCTTTCCATTTTTTAAAGTCTTCTTTAATTTCCTTCATCAATGGTTTATCGTTTTCTGTGTATAATTCTTTCACCTCCTTGGTTAGATTTATTCCCAGATATTTTATTACTTTGGGTGATATTTTAAAGGGGATTGTTTCTTTACTTTCTTCTTCTGTTGATTTATCGTTAGTGTAAAGAAATGCAACTGATTTTTGAACGTTAATTTTGTAACCTGCTACCTTGCTGAATTCTTCAATCAGCTCTAGTAGCTTTTGTGTGGACCTTTTAGGGTTTTCTATATATAGTAACATGTCATCAGCATATAATGACACTTTTACCTCTTCTTTTCCAATTTGGATCCCTTTTATTTCTTTCTCTTGCCTGACTGCTGTGGCTAGGACTTCTAGGACTATGTTGAATAGGAGTGGTGATAGTGGGCATCCTTGTCTTGTCCCAGATTTTAGTGGGAAGCTTTTGAGTTTTTCACCGTTGAGTACTATGCTGGCTGTAGGTCTACTGCTCTTTTTAACTTTCCTTTCATATCCAGGTAGCTTTTGAGCAAAGGCATACTGTGTCTGTCCAGCCATAGGATAGATTACTTGAGAAATATGTAAGGTCACTCCTGGAAAGGTATGATCCACTTGGTACATAGTCACTCCCCAGCCAGCAGCCTCTATCAACCCCCAAATGCTGCTTTCCAAGGCATTTTGTAAAATTCTTTTTACTAGTCATATACACATGCAAATATGCAAAACCAACTTCTTGACTTAAGAGTCGTACCTCCAATTTTACTACAAGATTGTTCCTTTTGACCAGCACTGGGTTTACCGGCATTACACAGAATAACCGTGCTTCCCAGAGAAGAAAGTTTTGCTCCATTAATGTTAATTGAAGATTGTGCTTCAGGTTCAAAATCAATTCCAAGTAGGTTCAAAGTCAGTTCCAAGCTAGGTGTATTTTCTAAAGCCCAAGAACAACTGTAGGGTAGTAAAAAGATGTCCAGCATTGGATTCAGATGTTCTGAGTCTGAATTCAGGTCTGCCTCTTCCCAACTGTGCTAATCCCTTGAACTGGTCTCAGGTTCCTCTAGGTCTTACTTTCCTGAAAGATTAATCTCAAAAAATTGGCCAACTCTAAAATGGCTGCTGAAAGGACCAAGTGAGACTTATATGACATTGCTCTGTAAACTGTTACACAATGTGTGAACGAAAGAATCTTAATTCTAAGCCTAGAAAGCGTAACGAAAGGATTTCTTAAGAAGAGTTTTTTTAATTAGAGATTAGGCTTTGAGGTTAGAGATCTTTATATCCCCTTTGCAGACCTACTAGCTGACCCCAGAGAAGTAACATAATCTCTCTAAACTTTGTTTTCCTTAGCTGTAAAATTGGATTAGTAATAGTAAGTATCTCTTGGTGTCACAGTGAAGAATTAAATAAGATAAAGCATGTAAATACTTAGACCTTAGATCTATCCCTGGAAATAGAGCAAAATAAGTATTCATTGCTGTTATGTACAATGAAAGTCCTATTTTAGTCTCATCCACACAAATTAGGCACTCTCTTTTCCTAAAATCATGAGAATTTACTCACGAAACTACTGAAAATTGTATTCTCTTAAAATGGAGAAACGAATGGCCATGAAGACACATGCATAGCCATATCCCCAAATCACTTATTCAACAAATGGCTACCATTTCTGAGTCTAGATCTCAGGGGCCGGACACTGTGCTAGACATTTTACAAACATTAGCTACTTCAGTCTTTACAACAAGCCTACCGGGGAGTTATCATTGCCAAGTTTTAGAAAATAAAGCTAAGTCTCAGAGAGGTTACAGAATCTGCCTGCAGTCACACAGCAAGTCAGAGATAAAGCCAGAATTTCGACTTCAGTGTTCTGTCTGACTGCTAGTCTCATAATAGTCTTTTCTTTTTCTTTCATCTTCTAGTCTTTTATTTTACATCCTTTCTTCCTTTTCTTTCACTGTTCAAAGTTTTAATATAATTATCTAACTCAAATGCAAGTTGTTTATAGTTTATACTGATTAATGCAAACAATATCACTTGTCCTGAATCTTTAGTGCCCTGAATTACATCTGAGCCACTGAACAAAATAAAGACTGAATAGGTAGAAACATATGCTGTTACTACCGACTGAAAAAAAGACGCACAACCTAAAAGTTTAGAATTATGCTTTATTCAGAGGACTTGCTGAGGACTTAAGCCCAGGAGGCAGCCTTTGAGATAGCTCTGAGGGACTGCTCTGGAGAAGCAAGAGGGGGGCCAGGATATATAGGTGTTTTTGCAACAAAAACCGTGTAGCTGGACCATTAAAAGGTCACTGTTAATTAAAGAAAAAAATAAATATCTCAACTTAATGAATTTAGCACTTTGTATGGGAAGATGCAAAAGTCTGGGCTCATTGAAATAATTTCTTTGATATGCATCTTAACTATCTAGGGCCAGTATCCTGTTTCTCTCCACCCTGAAGCCCCTCAGGGTGCACCATGGAGGGCGGCTGCAGTGGCTGATGGCTTGTTGGCCACAACATCCACTGTTTACTGATATGGCAGGTGACATTCTGCATCCACATTCCTCTGACTGCTCGTCCCTTGGGGACTTTTTTCCTGGCACAACAGATACTTACTAATGAGGTGTCTGTGTGGGATCGGGACAAAGAGTTGCCTTTACTGTGCTATACAGAATAAATTTGCTGTTTATCTACTGTATACATAGTAGTTAGTATCTGCAAATTTCGAACTCCCAATTTATCCCTCCCTACTCCTATTCTCCTCTGGTAACCGTAAGTTTGTTTTCTATGTCTGTGAATCTGTTTCTGTTTTGTAAGTAAGTTCATTTAGGTCTTTTTTTTTTTTTTCATTTTTTAAGATTCCACATATAAGTGGTATCACGGGGCATTTTTCTTTCTCTTTCTGGCTTACTTCACTTAGAATGATGATCTCCAAGTCCATCTATGTTGCTGCAAAAGGCATTATTTTCTTCTTTTTATGGCTGAGTAGTATTCCATTGTGTGTGTGTATATACATATAACTTCTTTATCCAATCATCTGTCAGTGGGCATTTAGTTTGTTTCTATGTCTTGGCTATTGTAAATAGTGTTGCTATGAACATTGGGGTGCGTGTATCTTTCTGAATTAGAGTTCCCTCTGGATATATGCCCAGGAGTAGGATTTCTGGATCATATGGTAAGTCTATTTTTAGTTTTTTAAGGAATCTCCATACTGTTTTTCATAATGGCTGTACCAAACTACTTTCCCACCAACAGTGTAGGATTCCCTTTTCTCCACATTCTCTCCAGCATTTGCTTGTGGACTTTTGAACGATGGCCATTGTGACTGGTGTGAAGTGATACTTCACTGTAGTTTTGATTTGCATTTCTCTGATAATTAGTGATATTGAGCATCTTTTTCATGTGCCTATTGGCCATTTGTATGCCTTCATGGAGAAATGCTTGTTTAGGTCTTCTGCCCATTTTTGGATTGGGGTTTTTTTTAATATTATTAAGTTGTATGAGCCATTCGTATATTCTGGAAATTAAGCCTTTGACATTCGCATCATTTGCAAATATCTTCTCCCATTCCCTAGGTTGTCTTCATCAGATTTGGGCTAATCTCATCCTGGCTGGGTCACTACTGATTCCATATATTGAGGAACAGAACTTTGAGAATTTATAATCATTCATCATTCAAGTATCAATCAAATATTGATTGAACACCATATTTGAGAAAGGGGTTGTACTAAGAACCAAAGATAAATATAAAGCAGGCCCCCTCCCCCTTTCTTAGGCAAGATTGCAGACTAGGATGTGACATCTCACAATGCACGTTATTTTCATGGGGATCTAGACTCTCCTCTGATTGAGTTCCTTTTAAGTAGAAAGATACACAATGAAACGTAAGTATTAGGAGGGAAATTCGATCTTTTTAGGGATGTTCACATGGTAAGCTCTGCTATGGACAGTTACAAAATGTCCATAGAAAACCTTAATTCTAATGATGTCTTCACAATTTAATAGAAAAAGATACCATGGTTGTTGTACCACTGAAACAACTTCAAGCAGAAATGGAGCCAACTATGAAGATGTTTCATGATCAAAAACTACAAGGTAAATGAAGTCAACAAGAGATAGCTGGATGCTGTTTGACCACCTTGGTGACAAACAGAGTTTTAAGAAGGAACATTTAGACAGGTTCTCAAGGATACAAAATTCCAACGTGAATGTGGCCATAAGTAGCAGCAGGATGCCTTTACTTTTTTTTTTTTTTTTAAAGTGTTTGTTTCAGTAATGAACAGAAATGCTTGGAGTTCACTCTGAGGGAAAGGGGCCTCTGAAATCCTGCTGCAGCCATGGAAGGCTTTTCCATGATGAAAAGAGACCACAGATAGAAATGCTGTCCTTCCTCCACTGCTGTCTCACTGGCAGCGAACACGGCTAATTCACTGGTCTTTCTGCGCTCTTCAGTCAGCCCAAAGGCAATCAACAATATCACTAATCTCTTCTTTTACCAGCTACAGTAACTTAAACCAATCCAGACCATGTGTGCACATACTCTCCACTGTCTGATTACAGTGTCATAACCAAGATGTTGGAGAACACAGGCAGGTGTTGAAAGACCTCATCACAGTTACTGAGTAAGAGTCTTTTGCGTGTAAAGACCCTATTTCAGTATGTTGAATGAGTTTGACGGGCTGGGGAGATGTGAGAAGGTGCTCCTGGAGGACTTCTTGATGCCTGCTCTTGAGGATTTCCTTGAAAATGCTTCTCCCTTCATATCTGAGACCCATGCTTGCATCCCCTACTGGCATTAAGTATATCATATGCGATAGCTCATATGTGGAATCTAAAAAACAAGAACAAAAACAAACAAACAAACAAAAACAAAGCGTAAATAAAGGACAGAAATAGACTCACAGACAGAGAATACAGACTTGTGGTTACCAGGGGGGTGGAGGGTGGGAAGGGATAGACTGGGATTTCAAAACTGTAGAATAGACTACACTGTATATAGCACAGGGAAATATACACAAAATGTTATGATAACTCACAGAGAAAAAAATGTGACAATGAGTGTGTATATGTCCATGAATAACTGAAAAATTGTGCTGAACACTGGAATTTGACACAACATTGTAAAATGATTATAAATCAATAAAAAATGTTAAAAAAAAATATGCTGGCAGAGAAACTGAACATGACCCCAGAAGAATTTGAAAGGTGTATTCTCCATTTATTAGAAATGCAAGACTTATTCTAAAATAGGCCCTGTAGTAATGGGCAGTCTTATTTCATCCACAACTAATCGAAATGAATAAAGTCTCTCATTTACAAGCCAAATACTGGCCATAAATATGGAGAAAAAGCTTAATCAGAATGATAGGTCAAATGCTCTCAACTGGGCAACTCTGGCTCTGCAATATACTGAATATGTCCCTGCAAAATTCATATGCTGAAACCCTAATTCTACTGTGATGGTATTTGGGGGTGGTGCCTTTAGGGAGTAATTAGGTCATAAGGGTGGAGACCCCATGAGTGGGATTAGTACCCTTGTGAAAAGAAGCCAAAAACAAATTTATACTGTATAGCACAAGGAACTATATTCAATATCTTACAGTAACGTGTAATGAAAAAGAATATATGTATGTATGTATGACTGAAACACTATGCTGCACACTAGAAAATGACACGTTGTAACTGACTATACTTCAAAAAAAGAAGCCAGAAAACTCATGCTTTCCACCACGTGAAGATACACTAAGAGCTTAAATATCTATAACCCACAAGAAGGCCCTCACCAGAACCTGACCACGCAGGCACCATGATCTCGGGCTTCCAGCCTCCCAAACAGTGACAAATAGACGTGTGCTATTTATAAGCTCTCCAGTCTATGGTACTTTGTCATAATAGCCCAAACTGACCGAAACAGGGCCCAACTAAAGAACTGTACAAGAAATATTTAGAAATTCAACATCATAGCCTGTTACAAAAAGTATGACCTACAGTTTAGAAGTAATTAAAATATGCTGTAGAAATTTGGGGATAGGGAAATCAATCAGGTATGAATCCTATCCTCAAATCATCTATGACCTAATAGGAAAGATGAAACACATTAATAACTGTAATGTAAAATGGACGTTTAAAAATGACACGAAAGATGATAGATTCTCTAGGATTTCAGGAGATGAGAAATTCCTTAAAGCTAGAGAAATCAATGCAAGATTTATGAAGGAAGGAACCTTTGATCTGGGCATTGAAGGATGGTAGGATTCAATATACAGAGAAGCAAGGAGAGAGGGGGGGAAAAAAGAAAGCAAAGGTACAGAGAAGACATGGCTTTTACAGAGTAAACTGGCTCTTTGGCCAGATAGGAAGGCAAGTGAAGTAAGCCAGAAAGAGAAAGAAAAATACCATATGATATCACTCATATGTGGAATCTTAAAGAAAAAAAAAAGGATACTAATGAACTCATCTACAAAACAGAAACATTCTTGCAGACATAGTAAACAATTTTATGGTTACCAGGGGAAGGGGGTGGGAAGGGATAAATTTGGGAGTTTGAGATTTGCAAAGGTTAACCACTATATATAAAGACAGATAAAAACCAAATTTCTTCTGTATAGTACAGGGAAGTGTATTCAATATCTTGTAATAATCTCTAATGAAAAAAGAGTATGAAAATGAATATATGTGTGTGTGTATATATATATATATATATATATATATATATATATATATGCATGACTGGGACAGTATACTGTACACCAGAAATTGACACATTGTAACTGACTATACTTCAATTTAAAAAAAAAAAAAAAACATTACAGAGCATCAGTGCAAGGAGTTAAGCAGAACTGAATCACACAGGACCTGAAGGCTGGTCACAATGTGGCAGGAAGCAGATCTCCTCCAGCTCCCTTTTTCGTCCTCCTCTGTTTCCAACGGGATTCTTTCCAGAAAGTTCTCACTTCTGGCTCCCCACTCAATGCCATGGCCTTATTTAAATTAGACCTGACACCCAACACCTCTCTCCCTTCTTCTCCAAGACATTTCCCTTCCAGCCTTCACAGGATGCACGGCCACGGAGCAGACTGAGCACCACGTTCTCACTTTTGCAGATCTTACTGAGAGACTTGTGGCGTGGCAGCCTGCCAGGCCCGGATCGCTCAGCCTGGGGAGCCCGCCATAGGGGAGTCCAGCTGATGTGCAGAATGAGCCTCAAGGCCCCCTCTCCAAAGGCACTGAGAGGGCATCAGCGCTAAATTGTACCTGACATTTAATTCCAGCTTCGGGCAGTTTCGCGTGAAACCTGACTTCAGTGAGACATTGATCAGCGCACAGCGCTTCATGAGCTTTGACACAATCAATTTTCTCTAGTGGATTGGACGATCATTAGCTGACTTACGGAAAGGCCTGGGTCACGCACAGCTTTCTGCAGGCCTTGGAGCTGCACACCGGGAGGAAATGATGAAAAATTGTTATTGGCAAGTGACCACCCCCTTCCCTGCAGAACATAACCAACAAGAGTCTATGAGGAGCAGACCCACCTTCAATCTCATCACCTCAGAAATCTGGGTCTGTGAGAGGGTGAAGGAAATCATCCAGTTGATGGAAGAAATGGAAGAAAAGTTAGATGAGACTCTGCCTGCTTGAGGTGTCCTTTGCAACCAGGCCTTTTTGTCCCACATGTCCTTGGTGTCCCAACTTACTCTCCCCATCTTTACTTATCCAGATGTGTCTGGAGATGGAACTAAAAATAAGGCTCTTGTTAGTGCAGGTCCCTCTAATTTATCGTAAGGTTTCAGTCAGTGAATGGACAAGTCTATATCAGGTTCTTGGAAACACTGAAGACAAATCAGGTTTTCAGCCCACTGACTCCCACCCTCATATGCAGAACCATCCTGAGACAAGACAGTACCGGGTGACTCCCTGTATGATGTGATTCATAAGATACAAAAAGGCTTGTTTCTCCCCCAACAGAAGCCACATTATCAGAAATCACGTCAACATTAGCTCCCACCTCTGTGCCCAATGGTCAGCTGAGTACTTTCCACACAGTCAGCACTCATTAAAAAAAAAAAAAAATCACTGACTAAATGAATGAATAATTCAGGTGCCATAGTCCTGATATTGGAGAATTTCCTGCAGTGAACGTGTTACTAGAAGTGTTTCTAGAAAGTTCCCATAAAAAATCATAAATACCGGCTTATTTGCACACTTGTATGAATGAGCACAGCATAGCCTATGTTCAGGAAGTATTTCCTGAGTGACTAAACCTTGTTTATACAGTCATTTTGGAAAGCGAAGTAAGACAAGCCAATTTGGGGGTGAAAGAGCAGTCTCAGGGCAGCACGGCTTCTGTGTCTGCAGAGACATGGGGACAGCCTGCAGGAAGCTCAGATCTCAGGAAGCACGTGTCCCCCCCTCCTGATCTGGGCAGCTGAAGCTCTGTGATCACACAGGTGATCCCACCCACTGCCCACAACCTGAGAGAAGGTTCGTTAGTGTGTCTCCTGTTCTTCCCTGCCTAAGCCCACAGGGACTTCTGCGCTCCCATGAGAAGATGCAGTTTTCAGTCCTTTGAAGGAAGAAGATCTGTGGGGCCTGAACCGAATGGACTTTGAATCCCCTCCTCAAAGTTGGCACTGTCTAAGGCAGAATCAATCTGCCAGGAACTAGCAGATGGTTCAAGACAAGCCAGGCTCAGCTCTGCCAGGCCCTTGGGATTCAAGAGGGTCTGGAACATACCTGGCATTTAGTAGATATTCAGTAACGTATGCTGAGGGAATTCATTTCATTTCATTAGGTAACTTAAACTATATTTTACTACTTGTAGAACAGATGTCCTCATATTATACATCTTAAAGCAGCATGTCAGGGGGGAAGGAGCTTTAGTTTTAGGATTAAAAGACAGATGTCAATCCTAGCTCTGCTCATCTTGTCCTTAACTTCTCTGGCCTCAGTTTCCTCAGCTGTAAAATGGGCATGCCATCCTTGCAGAGTTTTCATAGGGACTGAAGAAGGAAGTAAATATGAAAGCTCTGTGGAAAACTAACTTACTGGAGAAATGAATTAGAAGTTTTCATTAATATACAATAATATAATTTAGCAGTACAAATAATTTGTATTTGAAGTTTAAAATGGTATTGTTGGCATGTTGTTTTACATCTACTGCTGAAAAACCCTAATTAGCCTAATAAGCATGCTGCTTAAAGACAAGGGGCACAGAAATAATTCAAATAGGATTCTGATCCCACCTGATCCATTCTCACTACGATCTTGAAAAAGTCACATAGCGTCCTTAAGCTTCAATTCCTCCAGCTCTTAAAATTGATAATACCTGTCTTGTTTAATCTCATGGATACTGGCGAGAGCCACAGATCGTAGGCAGGGACAGACTTTGAAAAAGCATTAAGAACAATAAAAACGTAAGATGTATTTTGCATGTTTCTTTTAACAGTATGGAACCTTCCCTGGACATGGTCCAATGGGGGAAAAAAAACCGTATTTCCTCCTTTGATGTAACAGTCTCACTGAATATGGATTCTGGCTCAGAAACTAACTGCCTCCGAATATGGCTCTCTTGCTCATTTAGGATGAGTAGGAAGCGTGCTCATCAATATGGAAAACTTCAGCTGTAGGTGTTGGTCAAGACTTATTCAAAATACTCAGTGCGGCGGAAATAAAGTAATAATCCTGGTTTCCATGGTCCTTCCCAGGTCACCACCCAAGTACCTTGTGTCCTTTGGAAAGGAACAAGCTCACCAGCCATGGACCACTCTATTCAGCAGGGCAATAACACCAGCAACTGTAGAAAGCCTTCAACTCCCAGTACCTTAATACAACTAAGGCTTATTTCTGATTTATATCACAGTCCAATGCAGATCAGGTGGCTCTCCTTTAAAAAAAAAAAAGAGCTAAGGGGTCCAGGCTGCCTCCTTTTTGTGGCTCAGGCATGGTTCAACAGTTAGATGGGGGGGGGATGTGGAAAAAGCTTATCAAATACTCACCACCTCAGCCCCAAAGTGACAAGCATCATTTCTCACAATCCATCGTCTACACTAGACTCAGGGCCAACTAGCTGGACAAGAGACGGGACAAGGCAGAGGAGCAGAACGGATGGCAGTGGGCACTGACAGTCTCCACCGAACTCCATGGTCAAGAGCCCGAGTCCTGGTTAAGCAAACCACTTTCTAGTCCTGCAGACATAACCACAGCACAATTCGCCCTGGCGGAAACACTCAGTAATGTCGTCCTTCATTAAATGGGACAGGATAGAATGGGATGGGATGCAACAGGAAGAGATGGGGTAGGCTGGGTCAACTGAGTCCTTAGAATATCTGTATACCACTAGTACCTGCACAGCACCTGGCTTATAACAAATGAGCAATGTGTACCTGTGGAATGGCACAATCAGAGAATGGTAGGAGAGAGTGACCATCTAAGGAAGATGTCTCTTCCACCAAACGTAGGCTGAAGTTGTGTGGTTCTCAGCAGATTCGGGTTGTCAAAGAACCAACAAGGCTTAAGGATGGAATGAGGTGGAGCAGTGGATTTTCCACTGCTCTTCTTCCCTCTCTCTGCTTTCCTCTTCAACTCCTATTTAGTTCTGCATGCTTGTTAGGTTAGGTGATAGAAAGAGTATCTATTGATACAGCCAGAAATCAGACACTATCTGGTGTGCAAAGACAGACCATTTGCCTGCTTTCGCCAACAGGATAGTCTCTCAATCAGACAGAATCTGGTTGGCTTACTGAATGTGAAAGGCCAGATGCTGTGTGGGGTTCTGGGGGGTGGGGGAAGTGATTCCATACAGCCAGCCCTGCAACAGCACTGCCCTGTGACACATTCAAAACTGTTCCATCCAGCCATGCGTTTAGAGAAAGTGAGAAGTCCATCTTCCTAAGATTACTTCTGTACACACTGTCCTTGGAACTCAAGCCCAGTCAGAGACACTTGATCAGGGGTTAGCCTTTTTACTTTTATTAATTTTCAGCTCATTGGTGTTTGTTATATTCCTCTGATAGGAGCTTCTCTGTGGTAAGGTCATGCATCAGAGGTTTAGTTGTCACCAAGGAGTGTCAATGTCATTAGTCAACTCTGCCCTTCTGAGTTCCAGCACTGCAGATGTCTCTTGAATGTCCCCATCAACTACTGCTGAGTGCCCCTACTACTTCTGCAATAACTTTGAATGGGAAATATTTTTCTTAAGACATATGTTCTGAAGCTTGCAAAGGAAGTCAGGGTGTGTTGCCCGAGTAGGCATTTTCCCCTCCTTCAAGATTTGTTCAGTGGAAACACTAGCGGTATTCACTTAGCAACCACTCCTTCCCTTGACCCAAGAAATGAGGGACAGAGGTGATTCTGGAGAGAGAAAAAGAGTAAGTTCCAACTCACCTTTTACTGCTAATCAGAAAGATTTTAGAATCTAAGGACAAACATAAATCCTGACCCTACCCTCCTCCCCAAAAAGAACAGATCCTTTCCAAATTGTCACCAAAGTCAGGTCATAAAAACAATAGTTGTCACTTGGGTCCCTCACCCCCTCTCCAGCTTCTGCATGCCATCTTGGGTGATCATCAGCCATATTTTGGCCCAGACTCCAAGGGCCCCAGCACATTTTCCTGGACATTCTGTCACATCGCTCCCACTTTAATTCAAACCACTTTATCCCTCCTTTACTCTGAACAAAAACAAGGAAGGAGGTGGGAGGGGGTGGAGGAAAAGAGGGTGGGATTGTAGCAAAAAGCAGATGTTATGTTAGGGTGTGACTGGCTCAAGGAAGGAGTAGGAAGCAAAAGGAAAGAATTGGTAATACACTCCAGCAAGCCAGTTTGCAGAATTCGTGGACAAGGTCACAAGTAAGTCTTGTTTTTTTTTACAAAAAATGTAAAGCAAAGATGTAAATCCACTTTTAGGACACTATTCTACTCTCTCATCTCCTGTATTAGGATCTTATTACTGTGTAAATATTACTCTAAAACTTAGGGGCTCAAAAGTAACATTTGCTATTTGAATTTCTTTGGATCAGAAATGTGGGCACAGCTTAGGTGGGTATGAAGTTGCAGCCACAGGCCAGGGCTGTGGTCTCATCTGAAGGTTTGGCTGTGAGGTACCCACTTCCAAACTCACTCACAGGGCTGTTGGCAGGACACACTCTCTCACACCAAGGCTTCTGCTAGGTCCAACGTCTGCTAACTCAAAGAAAACACCTGTGCAGATGAGGACACCAGCAAATAATACTGAAGCTGTCCAACTATCCTCAAGAAGGCCTGGACTCATGGTTTGGGGCATTTGTTGTAGTTGAAACAGAGAAACAATGACTAGTCCAATTACTCAGTCTTCTCTCCAATCCCAATCTGCTTTTTATACAATCTTTATATTGAGGTCTCTCCACAGGAATGCCTCAGAACATGCCAGCTGGCTTTTCCCAGGGTGAGTAATCTGAAAGATGGCAAAAGAATATTCCCCAAATAGAAGCACAGTCTTTCTGTAACTTGGTATTAGAAGGTTATGCAAGGCTATAAAAGGAGGATGTAACTCACAAGTTGCATCCCAACATTTCTGCCATATTCTGTTCAGTGGAAGTAGATCAGCTAGTCCAGGCCACATACAAGGAGAGAGAATACAGAACAGCCTGGTCACCAGGGATAAAGTAGGTCATCTTGGAGGCTACCTATCACATTCCCCATCTGCATTTATTCCAATTTAAAGGTTTTGGTTTTTATATGAATTTACAGAAAATGTTTCTTCAAGTTTTATAAATCAATAAGAGGTAAGGCATAAAAAAAGACTTCCTCATGAAGATTTAGCCAAAACCATCTGGACTGAAAGAAACACTGTTGAAGTAGAGTGGTTCAAAAACAATTTGGTCAAAATACATTCTAGTTACTAGAAAAATAGACATATAAAAGCAAATAAAAATGTAGAGCCTCCTCAAATTCTGAAAGGCCAATGAAAATTCCTGAAGGTTCATAAGAAATTGCAAAACCAAACCAAAACCAAAACGAAACAAGAAAAAACTTTTCATGATGTACCCAAATAAACCATATCTTTGAACTAGACTATATTACTGGTCAGCTTGCTTCATAAGAACTTGTGTTTGGCCAAATTACCATCAGCTACATCACATTTTCTCAGCAGATAAAAAAAAAAAAACGTAACTCACTTAGGAACAATTTTGTTGTCCGCATTTGATATCAAGATTTCCAGGGCAGGTGACTACCACTGGAAGGCCAAGAGATGGTGCTCAGTAACAAATTATGTCGACACTTAGTGGTTTAAAACAGTAATAATAACATCACAGTGGTTTCTGTGGGTTAAGAATTCAGAAAGGACTCAGCCAGGAGTTCTTACTTAGGGTCCCTTATGCATTTGCAGTCAGATGTCAACTGAGGCTTCAATCTGAGTGTCTTAATCACATGGTTGCCAGGCTGATTCTGGCTGTTGGTCGGGACCTCAGTTTCTCTCCACATGAACAAAGCCATGGAACTACTTGAGTGCATCATGTTACGGTGACAACCTCCCCCCAGGGTGAGAGATACAAGACACCAAGGAGGAAGCCGCAACGCCTTTTGTGGCCTAGCCTCAAGATGCATATACTTCACTTTCACCATAGTCTACTGGTCACCCAGCGACAGCTCTGATTCAAAGTGGGAAGGCAGTACACCAGAGTGTGAATTCCAGGACATGTGTATCATTGGGGAACTTCTTGAAGGTTAGTTATTATGAAAACAAAGAAGGTGGGCTATACCCAGCCAGTTTTCTACAGATCCTTCTCCCTAGGACCCTCTGTTTCCTTACAGAGATAAATACTGGTGCCTTTCTGGCTTCCATGGAGTCTAAGTCAGGGGAAGTTTAGGCCTTTAGACTGCATCCAAGATGGAAACTGAAGTACAGCTCTCGGGAGAGTCAGCCTTACTCCTTAGAGCTGTCTGGTGGGATACCAGAGACACCAGGGAGGGCTCTGATCTAGTAACATGCCAATCCCTCTGCTTGCTGAATAGAGCTTAAAGTCCTCTAGAAACAGGCAATTGCTGTCACACATTTAGAGGAAAACCTGAAAGTACATACACCTCAGGGCGAGGTAACACGCTGGTCTAAATTTGCATCAAGGTGCGAATGACTGGTGACAGATCTTTTCCTGCGAAGAAACTTTCATAGAGGTTGGGCAACAAATAGAAAATGGAAAGACTCTACAAAAAAAAAAAAAATACGGAGAGGCTTCCAGGGAAGTGAAAGTCAAGTCACTGGCGTCACCACTTTTCCAGGCCCTGTGCTTATCCCACAGCAACTGAAAGAGGGAATTACAGAAAGTAAGACACGGTAGCCAAAGAATAGTAATGGGTCCTAAAATAGCCTGCAGTTGGGAACCAGTAATTGAAAGAAATGTAATTTTTTAGAAACTATAACTTATTTTTGCCTTTTGACGAATGGTCTTTCCACGCATGCTGCTCTGCTGGGTTCGACCTTTAATGGCTCTTACATAAGGAATTATCAGGCGGGGCAGAACAGAGGTAGGGGAGACGGCACGGAGCTCTGCGGCAATGCAGGCGTGAAACCACACTTGGACCAGAAATAAATGATTGCTGCCACACTTCTGCTGGTCCTTTACACCACCTGGCACTGTCTCAAGTGGGCAGAAAAAAGGCACCAACACTGGCCAGTATTCCCACAAATGACTAAGAGCTGGCTGTGTAAAGACTGTTTTTAGGTCGAATCCCATGACAATGAGCTTCAAGGAGCGTGGACGGGTGTTCAAATGCTGCCAAGGTTCTGCAATTTGGTTGTACCAAATATAATTGCTCAGGATCACCCCCAAATACCTGAAAACCATTCCAGGGAAATGGTCCTTGTTTGGATTAATTATGATCTAAGATACAGAGCTATGATTTTCAAAAATGTGGATATTGTAATACCTAATTCCTTTGCCATGTCTCCCTTTTTCCTGCCAGAACCAACTACGCTACCACATTTTCTCTTGCTGCTAGAAAAAAAACCACTTCCATCTCTCTTTTCCTTGTCACTTACGGCCACGAGATATCACTTTTGTCATTACCAGTGAGTGCTCTCATGAACCTTCTTGCCCACATACTACACCACGCAATGCAACTAAAGGTTTCATATTTTGGCTTTAGAGGAAAATCCACTGGTACAATTAGAAATTCTATACACACCAAAAGAAAAACAAATTAGAAAAGTTCCTAATTGGAGTACCAGCCTAGGTAAGAGTACTGTTCCTCAGTGGAGCCCTTCACAAAGGAGACACTAATTTAGGAAATATCTGTCTCTGGCAAGAGATTATAGAACGCAGAACTCAATATGGGAACAAAAGAATCTAAACTGATGTCCCTTTGCCTTCTGCCTTCAACTAGACTTTAAAGGACTCTGTCTTGTTCACTTTGTGTCTTGATAAGTAATGAAGTGCCTAACATATGGTAAATACTTAAATACTTCTGAAGTGAACAAATGTGGGTAAAAAATGAGTCAGTGGGCCAATGAAATGCAGTATAACTCTTCCTCTAAACTGTGACCTGCTCTCCCACAAATTCTATGGAAGACTTATTTTTCCAAACCCTAGAATCCACCTCTGCACCCAAGATTTATCTAGAGTCCTAGCTCTCTTTCTCCTAGCCTTACTAGCTGGCCCTGGTTTCCAGACACTAGGGTACCTCCTTTCTCCCTTTCCAACCTCCTTCTAGTCCCTACTGATCCCCATAGAAAAGACAGACACTTTTCCATCTCCAAGTGAAGCGCAAAATTAATATACATCCAAAGAAACCAGCACCCAGGAAAAAGACCTACTTGCCTAGCTATGCCCCAAATCAAACCCTAATTTCAACCATTCATGCATTCATGTAACACATATTTGTCAATTATACCTCAACTTTAATAAATAAACAAACAAAATTTAAAAATTGAGTGACTTCTCAGAACTATTAGCCCTACTGATACAAAGATACATCCACTAGGGAACCTCCAGGAGTTACAGTTCAGTAATCAAAATCTGGCAAAAAAAAAAAAAATTTATTCCCAGTGCCGAAGTGCCAAGTTATTCTAGTGCTGAAATCTCATTTCACTAATGATGATTATAGAGAAACCAACATTACTAAGTCAGTACTATGTGCCAGGCGCTGTATTGGACACTTTCCATATGTCATAAAAAATCATTACTATGGAGCATGGACGATGTCCTTGGATACTGTTTTATTACATTGGATCTGTGTATCCAAGAGTCCTCCAGCTCCCCACACCTTCCGAGTCCTCTGGCTCCTGTGAAGCCAACAACTGAGTCACAACTAGTAGAAGCAACTGTAACTGTCAAGCCACAGATCTTGCCTGTGTTTGCAGAATTGTGATCCCACCAGAGTAAACAGTGACTTGGGGTATTAGGCAATGTTTTAAGATTAGCCCTGCATTACCCCCAGGCTTTACAAGAAATCTAACTTCAAGGTAGCCACAGGGGATGACTGAGTATCTGAAAATGAACATTATTAAGTCAGATATAAACTTACCGGGCTAAGTCTTTGATCTTATTAAACTGACTACACAAGTATATCCGCACCTCTTTCTTTTCTCATTTGAGCCTCTGTCTTCCTCCACTACCTTACCCTCAGGCTGTCTCCCCATCTCTGAACGTGAATGGTTGTTTTCATGCTTCTTGTGTTTGGGAACATTCAGCATAGCCCACCATCCAAAATGCTTCTAGGTTTGAAGACCTCCTTCTGAGCATCAGGAAAGTTGAGGTGGTTTGCCAGGTGTGTAAGTTCTCAGTGTGTGCCAAAGTAACAGCCAAATCACTTGGGGAAAGAATATAAGATTTTTCCAGTGTCCAGATGAGCCAATGAAATATGTTTTAAATTCCTGAAACATAAATTGACTGCATTTTGTGAAAAGATTCTCTGTTATAACTGAAATCTGGCAGAAGGGGGAGCAACCTGGGGGGACTTTGTCCTCTCTGACTTGAAACCCCTCGGGAAATAAGGTTTCACCTTTAAACAGGTCTGGTTGCCAATGAATTCAGTGTGATTGGACTTCACATTTCAGATTCCATGAAACTTCCTTTAAAAATAAAACTCTTGAAACTTGATCTTTTATGGTCATAAAATTCCACACTATTTTACACATTTACCAGCACCTGAAATGATGAGTGGACGTCTTGATTCAGTTTAGCATAATATGCATCTGATAAAACAGGACCCCTTCGGGGAATCTGTGGGGTTTTATAATCAGCTTGAGCTGTCCTCAGAACATTACCTCTGTTCTCTTCCGAATTAATTATGATTGTTACAGCCCAAACCCACTCGGGGTAAAATGGTGGAAATGAAAATATCTACCAAGTATTCCTTTTGGATAGATGAACAGAACCAAAAAGGACACACAAAGTCTGAACACTAAATGTAAGAGACAGAGACGGTTTATTTTTCAATTGGAGTCCCTCTAAACTGGTACCATTTCACAAAACCATCCATTCCATGCCAGCCTCCCTTCCAAAAGCATCAATCAATCAATCAGTAAGATGTGTCAGAAGATTGTGTCATTATACAGATGATTATTTATACTAAATAAAATAATAATTTCCCCATTATTTTAGAGTTTCAAAATATTCTTGCCTTGTTTTTATCACAACCAAGCCCTCATATACTGATGCTTACAAAATCATAAGGCATGCTTATTGTAGGGGACTGAAGAACTGAGAAAATTCTCCAGATAATTCATTGTAGAGTATTGTCATCAATAATATATTCCTGGTCCTAAACACCTCTTCCACTAAAGATAATATATTTGGATGATGATAATGACCCACACAGTCCTACTCACATTCTACTTCTCTGTGCCTAGGCAGACCGCAAATACTAAGAACTTCTTCCTTCTTTTCTTCATAAGTATATAAAACCCTACAAGGAAATTTATCCAAATATTGATAACAATCAACTATGGCTCACAGTATATGGAGTTATTTATTTTTATTATCTTCAAATTTTTGACTAGAAAAATGGATCACTTTTCAAATAAGAGGGGGTTGAAAAAAGACAAAAAGAAAATGGACCAAAAACAAAAAGTGAAATTAAAGGGAAAATTCTAGGCCCCAGAGGTCCCATTTAATTGAGTTTTCTCCAACTAGATGAGAGAGACTCAATTTCCTGGAGTTCACCTACAATGCTTTGTCTTCACACATGATGAAGGACTCCCAAGTCTTCACAGTCACAGCCCTGAGATCCTCCCACAACCTTTCATCAGTGAGCCCCTTCTAAGTACTATACACGGAATCTACCTCGGAATTGCTTCTGGACCCTCAGACTTTCTCAGTGATGGGAAATGTAGGTAGCTAGAATCCCCTCTTCTCCATCCCCTGCCAATGCATGCAATAAGGCCCTGAGTACAAGACCTTGATCATCTGCATTTATTCAGCTCCTACTGATGATACTGGCGATACTAGCTCAGAAGGCTTGGCACATTTCAGCCTGGCAGCGGTATGTTTCAACTTTGTCTCTTGAAACCACAGAGGAAATAGAAAATAGGATACAGAATTCTTCATTCCCTGTCTTCAAGTGCTAGGAAGCCTCTCGGGGTTAAACAGCAGCCACATTCCACCTCTAATGCAGACACACGTAGTGGAAGGTGAAACGATCCTAGTAAGAGTTTATACTTGAGCATGCTGAAAATTTTCAAGTGCTTTGAGATCTTCCAGGATGGAAATATGCAGCTATCAGTAACCTCTAATTAAAAGAGATAGGCTTTGTTGGATTTGAAATTTGAGCATTCTTTCTAATGGCCATACCTACCAGCTAAATGAGGTGGAGAGACGGAAAGGGACAGAAACGGATTCAGCAAAGCACTGGGTTTCAGAAAGACCTGTTCAGTTGCCTAAAGTTTTTGCTTTTTAATCAATTTGTTTTGATGTTGCCTAGACACATCTATCCTATTTACTTTCTCTGAGGTTGACTAAGGTCCCTTAGGGCTTGATGAGCTGATGTGGGTGACCTAGCTGTGTTGTTACAGGGGACCAACCAGTAAATAATACATATGAAGAGAACCCTCAGGAGTAAAATTATCCCCCCTTTGTATGGATTCATGCTGGGCATCACAGAATGAATAAGAATAGGTGAGACAGCCTATTCATAATGCCTTTCATCTTTTGCCTGACATACCTAATATGATTTTCAAAATATCTCAGATCACTAGAAAATCTCAGAAATTACTACGGGACATTAATCAATAAGCCTATGAAACTAAAACTAACTTTCAAATTTAAATGCCGTAATAGGTGCCTCTTGGCCAGGCTCAAGAATTCTCATCATTAGCTTGTGGACTATAGTAGGATGGTAGACCTGCTGGCTGTCCTGTACTGCGAGGAAAAAAATTCCAGTAAAATATATAGTGCTGTGTTTGGTGTAACTCAAAATGCTTAGGTTTTATTAAATGTCAGAAGTAACTTACTAATTCATAACAGTAGAATCAAATGTCATTTAAAAATGTACATGTTACCTAAGATCAACATTCAGGTTACTTTAAGACAACATTACAAGGATCATGGATCTAAGGGAAGGCATGCAGAATGAAAAATCTAGAAAAAAAAAAATCCATGCTGGACCTTACCTTGTTTATGACCTCACATGGGTCATCTCACCTCAGATTGTCTACATGGACACCAAGGTCTAAATGTTTATATGCTAAGCATGAGTATTCCACCTGTAATGGATGATTCCAAAAAAAAAAAAAAAACAACAGCCCTCTGGCCCCAAGTTATACATTTGATTATGTACACATCCATCTCCACATCTGAAGGGAATAACTCAACACTTCAAAGAGAATAAAAATAGCTCTTTTATGGTTGTTCAGGGTTTGAGTAAATATCAATCTCTTATTTTTTTTAAAAAAGTTCTATCACAAAATTAAACCCTGCAATTTTTGCCTTTAAAAAAATCCCTTCCTAATGGTTCCAATTTCAAGTATTTATTAGATCATAAAACGTTTCAATATAAATAAGTACTCTTTCCTATAAAGGAAGCTCAGTAAAGAAGACCTCTCTGGAAAGTAGAATTTACATAGAACAAGGCACCCACTTCTGAAAATATTATTTGAGCTTCAGAACTTTATGCAGAGAATTTTTTTATTTGAAAGCCAAGTCTCTATGGTAAAAAGAGAGAAGCCAGCATTAAGAGCAATTAGGGTTAATTATGATTTCAGATGGATTTCTGGTCTACACTGAGAGGTTGGCCACCAACATTGCTAAGATTCCTGCGTAAATGACATAGACTTCCACTAAGTGAATGTAAACCACATTTAGGTGGAAATGAAATAATTAAGAGAAGCTCTCAGCAAAACACTAACTAACCTTTTATTTCCAGTGCCACAGCCAGAAGGACAGCTGAAGTGATTATACAATAAGAAAAGAGTTTCTGATTATTAGCACAGAGCATCCTAGACAACACTTGGCCAGGCAGATATGTACACAACCTTCCTACTTCAGTAGAAAATGACATTTGCATTAACAAAATATATTTTGCCCATACTAATATTACTGTAATAAATATCCTTTATTTTGATGTTAGATGGCCAGAATTAAAATTGCCAGGTAAAGGAATTTATGTATGTTTATTTTAATTTCCAATAAAGTTATGCTTCCAACCAGAAAAATAAGGCTCTTTTTCCTTATTTCTCTTTCACCAATTTTTACTAGAACACTTTTAAAGTTTTGCCTATCTGACAGTCTAAATTTAATATCTCACATTATTATTTGAATTTGTATTTCTCTGACTACTAGGAAATTTTAGCATCATTTCATAAGCTTGTAGTCATTTGAATTTACTCTTATTAGAATTTTTAACTGTGAAAAGTAGAAGCATACAAAAAGTAAAAAAAAAAAATTAATATAACAGACACCAATATTCCTGCTGTCCAGATTCAATATATTAACATTTTGCCTAATTTTCTTCAGAAATTTTAAATAAATAAAATTTGCAAATATGGTTGATGAATTTCCTCCCCCAACTATATCACATTCCCTCCCTTCTAGGTAAAAACCAATAACCTAGAGTTGGTATGCATTCTTCTCAGTATTTCGCCAAAATGTATTGATTCATATTTGCATTTCTTAATTGCTCTACTGGTCTGGATGTTAGGCCTTCTATTACTATTCTTTTATTAAGTGCCTTCAAATTTTAACATGTATATTTGACATAAAGTCTAAAGCTAATCAATATCTCTTGTCCTTCAAAAAATGCAGGACCCTAAATGCATTAACTACGATACCTATCTCCCATATATTGTGATTTTTAAAAATCTACATGTTTATTAATTCCTTGGCATTCTGTTCCTTCTTACAGCTTTACCTTACTTCTGAGTCCTTTCTTTCTGAAAAACAGTCTTTCAGAAGTTCTTTCATGAAATGTATAAATGGTTAATACTCACTCTTGAATAAGAATTCAGAATTCTAGGTTGATGGGATTTCTGATTTTTTCCCCTTAGCTCTTTAAGGGTCTTATTCTATTGACTTCTTTTTATAATTTTTCTTTTAGGCAATTTCTTTGGTCTCTGGTTACATTTAACAGTCTTTTTACTTCTTGCAATACTGTTTGTTTTACTACAAAGTGAATATATTTTTCTTACTCTTGCTCAAGTACTTCTTTAAACAGATGTTCAGAATTTTTATTCTGATAAAATCTCAGCTATTATTTATCTCTGAATATTACCTGTCCCTTAGTCTCTCCATCTTCCCTTCTTAGAACTCCTATTAGATGTATATTATCCTTTCATTTCTAACCTCTGTGTTTCTTAATCTCTTGCTCATGTTTTCTAGCCTTTTATATACCTATGCTACATGCTGGGCAATCTCATTAACTCTACTCCTCCGAGGGTTTGCATTTTAGCTCTTCCCATTCGTAGGTTGATAGCTATGTCCCCTATTGCCTTCAGCATATTTTAAAACTTAGCTTCAGCTTCTAGTTTCTTGGACCTATGTCAGAGTCGAGTATCCCTCTGTACTTGAAATAAAGCCATTCACCACACAAAAACTACTAGAGGGGATGAATGAATTCAGCAAGGTAGCAGAATACAAGATTAACATACAGAAATGTGCTGCATTTCTTCACACCAACAATGAAATATCAGAAAAAGAAAGTAAAAAAGCAATTCTTTTAAAAATTGCATCAAAAAAATAAAATACTTAGGAATAAATCTGACCAAGAAGGTGAAAGACATACATGGAGAACTATAAAACATTAATTAAGGAAATTAACAATGGCTTAAATAAATGAAAAGATATCCCATACTGAATACTGAAGAAAAAGAAAAAGCTGGAGGAGCAACTCTCCCAGACTTCAGACAGTACTACAGAGCTACAGTAATAGTAATCAAAACAACATGGTATTGTCACAAAAGCAGGCACATGGATCAATGGAACAGAATAGAGAGCCCAGAAATAAACCCACACACGTACGGTCAACTAATCTTCAACAAAGGAGACAAGAATATACAATGAAGAAAAGACAGTCTCTTCAACAAGTGGTGTTGGGAAAGCTGGACAGCAGCATGTAAACCAATGAAGTTAGAATACTCTTACAGTATACACAAAAATAAACTCAAAATGTCTTAAAGACTTAATCATAAGACAAGACACCATAAACCTAGAAGAGAAGATAGGCAAAACATTCACTGTTATAAACTGCAGTAAAGTTCTCCTGGGGAAGTCTACCAAGGTAACAGAAACAAAGCAAAAATAAACAAATGGGACCAACTAAACTTAGATTTTGCACAGCAAAGGAAACAATAAACAAAATGAAAAGACAATATATGGAATGAGAGAAAGTATTTGCAAACAATGCAACTGACAAGGGCTTAATTTCTAGAATATACAAACAGCTCTTACAACTCAATAACAACAACAAAAAAACCTAATCCAAAAGTGGGCAAGAGACCTAAACAGACATTTCTCCAAAGAAGACATACAGATGGCCAATAGGCACATGAAAAAATGCTCATTATCACTAATTATCAGAGAAATGCACATCAAAACTACAACCTCACACCAGTCAAAATGGCCATCACTCAAAAGTCTACAAACGATAAATGCTGGAGAGGGTGTGGGAAAAAAGGGAACCCTCATACATTGTTAGTGGCAATGTAGTCTGGTGCAGCCATTATGGAAAACAGTATGGAGATTCCTTAAAAAACTAAAAACAGACTTACTACATGATCCAGCAATCCCACTCCTGGGCATATATCTGGAGGGAACTCTAACCTGAAAAGATACATGCACCCCAATGTTCACAGCATAACAATAGCTAAGACATGGACACAACTTAAATGTCTATCAACAGATGACTGGTTAAACAAGTTTTCATATATATATACACACATACACACACACACACGCACACATAACATATATACAATGAAATACTACTCAGCCATAAAAAAAAAAAACAATGACACTTGCAGCAACATGGATGGACCTGGAGGTTGTCATTGTTAGTGAAGGAAACCAGACAAAGAAAGAAAAATACCCCATGATATTGCTTATATGTGGAATCTTAAAAACAGATACAGACTCAAAGACATAAAAAACAAACTTATGGTTACCAAAGGAGAAAACAGGTGGGGAAAGATAAATTGGGAGTTCAAGATTTGCATATACTAACTATTATATATAAAATAGATAAACAACAAATTTATATTGTATAGCACAGGGAACTATATTCAGTATCTTGCAGTAACTTATAATTAAAAAGAATATGAAAAGGAATAGGTATGACTATTATATGTATGACTGAAACACTATTCTGTACACCAGAAATTGACACAAGATTATAAACTGACTATACTTCAATTTAAAAAAAAAAAAAGTCCACAAACAATAAACAGTGGAGAAGGTGTGGAGAAAAGGGAACCCTCCTGCATTTGTTCTTAAGAATGTAGTCCGGTGCAGCCATTTTGGAAAACAGTATGGCGAGTCCTCAAAAAACTAAAAACAGACTTGCCATATGATCCAGCAGTTTCATTCCTGGGGCTATATCCAGAAGAAACTCTAATTTGAAAAGATATATATACCCCAGGGTTCACAGCAGCCTTATTTATAATAGACAAGATGTGGAAGCAACCTAAATGTCCATCAACATATGACTGGATAAAGAAGTTGTGGTGTGTGTGTACATATATTTGGTATTTACAAATGTTAGCCACTACATATAAAAATAGTTTTTTAAAGTTTCTTTTGTATAGCACAGGGAACTATATTCAATATGTTGTTATATACACACACACAAACACACACATACATACACATACACAGAATGGAACACTACTCAGCCATAAAAAAGCATAAAATAATGCCATCTGCAGCAACATGGATGGACCCGGACAATGTCATACTAAGTGAAGTAAGCCAGAAAGAAAAAGAAAAAATACCGTATGATATTACTTATATGTGGAATACTAAAAAATGACGCAAATGAACTTTTTTACAAAACAGAAACATACTCACGGACATAAGACATAGAAAACAAACTTATGGTTACCAAGGCTGCAAGGGGATGGGGAGGTATAAACTGGGAGTTTGGGATTTGCAGGTACACACCACTATATATAAGATAGATAAACAACAAGGTCCTACTCCATAACACAAGGAACTATATTCAATACCTTGCAGTGGCCTATACTGTAAAATAATGTGAAAAGGAATATAAATATATATAACAGAATCATTATGTCATACACCAGAAATTAACATAACACCGTAAATCTACTATACTTCAACTTAAAAAAAAAAAAGGCTATTTATGTCGATACATACAAGGTGGAGATGCTCAGATGGTGACAAGCCTCAAAATCATGTCAAGTGAAGGGCTCCTGTCTGAAAGATATCTTTATTTTATTCTTACTCTTGACCTAATAACACTTTTATTAGGTTAAAAATTTCTAGGCTTACATGTTTCCTCCTCAGAATTTTGAGGAGTTTGGCATGGAGAAAAGATTAAATATGGGTTATATAGACTGTCTTTAAATTCTTGAAGATTTCTCCTATAGAGAAATCACTAAACTTTCCACATCACCTTGCAATATCGAACTAGCGCTATGAGTTATCTGCTAAAAGAGAAGGACTTCTGGTTTATATGCAGAAGCATCTTTCAGCATTCAGACTGCCAAAGTTGGTGTGGACACTCTCCAAAGATACTAAGATCCCCATCACTGGAGTGAATGTCATGCATAAAGAGGACAACTAAAGCAGACAAATATTTGGCAGGAATGCTGTAGAAGGAATTCAAGTATCATATGATTGGGCTTTTAGGTTTCTTCCAGATCTGAGAACCTCTAACTCCTCTACATGACCTAAATACAATTTCATCGTATTTGCTCTGTACCAAGAGTTGTTCAATATTTATTAATTAGGTGAAGATTTCCATAGTATTTAGATCCCAAAAGCTCAGTGCCTTATAAGAACAAACATTTATTTCTTTGCTCACATTACACAAGGGTTGCAGTTCAGCTGTGGTTCTGCCAGACTATGCTGAAAACAGCTTAATTTAGCCAGCCCCCTGTGTCTTCACATTCTGGGACTCAGGTTGAAGGATCAGTCACTAACTGGAGCACACTATTCTCAGAATGGAGGGCAGAAACTCAAAAGGGGTGGGAAGAGCAGAGCCAAACCATACAAGCACATTTAAATCTTTGCTTGGATGTGTCTTGAGCCATTGGCTTCTATTCCATTGGCCAACGCAAGTCATATGGCCCAACCTAAAGTCAGAGGGAGAGAGAAATAAACACCTTCCACAGGAAAGCTTAACAAGGACAGGAAAGAGCCAGGGGTGTGTTGGAGCCAGCTTATACTGGCTTGCAACAGCCAATAATTTAATTTCAGGAATTTGGCCAACTGGTTGTTAAATCATCAGTATTTTGAAATCGACCATGATGGAAATATTTATACCATAGAAGTTGGAAAATGCTACAAATCAGACTTCTCTCTACCCTAAGAGCCAGTTGGTAAACACTTACCAGCACACCACTAGAAGGAACCAAGAGTTGTAAACAAATAACACCATCTACCATTGTTTCCTTGGCAGCCAGGGCCTCTAGGACCCCAACAGTAGCAATAAATGAATAACATCTAAAAATCAAGATGTATCTCTTCTCTCTACCAAGAGATCATAGTACCAGGTTTCTTAGCTCCCAGGAAAGAATCAGTGTCATTCAGACCCTCTTGAATCACCTTCTGGCACAGCAAGCTGAAGCAAAACCAAGAAGGTAAAAACTCATTCATACTACCCGTCTTTAATGAGCTCAGCCCAGGGTCTTCTGTCTCCTTGGCAACCTACCTGACACTAAAACTACTTCCAGTTCCCACTTCTCTCAGCTACTTTGAGTGTTTCCAGTAAAATACTTCCAGCCTGTCTGCTCTCTTGGCACGCTCCATTGCTGCCACCCCACATGAGCTCTTGGGATTGTTTCCAGGCTGGGCCCCCCACTTCAGCACATAGTCCCTTCCTTAAACTGGCCTCTAATTGAGTCCAACATTTTCTTTCCTGCAGTGTGGGCTGGAGAGTGCTAAGTGCTGTCACTTAAGGAACCCCAGGTGCAAAGGCTGGGCCTCCCCCAACCCCACACTGTCATCTGTCCACCTCCCACACTCACCATTTGACCTACACTGTCAAGATTCCCTAAGCCAGTGTCTGAAGTCAGGGCATTTGTGGATTGCCCCTAGAGATCATCCCATCCTAAGGATGATGAAAGGATTAAGGAGAAACCAACTTGAAAGGATACCAATAGGTTTCAGCAGAACTGCCTCCGGAAAACACCAAGGCTGTGTTTCTGCACAAAATCTGTGGCCATTCGCCCTCTTTGTCCTTCCTCTATTGCTCCCAGTTTCCCTCTCTCAGCCTCCATCCCGCCCCGCTCCCTCGTCCCAGAGGGCTGGTTCCAATTGCAAGGCCATTCCTGCAACAATCTCTGGCAACTGGAGTGAAAGGTGCCGACAAAGAGGCCCTCTCCACAGCTCCCTTTTCACAAGAAGCATGTATCCAATTAAAGGATTTTAATTAAAATGCTTTCTGTAGCATCCTGTTTCTACTCACTGTTATAAATTAAACTTGACATTCTCTGATTTAACAGGTGGGTGAGATTATTCTGAAAGCTGCCAGATGAGGGGAAATAGAATTTAGGCTGAAGGAAGCTGTGCCTGGGAGCATGAGCACATGTGTGTGAGAGTGTGTAAGTGTATGTGTGTGAGTGTATGTGTGTGTGCGCACACGCTCATGTGCAAGTAACACAATTATGTGCGCATGTGTCTGTCTTTAAATTGATTTCAAGTTGTTCTATTTTAAATGGAGAAGTCATGCGACAACAGGGGGACACCCAAAGCAGAACCTCATTCTAAAAATCAGACTCTTGCAAGCTCCTGAAAATCCCAGTCGGCACTACCCATTTACACATTTCTCATGGATGACATTCTTTCCTAAGCGTCAGCTCAGAAAGATCTGTAACCTCCATTTGTTGTTTTCTGTGATGGTGTTTTAATCCACACTGCTTCTTTATGCAAGGCGTTGAGGAGGGAAGCAATTTCCACGCTGACCATTACAACTGTGGCCATTACAAGTTTCCACCTCTGCAGTGCTTTAGAGTCAGTCCTCAAATTAAATGCTCCAAGGAGTTCTTGCAGATTGTGCATTATACCTTTGGATGTCAGTTGCCCACTTCCAGGGCCCTCTTTGTTCCAGCCAAAGTAGTTTACCCACTAATCCTAGACATTAAGTCTATTATCTAAACTCCCTGCTGTTGTCCACGTTGATCTCCCTGCCTGGACCACTTCTCTCCAGAACTACCTCTTCCTTCTGGATTCTGCTCCCATCTCAACTCCCCCATGACACTCTTCTTCACCACCCAAGCCATACTTTCTGCTTTAAGTCCTATTATATGCATTCATTTATTCAACAGGACCAAGCAATGTTGGAGGTGCTGAAGGTGTATCAGTGGATGATAAGAAAAAAAATAAATGTAACATTTGTTCAGTGGTGAATTAATACGTGCCAGGAAGAAATATGAAACAAACTGAAGTGGACGGAGCATTGTCTGTATTTTTATCTAATTCTGCTCTCATTATTTAAAGTTTTTATATGTTTAGATCCCATTTCTCCAATGGGGTTGTAATTTCCTTGAGGATAGGAATTATGTCTAATCCTTAGGGGTAATATTCAAAGTGTTTAACAGCTAATATAACAGAGGCACTCATCAGTGACAGTGGACCTCGGCCATCCTAGTGTGGCCCAGTTGGACATCAGCACTGCTAAACTTCATTGTATCCTCAATGTTACACTATTACCCAGTATATTTTTATCCACATAGTGCTTTCATAATAATAGTCAGTTTTTCATATTGTCTAAATGGTACACCAGTGGCCTGAAGGAGTAAATGCATATCAATCAAAGAGTTTAACTTATTTTCAATGAATATGAAGGTTAGACATTCCTCCAGCAAGGCCGGACAATTACCACTAAGCAGGCTGGGTGAATTTCCTTGTCAGTCTTGACAACTCGTCAGATTTCCTGCCCGCTTAGGAAAGATTTTCCAGGAAAAATAGGTCTTCCAAAATCTTCTATCTGGAAAAGTCCTGAAATTGCAGCTTCACCACTTAAGTTCCTGAGGGGAAAGTTCTTTACTGTATATTAGAAAGATCACAGGCTGTGGATTTAAACAGATCTGGGTTCAAATTCTGGCTTTACCTGCTGTTTGTCTTAAGTATTCAGCCTGGATAATTAGCTTTTCTGAGGCTTGGTAACCTTAAATGTAAAATGGGAAGCATATACCAGGCTGGTAGTGTCCTTGTGGAACATTAAATGAAACAAAGTGAGAGGAGGGCACAGTACCTACCTGGTACAAAATCCATGCTCTGTGAGTGACAGCTACTATGGTTACTGACCTTATCTACTGTTACACAAAATGGTGCCATCATACATGTAGACAGGGAGTAAATCACACATACAGATCCGCCTTCACATGTTGGTGGGTACCTACGTATGGCTTATTCTCCAAAGTGCTCAGAGTTCCGCTTTTACATTGCTTCTACCACCCCACACCCAGAAAGGAGAAGAGGCACTACACCTCAAACATACAGCATCCCCAAATACTGAACACACTCTTTGAGAACATGCAACTCACCTTCCCTCTCTTCCTGTGCTGTCACTTCCTCCCACTCCACTTCTATGTCATTCCTAGCTTAAGGCTCCACCTACAAGATGAAACAATCATGGAGCTGAAGAACTGGAGAAGAGTCATTGAAATGATTGAAGGAACTGTGGGGCAGGTGACTGCTTGAGTTGTTAAGAATTTGGGGCAGACTGAAAGGGAACATGCGAGGATCTACGAATCATAAGTCTGTGCATCCAGTGCACATACTCTTTCGTTAGGAGACAACTGCCTCAGGCTGGACATCAGCAAACCCAGACGGAATAAACAAATTTTCATCATAGATTCTATGATTATGGGACTCATTATTCTCAAGAAGTAATACAAGATGAAACGATAAATGGCTGCAAAAATGAGTGAGAAGAATCCACGGAAGACCAAACTGTCTTGGAGTGTGTGCAAGGAAATGGAAACATTTACAGTACAGTAAATCAGCAAACATTTACGAAAGACAGGACGTGTGCCCAGCAAAGAAGTAAAGACAAGGTCCCAGGCCGAAGGATATTACAAATAAGGAGCAGGAGCTGTGCCCACAAATGGTGACAGGGCAAGTTAGAATCTGACCAGCAGCAATGAAGTGCCATAGAAAATAAAAGGACAGAGGGCTGTGGCTTCTAAGTTGAAGGATACAAGGAAAAGGTAACGTTTGAGATGCACATTGAAGAAGGGGTGGTAGATTTGGGCAGTAGAATTAGTTAGAGACAGAGCCACTGAAAGGGGATATAGACCCCACAGGTTGGGCGAAAGACTGAACTGAGACTGATCTTCAGGGCAAAGGGCCCAGCCTCTTTTTTACTGCTAGAATGGCAATGCCTCTTTACCCGCCCTACTCGGTGAGGATAGGGGAGGGGAAGTAGGGCAAAAGTTAAGGGAAAGATAAGAAAAGGTAAAAGACAAGAAGGTTATATGTCTATCAAGTAATAGGGGAAGGGAGGTTAAAGAAGATGTCATCCAGAATCTCCACCAGCTCCAGAAGTGCCTTAATTTATTTGATATCTAACTCCTGCATAAAAGGAGTTAACACCATGCCCAAACCAACAGCCCCCAACATACTCACACAATAATCTTCCATTTCTGAGGGGCCTAGTATATGATCCCACAAACAGGAAGAAACTAAGGAACCAGTAAACTAGTGAAGGATAACCGACCTTGTAAGGCACAGGGGACAGGATCAGGGGCTAAGTGAGGACTGAACATTAAACAGATAAATACACAAATAAGTATACACTTACAATCCATGATACACACTCCACAGAAACAGATCACGGTGCAGTGAGAGGGTGACTGATGGGTGAAATAAAAAAGGCTAGGAGAGGTCTAAATCCACCCCAGATGCCACATTTAGCTTCATAAATGATTTCCCGGCACTGTCTCTCAAATTGCTTTCAGTCCCTTACCATTTAAACACCACTTTCCCGTGCATCACCTCTTGAAAGCATACAGTGAAGATTATATAGAATATACAGAAGAATAGTTTACAAAACTATTGTTGTAAAACCTGAAACCAAGTTGTAAGCATAGATGGCCATGCACTTGTAAGCATCTAGCCTTTAAGTCCCGGGGTGAAGTCTATGTATGGGTCAAAACATTTTTCCCCAAAGCACCCAAGGAGATGAACTTTCCCAAGAACTCTCCCAAGATGCACCATGTTTTTCATTCCAAGAAGAAGCATGCTTATGAAAGAAAGAGTCCATGTCTGACCCTTTAGTGAGAGATGAATTTGTTTAGCAATAAAGTATGACACCCTGTCAATTCTTTCGGCATTGAGTAAGAAGGGTATAAAATCTGCTTGTGATTCTTCATGAAGGGACTGAGTTATTACCCATAAAACTCTTGCTATGCAAATACTGGCAGCAAATAATAGAAATCTAGGCTCAGAATATCAGGATGGAGTGGTAGAGTCTAGGCCTAGTATGAAACATTTTTTTCATCTGCTGTGAAAGAATCTGCAGTTAACACACACAAGGGGCTATGGGAATGCTCTGAAGTCAAAACAGAAAATATTTGAACACACCTTTCGTATAGATACACACCAAGAAACTGTATTTTATTCTTTGGTAAAAAGAGAAAAGAGGGTCCTTTCAGGATAATTTATTCAGTTCTCAACTTTCCTCTGGCCAAGCAGGTCCACCAACGCAGTGGTTGGTCCAAGCACAGTTTCAATAACTGGTGCTTTTCAGCCTTAGAATGTAAACCTATTCATACTCTGGGATGTCTGCTGGGAGCAACTCAGGGACACAGAAGAGAATGGTAATCCTCCCTTCTGCTGGTGCTCTTGCTACAATGAAGGTAAAATGGCTAACTGCCCCAGCCCCGGGACTGACCCAGTTTTGGCACTGAAAATCCCACATCTGAGGAAACCCCTCTGTCCCAGATAAGCCAAGGGTGGTCATCCTATCAGAGCATACAAGTCAAGTCCTGACCCACCAGTGGAAGGAGGGGTGCCCCGGGATGCGGAAGCAATGCGGCAATGGTACCTGAACCAACGTACTAGGCTGACTTTGTCTCCTTCACCAGTTTTTAGGGGCCTGGGTCTTGACTGAAAAAAAGCTTTAGTCCATTTCTTGTTTGGGACTAAAAGGTATGAAAATTACAAAATAGGAACAATACTCAAAACTTTTCCTTTATTCTGGATAAATTGGGATTGGGATGCTCCTGACAAGGAAATACAAAATGAAAGCCTCATTCTTCATTCTAGTTTTTTTTTTTTCAATGGAAAACAATTAGCCTGCTGGGGAAACATTGGGGCTATTGAAAATATCTTAGAGATTTCCTGAATTTCTGTTTCGTGGGCAGAATTCCTCAACTGTACAGTGGATTTGAATAAATGGAGAGATGTCAAAGAAGAGTTTCAACTGAATATAGAAAGCAAAGTTATCAGTTCTTACTGAACTTCTATCTTATAACCAAGGAGAATGATCTGAAAACTAGGAAGAAGAAAGCAAGTGCCATGAAGAAGGAAATTTTTTTGAAAAATAAGAAGGAAATAGGGGAAGGTATAGCTCAGTGTTAGAGTGCATGCCTAGCATGCACAAGGTCCTGGGTTCAATCCCCAGTACTTCTGTTTAAAACATAAACAACAAAAAGAACCCCTCAAATTTCCTCTCCCTATTAAAAATTTTTAATTAATAAGGAAATTTGTTCTCAAAAGGAGACAAGGTGATGAAAGATAACTCATATCTCTCATTACCAAATGTTGCTCCATAAATTGGCTACATCAGAATTACTTGGAAAGCTTGTTACAGACACAGATTTCAAGTCCTACTTTTAATAGATGCTGATTTAGGTCTTGGTGGACCAGGGAATCTTATTTTAACAAGCTCTCTGGGTGATTCTGATGAGCGGCTAGTTTTGGAAACATTGACTTAGACTGTTGAAATAGTTTAATGGTTTAAAATGGCTGAAGTTGGCAAATTCACATGGATTATCCCCCAAGTGTATCATCAAGAGGCAATGGAACTTAATGGTTATGAGACCGGGTTCTCTGAAGATATAACAGATCCTAACAATCTAGGATCTAATCCTGACTTTGACCTGGCTCACTACGTGAACTTGGAAAAGGAAAGAAATTCTTCTGTCCCTCAATTTCCCCCCCCCCCAAAATGGAAGTGGTAATAGTAACTTCCCACAGTTGCTGTGAGGTTTAAATAAGAAACCTCCTAGAAAAGGGCATGTCACAAAGTACGTGCTCCATACATGGGAGCAGTTCTTATCAGTGCTGGAAGAAGTGGCAGATGACAGCTCAGAATCCCCATCAGTGATTCTATATGCATTCGCAGGGTAAGAAAAGTGGCAGGAGACTGAAGGTAACCCTGCCAACCAATCTTCAAAAAGAGCAAAACAATGCTTCCCAGAAACTCAAATGATTTCTAAAATTCCGGAGCAGATGTGCACATTAGATTATAAGTACTCAGGAGAAAAAATTTCACCAGAAACCAGTGTAGGTTTGCTCACAATATGTGATGCATATACTTCAAACATTTCGGTTGTCATTAAGAGCTGTTCTTTCATTTTTCTTACAGGAAGCCTTTCCTAATGTCTATATGGGCATGATGAGTTGGAGCTCAGGTTGGAAGCATCTAGAGATGAATATATTCCAAACAGAATTCTTAATCCTCCCCTTTACCATCTGACCTAACTCTACCCAAGCCTTCCCCATCTCAGAAATGATAACCACCATCTATGCAGAAACCTGGGAGTTATCTTGACCTCTCATCCCCACACAGACATGTGTGCAGTTCACCAAGTAAGTCCCATAAAGTCTACCTCCAAAAAGTATCTTGACTCTACCCACCTGTCCTTATCATCCCTGCTACCACCATGGTGTTTCTCACCACCCTCTCTCACCTAGAAGCTCACAACAGCCCCCTAACTGGCCTCCTTATTTCCAGTCCTGACCCCTCCAGGGCCAGTCTCCATGAAGCAGCCAGTGTGACCTTTAAAATACATATTTCATGTCACTCCCCTGCTTAAAACCCTTCCGAGCTTTCCCATTGCACTTAGGACACTAAGTCTAAATTGCTCACCGTGGTCTCTAAGGCCCTCCATAATCTGCCCCCAGGAACTTCTCCAATAGTGCTGCCTGCCACTCTCCCCCCACTTCATCACACACACCGGCCTTCTTTCAGCTAGCTGGCGTGTAAGACTCACCCCAGAGTGTCTGGGCGTGCTGTTCCCTCAGCCTTCATGCTCTTTCCAGCTTTTCATACAGCTGGTCTCTCCTCATTTCTTGGGTCTGTCTGAATGTCTCTTCACAGAGAAGCCTTCCATGCCCATCTTCACAACATCTAAAATGTGACCCTTCACCACTGTATACAGCTGAACCCCATTTACTAGCTTTGTCCCACCTGCTGTAACTTGCAGTTACCTTTATTTAGCTTACTTGCTTGCTTATCTTCACAAGACAAGCAGCCTGGGAACAGAAACTATTTCATTCAGCACACATCCCCAGCACTGTATCTGACTTAGGCACTTAAATATACTTGATACGTAAATGCCTTAATGAAAGAGGTAAATTCAGAGCTAAGTGAATAGCTTTACCCAAAGACTTGACTACTGCTTTTATTTTTTAATGATGTAACATATGTAGAGGGTTTACTGTATATCCTTACAGTACAATTTTGGGAAGAATTAAGGGGCAGCAGCTAATGAGATGTCCTTGAAATCTTACCCGAGTTGCCTTTTACTCATCCCACAGTTGAAGTGGTGAGCATTATTTAATTTGAGTTTTCCTGCCGTTCTGACCTTGCACAATGCTCAGCGAGATACACAAATGGAGTTAACTAAATTGGCCACCAGTGAAATGTACTGAAGTGAATAAAACAGCACAGAGCAGGACAAGTTAATGCAACCAATACGTCATGATCCGTGGCATCAGCGTGGGGAGTGCTGGGAGCAAGCGAGGCCAAACTGGGTAGTTCAGCTGATGAAAACCCACATATGCTAGGGATCCATGATTTTGTCTCTAAGTTACTTTTCCCAACAAAACCTACATAAGAGTCATTGGCAAGGAGCCAGGTGGCCTGATGAGAGTCCCACACCTACTCATTCCTTCCCAAACCCAGGTCTCTGGCCGAGGTGCTAATGAGCAGTAAAAAGGCCAGAAGGTGATGAGGAGGATGAGGAAAGCGAGCCTGGCTTATCCACGACCTGTAACATCAGTCCCTGAAGATCTGACTTAACTAGATTTACAGAATCCTCTTTCCACCCAAGAGCATGTGAGAAATTCAGAGGAGATGGTGAAGTACCAGGAGTTGAGACACTGCCTCGTTAAGAGTGTGCAAACACTGACCCACCTTCCATAAAATGTGCTTTTTGGGGGACCGAGGATAGATACTGAGTGCTTGTCAGTAGGAGCTCTCTGGCTGTGGAATGTTTTATAGCTTATTCAGTCACAAAAACACGCATGACATATTTGGGCAAAGGTTTCTGGAAACCATTTCCCTTCACCACTCCCATGGCTTAATTCTATGGTCTTCCTCTTCAGAGGAGTAGCTTGACAAAATGCAACACACAGAATTTGTTAAAATAAGGTCTCTAAAGGGGACAAAAGCATTTGTTTGTAGAATTTGCAGATTTCCACTGTGTAAATACAGGATTTCATACCACCAACGTGATGTCACTCAAGGCAGAGCTGGAAAGAAGGGTGCAGAATCAAGAGCTGCGAACCGGAATGAGCTGGCTTCATCATACCACCAATATACACATGGATTTGGGGAGTCACACAGATTAGGCTCCAAAGCCAGTTCTGCTCCTTACTAGCTATATGACTCTGGACAAGTTACTTAACCTCTCTGAGCCTCCTACTCCTCATCTTTTAAGCAGGGATTGTGCAAATAAAACACTTAGTTAAAAATAGAGATCTAAAGAAAACAGGATTGAGCATATGATAGGCACTCATTAAATGGTAGAAGATGGACGTATTACTAAGGATGATTTCCTCCAGCTAAAAGATCCATAATTATTATAGAGAACCAATGAGTAGCCATGGGTTCCTGTATTAGAATACTCAAATAACATACTCCAACAAACTTAACTTTTGCTTTTTGTTGTTTGTTGTTGTTGTGTAGGCACAAGGACCACTAGACTCCAAGCATCTTTCCTGAGAAGGAAATGAAGGAAAATTATAACTCTTTACTCGAGATATAGTTTGAGTTTTACAGCAAGAATTTTTCAGGCTTTAAATGTACAGATTTTTTTTTAATTTTTAAGAAAAACTATGGAGAGAACATTCCAGAAGCAATGCTTTCAGCATACTAGAAACAAGCATTGAACTTTAAGATTGTCTGAAAGTTGAAAATTATATACAGCTCATTTACTGTAATTCTCCAATATAGACCCAGATAAAATTCCTAGGAAAATTTTACTGAAAACTGTGAACCCGGACAGTGGGATAAACAAAGAGGTAGGTTCAATGGAAACCCTAGAATGAACTTTCACAGATGAACTGGGGGGATACACTCCACTAGAAATTGTAAAAAAAAAAAAAAAAAAAAAAAAAAAGAATAAAAAGTAAAGAGTAATGATCACAAAACAAATTGAAAAAAAAAATTCAGTTTGAAAACTACTCAAGGAGGAAGTATCAAGATAGCGCAGAGTAAAATACATTAACTTTCATAAAATCACAGTTGACAGATACCCAGGCTTATATAACAATCACTCACAAAGTTTAGAAAATGATTATAGAGTTTGTGAGTAAGTCTTACAAAAGGAAGGGGTCAGGATAGTGAATTTCGGTGACTGAGCAAAGTCATTAGTTAATGATTCACATTTCACAATTTCATCAGGCCAGGGATATATGAACAGACATTATGCAGTGGGGAAATCAGATCATCTACTCACTTGTGTAGGAATCACCGAAGGCTGACCTGGGACCACAAGTTGACTTTGTGTGTGTTGTAGTGCTACATGCAATCTCGAGGGTATCCTGGGATGAGTCTGAATGCCACTGTTACCCAGGTCCTTCATAAAGTCTTGAGTAGCAGCAGCTCTCTTTGGAACAGGACTGGAGGCAATACTACCACCATGGTATTTGACCATTCTTTGACTCACAACCTGGGAACAATGACATCATTTCCCAAGAGTCAAGCAGCTGTGCAGTCCCCAACACCTTGACCAGAAACCTGGACAGGAGGCCATAGCAGTGGAAACTCTTTGGACCTGGCTCAATAAAGTACTTCAAAGCAGGAGTTCAGTGACAAGGGAGATTGCAAGGAGTAATGGAAACCAAGACTCAGCCTGACCCAGGGTGTCAAAATGTATCTACATGTATATGATGGTGAGGCTACTTTACGAAAAGCCAAGATATGGAAATCTAAACTGATTTAAAAGATAAACCAGGATCCAATTATCCTTGTCACAAATGGAATCTTTCTCTATAAAGCTATTCAGTATAGGATTGTTTTATTTATCCCAGTCTTTGCTACTGTCAAAAATATGCCTGATTCCCAAAAACTAGATGCATCCACCTTTCACTGAACATACCTTTTGCATAGAATGTAGCTCTATTTAAATGAATTTAAATAAATGAAATATGAATTTGGTTAATATTTTGTTTGGATAATATCTCGATCTAGAGGCTCAATAGTTTTATGAATATGAGGGTCAGTTCTAGAAGGAAGAGGCAGCTGAGACACCCCGTGGGGACTGAGACACTGACAGCAGCCTTTTCTGTGATGTCATTCTCCCGTGATGACCTTGCACTGGCAGGTGCCATTTTGGAACCTACCCATTAGCCTATTAGCATCAGAGCACTGCCCTTCCCACCACCACACCCACAGCAGTTACACTGAGAGCCCATTTTGTTCAACAACACTCTTACAGCAACAACACAAGGCAGGGCTTCACAATCAGCTATGTGGGGAGTGGGAAGTCAGCTCCAGCTACCAGCACACCCACAGTAATTCATCTTGCCACAACAGAAGAGTGTATACAGTCCACACAGGGAACAACTTTGAAGCATATAGTTCTGGTGGCCAGAGGGGAACATGCTACTGGGCCCCCTAGGACATATACTCTAAGATAGAGGCAAGTAATGGACCTAACTAGTACATTAAAAAAAAAAAATTAGGCAAAATGAGGAGACAGAGGAATATGTTCCAAATGAAATAACAAAACAAAATCTCAGAAAAATAACTAAATGGAATGCAGATAAGCAATCTACCCAATAGAGTTCAAGGTAATGATCATCAAGATGCTCACTGAACCCAGAAGAAGAATGGATGAACACAGTGAGAACTTCAACAAAGAGTTAGAAAATATAAAAAGAACCAATCATAGGTGAAGAATAAAATAACTGAAATGAAAAATACATTAGGAGTAATCAACAGTAGATTAGAGGATACAGAGGAATGGATCAGTGACCTGGAAGAAAGAGTAGTGGAAATTATCCAAGCTGAACAGAAAAACTATGAGGATAGTTTAAGGGACCTCTGGAACAAAATCAGTGTACTAACATTTGTATTATAGGGGTCCCAGAAGGAGAAGAGAGAGAGAAAGGGGTAGAGAATTTATTTGAAGAAATAATAACTGAAAAATTCCTTAACCTTGGAAAAGAAACAGACACCCAGGTTGAAGAATCACAAAGAGTCCCAAACAAGGTTAACCCAAACATCCACACTGAGACATGTTATAATTAAAATGAAAAAATTTAAAGATAAAGAGAGAATCTTAAAAGTAGCAAGAGAAAAGCAACTAGTTACATACAAGGGGATTCCCATAAGAATACCAGATGACTTTTCAGCAGACTTTGCAAGCCAGAAGAGGGTGACATGGTATATATAAAGTGATGAAAGGAAAAAACCTACAAACAAGAATACTCTACCTGGCAAGGTTATTATTCAGAATTCAAGGAGAGACAAAGGGTTTATAGACAAGAAAAATCTTAAGAGTTCTGGCCTTACAATAAATGCTAAAAGGACTTATTTAAGCAGAAAAGAAAAGGCCATATCTAAAAATATGAAAATTGTAAAATGAAAAAGCTCACTGGTAAAGGCAAACATATAGTAAAGGTGGTATATCAACCATTTATAAAGCTAGTAGGAAGGTTAAAACACAAAATAGTAAAATCATCTATTGTACAATAAGTAGTTAAGGGATAACACATACAAAAAAGATATAAAATATAATGTCAAAAATATCAAACATGGAGGGAAAGTAAAATTGTAGGGCTCTTAGAATGCTTTCAAACTTTAGAGATCATCACCTTATAACAGACATACATATACACAGATTGTTATATATGAACTTCATGGGAACCATAAACCAAAAACCTCTAATAGATACATCAAAAGGATCCTACATCATGATAAAGTAGGATTTATCCTAGAGTTACAAATATAGTTCAATATCCAAAATCCAATCAATGTGATACATTATATTAACAAAATGAAAGATGAAAATCACATGATCTCTCAATAAATGCAGAAAAAGCTTTTGACAAAATTTGACATCCATTTATGATTAAAAACTCTCAAAGAAGTGTGTATGATGAGAACATGCCTCAATACAATGAAGGCCATATATGACAAACCCACAACTAACATCATACTCAATGGTGAAAAGCTTAAAGCATTTCCTCTAAGATCAGGAACAAAATAAGAGCGCTCACACTCTTTACTTTTATTCAATATAGTATTGGAGGTCCTAGCCACAGCAATCAGATAAGAAAAAGAAATAAAAGGAATCCAACTGAAAAAGAAGTAAAACTACCACTGTTTGCTGATTACTTGACACTATATATAGAAAATCCTAATGACTTCACCAGAAAAATGATAAGAACTAATAAATGAACCCAGGAAAGTTGCAGGATACAAAATTGATATACAGGTATCTGTTGTGTTTCTACACACTAATAACTATCAGAAAGATAAATTAAGAAAACAATCTCATTCACAAATGCACCAAAAATAATAAAATACCTAGGAATAAATTTAACCAAAGAGATGAAAGACCTGTATTCTAAAAACTGTAAGACACTGATGAAAGAAATTGAATACAACACAAATAAATGAAAAGATATATCATGTTTATGGATTGGAAGAATTAATTTTATTAAAATGTCCATATTTCCCAAAGCTATCTACAGAGTCAGTGCAATCCTTTTCAAAATACCAATGGCATTTTCCACAGAACTAGAACAAATAATCCTAAAATTTGCATGGAACCACAAAACAACCCAAACAACGAAAACAATCTTGAGAAAGAAGAACAAAGCTGGAGGTATCATGCTTTTAATTTCAAACATTACTACAAAGCTACAGTAATCAAAACAACACGGTACTGGTACCAAAACACACATAGATCAATGGAACAGAAAGAGAGCTCAGAAATAAATCCAGACTTTTTTGGTCAATTAATCTATGACAAAAGAGGAAAGGATATACAATAGGGAAAAGACTTTCTCTTCAATAAATGGTGCAGGGAAAACTGGACAGCTTCATGCAAAAGAATGAAACCAGACCACTTTCTTACACTATATACAAAGAGAAACTCAAAATACATTAAGTAAATGTAAAACCTGAAACCATAAAACTCCCAGAAGGAAACACAGAGGCTCTTTGCCAATAGCCTTAACAATATTTTTTTGGATCTGTCTCCTCAATCAAGGAAAACAAAAGTAAAAATAACTAAATGGGGCTACATCAAACCAAAAAGCTTTTGAACAGTGAAGAAAGTCATCAACAAAATGAAAAGACAACCTACTAAATAGAAGATATTAGCAAATATATATTTGATAAGGGATTAAAATCCAAAATACACAGAGAACTCATAGAGCTCAACATCAAAAAAAAACAACCTGGTTTTTAAAAATGAGCAGAAGATCAGAACAGACATTTTTCCAAAGAAGACATACATGGCCAACAGATACGTGAAAAGGTGTACATCACTATTCATCAGGGAAATGCAAATCAAAACCAAAATGAGACATCACCCCATGCCTGTCAGAATGGCTCATCAAAAAGACAAGTAACAAGTGTTGGCAAGAATGTGAGGAAAAGGTAACTCTCATGCACTATTGATGGGATTATATAAATTAGTGCAACCACTATGGAAAATAGTATTGAGGTTTCTCAAAAAAAAAAATAGAACTACCATACAAACCACCAATTCTGCTTCCGGGTATTTATCCAAAGAAACCAAACCATGAACTTGAAAAAGATGTATGCACCTCTGTGTTCACTGCAGCATTATTTACAACAGTCAAGATATGGAAGCAACCACTGATACATGAATTATTAAAGAAAATGTGGTATTAATATATGATGGAATATTACTCAGCCATAAAAAAGAATGGAGTCTTGCCATTTTCAACAACATGGATGGCTCTAGAAGGTATTATGCTAAGTGAGATAAGTCAGACAGAGAAAGGCAAATACCACATGATCTCCCTTGTAAGTGAAATCTAATAAATAAAACAAACTAACAAAACAAAATGAAAACACTCATAGACACAGAGAAAAAAATGGGTGGTTGGAGGAGGGGAGGAGAGGAGAACAGTTGGGAGTTGGGTGCAATTGGTGAAGGAAATTTAGAGGTTCAAACTTCTAGTAATAAAATAAGCAAGTCACAGGGATGTTGATATACAGCATAAGAATATGGCCAATAATACTGTAATAACTTCATATGTGGAGAGATGGGTACTAGATTTATTGTGGTGATCACTTGGTAATGTAGTTAAATGCTGAATCACTATGTTGTGCCCCTGAAACTGACATAATATTATACATGAACTATAATGCAAAAAAAAAAAAAATCAAGGGAATTAAAAGCACAAAATTAGGGATAATGGTTACTTCTGGAGAGGAGGCAAGGAAATGCAATAGAGAAGGATGATACAGGTAGACGAAAATAATATAAAATAAACAAGATAAGAAGCAGTGGTCAGATACTGAGATTCTTAAAATTAAGATTCTGGAGGGGATGAGATTCTTAGTGGGGACAGTCATGTGGGTATGACCATGAGAGTCACTGGCTGAGGTCAGACGGAGTATAAGATGTTTGGAGAAAAGGAGGTCAAGGAGCTGAAAGGCCAGTGTATAGGAAGAATGGACTATGTAAATATTGAAATCATCAAGAGTTTAATGGGCACAGTAACAGGGAAAGTGACAGTGAGTCAGGAATGAGGGGAAGTGATGCTGGGGTCGGCAGACGATTGCCCAAAGGAAACTGGCAGATGATTTAATCCGATGTTGAGTTTCAAATCTGGTCATTTTTATGGAAGAAACTGGGACAGTGGTTTGGGACCAGAAATAAGAAGCAAGGAGCTCAATTAAAATAAAAAATTAATGTAGTGAGACAGTGCAAAATGTGAGATGTAGTATCTTGTTTTGTAGGTACACAGTTTACGTGAAAATAGGCCATGAACTACTTTACCAAATTTGAATAATGTCCTTAAAATTGAAATGTATCCTTTTAAATTATTCATTGCATTAAAACTGAGAATGAATTAAAAAGAAAAAGAAGAAGCAAGGAGGACTCCTATCCTGTTCCAGGCTCTGTGGCGCCAGGGACGTGGGAGAGAAACCAGCCACCCTCCCAGAGGAATGCAGAGGGAGCAGTGTCCTTAGGGAAGAGCCAATTAGAACAAGGAGGTGAAAGGGACATTGGGAAGAAAGGGATTTTTTTTTTTAAGTGTTTATTGAAGTGTAGTTGATTTACAATGTTAGTTTCAGGTGTACAGAAAAGTGATTCAGTTATACATGTACATACATATGTATTTTCTCTTTTCAGATTCTTTTCCATTATATGCTATTAAAGGAAATTGAATATAGTTTCCTGTACCAGACAGTAGGTTCTTGTTGTTTATCTATTTTATACGTAGTAATGTGTGTCTGTTAATCTGCAACCCCTAATTTATCCCTCCCCCACCCTTTCCCCTTTGGTAACCACAATTTGTTTTCTATGTCCATGAGTCTGTTTTTGGTTTGTAAATAGAATTTGTACCTTTCTTTTAGATTCCACACATAAGTGATATCATATGATATTTGTCTTTTTCTGTCTGACTTAACCTCACTTGATGTGATAATCTCTAAGTCCATCAATGTTGCTGCAAATGGCATCATTTCATTCTTTTATGGCTGAGTAATATTCCATTGTGTATGCGTGTGTGTGTGTGTGTGTGTGTGTGTGTGTGTGTGTGTATATGTATGTATGTATATGTATGTGTGTGTATGTGTGTATGTATGGAAGAATGGGATTTCTTATTTATACATGAGCTCCAGGGAAAAGTTTCGGGGGGGGGGGGGAATAGTTATTGTATGTTAAACTCTATTAAGACCCTGTATGAATAGTATTAAGACCCTGTATGAATAGATGGCACAGCAGATTTGGGGAAAAAAGTTAACTTTTACTTTATAATAAAGCTATTCTTTCTCATTCTGCTACTCAAAAAATATCTATGGAGCCATTGATCTGAGTCAGGCCCAGGCTTTATATTACAAATGTGTTTATAGTCATTACTTGAAATGGTTCCGAGAGTCACCCTGTGACACAGATAAAGCAATTATCATTGCTGTTATTGTGATCATCATCCCAGTCATCGTCCTGAGGTCAAAGGGCTCCAAACACCTTGTCAACTGTGCACAGATGAGAAGTGGTGTAGGTAGCTGGGCTGGGGTTCCGAACACAGCGTCTGGAGGTCCACTGCTTGGGATCAAATCCTGCCTCTGCTGCGTGACCTCAGACAAGTGACAACGTCTCTGTGCCTTGGTTTCCTCATTGGTAAATAGAGAAGGTAACAGTTCCTTCCTCAAACGTTTTCATGAGAATTAAACACTGCAAATTAGCAATTAGAATGGTATCTGGCAGATGGGAAATGCTCAGTAACAGTTTACCATTATTGTCAAACTCCGTCATATGTTGTCAACACCTCTGTCTGCCGCCTTTGTCCATAACTCCGGTCTGATTTCACTTTCCAGTGTTTTCACTCCCGCAGATCAGATGCTTTTCTATTTCAAATTCTCAAATTCTCCTGGAAATTCTGAGCAGGATAATCAAAACCATGATGACAAAAGCGTTAAGACAGGCAACCATGAACCAATTCAGTCTAATAAGGTTTTCACTTGCTATAGGAAAAAGTTATATTTTCTGAGTCCATCCATCTTCCCTCATGGAAATTAAACCATTTGGGAGCCAGGTAAGCATGATATTCTCTTCATAGAAGCACTAATTATTTTCTTTATATTGTAGAAGTAAAATTCCCACCCCACCCCAAGAACAGATACATACTTTAATATCCACACAGACAAGGATCCCTTGAGAATTTTTTTTTAAAGACTTAGTTTGCTTCAGTCTGGGTGAAGAGAACTTCTATGATTTTTGTTTTCACACACTGACCCCTGAGCCAGCAGTCAGTGCACATTTCCTGAACACTTATTTTATGCCGAACCCTGAGATAAAGACTGCAGATTCAAAGATAGGTAAGAAGTGGTCCCTGACATCGGGGCCAGAGGGAAGCTGGAAAGGCAGCTGCCCTCTAAATGGGTATCCTCATGTTCCTAGGAGTTTCCTTGTTTGAAGAAATCTGATTTGGAAAAAGCATTTGAAACCGCATGCTGAGTTCACTTCCTCTGGTGATTGAAGCAAGTTGAAGGTGCCAAGAAACTGATCAATCTCATAGGTACAATGACCTCCATGGCAAACAGAAAATGCTGGCTCCATTCTGCCTACAAAGTCACGGCACTGGGGGAAACCCTGCAGCCTCGTGCCCAGAATGGAGAGATGGTTTGGCTGGCTGGGGAACCCCACGAGGTTGGCAGAAAGTCCCGCGGTGGGGCTCTCCATCCCAAGACCCATGTTTTCTTGGCAAAATAGCAACTTCCTGCTTCAAAGTAAATAGGCTTTCAAGGCTTACGGAAGTGGTTCTGAAAGATGCTTGGCTATCCAAAAGTTTTTACAAAATAACTTTTCGATAAGTGTGAAAGAATCAGAAACAGATGGATTAAGTTTCCCACAGAATACCCAGGATTTAATAATTAACAAAAAAAAAGTTTTTTAAAAAAAGGAAGAGGGGAAAACATGTTTGGGTTTGGGATATTCTGCCAAACACCTAGCTCTGTACCATACCACAAGTATAGAGCCTTCAATGAAGTTTGCACCCTGCAGCAGCCTTCTCCAAAATATAAGCCAGGAAAGATAGTCAGGTGCCCTTTAATTGCAGAGATCTGTTTCCAAGTGTGTGCCCCAGGGACCACTGATTCCATGAGATTCAAGCCTCCTGCCTTTTCTCAGTCCATCCCCTCTATCAAAGAGACCTTTCACCGCTGAATGAAAGCCTTACGTCTCTCAAGGCACACCTCCAGTTCCAACCTCTTGGAGACATTTTCTTTGTTCCCTCTTTCAGCCAGGTCTCCCACAGAGCCTGACAGCTGTGATTCCTATTGCGTGGCTCTAGACATCTGGCACCAAAGAGAAATCCTAGTTGTCCACACACCAGAGAAAGAGCAAAGGCCAACGAACCCCTTTGTGAATGAAGTCTGCACTTCAGTCTGACCCCACTGCACAATTCCAGGGAACGTTGGTAACGCTGTACTCTATGAGAATGGCACCCTCTGTAGCAAAGTACAGTTGCATGATGCCTCCTGGGTGTTTGCAGAAAGGCAGACCTGATGTCTTCATGGCCCTACCTCCTCACAGTTAGCCATGGGCATTGACGGTCATGCCACTCAGAACACAGCAGAGAGAGGAGCACACATGATAGTTGGAAATGGAAAGAAAAGCAGGATGCAGCAGCTCCCATGGGAGAAACCAAGATGTGGAATGGTCTACACGTTGGTCCAGATTTAAGATGGGCCAGTATTTCCCCAAGTATATTCTGTGGGATATTTGAGATGCTATACAAAAATAAGATTTCCTAGTCAAATTAATTTGGAATTTCTCCAAGATTTCTTAGAACATGTAATATGCCATTCTGCCTTATAAATTTCCAAAGTGGAAGTGGAGAGAGAACTGGGTGCAGTGTTTCCCAAACTCATTTCACCAAGGAACATATTTTCGAAAAGCATCATTGCAAGCTTTCTGAGAAACACATAAAAAAAGAAAAAGATCTGTTTTCCTGCCTTTTTACAGTACCCCACCTCAATCCGACTGCCTCACTTCAATCTCATAATAGTTACTCTGCATCAGTTGTCCTTAATATGAGGTCCGTGGAAGGGTTACAAGTTTGTGAATGCCTTGAAATTGCATGCAAAATTGTTTTTGCGTATGCATTCTCAGGAGAGGGATCTTCAGATTTGAAGAGAAGGTCAAGCCTCCAAAGTAAGGCAGTTCTCTACAAAGCCCCTCTTCGATGCCTTGGTATAGTGCAGGGGGTGGGGAGGAGGCGTCCCTTCCACGCACAGGTGAATGAGTGTGCAGTCAAAAACTCAAGAACATCCATGTTTATCTTGATATTATTACCCTCAGACTGTAACAAGGTAAGTGATGTTCCTCACGTGGTCCAGAGTCCTTTTCTAGGCAGGATGTGGAATTTCTACTCTGAAAGGCCTCGTTTTGCATTTAACCTCACAATGAGAATTCTGGTTTCCAAGGCCCTCACCTCAGCCTCTGCCACTCTACCGACAGGCAGGCTGGCAAGGGCATGGATGGTGAGTCCATCGGAGGGGCCCCAGATGCCTCCAGGCATCAAAGAAATGGGCATCATAGTACAGGAAAAGGATCCAAGAAAAAATGAGGGAGTTCAAAAGATCAAGATGCGTTTTCATTGATCTTGGACTTGTAAGAGCCGCACCATCAATCATGGTCGTTTAAAAATTCCTATTAATGGTGCAGAGTGCCGGAGCTCCCATATGGTTTGTCTTTGTAACATTTGGTTTGGGCATCTCTCTGGAATCAGCATGAGAATCTGTCAGTGTCAGATTCAAACCCGCGCCTGCTGCCTCACTCCGAGCAGCAGTGTAAGGGAGGGAAGGAAGGACGTCTGCTTAATTAGATGCTTCAGGTCGATGGATATTTGGGGCTCCAAGAAGGAGCCAGAAGACTGAGAATCCCTCATCCCAGGGAGAAGGCAGAAAGCTGGAGCAAGATTCAGCCAGGCCAAGGAGACGGTCCTAAGACATGCCCTGAAATGATGGCATGGAACCATCATGTTTGGAAAGGAATTCTGCCCCGTCGCATGTGCTGCTGGCCCCAGGGTCAGGGCTGGACCTGATGCTCCTGGCAGAGTAGCAGTGGATGTTTGAGGGCTGTATGTTTAGGACAAATCAGTAGGAATTGAGAGAGCATCAGAAGGCACAGTGCAAAGGGCAAAGACTCATTTCTTGCTCCCTTTCCCACATTCACTGAAGTAATGCAATGCATCATCTTTCTTTTTTTAATTGAAATATAGTTGATTTACAATGTTGCATTAGTTTCTGGTGTACAGCATAGTGATTCAGTTATATATATGTGTGTGTGTGTGTGTTTATCTATATATACACACACACACATACATATACACATATATATATTTTCATTATAGGTTATTACAAGATATTGAATATAGTCCCCTGTGCTATACAGCAGGACTTTGTTGTTTACCTATTCTATATATAGTAGTTTGTATCTGCTAATCCCAAATTCCCCATTTATCCCTCCCCTCCCTTTCCCCTTTGGTAACAATACGTTTGTTTTCTATGTCTGTGAGTCTCTTTCTGTTTTGTAAATAAGCCCATTTGTGTCATTATTTTAGATTCCACACATAAATAATACCATATGATGTTTGTCTTTCTCTGTCTGGCTTACCTCACTTAATATGATAATCTCTAGGTCCATCCATGTTGCTGCAAATGGCATCCTTCTATTCTTTCTTATGGCTGAGTAGTATTCCATTGTATGTATATGCCACAACTTTTTTATCCTATCATCTGTTGATGGACATTTAGCTTGCTTCCATGTCTAGTGGCTATTGTAAATAATGCCGCTATGAATACTGAGGTATACGTATCTTTTAAATTAGAGTTTTTTCCAGACATATCTCAGGAATGGGATTGCTGGATCATATGGTAAGTCTATTTTTAATTTTTTAAGGAATCTCCATATTGTTTTCCATAATGATTGCACCAAATTACATTTCCACCAACACTGTAGGAGAGTCCTCTTTTCTCCACATCCTTTCAAGCATTTATTGTTTGTGGACTTTTTAATGATGGCCATTCTGACCTGTGTGAGATGATACCTCACTATAGTTTTGATTTGCATTTCTCGGATAATTAGCAGTACTGAGAATCTTTTCACGTGCCTATTGGCCATTTGTATGTCTTCATTGGAGAAATGTCTGTTTAGGTCTTCTGCCCATCTTTTGATTGGGATTTTTTTTTTGTTATTGAGTTGCATCATGTGCAAGTATCTTCTCCCAGTCTGTAGGCTGTCTTTTTGTTTTGTTTATGGCTTTCTTTGCTGCAGTACACATCAGCTTGATAAATGGAGAGGAAAACTCAACCCTGCTATCCAAAATGGAAGCCACTAGTCACGTGTAACAGCTGAAGACTTGAAATAGTAAGTCTAAAACTGAGATGCGCTGTATATGTAAATACCTATCAAATTCCAAGATTTGAAAAAAGATTGTAAAATATAGCATGAATAATTTTATATTGATTACATGCTTAAATGATAATTTTGTTTTCATTCTGGGGGCCTCATCATTTTTAACAGCTTTTATTGAAGTATACTTGACATACAAAAACTACACACATTTAATGTACACAATTTGATGAGTTTGGACATAGGCGTATACTTATGGACCACCACCACAATCAAGGTAATAAACATATTTATCACAACCAAAAGTTTCCCTGTGCCCCTTTGTTGTTTTGTCATTTTTTGTTTTCTTTGTGGTAAAAACACTTATCGTGGGACCTACCCTCTTAATAAAAAATGTGAAGTACTCAGTACAGTACTGTTAACTGCAGGCACAGTATTGGAAAGCAGATCTCTAAGGCCTGTTCATCGTGCATAACTGACACGTTGGTTAAATAAACTATACTATTGAAATTAACTTATCTTTTTAACTTTTTTTATGCAGCTACTAAACTATTTAAAATTACATGTGTGAATCACATTCCATTTCCATTGGACGATGCTTTTTCAGAGCATACCCATATTAGTTTCCCAGGCTGCCATAACAAAGTATCATAAATGATGTGGCTTAAAATAACAGAAATGTATTTTCTCATATTTCTGGGGTCTAGAAGTCTGAAATCAAGGTGTCAGCAAGCTTGTCTCCCTCTGGAAGGCTCTGAGGGAGAGCCTGTGCCACACCTCTCTCTCCTGGCTTTCAGTGGTTGTCGGCAATCCTCGGCATTTCTTGACTCGTAAATGCATCACTCTGATCTCTGCCTCTGTTGCCATATGGCTTTCTTCCTAGTGTGTCTCTGTGTCTGGGTCTTTTCTCTTCTGGTAAAGACATTAGTCATATTTAGGACACTCTACTCCGGTACGGCCTCATCTTAACTTACTAACTACATCTGCAAAGACTATGTTTCCAAACAAGGTCACATTCTAAGGTTGCAAGAAGGACGTGAACTGGGGGACTCTATTCAATCCAGTGTAACAGCTGAACTTGTCCTTTCACGGAAACAGGAGCCTGTAACTTCACTCCATGGAACACACATTTTGCAGATACACATTAACATAAAAAAATAGATAAACAGCAAGGTCTTACTGTATAACACAGGGAATCATATTCAATATCTTGTAATAGCCTATAATGAAAAAGGATATGAGAAGAAATATATATATATATATATATATATATATATATATAACTGAATCACTATGCTATACACCAGAAATAAACACAACATTGTAAACCTATATATACTTCAATTAAAAAAGAAAAGAATACACATTTTCTCATCATGGAGGGGTGAGGTATGCCTACCACCTTCCCTTATACACTCATGCAGGGAACCCTGAAAGAACTCCTATCTGACAAGGAACTTGCTGCGATAAAACACTCAGGATGGGAAATTAGGAGACCTGAGTTCTAGCCTGGCTCTATCATTAAGCCCTGCTGTGACCATCAGCAGACGTGTGAAACCACTCAGAGCCTCAGAGTGTTCCTCTTTCTGCAACGGAAATACAAGCCCGTACACTTCCAAATTCACAAGATGGCTGAGAAGATCACGTCGGGTAATTGTGAAAGTGCTTTTCAAAGTAGTAATAGTCTACATGCAGATGCAAGCCTTTGTTACAGGCTGCCTCTTCTGGTCCCTTCTCTACAGCTTTGAGAGAAATAGGAGAATCCCTCTGAACGCTGGAGCATCTGGGTCTCTCAGCCGCTAGCACAGCTGGAGATGCACTCCTGCAAAATCTCCCCTGCTGAGCTCCCTGCCCCCAGAAGCATCCCTTTTCATCCAGTCTTCCTACTGCAGCTAGAGGGTTATTTCTAAATTAAAAAAAAAAAATTAATCATGTCACTCCCTGATTAAAAGGTTTTACAATATATATCATATATATACATATTACAGACATATTTAAATAATGAGTTTGCCTACTTCTGATGCAGGGAGAGAAGGAGGTTGAGATGGCCTTCTACTAGTCTCCCTCTGATTGAGGCTCCAGGATTGGAGTCAGGCAAAATAAACAGAAGATCTTAGTTGATGAAAGATTTGAAAAATCGTCTGATGTGGGAGGACGAAATGGGCACCATGCTACATGCGGTACGTGATGCCATCCAGGAGAGACCCAGAGCAGCTAAGCCAACTGTGTACCAGGCCCAGTCTGGGCAAAGAGCAGCAACTTCTGCAAGACCAGGTTCCAATGGCCCATCAGAGAGAGGAGGCCCAGAGCAAGCCTGAATTAGAAACACTTGCCATTTCTCATTAGGCCTAAGGAAGTTATTTATTTTGTTTTCCCCAGACTGTTTTATTTGGCAGATCCTGGGTGAAATGGCATCCTCTTTTCCCAGGGTCCTTGAAGCTGCTTGTTTGTTTTTGCAATTGGCCGTTTTACAAGTAGGGGTCACGGGCTCTCACATAGAGGCCTGATGCCATTGGTGAGCATATTACGTTGCTGAAATACAGGGCTTGGGTAGGGTCAGCTGAATGGCAGGAAGGCCTGGCCCAGGGATGGCAACACATTTCCCACCTACAATACTGATGGCTACTGTTTGCAGCTCTGCCAAGGAGCCTTCCGAAGTCCTCCTCCCTCACTGTGCACTTAAAGTCTCTAAGTCAACTGTGAATTTGCTGTTGATACCTCCTGCATCTACAGCAAGAGTCTTTATCAATACCACCTCATCCTTAAAACCCCAGTGCTCCAGAGCCACCCCAATCAGCCTGTTCCATGAGATGCTAAGCTTACGCCACCCAAATAGGGTGACCAGATGTCCCTAACTTACCTGGGGCAGTTCTACTTTACATTTGTTATATGGATATAATAGTGCCCTAGCTTTTCTCAAAATTTTCCTGGCTTGGATGAAAAGTTGTAAGGACATTTTATTTCCAATGTATTTTTTTTAAAGAGTGTACTTTTGAATGATTGTATCAGGAGATAATCCAGACCAGTAAGTTTCCTCAAGCAGTAAGTTAGGACACCACATGCCTTGTCTTTGAGAGTCACGGTTTATGTTAGCAAATTAAGGGCTCTGAGAAGTTCCTGAGTAAAGATTTCTGTTTAATTTTGCTTAACCCAATATTCCCAATATTTATGAAACCACAGCCCCAATTTTTAATAAACACCTAGGAAGAGTTTCTTGGAAAGCAGTTCAGAAAACGTCTTTCTGAAATTTGAGGGACCCAATGTGCTGCTCCTCTCAGGTACCAAATTTCAAAGAGATCCCTCAGAGAGGATCACACAATCACCTGAAGGGTAGATGGTGTCCTTTGTAAATTCTCCACTTCGATCATAACCGTATTTTTGTAACTAAAAATCAGACACTGTGATCTGACACACAGTCTACAAATGAGACAAGAGATTTGAAATCAGGACAGACCTAAACAAGTATAAGTCTTCTCCATACACTCCTCTCTCCATTCTCCCTCACAGCTGGCCTCAGGACAGATTTTCAGCCCTTCACCAGAAGCCTGTGAGACTGTCCTGTAACATGTCCCAGCTTATCCCTGAAATTCTCCCAGGGCAATCATGAGGTCCCATGGCTCCCTCCCACAGTCTTGCCTCCTATACCACAGAAATTAGTCACTAAGAAGCCAAGTGCTTGGGCATAAGGGAGCTCACAGATTCTTTTAGAAGCCTCCCTCCCTGGGTCATAGCAGCCTCCTCTCTATAAATGACTAGATCTAGCACCCTCCCCCCACACTCTGTAATTGCTGCCATGGAAACAAACCAAATCCTACTGGCCTCTGACAAATCTAAAGAGCTAAAGCCTTATCCCATTGCGCAGTACAGAGAAGGCATGCACAAACATTACAACCTAAAGACACACTAGAGAGGTGAACATCTATGTTTTCTCAGCCATAGATTTAGAATTTTTTCTTTTCTTTTTTCTATCATAATTTTCTCTCTCTCCATTCAAAAGACCTATGCTAACAAAATGTTTCTGGCTTTGAAAAATTTCCCCATTTGTTACAGGCTTCATCATAGTCCTACAGGTCATCTTTAATATTCTTCTGAAATCTTAAACAATACCTAGGTGACATGCAACCACCGGTCTCTTTATAAAATGACTCCCCCTGACCCTCAGCAGAGACAATGAGATACCACAGACTCATTTCTGAACATTTCTGGGTGTAAGCGGTGGATGATATAAAAACTGTAATCCACAGGTACGTCTCTGGCAACCCATAATCTATTATATCTGTGGAGTTATTTTGTGACATTGGTTCACCTTATCCTGGGTCCCAAGATATAGTTCCCCTGTGATCTTTTGGGGAAATTTTTCTTCTCACCCAAACTGGACACCGAATCACGTACTACCCAGGAGAATTTTAGAGAGCTGGACACTCCTTGCCCTGTCAAGCCATGCTGACCACATCCTGGCCTTCTCAATATCCAAGACTAAACTGGAAATATAGACCCTGCTACTGGTCAATTTCCTCAAATTTCCAGGAAGAATATTGGATGTAGCGGAATGGTCAAAAAATAAGGCTGGCCTGACTTTATTAAGGAGACAAGTATTGGGCCCACTGATGTCCTTCAAAGTCCAACGAACCCCATTTCTGGGCTCTCTTGTCTGCCTGTGATTCCTCATCAGATAAAGTACATTGTTTACTGGGCGTGTTTCCCCAACAAACGAAAAGCCCTAGGAAATGCTCAGGTGGCCTTGTTTCAGCCCACCTTATCAGAGTCATAAACCCCACCAACTCTTCATGGGCCCTAAACCTCTTACCTCACCTACAACCAATCAGAGCCTTGTGCACCCTGTGACCTGACCTTATAAAAGACCCCAATAACTGGGCCTTGGTGCTCACACAGACACCTGTCCATCTGTGTGTCCCGCTGTTGTCTGTGACAGTGAACCCTAATGAACTCCTTTGTATTCTTATACTTCATCTCTAGTGAATTCTTTTACCAACCCATGTGTCGATGGCTCACTGACCAGCCGCCCCGCTGTGCCCCACAACAAAGATTGTTTCTCTGTGAAAGGGGAAGGCTCAGGATGGTCTACACTTTGCTATGAAGAAATGACATCTACATTTCCACTGAGGCCAAAATAAGAGGAAGATGATGTGGGAAACGATTTGGCTCTGTGGAAGGATGCTGGGAGAGACACTCTGGACAGGGGCTATTCATTCACTCACTTCTGGTTCATCTATCATTTAATAAAAATTCACTATGATTTGGAGACTGCAAGTCCCCAAGTCTATGGAAACCAGGAATAACAATTCCAGTCCTTTAGATACATGCCGACTAGTTGGGAAGGCCACATACAAACGATGCTGACTATCTGTGAATCAGTACCAAGTGAGGGGAATGAGAGCCCAGAGGATGGAGCAAGCAATTCACATTTTGAGCAACATCTTAGAGAAGTCCCTCTTGTGTATAAAGTAGACAAGGGCATTCCAGGCCAATCAAGTATTCTCCACCAAAGTAAACAAGTATAAAACAATACAGCATTAGTTAGCACAAAGAACAAACAGGGAGGTGGTGAGAGATGAGGCTGGTGCTAGATTGCCCAAAGGCACAGGGCGGGACAATGGAGGTCCTCCACTCTTCAGTAAGATTCATGACTATTTTCTTCCAGGCTGTCACCAGCTTTTACACCATGAAATGATAGAGGAGCTCTTATTAACCATGTCAAAACCTCAAAGTGGAAGGTCAAACCCGAGCAGGAAAGAGGACAATGCTGATGGATTTCCCTGCCCAGTTTAAGAGGATCCGTATGCTCCCTGGAAGCCAACTGCACCAGGGGCCATGATAATGTGCACAGATATCTCATATTGCCTTACAAAGAGGCTCATGTATGTTTTTCCTGACAGGTGGACATTGGACCCAACCAAAGATGCCCCAGCCACAGGAGAAATCATACAATGATTTGCCTGCCTTAAAGTTTCATACCATATTACATTCAGGAACCCTTAATCTGATTGCTCAAATCTAAAGCTGCCACAGAAGCATGGTGCCACCCATCTGGTTAAGTGAAGTGGGTGTGAGTTTCCACTAGACCAAAATTAGGATTTGCCCCACACTTGAAGAAAGCAGCGCTGTTCTCAAGAGGGCAGACTGCCCCCCAAACTGAGCCCAGGCGTGGCTTTACAGCTCAGTGGGGAAGGGAGCAGGGCCTGTGCTTTCCAATGAGCTCAGGCTTGGAGCAGAAGCCCCCGGATGTCTTCAGAAGCAGCCCAGGCATTCAGCACCAGAAACACAGGCGCTGGTAAGGAATTGCCACAGGCTCATCAGGCCCACTGGCCCCTGCTTTGTCGTAAACATCACTGAATCCCATTGGCTCAGAAGTCTCTGTTTTTATTTGAAACATAGTCACTTCTCTTAATGATCGCCAAGGGTCATTTCTGCAGCATTGAGAGTCCCGGGATCTACAGCTTTGTTTTCCACATGATCTCTCTGAACAACTGGCTTTTTGATTTCTCCTTCTGGAAAGTTTCCTACAAGTTCAGTTTGATTTCTTCTGTAATGAAAATTCACCTGTTACCAGGGCTGGCTTGAGGGGTCCCACACTCAGAAGGGACCACCCTTGATTTAATGCTCTGCTGTGTCATCTCGAAATTCTCAGTAAACTTTGAACAAGGAGCCCCACATTTTCATTTTGTACTGGACCCTGCGTATTATATAGCGGTCATGACTGCAACCACCAGAAATAATCATCTTTGCCTTTGGAGTAACACTTGTTTACATTTTCCAAATACTTTCACATCTCTTATCTCATCTGATCCTCACAGTTAAGCAGTCAGAAAAGAAGAGGAAGTAGTAGAGGAAACAGAAGTTCTGGGGTTCAAATCTAGGCTCTGCAGTCATCCTGGGCTAGTGATTTAATTTTCTGATCCTCTGCATCCTCATTTATAAAATAGCAGCACTATCTGTCACATTAAAGTTGATGTCATAATTAGGGGAAATAATAAATGCGACAGTGCCTGGCAATGGTAGACACGATAATTCTTTCCCCTCTTCTAACTTTCCTTTCTGTCCCCCGACTCTCTCAATTTGTAAGATATAAAAATTGACACTGAGAGGTTTAAAGGATCTGCCAAATGTGTAATTCCTCTGAAAATTACAAGTCAAGCTGGGATTAAATGTGCAAAGGTTTTATTAGGAAAATGCCCGTGGGAGTGAAATAGAGAAGGAGTCAGAAAAAGAGATGGCAGAGCTGTCAGACCAGGAAGCAAGTCTGATACTGAGTTAAAGGGAGAGCAAGAGAAAGTTGGGTGGAAGTTTCCTGGACTCTGGTACCATTTAAGGAAGATTCAGCAAGGTCACTGGGGAGTCCTGGAGCCAGCTGTCAGCAGAGTCCCACATCTCCTAGGAATGGTACTGCCTTACTGTCCTAGCCACAATGCCACTGGCTGGAGCCGCTCGTGGGACACATAGCGTTGGTACAAAAGAAGCTGTGGATTTCAAGATGCAGCATTTAAGCCCTTGGTCAGTTCTTCTCCCTGTGTCTGAAGGGTGTGATGTGCATTTTCATGGCCGCCACATCAAACTTCCCATTGAGTTGCTGCCAAAGCCAGACCCCTTCCTGACACTTTGCTGCAAGGAATTCAACTAGCCCAACATCTTCCTGGAATTTGAAGGAAATTGTTTCTGAGCCATGGCTTTCTCAAAGAACAAAACAGCTTCTGTTGGAATTGGCCATTCTGCCTGGCCCTGGACACAGAAGTTCTGCTTACTGAAGATACCCTTGTCCTGTCTCTGAGGAAGGGAAACATTTCCACAGAATGCTTCTGTGGCTGCCCAACTCAGCTATGGGTTTTTGGAGCCCAGGAGAGGAGACTCACCCAGTCTTGGAGACATAACTCCATTCAAGGTCATTCAGGGGAAATTGTTTAAAAATGAAGTCTCTTTTGGCTGGAAAGATCCATGAAAATAATTTTAAAGAAAAGAATGAAAAAATAAAGAAGGAAAGAAATGGAGGTCAGGGAGGAGGGAGCAACACCAGGAAAGCACCTTCTCACTTACCAAGAACATTCACAGACATTGCAATGTGGACCCATCCCTCTGAGAAGTGGGTGAAGACAAGTTGGCTCATCTTACTATTCTCATTTCGAAATGCAGAAATCAAGATTTTGAAAGGTTAAACCACTTGCCTAAATTTCCACAGCTCATAAAAGGCAGAGCAGGAACTCCAGCCCACGCCCTCGGGCCTTCTCCAGGAGGACTGGATCTACACAACACCAATAAAGTCCTTCAAGTGAATCATTGCAAATGTTCGTTATGTTAACAAATTGTTATTCTGGGGGTTCAATGCCATCCCCCAGTTCCAGAAACTTCTTCTCAAGCTTTCTTAGGACTCTAGAGCCCAGGACATGGAATCACTGTTGCCATTCGTGGGAGGGAGAAGGAAGATCAGAAAAAGCACAGTCAAACTTAAGGGTAAATCTGAGAGTTTGAGATTTGCAAATGTTAACCACTATAAAACCACTAAAAAACATAGATTTTAAAAAATTTCTTCTGTATACCACAGGGAACTACATTCAATATTTTATAATAACCTCTAATGAAAAAGAATATGAAAATGAATATATGGATATGTATATATGATTGAAACTTTATGCTATACACCAGAAACTGACACATTGTAACTGACTATATTTAAATTTTAAAAAATTAAATTAAAAAAAAAGAAAAAGAAAAAGAAAAGAAAAGAATAAGCAGATGAAGGGCAGAAGAGAAGAGGGAAGGTGAAAATAAAAGGCCCAATCCTAGGTAGGCATGAATCCAAATAAAGGGATGTTTTCAAAGTCAGTTCAGGTTTATTTTGTTGTTTCCACCTCAGTGAGATTTCAGTAGAAATTCTTCAAAGATGTGCCTTAAGGAACAAAGATTATTTTTAATATATGTTTCTCATTCATGTAAAGGGCCGCAATTCAGAGTTTCTAATGCTTAAAACAGGGCCTGAAATTTAGTTTTCATTTCCACTGCATATTGAGATAGATGATCTAAACCAATTAGTGGGGGCAAACAACAAGAATATGGGGAAATCTGCTATTAACCCACTTCAGTGAAAAATAAAAATAATTTACCTATTGAGAAGCATTGATTCATTTATCAAAAAAGAATACAGACAATAAACGAGGCTTAGTCACTGAAAAGAGATATAAAAAGAGGTTAACATGTAATCAGGTTGAAAATAATAAAATAAAACCAGATTTTATTTTTCAAGTATTATTTTATCCTTTCTTAACACCTAATTCAGTCTGACTTTCTTATAGCCTACTTCCTCTTGACCACCACCCTCACAACTTCACACATACACACCCTGCTCTGTTAATCTGAATCAAAAAAATTTTGTAGTGCTTGCATGGTAAATGTGGAGAAGCCTGTTTCCACCCATGATGCCAAGTGAGAAGGTGACAGCCCATAGTAAAAACGTAATATAGGTATTGTGTCTTTTCTCCACAAAACCACAGAATCAAAGCTTCTGGGGGAGTCTCTATAACAATATCCTTAAAAAATACTGCTGCCCTCTTAGAAACTCTTCAGGGACAAGGAGCTCTTAGCAATGCCAGGAATCATGAGAATGACTCTCACTTCTAGGAAATAATTTCTTGTACTTTAAGTCAACTCTTCGGCTATTGGAAGCTATTTATCCTAGCATCCATTCGTCTTCTCCCTTCCAAGTTATACCTAAATAGCTCTGTCAAACTCACATGACATCTATAAAGAGATTGGCTCCGTTCCCTTGAAACATGAAACTTGCCCTTATTCTTAAGTATAATACACAGATTTGAACTTACACCACTGAACTGGTTTTTCCCTTCTTTAAAATGGGGTTGATTGCAGCATCTACCTCACCCACATGTGTCGAATATTAAAAGAAATGATCCAGACTGTTCATGCATACCAGTATCTGTGTTCTGCTCAACCTCTTGGGAGCGCAGCTGGAGTACATGTCCCAGTTTCCCTGGCAGTTAGAGGAGGGATATCCACGAGTTCCATAAAAATGAAAGGTGGGCAGAAGTGACAAATGCCACTTTCTGATCTGTTTTGCCCACCCCCACAACGCCCCAGTTTCTTGTGTATGATTTTCCTTCTCTCTTTCCATCTGCCTGTTAAATAGAGAGATTCCAAGGAGGATGAAACCACAGGAAAAACAGCCTGCATCTCTGCATGATAGCGTCCCTTCACGCCCATCTCTCTCCTGACCCACATCGGTGTGTAACATAAACAAGAATGAAATTTTATGAATTAAGCCATTGAGATTTTAGAGTTGTTTTAGCCATTAGCCTAACACTGCTATACATATCAGACTAATTCATTTACGTACAAACACAGTGCCAGGTGCTCAAGATGCATTAGCTACTATTACCACTAACCACATCTTTATTGCTACTACTACTGCAGACATGGTCTGAATGGAATCTAATCAACGTATCACTCCACTTGGTCTGGTCACTTCAGCCTGAAATTGAGTCTGTCTAAGGAGTCACAGCATACTCTGACTTACATTGAAATTTCAGTCAACGACTCTGAGAACAAAGATACAGATCTTTTTTCACATGTACTTCTTTCAACACAGTTCTCTCCCTTTCTGTACTTTCAAGAACTGCAAATTTTCAAGTTTTAAAGTAAAAATAAATATGCACCTCTGATAGTCTTGCTGATTGTCATTATTGGTCCATTTTTGAAGATAAGCAATATATTATTGAATCTTGATTATTTCACTCAATGTATTATTTCCCTCTTTCAGTTTTTATGTGAGCTATGAGTTTTTCTGACATGTAATCTATTTTCATCCAAACTGATGACAAAGATGTCAATGAGGATAAGGCCAAGTAGAGAACCCTGGGGCATGGCCCTAAGGCTCCTTCTAGATAATTCACAAGAGTGTCTTCTCACCCACAGTACTTGAGTTTTATAGGCTTGGACTGAATTATCATTCAAGTCCACCATCTTGTCCACAAAATATCTTGAAATTCTTGTCAAACGTCACATCCATAGTGTGATTAGCTAATCCACAGCATTCACCTAATCAATTAATTTGGTGACTTGAGACAAAAGTTAGAAGAGGATTTGCTTAGAATAACTTTTTTCTTAACAATCTTGGGTGGACTTCTAGTAATCCTTGCTGTCTTTTCTAAGGACCCTCAAACCAACCGCTGATTAATATATTCTGGAATTTTGCCTGCGTTTGACACCAAATCTATAGTATTTAAACTCTCTTCCAACCCCTCTGTCAAAATAATGACATTTGCCCGTCTCCAGTTTTTCGAGGACCTCTCTCAGTATTTGTGATTTCTTAACCATTACCAAGAACAGCTTCCTCATCTTGTCTGTAAATTATTCTGCTATCTGGGGGATGATTCATCTTGATCTAAAGAAGTGAACTTTCTGGCGTCTGAAATCCCACTCCCCGAGTCACAGAAAGCACTTGCAGCTACCAAATACTGTCACCATGACTACAAATAATCCCAGTGATAGGTCAGGAAACTTTATCCCACTTATGGAGTCCCTCCAGGCTGAGAAACCTGCGTGCCCACTCAGCTCTGTGCTCAGAGCCTGCTGTGTGCCAGGCATTTCACACACATGCCTCACATAATCCCCACCATGAAAACTGAGGTTCAGAGAAGAAGGCTGACCAAGGTTACACAACCAGAGTCAGGCTGAGTCAGGAGGCAAACCCAGGTCTGTCCCAACTCCAAAAGCTCCGTTCGGCCCGCCCAGCCATGCCTGCCTTCTCACTAGGATGCTAATTCTCTCCTCCCACCTATCTTGGCCTTCAAGCCCCTTTTCATTATGCCTGTTCTGCGCTGTACAGTTAAGACACTTCTCCTTGGTGAAGAAAATGAGAACTTGTCAGAAATTGAGGAGTTCTGCTCCCCCTCACGTCTGCCATGCCTTCTACGCATTCTCCAAATGATCGTGTGTGTTCTAGCGAAGAAAGCTTTATCATTTTTTTTTCACGAGCTGCTGCTTCTTCTGCATGTTGATGCAAACCCAACCTCACCCCCATCTTTCACCTAAAATCCCTTTGATCAGGTTGGTGAGATGTGGTTCCGCCTTCTGCTCTTTATCAGCAAGTTAATATTTCTCGTATCCGCCCTGTTCTTTGAATCCCACACTCCCCTGCCTTTCTTCCTGTGTAGTCCTGATCTTTCACTGGAAGATTCATCTCAGCTTCTTCCCACCCTCCTTCAGGTCCACTCTACACCCTCATGGACTTACAAGCGAAGACATAGCTGTCAACTAATTATCCTTTGGCATCAGCTGATGGGCACTCCAAGTCTCCCTTTACCTGGAGGCGTTTTCATCTTTGGAAGGGACTGATGAAGCAAGGTGTAGTGATTCCAGGCACAGCTTCTGGAGAGACACTGCCTGTGTCCAAACACTGACTTTACCAGCTAGTACCTCCGTGACCCTGGCGATTTACTTAACTTTTCTGAGCCTCAGTTTATTGATCTGGGGGATGGAGACAATAATTCTGCTAGAATAGGCTATTACTGATCAAGGGAATCTTAATGTTGGCATTTTTTGCCCTCTCGGTAAATGAAACAACTATTTGAGAGCTGGGAGCCCTGAAGTTTGCCACTAAATTCATACTGTGTGAGTGGTTAGTTCTTCTGCTTAGCACTAAGTAGCAACAGAATTTCTGAGTTGTAAATGTCATCACATCCAAGCCAGAGGCCCAAATTCATAGACTCCAAAGCCAGTGAGACAGAACCAGATGTGGATTCTGTCAAACTGAAGAGCTCACAACCCTTCCACAGAAGGCAGCCTTATTTGGTACCCATGAGAAACTGTGTCCTCAATGGTACCAAATCTTTGCTTTTTTCTGAAGAGATAACAGAAGTACAGATTTTTACATGAAATATCCCAATTTTTAAACATCGGCAAATTATTTTTTTTACATATTTAGAATTTTACATGTTTACTGACAACAGGCCACCAGTTTGCAACCTCTGGCCTAGAGCCTGAAGTGCGAAGCCCCACTCCCCTAGTTACAGAAGGCACTTGCAGCTATCACATGCTGTAACCATGGCTACAGATAATCCCAGAGATACGTCAGGAAACCTTATCTTATTTGTGGAGCACCTCCAGACTGGGAAACCTGCGTGTCCACTTAGCTATGTGCTGGAGTCACCCTTTTTTTGCCACAGATATTAATTTACCACAAGACTGCTCTTGTCGGATCCCTCAGAATCTCCAGGTCAAATTCCTGGCCCATCCCAAGATTCCAGGCACTCACCGGTGATCTTATTTATGGTGTCAATTACTAATGGCACTGAGATTAAGAACCTGGTGAAACAGAAGCCAGGCAAGCTGCTGCTAAAATTGTCTATGTATGGTTAGAGGCAGGGAGCACCCACCCCAGTCCCGCGCATCTGTGGAAGAGGGGGCGGCTATTGGAGCCAGCACCTCATGTGTTCATGGTCAGGTCTGCCGCAGCCCATGAGATGACCCATTTGGGGAAACCAGGGCTGGTGGCAGCTGTTGAGTAAGCTTTGCTCATTTGAGGATTAGGCGAGAGCTGGAGAAGCCTTGATAAGTCACTAAGAGCCAAGTCTATCTTTGGAATCTACAGCACATTTTCCAGCAGAATCAACCTATAATGGCTAGAGTCAAAGATTCTCTTAAGATTTAATGCATGTAAGTGACCAAAATATATTTTTTTTTTCATTTTATCAAAGCCTTGTTTGAATTTGCAAGATGAATAAAAAAATAAAATAGAAGCAACCTAAATGTTTATCTGCAAAGAACTGGATAAAAATTATAGTACATCATATTATGAAGTATTATAGAGCCAACTATGGAATTAATGAAATTAATTTTTAAAAGCTATCCATAAAATAGTACATGTGATACTATCACTTTGGGGTTAAAAACAAAGAAAAGAAAGGCAGGATATAAAAAACCTATGAGAATATGTGTAAGTGTGAGTAGATATGTGAGTATGTGGGCTGAATAGACTTAGGGGAAGAATCTGGAAAGACAAATGCTAAAGAACTGACAATAGTATGCCCGGGGGGGAAAATCATTTTTACTGAGTATGTGCTGGCATTTCATTTTGTTAAAACAAGCAAGAGTAATTTTGTAAATTAAAAAAGTGAACAGGTACAGAAAATCTGTAATCCTTATCAGATCAAGTCAACTCATAATTCATTTAGCACCTGTTGTGATTGCAGTCTGTGCTACGTACCACCAAGAATTTAAAGAAAAACTATCCTTGAGTATTACAATCCACAAGGGGAACAGACACACACACACACACACACACTAAATACTCAAACCCTAGCAATTGAGTTCTTCTCCTTTCATAAGTAAAAGAAAGTTATCATTATTTCTATTTTATAGATGAAGGAAACTGAGGTTCAGAGAAGCTGAAGGTAAAGGAACTTGGGTTCTGGTTCTAAATCCAGGCATCTTCACTATCAAATGCTTAAAGGTAAACACCTTTGGGGTTTTATATTTCTTGGAGGGTTGTGAAGAAGAAGGGACATTTCAACAAAAACTCACTCAAAAACATTTAGAAGGGTTTGGGCAGAGATAAGATAGCCAAGTTTTCCTTTCTACACAAGTGAGATTTTTCAGCTTACTCTTGCTCTTTCTTTTTACTTATTTCTTTAAGCAGACTCTATTCCAAAGACTGACCCCAAAAATCATGGATGAGATCCAGCTGTCTTTCATGGAGCCTCAAAGATGACAGACACCTCAGAAATCACCTCATGGGACGTCTCTATTTTAAAGTCAGGAAAACGAGGCCCAAAAAGGCCAGAAGACTGCAGTACAGCTGACTAGAGGCAGGGCTGGAACAGGAACCCTCTACCATTTTACCATTTCAGCCCAATGTCGCACTCATTCTCGTGAATGACCCGGCTAGTGAGACACCAAAGCAGCACTCCTAGGTACCCAGTGTACCGGGAGGGTACTCCTCCCAGTTGCAACCTTATGAGGGCAAGATTCTCACTGCTTCAAAGTTCCCCAGATCAGCTTTAATGGAGCCGACAGCCATGCCATTCTAATCACGTCTTTTTCGAAACAGTTGTCACTAACATGTTATTTTCTATCAGGAAGACCAGTGGACAAACACCAGCACAACTAGCATTTATCAACTGTCTATTACACAACCCTCACTGAGAGTAAGGCTTTGGATTATGTTATCTTTCAATAATCTAGGTGGTGGGCTATCATCTCCATTTTGCAGAACTAAAGGGTCAAATCCAGGCCTTTTTAAAATATGTCCAAGCTGTGTTCCCTGTGTGCTGCCTTCCCTGGTGTAGCAGGAAAAGCACTGGATATGGCCCAGAGACTAGCTTCTCCAGAAGCAAAACATGCTAATAAAAATCTCTGCTTCCCAGGGAGAGTCAATTGAAATCAAATAAGAGTACATTTCGTTCTGTCATCTCCTGACCTATAAAAGTGAGTTAGAAGACCCAGTCTCCTGGAGGGTTGCTTCCTCCGTGCTCTACAAGAAATCTCTGCTCATTTCTCATTGTTCCAGATTTCTGGATCGTGTCTTCAGGCCGGCTCCCGGCTCTCCTGTAATCACAGGGGCACTCCGCTCTGTGCTTAGACGGCCTGTGAAATCTGTACTCCCTTGGACTAGATAATGGGTCTCAGGCTTAAAAATCCAATAAATCTCGTCCTGTGAGTTTCCTGAAGTGGGCATTTGGGGGAGCCAAAAAGAAATGCTTTTCACTTAAGTCTAAGGGTTACTCCAGAATGTCTCCTAGTTCAGATCAGGTCTACTGCTTCATGCAGTGCGAGAAAAAAGATGGCTTTTGTGGGGAACAACGTGTCCCGCGGGAGCTCGTGCTCCTCTACTACCACTCTTTACAAAGAAGCATTTTCCCTGAGATAATGAGCTGGAATGAATTTACCTCCTCCTACTGGTTCTTCTTTCACTGTGTCTCTGAACAGAAAGGACTATGTCATTCAAAGTATAAAATGCACCTAAAACAATATTCTTCAGTAAAGCCCAATAGAATTAAGGTGCGACATCCCCAAGAACGGCCAAGTCACAAAAGAGCTAGTCATGCTAAAGGCCAAGTTAAATAACTCATAATTTGGGATTGCTGGGTCTTGCTAGCACTCTGGAGTGTGGGCTTATGAAATGCCTGAACTGAACAGGCAAGACGGCCCCTGTGGAATCCTGCTTGCCTTGGCCCTGGCGTGGGTAACTCTTCTACGATTTGGCTTTCTCTGCACAACTCACACCTCCCCACAAGTGACCTTTTCACTCATTGCTTGGCTTTTCTGTGGTGGGTTAAGTGTCTGCACACATTTGCGTCATCGGGTTCCCGGTGTGAAGATGACATGGCCATACATGGTCTCGCTCTCCAGATATAGGCAAGAGGGGCTGAAGTTCTGCTCGGGTTCCTGCAATCCTTTCTGGGATAAATGTGGATGAAAAGGATCTGACATGATGATGTATGCCTTCCGTGTCTCCATGACGATGCCTCCTGTAGCTCCTGCGCCGGCTGGCACTTTTTTATTTTTTGTATCAAACTGAGCTTCCATATGTCTAATGGTACCTGCTTCCTTGGGCTCTAAATCTTATACCAAGTCTTGTTCTTTCCTAATATTCCAGATTCATATCTGCTGATCTGAAATTTCCCAGAATTCCACAAGCATACTGAATCGGGGAGCAGTGGACTGCTGCATTTCCTTAGAGCATCATTACAGCCACCCTGATTTCAATCACTGGTCCTCAGCTTATCCTACGTCTGTGTGAAGCATTCTTGCTTTTAACCATCTAGCATCGCCCCCAGGAGGTCTTCCCTGACCTCTGGACTGAGCCAAATACTTCTCTTCTCTGCTCCTGGAGAATCCGTGTTTGTCTCTACTGTGGCATTTCTGCAACACGCCACACTAATTATTTCTGTTTCTGCTCCTTCTCCACACGTGGCTGTGAACTCCTAAGTTGTATGGACTATATCACTGACATCCAGGACTATGTCCTGCACAGGACAGATTTTCAGTACATGTTGATGAGCCATTGTTGAAGGTTTAGTTGAATGAGTTTGGGTAAATAGTATCCCCAGGCCTGTGAACCAATACTATTTCAGAAACTCTTTTTTTGGCCAGTATTACTTTGTCATGAAGTATTAAGTTTGGTTTGTGCTGACACTCCAATAGAAGGACCCACATCCAACTAAAATTGTTACCACAGAAAGACTCATTAGTTTTAACACTCAAAGGGTAAAACTTTACTTAGCAGGTCTTGTGGAGGCCATGTTGAGGGTGAAGACTGACTTCCCCCATGCTTTCACCCAGTAAGAGATGAGGAATTTAGCAGCCACTTTGGGTCAGCCTTTAGTTTGGTCTATCCTCAATATCCTTTGGCACTCTCTTCCTTAAATCCTCCCAAAATGCTTTGCTGGGCTTCGTACATATTATCAACTCCAACTATCTGATATGACCTATGGACCCCTCACCCTCGGGATCAGCTTTCCAGCCATACCTCCACCGCACAAGTGTGTCCAACATCTTCCTGACTGAGACACAGGCTGGGAGCCCCAGAGATAATCCTTCCCAATCTCAATGCCTTCAGTTTGTTTGAGGATCACTCTGTTCAGCTCCAGAATAGAGAATGTCCTCAAGTGATTAAACCCTGGTGGTTTGAGTTTAAAAAATAAAGTCTTTCCAACTCTGGATCCTCTGGCTTTTGCCCTCATTATTTTTACTAGGGCTTCAATCTTCTCTCATTCTGAATAGTTAAGGAAGCCATTCCCAGGCCATGTTTCAGAAGAATGAACCCATGTGAGGGCGAGGCTTGGAGAGCTTTATGGAAAAGATGTATGTAAGCCCATATTGCAAAGAAATGAAACCAGCACTTAGGAAAAAGGCTCTATTGATGATGCATGAAACCCACCCCAGACCAACAGACTCTGCAAATGGGAAATGGAACCTGTGGCAGTTTGCCTGCATGTTTCTGGGAACCATTTCTGGATGAAGGGATTGCTGAACTAGTCCTCCTTGGAAAAGAAGACGGATGGGTGAGGGGACCAGCATGGCTGTTGGCCTGTCATCCTGGGTGCCTCACTCTGTGAGATTCCTCTCTGGGGATCTTCATCAGCAATGCTGAGATCAAAAGTCTGGGTGTTGTCACAGGGTTAGACAAAGCCTGGTTCCAGAAACCCAAGTTGGAAGCCATGGAGAAAGATTTTACTGGGTCTTTGGTGACTGCACAGAACGTGACATGACAAGACTTTCTGTGCTCCTACTTAGGGCCAGAAGTGTCACCCGAAGGCCTGCAAAACTACAGGCTGCTTAGAATGAGGTCTTGATACCCTAGAGATGGCCTCTATATCCCCGTATCTGTGTCTGTTTGGTATCCATCCAGCCTGTGAACAGTGATGTTATCAGCTAGGAATGCCTGGGTGCACTCACCAGGGACCCCCTATGTGACAAGCCCCCCCCCCATAGACTTCTCCCCAGCCAGAACCTATGTTGTGGCCGGATCAGCCTTTGTGGTTCTTATTATGATTGCAAGACGCACCTCAGCAACAGGCATCAGGGAACTTTGAAAAAAAAAAAAAGCAAGGTTTTCCCCACAGGTCCTGAAACATACACAGCATACCCAGGGCCACACAGCCAGGTCCTGGATAGAAAGAGAGAGTACGGACCTGGGGTTCTGCTTTTGCTGACGTTGGAAGTGGGGTGCCTGGTGTTTCACAGATTCACTAGTTACTGGTGAATTTAAAACATTAAGAGTAGGAATTAAGGTGCTGGAAGGGAGAAGCAGCATCACTCAAGCCCTCAGTTCTGGAGGTTACTGAGGCCTTTCTAAAAGGGGAACTTCATGGGTGGGGTGGCCTTTTTCTAGTTGCCTAGGTGGCAGCAGTTTATTGGAGATGGAGGTCTTTGAAGTGGATGACTTGGCAATCAAAAGCTTTAACATCAGGCACTTATATTACAATCAAAAAAGCTAATCCTTATGTACTTACATTACAACGTCATACATGGCATCTTGCTGGATAAAACCAAGTAAGAGGCTATTCCTAGATACTTCATGCTCTTGGATTGGAAGAATTAACATTGTTAAAACTGGCCATACTACCCAAGGCAATCTACAGATTTAATGCACTCCTTTATCAAATTACCCATGACATTTTTCACAAAACTAGAACAAACAATCCTAAAATTTACATGGAACCATAAAAGGCCCAGAATTGCCAAAGCAATCCTCAGGAAAAAGAACAAAGCTGGTGGCATAACCCTCCATACAGAGTGACAGTAATCACAACAGCCTGGTACTGGCACAAAAACAGACACATGGATCAATGGAACAGAACAGAGTGCCCAGAAATAAATCCACACAAATACAGTCAATTCATCTTTGACAAAGGAGGCAAGAATATGTAATGGAGAAAAGACAGTCTCTTCAACCAGTGGTGCTGGGAAAATTAGCCGCACGTAAATCAATGAAGTTAGGACACTCCCTCACACCATACACAAAAGTAAACTCAAAATGGCTTAAAGACTTAAATATAAGACATGACACCATTAAACTCCTAGAAAAGAATATAGGCAAAATATTCTCTGACATAAATCTTAGCAATGTTTTTTTAGGTCAGTCTCCCTAAGCAAAAGAAATACAGCAAAAATAAACAAACAGGACCTAATCTAACCTATAACCTTTTGCACAGGAAAGGAAACCATAAAGTAAAGAGACATCCTACAGAATGGGGGAAAATATTTGCTAATGATGTTTATAATAAGATAAGAGCTTAATTTCCAGAATACATAAAAAGGTCATACAACTTAAAAAAAAAAAAACCAACCCAATCCAAAAATAGGCAAAAGAATTAAATAGACACTACTCCAATAAAGACATACACATGGCCAATAGGCACATGAAAAAAATGCTCAATATCTTTAATTATCAGAGAAATGCAAATCAAAACTACAACAAGGTATCACCTCACACCAGTCACAATGGCCCTCATTCAAAAGTCCACACAAACAATAAATAATGGAGAGGATGTGTAGAAAAGGGAATCCTCCTACACTGTTGGTGGGAATGTAGTCTGGTGCAGCCATTATGGAAAATAGTATGAAGATCCCCTGAAAAACTAAAAATAGACTTACCATATGATCCAGCAATCCCACTCCTGGGCATATATCCAGAGGGAACTCTAATTCAAAAAGATACATGCACCCCAGTGTTCATAGAAGCACTATTTACAATAGCCAAGACATGGAAACAACCCAAGTGTCCATCGACAGATGACTGGATAAAGAAGTTGTGATGTATTTACACAATGGAATACTACTCAGCCATAAAAAAAGAATAAAATAATGCCATTTTCAGCAACATGAATGGATCTGGATATTGTCAATCTAAGTGAAGTAAACCAGAAAGAGAAAAAAAAAACCATATAATATCACTCATATATGGAATCTAAAGCAAGAAAAAAAAAAGACACAAATGAGCTTATCTACAAAACAGAAACAGACTCACAGATGTAGAAAACAAACTTATGGTTATGCAGGGAAAGAGGGTGGGAAGGGATAAACTGGGAGTTCAAGATTTGCAAATACTAACTAGTATATATAAAATAGATAAACAAGTTTCTTTTGCATTGCACAAGGAACTATATTCGGTATCTTATAGTAACCTATGACAAAAATTATGAAAACGAATATATGTATGTATATGCATGACTGAAACATGCTGTATACCAGAAACTGATACACTGTAAACTGACTACTTTTCAATAAAAAATAAATTAATACAAAAAGACAAGACACATGCAACCCAATATTCATAGCAGCACTATTCACAATAACCAAGACATGGAAACAACCTAAATGTCCACCAACAGATGACAAGATAAAGAAGTTGTGGTATATATACACAATGGAATACTACTCAGCCATAAAAAAGAATGAACAATGCCATTTGCAGCAACATGGATGGACCTAGATATTATCATAGCAAGTGAAGTAAGGCAGAAAAGGACAAATATACGAAATCACTTACACGTGGAATCTAAAAAAAAATAGTAGTAATACAAATGAACTTATTCACAAAATAGAAACAGATTCACAGACACAGAAAACAAACTTAACAGTTACCAAAGGGGAAAAGGGTGGAGAGATAAATTACAAGTTTGAGATTAGCAGATACAAACTACTCTATAAAAAACTGAAAACAACAAGGTCCTATTGTATAGCATAGGGAATTATATTCAATAACTTGTAATAAACCATAATGGAAAATAATCTGAAAAAGAATATACGAATATATACACATAAATATAACTAAATCACTTTGCTGTATACCAGAAATTGACTACAACGTTGTAAACTAATTTCAACTTAAAAGCTTCCAGCAAAAAAAAAAAAAAAATATATATATATATATATATATAAAACAGAATCACTTTGCTGTACACAACAAACACAGAAACTAACACAACATTGTAAATCAACTATACTTGTGTAAATTTACACAACATTGTAAATCAACTATACTTCAATTTTAAAAAATTAAAATTAAAAAGAAAAAAAAGAGGCTATTCCTTCTATACAATAAGCTTTCTGGGGCACAGAAGATGACTTATGTAGAGCATTCTTAGCATTTTGCCCAAGTAAATATGAAAAAAAACAAACAAAAAACCTGCTTTAATTAATAGCTTATATTAATTAAAAGTGTAGGCTCTGAATGAGACTGCTTGAGTGTGACCTTGGGCAAGATTTTTAGCCTCTCTGTAATTTTTCTCTTAGCTATTATATGGGCATAATAATAGTATCCATCTCAAAAGACTGTTGTTGAGGATTAAGTAAGATGATATATGTAAAGCACTTGGCTGGCATGTAATAAGCACTTGATAAAATTGTCCTTGTTTTAGAGTTATTACCACTTGAGAAAAGCTCACTCTGCATTTTAGAAATTCTCAAGATGTTTTAGGAGAATGGGAAGGAACTCCTACTGAAAGATATATCTTACTGATGAGCTGACCTTTAGTGGGGTAAAGTTAACTGCTTTGGGTTGTTTTTCTAAACATTCAGGAAGCTGGGACCAGAAGTTAGCCTCACCCTTGCCTGCTGGGTTTATAGGAAAAGCAGATCTCAGAAAACAAGTCTAGATCAGCTCGGGGACCTGCAGAGACTCCCTAGTTCATACCTAGCAAATCTGTTTCCTTTTCTTCCTAGATACTCAACTAGAGTATATTTTCCAGCTTCTCCTACAGTTAGGTGTGGCCATTATAGTTCTAACCAAAAAGTGGGGAGGAAGTCATATAACCAACTCCAAGCCTGGCTTATAAATATCTCCCAAGTTCCAGTCTCCATTACTCCTTCATCTGCTACCTGGATGGAGAGGTACCAAGCCATAAGTTGAAGACAGCAGAGTCTGGAAGGAGCCTGGTTCTCAGAATCACTGCTTCAAGAGCCACATAACCAGGAAGCCCATGTCAGATTGTGAGTTGAGTGAGGAATAAACATCAATGTGTTAATATTTGGGGGTTTATCTGTTACATAACCCAGAGACAGCTTAGGAGGGACTTTACCTGCCCATGGGTAGAAGCAGCATGTGCAGTGTGCCAATAAGCGGAGAACGCCAAGACTCCTCTTCACGGAATCCAGGAACTTCTCCTAGAATGAGAGCTGCAGGAGGTGGACTTGGCCATTCTTTAGCAGCCCCTTTTGTCTGTTTTGGCTTCATTGAGTAAAAGTACTAACAAGGATTCAAAAATCTCTTTGGTTTTCTGTGACTCTGCGGGGCCTGCAAGAAAGTTTCATAAAAGTAAAAAGTATGAGTAGGAAGCATCTGAAGCAGGAAATGCTGTTAGGTTGACCCATAAAAGATAAATGCCATGAGCAGTTACAGGGGCGGAAAATTTTCTCTTCTTACCTCTGAGGTTCTTTGACTGATTCAATAATTAAATTGACATAAGACAGATTAACAGAAGAGAAACAAATTTAACTCCATATATGCAGAAGCCCCCCAAAATATGAGACTAACGAGCAAGTGAGTCAGTTGAGGCTTATATGCCTTCCTGAGCTAGGAGGAAGCCTGTACTAGGAGCCTGGGGTTTCCAAGGGGACACGGCTAATTTACCGAAAGTAAGAACAGCTGATGTTTGGTAGTTAGAAGTTTGACCTGCCATGCAGAGAAGTCTTTCAGATTAAAACAAACAAACAAACAAAAGCGTCTCTGGTAATAGATTTTTTTCTACTACAGGCCCCCTATCTAGATTCATTTAGGTAATTGAAGGAAAGGTAAAAGTTTTTCCAAAATCTGCTGAGTCTCAATCACCTTCAGCTGCAAATCATCCCCATGCCAAAGTGGCATATTTGGGGTGGCATATTCTGCTCCCCTTCACAGTAAAATGAGCTAAGAAGGAAAACACGATGAATGTTTTCTCAGCTTTAAGCAGCAAGTTTCACCTTTCACCATCCCACCCGGCACTGGGTGGGGAAAGCAAAGGGCTCTGTGCGGAGCACAGATACAAGGATCCCGGCAGCTGAACCTACCCTGGGGCCCTGGCTGGGGGAGAGGGGTGGGGTGGGAGTGTTGGGGGGATGTCGCCTGACTCCTCCATCACCTCCTAGTCCCCACTGGTCCTTCCCAGGGTGAAGGCTCCCACTGAAACACTGGAGGGAATCCCAAATTGCCCAAGGGACAGCGTGTTGGGCTACACCCCGCAGGCCTACAAGCCCTGTGCTTGCCCAGCTTCAAGACCGAATTCAAGACCGAAGAAAGAGCCCAGAGACAACAATGCTTAAATGGATGGTGGAGCTTACATTTCTGAAGGTTCTGGAGCAACTCCCCAACATGTGCAGCGGACGGCGGGTAGAACACGGCCGCAACGGGCAGAAAATGGCGGCCGCCTTCGCTTCCGGGTGGGAGGGGGAGGTTACGCGTTACGCGGGAAATTGACTTCAAGTGGGCTCATCAGTTACCAGGGAAACCAGCAGAGGGGCACGCCCCTCACCGCCCCTTTGCGTAGAATTCGGATGGAAAGTTAAAACAATTGCTAGCAGCTGGGGCCTGGGGCAAGTATGTAATAAAGTCGGTCATGTGAGTGGGGTGTCAGTGAAGCAGGCACAGGTCGAGCTGGGGTGTGCAGAGAGCAAGAGAACAGCCACTTTGGGTGGCCTGACCATACACAGAGCTAGGACATCTTAAGAAAAGGGAGTCCATCAGGGATTAGCAGATACAAACTACTATATATAAAATAGACGAACAACAAGGTCCTACTGTGTAGCACAGGGAACTATATTTAATTATATTTATATTTATATTTAATACCTTGTAATAGCCTATAATAAAAAAAACTCTGAAAAGAAATATATGTATGTACAGCTGAATCACTATGTTGTACACCAGAAATCAACACAACATTGTAAACCAACTGCTTCAATTTTAAAAAAAAGAAAAGAAAAGAAAAGAAAGAAAAGGAACTCCAGAGTCATGGGACAAGGAGCAGCAGGGAGAACATACTTGAGATTTTCGAGATTTGCCATAAGTGTGAACATCCTCGCCCCCAATCCCACCACCATCACACATTGTCTCATATGGGGAATACTTGTCTCGACTGTGTTGCTTCCCACCCTCACATTGGCGGGACACTCTCCCTTCTCTGCAGTTTCCATGAATTCTCCATGAGCACTTCTCTTTATTATTGACCCAATAAATCTCATTTTTGGAAAAACACAGTAGTGGCAAAGCCTAGGTTGGAGCCCTGTCTTTGCTGCATGCAAGCTCTTGATTTTTGTGAACATTACTAAACCTCCTTGAATTTCAGTTTCCTCATCTATAAAATAGAGATTGAAACACAAATCCTATAGGGTGGTTGCAAGGATCATAGGATAGCCTTGCATAATGTGTAACATGTAATAAACACTCAGTAAAAATTTGCTTCATTCTAAAATTCTGCCCTTTATTGTCTTTACCACCAATTTAATGCTTCTATTGCTCACTGTTGCATATGCATATATCTTGACTCCTCAGCCAGGCTGAAGTCTTCTTGAAGGTAGAAGTTTTTGGTGTTTCTGTGTTACATAGAATAGTTCTGAGAAAATTGTAGAATGCAAAGGCATATTTAGTATTTTTCTCATTAGTTATTGTTCATTATTAATCTGATTAATTGGTTGTTTGATCATTCATTTTAACTTTTTAATAAAGTCAGATGGAAGGGATGACTCTCATCCTCTGCCAAGGAAGTCATGAAAATAGGATTTTATTGGGACCATGTAAAAGATACATTCAGATTCAAAGAGTGTCTAAATGGTCCCAGTCCCAGAAGGCCAGCGGCATTTACTTGCTGATATTTCAGTAAGTAAATATCAGTGCTACAAAGCCCTTGGGAAGACAAACTGATGCGAAGCTAGTATTACCCTAAAAGGTAGAGGCCCCGGTTCTTATCATACCTGAAAGCCAAGTTTGCAGTTGGAAGACGGTGTGTTGTGTAGCGAAAGACTTTAAAGATTTATTTGAAAGGAAAGGAAAAGTACACCCCCAAGACTGGGAAGAGGGCTGATCCAAGGTAGGGAAAAGTGGCAGTTTTTGTCTCCTCTTTCTCTTATACCCTTGCTTAGAGGTGGTGTTTTGATTGACTGACGGCTCTTGCCCCTGGAATGCTTAGTCATGTTTGGGCCCTCTGCGCATGTCCTTGCCCATGGTGTAAACAGAAAAACACGTGGAGGTAGGGGAGGCTAATCGCAATGTTAATTATAATGCAATGAACATTGGACATGTCTGGTTAAGTCCTTTCTGCTACCGCACAGTCGTGGCTGTCGGGTTATAACCAGCTGTTTTTTTGTTTTTTGGGGTTTTTTTGCTGGCACTCATTTAGAAGAATTCAAGTCCCTTTATGCTGGAGGCAGGCATAATACCACCTTGTGGACCATCCTCCCTCTCCTCCACCTATCTGCCTGGTGCCCCCACTTATCTACCTACCTAACACTAGCAGAGCACATCTTCCAGTGAGGATACGGATGCCCTTGGCATAAAATGGAGGAAGCAGGTTCTAAGATAAATGTCTACATTTGTACTTACTCAAATGTCATCTGCTTAGAGTAGCCTTTAGAAAGCATGGTCTAAATGAGCCGTTATCCTCATTCCCCAATCACTCTTTCTATCATCTTGTTATTTTTCATTTCCTCAAAATGATTTTTTGCAATCTGAAATCATAGTATTCATTTGTTTGGTAGTATATTCCACATCACTCTCACATCTGACCACGAGCTCCTGGAAGGCAGGGTCAAGTTTAATTGTTCATGTCTATGTCCTCACATCGAGTGGGGACAGTGCTTGATGTAGAATAGGCATTAAATATGTATTTATGTTTCAATAAAAATATTAAAACATACATATTTACTGGACTGAATGAATGAAGCTGGTCCCAGGCATGGCCCTTTTTGGAAATCAGAACTCCAGTTGACAATCATAAGCAGAAAAGCCTTGTGAAAATGTATCTTTGTGGCTGGGTTTCCTTGGGAGGACAACTCTCCTTTGGTTTGTTGAATATAAATTGGTACAGCAGAGTCTCTCTGAAATCCTAAGCACTAAGCAATAAGTCAAATATTTGTCATCAGCCAAACAGCTCTGTGCTTCCATCTCAGCCCTCAACACTCCCACTAATGATAAAATATTTCATAGAAGAGTATATTAGTCTATAAACTGCAGGAAGCTTCTCTATATCTCTGGTTTTATTAAATTGCTAGGTTTGAATTGAGATGTTACTAATTTTCCTCCAAAACTTATATACTGTATTGACTTTTTAAATGTTATTTCATTCTTAACCCATCATTCCTTACTTCTATAAAAATTTTGAACATCCTTCAAATCTCGTTTAAATTCTACCTCCCCAGTGAAAACCATCCCGACTTCGCCTTCTTATACTGAGCATCTTCTCTGAATTTTCAGAGCCTCTTGTATCTATTTGCTTCACATGTGCATGACTGCCTGAAAAGTGAACCTTTTCAAGGACAAGGCTATGACGTATATTTTTAAAACTCTCTATTATGTGTAATGGATGCTGCCAAGCTAGTATCTAAAGTAAATTTGCATTAGTCTGTCACAGAACATGATGTGAAGAACAATAAATCTTTGGTAATTTGTGTCCCATTAATTTGGAGCAAATTCACCCAAGTAACCATTTTGCAGTATCCTTGAAAAATGAGTTTGACCAACAAATTCAACAATAAGAATGAAAATGCATTGAGATTCTTATTGGGGTGTTGAGGATCAAAGAGGAATAAGATAGGCTTTCCTCAAAAGCATGAGCAAGGGTGGAGCATCTTAACTCACAGAAGAATACTCTTTTTATAGCCCTTTGTATGCAGTCATTGTGCCAATTAAAATGCATTTTCACTATTTCATGAAAGATAATTGGGTAGAGTATATTCTTGACAATTCTTTATCCAGTTTATGTTTTCAAATGATAATAAAAATGACACCTGTCACGGTATTGTGGGAGGATTTGATAAGATACTCATGTACAACACACAGTATAACACCTGGCACTTGGATTGCTACTGGACTCAGTTTTCTGCAGCTAATACGCAAGTGGGCATCCCACTGGAGTCAGCCCTGGTTTCAAGTCCTCGTTCCCTCTCTGACAGGCGGTGTGATCCCGGATATCCAGTCTCTCAGCAGCGTAGTTACTCATCATAAAATGAGGATGATAGTATAGACTTCACATGGTCTGAATAAAGATCCTGTTATGTAGTACAGATGAGAGTGCTGTGCTCACTGTAAAGCACGAAGCAAATGCACAGGCTGCTATCTGCGTATTCCACATGAACAGATACACAGAAGACAATTGCAAAGATTTTATTTAGCGGCTTTCTGTGCTTGGCACTTAGAAACAGAGTTCCGTGCATAAGGGCAAACTTTTATACACCTTTTCTTCATACATATTTTACATACCCTTTTGATTGCCCCCCTTTTTTTTTAATATTCATAATATTGGATTCCCCACTAGGCACATAAATACATTTATCTACAACACCTCAAAACCAAAAATCTTCATAATATCTGTATTATTTTACTGGGTATTTGCATTTCCACACCACTGAAAAACTTTCGCTTGCACCAAACTTCACTTGTTTTCTTATCATTAAAGGGTTTGAAGGGGAAGGGAAAATGAAGGAAAAAAACCCCAAAACGTCAAAATGCAATGAACTATTTGATAAAAATGGAGCCCTAAGGGCAGCTGGAAGGCTGTAGAAGGCCCGTCTGCAATTCCCTGGAACAGGGGCAATTCCTCCTGCCACAGTGGCAATGCGGCCCGAGACCCAGGTCAGGCATCTGGAGCTGGCATCAGGAAGGCCAGGGCTCCGTGTGTCACCTCTGTTCCTGGGATCCTCGGTCGGGATTACAGAAGTCTTCCTTCCTCATACTCCTTCTATGTCCTTCCCCTGCCAGACTGCTGGCTCTGGCGTTGGCACTTCCCACGTGGCGCTCCTCTCTCCTGGGTCACGATGGTCAGCACTGTGGGATGGAGATGCCTTCCTTGCCCCGGTCCTACTCACCAGTGCCCTGACCGTGCACAGTGTCCCAGAGAGGTTGACACCCCAAAACTCCAAGACTCTTTCCATAACCTGTAGGGGGGGCAGGGGAGGAGGGGAAAACCCCCAAAACACATCCTTGGTGAATTCAAACTCTCATCACTGCTCACACTTCCTCGTTCAGCCTTGCTCTCCACCTCTCTCTCGCTCTCTATTCCTTCTCCTTCTCATTCTCTCTCTTTCTCTCTCTCTCGCTCTCACGCAGCTGCTCTTAATCCCTCTTTTCACGGGCACCACTGGGATGACAGCGCACCAAATGAAGAGAGCCAAAGTTCAAAAGCAATCTTCTTCGGGAAGCCAAGTCCAGGCGTAGTACTGATGTCTTTCCACCCTCATTGATGGGAAGGGGTTCCAGGGGTTCATTCCAGGAATAGTGGAAGCTGCAGGGGAGAAATGCTGGCAGCTACTGCTGGCCCAGTTCATAGAGTGTTGTACACAGACAAATGCTTGGTGAAAGCACCCATTCCGGGCTTCCCTCCGCAGAGTTCACCCAGTTCCGCGTCAGTGTGCACATGTGTTTGTGTGTGGATGAGTTTGTGTATGGATATAGATGTACGTGTGTATGCATGTAGGTATAGGTAGGTCTGTATTTGTGTGCGGGTAACTTCTCGTGGCTGCTACATGCTAGCATCTCCCTTAACATTATTACAAAATGAGTATTCAGTTTCTTCAAAGGCCACTCTGGAGTAGGCGATGCTTTATAAAACTAACGTTTGGGAAGGCAGGGAATGGCCACTGAGTTGGAGACGATTCCACCGCAAGTAGCCTTCAGCGGCTTAAATGTCTCTTGTTGTTCTTGGGATGTGCTTTCCTCCTCCAGAAAAAAAAATTATATATATATATATATTAATAATAATACACAGTTCCTGTTTTTCAAAGGCTCCCAAAGAGGAGGATCTGCCCATGGAGACTCTGGGGCCTTGGCTGCGGTTGGCTCCGTGCTGCTTGGACTGGCCACTAAACCATGTGAACGGACATCTGAGAGGAGGAGCCGGGGACCGCCCCGTACTGCCGGCCGTCACAGGTGTTAGTCGCCTGCTGATTACCGGGCGAAGGGCTAATCATGTGCATGCTGTGCTCCATCCCCGTGGGCAGGTACTGCCTCTCTCCGAAGGCCCCGTTGGAAGGAGAAGAACAGAGTAAAGTGCTTTGAGAGGCACTCAGTTTTTCTGGGCTTGCGGCTAGCCTAGGGGAAGTGGGGAAATTGTATCCATACAGATTGTAAGGGTTGTGGAGAGAGAAGGCATTGTAGGAGCTCTGCTGCATGTGGCTGCCCCCAAACATGTGTGGTGAGGACGAGCTGGAGGCGGCGTTGCCCGCCTGCATGACGTACTGAAACTGGGAGGTGGGGAAGGACCCCAGCTGGCCACCGTAGGCTTCCATCTTGCCGTTGCTAGGCAACGAGGGAGGAGTTGGTATTCCTGAGATCAGGGATGGAGTCCGCTGAGGCATGAAGGTTTCGGAGGGCTGAGTGGCCGAAGCAGTGCCACTCTGAAGCCTGTTGTAGCCACTGTCACTCAGCCCCGGGTAGCTCTGCAAGGCAGCCATGTTGCTCCGGGCACATGGTGGGTAATCGGAGAGGTTTAGATTGCACAGCTGGCTCTCTCGACAGCCCACGTTGAAAGTGTTGGGGGCCAGGTGAAATGTTGGAGGAGAACAGGATGGAGATAAAAGATGAGAAGAAGCTGAAGGCGATGGTGTCCCAGTGCTGGAGGTGGTTGGGGAAGTGCCTGTGCTGCCCCCTGCAAGAGAAAACATAAATACCACTGATGCAGAGGCCTTTTCAGATGAGTCATCTTGGCCAGATGCAAGCCGTGAACGAGGTCCTTCCAATATCCAAGATAAGCTGATTTTTACAAAACCAATGCTTTCCCTTAACTCAGCAGACTTAGGCTAAGAGATTCCACCTGTGCACACATACATAGGTGTGTGCATGCACGCACAAGCACACACACACATACACTCACTCACTCCAAAAGAGAGGACAAAGAGGGTGACCAAAAAAGAAAACTAAACTTTTTTGCTTCTCTGTGGAAGAGCTTTAGTAAGTCTTATTTTTCAAAAAAAATAAAATCTTCCAGTAGTCACTTTGCCATTTCTTGCCATCACATTCACTTTCCAGTAAGACCTCTGGTATTCAGCATTAAAACCCACTCACTCAGCTTTTCCCATTCTCAGTGGAAATGCATTAAAGATGGATTTTAACTTGAGATGGTTGCTTGCTTCACCATATTTAATCTTCCATCCAAAAATACAGCATGCCAAATTTCAGGACCTTAATCTCAGAGGAAATGGGGCCCTGGAGCAGGGTGCCATGCCAAGGTTGAGGCCTGGGAGGGCTGAGCAGAGAGGCCCAGGTAGTAGCAACTAGGATATGGGGTTGAAGTTGTATCATATGAAAGACATGAGCACAATTGAAAGAGCTGGGTCAGCACAAAGCAAGGCTAACTTGAAACTGACTCACTGAGATCCAGAGGCTCTGCTAATCTCCCTAATTATAATAACCTGCCCTGGCCCAGAGATTGAAACATAGATAGTAAGTACAGTCTTTGCATCTGGGATATTCATGAGGACAAACAGGTCATCAAGGCAAGAGAACTGCATTCCACTCACAGCTCTGCCACACTAACCTTCCTTGTGACCTTGGGCACATCACATCCCCTCTCTGGGTTTCAGTTTATCAGGAAGATGAGAAATTGAGTTAGGTCAGTGATTCCAAAGCTAGGAGAGGCTTCGAGCTTTAAAAACTACTGAAATTGCAGGATCCCACCTCAGACCAATGACATGAGAATTTCTGAGCAACACGGAAGCTCCATATCCGTGTTGTTTTCAAAACTCCCCAAATGATTCTAATGTGCAAACCAGGATTGAGAACCAAACATACAATCCAAATTCCTTATTCTGAGGTACCCAGAGTAGTGATTCTTAAACTTTAAGGTGCATGAGAATCACCTGCAGGGCTTGTTAAAGCATAGATCGCTGATTCCACACCAGAGTTTCTAATTCTGTAGGTTTGGAGCAGGGCCTGAGAATTTGCATTTTCAATAAGTTCTCAGGTGATACTGGTCCAGGGGCCACTATTTAGTTAGAGGACCTCCTTCATCTCCTAAAATCCCTGAATTTGTATTTGAGAGGGTCACTCTTAGAACGTGCAGATATCAGAACTGGGTTGGTGGCTGATGCACCAACAGAAAGGGCCAGTTCAACCCACCCTACTTCAAATGTGTTCTCGGGTAATTTAATAAAGAAGTTCTTGAAGGGAAGGCTGAGGGAGAACACACCTCTTGTTTCTGTCTCACTGAGTGGCCCAGCTCAGGGATTCATTTTCAGCAAGCATGTGGTTCCTCTTTGAGGCGTCCTACACGTTTTCGCCCTCTTCTACCCTAAATGCCATGTGTCAGTGTAATAAGTGCCATGGCACAAATGGAGAAACTTGACTCCAGCTGTAAAGAGATTTGTGTTTTATGGGATGTGTATCTGGTCCCCTCTCTTTGAAAGTCCATCCTTGCTCTCCCAGGTCTGGTGTTTATGTGGTCTTCAAGGAGGCCCCCTGTTCAGCACACTGTTCCATCCTGTTACAGGTACGCTCCATCAGGCACTGGCCCAAGCCCTACAGCAGGAAGTGCACGATGGAGCAGATGACTTTTTACAACTCTAAATGGTTTTCTCGGATGGGCCAAGATGGAACGAATGGTACTGATTTAAGGCCTCAATTGGTTTCACTAGAAAAAAAAAAATAAGAAGGGAACTATTAACAAGTTACAGGGATTTCTGCTGAGCAGATGAGAGGCACATGGTAAAAAGTTTGTAGTCAGCTTGCTTTGGCTTTTATATGACACTCACTGGAAATGAGACTTGGTGGCCTGCTGAGCTTCAGGGGGCGGGAGCCCCTATCCAAACCAGTGTTTTGAGGGGGAGAGCAAGCTTGTCCAAGAGAAGGTCACGTTGCTTGCGTTTGCTTTGAAGAAATGCTCGCATGCACTTAAAGTACTCTCTACAGGTAATAGCCATTTTTCAAAGTCCACCCAGAGAGAGAAGACTATGGCGTTCATTTTGCCGAGATGCAGACGGAGATAACTGAGAAGTCTTTATTCTCTTGTGATCTAACAGCTGGTCAGCTGCTTTCCAAGGTTGGAAGAGCCAGCCCAGCGCTAAATAAGCCTAAGGAGGCAGGCTGCCTTCATGGTACATTTCCACACTTGGCTGCCTAGAGGCCTCTTGCCGCAGAAGCACTCGGGCGAGCAGGAGGCCAGGCCACACTGATGCAAAAGGGTCAGAGCTGCTCTCAGAGGAAGGCATGTCTCCCTTTCCTGTGTGGCCTCTTCTTCCTTTGCCTTTATCCCCTCTGTACCCACCAGGTCCAGAATGCTCTAAGAGTCCTGATTTAAAGTTTACTTAATGGGTAAGCATGGACTGTAGGGTCAGACACACCCCGTTCCAACCCCAGCTGTCTTACTGATTATGGGACCTTAGCAAGTTAGCTTTGTCCATATAAATAGAATCTTGACGATCTACCTTGTAAGCAGGTTTTGAGAAATGGAGGAAATAATATACGTTACCAAGTGCAGATAGGAATAAAAATCTGTTTTTCTCCTCTCTCCAATGAGGGAAGAAGGAGTGAAGGAAGGAGGAAGGACTCTTAGAGCATTTGGGGTCTAATGGGGATGGCTGTCAGGTGCTGGCCTCTGTCTATGCAGCTGAGCATCTTGGCCTCTCCACACTCTGGCGAGCGTTATGTCACAGCCAACTGCCCGGATGTAACAGGCTAGAGGCACTGCCACGGCTGTGAATGATGGAGCACTGGCCACCCCTCAGGCCCATATTCCCTAAGGCTAAACCAATTCTGCTTTCTTCCTGAACTATCTGTCCCTTTCCGCTCACTCTCCACCATGTCTCCATCTCTTCTCAGATCAGATCAAGCAAAGCAGAACTGAACACAAATAGGCTGGCTGGTGTCTTTCCCATTATCCTCAGAGGTCTTAACCCACATCTGGGAGGTGATTAAAATGTAATGCTCTAAGTAGCTGAAAACTCTCCAGCATTTCAGGACGAATCCCCCACCGCCCCACTTCCCTGCATCGTATTTTGCCCGTGGACTAAAGTGAAGAGTTCCTCATTATAATTCATATTCAACACTAACTGCTCCAATATTCAAGGCTCACAGCCAAACGAACCAAAAAGAATACATTTTTAGCAGTGATTCCGTACGAGGACAATAATCTAGAATACACTGGTGTACCATGAAGACAAGTTAAATGTGACCGTGAAAATCCTGAATACCAAACCTGCTGACTTTTGCATCTTTAAATTGATCACTTCCAGACTGTAATATGGAGGCTTTCACATACAGCTTCCTTTTGGGTTTGTTTTCTTGTGCTTTCCCCTCCCCCAATTTTCAATTTTTCCCCAAAATTGAAAACCAGTAAAACAAAATCCCATCTGGGCTAGTCGAGAATAAATTTCCATGTAATTACTTGGTTCCACGAGCCAGACTCTTCTCTCATATAACTGAATGGCATCTGGCCCTGAGGAGTGCTGATTCACTGCGTGTCCTTGAGTAGCCTTCTTGGAGGCTTTCGAACAGGTAAGAGGTAAGATGTCAGCAGCCTACGGACGGATCCCAGGGAATAAACCCAGAGGCCATAAAGTTTAATGATCACAGCCCTTTTCCTCCCAACTAAGAAATTACCCTTAATTGAAATGAGTACCCTTCTCAAGATGCAAATATGAAACATTGTAGTGCTAATGGGAATTGGGTGGTTTCAATCTTAGACTCCTAGGGCATCCTTCTTCATTAAGTTTAAAGATATGCATAGATCCAAACCTCTTCCCTTTAAAATAGCTTTTAACATAGTCACCCAATTCTCATGTTTCACATGGGCCTCTGTGTTTTAAGTCTCTCTGCTTCTGAAATGGCCCTGTTTTACACCTACCACAGGCCCCAGGTGGAATCCCCCATTTTTTTCATTTTCCATTAACTTGCTTGTTCTCTCTGCTACTTGTTTTACTGCCTTCCTTGCTGTGGTCCCTATCTGTTGTTATTGTCATTTAGAACTAACCTGCTTCTCTCCTGGCAACAGTACCTTTTTTCCCACTGAGAAACACCCCCTCTCCCACACTCACCCCTTCATCCGCACCTCCAGAGCAGGGACACGACTCATGCATGGAGCATCATATTCCCCACCCGTCCCCGCCATGGTAATTATTTCAGGGATGGCCTAATTAGAGTCAACGAGACTCAGTGAGATTTTGCTAGAACTCTTTAGAGGGAGGCATATGACCTTCCCCATCCCATTTAAACCTGAAAAAGATGTAGGTCCAGGGATGCTGGCAGCTGTGTTACATCCGTGGGGAGCCTGAGAAGGAATTCAGGTGAGAGATGATAACAGTTTGGAGTAGGGTGGTAGCAAGGGAGACTGGAGATGTGGCCAGAGCCAAGAGCTCGATAATGGTTGGATATGGTAGGTAAGGAGGGAGGGAAACATCTAGGATGATTAATGGAGAGTGGTGTCCTTCCCCCAGGAGAGGGCGCCAAGTCTGTGAGGTGAATCATGGACTCAGTTTTGGATGCATCGCACATAAGGGACTTCAAGACAAAATAGAATATGTAACCAATAACCATTTGTTTGAGTGGATTAAATTGAGATGCTCTCCAGTCCTTGTAGAACTCCTTGTGGGCATTACTCCTTATCTCAGGGATAAATGAGATCAGCATAAGATGACTCTCTTTGAAACATTATAATGATCCCACATTAGTTCAAAGACTGCGGTCCACTGAAAGAGCCTCATTTCCCAATCTTTTTACTGGTATAAATTTGCTCAGTATTTGATCCTTTTTACTGACCAACTTCTAATCAACACAAATCAAACAGATGAAAACCCCAACAGCAACAGAGACCTTCATAATCCTAACTTAACTGCCTGACAAACCTCAAAAGACACGACGGTGTTGAAATCTGTCTAGTGATGTCGACTACCAGTTGAGAAGGGAGGGCTTCTGTAAATGGCAGGTCTCCTTGCATCCACAGAGGGAGATGTATTAACAGCTCTGGTATCATGGGTCCAGGGTGGATCCTTTTTTGTATGACAGTTGTCAGATCACTTGGAGACGCCACTCACAAAAGCTCTCTCGGGTTTGGCCATACAAGTAGTTCCATTGTATGTATCATCAGAACAACAGGTCTAAACTTGGTCATAACTGACCTGGACTATTCTTTTTACTTCTGCATCGGTATCACCTCACTCGACTTCCCCAAGCATCACTTACTTGGTTAATTCATTTTGTCCCTGCCACAAGCAGTGTTCAGGCAGAAGCAATTCCTGAAATATGATTCCTGTCTCCAGACTCTCCAAAAGTATTAACTCCCTTTTTGATTCTAAAGGAAGACGTCTGAAAATAAAACCATACACTTGACTTCACAGAAATGAAATATAGACCTACTACTTAGATTGAATGCTCAAACTGTTGACAATAAACCATCAGTTGGAAGTGTAAACTAACTTTTTTGGAGTGTTAATGAATAAGAATGAAGAAGGTCTAGTGGGAAGGAAAGTGCCTGGGAAGGCAGAAGATCTGCTTTGGAGTTCTCAGCTCAGTTCTGCCACCACTTAACTGCAGATATGTTGCCAGGCTGCTCTGGTCCTCAGTTGATTTTTGTGCTAAAGGCAGAGGAAAATGAATTCCATGCATTCTTCTCCACAAGTGAAACAACTCTATAGGGCATCCATTCAACGTGGTTTTGAAAATAAAAGGACTTGGATTTTTGTAAAACTGTAACTAATTCACCTAAGCACTTTCCTTGAAATTTTATTAACAGATGGATGTTAATGAAACCCCCAACAATTTAATGGGTCTTAATGGAGCTTCATGGAATCATATACTGAGCAAATGAAAGAGAAATTAAAATGACAGCAAGGGCAAGATGGAAAAAGTACCCTTAACTTCATCCAAGCAGAATGGTTGCTCCAGTCTCCAGTGGCAGCAACAGTGCAAACTGTCCCAGGGCCGCGTATCTGACATCCAGATATTCATGTGTTGGAAGCAATGAGGTAATACGGACACCCAGGTGGGTCAGTCACTATCTGGATCTTCGGTTTGGTGCTAACACTGCCAACACGCTCCTCACCAGAAGGGAGTTACTACAAAATCAGTCTGCCACTGAAGTTTCCACTAGAAGCTCACCACTCTTTACTTCTTCTAAGATACAAAACTTCAGCACAGACAGCCATGTCTCATCTTCACTTGATGACTGATACTGTTCAGAGTTACTGGAAGTCTTGGTTTTTAAAGGAAGAAGGAACGGGTGTTGTTACTTTTACATCCTTTGTTAACATCAAGAAACCAAGCCACATATTTTTTAATAATGAGACTCTGGATCAAGTTCATTGTATAGTTCAAAAATGTATTCCAGTTAAATTGTTTAATAGAGTCTTGGCTTTTCCTCTAGCCCCATCCCACCACCATACGTGTCCAATAATTCCAGGCTCATTTCCCTCCATCAGTGCAAAAAAAAAAAGGAGGGGGGACTCAATGAATATGAGCCATTTTGTTTTAAAATTCAGTTTCTCTTAAACCATTGTTTCCCAAGTGTCAGTAAGTCATCTTAATATTGATATATCTTCAATAGAAGCCCCGTGAAACCTGCTATGCCGCACGCCTAAGCAATGCAGGTTCCCTTGCCTGCACCTGCCCGGTGGATCCACGTGCTGGTGAAGCACAGATTACCATCCCCAGTCATCACCCACACCTATAGCCACACACATGTTGGGTGGTTGCGCTCCAAGATTTAATCAGACATCGACCCTGTCCAGCTGAGCCACGGTGCCACCAAGGGACCTCATTCACTGTTCATTAGGTATTTCCTGGGTGCCAGGCCCTGTGATAGATTTGGGGACACAGCAATGAACACAGTGTCACCACCAATACCTGCTCTTGGGGACTGGCAGTATTCCTGCCAACCTTCTCATACCAGGCTCCGTGATAGAAACTCCTGCTTGGCTAGAAACTGAAAAGTTAATGAGTAAAGCAAAGGCAGAGAAGCAAGAAGCCACCTGAGAAATAAATAGGATCAAGTGTCTTTATGTGAGACATTTTCATTTATAAAGCATGTTTATATAAATGGCCTCACAAAAAAAAAAAAAATTATCCCTCTTTGAGGGTGAGGAAATGGACTCAGAGTAGCAGTAATTTGCCCAAGTTATATGAGAGTTAGTGGCCATCAAAGACAAAGGCCCGGATTTCCCAACTTCCATAGACCTCTGCCTCTTAAGGGCCACAAAGGCATCAGAGCAGCAGTAACACCCTGAATATACACTGACCCTGCTTCAGTCACAGCATTATGAGGAGCAAGTCACCTCCTACCAAGGGCATCCGTTTCTCCTCCACTTATTAAAAAAAAAAAAAGGGTTGGAAATTCTGAATCACTTGTCTCACCAGATCCCTGTGAAGTTAAATCACGCTTTGAATAATTAATCAGCAGAACGGCAGTATTTCCTGTCCCTGGTGCATTTTTTTCTTAGGTTTCGATATATAGGGACATAAGGGTATGAAGGCAACGATGATGATGGTGATGATGGTGGTGACAATGATGACAATGACACCCAGCACACACTGAGTTCTTACTGTGTTTTTAAATGCATTATCTCATTTAATCCTCACAAGAATTCTATTACATTCTCCCATCATGCAGATGAGAAAACTCAATGTCAGAAAGGATGAGGGGCTTGGCCAAGGTCACCAAGCTAGGAAAGAACAATGATACGAGCCTAACCCAAGCTGTCTGACTCCAGCTTTAAAAGATTATGCTTTTAATCACTATTTCCAGCTTAAAACCAGAGAAAGTTCAGTAATTTAGGTTACAAAACCTAACAGTGTGCAAACTGCTAGAGCCTCGCTGAGAACGGAATGTGTTATCAAGTCCAAGAATGGGCTCCTATATCACAGAGCCTCCAATTCAAAAAGTAGGACTCTATTAATGGCAACCATTTGGCAGAACAGAATAAGCTCAGTCAGTAAGTTTGACCACTGTCATTGTGGGGCCAGAGGAGGCTGGAGAGGTACTCACACAGCGTCTGACATTTGGGGAAGTTTTCACGTGGGTACCCAGGTGACTGGGTGCTGCGCCTGGGAAAGCCAGTGGCTGGACTGAGAAAAGGAGCTGAAAGCAGCCCAGAAGCCAGCTGTACACATGGCCACAGACTTCCCAACCTGAGCTCCAAGAGAAGGGAGGTTAGAGAGTGTATGAAAAGCATGGAGCAGTGGGAGGAAGAAGTCCACCTGGCACTTCAACTTGACATGGGTGTGTCTCCACATAAGCAAAAGAGGAGACAGCTTGTGGCAGCCCCCTCCTCACTGTCAGACCTGAACAACGTATTGTCATTGTCTGGAGCTAAGTTGTTTCTCATCTACAAAATTAGAAGAGGAAAGGGTCAGGGTGGGTATAGCTCAGTGGTAGAATGCATGGTAAACATGCACAGGGTCCTAGGTTCAATCCCCAGTACCTCCACTTAAAAAAATAAAAATAAACAAACATAAAAATACCCCAAAACATAAAAAAAAAAACTAGAATAAGAAAACTGATAAGGCTGCCATGAGTAATGAAATTGTGATGAAGATCTGTTCAAATTCCAAGGGTTATGTGAATGCTTAGCAACAGAAATAATAATTTCACCACCATTGCAATCAACCTTGCTGTTGGGAAGGGAGAGAGAGTTTGGGTGTGCCAGGTGAAATGCTGCCTCTGGAACCGGCTGATTCGCACGAGTGATGACGCTCTGGTTATTTTCAGAGCTACCCGGTACTCTTCCTTCCAGTAGAGTCGGTGTAACCCGTGGCGTGGCTGGGGACCAGATGCGCTACACGCAGTCCGGCTCCCGCTCCCTCCCCAGCGCAGCCGCGAGGCAGAGGCTTGCCCCAGGCCTTTACCTTGTTGCTTTTGCATGGTGGTGAAATCTTCAAAGGTGAGCGTGCGCACAGGGGGTCTCCAGAACGCATACGTCTCCATGATGGCTTCCAGTCCAGTTCTACAGAGAGAAAAGCCAGCAGAGGAAGTTGTAAATAACTGCAAGAAATGCACTGATTTTAAAAAAAAAATCCAAAGGTGGTTGGTGTGACCAGGTGTAGGCGCTGAGAGAGATGAGCACTAGGGTAGATCAGTCTGGAAGAGCACAAGGTACAGAAGAGGCTGGATTTAAAAAAAAAAAAGAAGAAGAGGCTGGATTGCAGGAGAAAGAAGAAATTAACCCAGTTTAGAAGATGTGTAACTAGGTCATAAGTCTGTTGCACTCTGACCTTTCTTCAAAGCTTTGGTCTGCATGAAAAAAAACATGTTGAGTGTTAAAGGTCAAGGTCACTGCTATCACGAATAGAGTTGAGCAGAGAGTAGTGTTATTTATCTAGTACAGGATGGTGTCCTCGTCATTACCTCAGCACATTGACACAGCCTGTCCCACAGTCAACTCCACCACCACGGTTGTGGAGTCAATGAAACTGTCATATTGCTGTGACTTTAAAAGCTTCTTAAATCAACAGATAGAGGCTGGGCAATAGAAATCAAAGGAGAGGTAAGCAGTCAAACACACTTGAGTTTCTGTTGCAGTAAGAAATACCTACCTGAAGGCACAAAGAGGGTTTGGTCCCAGAAATTTTACTTCAAACAAAAAGACCAATACATTTCTGCAAATATTTACCTATATTTTGTATAATAATCAAGCTGGTCTTTGAGAGTCATAGACTTGGGACTTCAGGAAACAGCCAACATTTTACAAATACATTAGTTTAAGACCTCTGTTTTGTTGATACTGGAAATTTCATTACTTGAACTATGTGCACAGTGTCTAATTTACCCTTCAGTAAATCCCCTCTATCATATATAGATGAGGTGTTGATGGGCATTCTTCCAACACAATTATCCAGGTTATCCAGATCACCTTAGACATATTCTTGCTGATATTCCATATCCTCAAAACAGAATATTGGTTTGTGCCTTGTTTAAAGCTTTGAAGGCACCTTCTGATTCTTGATTTTTCTTTAAAATTAACTGCTTCACTTCTGGCTAAGTGGAGGGAGGGCAAGTTCAGGGACTACGAGAAGGGAGGGGAAAGAGGTTAGAGAAGAGTAGGTGGCGTAAGTCCTTTCACTGCAAAGTCACTGGAAGGTAACATGGTGTCCCTTCCTGGAAATGAGAGACTTTTCCTCTTAGGATGAAATTTAGCTGCCTGTCCTTTTCCCTACGTAATACGTTTCTAGTCTTCTCTTCAGCTGGCATACCAAGAATAAAGTGAGAAGCTTTAAGTGAAAACAAATAACCTTTCCTTATAAATGACTATAAGATCCCCCGAGGTTCTCCTCTGATGAGCTGATGATACTCCGATTGGCTCTTTGTGTTGGAAAATTTCCTCTCTGAATGGGCCTTACTTGCACAGTTAACTTTCTAAAGTCTTCCCTGGCATCTTGGAGGCTTTAAATACACCAATGTTGGCAAATCAAACTCTGTATTTTTAGAAGAGGTTGAGAGCAGAGGGTGTTGCATGGTGTTTATTAGCTGTTAATCTGTTAAAAGTAGGAATAGAAGACATCTCCAGATAGTCACCCTACATTAATGCTGAATACAGTACATGAAACTATTTGTGGAGAGAAAGAGTCCAGGCAATTAGAGAGTTCAGAATAATAAGGGGATAGGCAGATAAAGCCACGCTGAGCCTTGATGAACATAAAAAATAGACAGGCCAGGCTTAGATCTGACTGCCTGGCTTTGGAATGTTGTGGGCTCACCAGAACATCTTTAGGATTCCCTTTAATGGCACAGGAGGCTCACTGCAAATGGCAAGGCCTTTATTGTTCCACCTCCTAGTCTGCTCTTCTCAGGAACATGTACCAAGGATGGGGACAAAAATATTAGCTCAGGTACAAATGAATATTATCCATTTCATAATAGAGCAATAGAAGATTGAGGTGGCAATAATGCACTGACATACTGCGAGGGTTATATTTATTCAAGGAATAGAAAATGAACTCTGACTTCATTTTCATAAAAGGCAAAAAGACTATGGCAAAGGTATTAATAATTTCACTTAAGTGGTCAACTCTATGCAGGATAGCGATAATTTATCCACTTATCCAATGGAAAGACTGAGTTACAGAATCAGAGGTTTAAAAATTGGGAAGGTTCTTGGGTGTCACCTACTTCTACTTCCTTTGATACCACCTTGGATGGTTATCCAGCCTCTGTTTGAGTATTTCCCAAGGAAGATATTTCATCTTTAGACAGATCTGTTAGAAAGTTCTTTCTGACCTTGGGCTGACATCTCTGCTGTAACTTACACCCTCTGGCTCCATCACCAATGGGCAAACGGTGAGAGTGTCAGACATTTTCCACATCCTCATCAGGAAGATCTCTGTGAGCTGTTAAGAATGTACTGTAGGACATACCACATACGGACACGCCCACGGTTCATCAAGTCCAGGGGTCTGTCACAAGGGTCTTTTTGGTGGTGAAGCTGGTGGTGGAGGTTATGACTACTGAAAACTAATGGCTAAGACCATACATTCCTAACCACATTACTAATCTGCTGTTGATCCATTTTTCATAGATTCAACCTAGACTTTAATGAGTCTATTTATATATTCAGAGTGTATCTCTTTTTAGAGAAATTCACCCTATTTGTTTACTATATGCCACATCTTACTTATCCTCAAACTCCATTAAGCATCACTGTTATTCAAAAGGGCTAGTTCCACTTTCCAGGACTTGGGAAGGGACGTGGCAAGGTAAGTATTAGCTAATTCACTCTCCACCTCCAGCATGTCTACCATGGACCCAAATTTTTCTACATCCCAGTACTTAGCACAATGCCTATAACATGGCAAGACTTCAATTGATATGGACTAAATTAATAGCTAAAGGAATAAATTTTTACCCTGTGTTTTATTACGGAGTCATTATTTCCTGAAATGTAACCAGCATTCACTTCTCTAAGCCTAAACCTTAGGAAAACAACTTGACATCAAATCAAGACTCTGAAGACAGAGAGAATCCTCAAGTATTGGGAACTTGGGAATTGCTTCTATGTATAGCTGTTTGTGCATTTCTTGATTCAGGTCTCAGAAAGGTTTCAGTTTTCCTTTGGTTTCTTCTATTCTGGTCATGGAATTTCTGACCTTCAACAGAGTCTGAGTCCCTGAGCAGAGGCCCGTCATTTCTACCCTCAGCTTCTCTTACAAGAATCCTGGCCAACTTTCCATTAACATCTTCAGCCACTTGGATATCTATTCAAAATTTATACTGAGCAATACATTGTTTACTGATTCATCATCATTATATCCCAGTTTTATAAAACTTTATCTCAAGGTTCTTAAAAGTGAATTCATTGTCTAACAGATTAAAAAAAAAAAGCAGTCTTAGGTAACCACATGTCATTAACATGTTCCACATGGTGGGCCTCTCTGGGTCTGCTGAACACCAGAGACCTGATGTCATCTCTGAAGTTTCCAATCAGAGATGATCAAATTGGCAAGTGTCCCCCTCTTGCTTACTTTGTGACAACAGAGACCCTTTCCAAACCCGCTTTGTTCAGTACTTTGGCTGTAATCACCTCTCTGATTTCCAGGCCTCTTCTCTTTAGACTTTTCAGTCTGCTTACTGGCCAAACCAACAGAATGTGCTGAAGAGGAGGGAGGCAAGGAAGGAGAGGAAATAAGCCAAAGAGCTCTTTTTGCAAACTGATGCTGCCTTGAGATCAACCAATTTGGAAAAATAGCCAGAGTGAAAAGAAATATTCTTCCAACCTTCTTATTTAAAAAAAAAAAAAAGGTGGGACCATTCCTTTGAAGTTCAGCAACTATTTGATAATTACAACAATTACAACTACATTCATGAATCCGTTAGGTAACACACCAATGCACAGTTTCTGCCTTTTATTTGTCTTGAGCATTGATTTTTATGTTTCTTTCATTTGTTTTCTTTGTAGTTCCGACACCTGACCCTTCCCCATACTCTTTGCTGGTGATACTGGTAACAAAGGGAACCTATGCTAGCGACTGGGGAGGCCACTGGGCATCTCTCAATAGAAGACAGTCAAGGGCTAAGGGAAATGCTTCTGAGATAGAATCTTGAAATCATAAAGGAATTACCCAACCAGGAAAACAATTTACGTGCTAGGTTCAGGAGATGTAAAGGCAAAAAAAATACAGGATCTTTACCCTTTAGGAGAGTCCTGCTCAACAAAAGGAGAACAATATGTAACTGACTAATTTCTGAACTGTGTGATAAATGCTACACTGGAGATGTGCAAACAATGCCAAGGAGCACTGAGCGAGACATGAATACACCTGGAAGACGCACGGAGGATTCCATCAAAGGCCAGTTATTTAAGTGTAATGTTACAGGGGACTCAGTAGCTTTCCACACAGACAAGGGGCAGAAGGAGCTTTCTTAGTAGAGTTAACAGCATATGCAAAGACTTGGGAATATGGAAGAGAAGATGTGTTTTGAGAACTGGAAACAGTTCAGGGTGACTAGAGCTCCGGGTGCAAGATGAGGGGCAGAGGGTGAATACCATGGAGTATCCTGTGGGTGATACTGTGCCTCTGAACTCCTCTTCTTTCTCTTCCTGTTCCAGCATTTAAAAGGACACAAAACCTGGATGTACTGTTCTTTCAAATCTAATCCCCATAGGCCAACTTTCTAATCCTTTTTCTTAGACTGTCCTTGGTCTACTGAGGTGAGGTCAAACCTTCTACCCATCCTTCTCCTTCACTGGATCTGGAATCGGCTACTACCTTCAGATTCCTCAGGTATTTGTTGTCTAGGGATAGCCTTAAAGACCTCCCAAAGAAGGTCTTGCAAATTGGAAAAAAAAAAATCTATCATTCAAGATTTGGCTTTAGGTAGTACAATAATTACATCTACATGATGAATTGTCTGTCATTGATGTGCTTTACAATGGTTTAGAGGAACAGGTGTCCAATGGACAGATAACTGGAGCTGAGTTCAAATTGTTCCTCACCCAGTGATTCCCAACTTGGGAACCCTGTCCGCACTTGGAGTTTGAGTAGGTAGCAATGGTGGTCCCTAAGGAGTTTTCACTGCCTCAAGAAGGACAATAAAAATCCTTGATAACATGCAGCAGACTGATTAAAATACTAAGTTTCTTTGTATTTGACTGGCGTGGTCTAAGTTTAACTTAGTAATACAAAATCACCCGAGGGGCAGACTAGCAGAGTGGTTAAGAACACTCGCTCTGGGGCCAGACCGCCTGGGTTCCAGCTGCAACCTTGCTGCTCATTGGTGCCACCTTGCCAAGTTCTCCCACCATTTCATGCCTAGGTCCCCCTGTCTGAAAACAGAGAAAATGATATTACCCCCTCCTAATTGTTACTTAGATTGATTAAACACAAAACATTTCAAAATGAGAGAGAAAATACAATGACAGTGTGAGGACCACTGGTCTAGCTCAAGTAAAAGAAATCCACCCCCCTATCTGCTCAGGTTGGGATCTGTAATCCAAGAGAAAACATTCTTACTTCACTGGAATTTCAAAGCTCTGTCATCCCTCTGGCTCTGAATTGAATGTGGAAGGACCTGTACGTTACCTAATTCCATTTCTCATTCTCTCCTCCAAGAACCAAAAACGTGTCCCTCAAGCCTCTGTAGGCCTCATTATCTTGCAGATATTTCAGACTCCAACATGTTAGCCATTAAACAGACGTCACTCTGTTAGATGACACCATCTCTGGGCAAGAGCCATAGATAATAAAACAACTGCCAACTTTCTCTGGCAAACCCACATGGCCAAGAGGACAATGGTGGAAAAGATTCATGACAGAGGAGGGAGAACAAATAATAAGGCAGAGAAAAAAATGTTAAATACTGGCTGAAAGACCGTAAGCCAGGGGACGTGAAAAACAGCTCTGGCCTGGATGAATAGGTGGATTCTGGCAGGATGCTGCTGCTCCAGTCCAGCGCGGGGCCAGCTACCCCGAACTGTAGATGCAGCAATGCCTGCAAAGGAGTCCAGCGCTGATGACTTCCACAGAGCTGCTAAATGGCACCCATGCCAGGGACAACGAAAGAGTATGCAAAATCTACAGGGGCTGGTGAGACTTCCGGGAAAGAGCAGGAGGAGACTGGCTGGAGAAATACAGCCAATGGCTCTAGGGAGAATGAATGAAAATACACACATTGAAAGTGAGGGAGACACTTGGGAAATCATGCTGGTTGGAAGAAGGCGAGTAGTCAGCTCACTGGCTCTAAGCGTGCCTTCAGGAGCCACAGGGACCAGGAGGTGGACGAGGGCAAGGTTGTCTGCCAACTGACAAGCTATGCCCATCAGAGGAGAGTGACAGCATTCTCTGGATGCTGTCATCGGCTGGATTTGCAAATTCTGAAAGCTAGTATCTCGCAGTACTCGGTTTTACCATCAGTAAAATGGGAAGCACTGCACCAAAATCAATCAACTCAGAGGTAACAACAGAAAATGTGGATCACAGATACTATACAAAGTGATTATTGCTATTATTTGTATACTTACGATTCAAATGCCTTGAAATAAATATAAGAGGTTGAACTATATGAAATTGCGATAGCCTACCATTTTGACCTACAACTAAGGTAATTTTGCATGTTCAGCTTAATAGCTAGATAAGGGGGTAGACAAGATTTGAGATAATTGGTTATACTGGAGAACTCTACTAACAGATTTTAACTGCGATCCACCCTGACCCTTGACTCCCAAAGAAAAGTTGTTTCTTCCAGATGTAAGCAAAGAGGAGCTGGCCCTGGGGCTAATCTCTTTCCCTTCGCCCTCCTTTGTGCTTCTTTAACTTTCAGCACCCTCAGCTCCTCATCTCACAGTCCTCGTTCTGGCTGCACACTTGTCTTCACTGGGTGTTGTTAGGAGGGGTGGGAACCTAACGGGGTTCCCTTCTGTGCCAAGGAGGTGATTCTGCACTTTATGAACATGGCCTTGGGACAGGAGCTGCTTAAGAGGGGGAGCTGCAAAACAATTCTTTATTCTCAAATGTTTTCCCCACCACCAGTAGAGATTCCTTCCTTTGGGTTAAGTATTAGCTTCGCTAAGCATCCTCTTCCAGCAAGTAAATACATCCATTTCCATAACACAGTGAATGGGATGTATTGGCTCCATTTTTAGATCACCATCCCCCGAAACATGTAAAGGGACACCAGGCACCAAGAAGGACTGCCAGTAGCCACATTCCCAGCAAACAGCAGTGCTTGCTGGAAAACACTCTGAAAATGAGCTCAGACTTTGAGTGCCTCCCACACCTCATCCTGCAGCCCTCTTGCTTTTTGCAGTGAGGGGCAACCTATTAAAACTACTTATCCATATAAACCAACCTCCCCATAATACACGGCCTGCCACTGGCCCTTTGTGACAGTCTCTGTCTTGTGGAATTTAGAGTGTTCTGGGCCAAGCCTCCAAGAGCGAACTCCATAGAGACAATGACACCCTCCCCGAAAGCTGCAGCAACACCCTGGACTACAGAAGGGTTATTCCAACAGGAACCTATCATGGGACCAACAGCAGTGGCTCCTGGGGTGCCATGCCAGCAAGGAACATCTGGAGGGAACCGTGTCACCTGGGACAGTCCCCCTTGCAGTTGGCTAAGATGCACTGGAAGCTGGGAGTACAGGTAAAGCCCAAGGTCAAAGACAGGAAGCAGGTTGCTGACAGAGGAGAACCCGGAGTCACACACACCACGGCACTTCTAAAACAAGTTCATAGAACCTTCACTTTACAGACACATCATAATTTTAATCCTCTCCTCTTTATGTATGTGTTTGCTTTGGAAGGGGTCCCTGGGAATTATACAAAATTTCCCAAGCATACTTGGGCTTTCTGTAAAATCTTGGCTGCCACTCCTAACAGGGACAAGGTTTTCACTTGAGATGTGGGCTGAGAGACCCACAGAGTCCTCTTACCTTCTGTGCCTCTGCCTCTTCCCTTTAAAGCACAAGATCCCTGCAGGGGTGGTGCTCCCTCTAGCCCAGCACAGGGGGCTCTCCAGGCATGCGGACAGACAGACCTCCAGTGCCTGCTTCTCGACCATGAGACTCAGTGCAAAGACTCCTGCTTCTCTTTCACTTCATGCCCTTTGTCTTCTCTTTGGAAGAGCTGCCCACTGGGGTGGCCCCCCCAAAGATGCCATTTTACCTCTCAGTTTGCTACTAAGTGACCTTTCCCAACTAAACCTCCCTCTGCTCGGGCTCAGCCTCTGGGACTCCTTTCCTAAGGCTCACAGACTCTGGAACCTGCAGGGTGTCCTCCTTTCCCCAGGTTCAGGCAGCACAGACATGCCCCACTATGCAGAGCCAGCTCAGATGGCCCAAAGGGTGTGTGTGTCTAATCTACTATTAAGATATTCACTGTCTTACAGCCGCAGTCCATCTCAGATCTGAATCAAAATTGCCCCTAGTCTTTCAAATGAAGACTGTTCATAGATTCATTCTTTCTTCCCTTCTTAGTTGGTGTCCCAAACTAGCTCCCCACTATCACTCTCCCTGACTCACCCTAGGTTGGGGTCAGGCTTTCTCACTCCAGAGTTCCTGGTTTTTAATTTCTCTGCCACTCATCAACTTTGTTTAATGTTTTGTAACTAAATGAACAATTATTATTTTACTCTATATATCTGGCATTACCAGAAAAAAAAAATCTAAGAATAGGAACCTGAAAAAGGTACAGTCCTAGTCTTCAAGGAGCTTCATTCTAGCAGGGGGAAGACAGCGCCCAGGAACACAGACCACAAGACAGAAAAATAATCTCAAGCTGAGGGAATTTATTTTCCCCTGGGAATAAGAAGGTATTACTGTCTCCTCCTGATAAGAGGAATCTCCCAGAGGCAATGCTGGATATTGTGCCCTGGGGCTAGGTCTGATTAAAGCTAAATACATATATTGACCCTTCCACTCAAAGCCATATTTGGGCCACATAATTTGTAAGAAATCTAGAAGGAAGAAATAAACCAATTAGAAATAAACAAGTTCCCTCCTATTGCAGACACAATGCCTGGAAGCAAAATCTGCCAGAGTTTCCACTCCAAAAGGACCAGATGTCTACTCTTCTCCATAATGTGGACACACACACACACACACACACACACACACACACACACTTTGGTGGAGACTTCTAATCAGGGACATAATGAATGGGAATGAAAAGTAGCAGCTCCATAAGTAAAGGTTGAAGCTCACACTGAATCTTGTGAATGACACTCTTCCTGAAGAAGCAGGAGGAATTAGAATGGACCGTGATGATGGTGAAACCATGGGCTAACTCTGTGAACTCACCAGGACTCCTGCTGGGATTCTGGAAGGCCCAATGAATATCGCGCCTTGTCCTCATTTGAGCTCAGAATAAATTCCGAGACAGACCTAGGAGCCTGATGCAATGGAAACCAAAACCCCAGTTTTGCTACTGATGAAGGTGCCTGGAGACTACGGCGTAGGTGTGAAGGCTGAAACAGTGAGCTAGAGCTCCCCTGAAATAAGACGACTTCCTTCTGGGAAGGGAGTTCTGGGAACTGCAGGCAAAGGGGAAGAGCAAGAGCCCAGGTGGTCCAGTCTCTGCAGGCAAGCGGGTCCCGAAGACTTCCTTTCCCAGACTCAGCAATCATATCCATCATTCTGGTTCCCACTGAGGGGAAGGAGAAAGGCACGGGGCTGGAAGCCAGGAATACTGCTCACAGATAACTCTTTTCATTCAAATGAAGAGTGGGAAATAAGCATCCTCACCACAGCTCCCTCAAGTTCTCCTGGACACTCAGAGGACACTGCTGTCAGCCCAGCCACCCTCTGATGGCACCGCAGTGAGAGGCTCATGGGCCCAGAGAGTCTCCCGAAAGGCATTCAAGGAGCATACACTGGGTGGCTGTGTCCTCCCCATCTTTCCTCTCACACTCCCTTCCTGAGCCTCCGGATCACACTGGGATGGATTGAGATTGACAAACGTGAACGTGTTTTGGTTTGAGGTTTGGCAAATTCCAAAACTCCAAAGTATTCCACAGATGTTTTGTGTGCTACAAAACCAAAAAACATTGGCCAAGCACTTTCCCCCCTAATTTTAAGCCCATGTGTTTTTTTTAAAGGAAATGTAATCTGTATGGTTTGGGTACATTTATATGCAACTCATCAAACCGTACTCGACTGTAGGAGTCATTTGATGTCTAAAACGCAATGGGAAAATCATAGATTTATAAGAACTCTCAGCATAAGAAGGGCAATAGAGGAGGTGCTGGTTGGAAGGTGAGGCACTAGCTGGACTCTGGGGTTGGCACAGACCACCAGTTCCCGAAGATTTATAAATAATCCTCTATGTTCTCATCCATCAATCTTTCCCATCTGCAAAATGGCATTAATAATTCTTGCTCTCATCCCTCAGGCAGCTAGTGAGAATTCAGCTGTGATTATCAGGTAGTGTTGAGCTTTTTAAAGAGGAAATAAATACAAGGTCTTCTGTACTTGCCTCCAACAAGTTGATTTGAATCTCGCCTCCCAGAACGCTGGAGGATGAACGTGGCTTCTACATTTCACAACTCATCCTTGCCCTGTCGTGACCCAGGTGACTTCAGTCTCATCAGGTCACAGTTTCACTGACTAGGGAGGTTCAGCCTGACTTCCTGTCCTCTACAGGGGAACCCCTCCTTTACAGGGATATAGAAAGTACATGACAAAGTCATGAGGAAGAGTCTACAAAGACAGGCAGGGGATATAAGTTGATTGATTTGGAGAAGAGAAAGTTCTGGGTACTTTGGAAGCAGTATCTTTAAGTAGATGAAGGGTTTTTAAGAGGAATAGTTCTCTTTTCCATTTCTGCTGAAGATGAATGAAGCCAAGTTTAAACTGTTAGCCTGGTAAAGCACAAAGTGCACAAACTTTGAAGTCAGGTGAACTTTGGTTTTAATCCCTTCTCCGGCTTTACAGTGTGTACTTAAGCTCTCTGAGCCTGTTTCCTCATTTGTAAAATCGAGGTTGCTTAAAAGATTAGAAAGAATGTAAGTAAAGCATTCAATCACAGATAACTTCTATAATTACCGGTATTACTTAAAATAGCCTGCAGGTTTTACTAGGATATAATGGAGAATTTCCATGCTGTCAGAAATAAACAAATAGATAAATAATTAAAGTACTGAATTGGGCAAATGAGGACCCACAGTTCTGCTTTCCTGGAGTCCTTATGAAGAAGAACAGCCCTCCAGGCAGGACAGACAAGTAACTGTCCTGAGCAGTAAGACATTCACCAGCTCTAAGGCAGACACAGGCCACGGTCAAATGATGTGTCCAGGTTCCTTCTAGCCCAGTGAGGAGACAGGAGAACCTCAGGACTTGAATTGAGCTGCCATCACAACTTTCTAACCAGAGACAAAAGCTTCAAGACACATGGTTTTAGTCTCAGGATTAAAGTGTGGCTCCAATTCCCAGGTGGTCAATACAGCCTCCCTATTCCAATTTTCTGTCCTAAGTCATGCCTCTGAAAAGCTGTAGACCTCTCCTTGGAAAAAAAAAAAAAAAAAAAAGCTGCTCACCCACACCCACACACCATTTTCCTTTCAGTATCTGGAATCTCCTGAAATCCACCCATGGACTCCAAGCTAAAGATCTGAAACACCCTCGAGGCTTCTTTATGGAAGGCGAGCTTCTATTCTGAGTTCCTTCTCTCTAACAAGGTCCTCAGTAAGCCCCGGAGGCAGAGCCCTGGAAAGGAGGCAGCAGGAAACAGCTAGAGGCATGTCCTGTGACCTGGACAGGGAATAGCAACTGATTGGGAGGAAGAAATAATCATTCTTCGTTGGCTAAATTTTGAAAACAAAGGCCTTTTATTTTAAACAAAGAACCATTAACAGGAGAGCAACGGGCGAGGAGTCCACACACCTGCGTTCTAGGGTTCCAGTGTGGCTCTACCGCTAACGAGTTGCTTGACCTAGAACACGTCATTCAACGTTGTCATCTTCCAATTAGCAGTTTAAGTGAACTTTTCTCAATGGATGTGGCCTTAAAAAGTTCTGAGGTAAATAAAATGTTAAATTTTGTATTGTAAATGTATTTTATATATATGATAAAAATATCTAAATGTATTTTAAATATATGGTAAAAATTTCATGGACAGTGCTTTCATAAATTGTTTTATAAAGAAAAAATCACTACATACAGCTGATTTTTAGCAAAAATCTAGGTTCTAATATGATGTGCTACATAGTTCACGAAGTGATCCTAAATGTAATACTAGACAATTTATCTGAAAACTCTGGCAGAGAAAATGGCAAAGATAACCCCTGACAAACTGTCATTCAGAAGTAAAAAAAAAAAGCCCCTAAATTAGGAAAATGTCTGAACATTAAAGTAAATAATAATTAATGCAAAGTCTATGTACTTATAGGAGACGGGTCATATTTGTTATCTCAGTATGGTTTTATAAAATGAAACTTTCTCATTGAAAAACCTTAGCTATATCTGCTTTCCCTAGCCATTTTAAGCTCTCCTAACTCTCTGTGAATAATAGATTTTAATTTTATATAGGAAGGATGAGATAGGAAGGATTTAGAGAGAAGGAGAATTAACCAGAAAAACACCACAATCTCTAAGCCCATTTGCGATAAGAGCAAACAGCCCTACAAACATCGGCCACTCCTAAGAGCTCCACTAAGTAACAAGCTAATCGTAATGATGATGTTGGGTCGTCAAGAAAGGTGGTGTTGAATAACTCTCTTTACTAAAGCAGGGACCATCTAATATAGTTCAGAAATATTTGAGGAAAAACAATGCTCAATTTTTAAACAAAGTTTTAGCTCTTAAAAGTAATAATTTTCTGAAAAAAGTATTTGTCCACAATTCCTTGTTTTCTGATGATGAAAGATAAGTGAGATATCACTATAGGTGCTGCAGCCACCTCTAATCACACCGGAATAAGCTGCAATCTTTTTTTTTTTTTTTTTACAATTTGATGAATTCTGATTGATGTACACACCAATGAAACCACCACCACAATCAAGATAGCTAACATTTCCATCATTCCTCAAGAGGTGCTAATTTCGAACTCTCAGTTTATCCCTTCCCACCTCCTTTGCCCCCTGGTGACCAGAAGTTTAATGATAATAAATCACTGTAAAATTTGCTTTAAGAGACTAAATTACCAAGTATGAGGCAGGGAGAAAAACACCACGAGGGATGTGATCTGGTGATTAGCACTGCATTAACAAAGAATTTGGATAATTCAGCCTTTGGGGGACTCCCAAGTCAGCACAGTGGCATAACACACAAGTGTTCCCCAAAAAGCAGAAGCCAGAAGCCACCAGTGGGCAGTGGGGGGAATAATGTCACATGGAAAAGGAATGTCAGTGAGTCTCCTTCCCAATTTTCTTACCTGTTTCTTCCAGAATCTCTGAATCCTTTAGCAAAAGGGTTTCGGTCAATTTTTAATCTGGTGATCTGGAAACAGACAAAAAAGTATGAATTGTATTGATGTTAACTGACTTTTTTGTTGTTGTTGTTGTTGTTGTTCCTAGAAAGTTAACAAGAATCACAACCTCTATTGTTTTAATTTAGTTTCCTTTTAGTTTGAGATTTAGATTGAAGTTGACCTAGAACTTGGGCCTGACATACAGATGTCTGACCCATCTGAGCCGCTTCTCCCTAAAAATCAGGGTTTTCCCAGTATGTGACTCTGTAAACTCTCTTCTGCTCACCTGCATTGTCCCCAAATGGTGATAAGTCACTTGCCCAGACAAACGAAGGTATCAAAATGGAAAACTGGGCAGTGGTCAGGTACTTGGTACATGACACACAGGAGGCAGCTGACAAGTGCTTGTTGAATGAGTGAGGAAATGAATAAGTGAGCAAGTGAGTGAATAATGAATGAATGGATTTAATCAATCCAATCAGGTGGAATCAGACGACAACCTGCCTCAGCTTGAAAGAACCAAATAGTTGACGACATTTCCCATTTCAGTTAAGTTGTGCCTCTTTTTGCCACTAGAGATCATTCATTTGATGACCCAAAGTGGTCTTGGAAAAGACACAAAAAAGTAGCTTGACCTCTGTCAAGGCTGCACTCAAAGAAAAATCTCCAAATTTGGGACGGGATGGGGAAAGACGAAGCGCATCTCACCCAGTCTTCAAGTCTCACAAGCAGATCAGAAGAAACAAAGAAGCAGCTTTGTAAGACTGAGCAAACCTGATGCACACAATTGTGTGACCCAGGTTGGGTGGGTCCTTGGGAGCCACGTGGGTCAACCTCCACTCAGTGCATGAGTCCCTGTTGGTTGCATCGTGAGTCCCCTCACACTCGGCAATGGTATATACTACCCTCATGCCTCCAGACTAGAACAAGCCGGACCGACAAATTCCACCGGCGGTCTGGTGTTTCCGCCTTCAGCCTTTGTCATGGGAGGTATTTTGAGACCTTGTGTCTGAACCAAATGTTAAGGACTCACTATGCTCAAGCAGTTGAGACTTAGGGGTGGAGGCTAGGGAGCGCAGAAAAGAAGGGAAGTCACTCTCAAGGGAAGGTCATTCAAAAAATAAAGGGGTCTCATTTTTTAAGACCATCTTCCCATTTCTGACATGGCAGAACTTAATCACTGGGGTGACTAAAGTTGCTTCCTACGTGGCAAATCCTTCCAAGGCCCTCTTCAGTCTCCCCTTGTCAGACTGGAACTTCCCAAAGCCACAGTCTAAAGGTCTTTAAAATGCAATGTGCAACTCTGACAAACAGACTCTGACTTGAAAGTACCAAAGGATTTTTTTTCCCCTCCCTAAACATTCCTTGCCTCTAGAGTGCCACACTAATAATGTAGCACTAATAGCAAAGCAAAAGCCATTTTACGTCTGTTTTATAGACCAGAGCAGGAGCCTGAAGCTTTGGCTTTCCAAAGTCTAGTGTCTGCCCTGTGAATACTGTATTGAGTTTAAGACTGTCACTGCTTTTCTGTTTTTGACTTAAAATCAGTTTTCTTCCTCCATAATCCACGGCAATAAACCACACACCGTATTTTCTTTTCAAGTTGGGGTTATAATATTTTATTTTCTCTTTCAAGTTGGCTTATCCTGTCCAACTCATTTATGACAGGGGTTTCTGATAGACGGTTGTACTGCCATGTTTTGGGGGCACAGACCCCTGTAAATATAATGACACTTTATTTCACGGGTCTGGGAGAAATGGTTGAAAAGCTGTTTCCCACAGCTCCCTGTGTGTCAGGCCCAGGGGTCTGCATGGGGATTTAATAGACAAATGCCACAAATATTAGGAAACACAACACCTCCCTACTTGTTTCAAAGCATTTAACGTGGGGTTTAGGGAGCTTTATGGAGAGCCTGATTGTGCTCCTCATGATTTATTCATGATCAAGTGCCAACCATGTGCAAAGCAGTGTGACAGGTAGCAGGTGACAGAGTGGTGTACAGTCAGTGTAGAGCTGTGAATCGTCTGTCCCCACTCCCCCTACCCAAGAAGCTTACAACCTAGGAGAAAAAAGCAGACATATACGTTAATCACTGCGATGTAAAGCAGAAAGCGATAAGGTTTGAAATAAAGGCAAAGTTCCCCGAGAGCTTAGAGGAGGCAGTGATGGTTCTGAGCTGACGGGCTCCGAGGTATCACCTTAGAGGGAGCAAGTGAGCCGAGCCCTGAAGGATGCTCAGGAGTTTAATGAAAAATGCAAAATGGGGAGAAAGGAACAAGGGACGCGTTTCACAAGAAAGGTCCCATGTTGAGTCGTAGAATGGAAGCGGGAGAGAATGAAGCCTTTTCAAGATACACTGAGGAGTCCAAGTTGACCAGAGCACAGGGTACACAGGAAGAGAAGCAGTGACAGGAAAAGCTGAGAGGCTAGCCTGGGGCCCCGTCAGGGACAGTCTTGACTACCCCGCAGGCATCCAGGTAGAGGAGAGCACCTTTAGCCATACAACTGCAGGTAGGATCCCAGTTACTGACTGTGCTGATAGCTTCAGCTCTTTCTCCAAATACCAAGGTAACGACGACAGTATTTTGGAGGAATAAATCAGTGTGTTCACAACCTCAGTAATCCTTAGTCTCTAGTAGTCCCTTGGCTCCTGATCAAGTGCCACCTGGTAGACCCAGATCTCATCCTCTACAGTACAGAAAGGGATGCCAAGGACAGCCTGCTATCCTAAGGATGTGGCATAAGGTGAATTCTCATCAGGTAGAAAAAAGAAGTGAAAATCCTCCCCTTCCACTCCAGTGGAGCATGAGAAAAGAGGAGACAGACAAAAGAGAAGCAAGCAGTTAGACTTCCATGCACCTTAGCACCCCGACTCAAACCAAAATCCCGGGGTGGGGGTGGGGAGGCTCAGAGGAACACCGGCAGGGTGACCTCCATGCACACACGGGGCTAGCTGCATCGGTATAAATGCCGCAGGAAGAGGACTGAATTAGGATCCCCAAGCCTTCCATGGCCCTTCCATGGGTCAGGGACTCAGAGGTCCTCACGTACCATGACAGAGAAGGCTGGGTGACCCCCAACAGAGGTGCCGCAGCCTAGGCAGGAACCAACCAGAGGACCTGGATGAGACCTGAGGTGAGGCTGCGTCAGCCCGGGAGGCCCAGGAGGCCCAACCGAGGCAAGGACAGAAAAGCCCAAGTTCAGCAGTCTTCTGTCAGTAGCACATATCGACACAAGGGACCCAAGGAGCAGACCAGACCTGACCCCCCCCCCTCCACAACACACAGCAGAGGACAGCGGGGCCAAAGGACAGCACAGGGACCCACAGCAACCAGTGAGGATGCAGGAACCCCTCTGCCTCTGCCCCTGCTCATGCACCAGACATCTGGAGGCCATCTGGAGTAGCAGGCGGGGCTTATTTGAATAGTCAGTTTTCAACCCTACCCTACAATTGTTTTTATCGAGACCCCCATATGGTTGTTGATCTCCACCTCCCCATGTTAGACAAGGTCACTGTCATCTTTTGACTAAACCACTCTAAACCTTCCAACTGATCTCCCATCTTCCACTCTTGTCCCTGTCCAATCTCTTCTCCACCCAGCAACCAAAGTGATCTCTGTGAACATGGAGATCATGTCATTCTCTTCCGTGCCTACCACTATGCTCAGCACGCGATCCAAACTCCTTGCCTGGCCTTGTAGGGCCACCATGCTCTGACTCCAGCCGACCTCTCCCTCCCCACCCGCACTCCTCTGACTCTGGTCCACAGGCTCCAGGCCAACTGAACTGCTCTTAGTGCTGCCATGTGCCAAGCTCTTTTCCTGCTGTGTCCCCTCACTCTCCCTCCCAGACCAAAATGATCTTTCTCTGCTCTTCAGAGAGCTGACTCCTCGTTCTAAGTCTTGGTCTAAATGTTATCTCCTGAGAGAGGTCTTCCTTGGTCATCCCTCCAAAATAGGACATTTCTGCCACTCTCTGTAACTACACCTTCTTTAATTCCAACTTTAATCTTAACCCAGTTGGTAATTATACATTTATTTTGCTGTTTACATATTTACTATCCGTCTCTCCCCCCTAGACTGCAAGTAGGAACCTTGTCTATTTTACATACCATTTTATTAAGCAGAACCTAGTATGACACACTATTTATGCTCTGTGAATATTCGTTCAATGAATGCATGAATGAATGAATGAGGATGTGGGAACCAGGAATCACCAGTCCCAGCACCATAACAAGCCTTAGAGAATACAGACCAAACAATTCCTTCAGTCCTATTTGCTTTCACTGTAGGCATTACAGACAAAAGTCTGAAACGTCCTTCCAGTCAGAACAAGGTCTATTAGTAACTTCCTGTGCAGCTAAAGCTATTTTACAGCAGCCATGTTCAAACCTGGTCCAATGTAGAGGCGACATGGAAAATGCAGAGGTTGTGGAGGCATTTTTCTTCACTGATTTTATTTCCATACCCTTATCCTGATTTGTGTCATCTGAGTTATTGAAGACTGTGGCACGTAAGGGGGTGGTTACTGGCTTGCCACGATTAATTTTAATCATTTCCCCTCACTATTTGGCTGAGTAACATGGAGGCACTTAATAAATGAGGTCTACCTTACAATGCACAGTGCAGACATCAACAGCACAACCTACAAAGAAAATGAAACTTGAATATCCAGAGTACAATTTCATAGGACCTAGGCCCCATGAGATTTCCCTTATTAGCATTCTATTCATTATCCTTTTTTTTTTTTTTTACCATATTGCTTTAAAAGTATTCCATCAGGATAAAAAAAAAATTTAAGCCCACATGAAAAAAAAAATTCAGCACTGATTTAATTGGAACAAAACTGGCTGAATAGTTCAAGATACAATGAGTGGCTCAGAAATCCTATTGGATTTACTTACACAAACCTGCCTGTGGTTTCAGACTTCCTATCTAGTTCATGCAGCCAATTCTCATCAAGAAATAAGACTGTGTTACCTAAGGAGAGCGGGGCCGTGTCATTTTGAAAATCTAGTTTCCTTTTTGTGGAAAAAAAAAAAATCAAGGTTCAACAGTCTTTTTCCCTTAGAAAGGACAAGGACTCTGCAATGGAAATTTCCTGCTAATTCCATGAGGACATGTTGGCGTCAGCTTCTTCCAAGAAAAAGCAGAAAGTGTAGTAGGATCACCTTTATTCCCGCTTCTACCACCTTCTTCTCCGTGAAGAGAGTCCGAGCATGGCGTACTTTCCTCTCTGCCACAGGCCTGCCAAGTTGGCACCCCGAGAGCAAATAATAGTAAGAATAACTTCAGTATGCTAGCAGCCCTGGGGGCCTCTGGGTCAGCAAGGGTGAGAAGGAGGACTGGGAAAGGGGGAAAGCAAAGCACAAACTATTGCATGAAAATAGAAACCTCTTTCTTCACACTTCACTATTGCTTATAGCCAAAGAAGCAGAACCACAAATACATAAGGAAACTGGTAGTAGAGGTACGCTGGCTAATTATTCTTTCAGTCATTTTCCAAGTATATAGTCAGTACCAGACACGATGGCATAGACACAGGTATCTTAGAATGATGGAGATGGAGGTGTTCTTCCTCCTAATTAGTGGCTTCTGGGCTTCAAAATGTCATCGGGCAATTCTAACCCCCTCCCCTTCCGACATTTGAGGGATCGACACTGATCTTCCAATGTTTTATTCTACCAAATAAAGAGAATTAATAGCTGTCTACTATTTCCTGCCATCATTATTTCGTAAAATAAATGACATTTTAGTAACAAAAAAAAAAGTCAAGGGGACAAAACAAAATAATACACAGTCTCTTAAAATGAATGTTCACATGTATAAAAGTTCCTACGCTGTCTTTATTTTGCTCATCTTTCAGTGGACCATAAAAAACTTCTCCATAGACTGGCGACTGAGAAGCACTGATTCAGACAAACCATCAGTTTGCAAACGAGAAAACTGAGGTGGAGTGATTTGTCAAAGGAAGTACAGTCTGTCAGCACAATGTTGGGTCTAGAGTCAAGTCTCTTAACTCCTGACCTGGTGTTTTCCACCATATCACATTGGTTTTTGTACAGCTTTTGTGCTCAAAAAGATCAAAATGTTGAGAGGAAGATTAGAAACACACACACACACAGGTGCGAATGTGACAAGGGTCACGAGAGAGAGAGAGAGAGAGTGGGGGAAAGTTCATTTGCAGCTGAAAAAAATATAAGGTAAGTTGTAAGGGATAGCATTTGCACGCAACTTGAAGAATAGAAGGAATCTAGACAGTAAAATGCAGGGAAAGGGCATTCCTGGTAAACAACACCACAAGCAAAGGCAAGACAACTACCAAGTACAGACAACAGGAAGACTAACTAGATTGCTGAGCTCTTGAGGTTAATGGAAAAAGAGCCTAATTTAAATGGTGTTGATAATTAGCCATGAGGCCCTTAATTGAAACACTTGGGATCCTGGACTTTACTCCCTAGGCACTGAGGAGTCAAGACAATGTTTTCACAGAGAAATAAGGCCGTCAGAGCTGTTCTTTAGTTAGGTCCATCTGGCAATGAATATACGTGATGGGCCATGGGACATTAACCTGTGGTCCAGGTGACTCAGCTGGAAGCTCTCGTAACAGCCCAAGGCGGAAGGCGGGCAGGTCCAGAACAAGGGCGGGAGCCATGAGGTTAGAAAGAAGAAAATATTCCATCAGTAGAAGCAACAACCCGGTGGCAGATTGGATGTGGGGAGAGGCAGGTGTCCAGCCTGGGTGACAAGATGGAAACCAACAGCAAACAGAGGCTTTAACCATGGAGAGGACTGGAAAGAGTCACAAATGAATAGTAGAGTTTGGAATATTTTGTTTACCAGCAACAAAACACCATGTTCCCACCTCTCATGTGTGGACTTGCTAAAACTATGTTGGTCTAAAATATTGTGGGGGTTAAACAAAGTTTACAGACATGAATACTCTAATAATTTTTCAACACTTGAAAATCATGAGTCAATTGCCTATTTGATAACAATAAACTGCTCCTTACTACTCTCATGTAAAAGCATGCAGAGAAAAGGGATGGAGAAATTATAAATTTAAAGCTAGCAGAGACCTTAGGAAGCAGATGCCAACAGCAAATTTTCTTGAAGAAGAAATTGAGGTCCAGAGAGACAAAATAATTTGCTCAAAGTGACATAGCTAGCTGGTGGAGAATTTAGGACTAAAACCCAAATGTCCAGCCGTTGCTGTCTGTGGACCAGGACACTGCCTTTCTTTTGGAAGGCCGGGTAACAGTTCATTTCAATTTCACTCCATCTATTGTCTTGCCTGCATTGTGTTCCTCCAAACAAGTTCCTGGAAATGATGAGGATTTCTCACTGACTCTTTCCTCTTTCCTTTCTCCTAGTCCTCCTAACCCTTCCCTTAAAAAAAAAATGTATGAAGTAAACAACTTTGCCATAAAATATTATTTGTTCTTAATCTAGAAGTTTAAGGGAAGGAAAAAGGCAGTAATCGCTGAATACAGCTCGCAAAAGAGAACAGCCGATACTACTTGGCATCTTCATGACAAGCCTGAGAATCACTGTTAGGTAACAGCTCGGACTTACAGAACACAGGCCTCCAGATTCCTGGGGGAAAGACCTGGGGTTAGTTTGCTTTATTAGAAGGCACTGGGTTCTATTAAATCATATCTACACAGCCAAAGGGAATGTTAAACAATCATGCTTATTGATTTATCCAGGGACTGGAGGCTTGTTAAACAGGCAAAAGCTGTTATCTTGATTTTAAAATGGGCAGAGTTGAGTATGACTCATCTATTTTGAATGTCAGCACATCATGAATTCACCAACATGACATGAGAACAGAGAGATGAAAGTAGTTACCTGTTGAATATAATACCTTTGTGACCCAAAGTAACTCTTCCAATTCCCAGCAACTCACATGCTCCTTAATAAGCAACTTATTCTTTAAAAGTGCCTCCACTCCCCACTGTCCTTCAGGCCTGTGCCTACACAGCCATTTAGGAATGTAGGCTGACTACCTAACTGGATGCCAGGTTTGTGTCAGTGACTTAATGCAAGTTTCCCTTATCTAGTCCAGTCCTGTGAGGCCAGGATGTTTTCAGATCAGGAAACACAAGCTGAAAGGAGTTAAGAAACTTGCTCAAGTACACTGTAAAGCACAGGGAAATATATACAAGATCTTGTGGTAGCTCAAAGCGAGAAAGAAAGTGACAATGAATATATGTATGTTCATGTATAACTGAAAAATTGTGCTCTACACTGGAAATTGAAACAACATTGTAAACTGACTATAATTCAATAAAAAAAAGTTATAATAAAAAAAAGGAAACTTGCTCAAGGTCACCCAATTCATCAGTAAAAAGGTTGGAAATCAAACCAGATATGTTTACTACCAAATCCCACGACCTTAGTCATGGTGCCCCACCCCACTGAACCACCACTGCCCCCACTCAGGTCCAGATGCAGACAGAATATTTATATAAGAAGAATCTCCTCAGATGCAGGAACACTGTCTATGGGGTAAAGCAGAGGAAGTGAAAGGGATTTCTGGTACCCATGTTTGGTCTTCTTTCATTGCCACAGTGAGTTGCAGCCTTCACGTTCCAGCTTGGGCTACAAAATTGACCCTCTTGGCTTCTAGAACTGATGATCTCAGCGAGGCAGTAGAATGGCCACACATCAGTGTTCCCGTTTCTAATGTGGTATTTACAGCCACATCTCTCTGCCTTCATGAGAAAGTTACGATTAAAATGGTGGCTGGGGTAGTCTTGGAAAATGTCCAAGCAATTATTCAAAGAACTTAGACTCACACCCTCCTTCTTCTGTAAAACAGTTAATCCCAAGATTCCAGTTACTCCAAAGGCCATGTCTATACTACTGTTCCATCTTGTATCAGAGCTTGAAAAATCTCAATCATTAAAGTTTTATGTAAGGACCCTCCATGACCTCTGCAATTTTACTCTCTGAGGAGCTTGAGAGCACTTAGTAATTTTTAAATAGTGCTCATAGCAAACTAAAGGTCTTCTACTTTAGATCAAATGTGGCATCTAAAAGAAAAATCTGAAGTTGGGAACACTTTTACAGCTGCTGAGAAAGCCCCACAATGATACAGTACTTAACGTTGATCAAACTAAGGGTTGTTGTAGATCAAATTTCTCTGAAGGTAGAAAGCATCCAAGGAATTTTATCCAGATGGTGCTATGAAAGATTGACTCTTTCTATATGAACTAAAGATTATATAACTCACCCTCACCTGCCTGGCACACTGTAAGCACCCGATAAATATTTAATAAATGAATATTTTTCCTCTATTGTTTTCTTTGTCAGAGCACTAAGCATAGTACCTAATACAAAAGGCATTGAGTACTATAAGTTCCTTTTTGCTCCAAGCAGGCCCAAAATAAAATTATGTAGACTTTCAAGCAAAATAAACAAGCAAAAACGCTGTTTCTGAAAGGGATTCACTGCAGGATCCTATTAATTAGACAATTTACTGAAAAAGGAAATACAATCTAACTTATAAAAGTGAGACTCACATGCCACTTTTAGAGAGCTGCATAAAGTGAGATGACTTGTAAATCCATCTAGTCACTCTTCTCACAAAAGAGGAACATTGTTTAAAATACCCATAGTAATTCCAGACTGGCCTCTCTCTTCTCCTCCCCTCCCCACGTACCTCCTCCATTTGTCTGGCTAATTCCTTTGTGTGTCCAATGTCAGAAAAAGCATCACTTCCTCCAGGAAAACTTCTCTCACTCCCCAAAGCAAAGGAAACACCCTGTCCACATCTCCATCATAAAGTTATTCCATTGTATTATCATTATGTATTTCTGTGTCTCTCACTCAACTAAAACTCTTCTTTGCTTAGGGAGAAATCAGTCTCAATCTGCTCAGTTTCTCTACTAAGCTTAGAATATTGTAAGTTCTCAATAAGTGTTTATAGAGCCAGTGAATATATTACTGACATCAAAACACACGCATCTTAGGGTGTGGCTGGTGAACCTCTGCAGGCAAATTTAGTCTGAAAGTGTAAATGGAAGCAGTGGGTCTGATGTAGAATTTTAGAGGCTTGATGGCTTTGATGTAGTCTGATGGGGGGGATACACGGAGAAGATAAGAGGGAAGGAATGAATCAAACCTCAGGAATTTCAAGTGATGAGGAACATTTGCCAGGATGCAGCAGAGATCACGAACACGGGTACAAGTATAGAGAGACATGAATATGACTTAGGACGTTTGGTCCTCTTGGTCAGAGATCTTGTCTGTGATCTAAATCGAGCCTATGACAGCTGCTATTAGGCATTACCGCCTTGTCATCACCCATGCCGCGTGTGCGCTGCCGGCCCGGTGTCTCTCGTTCCAGCATGTCAGTGCCACGTAGGAGGACTCAGCACTGCTTACAAAAGCATGAATAAGCTCCCTCAGAAGCAGCTGCTGCAGGAGACTCTCAGAGGCAGCCTCTCACCTGCTGGTTCTGATAGGCCGTGACTGTGGTGAACACGGTCTCAGGAAAGTTGAATGTTTTCACTCCATCCCCAACCGGGACAGGTTTGGTGGGCGAAAGGTCGCTGCTGAAATCCTTGCGAATCACGTGAACTCGAGGCTGGTATTTGTGCATAGAGTGGAGAATGATCTGAAAGGAGAAGGGGAAACATTATTCCAGGGTTGCCTCTATGGCCCCTATATCTTTTCAAGCTCCCATACCAATAAAATTATGGGATAAAAGCATTATAGGAGGAGCACAGATTGGGGGTTGGACGTGTAGGAAACTGGAAATCAGTGAGCGTGCCCGTGGCTGGAAGGACTAAGTGACTGGAGAGCATCACATCACATGGGACCACATGGCAGAGCGGCCCAAGCGCAGGTAGTGGATGTGATATGTTTGCTTTAATTGGATAAATACTGAATGAATTGTTTCTGGTACCAGTAGACGACACTCGAACCAAGATGTCTCAGAACCTCCTGCTTCAAATTTTCTGTCTTTAAATGGACTCCTGTGTCTTTAAATTCTACAAGCTATTATTTGCACTTTATTCTTGAATTTATGGGCATTCTCTTATGTCATGTGAGAGTGAATGGTATATGTGCATTCTCCCGTCCTCAGAAAATAGTCATTTCCTTAAAGATGGGAGCCATAGTTTTAGCTTCTTCAATCTTCCCTGAGTATCCAGGACAGATCCTGGCATTCAGTGAGAATTCAGTACACATTTCACTGCCAAATACAAATTAGTCACATCAGGTGCTCCAATTATCCGCAAGCCTTAAGACCCTATTCTTCTCTTATAAATCCATCAATTTCTTTTTTTTTTTATTTGACTGCTTTTTATTTTTTATTGGAGTGTAGTCGATTTGCAATGTTAGTTTCAGGTGTACAGCAAAGCAATTCAGTTACACATATACACACAGATTTTTTTTTTCAGATTGTTTACCATTGTAAATTCATACATTTCTTGACAGCCAGCGCTGTCCCTACAACAGTCTCCCTGAGTTTATTGCCCTGTGAGTTATTCTACTAAACGTGATTTCTTTCACCATTTTCAAATGTGTCCTATGTTTCTGTCTCTGGATTCTCCTGACTTGACTGTGAGTCCCTGGAGCACAAGAACTCTGATAAACACAACCTGATGCATAGCAGACGTCTGCTAAATGTGAGATTTACAATACATGTAATTTTACAGGACGAAAGAAAACCTTTTATGCTCACTTACTTAAAATGATGCAAAGTGGCACAGAGATCCTTATTTTACCTGTTTGAAAAAGCCTGGGGCTAGTCAGCTCTAGAGCAAAAAGGGGAAGAGGGAGGAAGAGGAAGATAGGTTTATTTGACTCACATGTCCTTGATCATCCAATTCATTGTTGGTCAGCTTGAGTTTGTCGAAACTGACCACCTGTCTCATCCAAGTATCTCCAGAAGCTAGAGAGTCAGGGTGTATATAAACTCTTGGGGGCACAGGGGAATCAGCGTTGCCAGCCACCATCCACTTGGAGCTATGATACACGTATCTGAGACAGAGAGAGGAGAATTCAGACATAGATGCAGGGAGCAAATAGAGGCCCAGGAAACAAGTAGGGACAGAAAGGAGGAGACACAAAGAGATGACAAGAATGGAGTAGTTCGGATTAAACAGAGAATACAAAGGATAAAAAGAGAAGGGTGGATAAGCAGGGAAAATGAAATAGAGATGGGAATGGAGAACACGATGGGTGGGGGAGGGCAGAGAAGTGTTGTGGTTAATGATCAAAGCTGCAGCTCTCACAAGGAAAACATTCTCACAGTCCTTTTTCTTTCTTCTTCCTCTCCTTGCCTTGCACCCCTGTGTGCATACAGGCATCCTGAAACCACGTGTTTAGCTATGGAAAAGGTATTTTACTGCAACCTTTCACCTTTCAAATGCAAACCATATAATCTGTTGGCCACTTGTTCAGGATTTAGTCCCTTATTAAAAACATCTTCCATATTGTCCTATAAAGCACAGCCATGTGCAGAAACCCTCTAAGCCTCTTACTTGTTAACCGTTTCCTGGCTAACAAGCTGAATTCTGCAGCATTTCTATGAAAACGGAGGTCTCTGCCTTAGTGTAACCATTCCCAGAAACATCATCAAGTCTTCCCAGTTAGAGTTTTCTTTGATGAACCTAGTTTTGAACATCATCATCAACATCATCATCTTTCACATCATTTTCCCACAAAGCCACTGGAAATGAGATGCTGTTGGTAGCAAAGGAGGTCAATTTTCCAGACTCTGCTGATTGCCCTGTGGTTCTGAAGAGTATTCTCTATGGATCTGACACTTCCTTGTTACTCATACTCTGTTCTAGTGGACCACATGGGTCCCGGCCCCTGGCAAACAGAGGCACACAGTCCAAACCACAACTCCTAAGATCTTCTAAAGCAGATTTGAAGCATCTCTCCTCCTACATCTTGCATCAGGACCACTTCTCTCTTAGCCAGCTCTCCCCACAACATACTAGTCTTGGTCTCCTCCGTTCATACCCCGCCTCCAAATTCATGGGTTTAGGGCCAAGTTCTGAAATAGTTCAAAAATGAGCCCTGAATCACTGATTTGATTGAAAGCTCAAGAGACCAATGAAGCCACAACTTGTTTCAGACAAAGAACTCTGGGTAAGCCATCCAAGAGACATGGAGATTATGTTGGCGTCTAATGGCTTTGAGGGAAAGTTGTTTAAGCAAACTTGTTCACAACCCATATTAATGACGAATAATTCTCCATAACTTGACGTTCTTCTTGAGGTCTTACCCAGTTCTCCTCTTCTTCCCCTCCACCATCCACAGGGCAACCCATCAGATATATGATTGAATATACTGTACTAATCCACTTCTCCTTCCACTTTCCAAAATAAATCATCTCAACTCACTTAGTATTTCACAAATCAAATCATGCAATATGTTAATCACTTTCAGTGTTAACTGAATTAGTTTTAGACAAGATCTATCTGATTTTTGCTACCCTGGCAGACACTATACAGTCCTACTCTTTCAAGAGATATGAGGAGGATTCCAGACCAAATCATTAGTGAGTCCTGGCTTCCTACCTCTAGTGACTGCTTTCTGACTGTTGTTCTGCCACAGGCCATTGGCATATCCCTCATCCTTGTTCCCTGTACAGTACATTGCACAGTGTGCTATTCAAATGGTTCATCTACTGAGTTTACAGAACCTTCCTAGGATGCTGGTGATGCCCACAATTCCACTTCCCAGAGTCACCATTACCTGTATCTTTTATTGTCCACAGGTACGATGTCCATTGCTATGTAGTACTGCTGGTGTGGATCCAGGCCAGTGATTTTCACTCTCATGGCAGGAAACATCCTCCTACGAAAAATAAGGAACAAGGTAGGAAGCTCAGCAATCAGAGGGAGAGAAGCAGCAAAAGCTTGAAGAGTCTCTTCTTATTACTGACGCTAAGTGCAGCAAAGTCCAATGTCCTCTAATTCTCAAAGTTGACTAGGTTTTTTTCACTTTGGAAATTATCCCTGTCAACTATGTTGAGAATTTATATTGCTAAAATAGCACCTCTTCTTAACTTAAATTGGACCTTTTGATTATTTATACCCTCAAAGACCTCATACCATACCTTGCTTTATATTATTAGTTAATTTTTAATATGAGCTAGATAGACAGATAAAATGTGTATATATACATTTCCTATTAGACTACAACATTGGTAAATATACTTATACTTTTATACTTAATAGATTTGAGTAACTTATAGTCTTTTTATTCCCCAAGTAGCTTATCACAGTTGATTGTAGTGATCATGAAATATTTTTGATTGAGTCTACTTGAAAATGACCACTCTAAAAACAACATCCCAAGAAAAGAAGGGGGAAAAAAAAAAAGGAAGGTGCTACCAGTTCCCAAACAAAGGACCACCAAAGCTTTTTTTTCATGCATAAAACTGTAGAAAAATTTCTGCAAGTTCTCAGGCTGTCAACGTGTGTGTCAGAGGAAGGACCCTGTGGAATAGGGAGCAAATACCAAATGAAGTGGCCTCTGGGCAATACCTTGTTTCTACTACAATGGCTTGTTAAACTTGCCAAAGCAAGCAAGGTCAGGATATGGCACTTTACAACTACTCTCATAATTGAAGAGGAGGAGAGTGAGCAGCCTAAAAGAGGTATTGAGTTTCAAGGAGACTAAAATAAAATTCACCATTCTTCTTTAACCAGAAGAAAAAAGAAAAACATCAAGCTCTTTTGCATGTCATTCATTTAGGAGCCAGACATAAAAAAGTGCTTGGTTCAAAAATTTGGATTGCCCTGAATGTGCTCTAGGGTGCTTGTACACAAAATGCTGCATTAAGCTTAACCATCTGGGGCCAGTTAGTCGAGCTGGGCAGAGCACGGTGCTAATGAGGTCAAGGTCACAGGCTTGATCCACATATGGCCTAATTGGCTTTGCTCCATTTCACAGCCATAGACCATTCTCTGACCTCAGACAGCCATCTTGCAAATGTGCACTGGTTGTTTACATGAGGGGTTTTCTGTGCTAGTCACACACTCCACTGCTTATCAAAAACAACTCAAAAAGCAACTGTCCTCTGGTAGTAGGTTGGTGACATCATAACCATATTTGGGGGAAAGCATAAGAGGGACCATAGACCTTTAATAGGGATGATGACTAATTCTTAAATATTTGCAAAAAATAATATATTACCAATTCTTCTTTCCCACTTTGTAACTTTTCAGAAGCTTCTATTGGTATATCATTTTAGATTTCCTTCCTCTACCCTCACAAGTTTAATTAGAAAGTCTTATATTTTAGTCTTACGGTGGGCTAATGAAACTTGATGGTGGACTGTTCATAATGACTAAAGCTAATGTTCACTATAAGTGAGGCACTTTAATGCACATTTTCTCATTCCAAAAATTTGGGAACCTTGGTCTATATATGTAAATATAGATCATTAGTTCCCTTCTTAATAATTAGTGACTTCTGATTGCCCTGTATATTTATGTTTGGAGAGCATTTTGCCAGGGGTGGAGAGAAAGTCCTCTCCCTTGCTAGTCAAGATAAGAAAATATGGTTCCTCTAGAGAGGCTGCGTTACACTGAAAGAGGTGAATTTATTTTCTTGATGACTTCAAGAAAAGAGGTTAGATGTTTTTAAATTCAATACCTGTTTTGTCTGGAACTTTTATAACCTTGATTAGAGAAGCTACCTGTCTCTCTCCAGTACTCAAGTTCTAAAATGAATGAGCTATGTGGCTCAGGAAAAGTCATTTAACCTCCTTGTATACAAAACAAACCAAAGAAATGAAATAATCCTTAAGAGGACCTCCTGCTTTAAAATTCTACGACGATATTTGAATTCTCTTCTTAAAATCTTACCAAAGCTGCTTTTTTCTTTTTGTCAGTATTTTAGCACAGAATATCAAGCAACATAATAACACCCTAGAGAAAAATCAATCTTTCATATTCACAAAATGAAATGTATTTGGCTTTAATTTTATGCCTAAATTTAGACTAATTCTTTTGTCTTCCAAACCCATTAATCTCTATAAGCACCTCTGTCCATGGTGCTGATCATGCATGTTATGTTGGTACATTCGAAGACTGAAGGCTATGTAAACTATAGCAGTTCTGCATCAACAGGATTACAGTTTGGAATGTGAGAAGAAGTAGATGGTGGCTAGGATCTTCTGAGAGGGAAAATGAACAGAGAATCACATGTGACTAATGCAACTAAGAAAATGTAAACTGGAATTAAAATTGAAAAGGACACTACACAGGAAGAAAAATGAAGTAAAAGGGAAGGCGTCAACTTGGGGAATGGGGAGGGGATGAAGAAAATACATAGAAGAGAAAGTTTTCTTTGCATGGTTCTGAGTTGTTCCGAAATTACTTGAGCAGAGTTTCAGGTAGCCAACAGCTGAAGCAACCTGACACAGAAACAATGAGTGTAGCTTCTAAACCTAAAAAAAGAGATATGATTAAAGAACAAACTGTATGTCTGTGCTGGAAATATCTGGATATATTCAGGTACCAAAGTGAATTTGTGAAGGCAGAGATATGGAAAAGAAATTACTGCAGAGGAAATCATGAAATGAGACCACAGGAGAGCTGTCCAGAAGGTGCTCAGATAAACTGAATTCTCTGAAGTGCAGGGAACGAGGGAATGATATCAAGAACAAAAGTGACCCAAATACATAGACCCAATAGTAGTAAGTTAAAACCCAAAATAGAAATGGTAAAATCTTACAGACAAAAAAAAAAAAACTTGCAGACAAAAAAAAAAAATAATAATAATGAATTGTTGTTTCCCCCTAAGCCACAGTATCTCAAAATGTAGAATGGGAGTAAACTGAAACTCACGCAGCAAAAAAGAGATGGTTTTTGAAAGTAATTCTGAAAAGTAATTTTGAAAGTAATTCTCCTTCAAAGTTGTTCATCCTAGGAAGCCTTTTAATGGCTTTATTCTCTACTAAAACTTAGAGAAGGAAGAGGGTTACAGAAGAGGATAAAAATGAACAAGACTTCAGGTTCATTTTAAGCTCATCTTTTTGTGATACATTATTGTATTGGGAGGTTTCTCTATATGCATTCAGGTGAACTGGACCCAATCAAAATATGCTTTTACTTTAAATGTCCATGTTCATGAGGACAGTTCAAGATCAATGAGGTGAGTCTTTTTGGTCTCCATGATGTGAGTCTATGAGGAGTGGCTTTGTAAATACGAAAGCAGTATAATTGTTTCAATTTCGATTAACTATTTGTATATACTCAAAAACTGACTCCAAGTTTATTTTTATTTAAATCATTTTCATTTTAAACCCAAGGGGCAAAAACTATAATCATTTCTTAACAGTGCAGAGTTATAAATAGTTAAGACAATGGTTTTGGAGCCAGATAGATATGTGTAGAATTCTGGAGCTACTCTTTACTACCTGTGTGGCCTTAGTCAAGTTAATTACCCTCTTCCAGCTTTTGCATCCTCATCTCTACATGGGATTATCCTATCCTATCTCTTACAACCCCAGGGAAATTTAAATAATATATGTTGAATAGCTAGCACAAAACAGAAAACCATGTAAAATTGAAAGATACCAATAAAGGAGTAGCTTAATTCACAGTGTTTATTTCAAGAGAAGCCATGTTTTAAAAACCTTTATCATCCTATATAAATTATTTTGCATGAGTTTCCACCAGGTCCCATTAAAGTCATAATTTCAAGCCAACAATAAACCACAATGGATCAATAAGCAGGGCTTCAAAAATGCACCAAGCCCAATTTTTACCAAAAACAAAATTCTTACAAAAATGCCCAGCTGCTTTAAATGCCTTAGACAATGCATGCTTTTTCTCTTAAAAACATTGGCTGGTGAAGTAACACTTGCTTTGGAAATCTATTGTTTGGCTGTTATGTACCATGGATCTCCGATATTAGCTGAACTACATTTGCAGGCAGAAAATGTTTGTGAGGGTAGAGGTGATTTAGGTTTGAGTGGTCCTTGGAGGAAAATAGCAAAATCACAGTAAACACAAGAAAAATCACTTTATCAAGACATCCATATGCTGAAAAGTGAGTGCAGGTTGCCTGAGCTTCACCCATGCTACCGACCACAAAGACGTGAAAAGGAAACTGTAACACCTCCTACGTCCATTCTCTGTTCTTTGAATCTGCCCATTCAAAGGAACTTGTCCTTACCTGCCTGCTTTGGTGATGATCATCTCGGTTCCAATGTCATGGAACCTCTTCCAGAGGTCAGCACACTGCAGCTCCACCTGAATCTCCTCCATGGAAGACATGGCAGCAGGCACGGGGCCTGCAGCACCAGAGCCCAGGTCAGTGTGAGTGTCAAAGGAGCAGGAAGTCCGCTCGGTGAGCACCTCAGAGTCTGAACCAGTGCTCTGCTCAGAATCTGCAAAATAAACAATCAAGCCTTAAGTAAGAAACTGAGCTGCACCCCACAACACACCCTTGGCCCTAAAGGATGGAGGCAGAGTTGGGGGCACGATGGAGTGGGGAGAGGGGTGAACAAAAGGAGACTTCAAGCTGGGAAGCTCCAAAGCACAGCACTCAGGGTATTTTATTATTTTTTTTTTTTATGGTTTGTTTTTGTGATTTACGACCTTCTTTCAGGTTTCGTGTTTCCAACATGACATCTGGCATTTTAGTAAGTTTTAGCAACAGCTGAAGAAAATTGGTCCACAATAGGCAATATAAAGAGAACTAACGTCACCATGTTGAAGGGAAGGAAGCCAAATCGGGGCAACAAAAACAAATGCCAAATTTAAAAATAATAATAATAATCACAGACTACAGCTGAAAACCTAGATTCAACTATTTCACTTGAGGGGCCAAGATTCAATGTGAACAGCAGTGTGTTCTTTAATTCCATACCACTCAGCATCACTACCCACCAGTCAGTTATCTTTAAACACAGCAAGTTTTCCTCCGTTTATAGATCCTGGTCATCAAAAGGAATGAAAAATTGTTTGGAATCTTTAGAAACATTTTGTTATACATTTGGGGAAATGTTTTTTCCTAGGTCCAATCAGGCCATTTTCGATGGGAAAAAAAAAAAGCCAGTTGTGAGGCAAGAATGTAAGCATATGGAAAAAGTTACCCCAGAAGGCGGTAGACACAAAGGGAATAAATGAGTTTAAGAGACACCTTGATTGGTTTCTGAAGTATGGGCAGAGGGGAGGGCTGATCCAAACAGGAAGGTAGGATTGAGAGCAACCAAATAAAAAGCTGGCATGCTGGGCCAGACGGTCCTCTCCTCCTGTGTCCTCTGTTCTCATGAAGAAGGGGCAAGGGGGAGGGCGGTGCAGACCGATGCAGAGGCTGGAGTCAGATTTACTACAGAATTTTCTATACTTCACATTTTTTACTTTTGGAGGCCCTATGCCAAGAATTACATCTCTTAATATTTTCCAAGCTTGGATTAGCTATATAATTTTCTGATGTCACATGATACTGCAAGCCAGGCCTAAGAACCCATTTCTCTAATCCACCCTTAACATCTAGGATTCTGATTGCGTCCCGCAGAAATAAATGCATATATGAATAACAGATAAAAACAGCAATATCCTACTCTGACAACTGACTTTTCAGTGCTGTCAAAGGTCAGGGCCTCTTGGGCACCTGTCCTTGACACTAGCAGGATGGAAGAGGGCGGGGACAGAATGCCAGACAATCTTGCTGCCATCCTCACTACCTGGAGCTGGTTTCTAGGTCTGTGAACACCCCATCCCATGACACCTTTAATTGTCTTTTCTTCTAGCCTTGATGTGTTCCTCTCTCAAACCCAGGCAGCATTTCTGGCAAGAATCCCCCACAGCTTTGCAGAAGCCCACCGGAAGCCAAGTGCTGTTTCTCCCCATTGTCCCCGGTTCCGCACCCTTCACTGCTAAAGACATTCAGTGGGCCACAAAACTGAACCAATCTCCTAAATAACAGGGAAGTTTCACCCCAAATCTTTAGTTAATCACAATAACTAGTCTGGTCACCATCTTCACCACCCCCCAAAATTGTGTAACTAGGTTTTACGTGTCAAAGCATATAATGTTATACCTTGGATTGAACAGGAGCTAATGTTGGTTTCCTTCAAGCACAGAAATGTGGTGCTACTTATCTGAGATGAGAGCTGATGTTGAGTGACAAGTCTCCATCCTAGCCTCATTCCAAATGCCTTTCAGTAGCAAAGCCATTATGTCATCACACACTCGGCCAGACAGTAATTTCGATCCCTTATGAGACGTGTATTCCCAAATCCCATTTTGTTTCTGTGATATGCCAAGAGCTCCTCACTTATCATTAATATTGTGAGTTTTTCAAAAACTCCTCAAAGCAAGATTTTTGAAAAATAGTCTTATCCTACATTTGGGAGCAAAGTGTTAATGAAATCTCCTTACCATAGGGTGCTATGGTTATGAAAAAGCTGGAAACAGACGTCCTAAGTAGGGGCCAGAGAAAATTTTGGACATGTGATTTCTCCAATGTGTGTTTGGGAAGGGGGAAAGGAAGGGCAAGATATTCCTGCACGAAGTGACAAGTTTTTAAACGTAGCCAAACTGAGGCTGGGATTGTAATAGGGACTATGGCTAGAGATTAAGGAAATAAGACTCTACTCTTAAATCACTATGTCATCTGGAATAAAGTGGGTACCCAAAATGTAACATTAAATGGATTCATGAATGACCTTGGACAAGTCACTTAGCCACAATGGACCTATTTCTTCATAGCACAATTAGAAGGACTGAACTGAAAACTTTTCCAGTCTCTTCCACCTCTAATGGCTTGAAAAATATAAGAATCCTTTCCAATGCAACTTTCAGTGATAACCCAGGCAACTCCAATTAGAAGCATCAAATTTAAAACTCTTTGGGTGAGAGAAGTTAAATGAGGAAAAATACTGGGGGCCCAACTTCACATAATCATAGGAGTTAAAGAATTGAGTGGATATTCTGTTTATGGTTTCCATCAAATCCATCAATAAGCACCTATTGGCATGTGGCCCTATATGAGGTACCATGTGGATAATTTGAAACAGAATCCAGACCTTGAGAAATTTCCCAGTTAGTGTTGATTAATTATGTGTTTATTGAGTGCTTACTATGTGCCTGGCACTGTGCTAGATTCTGGAAAATACTAACGCACACAATGGGGCTCCTTTTAAAGGTATTTAATAGTACAAGTGGAAACTGGGAGCATTCATAAATAATCAGAGACCAAGACAAATACTACCACACAGTTTTCCACACCATTACATGTTTTCCTGTATGTCTCAGAGGAACCCAGAAAAGGGAGTGATCTGAGAGGGCTGGAACATTCCTGGGGAACCCATGGTAACTATAAAAGAAATAGACAAGATGTGGTGGCCTAGGCAGTGTTTTCCCATGAAGAGGATATTCACAGACAGTTATTTGTTTCCCTGGAAATAGTCTACTCCTAAACGTTCAGTCCCTCACAAAATAGAGCCCAAGTGATTTTCGTGTACAAAACGCAGGCACCAGCCCATGTTTTCAACAACATGAATACACCATGTAATTTTCCATTCTTGGTTGTTTCTTAGCCAACATAGGTTAGAAATTAAATTAATATTATGTTTTATATAGTGTTTTTTTAAGGACTACTTGTGACATAAGCTACCCTACAAAACCCTTAAAATAGTAATCTCAGAGTCAAGATCAACAGCCTCGGTAAAAATAAAGTTTAATCCTTTGTAAAATATATTTCTAAATCATAGCTATATAAATATTTAGGCTAACCAGATCAATTATTTTAGCTATTAATCAGAACAGATAATCAAGTTACCCAAGTCATGAATGGAAGAAATGCATAGTTGGTTATTTCAATCAAATCAGGTCATCCATTCAGAAATGCAATCAGTCCTTTGAAGATTAGAAAACACCTCTGTGTTTTCAAGGTTCTTTTTATCCTTGGCAATTTGTGACTTCCTCCCTTCAAAATATAACCATTAGGAACTCATTTGAATGACCTGGAAAGACTTCTTGGATATCATACATCTCCTGTGAATAGTATGTTAATAAGAGAAGTTTTAGTATATCAGGGAAGGAAACAATAAAGTTACATGTAATAAGGAAGTTAAAGAAGAAAAATTTGGGAAACTGTACTAAGCCAGTTACAAGACTGGAGAACATCACATGACTCAAGGTCAAGCCAACACATCTATTACTATCCAGAAAAATCTCTAAAAAAAGACAATCTAACCATCAGTTCATAGTTTCACTCATTTTCTATCTCTGCCCTATTTCATATTGATAAAATAGATACTGTAATGCTAAGTTCCCAAAGTTGAGTTTAGCTTAGGGAGAATTCCAATTCTCAATTCATGCAAAATAGTAGCAATAATAAAATAGTTTCTTAATTTGTATTTTACATATTATCTAATATATCCTTCCATTTGATGAGGTAGATATGGCATATATTTTTATGTCCGTTTCTTGAGACTAAGAAAAAATGAAAACAATGAGGCCTAAAAGTTAGGTATTCTGCCTCCTGATTCACTGACCAGGTCTCCCCAAGACTACACTAGGTTCATCCAGGTCTCCCCAAGACGGTACTAGGTTCATCCCTGGCCAAAGCAGTCAGCAGTTCTGTGACTCCTCAACTACTTCAGCCATCCTTACTCCTGAAATGACTTAACATGTTTGATCTTGGTCAAGTCGCTTAACTATTCCGGCCCCCATTTTCGTTAACCTTTATAGCACAGCCCATGCACATTTAATTAGGGGTGCTGTAAAGTCCCTTTTCAGTTTAATGTTTAATGAATGTATTAGTCGCACAGCTTAAAGACCACCAAGTCTAACAGCAGCAACCCCACCATGACAAGTTGCTTTGGTTAACATGTAAAGAAAATGTCTGAGTTATGTGTACTTTGACTTTATTTCAAAATTAGACATTACTAAAATAGATTTCACAATCTGCCAGGTGATCTTCATTTCCACTTAACCAATGATTTTGAGGAATCATTCGTTACTACAGTTAACAAAGCATATTTACTCCCAGGGTTCTGCTATGCACCAAGAGTGGGGTCCTGGGAGGTCGTCACCCCATTTTATGGAGCCTCAGTTTCCTTATCTTCACTATTTACTTATTTTTATGTGTTATTATTTCCTTAGCTTTACTATTGGAGTGACGGGAAGATATCTTCCTGCTCAAAATTTATATTTATATCTTTACGATAAAAACAGAATCTAATGACACTACTGATAACAATTTTAGTGACTTTGGACAGTGAGATGAATATAAGCTCACAAGAACCATCCCATTCATGATCAGCATCTATTGAGCACTTACGATACATCCGGCACTCTGCTAAGACTTTACATACACAACGTTATTTAATAGAACAAATCTAAGAGTTATTATTATTATCTCCATTTCAAATATTATTGGCAGCCAAATCCAAATTACATCAGTTCTGCCTCCTAAGGATTGCAGGCACATGAAACTATATTTAGTTCCATTTTTATTCCACTGAACATTTCTACTTTGTGTAGATCAGGTTGTATATTAATGTACCAAGACAGATAAAACAGGCTCTTGTTCTGAAGAAGTTCACCATCTGGTAAGAAGGACACAGAAACTGTTAAAGAAGACAGACTGTGATAGTTGCTCTGACAGATGCAGGAGCAAAGCACTAACAGGAGCTTTGGGAAGCCAACAAGTCAATGACAAGAGGGTGACGGAGACTTCATGAGGTGACATTTGAGAGTGGACTTGAAATTTATATGAGCTTTATATGACTTCAATATAAGCAGGCAAAGAAATTATGGGGATGGAATTTCAGGTAGTGGGAATCATGTAAGCAAGGACTTGTCACTTTTTACAGAATCACAAGCAAACTGATAAGGCAAGAGCTTAAAATATATAAGGGAAGAGAGGAGGGGAGATAAGAGATGAGTTGGAAAATCAGGTCCAACTCAACTAAACAACTACTGGTTTAACATTAGGATGTGCCAGCCACTCTTCTAGATTCTTGAGACGTCATCGGGGAAAAAACAAAAATCCCTGGCCACATGAAGTTTGTATTTTATTTTATCTTTTAACACCTTTATTATGGTATGATTCCTGTAGAGTAAACGACACGTATTTTGGAGTTTGTATTTTAGGAGGAATGTGTTTGTCATAATATGGAGTTTAGACTTTCTTTATACCAAAGTTTTTTTTTTAAATGAAGGTGATGATAGTTCCGTCTTCCCGTCTAGGCTATGAATCCCATCAACTGAGTCTAATGCTATGCCACATCTCCTTAATAAATGATGGTTTGGTGTGGAAGATGAGGGGTAGGGGTAGAAGATTCCTGCAGAGTCAGATAAGAGATGTAGAATTTCCTGAGATTAGATGCACAGTGCCACTTCCATAAGACTGAACCTCAGCTGTCATATTTTACCCCAAGGAAGAAAACAGTTTGATACAATTATAGGAGAAAAACCCAACTCGGATGATAATCAAACAATCACTTTTGGTTCTGTTTTTATTTCTGCCAGTGACTGGGAGGCGACTACACTGAGCAGTATTTCCTACTGGATAGTGGTAGAGCAGCCACTCCTTGGTCCCCTGCCTCAGTCCCAAAGTCTAAAATCAAGACTCGCACAGTCATCCCAGGGCTCCCATTCACATCATGGCAGACATCAGAAGCTTACAGCCCAGGCAGCACTTTCTGTACCAGGCTCAAGTAAATTCCTGTTTCCCAAGGACCTCTGCAGTGGACATTGATTCTGAGATGTCGGCTTTTATCAGGTAGCTTAGAAAATCTGGTAATGGAAATTTTCATAGAGTAATTCTAAATATGGCAGAAGCAAGAACATTTGGCATTGACCTGAGTACGGACTGAGCCCAAATTTGATACCCAGGCCAGAGCTTCAAGGGAATGAACTATAACTCAAGTTGGATTAAACTAAAATTATGATGAGACCAAACACTCAAATGAGCCTGTTAGATGACTTTAGCAATGGAATGAAGTCTCTGAGCTTTCCATGCCCTCCAAGTTCTATTTGGGAAAAAGGGGTCGGTAACCTGAAGCCTGCAATTCCCATGCCAATAATCCAATTAAGGAGGCTAAAAGCACATCTCCCTCAGCTGCCTAAAACATTCTCCACCTGACAATCAGCACCTCTCTCAATGACACACAGGCCAGAGGCAAGGACCCAATGTCATCCCTGAGATCTCAGCCTTTTAAAGAGACTTCGCAAAGAAGTGGTGGCAGTCATCTCTGTATCTATTTCTTGTTGATCAAAGACTCAATGTCATTAAAGGTTCAGCCTCCAGCATGCTTTGAACATGGAAACAAACAAGGGATGAGAAATAATAGGCATTACACTAGATAGTTTATATACATTTTTATATAAGCCTCATGCAATTTGCACAGAAAAACCATATGAAACAGGCATTATTGCTGCCATTTTATAAAGGAAGAAACTGAAGCTGGGCGAGATTAAGAAGTTTTTTTCACAGTATGTAACTAGGAGGTGTCAGGGTGGGATGTGAGTTAATCTGACACTAGCAGGTGATGCTCTTTCCACTATAAACTGTTGCCCAGTTTTCATAACTAGACCCGCAGGGTTGTGTGCGTACCACTGTGAACTCAGAAACAGAGCTAAAGTTCAGGCTGCCCGGTCAGAGACAGCTCTATGGAAACTGAAACATTCTCAGTCCTTTTGGGAGAAGAGAAAATGCAAACCAAGGTCAGATGGGAATTTTCCTTTCTTAGGAGAGGTGGCTTTACGTTCAGGAATATTTTAGGCCTCTTCACCAACTTAATATTATGCCACAAGTTCTTACCAGCGTAAAAGGCCCTCTTTTGTTGTATTTCACTTCCTGTTCCCAGTCACCACCAGGAGTAAAACATCCAAATGTGACAGACAGATGACTTAATTTCACTGTCAGTGTCAAATCACTCTTCTGCTTTAGCCCAGAATATCAGCAAAATAACATTAGAAGGTACTTGGAAGATGTTTGGACTTTGAGAAATGTATAATGACAGCATTGAAAGACAAGAAAAGGCAGCTGAGGTAGTTCCTACTTGCGCATAATCTGGCTTATTTAGGCTTAATTTAAGTCAGAGTTTACGGCACAAAAGTTTTTGATGGTGTTAAATGTATATCTATACTTGAGGAGAAATCATCTGATAATTATATAGGGAAGGCACTTTATAAACAGTAAACTATTAAATTAACATATAAGATTATGTGTCAATGATCGAGTTAATCAGGAAGACAAAGAAAAAGTAAGAATAAATATGGGTCTTGGATTTTCTAAAACAGTCCTAATTTCACATATTTTATTCCATTCTCTTAAAATTAAAAGTCTTGAGACCAACTTTTGGTTCAGAAAATATTCTTGATGAAAAACACAGAAAATGGAGAAATGGAATAATCAAAAATTGGTCACAAGCCACATGGCAATATTCAAATCTAAATACCCTTTGGACCAGAGGTCCTCCAAAATTTGACCCTGATTAACTGAGTGGTCTTCAAGATTCACTGGTCAATTTGAGGCCAGCAGCTGTCAACATAGGGCCCTCCCTGAGGCTCTTGGCATTTTCTTCTGGGTGAATGGACACAGCTTATCTCTAAGCCAGTGCTTGTTTGCTCTTTGCAAACACAATTACTTTCAACCTCCCACAACCACCTTGGCCACTACCACAACACCATCAGACATCTGCAATAGTGGTCTTTTAACTTCCATGATGTGAAAAGGAGGCCTTCCCCCAAAGGTCCTCGAAGAACTTGCCTTATACCTTGTTAGGACATTTTCAGTGAGCACCAATAAATCAATCAATCCATGCGAATATGCAAACAGAGAAGAATGAAGCAGCCAACGTCCAAGCCACAAGTGTAATTTAACTATGACTTCTGGGGATGGTGCCCTTGGAAGTGGCAATATCAAACATGTAAGTAGGCTAGACAGTCAGATATAGCCAGGAACATGCAAGACCCTTCAAACGATACTCAGGAGACTACCAGCTACACTGAGTTTAGAATCCACCCAACCTATCAAGCCAAACATAAAGATCCATCCTGTTGAATGAACAGAAGAGCTATGTGGCTGGCAACTATATGACCACCTCTCCAGTAACGTTCTGAATTCATCCACTCAGTAAATCCTTTATTTAGTCAACAAATACTTGTTGATCATCTAGCCTGGGACTGGCAATATGTTAGGTATTGTGATAGTCATAAAATTAAATAAGATGTGTTCCTATGTCCTCAGAAACTTACAAAATCACTTAGGAGACAGGATAGGATACTCAGTAATCTAACAAAAGTAGAATAGTCAAGATCCAGCATGGCAAACAGCATGCTAAGGGGCTGCTATTCAAATGACTGAGTTTGAAAGTTCATCTCTTCTTTTTCCAACTGTCTAATCTTGAACAAGTCTCAACCTCTTTAAGTCCTAGTTTTGTCATTTGCAAAATGAGAATGTCATTAGTACATACTTGGTGAAATTTTTTATGAATGACTAACAAAGTGTGTATCTGTGTGTTTATGTAAATACTTTATCAACAGTAAAAGGAAGACACAAATGCTAATTTTCATGTATTACCTAAGAGGAATATCAACAAAATGCTGTGGGAGTTTCAGGTGAGAAGAACCTCTTCCAGCCCAGGGGTCTTTTCTGGGCCTAATGAAGAGATGTCTGCAAATGAAAAGAAGGAGATGGGGAAAGGAAGAGAAGGATCTCCCAGGAAAAGGGAATTTTAGGCAGAGGCACAGCCATCAAGTCTGAGAGACAGGTTAAGAGAATAGCAAGTAATTGAGACTGTATCTGTGATATTCCTCTTGTATCCTCAGCACCTGGGACAGTGTCTGGCATCTATTATGCACTCAACAAAATGCTGTTTTTGTTGCATCTCAAATGCTTTTCTTCTTCTGATCTTCTTCTTCAGGAGACCAACGTATCCCTAGTAATGAGGTATCTTAATTGAATGCCATGTTCCCAATGAAATCCCAACAGGATCACCTCCACACATAATCTTAAACTATTGGAAGTCCACTAGCTTTTCTTCCACGACTGTGAGTTGTGTTACAACTGATTGGCAAGGTCTGCCCTGGAATCTTTCAGGGACATCAAGTGAATTCAGTGAATGCAATCACTTCCATGAATAGCAGTCACAGCCAATCATCTAGAAAATTCTTCTCAGATACTAACTTTCTTCCACATGAGCCCAAGAAGAAAAGGTGCCTGGGATTATGAGGATAAAATGAGGAAAGGAGCAAGCCCTTCTACCATTACAGGAACTGATGATGATGATGATGATGATGATGATGATGATGATGATGATGATGATGGTGGTGGTGGTGATGATGATGGTGATGATAGTGATGATGGTGATGATGGTGATGATGTGTGTGTGTTTGGGGAGGGGGGCAGATGCAGAGCTGACCTCTCCTTCAGAAACAGAATGGCTCCTGCACATACAGCTGCTGCAGCCTCCAGACTCCTACACACTCTCTAGACCCCCAACACAGCTAGCGTCCCTGCTGCCTGCAGTGAAGTAGGGTTTCCAGAGAAGCTTCCAAGAAAGGGCAAGAGGATGGTCCTTTAGAATCATGCAGAGCCAGCTGTATGACTTTGGGCAAGTGATTTCACCTGCCTAAGCCAATTTCCTCATCTAAAACAGATATGCCAAAGGTGCTCAGTAAAGCCCCTGGCACAGAGTAGGAGTATACTAAACATAAGTTCCTTCCATAATTTGGAAAGGGAGGTGGTCATGGTTGGAGCTTTTCCCAATCACTTCCCTGTCCATACCTGAGAGAGAGAAAGAAGGTTTGTTTTTTTTCAAAAGGAGAAAGGCAAATCCTAACGAAAAAAATTTTTAATGGAGGATGGGAAAAGATCACATAGAGAAGATAATTTGGGGTTAGGAGCAAAAGCTCTCAGAGTTGAATGTGTTAGAAGGAGAAATGATGGAAAGGCAGAAGGAGGGAAAGCAGAGAAATAGTGAAAATGCTAGCAAAGAAAGCCTGTTTTTGTCAAGGTCTACTTAAGTGATGCTCTCCAAGTTCACAGTGGCTTCTGCATTAGTTAAGAAGGAAAATGACTAGAATCTGCAATCAGAGAAAACGCGGCAGACCAATGAGAAAAGATGTATGTCGTATCTTCAGTAAGGAGATGGGACCAGGGAGGCAAATTCTAGCCTGGAACAGAGAAGCAGAGAGATCAACTTTGGCTGAAGAAGCAGCCCAAGGACACTGCTCCAAGAGGGAGGAAGGACAGAAAAGATCTGGGAGGCTGCAGCGTCCCCTGACACCAAATGGACAGCCTTGTCAAGAACACTCACCCTCTGACTGAGGCTAAGAAAAATACACACTAGGAGGCAGAAAAGATCTAGTGCCTAGGGGGGTCTCCCACACAGCATGAAGGTGGGACCTGAGGGTTGTGCATTAGAACCTATCTGACAGGCCAGATAACTGAGATTTAGTCAAGGGAGTGTGTCCAGGGCCACTCACCCAGAAGCATCGGAGAGAAGGAAAGGACCCGAGTCTCTCTTACCCCAAAGCTTCGACTAGTCCATCATTCCACACCTCCATCAGAAACCCTAAAATCAAACACTTTAACAACAGAAACAATTCCACTTAAGGGGCAAGGGGTAAATATTAAGAGTGAAACAAACACCGTGGGTTAACTGTGTTCATAGCAATGTCTTTATATTATCAACTCACCAACCCCTGCTTGAGTTGCTTGCAAAACTTAGAATCCCACTCTCACATCCCAAGTCCCCAGACTCCTCCAGGAAAAGCCCACCTCCCAAATCTCTCCTGCCTTCTTTTTTTTCCTCTAAAGCCCTCCACAGAGGCGACTGAGTTGTCAAAGGAATCTGATCTGGTGGATTTTTGGTGATAGCCAAGAAGAGCAAGGGAAAGTGTAGCCTAATACCGTCTTCTATGTAAAGGCTGATTCGGGAACCCCAAAGTCAACATGTTATTCCTACCTCCATTCTTGATTCCTTGAGTCGTCATGACAACATCACTTCATTCAATTCATCCCTCAACCAACACCTTGACTATCGCATGCCTCTGTTTTCCCCAGGCCTACCTACCTTGATGGGTCAGAATGACCTTTGAAGAAACAGTGTCCTCCAAGTGTGTGAGCAATTCAGAAAGTGACAGCTTCTAAAATAGATGGTGCGTTGTTGGGTGTCTGTCGCCTTCTGAAGGAGTGGTGGTGTCGCCGAGGCAGCAGGATTTCCTGGCCAAAGTTGCTCCTACCCTCCTCCCCATAAGGCTCTGCACTGCCTCTCCCTGTCCCAGCACAGGAAGACTTGGAGCCCAGGGGCCGTGGCATTTAAGCACTGTCAGAGTTCCCACTTCAATCCCCACAGCGGTGCCAGTTCGGCATCTGTCATGATGACCCAGCCTGAACTGTATTTAGAAGCTTTGGACACGGCACCATGTCCTGACCCATCTCAGAGTGACAGGAGATTTCCTGAGCACCTGGGCTTGTGATTAAAGTGCTCCTCCTCCCAGGGAATGGGGGTCACTGTGACTTTCCTAATGGTCCGTTTCCTTCTCATGAGGGTACCCATCTGTTGGAGACCTCTCTTAGAGAGTCGATTGCCATCAATACTGTTATAGAATGCTAGTTTTTAATCCATACTGTTTGTAAAGCTTACAAGACATGACACAGGAAAAAAGAGAAATTAATCAGAAAATGGGCTTGGAGCTGTCTTTGTAGACTACTCTTACAAAGGTAAATTTCCCTGGAATTACATTCTGGGAGTGCTCAGAATCTACCAGATATTGCCAGTGAATAGAGAGAGCCTGCCTATGGTTCGGCTTCTCGGGACAGTGCATAATAATTCACTTCATCTTCTTGGTAGGCTCTATGCTTGTCCAGAAAGTAGCCTACTGAAGTTCAAAAAATTTGTGTAAGTGATTCCTGGTTAGTGGTTAAAAAAAAACTAGTTTATTTACACTTTAATATAATCTCCACCAGGCAGGCAGACTGATAAATCATATAACATTAATCGAGTGGGCGGTCAGTTTTGAAGGTTATGGCACACAGAGTGGGTCTAGGTCCTCAACCCTGCTAGAACATGGGAGAAAGAAAAGCTTTTTCCTAGTTGACCCTCAACTCTCTGCCCCAGTGTCCCTGACCAGAGTCCCGTGGAGATACTCTGTCATTTAAAAGGCATCAGTGTTTGGCCTCTCCCCATTTCTGGGCAAGGACCCAAAACTCAGAGAATGTGGTTTTAGGATCATGGCATCTAATCCATTCAAGGATTATTTTTCCCCCCTACTGCTCAGATGGGTGTGTTAATCATCACCTCCCTTTGTTCTGTAATAAATTCAGCCCTGGCTAATTCCAAGTCTCTATGCATCACTGCAGTTTAAAGATGGCGTTTTGACAGGTCAGATATTTAGAATCAATAGACCACCAACCAGTCAAAAATCTTAAGTAGTTTTAGGAACATGTGGAAGTCATTTTTTCCAAGAATTCACAAGTCTGGAGGATGAGATCTCATTGATGGCGTATGGGCTGTTGTATATATTAAAGCATTGCTTTGTAAACCTGATTCTACATGTAATCAAAATTGATTTACAGTGAAGGCAGACTTTCCTTATTATTCCCAATATTACACATGATCAGATATAAACTACAATGGAATGCACACTCCAAAGCATCTTTAAAAGAACGAATAAAAGCCTAAGTTAAATTATAAATGAATGTGCAATGACTACATATGCAAAACACAAATGTCACAGGCTAGGGAATTTCATAGAAGTCAGAATATTTTATGTGACCCTGGCTATACGTACATTTTAATTACAATCATCTCAATTGCATGCAGTGAATCTTTTTGCAAAGGAAAATTTATTCCATTAAATGTTAATTTCTAACTTTTCAAATGAAGAGGATTAACCTAAAATCAATGGATGGGCTTTGGGGGTTTATAAGTGATCTAAAGTTGTAAGTTATATTTGTAGGAGCTTGCATCTTTCTGGGAAGAGGATGTACAGTATTCGTGGAATTCTCAAAGGAGTCTATGACTTTAAAAGGACAAGGACCACGGGTTTGATAGAATTTCTTCAAGTGGCAAAACTGTCCATTTTCCGAGCTCTCTTCTGCTATAAAATAAAGCACTTTACCTGAGCTGCGTATTTCCAATGGGAGAAATATTCAAAAGAATACGAAGCAGAACATGAGCAGTGCATCCTAATAAAAATATATTGTCTCCCTTATGAAGCCAAAGTGGTTGTGTTTTCTATGAGCGTTAAATGGTCATATGGGACCACCCCCACTGTCTTTGTATGGTTCCTTATTTCCCATTTCTCTTTATTTTAACCACCTATACATGCATGTTTGATTTTTTTTCTTTTTACCGTAATCCATATCAAATCACTTTGGGAAGTAGGGAGATTATAAATGATCTTTATGTGAATAATGAGGCTTTTCCTCTGGCTGTGCTGTTTGTACTCTTTCACACCCTCTCACCTTCCCTCCCCTTGCTTCTCAGAAAAGCCTCAGTGGTGCATGAACCTGGGCTCAAAAGGCTGTTTCTCCTCGTGTGTGCCAAAACCAAGCAGGCTTGCTCTCATGGGACACACAGTCCTGTCCCTGCACCAGGGATGTGCTCTCAGTCCCTGGTCCCCACACCTCAGAAGAAATCCTCCTCCTACTCCCCGTCGCCCACCCTGGCCCTGTGTCCTCTAGGGCAGCGCCTGTGTCTGGCGCTGGAGCCAAGAGGCAGCTCCTCAGGGAAAGCTGGACACGGGGAGTCGGTGACGCTGCCCACGGCAGGACTGCCAAGGCTTTCCTAAAGGCCACTGCAACCGAGCCTGCCCGCGAGAACATTTTGGTGAGCTCAGTTTGTTTGCTACCGAGAACCTCCCTGCCCTCGCGGTCTATTTTTACCACATTGTGACGCTGAAGACTCTGCTGTCATTAAAGCGAATGATAAATAGAGTAAGCTCGCCATGATCTATCATCCTATGGTGAAAGGAACCCTGGATTTGGAATTAGGAGGCAGGAGTTTGAGCCCTGGTTCTGACTTTGATGTGACCTCGAGGAAGCCATTTAACCCTGCTGTGGAAAGTTGATAAGGAATCCTACTGCTTACCCAACTCAGGGAGTCTCAGCAGGGTAAGAGAATGCAGATGAAAGCACAGTGTCAACTATAACGTGACTTGGAAGTGTCAGTGATCAGCGCTACATTTAATCATTTAATTAATCATTTAAATCACTCAGCACTGTGCGAAATCTGCACTTATTTTTAGAGCCCATTAACGGTAGGAAACTGAGAGTCAGAAGCAAAGTGGTGACGTAAGAAGACCTGCTTGCAGGGAGCCTTGATCCTCTCCTTTCACTCATCTACACCTTCCCCGTGTTGCATACCCTTAATTTTCTCTTACTGAGCAATTACTACCTCGTCTTCGAAGTGGAAATGATGATCCCGGGTTCCTGTGAGGCAAAGATCTAGACACGATGACCTTCCTGGCATCTTGCTCCATGACCCATGATTCCACTAGATGTGACCAAAGTCACAGGGTACCTTGTGATGGAGTGGGAACTAGCACCCAGGTCTGCTGACTAATAAACCCCATCACATCCCTGCTGCCATGACCTCTGAATCACAGCACCTGCCATCTCCCCAGTGACCACCCTGTGGTAGGACAAGATCCTGAATTATCAATGAGTCACAATACAAGTCGGGTCCCTCCCATGCTAAGTACATTTTACTATATTCTGATTCTCTGTTAACCAAAGTATGTAGCATCTTTTCACTGATCAAGCGAAACAGCACAGTCCAGAGGCTGCCCAAAGGCGGGCAGAGTCCTTTAAATAATCATATTGTAGTTGATTCAGGAGATCTGATTTATCACAACCCCTTCATATGGAGGTCACTGGGCTGTAGGACCATTATCACAGCCAAGCTGCTTTAATCATTACCAGAGACAGGAGATTTTGTTCAATCCAATGGCAAAATGTTTTGTGCAAAGGCCCATGAACTTCCCAGACCTGCAGCAGAGCTGGCTTTCTGCTCCCTTCATATGAATAAAGGCCAGTCCCAGTGAAACCTCAGGTTTTCGGTAGTCACTCAGCTTCTCCAGGGTCCAACATTCCTGTATCTTTTTTTCCTCACTTCTTTGCCCTCACAGAGTCACTGTTGTGGCAGGACTCAACAACGGCAAGGAAATCCATAATGAAGGATGCTTCCTTGATTCTCATTTCTTTAAAGGACCTTCTGAAGCATGCTGCCTGTCGTTCAGAAGAACTGCCATCCCTTCCCTCCTGAAAGACCCTACCATGGTTTGGGTTGGGATTACACCCATCTGGATTCCATTCTCATGAATCTGTTTATTCCTGCAGGTTGATGTTCTGCTAACTCAGTCTTTCAAAGAATGAATGTGACACGTTTCTTGTCAGCTCCTAAACTAAACTACCTGTGACAGACTTTCCTCTTTTCATTATTTACAATTTAATGATGAGCCAGTGTGGTCTATGATAAAATACCTCCTCACAGGCAAAGAGGACAAATGAAATTTGACAAATGTGGCAACTCCGATCATTTGATGGAGGCAGTTGAGATCACAGAATTGAGAAGTATGAGCCCCAATCCAAGCTTGGAGAGTAGAGTGCCAGATCGATTAGTGATGTCTGCCATGGGCACAGGAGTAGCAGGTAGCAGCCTACATGTTACATATTCTTTCCGAAGTTTCTCCTGAAATGGTGCTGTGCTTGAATTGCAATCTGCCCCTCTTTCCTGCTTTGAGGGAATAAAGGCTATTGTATCACTGTTCATACTTTGTGTCATTCTTTCCAAGTAGCCTAGGTTTTCCAGACGCAGCAGCTAGGCCACTAATCTATCTCCTCTAGCAATACAGTCATCACGTTAGCAAACTTCCTCTGCTCTGACACAGTTGTGGTTTTAATGGAGAACTAATGTCTTCATCAGAATCTGTGCTATTTCACACTTCATTTCCTTCCCCAACTCTTGGACGAAAACCATCCAGTCCTGGTGATTTACTTTGTGGGAGTTTCTTTCAAGTTAGTTTCCTTCTCTAGGGATGCCACGCAAGCATTTTCAGGGCTCCAGCTGGGGAGCACCCAGCCTTGCTTGAGACACCAGTGTGTGATCAAGTCATTCCAGAAAGCCAAAGGCCTTGGCAGGGAGCTGACAGAGAGGCCCTTAGCTGAGGCCTTTGAGTCCGAGGGCAACAGAAGCAGCTGCTCCTTTTTCTGCCCCTCGGTCAGCACGGTGGTTCAAGGTGGCCCAGATCACCAGGACTCAGAGAACTGTGAGCAGACGGGAAGAAAACAACAGATGCTTTGAAATCGTGATCCACCATTCAAGCTGTCTCCAGGTCACTCAGTGAATTTCACAAAATCTCTCAACGATCTCAAGTTAAGAATGTCCTTAAATTCCTTTTATATGTCCTATAGTTGTAGCAAACAAAAACCTAGATTCTCTAAAACAGTCCTCATTTCAAATATTCCATTCTGTGGTCCTTGAAATACATTTGCATTTAAAATATAAAAATAGTAGAGCATATCCTTAATATCTTGCTGGAAAACCCACCCCTAAGTCTAAGCACACAATAAATACTTTACTTTTGATTTGATACATTCTGGACCCAAGGCACAACTGGGAGGAGTGACTAGGGAGGGTGAAAAAAGAAGAGTCATGATTTCAAAAAATGTGTAAAGGATGGACTGCTCTTAGGGACAGAAACAGAAAGTACCCCTCCATGGGAACCATCCCACAGCCCTGGGGGTTGGGGCACACATGGCTTGTGGAGGAGGGATTCCTCTGCTGATCTGAGGTCTGAGGCTTCATCAGGGAAGGACCATGTCTGACTCGTTCTCCGCTGGGAGGGAACACATGGGGATTAAGGAAGAAGAACCCAAAATAAAGCTGGTTAATGCAGAACCAAGCTCTAGTGGCATAAACAGGACCTCTCTCTTCATGCATCCTTGGGGCAGAAGCTCCCCAAATGTGGTCTCATTTTTGGCCATAAGGAGAGTTTAAATGAGGACCACCTTGGGCCACGGATATAACTGTTAATAGCAGTAGAAGAAAATATGTAAGTAACTTCCCTTAGAGCAAACTTCAAATTTAGGGCCGAGATGAGGCCCTTCCAGAGAAGCCTGTTTAAGTGGCACCGGCCTGAGCTGTGTGACTTGTGATGTGGTTTTGCTGTTACTGTTTTCATTTCTTCAAATGAATATCTGACATTTATGCCTTGATAACCAGGGGGCTAGCCCTCACCATTCTACAGTAGGTAAGCTTTCAACAGAATACCAGACAAAGCTCAAACACCATTACCAAGAAAAATAAGAAAAAGACAGCTTCAGCTACTCAAAGCTTGCTGGTACAAAAGCACAATGTGTTTCGTGGTTCTCACTGGAGGAGCAGGTGGGTTGGTCTCAACATCGGCACGTGACCTTGGTTCTTTGCTCAATGAGACAGTGAAAACAGGACGGCCCAGCACGTCACTGTGGCGCTCTGAATAGGCACTGTCGTTTATGCCCCTCAAAAGCAGCACACGTGAGCAATTCTCATACTGCAACAAATTGAAACTCTTAAGAACAGACAGAATCATTACACAACTCAGATACCACCCAGCTATATGCAGGAAGAGCAGAATTCCCCAGAAAACAAGTAACTAGACATAAACTTCATTGGTAATGTCATAAAACACCTAGTTTGGAATAATTTCCTTGACAGCAAAGGTTCTCCTTATTCAAAGGCTAGAAGAGTCCAAATTCCGGCTGTCAGAAGGATAACAAAACAAGGAGAAAGACATTTGTCTCCCAAAAGGAAGAGACACTGCTCCCAACTGGCTTGGTAGTCCAGGTTCTTAGCAGAGTCCTACCCTGGGTTCTGCGGAATCACACACACAGGCAACTGCTAACGTGAAATTCACCAGAATAAGAAGCAGGATGTCTCTCAGCTAAGGAATAGGAAACCCTGAGCCCCTGCCGCTTCTCCCAGCTGGAGAAGGGCCACTGGTGGGGGGGAGGGCAGGTTGGGTAACAATAACAACAGTCATTGGCCGAGAGCCTGGGGCAGGAGGTCTGTGGAATCCCAAGCCCTGGTCCTCCCCTTCTGGCTGGCAGGGTCTCCAGATGGCTCCAGCGCTCTCCTTGGCTGTCATCAAAGCTCCCCTCCTGCAGCACAGGTGCCATTTTCTGCTCTGCCTCGCAGCCTTGGTTGCAACATCTCATTGTTCCCGATCCCCTGTGCTGAACCCTGAAGGTCACCAACAACCTGAGCCAAAATTGCTTCCTGCTCCCATCCCTGCCAACCTGTACCACACACTCCGAAGGTCACCATCCCGACATCTGTGCCCCTTTCCCTGCACGGGCCGTGCTCTTTCTCCAGACCTAGAGCCCCCGCAAGGTTGTCTCCCTTCCCTGTACCATCCCTGCTGCTGCAAATGTGAGAGGTCCCTGTCCCCATCGGTGATAGAAGTCTGAATGTGACTCTAGCAGTGCCTCCAGCTGGCAGGAATGTCGGGCTGGGGTGGAAGATACAACTCTAAACAAGAAGTGTGAGTTTTTTAAATGATTTTCTGTGCTTAAAATCAACTATGCCTTCAGACTGAATCTAAGACTTTCAATTCTCAATTATCTGAAGTGTGAGTTTTCTCCTCACACAGGACCCTCACTGTGAGGCAACAGGCTTGGGTCCACTCTTTTCATAAGACTTTTTACAACCCTGGAGCCAACCATTGTTCCAGGTGTTTAATCCCTCTGTCTCTGGGGAGGTCTGTCCTAACACAGCCTTGAACACCCACAGATGCCCAGAATGGACACCCACAGGAAGTATGTCTGAACTTGCTAAGGAGCCTAGCCCTCAAGGCAGCAAACAGAATCAGAGCTACTCTTGGGCTCCAGGAAAGCTGACAAGGACCTTTTCACTGCCTAAGAACCTGCACCAGACCCCACAAAAGACAGACATCAAGGACTTCTTTTACTTGAAATTCTGCTGTCTCAACACCCAAGAGCAGGAAACCACCAGGAAAAGGCTCTTAGCACTTGAAGCAACAGTATATGCCATATTTAGATCTATGCTCAGCGCAGCCCTCTTAGAGCAGTGTGAAACAGAGAAAGCAGCCACAAAAGAAAGCTGGAGGAAAGGGGGGCATTTCATTAAAAATATATAGAGAGAGCTACTATATATAAAAAAGATAAACAACAAGTTTCTATTGTATAGCACAGGGAACTATATTCAATATCTTGTAGTAATATATAATGAAAAAGAATATGAAAACGAATTTATGTATGTATATGTATGACTGAAGCATCATGCTGTACACCAGAAACTGATGCAACATTGTAAACTGACTATACTTCAATAAAAAATATGTGTGTGTGTATATATATATGTGTGTGTGTATATATATGTGTATATATATGTGTGTGTGTGTATATATATGTGTGTGTACACATATATATATACACACACATACAGAGAGAGAGAGAGAGAGAGACCCAATGCTAACATTTTCCCCATATTACCAGGGACGGGTTTCTGGCCTATGGACAGCTGAGATTATTCTCTTTAAAAGTGGATTTTCTAACAAAATTCATCAAAGCCACTGATTCTAATTATAAAAACACATTTTAAAATTCAGTTTCATTATTTCACAGTTCACAGAAGATTTCATATGGGAATGGATGATACATGAGAAAGGCCGTGTTACACGTATGGGAATTACCTGAAACCAACGTCTTCCTAACCCAGCACCATCGTTTAACACACAGGGTTGTTTCAGTTTTCTTTCTTCTCTTTCTCTCTCTCTCTCTTTCTTTCTTTCTCCCTTCTTTTTCCTTCCTTCCTTTCCTTTCGTTCCTTCCTTCCTTCTTTCCTTCCAGGCTTACTGACCTTCACACCCAAGAAAGTCAACAATTCTCTCCCCTACTTGAAAATTTTAATGAATTTTGGTGAATATTTTCCTTTCCCCTACAAAGGTAGACATTATTTCAGCAGATATGGATTCATTCTAAATAAACACTCTAAAATTAACTGGGGCCATCATTAAAAAGTCCACAAATGATAAATGCTGGAGAGGGTGTGGGAAAAAAGGGAACCCTCCTACGCTGTTGGTGGGAATGTAATTAGATGCAGCCACTATGAAAAATAGTATAGAGATTCCTTAAAAAACTGAAAACAGACTTACCATTTGATGCAGCAATCCCACTCCTGGGCATATATCCAGAGAAAACTCTAGTTCAAAAATATACATGCACCCCAATGTTCATAGCAGCACTATTTACAACAGCCAAAACATAGAAGCAACCTAAATGTTCATCAACAGATGACTGGATAAAGAAGTTGTGATATATACATATAATGCAATACTACTCAGCCATAAAAAATAATGAAATTATGCCATTTGTAGCAAGATGGATGGACCTAGAGATAATCATGCTAAGTGAAGTTAGTCAGACAGTGAAAGGTAAATATCATATGATATCACTTATATGTGGAATCTTAAAAAAATGATACAAATGAATTCATTTACAAAGCACAGAGAGACTCACTGGCATAGAAAACAAACTTACTCTTACCCAAGGGAAAGTGGAGGAGGAGGGATAAATTAGGAGTTTGGAATTAGCACCTGCAAAGTACTATATATAAAACAGATAAACAACAAGGTTCTGCTGTGTAGCACAAGGAACTATATTCAATATTTTGTAATAACCTATAATGAAAAAGAATATATATCTATGTATAACTGAATCACTATGCTATACACCAGAAACTAACACAACATTGTAAATAAACTATACTTCAATAAAAAATAAATAAATACATATAAATAAATAAATAAATAAATAAATAAATAAATAAATAAATAAATAAAAATTAACTGGGCCAAGCAGTTGTCTTTATTTGGAGTGAGAGTGAACTTAACATGAATATTTTAAGCAGTCCATAATGGCCCTTGCCTACTTTTCTAATTTCTCACAACCAAGAAGACCAAATAAAGCTCAATGTCCTATTCCTCAAGAATTGTCACGTGACAGCCAGGGGATAACTGGAAGTACTACTAATCTTCACATGGACATTTGGAAAGGCATCAGTCTGATCAGCTACTTTGCAGTAGACTGTCAAAGTCTTCATTTTCTCCAACTAGCAATCAAGTCAATCTGTAATTTGAAGACTAAATGTCACAAACTGACAAAGTCAGATGGAAACTTTGGGGACTAAGGAAAGCTAAGGAGTTCCTCTACTTGGCTTGCCAAAGCAAGGATCAAAGGACGCTTGGAGTGGGTGCAATATCACAGCTCTGGAACGGAGGTCAGGTATTTGGCCTTTCTCCGGCTTCCAATGATATTGAATACAACAGATAAATTAAGATCAAGGCACACGGCAGTTTTAAAAGCATCAGCCTGTCCCTGAGAGATCCCCAGGGAGAGCCATCATCGACCACAGGCCAGATCCTTGCCCCCACGTGGAGGAATGCCTGTTAACAGGAGGATGGATTATATACTATAATGTGTAATCAAAAGCCCAAAATATGATCATAGAAGGGGGCACACTCATCGAGAGCATTCCCTTGGCCAAGGCAGAGGTCCTTATGCAGCACAGGACAGAGTTGACAAAACCCTCTATGCTCCGACCCTGATGAAGCATCTGTGCGTGGAGAGGCGATTACCCAAAATAGCAAGAGAGCTCAAGTGCTTACGGGAAAATCTGACCCTTTAACTTAAGGCAAGCATGGCCTACCAGCAAATCTCAAAGACAGGAAATATTTCTGGGCTTAATAACTCAAGCCGATATTCATTTCAAGCTGGGGAATTTCCTTAATCCAACTGTTGGTTTCCACAATTGATGCTCACAGGCATCCCAACTAGGAGCTCTGCCTGATTTGAAAGGTCCTTATTCAGTACCTCCTTCAAGTTCCACCAGCACCTACCCTTACCGTTAAGAGAGCAGAATCCCAAGCACCAACTTGGCTAAGAGAATTACAAGATATCAAGCTTCAGGCTTAAGAGTAAGGCCAAAGAAGGGATTATGAGGAATGGAAGCCATCTTTCCAGAAGCCTTCTCTGTGGGCAACATAGAAGTCACCTACACGGTGTCATTGTAGGGTTACCAGGAAGGTCTCCCTGGCCCTAAGTTTGCCTACAGCTCAACACTGGAGATCATCAAGGCCATGGTTTTATTTTTTATTTAAAAAAGACTTTTCAGTATATAGAAACCTCCCTTCTTTTAGGCCATCTGCTTTTTAAATAAGGAACACTGTGGTAAAAAATATATATGTGTGTGTGTGTATATATATGTTTTTAGGAAAAGTGAGGTCTGGAACTGCTATAGTGATTGTGCTTCTGCAAGGTAAAGTTTAGAGCCACTCCAGAGCCACGAGATTAAACTAACACAGCAAAAGCTTTATATTTATACAAGCCAACAAATTTCATCACACCGTCTCCCATCATACACATCCGAAAGCAGTCAGGGTTTTTAAGATAACCAATTAATCAATGAATAATTCAGACTTAACTCGTGCAATGAGGAATGCCAAAAAGTATAACACAGGGCCTGGCCCCCAAGGCATTTACAGCCAGAGTGTAGACAGTATGGAAATAAAAAATTGTTGGACCAGAAAGAAAAACCCTGTCATGCTTTTCTGTTAGGTAATATTCTTTCTACAAGGATCTGGAAACACAGCTCACATAACAACTTTACAAAAAGGAAGCACTTCCTGATCCAGGACAATCAGGAAGTGAAAAAAGGCAGAGAATCACATAAGGTTATGCTCTTCTGCCTCAATTCTATGACCCTGTTCTAGGTTCCAATGAATGGTCTTGTATAGAAATTTAGTGATGCCCAAGGCTTATTTACAGCAGCCCACTCTTCCCTATGTATGTCCCATTGAGATGTAGAACCCCTGTGTAAAAGGTCATCAATAAAACTGTTTATCTTCCCAGGCAAGGTAAATGTGCAGACTCCATCCTAGGTCTGTAAAGACCACCTTCCTGATGGCCGTGAGCTGTAGGGTCATGTCTGCCTTGTCCATCTTCATCCATAACCTCCTCCTTAGAATTGGTACAGACTTACTGTTGGAACTTGTATAACACTGTGATGATTGATACACTTTCAGGTGGTACTGGCCATAGCTTGGTGTATGCTCTTCTTGTCTTCCCTACTAGAATATAAACTTCTTGGGAGCAGGGACCGTTTTATGCTCTACAGAGTCTACAAGGACTAAGCACAAAACCAACCATCACTAGATAAAAACATATTAAGTTAACCGTGGGGTTTATCGCAGTTCTTAACAAACATTCCCAAATAAATCAATTACTTAAATCAAAATGATATATCTATGCACCTGTGTGAATCACACCCAGGCTTGAAATGCTAAACCCAAGCAGATTCAAAGGAGACTAACTGATGACACCTTTTCTCAGGAAATATTAACAACGTCACATAGAGGTTATGCTGCATAGCACAGTGGACACAACAAAGAACATTCAGTTGACTTTCCACATGAGATCCAAACTCCATCTTCAGTTAGAAAAACCTCCTCAAAAAAGGAAATAGTTAATGAACTAAAATTAAATCGTACTATTATAGGACTTGGGCAGGAAACATACAAGACAAGCCTCGAGCATCTTGTTTCATCAGAAAGTAAGAAAGTGCTTAAAGAATAATGGGAACATGTCAAAGCATACAGGAGCTGTATTAGAAAGGACTTCCTCTGGCCGGTCAGGAGTGATTTGAGTATCAAAATAAATAACAATTACAGATTATAAGCCATTAATAAAATAGGAACTAAAGTGTCCAGAAGTTCATTTAAATAAACAAATAAGTTAATTAATTAACTAACTAATATAAAAGAAAAGCTATTCCTTAGAGTAAAAGGTCAACTAATAATATAAAAGGAACGATGGAGATAAAAATATCATTATCAATAGACTTCCAGTTCCCGTGCCAGTAGGAAAGGAGCTTAGAAGTCATCACTCCACTCTAACAACAATTAAAAACCTAAACTGAAAAATCAACAACTCTTTTCAGATACATCAGAGAAATGACATTACAAGGCAAACCACTCCCCAAAACTGAAGCAACAGAGATGTTGATACTGAGAATTACAACTTATCATAGCAGAAACCCATGAGCACAAACCTCTGCAGGAACTGGTGCCAGGGTAGGGAAACCTAAGCTGCAAATGACCAATTGCTGGAGGCTACTCCAGGGAGACCCAGCTATAGGGGGAACTCCACACTTTTGTGAGTTTTACCTCCAGGAGCTCTTTTTAATGAGTATCAGAGAAAAATCTTTTCATGCTTCCAGCATGGAGACAAAAAGAAGGAACCACTTTTAAATAAACCAGAGCATTCTCTTTTCAACAAGGCCTTCCCTCAGAAGAAACTATATGCCACAGCTTAACCTACCTGGGGGAAGGGAATTACCCAACTTCAGGCCCCCTCTCTGGCTGTCCTGTCCCACTCAAGGGGAAGGGAGGAGGAAACTGACAATCGCTGGTGAAGTTAACAGTCCAGGACACAGGCTAACCTGTTACAGGACACTTTCTCTCCCCTCAACACCTGACCACCACACACTAAAAGCCTGCAGTTACTTTCACATAATACATCATGTCCAGATTTCAACCAAAAATTACAAGGCATACTAAAAAGGAAAAAAATACAGTTTGAAGAGATTGAACAGTGTCAAAACCAGGGTCAGATATGGCAGGGATGTTGGAATTATTGAACTAGAAATTTAAAACAACTATGATTACTATGCTAAGGGCTCTAATGAAAAACATAGACAACATGCAGTAATAGATGGATAATGTAAGCAGAGGGGTGGAAATTCTAAGAAAAAGTCAAAAAGAAATGCTAAAGGTGAAAAATCCTGTAACAAAAATGGAGGATGGTTTTAAAGGGCTCATTAGTAGACTGGAGAAGGCTGAGGAAAGAATTGCTGAGTTTGAGGATATAACAATAGTAACCTCCAAAACTAAAAATCAAAGCAAAAAGACTAGAAAAAAATTCCCCCAAAAAACCAGAACAGAATATCCAAGAACTGTGGGGTAACTATAAAAGGTATAACATACACATAATGGGAATATCAGAAAAAGAAGAGAGGTGGGAATAGAAGCAATAATAACTGAGAACTTCCCCCAAATTAATGTCAGGTACCGAACTATAGATTCAGGAAGCTGAGAGAATACCAAGGAAGATAACAGAAACAAACAAACAAACAAACAAACAAACAAACAAACAAACAAAAACTATGCCTGGGAACATGATATTCCAGAAAATCAAAGATAAAGAAAAAAAAGTCAGAGGGGGAAAAAAAGCATCATCTATAGAAGAACAAACGTAAGAATTACTTCTGAATTTTCCTCAGAAACCATGCAAGCAAGAAGAGAGTGAAATGAAATATTAAAAGAGTTGAGAGAAGAAAACAACCAACCTAGAATTTTGAACTCTGCAAAATTATCCTTCAAAAGTAAAGGAAAGATAAAGAATTTCTCAGATAAAAGTTGAGGGAACTTGCTGCCAATAGACCTGCCTTGTAAAAAATACCGAAAGAAGTTCTTCAGAGAAAAGAAAAATTATACAAATCAGAAACTTGGCTCTACATAAAGAAAAGAAGAGCACCAGAGAATAAACAAGTGAAAGTAAAATAAAAACTTTAATTTTTCATGTTAATTGATCTAACAGATAATAGCTTGCTCAAAATTATAATAGCAACAATGTATTTTATTATTATATGCTTATATATTTCTTAATGCTTATGTTTATATATATTTATGTCTATATGCTTATTTATGTACACTTATGTTTATATACATACACACAAAGGCATATATACATACACACAAAGGCATATATATGACATATATATATATGACATATATATAAAAATACTTATGTATAAGTGAAATGAATGACAGCAACAATACAAGAATGGGCAGGAAGAATTAGGAATATTTGGTTATTATAACAAATGATCACTCATACTACTTGTAAAGTGGTAAAATATTATTTGAAGGCACATTTGGAATGGTTGTGAATGTATATTACAAACTAGGGCAACCACTAAAAATAGTAAAAAAAATTACAACTGATATACTAAGAAAAGAGAGAAAATAGAATCATATAAAGTGCTCTATTAAAACTACAAAAGGCAGAAAAATTGTGGAAGACAATACAGGAACATACTTCAATAATAATAAAAAGTAATCTCATAAAAGAAGTGAGAACAACAAAAGCCTGGTTGAACACACACATACACACACAAACACACACACACAAACACACACACACACAAAACAGGAACAAAGAACAGGGTAAGAGTTTTAGAAGAATAACAAATATGGTAGGTATTAATCCAACTATATCAATAAATACTTTAAACATCAATGGTCTAAATACATCAATTACCAGTTAAAAGAGAGAGACTGTTAGAGTGAATAAAAAAACAAACCCAACTCTATGTTGTTTACAGGAAACCCACTTTAAATATAGATACATATAGATTAAAAGCAAATGGGTAGGGAAGAGCATACATACCATGCTAACACTAATCAAAAGACAGCAGAAGTAGCTATATTAATTTCAAACACAGCAGATCTCAGAGCAAGGAAAGTTATCAAGGGTAAAGAGGGTAATTACATAATAATAAAGGAGTCAATACTCCAAGAAGACATAACAACTCTTAATGTGTATGTGCCTAACAACAGAGCACCAAACTACATGAGGCAAAAAACAAGGAGAAATAGATGAATCTACTATTATAGTTGGAGACTTCAGTACTGATCTATCAGAAACAGACAAATCCAGCAGGTAGAAAATCAATACGGACATAGCTGAACTCAACAACACCATCAATCAACTGGATATAATTGACATCTATAGACTACTTCATTCAACAACAGCAGAATACACCTTTTCCTCAAGTTCACATGGAACATTCACCAAGATAGTCCACATTCTTGGCCATAAACCATATCTTAATGAATTTTAAAAAACAGAAACAATACAATGTTTGCTCTCAGATCACAGTGGAGTTAAACTGGAAATCAATAACAGAATGATAGCTGGAAAATCCCAAAATACTTGGAGATTAAGCAACATACTTCTAAGTAACACATAAGTCAAAAAGAAGAAATATCAAGAAAAAATTTCAAATATTTTGGAAGAAATAAAAATGGAACAAAATCACCAATGGGTGCTAAGACAAGAAGGTGAAAGTCTGATTAGGAACAATATACATAATCTCAAAATATCTCTCCATAAATTACTTATTGATTTCAAAGCAGAACAAACAAACTGTACAGCAGAGATAACTGGTGACACTTCCTTAACCAAGTGATCAAAATTAACATCACCAAGATGGATGTGTTAACTAACCTTATTGTGGTAATCATTTCATGATAAACACATGTATCAAATCATCAGACTGTATACCTTAAATTTACACAATGTCATATGTCAATTATATCTTAATAATATTGGACACAAAAAGACTGAGGTGGAAAGCAGCTAGGTGCTGTCTTCTCAAAGAAAAAAAAAGTTAACATCACCAAAATTGAGATAAATCAATATCATGCAGCCTTGATATGGTGTAATGATGACACAACCCTACTGTGGCATTCCTGCCAAAACTGTATAATCTGAATCTAAACATGAGAAAACATCAGACAAACCCAAATCTGGGGCAGCCTACGAAATAACTGGCCTGTGCATTTCAAAAAATAACAAGGTCAAGAAAAACAGAGGAGATTAAAGGAATTTGATGACCGAATGCAATGCATCATCTTGAATTAGATCTTGAATCAGGAAAAAAGAATATCTGTAATGAATATTAGGACAAATAATAAAAATTACATGTAGACTTGATTATATAACAGATTGTATCAATGAATTAGGTCTACAATTTACTAACAAATGGTTCAGGAAACAATTATGTAAGAGTGTGTGTGTGTGTGTATGTGTATGTATATACACACAGACAGCAAGCAAATAAAACACAATATAGATGTAATTCTTGGTCTATCTGTGGGAGAGGAAGAGCTTTGAGTCTCTCTACTCCACCATCTTGGCACTTCCCCCATGAAACAAAATAAAAACAATTAGTGAAACTCAGTAAAAAGTATATAGTGCAGGGACATAAGGGTGGTTCAACATATGCAAATCAATCAGTGTAGTACATCACATCAACAAGAGAAAGGAAAAAAATCACATGATCATCTCAATAGATGCAGAAAAAGCATTTGATAAAATTCAAAACCCATTTATGATAAAAACTCTCACCAAAGTGGGTATAGAGGGAATATATCTCTCAAAGTGGGTACAGAGGGAACATAATAAAAGCTATATATGAGAAACCTACAGCCAGCATAGTAATCAATGGTGAAAAACTCAAAAGCTTCCCACTAAAATCTGGGACAAGACAAGGATGCCCACTATCACCACTCCTATTCAAGTCCTTTGAAGTCCTAACCACAGCAATCAGGCAAGAGAGAGAAATAAAAGGGATCCAAGTTGGAAAAGAAGAGGTAAAAGTGTCACTATATGCAGATGACATGATACTATATATAGAAAAACCTAAAAGGTCCACACAAAAACTACTAGAACTAATTGAAGAATTCAGCAAGGTAGTAGGTTACAAGATTAGTGTACAAAGATCAGTTGCATTTCTTTACACTAATGATGAATCAACAGTAAAAGACAGTAAAGAAACAATCCCCTTTAAAATAGCACCCAAAGTAATAAAATGCCTAGGAATAAATCTAACCAAGGAGGTGAAAGACTTATACATGGAAAACTATAAAACACTGATGAAGGAAATTAAAGAAGACTTAAAAAATGGAAAGACATCCTATGCTCCTGGATTGGAAGAATCAATATAGTTAAAATAGTCACACTGCCCAAGGCAATCTACAGATTTAATGCAATCCCTATCAAATTACCCAGGACATACTTCACAGAACTAGAACAAATCATAATAAAATTTATATGGAACTACAAAAGACCTAGAATTGCCAAAGCATTACTGAAGAAAAAGAAAGAGGCTGGAGGAATAACTCTCCCAGACTTCAGACAATACTACAGAGCTACAGTAATCAAAACAGCATGGTATTGGTACAAAAACAGACATATGGACCCATGGAACAGAATAGAGAGCCCAGAAATGAACCCACAAACTTTTGGTCAACTAATCTTCGACAAAGGAGGCAAGAATATACAATGGAATAAAGACAGTCTCTTCAGCAAATGGCGTTGGGAAAACTGGACAGCAGAACATAAATCATTGAATCTAGAACACTCCTTTACACCATACACGAAAATCAACTCAAATAGGATCAAAGACTTAAACATAAGACAAGATGCAATAAACCTCCTAGAAGAAAATATAGGCAAAACATTATCTCACATACATCTCAAAAATGTTCTCCTAGGGCAGTCTACCCAAGCAATAGAAATAAAAGCAAGAATAAACAAGTGGGACCTAATGAAACTTACAAGCTTCTGCACAGTAAAGGAAACCATAAATAAAACAAAACAACAACCTACAGAATGGGAGAAAATTTTTGCAAACGATGAAACTGACAAAGGCTTGATCTCCAGAATATATAAGCAGCTAACATGACTTAATAAGAAAAAAAAAAACCCACCCAGTCCAAAAATGGGCAGAAGACCTAAACAAGCAATTCTCCAAGGAAAACATACAAATGATCAATAGACACATGAAAAAATGCTCAATATCACTAATTATCAGAGAAATGCAGATCAAAACTACAATGAGGTATCACCTCACACCAGTTAGAATGGCCATCATTCAAAAGTCCATAAATGACAAATGCTGGAGAGGCTGTGGAGAAAAGGGAACCCTCCTACACTGCTGGTGGGAATGCAGTTTGGTGCAGCCACTGTGGAAAACAGTATGGAGATTCCTCAAAAGACTAGGAATAGACTTACCATATGACCCAGTAATCCCACTCCTGGGCATATATCCAGAAGGAACCCTACTTCAAAAAGACACCTGCACTCCAATGTTCATAGCAGCTCTATTTACAATAGCCAAGACATGGAAACAGCCTAAATGTCCATCAACAGCTGACTGGATAAAGAAGTTGTGGTGTATTTATACAATGGAATACCATTCAGCCATAAAAATGACAACATAACGCCATTTGCAGCAACATGGATGCTCCTGGAGAATGTCATTCCAAGTGAAGTAAGCCAGAAAGAGAAAGAAAAATACCATATGAGATCACTCATATGTGGAATCTAAAAAAAAAAGAAAGAAAGAAAGAACATAAATACAAAACAGAAACAGACGCCTCATAGATATAGAATACAAACTTGTGGTTGCCAAGGGGGCGGGGGGTGGGAAGGGACAGACTGGGAGTTCAAAATTTGTAGATACTGACAGGCATATGCAGAATAGATAAACAAGATTATACTGTATAGCACAGGGAAATATATACAAGATCTTGTGGTAGCTCACAGCAAAAAAAAAAATGTGACAATGAATATATGTATGTTCATGTATAACTGAAAAATTGTGCTCTACAATGGAATTTGACACAACATTGTAAAATGACTATAACTCAATTTTAAAAATGTAAAAAAAAGTGTACAGAGAATTTCCTTGCACAGTTCCTATAACTTCTCTGTAAGTTTGATACTATAGCAAAATCAAAAGTTAAAAAATATTTAATTTTCGGAGAATACCAAAGTGGTTTTGAAAAAAAATCACCACAACATCAGAGTTGAAGAGACACTTAAAGTCTTTAAAATGAGATCAAATCTGCTGACACATCAAAATTACAGATTACAACACCACAAAAGTTTGCCTAACAAAGCTGAAGGTTGAGAATGGGTTCTCTGGTTCCTGCCTACCTCCATTCATAGCAGAAATTTAGGAAACTCAACTTGATTATGGAATATTATATTTAACTAATTATTGCAGTGTTGGATGAAATATAAAGTTTTGTGGAACAAAGAAAATAATTGTGTGGAAAATTCAACCATACACTTGACAATAATGAAGAAAGAAAAAGGAAATGAAGAATTTGGTCTTCATTGGATAGTTCAATGAGTGGTCAGACCTTGACCATTTAGCTCAGAGTGATGCCTTGGCCAAATGCTCCCACCCCAGATCCAGGAGTAGGGGTTTCCCTGAGGCAGGGCTGGGATGAAAACTTTAAGGAGGCACCAAAAAATTCAGTAATCAAAATAAGTGATATATTAACTTAATGCAATAATTTTTAAAATCAAAATTAATACAAAAATCAGTGATGAATGGAATATCAAAATATTAAACAAAGACAGAGGTAGGAACTGAATGTGTCCCATCAAAATTCATGTTAAAGTGCTAACCCCAAGGCGAGGGTATTTGGAATGAGGTCTTTGGGAGGTAACTAGGGTCAGATGAGGTCATGAGGATGGGGCCCTCATAGTGGGATTAGTGCCTTAGATGAAGAGACACCAGACAGCTAGCCCACCCCCACCTGTCAGGCTCTCTCTCTTCTATGTGAAAACACAAGGAGAAGGCAGCCATTGTAAGCCAGGAAAAGAGCTCTCACCAGAAACCAACTCTGCTGGGCCTTGATCTGGTACTACTCAGCCTCCAGAACTGTAGAAATAAATTTCTGTTGTTTTAAGCCAGCCAGTCTGTGACGTTTTGTTAGGGCAGCCCAAGCAGAGTAACTCAGACAGGATTAGCGCTACCAACTTTTCCTTTCGCCTCAGGCTCCAATAATTACTGCAATATTTTGATATTTAGTTCACTATGGATTTTTTTCTCACTTTAACTTTGATTTTTTAAATATTGCAGTAAAATATTATATATCTTCATTAGTGTAGGAAACTTTTTCTCTCCCCAGTCCTGTCCCTGCCCTAGGAAACAGTCTAAGGCTTAACTCTGCTCCCACCTGAATATCCTCACATATCACCACCAGCCTACCCTCCCACAGCAAAGAAGCCAAGTCCTCACGGTTCCAGCCTGATTTTACCAATATCTGGCCTAATTAGGCAATGTTGAGGTGGTGCTCATACACTCCCTACCAACTCCACCTGGCCAACGCTGCCTCTTATGCTTCCTGATGACCTGGTTCCACACAAGGAAAATATTAAACAGATGTCTCACCCTAGGAGAGGCAAAGATAGCAACTGGGACAGTAAGTGAGATGGCAAATTGATTAAAGAATGGGTAGAAGACCGTGATTAGTGTCCTCGTAATGTAAATTAATAGAGAGCCAAACTCAGAGAAAAGAAGCCTTGCCAATCATCAGAGAGTCTGACACCTTTTATTAGATGTACATATGCAACGGGAAGTTAAACGCACGTTCTGGTAATCTTCCGTGAGAGAGAAGGTAGGAAGACGGCAGAGAAGGGAGGTGGAAGAGAGAAAGGAAGGTCAACAATGAAGGGCCTGATCTGCACCAGGATCTGGGCTGGCAGGCGCTTCCCACATTACCTCACTGAACTCTCCCAACTCTGAATGCTGGGCGCTGGGGGATACACTCTGACCTTATGCCAGAAAGCTCTCAGGCAAGTAAGAGTATGTATTTATAGACATCTGTGAGAGAGACCATCACCTCTCCCTTTGGAAGGCAGAAAGCTGTGGTCTGCCAGGTGTGCAAGACTTCTGCATCCGAGTGTGAAACGAATGAGGTGTCTCGGGCTGGTGCCTGAGAGATGATGGTCCTTGATATTCCCAGTACCTGACCTCTGTCAGCACTGCAGGGGCTCCCGTCTCTGCAGCTGGGAGAAAAACACACCATCCCTGCCAAGCTGAGCTGAGCCCTCCCTGGAGTTACTGCTGCTACAGCACCTGTTTCATTACTATTGTATTTTACCCATCTCCTAAAATCACCTCAACACTCTGAGCACTAGCAAAATAAAGAGATTTGTGCTGCAGACAGTGTCAGCCCTACTTCAGTCTCCTAATTCATTATTATTAAGCAGAGAATGAACTCAGTGCAGTGTGCAGTGAGAGCCACCTATAAGAGCAAAGGAGAAAGAGGTGAAATCTGACTTCAAAACCAGGATAAACACAAATGTCTGCAATAAATTCAACACATCCAAAAACACTCTGATTAAAACTCGAGTTAAGAGCCAGTTCCTCCTCCTTGTTCAGACACCTGGAATACATTGCCTTGGGGTGGAGCAGGGAGCCACGTTTCCTGAGAAGCCCTGAGGGGAGACTGGCTTCTCTGCATCTCTCCTGCACTCCAAGAAAGACTCAGCAACTCTGAGATTGGTAAGACAATGGCAGCCCTTTAGGCTAGCTCAAGAGTCCCTGGAACACAACGAAACTTGAACAGAGAAAGAAAAACAAAGAAGAGAAAGAGAGAAGGCAGAGCAAGAAGGAGGAATGCCTGGCCGGAGCTGATGGGTCTGAATGAGGCAAGATGGGGACCCCTGAGCTATTTCTGCCTCTGCTTTTGGCGGCCTCTCTACCTTGCTGTGTTTATGGGCCTGACGTGACTTTTCGCCCAAGTACACCCGCTAGGCTTGCCCTGGAAAACTTGCCACCTTCCACATGGTTCAGGTTTCATCTGATTCACACCCTGAAGCTCTAGTTTCAAGAGCCCAATGCATTTTTGCAACTGAATGGAAACAGTGATGAGAATCAGCCTCAGAGAACACTTCACTGCACTTGTACGTTCATCCTTGCCACCAGCTCCCCCATCTTTGAGGTTAACCAGCTTAGAGACCAGATTCAAAGACTGAGTTTCTCCAGGCTTTGGTATCCACAGTTGTCAGCTTCCCAGTACCCCAGAAAAAGGAGCCAGTCCCCCAAAGCACCCAAGTTTGCAGAACAAGGTAGGGTGACCAGGAGGCCAAACTGGAGAATAGAAGGAAGGGCTGCAGGGAGGCAGGCCAGGACAGGAGGCACAGGGTTGTAATTTATAGGACATGACACAGCCTCCCGAGCAGGCTGGCGTGTGAGCCGGCAGAGCTTCCCTGCAGAATCAGGCTTTCGTGTTCCGAAGCTGAGAGGCTGTGAGGAAACAGGGACAAGTGGCCACTCTGACTCAGTCAGACCACATTTTTGCTACTCCTTGCTTTGCAGGGAGGAGGGAGGAGAGAAACCAGGATCTGGTCAACACAGAAGCCTCTGGAAGTGCAATTCAATCATCCTGGACTTGGCCCAAGACATCCTCTTGGTGTGAGGCAGGAACAACTTGTTACAGCTGCTGTCATGGACTCTGGGCAGCCACAGCCAGAGACCTGCAGGAGAGACTGGGAACAGAAGGGGGTGGCCGTGGCACTGGGCTGTGGGACAGCAGGAGAGGGGTGGCCCCACAGAGACTGGAATTCACCTGCTTCTGGGAAACCTGGTGGAAATCAGGAGACTAAAAATTACTTCCCCGCTCCTTCCCAAGCCAGGCAGGGTCAGGCATCCCTGCTCTGTGCTCTGAGCACACACTCTGCCGGAGCACGCATCACCTTGTATGACATTTATCTGTTTGCATATCTGCCTTTTTGAGAGCAGGGACCGTATGTATTCATCTTTCTGCCTCCCGGCACCTAGTAGTCTATCTGCCTAGGTGAATGCTTGTTGAATGAGTCAGTGAACTACTGCTATGATTAAACTATGAGTCGTTCCCTCCACTGAAACTGAGAAGGTGCTGCTGTGTTGGAGAGCATGCTCTATGCGTACACAGCGCTAGCTGGGATAAAGTCCGTCTCTGCTAGGGCAAAGGAGCATCGCTCAGGGTCTATGCGTCATTGCCATGGGACAGAACCTATCCTGACTAAATTCTGATCTCCCCATTCCTATCTTTCCCCATTCTACACTTTATCATCTTACTGCTGTCACATGGCACTTCCTACAGCGTAGCCCTGATGACAAAACATAGGCTAACGTTAACTGATCACTAACTACGAATGACTATGTAATTCTTATAACAGACCTTAATAGTTAAGAAAGTTTAAGTCAAGAGGAATTAAGCAACCCACCCGTTTCCAGAGCCAGTAAGGGACAAAACCACAATTCAAACCGATTTAAAGCTTATAACTACTATCCTCAAATCTTGCAGGGGCTCTAAATAGCTACTCATTTATCCTTTGTGTCTAGATTTGAAAGTCCTCAGGGCAGAGACTACTCCTACACATTGTAAGTGTTCAATAAATAGCTGTGGAATTGAACTGAATGGACCATTTGTCTTAGGCGTCTTATAAAAACAACCTGAAGAGCTTGTGCATGGGTCAAAGAAGGCAGAAGCACTGGGATCGAGCAAGCAGCATGGAAAAGACCTGCTCATAGCCATTCTTGGGAGAAAGGTGGGAACGGCCATGAAGGAATCATACTCTGGGTCCCCCTCCAGGCTATTCCAGTGGTTCCAACGCTTTCTACTACAGGAAGGGATAAACACCCTCCATATATTTCCTCTCACCCCCAACTGCAAGGAAAACAGTAACACTAATTAGTTGTAACAGGGTGTTCATTTCACACAGGTCTCAGCAGGTTGCCCTGCTGTTCTTTGAAATGGTCTGGAAACAGCCTTGATTTTAAACATCTGAAGATAATTGAACCAAAGTTGCACCCAGAAACCCTGAGTGACATGCCTTTTATTCTCTCCCTCACTAACAAGAAATGTTTGCTGCCATTTCTTATTGACTCGACACCTTAAAAGCCTCCGGCACTGACGACTTACACCCCAGGATCCTAAAAGAATAAGTTAAAGTAATGATTGGTAATAAATGGAGGAGCAGGGAAGCCTGAGAGATTAAACAAAGCCCTATGCCTGTTTAAAGGGAAGAAGGAATTGCCCTACAGACCTATAAACTTAAGTCCTCTACCTTGAAAAACTAGGGAAGTTGCAGGCAGAGCCGAAAAGAATTCATGAGAAGATCAATTTGAAACATTTTTTTTTCAAAGACAAGGATATTAGCAAAGATGGAAACATTTTCTAATATATTGTTGGCAAGTGGGTGGGAAAATACACCATCATGCCCCATGGGTGGAAATGTAAATTGCACAACAATTTTTGGAAGGCAATTTGGGTTGACATCCATCAAAATTTTAAATGACTTAATTTCAACTGTACAACTCAACTTCTAGAAGTTATTCTAGAAGTGATATCACCAGAGTGCCCCAAAATAATCAAGGAGCTTCATTTATAGAAGCAAGTAACTGAAAACAACCTCAAGGTCCATTAAAACAGTTTGGCTAAAAATCATGATCAACCCACACAGTGGAATACTGTGGGGCTTTTAAAACAGCAGGAAGTGGGGAACCTGTAAGTATGTCTATTTAACAATCTCCAGTATAACAGTTTGAAACTAACATCATAAAGTGCTGTGTGTATTATGCCACAATTTGTGTTTTAATTTTAAAGGTTTACACATACACACATGTATTAAGTGTAAATAATGATTCATACACATCATTCATATAATGACTCATATGCGTCATACCTGTATCTGGAATGATGCAAAACAGAGTGGTAACAGTGATTGATTCTGGGATGATAAACGTGGAAGCTAGGGGATGGGAGATTAATTTTCACTTTATGTTTTTTGGCATAGGTGATTACTTTTTATGCTGTTTGAATGGTTTAATACGTGTAAAAGTTATTTGAGGTTTTTTCATCTGTAAGCAAAAGAGAATGAGTAACAGCCATCACAGCCTATTAAGGAATGGAATCTTGCAGGAAACACATCATCAAAAACCCAGAGGTGGGCCGGGTGCTTTAAGAGGGAGGGAATAGAACCTATCTTGTGATTTTTGAGGCTTTGATTCAGCCTGTCAGGGAAAATGTGTAAGCACACTTGCCAAGCAGACAGGTATAGCGGTAACCAGAGACCCATCCCCAGCAGGAAGTACCTAACGGTCATATCACTCAGAAGAAATTGACAAATAGCACAGAGCAGGTGCTCCTGGGCTGACTGGGCAGCAGCTGAGGAAACATACAGGTAGACAGTCTGGGCCCAGAAACCCTGGCTCCCCCAAAAGAGTGAAGGAAACCCTCCCCATCATGCCTGCAGGCCAGGCCCAGCCCTCAGCCAGACCCCAGCAGAACCAGGGGAAATCCCACTGCACCTTCAAAGGCCCTCAGAGTGTAAGACAGTATTCTGCGTGCCTCCAGCTCATCTTCGACCTCCCAGCCCATTGCCCAGGGTAAGGGGACACTGAGGCTGGGGGGAGAATGCTCATGGAAAATCGACAGCTCCACCCCAGAACTCGGCTCAGACCCGGCTGAGATCTTGGGCAGCTGGTCTTTATCTGTTTCTCCACCACTAAAACCAGATGACTAGTCATGCTGCTGAGTATGACATGGTTGGATTTCTGACAGTTTATTTTTGTTGACCATGATGATGATTGACATTAGCACAGAAGAATTAAAGGAAATGATTGTAGACTGATTCAAAATAAAATAAAATAAAATAAGATGACTAGTGGCTCCATTTTGGGTGTTTCCGAGAGACTTAAATGAGATTGTCATGATTTTCCATTCTAGGACAGACAATGCTCTGAGAAAATAAACTGCTAGACAAATGAAAAATACTAGCAGTATTACACTGATGATATATTTTTTTGTGAAAAGTCAGCAGTTTGGCTGAATTGTCTGGTCAGTTGGTTTGGTCAAGAAAGTAAAGCAAACAAAACGCAAGGTTATGATTAATTCCATGATTAACGAATTAATTGCCAATTGCCATGCAAACATATTAAGCACTTACTGCGAGGCAGGGGTGGTGCGAGGACTGGTGATACAAAGGTAAAGAGAGATTCCACTAGACCTGTGGGAAATGCCAGGTCTAGTCAAGGGGGTATGCGAAGAAATGATTGTACTCTAATATCATCACTACCGTACGCGATTAGAGGTATAAGAGAAGCAGCCCTGGACAACAACGGAAAGGTTGACCCTGTGATACAGCATCGACCTTCAGAAACAGACTCACCAAATACCAAGGCAGACAGACTGATGACAACTGCCCACTAAACGGCACATTTATTTGTTACGGAATCTGCAAGGGACTCGTAGTAATTTTGTTTGGTAACAGAAGGTTAATAGACGTATTTGTTTACTGTTCTTTGGACTTAATCAAACCTCTCACTGAATAATTTCAAAAACTAAAGAACCAAAAATGGCCCCACAATTTGTACTCATTTCAGATTTCACAGTGGTAGGAACACTGGGTAAAAAGGAAAGAGATGACCTGTAAGTAGCAGCATTATTAGGCAATATTTCAATCGAGATAACTTCAGATAATATGTTTACCACCATCGAGCTCTGGGTTTATGTTCTCCATGTGCCTGACAGACTAAGCTGCATTCCATCAAAACAGCAGCTCATCTGCCAATTCAGTGGAGGATCCTAGCCATCAGTCAAGTGAAGGAGACAAATAAATGGAAGACAAAGCAGTTGTTTAAAGCCATGTGGACAAAGGAAAACGTTAACCAAATGTTTCACTTTTAAACTTGTGTTAAATTCAACTTGGTGTTTCATTCAGGTCTCAGTATCATTCTAAGAGTTGCAAATGTTGGGCAGAGCTCCCCGAGTTAACCTGCATAAAATTAAATTTAATTCTAATTTAATTCACTTCCAGAATGGTATTCTGTTGCCAGTGTTTAAACCCTGAAGGAGTTTCATTTTCCATGACCTCTATAAAATAACAAGTTGTATTTGCCACAACCAGAAAAACATCCTGAGCCTCATTTGCCTAGGGAGCTTGTAATCAGATCTTACTTACTGCCCCACGTTATTTCAACAGCCACAAGTCATTCCTGTTAAAACAAAAAGTAATTTTCTGTCCTTGCTACAATAACGAATGTTCTCAGTTATGACATTTATTTGGGTGCTGGCAGAATTGTTAAAATAATTTTTAAGATACAGGTTCCAGAGCACTCATTTCATAGGCCAAATGAGCACTAACCAATCCCAGGCATCTCTAAGGAAAAAAGAGTGGTTTCCATACCTGTTGCCCATCAAAGTCATCTGGGGACTTTTCTAAAACACAGACTTCACCTCCTCCTCCTCCTCCCCATCCTGATCTCCTGAAAGGGATCTATGGATTGGGGTCCCAGAATCTATCCTGGAAACTTACAGACAGCCTAATCTAGAACCTTGTCTGATGTGTGGTGTCATTAAAAGAACCAAGGAGGCAAATCAGAGGAGGAAGGTTGATGGCCATGGGGGCTTAACAGTTTCTGGACAAATCAAGGAAAGCTGATTATAGACTGACTCAGATGATCAAGAAATTGGTTTTAATCATGCTACATATGGTGATGACATTGTATTTAGGTCAGAAAAATGACCCTTCTTTGAGGTCTACCCAAGTACTAAATTACTTTGTGGTGAAATGACTTAAAGTCTAAAATTTGCTTTAAAATGCACCAGCAAGAAAGTAAAAAGAGAAATGGGGACAATCAAAGATATTGATGGCATTGAAGGCGGAGGATGAGTTCATCAAGGTTCATGGTACTGTCCTGCTGAGAAATGTTCATAATAAAATGTTTTTTAAATTATCTGAAAGGGAACAATAATAAAAGCAGAGCCCATCTCTAATATACAAGGCTATTTTTCACTAGTTCTGAAAGGAGCTGGCTGGCACGCTACGTTCTCCCCCACGTCCATGGAGGAACAAGGATGCAGAGAGGGTAAATGAGGGACCTGGACTGCCAGGTGTCTGTTACTCATAGTAGGTACCTGATATTTGTCCCTTAAAGGAGCCTCTCCATTCACTATTCTATTCCGAGAATGGAAATAGGGCCTTTACCCAGTCGTAACTTAATATTGAAAAGTTGACTTCTGTAAAGAATTTTGAATTTTTCTTAAAATAGACACTGAAAATAGACACTTTTATTTTCACTTAGAAATACACTGGATCTGTGAATTTGGCAATGCAGGAGATAAAATCCAAGTCATCAAGTATACAAAAGGAGCCCATTTTCAAGCCCCAGCAAAAAATACAGAACCTATTAAAGGAAGATATGACTGACTTTGAGCAAATTTGGTTTATGAAAATTTGGCATTACCAAAGTGATAGGAATTTGGCTTCATTTCCTCAATGGATTTTTCTTTGCCCTTATAGCATTTTACTCAATAACACCTAAAAACAACAAACATCTTTCATATATTGAAAAGTAAGCTTATCAGCCAAAGAGTCTGTGTACACATTTGGTGAAAATTCATATATTTCAAAAAGTGAAGTATAGCAACATGTAGCTATGAGTCCCACTGGTTAAAATTAAGTATAAATTTATTTACAGAGACTACTCAGATATCAGAAGAATTGGTGCTGATAATATTTTGCACTCGTATGTAAACTGGCTATTTCGTTAATGCTGCCAGATTAAGAAGGAAAGACCCAGAAGCTTTAAGCATGGAAACTAGTTAGAGGACTGGTGGTTCTGGTTGGGCAGGTGGAAAAGGGCCACACTTGCCATCTCTAGAGAAGCATGTGATGTGGATGTTGGGTTACAGTCTGTAAAGAACACAGTCCCTGAGTCAAGCACAGGGAGCTTCCCTATTTGCCCAGGCCCCCTTCCAGATAAAGGCACCAAGCTGCACATTCAATCTTGAGTTACCAGGTGCTTCGAGCTTTTTTGAAAAGAATAAATGTGCGTGGGATTAAAAAGTCAGTTTGGGGATTTCTCTAAGACAGAATGGCCCCAAATGTCATTATCACTACATCACCTGATAGGGATGGTTAATAAGATCTGGGTTAGGCTGTCTTGTAAGTCACGAAAGGCACTGGCACAGTGATCAAAACACCACTTTCCCCAGAGTATTTGCACCAAGTTCCTTAGCATCCTGGACAACTGTACTCACTCCCTGTACCTAGTGCAGCTCAAAGGCGAGGCCTCTCCCAGTACCCTGCAGCTCAAGACCATCCCACCTCCTTCTTCACCCAATAGGGCTCGCACCTTTGTGAAACAGAAGTGATTATCATAGGGACCACACAGTGGTGACCTTCCGGGCTGACTCTCTGTGTTATGGATCCTGACTTTCTGACTGTGAGAGATCTTAAGGGAAGCTTATCATTTAGTTAATTATCAGGATGTCTGTGAATGAATAATGAACTTCAAGCCTCATATGGGCAACATAGACTCATGAGGATGCACTTCCGTGTTTGAAGAGCCCAGTTGTTCTTCAGAGATATGCAAATAGGATACTGCATGACCTAGGACTAGATTTTGGTAAGTTGTCATGTGCACCCCTCCTGAGTCTGAGCTCCCAGGTCATATTGCCTTTCTAAAGAGGATTCAGAATAAGCACTAAGTTGGAATGGTGGGTTCCCCAAAGACACCAGGACATTCAGCAATTCCTAGAATCTGTTGGCTATTCACGTTTAGGGTCCCACAAACTTACAGGAGTATCCTCATGATTCAGGATCAAAGATATTCAACTAGAGAAAGACAGACTCGGAGTCATCCTGTTGTTTACACCTCAACTGTGGAGAAGCTCTCTTTTCCCCCAACTTGGAGCTCCAGGCATCAACCCACCCCAGGTCCATCAGCCTTCATGTAAGTTTGTCTCCACTCCACTTTGTTTAGAATTTAATGATGGCTTGAAAGCCACCAGCCCTGCAGAACCCACAGTGATCCAGGGTCAGTCCCAGCAGTCAGCCACCATGGTGGGCATGGTAACCAAGAGCCCAAACAAAGCCAGGTTTGGGGAGCCTTTTCCTCTAAAGTAAGTTCCAGCTCCCCACAGCAGTAAGGCAGGTTATAAGACACAAAGAGTGAAAGGGAATAACAAAGTGAGGCTGTTTTTCTCCTTGATGATCTGAGTCAGACCCAGGACAGCACTAAGGATTTTATATGTAATTTGACAGGTACCAGGAAGTCCCTGGCCCCTTGTCCCTCTGAGCCCCTGACTCTTTATGACTGTGCCGGTTCTGAGTAGTGCAATCACAGAACTGCCTCACATTTCTCAGCCCTCCACCTTACCCAAATGTTGCCTTGTGTGTCAGAGGGTTCTCTCCATTTTTCCCCGACGAGTCACCCTCTTTCCCACCGTGGGGCTGAGCTCCGAGCTGGGAGACCTCCCGTCAGTTCGCTCACATCTCCCCATGGCTGGTGGGAAGAATTGCGATCGTTCTGCTTCAGTTTACCCCAAATCTACTGTCTCAGGCAAACTCGGGCGATCTGTCTTCCATTTAGAGATGTTTTTGCACTTCTCTTTAACACTGGGGATTTTCAGATTTTCAGGTTGCCTTTTACTCTATTTCTTTTTCTCCCTTGTTGGGGCAGAAAACAGGCCGCCGTGGACGTAAGGCCTGAAACAAGTCGGGTAGGATGAGGCAGGGTCACACCCCCAAACGACTTGTGCTTCTCGTTGCTGATGGCTCGTCAGGGGACAGCTCCAAAACAGAGTCCATGCAGGGGGCGTTCTGCAAATCCCAGCCACAACAATGTCTTGTTAATAGCACAGTCAGCTATTCTTTCCTTTCTTACTAAAATCCAGAGGTCTTATCTCCATTAGCAATAGAGACTTGAGAGCACAGAGATATCAACTGACACATCCAAGGTCACACCTAGAGGCAACTGGTAAACCCCTCATGCTGGGCCTCCTGTACCATCTTGAAGCCAAATCATCTGTAAAGTGGCTGGAGTGGTTACCACACCCACCACTACAGTTTGACAACTACCAATTCAGTCTAGCAAATGTTCGTGGAGGGCTGACAGGGGTTCAAGGCTGACAAAGACACAGTGCTCTCCAGGGTTTTCCAGTCTAGTCAGCTTACAAAACAGTTAGGCCTTCCAAAAAGCTACCGTTCAAGGCAAAATGTATTAAGTGTCACAAGAAAGGTACAAAGTATTGATTTCTACAGGCTTATGCTTTACCCCTTTTTCAGTGACTGATTTTAAAATGTAGAAGAGATCATCAAGAGCTCTGTGATGCTTTTTTGAGAGTGTTATGTGTGTATTCGTGCACAGAGATGGCCCAGAACACAGAGAGACAGCCAGTCACTGTCTCCTGGGCTACAGGCAGCCATTGCCCAAGAGTCTAAAGGTTAATGCCAATCTCACAGGACATGAAGAAGACAACAGGTGTATATCCTGCCATGGAAAGAAAGGACTAAATTCAAATTACTGCCCTGCTGGCAATGTGAAGACTGCAGGGATTCAGTGGAGCCAAAGGCAGGACAAGAGCCTTGCTCACAAATGGGAATAATCAGATTACTCAGTGAAGACCACTCCCCCATCAGTAGGAGCTTTCTGATGATGATGGCCAGTGAGGGATCCCTGTATTTTTACCATCTTGGCTACACCTTTGAGAGTTGCAGGTTACGTAGGTGAGACTCCCTTGGGACTATAAAATCGCAGAAGCACACTGGCACCATTTTGAAAGGAAATGATAGAGAGACCCCTAAAAGAGCAGTTTCCCACGGCAGACTCCAAGGGAAGATAAAGTTGGTGACCTCTGAGAATGTCCTTCCCTTCTGGCAATACCCAAACTGTATGTGAGCTCTGCAGGGAAATGTGTAGATTTTTTTTTCCTCTGAAGTCATCATATGTTTGAATCTGTGCATCATGTCAATTAACATTTGTATCAAATTGTTCTTTTTCATCTTGGACAATTTCTGTTATATTAGGTGCTTAAGATGGGTCTTGAAAGTAGGATAAGCTTTCTTCAGAAGAATTTTTAGGGAAGGAGAAAGAGGAAAGTACTCCAGAGAGAAGGAGGAGAGGGAGCCACTGCATGGAGGATGATGCAAAGTTAGTCCAAGGAAATGCACTATCCCAAAAAGATATCTGCATGCCCATGTTTAGTGCAGTATTATGCACAATAGCTAAGATATGGAACAAAGTGTCCATCAACAGATGAATGGATAAAGAAATGAATATCTAAATATACATGTATGTGTGTGTATGTATATATATATATGAATATTATTCAGCCAGGAGAAAGAAGGAAATCCTACCATTTGCCACGTGAATGACACTTGAGGGTATTATGCTAAGTGAAATAAGTCAGAGAAAGACAAATACTGTATGATCTCACCTCTATGTTGTATTTTTTAAAAGCTGAACTCATAGAAACAGTAGAATGGTGATTACCAGGGTGGTGAGGGGGTAATTAAGGAGATATTAGTTAAAGGGTACAAACTTGCAGTTAGAAGATGAATTAGTTCTGGAGAGCTAATATGCACAGCACTGTGATTATAGTCAACAATGCTGAGTTACATACCTTAAAGTGCCTGAGACTAGATTTTAAATGTTCTCACCACAATAGGTGGTAATTGGATTTCAATATATAAATGTATCAAATCAACATGTCAATTAAAAAAAAAAAAGTCAGCCAGTGTGAAGGGAATAGGGCAGCAGTGGAGGCAAGCTAAGAAGGATCGTTTGGGACCATCCTGTGTCTGACACTCACCAAAAGGTTTCTCTTAAGAACACCAAAGAGTTTCTTGTTCTCAATTTATCCAAAGTATGATTGTGGGCACAGTAACACTGAGCACAGTCTATGGGCCTGGCACTGTGCCAAGCACTTTGCATCTGTTACCTCCACGCTCACAGCGGCCCTGCCGCGGGTACTGTCACCTTCACTTTACATGCACACACCTGAAGCGCAAGGGTAAGCCACTCGCCCGAGGGCACACAGCCAGAACTCTGTGCACAAGTCATGTCTCCTCGACCCGGATCCCACACTCTTCTCTGCTGTGCAATCCGGCCTCTCTGGCCTCCATCTGCTGTCTTAGTTGTCCACACCAGCCGGTTTCTTCTGCGTCTAGAATATGAAGCACAGTCTGCTTTCTATAGCATTTCGTACTCATTCCCCAACAGAGGCCATCCAGTGCAATACAGGGTTGGTGCCCAGCTGGCAAGATGATGGACAAAAAAAACCAAACAAACAAACAAACAAACAAAAAAACCCTAAAATTTCAGAAAAGATGCTGGATGAAAACACCTCAAAAGTCTACCTATACACATGCCCCCAAGTTGCCCTTGCATTAAAGCCAGATCTGTCATTCTCAACACTCACCAGCAATGAGCCACACAGCTGTGGAGGCCTAACAATTTGGGCAGGAAAACAGACAAGCAAAGAAAAAGAAGAATGCAGTCAAGCCCCAAGGAAAAAATGTTAACATCCGGAACCAATTCACCCACGCAGGCTGGGGAACAGTTACACCCAGCTCTCCATAACACCCCACCAGCCGCCCCCCAGCCCTCCCCACCACACACACACACACACTCACCAGGGCTTGGTTTACTCTCTGCTTACGCCTACAGCAGTAAAATTGCCCTGTGTCTGTAGGAAGTGCCTCCTGCAGTACCTACCACCCAGTCAGAATATCACAGAGATGCCTTAAATCTCTGTGATGTCACAGTTTAATCTGGGTAATGCACATTTGCACCAGATGGCATCTAACATTCCCAGGATGAAGGCTGGTCAGGCAACCAGTGCTCCAAACACTGAAGGAAAATTGAAATGGCCAAGGCCTGGCTGGTTTCATACCTTGCAGCATCTACCTTTCTCAATGGACAGATCTCATGGATGAGACCCAGTAGGTCCCCCAAGACTGCAGCATTCCTCTTCTCTCTGTTTCAAGAGTTTGGGTCCACGTGGGTTGCTTGGGGAAGAAAAGGGGCCCAGAGATTCATAAGCTCCTGTTGCTGCAAGAGCATATCAAATCTCATCAATCACCGCAGCACAGAGTGAGGTGAGCACCAGGAGAAAGTCAAGCTTTAAAACAGAGACTGACCTGACATTTTTCTCTTTTTAGCTTCTAAAGGCCACTCTTCTATCACTGTGCAAGACAGACAGGGAGATGATCGACTTTACAGTTAAATAGCCAAGAAACAGATTAATGCTGAAGTTCACACACCAAAATCGGTTTGGAGGGGTGGGGAGCATTGTAGTTTTTCTCCAAATCCCTGTTGAAGGCATCAGACCTCCTAAGAGAGGAAGGTTACTCGGGGACGGGGAGGTGGGGTATAGGGAGTAAAGGATGACAGAAGGACAGTGAGCAGGTCGATCACAAAACCTCGAAACACATTGTTAAGTCTCCTGAAACTCACTGCTGGGGTCACATCCACTTAAATTGTGTCAGAAGAGTGAAGGAGTTGAGGGTGTACGAGTTTATCGGGATGCGAGATTTCTGCAAATAACTGATCGCATACTGAACTAGGCTGCTCTAAATAGAGCTGTTCCAAAATAAATGAATCAGAGCATTCACTCAGAGGTTAAAGTTAAAGCCGCGACTCTGAGAGCGAGTGTATTGCTGTGGGTCCTCAAGGCAGTTTCCTAATCCTTGGGCATTAGAAGGAAGCCACTGTGGAAATCAGAATCTCCTCCTTTGTAAATTCAATCCATGGCAAAGGGATTTCATCTGTGATTGCTGAGTTTGAAAAAAAAAAATCAACAGTACTTAGAAATGCACGAATTGCTCGTCACTGCAACTGATATGTTTCTAAGCTGTTCCATTTTGAATCAATTACCAATAAGATTCCATCCATCCCGTCGTGAATGGAGAAGGGAATGGGTAAAACAGAGCAGTTAACGTTTCCCCTGAATTTCACTGTATGAGGGGATTTAGGATGAGAAGGTTTTAGATCAAATTCAATACGTATCCACCACATTGCAGACACTGAGATTTCCGTGCATTAAAGTCAAAGAAAAGCCAGTCACGTTGGGAAGCCTGCATTTGCCCCCCTCCCACAAAAACTATGGCTTAAGAACTCAACCCTGTCTCAGAGGCTTCTACCAGCAGGTATGAAGAAGGCACCTTTGGACCAGAGGGACTGTAACAAAAGGAAAGGAAGAGACACCCAGACACTATAAATGAGCTCTCGCTCGTGGGTGATTTACCAGTCTCTTTAGGGAGACAGCATAGACAGCAAGCATCAATTTCCATCTACAAAAGTTCAGAGTTCTCCCCAGAGCACTGAAGAATCATTGCAGTGGGGAGCAATACAGTCTAGTGGTTAAGACCTTGACTCTGGAGCCACATGGAGCTGGGTTGAAAATTTCTGGCCAGGCCACCTAAAGTGAACTGGAGCTGTGTGTGTGGACAAGTTATTTAATCTGTTGGAGCCTCAGTATCCTCATCTGTCAGTGGGGAAACAACGACCTCCCCTTGGAGGACTGTTGGGTGCCTGCAGTGGGAGAACGTGAAGGAAACCATCAGCACAGTGCCTGGTACAGGGCATCCCCTCCGGCCATGAAAGCTCTACGGTCAGCACTGCAGGCACGCTGAGATAAGATGATGCTTGTAAGATTGGAAGCATGCTGACATCGGTCTTGAAGACAAAATATGGAGCAGAGAGTCTACATTGAAGACTGAGAACGGAATCCCAGCCAGGGCAAAGCAGCTCCCGCCTCTGGATGGTCGGGCAGGACCCCAGCACTGCTGGTGAAGGGCCCCGGGCTCCTTGAAGGAGGAAGGCCTGGGGAGGCATCCATCTCCGTTCCCCTTCCCCTAGGAATGCACCTTCTCCCTCTGCCGCCAGGAATCAACAGAAACAGTCTAGGGTAAAACTATTTTCTTAAAAAAAAAAAAAAAGAAAGTAAATGATCAAACCCAGGCTTCTGCTTTCTGGAAGGAAGAAAATTGGGCAAAACTGTGCAGGTAGATGTGAGTTCTAACATCTGCTGGTTCCCTGAAAAAAGACTTCCCAGTCTCTTCTTCCCCAACAGTTTGCTTAGTTACAGGTTTTCCCTTCATTTCATCCCTTTACTCACTCTCTCTTTCCTTTTAACTCGACCAAGCAACACTTACAAATCCTTCAGTGCTGCCTCAAGCTAATTGGTGCAACTGGCTCATTTTGCCCAGAATCCTGGGGGTCCATCAGAATACAGGCTTCACAAACAAAGCCTTATGAAAATGAACGTTTTCTATTTCCTATATGATAAAACCTGAACTTTGGGGGATTTCTGGGCTCCAGAAACTAACCAAAGAGAAACATGTTCGTGTTATTCCACTTTCCTGCATCCAGAAAGGCCCCTCTGTCCTCGGCCAGAGCTGAGTTCCTGAGGAGCTGGGAACGCTGCGGTTCCCTGCCCCACCCTCTGCCCACCCCCTCTTCCTACCTTATGCCAGCTGGCTGATCCCCAGCCCTGAAGCCGGCTCTCCCTCCCTCAGATGCCCATTCAGGTGCTGGCTCTTTGCTTCAGGGGAACTCCGAATAACAATGGCTCTCAGAGTTCAATGGGACTTGATCAAACCACACATACTCAAAATACTCTGTTTCTAACTGTAAGTTTATACACCAAAGGCAGATCCCACTCGAAGTTCCAAACATCCCATTTCAAGCAAAAGACTGGGTGAGAGGTGCGCTGGCTGCCAGAGGTGACAATTGGCCACAATCTCTTATTTACACTGGTCACCAAGGTGAGTAATCACTATCAGATAATTCAATTGACAGGAATAACAGGCACTGTGCTAAATCCATCGTTCCTAGATGTGCACGATCTCATTTAATCCTCGTGACCACCTCTTTTTTTTTTATTTTTCTTTACCTCTATTTTTTTCTGCCAACAAAAGTACTCTGTACCTCCATTTAAAGAGGTCAGCCTTGCAGAGATGTCTCAAAACCACCTTTCGATGAATATATTTCTTCTTGCAATTTCACAGATGCCAAAACTAGGGTTGAGAGAGATTAAGGAACTCACCCAAGGCCGTGCAACTACCAAGTGTTGGAACTACTGCTCAGATGCATGCAGCCTGACTCCAGGAACTTGAGCTTTTAAACCTTATGTAATCCATTCATTGTAACAAATAGAAATGATAAGCAGAGGAACTATCTCATTAGTGTTTTGGAAAATCACACACATACACACACACATATATATAATTGTTATATATTATTTGTGATGTATATATAATTGTTATAGATCATATTTGGAATATGTGTCTATATATATATACAACTTAGCACAATGGCTGGCACATAGTGTTCAATAAATGTTATCTTTGTTCTCATCATGTTATCATCATCATTACATTTTTATTATTCACTAGTGTTTGCTCTATGTCGGGCCCTCATGCTAGGCTCTGGGGACAATGTCCATGCCCCACAGCAGTTTATAGGGTAGCAGTGAGGGCGATGACCAGTAAATCTACAAGCCCCGTGATGACAGAAGTCTGTGCCGGGGCTGGGGCTGCAGAGAATGGGGCATCAACTGAGGGTGGGTGGCTGTCACTGGAGTTTGGAGCCCAGCTGTAGACGTCTGTAAGGAAATAAAGTCCCACAAGATAGAAACATGAGAAACCCTCCTAGGTGCGTCCTGGGCCCAGTTTTTTTGTCTGACCCTGCCCTCAAGTTCAGCAGCTATGAATAGAGGTCTTGAATGCTAAGCTGTCTTCTGATCTATCTTGTTGACAAGCGTTTTGCCTGTTACTAAGTCATCCTTTTAGCATTCTCACATCTCTGCCAGATCAAGATCTCGGCTTAGCAGACGAGACATGGAAAATAGTTACCAGTGCTTTCCATTAGGCTCAAATAGAAATGAGGGGCAACTGATTTTTCCCGGGGTGGAAGGGGGTGGTCCACCAATTCAATTTACCAGTGATGACATTGCTTTTCCTCAATCTTCATTTTTTAAATCCATAGAGTTTTTACAGCTAATTCTGGATATGGCACCAAAAAAAATGTTCAAAGTGTAAATAACTTATATTTCCTGTAAATTCTCTAATGCCATAGAATTCTTTTGGCAAGAGGGTCCTGGGCGTTCACACAAGCAGCAATAGATTACATCAAACACAAAGGAGTAGAAATCACTGATCCAGGACTTCTGAACATGTGATATTAATCTAAAAACTTTTCAAGAGCTTTATGGAAGCCCTTAATTCTAGCTGTAAAAATGTTTTTTTTCCCCCTTTTTTTTTTTGTGTTTCCCAACACATCCCCCATCATGTGTTGCTATTACTGTTACTTTCTACAACTGCAGCAAAACTTCCCTCGTTCCAACAAAGTCAGGGATGAGTCAAGTGATGGTCAAGGTGCATTAGGAGAAAAAAATTTTTTAACAGTATCACAGAATTTTATAGCTAAAGGGGCCTCAGGTGTCATTTAAGCCTCTCTCACATTTCACAAATCAGGCCTCATCAGTGACGTTGAGACAACTTTAAAACTTTTTTTTTCAACATTTATATGTCTGCCTTTGAAACGAATATCCGTGGTTCCAGCATTAATGACAAAGTTAGCACTAGAATCAAGGTTTAATTTAAGCTAGTCTAGCCTTCCCCCTACCTTAATACATGGGTATAATCTAGAATATGAGGGCCTGTACTGAAAGCTTTGCATTGTAGTGAAACTCACAGATAGCCATGTAAGTAATTAAGGTTTCTGAAGTGCTTTACAATTCAGTATTTCTCTGCAAGCTTGCATACACGATTAATTTTCTAACCAAAACTTTCCCCTCCTATACTATGCATAGCCCCTCCCCAGCTTTGCTGTAAAAAAAAATAATAATAAAGAAATCAAATTATTAGGAAATAAAAACCCAAGGAAACTCGAGGAAAGCAAGGCTGTACTCACAATCACTTACTGGCCCAAATGCTTGCCACCCCCACTGTGAAAAGGAATTATTTTTCAGAAGCAAGAACGGAATCTGCGAACCACCCAAGTCAGCTAACCCCTAGGTTACCACTCTGGGCCCTGGGGCTTGGTGTGAGGGACGCTTTGGAACAAGGATGCCTCCAGCGAGGCAGGGCTTCCCACTCCACTGATGCTGAGCTCTTGAAGGGTAGCCTGGCAGGCTTCTTACAGAATGTAGTCATTTCTCAAACTACTTTGTAGAGTTGGGCAGTTTCTTTTCTTTCCTTTTTTAAAGAAAAGAATTACTCCCCATTGTTTTTAGTCTCAAAGAACAGCGTGAAGAACAATTGTCTGTTGTCCCTTTGTCTCGGTGGGCAGTGCCGGGTTTCTGGGAGGGGGGCATCTCTGCGGTTTGGAATTCTATGCACCCGGGGATCATCTGCATCTGGAACCGGCAAAATGACTTTCCTTTTTAACGGACTGGCCATGATATTTACTGACCCAAGAATCACCCGCTTGAAAATGGTTAGGGATTAAAAATTCTTCAGGCCAAGGGATTCTTGCTTTCTAACGGCTAATGTTTGAACTGAGTTTGATTTCTCCAAAACGTGTTCAGCCTGATGAAAGCAAAAGCTCTAACTCCCCTCAGGGCGAGAGGTGTAAGATCCTAGGGTCCTGCTTGGTTTTGGGGGTTTTTTCTCTTGATTTTTTGGGGAGGAGGGAAGGAGGACCTTACATCAAGGCCTCCCCGGTTACCCCGTAGTCCCCGCACTTCTCCAGGATGCTCGTAGAGCGGAGAAAGTCACGCACCATCCCTCGGGGTTCCGTCCCCAGCGTCAAAGACTCCGCGGCAACCCCGGGCCCGAGCGGCCCGGCAGATCGGCGGGCCCGGGCGGAGCCCCGAGCGCGGGAGCAGCAACGGGGGCCGCGCGCATCGAGGCCCGGGCGCCGCTGCCGCCCCGCGAGGCCGCCCAGACCCGGGCGAGGCCGGAGGGCGGGCAGAAGCGGCCGCGGCCCACTTCGCCGACTCCTGAAAGTCGCCCGAGCGGCCCTGTTTTCCCAGGGATGGTTTCACGTAAGAGATGCGATCCCAGTTCCTTCCTCGGTGAAACGTCATCTGAAATGTTTTGGGGGTGGTGGGGGAGGGATTTGAGTTTTCAACGTGTGTGTAGGAGGTTGGAGGAGAACAGGATGTCGGGGTGAGGGGAAGTGAGGGGGAGGGGAAAGAAAGGGGGTCCAACTGCTTACCGAGCCCCTGTCTGGGGCTTTGACATCGCATTCTGTGCTGTGGGACGGTAAAGGGAAGGCGAGGGGTGGGCGGCTGGGGGTGGTGGTGCTGGGAATCAGAATTTCGGTTTATCCCGTCGACAACTAGGCGCTAAAACTAAGGATCCCGGCTACGTATGCAATAACGACGTTCAGTGATCCTTATCAAGGGAACTCTACTGTTACTGTAACACTGGTTTTTAAAAGAAGGCTACATTAGTATATTACTTGTGTAATCCAAAATTATGGGTTGGTGTTTTATTGTTGTTTTAGTCCTCTAAAGTGTGTGGCAATTTGGAAATAGCTCATTTGAGCCTTGGCAACTATATTGTAGAAAATACAAGAGGACAAACAGGGAGAAGATGTTGAATATATTCCCTGTATTTTTAGATTATTTTCCCCAAATCACATTTCTCTCATTATTTCTATCATCATCATCATCATCATCATCATCATCATCATCATCATCATCATCATCATCATCATCATCATCATCCAGATTTCTCTTAATGGTTCTGTTAAACTCTCTGCATGGAAGGACATGAAATCACTCTTCAGAATACAAGGTGGCATTCTATCCATCCAAAATGAAGATGGCATTATTCACAAAAGTAAAAGCCAAATTTAGTTAGAAAAATTTCCACTCTCCCTGGTCTTTTAAATTACAGCTGCACAATCTCATTTTCTGGTGTTTTCTCAAAGGCTTTAGTCAAAACCATCAATTAAGAGTTAAGTAAAAACGCCAATAACTAGAAGTCTCAAGTCTGGGATTCTCTTGAATTGTCAAAAGATACCTAGAGATGACAAAATTTCTGCCGCCCCCTGAAATTTTAGGTGTCCCCAAATTGTTAAACTGTCCCCCTCCCAATAGCAGCTTCTTTTCTCTGAATTTTATCTGTGTCCCATTCAGAACTTGGTGTTCACACATAAATTTGTGTATAAACATATACACTTGTGTATATACTAATACCCTGTATAATACTTATTTTGTATAAAGGTCAAAACTAGACATTAGCAGATAAAAATACAAGTAAGTAGCGATTTAAAGGCCTGTTTTCACTTCTGGTATCAAATGTTCATCATCAGTTTGTAGTCAGCAAAATGTCCTGCCCTGCCTCAAAGTGAAGCCATTAATGGCATGGAATAAATGTTGATTTGTCGTCACCAGTTGCTTTAATTCCCCACCTCTTCCCACTTCACCTCCGGTCCTCCCTACTGAGTCTCATTTTCCACCCTGACACTTAGAGCAAGGGCCTCACTTAAATTAACTAATGATTATCCTTGCCCAAAGAAGTGTAAACAGACCCTAATTTAAAAATTTGCTAATTGCTCTTCCCATTGCAGACCCCTGAGTATCTCAGTCATGCACATATAAAATTCAAAGTGCACTAGAAACCAAAGGCAAAGCAAAAATAAACCACATGGATGGGAGAAAGGAGGGGGACAAATTCCACATTTTACCAGCTCCCTGCTATTCTCTGTGGAAAAATATCCCAAAAGGTTAAAACTAGAAAACCACTTAAATATTCTTCCCTTGCTTGACTACTTTGTCTTTTGGGAGTAAGAAAGCAATTATCCAGCTACACCCCCAAGAATAATCACTGGATAGCTTTCTGCATTTCCAGAAAGGAAAGTGAAATGCCAATCTGCTCTTTATCCCCGTGGAATTTGCACAGTTCAGACTTGCTTTTTTTTTTTTTTTTTAATCTACAGTCACCTACAGAACAAGCTTCCAGGTTTAAGAAGTAATCATTTTTCTCCTGGGTGTGACAAATAAACTTTCAGTAGAGTCCATAATCAGAATCTCAAAAAAGTGCTCTCATCCTATTAATATTATATTTTTGGCAATAGAGAGAATGTGACAGATCTGGAATATTTCACTCTTTAATACTAGTGTTGCCCTTGGAGAGGCTCGGATGAACAAAATGTTTAGGTCTGCTGAACCAAAGTGTATTTATACCTCCCTCCTTGTGGCTCAATATGAAGGATTAATGATGAGGGACTTGCTTCCATTACACTCTTGTCCACACAAAGGAAAGCATACAAATAAATGGGGGCACACAGACCACCAATACCCAATCATTTCCGTTTTGGCTCCCAGGTTCATGCCATTTTTTGCTCCCTCCTCACGTGCCGGTATATTCATTAAATATTTTAAACTGATTTTCTTTAATAATTAAAAGATGCTCAGGATATCATTTGAAGTAATTGGAGGAGGGTGGGGGAAGAGTACACAGGAATCAGGCAACCGGTATGTGTCAAAAGAATTTTAGTCCGAGCGCCACAGTAAGAAACTTAATTCCCACTTCCCCCTGCATGAGCGTCACCTCGTGAACTTTTCTTTCTGGGAGTTTTACCTATAAAATCAGGAAACCTAAAGTGGCTAGCTCTGAACCCAAATAAAGTGTTCAGTGAGAAAGAGCGTCGGGTGGGGCGTGCAAGATGTGAATTCAGAATCTCTGCGCCCCTAGGCTGTGAGCTGATCTGTCCAGGAAAGCCTTCACCGCCCGTTAGGTTTGTGTTCTTCCTACCAGTCTCTGAGGGGCAGAAGTGGCCGAGGCGCAGGGCAAGGGACTGTCCTGCATGGCGTAACCAAGAAGCCAGAGGCCATCCATCCTCCTCCTGCCTCCACACGCTTGCCTGTTACCCCTTCGCCTTCCACTCGCTTCACATGGGTTTCTGAACCGCATCCCGGGGGACGGGGATGTGGGGCGAAAAGCGGGGGGGGGGGGCAGCCAAATGCGGAGGTGCAAACCACAGCCCACTCCACCTCCCTTCCATCACAGTCCAAACTCAGCATCAGGGTTTTCCCCGTTCCCTGTCCTCCCCACTGCCCTCGAGCAGTTTGCTCCATCTTTGGGATGGAATGGGTTCGAATTATTTCTTTCTTTGAGTGCCTTCTATCCTGCCACCACGCCAGGACCGGAGTTATATACACAGAACTTCTCTATAACCTTCCCCACTGCGCGGGGGACAAGGGGTGCGCTCTCCCAGTGCAGTCCATCCAGGGGCCGTCTAATTTTGCTACCGTCCGGGGGGTGGTGCGTGAAAAAGGCATTTGGCAGCCCTGCCCCAGCAAGCCACCATCCTCACTGGCCTACAGCGAATTCAGATCTTGCCTACCGCTTCACTCCCTTTCAGAATAGTGACACAAGGTCACTTATCAAAGAGATAGCCACCGCGTAAGGCCATTTTGACCTGGCAGCAGGGAGCTTTGGGCACGTTCAGTAGGCCCCACACTTGGCCCGTTCGCCAGGCGCAGTCCCGGCACCTAGAAGCCTGCACCAGTCTGGGACGCACACACCACCGAGGAACCGGAGTTCTCGGCACCGGATCCTACCCCAGGCAGACCCTTGGGCGTCTCGCCCAGCGCGCCACATACCCTTGTACTGCGGTCCAAGCCCCGACCTGCACCGTGGCTGGTCCTTGCCTCGCAGAAGCACATTCTCCTCACTGGCTTCAAACTCATCGCTTTTTTTCCATTACTTAAAAATCAGTGGAGTCACTTCCTTCGTTTTAACCCCCTGTTTCCCTATGGGGGCGGTGGTTGAGGGGGTGATGTCAGGATTAAACTTCTGGAGTTCTATTCTGAGCAAACAAGCCATAAACTGGCAGATTAATTCGAGTGATTAGTTGATCTCGATAATTCGAAGGAAGAAAAGTGCCCTGGAGCACTGACTGAGAGGGCTTTCCTCGTCTCGTTTCATTAAGGGTTGCGCAGACGGGTGCCTGGAGACTGCGAGAGCCTGACATGTGTGCACCTGTGTGCGGGGCGCAGATCTATTCTCGGGGCATCGGTGTGCCTGCTTCGTGTGCCCACCTGCGTGCGTCGCCACCTCCTTAGGCCTCCGGAGCGCCTGGGCTGCAAGGCTCAGGTCCGCGAGCTCCGGAGGGGGAAATCCCTTCGCAGAAGGTTTAGATTACTTTTCTCCGCAGGAGATCGGGCCTCAGCCGCACTGGCTGCGGATTTGGGCGGGAAAGGCCCAAACACGACCTGGCGAAGGCGGGTGGAGCCGGGGCTGCGGTCCCAGCGCAGATGGCGCCGCCGCGTGCCTGAAATATACTTCCAATGCTGCAGCCAGAGCAGCTGTTCCCGGCGATCCTGGCTCAAAAGTTTCCTCCGTTGTTGCTGTGTGAGAGGCGGGGACGAGCCGACCCGAGAGCCAGGCTTTTCAGAGACAGGTTTTGAGATCCTCCCCAGCCTGCAGAGGCTGAGTCCCTGCGGCTTCTCCAAAAGACAAGGAGCGCGGGCCTGGGTGTAAAAATGAGGGTACTTCACAGGCCCTTCTCCAAGGCCCAGAGGGCCTCGGGGGTTTTCAGGGACCACCTGGGTCGGTGGGAAATTTTGAAATACATACTGTGTGTCTTCTGACGTGTGAGGGCCTACAGCGCGCAGGCCGAGCTGGTCCCCCGCTGCTGCAGGTTGGCGCCCCAGGCTGCGGGCGCTCAGCGCCCACTAAAGCCTGCTCTGTCCGACGGACGCCGAAAGAAAAACGGGCTGTGAAAAAGCAAAAGGCCACGTCTTTGAATAAAAGTGAAACATTAAAATCTGTCCCTTGGGTTGTCCCAGGATCCTGGGATTTTGAGGGAGGCCTGAAAATGATAGTACCGGTCTGAGAGAGGGGATGGTGAAGATGATAAATGCAGCCGCTCTAAGGCGAGTGCCGTGTGTGTGTGTGTGTGTGTGTGTGTGTGTGTGTGTTTAATCCTTCCGCAGCCCCGTAAAAATATTTTTTTTGTTATGGGTTTTTTTTCTCCTGTTCTTAAATTCTTATCGGCCTGGGGGGGGGGGGGGGGGGAGCCAGCAGCAGTCCAGCCCCTTCTTCTCCCATCAGGAGAAGAAAATTTAAAGATAAATGTGAGGCTCAGCAGGGCAGAGACACGGCCCTGGGCACAATGGAGTCGCCTTCACCCCTCTTTCCCACCTCCACTACCATACACACAACTTTGAATGTCGCCCTGCCTTTGTGTTTGCTAGGGCGCTGTATTAGAGACGGAAAGAAAGGCCTACAGGGAACCCCAAGCCCTAGCGTGCCTTCCACTACCCTCCCGGCTCACAGCCCGAAGCTCTGCCTCCTCTACTCCCCACACACGGCGGAGTCTCCACACCCGCGCGCTCTGCGGTCTTTTTCTGAAAGATCTTTTTTCATCCTACATCCGGTTCATCCAGTTCGTAAGAAAGTCGTGGCTACTGCGGGGACTCCAACTGGGAGATCCCGTCGGCCTAAGACGGGGCGGGCCCAGCGGCAAGCAGCCCCGCTCCGCAGAAGGCCTACGAGTGCTCTCGGCTTCCAGCTTCTTCCTCCTCCCAGACCTTTGCCCCACAAACATATTTCGTTTTCTCTAATCCAAACGCCCATCTTTTTTCTTTAAAAAAAAGTGATAAAGGCATTGGGAACTGGTCAACTGAACCCTCTGTTATACAAAGTTCTATGTTAGGTCCTCACCTCCTACACCCTCCCGCGGGAGCGAGCAAACAGCATTCTAGACACCTGGTCCTCGTGTTCAAGTCCCTGGACTTGTCTCTCCTTGTCGCAAAACCTCATTTTTCAAATCTCCTAATTTTTGACTGAGAAGGACGGCGGAAATAAATAAAAACCTGCCAGCTGAGTTTCTGATTATGATTCCGTCTGTCGGTCCTTCTGAACACCCGTCCCTAGACAGGCTCACTATGACCTGTCGCCCCCCTCGATAGAGAAAGGTAGCTGGGGACAGGACAGGGCGTCTGCAATGCGCAGTTAAAAAAACTTTTGCCTTTTCCAGCGTCGGAAAAATAAACTAACCTCCCCAATCGTGAGTTGTCATAAGGCCTGAAAGAACTTCACTAAACTGTGGAAAGCCCAAACGAGATTTTAACAGGAAATAAGTGCGGTGAGGAAACAGTCTGGCCAGAGATGGGAAACACACATTAGCCACACGTTCCTTTCTGGATTGCCCACACAGGGGTCCGCGTGGACAGGCACCCGCATCCAAATACAGGGAAAGGCTTGAGCGGACGAAATAAATCTCCTTTTAATTTTCTTTTCACCGACTAATAAAAATAATTCCCCAGCACTAAACCCAAATACCGTAACCGGCCGCAAGAACACGGAGAATTCATAAAACTCTGTCTCTGCAGGTCACCCGCTAATCGCGTTATTATTAGCCTCAGGAGCATGGAAATTGAACTGTCACTGCCGAAAGAGAAAATGTAAGCGACAGCTGTCTCTCCTTGGGTCGGCCAGCTTTCCAGCCCCCAAGCTCCTGAGCCTGCGGCCGCCCCCAACCCTTTGCGGGCCGCCGCCCCCTCTGGCTTGCGGGCGCGCGGACTCAGATCTACTCCCCAGCCCCAGCTGGTCAGCAGGAGCCCCTCCAGAATAGTTTTAGAAGTGCTGGAAAGTTTCTGACGCGCTAAGCCAAGCGGAGTGTGTGTGTGTGTGTGTGTGTGTGTGTAGCGTGTGTAGTGCGCGCGCGGGCAAATTTCTTCCGACAACAGCTGTTCCCCTGGGCTGTTTTGCACAGTTGAAATCTTGGCACTTAATACAAAACATTAAGTTGTTTCCCCCCTGGTCCGAGAGTTCTGTTAAAATACTGACATCGACATCCGCCCGGTGTTTCATGCATTGTGTGCGTAAAATGAGCAGAGATCCAAGACGCACGTTCCTGCACCGCTCCCCCAAATACGCAGAGATGTGGGCCCTAAAGAGTGGCCCAGGAAGCAGGGTAACGGGGGCCAACATCCATTTCTCTTTCCACAAACGCCAACGAAGTATAAATATAATTATGCTCCCTCGTCACCGGGAGTAGGAGAAGCACAACAATCTTGAGTCCCAGAAAAGTTCGTGGGGTAAGGGACAGGACCGAGATTGAAGGCTAAATGTGACAAATAGGGCAATTCCCACAGGGGTGTCGGACCGAGAACTCCGAGCCAGTCCTCGGGGCTCTCAGAAGCCTCTCTCCCAGCTCCTCTCCGCTCCCGCCGCGTCGCCTTAGATCCGCGCCGCTCGTAACCCCAGGGGCCTGCAGCCCCCTCAACGGCACCGTAAACACAGCACTCTGCTCCCAGAAAGAGAAGGGGATGCGAGCACGTAGGCCTCCTTGCTTAAGGTTGGCGACGAAAATGCAAGGCTCGGGCCAATTCCCCCAAATTGGTTCCGGCGAATGTGCGGAAGGCTCAAGGCATTTGCGCGAAGAAAAAGAAACCCCGGTTGGAGCAAGACAGCGTCACGGCTGGGGCCTCCCTCCTCGCCACTCTCCCTGCCGGCGCCGGCTAGCCGCCCGGCGAACCTCTCCGCCCGTCTCGCGCCGTCTGGCCCTACGCACTCACCCGGGTGAGGCTCCAGGCCGTGTGCGGCCGCGTCCTCCGTGTCTCCGAGTGGGCCCGCGGGGCTCAGCGCCTCCATGGACAGGTCCAGCCCCTTCTCCTCCCAGTCTCGCAGTTTCCGCTTTTTATTTGAGCCGATCAGGGCTTCAACAGAGAAGGCATGTGCTCGCGAGCTCAGGGCGACTGCAGATCTTCTCCTTTCACTCATCTTAGCCGCCCGCACCCCGGCCTCCGCTCGCCCCCGCGACAGAGGGAGCAGCCCGAGCCCTCACGCTCCGAGAGCCCGCCGGGCAGGGCCCGGGAGAGGCGGCGGCTAGGAGGCCGAGACTGAGGCGTTGGCTCCGCGGGTCCTCGGCACCCTCCCCCTGCGCCCTCCCCCGCCCTCTGCTCGGACCGACGCCCCTAGCTGTCCCAACCGCTAGGAACGAGCGCCCCGAGCGCCACCCGCTCGCTGCATGAGCGCCCGAGTCCTGCTTCCCACCCACCAGGGCAGGCGCTCACAGGCTGTGCAGACTGGACTTCATCTTTTTTTTAATTCTCTCTCTCTCCTCCCTCTCCCTTTCTCTCCTCCCTCTCTCCCTCTTCCTCTCTAGGTCTTCCCGTCCTTCCTCTGATCCAAACTTCTGGGAAACTTTTTTTCTAAATTCCTCCCTTCCCGAGGAGCTGGGGGCAGGCCGTGCGCTCCAGTCCGAGGGGCGAGGGAGAGGGAGGGGGGAGGAAGAGAAAGACTGAGGGGGGGAAAAAAAGCCAGCCCCCGACCAATGGCGAAGAGGGAACAGGAGAAACCCTAAGAGCGCGGGCCAATGAGAGGAGGGGAGAGACTGAGTCTCGGGCCAAGGCTCCTAGCCGGTCGTCCCCGGGATGCTCCTGGGCCGACTTTAACCCCTGGATTCCCGGTCCTCCACGGTTCCTTGAGGGGGATGGGGAAGAGAGTGGAAAGTCGAGGTCGGATCTGTGCCGTTACAAACTCCTGCAAGTCCCAAATCCATACCGTTTCCTCACAAATCTCCTGGATCTCATGGACGCTGGAAGCTCAGAGTCATTTTAATTACGGATCTGGAATTTGGGGGCTCTTGACAGAATGTCAACCCGTCCCAATATGCCAGGAAGCGACTCTGATAATTTCGCGCTTGCCGGATGCTTTTAGATCTGTTGGTGCCGCCTGGATTTCAATACATAGGTTCCTATTTTCCTACTTAAAGATTTCTACGCAACCCTGGTTAAGGCAAAACGAAAGAAGCAAAAAAGCCTCGTTACTATCCAGGGTTTTGTGATTGAAAATATAAAATATCGCTTTCTCCTTCTAGCTCTACCTGGTAGAGAAGGAGACATAGGTGACCTCAAAGCGAGAGGCCATCGGTGGGGCACCAGGCTTACCGCGCGCTCCGCAGGCGGATCCCGACTGGGCCCGCACGCAGCAAATGCTCTCCTTTGCTCTCCTTCCGTTCGGCGTGGATTTTAAGCCGAGCTTCGCCTGCTTGGGGCGCTTGCTCTGGAGAACCCACGGAGACGGGCAGGGTGAGGGCAGCCAGGAACTTTGACAGCGGAAAAGGAGCTTTTTCAAAATTCCCTTCAAATCCGATCACCTCGGGAGCCTGGCTCTCCCCTCCCCGCTGATCCTTCCTCCGCCCTTAAAAAAAATCTTTCAGGACAGTGCAGTCGTCAGGGATTCCTAAGGAACTTAAACCCAACACTTCTGGCCATTCCGATTCCCCCACACGCCCTCCTAGGTTACGCTCCTGGTCTCGGCCCACTGGAGACCCCGAGAGCAGCCCAGCGCATAGCAAGTTCAGAGGGGCCAAGAAGTTGATCCTGCCAAGCTGGAAAAAGGTCTCGAATTTCGCGGACGACGGCAGAGCCACAGCTCAATCTTCCCAACGCCCTGGTCGAAATGCCTCTATCCCCGCGAGAAGAGGCGGAAAAGAGCCAGCTCTCGGGTGCGAACGACAGACTGAGAGGCCCCAGCAGATAAGTCTCCCCAACACTCAGGCTCTGAGCAGCGTCTGAACCCGAAGGCCTAGGGCAGAGGGGCTCCACGGTGTGTCATAGGCCTCCTAAAAATGCGCGCCCATCGTTCCTTCCACCTTGGGGCAAGAAGCGAGGGCCTGTTGGACCTCTGAAATGCCACATTCCCCTCCCAACTGCGAGGGGCTGGGGAAGTCTAGTCCTTGTTATTATAGTTGGATGTGCTCCGGTGCTGGAGGCAACGATCGAGTGTCCTGAGTGTACCTTGTGCCTCTTGGGAGGAGAGCAAAAATGGCCATTTGGGAGCCTCCTCAAATTGGGCTCCAGCCTGGACCAGAGGATGCTATCGGTGCAGCAAATGCATAAAGAATAACGGAAAAGACACCAGATGAGTATGATTCAGAGAGGCTTGGCCTCCCCAGCATTCCAGGAAGGTGAATCTCAGGCTTAGGAGACCCAGGAGCAGCACTCCAAGAACCCTGGGATCTAGAAGTCAGGCACTGAGCCCTTCAGAGTCTCCTACCACGCTGCCAGGCAAAAGCCAGGGTGGCAAGGCTCAGGGTCTCCCCACATCAGTCACCACTCAGCACTGCTTTTAGGCACCCTTGCTGAAAGTGACTATGCACGCATTTGCCACAACTGCGCTTCAGCAAAGTAGTTGGAGAAAAGGCAGGTCAGGAGTGCGCAGTTACCGTCTGTGCGGTTCAGACCTTTCAGCTCCCATTTCTGACGTCACCGCCTGTGGCCAGAGCGTGTCAGGGCCAGGCCGGATGGGGTCGTGATGGGGCCGGCCTCTATTCCTTTTTAGCATTTGCCTCCTCCCCACCGCCCCATCTCCCTCTGGTAGCCTCATGCCTTCCTTTCTCTCACAGACCTGATTCGATTTGAGAAGTAGATGCACTGTAGGCCACACATCGTCCCTGAGGTCATGAAAGTTTCTCAGAAAGAGGACATTTTGGTTACCCAAAACCTAGATGCAGGTCTAGGAGGCTTGCACGATATGTGTCCATACACGTGTCCAAGAGACATACGTAGAAAAATGAGCAATGCTTTCGACATCTGCATGTGCATCCCACCCCAAAGCACATGCTCTGCAGAGTTCTCAGAGGGGCTCCTCCACCCTGTCTTTCAGGCTGCACATAGGTTGCCTCCAATTCCACCTTACAGACACACATAATCTACAATTGTAAATTAGGCCATTAAAACCAGTCGGGTGGTAATAAGCCAGGCTGGTTTGGAACAGCCATGAAAATAGGATTTTTCCTCTAGGTAAATGGGAGGGGCAGGGACATTTTCTTTCTGTGACTATAGGAGTCAATCTCAGGTTTTTCCCAGGGGCATGCACTCGGTGTCTGTGACCCTGTGCTGATGGGGAAGAAAGTCTGGAGAAAGATTAAACAAGATGAGTTAATGTCCATGACTAAGGCGTATAATTTTATGCAATTGAGGAGAAGAGGAAAAAGAGGGTTAGGGGGATTAAATGTAGTTATCTGGGAGTATGGTATGCATTTTCAGTCTTCTCATTACATCAAGGGGCTTTCAAAGTTTCCTCTCATTACCTCAGTTTCTCTCTCCTTTAGCCTTTAGGAATGAGAGTGGGGTCCCCAATGTATGAAGGACCCCACTCCTGAAGCAACCCCCAGGTTTTCCCACAATAGGCTCCAATCTTGGGCCCTAGGTGTAAACTACAGGTGGTGAGTCCAGTTCAGGTCTATTTCAGGCCTTGATTGACAAGGACCAAGCTGGAAGCCCTAGCTCACTCCCTATAGGGCCCCCAAAAGGATGAGAAGGTTGTTAAGCACCTTCGAGTTCAGAGGGATAGGGGAGAGGGAAGAGGAACTCACTGACTACCTCACTTGTGAGAAGCGGATGTCCAGGCCAGCCTTGACAAGAAGAAAGCCAAGGGAAGGGCAGCATAGTGACTGTGTCTAGATATTTTGATTTTTCAAAAGAAAAGTGGAGTTCTGCAGGAGAGGAACAAGAGCCCCTACATCCTCCATCCACATACCTGTCTTTTTCTTCTGTTTCTCCATACCAAACACCCCTAAATATTACCACTGCTGATACCTTAGTACCTAGGTGCTCCCCCAGATGCTGTGATTCTGCAGTTCTGAGTGAGTCACTGAAAACCAAGTTAAAAAATAGGTGGCCAGCAGGACATGTTAGGCTGCCCTTAAACACGTAGGCAGGACACCCTGTAGAGGTGAGAAAATTACAATGAATTCGGCTTGTCTAGACAGGTATGAAACATTATGAGGCGACGATGGGGTGCGAGGAAACCATCAGGACTCCAAGGCAGGTGGAGCCTAGCGACCTTGTCCCACTCAAACTAAACTGTGAGACTGTAGGCAAATCAGTTAACAACCCATGCCTCAGTTTCCCTGTCGGCAGAGTGAAGGGGTCCTCAATACTTTACAACTAAGCAAAGCAGGCAAATAAATCGGTGGGAGACTGGACAGACCTAAGGTTTTATTATTGCTGTGATAGAATTTTCCTGGAATGTGAGGCCAACGTACCCACTTTTCACTTCTTTTCCCAAATTGGCGCCCAGTTACGGGGTGGCATAACTGGCCTGGAGCCTTCGCGTGGGCCTGGGTTGGGAACTGGTTTCTGGACGGGTCTGCCCTGTGCCAGCCCCGCGAGACAGCACAGGCCCACTCGGGTCGCCCGCATCTCCAGTGGCTCGGCTCGGCTTGGTCTGGGTCTTTGACTACTCGGCCACCCCCTCACGCTTTTTAAAAAGAAAAGTCCGTGGGGGCGAAAGGGTCTTTAATGATGTTTTTTTGTTTTCGCGAAATAAAATCTTTTGTTTTGATTTCAAACCAGCAGCGTGCCCACCTCTCGGCCCTTCCAGATGTTTGCAATAAAATCGCAGGTTTTGCCTTTGGGACTGGAAATAAAATTTAACGGCCTTCACCCTGTAATTATTCTCTTAGCTCGCCCTTCATAAATTTATCTGCGTTCTATCGGCGTTGGGGTAGGGGGCGAGCGTAAGGGGAGAAAGCCCCGATTTTATATTTGTGACTATAAAAATGCGCCACCCGGTTTCCTCGCCTTCGGCGGCCGCGGTGTAGCCGGGAGAGCCCGGCCCGGCGGGCGGCAACATTGCGCTATTGTTCGCAGACTTGGGTCTGCGCAGGAGCTGGGCCCGGCCACAAAGGGGGCCTTGTGCCGCCGGCCGGAGCAGCCGCGCCCAGGAGGCGAGGAAGTCCTGTTCCCCAGGCCCGGCTCCTCTCTCCCCTGGGCGTCCCGTGCGAGCCGAGGCCGGCCCTTCGCCTTCGGGGTGCGGGCGCCAGCTCCTGCCCGGCCAGACTTCGCAAGAAGCGAAACCTCCAGCCTGCGCTGAGCCCCCTGAGCGCGAGGGAGGAGCCAGCCTCTGGCTACCAGGGCGCTATGGCCAGGCGGGCGAGGGGTCTTCTTGGCAGGCCTTCCGGCCCCTTTCCTTCGCCTTGCTAAGATGGGCCTGGAAGGTACCATTCTGCACCCTCAAGAGCCCAGGGTTACTTGGCTACCCTACGCCACCCCAACCAAAGCGGATTTTGAGGCCGCCAGCGAAACTCCGTGCACCCCGAAATAAATGGGGTACATCAGTAACTCCTATATACTTTTATACGAAGCTTGCAAGTACAAGGTCCATGTATTACATAATTTGCGTGACTACACAAAGCCATGGTTATCCCTATCTGACAACATATACATGCATGCACACAGTGTACAGCTACACGCGTGTACCACATGCCTTTCTAGAATCAGACATGCGTGTAGGAACAACACATGCGTCACACCCAGGCATGGAGGGAAACATCCTAGCCACACACTCAGCTGGCCCCAAAGGCTGCAGAAAGCCACAAGCCTTTGGCCCTTTGGCAGTTCTCCCCCCAGCAGTTCCCCCCTCCACGGCTCCCTCAGGCTTGCCCTGGCCTCCTGAAGCTTAACCCATGTGGCTGTCTCCCCCTCCTCCACCTCTTCTCTTTCATCTGCACAGAATACAGGTCAAGGTCAAGGTCGCTCAGGTGAAAAAAGAAGGGAAACATGAGGAGTACCCAGTCTTGAAGCCCCACCCCTTGAGAGGGCCACACATTGCCTGGATAAGACCAGACCACTCTCCGAAGCCCAGGAGCCCCAGCAGGGACTGGGAAACTGGGCACAGAGAAAAGGTGGAGCCAAGCAGGAGTAACAGGGTTTTGTCTTGTTTTTAACTGAGTGCAGCCCCTTCCACTCTCCAGCCAGCAAACTTTGGGCCAGAAAGCCAGACCCAGGTAGCCAGAGACTTCCTAGTTCTTTCTGACCTGCAGACTCCCAGGTCTTCCAGGTCCGCCCCCTAAATGTGACGCCATCTCCCTCTTCCTGCTGGGTTTGCAGGTGCTTGGCTAAACAGAATTAAGAGTTCTCTTTGGCTTTTCCACTGAGAGGAAGGATTATCTAAAGCTTGTGGGGGTGCAGAGGGGAGAAACGCCAGGCACCACAGTCTAATACTGTCAACAGAGACCTTGGGACCTAAAGAGGTGACCCGGGGTTCTTGGCGGTGGGGGAGGGGGGATGTTGCTGAGGCTGGCAGCAGTGAGGCAGGGGAGACAGCACTAGAGAACTGAAATGGGGCCGCCCAGGAGGAACAATAGCTAAAGGCAAATAATTTGAAGTATTAGGGCCTTGATGTGATGGCTTTTTTTTTGCCAGAAGTGTTTGGAATTCACGCTTCACTAATAAAAATTGGCCACCCAGAAGCAAAATGTCCCAGAACTGTTCGATGGAACTACGAGAGCCAGCTGGGCCCTGAGCGAGCCATCACCCACAAACTCCAACAAGTAGGTTTTTCAGCCTCCTTACGGATCAATCTCTCCCTCTCCACAAGTAGAGAATGAATTGTCCATCATTTGGGGGAATGGAAAACAGCTCTGACCGTGAAGCTACCAGGAGGGCCTTGGGAATTAGATCCTCAAGTGTGTGGAGGTCAGGGTAGCTGGGGGGGCCGGGCATATGCTTTGCTTTGACCTCAGACTGGAAAAGGAAGGAGGAGCTGGTGAAAGGCATGAGCTAGGTCTTGGGAGGCTTTCCCTTAGTTTTGTTCCATAATTTATAGGCCACCTCTTTGACCCTCCTTCAGCAAAACCAGTCAGAGGGTAGAAAAGAATCCCGGAATTCTTGGGCGATTCTCGTCCCTGGTGACACCAAAAACCAGCAGGAGTAGGGAGACTACCAGTTGTAGGGAGCCCTGTTGTCTGGACAAATGAGCCCTCAAAATTGTTTCTAATATATTTAAAAAAACTATTTCATATACATATATGCCATATTACTTATATGGTATTTATTTTATACCTCGTATTATATACCATGTAATATAAAACCATATATAACATATACATAATATAAAACCAGTTGTATATATTGTTTTATAACTAAACAAATTATATTCTTCTTAAAAAAAAACTCAATCAGTCTTTCAGAACAAAGACACACGATGGGTGTCTGTAGAGAACTGGACATTGCCAGACTTCCAGGGCCTGAGTCTGGGGAAGAGGTGGAGGTGGAGGGCAGTCCCACTGCTGGTCACATTCATACAGATGCAAGAGGCATTGCACTCGCACACAGCCACTTACCCCAGGGGTGAGGAAAGTTGCCTATCCCCAGTTAGGAAAAACACACACTTAACTTCACATACTTTCCAAGGACCTCATAGAACAGTCAACAAATTCAGGTAAATGAAAGCATTCATTCCCAAGACAGAACAATGCATGGAGGCACACTCTCCTAATTCTCAACGGTGTCTGCAGCCCCAGGGGCATAGGAGGTTAGTGGTCTCTGAAGGTCAAGGGCCAGGCGCAGGAGTGTGGGCTGGAACTGCACCATGGACACTTGCCCCCAGTATGGCTCTCCTTGGCTGCCTTCACTGGTAATGAGAACTTTTGACCCAGCTCAAAATCCAGCAGAAGGCAGTATTATCCCGAGGCCCTTCTTCCAGAAAAAGCAGAGAGGAATGATAAGGAATGTTTATCTCCACAGCCTTTCTCTCTTGTGTCTCATTCTGTATCTCCTCTCTTTCTGGTCTGCACCACTTATGAAGAACTAATATCTATTGAGCCTTTTCCTCTGTACCAGGCCCTGCACTAAGTGCATTACAAGCACGAAACCATTCTACCCATTTCCAATTCTATGAACCAAGAATAGTGTTACCAGTTCCATTTTACAGATGAGAAAACTGAGGTATGGAGGGGTTATGTAACGTGGCAGGGGTCTCACAGCTTTGAGTGCAGATAATCTCACTCTAGAGCTAGAACCTTAATCCCTGGACCCCAAGCCTCTCTAGATGCAAATGCACATGCATGCAAATTGCACACCTAGGTTCGCTCCACTTGCAAGTGACTGAGGAGTCAGGAGGTGGATTCAAGAAAGAGACCTTGATGGAACTGTCTTCTGCCGGTCAAAAAAAAATTAAAAAGTATACCATCATTTAAAATACAATTAGGAGGCCTTCCTAGCTACAGCATAGCATCCTTTCGAGCAAGGAGATAAAAGGGTTTTTCCGCAAGGTGAGGGGTGCCTGGGTGCTGAGCAGAACAGATATCATGGCACAAGCCACACTGGTTGCTTCCGAGAAGGGAATCTGAAGACTGTTGCCCCTAGCGAGGCTCCGTCAACTAAAATCAAGCCGCCGAGCTCCGGTTAGCTCCAGGGACTCTGAGGTACTTGCCTCAAGTTGGCCTCTGCTGGCAGACTTGCCAGCCCAGGGCCAGCTCTCGCGGTGCCTCCCAAATTGGTCTGGGCTGCTTCGCTTCAGAAGCCTTGATTTTTGTGACTCCAATTCTTTATTGGTTCAACCCCCAAAGCACCTATTTCTTAAAGGCTTCCTGCCTGCACCCTGGTCCTCCACCCAAGTAATCTCTACGCTGTGATCCTCCACACATGTCTGGGCTGGTAACTGAGCAGTTAGGAGACAACCTTGGAGCCCCCAGCTCAGTTCAAAACACCTGTCTCTGTCCTTCTCCAGTGGAACCTGTCCACACCACCATGGACCAAGGCCAGTACCATGTAGACCATCTCCACCCTCAGCCTGGGAGCCTCTTGGAGATGGGGTGTGTTAATCTGGCTGGGAGCCATCTCCAGAACTTCATGGTCACTAGAGAAATGCTGCTTCTTGTGGTGGCCCCTCAAATGTTTTCAAACCGAGTTTCCCTCTGCCCCTTTCCCATATACACATTCACTGGGCTCAACTTCAAGGTCATCGAGGTCCTCTGTATGTTGTAATCATTTCTACAGTTCAGACCCAGATAAAATGCAAATAAGGAGCAGGTCTTGTGGCTTGAGTACTGATTAGTATTATTCCTCACAATAATTAAGGACTCGGAAATCAGATTTGTGGCCGAGTGCAAAGCAGAACTCCGGAGTTCTGAAGGAAAAATCATGGCTTGGGACAGAAAGCTTCTGGCTTAATTTGGTGAGAAAGGGGAGTAAAGCAGAGGTCCCTGTGCCCAAGGAGGGCTATCCGGGAAGCTGGCCTGGGCAGGAGACAAAGACTCCCCATCAAGGTCCCCACCTCTCATGGGCTCACCTCGGCAGTCCCTCATGACCTTGGGGCTCTGAGGCAGCATGAATTGAGTTGGGTAATGTTTTTTGGCACCTGGTGGCTTCAGCCTCCTCCCCTTGCCCAAGATGCAGGTCTGGGTCTTCCGTCCCACCCCCAGCGAAGGCTGGCCAAGGCTGGATGGGAGAACTGGGGCTGCTGGTGTGCAGGGAGCTATGGGGGAGAACAGTCCCTAGGATGGCCCCAGCCAGCCACTTCCTGAGGGATCCAAAAACTGGGGAGTGGGTGAAACGCAAGAAGACCTTCCCTCCTCCTTTCCCCCTTTTCCCGATTTCGGTTTCTCCATGGAATGTTGGCAGCTTCTCTTCTTGGGCTATTTTTTCTCTCCCCCTGATGGCAAATCCAGTCTTGCTGGTGAACTTGCTCCAAGCAAACACCGCTTTTAAAACTCCTATCCAGGCAATGGAGTGTTAGGCGGGTTTCCTTGGTGTGGGTGTTACCCAAGGCTTGAGCTCCCCCTTGCTCCTCAACCTCCCTCCTGCCCACACTGGTATCCTTTGCCCGTATCCCACCCACCAGGGAGTTTCCCTCGGTGCCACAGAAGCATTTTTCCACCCAACCAGTTGGCCTGGCTGCTCTCCTTCCTGCCTGGGAAAACTAGCCATCTTTCCATCTATTTTTCCTGAATTTTTACATTATAACTGGAAGCCAAGCTCACATGTGGGGAAAACTGTGGGAGAAAGGTGAGTGAGAGTGTTGGTCCAGCAAGTGAAAGGAAAGGTATGTGCAGGAAGGACACACCAAGTCCCTGATCTGGGACCCAGGAGGCCCATGAGCCCTCCTGATGGTCAGCTTCTGTTTTGCTTGCAGATTCCCAGGCCAGCCCCCTGTAGGCTGTATCTGGGTGTAGCAGTGGGGGTAGGCAGGCCGGCTGGTGACCTCCTCAGAGCCTGAGAAACATGGATTGGGGCTTTTAAGACTGTGAGAGACTGGAAGAAGTAAAAGCCAGAGAAACATGAGAGGGAAAAGAAGGATGGAAGGGAAAGACAAAACTTAAGGAAGAGTTATATGTATGTATATGCATGACTGAAACATTATGCTGCACACCAGAAACTGACACAACATTGTAAACTGACTATACTTCAATAAAAAAATTAATGTAAGGAGGAAAGAGATAAAGAAAAGAAAGGAAAAAGAAAACAAAGGGAAAGATAAATAAAAGGAGAGACCAGGACTGCTTCAACTCCTGAAAACCCAGTCCAACAGTGGTCTGGGCATAAAGTCAGGGTCTGGCACCCTGACTCATCTTCCCAAGGTAGGATTTGGGGAGAGTCAGACAATTAGGGAGGGAGCCTGGGAAATGGGTCTTTCCAACAAGCACACCAGGCACAGCAGAGCCCTGGAGGCCTAGGTCTTGAACCCTCAGGTAAGGATTCTTAGCACAAAGCAGACTCCCGCAGAGAACTCAGTTGCCAGCCTGCAGATTGAAGCACAGGGATGGGTGAACACATCTTCCTCCCCCACCTCCTCCTCAAGCACTGAATACAGAATCCCCGGATAGCAGGGGGAGGAAAGAGAAGAGATTCGAGTTAGAGTGAACAGAGCTCAGCTCTGGGGAGAAAGGGCTGAGGGGCTGAGGACCCTAGGGAATTAGCGACTCCAAGCTGAGACCACAGTGGTGGGAGTTTGGCCAGGCCTGCCTAGGCAGAGGAGGGGGGGGGCGCTCCGGCTGGGTGGGAGGAGTTGGTGGGAAGCCCGCGACGTTTGACTGACGCTTTCGGTAGTTTAATATTTTCCCAAATCTTAATCCAATTTGAAGTTATTAGGCAAGATGCCGGGAAAGGTTGCATGTCGGTTTTATTTCAGTAAATCCTCATGGCGGGAAAGACCAATGGGGACAGGTTGATATTGGTTCTCCACCCACTGAATCTGCAGCTGTCCCCGCTCCTTTCCCGGCGGGGAAGAGGGTGAAGGGCACCGACTTCCCCTCTAGAAGGCCGGAGGCACTCTTTTTCTCTGAGCTTCTCCCCTTCCGTCCAATTCAATTCACCAAACGCGGAGCCTCAGTCTTAGCTTTTCCGACTGCACCCCCACCTCTCCACACCTTCTCTCCCAGCATCTCTAGGTCAAAGACAAATAAAGCCCAGCTTCCTGCCTGGGGTGAATCACACGGACCAGTCCACCAGGGGAGGGAAAGAAGAAATTCTGGCGGAGAGGAATGCGCCGCAAACCCGGGCTAACAGATGTGCCTGGCGCCTCGGGCCCAGCCCTGGCCCGGCCCAGAAAGCCTCTCCTCAGCCCTGCGCCCGCGGAATTGTATTATTTTCTCCCCGGTCCAATCATCTTTTTACAGAAAAAAAGATTTAAAGAAATATAAATTGCTGCCTTGCAAGATCAAAGTGCCGCTTTCTGGTGCATCTGGCCGAGCGGGGAGTTGGGGGAGGGAGCGGGTGAGCGTGGCGCAGTCACAGTTACCCAACTTCAAAGTGTTCTCAACAGTGAATTTTGACCAGTGCATTTTAAATTCTCTTCCCCTTCAACATCGCGGGGTGCGTAGCGGGGAAGCGCGTAGCTGCGCGGGTTCTGGGCGCGCGGAGACACCAACTCCAAGCCTGAGACAGACTAAGAGCCCTGAGGCTCCGGCGGAGGCACTGACTCCCGAACCGCGCATGGGGGCGTGGTGAGCAGGAGGGCTAGATGGCTTATCACCCACAGGACGTCGGGTCATCAAATATCCGAATAAACGGTGGAGATGCCACTAAACCGCCTTGTCTTTAGTAGCTGCCGGAGGTTCCTTGTCAGCCTCCTTTGCGTTCAGGCTTCAGGTCGCCTCCGCTCTGCCGTAAGGACTGGAGTGAACTAGGTTAGGATTCGGATCATACGGGGTACCCGGGTCAATCCCAGGCTTTCCAGGCTACGAGTAGCGAGCATCCTGACTGCGGATTTGCTTCTATGTGACAGGCCAACTGGGCAACTGTGCAGGCCTGGTCGATTAGGTTGGAACTCCCTCGGGCCCCCAGACAATTTCCCTTAAGCGGAGCGCGGAGCTGACACCCTCCCTGCGGAGAACTAGAAGTGTGGCCCCGATGCCGGCGCCGGAAGATGCGCGAGGTGCGCCCCTACCCACCCCTCGCCCCGGGTGCTCAGGGTTTGGGAGTTTTGCGGCGGAAGAAGCTGAATCCGGGATGGGTTGAATCCTGAGGAGGGACCAGCCTCCTCTCTGCTTTCGCTGCAAGGTTATTGTAGAGCCAGGCGGCAGGGGGCTTTCTCTCTCGCGTCTGCGAAACTACCTCCCCAGCAAGACGCTCATGGGGACCGCCACGTACCCACTGGGATCTCTGAGCCCTTTGGGGCGGGCCCTGGGGGCAAGCCGGCAGACTCGACTTCTCCCAAACCAAGGAAGTCTTTCCTTTCCTGGGAAAACCAAGGGTGCAATATGACCTCGATTGCACTTGACTTGCCCCTGCATGGCCATTTCTGATGTTTCAAATTTCAGATTTTCCTGCCAGAGCAGGAAGAGTTAAAACAGCCAAGAGTGTGCCTGCCCTCTCCTGCAGTGGGTCCTTGTCTCCCCAGCCGCCCGCGGGACTGCATCTTGGAAAAGAGAACTGTCACCCCCTCCCCGGGTGGGGGGAGTAACATGATGTTATTCTCATTTCTAGAAGAAAACCAAGGTCCCTATAACTTCGTTGACTTGTCCTAGGTTTCTGAGTGGCAAAGTTAGGACCCTTTACCCAGGTTACCTAAAAATTCTTGTTCTTCCCACTTCCTTGGGAGTGATTCCACCGCCTCGCACCCCCTTCTCAGGCCGGTCACTCGAAGTAGGTCATCGCCCCGGCAGCTTGAGCAGCCGGGCACGGGCCTGTGCGAAGTGCCCTGACCGCGCGCCGGGCATCTCATCTCAGCCAGGCAGGTGCCGAGGTGGCGGCGCAGCAGCCGTGGGTCGTCCGGCCGGCCGAAGGGCACGAGTAAGCTGGCCTCCTCTTTCTGCTGCCCGGTGGCTGCGGGAGCAGAGGAGGGAGGGGGGACAGGGCTGGGGAAACCGCCGTCAGCGGGTCCCGGCCCCGCCTCCCCTACACAACGTCCAGGAAACCTTGGAACTTTCCATTGTCTGAGGAGCTTCACTAAACAGATTGTCCCTGTAATTATGGAGCCACATAGAAGAGCAGAGAACTGACGGATTAAGGAGAAGAGCTAGCCTGGGCAGGCCCTGGAGGAGCACAGTGCCCCGGAGTCTGCCTCCTGGGATGTGTGACCAGAGTGTTCCACCATCAGGGCACCGGGAGGAGGGAAGACCACAGCACTTCAGGGCTGCCCCCACGCTGCAGTCAGGAAGCAGAGAACCTGGCGTTGAGGCTCCGGGAAAAAGGGGCATCCAGACCTGGTGTCTTGGGTTCTGGATGAGCAAGGGGCCAGTCAGGCAGCGACGGGCTTCTGAGAGAGCCAGAGTGCCTAATGTTTGGAAGATGCAGTGCTCCACAGCCAAGCCCCAGCGCCAGGGTTCCTGGATATTTAATTTGTAACAACCTCTACCCTGGAGGGTGGCGGGTGGTGAGGCTTCCCGTTCCTTTCCTGCGGAGAAGTTACACTCGTCGCCCCCAGATACTTGCGTTCCTATCTCTGCAAATATCGAGAGTCCCACTCTTCTTGGACTATTTTGCAGCGTGCACTACCCTTAACCCCATCCCTTCTTTGGAGGTGGATTCCTAAGAGGCCCAGGGACTCTCTGAACACAAACCTTCTACCTACTCATCAAATTGGATAAAAACCCGTCAGCCTTCTCTCAGGAAACAGCTGCATGTGGGCGCGGACCCGACTCACTGAGCCCACGAGCCTTGAGCTACCCTTGCCTAAGTCTCTTGATTACCAAGTCCACATTCCCCATTTGTAAACTGGGGCTATTGGGCAGCTTAAAAGAGCTTTATGGCTCCCGAGACCCGTGAATTGTGCTGCGCATTCCAAGCACATCCCTTATGTGTGAACATCTATGTGTCAATCCCGCCACCTGAGCCCCTGAACACCAGTGCTCCAACCCACACTGTCTTCTGTCCCTCTGGCTACTTTTCCTGCTTGCCAGGTTGGTTTCTGCTGGGTGATTAACGACCCCAGATAGTGTAAGGAATTTGGCTTCTCAAGCTCAGCATTTTCAATTCCTTAATTTGTCCCTAGGTGACCGTTAGCAATCGCGCGGCTGTAGATCACATCGCGGGGTGGGTCAGGTAGAGTGAGCAGCTGATTCAACACAGTTGAGTTGGGGTTTGGTTTCATTTTTTAAAGGCAGTTCAGAAAGCAGCCCCTGGAGAACTTCAAGAAGGCGGCAGGCGGCAGGCTGCGGAGGTCCCTGACTAGCCTTTGGGTTGTCACCACTCTCATTCTTTATAAACTGTAAAGCGCTAGCAAATAACAAACTCCCCTAGGCCTTAGTCTCTGACGTGGGCGGGGCAGACAGGTGAGGAAACGGAAGATCACAAGTGTCCTGCTCTAAATCCAAAGTCTCACTGGGAGAACTGTGCTCTGGGTCAACCTGTTCCTGGAACCTAGTCACCATGGAGATGCTCCAGATTCAACCTCAGTTTGACCCTTTTCTGGCTGTTCAGGCTAGAAACAAGTTAGACTCCCCTCCATTTCTACAGAGCTCCACTCCCTCTACCCCACAGAGTCCTGGTCACTGTTCATCTCATTTGAACAGGGGATATTGTCCCTCCTGAGGGGCTGGCAGTGGGGTCTGAATCATTCCAGCTTGTCCCAAAGAGTTGCTAGTTTCTGTGGCAGTTTTGGCTCTAGCAGAGCTTTTAAAATACTCCTTTCTTCTAACAACATTGTAAATCATTTTCAGTTTAAAAAATAAAATAAAATAAAATAAAATAAAATAAATTAAAATAAAATAAAATACTCCTTTCCTGCCCCTGCCCCCCGGAGAAGCAGGCAGCTGCCTTGGAGGCAAAGCCTTTAGAGAGTACTCCTTTCCAGAACCTCCCAGACTCCCAAATGTTAGGGGGAGGATGAGCGGAGAGGTGAGAGATGGGGAAGGGGAAGGAGAAAGGGAATCATCTTTGTCCTTGTTTTCCTGGGTCTTTCTGGCTGGAGCAGGCTGTTTCTGTTCAGAAGGGGTAGAAATTAGCCCCTTTCTTCCTCGGTGGTGACTAGGGCACTGGTTGGCTGCTCCTTCCAGCCTGCTATCCCTCCGGGAGGGTCCGGTGAGGTGGGAAGAAGAGGGCATTCGCACCCTCTTGGTGGTAGCAGGCTGGCTGGGGCACAGAAGAGCATCCTCCAACTCCCTACTGGATGGCTAGAGTTCGACCCACTGGGCTCTCTTCTCTGAGGCACCAGGTTTGTAATATCTGAAGTCACACAGTCACTACTGTGATTAAATACAGTTTTCAAATTGTTTTTTAAACTGTTCAATGTTTTTGAAAATAAACCTAGAACGTTAGGCTAGTGTTAACCAGATTGGGAACAGTGACTTTTTTCTATCCTTCCTGGAAATGGCAATCCTCTCCCAAATGAAGACCCCAAGCTTTTCCAGGAATTTTGGCCATTCTGTGAAAATGCTGATGGAGGCTGGGTGGGTTAACAGGGCCTGTGAAACTCAAGGAGTACACCATCTAGAGAGGGTATAAAGGAATGTGGGGCTGTGCACGATGAAATCCACCGAAGAACTTTTATAGAAACATGAGTGTGATCTGTGAGGGAAGTACAGACGTGACCAAAGTAATGCATTTGCTTTTACTGGCTGACTGACAGGCTTTGGTGGGGGGGTCGGATAAGTTTACCAACTGGTTGCAGAGACCTGCACCTCTGGCAAGGACATGGGGGAAGGGTCTGCTCAGAAGAACTGGAAGGGGAAACGAGGCAGATACCACACAAAAAATTATCCTATTTTCTGGGCACACAATTCTTTGTCACATACACATATACAAGCTTAGTTTAAGAAAACCTTAAGTTGAAAAGAATAAATACGAGTTCATTCATTCACTCAACAACAACAAAAAATCACTAAATGTCTATTGTATGCGGGGCATTTTACTATGCTCTGCTTTGTAAAAATGCATGTGTCTGAGTACAAATTCATCCAGCATTTGGCTTCATAGAAGGTTTGTGAGATTTCCAGCTCTGAACAATCAGAGTGATGGCACTCAGACTCCAGGATACATACACTTTGGGTCAATATCAGAGGTGGTAATGAGTTTGCTGGCGCCCTTAGAGTTCACACTTTTCCTTCGGTGCAGTTGTGGAAGTGGGGGAGGCACAGCTTTGAGCTCCAACTTCCAGTTCAACTACCTTTGGGGGAAATGCTGAGAAGCACAGTATGCTAAATCCCTTTTAAATAATGCTTTCCATTCCTAAAGCCCTTTCCCCTTCCATGAGTGGCCTAAGGATTTTGGGAATCACAAACCCTGCAACCAAATAAATTCTTTTCACTGAATATGTCAGAAAGGAGAAACTGATTTTGGTCAGTTTCCATAGGTGCGCACTTCGACAGCATGCTCACACACCCAGACACATGTACACACAAATACCCACGTTACTATACAAATTCATTTATACAGAGTGTAATCATTACTTATAGAAAGAAGCAGAATGGGAGAGGGGTGTCTTCAGTTTTCCCTACTTCCCGAATTCAGAAACTCTACAAGTAGGCTCAAAATACCACTGTTAGCTTTTTAACAGTCATTTTCATAAGCCCTTATCACTTTCTCTGTTTGATCGGGTGTGTGACCAGCCCAGCAAACACTATCCTGGACATGTAGCAGCAAATGAGCCAGTGACCTGCGGCTTGGCGGCACAATTGGTTAAAATCAGATTTACACTCCCTGGTATCAGTGCGCAGACCCTCCGAGACCCGCTGATGAGTGAGGCTCAGCAGCCTTGGCGTAGGTAATTGCATGTACAAGCATATTTCTGGGCTATGACTGAATTCTAGGATCCAAACCAAGTAGAGAGATACCAATTTAAGGATTCTGTCTCGAATGCCTTTTTTGGTCCAACTGGAGGACAGCGTGACAAAGGGGTGGAAAGGAAGGTAAAAGGACTCCAAAATAGAAAAGCTGGCCACAGGCTGCAGTGGCGAATAATGCTGCTGGAGGGTTTGGAGGCAAAAGTGGGGGTGGGCATTGAACCCCACCAGAACGCGTCCAGATGCGGTTGCGTTCACCGCACCAAATGAGGAGACCGGCACGATACTCCCAACGCGAAGACAGTGAGGACAGGGTATCGTGAGCCTGAGCCCTTCCTTTTACGGATTCAGAGGACAGTATAAACCGCACACGACCTCCCTAAATGTCTATGCGTCTTAGCTTTGTCTAGCGAAGTAGACAACGGAGAAAAACATCCAGCTCTATCAGGCTGAAAACATTTTCACTTTCACACTAAACAAGTGAAGTAAACGGCTTTTCCTTTTCTGAACATCGCTCTTATGTTGCCATCTAGATTTTGGAAACGTAGCCTCGGACTTAAACGCGCAAACTCGTTTCCACCGCACCTGTACAGGTGAGACACGCTCACACCCCTGCGACGTCGGATCGCGAACCCCCTAGGAACAGCCCTGGCCACGAGCTTCCCTCCCCGCACCGGCTCAGCAGCAGAGATGCGGCCTGGTGGGACAGGCAGCGAGGCTGCCTGCGGGCCCGAGCCGCCCACCCGCGGCCGAGCTCCGCGGGAAGGAAGAGTCCAGCCGCCCGCCGCTCCGGCGCAGGAAGCGGGCGATGCCGAACACTCCCTTCGCGGCTCTGCGCTTTCCCCCCGTCGCGGAGGAGAGTAGCGGCGGCTTAGACTCTCGCGCGTCTGCGATATTCAGACGCGGACCACGCTACGGTGCTGGCCTTTGTTCCAGGCGGGAAGCCGCCGCACGGAGCTCGGGTGGGGCTGCAAAAATGAGAGAGAAGAAAAAAGGGGGAGGAGGAGCGGCGGGGCCGAGCTCCTGGCAGGGGCCCTCTAGGAAATCAGCGCTGCGTCCCGTCGCGCCTCTCGATCCCGCGGGCTACCTGTACCTGACACTTCCCGGGATTTCACACGCCCAGGGACACCAAGGAGCCTTGGATCAGGGGCGCCCCGGCGCGCGGTGGCCCCTCGCGAAGTTCCTGGGCATCCCCACCCAACCCCGCCGTTCACCCCCACCCCACGTGAGCGGGCCGCCAGGGCGTGTACAGCAGCCCGCGAGGGGGCAAAGAGGCCCCCCCCCCTTATTTCTAGGGGTTAGAGCTGCAGAAGGGCTGCAGCGCTCCACCCACCCTAACCCGGGTCCTGCCCTCTTCTCCGACTTCTGGAGGAAAAAAAATGCCCTTTGGAGCTTTAACATTTTTTCCTCCCATATTTTTTAAAAGCGACTGCTTCTCCTTTTCCAACAAGGGCCTGCCCCGCGGGGCACAACTTCCGGAGAAATGGGCCCACACCGTGAATTCCGTGGAGCCGGGCCCCGGGGCTCCGAACGGCCAGTTGGCGCCGCGCGGCCTGGCCTGGGGTCTAGGCCCGAGGCGGCCGCCGGCACCGGCTCGTGGTGAAAGCCGAGGGCAAGCGCTCGAGGAACCCATTTGCTCCGAGTTCCAGACCTGACGTTTTTCTCCCTCAGGAACCTTCCGCTGCCCCTCCTGCCCGGGAAGTGTACCCCCTTCCTCTGCATGGTGGGCCCGTGGGCGGAGGAGGTAAAGCCTCGAGGAAGTTCCCCCTCATAAACCTTGAATCCCCGCCGCGGTTTTGTGGAGCGAGGTCTGGCTTTGTGTGGGGCTCGGTGCTCTGGGGTTTTACACTCGCACGGCCGACCGCGCTCGCGCTCCGCCGGCTCTTGGCCGCCCGGGCCCCGCACACGCAGGGAGAAGCCCATCAGGCCCAGCGCGCCCGCCCACGGCCCGGGGGAGCCCGCGCTCCTCTACCCTTTCCCGGGCTTTATCCTCGGGCACAGGAAGGTCTCCGGGCCCTTAATGCTAAGACTTTAGCCCCTTTGCGTCGCAGACGGCACGAAGGTTTCAGGCAATCTCGAGCCCCGACCATAAAGGGTGCGACCAGGGAGCCTAGATCCCACCCCGCCACCCGCGGCCCTCCACTGGGCCATGGCAGGAGGCTGGCGGCTTTGGCCAGCTGGGGATGCCCAGATTCGGGCCGGGAAACGCCCCCGGAGCAAACGGAGAAGCGCCAGTGGAGAACTAACTCGTGTGGCCCGAGTTAGACTTCAGGGAAGGCCTGGGGGCCGGAGCTTGCGTTTCCACGGTGGGAGTGGGCTAGCGCCCCTCAGGCCCACGCCCCCCTCCTCCCTTTGCTAACGAGTCTCAGCGCGGCCACGGACGTGAGCCGGGGGTCTCGGAAGCTGAGCGGCTGGTCCGGAGAGGTGGGGCCGGCAGGCGGGGACAGGGGGTCTCGTAAATTCCCCGAATCCAGGGCATCCCAAGCCCCTCGCCCTCGACATCCGCGCTGAGTCGTTAGCATCCCAGGACCCTCTGTCTGCGGCCCCCACCGCGCCGCGTCCTCAGCCTCTAGCCTTTTCAAGGAACCAAAGGAGAACTTTTGTGGCTCTCCACGACCTCCTGTACATTCTCGTGGTATCACCTCCTGTTTGAGGAGGGTGTAATGCTCAGTTCCTAATCCGTCTTCCCGCTTGCCCTTTTTTCTCACCTCTCCACCTCGGGTGAAAAAACTCAGCCCATCGAAGGAAAAAAGTAGTAAAATCCGTACTACAGTGAGGCAGAGGAAATTTAAGTCACAAGACTGCCCCCAGGTGATGGTTTTCAGCAACAACATTTCTGGGCGACTTTACGTCGCTTTATCTGTCTGAGCTAATGTCATCTGTGGTAGAAAAGTTATTGAATCCAAACGTTTACGTTAATCCCCCAAGAAAAGGAGAAACCTCTTTCTCACAGATGCTGAGAAATTGCTCAATTTGTCTTTCTAGCCTCACTACCATTAACATCTGATAACTGTACTTTCAAAATCTAACTCTCCCGTCCCCAAAGAGCAGACCTGCTCTCACCCATCCCCTATTCTTCCCCTCACCCCTTCTTCGCTGTTTCCTCCTTCTGAAACAATAGCACGGGCTGCTGGAGTCAGTCTGATGATATAATCCTTAAGGCATTCACGGGCAGACCAAGGGCCAAGCTATCAAAGGGTTCAGCTTCTTCTTCTTTTTTTTTTTAAAGCTGTTTACTATTCAGGAAATTTGTAATTATTTTTTTTTCTCATGTAGTGGTATTACCCTCTTCCTTTTGATATTAGATCCTCTATGGACCCCTAGCTTCATGCTGTAGAGACAGGAGAAAGATGAAGGGGCTGAATTCTGCAGCAGAATGCAATTTTCCTTTATATCATCATTGCTGCTAAAGACCAGCTGGGGGCTTCCAAAAGAACAGGAACCCCCAGAAAAGGCAGAGTCCTCATGTTTTTAGGGGCAGAAGAGAATGCCAATTCCATTTATTCTTTTACATCACAAACTTGGGGGTTTTTTGTGCCTCATTCCACCAAAATACTTTTGGTACTTTTATAGCAGGACTGAAAAGGCACATCAGGAGGGGAAAGGAAGATAACCAAATTTTAAAAATCATTTGTTTAGAAGGCATCACACTGAATCATGTTTTTTCAGAAGGTATTATTGATCAATATGAATATCTTTGATATGTTATCATGTTTACCAAGGTTTTCCCTGTGCCCAGCATAATGCCTTGCTCATAACAGGAATCAATAAATATTTGTAGAATGGAGAAATTGAGAAATATAAAGCAAAGGAGCACAAAAGGGATTAGATACTTAACATCATTCAATTAAAAACCCCTCCATGACACATTTGTATTATATAAAGCAAAACTATTTTTGTTGGATTTTGAGGGACTGACCATGTTTAATGGGTTTGTTTTGTTTCACTGACTAAACTGTAGCATACTGAGATCAGAAACTCAGTGTTAACATTTTCATGATATACAGTGTTTCTCATATTGCTGGGTACATTATCAATCATCTTAAAGTATAGTGAAGGGGAAGACTCAAGATGAAAAATGTTAAGAGAAATTTAATGTGCAGGCATCCCTTTGGGCAATGCCAGGTTTCTGGGTAGAGGGACAACAGCGGTCCAAGGACACGGAAACTTCTGTTCAGACTCCACCTTCAATTGGGCACTATACTCTCCTGCCCAGATTCTCTCCAGAACCCGTATCCTCTCCTCTAGGACCTTCCCACAGTAGGCTATGAAAGCATAGAGAAGGGGATGCGTTGACACAAGGATGACTCTTCCACATTCCTCCCACTTCAGCCCAACCACCCATACCTTTATTAGCTGCTCTGTTGTAAGTTCAGTGGGTTTGTGTGAGTGCTAACGAGATCATCACAAAGTTTCCATCCGCTTGGGTGCTAGTTTGGCCTATTTCAAGTACATCCATGATAGCCTTTCCTATAAATTCATGCTATTTGGCCAAAGGGAACTAGGGAAGAGCCACTCTTAATATAGTCTTACGAGAGATTTTGTTTTTGGAAAAGGTATGCCAGTCAACTGGATTTTCCCATAGGAGCCAACACATCACATAGGTTTATCTGCCTGTGTCAGATTATGTAATAAAAAAAGACATAAAACCTACTTTTAAGGAACTTTCTGTTTTCCACTTCTTTTTATACTTTTCATTTAAAATTTCTCCATGGCAAGCAAAGGCACTCAAGATCAGTTGTTCATCATTTCTTGTGGCTTTCCGAACAGAGACTTTTTGCTTTCTTGAGGAGCCATCTCATTATCACCCTGCACCCAGATGTAAAGCACAATCCACAAACATTTAAAATGCTGACCTTTCTAACACTGAATAGTTTAGACTTTGATTCATTATGTTTCTGCTTTAGCATGTTCAAAAGTCTCAAATATTTGAACTGAATGTTAGCTAAATTACAAGGCAATCAGTGTTGAGTTTGATCCTAAGTCTACCAGATCAGAAGCATTTTCTATCTCAGCCACACATCCTGCCTGTTATCTCATAATGGTGAAGAGTGACTGTCACTAAAGCAGGGCTCTTTCCTTTGATCAGTTAAAAAAAAAAAAAAAAGGATTGAAAGCTGGCTAGGAAGCAATGGGGCTGATATATATATTTTTGAGTACCAGAATTTATTCATTAAAATTGGAGTTGTCCTTCAAAGAAGTAACCCTGGGATTCTACACCTTATTCAAATGATTGCTCAAAACATTTCTGGAATGCCTCTTTTTGAAATGTCTTTAGGGATAGCTCACCAGCCACATGCAAGACGGCATCATCACTTACTCTATACTACTTTCCTCCTTGCTGGCTAATATGAGTGCACTCCTGGAAATCAAAGCTGCCCACACTGAGAAACTAACTCTAAAAGCTAAGAGTGTCAGGTGCAAACTAGCATCTTTGCCTGGAGAGAGTGTATCACTTCAATGGTGCTCCTGTGACAGACACACAGAAAGCAAAGTGATGGCATAAAGCAACTGTGGGCCAGTCCCAACTACATCCAGCGTCTCTAGACCTCCTGAACAAAGCAGCTCCAGGAAATCAGATTCCTAGGGGGGTTGTGACTGTCTGGAGAGCCCCAGATAGTCTAAGGGTCCCTTTATTTGAAAGACAGCTTGTCCCAGGATGGCATTCCTACTTGGAAGTTTCTGAGATAGCCTGAGAAGGTCTCAGAGGAATGGGACTAAATTAACTGGCAAGCCCTTTACCTGCCCAACCCCTCTAAACAAAAACAAAACAAAACAACACAACAAAAACAGATCACTGAGACTAGGACTCAAACAGCAGGATTAGAAAAGTTTGCTGATGGCTTAAACAAAGATGGATCGTCTATGGATTAAGAAATAACAACCCAATGGCCAACCATGTTTCTCAATGTGCCCAACATAATCTTCCAAAGTTCAGACAAAGGGAAAACTGCATGCTCACTACCCAGTCCAGACCTGCTACCTAGGAGGTCCTAGAGATGTAGGAAATCTTGGGCTGCAGCCTACCTGCAATACTGGCAGCTGGAGGTGGAGGAAGTGTCCCCTTTGCTCCTTGCTGGTACTTCCAGATCATTATCTCTCTTCCCTAAAAACCCCTGGATTTGGAACTCATACCATTAGCCTGTAGGCTCCCAAGACCACTCACCTTCATTTCTTGAAGATTTAATTCCTGGTTTACATTCACTATCTCCAATGCTACTCTGGGTATAGTCTTTGGGGTCGCACAGTGAAGTAAGTGATCTTTGCAACACTCCAGCTTCTTTGACCTTCTCTTCTCCAGAGATAATATTTTCCACTCTATATCAACAATCATTCCTCAAGCCATACCTCAAACTTTGTCAATATCAAGAATTGCATGCCCATAATCTTGAATTCAAGCTCAGACCAACATCTCCTGTCTTTTCAGTGTATTCCCTCAATTCTTTGACATCACTAGGACCTTCAGTCAATTAATCCTGCCCTCTTTGCACTGTCTGCACAACCCTCACACCCTCACTTTCCCTTTTGCCCCATTTGGGTGCCATGGCTAATTGTTATACAAGCTTAAATCCTTTGCCATTTTGCCCTTTTGTTGCAATTACCTAGCAAAGCCCAGTTCTAGGTTAATTCCAACTCTTCCTACACTCTGTCTACATTCACACAGCAGAATGTGGCTGGAGCAAAACAATCAGCTATGTTGGCTGCTCTCATAAATTCATGTTCCCTTGTCTCAAGAGAACCCTTAAATGAAGCCTGGCAATTCTACTACATTTCTCTGGTCCATTCCCTTTCCTTTCCCTGTATGACGATTTTACACCTCCTCCTCCTCTCTCCTCAAGCCTCCAACATGTCCTCCCTCATCCTAATTTTCTGCTGCAGATCTTGATTCCTGTTTCATTGGGAAAATTGAATCAATCAAGGGACGCTCTACTTGCTTTTCTAACACGTGTAAAAATCCACCTGCATCTGCATCCATATATTCTCCCTTCTTTTCTCTGCTTTCCCATCTAATTCCAACCCGTTCACATGTGCTCTGGATCCCACCCCTTCTCACTGAAGGACTTCGATCGCTTCAGTAATTGTTCTCTTTCACTCCTGTATCATCAAATTTTCCTTCTTTATTGGATCATTCTCAACAGCATACACACATGCGGTTAATCCCCCCTACCCCAACACTCACACTTAAAAAGAACAAAACCCTTTCCTGAATCCATGTCACTGTCCTACTATCGTATTTCTCTTTTCCTGTTACAGGAACACTGCTTGCAAGGGTTGTCAAGATCACTGTCTCTCATTTCTCCTTTTTGTTTCCTCTTAAACTCTTGACCTCACCATCCACCCAAACTGCTTTGGTCAAGGTCACCAATGACCCCCACATTGCCAAATCCAATGGTCTTTTTCCAGGCCTTACCTTACTTGACACAGATTAGTCCTTTTTCCAGAAAACAGCTTTTTCGCTTGCTTCCAAGACAACACTGTCTCCTGTTTTTCCTTCTATCATATTGGCCTTTCTTTCTCAGTCCCATTGCTGCTTATTTTCTCATTTCCTTCTACCTTGAAACAGGATCATTCCTTGGACCTCTTCTCTGTCCGTGCTCATTTGTTTAGAGATTTCATCAAGACTCTTGGCTTTAAATGCTCTCTCTATATTGATGACTCCCAAATTAATATCTCTTACCCGGACCTCTCCCTGACCTCTAGTTTTAAATATCTAGCTGCCCACTAAACATCTCCACATGTCCAAAAGTGAATTCCTGGTCTTTCCAAATTTTCTCCTTCTACAGTCTTTCCCATCTCAGTAAACAGAGACTCTATCCTTCTAACTTCTCAGGTCAAAAATCCTGTAGTTATCCTTGACTCTTTTTTTCTCTCTCAAATATCACCACCATTCTATCAGCAAATCCTGTCAGCTCTATTTCACAAATGTATGACAAGTGTGACCATATCTTACAACCTCCAACCCTGTTACCCTACTCCAAACCTTCCCTCTTATATGGATGATTAAGATACACTCCTAACTGGGCTCCTCACTTCCATCTCTGACCCCTAAAGTTGATTTCCCAACATTACAGCATGAACCTTTTATAACTTAAACCTTGAACACTTAAAAAGAACAAATGGCTTCCCCATTCCACTGACCTAAAGTAGAAGCCAAAATCCTTACAATGGCTGTAAGGGCTTGACTGTGCTCCAGTTCCAACCTTATCTACCATCCTCCCTCTCCCTCTCATTCACTCCGCTCTAGAAGTTGTGGTATATTTATACAATGGAATACTACTCAGTGACTAAAAAAGAACCAAATCATGCCATTTGCAACAACCTGGATGGACCTGGAGATTGTCATTCTAAGTGAAGTAAGCCAGAAAGAGAAAGAAAAATACCATATGATATCATTCATATGTGGAATCTAAAAAAAAAGACACAAATGAACTTATGAAACAGAAACAGACTCTCAGACGTGGTAAACAACCTCATGGTTACTGGGGGTGGGAAGGGATAAATTTGGGAGTTTGAGATTTGCAAATGATAACCACTATATATAAGAATAGATTTTAAAAAACAAATTTCTTCTGTATAGCACAGGGAACTGTATTCATATCTCTTAATAACCTTTAACAAAAAAGAATATGAAAATAAATATATGTATGTATACACATGACTGGGACATTATGCTGTATACCAGAAATTGACAAATTGTAACTGACTATACTTCAATTAAAACAAAATTAAAAATAAATAAGTAAATATTTTCTAGCCACACTAATGTCCCTGCTGTTCTTTAACAAGTCAAGCACGCTCCTGCATCAAGGTGTTTGTGTATGATGTTCCCTCTGTCTGCACTGGTCTTCCCCAGATGTTACATCACTGTCTTCCTCCCCCATGCAGTTTTCTGCTTAAACTGAACTCCAACGAAACCATCTTTCATAACCCTATTTAAAACCAGGGCTCTGGATGAGTTTTCTAGGGCTGCCGTAACAAGATACCACAGATTAAACAACAGAAATTTATCTGATACTGTGGAGGCGGGACGTCCAAGATCAAAGTATTGGCAGATCTGGCTTCTTTCGAGGCGTCTCTCCTTGGCCTGCAGGTGGCCACCTCCCTTGTGTTCTCACACGGTGTTTTCTCTGTGCACGAGCAGCCCTGAGGTCTTTCTAAGTGTCCTAATCTCCTCTTCTTATAAAGACACCCATCAGACTGGATTAGGACCCACTCTAATGGCCTCATTTTAACTTACTTACCTCTTTATAAAGGCCCTCTCTCTCAATAAAATCACATTCGCAGGTGCTGAGGGTTAGGACTTCAATATATGAATTTATGGGGGTGAGGGAAGAGACACAATTCAGTCCATAACACACTCCACCTCCATTTTCTTTATATTTCTACATGACACTCATCACCTTATGACCCACCGTTTAATTTCCTTGTTGGTTCGTTGTCTCTCTCTGCTGCAATGTCAATTCAAAAAGGGCAGGGATTTTTGTCCATTCTGTTCACCATTGTACCCCCAGTGTCTAGAGCAGTGCCTGGCACATAGCAAGTAGTGACTACGTATTTGTTAAATTAGTTAACAAATTTATGTAGTTATGTGTATCATGAAGCTATTGAACTTGGCAGCCCCTAAACTCTCTCTCATCCCAGCATTGTTTTCAGCCAGTAAGCATTTATTTATCATCTACTCTGTGCCCAGGAGTGTGCTCCAGACTATGAGTAATCAACAAGACAAAAATAATAATACAAGCTCCAATCTTTTTGCAACAGTATGTGCTCAAAGGCACTTACAAACAAGTACATTTCAGATAAAAAATAATAGTAATTTATGGTGCAAACTTCAAATGCAATTAATAGATCAGTTGGTGCCAAATTACACAGGGAAAACCTATCTGTAAAATGGGGATAACAATTCTTATGCTTGATACTGGTTTGTGAAGATAAAATATAGTTATAATTTCCCAAATACTTCTTCATATGTTAAATTAGAAAAAGATTATAAACTCATAAGAAAGAGACTTCTGTGTTAACCATGAGAATATCAGCATTACTGATGAGAATAAACTAAATGGCTTTGTAACAAAAAAAGAAAAAGAAAAAGAAAGAAACTTCTGAGGGGGTCACATAAACTCTCTTGTGGAAGGTTCATGAGGATCAAGAAGGAGTTAACCTGCCTGGCAGCACACAGGGGCCTGGTGGGTCTGGTCAGCCAGTATAAGCAGATTACTGTGATGTAATTCTTGTAACATGAATCCTTGCTGGGGCGTAACGGTGGAGCATGCTGGGGCCTCACAGAGGAGCCCCTCGCCTGCTTGCCCACACAGTTCAATTTACTCTCAATAAAAATGTAATAAAAAGCTTACTTGCCTTCAGACTGTTGAATGCTTTTGACTCCAAATTTTTTGGAATAGAAATCCTGACTGACAGTATTTTGGGGAAGAAGATGGCTGAAATATCCTTAAAGGGAAAAAGAAGGGAAAGAAGGAAATAAAAGTGGTTGTATTTTACCAAATTGGATGGTAGTTAAAATAGACTGCAAGACTTTGAAAATGTATAAGTCAGAGCTAATATAATTTCTAGCAACAAATGACGCTGTGTTTAATAGTGTGTGGGGAAATTAAACCCTTTCTTCTAAAGACTCACATAACTTTGGGGAAACTGGGCAACACTAACAGCCACCTCTTCATTATCATAAAGAGCCTAGAGTTCCTGAGTCTCAAGATTGGCTGGTTTGGGGATGTGCTAACACTTCTTCTCTGCAATTGCTCCTGCGCCAAAAGCATAAGATCAGTTTGCTGTGTACAGCGGTAATAATATTTAACTTGTGGATTATCTACAGATTTCAGTTATCTGATTGTCTCTTGTTAATAAGAATAATGTCAAACTGGCTTTAATCTTAAATCATAACAAATTCTTTTATCAGTTGCATCCATTGTCTCCCTTATTTCTTCTCCCTTTAGCGTTCATTAACTCTGAAGTGTGTACAAGTTTTACACAAAATACACCAAGTACAAGAGTCATTATTCTCAGGCATTTTCCTTTCCAGCCCACCACCAATACCTCACTGGGCTAGCCTGGGCTTAGCCTAGAGTTCTGAACACTGAAGATATGATAATAAGGGTGGTGACAGCAAAGATGGTAGTTTTCTTTTATGATACTGATGTTAGATACTTTCAGAAATAATGTAAACATTCCTAACTTGCACTTAATGTAATTTTATGACTTTCTCACTCATAAATTTAATCCACACTCAACTGTTTTTATTTCTAAGCCATATAACCCTTTATAGGGTAATAAGTACTGTAATTTTACTACCCACAGTATAAAATACCTTCCTCTTCTTATTTGTCTCTCTTGGCTTCAGGAGATTCTCATTGGTTCTAATATTGACGACCTGTCTACAATTGTAATGTCAGTAATTTCCCCTTTCAGGATTTGCATAGACCCAAATGACTTAAATTTTTAGGCTGTCTATAAATAATCACCAATATAAACAAAAATAATCTAAGCTATCCTGAGTTAATCTGATGAAAAAGGAGAGCAGACAGGAAATGGCAGAAAGTGAAGACAATAATTGTTTTCATGACTGGTTATCTATTTGCACCTCTTTCACTCCAACGTAAATTCCTTGAGAGAGGCTGGGTTTTATTCCTTTTTTTTTTAAAACCCCTTCCCCCTCCAGTACAGTGCTTCTCAGACAGTGTACATTCAGGTCACCTGGAGGGCTTGATAACCCGATTGCTGAGTCCCACCCCCGGAGTTTCTCATTCAGTAGCTCTGGAATGGAGTCTGTGGACTTGCATATCTAACAAGGTCCCAGGTGAAGATGAGGCTGCTGGTCTGGGAGCAACACCTTGAAAACTACTGCCCCGCCACATAGAAGGCTCTCACAAAATGTTAGTTTAATTGAATTGAAGTAATCCAGTTGGAAGGAAGACACTAGACAGAGAGGCTAGTAAGATTAGTTATTAGTTGGGATAATAGCTAAGGCATTATAACGAAGAGATCCCAAAATAAAGGGGCTTAAATATGATAAAATTTTATTTCTCATGTAAGAGTCTAGAGGTAGTGGGCAATCCACGACAGAAAGCCAGCACTGCTTCCCAAGTCCAGGGTCCCAAGCTGGGGGCTAATGCTCCCCATCTTTCTCTTGTGGCTTTCATCCATGGGTCCAACTTGCTGTACCGGGAAATAAGGAGGGGGAAGCAATTTCCTTTAAAAAAGATGTGACTTGGAAATTGCGCATATCACTTTTGTTCATATCCCACTGACTAGAACAAATTTATACCTTGCTGCAGGGTAGGCTGGGAGATGCAGTTCCTACCTGAGACTATGTACTTTCCTAAAATTAAGGTGAGCGTTCCATTCCAAAAGGGAAGAAGAGACTGGATATTGGGGTGTTAGTTAGCAGTCTTGGTCACAACAACTTTATGGCAAATCCATGTATAAAGTGACAAATATCTGGACCATAAATACAATTAAGGTTCTTTGTGTATCTGTGCATATTGTTTTCTGGGGGAGGGGGGTTAAATGGAGGGGGTAGAGAGGCATTTATGCCTAACACAGAGGTTGTTACTTCAGAATTAAGATGGATCAAAAGGCAACAACTCTTCCATTTACCTTGACAGGTCAATATGCCAGTCCATTAAAGGGACATCAGGGTGTTCTCTCCTCAAAAGATGACTAAGGAGGGACAGGTTGTTTGATGAATATGAAGTTGTAGAAGGTGTGAGAATGGCACTAAAGTCATGATGGTGCTGGTGCAGAAAGGACAACGGGGCAGAGAGTAGATAGGAGTTGTGTGCACAGTGGTAGTTACTGCAGAAAAGTGAGAAGGAAACAAGGAGTACACAGGTGCCCAGACACATATGAGCTGGTGTTAGAAGCTTACATTGGCTGTAGGAGTGTGAGACATCAAGGAGGGCTGATAGAGAAATGAAACCTACACAAGTATCAGGCGAGATCTTGAAACATTAGGAGTGGGAGTTGCGAAGCACTGAGCTGGAAGAATGCCAGAGTTGAAAGGTCTCAGGAGGAGGCGTGTTTTGTTTCTCTAGAAAAAAGTAGAAGCAGCAACAGGTAAGAGAAGTAACAGCAGTAGCTGGATCGAGCATCCATTTAGAGATGGGGAGTGGGGAGTAGGCACCCCAGAGCAAAAGCACATACTTGGAGACAGTACAGTTGTATCAAATACTAAATACTCTATTTATCTGAGAGCCACTGGCTGTGACATCCAGAAGCCGTATTTCCAATAATGAAGAGCTAATGCCATAGTTGATGGACCCTGGAGAGGTACCAGACTTGGAAGACTTTGGCTCTAGTTGCTGTTCTGCCTCTCACTGGCCTCCATGCTCAACTCCACACAGGCAAGGAGGAGCCTGAGGGTGGGAACTGGGTCTCATTTCGAATTCTTTTTTTTTTTTTTTCATTTCGAATTCTTGATGCTTAGATGGTGCCTGCAAAACAGGCACTCTACAAAATGCTTGCTCACTGGTTATGTTAAGATGGATCGCCATGGAACTACTGGTAAAAAGTAATAATCAAATATTGAGAATTTCATGTGGTTCACTCTAATATTTCCATTCTCATTTTGCCCATATACTGTATGATTTGTTTTTCCCTAAAAGCAAATTTCGTGTTTCTGTGTTCTAGATTTTGATTGGAAAGCCCTTTCTCCTCTCTTATGTCTTCTTCCTTCCCTAAACATCTTGGTTAATTGCTCATTCCTGTGCTCACGCAGCATTAGCTAGCTAGTGTTTCTGTGTTCTCTAAATTATAGGCATATTGCATTTCCTCTGTACCTTTCACAAAGCAGGCCCTACATAAACTTGTCATAATGCTGGATTACATATCTGAGGATAGGTCATCTACGCTCTGAACCCCTTCCTAGAGAAATAAGATAATCCCAGCCTAGCCAATATAACAGAATTGTTGAAAGTTAACATATGAGGTTTTAAACAACAGTAAAACCTCCAGAACGACTGTCTATGAGAGTGTTTGAAAATGTTACATGCTAGTGATAGGCAATCTGTTTTCAGCTCAATTTCAGGGAGGAAGAGACTCTTCCCAGCCAAAAAGATTTCAAAAGACCCCCTCCAGTCGACAGAGTAAAAAGAGAATGTTGATCCCACAGGGAGAACACACAGTCGATGAGAACAGAGTCATCATGTTAAAGCGAGAGAGACCAAGAGCTGCCCCACCGCACGCAGTCACTCCCATAACACAGGCACACAGCACTTGACAGAGGAAACTGGAAGGAACAGTCTGGGAGAAGGCAACCTAAAGATGCTGCTGTGTGCACAAATGGGGAACTTGGGGGAATAATTATAAGAGCACTGAAGAAAGGAGGCAGGGAGGGAGCTGTGAGGGTTAAGAAAATGGGATACACAGGAGAGGATTAGAATCTAGACTAGTCAAGAAGGGGCACACCACTTCCTTGGCACTTTCAGTTAAGAGGTACCACTGGGTTCTAACTAGGAGAAACTATAGACTAATAATAAATGTGTGACTTCAGACGAGCTGATGAATCTTACTTCTTATTTGAAAAAGTAGCACTAACAGTTTCTAGGACTGATATAAATATTAAATGAGACATTGCACATAAGCACACAAAGTGCCCAGCATATAGCAAGTACACAATACATGCCAGCTTTTGTTATCTAAGAGACTATAGGTAATAAGTTTGGGAAACTATATGGTCTGTCTTTCTCAACTAATCCTTTTACTATCTTCATGAATTCCCCAGTTGAAGAGCTCTCCGGGAAGCGGCCTCAGCTATATGGGCTTGACCTATGACAAGCAAAATCAGCTGAATGCCTTAAAGCAGCAGTGTCCAATAGACATTCCAGTGATAACTGAAATATTCTCACCTGTACTGTCTAGTACACTAGCCACTAGCCATTGAGGCTATCTGGCACTTTTAAGTGCTGCTGAGGAAATGGGGTGGTGGTTAAAGTTAAATTTAGTTAAAATTAATTTAAATCTAAACAGGTACATATTGGACAGTGCAGCCTCAGAGCACATTACCCCAAACACACCAGAAAACATTGTGCAGGAGCCACTGTGGCCTCGTGGGACTCTGGATCCTACCTGCTAGAAGCTGAATTATCTTAGGCAAATTACTCAACCTCCTATGCCTCGGTTCCATCCTGAGGAAATATGAGATTGGTAACAGTATCACTTTCTTGGGTTATGAGGACCAAATGAGAGACTACATATAAAAGCAGTGGGTCTTAAAATTGAGCAGGCATCAGAATCACCTGGAAGGCTGTTGAAACAGATTGCTGGGTTCATCCTCAAAGTTTTTCCGCAATTGGTCTTGGGTAGAGCCAGAGAGCTTGCGTTTTTAATGAGCTCCCAGGTGGTGCTCATGTTGCTGGTCTGGAAAAACACTGTGATAAGACATTTAGCAATGGAGCCTGATACACAGTGAGGACGCAATGGCGTTATTGTTTTATGATGTGCATTTTTATGGTCTGCATCAGGAAGGTTTCTGGGGGAAAAAACCCACAATTTATTAGGACTCTCTAGCCCACATTCTGACATTATTTTGATAAATGTTTATGAAGCATCTACAAAAGGCAAGATACCCTCACAGTATTCCGAGTGACAGTCTGTCAAGGTGAGTTTGAAGTAGGGTTTGTCAGTAGATGGAGCTACAGAGCACCAAGTTATTTGACCATTATTACCACCATCTAAGTATTTTTCGTCATTTCAACTCTCCACAAAGCAACTGGAAAATAACAATGACAATCACCTTCTCAGGTAAGCCACAAGTTGGATTTCTCTCCAGTTTTTCATCCCAATGAAAAGACTGTGCTGAGGCCTGTAAATGATAATTGGAAGGTATGTGAACATAAATCTAGGTTCTGGCCTTGGCTCTTTTGTAAACTTCCTGAGCTCCCTTGGGCACATCTCTCAATGACTATGGACTTGAGTCCTATGGCCACTTTCAAAGAAGAGCAACAACAGGATTCTCACAAGCCCAACCTCATCTCTATAGGACTTTGCCCCCTAAAAGTTATCACATGTCATCTTGTTTCTCTCCTCTAAGATTTTCTTCCAAGGTGCCTTTTGTTCTTTGGAATGGAAGGTGTTGTAAGGGGGTAAAAAAATAAACAGTTGGATAGGTCCACCTGTAATTCTTTAATTTGGTCATTTTCTAGTATTCATATTAGGGTTTCCTTGGAAGGAAAAAAAAAAAAAAAAAAAAGAGCCTTGGAGGAGATATGCCAAAGAGGCTCTAAGATTCTAGACACCCTATTCCAAGAAAAGATCCAAAAAGGGTCTTTAAATTTGGACTCTAGGATGCAGTGTTTGGTATATTTCTATCTGTTCTGATAAAAGGATCACTTTACTTCTTTCTCTTAAGAAACATGAGTAAAAATTCATTGCCCAGTATACTTGTCTCCTATGTATAAATGGTGATCATGGTAGCCACTGGCAAAAACCTCTAAGCAATTTCTGTTACAAAATCAGTCTTTCTAACTGGTCCTGGTGGGGTGACTCAGGATGGTCATTTCCACTTTCAGGTGTGGGAAAGGGAAGTGCAGGGAAGCTAGGTTTTCGAGTGACTTGCTGCTACTTAGATGGAGGTGGAGGTGAGGTGCAAAGCTTCCAATCACTGGGAAAATCTGACTCGGCAGACCTCACTAGTCTTGTAATAGGGCAGAATATACTTTGAAGTGTCCTCGAAATAAGAGGAGACAGAACTTGGGACCTGCTTTGGGGGTCCTGAGAAGCAAATGTGACCAAGGCTGGCTGAATCCAGATTTAAAGCTGGTAGCTATGGGATGATCTGCTGATATAAACAGTATCTGTAGTTCAGGTCTTTCCAGTACTCACCTTCATAAATAAAAATGCTTGGAGTCTCAAACATGCTGCCTCTCAGGGCTCTGTGTTGATGACAAAAGCACTATTCTTAGGAATATGGAGTAAAGGTTTTGATCTTGGATTTGCTTCTTACTTGCAGGGTGATATTGTACAAGTTAATTGTCCTCTCTGAGCCTCATGTTCCTCAGGTGTAAAACGGCAGTCCCTCTCCTATATATTTCACAGGGGGTTGGCGAGATTAAACTGAGAGACAAATGCAATGAAAGGCTTATAAAGAACATAATCCAGGGATCTGGGCTTTTGTACAGTAAATCAATCGAGTTGAAATAATGCAACCTTCTCAGAAGGTTATATTATGCATTTCTGAATTAAAACAACAGCAAATAATCCTTGCTAGAATAGTCAGTGTGGTTTCTCAGGAAATAAGTTAAGCTGATTAAATACATTAAAGCAGGTACCATCTCAGTGACGAATGAATGATAATCATCAACTTATTTTTATGGGGTCTGAATACAAATTGGTCCAATTGCATCCCAAGGACTATGTCTATTATATTACTTTTTAAAGGGTTGGGATAGGTAAGTGAGCACCTGTGACAATAAGTACTCCAGACAGACACAATAATACCCCTGTTTGCCAAATTACTACTCACCTCAATCACATTTGTGTGAATAAATTAAGGCCAAAGAGTGTGTCTCAAATAACTGAGGATTCAGATAGCTATGCCTTCTTCGGTGGGTTTTGTTTGTTTGATTTGTTTTTGCCACAGAATGTTGCTGATGTGATTTAGAACACTGCTCTATTTGAAGGCTACAAATCATTATTCATCAAATGAAGCCAATAATCAGGTGTCCCAAATAAAGCGTTCCCCAAACTTTAATTGTTCCCTGGCAAGGAAAGCTGCCTTTATTGGAGTGAGCAGACGGCAAGATATAAAAGCCTTTTTGTGATTAGTTGAAACTTCCTATAGAAACCCCACCAATTTCTTCACCTCCTGGCACACGGGATATGCTAATTCTTTGGCTTTCACCGACCCATCTCGTAAAACCTTGTCTAAGTAGCCCTTGTCCATCTTCAGTTTTTCAATTTCACTCTTAATGGGAGCAAATTTCTCGATCACAGCATCTGCCACCACCAGCTTGTAGCGAGCAGTGTCGAAGCCAGCACTGCGGCGGACCACATCCTCCACTGGGAGTCCGGTCACTGCCGCGTGGATGGCGACCAGGTTGGAGACGCCCCCTCGCTGGGCCGGGTCATAGGTGACCTCCGAGGTGAAGTCCGTCACAGCCTTGCGGAACTTCTGCACTATCTCCTCAGGGCTGTCTGTTATTTGGACAGTGGCCAGTTTATCGGGGTCTGATTTCGACATTTTGGCAGAAGGATCACGCAGGGATTTCACCTTCTTCATCGATGCTAGGTGGAAACACCAACACAGAGGCACGAAAGACAAAACCCAGACCAAAAAAACAAAGACAAAAACAAAACAAAAAAAAACACCAATAGGAATGTCAGTGTCTAGATCTTAAGTGCCAAGAACACCAAGTAACTTTATTATTTTTACCCAATTAATATCAAATGCTCATTATAAAAAAAATTAAGCAATTTATATAAGCATGAAAGTGAAGATGTTGGAAATGTTAGTTAATTCTGTCAGTATTTTGTTGATATTTTCATGCATCTTTTTTTTATTAATGGACTATTTTTTAAGAGTAGTTTCAGGTTCACAGCAGAATTGAGCAGAAAATACAGAGAGTTTGCACACAGCCCTCCCCACTCACACATATATACTCCCCTACCCTCAACATCCCTCATCAGTGTGGCATATTTGGTACAATCAATGAACCAACATGGCAGGACACATTATTATCAACCAAAGTCCATAGTTTACATTAGGGTTCACTCTTGTTGTTGTGCATTCTATGCGTTTTGACAAATGCATAATGACGTGTAGCCACCACTATAGTATTGTGCAGAATAATTTCATTGCCCTAAAAATCCCTTATGCTCCATCTATTCATTCCTCCCTCCCTCTGATGCATCTTTTAATGTACATATATACATAAAAATGTACAATCTTACACAAATGAAATTGTATCAATCATACTGTTTTTGCTGTGAATACCTGTTAAAAAATATTGTCTATTTCTTTCCCCTCTGGTCTTCCCTACTGGTTAATCACCCCTGCCAACAACCACTGCCCCTCCTGCCCTTGTGCTGGTTTACACAACCTGTGGCATCTTTCCATTTCTTTACCCATGATTATGTAAGCAATTGCTAACACACACATGTACACGTGTGAGAATGAAACAAGTGACTTGTTTATTGCTCTGATAGAATCAAGATGTTAAGGCGTGCTTCATAAACCAATGTATTAATAACTGCCCAATTTATGGCTTTTACAGAAACATATAAAGTTAAAATAGGTAAAATAATAATTGGTCAAAGCATTAAAATAGTCCTTATTGCTAAAAGAAGGTGATTTCAATGCATGGGCTTTGTGTGAACTGTCGGAATAACTTAGAAATTTACAGCCGTCTTATGCTTCTAAATTGATACTAGGCATGAGTTACACTCTCTAAAATGCTGTCAGCTTAATAACGATGGACAGAGCTTAGATTCAGTGATTTCTGCCCTTGCCACAAGTTTACATTGCTACCAAAATGCTGATAGAGATTTACAGCTTCTTCCCTCGAGAAGATTCCAGCGCAGCACAGCCTTGCAAGCTGCAGGCGAGGTTTTGGATTCAGTAGGTAGGTTGCACATTCCGTCTGGGTCGTGCATTTAAGAAGGCAGAATGCGAGGATTATGAATGCCCTCTTGTTATATCTAGATTATGATCCAGCAGTTCTTACACTTTTGACTTTGTGAATAGGGAACACAAGGTCAACTGGCTTTGGAACCAGAGGCCTCAATGTAGGGCCCAGGTTTTGCCACCAACTAGATACATGACTTGGACACAGAGTCAGCCTTGCCAAGCCTTAATTTCTTTCCTCAACCACAGAATAGGGAAAAATACCTGCTCTACTAAATGAGATGTGTTTTTATATATATAATGTAATATTTTATAACAAAAATGATTATTTTTAGTTTCTAGTCTCTCCCATATTTTTCAAACTTTCTTCGTTATTTTTTTTCAATAATCTGAAGAGTCCTACATTACATTACAGGAAAGGATAGAATTCTCATTACAAATCCTGAAGCCTATCCATGACAAAGCCAAGTTTAGTCCCAAGAAAGTTCCAAGCCTTGGTCCGTCATCCAATCCTCTCTTCCAAATGCACCCTGATTTAACAATTTCACATTTGTTACTTACTCAGAATGGACTTGGGCACCGGGAAGAACTCCCCAAACTTCTTGTTAAACCCGTGCGCTAGATCCTGAACCAGCTCCATGTGCTGGACTTGGTCCTCTCCAACAGGAACGTGTGTGGACCTTTAATAAAAGACAGGCAGGAAAACTCAGCAAGGCTCCTGCTTACACTGAAATGATATTGCAAGCAGCTGCAATTCCTGTGCCTATTTCACTGTTGGTGTTCAACAAATGTTCACCAGCTACAGAGGGAATGTTGAGACCCAAGTCTTTATCTGTGTATCAGACAAATGCCAAAGAGACGTTTGTCTACTCTAGTTCTGTTTCTTCCATAGCAGAAGAACACAGCCATCAACACCAGTGTGACAGGCTCTTGCTGGGAGGGAGGAATGGTATCTTAAACAGCATATGCTCTAAGCATAATTGTATTTTAAACTACTCCCCATTCCCTCACCCAGTTGGCACATATTATCCTAGCCTTGACCAGATGCTTTTTACTTCAGAGGTGGTGTTTACACTTGAAAGACACTCCACCCGACTCTCCAAATCAAAGATGGCAGAAAGCTCTTTGGGCAAGAGTTTTCCCTCCTTGTCACACAGGGGGTAACCTAAGATCTTTTTGGAATATGCTCCTTTGTTTTCAAGTAAACTGCAATCACGAGACCATTAATATGCTCCAGGGAACTTAAATAAACAAAATCTATTAGTACAATGTAGATGGATCTCAAAACAATGTTGAATGAAAAAAAGCAAGTCATAGAAGACATGTAGAGTCTTCTCTACATGTCTTTTGCATGTAGCTGCTCACTTGTAAATCTTAAAAGTATATACGATAACATTATATATTGTTTATAGGTCCATATATAAAAGTACAAAAACATATTGGAGATTCCTCCACAAATGCATGATCATAGCTGCCTCTAAAGAAGGAAAGAGAATGGGTCTGGGGAAAGGAACAAAGGACCTGAGTTTTATCTGCAATATTTTATTTTATCAAAAAATGAAGATGTGAAACAAAAATTATCAAAATATAGGGACTTTAATTATTTTAATCCCATATATAAAGTTTGCAGTGTTGGATCATGAGGAGGTACATCAAACAAGGGAAGAATTAATCACTATAGAGAAGTCTTGAGGGGGAAAATTATACTAAAATATTACTGGGGAAGGAGACACGTAGTTTTAAGTCTTTAATGTCTGGCTAGGAATTTACATTTGATAATACAGTTAATAAAATGCTGTAGTTTCTTGATCAAGAATGCTTAACATTCTTCCCATGAGAGCAGCAGCCTTAAAGTCAACTTGAATATTTAAATGATAATTGTACATACGAGTGGAACAATAACAACTTTTAAAAACAACCACAGGAAAGAAAAACTGCTAGAAAACTACGGTACTTCGTTATAGAGAGTATCTCCTAGCCCCATGGTTAATTAGTCGTCCTTGAAAAACTGTCAGAGATACTATTTTCCTTGCGAATGACTGTCCACAGCTACTGGTTTATTTAACATAGTTGTTCAGAGCATAAGGAAGTGAAGGCAGCTTTGATTACCATAAAGACTAGCTACTTTAGCCTTGATTTCAAAGTATACTCTGTCTGACTTGATTTGATATATACTAGCTACTTTAGCCTTGATTTTCAAACTACACAGTAATCAAAACAGTATGGTACTGGTACAAAAACAGACACATAGATCAATGGAACAGAATAGAGAGCCTAGAAATAAATAAATGCAGGTATTGTCAATCTATGACAAAGGAGGCAAGAATAGACAGTGGGGGAAAGACACTTTTCAATAAATGGTGCTAAGAAAAATGGACAGCTACATGCAAAAGAATCAAACTGGACCAGTATCTTATACTATATTCAAAAAATAACTCAAAAGGATAAAACACTTGAATGTAAAAGCTGAAACCATAAAATTCCTAGAAGAAAACATAGGGAGTAATCTCTTTGATACCAGTCTTAAGGATTTTTTTGGATCTGACTCCACAGACAAGGACAATAAAAAAAACAAAATTAAACAAATGGGACCACATCAAACTAAACAGGTACAGTGAAGGAAACCATCAGCAAAACGAAAAGGCAAACTACCAAATAGGAGATGTTTGCAAATGATATACCAAGTAAGGGGTTAATATCCAAAATATACAAAGAATTCATACAGCTCAATGTAAAAAAAAAATCTGATGAAAAAGTGGACAGAGGACCTGAATAGACATTTTTCCAAAGAAGACACACAGATGGCCAATAGACTCATGAAAAGATGTTTCACATCACTAATTATCAGGGAAATGCAAATCAAAACCACAATGAGATATCACCTTATACCCTTCAGAATAGCTATAATCAAAAAGACAAAGAAATAACAGGTGTTGGTGATGATGCAGAGAAAAGGGGACCCCTGTGCACTGCTGGTGGGAATATAAATTCGTGCAGCCACTATGGAGAACAGTATGAAGGTTCTTCAAAAAATTAAAAATAGAACTACCATAAGAATCATCAATTCCACTTCTGGTTATTTATCCAAAGAAAATAAAAACATGAATTTGAAAAGATTTAGTCACCCCTATGTTCATTATTTACAATAGCCACAATATGGAAGCAACCTAAATGCCCATTAACAGATGAATGGATAAAGCAGCTGTGGGGTGTGTGTGTGTGTGTATACACACACCATAATAAAATATTACTCAGCCATAAAAAAAAAGAATGAAATCCTGCCATTTGCAACAACATGGATGAAACTGGAAGGTATTATGCTTAGTGAAGTAAGTCAGGCAAAGAAAGACAAATGCTGTATGTTTTCACTTATATGTGGAACCCGAAAAACAAAACAAATGAACAAACAAAACAAAATAAAACAAGACTCACAATACAGAGAACAGACTGGTAGTTCCTAGAGGGGATGGGAGTTGGAGGGTGGGCAAAATGGATAGGGGTAGGATAGAGAGGTACAAACTACTAGTTATAAAGTGATTAAGTCATGGAGATGTAATGTACACCATAGGAAATATAGTCAATAATATTGTATTAACTTTGTATGGTGACAGTAACTAGACTTTCCATGGTGATCATTTCGAGATTTATGTAGACATTAAATCACTATGTTGTATACCTGAAACTAACATAATAGCATATGTTAATCAATTTAAAAAAAAAGACTAGCTACTTTACTACGGTAACTAGACTTGAGAAGATTTTGAAAAATTCTGAAATATCCCTCATAATTTTGCAATCATTCTTAATTTCTGGAAATTACTCTAGTCTTTGTTTTTGTCTCTATGGATGCATATTTTTACATAACTGCAGTTGTAATACGCATACTATCTTTTATGTTAGCATAATAGGTAGTTCCCATGATTCTATGTGTTCTTCATTAACAGAATTTTAATAGATGCATAAAAGTGTTTCTTACTATAGTTGCAGAACTATAAGGAACGTACATTATTTTGCAGCAGATTCTTTTGAATATTTACATAGGGAGAAATTTTGATTCAAGTGAAAAAAATTATTTTTTTTATAATAACCCAAAAGTCCTGTGGAGATAAATATGCTGAATAAGTGTTCAATACTTTCCAGCCAAAAACAAGGCATGATTGTCAGTTAATGAAACTAATATTTATATCACAAAATAATTCTGAATATATCTCCAAAGGAAACGTTGATAAATGTCTTGAATGTTAGAATAAGCAGTAGGTGTCAAAGCAACTCTTTGACATCTTTTGCACAGAAGCAATATATTTTACTTATTAAAAAAAAAATCCCTGAACATTAGCTGTGTTTTCATATAGCCTCTCAAATACCTATGCATTTGCTACTCTCATTTTTTGTGTATGTGACTTTGGGTAAATCATAGAATTTCTATCATAGAAAACTTTCTTACTATAAAATGGGAGTATTAATATTTACCCCATACTATTGTTGTGGAGATTAAATGAGATAATGCATGTAAAGTGCTTACCACAGTGCCTGGAATTTGCTAAGCCTTAAAATAATGGTAGCTATGTAGGAAAGAGAATTCTGAAATGGTAGACTGTATTTCAGAAAACTGCTCAAGACATATATCTCAAATAACTAGAGGTTCACTCATTACCTAACTCTGATTCCAACTTCTCTCTAGCTTGGCTGAAAAGAGGGACAGTTTATGAAGCGGAAAAAAAAAGTCCAGGGTCATCATGCATATTTAGCAAAGTGGATAACCAAGCCCTAATGAATATTTATTCATTTATATATAAATTTTCTCAGGAGAGTAAAAAGAAAATCAAATCAACAGAGGGCAATGTGTTGGCTTAGTCTCCTTTTGTCCCCTAGATGTTGACATTTCTAAAAACATGGTCATGGCTCTGTAGTTCTCTCCCATCATTGGAGAGCTTATTAACTTTCACCTGAGGATCCACAAGTCCCTTCTCTTCTGATGATTTTAGGGCTCTGTCCCTAGCTCTGCCATCTCTCTGAAGGGTTAGGACTGGACATTGGTATTACATATCCCATGTTTACTTCCAAACTCAACACTAAAGAATCAACATTCCAGTTTTGAAATGTCAGCATTGTAGTCCAAGATAACCTGTCTCAATTTCTTACTAAAATACTCTGGAGGACAGAGGAAAAAAAATAACTGAAAATTAGCATCAAGAGTCAAACATATAACTAGGAGTCTTAAGGGGGTGGGAAGGGATAAATTGGGAATTTGAAATTTGCACCTCTTGGGGAGTGATGGAAATGTTAGCTATCTTGATTGTGGTGGTGGTTTCATTGGTATATGCGTCTACCAAAATTCATCAAATTGTACATCCGAACTATGTGTAGTTTACTGTACAGGAATCATACCATGATAAAGGTGTTAAAAAAAAAGAGTCAAACCTAAAACAGAATTTGAGAAGACTTTTCATTAACTGTGAAATCAACAGAATTGAACTGAAAAGAGCAACTGACTGAGCTTCCTTCAAAGTCAGAGCAAATGCCCCATTGTTGGAAACCTATCCCAATGGGAGATGAGGACAGACATCCCTCTGTCACAGCTAGACTCATATTCTGATATGGATCCCTTTCTCTTCATCAGCCTGACTCTTTCTATATTCTGCTCTCAGGAAACATTACAAGCAGTGGAGGCAGCAGGAAGTGGTCACGGTACACTGCTTCCTCATAAGAATGAGAATGGAATTCTATGACAGTACAGACTTGTTTGCCTTGTCCATTACTGTACCCCAGGACACAGAATGTTTTCTGACTGGGGATGGGCTCCACTCAAGGAATACCTGTTGAATGAATGAATGAAAAAGTAAAGTGCTTAAGGTGAGAGACTGAGGCAGGATGAGACCTGGAAGCAGAGTATCCTGGTGAGGCTGTTCTTTTTCACATGATACATCTGCTCAGAGAATGCAAGAGCTAGGCAGGCAGTAGGAGGAAATCTATCTCAGACCAGAAATACTAACGAAGTTGAGCAACACAAGCACCTGGGTTAGGAGCACAGCACACTATTCTGTCCTCCTGTTGGATTCTGAGCAGGGACTTCAGTGAGCATCCAGGTACGCAGACAGTGGACATGAGGGCCTTTCATAGATTTTGTCTACTGACAGGCACTATTTGAATATAGTTTTCTTGTTCTGATATGGATTTTAAAAGCCGAATACATAAGGAAACTGTAAGTAAAACAAAAAGACAACCTATGGAATGGGAAAAAATTTTTGCAAATGAAACCAACAAAGGCTTGATCTCCAGAATATATAAGCAGCTCATACGACTCAATAAGAAAAAAATAAACAACCCAATCCAAAAATGGGCAGAAGACCTAAACAAGCAATTCTCCAAGGAAAACATACAAATGATCAATAGACACATGAAAAAATGCTCAATATCACTAATTATCAGAGAAATGCAGATCAAAACTACAATAAGGTATCACCTCACACCAGTTAGAATGGCCATCATTCAAAAATCCACAAATGACAAATGCTGGAGAGGCTGTGGAGAAAAGGGAACTCTCCTTCACTGCTGGTGGGAATGCAGTTTGGTGCAGCCACTGTGGAAAACAGTATGGAGTTTCCTCAAAAGACTAGGAATAGACTTACCATATGACCCAGGAATCCCGCTCCTGGGCATATATCCAGAAGGAACCCTACTTCAGGATGACACCTGGATCCCAATGTTCATAGCAGCACTATTTACAATAGCCAAAACATGGAAACAGCCTAAATGTCCATCAACAGATGACTGGATAAAGAAGATGTGGTATATTTATACAATGGAATACTATTCAGCCATAAAAACTGACAACATAACGCCATTTGCAGCAACATGGATGCTCCTGGAGAATGTCATTCTAAGTGAAGTAAGCCAGAAAGAGAAAGAAAAATACCATATGAGATCGCTCATATGTGGAATCTAAAAAACAAACAAACAAGGCATAAATACAAAACAGAAATAGACTCACAGACATAGAATACAAACTTGTGGTTGCCAAGGAGGCGGGGGGTGGGAAGAGGTAGACTGGGATTTCAAAATTGTAGAATAGATAAACAAGATTATACTGTATAGCACAGGGAAATATATACAAGATCTTATGGTAGTTCACAGAGAAAAAAATGTGACAATGAATATATATATGTTCATGTATAACTGAAAAATTGTGCTCTACACTGGAATTTGACACAACATTGTAAAATGATTATAAATCAATAAAAAATGTTAAAAAAAAAAGCCCGTTACATAAAAAATCAATCAATCAATCAATCAAACAAACAAGTAAAAGACCCCAAAACAGAGCCTATGAAAAATATCGTGGAACAAAGGAAAGGGAATTTTACCCTGTAGATCCTGAGGAAGGTCAAACATTTGAAAGTTAATTTTATAGTTGTTTTGTTTTTGTGTTTTTAATGGAGGTGCTGGGAATTGAACCCAGGAACTCATGCATGCTGAGCACATACTCTACCACTGAACTATACCTTCCCCCTGTTCTATTTTGTTTCTTAAAGAAAATTACTTGGTAACCTCAATAGGATTCAAAAAGCCATGGCTATTATAAGGTATGAGCAAGAAATCAGAAAAGGAGAAAAACAGGTGGTGATAGAAAATAATAAAATGAAGAGAAAGTGAAATGATGAATTAAAGAAAATCAAACACACAATAGAAGAATCAGGAGCAGTAGGTGCAGAATCCTAAGGACAGGTCATATCAGTGAACTTGGAAGAGAAACATGAAGCTCTGTAGGACCTCAGAGCAAGAGGAAAAAGAAAGAAGTATGACAGGCAAATAACAGGTAGACAAAACTGAGTATGCATTTTCAAGGAACTAGGCAGGTTTCAGGGAAAAAAACCCTAGAGACTCACAACAAAACACAACCCAGAAAAATTTGTAAATCACAAAGTTAATGGAAAAAATCCTATACATCACAGTCAAAAAATGACAAAAATAAGAGAAATCAGGTTAATAACACAAAATGGAACAATGTTTATGGGATTGTGAGAAAAAAGTATTAAAAATCTAGCCATGCTGTCTTTTAGATGTGAACTATAATGATCATTATTATGATGATAATAAAGTAGCTAATAGCTATTGAATACTTCCTATATGCTGTACACTTTACTAAGAATTTTTAATGTATTATTATTGTACTTCATCCCATTTTACAGATGAGGCAAGCTGAACAGAAAGAAATTCTCAGGCATGTAAAGGACTAGAAAAATTTTTGATTCAAATCTATGGACTCAAGAACTTGGAAACGGAGATGCCAAGGTATAAAGATTGGCTGTAAAGAATAAAAACATTACGTCTAAGTTTTGGTAACAATTCGAAATAGAAAATAATCTAAAATCAAGCCATTTATAACAACAATTTTTGTTGAAAAATCCCAGGTTAGTTTACAAAATCAAAGGAAGTGTGAATATAGACTGAGAACCTGAAAGTATGATTAATAATCCATCTTACATGATACCATATCATTTTTTACCTGGAATGATTAAAAAAAGACTCAAAAATATAATTTTGAAGAGTGAGAAACATATACAAGTGGACAATGTCCAGACATTACATGACCAGAAAACTCTCACCCAGAATCTCTGGAGCACCGAGCCCAGGAAGCCAAACCACGTCTCTACAGCAAGGGGCCCAGCACAGTCAAGACTTGGTCAATGACTGCCAACATCCCAATTCTGCGTCCAAGCTCTGTGCAACCAGAGAGAGTCAAATATGCTTCCCAAACCAACCACATATGATGCCCCACCTCTAGTCAAGCCTCTCCACGACCCTGCCTGCCTTCGAGTCTGCAGAACACAGAGTGACAGTGGCTGGCTCTCCTGCTCTGGCAAACTCTGAATAAATAGCCTGTTTGTTCTCAGGTGGGAGGTATTTGTTTAAAGATGATCACTATCAGAATTAAAAACAGAAAGCACATCTTCCAAGTCGATGGAAGAGATAAAAGCAAAGAAAACACCATCTATATAGCAAAAGGCAGAAAACACTTAATGATGTGGAAAAATATGACCAAAAAAACCCCAGGATGTAAATTTTTTCGAAAATACGTATAATGTGTATTCATATATAGGAGGGGCCACAGTGGTTTGAGTGAGGGGCTCTGGTGTCAGGTAGTTCTAGGGCCAGAGTCCTGCTATGTCACTCATCCGTTGGTGCTCCTGGGCAAGTTATTTAACCTAAATCTGGTTTTTTTTTTTTTTTTGATTAATAATAGTCCATACTTAGGGGGTTTCTTTAGGAGTGAGTATAATAATGCATGCAACACTTGCAGTTTGGGGCCTGGAAGAAAGTGTGCAAACAAAGAGTGTTAGCCTCAGAAACTGGTTTGGAGGAAGTGCACCAATATGTTAGTAAGAATGGAAACAGTAGCTAATAGTTAATAATAGTTAATAGCTAACAATACACTGAAACAAAACTGTAAGAGACCACTGACTCTCCCACTACTAGATCCTATCAAGACAGAAAAAGCAATCGTGTATCTGGGAAAGTACTGTAATTCAAATGTTTAGGGCAGGGAGCTGGATCTACTGAACAGACTGCTCCTCTGTTCTACCAGAATGTTCCTTCCTTAACTCCTGCCCAATAGTGCCTTTATTTCAGGTCTAAGCTTAAATGTCACCTCTTCGGAGAAGCCTTCCCTAACTATACTCTCCAAAGTTGGCTCTGCCCTCTTATTCTTTTTCCCCAGTATCTTATTTATTTTCTTTATAGTATTAATCCAAGTCTAATTATTTTATTTCACTTGTTTGTTTAATTGTATGTTGTTTTCTCTCCTGCTAGCAAACAGGCTTTTTGAAAGCCTGTCTTGTTTTTCAATCTATTTCCAACACCTGGTAGAGCTGCCTGGTAGGTAGGAGGTGCTCAATAAATATTTATTCAATAAACAAAATGATCTTAAGAGGGAGTAACTTTAGTCTATACAGGTTTATACCAGGAGAAAAATGATAATAAAATCAGCTCATGATCAGACTGTTTAAATCACAGCTCCACCAGCTACTATTGAGTTACTAGCCAACTTTCTTCCAGTTTCTGAGCCTCCATTTCCTCTTTAAAGTGAGGATAACGATGGTGCTTACCTCATACTCTTGTTTCCAAGATTAAATGAGCAAACCAAGCATAGTACTCGACAGCAAGAACTCAGCAAGCACTGGCTAGTCACATAATATATATTCATTACTATCTGACACCATAAAGGACAAAATGGTAAAAGATACTGTTAGGGACCCCTTGGTGTGAGGTATATTGTGACTTTTTTCAAACCAGGACCATTTTCACTTTTTGACAGCTGATTCACACCACAAACATAAATATCAACATATAATCCCAGAGACAGTCACAGATCTGGGCAGCAATCCTGATTTGGGTAGAATACATATTTCAGACTGACAGGTCACATGTCTGATTGGGTAATCCCCAAATATAAATGGTATGCTATAGGAATTCTGAGGATTCTTTTAATTTAAGGAAAGCAGAGAGAATAATGAAGAAAAAGACAAAAATCCAGAGACCATGACAAAGGATCAGGATGTAGTTTCTCTTCTAAGGTCAGTGAATGACTAGGAAATTCTACAACACGGTTGTTAGGCCACGTATAGTGCTTTCTTCCACGCAGCCTGGAGCCGAAAGTCACTGGCTCAGTGAGTGGTGAAAACAAGAATGTTCCTTTTTATGTTTCCCATCAGTGTCCACAACCCTGTACACGTTCCTCTTGGAGGTGTACATGCACATGTCCCATCCTTCTAAATTCCTCTTCTTTGACTGGACTTTGCACTCCCATCTTGTAATTACAGTGAGGCTGACCTGCAGAGGTCAGCTTGACTCCCCTAAACCAAATTAGCCAACAGGGCAGGTTAAAAAGCAACTACAGTAGCCCATAGGAAATCACAATGGACTGCAACCAACACAGAAAAAACAATTACCATAATCAATACACTTTAAGCACATCAAAATGAATATTTCCACATGTCAAAATGGTTCCAGATTCACAAAGCAACCAAACTAAACAGAAAACACATTTAGTTTTCATAATGACTCTGCATGTGTCTCTGCCTTATGTCGGAGCCTTGCCTCTTTTCTTACAATTCTGTGAGGTTTGGCTTTCAAAAAAAAAAAAAAAAGGATTAAAAAATTTTAATTTTTTTCACCTGGACCTATTGTTCCACTTGGCTTTTTCATCTGATTTCAGTTTGTTTGTTTCTAGCCTTTCCTCGCTCTGCTCCTGCTGCTCCTTTCACCTCCTATAATTTATCTTGGCCCTTACTTCTCATCCATTAAGTTTACACTTCACATTAATTCAGCCTGTCTTTGATTCTGCTCACTTATGGGGCTTATTCTCTTCATATTTTCAACCTCCCTCCTCATAGTCTTCCTTTCACTTCAAATAATTTAGTGCTTTTCTTTTAAAATTTATACTCTCCATAATGATATCCATATTAATATTCTTCTCTCTCCCCCCATTTTTTTTTCTTTTTCACTTATCCTGACAGTACTTTCTTAGACACAACATAAAACAAGTCTTTCATAATTCTGATTGTTATAACTTCTGTCACATAATAATGCGTCTGATCTTCTTTGGTGACTAAACCGTTTTTCTTTTGCTTAGTTCCTAGTTACATCTATGTTTCCTTAGGATCCACTCCTCCCCTCTGGCAGGATTAGTGTCCAGATGAATAATTATTGCCTACATATATCTGCTCACAGAGATCTGTTCTCTTACTTTCCCCCCTACTTTTTTGGCTGTGTTTGTGCATTTTCAGTGCTGCTGCCTTTAACCATCCTGACTGGGAAAGGAGTTCGGTGCTGTTTTTCCTTTTGTAAAGGATTACTTAACCACCACTGGTTGCTTGTTGGGTATACTGTAATGATTCCTCAACTTAGCAATTATTTATGAAGACCTATGATGTGCAAGGCCTCGTGCCAGTACTGTGAGAGATATAAACAAGACTTTGTCTTCTAGGGAGTTAAGTCTTCCAGGAGGAGAGAACACCCATTGAAGTTATAAATTCTTCTGGCTGGTCCTCTTAAGAGTATTCCCTATCTCGGTGAATGGCAACACCATCTATCCAGTCGCACAAGTCAGAAACCTGGGGTCGTCCCTGACAGCTCTTTCTCAGACACATCCAATCCATTATAAAGTCTTATCCATGTTACCCCCAACATCTCTTAAATCTCTCCATTCTCGAAAAAGATTATGAAAATGAATATATGTATATATAGGCATGACTGGGACATTATGCTGTATGCCAGAAATGGACACACTGTAACTGACTATACTTTAGGAAAAAAAGATGTATACACTAAAACTATAATGAAATATCAACGGGAAAGCTTCTAGAAAAACAAAAAAAGCTTAAAATTATGAGAGATCTTTTCAAATTTGATGTGCAAGTAGACAAAAAATAAATAAGAAGACCATAATCCAAAAAAAAAAAAAGATTTCTCCATTCTCTTCATCTTCACTGCCACCATCATGGTCTAAGTAGATTAGTGGAAGAGCCTTTTAATAGACTGCCTCCACTGCTCTTGTCCCTCAACAACTCATTCTCTGTCTTTTAATCAGCCCTTTTTTAAAAGTACAAATCGAATCATTTCACTCTGTCCTTAAAAGTGTACAAAATGCTTCCTCTTGCTTTTTGGAGTGTGTACTGGACTGTCTGTTGACCCCTCAGCACCGTTCTCTCCCTTCTACGCTGTTCCTTGATCTTCAGGGGCTAGCAGCCTTAAGCTACATTTCTAAGACTACCTTCCAGTAGGGTTCTGGTTTAGCGTAGGCACTTGCCCAGTAGCTCACAAGTGAAAGACAAAGAAGAAATTATTGCTTTGGCAGTTGCAAGTAAGTATGTGGACATCAGCACTGAAATAAGGATTAGCCAGCAGCTCTCAGGATCTCATAAAAATTTAGGACAGTCTGGCCTCACAGAGAAAAAATGTAATTCAAGAACTGGAAGTCTCCAAAGCAGCTTTGGGAACCATTATCTCAGCTGTCCTCAATGGCAGTGGCCTGATCCTCAAACATTATGGCGACTCAGCTCCACTCTGGAATTACCAAGTCTTAAGTTTCCGACCAGGCATCTTCCTCTCCATACTCTTCACTTTGGTTGGTTTTGGCTCTGCTTGCTCATAGCTCCTTGAGGACTCTGTTTCCACGTTTTCCTATGTCATTTCAGCTTTTGCTTTCACTACCTTCTTATCCTCTTCCCATGTTTCCCTCTTCAGGTTCTTGAGAAAGAGAAACCAATTAGCCCAGAAAAGCACTCTCATCTCTGTTTGAGCAGACTTAGTGGTACCTCTCTAAAACTTCATTTATCTGTAAAATGGGAGTAATGCCACTTAACTATCTTATAGAGCTGTTGTGAGAATCTGAATAGATACCGTGTATGTAGCAGCTAGTATGACACCTAACAAACAAGGCTCACCACATGTGAATTCCTTCTTCCCGTTCCCTCAAGTCCATGCATAGTGCCTTTTTCTGGATTAGTGGCATTATAGGTATTTAACAAGTATTTGCTACATATTAATAAAAGCTATGTGCATGTTTCTGTATATATCTATATATATACAGAGAGAGAGAAATATTTATTTAATATATATCAAGCTATTTGAAATTAGATATTTAGAAAAATAACACAGATGCAAAATAAAAACTATAAACACTAGTTATTTGGGGGTATTTTGTCTCTCTTCAAATACTTGCTATTTTATTATACTCTCAAGCTTAGGATGGTTTCAGCTGGCCATTCCTGGGTTCCTTACCAAGTTCTGCCCGAACAATTACATAAATCTTTCACACACTTATCTGGAAGGCTCCTCTTCCATTCCCTTCCCTCATGTTTGTTCTCCAGCCCACCAGGTACCACTCATTCTAATGCTGATTTTGACAAAAGCAAACATGAAATCTATACTTGCCCTGCACATCAACATTTTGTGAAGAACTCACATAGATTTGCTGGTGGGAGAAAATGTAAATTTTTTTGTATCCATCTATCTACTTTTCGTTTGTGTATTTATTTATACTTATAATGTATATATTCACAGACATTCTAAAGATGAACTTTTTCAAAATCCAGAAATATCTGAAACAAAACCAAACAAAAAATACCCCCAAGTGCTTGAGCTCTGTTATAGGGAAAACAGTGGTGCCGGCTAAAAACCAGACCTGGGTTTCAGTTCTGCTTCTGCTACTTATTATGGAGCAATTAGGAATCTCTAAACTTGGAAGGAAGCATGATAAGACAGAAGAGAAATGTATGTTAGCAGAATAAATGCTGTCATAAACAGAGCTGGTTTTACTGTACTTGTCTGCAGGCTTTGCAGTGGTCCAAATGACACACATGCCCAGGAAATGTGGGATATATGTGATGTGGCCATGGCACCCCTGGGTACCCTCAAAGGAAGATGGCAGGAGAAAAGAGCCCAAAGGAACAGAGTCTATAAGCTGGAGCATCTGTGGCTGGCAGCAGGAGGTCTGGCCTAAGACTAGATAGGAGGGAAATTCAGGGCATTCCTCCTAAGAAAAGGAGCTTGCAGGTACCAGCTCCACATCTATGGTCTAATTATGGCATTAGAGGTAGACAGTTTCTGGGCTAGGGTAGGAGACAGTCCTCTTGAATATAGATAATTACCTAGTTTGATAGAAAAAGACTTTTATCTGTTTGTTTTACCAAGTTATATGCAAAATGCCAGACTCCTGATGGAGACAGATAAAAATCTGCCACCAAAATCCTCCTTTCGGAAAATAGGAAAAGAAAAGCATCTAATGGCATTCTTTACTAAGAATATTCTAACCACCAAGTAGATCAGTAAGAGTCAAAGAAGGAATATTTATAGTTTGGGAATTTTTTTGCTACCAGGACTGGGCTGGGGGTAACTGAGGTGAAAAAGAACTGCTTATCCTTGGAAGCCTGAACTAACTGTGAGAACCCACTGGTGTGGGACAGCACGAGGCAGACAGGAAGCCATCAGGAAGCTCTTGGTGTTTACTTGCCACCTGTGAGATAACAAGTGTTTCACGTAAGGAAAGAGGACACTGACAATCTCAGGCTTGGCTGGAGAAAAGGTGGACTGTATGACAGATTGGAGGATCTTAAGGAACTATTTTTGCCATTGTCAGTCTTGTAAGATGTTGCTTGTACTGTACTTGTATTAAGTATATACTAGGTAATATCAATTCATACATAATTCGTTTAATAACCCCCTGAGCTATGTCCCATTAACCCACTTTACAGATGAAAGAAACTGTAGTATTTTATCATTCTGCCAGTTGTATTTTGGGCAATCGATAAAAACAAATTCATCATCACTTTAGCATATACGATCATGTATCGCTCTGGTTGCTCATGTGATGATCTTGCCTCCTAACAGAACAACTGGCTCCTTCAGGAAGGTGAGCACTGGCCTCAGGAGACCATAATCATGCTCTGAGGCTCCCCTGTCCACGGTCTGACTGCACTGCTTTGGGCAAATTGCTTAACATCACTAGGACATATTTGTAAAGCAAGGGAATTGAAGAAGAGGCCCTTTAAAGTTTCTTCCCACTCTGTGCTCCATGGCTCACCAAGAGGGCAATCATTCTTGTTCAAGTTTACTCTTTTACACAGCCTTGAGCTCATGAACTGTTAAAGAAATCTACTGTGCTCGTGTGCTTCCAAACCCTGATGCTGAAAAATCGCAGCCTTTGGCTTTATGAAGAAGTAGCCATTGAAAACGAAATTAGACGTAAGATTGAGATCGTCAAAGACATCATCATCATCGATCATAGTCAAGTGACAGACATCGTTTTAATCCTTTAACAAGGATTTTTCTCATCTTTACGGGTGACAAAATCAAGGTTGTTTATGGAATCTTTCTAAGTAAACATGTTACCTCACTAGGATATATGTCTTTAGACCCTTATTAAACTTTCATTTGCTACTCCTGGAGAAAAGTATTCTAGAGTTCCCAGGCTAAGTCAAAAGTTACTCACTGTACATAATAAATGCTATCAAGAGTCCAGCATTCAAGTTAACACAACAAACAGACACATACTCCCAACATACAAGTTTGGATCAGAATTAAAGACAGCCTGCATGTACTCGTGGAAATTCATTATGTGGAAAGTTCAGCAGCTGCTCTGGTTGTTTCCATCATAACGGCACAAGGGCTCTGGGGTCGTGTCACAGGGTATGTATACTGTCATCTCCATGCTATTATCATATTTACATGCAGAGAATTCTACATTTCCCATGGAAGAATCACTTTAATGAGGTCAAGACCTTAAGGGTAAGGGGTAAGAAGACTCACAGAGTTTCTCTCTTTCCTCAGAAGCTTTCACAGTGGCGAGGCTTGGCTATGAGTGCACACTAATGAGGAGGCTTTATCTTCTAGAAGGCCAAGTGGGGCCCGAGGAGGGTGATGCGGGGATAGCAGGGAAGAGCTGGGAAAGCAGTGGGGTCAGAAGCCCTGGCCAGCACTGCAGAGAGGACAGGCATTGGCATCCTCTGATTGTAGTTTTGAGACCTGTAAGTGGCAGTAGTAGTTGACATATTGATTACGTGGCCAAGAAAAGTGAGGGTACCTTGTATCATGTTGAAAGACTTGCTCTCAACCTGCAGGTCCCAATACAGTAGCTACTTGCCACAGGCAGCTATTTAAATTTAAATTCATTAAAATTAAATAAAAGTTAAAATTCAGTTCCTCTGTTAACATTTCAAGTGTTCAATAGCCTCATGTGGCTAGTGGCTACGGTCTTAATAAATGCAGATACAGAACATTTCCATAGTCGCAGCAAGTTCTGTTGGATAGCATTGCTTGAAAGTCTAGGTTATATGAGAAATAAACACAAAAATAATTTTTTAAACACATTTTTTTTTTAAATGGAGGTACAGGGGATTGAACCCAGGACCTCATCCATGCTAGGCATACACTCTACCACTGAGTTATACCCTCCCCACTAAAACCCTTGAAGTGTAATTATTACTGGGGGAGGATATCTTCCATAGTGGTTAAGAACACAGACTCTGTACCCAAACTTTCTAGACTCAAATCTTGGGTCCAAGCCTTGCTAGCACATGACCTTGGGCAAGTTACTGACCACTCGGTGCCTTAGTTTCCACATCTGTAAAATGGGGATGATAACGGTATAAGTTTTATAAGGTGGTTGTGAAGATTAAATGGGTTAATGTATGTAAAGCACTTACAACTTTTTCCAACACATAGCCAGTGCTATTTAAGTGTTAGCTCCTAACACTATTAGTTTCAACACTGAAACATACTCTATCATTTGGTATTATTAACTGGGGAATAGATGCCTGATCCTTTCTACACCCCTCATTCCCCGTGAACCAAATCTTCTTGAGCTAGGTGAAACATTCTCTTGTCAGCACGAGCACATCTATGACCAGGGTGAGCCCTGCCCCTTACTTGTACAGCAGAATGTCGGCTGCCTGGAGCACTGGGTATGTGAGCAGGCCCATTGTTCCGCTGTGCTTCTCCGTGGCAGTCTTTGCCTGTGTGGGTGAAAAGAGAGGAGGGAAACAAATCCAACATGAACCTAATTCTAATGTGAAATTAAGAAACCTTTAAAGCAAAGGGTGATCTGAAGCCACCTGTAACAACATTCTATCTCAGTTCCTTTTAGCAGCTCCAGCCATCTTCCAGCTGGTTTGTCCTTATGCTCCAGGTTTTGGTGGGAATAAGGTGAACCTACTTCCCCTGGAAACGATCCTGCACTGTCACTATTTCTTTTTCATTTTATTAAAGTAAGAGCATAAGGTCTTCTAGGCTCCGAATCAAATAAATTCCAGATTTCACAGGGGAGGTCAGAAAATACCATGAAATTAAATTTCTATAAATTAACATTAGCTAACATCAAATGTCCTACTGTTTGCCTGTGGAAACGTCCTGAAAAGTCTCACACTGTGCTATTGACAAAACTATAATATTCCTTTAAAATCGCATTAAACAAAAAACAGTAACAACAAAAATCCCCAAATCATGTCATTAAAAAGTGAAACTAAGAGATATTGTCATCAGACCAATCCTAATGATCTGTCTTGATCTTCGGGTGTTAAAGCAGTGGGAGTAAAGAGATTTCAGTAAACAACAGACTAGAATAGCTCCTTAACAGGGAAGCTGGTGGGAACCCTAGAGGTGGTTATTGGAAATACCTGATAGCCGGTGAGCAGTGGGTGCTGACTGTGAACTAACAGTCCGCACAGGCTGAGTACGAGCCTGTGTGACTCTGACCCCCTTGCTGCAGACAGTCTGGCTTTTTGAGTAGAGCTACTTATTAGCAGGGACTGTTATGTGCAGACTGGTAACTGCTAAGACCCAGGTATATTGTCTCTTATGTATGAAATGATAAATGGACATTTTGATGTATAGGTAAGTTTTATTTGCTTAGTTAATATGAATCACTTCCCTGAAATCCAAGGATTTCTGAATGAACCGAACAACTGAATTTATAAACTTGCACCCTTTCAAGGACCAAGCGCGTGTGCTCACCACTCGGGCTTCCCCAACCAAAATGCAGACACACCCTCTGGGGCTGGGGCTGAAAACAACAGCTTCTCTCTTTAACCATCTTAATGTTCCATAATTTAGTTACAAGCTTCTGGTTACTTCAAGTAGTTTCTAGCTCACAGCACTACTAATGCTATATAGACCACTTATAGGAAATTTCAAAGTCTGAATATACAGTTCCTTCAGAATCTCTCCTCATTACAGTGTCCATGATAAAGGCCAGTTTGCAATGATCACTGGGTAATTATAATTAAAGGTTAATTTGGGAATGAGTGAATCCAATTTTTAAAAAGTGCTAATGCATTGGATTTATAGTCTTTTAATATTAGAATACTGGATCTTGAAGCTACAAAGGAAGGGGAGAGATTTAGGGAGCACTAACATTTATTGGGTGCCTATTATGTGCCCCAGATGCCTCCCATCTGTGTGATCTCACCGATCCTCCAAATAACCCTGACCCCAGCAGCCCTGACCCCACCCTTCCACCCCACTGTTCTGCCCCTCACTGTCCCAATCAAAACCCAGCTAGGGGTTCTTAGATCTTCCCATAGAACTGGAGCCTTTCCCTCCTAAAACTTTTCACACTTTGATGGCTTGTTTAATTGTCTGTTCCCATACAGACTACAAGCCTCATGAAAGGGGCTGCGTCCATCCTTCTTGGTGACTGCTGTACCTCCAGCACCCGGCATGGTGAGACTAGCAGAAGGCATCACCAGTATTTGTTAATGAAGGAAGAACCACAGAAGGCAGTATAACATACTCTAGGATAAGGCTGGCTTTGAAATCCATGTTTTACCCACAAATAGGAAATCAACAGACCTGTGGGAAGGATTCCCCAGAATATTAGTGTATTCACTAGTCATGTGTTATCAGGAGGCCCTCAGAAATTATTTTAAAGGGCAGCATTTCCCATTAAATCAGTTCTTATAAAAGGATTTCAGCATTCAACCTAGCGTTATAATATTACGATAGAATGGGAAAGTCTTACCCAAACTATGGTAGATTACATTACAAAATTTTGTTTCCAACTCCTGGCAGGTAATGATTCTGCCCCATCACCAGTACCTCTTATTTGGGCACTGCCACTTTAAAGCTGTTTCTTCCTGCAGCATACTTGAAGGCTTCTGAACCAGCTTTTGAGGAAATCAATGGCCCAGAATATACGCTGGAAAGAAGCTTAATGCTGAAATTAGAGTTGATATAGCTGAAGGCTACTTACCCTCAAGTTATCCAGTTGCAAAAATATATGGAAGTAAAGTACTATGAATTATCCAATTTATATTTCTCAGTTGACCTTAGAAAAAGAACAGGCTTAATTTTTCTGTGGGTTTGAACTGTTGCCTGGACTCAACTTGGTTAAATGTTAAACAAAACATGTTGTCTTGTCTCCCCACAATGGAAACATTCCTGCCTTACTGCCAGTTACTTCTAGTGGAGGCAACTCCAGAGTCCAGTAATCCAGAAATGGTGATTGTTCATTAGAATGCAGTACATTCAAAGTCATTATTACCAAGTCTACTCAAAGGTCACTCTAAGTGAACCATACACAGATAAAATCAAATAATTAAAAAGCTGGATATTTTTATCCAGTTTTTTCAGTTGGAAGGGATCTTGGAAAACCCTTTTACTTTCGGTTTCATACCCTGAGGCTGCAAGGTTAAAGATCCTGGTCTAGCCAATGGAGAGTAGCGGGTCAGGGAGGACAGTAAACTCAGGATTTCCAGAGCCCAATGCAAAAACAAACAGAGGGGAAAAAACAGCTGCAATGGAGACTGAACTTCTTTCTGTTTATTAATCAGATCACTGGCATTTACCTTCCACTGGTGTAAATGTTGTAATCGAGGTTGTCTGACCATGCAGGTAAGGATCCAACTTAACTGTGTGTGTTCAGACACCTGAAGAAATAATACAGAACATTAACAAAGGTGGTCAATATTTTCTTGCATAGAAGGTAAAACTAAACAGACAAGTATTATCTTAAATGGCTGAAAATATTCCAGATTTGAGTAATTAAAAAAATGACAGGTGAAGGAAGCTAATTCATAATGCACAGAATTTTAGATGAAGAAGACATCTTCAAAACTAAACAATAAAACCCAATTACTAGTCTAGTATTTAAATCCTCGTCACAACATCCTTAGCAAGCAGCTGACCAGACACTGCTTTAACATCTTCAGTGAGAAGGTTTCATTTTATCCTGAGGTATCTATTTCAGCATAGGAATATAGTCAACATTTTATAACTTTGTATGGTGTGTAATTTATAAAAATATTCAATCACTATGTTGTATACCTGAAACTAATATAATATTATAAGCCAACTATACGTCAAATTTTAAAAAAGCCAAAGTAATTAAAAACACCCACACACAAACACACACATACACTGTATCAAATCCTCTCTAAACAAACTCAATATATGAAAGCAGCTGTAATACCTTACATGTAAATAGTAGAGAAAGGTACTGAACTTAAAAAATTAAAAGACTGAATCCTTTAGACCCAGAATAATTTGAAATTTAGAAATCACTTTATCATCCCAAAGCATGTTTTTGTAGTTCTTATTTCTTCCTTCTTTTTTTTTTTTTAAAGAAGAGGTCTAGTCAACAAGAAAATAGAAACTTTTCCCAATTCGTTTTTGTTTTACCCAAATTTAATCAAACAACCAAATCTGGCAACAACTGGGATGATTCTTGGGTCCAGGCCAGGTCCTGACTGGTGATCTAGAATTTAAGGCCTGTTTTTGGACCCTGGGGATTCGGAGCCCTTCATCCAGTGTGGATTTTTGTGTGTGTGCGCCCATCTGATTTCTTTAAAAAGCAGAGACTGTTGCCAGCTCTGAAAAGTGGCCCCAAATGTGTTCTTTGTGGGTTTTGCAAAAGGAACATAAAGGAGTGAAGCTGAACCAGCCCAGGCCTGTTTACTAGCAAGGAATCGTCATCTGGTGTAAGATAGTTTCTCATTTTTTTCCCCCAGTCATGGAGAGGGAAGAGTTGTTTTTCACATGTTTGACAAGGAATCACTTTTAAAGTTTTGCAAGTCACTAGGCTGACTCTGTCATCTTTCTTCCAAGAGGCATTTGGGTTTCATTGAGAGCAGTGACTTTGACAGCACTGTCCATGCAAATTGCTAACTGCTGCTGTAAACAAAGAGCGATCAGACAGAAACAGTAACCCTGGATGGAAGCAAGAGGATTATGGTTGTTTCCAATCACCAAGCAAAACACATTCCCATTAGAACTAATAAAACAAGAGCTGTTTTTTGGCACGAAAAGTAGGAGAAATTTTTTTTCTTCTTCACTGAACTGGAGAAAGGAATAAAAACAGAGAAAATAACCACAGACATGTGGAAAGAGACAAGATGACTTCTTTCCCTCAACTCGAGCTCAAGGGTTCAGCTTTGGTGATATGCAAACAGTTACCATGATGTCTCCACGAAGTTAAGTATTCTCCTTGGAGTAGCTTTTTATTTGGATACGTGGAATGAAACTTATTTAATATTTGGCAGAGATCTTCCTGGTGTTTCCAAATAATGGGGCATAAAATCAATTCAATGATCCTTATATAGAAAAAAGTAAGTAAAAGGTCAAAGGCAATTAATTTTCATAATTTATCATTAATAATTACATAAGAAGGGTAGTATACTTCAGAATTTGGCTCTAAATTTTTTTTTTTATTGAAGTATAGTCGGTTTAGAATGTTGTGTTAATTTCTGGGGTACAGGATAGTGATTCAGAAATTATTCCTTTCATATTCTTTTTCATTATAGATTATTACAAGCTACTGAATATAGTTCCCTGTGCTATACAGAAGAAACTTGTTTATCTACTTTATATATATAGTAGTTAGTGTCTGAAAATCCCAAACTCCCAATTTATCCTTCCACCTGCCCCTTTCTCACCTGGTAACCATAAATTTGTTTTCTATGTCAGTAAGTCTGTTTCTGTTTTGTAAGTAAGTTCATCTATCTCATTTTTTTAGATCCCACATGTAAGTGACATCATATGATATTTTCTTTCTTTTTCTAGCTTATTTCACTTAGTATGACGATCTCCAGATCCATCCATGTTGCTGCAGATGGCATTATTTCATTCTTTTTATGGCTGAGTAGTATTCCATTATGTGTGTGTGTATGTATACATGTGTATATAATATACATATATATTATATACATATATGTATGTATATATGTGTATATATAATTGAATATATACACACACACATATACACACACATACACACACACACACACCCAACATCTTCTTTATCCAGTCATGGACATTTAGGTTGCTTTCATGTCTTGGCTACTGTAAACAGTGCTGCTATGAACACTGGGGTGCATGTATCTTTTCAAATTAGAGTTTCTTCCAGATATATGCCTAGAAGTGGGTTGCTGGATCATATGGTAAGTCCATTTTTAGCTTTTTGAGGACTCTCCATACTCTTTTCCCTAATGGCTGCACCAAACTACATTCCCTCCAACAGTGTAGTAGGGTTCCCTCTTCTCTGCCTCCTCTCTAGCACTTATTGTTCGTGGACTTTTGAATGATGGCCATTGTGACTGGTGTGAGGCAATACCTCATTGTAGTTTTGATTTGCATTTCTGATAATTAGCAATATTGTTGGCTCTCTTAATTTATTCATATTCATGACAACTGCTTGGAAAGGTTCAGATTTCTATTTGGAGAAAAGTGAAAATGGCATTAAACATAGTACATTCTGATTTACTTATGAAACCACAAATAAAATAACAATATCTGTGATAACAAAAACAATCTGTTTTACCTCCAGAAAAACAAAAGTATGGAATAATATAGTGGTCTGTTGACCATCCACAAACAAGTCAGCAGTGACTTAAGACTTCTGACCTCCTAATGTAACAAGTAAAGACGTGTAGTCTTCGGCGACAGCAGTTTTGCCTAACTTGTCCCCTGCTGTAAAACAAGAATCTGGCACACTGTAAGTGCTCAGCAAATATTTGTTGACTGTATGAACAAAGGCTGCAGAAAGAATGGTTACAACCAAAAAGAATCCACTAGATTTAGCAACTTGTTGGTAATCCAGGCAAAAGCAGTTTCAGGGGGCTGGTTGGGATGGAAGCTGAATTTTGGAGGGGTGAGTTGACATGTGACCAGGAGGTAGGATATGAAGACAGATGTACAAGAAGTATAGCAAGCAGAGTGGAAGACTTAGGCTACCAGATCTAAACACCAGTTCTGCCACTTACTAGCTGGGTAACCCTGTGTAATTTAACCTCAGTTTCATCATCTACAAAATGAGACTAACACTAGTATCCACCTGACAGTGCTTAGAACAGTACCTAGCACACAGTAAGCACTCTGCAAATGGTAGTTATTATTATGACAGATAACTTTTTAGAAAGACTCTGGTTTTAACATTTTATTCTGAGATAATTATAGATTCAAATATAGTTGTAAGAAATAATACTAAGAGATCAAGTATTACGCTTCACCCAGTTTCCCCCAATGGCAACATCTTGCATAACTATAATATAATTTATTTTACATTACACTTACAGGAAATCAAGTTTGATACAATCCATCCACCATATTTAGATTTCACCAATTTTACATGCATTCATTGTGTGGGTATATTACATTCTATGTAATTTATCATGTGTGTAAGACATTTCCTTTTTAAGGAAGGATGGAAATGAAGATAACTAGTGGGGGTTAGAGAATAAAGTTTTTGTTTTGTTTTTTAAGGTGGGATAGATCTACTTTCTGTGAAATATCTTTCACTGTAAAAGGAAGAGGGGAAATAAACATAGATGAGGAGCTAGTGGGATAGGAGTGGAGAACAGAAAGTTAGAGAACTTCAACTCTAATGGGCTCTGTTACTCTGAAAACAGAAGACAGGGTGATTAGAAACAAAGAGGGTAAGAAATATACTCAGTGGAACTGCTGGGTTTGATAGGAAGAAACAAAAGAAATCCTGGAATAGAGTTATGTAAGGCTTGATGTTTTATAAATATTTCTGTGAAGGAAAGAGGACAATCATTTGTACAACACGCCTGTGGGGAAACACTAGTATTCTTCATGGCAGACTAAAACGCCCTGCCTAAATAATGGGTCTTTTAAAAACCTGTAGAAAAATTAAATCAATTGGTTGCATCTTTAATTTCCTTTGGTCAGTATGGATTTTTCATAGGATCTAAAATGTACTAAACGTAAAGCAAAAAAACTTGATAACTTAAACTATCATAAAATTAATAACTTCTCTTTATCAAATACCACCATTTAAAGAGGGAAAAGGCAAGTCACAGAGTGGGAGGAGATATTTGCAAGCCTATACAGAATATAAATTTGCATGCAAAATATGCAAAGAATGCCTACAAGTTGATAAGAAAAAAGCAGATAACCCTATGAAAATTGGCCAAATGGACTAAATGCAAATTGAAGTCATAATGGGTGATACCATTATACACTCAGAATGATTAAAGTGAAAAGCCAAATATGATGGCAAGGATATCGAGTAAAACAGAACTCTTATACAGTGCTGTGGGAATGTAAATTGGTATACCAACTTTGAAAACTGACTATCCACTAACACTCATCATTCATATAACATATGACCTAGATATTCCATTTCTAGGTATATATCTAAAGAAATGTTTATATATGTTCACAAAAATATATGTGCAAGAATATACTGTAACAGCCTGTATTGTAAGTAATCTGAATGTCCACCTACATAGAATGCATAAATTTGGCATATTCACTCAATGGAATATTACAGCAATGAGGAAGACTGAACAATTGCGTTCAACGACATGAATGAATCTCTTAAACATAATGTTGAATGAAAGAAACCAGACATAAAAGAGTATGTACTAAATAATTTAAATTATATTCAATTTAAAAAAAGGTTATCTTGGGGGAAGGGATAGTTAGCAATTGAAAAGGGGCAATGAACACTTACATGTGGAATCCAAAAAAATACAACAAACTAGTGAATATATCAGAAAAGAAACAGACTCACAGATGTAGAGAAGGAACTAGTGGTTACCCAGTGGAAGATGGAAAGGGGGACGGGCAAGATGGAGGTGGAGGATGAAGAGGTACAAAAACTATCAGGTATAAAATAAGCTACAGGGATGTATTGTACACCATGGGGAACATAGCCAATATTTTATAATAACTATAAATGGAGTAGAACCTTTAAAAATTGTGAATCACTTATATTGTATAAATTTAACATATAATATTGTACATCAACTATACTTCAATTTAAAATATGATATTGTAAAATAAATACATATATAAATAAAGCTACAAAAAGAAAAGGGGCATGAAGAGCACTGCAAGTTACTCATGTAACTTGTGCACAGGTACGTTCAGTTTGTGAAGATAGGTAAGAGGCTTGTAAATCTAACCACATTTGGCCTTGAATAAAATACAATCAAAACTTTTTCGGTTTTTAAAATAAGGTGAAGGGACTTCTGGAATAGCAGAATAACAACCTCTGAAAATCTGTTCCTCCATAAAAGCAATGAGAACATAAGCAAAAGTTGTCAAAGTCACTTTTATAAAACTCTGGAAAATTAACCAGAGGCTTGCCATTAGTTGAAGAGTATTTATTTAAGAAAAACATCCAAATCTCAGTAAGAACAGAGAGCTCCGTGGCATTTTAACTTGCCCAGTTGCCATCAGCCTCTCCCTGTATCTGTGGTAGTCATGGAAACAGCAGCCAGCAGCCCCTGGAAGGGAACGTCTGGCTTTGGAGCTCCTCTTACAGACCCAGGCTCAGAGAATCATCACTACTTCACCTGTGCAACAGCCCCCTGGAAAAGCCCCGTTTGTAGGGCTTGCTGTTATGACCTGACTCAGAGCTCACTCAGTGGGGAAAAGCCTATCCCTTGGACATTCTTCCAGAAAAATTTATCAGCAGTGATTTAATATTACAGCTGCCTGAGGTGCTGATACCAATAGGAGAAAATAGGAGGCTGGCTAAAAAGCTTAAGGAGAAAAGCTGGGAAAGAGAATGCTTATAGAGCACTTTGAAAAGACCTGACATATTCCTGGGCATCCGGAAGGCCACATGTCTGTGCAGGGCTGTGCACACATCCAGAAAAGACCTGAGAAGATCCTGATCTCTTACCTCTGGCTCACCTTGAGGCCCGGTGTAAGCGCCTCAGTAAAGGGTTGAAAATCTCAGATCAAAGCATTTGCAGATTTCTGCTCAGTCATTTCCTGAGCACTAAGCTAACCCAGCAGAGATTGCAGTGGCCATGCCTGACTGTGGAGACAGACTTTACAGAACTGCTGCAGAAAAGTTAACTACACAAACATAGCAACAACAAAAATGAACCCTAGGGGAGTAGGGGGGAGAGGGAAGATTTCACTACTGAATTCTAATGAACATTTAAAAAAATTAACAATTCTTCAGAATCTGTTTCAAAAAAAAAAAAAAAAAAGAGGTCACACTTCCTTTCTCATTCTAGGAGGCCAGTATTACTCTGCAACCAAAACGTGGCAAAGATATAATGAAAGAAAACTACAGACCAATAACATGCATATAGATGCAAAAACCCAACAAAACACTAGCAAACTGAATCCAGCAACATATATTAAGAGTAACACAATACAATCAAGTGGGATTTATTCCAGATATGCAAGCTTGGTTTCAAAATCAATCCCTGTAATACTATAGTAATTTAGAAAATTTAGTACTGGTATCAGGATAAAATATGTAGATCAATGGAAAAGAAGTGAGAGTCCAAAAATAAATCCATACATCCATGGTTGATTGGTTTTCAGTAAAGGTGCTAAGACAGTTCTATGGGGGAAAGAATAGTCTTTTCAACACATGATGCTAGGGCAACTGAATTTCTACAGGCATAGCTACATGCAAAAGACTGAAGCTGGACCTCCACCTCTCACCATACATAAAAAATAACTGAAGATGGATCACAGACTTCAGTGTAACAGCAAAAACTATAAAATGCTTAGAAAATAAAAGGAGTAAATTTTCATGACCTATGTTAAGCAATGACTTGTTAGACTGTATGACACCAATAGCACAAGCAACAAAAAAAAAACTGATAAATTGGTCTTCATCAAAACTTAAAAATGTTGTGTTTCAAAGGATATCATCAAGAAAGTGAAAGACAATTCACAAAATGGGAGAAGTTATTTGCAAATTATATCTGATAAGGGCATTGTATCCAGACTACATAAAAAACTCATAATTTAACAATGAAAAGACAGATAAATTCAATTTAAAATGGGCAAAGGATTTGAAAAAGACACTTCTCCAAAGAAGATATACAAATGGCTAATAAGCACATGAAAATATGCTCATCATCATTAGTCATTAGGAAAATGCATGTCAAAACCACATTGAAAAAACCCAACACATTGAGATACAACTTTACACTCACTAGGATTGTTAAAAAAAGACAAACAATAAAAAGTTTAGGAGAGAAATGAAGAATTTGGAATCCCTATACAGATCTTCCCCAACTTACAATGGGGTTACTTCGTGAAGTTGAAAATATCCTAAGTTGAAAACTCATTTAATACTTCTAACCTACTGAACATCATATCTTAGCCTAGCCTACCTTAAACGTGCTCAGAACACTTAACATTAGCTACAGTTGGGCAAAATTATCTAACATAAAATCTGTTTTATGATAAAGTGCTGAATAGCTCATGTAACTTATCAAGTACTGTACTGAAAGGGAGAAACAGAACAGTTAGTTGTCTAGGCACAGAATTGTTGTGTGTCCATCCATTGTCTACCATCCTGACGGCATGGCTGACTGGAAGCTGCAGCTCCCCACTGATACCCAACATCACAGAGAGTATTAAGCCACATATTGCTAGCCTGGGGAAAAAAAATCAAAATTCAAAACCTGAAGTATGGTTTCTACTGAATGCTTATGGCTTTGGTACCACTGTAAAGTCGAAAAATTGTTAAGTTGAACCATTCCAAGTCAGGGACCCTCTGTCCACTGGTGGCAGAACTCTCATGTAAAGCGATGTAGCTCCTTTCAAAGTTTAACAGTTCCTCAGAATGTTAAATATAAAGTTACCATATGATCCAGCAATCCCACTCCTAGGTATAAACCAGGGTAACTGAAAACATATAACCATACAAAAACTTGACACCAATGTTTATGATAGCATTTTTCACGTATAAACATGTGGAAAAGTGGAAGCAACCCAAATGTTCACTGGCTCAAGAACGGATGAACAAAATGTAGTATTCAACAATGGGATATTATTCAACAATAACAACAAATGAAGTAATGATAAATATTACAGTAGACAAACCTTGAGAATATTATGCTAAGAGAAAGAAGCCAATCACAAAAGGACACAAAGTATGATTCCATTCATATGAAATGTTCAGAAAAGGCAAACCTATAGAAGACAAAGTGGAACTGAGGTTGCCATGGAGAGGGTTAGAGGGGCGACGAGAGTGACTGCTAATGGGTACAGGGTTTCTTTTTGGGGTGATGAAAGTGTTCTAAACTTGACTGTGGTGATGGATGCCCAACTCTGTGAATACACTAAAAGAGTACATTGTAAAGTGCAAGGTGTATATTAAACCGTACACTTTAAATGAGTAAATTGTATGGTAGGTGAATTACATCTCAGTAAGGCTGTTTTAAAAACTATGCAAGCGGAGTTCATCATGACCGTTCTTTGGGACATCACCCATTAATTATTCCGAGGCAATAAAGATAACATAGTTTGCGTAATCCTGATTTTCTGATCTTTGCCACAATCTCCACTTTCCTCCACATAGGAATTTTCTCCCCATAGGAAAAGGTGGCCTTTATATTAAAGCTACCTCCAGATCCTTTCAAAAGGTGAGTTGGGAGAATGGGTTCTCATCCTGAAGAAAGAGAAAGATGCCAGACCAGAGCTGCCACTGTGTTTGAGGAGCCTCCCCTTCTCACTTCAACCCACTCAACTCAGGTTTCGCCTCTACCACGCCACTACGGCCACTCATCACAGCCAGCAATGCTAATGGTTAGGATCAAGTTGTCACCTTGCTTGCATATTTAGCAGCATTTGACACAACTAATTACTTCTTCCACCCTGATTGACTTTCTTCCCTTGGCTCCCCAGACACTGCATTATTATAGTTTACCTCCCTATTTCCATAGTGTCTCTTCTCAGTCTCTGTGTGTGTCCCTTCTCTCCTCCTTAATCTCTTAATATGGCAGACACTCAAGTTTTAGTCCTTGTTTCTTATATTCTTTTTTGACACTCGCTCTTTTTGCAACTTCATCTCACCTCGTGGCTTTAACTACAATCTATATAACTGTTGGCTTCTGAATGTACAATTCTAGCCAGACCCCTTTGCTGAACTCCAGATTCACGTAGCCAGCTATCCACTCAGCATATTTGTGTGGCTATCTAATGGACATCTCAAACTCAGTCTATTCAGAACTGAGCTCCTGGTCCTCCATTCCAAACCTGCTCTACCACTGCTGTCCTTTCTGTTGCAACTCCACCCTTGCAGTTACTTAAGCAAAAACCTTGGAGTCATTCTTCACTCCTCTATTTCTCTCACACATCTCTATTTCTTTCACATCTTATCCATCTGCAAATCTTGTTGCTTCAACCTTCAGAATATGTTCGGAATCTTACTTTCACCTCTTTTGCTCTAGTCTGAGGCACCATCACCTCTCACCTGGATTACTGTAACAACTTGCCAGCTGATCTCCCTGCTTCCAACCTTGCTCCCACACAGTCTATTCTTAACAGCAGCCAAAGTGATCCTTTTAAAACACAGATTGTGTTGCCTCTCTGCTCCAAATCCTGGACTTCCCATCTTCTCAAAGTCCTTACAATGGCCTAATGACAATTTCATCCCATTCAACCCGGGATAACGTCTGGATTCGAATCCTCTTCCTCTCCCCTCTGTTCCCCCTTCTTCAGCCGCTGACCTCCTTGTGTTCCCTGAATACACCGGGCACGTTCCCACCTTAGGGGCTTTGCACTTAGGAATTCTCTTCCTCTAGATATTCACCTCACTAACTCCCTCATATTAAGTCTTTGCTTTAATATTATCTTGTTAGTTATCTAATATTGTCTTCTCAATATCTAACATTATTCCCCTAGCTAAGCTGTTTAAAATAGCAATCTATCTCCCTCAACACCACTCCCAATTCTCCTTAATCTTTTTCTACATAACCTATCACATTCTAATATACTTTAGGTTTGGCTTATTTATTATAGCTATCATTTATGTTGTGTTCCCCAACAGAATGTAAGAACCATGGAGGCAAAGGTGTTTGTGTGTTTTCTTCACTGATATAACATGAGTACCTAACACAGAACCTAGGACACATAAGTGCTCAATAAATATTTGTTAAATGAATGCATAAATGATATTAAAGGTTTACTAATAGGGTGACACATAAATAAAATGTGGCATATTTATATAATGGCATTCTATACAACAAATAGAAGACATGAGCTAGATTCATACATTTAAACATGAGATCACAAAAACAGACTGCTCTGTGCAAAATGAAAACTGCAGAAAGGTTCTACAATATGGCAACACTTATTTTTTTAAGCTGCACAATTAAAAATATTACATGTTGCTCCTGGAATTACATATGAAAACAGGTATGAAAAATTGACTAGATTGGTATAGACAAAATCCAAGATTTTGGCTGCCTGGGGAGAGAGAAAAGGGATGCAGGGAGGAGGAGTGAAAGGAGTAGGCAAGGAATGAATTAAGGGGCCTTTCAAATTTATAATTATTTGTTTAATACAGGAAGTCAAGCAAGTATGACAAAAACGTCAATATTTATCCTTGGTGTTGGGGACATGAATGTTACATTATTCTCTGTATTTTACTGCATTTGAAATTATCTCAAAAATATTTAATTAATAAGGAGAGTATAGGATAGCGCGATTCCAAAAAATACAGCTGCTATGTATCTATCAAAGCCATTCAAGCAATTAGCTGATTTGGTAAATCTTGGATAAAATGTCTTAAGTGTCCCTTAAGATTTCATTATTTCCTGTATAAATGTTATTTTCCCAGAAATCAGGTACTACCAGTTTTGGTTAGGACACTTGGAAAACTTACCAGACTCACAAACTCCCATTTATCGTTTCCTCTCGGAAACTAGCAGTTTCATGCTGAGTTATTTTCATTAGGCTCTTGTCATCCCCATCACAAATCCCCTTAACAGGATCCTTGTTTGGGGATCTGATTTTAATGAAAAGAGCTGTTATCAATGATAAACTCTCACTCACTCTTTTCAACTGGTCTGTCTCATGTCAGTATTTATGTTTGCCAATGAGTATCTGTCTGTACACATTTGGATGTTTCTATACTTTTTCTTTGTTAATACTTCCAGAGCTAAATAATTAGCCTCTATAAGTCTGTTCCTGAATTAAAAGTCACCTCCATCTAAAATCTACTGTTTGTCCTGTATATGTGTGTGTCTGTGTACACATATGTATTTATCTTCAGCATTATATTAGTCAGCTTTTTCTAGGCTATGCTGGGTAACAATCCTAAATACAAGTAGCTCACAGCAATGTTTTCTTTCTCACTCACATGACATATTGGTAGCTGTATGCTGGCTACAACTCTGTTTTATATACTTTCTCATTCCAGGACCCAAAATGAAGGAGTTAGAAGGAAGGAAAAAGAGCAAGAAACTGAAAACAAACACGGAATGGATTTAAAGATTCTGTTTGAGCATGGTGTGTATCATGATCGCTCACTTTCCAACGGCTGAAGAAGTTACGTGGACAAGCCCAACAGCACCTGTAGGAATAGATGCTGCTCCTATAGGATGCAATGTCAGTCACAAGACAATGGATGAGGACATATAATCCTCATACGCAGGGGTTAGCACATTGCTGCTCACAGGCCAGATCTGACCTGTGGGTTGTTTTTATTCAGCCTTTGGGTTAAGAATGGTTTTCACATTTTTAAAGGGTAGTCAGATATTAAAAAAGAGAAGAAGGAGAAAGAAAAAGAGGAGGAGGAAGAGAGGTGGTGATGGTGGTGGTGACAAAGAACACATGAGGCCTGGAAACCCTAAAATATTTACTATCCATACTTTTGCAGGAAAAGTTAGATGATCATTGTTCTTACAGGAAATGAACATGAATAATAAGAAATGATAACAATGGCCAAATTCCTATCTTGAGGAAGAGTAAGATGTCTATCCCTTAGAGGACATGATGGCAAAGAGTTTGTTATTTTTTAAATAAAATCTATCTCTTCAGTAATTTTTTATGTTAAATATTCATGTGGTTATATCTGATAGCCCCTATAATTTAGGTCTGAGAAAATAATGAAAGTTTGGGGGAACTACATTAAATTAAAAAACTTTTGTTCATTAAAGGACACAATTGACAAAGTGAAAAGGTAACTTATGAAATGGGAGAAAATAAAGAACCCCTACAACTCAACAACAACAACAAAAACAGCCTGATTAAAAAATGGGCAAAGGACTTGAATAGTTTTTTTCCTAAGGAAGATATATAAACAGTCAAAAAGCATATGAAAAGATGCTCAATATCACTAATCATTAAGGAAATGCAAATTAAAACTACAAAATGAGATATCACCTCACATCCAGTAGAAAGGCAGCTATAAAAAACACCCCATAAAAACAAGAAAACTCACAAAAACCCCAGAAAATAGCAAGTGTTGGTGAGGATGGAGAAATTGGAACCCTTGTCCAGTATTGGTTGGAGTATAAAACTGTCCAACTGCTATGGAAAACAGTATGGTGATTCCCTGAAAAGTTAAAAATAAAATTACCATGTGGTCTAGCAATATCACTTCTGGGTATACATACAAAAGAATTCAAAGCAGGCTCTTGAATAGGTATTTGTATACCCATATTCATGACAGCATTATTCACAAAAGCCAAAAGTTGGAAGCAACCCAAATGTTCACTGACACATAAATGGATAAACAAAATGTGATATAAGCACACTATGCAATATTATTCAGCCTTACAAAGGAAGGCAATTCTGACATATGCTACAGCACAAATGAACCTTGAGGACAGTATGATAAGTGAAATGAGCCAGTCACAAAAAGACAAATACTGTATAATTTTACTTACATGAATTATCTAGAATAGTCTGGTTCATAGAGATAGAAAGTAAAACAGTGGTTTCCAGGGTCTGAAGAAGGTGAGGGAGCAGTGGGAAGAAGAAGAAGGGAAGTTGTTTAATTGCCATTTCATATTCTTACTAGCAATGTGTGAGTTTACATTGCTTCACATTCTTACCAAAACTTAGCATTATCAGTATTTTTAATTTTAGTCATTTGAGTGGGTAAAAAGGTTTTTAAAAAAGAATCATGTATTTGGAAAATAAAACACATATTTCTAAATAAATCACAGATCAAATAAAAAATAATAGTGGAGCAGAAATCATTTACAAATAAGCTATAGTGAGTATACTAAATCACAACTTTGTGGATGCTGATAAATCAGTACTTAGAAGGAAATAAATATATTATATTTATATTAGAAAAGAAGAATGGTTGAAAATTAATGAGGTCCACTCAAGAAGTTAGAAAAATAACAACAAAGTAATTTCAAAGAAAATAGAAGCAAGAGAGGAAACAATGAAAGTAATGAAATAGAAAACAAAGATATGAAACCAAATTTGTGCTCCGGAAAGATTAAGAGTGTAGTCTCTAGCAAAACTCATTAAGGGAAAACAGAATTCAAGGGAATTCAAGGAAAACAACTCACAGAACGTGTTGCTAATGATAAAATGTCAGTTATCAATCAAAAATTAGCATTTTGGAAAACACTTATCCATTATTATGTGCTAGACATCTTCCCAAACTTAAAGACATTCCTGAAATGATCTGTGTTGATAATAAGAAATGCTTTTTTAATAACATAAATATCTGTCAAAATGTGTAAGATGGTAAGATCTATTTGTAGATAACTAAGAATAAATGTGAAAAGTATCAGAGAGGAAATAAATAAAAGAGAGATAAAAAAATAGAAAATAAACAATCAAACCAAGAGTTGGTTTTCTGAAAGAGTAAACAACATTGACAGACCTCTGGCCAGGCTCACCAAGAAGAGAGAGAGAACCAAACAAAATAAGAAAGGAAAATGGAGAAATTACAACCAATACCACAGAAATACAAAAAAAAAAACCATATGAGAATACTATGAACAACTATATGGAAACAAATTGGACAATCCAGAAGAAATGGACAAGTTTCTGGAAACATACAGTCCACCAAGACTGAATCAAGAAGAAGCAGACCACTTGAACAGACATATTACTAGAAATGAAATAGAATAAGTGATAAAAAATCTCCCTACAAACAAAAGTCCAGGACCAGATGGCTTCACTGGGGAATTCTACCAAACACACAAAGAAGATCTCATACGGATCCTTCTCAAACTCTTCCAAAAGATTGAAAAGGAGGGAGTACTCCCAAACTCATTTTATGAAACCATCATCACCCTGATACCAAAACCAGACAAAGACACTACCAAAAAGGAAAATTACAGGCCAATATCATTGATGAACATAGATGCAAAAATCCTCAACAAAATATTAGCAAACAGAATCCAACAGCATATAAAAAAGATCATACACCATAATCAAGTTGGATTCATCCCAGTGACACAAGGACTGTTCAACATATGCAAAGCAATCAGTGTGATACACCACATCCACAAAAGAAAAGACAAAAATCACATGATCATCTCAATAGATGCAGAAAAAAGTATTTGATAAAATTCAACACCCATTTATGATAAAAACTCTTACCAAAGTGGGTATAGAGGGAACATATCTCAACTTAATAAAAACTATTTATGACAAACCACAGCCAGCGTAATACTCAATGGTGAAAAACTGAAAGTATTCCCACTAAAATCTGAAACAAGGATGCCCACTCTCACCACTTCTATTCAACATAGTTTTGGAAGTCCTTGCCACAGCAATCAGGCAAGAAAAAGAAACAAAAGGGATCCAAATTGGAAGAGAAGAGGTAAAACTGTCACTATATATGGATGACATAATATTGTATACAGAAAACCCTACAAATTCACACAGAAACTACTAGAGCTGATAAAAGAATTTGGCAAGGTAGCAGGATACAAGATTAACATACAGAAATCAGTTGCATTTCTTTAAACTAACAATGAAATAGCAGGAAAGGAAAGTAAAGAAACAATCCCTTTTAAGATCACATCCAAAACAATAAAATACTTTGGAATAAATCTGACCAAGGAGATAAAAGACTTATAAATGGAGAACTACAAAACACTGATTAAGGAAATTAAAGATGACTTAAAGAAATGGAAAAATATCCCATGCTCTTGGATTGGGAGACTCAATATTGCTAAAATGGCCATAATGCCCAAGGCAATGTACAGATTTAATGCAATCCCTATCAAATTACCCATGATATTTTTCACAGAACTAGAACAAAAAACCTAAAATTTATATAGAATCTCAAAAGATCCAGAATTGCCAAAGCAATACTGAAGAAAAAGAATGAAGCTGGAGGAATAACCCTTCCAGACTTCAGACAAGACTTCAGAGCTACAGTAGTCAAAACAGTATGGTATTAGCATAAAATCAGACATAAAGATCAATGGAACAGAATAGAGAGACCAGAAATAAACCCACATATCTACAGTCAATTACTCTTTGACAAAGGAGGCAAGAATATACAATGGGGAAGATAGCCTCTTCAGCAAGTGGGTGTTAGGAAATTAGACAGTTGCATGTAAATCAATTCCCTCACACCATACATAAAAGTAAACTCAAAATGGCTTAAAGACTTAAACAGAAGATAAGACACAATAAACCTCCTAGAAGAAAACATAGGTAAAACATTCTCTGACATAAATATTAGCAATGTTCTCCTAGGGCAGTCTACCCAAGCAATAGAAATAAAAGCAAAAATAAACAGATGGAACCTAATTAAACGTATAAGCTTTTGCACAGCAAAGGAAACCATAAGTAAAACAAAATAACAACTTATGAAATGGAAGAAAATGTTTGCAAAAGATGAGATTGACAAGGGCTTAATTTCCAGAAGATACATACAGTTCATACAACTTAATAAGAAAAAAAAACCCAATCCAAAAATGGGCAGAAGACCTAAACAAACAATTCTCCAATGAAGACATTACAACTGGCCAACAAGCACGTGAAAAAATGCTCAATATCACTAATTATCAGTGAAATGTAAATCAAAACTACAATGAGGTATCACCTCACACCAGTCAGAATGGCCATGATTCAAAAGTCTATAAACAATAAATGTTGGAGAGGGTATGGAGAAAAGGGAATCCTCCTCACGGCTGGTGGGAATGTAGTTTGGTGCAGCCATTATGGAAAATAGTATGGCAATTCCTCAAAAAACCAAAAATAGACTTACCATATGACCTAGCAACCCCACTCCTGGGCATATATCCAGAGGGAACTCTAATTCAAAAAGATACATGCACCCCAATGTTCATAGCAGCAATATATACAATAGACAAGACATGGAAGCAATTTTAATGTCCATTGACAGATGAGTGGATAAAGAAGTTGTGGTATATTTATACAATGGAATACTACTTAACTATAAAAAAGAATAAAATAATGCCATTGGCAGCAACATGGGTGGACCTGGAGACTGTCATACTAAGTGAAGTAAGCCAGAAAGATAAAGAAAAATACCATATGATATTACTCATATGTGGAATTAAAAAAAAAAAAAAGAAAAAGAAAAAAGAGGATACTAATGAACTCATCTACAAAACAGAAATAGACTCAGACATAGTTAACAATCTTATGGTTACTGGGGGAATGGGGCTGGGGAGGGATAAATTTGGGAGTTTGAGATTAGCAAATGTTAGCTACTATATATAAAAATAGATTTAAAAAACAAATTTCTTCTGTAAAGCACAGGGAACTATATTCAATACCTTGTAATAACCTTTAATGAAAAAGAATATGAAAACAAATATATATATATACATATGCATGACTGGGATATTGTGCTGTACACCAGAAACTGACATACTGTAACTGACTATACTTCAATTTAAAAAAATGTGAAAAGCAAAACTTTGAACCATTTAGGAGATAATCATGCAGAATAGCTTTATCACATTCAGCCAGAGAACAATTTCTTAAAAACACACCCAGAAGCACAAAATCATATAGGCAAAGATTGCGTTGGCTTCATTAAAGTGAAAACTTCTGTGCAACAAAAGACAGTGTTTAAAAATTTTAAAAGACAAGCCACCGACTGAAAAAAGGTAATGTATAACAGACAAAGGATTAGTGTTCAGGATATGTAAAGAACTTCTTCAATCAATAAGAAAATACAAACAAATTTTTCATATGGGCAAAAGGGATGAACAAATAATTCACAGAAGAAAACAAAAGGCTTAAAACATTAAAAAAATGCTTAACCTTACCAGTAATCAGGGAATTGCAAATTGGAACAACATGAGGTAGCATATTCCATCCTTTACAACGGCAAAAATAAAATGCCAAATATTGCCATAGACCAAAAGGAACTCTTCTTTTGGTGTGACTGTGAATTGGAATACCAATCTGGAGAGCAATCTGGCAATATCCACTAACGATGATACATATGTCATATGTGCTCAGGATTCCACTCTTAGGTACGTATACCTAGAAAAGCCTTTCACACGTGCACAAAAAGCATATATAGGTATGCCCAGGGTAGTATTACTTGCAGTAATAAAAAGTTGGAAAAATCTAAACATCCTATGCCAAGAAAATGGCTAAATATATTGTGATAGAGCCAGACAATGGAACATTGTAGAGCAGTCAAAATGAATAAATTTCAACCATGTAATTAATGTTACATACAAAAATACAGATGTAGAAAGATATGTGCATCATGATGTTATTTATATGAAGTTTTAAAACAAACAAAATAAATAGCATGGATTGTTATGGCCAAATTGTATGCAATGAAAATATAAACACACATGGGAATGATCAATATTATATTCAGTACGGCGGTTACCTCTGGGGAGGCAGAAAGCGGAATGGAATTAGAGACAGCTAACACAAAGTTTCAACTATACTTATAATGCTTTATTTCTTAAAAAACAAAAGCGACACGAAGCAAGTATGCCAAAAGGTTAGCATTTCAAAAAGCAGCCATTCGTCTTCATACTTTTCTGAATGTTTGAAATATTTCTTTAAAAGTCCTCCCAAACCTTTGATAACAAACTCTTCTGAAAATATTTTATTATTGAGTATAAAAAGGGACACTGTCATTAATTTGTTCTCCAAATTCCAAATCCACCCCACCTTTAAACAAGTCAAGGAGCCTGGGGTGGGGGCAGGATGTGTGTGGTGGGGCAGGGTGAGAGAGAAAGTTAACATCTGCCAGGTATTATACATCATATTATTTAAATATCCCTATTATAGACAATAAAAAGGGGTTCAGAGAGCTTTAGTAACTTGCCCAGTGTGTCACCACAAGAAGAGATCACAGTGAGATTCAAACTATATCTGGCTTTGGGTTTGGGGGTATACCTCAGTGGGAGAGTGCCTGCTTAGAATGCCCGAGGTCCTGGGTTCAGTCCCCAGTGCCTCCATTAACAACAACAACAACAACAAAATGCAAGCAAACTATATCTGGCTTCAAAGCCCATACTCTTTCCACTATTGCCCTGATAGTAAAAAAGAACTCTTCTTGGAGATATAATTGAGATGGGACCTAACCCTGTGGTCCGGGATGGAAACAGCACACATACTACAACTTCTCATCAAATCACACACGGATATAGATCTAGGCAAGGAAATGGTGCTGGTGGAAACTCTTTAGAGCAGGGAATTGCATGAGGAATTTGGGTATATAGTAACATTCCTAACTTCTCTTTATTAGTTATGTCATGGGCCATTTAAGTCCTTTGTCTCTCCCTGGAAACTTTGGAGATGATGCCTATTTTACAAATAGATTCCTCAAGACCATTAACCTATACAAAAGTTTGTTGCTCCCTTTCTGTTATGAGTCGAATGTATACCTGCTGTCGGTAGCCTGACAACTTTGAGAATTTGACAAATATAAGTATGTACTCAAATATGCTTCCAAAATGACTAGGATAAGTGAAAACACGAGAGATTCTCTGTCCTAGTTTAGGCTTTGGTTTTATATACCTCTAAGATATGGGACAACTTTTGTTTTGTTTGAGCCAAGATTCATGTAGTCAGTTCCTTTGGCCTTCGATCAGAAATTGGTTCCTCCCAAAGCCCTCTTTCCTTTATTATTATTATTATTGATTTTAGTTTCCTGGGAAACAAAATCTAACTCTAACTAGAGAATAAGGCCACATTCCGAAGCTGGAGATTCCATTCGTCTCCCTCGACTCTTCCCTGGACTGTTTTAGCCCCTCTGTAATGTGATGTCTGATGGTCAAAACTGTCCTTTTTGCCCAGCCTTGGCAGGAAGCCAGTGCCTAAAGCTATGAACTCCAGCTTTTATCTTCCATCTGCAGGGTGATTCAATCGCAAGCAAAGTAACAACTAAAGATGTGGAGACATGCACCTCAGAGACAGCTGTGGGAATCAGATTGGATCTGCACTCAGGCCTGCTAGAAATAAAAGACCATTGACTTTGGCATCGGGATGGAAACCTCTGCCAGACACACACACACACAGGCAGAGCCCCTCTCTCTCTATTCCACGCACACACACACACACACACACCTTTCAGAGGAGAGGCTCTGTAAAATTTCCCACATATGGCAAACATATTTTAGGGAAGACCCATGACTAGAGGCCAGTGGGAAAGAAAGAAAAAGAAAATAATGAGAAAAATCTTCAATAAGGCTAAATTGTTCCAGTCAGACTGCTGAGAAAGAATGCAAAGGACTAGAGACAAAAATTATTGGTAAAAATCAGCATTATAACATAGCTAGCTAAATTCTTTCCCTATTTCAGATGATTACTAGAACTTACTCCAATGTACAACAATGGCACTTGGGGAACGAGGCTTTATATTTATCTCTAACTACTGTGCTTGACACAATGGACAGACATGAAAAGAGTACTTATATAATACTAAAAAAATTTTTTTTCCTCTATTTCACAATTTCAAAAATCCTTTTTTTCTCCATTCCCCACCCCTTTTTTATTGAGGTATAGCCAGTTTACAATCTTGTGTCAATTTCTGGTGTACAGCACAATTCTTAAAAATTCTTAATTTTACTTGTGAAAAATTGTGTATGGGGAGATGCAAGCATGACTCATTTTAACTGGCATTGACTCCCAACACTTTAACTATAATTGTTTTCTAAATTCCAGTCATATTTAATGATCAACTAAATGACTAAATGCACTACAAAATTCCCAATATTAAGGAACTAACAAAAAACCTTGTTAAAATTGCACAACCAATCACTAAGGTTATGTTTTATAAGAATTGCTTTATCAAATTTTCTCAAAATAAAACCAGAAGAAAATACTTCAACTTCTGCTTTGAAGAATTGTTGGTAAAAGTGAATCAGATTGTTTGAACACAAAATAACCTGTGATAAACAGTAGTGGAGTGGAAGAAACACTGACCTCATGTTCTCAAGGGCCTCATGCTTGAAGGGCTTTCCAGAAACTCAGCTTAGATTTTTACCCTGAGGGTAGGAGAGAGGTGCTGATCTGTTTCAAGTAGAAAGATGACCAGGGCTACAATGTAGGGAAGAGACTGTCTATCTGTGAGACTCAGGTCAGGGTGAAAGGGTAATTTAATCGTCCAGGACCCTGAGGTCAGCTCTGGCTCTGCACTGCCCGTCTGCCATCAGCTCCAGAGTCAAAGGCATGGTGGGAGACAGAAAAAGGTTCTTGCCCTGTGAGTACAGAGCTTCTTCAACTTATGATGGGGCATCCTGATATACTCATCGTTAAGTTGAAAATTTTCTAAGTCGAAAATGCATTTAACATACCAATCTACCAAACAACATAGCTTAGTCTAGCCTACCTTAAACGTGCTCAGAACACTTCCATTAGCCTACAGGTGGGCAAAATCATCTAACACAAAGCCTTTATTATAATAAAGTGTTAAATATCTCGTGTAATTTATTGAATACTATACTGAAGGTGAAAGGCATCACAAGAGAGTACCATACTGCATATTGCCAGCTTGGAAAAAAGATCAAAATTGTAGGTCAAACCATTGTAAGTCAGAAACTGTCTATATACCTTCCAAAAGTGGTGCCTTAGGAAGAAAAAGAGAGTCCTAGATTTGCCCCCTGAAAGCTGCATGATCTCAGTATTCGTTATAAAAATAGATAAAAAACAAATTTCTTCTGTATAGCACAGGGAACTATATTCAACATCTTATAATAATCTTTAATGAAAAAGAATATGAAAATGAATATATATGGATGACTGGGACATTATGCTGTATACCAGAAATTGACACACTGTAACTGACTATACTTCAATTTAAAAAAAAGATATATTTGTTTAGTCTCTACTGAGTACCATGCACCTCTCAGAGATGGTTTTAAGTATATTTTCTAATTTACTTAATCTTTTCATACCTTAATTTATTCATCTTGAAGAAACAGTAATGCTTAACTCATACGTCATTTTGAAGATTAAAAGAGAGGTCACATATATGAAAAGGCTGATACATTGCACATTTAGAGATGTTATATTTTCTTTTCAATCCCCGTCTCCTGGAGACTCCATAGGTTGATAAAGCAGTTATTAATTGATTTTTGTATTGCAAGACATAAAATACCAACACCATGATGATTCTTTTGCCTACTAGAACACTGCAAATATGGGGCCAGGTGTTCAAAATAATAATTGTTTCAGGGAGACAATTAGCTTATTTAATTATACTTCTACTTGAAAATGATTCTAACAAGCAAAAGCCAATACATGCCTTCACAGTTTCAAGATAAGCACAGAGAAGAACTTCCTGCCAGCCTCCATGAACGGCTTGAGGCTTTATGGCCATTCTGATGTCCAGGCACTTCTTCCCAGGCTCTCCATAGGTGCTACGCAAACATAGTTTCTATTCAAACTATTACAAATGATGATGAGCAATTATGTGGGATAGCAGGTTATGGCCATTAAACATCAGCTGACACAGATGAGTGCAAAGAGAAAGCAACAAAATCTTAAGGTTTATTTTTATGTTCAAAAGAGCTAATTTTATAGCAAATAAAAGAAAACCCAATTAACACATCAAAAGCATGAAAAGAGTGGGAGCAGAGAAACCAAAGTTTTAATTTTTTTTTAAGTGCAGAAGGATTAACTTTACAGGAAACAAAATTTGATCAACAAATCAAAAGGTATGGTAAAAAAAGAGACTTAAGCTCCATAATCAACTGTGATATGTAGAACTTGGTTAGATCACCATCATTCAAACAAGCCAATATCAAAGATATTTTGGGAGAATCAGCACAATTTGACCATGATAAGATAACAATATTATTATAATTCCATGTTATCATATAACTAATATATAAATAACATGATAATATGGAATTATCATTAACTTTGTTAGGTGTGATGACAGTATTGTGGTTATGTAAGAAAACTTCCTTAGTTTATAGAGAGGCATGCTGAAATATTTTGGGCATAAAATGTCATGATGTGTGGTATCTGCTTTCAAATACTTCAGCAACAACAACAAAAATTGATGAGACAGTGGAGATACAGTATACTCCTCACTCTAACTCTTCTGTGTATATTTAAGTTTCTTTATTAAATATTTTAAAAGGAAAGAAAACCTGATAAAATATCTAGCTCATCTACTGAGTTGTAATAAGGCTGGTGGCCCGAGTTAAAGAAGGAAATGGCCTCAGCCAAGCATGTCTTGAGGACAGAAGGACCCCTGAGGAAGTCCTTCATACTGTCTTTGTGGGACAAATTGTGCAATGTGGGCTGATGAGTACTTTCCTCAAATTTTACCAGCAAAGGATTGAAATTGCCCTAAGGGAGTTTAAGTCAGGGATGGAAGGAGGGGGATTGGTAGTTTAGAGGCCACTGAGGAAACAGGCAACCCCAGTTGCCTCCACTCTCTGATCTAGATCCACAACCACTTTGGGAACCAGTGAGCTCATTATGTAACACAGAAAAACCAAAAGGAAGGTAAATTTCATTATCGCTCATTTATAAGAGATTTCTTACAAAGGCTCCCATACTGTGGGTTCCTCTTTCAATTGTTATTTTGAACAACAACGTACCATGTGGAAGAAGATACCTCAATTTTTGCAAATTTTAGTTGTTTATGGAGGTTACTGCCAAAAATCCTTTACAATGGAGAAAATTTTTATAACATGGTGATCATTCTAGGGGTATAGCTCAAAGTGTAAGTATTGGATATGGTTGTGAATAAGCCTTGAATTTTAAAGGTCTCTTAAAAAAGCAATCTGACAAGTGGTTACTTTGTGGAGATTAGACATTTTCACATATTAAGAAGTATGGAAATAGGTACTGAGAATACAATTTTAAAAAGTATCACATAAAGATCAAAAGAGAGCTTATATCAAAAACAGTAAGATGGAGTGAAGATGGTAGGCTTTGGAAAATGCATTAGGTGACTCAAAAACTGGCTCTAACGATGACCAGCATTATAATATCAGGGATGGATGTGAAGAGTTTGAATACACATTGTTTCATGAAATATGAGGCACACATTCCTTTCAGAGAGAAGGTAGGAGTGCTTCTGAGGTAGGAAAACCAAGAGGGTGAGAAATCTAGGGACTAGTTTGAAGACAGTAGGGCCTATGAGATAAGGACCTGAAGGGTAGGGCTGGTGCACAATAAATGTCTCCAAGTATTTGAAGAGCGGTCATGTAGAAGACAGAGTTGGCTTACTATGAATTTTAGAGAGAAGTCAAATGAGTGGATTGAAGTTATAGCGAGGCAGGTGTTTGCTCAGTATAAGCAAGTACTTTATAACAATTAGATCTGTCCAAGATTGAATTTGAAAAGTCATATGTATTAAAAAAAAAAGTCATATGCAGGGAAAGACTTCCTGACCAACTGAAAGGAAGGAAATTGAGATAAATTGCCTTTATGGTCATTTTAATGATTAGATTCTATTATTTTATCAAATCATCTCTAAGCTGGCAACAACTTTAAGTTGATAAATGCATTTATGTTTTGAAGACAGTCTTTTCATTTATGACATATTTTAAAAATATAGTTGTTCTGTGTGAATTACATTAAGTTCTATGGGTAATTAGATATACATAAAATAATGATTGTCAGAAGTTTATGATCAAGGAAGGAGTTATATACATGTATAACATGTACCACACATCTATACACGTTAACATGTGCCAGAACATGTACTGCATATCATTCCGTGGCTGGGACTTAGTCACAGGGTTAAAGTAGACATGTAATGAGGGCACAATCCAGTTAAAATTTTCATCTTCTTTCCTAGGGAGTCTCTTAAGTGCCCTGTCTCTGGTCCAGGCTCTCTGCCTGTCCAAGAGTAAACTGATTCATCCATAGTAAAGATATGAGTCAAATATTCTGGCTTTGTTCTGAAGACTTTCTTGGCTTGGACTCAAGACACTGGACATTGTCTTCCAATTTCCTAGCTAGTTCTTTCAAATCTTCTCAAAAGCTATTATACAAAGAATGAATAATGGGAATTATCCAGTAGACCTTCCAAAAGCAATACCCAACAAAGTAACATTGAAGTTACACAAAACCATAGGTCGTTAAATTCTATCCCTGATCACCAGGAGACTAGTCAACAGCATGAATTCATCAGTTTGAATGCAACCCAGCAGAGAAAAACAATTCCAGGATTAGAAGTACTAATGAGATACAACTTTTTGGTATATGAATCATTATAAATTTACCACATATAGTGGAGGAACAGTTGAAAAATACTATTGCATTATAATGATACTCGGTGATATGAATACAGGGAAAACATTAAAATGAAACATTCACATTTGATGAAATCACCCTTGAACGATTTTTTAAAAATCACAAACAGGAGCTATATAAACTATTCAAATTATTCCTCAAATAATCTGAAAATGGAAGTTTTCTCAGTTCTAATCTGAGAAGCTGACCTGAGATTGTTGGAAAAGGATGCACTTCTCTGGGTTTATGCCGCAGGCAAGAAGAGCAGCAGTCATGTCCAAGATGCTCTGCCGGAGGAAGGCTGGGTCTTGGGGGACAGTGATGGAGTGTAGGTCAACGATGCTGTACAGCACAGAGCCATGCTCGTCCTGTAATCTCACCCAGCTCTCAATAGCTCCCAGGTAATTGCCAAGGTGGGGAATTCCTGTAGGCTGAATGCCAGAGAATATTCGCTTGGTGGCATCTTTCTGGAACAAAGGAAAACAAACATAATGCTTTTGAAGCAGAATCCATGAATCCTATGCCAGTGTTACCATAGCTATGGTTGTTGTCTTATTTTTTTGAACTCCTATCTGACAATCTTCATCCCTATGCATTTATATTGTTCCTACTCTATGCAAAGGACTATGTTAGGTGCTATGAGGAGACAGAAAATGATATTAAAAAATTTTTTTTTGCACTTGAAAGCTTACAAATACAAAGGCACATAAGAAAATGTCTGTATCTCCAAGAAAATGCAATCTAATTGGAGACAGAGGATATGCTTACAAAAATGTTAAGTTACAGTACAATGTGACAATATGATCGTGACCAGTTTGGAAAGATAAATAGTGGGGTAAAGACAGAAGTTCCCAAGAGGAAAAGATGACTATGGTTCTGGTGGTCAGTTACAAAGACTTCAGACGTAGGATCACATTTCACTGGAGATTAAAGGGGCCCAAGGGTTTCTCACATAATTCCATTCATTCTGTAGTTAAGGAAATAAAGGCCATAGCATTAGGGCTAAAGTCTACTGTTAATTCAGTTTCCTTTAAAAATAATTGCTAATATTATAATTTAATGTGCAGGATCTTGGGCTAAAAATTAGGAAACCTATACTCTATTTCTAATATTACTTCTTGATAAAGTTATTTAACTTTTTCATGCTTCAGTTTTCTTATACTTTTGATAAAAATCATACTTAGTTTTTTTTTAATTTCTTTAAAAGACATTTTAAATTCTGCATAATTTTTTAAAGTATAAAATCATTTTTGTCATGGTCATGTTTTCCCACTGGTTTACACTTTCTATGATTAAAGTTGTAATAGGAAATGGGAAGAAAAAATACGCCTCTGTATTTGTAAGCCTTTGAGTTCAAAAAAGAATTTTTTTAATATTTTCTGTCCCTAATATAGGGTGAAAAATGCTACTTTTCCTTTGAATGATTTTGCATTCTATAGTGAAAAGCCAAAAATGAATGTCTATCAGTAACTGGGCTCTAAATAAAAGGTTCTGAAAAAATTAAATGAATCATTATCATTTTTAACAGCAACAATAAAAATATTACTAGTAACAGCCATAATTTATTGCACAACTACAATGTTGTAGGCATTTATGCTCAGTGTTTTATACATATTAATGTATTTAATCCTCATAGAACTCAGTGTGGTAGGCATGTGATTACCTCCATTTGCAGATGAGAGAACTGAGGCTCACAGATTTAATAGATTGCCCTGGGTCACACAACTAGTATGTAGAATTGAAATTTCAAGCCAGGTATCACTGACTTCAAAGCTCATGCACACTCCTTCCACTAGCTACCGTGTTTTGACTGGCCACCATCTATTAAAACTTCAGTGTACTATCCTGCTACTTTTCTATAGGTCTGAAAATTTGCAAAAAAAAAAAAAAAGAAAGAAAAAAATTCTTTTACATGTATTCTTGTGTATTAAATGCCAAGTTTCTGTACTGTACATAGCTAGGAGTAGAATTGCTGGGTCATAAGGTATGCATACGTGTCTCTAATTGTACTACAGTGTGCTAAATTATTCCTAAGTATGTAGCAATTCACAATTTATACCACAAATTCTTGTTGTTTTACATCCTCACCAACACTTTGCCAGTAGTTTTATTTTTAGTTAACTGGTTATAGAAGGTAGAACTGCCTTATGGTTTAGTTGCATCTCTTTGATTACTTATTAGAGAAGTTGAGAACTCTTATGGTTATTAGCTATTTTTATTTCTTCAACTGTGGAGAGCCTATTCAAGTTACTTTGCCTGCTTTTCTCAGATTGGATTGTCTTTTTATTGATTTAAGAATTTTTGTATATTCTGGATCCTAATATTTTTGTCAATTACGTGTGTGGCCAATATGTTCTCTCATTGTGTAGCTATTTGCCTTTATGTTATCTTTTGATGAAGAGATGTTCTTAATTTTACCAAATATATAATTTTTGACTACAGATTTTGCCATCGAAGACATCTTTCAATACCCTGAGTTCATGTATACATGTACATAAATATAAAGCATATGTATGTGCATGCTTTAAAGTTTTAGTTTTTACATTTGTCTGTGTCCTCTTTTGCATATGGTGTGAGGTAGGCATCCACTTTATTTTCTCTCCCCTTTTTCCCCCTTATATAGCTACATAATTGCTCCAAAACCGTTTATTGAAAAGACTGTCTTTCCCCACTGCTCTGGAATGCCACTTCAGCATAAATCAAGTATCTCTACATGTCTGGGTCTTTTTATTGCCTCATTGGTCCACTGGTCTATTTGTCTATGTCTGGACCAGTATCAAGTGCAGCTGCCTTCTTATTAAGTCCTGGGACCTGGTAGAGCAAGTCTTTCTACCTTCTTCTTCTTCAAGAGTATCTAACCCATCCTTGGTCCTTTACACTTTTCATTCCGTTTTACAGTCATCTTTTTAAGTTGCAAGAGGAAAAAAAAAACTTGTTTGGGGTTTGTGACTGGGATTATACTGAGTCCATAGATTGCTTTGGGGAAAACCAACATGTTTATAATATTGGGTCCTCCAATCTAGAAAACCACATACCAATGAGGATTTAATGTAAAACATGATGACTATAGTTGATAACATTGTATTGTATAATTGAAAATTGCTGAGAGTAGAACTCAAATGCTCATAGATACACACAAAAAGATAAACACATGAAGTGTTGGTTGTGTTAATAATTAAGTAGGTGGGAGGAGGACCTTTTCACAGTGTATATCAAATCATCATGGCCTATGTACACTTTAAATATCTTCTAACTTTCTTTGTCAAGTATACATCAATAAAGCTAAAATTAAGAAAAGAATGACATTTTAAAGTCTTAACCTAATATTATATTTTATATATTTATATCTAACATTATATCTAACATTATCTCCTAAGAGCTAATCTACTTTAGGTACGTGACTGCCAAGGCTACTTACTTTGCCCTTCCCTTTCCCCAAGAATTTCAAATCCTACAAATACAGTCTATTTTCCCCATATTTGCTTGTTGTCCTCTCTGCTCCTGAGATGACAGCCATAAAATAGAATGCTACATCATAATTCCATGACCCAGAATTGTATTTGATCCAACCACTCAGGAGACCGAAAAGATTTGTGGCTCTGACAATATGAAAAATATCCTCTAAGTAACTGAGAACAAATACAATCTTACCACTTAAAACCATACACACGTACACACACAAGAGGCTTTCAAATGACTAACTCCCCAAATCACAATTTAGAGACACTATTCTAAAAACAGTTTGTAATTGAGAACTGAGGCAGGGAGTTGGGGGTGGAGGGGGTAGAGAGAGGGAGAGAGAAAAGTTAGCATAGAATAAGTACATATCAATGAGGCTTCCTCTAGGACCTTAGGACCTAAACCAGCCCTGGGTTCCTGATATGGGAATAAGCAAAGGAGCTTTCACTGAGGTTAAAAAAAAATGATTAATGGGCTTTAGGGCCTGATTGATGAAGAGAGAAAGCAAAGCAGAAAAACAAGCTCTGAACTTAATAAATGGAAGAGAGGAAAAAAAAAAAAGTCCAGAAATGCTTGACCTAGGATGAAAGGGAACTGTTTATGGTCATGTAAAGGATTATAAGGACTAGAATATGAATATTTCCACATAAATTCCTCCATGTTCAAACTAAGGAATTATTCCCCAGGAGAAATGGAGAAACAAATTCTTGAGAAAACTAGAAGAGGAAAGCACTAGAGGACAGACTGTGGGAAAAAAGAATTGTGACCAGTGGGAATGAACTAGACATGATCTAATACGTCTTTTTCATTCTCTAGTTTCTGTGATTCTATACATCCAGGCAGAGGGAATGATGTTATCAAGAAATAAGAGCAACAAGAAATGTTTTGTTCAATTTTCAAGGAGCTATTAAAAAAATACAGGCTCTAAATGAGAACTGGATTCCTGGTCTTAAAAATATACAGAGAGTGGCTTGCTCTTCTGTGGTGAGTTTATGTTCCCGTCTGTTCCCCTGCAAGAGTCAGCAGGCAGCCTGACGGCATGGCAGGGGAGATACGCCTGGTACCATGAAATCATGGGGCTGGAATGTGGAGTTTGGGTGGTGGGAGGATGGGGGTTCTGTGTTCAAAAGCACTGGAGTTGGAAAAGAATGAAAGTGAAAGGAGCACGGGCTTCCCAGTGGACAGGAGGCAAACCACAAAGAAAACAGCTTCAAGACTAGCCCACAGGCATTCACTCATGGGGAAGTCTGGAGCATCAACCTTCAATCCCATCACAGTGCACAGGGGCTAAAAAAGGAGCATTTTATGAAGTAGGTCTTCATTTTTATTTCAGGTGTATTTCTTTAACAAATGCCACTTCCAATCAATACATGAATTGGCTTGTTTGTAACAGAATCAGCATTACCAATGGGCAGCGTCAGCCCTGGGATTTGATATATTCCAGAGGAGACGGTAGGTGTTGGAATCAAAGGGAGAACAAATTTATCAATCTGAAAAACGTAGCTAAAAGCATTCCTGACGTAAGGTACTGAGCCTATCCAAAATTCATAATCACAGTAATTTCAATTACTGCACCCAAAAAACACTGAAAAATCCCAAGTGGCTAATTATGGTAAAAGATAATTTTTGTGATTAACCAAAGGAAGCTTCTGATTTTAATCTCAAGAGAATAAAATACATCAAAAGAAGGCTGTCTTTGAAACACTTTCAGCTTTGGTACAGTGATGGGAACCAAAGACACCAACTAAAGATTTCAAGATTCTTTTTACTAAGTCCTGCTTGTGTCCAGCTGTAACATCCACTGTGCATTCATCACACCTGTTTTAACTGTAGTCAACGGTGAACCAAAAACTTGGCTGAACAACCACTATGTCTAATTGGTTCAATGAAAGGCATGTTATCACAGATTGTGATAAAAAAGTAATCGACAACATTATCAACTAATTGGGTTGAAAATCTCTTTCTGCATGTCTAATTTATTCTTCTAATTGTATATAAATAAAAATTTCAACTTAAGACTCTCACTGCTTAGCTCTCTGTGTTTCTCAATTCTATCACGTATGTCACCCTACTATTTCAACCCTAGTCACCTCACATATATCTTCAACATTTTCTTGAAAATGTCTCTATCACTCATTAGTGATTTAAGAACTGAAACGTAGGAGACCCGGCATAGAAAAACAGCACTTTGGCCCTGGCTGGGAGGATCCAGGTGCTTCTCTGAAGCTTTCTTTGGCCACAGCTCAGCATTGTTCTGCCAGTCAGCTCCTTCTTCCAGAAAGAACAGAGAGTCCTGGGTCGGTGAGAAAATGCTGACTCAGCACCAAGAAAAAAAAAAAACCGGTAGAAATGAAAAAAAAAAAAACCTAAGTAGAAATGAAACCAGATGCTCAGACCTGGGAATCCATAGAGTGAATATTAATTCAATGTAAGAGAAGGCAGGTCTTATGTCACCCTCAAACAAGAAGTAATATGTAGGCCAACAATTAAAACTGCAAGAAAAAATCATTTTTTAAAAAGAAAAAAAGAGAAAGGTGTGACTAACCCATCAGACCGTGAGTTCCATAAGGGCACTTAATATGTATTGCTAGGCCAGGGAAATAGTTTAAAAAGAATAAACTTAATTTTTTTAAAAAAAGTTTTCTACAGACTTATTTAAGCCACCACCACATTTTAAGAGCCATGCATGTCTTTTCCCTCCGTGCACTGTGCTGTCCTTCCACCATGTGACTGAATGTTTCTGCAGATGTATTTTCCTTCTGGGGCTGAACTTCAGCTATCTGAAACATTCCTGGGCACTTGCATGTACCTCATCTCATGTGATGGAGGCAGGAATCACTGGCCTTACTTTCCAGAGAAGGACACTGCGAGGTTCAGCAACCTGCACAAGATGACAGGCAGGTGGTCAGATCTGGATAGCAGTCTCACCACTGGACTCCGAGTTCTGTCTCCTTCCTTCACACTGGGCTGCATCAGGTCTCCCCTCCACACACACGCTCCTCAAAGGGGAAGGTGTGCCACAGAGATGTTTCCTGAAAGGCCAAGGCACACAGCTGGTGGTACAGCTGGGACCAGAATCCAGACCTCCACAGCTCCGCCCACCAAACCATGACACTTTTGTGTGTTTATCACGTTTTTTTCTTCTTCTTTAATACCTCAACATCTCTTTGGGTTTGTTTTCTTCAGGTCTTTCTTTTCTGTCTTCTTGCTTACATATCCAACAGTACTTCAGTGAATATCTCACCAACAGACAGAGGTGATGAAACATAAAATCTGGGGACTGTGGCTCCCAGGAAAGATTGCACTGTCACCTTGGGGCAGCTAAGCTATGTTTAAATGCAAAGGTTATATGTAGGTACAGAATAAACTGGCAAGTCCTTTTAGTTTTTATTGGAAAAGTGACTAAAACTAGATTAATATGTTATCTAAACACAACGTCAGTAATTATAACATATACGTAGTGAGAAATACTTTTAGTTTCTAATGTAATACTGCTTGCTAAACTAAATCAGCCAAGAGCAAATTCTTGACATAAATATCTTAACCACCATTACATAATTTATTTTTATATTGAATGGAATAGTAAATACAGGCAAGAGCTCAAGAAGTACTAAAAATTTTAAAGTATAAAGAATGATCTGAAATGCTTAAGAAAATATTAGTTTTTCCTCATAAGAAAATTTGAACATTGATCTTAAAGTGTTAGATCATACTGGGAAGGTAGGATTTCATCATGCCCTTTTGTGGCCGAAGGCTCATCCTACCCATGATCACCAATCACACAGCCACATCAATGCCCGCCTGATGGCCCACCCTTGGGCGATTGTCTGAGAACAGCTGTCCTTTTACAGCAGCTGAGAGATTTGACTCTTCACACCTAATCCCTCTGGCTGTTACTAAATGTGTGAGAAGTAGATTAGACTGGTATTTAAACTTCTCTTTTTTAGTTTTGTGCCCTTTTTCCAATGCAATATTCTTACCAGACAAGCCTAATACAGAAAAGAGTCCAAGAAAAGCTTGGTGTAGGGGTAACGGGAGAGGTGGGGAGGGATCCCCAGGAGGCGGCCCCCTGCGAGCTTCCTAGAGCAGAGCTTTGCAAACAACTTGATTCAGTACCTTTTCAAAATATTAATATTTTGTTGAAAAAAATGTTCTTTTTCAGAGTAGTGGGAAATACACAGAAGAAAGTTCTCAAAAAAAAAAAAAAAAAAAGCCTGGGATAAAAATGCAAATACCACACATAGAGACTTAGCTCTAAGCATAACTCTTCTCGTTTCTCACTCAAATTTTATGTGACACTCATTTCCCTTCCCAGTGGTCCTCCATCATCCTCCATGAGGAGCTGACCTTGTTATTTGCCTTTTTTCATACAACTCATCCCCTCAGCACTCAGACTGTTCCCTCATCCTGGAAGTTCCTCAGCCCTTTCCCTGCCTGGAGAACTCCCCATGGCCTTCAAGGTCTTCAAGGCCTAACAATCTCTCCCTGATTCTAGAGCTCTTAAACATACCTTCTCCCTACCAAACACACACCCACGTACACACACACACGTATATACACACACACACACACACACACACACACAGTCTCTCTCTCCAAGCAGAACAGATCCCTCTTTCATCAGTTCTTCATTATTGCACATATCACGTTGGTAACTTGGTAAATATTTTCTTATTTGCTTAGTAAATATTTTCCCACCCAGAATACGAGCTCTCCAGGGCAGGGGATGTCTTTTTCATCTTTATATCCCCAGTACATGGCACTGCCAGGTACATTGTGAGCATCTAATAAATGTTAGTGGAACAAATGACAAACCTCCCACCCCAACCCCACGTTCTCTGGCTCCATGTAAAGGGCAAAATAACTATACAAAATGAACCAAATGTTCCAGTTATAGGGAGTTCCTAAATAAGTTATGGCCTAAGAGTTCGTTTGAAAATTGGTTTTCTGAAACTCAGAAACTCAGTTCTTTAGTAGGCAGTTAAGCTCCTGGAAGGCAGCCCACCGAAGCCTCACTGAACCCACAGTGTTTCTGAAGAAATGGTTCTAACAGCACCATTTCAGCTGCACCTAAACCCCATTCATAAAATTGTTTCTGTGGGAAAGTGAAGTCCAAGTTACATTTGGGGACACTAGAAAACCACCTACCCAGTGGTGGCTCGGATTTTCAAGCAGAAAGGGCTTACGGGGAGCAATCTGGTAAGAAGGGCAGGTTGTATTTGCACACAGACTTTGAAAATTAGATTTATGATTATTTGGAGGCGGGGCAACACATGGAAGCTCCCTCTTGCAACACTAGCTTTCCTAACACTGATATTGTGAGTATGAGGACTGTCCTGGAGGCAGTCGCCTTGGCCACTACTATGGGAAGAAAGAGCAGAGAAGGAAGGAGGAAGGAAGGTGGGAGCAGAGGTTCTCACAGGGTGTCCCTCCACCAGCAACATCACCGTAACAGGACCTTGTTAGGAATGCAGATTCCTGGGCCCCAACTCAGACCTACTGACTCAGAAATTCTAAGGGTAGGTTTTATCCCAGGAGAAGAAATGAGAAGATTTATGTAATCCGTGCTCCAACAAGCCTTCCAGGTGATTCTGATGCCTGCTCAAGTTTGACAGGGGTTTTGGGGGCACCAACACTTATTCTTAAAATTCACTTCAACCACACATAATGAGGTACAGATGAAAACACCATGAATAAAAGATAGAAGATACCTTCTAAGCCAACAGTTCTCAATTTTGGCTGCACAGTGATTATCTGGGAGTTTGGGTCCCATTCTTAGAGCTTCTGATTTAATCAGTTTCGGGTTTGGTGTGAGCATCAGGATGTCTTAAAGTCTCCCCAGGTGATTCTAATGTGTGGTCACGCTTGAAAAACCACTGTTCTAAGCCAACTACTACATAATTATTCTCCAAAACTGCCAACTGGGTCAGAAACATGGAAATACGCATATACACACACGAACACACAAATAGACTGTAAAAATATGAAAGGTTCAGTTGCTTATAATTTACATTTCAAGGTAATAAAATCCCTGAACATTTATTTATACATGGTCAGAGGCCCCTCTGGCTTCAGGCAGTTCTAATATGACATGAAGGTCAGCAGATTAAGAAGGTAAAGAGATTATGAAGGTGTGGTTAGAGCCTCTACATTGGTGAGAAAAGACACCTGGGACAAGTAAGCACACCATCTTCCAAGTTAGTAAACTTACTTGGCAATGCCCGGTTCCATAAATCCTTAAGGCTCAGAGATTCAGGAAGCACACGTATCCCAGACTTTGCCAAGAAAATAATCCCACTAAGAAGGTTTTGACATAAGAATTGTAATAGGAAGGAAGCAAAATTACCTTTGCATAGAATGTTCTTTTCTACCCATTTCCCTGGGTGGCAAACTCTCCAGCACCCTCCAATCCCTATCAGAGAGTCTGAATTCAACACTCAAGCAGCCGTAGGCAGGTCTCACGGTCAGCTTGGTTGGCTGACTAAGACCCGGACTAACGACAGGTGGCCTTGGCTAATCGAGGCCAAGATGCCAGAAATTCTTCTGCATGACATACGAAATAACTCCATGACTACAAGTGTTCTAAACCTTTGAGAGTGATAAAGTGTGAATTTTTTTACAAGGTACTCACAATGCTAACAGAGAAAAAAAAATTCTAAAGTTATTTTCCTGGAATACAGATAGTTCACTCAAAATAAAGAATCTCTTTGGCTGTCCTGACCACAGCTAGGAGGAAGAAGTCTCATTTTCCAGCGACCCACGGCTCCCTTTCTCATCATCTGACCTGTAGACAGATATAATCCCCAGGGCTGTGGTTGTTTTAACAATATTTGTTCAGAACCTTCTCGTCAGCTCATACTGTTAAGTCAACTTTAGAATAAATTAGAAAATTCACAAAGTCAAGCAGTCAAATATGACTAGGATAACTTGTTTGGTTATTGACCATGGTTAAGAAGCAGGCTCTAGGGGTAGGTTGCCTGGGTTGAAGTCCTGGTTCTATTCCTTGTACAGCCTTGAGCATCTACGAAATGAAGATAATGATATACCAACCTCACAGGGTAGACGGGGTGGAGGGGCTGTGACGAGTTTACTAGTGTAAAGTGCTTAGTGCCTGGCATGGAGTAAGTTATCTGACCATTTATGGAGGTCAAAATTTTAAGTGTTTAAATATTTTGACCCAAACATCCAACATACAGAAATTGGTCCTACAGAAACACGAGAATGTAAGGATACAAGGCATTCCCCACATGATTATTTCATAACAAAAGCAACTAAACGTCCACTAGTAGGGAACATATTAATTAAATAGTTGTTTTATTATTATATGAAGGAATACTATGCAACAGCTAAGAAGAATGTTAAGTACTGAGCACACAGAGAAGAGGTGAAGAGGCCCAAATCTGGTGTCAGAACAACAACTCCAATGCCAGCTCTGCACACACTAGCTGTGTTTCCTTGTACAAGTCACAGAATCTCATCTATAAAATGGGAGTAATAATAATAAATAATAATAATAATAATAAATGGGAATGCACAATGACTACCTTTTTGACACTTTTGTACTATTTAACTTTTTTTTTTAAGGGCATGAACATTTTCAGTGGCCAAATTTTTAAAATATGCCTAGTTTTTCTATATGGCCTGATTATACTAGTTGACATGTAATTACAAGGGTCTCATTCTAACAGGAACCTCAGTTAACATTATTTTCATTTTACATAATGGGAAATAAAGATGTGAATAAAGTCAAGTGATTTATTAAGCTTACATACTAAGTTATTTGTAAGCTGGAATGAGAATGGAAACAATATAGGTTAACAGAACAGAAATGAGTTTTGGGAATCAGAGAGTGCTAGGTTCAAGTTCCCTCTACATCTCTTGGTAGCTTGCACAAATTATTTAATCTCTCTGAACCTCAGTTTTATGATGCGAACAATGAGGTTAACAATAATAATGGCTAACATTTATTGAGTGCTCACTGTGTGCAAACTACTCTAGCAAGGGCTATGAATGCATTATCTCATTTAATCCTCACAAAAAGCCTCATGAGGTAGGTAGTACCATCATCTCTGTTTTACAGATGAGGAGGCTGAGGTGTTGAGGGGTTCGGTGAGTACTGCATAGCTAGTAAATAGTGGAGTCGGGATTTGAACACAAGTAGATCAAATTCAGCTGTATACACTTCAGAGGGAGACTGAGATACAGCAAGGCGCTCAAGAAATTAATTGCTTTTACCCCTCTGATTCAATAAATGATGCTACCTCCTGAAATGAATGACCTAAAATCTGCTTTAATTTTATGTCATGATGAACTTCTAGGGGGACGTGTGACCCTCTCTTTTGCACCGCTCACAGTAATGATAACTGCCCTATGTATGTCTTGTTTTCATTTAGAAGTGGTGGCCCGTACCAGGGCAGGTGACAGGGACAGTGGTTCTTATTCATCTGGGCAGCAGCTTCAGTGCTAATTCTAAACACAGGTGGTGAGAGAGACAGCCAACAGGAAGCGCGAAGGAATCACCGCTGACATGTGCAACTGGGAAGATTGATGGTTTCCCTCTCTCTTTTTCCCCAATGCGTCGGCCTGGGGGCAGAGACGCAGAAGCTGCTGTGCTGGGGACAGTAAAATACACAGCACCATGTCTACTTTGTTGCAATGCTGATTAATGAGACTGAAATGACACAGAAAACAGGCAGGGCTTAGGAAGGAGAATTCACAGGCCTTTCTTTCTTTAATGATTTCAACAAAAGCAGTTCCCATAAACTGCTGGGTTTGAACTGGAATGCCCCGTGGTTAGAGCAAGGCAGGGGTGTATTTGGAGGAATGTGTGGTGCAAAGGGTGAGAGTGTAAGGGGAGTCTGTAATGAAGTAAATTCACTTATGACCGGTGAGCACAAATCACAATGAATGAATTCCTCTCCTCTATCTGCTTGGCCAAAAACTGTCACAGAGTTCCAGGCAAGATAGTTATTTACCTAACAATATGAAGAGGACATGAGAATAAACTATCACAAAGACTTTTCACTCTGATGAAAGCACCCATTGAGTTTTTTAAAGCTCGAAGACAATATCATCAATTTTTCGCATTTTACTGCAGCTACATATTGTATACAGTAAAACAGTATTGCCTTTTTGAGAAAAGACAAACTTGAACACCAAATATTATTTCTAGTACTTACTATTAACTATCTGTGGGACATAGCCATTCGGACGTCCCACCAGCAGCTCTTCACACTTAGTGACACATAGAAAGTGGAGTCTACTGACTTGTGACCTTCCAGTCAATTCTCCCCAAACCTACTGTTCTGTATTTTCAATCCTGGCTAATGACAAAACCATTCACTCAGTCTCCCAACCACAGGAGTCATCCCTGATTCCTTCCTTTCCCTCACCGGATTCTGTGGGTTAAAATCCTGGCTCCTCCAATTACTAGATCTCTGGCAAGTATTTGTGCCTCAGTTGCTTCATCTGAAATCAAAATTTTAATAGTATTAACTTCATTAGGATCATTGTAAGAATTAAATATATTAGTACATAAAAAGTGCTTAGAATAGCTCCTGGCACATAGAAAGCACTCACTAAATATCAGCTATGATTGATTTTAAATGTTCTCACCACCAAAAAAAAATATATATATATAATTATATGAGGTGGTGGATGTATTAACTAATTCACTGTGGTAACCATTTCACAATATATATGGGTAACAAGTCACTATGTTGTACATCTTACACTTATAATATGTCAACTGTATCTTAAGTAAGATGGAAAAAAGTAGCTATGATTATTAACATGTAATTAATTGCTAAATCTTCAGGGATATTATCCAATAAAATTTCACTTCTCCCTCTCCATCAATATAGTCTAATCCCCAGTCATCTCACCTGTGCCGTTTCAATAGTTTCTGACTTTTTTATCTTCCATACCACCACCTGAACTGTCTTCTTAAAGTAATGAATCTCCACTGGTTCTTCCTTTCCTACAGTCAAGTCCAAACCCCTCAGGTTTGTGTAGAAAATCCTTCATAATCTGACTTCACACACATACAGATTACTGAGACCTGGGAGGGGCAAGTTTCTCCATGAACGAGAAACAACTGAGAAGTCCTATAAGAAATTTCAGATTAGTGTTTTATATTTAATATTTTATAACATGCCACTTTTCATTCTTCATCCTAGCACTAGGGCCAATATCATACTCAACTCAAACAGCAAGAGTAATCTTTAGTATGTTCTATAATTTAAAGCCCAACACATAAAAAATATTGGTATCTCAAATGACAGTATTCTGGGTCAGATTAAATTAACAGCATTTCCATTGCTGGGTGTAGTGGCTTGACTGTGTCCCCCCAAAACTCCTGTCTACCTAGACCCTCAGACTGTGACTTTGACCTTCCTTGGAAACAGGGTCCTTGCAGATGTAATCAGTGAGGATGAGCTCACGCTGAATCAGAGTGGGCTGTAAATCCAATGACTGGTGTCTCTACAAGGAGAGGAGAAGACACACAGAGACACGGAGGGCAAAAGGCCGTGTGAAGATAGCGGCAGAGACCAGAGAGGTGCAGCTACAAGTCAGCAAATGCCAAACTTTGCAAGGAGTCACCAGAATCTAGAAAGAGTCAAGGAAGGAGTCTCCACTAGAGTCCCTGCAGAAGAGCATGGCCCTGCTGACATTTTGATTTTAGACTCCTAGCCACCAGAAATGCAAGAGAATAAATTCCTGCTGTTTTAAGCCATCTGGTTTGTGGCACTTAGTTATGGCAGCCTTAGGGGACACACTTGGCTAATGTCGTATGCTGATATGGTGAGCCTTCAGGACCTGTAATCTGCCAGGCAACTGAGCTTCTCCAGAGCTGCACAGGCCCATGCTGGGGCAAGGCTAAGTGGAATACAAGCATTCTGCACTGACTGTCGCGACTGGCCGAACCATGACCACACATACATAGACAGTGGTGCTGAGGTGTGGGAAGCATTACTGGGTAGATCATGTCCAATAAACAGCTAGCATCAACTGCAGGGATGTACCCATAGATCAAGTTGCTGTTACTTTGTTCTGGGAAAATCAGAGTTCTAGGATCACATTTGCACTGATTCCATAAAATTACTGTACATAGTTGGCTTTGCTCCATTTATTCCTTCTGTTTAAGGAGTAGCTTTACAGTTTTCACTATGCTGTAATCACTCAGAAAAATGTAAATTTACACTTAGCAAATACGGCTTCCTTTGGTAAAAAAAATATTGACTGGGTACCATTTTTCTGATGAAATAGTATGACGTGCACTATTTGAACTGCCACGACCTAGTGTTCTCCTCTGAAAGTTCTTTTTTTTCCTTTGAAACCTTAAGAGATTATTTTTGGGCATAGTTATCCCAGCCCAAATAGTTCTGAGATATAGGTTTTCTTAGCTAATAAACAGTGAACTATTTCTTTTACTTTTATAAACTAAGAAAATATGCCTATAATTTTTCTTTGAGGCTCTTTAGAAAGAATTCTTATAATGGTTTGTAATAAACTTGGGGAAGAAAAGGGAAAAATTCACATTTGGAAACTAGTGTCAGCTGATCATTAATTTACTATCCCCCAACTTTTTTTTTTTCCTGCAGGGGGAGGTAATTAGGTTTATTTGTTTTTTTGATGGAGGCACTGGGGATTGAACCCAGGACCTAGTGCATGCTAAGCATGCACTCTGCCACTGAGCTATACCCTCCCCCTTACTATCCCACTTTATATTTGAAAGGTTATTTGAGTAATCTCTGAAAGCGCTCGATGATAGCCCATAATGTTGGAGAACAAACAGTCCAAAACAGTTTTGACATGCCACATTAGTTTCCTGCACGTCACATCTTTGGGCCTCTTACACAATTCTGAAAAAGCTGGTAATCTACATGTAGATGCAGAGACAGCGTTGTCAAAGAAGTGTCAGGATTGAGGACGTTTCAGGGTTTTCAATTCCTCACACTTGTTAACAAACCCTAGAATGTTGCTCAATTGAGTACTTAGCTTTCCTCTAAAATTTCCCCACCCTACATTTAATTTCCTATTTATGTTTAATGGAAACATAATTCTGATTTGCACTCACTCTGTGTGTGTGTGTGTGTGTGTGTGTGTGTGTGTGTGTAAAATAACTCTACATTCCTTAGGCAGTTGTCTCATTATGCCTAATAAAATTCAAGAATATTTCTTTAATTAAGAGGGCCTGGCCTTTTCTAATTGTTTACACAAATTGATGACACTTTTTCATTTCGCTTTAAGTTGTATCATCATTTACTGCTGAATAAATGGAAAAAACATTTATCTCATTTATAAGGTAATGCGGCATCATAATTTTATTTCTCTAATTCCAGTTATTTCACTTGGAATTTGTGCATTTTTGTGCTAACCAAGTTGTGAATTTATAAACCAAAATAATTATTCTCTTTTAGATTTTAGTTTGATTCCCAACTCCAAAAACCTGCCTTTATTCACCAATGAATATTTATCATGTCCCTTTTGCAGTAACACTGTTTTTCAATAAACTTTCAACTCTAATTTTATTTTTATTTATTTTATGTGCTTACATGGGTGTATTCTATTTTTGTAAACATACCTTGAGTCAAAAATGATTAACTTTCCTCAACTTTACCGCAAAATTAGCACTCACACTCAAATTGTAATGATTTTAAATGCACTTTAACTCTGCTCCATTTGGAAATTTTTTATATTGTACATAATTCTCCTCTATGACTAACCATTAGTAGGGTAAAATAATTAGTGTAAATAATAGAATATTGCTCTTATATTCAACAATTTCAATCAGATGGTTTGAAAGTACATCTTGAAAGTAGAACATGATTTTTCATCTACTTAGATGACAAATTACTATACACTGACTAATTATTAATGATAAAATACATGGTACCACAGGTGACACTACTGTTTGCCTCAATTGGTAAACTCTTGGACATTTTTCTGAAAAATAACACTGACTCTTTTTTATATTACAATCAAATAATCATAGTTACTGAGAAAGTAATTGCAAATGCTTGTGCCATAACCATCAAACAGTGAAGAGGGAGAAATGTACGCACCAAGTGAAACAGAGCTGTTTTGTGTGGACAGGCAGAACACCAACTGGGTAAAAATGATGCAGCTGAAATGGCAGCACTTGAGTTATATTAAAGTATAATACATACATATACATAGTTTTTAAATCTTCCATCTTGATGACATTTTTTAAAGCACTGCTGAAGAAAACTATAGCCCAATGATCTATCAGATGATTTACATAACATTTTGCAAGTTCTCTCATGTTTCTGGCAGTTTTACATTTTTGCTGATCCATACCTCATCAGCACTGCAGAGTTAACAAGACTCAAGTGTACTTTTTTCAGCCTTTTTCTCCTACCACTTTACTCCATGAATTGTATATTCCTTTTAGTTACCTGAAGAAGCCATATTCTTTCTAAATTCTAACCCTTTGCACATTCACTTCTCTCTGCCTGGTGTGCCTGTCTTCACCTGACAGATTTCAATTTATATTTTAAGACCCAGTTCGGACATCACCACATTTATGAAGTCTTCTCCACCCTCCCAAGGTAACTTGAGTTATTTGCTCCTGGAAGTACCTACATTGCTTTGTTCTCCCTCTTCTGCCTCACCAGCCAGTGAAATCCTCACGGGCAAGATCCATGTTTCCTCCCATTCCTAACATCAACAGGGTGGAGGTTCAATACACGTACATTAACAAAGTAGAAATGAATACTAATTATATGCAACTTATAGAATGCAAGAGCTGGAAGCCTGGTTGTAGGTTTCCAGGCATTCAGTAACCCCAGGGAAGAGAATAAGAAAGGATATTTTTAAGACTAGCAGGACATTTTCAAATGATCCCTTCCCAGGTTACCTATATAAATGCCAGGCATCTTTTAGTCAACAATATCTACAATTAGAACACTTTTCCAAATTCTTAAAGTATCATAATTTTAGTAGAATCTACAATAAAATACTCTTAGAATAAAATGTATGGAAAAACTATTTCTATGAACCCCTTATAAAATTGTTCAATTCTCCTTAGAATAAAAGCAATCATACCTCAAGGTTCAGAGTGGCTTTTGTGTGTTAATTTCCTGACATTTTATTTTAACAAGGTGATGTTAAAAGGCATTCACAAGTATACAGGGAGCTCATGTATGAATTCAATTCGATTTTTGACCAGTTCTCCCCTTAGGAAGAGTGTGCCTAACCTACAATATAGTGCTACTTCCTTCTTCTGGAAGACAAGCACTGCATGCCCCCCACCAGGCACCCAGGGGCCTGCCTAATTCGGCTGGGGCAGGAATACAGCAGAACACTGCAGGATCAGGATGTTTTGAGTTGAGTTAAGGGATGGGGTTTATGGGAAAACTGAGTGGAAATTTGTTTATGTTTTTTAATCTGAATCTTTAAAAAGGATAAATTAAGAATCTCAGAATCAACCTCAGATGTTGTGTGATGACTTCAACCCATCAAGTGGCCTCTTAAAACAAAATATTTTGAAATCTAGTTCCTCCTCTGCTCACCTGCTGCTGCTATGGTTCAAGGGGCCAGGGCTTCCACTGTGGCAGTTCCTAACAACCGAAAGCAACATGGAGGAAAATGCTTTGGTCCTACTAGTGTCCCCGGTTGTAATGAAACAGCAAACTCCTAATGTTAACTGGCAATGTTGAGGAGAAATGTAGGTTTTAGTATCAGAATCATTCCAACTTCCCTCTATCAGGAAATAATCAATTTGGAATATTAGTTCATAAAGGTAAAATCAAAACAAGCCCATGTTATTTTTTATAAAGGTTACTGAAACAATTTTCCCAGTGAATAAGTTACATTTCACATTTTAGTCTCATCTTAAGGAGGCCTCTGCCTACCACAGGTGCCCCATATCTAATTATTGAATAATTGAGTGTCATCACCAGTTTCTTCCTTATTCTCATAGAAAAATAAAAGACTGTAAGTCTTTCTTCTTTTCTTTTTCAAGCAGTGTCTGTCCGTGTCTTCCTTTTTCTTCAGTCTTTTACTTTAATGGCACAAGCCATTAAATCTGAGATATCTTGATCTTCACTTATTACATCTGGTACAGGATTCCTAACATGGGTTCCAAGCGTCTCTAACACACATGCTAGTTTTAAGTAGGGATATCTGAACCACCTAAGTTACTGGAATAATCAAATGAGGAGGCAAAATCAGGAAGGTGCAGGTTCTTTGGGGGCCACTGAAGCTGCAAATATGGTCCCAAATATGACCGTTTCTGAATTTGGGCCAAATCCCAGAGCTACAAGCAGCAGAATAGTGTGTGCTAGATCTAACAACTCACCCTTTCATCCAGTATTGCAAAACAAAATCACCACTGCCATTCCCTTACCCTAGGAAAACGCAACACAAAAAAATGGGGACTTGCAGAAAAGGTTCCATCTATTAAGTCCTGTTTCTAAATTGCAGACAGTTATGAGCTTAGTTTAATGATTATATTTGATTTCACCTAGGCCCTTATTAGGGGTCAAGAGTAGTTTAATTCAACTAAAATAAACTTTCATAAGCACATCCAGATAACAGATCATCCATCCATCCATCCATTCAAATATTTATTGAGCACTAACCATGGACCAAACACTGTTAAGCAGTAGGGATACAAGAGTAATAAAACAGAATCCCTGCCCTTGAGAATTCTGCAGTGCAGTGACTATTATGCGGTGCCCAGCTAATTCACTGATTCATTTTATTTAGAGCTAATTTTAATTCTCTAGTCTACTTAAGCCCCAGGAGCTTCCCTCCTCTTATCAGATCACCCCAGTTCTTCTTTGCTGAGCTCAGTATTTAGTATCACCTTCGCTAGTCTGCACCACCAAGTACTTCCATGTAGATAACCATCTTCTCTCCTCTTTTGTTTTAGAGAGAAAAATCCCTTGAGACTAACCCTTTCCCACAGTGCTATTTATCCTCTCGTGTTCTTAGGCCTATTTCTCCATCAAGTTATCTTTTACTTTCTTCCATTTTAAATCGTCATCTCTTTACACATTCTTTCAGATTGTGTAGGAATATAAAGAAGTCTAGTCCTACCTGAGTTATTTCTCCCTTTCGTACTCTTCCTAAATATTGCCAGGAGAACCCTATATCACCACCACCACTTTAACTCCCTATAATCTGGTTTCTCATCCACCAAGTTACTAAAGCTTTTCTAAAACTAATAGTGGTCTCTTACTCCTTCAATCCAACAGCCTCTTCTGTCTTGTTCTCCAACGGTCTCTCTGAATCTACCAACTGACACTCCTCATTATCATCCTTTAAAATATTCTCCTTTGATTTCCACAAAACTACACTGTATTGTTTGTATTTTAACCTATCTGCTTTCTCCAGTTTGGGGTCCCGCTTTTCTAATCTTACCGGCTAAATGGGGTCTTACCCCATAGCGGCAGTTTCCAACTTTTTTCTGCCATGACAGGTAGTGCTCACTGGAAGGGGAGCCTCCTTTCTTTCCCTATTCTTGTTCCCCACTTGGATCAGAAAATTGCTCGTTGAAATGACCAGCTTCAAGAATCGTGACTGGGTCAGATTTGTTACCAGATGAATCTTGCCCTTTCTGTCATCCCCACAAGCCTGCCTTGGAGTCAGGTCTGGATCCCAAACTTTCAAGTTGATCTCTTGCACCCTCTATCTCAGGCAGCTGGTAATTCACATCCCAAATTTTGGGTTCGGATTTAGGTAGAGTCTTGGGCTTAATCAAGTTTACCAGAGCTACACATTGGGGCATTAGGCCCATGCTAAGTTGAAAATAAAACAGTATTTTAATTCTCACTGCCACTGTGCCCACCAAAGTTTACACAGAGGGTATTCTTTAAAACTAAGAAGGGATCTAGACAGATAATAATTCTTTTTAAAGGACACAATAAATGTCTTTAAAAAAAAAAAAATCATGGGAGTCTGTGGAGGCTGAGCCAAGATCAAGTTGATGACTGGAGATGAGGAGTCGCCATCTTGAGAAGCCAGGCACCGTCCTAGATGCCGGGAAGATGAGGGTGAACAAAAAGACGGAATCCCTGCACTCCTGGAGCTTGTCTTCCAGCAGGGGATGGGGCCTCTCAGCTCCTCCAACACCCTATGCTCTGGTGCAGCTGCAAAGCCAGCAGGGCAGCAATGGGAGCTGAAGGATCTCCCTGGCGCCAATCTTTCCTGGTTGCTAATCCCAGAAGTTCTTTTAGCAGAACTCAAAATCTTGTCGTTGACAATAAATAATAAAGGCCTCAACATGCTAAATAACTTGATGGAGGTAAAAAATGATGAAATCCATTCATACTAACCTACATCAAATAATGATAACAATAACAACAGTAGGAAATATATATTGAGCACTCTGCTGTGCCAGCCTCTTTCCTTCATATTCCTCTCTTAACTGTCACACCAAACCTATAACACCACCATGGCAGGCGCTCTGACTAGCCCCATTATACAGGTAAGGTGACTAAGGCACAGACGGGTTAAGTAACTGGGTAGGGTTGGCGAGGCCAGGAAGTCTGGCTCTAATAGTGACTTGACATCACAGCCTTTCCAGTTTTTTGTTTGTTTGTTTGTTTGTTTGTTAAGCCAGGGAGGGGATCTGAGAGCAGGTAAACACTACAGGAAAAACAAGTCACCAACTACAGGAAGGGACAGGCCAGCCTGGGAGGGGCCAAACAGATGCTGGGAGCATGCGCCCAAATCTTAGCGGGGATAATGCTCAGAGTCATCAACACTGCTTTCCTTGATTATAGTGTGGAGATTTTGTTTCACTTAATTTAGGAGAACTGCTTGCTGCTCTCAATACCAGATCTGAAGGGAGAAAAGAAGAACAGAAAGATTCTGAGAGTAAAGTCCCTGAATGACAGGATGGAAAGAAACATGGTCAGTACCAGTTGGGAGCATTAGAAATAATAACTTTGTATCTACCAGATAACTTGAACAAGGAACAAAAACCAGAGTGCTGCTGCCCACAACACCCCACTTAGCAAACTGGACAGAAACCAGCCAGGGCCTCTCTAGCTCCTGAGGGCATCATGGGAGACTTGGGAGTTGACCCAGTATTTAGTGTCAGCTTGGCGCCCAGTCTTGTCCACAAAGAAAAGTGCGGTCCACGGTTAGGGCTTGGCAACTCTTCTTGCCACCCCTTCTCAGTGTAAGAGACAAAATGGCAATTGCCCTACAATTTTACCTACTGCAGAAGCTATAAATTCATCTCTAAGCACATCCTGCAAAGACCTAAACTAAAGCTTGCTTTATCAGAGCTTAGAGTTAGACGGCCTGCAGCTACCTTAAAACATAGCCATACACTCCCTGACACACAGGTTCTATTTTGCTAGGCTCCTCTCCAATCCCAGAGGAACCCATGCCATTGCTTGCTGTTGCTTCCTATCCACATTTTTAAATAACAGAAGAAAAAGAAGAAGAAAAAAGTTCAGCCACAATTGGCTCCAGTTGGTGTGAATAATGAGATGTGGTTGTCAGATTCCTGGAAAGCTGCCAGCATGGTCATTAGCTGGCCAGATACTGGGCCTACTTCTAAAGAGGGTAAGGAACACAGCTTTAAATGAGGTCAATTTTAAGGAGACTTTAAATTTGGCTTTTGGGTGTAGGATGAAACAATCTAGGAGTTAGAATCCCCTTTGCATTAAGTAGTCTCCCTAAGAAAGGGTATAGACTGTGATGAGATGGAGCTTCCTCCGTTTGGAAATCAAGCCTTGCCCAATTAAAATCTGGCCCTTTTTTGAAGTGTATGATGGAAGAATTGCAGCTTTGACAAGTTGGCAGTAACCCTTGTGATCTATTTTACTGGGATATATATTGTCACTGCAAAAATAAAACATACTACAAAACTGGAGAGCAGGCCCTGCCTGTGATCGTTAGACAGACTGGACCAAGTGCCTCAAGCCTTTGATGCCCCTGACATATTATTTTCTGGATGGTGTCCAGCAACCCAACGCAGAATAGCTTTTTCTCTACTGTATCCAGATGGCAAATGGAAGAGATCAAATTCAACAGTTTCAGGGCTAACCTTAATGGATGTGAAAGGCTGGCTTCTCTATCAGCCTTTCAGGGATCTACAATACAAAAAAAGCCTTTGAACAAAGAGACAAATAATTGGCTTTTTTTTTCTTTCTTTCTCTTCAAAACTAAACAGTGGATGTGGTAATCTGGTTCAAATCCATCTTCTGGTTGAAAAGGACAGCCAAATATCTGATCAGTTCTAATCACTGACACTCTCATGACACTTTCTGTGAAGTTCAGATGGGTATTGCTCTTAATATTCTGGGCAGCTTTTCTTTTCACCCTTCAAGCAAATATTTTGAATCTTCCTCTATTTCTGCCAAACTTTAATTATATATATATATATATATATATATATATATATATATATATATATATATATATATATATATTCTTAATTGTTTAAGCAGCAGCATCTTATAGTAAGACTCACCCACCCCTACTAAAGGCTGAATTTCAGAACTGGCTAGCATGAGCTTTACACATTTGTGTTATTGTATATGAATATGCTAGAACTTCACTATGAAGCAATGTGTACAGGGAGGCATATGGCATGACAGTCTACCACCCTTCTAGACAAGAAGTTTCACTTATTAAAGTAACAGAAATATTTCGTTATTAAACAATTTCACATAGAAGTTCTATGGTGTAGATCCTAAGACCAGCTTTGTAATTGGTAAGTGGCAGTACTATTCCAGTGTATAAGGAAGAGGGCTTTGAAAGAAGGGAATAAGTTAACCTTCAATGAGTGAGTCAACAAATCAGAGACAGGTCAGCCTAAAGTAGGAGTTCTTAAGCTGGGTTCATGGACTTGTGAAACCGTACACAAAATTTTGAGAATTTATATATATATATTTTTCTAGGTAGAAAGTCTACATTTTAATCAAAGGAAATAATGACCCCTTCCCAAAAAAGTTTAAGAACTCTGAGGATAAGACTTAATGGAAACAAGATGAGGTACATTAACATATCTAAAGAAAGACTCTGCCTCCTGGAGGGGTGGAAGCTTAGAAAAAGCAGCTCCCTTGGGAAAACTTTGGCCATGTGTCCAAAGGAAATGGTTCTGTGACACAAGTCATATGTCACAGTACCACATGTTGCCTAAGGAGCAAGTACACCCCACGATGGGGATGGAGCTTCGGGTTATCACAGCTTAATTACACCAGCCAATAAAGTGACCCACTGAACCTCCCTTGTTCTGATTCCACACCCATCAAGTGACCTTATTTAATAATGAGGCTTCCCAATTAAATTTTCCTGCAAGTAGAGACTATGGTAATCAGTGAAGAAAAGTGGCTGGTACCCTTGATTATTCTGTCTTCATATATGATACGTGGTGTACATGTGCAAGCACTTGTGTGTGTGTGTGGGTGTGTGCGCACGCATGCTCACATGTGCACAGATGCATGTGAATTGGTCTAGAAAACATTATCTTCCCTTGGCTTCCAGGATGTCACCTTCTCCTACTTTTCCTCCTATCTATCTGGCTACTACTGTCTTGGCTGGTTATTCTCATCATCCCAATCTCTTAATGTTGAAATGCTCACAGGTTCAGTACTTGGACCACTTCTCAACTCTTTCCAAAAACACTGCTAAGATGATCACACACAATCTCATAGCTTTAAGAAGAGTCTCAACTGAAGACTCGCAAATATATCTATCTGGATGTCTCTCTTGAGCTTTGATCTCATATATCTAATTGTCTACCTGTCATCTCCATTTAAATGTTCACTGGGCATCTAAACTCCACATGACTAAAACTCAACTCCTGACGTTCCCCTCCACTTCCAAAAAATATCTTATTCCTCTTGCCATCTTTACCATCTCAGTAAGTGGCAAATTCATTCCTCCAGTTGCTCTACCCTAAAACCTTGGAATCAATCTTGACTCCATTCTTTCATCCTACATCTAGTCAGTAAAAATATCTTGTTGGCTCTACATTCTTTAAAATAAATATCAAGAATCAGACCACTTCTCATGAAACCATCTTCACTACTCATCCTCATCCAAGCCACTATCATCCCTCGCCTGGACTTTATACTAGCCTCTAACTGGTCTCCTTGCTTCTGTCCTTGCTCCTCTATTCTATTTTCAACCTAATGGCCAGAGTGCAGCTTAAAGACCTGTGTCAGCCCATGTCATTCCTCCAAACAAGCCTTCCAATGGCTTTGCAACTCAATCCTAGCAAAAGACAAAGTCTTTACAGTTGCTTCCAAGATTCTATACAATTGACTTTCCCACTCCCACCTTCCAATTAGCCATCTGACTTCATGTCCTACTGCTATAATGGGCAGCATAATGCAAAACAAACCTAAGGTTAGAACCCTGGCTCCTTCCCCTCTTAAACTACATGCATTTTGTTGCCAGTGTGACAAGTTACTTAACACCTGTTTTACAGATCCTCATCTGTAAAATGGGGCTAATAATAGCACTGCTTTATAGGGTTGTTATGAGCATTAAATGAATATTTATAAAATATTTAGAAAAGTGTCCAACACACAGAAAGTACTATATAGTATTCGTAAAATGCAGAAATTCTCACTCTTCTTAAGCCATACTGGCCTCCTTGCTGGTCTTCAAACATGCCAGGTTAGGCACCCCCCCACCTCAAGGCTGTCCCATTCCTGCTTTCTCTGCCTGGCACCATCTTCCCCCAGATATCCACCCTGCATGTGTTTTCACCACCTTCAGGTCTTTTCTGAAATCTCACCTTCTTAGAGGCCTTTGCTGACCATCCAATTTAAAACTGCAATATCCTGTGGCAGTTACCATCGCTTGTCTCTGCTTTATTTTTCAATGTGTCACTTATTATCACCTAACATACATATTTTAACATATTTTAATTTCTTGTTTATTATTTGTCTTTCCCTCTAGGATATAAGATTTTATCTGTGTTCTTCATTGGTGTAGTAGGTGCTCAATATTTGCTAATATATCAATACACAGAAAATATTCATGATCTTACTAATCCTCTGAATTAGAGATGAGGACCCAGTTTACCAGGTGACATATCCAAATAATATTCCACTGAACAGAATCTTTTAATAGTTCAGGAGACACTGGGTACAAATGGTCCAAAACGTCTCACGTGACTACATAAATGGGAGGATAGATGTTTACACTTGCTCAGCACTTTGTTGTATTCTTCCTGTCTCATGAATAACTCTCCCAAACTGATTAAAGGCTTAGGAAGCTGGCTCTCTTTCTACCCTAACTTCCATTATCCAAAAGAGTTCAATTATCAGGAATATTACTCATCCAATAGTCTAGCATTCAATACATTTGTTTGAAATCCTCAACCTCAACTACCTTGTCCCATGGCCATACCCTGGACTTTGTCATCACCCAGAATTCCTGTTTTTGAAATCATAAGTGTCAATATTCTATTCAGTCTACAACCTTCCACCTTTCAACTTGTTCATGCTTTTATTCCCACTATACTTCCTCTCCAAACTCACTTAGAAATTGGAGTCTCTGATTTTTCCATTTTTAACTAGTGCAGCGGTCCCTATCTGACCTCTCCTCTTCCCTACCCAGCCTGGTCTCAAGGTAAATCACTTGGACTTTGCTCTCATTAGCAACTTCAGTAACCCTTGCCAGTAGATTCCCCATAGCCACACAAAAACTCCAATCCTGGTTCAAGACTAGAGGGCTCATTCTTCACTTACATACCTGAATAGCTGAGCACTTCTGGTGAAAAACCTTAAAACAACACAGATACTATCTATAAATCTAAATTATAGTCTCTTGGACTCTCAACTCTCAACACCGCTTATTGAACCATTTTTTCAAACACATACAGTGCTCACAATATGCCCGGAACTGTTTTAGACCCTTATAAATATTAACTCATTTAATCCTCACAGTGATTTGGTGGGGTAGATAGTATCATTGTCTCCATTTTACAGAAGAAGAAATTAAGGCACAGAAAGGTTAAGTGACTTGCCAAGGACATACTGTTAGTTAGCGGTGGAGCTTATGAGCTCCAAACTCTGGCGGTTTGGCTACAGAGTTCAAGTTTTTAACTCCTCTTATAGATGAAGAAAATGAAGTAGAGAGAGGTTCAGTAACTTGCCCAAGGACTTCCAGTTACCAAGTAGAAGAACCTTATTTTGAACCCAGGCAGTCTGACTTTAGAGCCTGTCCACTAAATCACTGACTTATTCTATTAACCCCTTGACAGAATTATACCCATGAGGTTTTAGAGTTCCTGAATTTCCCACCCCATTCCCAGCAAACTCTAGACCCACAGCCATCTCTATACCTTTCTCCCAGTCCTAGACTTGCTTGGTCTGTCTCTCCTAATGTTCAAGCGTTTGCTCTGAATTGCATTTCTTTCCATCTCTTTTCTGTATCTTCAATCTGTCCATCTTTATTGGCTCTTCTAATCGTGCTCAAGGCTCTTCCATCCTAAAAGATCCTACCTTCAAAGAATTTGCTTGGTCAGGCCATTCTTTATAGCGCCCTTCTCCCTCTCTGATGCTTCTTTCTGACTCAGGCTCCTCACAAGAGCAATCCCCACTTCCTCACCCCTCATCTCACTGTCACTAGTCTGCACCAGTAACTCTTCTAAAGCCATTGTGGTTGCTCATATCATTAGTGATATACCAATTATAAACTCTAATGGATAACTTTTAGTCTTTATCATACTATAGTACTGTCTTGCTCTTCATTTTTTCTTTGAAATTCTCTAACCTCTTGGAATCCTTAGATCCACACTCTAATGATTCTTCTCCCATCTCTCTCTTTTTTTTGGATGTCTCAGTTCTGATCTCTCTCTCCCAAAGTCTGAGCCTAAAAAGGACTAAAAAAGAAAAAATCCTGGTTTTGGAAATTCTTTTTCCCACTTTACATGCTTTTCTTGATGATCTCTCTAAAAAAGACACAAATTTAAGTGTCACTCAGATCACAGTAATCCCATCTGTGGTCTTGGCTCTGTTAACTTTTTTTTGAAGAGACACTGCTCTCTACCCCCAACCCTTCTAACATGTGGTCCACATGGAAGCTGGATGACCCTGTCTCCACAGAGTCAGTGTAAAGGTGGGCATTTGACTTTCGGGAAGACAGGAATCATGGAAGACTGACAAAAGTAGTCTGCTAGTTAGACAGAAAAATAAGACGAGGGGATGAGCTGTGTCTCTATTTGAGTTACAGATATGTTAATATATTCCTAATCAAAATTAAGGACACATGGTCTACTAAAGCATTTCTGTTTCACTTTAGAATTTGAAAAACAATGCGGGAGATGTCGTGTGGGTGTGGAAACACTGGAATTTCCAAGAATTTTAAAAATTGATGGATACAACCGGTCCTGGGTTTAACAAGATGTTTGGCCACTGTAGTCACAGACTTATCAGAAAGATGCTGCAATCAAACCCCTCCGAACAGACATGACATTCTGTAACCGGTCTGCGATTATACTAGGTTGATTTCAGGTTGTATTGAACATGTAAATGATAAGTTGGTAAGCAAGTATAACAATAAAACTTTCCTAACCAACCACTAAAACATCACTAGGCCACTTTAAAAGAAGAAAATTTAAGTTAATTGTAATGAATATATAAATTCTTCTTGAATCATACTATGTTTTCATAGTGCAAAGAAAAATCAAATAGCATTGGATGGGAAGCTTACAAGTGGCCTCACTGTCTACATAGCATAACAGTGCAGGGAAACTTAGGGCTGTTTTCTGTATCTCTGCAGAGCATAACTAGATCTATACAGCAAAGTTCCTAGGCACACCTTCAAAGGCTGTTTTAAAGGCTGACTTAAAATGAACAATTAAGAAAAAAGGCAATGTTGATAGGATGAGCCTTTTATTTCCTTTATGAATTGAAGAGAGCATTCTCTTGATATAGCAGTGAAAACCACGATGTCAGTGCCTGTATAGCTAATACGCACATTTATTGAACCAGGCAGTCTCTTGAGGCAAAACTGCTCGAAATAAAATCTACTCATCTTAATCCTGAGTCTACACTTTTCTATATACAGAGGTAACAAACTTCAGTATAAAATATAAAGGTTGCAAACTCCAGTATAATTAGCTATGAAAAGGTAACTATGAAAAATAAAATAAGAGCTAGAGTGGCAATAAAAGTCAGTTATAGTAACAAGTTAGAAAGTCAGAGCCTACTTGGAAAATCATTGAAATGAAACCAGTATTATCTCCCAATCACTTTTAAACATCTGGATGCTTAGGGCAATAATAAGATCACTTATTAACTGCAGCAATAACTGAGTATCCTTTGTAATTAAAAACATAAAAATATGCACAAATAGTGCATGGTTTAGATTCAACAATATGCTAAACGCCAATGGTGTGCACCTTCTCATGTCTTATATTTATTTTTTGCTGAATTCATTCACTCAATAAATATTTACTGAGCTCTTTCTGCTTCAGGAATTATTATATCAAAGGTTTGAGTAATAACTCATTTTCTCACACATTTAATTATCATATCCAGGGCTCAACAGGAAGAATCCTTCTTGCCCTGTCTTTCACAATGAGGGGTGGCCTCTAAGAACATACTCCTGGTGGTGTCGGTCTGCTAAATGACAGCCTAAGACTGCATCTGTGGAACAATGTATTTCTTATAAACTGCCTCCTGCTGGAGTTCTCATAAAAGGTCTAAATAAAAAATAGCAAGCTTTCCATCTGTCCTAAAGCATCTATCCTATAAACAGAAAATATAAAGAAGGATTTGTCAGTTTCCGTAAGAAAGGTACAAAGTCTTATGAAATCTCAAAATGGGAGCAATCATTTCCAGCTTAAGAGCAAAGTTTTCTGGAACCTATAAATGAGTTTTGTTGTTGTTGCTATTTGTTATTTTAAAGAATGATGGAATACAGACCAATTAGAATGGAAAGAACGGTTTTTCCAACAAGAGACAGTGACATTAACCAAGAAGTAAATGGAAATAGCTCTGAGCAAACTTGTAAATTATATTAACTCCAGGGCAAAGGATCCATGTAGGTCAGCAATGGCCTAGAGAAGTGTTTTGGATCGAAACTGTGGAAGATCTTGAATGGGAGGCTATAAGGAGTCTAAACTTTATAAGAAGCCCCCAAAGTTTTCTGAACAAGGGAAGAACATAATTAGTGCACTGCTTTTGGGAGGTTAGTCTGGTCAGACTGATGGTGGGAGAGAGAGGAGAGGATAGTATGGAGATGGGAGGAATCAAAAGATCATTAAGATTGGTAATGGTAGAAAAGTCGCTGAGTAGAATCATATATTATTGAAGAAATAATCATTATCAGCATGGAGGGCCCACTAGGTGCTGTGCATTGGCCAAGGGACTTTATACATTTGGTAGAATCTCAAATCCACATAAAATTCCTACCATGTGAGTATTACTATTAATACTTTGCAGATGAGAAAACTGAGGTGTAGTGAGGTCAAATAATGTGCCTGACATCACACAGTTAGCATTTAGTGGAGCCAGGCCTGACAGATCCCAATAGCCATGCCTCTTCTGCTTTACCACACTTCCTCTTAGTGAGAAGCCAGTCAACTTTAAGAGGACAAGTATAATGTTCAGGTGACTCTTGATCCTCTAGACCCTTGCTCCTTTCAGCTTCCTGGCAACTTTCCAGACACTGGAGAAGCAAGTGTTGCCGGCACGGAAGGACTTTCCTTTACACCCAAGATGGCCAGGTAACCAGTATCCACAGAAGGCCAACCTGGCTCTCTCCCCAGAATTGGCAAGGGCTCCATATAGTCTGGTCATTAACATCTCCCTTGGGAGTCCACCTTCATGCTACACACTCACCCCCAGCCCAAGAGACCTCTTTTCTCTCCTAGCAAAGTTATGAACTGGCTGCTTAGACCATTCTCCCCATGGGAGGACAGGAATTCAAATCAGAGATTTAAATAAACAGCTTCATTTCCCTTCACCATCACATTCTCCTGCTTCCCAAGAGGGTTCCAAAGTAATACAGTGAGCAAAGAGTGGAGCTGAATGAATATAAAATAGAATGGTCCATTTGAATTCTCCAGAGTATAAGGAAATGTTCATGAGGAGTCCTTTGTCTGGTATATAAAATAAATTCTGTTCAATGTTGCTGCAAGAGTATCCTAATTAATGCACTAATTGGTAATAATTGGCTTTAGTTCAATTAGTGAATTTCAGACTCTTCTGCGAACTTTTTGGAATGAGAGTCTTTTAGAATAAAATTCTTACTTATCCCTTGCAGAAATAGCCTACAACACTAATTATTTTCATCTTTTCCATCTTACTACTTTGCACCTCTGTTACTTTTGAAGAAAATACTCTAGCCATAAATCCCAACTAGACCCTAGATAGTGGTCTCCTGGCCATCCATAAGCTTCAGCACTCACCACCTCCCCTCTGCTTGCAAGGCTGTGCACTGGTTGACCTTTCAGCTATAGACTGTGTATAAACAGAACTTCCTACATGCACCTTGGGACTTACGTGTTAAAAGCCCTTATTTTACACAGGGTAATCCTAGTGGCAATAGCCAAATAGAGACATGGAGATAAATTTACAAGACAGCTTTGCTCCTTTCTCATAATTCACTGAGCCAAACAAGACTGTAGGAACAGCAACAACAAAGGATGATTTATAATTTCTACTCTGCATGTCACCATGGCAAGAAATATAAGTGGCTTCCATGGAACAGATGTAAAACTTTGCATGGCAGTTATCAGCATATTAACACAGGTAATTTGTTTCAGAATTCAATGGCTTTTTATTACTATTAGTACTCAGAGTTTGGAATCAGACTACCTGGGTTTACATCTTGGCTCTAATACTTGCTATGTGACCATGAGTGAGTTATTTAACCTCTTGGTATCCCCATCTATAAAACGGGAGTAATATTAACACTGACCTCATTAGGTTGCAAGGATTAAATGACCTAATGATGTCAAGTGCCTCAAACATGCTTGCTATACGGTAAGCATCCAATAAATGTGTGCTGGTATCACCTCCCCCTGTCATCACCATATGCAGTAATATCTGAAATTAACACAGTCCTATCAGACTAGGGCCCAAAAATGAATTAAACATGAAATCAATTTTAGTACAAATAAGAAAATAATGTCCACCAAACCAAAACTTTAAAAAATACTGGTATTGACTTATTTAGGTTCATCATTGCTACAAAGCTGGTAAAAAAAAAAAAAAAAAGAGAAGACACAATGAAAATTTAATCAGTGAGTAAAAATTTTAGATGGCTAAAGAGTGAATGTCGTCCTCAAGATTAAATAAGAATACGTGATGCATTCTGAAGACTACGAAGTGTTTTATTAGAACAGGGTATTATTATTAATGAAAATAAAAGATCCCACTTGAAAATGTTTCACAAGGTGATATTTATTATTTTATTTTGTTTTCAAATGCCTTGATGAAAAATCTACAACTGTTAGTCCAAGAACCTGAAACAAGCAGTGACATATCCAAGGTCATTCAGAGCTCTATCCACAGTGGAGTTGCCTGGCGCCATAATGAGTCACAGCCAGAACACCAGGACAGGAATGCAAAGGAGAAACTGACATCTCTGTCTGCCTGCTGGTTGGTGTCCCAGCCTGGAGGGCAGGGAATGTAGAAGTGGAAGCTGTGAGAATCTCTGTGGGTTAGAAACCAGGGTAGCTCAACTGCACTTTTGAAGACACAAAGAGGCAGTCAAAAGGGTAGTTCTTAGCCAACCAGAAGTAGGTTCAATGCAAGGAAGACTGTGAGCCAAGAAAAAAGAGCAGTAGATGAATTTTGGTCAGTGATTACAGGACCATTAGAAGTCAGATGATGGGGTGGTACAAACCTACATATGACCTTGCTTCACCCCATAAGTAAGGAAGTTAAGGAAAAGTGTTAAGCCTCTGACTCGGCATAAAAGATAGAGTATTGCTAAGTAATGATATAGAGAGAAAACTGTAAATGCCTGAATGGAGTTAAATTCAGCCAAGCTGGAGTCCATTTATCACCCCTGTGCCTATAAATTATCTCCCTGCATCTAGTGTCTCACGTGGGCAGAGCAGTTTCTATCCCAAGTGAGTATATTTCTCCTGTGGAAATTCAGGAAGAAAGTTTAGGCCTTGTGCTGCAGTCTCTAGGAGAGAAATTCCTGAACCCCTGAGTGGTGGTGGTAAAATAGGATCATGAGCAGAACTGGAGTAAGCGCTCCTTGGGAGGAGGCTAGAGGCCAAGTTAGTCACAGCAGTGACTGAGAATGAGGTCAAAGCATCATCTCTGGGCACAAACATTAGCATATTATGCAGAAGTAATCTGTATTTCTGTATTTGGAATGAAAGAAAGAAGTTAGAAAGGAAGGAAGGAAGGAAAACTGACTGCCATTATCTCAAGTACTCACACAGCTTAACATAAATAGAACAAATATTGCATTTTATTGACTAAAAACATACACAACAGAATAAGAACTCCCAAATAACTCATTTACAGAGCAGCTCCTTAAAAATAATTCATCCATTGCATGCGGTCCTAAGTTAACAAATTCACCTGGATATTTAAGGAAGCTGAAGTATTTTTCAAACTTCATCTTAAGAAATCCAAAACCGGGGAGTTCACGGTTTGCAGATACTAACTACTAAATATAAAATAGATAAACAACAAGGTCCTACTGTGTAGCACAGGGAAGTATATTCAACACCTTGGAATGGCCTATGATGAAAAAGAATATAAAAAGGGGTCCTCTGCACACAGTTCTCTGTAACCTTCGGCCATGCAACAGATACACTGGGAAAGGATCTGGGGTCAGCAGCCTCACGCTGTTCGGCATTTCCCGGCTGTGGCTGCTATAACAGTTGCCAGGATAAATGCTCAGCGTCTACCTACTGTTCCTCCTCTATATTTTCAGCAGTTATCATCAGTAGTTTTCATTAGCCACTCAAAGACATTTTCCAAGAATTGAAATATTATTGGTTCTAATAAGCTAAGTCAATTCACAAGGAAAATCAACTCAAAGAGTATTTTAAACAAATGGACTCATAGACTGAGCTTAAAAGGGGCTTTAGAGTGGGTCCACAAAACACTTTTATGTGCCATTTAAGAAAAGCACTTGGAGATATGGCAGCCTGATCAAACTGGCAGTTAGCATCAAGTAAAATTCCCAGATGGCCACAGCGGCTCCTGATGGCTTTCCAGGCTGATTATAGCTCACATCGCATGTTGGATGGATGAACTCGGCAGAGAAAAGCTAAGGGAAAAGTCACTGGGAACACTACCCCAATTTAATGATCAGAGAAACCTATAAAAACAAATACTAACTACAAAATCTGGAATGAAATGCCAACAGTAAATTTTAACACCCTAATTTCACAATTAATTAGCTTTGAGACATTAGGCAAGTAACTTAACTAAAGTCTATTTTCGTCTGCTCAAAATAAGGTGTTAACACCTACCTTAAAGCCTTGTTATGAACACTATCTCTTCTGAAGTATTCTTGCCAAAATCCATCACCTCAGTCTAATTGTGATAAAACATCAGACACATCCATATTAAGAGACATTCTACAAAATAATTAAGCAAGTCTCTTCAAAAAGGCCAAGGTCATTAAAGACTGAGGACATGACAATGATTGGAAAAGACATGACAGCTAAATGCAACGTGGGATCCTGGATTTGGTCCTGGACGAGGAAGTAACTAGCGGGAAAATGTGAAATTTGAAATTGTCCCAAGTTCACTTCTTGACTTTGATAATTATATCATGATTATGCAAGAAGAAGCTGCTTGGTGCAGGGTAGACAGGAATATTCTGTACTAATTTCACAATTTTGCATATCTCAAATTATTTTAAAATAAAAAATGTTTAAAAAAAAGAAGGATCTACAAAATAGATAAACAACAAGTTTCTTCTGTATAGCACAGGGAACTATAGTTAATATCTTGTAGTAACTTATGGTGAAAAAGAATATGAAAACGAATATATGTATGTTCACGTACGACTGAAGCATTATGCTGTACACTAGAAATGGACACAACATTGTAAACTGACTATAGTTCAATAAAAAAAATATATACACCAAAAAAAAGAGGGTCTGATTTTTTAAAAAGCCTTGTTGTGAGAACTAAATACAAGATTAAAATTTAATATATTGCCTATTTTTTTGCAGGCATGATTCCTTCATCTAATGGCTACATTTAATGGCCATTAACAGTAGGAACAATATGTTAATACTGGCCAAACCCAGACTGGGACAGCTAATAATGAATGAGGTGTATTGTTCAACTGTGATCAAATGTGGATATTTTACACTTCACCTGAATGATTACATATATTATTGCAAAAGTCTGCTAGTCATCAATATTTCACTCTTTGCACAATGCAATCATAAGTTAGTACTTAAAGAAGTATGGATTCTGTGTTTGGCCAATGATGACAGGCCTAAATTTACCTAATGCCATCAGCGTTTAAACATAACATGTCAGATCTTCATTCCTCTGAGTCTGTGACTACTCTCATCTCGGCAGACTTCAATATTTTTCTGTCAGGCAACACCTGGCAAAATAAACTACTTGCATATAAACTGTGGACATTTCATAATGAGTAGGACTTGATACACTGTTATTTCTGTTTTTTCCAAGTTTTTATTTTAAACTTGAGTTCTACATCAAGCCTTGGGGGGCAAAAGCCTAAGATAACTAAAAGTCTCCAGTGCCAAGCTTATTACCCAAGATTTTGCCTTTTTAAGAAAACACTAACACAATCAAGGAATCACAGGACTCTAGCAAAGCACTGCGGTGTCTCACCCACTTTTACTTCTCACCTCAGGAAGTAACCACGCAGCCAAAACCAATCACAAGCAAATTTCTATTTCTTAGATTTTGATAGGATCATCCACGTGACAAATTTACGTTTTTTTCCAATATACTACACCCTTGCAAAATAATTTTTTTATTTTCCGCAAAGAGTATGAGATATCATAAAAGTGTCTAATGCATCTGGTTTAAGAATCCAATTCTTCCTTCACATATTTCTGCATCTGTTCACAAAATCTTTGACTTCAAAGGAAACTTTTCAAGAGGAAAAGAAGATACATACAGGAGAAGTGCCCATAAATCTTTAGTTTTCTAAAGCCATTTTAATAACTTTTCTAAGCCCATTTTAATAACAGCACTGTGGGACAAGTTATCTCTTTCAGATATCTAAAATATCACAGATGATATTAATGCCTATGCATTTATTTGGAGATTTATGTTTTAAAACTTTATTCTGGGTCTGAAAATGATATATCTTCAATTTAGGACATGTGAAAAACACAGAAAGCTTAAAGAAGAAAACTTAAATCACTTTTAATCCACTATTTAGGAAGACCAAAGCAAAACAAAAAAATTTAAGAATAGTTGTTTCCTTCCAGTCTTTTTTCTTGTACATATATTTACATAAATATTTATTTACAAATTGCATTATAATTCACTTTAAATGTAATTTTATATATTTTCCCAATTGGTCTTTCCAAAGACGGCATTAGTCTTTCAAACCATTTTTAATGACTGAAAATTATATGTAGATCATACTTCAAAAAAATGCTCTTGCTTACATTTAATTCATATTCTACTGAGACCTAAAGTAAAGGTTTGGAAACAGTAACCTGTCCTGGAAATTCTACACCCTGAAACAATCTAGATTAATACTTTAAGATAATCGTATTCATAAATGCCACTGAAACAATAGTAGAGATTTAAGAAATTTTTTCTTTAGCATTTATAATGATTGAATGCCATAAACTTTCTTGGGCAAGTATTTGTGGGCTGTAATTTGTTTTTCTTTTCTCCTTGATTTTTTATTTCTCATGACATTCTCAACTCTTGAGTTTGGAATGAGAGGAGGTTTGGGTCTAAGACTTACTTTGTATCCACAGGTTTTAATATGCTACTATTAGCTATAAATATAGTAATCAACCAATTCTGGTTCTACAGAATGAAACCCTCAAACTTCAAACAGTGGAGTATTAGATGTATTATCTAATTTTGAATGAATTCTTACCTAACATTGCTGCCTGAAATTTAAAATAACATTTAAATAGCTGTTTTGTTAACAAATAGCTTTCTAGTTTAATATGCTTTATCCTTCCAAGAATCTTGAGGCCCACATCCATGAAGAACACATAGCACAGAAAGTTAAGTAATTTATGTGATGATTAGAAAACCAAGTTGAACTTAAATCTTGGTTTTCATAATTAATCTTACTGCTTTACTTTTTGACTTCATAATCATGGAGCAATAGAATTTCCAAAGCTTGAAGGAACGTTGTCAATCAGTTCAACCCTTCCTCCACCCATTTTGCTAAAGAAAATAAACCCACCAAGATTAAGTGACTTGTCATGTCACACTGCTAGCAAATGGCAGACAAATCCCTTGACTTGTAGTTTCCTAACTTTCAGTCTAGTACTCTCTCCAATACACCAGTTACCATACGAAATCCTCACACACATTAAGACTATGAATATGCAAAGATGACAGGAAATCACCTAATAATCACAGAATCTCAAGTATCTCCTTAGTTCCCAGGAGTTATCTCCAAAGAAATGTAGAAATGTCTGGCAAAGTGCCTACTACTGAGACTGCACTTGGAAGACGTTTAGCAAATATCTGGCTGAAACAAATATCTGAATGAAGGTAAGAGATTATATGTATCTATAATAATATACATTTTTTTTTCTTTTTGCCATGAGGGTAAAATTCTAAATACTGACGGGACAGGTTAAAAGCCGTGTCCATGCTCTCAGCCCGACAGAGAAACAGTAACAGCAGTGCTGCCAGGACAAAAAGACGCCTTTGGCAGCTTGCTGAGATTCCGTCATAAAACCTCCTTGATACACGTCTACTTCGGGGCAATGAGGAGAAATCAGAGTGGAAGATGCATTGACACTTGCTCAAGTACCGCATTGCCAGAGAGAGGGCGTCAAGAGGGTGCACCTACTTAAACGGCCCAATTCCTAACGAGGCGTCTTCCCTAATTTCTCCGCCGGACCGTTGGCTTGCTGTTAGGGAAAGGAGAGTTAAAAACAACAACAGGATCACAAGGTGGGCAGTCCGGGAGAGACTGGCCCTCGGGTCTCTGAAAACTTCACACAGGGCTCGGCTTCCCGCGTTGCCCGGCAACAGCGCCCGTGCGATGCCCTCAGGTCGAGAGGCTGAGGCAGAGTGGGCAAACGACGGCGCGCTCCTCCCAGCAGGAGCGCGTTACGTCACCGCGCATACTTGCAACGTCGCCACGCTCCGAGTAGGCGGGCAGTCGTAGGCGAATCGACCTTAGGAAGGAAAGGGCTCTGTACTCTCCAGAGGAAAAGGGAAGCGAGAAGAAGCAAGCAGAGGAAAGGGGGATGAGAAGGACATAGCGGGATGGGAAAACGGCGGGAGAGGGCCAGCTTCTGTTACCTGGGGAGCGGGAACAGCTTCGGGTCCTTGGTGAAGTGCCCGGATGAAGGTCCAGCACCCACGCGCCTTCCGCATTGAGTGCAGCGCCATCTTGAGGAGGGCGGAGCCGTCTTGTCTTGAGTGACGTCAGCTCAGGGACGAAGTCCCAGATTCTCGGCGCTTTTGTTTACTGCGCATGCGCGTATGGCCTCCGGGCGGGCTGCTTTGCTGCTGCTGAGCAGGTGCGGATAGGAACAGGGTGGGGCTTGTTTTTAGTATTTGCCCTGGAGACCTAGTTTTTATGCAGGCTTGCTGAAGGGACCGTCTCTTTAGAGGGCTTTAGTAGCAGCTTTTTAGACTGGAAGAAAGTCAAGGAAGTTGCCTTTCGAATCATCGCCATCATGAGGCAAGCTTTTAAGAAGTTTCTCTAGGAATGGGGCCTCCCTAATCCACTTAGAGGGTAATAAGTGGTCTTTTGTGACCTATGTGGCCTCGATACATTGATTACACTTTTAAAACTATCTGTAAACGTTTTTTAAAACCTTTCATCTTCTAGGTGCTGAAAGTACAGAGAAAGACATACCTTGCCTTAAGGAAGTGTATGGCCTAAGGAGATAGCATATAAATGATGTACTGTTTTAGGTGTTACAGAAGCAAATGCCAGAATTGGGGAGGCGGAGTGTCTAGGACTGTGGTGCTTCCACCTGGTCCAGGGAAGGCTTCCTGGGAAGATGATACCTAATAGAAGAAATTGTTTTGTGTTTGGCTTAAATTATGAGTAGAGTTCGCACAGTGCTACTGCTCCTATTAATATACCCCAAAATCGATCAGTAAAAATATAACTGGGGGAGACTCGTCAGAATTCCTTTATGTGTTTTGTTGTATTTATCCATTAGGGAGAGTTAGGAGATAAATGCAGTAAGAAGGCCAATACTCATAATGGAACTGAAATCTTAACAAGGTAAGACAAAACTTACAAATTAAAACCATAGAGTGAAAATCTCATAAGAGTGGTACAAAGTACTGGTGAAGTTCAAGCACGATTGGTGTAATACAGAAATAATCAGGGAAGGAATTGTAGGAATGGGGGTGGGGGAACCAACTAAGGAAGTCATTTCTTCAGCATTCTTCAACAAAACTGTTCGGTTTGGTTTTGTCTCAGTTTCTGAGGAGCTTATAGTGCTTCCGAATATGACACCAATTAGATACATAGATCTGGAGCTCAGGAGAGAGGTCTGAGCTACAAAACAAATGGAAATCCAAGGAAATCTTTTGAGACTACAAGGTAGAGTTGTGAAACAGCAGTAGTTGGGTGATGGAAATTAAAAGGAGTAGCCAAAAAATATTTAAAAGGCCCCAAAATATGGTGTTACTGAAACCCTGAAAAGAGACCTTGCCCGCAGAAGTGATGGTTGATCTTGTAAACGATAGAGTATCCCTTTTAAACAAGCAGTTTTATAAATGCCTACATGTTTTGTACTCATATACAGCAGAGCATTAAAATGCTAAAATACAGGTTTTATAGATATATTAATTAGAGTCAGTGACCCTAGGAATTAGCAAGATTAGACATGTGACATCTTAAGCCTTCCTGATTGTAAGATAAAGTCTGGCAGTAAGACTGGGTTCCAGCAGAAAGCTGTTACAGGGCCTGCTGACTTTATCTCCTCAAGCAGTTTAGTTTTTTGTCTATGAAGACTCACATGGCTGACAGTGTTTTTCTGGGAGATATTCCCAAGACATACTCCCATTGAAGAAAATGTATCAGAACTTTCATTATGTTTACTTTCAATATCTGTGTTTCAATATCTGTATTTTTAAAAGTAAGTTATTTTCAAACTTAGAATAAATTGTGTTTCCCACCACAGTGGTGACCTGGTGACTCTTGAATGCCACTCAGCCAGCATGGGCATTCCTTCTGTATTTCTTACATGCCCCCAGCATCTAGTATAGTGCCTTGCACAGAGTAGGCACATTTTTTTTTTTTAAGAAATTTTTTTTGTCGGGGGGAGTTAATTAGATTTATTTGTTTATTTACTTTTTTTAGAGAAGGTACTGGGGATTGAACCCAGGACCTCATGGATGATAAGCATGCGCTCTACCACTTTGAGCTATACCCCCCCCCCGCCCCACTAGGCACATCTTTTAAATCTAAATTTTATTTTGACAAAATAAGCAACTAATTGATAGAGGTTGATATGCTTTTAGCCAGAAGGGATAGCTGACAGCAGAAAAGACACTAGACCTATTAAAAGCAATCTAGTTTTGTCTGCTTTTGCACTTTTTTACAATGGCATTCTAAAACCTTTTGGTTTGGGGGGGAAGTATCACCAAAATGCTCACCACCATCTAAGCTTACTATCTTCTGGCCTTCTAAGAAGTGCAGTATAATAAGCATGCTTTAATAAGTATTTTAATTGAATGAATGAGTGAATTTTCAGGAAAAGATGTTATTCAGTGTATCTTTTAAAGAAAAAAATGTAACTTTTGAAAAGTTTCCATATAAAGTGTTTAACATTGTGAAAGGTTTGTACAATGCAGGATTAGTTTGGTTACATGGGAAGTCTGCTTAAGGAATGTTTCGTTGTCCAGCAGTGTTTAAATGAAGCACCACTGTATTCATTGGCAGTGTTTTACCATGGCTATCGTTTGGTAAGCCAAAGAACTTTAGTAAAATGAGATATAAATGTTGTATTCAAAGCAGACTTTAGATATACTTACAATTAAAAACTTTTATTGTCATGTGCTTGTAGCATGCACTGTATGTCTACATATGTTCGTGCTTATAATTTTGAACACTTGTTTAAAATTTGATTTCTCATCAACACTTTTATTTTATAGTACATTCTGGTCATTTTGCTCTTTCCTTAACATTCCCTGCAAATCCCATCTTGCTTGAAACAATAGATTAAAACCAGACTGGCAGTTGGGGAAGGCTTTCTATTGCAACCATGTGTGTCAGAAGAAAGGATTAGATTTCCTTGTCCAAGAACATCAAGGGGAGCCTCCACCTCTGCAGACACACCTCTGTTCCTCAGTAATGGAGAGTTTATATCTAGTTAGATTTAAATGGGATAAGGAAAGAGTTTAAGTCCACTCCTAGCTCTGGTAGTATAATCAGCCCTCAAGTCTCAGAGTATCCAATTTTGTTTCTCTAATTTAATTCTAAGTGTCAGGTTGGTATTAGATGCTGATCAAGGTAATGGAGAGTTACCCTACACATTTATTCACTTAAAGAAGAATTTTGCAGAATGCAAAGACTAGATGGCATCTATGTTCAAACCTACTTGAAGTATGATCCATTCACCTCTGACCTTTCATTTATATTGAGTATATTTTTCAAATACAGAGGAAGAGATTGCACAATGAAGGTGTACCTTTGTCTTCATAATCTGGGGCACAGCCACAGTTCTCTGGCCATACTGTCTTTTCCTGGACTCATTTTATGACTTAAATAAAGGCCCTAAATCAAAGTGAGGCAGAGTCAATGTTTGAATGACATAACTTCCCAGGATCACTAAAGTACTTAGGAAACCATAATGATGATTTGGAGATTGTTCTTTTTCACCATTGGCTTAATTCTAGTTCAACTCCTCATTTTATAGCCGATGAAACTATAAACTGTAGTGGGTTCAAAGATACTAAGTACCTTGGTGAAACTCACACAACAAATAAGAGTAGGAATAGAAAGAACTTTAATCTCCAGATGAGTGCTCTACTCTAAGTGATACCATTGTAAGGCTGAAATTGCTAAGTATGGGACTGGTCCAAGCAGGGCTAGTTTCACCTCAGGGCACTTCCTTGTCATGCTACAAAGTCAGAGCAACTCAATGGCTGAATTTTAAAGAGTTGATATTTTCCTCTCTCCACCCCTAACGTTAAAAGATGCTTTTTTTCCCTAGTTGTGTTTGGGGAAGTGCAAATGAGAGTGTCTTCTTTGTGTAATAATCAGGAGGCTTCATCTGGTCTTTGGGAAAGCTGCTTAGGGGCTACGTGGGTGATATTACTATCACTTTTTTCCTGGAAGATGCCATCTAGCAAAATCAAGGGAGAGCCTGGGTGACATGGATAGAAAAATAGAATTTTCCTCAAAGTACCTTCTTCTCAGAATTAAAGGCCAAGGCCGTATTCTTTTTTCCAGATTCAACTTATTACATTAAGGACCGTTTCCTACTCCACAACAATGAAGCCATTTTGTTAGGGGTTGGGAGAAGTTGGTGAGAATAGATAGGAAGAGTCAGAGTGGACATAAGGGAATAATTTACAGTTACTTGTCTTCAGAGAACTGACTCCATTACTTGTAGAATTCTTAGTGTCAGTACCAAGAGGAAGACTAATTATATGGAGGGTGTTGCAGGCCCTGGGATTCCTATTCTTTTTCCATAATTTCTCTCCATACTTTTTTTCAAACTACTTTTCAACACTAGGATACAAGTCGTCAAAGGAGACAGAGAATTGCTTCCTTAATTAAGCATGGAGCTAGAATGGAGAGAACGATTTTGAGGACACGTAGGAGATTATTTTGAATGTTCCCCATCCCCACTGTTGACCTGCTGCCTTAGGACAAATTGTTTCATGGAGGAAATGGAGCTTAGACATGAGCAAATTGAAGTTTTGGAGGAACATTTTACTTTGTTGTCTCTTCTTGCATGCCGTATCTTTTCCAGATGGTAGAGCCCTTGAGACAAAATCTGTATGTTATCTGCACACTCATTCTATGTTTAAATCACCACCCTTTGCTCCTAGCTACTTCGTAGCTAGAGTGAATAGGCTTCCCCCTTCTGGATTTATGTTTTACAAAGAGAACTAGAGCAATGTCTCTGAAAAGCTCCCTGGAATGTCTTTAGGTAGGCTCTTTTCTGTTTTGTCTATGTAATCAAGCTACATCAGTTTCCTTCCCACATGTATGTATCTGGTGTGATGCTAGGCTCCTAGTCAGATATAACGCTTAGATCAAAGTCTTTCCAAAAACAACATCAAAAGATGTCAATCTCTCCAAAAACAGGGAAGGTGTTGGCCTCACTATCTCAGTTAAATCCCATCTTGACCAGTTAGATTCTATTGAACTTTCCAAAACCAACTGACAGTTGCAATCAGCCATGTTTTTCTTTACTTTTTGTCCTTAATAAGTAGAACTAAGTGTGAATTCAGAGGAAATTTGCATGCTAGTTCCATTACTGATTTGTCAACTGGTTTAACCATCATGTACCTCTTTTTCCTTGTTTGTAAAATGATTTAAAAATAGGGCTAGACAACATACATTGTAACTCTTGTGATTCTAGGAACTGGTTTCTGTCCCAGATTCTAATTGTCCTAAATCAGATTCCTTTAGAGATAGAGGTCCATATTCCAGTCCGGATCTATATTTCAGAGTGTGGGCCCTGACCCATGTCCAGGGCAGATACTGAAAACAGGCCTCACAACTTTTTCAAGACTGTGCCCCAGGCATCTGCTCTCAACCAAGTAAAACTGGGCCTACTTGTCATCCTGGCATGGCAGGGTTGGGTTTATGAAGAACAGCGACTATGAAACCTTTCTCACCTAGCTATGAACATGAAGGGCTTTGCACAGATCTATTTTCAAAGGGCAGGCAGGACGAATATTTGACCTGTTTTCTTTCTGTGTAGCTACATAAGTAGCAGCTCTCTTAGCTCCCAACTACATTGCTTTCTGTTGTTTCTCGGAAACACACTCATCATTTTTTAATTGACAGTCACAGTGATATATGTGACAGCTGCTAATCCAAGGAGGGGGTTACCTAACAAGTGCTGGGGTCTTTAGGAGAGGAATGTAGCCACTGTTCACCCACAGCTTGGCAGGTGTGGGGAATGAGGGATGGGATGTGGGTGGGAGTCACCCTACCTGTCTCTCCTCCCACCCTCTAATCTTCTGATCTTTGGATTCCTCTCATCTGCTGAAGACCAGAGCAAAGGAACATGATTTATCTGGTCCATTAAGGTCAGTCCTTTCCCCACTCACTCCCCACTAGAAGCACGGAACAGGTTGCAAAATGGTACACAGTGGATCTGGAAGTCCAAATGGAAATATTCAGTACAGAATTATCCATTTATAGAACTGGAAATATAACTTTAAAAAAAAGTGAAAACAATCCAAATCTTCTTAGGATAACTTTTTAACCAGACATTAAACTAAGGCAAAACCATGTTTTCATCTTAGCAGAGTTCGTGAGACATCAGAGGAGGGCTCAATAGATATTGGAATATTGGTTAAGTGAACAAATGAACACATGTGAAGAGAAGGAGGGAGGTATGCAGTGAGATATTTTAAAGACAGACGTTGCTGGGAAATGGTGAGGGGGGAGGATGTAAAGCCTAAAATAAGCCCTGGAAGCATTTTTAAATCTCTGATACATGGTCGCTTTCTTGTGGTTTGCCTTTTCCATTAAAAAGCAGGATGCATAAAATATTCTGATTAGTTGAAGCTTATTATTTAGGTTCCAACTAATGTTTTATATATAAATCTAAATTACTGCTTTTTCTCCATTCTGCTTCTCTTTCTGTTTGGTCAGATCCCTGTGGGAGGGAGTGACATTCCTGTGGTGGGTAAAATAATTTCTATGGAAATTTTTCAAAAGACAATTTCAGTAAACACTATGTGAAGATATGATTTATTTCTGGATTCAGCCCTTGTGGTTGCATCATCTCCCTATTTATAATCGAGTTCTCCTTCTGCCAGCATCTTTTTTTAAGGATTTGTCCTTATCAGTTTGCATATAAGAGGATAAACTTTCATAAGGAGGGTTGAAGCAATGGGAAGCAAGAGAAAAGAGATTGTGTGAGAAGAGATTGTGCTCCAGGAGGCATGGCTGTACTGGAAGAACCCTGGGTTTTATTTCCAGTTGTAATTCTGCCCTAAGTAGCAAAGTGACATTAGAAAGTCCTTAACCTCTCAACTTACTTTTTAGCTGAAAGTATGGGAATGGTTGAACCAGATGATGCTCAAGGTTCCTTTCAGCCCTTAACTGTATAAGCTTATGCTCGTGCAGGTGTTACATTTTTTAACCCAAAGATATCTCTGTGCTTTGGAAATACATCTACAAACTGATAGACTGAAATATCCTCCCATTTTGACAATGTTCCCCTGGGACCTCAAGGACTCTTTAATCATTTCATTATAAACCTGTGGAAGACCCGGAAACTGTGTCTTGGGTAATGTGGTGTTGGAGGAATTGACTCAAACTGTGACTAACTTGAAGAGAGTGTTAGTGAGAAAATCATTAGATAATAAATTCAAAACAAAGGCAAAATAATGAGTCTTCTAATATTATCACATGCATGGAGGTGAGGGAAGGTGATGTTTGGGAGCTGGCGCCAAAGAGAGAGTCTGGAGGCAGAGTGAGAACTGGAGAGGGGACCTAATTAAACTTACTGGCTTTTGCACAGCAAAGGAAAGTATAAATAAAATGAAAACACAACCTACAGAATGGGAGAAAATATTTGCAAAGGATGAGACTGACAAGGGACTAATTTCCAGAATATACAAACAGCTCGTACAACTTGATAACAAAAAAAACCCAACCCAATCAAAAAATGGGCAGAAGACCTAAACAAACATTTGTCCAATGAAGACATACAGATAGGCACATGAAAAAAATGTTCAATATTGCAAATTATCAAAGAAATGCAAATCGAACTACAATAAGGTGTCACCTCATACCAGTCAGAATGACCATAATTCAAAAGTCCACAAATGATAAATGCTGGAGACAGTGTGGAGAAAAGGGAACTCTCCTACACTGTTGGTAGGAATGTAGTTTGGTGCAGCCATTATGGAAAACAGTATAGAAATTCCTCAAAAAAAAAAAACTAAAAATAGACTTACCATATGATCCAGCAATCCCACTCCTGAGCATATATCCATAGGGAACTTTAATTTAAAAAGATGCGTGCACCTCAGTATTCATGGCAGCACTATTTACAATAGCCAAGACATTGTCCATCAACAGATGACTGGATAAAGAAGTTGTGGTATATTTATACAATGGAATACTACTCAGCCATAAAAAAGAATAAAATAATGCCATTTGCAGCAACTTGGATGGACCTGGAGATTGTCATACTAAGTGAAGTAAGCCAGGGAGAGAAAGAAAAATGCCATAATGATGTGACTTATATGTGGAATATTAAAGAGTGAGAAAATGAACTTATTTACAAAATGGAAACAGACTCACAGACGTGGCAAACAAACTTGTGGTTACCAGGAGGGGAAGGAGAGGCCAGGGGTAAATTTGCAGATACTCCCATTTCTAAACTATTAGCAACCAGGTCACTCAATATGAGTCCACAAATTCCCTGACAGGACAAGGGCGGGCTTCTTGGGGCCTCTTCTGGTCATTACACACAGTTCCCACGCCAGCCCTGGCTACTTACCAGTTCTGTTGTCACTGTTGATAATCACTATCAATGAAAACCACATCTCTATCCAGAAGGAACCCTACCTCAGAATGACACCTGCACCCCAATGTTCATAGCAGCACTATTTACAACAGCCAAGACATGGAAATAGCCTAAATGTCCATCAACAGATGACTGGATAAATAAGATGTGGTATATTTACACAGTGGAATACTATTCAGCCATAAAAACCGACAACGCCATTTGCAGCAACATGGATGCTCCTGGAGAATGTCATTCTAAGTGAAGTAAGCCAGAAAGAGAAAGAAAAATACCATATGAGATTGCTCATATGTGGAATCTAAAGAATAAATAAATAAATAAATACAAAACAGAAACAGATTCATAGACATAGAATACAAACTTGTGGTTGCCAGGGGGTGGGGGGTGGGAAGGGACAGACTGGGATTTCAAAATTGTAGAATAGATAAACAAGATTGTACTGCGTAGCACAGGGAAATATATACAGGATCTTGTGGTGGTTCACAGCGAAAGAGAATGTGACAATGAATGTATGTATGTTCATGTATAACTGAAAAATTGTGCTCTACACTGGAATTTGACATAATATTGTAAAATGACTATCACTCAATAAAAAAAATGTTTTAAAAAAAACCACATCCACATGCCAAGGGTGCAGAAAGGCACCCAATAATAGAACTGTGGTTTCTCCTCAAAGAATAACACCCCTGTAGAACCTGTTTTATCCATCTAATCACTTGGGAATCAAAAAGGGAAAGGAGAGAAGGGGGTCTCTAGCTCGGATCTTTACTGTGTTAGGCAGATCCCACTCCAGTCCTGTTATGGCTCCATTTGTTAATAAGTTCTCCTCCTAGAACACTTAAGACTAGCTCTCATAGATTCTTAGACCTTTCCAGTTGTCTGACATTTTACACCAGGAGGCAGTGGCATGAAGTGGGGCAACATGATGCTAGTAACACAGAAACACGGACTCTTGACAGTCTATTATTTACTCATCCAGCAACAATTACTGGGTGTCTTTCGCATGCCAGGCGCCATGCTAAGTGCCGAGTACACAAAGCTGAGTAAGACAACCATCCATGCTCTTCAAGATGACAATTTAATGAGAATTGCCAACAGCCAACAATTTCAGGGGGAACGTCTCTATCAAGAATATCTTTTAATTTTTTTCAAATCACACTTTAGGGCAGCCCTGGGTGCAGCACTTACTATATGTGTGACCTTGGACGGACGCCTGAGGGTCTTTGTCCCGCTGTCCTCACCTGAAGATGGGGATGAAGGATAACAACTTCCCCAAGTGCCCTTACAGCTTTAAGATGAGCACTGAGTTGGCTCCTGAAGGAGGAACTGACTGAATGGAATTTCAAGTTGGAGAGAGGAGCAGGGTGTCTTTAGGAGGGATAAACAGCATGAAGGAAGCGTGGGTGTGCAAATGGAAAGGCATACAAAGGAGTGATGGTAGAGGGGAGTAAGGCGTTAACATGTTTCCCTGCATCCATCCTTGTCCCCTTAGGTCTGTTCTCAGTCGGCAGCCAGAGCAACCCATTAAAATGTATATTAGATCATGGTCACTCCTCTGCTCAAAACCGTCTAGTGGCTTCCCCTGTCGTTTGGAGAAAACCCAAGTCCTTAGCAAGACCTATAAGTTCCAAATGATCTGCATTCTCCATCCCAGCCTCCCTTTCTGGCTTCTTTGCCCATTGCCTTCCCCTCATCTCTGCCCTAGACAGGCTGGTCTCCTCATCAGTCCTCAACACTTACCACCATCTAACATATTTTACCTAATTTACTTTCTCGTCCACTAGAATGTGGGCATCATAAGAGCAGGAACTTTTGTCTGCTTTATTCAGTACCTCTAAAATTTAGAATGTGCATGGCTAGTAACATACTGGTTAAATGAGTTTCCCCAGTTTATAAATTAGGAAACTAAGATCCAAAAATGGAAAGCAAATGAGGTCAAAGGGCTCCTTAGAAGGAAAGTCTGGACTTAGAAAGTACTTAGATCTGCTATCTTTGTGCCTTGTAGGCTCTGTGGTAGACTGATGGGCTTCAGAGATGTCTACATCCTGTAGCCCAGAACATGACAAAAGAGACTTTGCAGGTGTAGTGAAGTGAAGGATGGGAAGTGATCCTTTTGATTGTTGGCTTAACTTCTGCTGTTCCTTCCCTCGGCCTCTTCAACTCTATTAGACTTACTTATTCACTCATTTATTAATTCACACAACCAAAATTTACTGTATATTTTGATAAATCTGTTTTAGCAAAAAGAAGGATATGAAAGGGGAAATTTTACATCTCTATGTAATTTATTTTAAAGCAGTGGGATTAAGTGTGTGTGTTTGTTCTACTTTAATTTGAGGATTTCCAGTGCTTTTCAATTTGAAAGATAGAAACAGATATTTTCTGAAAGATACTCTGAGCCAGGCGCTGTGGTAGACGTTGGAAATAAAAGAAAATTCTTGAGCTACACACACGTGTAAGTGACAAGTGAACAGAGAATAGGACCCCCCTCCCTGCCCAGTCAAATGTCTCCAGGGAGGGAAGGAGGGTTTTGGTGGAGGCTCAGAGGGGAACTCCAACCCTGCCTGGAGGACAGCATCAGGGTGGAGGGGTGGCAAGTAGAGAAACCCCGAAGTAATATCTCAGTTGAGTAGTCTGATCCTTATCAAGGCCTGCCTTTCCCTGGCCTTGGGTGTTTTGCTAACCAGAGCCAGCTGTTTTGCGGGTGCCTTCTCTCCCCTGTCTTGGTGTCCCTGCCTGGTCCCTTCACTCCCTGCCTCCCACGCCCTGGCATGACACAGGCATTTACAGGCCCTTTCCCAGGAATCTATTTAGAGCCAGCATCCTGTGTGGCTCAAAAAGAGGCACAGCTTGTGATGAGATAAGGGAGGAACTTGGAAGAAAACATGATGAACATGGACAAAGCCAAGGGGGAATGTGCGTGTTTTCACTTGCTTTCCCCAAACAGGATGCTTTCTTTCACACTACTTTCCATAATCCAAACAGTATGTTTCTCCTTAACATGCTGTGAAGAGGTGGTAGGAAAGCCACATGCGACATGTTTTTCCTCCCAAGATGCGATTAGCACCCTTCCTGGTGCTCCCTCAGCACCTCGTGCTCCCACATCTTATGGGGTCTTTCACAGCCTCTCTGAAGCCCATGACTGTTCTCCATGGACTCCTAAGATCTTTCTAGAGCAGCCACTAGTTTTGCCTGAGGTTTTGTGGCATGCACCCTGCCCACAAGGGGTGCTCCATAAGTAACTGCTTAATTGAATTGAATAAAACAATGTAGGTATTAGTTTGGGCGTATTTTGAAACGTTGAAGTCAAACTCATTTTAGAAGGCTGAAAATCATTTTCAGTTTTAATTTATTATTTCTAAGAAAACAAAAATGTTCCCACAATTTACAAATTAATATTCACCAATGACATTTTCAACCTGATTTGAGACACCGAGGAGGAAGTGTGGGTCGAGTGCATAATACAAATTATATTTTCATTGCTCTCCAACTTGTGGTCATGTATGAAGAAGGAACACAAGATATATGAGGGGAAAACACTTTGAAAATGCTAAAGTGTGTTGCAGATGTTAGTTTATGTTTTCACACAACTAGAACAGAAACTGCCTATCCCCTCAGTCCCTTGCAGACTGCGGCCGACATCCGTGTTTGGATGGGATGCAGGAATGGTGAGGAATGGTTACTTTTTGCACAGAGCGTTCAATTGTTCAGGCTTAGCCAGGATGCAGATGGTTTTCCATTGCTGGAATGGGTCAGGGATGGTGGGGGGAAGCACTCAAGCTTTGCTTTCACTAAATTGGCAGTGCAGGCTTTCCAGAAATCTTTGAACAATAATACTGTTCAGGTACCTACTTGGAGAGGTCAACTGCTGGTTGAGGTCATTTTTAAGAATTTAAACCACACAAGTGACAGTGACATGTCCTGGTGCCATTTCATTACCACCCCTGACTTCTCAGAAGCAGTTGGCGCCGATTTCTTCCCGGACCAGGATCTAGCCCTGGCTTTGCGACAGTCCAGAGAGCCTGTAGTTCTCCAGGGGAATTGCAAAATGCTTCTAAATATTTTAAAAATGAAAATAAATATTCATTTGATTTTCATTTACATATGCCATCCAGTTCTTTTAGAAGACGTCGGTAGTGTGGAATGACATGGCCAGCTGTTGTATGTTTCAACTCTGCAGTACAGCTTTGAATTCTCAGAATAAGATGCTGATGGTCCTGTGGTCCAAAGTGATCTGATTTTCACCTTTGCCAATATTTCTTTCCGTGTGGCTGTAAAAAAATTTTGGAGGTCCAAGACGGTCAGGTATTATTTTACAAAGCCTTATTTCTAGTGAGTTCTAGTAATTCTTACTCTTACTCAAATAAATAGTGGTCAGACCTTCCCCAATAACAAAGTAACTAAGCATCCACATTTTACAATTGTAATGTAATTCTGGACTGAAAAAACTATTTCCTGGTCTCCAGGATCTAGAAAGTAAACAGATGACAAACAATTAGGAATGTTCGAATCATAGTTGGGGGGCAGATGTTTTCTGTGTCTCCACTGCAAGCTCTCCACCTCACATTTCTTGCTCTTTTTCATTTTTGCTTAAGCATCTCTTGGTGTGTTGTCTGGGAGTTTAGATGTGTTGTTATAACACAACAAAGAATTATGTAACACAAAGCCCAAGTGGCTTTTCTTTTCCCTTTCAGTCCTACTATAACTTAGACCAAACTCAAGTGATTTTCATCCATTATGTAGAATGGCTCCTGAAAAGGAAGAATGTAGCAAAAAGAAAACTTTCAGGGAACACCGAGAAACGAATGCATCATGATCTACTTAACAGGGAACTATGAGTAAGAGTCATGCCTGAGAACACGGAAGGGGCTTCTTTAAAATACCTTTTATTTTTTCAATTTTAAAAAGAATGCATGCACATGGTAAACAAAAATAATTCAAATTTTGGGAAAAATACAAAACAAGAAGTAAAAGTTCTCTTCTCTAGTATCCTATCCCAGCTCCTTAATCCTGCTCCAGAAGAAGAATGGTTAGCCACTTGTACATCCCTCCGGAAGTATTCTATGCATATTACGGAGATGTCACAAACACCCATATGCTTTCCTTCCCACGGGCTCTACTTCTTCGTTTTCCCCGTACTGTGTCACAAGCATCTTAACATCTCAATACTCATTTATACCTCAGTTAAAAAAAAAAAAGTCATGCTTCATAGTATTCTGTTGAATGAGAATATTATTATTTGTTTATACAGTCTCTTTTTGGTAAATGTTTAAATTGTTTTTAGATCATTACCACTGCAAACAGTGCTTCAGTGAACACCTTTGTAAGTATATATTTGTACACATAAAAAATAAATCTACCTGCAGGGTAAATTTCTAAAAGTGAAATGACTAATTCTGAAATTATGTGTATTTGCATCTTGAAAACTATCTCCTCATTTATCTGCCAAGATGTTCACCTATGTGTACACCCAGCAACAGTGCATGAAAGTGTTTCCCATCTGCTGTCATCACTGGGAATTGGTTTTTAAAAATAACAACGTATAAACACTACCATAAATTCCATCTGGGGTTCAGGAAAGGACTTTTACTTTTTGCTTTTTAGACATCTGTGCTATGTAAATTTGATACAGTGATGATGTTTTCTTTTGTAATTAAAACAGATTAAAGAGGTTCAGAGCACTTGTTTGTAACTGTCTGGGGATAAACTTCCACTTGTAAAGTCAAGCCCAGAATATGAGACTATTCTCAAAAGGAGACCTCGGGAGGGAGCAGTCAGAGGCAGAGTCTGATAAGGGCAGGCTGATAGAGGGGAAAGGAATAGTCTTCCGGGCTACTCACCTTTGAGAACTGGAGGAGGTAACCCTGTGGTACCCAGATGCAGGAGCCCAGAGATAGCTATAAATCTCTTGCAGTGTTACTATCTTCCCATGGGGTCGTAATCCCTAGAATGGGGGCTTATTTTTGCAACCTACAAATGAAATGCAAAGGATAAGCCTAAGGGCAATACAATCTGTGTTTCTCATTTTAAATTCTTTGGGAATGGAGTGTGCTCAATTCCTCTTTTCCTAACATAGACTAGAAAACTTGGATCTATCCCCAGGTTTACACATTTTCTTTAGAAAACCCACATGTTCCACTCTCAGAACCATTACTATGGTAGAAGAGTTTTTTCAGGGCGAGAATTCTTTGTAAAACAGTTACCCAGATTCAGGGTAAAACATCTGAGTCACAGCTGTTTAAAGTCCAGTCTGGTCTGCTGCCAAAGATGTTTCTATGACATCAAGTATCTCGTGTGCATTGGTAAATAAGACAATAACGGCAGTATAACGTGGAATTTGTGATACTTGAACGTGATTTTCCTAGGCAAGGAGAGCTGAAATAGCTGGAATAAAATTATAACCTTCAGTATGAAGGGAAAAATTTTTAGTGCGGCTACTGCTAAGCAATAGTCTTTTCAGCTGTATTTTAAGAGATTGAATAATAAGTGCTTGATTACTATTGGTAGTACAACACTGTATAAACCGTTGAAGTGGAATTAGACAGTGCCTGGCATTTACTCTTTTTTAAAGAAATTTTTAGATGGCACTCTTAGGTCTGTTTATTTATTTATTATTAGTTTTGTTTGTTTAATGGAGGTACTGGGGATTGAACCCAGGACCTCGTGTGTGCTGAGCACACACTCACCACTGAGCTGTACCCTCCCCACTACTAGCATTTACTCTTTATTTTGGACCAAATAGTATCCCCTCCCAGATTCGTATGTTGAAGTCCCTACCCCCAGTACTTCAGAATGTGACAGTACTTGCAGATAGGACCTCTAATGGGATCATTTTAAGGCAAAATGAGGTTATATAGATACACTCTAATCCAGTATGACTGGTATCTTTTTAAGAGGAGATTAGGACACAGACGACAGAAAGAGGAAAGACCACAAAAGCACACAGCAAGAATGTGTCCATCTGCAAACCGAGGAGAGAGGACTCAGAAAAAACCAAACTTGCTGACACCTTAATCTTGTCTTCTGGCCTCCAGAAGCAAGAAAAAATTAATTTCTGTTGTTTAAGCTACCCAGTCTGTAGTATTATTTTATGTCAACCCTAGCAAACTAATACACTCTTGGATACATATGCTTGAGATGCACTGCCACAAAAAATGAAACAACGTATAATGAAAGTTATTCATTGTAATGTTTATGATAGCAAAAAAAATGGAAACATGCTAATTTCCTTCCACAGGAAGCTGGTACACTATGGTATATTTGTACAGTGGAGTATGATGTAGCCATAAAAGACAGTGAGGAAGACCTCTGTGAATTGATAGGAAGTAATTTCCAGGATATACTCTTCAGAGGGGAAAAAAAAAGGCAAGGTGCAACAGAGTATATGTAGTACATTACCTTTTGTGTTAGAAAGGAGAAATAAAAATGTGTGTGTGTTATTTGCTTAATTTGGGACAAAATAAACACAGGAAGGAAAAATAAAAAGTGGCAATAGTATGAATACAATCAGAAAAAAAAACCTAGCCATTTGTCAAATTAATAACATAACCATGCAGGGAAAAAGAATTAAGGTAACTTTTGAACACAGTCATCTGAATCTGATATAGTCTAAGGATCAAAAGATCTGTAACAAAATCTGGAACTTAGTGGGTTTGTTGTTAGCATTGTTGTTGGAGGACTACAATTATTTTATTTGTATTGTAAGATAGAGGAAAAAAAAAAACAGTGTTGAGGTGGTTGGCAACCCAGGTTCTCCCTGTTTAAGAAAAGAGGGAGAAGAATGCAATGGGGAAAGGTGAGGAAGAACCCTGAAACTGGGGGACACCACTGTGGACTCCATGTCAGCAGCAGGACCTAGAAATTAGGTCCTGGTTTCTAAATACCATCCTTCACCAAAAACAACAAGGCTTCTTGAGCAAATGTCCAGTTCTAAGTTTGGAGCAGGCAAAGTGCAAGATAACCCCAGAATATATTGTCCTGGAAGTCAAGGGAGTGCTCAAAGACTAAAAATTCAAAAGGACACAGAAGTAGTCTTGAATGGTCTCCCAATGGCCACATTTGAGACAATTTGAGCATCCCAAAGAAAATGTATAATACATTATAATATATGACATAATATATACTATAATAATATAATAACATGTTGAATTTTTAAAAATCTGTATGTTCATAGTGATACTTAAAGCAAGGCAGGAAGGAGGAAAGCTCTTCTTTACAGAAAAATGCCAACTAATTTATGTAGAAGGGATGATAAAAGTATACATTTATCGTTTTGCAATCATCAGTGCAATGACTGATTCATATGAAGCTCATCAGTGGTGGGTATTAACTAGACTTGTGAGGATCGTTTCACAATAGATACATATATTGAATCATTATGTTGTACACCTGAAACTAATATAATGTTATATGTCAATTACACATCAATTTTAAAAAGAGACAAAAAGATCGATAATGAACTGTTACTGGAGAGCAGAGTAAACATCTCAAAATACTACATCACCACAGGAAATTCCTTTAGAAAAAAGAAATGTAAAAGTGTATGCTATATAACGTAAAGCAACTAAATAGCCTTTTCACGCAAAAAAAAAAAAATTACATCGCAAATTGCTTATTCATTACAAAGGGTAAAGATATCTTTACAATAAAGAAATTAGAAATTCAGCAAATGCCACTTAGCCAAATGCTTAAACTTAGCATCACAAATGGGGCAAATGACATTAGGTGTATCTACCATGCTACAATGGGAAGGGTACATCTCCTATGTATTGCATGCCAAAAATATGCCACCTGTATACATACTTGAGGAACCAGTCAGACAAATCCAGATTGTTGAATACCCTTCAAGATACTGGCATGGGCTTTTGAAAAACGCCAATGTCGTAAAAATTTTTAAAGACTTGGTGGAGGGGGACTCAGATTATAGATTATATATGAAAGCGAAATGCAATGCATAACACTTGATTTGAAACCTTAGCTTGAGAAAAAATCAAGAAAAGGACGTTATTGGGTCAATTCAGAAAATTTGAATATGGACTGAATATCAGGTACTACTACGTCAGTGTTAACTTTACCGATGTGATAACACTAACAAGGAAAGATAGAATAATCATTTAATTTTTTGATACATGCTGAAGTACCTAGGGTTGAACTGGTCCACTTTTTTTTTTTTCATGTGAGTGTACAATTGTTTCAGCACCATTTATGGAAAGACCAGCTTTCTCTTCTTAATTGCCTTTGTACTTTTGTCAAAAATCAATGGGCCATACGTGTGTGGGTCTATTTCTGTTTTGTCCTGTTTTGTTCCATAGATCTATGTATCTTCCTTGACACCAGTACCACACTGTCTTGATTACTACAGCTTTGCAGTATGTCTTAATGTCAAGTAGCATAAGTTCTCCAACTTTGTTCTGCCTTTCCCAAGTGTTTTAAGGATTCTAAGGGCCTTGTCATTTCATCTAATTTTTATTATTTTTTATTTATAGTTGATTTACAATGTTATATTGTTTTAGGTGTACCCACTTCACATACACATACATTTTATAATCAGCTTGTCAACTTGTATGAAAACAGCCTGTAGTTATTTTGATGGGGAAAGCAGTGGATCTATAGATCAATTTGGAGAATTGACATCTTGACAATATTGAATCTTGTGATCCATGAATTCCATGTATTGCTTCATTTATTTAGGTCTTCTTAAATTTAAGCAACATTTTGTCGTTTGCATTATACAAATACTAAACATCTTTTGTCAGTTTTACTCCTATTTCATATTTTTCAGTATTACTGTAAATGGTATTTTAAAATTTCTAATTGTTACTGGTACATAGAAATACAATTGATTGTTGTACATTGATCTTGTATAGTGCAAGTTTGCTAAACTCACTTATTTGTTCTAGTAACTTTCTTGTAGCTTTCCTAAGATTTTCTACAGATAATTGTGTCACCTGTGAATAAAGACAGTGTTACTTTTTCCAAAGGGAAACCCTCCTTCTCCCTCCCTCTGTTCGTTCATCCTTCCTTCCTTCCTTTATCCCTCCCTCCCTTCCTTTCCTTTCTTTCTTTTCTCTTCTTGCCTATTGTACTAGCTAGAACCTCCAGTATAATGCTGAATAGAAGTGATGGCACAGACATCTTTGTCTTTTTTTTAAACTGATTTTAGAGAAAAAGTATTTAGTCTTTCATCACTAAGTATGATATTAGGTATAGGGTTTTTGGTAGGTGCTTTTTATCAAGTTTACTTCTCTTCTAGTTTGCTGAAACTTTAAAAAAAATCAGTAGTGTATATTGGATTTTGTGAAATGTTTCTTCCTCTACCTGTTGAGATAGTCATAGATAGATCATCTTTTAGTCTTTCTGTTTTTTGCCTCTAAGTATGTCTGAAAAAGTTCCTCACTTTCATTTTGAAAGATATTTTTATGGACTATAGAATTCTAGTTTAATGGTTTTTTTCCCCTCTGAGTACGTTAAAGATGCTCTACACTGTCTACATCCTTATTGCTGTTTCTCTGTATGTAAAGTATCATTTTTCTTAGGCTTCTTAGGATTTTTCCCTTTATCACTAGTTTTAAGCAATCTGATTATGATATGCCTTAGTGTAGTTTTCTTCATGTTTCTTGTGTCTGAAGACCATTGAGTTTCCCGGATTTGTGGGTTTATATTTTTTTTTTATCAAATTTGAAAATATTTTAGACATTACTTTTTCAAATATTTTGTATCTTCTTATTACCTTCTTTCCTTTAACAACTCCAGTTTCACACATAGTTGGCTGCTTGAAGTTGTCCCATGGTTCAGCGACACTCCTTATTTTTCTCTTGTTCTTTTTTTTTTTTTTCAATTCTGTGCTTCATTTTGGATAATTTCTATTGCTATGTCTCCAATCTCACTTACTTTCCTTCCATGATGTCTAATCTGCTGTTAATCTCATCCAGTGTGTTTTGCATTTTAGAAGTTTCAGTTTTCATCTGTAGAAGTTCAATTTAAAAGTGATCTTCCATGTCTTTGTTTAATGTTCACTCTTTCTTCTAGTTTTTTGAACACATAGAATACAGTTATAACCGTTTTAGTACCCTTATTTATTAATGCTATCATCTGTGTCATTTTTTTTTAGTATATTTTGACTGATTGGTTTTTCTCCTCTTTATGGAGGAGTTTTTTGCATGCCTGAACATTTTTGATTAGATGTTCAACATTATGAATTTTATCTTGTGTGATGTAGGTTGTTTTTATATTCTTTTTTTTTAACATTTTTTATTGATTTATAATCATTTTACAATGTTGTGTCAAATTCCAGTGTTCAGCACAATTTTTCAGTTATTCATGGACATATACACACTCATTGTCACATTTTTTTCTCTGTGAGTTATCATAACATTTTGTGTATATTTCCCTGTGCTATACAGTGTAGTCTATCCTACAGTTTTGAAATCCCAGTCTATCCCTTCCCATCCTCCACCCCCCTGGTAACCACAAGTCTGTATTCTCTGTCTGTGAGTCTATTTCTGTCCTTTATTTACACTTTGTTTTTGTTTGTTTGTTTGTTTTTGTTTTTGTTTTTTAGATTCCACATATGAGCGATCTCATATGGTATTTTTCTTTCTCTTTCTGGCTTACTTCACTTAGAATGACATTCTCCAGGAGCATCCATGTTGCTGCAAATGGCATTATGTTGTCGGTTTTTATGGCTGAGTAGTATTCCATTGTATAAATATACCACATCTTCTTTATCCAGTCACCTGTTGATGGACATTTAGGCTGTTTCCATGTTTTGGCTATTGTAAATAGTGCTGCTTGTTTTTGTATTCTTAAAAATATTATTATACTTTGTTCTGGAATCTGGTTGTTATTTGGAAACAGTTTGATACTTTTGGGTCTTGTTTCTAGGCTTTGTTTGGTGGCACCAGAACAATATTTAGCCTAGGGTTAATTTTTCCCACTGCTGAGGCAAGAACTTTCTTATTACTAATCTCAGCCTCATGACTTATGAATTTTCCATTCTGGGTTGTGGGAATGGCCAGTATGCTGTCCCTGCATGAACCTCTGGATAGTTTGCTCTTACTCCATAAGACTATTCATTTCCTGGTCTCAGGTAGTTTACTCACTCACATGCTTGATCAGTTACCAACTGAAGCCTTGAAAGGCGCACTCTGTACTTCTCAGTTCTCTGTGCAGTTCTCTCCAGTTGAATTCTCTGCACTGAGAACTCGAGCCTTATTGGCTTATCTGGACTGTCAGCTCCATCTCAATTCAGGGAGATCTCCTGAGTTCTCTCTGTGTCACAGACTGTAAACTCTCTTCAGGCAGTAAGCAAGGCTAACCTTGGGCTCACTCAGAGATCACTGGCCTTCGTTGATTATTTCCAGTATCTTGGGAGTTGCTGTTTGATTCATATATTTGTCCAGGTCTGTTGCTGTTTTACACAACAAAGTAAATCTGGTCCCTGACACTCAGTCTTGGCCAGAAGCAGCAGCAGTTTTTAAGCATTTTTAAATTTCCCCTGAGACAAACTCCAGCTGATCATCTTTGCTGGGCTTTCCAGCTTTTCCACCTTTTTTTCCCCTCAAGATACCTCTTACCTAACAATGACTGTTTTTGTTAGTTACAAAGTTGAATATGTTATTTCTCCATTTCCCTTTTATTTTAGCACACAATTTTATGGTATACAATGTTTCTGAGGAATGAGTATATTGTAGTACAGCAGTTAAAACCTGTACAGTTTAAGAACAGATGCTATGATTGGCATATACCTTAAGCAAAAGCAAAAAAGTCCATAAAGATGTATTTTTACTGACATTTTCAAAAATGAAACTACTTTTGGGGGGTCAGTTTTATTGTGTGTAAGTCATTTTATTTCCTTCCCCATTGTGCCCAGCACGTGGATGCTCAGTCATTTGTTGATTTATTATAATAGATTTGTTGGTAGTCTAGGAGTATGTATTTTTCCCCCACTATTATGATTATGACTAGCTATTATGTATTGATTGTCTCTTATATGTCAGGCACTCTGCCATGCACTTTATACAATATCTAATTCAGTCTTCACTAATGATCTATGATATAGGAATTTTTAGTCCTTCTTTTTAGACAGAGACATGGATTCAGGGAAGTTAAATAACTTGGTCAAGATTAGCCACTGATACTGTTGAGTAACTGATATTATTGAGATTCCAAACTCAGTTTGGTCCGATGCCAGAGCCCAAGACCCTCGTATTGCTTTGTCCCGTGTCATAACATATTATAAAGCTTTGCGGTTCTTTTCTCTAACAGGAACTCTCTTATTTTTCTTTCATTCTCTTAAAGAAGGAAATAAAAAGAGTGGTTTTAGGACAAGACAGTTGAGTAGGTATGCATCTTGAGTTGTCTGAATTTCTCGGAGATCGGATCTGAGTCCAGGGTGATTCCACATGGCTGTATTATACCGGAAGACCAAGAACTGATTATGTTCAATAAACATAATGAACTAAGAATATGCCAGATCCCTTGCTCCCTTTGATAATAACCTTTCCAGTTTCTACCAATAGAGATATATTTACTCTTCAAGCACGGCCCAGTTCTTTCAGTCATGACAGGAAATATTATAGCACTTGGAGACTCTTTCCAGAGCTATGCAAGGGCTTCTCTTAGGAAGGGCCTACACTACAAATGAAAAATGGAGTTTTGATCTCAAATAGTTTTCCTAATAATACTGTGGTATGGGCTGAGCAGGCATGTTTCCTGAGAAAGGGAGGATGAAATTATATATTGACCTCACAATGGTGCATTTTACAGTTTCCCACATGTGGCTCCTCTACAACCAGGAAGCCAGATTTCACATTACCTGGGGGTTGGATTTGAGCCTGGGAGGGCCCTGGACAGGGGCCTGTCGGTGGAGGAAGTCAAGGAACACCAGCCCAGATTGTCCTCACAAGGGGAAAAGAAACGCAGATTCATGGACAGGGCCCCAAGTTTATCTGAATCGCCTTCAATCACGGTCAAGGTTTAGCATCAGGTCACTGGTGCCCATCACTGTGGCAATGAGGGATTATTTTTATTAAGCATTTTGTGTTTGTCCAAGAGCTTTCAGTCATTAATCATTTAACTCCTATTCCCCATGAGACGTTTGTGAAGTAAATGGGCAAGAAAGAACATGATTCTTATTTTACAGATAGAGAAACTGAAGCATTTTTTGTTTGCCACTCTTACACACTGGAAGAGCTAAAGCCATACACAAGAATTTGGGAAAACCAGGCTGGGCTTTTGATGAGCTTTTTGTTCCCCCAGAGAAGTGAGGTTTTCTGTTTTTACGCAAAATGAACTTGCATATTTTTCATTTTGAAAGCAACATGATAGATACTGAGGTGTACTGAATTAAAAAACAGGCTTCACTTCCTTACCTTATATAGTATGAAAAATTTACTGAGTTCCCACAAAAAATTTGCAATCCAAATATGCATTTAAGTTTAAATAGTAAGTAAGGATTGTAAGACATTGCTAATCTCAAGTTTTCTAGTAAGAAGAAGAATATAAGCAAACACATCTAGTGTAGTTGTGACTAGCTAATAGCAAGTTATAAAGGGACTGTGAGAGGATGGCATGGGAATTTTGCTGCCTGGAATTAATCTGGTGGGCTTCCCGGAGGGGGTGTGTTTTGAATTTAAATTAAAAAAAAAAAAGAGATTTCAAAGACGGCATGTCCTTCAGCCCAGATGCTTTCAAATATCTTTCATGTTTCTTTCTATGGAGTGTAAACACCACCAAAAAATTGTCAAATAACACAAGAAGGAGGAATTGACCGAGGGGTCCACAAGGGCACATTTCAGAGTAATGGAAAGGAAATGAAGAAATGTTCTCTGACAGTGAGACCTTTCAGATCTATTAACAATGAGGCAGTCCTGGGGGCAGATGGGTTAGGGTGGTAGGGGGAAGGGTGTCAGTAGAATCCATTTAAACCAGACTAGATAAAGCACAGAAAGATGACCTCAGGAAGCACATGCGCTCTGGTAGGGGTAGGGAATACAGTTAGGACCAGCAGTCGTTCATTTCCTTTGGCATAAGACAGACTTTGTATTCAGATGTGTTTGAAGCTATGTGACTAAAAGTTTCAGGTTCTTTTTAAAAATGGTATGAACAAGACCTACCTTACAAGTTGATGAGTAGAATAAAAGGACATGGTACGTTAACATGGTACATGGTGCCAGAGGCCAGTTTGGCCTATATTGGATCTGAAGCTTAAACAATATTGGAGTCCTTCTTTAAGAAAAAGATACACAGTTCTGGTTGTAAAATTAAAGCAAAAAAAATTTTTTTTTAGGATGAGAAAAGAAACTACAAAAAATTACTTTAAAAACCCCAACAAATGGATAAATACCACAAACATCATAAAACCTGCAAATATCACAGCATGGTGCTTTAACTTAATAACTACCTGAACTATCTCTATTTTATACGTGTGTGTATGTGTGTGTATATATTCCTGTTCGCCTCTTCGTATATTACTGAAAATTTACTGATATACCGCATAGAGAGAATGGAAACATTTCAACTTACCTCTAACAGGATGCATCAAAATTTGTTTTTGTTACTGATAATTTAGGAAAAGTTTTTCCAGCACCGCAAGTTGTTGCTTCTACTGTCATGCAAAATTTTAGGATTGTTGTTGAATTTGGGAAAACTTCTGTGAAGGTTTTTCATGAAAGATTTGTAAGATTTAGATAAGTTTTCATGGACTAGCTTCTGAATGTACATGTCAAATCTTGTTTCTCCTCTGTTACCCTCCTAATTTGGGGGCTGGGCATTGTGAGATGGACAGTCACATCTTGGCATGATACACCTCGGTCTCAGCTCCTTGGGTGAACAGAAAATGATAGGAGTGATTCTGGAATCCTTTCCTACAACTGGGTGACTAGGATCAATTATATACAAAAGTGATGTGTATCACACATAGTACATCCCACTCCACTCCAGCTAAATGCATCTTCAACTCAACTCTGAGGCCAGCCTTCACAAAAGAATTGTGACAGTGGAAGTCAGAGCAGTATTAACGAATTGGTGTTAAGTACCTTAATTGTATAAACTTTGTAATAACATAATCATGCCTACACATTGATGGAGTCCCTACCAGGGCCTTGGAAGGCTCTCATGCCATTAGTTTCATGGTCAGCTGCCCCTACAACATCATATCAACATGCAGAACAGTTCTGTCCCCAGACCGGCAAGTCATGCTCAAAGCAAGCAGGATGGTGGTGGGGATTTGGGGTTACAAATTCCGGGGACTCCCTGGAGGCAACAGCTTGTCCAACCACGGAGATGAGATATGTCTCCTTCAGCAGTGGTGAATCTCAATTAAACCAAGTCTTGAGGATCTGATAGTGGCATATCAGAAGGAACTCTTTGTTCCTCTTGAATTACTGTTTTGTTTTGTTTTTTTAAACCTCCATGTCAGCTTGTTACATTTAATTTCAAAGCTCTTCTTTGAAATTGCTGTGATTTACCTGACTCTGAACTCTATCATCTTTAAGAAAAATCCCTTCTTGGTGCACCATGATCCCCTTAGAGCGCTGTGATACCTGAAGGTGGGAGAGGTGAGTTGGCAAGTTTGTCCAGCCTTCCTCAGGGCCACTCCACGTGGTGGTGGGCAGAGATATTTTCAAGGCTCATACAAGCAGCAGTGGGGGAAACAGAGGCCTAGTGGTGTGGTGGTCATTCCAGAAATGTAACCCCTCAGAAACGTGCTGCCCAGGCTCTTGTAAGAAGGGTAAAACAAATAAAGCTGCTGCCTATTTGGAACATACGCTGGCTCCTTCCACATCTGCAGGACATTTAGCTCCTTGCATCTGGTAATGTTTGTGCAAATATAATTCCATATTCACTAATAATTCCTGGGGCTAAAGGCCCCCCCTCGAGTAACCTTGTTAATATTCTCTCAAGGCCTGGTGTGAACGCCTCATAGCATTTTGATTAGAATTCAATCTTGTGTTTTTTTCCCTCTCAGTCTCTTTCTCCCTCTCTCCTCTCATGCTTTTCTGGCCCCCGGTTTCCTGGCCACCCACATCAGGAGACATTCTCCCTCCCTTCCACTCCCCATTCTCAGTTTCAAGGAATTTCCTTGTGTCAAAGGCAAAGTGTGATTGACATATTTTTCCCCTCTTAAGAGCAGTCATCTCGGTGTTTGATTTAACCATCTCCTTATGGGGCTCATATAGTCATTACCTGGGTGAAAAAGAGACCTCCTGCTCACCCCCATGCTCAAGCACCAGGCTCAGACCCACAGAGCTCATTATTTTTATAGACTTTTAAATTGCTACTCTCCTTTTTTATTTTTTTATTTTTTTTTTTGGTTGGCACTAGCAGATGATTCCCTGGTGTGTTGTACCCTAAGCCTTAAAGAATTTTAGTTATCTGAAAACAGGTAGACCAGCTGCCTCCTGCCAGTGCCCTTTGCCTGCCAAGAAAAGCATTTGCTGTTCTTTTGACCTGGGGGAAAGAAAAGATACCTAACACATTCTCTGGTTTTGAATTCACCAACTCCAGGCAGGCTGTGCTCCTTTGGTTCCCCGAGTCTCACTTGATCAGCTGATTTGTCTCTCAGGAGAAGAAAAGAGAAAACAAAAACAAAAGCAAATTAGCCATAGAATGAAGAATTATATTTAAACCCAAGAAGAATTTCTTGGCATCGAAGTTCTGAGTGTTGGAGTGATTGTGGAATGCCTGCGCACCCTCTCTCTCTCTCAGGCTGCATTATCATCGAATTACTCTGGGTTCTAAGGGTTTCTGCCTGAAGGGGATGAACTAGATGACCTGGGGAGGTCACTTGCAGCCTTTTAATTCAGCAGCAAGCCCCTTCTTTTCTGTGAAGGGCCGCACTTCTCACAGTGCTGGAGCTGACTCTTACGGGGCTTACTCATGTGTCTCCAGAATCACAGCCCGTTCTTCTCTTTAATGAATCTTATCTCCTGTGGCTGATTGTGATAACGCTACCTACTCAGAACTCCCCGTTGCAGACAGCTCTGCTGTCCCGCGATAATTATATTCTTAAGTAACCTTATGTGTCCCAAATACTATTGTTTCAGAGGGAAATGAAGTACTGGAAGTTAGAGGCTTGGATCTGCAGTAAAATTATTTTTTTTTCCTGCTGGAATTTCATCAATAAAAGTAGTTTTAATAAAAAGCTATATGTATATAGCCATAATATCTTAATTCATTGTGCAAAGCCAGCACAGCATTCAGTGACATCTCACCTTTAATCAGGAGGGGTGGCCTGTCTGTAGTGATTGCTGAAAGCACTCTTATTAACGTAGTGTGACACAAATACTTGCTTGTCATAATTGTCATCCATGTTATGATAAACAAAGCATAAAACCAACCAAGCAAAGCAGGCATGTATTCTTACATCAAGAGTAACAGCAGTATGTGTCTTATAAATTGTGTTTATGATTGATGCTGTGCCCTACTGCTTTAGGAAGAGTTGGCTGTCGGAGAAATGCCAGTACTTCCCATTACAGAAACACTCCTAAGAATACATGTCCGTCTGTGATCCACCCAGACCAGTATCCAAGCCTAAAGGTAAAATTATGGGATTTTGTATGGAAATTAATTATTACCCTACAATATACTGGCCCCCGATAGTGAAAATGGACTTCAAGACATTTCTAGCTTATCTCAAATTCCTGTTTCAGGTTTCCAAGAGCCATTCATTGAAGTCAAGACCTGAAGAACTTATCTGGCCCACTAAAACTTTCCTGTACCCCAATTTGTATTTTCACCTTGTATGCTCACTTGAGATACTACGTTTCATAAATTCACCACCTGCTTTGTAGAGTAGTACTTTCTCACATTTGTTGTGTATCTGCTTCTTTCAAACTCGAGTCTCACCAAGTTCCAGTATTCCAGGATCTGGTTAAAGAGTCTCTGGTTCACCATTTCTATATCGTCCATGACTTGGGAAACTTTAATCAGATTTTTATTACATAGTCCAGTCACTGGTTCATGCCCTCCACCACCACTTCGTTTTTCCAGATGGATAAATAGGAATTTTCAAAGTTTGTCTTCATGTGGAATCCCCTCCTCTCCTCCTAAATATTTTAATTGATGATGTCCAGAGCCTTTTTAGTACTAAGTCATAGTGCTTGGTATCTTGGTATTGTATATCTCAGTTACTGTTGCTATAGGCCGGGATTTTTTTTTTTTTTTAGAAGAGTAGGTATAACATATTCATGTCCTTTTGTTCAGTTTTTCTGCAATGTTGCTATTTTAAGATAACGAGACCAACTTTATTAGACAATCACCATTAATAAGTTAAATACCTAAGTCAGTAATTTCTAATTTGGGGGGAATGTAAGTAATTTTTCAATTACAAAGTTATATGGAATGCAAAAATTTGAATATCATGTAAGTAGCAGGAGTTGGGGACCAAGGCCAAATAAGCTCTCTCTGCTCTCTGAGGAACTGCACAAACCCAACCAAGAGAGTTCCATGAAACGTGCTTTGAAAGCAAAGCCTTTTTTTTTTTTTTTTTTGGTTGGGGAGTGGTAATTAAGTTTATTTGCTTTTAGAGGAGGTACTGCGGATTGAACCCAGAACCTTGGGCATGCTAAACATGGACTCTACTGCTTGAGCTATACCCTCCCTGAAACGTGCTTTGAAGATCACCCAGCGTACCAGTCGCCAAAGTGAGCACTGATTAGCTAAGCTCACTTTAAAAAGCTGGAATTTAGTCTGAAATACATGCATCCATATTTCCTTAATCAATTCTTTCTTTACAAAGCCTATGATTTTGAAATGTGTCCTCTATTTTAAGTCATTCAGATACCCTCCAGGCCTCACCTGCTCATGACTATAAACGAGGTCACATAAGTGGTGCAGTACGAAGTTCATTGACTGGGTAACCTCACCTGTGGGACAGTAGGACCCCAGCTCGCTTCCAAAGTGTTCTTAGCCTCTGGTGCTTCTCAGGGAGTCTCCAGGAGATGTCTTTCTTGTGTCCCCCCATCAGTAGTGACAACATAGACACATTGTCCCTGAGTGTGACATGGCTCTGCTGCTCCAGAAAACTCTCTGTGGTTCCTCACGGGCTAGTGCTCTCTGAGGCCACTGCAGCCACCACCATAGTTTCTGCGTACTGCTCTCCCCTCTGCCCAAGAGTGGACACAGACCCTTCTTTAATACCCCACAGCACATCAAGAGGAGAACTTCGTATTACTTTTTTGGTACAGCCTCAGGCATAACCAAAAGGAAGTTTACAACAGAATCATCTTTCAGCTAACAGTTGAACATCTCCATGCAGTTTGGTGTAGGCTGCATTTCTGCCCAGCTACTGCAGAAAAGCTTTCTACCCATATCCATTCTCTCTTCCTTCTTTCATTGTAGAAGAACAGTTTCACTGGAGATGGCGATAAACCAGACTAAAAGGATGTCTTTCCTGGCCTCTCATGCAGCTAGGTACAGTCACCAGCCTAAGTTCTAGCTAATGCAACAGAAGTGGCCTTCTGAGAAGGTTCCTTGCTGGGGCTAGTACAGCTGGGAGATGCTTCTTTTTGCCTTTCCCGCTGCCTGAAATGAGTATGTGAAGGCAGGGTTTACAGCAGCCATATTGGAACACGAGGTGGTCTTGAGGCTGGAAGCAAATGCTGAGGTTGGTAGAGCCGAGGGGAGGAGATGGAGTCACCAATTACTCAGTGAAGTCACCCCAGGATCCTTGGAACAATTACTTCTGGACTTCTTTGTGTGCGTTTGGGTTTTCTGTCATCTGTGGGCAAATCTAATTATGGCATAGCCAGCGTGAGCCTGCTTCCTCTCCTGCTGCGGGACTGCTTAGCTCCTGGCCTGGCTGAGTATGGCTGAGCTTAGCTTCTCTCCACCGTGTAGGAAAACCCTTCGGCACTTCTAGACTCTTCAGAGCCTCTTCCCCAGAGAACCAGAGCCCAGAGAGAAGTCATTCTCTCCTTACCCACAGCCAAGGGCCCAACTGCCAATTTTTCATCTCCTGACCCAGAAGCTGCCTCTTTTCCAGGATAATTGAGAGCTTTAATAATTCTTTTCCCAGACCCTACTTTCTGCCCACAGGGGTGTGGCCTCACCTGCTGCTGCCAATAGTAAGCACATCGGGCTCAAGTTTCAGCCACAGCTCAATTCCTTCATCTGATAAATAGGGGAAAATTTAAATAAACATAAACCACAAATGGTTTTAAAATATACTCTTAGGTATTAGTTTTGGAATCCCTACCCGAGTGCTTCTTAAATTTTATTTTTGGCTCATCTTATTTTTGGTTCATCTTAACCCAGATGTGCATTTTCTTAGATACACAGCAGCACATGAATATAAACTCAGAAATGCACATGCAGACTGGTGCATGAGTATGTGTGCATGATTATGCATGCATGCACACGCAGATACTTGCATACACTCCCACATCAATATATACACCCTTAAACACATACCTGGTGCACTGATACACAAGCTCAAAGGAATATGGATGCAGATTCAGTCAATGGGAAAAATAAGGAATGGAGTAGAGATAGCAGCTAAAAAGACAAGGCAGATAGATTACGAAAGAGCAAAATAACCCCCACGGTACTCATTTTCAGTGGCATTGCAGTGAAGTAAATTTTCTGTGCACTCCAGGGGATAGGCTGAGTGAGAGTCTGATGAGAAAGATGGGCTTAATGTGCAGCCCAGTGCTGCTGCTAAGCTGGTCTTTATCAACCTGGCCATCTCACTGGTCACTTCTTGAGAGTAGACCTCTTATAAGCCATTGTGAACTCCCTGATACTAGCGGGAATCACCGTCTTGTTTTCTAGCCTCATGATAGCCACCCAGCAAGATTTTGAAATATGAATGAATGATTAATAAACTGTGTACTAACCCCCCCCCCCAAGACTGACCCTCATTGAGTATGCATAAGGAAGAGAGAAAGAGCAAGCAAAGTGCTCCCTGGGACCCAGGAGAGCACCAGTTCAAGGAGATGAGTAGTGGGGAAGGGGAGCTGAAGTAGAGATAAATGGTCTCCGTGGTGACATCTCACCCTCTGGCCTGGGAGCTGGTGCGGGCCTGCAACTCTGCAAAAGGAAAGATTTTCTAGGGTGTTATCCAGGGAACAAGACATCCATTGCTTTGAAGAGGCTGCTCTGGAGATAGAGACAGACAGAAAGATGGAGACCCTTTGTTTTTCTTTCCGTATTTTCATCTTTCTCCTATTTACATCCTCAACGATTCCTCTCCTTTCCTGGTGACTGAACACTTTGAATACTTGCATGTGCTAACCACAGATTGGCCCTGCTGTCATTTAGCCAAATTACACACGTTTAGGTCTTTTCATCTCTCTTTATGAACCAGTCTCTCCAGTCTATTTAATCATTTTGGCAGTTCTTTTCTGAATTCCATCCAATTTAAAAATAAGCTAAATTCTCCACCCCTGTGGATTTAAAAGCAGGCTATTGCGGACCCATGCAGAGTTGTAGCCTGGGTTTGATGCATACAGAGGAAAGATAACCCCATGTTTTAAACTGTCTATTCCCAGTTTTCCTCAGCAGTGACAGCTTGGAAAAGGCCAGGTGAGATAGGTAAAGAGGGCAGGAAACTTGGCTGGCCAGAGCTGGAGATCATGCTGATAGTACTGGGGTTTGTGTTTAAATTTTCATATTGATTGATTGATTGATAGGCTGATAGTCATACTCGGTTCAGAATCCAAAAGGTATCAAAGTATATACAATGAACAGAAGGTATTGTTTTTGCTCCTATAAAGTAGTCACCAAGTCTGAAGAAACAGCCAAGGTTACTTGTTTCTCTGTTTCACTCCAGAGATACTTTAATGCACATACAGTCAAATATATATTTATATCTGTGTGTGCGTGTGCCTCTCTCCACCTCCATTTTTAGACAAGTGGTGATATACTATACATACTGCTCTTCTCTTTGCGTTTTTTGTTTAACAGTATATCCTGGAGGTTTGGCGATTGGTCCGTATTGACACATAAATAACCCCTTCAGTACTTTTTATGGCTACCTAGTATCTATACCATGAATGTGCTATAATCTTGTAGTCCGCAACTCATGAGCATTTATATTCTTTCTGATCTTTCATGGTCACTATCAATGGACATTTAGGGATATTACCAATTGTTGATTACCGACAATGCATCACTGAATAACTTAAAACATTTTACACATGTGTGAGTAGATGTGTAGAATAAAATTCCTGAGTTAAAAGGTATGTGCATCAGGTTGTCTAGTTCAAAGCTAACTGATTTCTCAACTTACACACCCATCACCATTGTATGAGAGTATCTGTTCCCCATTCCCACACAAATACAAACCTTACAACTTTGGCAATCTGATGGGGGGAAAGTAAATCATTCTGGTGTATTTCCCTTACTGTATGTGAGGTTGGTTTCTTTCCTCAGGTTTAACAGCCATTTGGTCTCCTTTTGAGTGGATGGTCTATTTCCTTTCTTTACCTTTCTGTTGAGTTGTTGGTCTTCTATTGATTGAGAGGGCTGCTTTATAAATTAGGGAGATATCTCCATGTGATGTAAAAGTTGCAAATGTATTTTCCTGTTTGTCATTCTTTTCTATTTACATAGATTAATATATTCACCTTTTATTTCATGATTTCTGGGTTTTGATTTTGTGACATACTTAGACAAGTTTTTTCCACTTTGATCTTGGGTTTTTTTTTCCTTTTTTTTTAAACTTTTTTTATTGAGTTATAGTCATTTTACAATGTTGTGTCATATTGCAGCATAGAGCACAATTTTTCAGTTATACATGAACATACATATATTCATTGTCACATTTTTTTTTGCTGTGAGCTACCACAAGATCTTGTATATATTTCCCTGTGCTGTACAGTATAATCTTGTTTATCTATTCTACATGTGCCTGTCAGTATCTACAAATTTTGAACTCCTAGTCTGTCCCTTCCCACCCCCCGCCCCCTTGGCAACCACAAGTTTGCATTCTATGTCTATGAGTCTATTTCTGTTTTGTATTTATGTTCTTTTTTTTTAAATGTGGTATATTTATACAGTGGAATACTGTTCAGCCATAAAAACGACAACATAACACCATTTGCAGCAATATGGATGTCCCTGGAGAATGTCATTCTAAGTGAAATAAGCCAGAAAGAGAAAGAAAAATACCATATGAGATTGCTCATATGTGGAATTTTTTTTCCTTTTTTTAAATTGAAGTATAGTCAGTTTACAATGTTGTGTCAATTTCTAGTGTACAGCATAATACTTCAGTCATACATATACATATTCATTTTCATATTCTTTTTCATCATAGGTTACTACAAGATATTGAATATAGTTCCCTGTGCTATACAGAATAAACTTGTTTATTTTATATATAGTAGTTAGTATCTGCAAATCTCGAACTCCCAATTTATCCCTTCCCACTCCCTTACCCTGCTGGTAATCATAAGTTTGTTTTCTATGTCTGTGAGTCTGTTCCATTTTGTAGAAAAGTTCATTTGTCTTTTTTTCAGATTCCACATATAAGTGATATCATTTGATATTTTTCTTTCTCTTTCTGGCTTAATTCACTTAGAATGACAATCTCCAAGTCTGTCCATGTTGTTGCAAATGGCATTATTTTATTCTTTTTTATGGCCGAGTAGTATTCCATTGTGTGAATATACCACAAATTCTTTATCCAGTTATTTGTCGATGGAAATTTAGGTTGTTTCCATGTCTTGACTATTGTAAATAGTGCTGCTATGAACACTGGGGTGCATGTATCTTCTCAAATTAAAGTTCCTTCTAGATACATGCCCAGGAGTGGGATTGCTGGATCATATGGTAAGTCTATTTTTAGTCTTTCGAGGACTCTTCATACTGTTTTCCATAATGCCTACACCAAACTACATTCACACCAATAGTGTTTGAGGGTTCCCTTTTCTCCACAGCCTCTCCACCATTTATTGTTTGTGGACTTTTGAATGATGGTGATTCTGACAAGTGTGAGGTGATATCTCATTGTAGTTTTGATTTGCATTTTTCTGGTAATTAGTAATATCAAGCATTTTTTCATGTGCCTGTTGGCCATTTGTATGTCTTTATTGGAGAATTGCTTGTTTAGGTCTTCTGCCCATTTTTGGATTGAGTTGTTTGTTTGTTTTCTTATTAAGTTGTATGAGCTGTTTATATATTCTGAAAATTAAGCCCTGACTTGTCAGTCTCATCTTTGCAAATATTTTCTCTAAATCTGTAGGTTGTCATTTTGTTTTGCTTATGGTCTCCTATACTTTAATATTGTCTTCAAAAAATTCTGTTGTTTCTTCTGGTACTCATATAAATGACAGGTAAATCAAACTTTTATGTTTTTCCAGACGGCTACCCAGTTGTCCCAACATCATTTACTCGCAGATTTGAATGTTACTTTTATAATATATAAAATCTCCATGGCATTGTGCCTCTTTTTGAGATTCCTAGTCCATACTATTTATGTCATGCCAGCATCACATTATTTTAATTATCTGTAGCTTTAAATATTGTTTTATTATCTAATAGAAATAGTTCCCCTTCATTAATTTTCTCTTTCCTGTTTTCTTTGTTGATTTTTTAAATATGAATTTTAGAATCAGTTTGTCTAGTTCGAAAAATCATTTTGGCATTGAAAACAATCAGGGGCATATTAAGTTTATACATTAATTTAGAGAAAGCAGGCAGCTTTACAATATTGCTTGCTCGCTCCCAAGAACATTTCATTGTATGTGTTTTGCATTTGCACTGTAAAGTTTTGTTTTTATAAATTATGCCCATTTTTTGGTCATTTTATTTGGTTTTGGTTGCTATTATAAACTAAAATCTTTTATCATCTCTTCTAACCAACTCTGTGTGTGTGTGTGTGTCTGTGTGTGCGCTTTTGCTTTCTGCTGTTAAATTTTGTAATCACTGGGCACATTCCCAAATTCTCTTCTGTTCTCACTGGGATTCTCTTAAAGGTTCTTCTAAGGCAAGGGTTTCTCAACCCTGCACTATTGGCATTTTGAGTCAGATAATTCTTCATGGAATTCTTTATTGTTGGGGCAGTAGGGGTTGGGGAGGGACGTGTTGTCCTGTGCATTGTAGGCTGTTTAGCAGCATTCCTCACCTCTGCTGGAATCAGTGGTTGCCTCCGATTAAGAACCATTGTTCTAGCCCATAATCCAGGGAAGGTCTTTGTTATTTCTACCTGCTCTGTTAGACACTATTGGATCTAATCACAGAAATGGAAATAGCTAAGGCCAAATGTCCTGTTGTGAGAACAGAGAGTGCCTAGAGTAGTCATAGAAGTGATGGTTATACATAGTCCATGGCTAAGCTACATGTGGAAGTCAGTCATGGGTTCAAATCTCATGAGTTTAAGAGCTGAAAGTAATAAAAAAGAGGGCAGCAGAATCTACTGCTTCTTTATTACACAGCTTTGATTTTATTTATGTGGTGTCTGGCATGTTCTCTGGCTGTTCAGTGTGTGATCACCATTTTCTCCATTGGCTTGAGTCACAGCATCTCAGGCTTGGAGGGATGTCATCATGGTCCTTAAGGCATGACCTTATGTCTTGCAACCTTTTGACACTCTCAGCTGTGTTGTACCATTTTTGCATTTTCTATAATATTTACCACTGTGCTGGGTTCAGGGCAGTTGTTCAGTGAAGTTGATATTTTGCTGATCTCATCCCATTAGTCTGACATACTTTGAGTTGTTTAGGGAAAACAGTGTGGAATAGCAGGAAACATTTAGTGTTCAGAATAAAAAAGATCTGCATTCAAATCCTAGTTAAGAATCATTAGATTATTAGCCATATATACAAATTACCTAATTTCTGAAAATGTCACTTGCAAAACAGTTATAAATGTTACATTGTAGGGTTGCAGTGGTGAATAGATGAGATCCCATATTCAGTGCAACAAGAACGTAGCAAGAACACAATACATTTTTAACTCTCATTTAAAACTCAAGCACTCAATATGTGATAGCTGTTATCTTCATTATTGTTATGTGAATACAAGTTGTTTATCTGAAGAATTAAGAATAAAACAAATTAATCTAAATCTTCTATTAAAATTTTTAAGTATCAAATGAAATATTGGGAAACTGGTTGAAGAGACTATTGAAAGTCAGATATTTCTGTGAGAAACACCCATTCCTATCGTTTCTTATTTATTGGACACAGACTCTTTGAGAGTCTAAATAGTCTGGGCCTCATCTGTCAGCTGTGGGGGTGATTCCTGTCTGTGGAATTCAGTGTTGACTGTAGAATAACATATGATGCAAAGGGACAAAATTTGTTCTTAATCATGTTTTTATGAAGTGAAGCAGAGTTTAAAGATGGTATTATTTAGCTGGGCTTGCTTGTTTTTTTGTTAAAGCTTTTTCAACGTTTGGAATGTCATACACATACACGTTTAGAAACATATACAAAACTTAAATGTACTGTATAAAAATAAGCAAATAATGGGTAACGTCAGCTCAAATTAAGAAGTAGCACACTACCAGCTCCCAGAATGTGTCCCTTCCTTGTCCCAGTCTTTCTTGTTTTTCTGTATAGTTTTACCACCTATGAACATGTCTAATACTCACTTTTACTAATATAGTTTAGGATTTTTTTTCAACCCTGTTTTTAAACTTTCCATAAATGTACTGATACTGGGTCTGTTTGTTTGTGTCTGGCTTTTTTAATTTTGTCAGGTTTATTTACATTTGCCATGTAATATTCCATTGTATGCTATAACACAGCTTAATTTACCCATTCTACTGTTGATGGACAAGTGAGTTATTTTTAGTTTGGGGCAAATATGAACCATGTGGCTGTGAGCATTCTTGTACTTGTAATGTGTTCGACAGGTGTAGGAGTTTCTCTAGATTAAGTACGCCGAAGTAGAATTCTGGATCATAGGGTATGTGTAAATTCAAATTTAACGGTTTTCAGAGGGGGTTGTCCTCTCGCTCACAGTATGGGCGTTCCCCAGGCTCCACAACTTTGTCATACCTGATATTATCAGACATACGTCTTTCTGTGAACCCAGTGAGTCTGTGATGGAATTTCATTGTGGTTTTAATTTGCATTTCCTTAAGGTTGAGAACCTGAGAACATGCTAATTGGTCAACTGAAATTTCTTCTTTTATGAATTGCCTCTTTAATTCTTTTGCATCTGTCTCTGGTAGGTTGATTTTGTTTGTTTTTCCTTACCTATTTATAGGCATCCTTTTTATAGTTTAGATACTATTCATTTATCAGTTATATATGCTGCAAGTATCTCTTCCACTTCTGTGGTTTGTTCTTTCTCTTTCTTTACGGTTTCTATTGAACAAAGTTATGATTTAAATAAAAGCAAAGATAAAGCAATTTAGGATATCTAACATCTTTAAAATACCATTTTTCCCAGTCACAAACATCATATTTTTTTTCATTTGTTTGGGCTTTTTTAATGTCTCTTAATAAAATGTTATAATTTTCTCCTCAAAATTCTTGCACATTTTTTGTTAGGTATATTCCTAGGTAGGTAATTTTTAAAATGCTATTAAAAATTACATCTTCATATATTTTTATTTTTCAACTGTGACTGGTATATAGAAGTAAAAATCTTATGTACTGATTTTCTATTCAGCAACTTTTCTAAATTCTTATTAAATATGATTATCTGTAGATGATTTTGGTTTTTCTATATATACAATCACGTCATCTTCTAATAATGAATTTTGCTTCTTTTCTTTCCAATACTTTTACCCTATTATTTCTTTTTCCTGCCTTATTGTCCTGGTTACAATCTCTAATACAGTGTTAAAAATAAGTAGATTATAGAAGATACTGGATATCTGGCTTGTCACTTACCTCAAAGGAGAAGTTTTTAAAATTTCACCGTTACATGTGATGTTGATGTATGTTTCTTTGTCACATTAAAGATGTGCTTTTTGTCATGAGTGGATGTTGAATGTTGTCAAGCACCCTTTCTATATCTATGGAGATGATCACAAATTTTATCCTTTTTATTTATGTAAGGTAATTTATATCAATGCATTATTTTAAATGCTAAATCACTGTGGCATTTAGTGGGGACACCCAACTCGATCATTTTATATTCTCTTTTTTTTTTTATCTGTTGCTAGGTTTTCTTTGCTAATATTTCCTTAGGATTTTCATATCCTTTTTCAGAAATGAGATTGGCATGTATTTTCCTTTCTTCGATTGTCTTAGCTTGTGCTATCAATGTTATTGTGTCTTCATTTGATGAGTTGGGTAATATGTAATCCTTTTCTATTTTCTGGAAGAGTTGGTGTAAGAATAGAATTATTTATTCCAAGAATTTTTGATGGAATCTACCACCAAATAGGTACATACAAATTTAGGACTCTTTTACCTTCATGGTGAATTCAACTTTTTTATGATTATGAAGTGACTCTCTTTACCATTAATAATGATTTTTTTTTCTCAAAGTTATTTTGTCTGCTATTAATATTATGTAGAAGCTTTCCTTTGGTGCTTACGTGGTATGTCATTTTCCATTCTTTTTCTTTCAGTCTTTATGTATTCTTATATTTTAAATATTTCTCTTATAAATAGCATTTGGTTGTTGTTTTTAAATCCAAAGTAACAATCTTTGTCTTTAACTAAAAGATTTAATCCATTAATTATAATATAATTACTGATATATTTACTGATGTAAATTACTAATATAATTAGTAATATAATTACTGATACATCTGTAGATAAATATACATCTTATTTTGTGCCTTTTATTCTGTTTTTTTTTTTCCAAAACTTTCTTTTGGATTGATTATTTTTTATCATTCTGTTTTCCCTTGCTTTGAAGATACACATTCTATTTCTGTGTCTTAATTATTATCTTGGTAGCAGCAACATCATCTGTAACATATCAAATTCTGATATTAATGATTAACTTTTACTTCACCTGAAAAATGTAAAGACATCAGAACAATATAAATCCATTTAAACCTTCTTGATTGATGTGCCATTGTTCTCATTCTAGTTTCCAAAACCAAGAATACAGAATTAATATAATGGTCTTACATAATCAATATTCTTCTGGTTTTACCTAGATTTTTACCATTTTTCTTTCTCTTCAGTTGTTGTTGTTGTTTTCTAATCTGTCTGAGATCATATTCCCTTTCCCTGAAATACATCCTTTAGAATTTACTTTAATTGATCAGCTGGTGATAAACTCTGGTTTTGTCAAAAATTTTATTGATTTTTCATTCAAAGGATGGATTTTTTGAGTAAATAATTTTAAGTGGGCAATTATTTGGTTTCCTCCTATTGAAGTTATCATTTTACTGTTTTCTGGTTTCCACCATTGCTGTTGAAACATCAGCTGTAAGTCTAACTGTAGCTCATTTAAAGCAGATCTGTCTTTTTTTTTTCTGGTGCTTTAATAATTTTTTTCATTATATTTTGGTGGCCTGGAGCTCCATTATGATGTATCAACATTGCATGTAAACTTTAAGAAACACTTATTTCATTAGGCAAGTGCTGACTTCTTGAACCTGTTTTTATCAGTTCTAGAAAAATCTCTGTCATCTCTTTCCTTTTCTTATGGGCCTCACAATGAACATCTTTTGGACTTCTCACTGTATCCTCTATGTCTCTTATTATCTCTTGTGTACTTTTTCATCATTTTGTCTCTCCATTTGTATTTCTAGATAATTGTGCCCTGAACCATTTTCTAGTTCAGGAGTCAGTGAACCGCAGTCCAAGGGCCAAACCTGACTTACTGTCTCTTTTTGCATGGCCCATGAGCAAAGATTGACTTTTACATTTTCAAATGGTTGAAAAAAAGTTTCAAGAAGATAATGGTTTGTGATGCGTGAAGATTACATAGAATCCAAATTTTAGCATCCATAAATAAAGATTTTATTAGGACATAGCCATGCTCATATGTGTTTGTGTTGTCTGTGGCTATTTTTGTGCTACGTTAGCAGAATTGAATGGTTATGGAAAACCCCAGCCCTGCAAAACCTAAAATATTTACTGTATCTGGCCCTTTATGAAAAAGATTTGCTGACCCTGATTCCATTCATTGTAATATTCTCTTTAGCTGTGTTTAATTTATCATTAAACCTTTGCCAGTTTTACCTCCCTGCAGAGACCACCTAAATTAACTTGTTGACCAATAAAGTCAACTTTATTGCTTATTACTTGCTTGTTCATCATATGAGTAATTGAGCAAAGTGATCCAGATAGAATAGGCACTGAGGAAAAACTCTCACTCAAAATCTAACAGACTTATGAATCTCTCACTTTTGGGAGGTGAATAGGTTTTGGTTGTATGTTTGTTTTTACAAATTGGACAGAGTATAACTTGAGCCCATATTTTAGAAAACATACCTGAGATGTAATTTAAAATAGTTCTCTAAAGATATCCCTCGGATGACTCACAGAATAAAATTTGTGTGCCTGGTTCTGAGAATTTAAGACTAAATAAGATATGGGGCCTAGCAACAATGGGTCCAGAGTTTAGTGGGGAGATGGACATGTAAACAGGTACTTTAAATGAACTGTAACAAATATTACAATAGATAAATGTATATCAGGTTGACATGGAGTAGGAAATGACTAGTAAATCTGAAGAAGGCTTCATGAGGGCAGTGCCATTTGACCCAGTCTTAAAATATTATCAGGAATTTTCCAACCATGAAAAGAATGTAAGCAATTCATGGCAGAAGGAATAAAGTGTTAAAGCCTAGTGGTGTGAAAACATGGGGACATGTGCTTGGTGACAAGGAAGTAGTCCTAGGAACCTGCAGCTTAGAGCAGGTAAGAAGGACTGATGGGAGATGAGGCTGGAAGGGTATGTAGGGGCAGATAATTTAATTCTTTGAATGAGAAGCTAGAGAGGTTGGCTTTTTATTGTCATTTCTGTTAGCTATGAAGAGCCATCCGGGGACTTTAAATATGCAAGGAAAATGAACAGATTTTTGCTTTAGAATACTCTAATATCAGTGTGAAGGCTATCTCAGAAGTGAGAAAGACTGGAGACAGGAAGGTAATTATGAAGTTACTGTCATATTATGGTTGTATAGCCAGACAATCTGAACTAAAGCAAATGAAAAAAAAGGTGGAAAATGATAATAAAAGATGACTCTGCAGTTTCTATTTGAGTGACCTAGTAGATCATAAATACAAGCATAGAAAGACAAAAAGAGGAGCTGGATACACTTTGGGCTTTTTGGAGTTACTCATTTGGTGGCCAGGAAACATCCCTTTGTAGATACCCAGTAAAGACCTGGAGTTCACAAAGTAAGCAGGATTAGAGATGAATAGCATGGAGTGGGACTTCACTTTAGGAGGGGCGTAAAGATGGAAAAAAATGATCACCAATGGAATCCTTGAGAAACAGCTCTTTGGAAAGGGTGATTGAAGAAAGAGGAACCCACAAAGGAAATGACAGATGGGTAATAAAAGAAGTGGAAAGAGAAACAAGAGAGTGTCTTATGAAAACCATGGAAAACATTTTAAGAGGGAGGAAGTTATCAGAATTAATGCCACAAAGAGATTTAGTAGGATAAAGTTTGAAAACAAACCTTTATACTGTTTCACTGGTGGAGTCATTCTACAAGGTCTGAGAAATTAATGGGAGGTAAAGAAGTGGGGGACAAATAAAACCTATTTAGGGAAAATCAGTAGTAGTTAAAAACACAGACCGTGGAGTCAGACTGCTAGCATTAGCATCCCAACTCCTTTGTTTACTGACTCTGTTATTTTAGGCAAGGGACTTAACTTCCCTTTCCCTCAGTCTCCATATCTGTAAAATGTGATAATAATAACACCTATCTCATCGAGTTGTTTTGAGGGTTTAAGTGACTTATACATTAAGAACTGAGACTACTGCCTGGCACACGGTAAGTGTTCAGTTACCGGTAGCTGTTGTCATTCCATCAAGAAGTGAAGTGATGAAAAAGAAAGCAGAAAGGCAACAACCTGGGATGACAGGGTGGGGCCAAAAAGGAGAGCTGTACTTTTGGATGAGCACATTTGTAGGTAGGTGCAAATGGCCTGAGGAGAAGAAGAAATGACACAGTAGAGTAGGTAACGGGATTAGAGTCTAAGAGGGGAATGAGTCTGTGGAATGAGGAGATAAGGTAAAGAAGTTGACCCTGTACACAGGACAGGAAGAAGCAGAGCTGAGTGTGTATATCTATGTATGTATGTACATTGTATATATGACGGTACACCATTCTTACAGATTTATACCTTAATTTTCTAACCTAATAATATATCTTAGAATTATCTTTTTATAAATATTTCTAGGTGACTTTGTTTTATTTTATTAGGTTTTTTGGGGGGTAGTAATTAGGTATATTTATTTATTTAGTTAGCTTTAGAGATGGTCCTGGAGATTGAACCCAGGACCTTGTGCATGCCAAGCATGTGCTCCACCACTTGAGCTATACCCTCCCTGCCTAGAATTCTCTTTTAATAGCTGACTACTGTGTCATTGAATGGGTTGTCATAATTCATTTAAGAATCTGTTATTCAAGGAAAGAGCATTGAAGCCATGTCCAGTTATTTGCTTTTACAAATAATATTGTGTGTATGTGTATATATATGTTCACTTTTGTAAATGTATGCATAGGATAAAATTTTAGAAGTTAAATTTCTAGATGAAAGGTATCAGTAATTACTCCTCCAGAGAGGAGAAGCTATTTTATATGCCTATCTTAAGTTGTGTCCATACGCCTGTTTCTTCACATTCTCCAAACATTAATACCAGACTTTTAAATCCTTATTAGTCTAATATATGAAAAAATATCTTTATTGCTGTCTTCCTTCATACTTCTTTAATGACATGTGAGATTAGGCAGCTTTTAATGTGTTTATTGGCCAATTGTATTTCTTGGTCTGTGAACTGTGTGTTTATATCTGTGTATGCAGCCTCTAGAATGGCCCCAAGATCCTCAACTCCCATTATTCAGACTCCTGTGTAGTCCTTCCCTTAGTGTACCAGCACTGGTCTGTGTAACTAAAAGAAAGAATATGGCAGAAGGAATGGTGTGTCACTTCCAAGATTAGGTTAAAAAATACACTGTGGCTTTTGTTTTGAGATCTCTCTTACTCTGTCTCTCTGTCTGTCTCTCTCTCATCACTCACTTTGGGAGAAGCGTGCATGTCATGAAGACACCCAGGCAGCTTAGAGAGAGGCCCATATGGGAAGAAAGGGAGGTCTCTGGCCAACAGCCAGCAAAGAACCCTATGAGAGAACTCGAAGCAGATCCTCCCCTAGTCAGGCCTACAGAGACTTTGGCCCTGCTGACAGCTTGACTGTAACTTCATGAGAAAAACAGAGCTGGAGCCTCCCAGATAACCCACTCCAGATCCCTGACCCAGAGAAGTCGTGAGTTAGTAGATGTTTGTAAGTTGTTTTAAACTGCTAATTTTGGGGGGTAATCTGTAGTACAGCAATATCTAACTACTGTAACATTTTCCCTCATTTTCCATAAATTGTTCATTTTTTTCATACTAATTTTAAGAATCTTTGTCATTTTAGGCAAGCCCTTTAATTCTCAAATACAGTATGTATATTTTCAACACATTTATTTATGTGTCTTTTAAAATTTTGTTTGTTGGGGAGATCGAGATGGTGGAGTAAGAGGACACTGAGCTCACTTCCCCTCGTGAACACATCAAAAATACATCACATGTGGAGCAACTCTTGCTGAAAGGCTGACAGAAGGACTCTTCTATAACCAAGGCTGTAAAGAAAGATTCACATGGAGTCAGGTAGGAAAAGAGGAAAAGCAATCAGGCCGGGACTGTACCTCTAGCAGGGGACACAGAAGAGGAAGGAGATTACAGAAATTTATTGCTTTTCTATACACTAATAATGAATTCTCAGAAAGAGAAAGCAAGAAGACAATCCTGTTTAAAATTGCATCCAAAAGAATAATACCTAGGAATAATCTTAACCAAGGAAGTACAAGACCTATACTGTGAAAACTGTAAAACACTGATGAAGGAAATTGAAGGTGATACAAATAAATGGAAAGGTATCCTATGTTCATTGATTAGAAGAATTAATATTGTTAAAATGTCCAGACTACCCAAAGCAATCTACAGATTTAAACACCCATGACATTTTATCACAGAACTAGGACAAATACTCCTAAAATTAGTAAGAACCACAGAAGACCCCGAATAGCCAAAGCAACCTTGAGGAAAAAAACCAAAGCTGGAGGATCATCTTCACAGACTTCAGACTATACTACAGAGCTACAATAATCAAAACAGCATAGTACTGGCACAAAAACACAAAGATCAGCGGAACAGAATAAATCCGCCTACGTTTGATCAAGTAATCTATGACAAAGGGGACAAAAATACACAATGAGGAAATATAATCTCTTCAATAAGTGGTGCTGGGAAAACTGAACAGCTATTGTCTGTAAAAGAATAAAATTGGAAGATTATCTCACACTAAATACAAAAATAAACTCAAAATGGATTAAAGACCTAAATATTAGACTAGAAATGATAAAACTCCTAGGAGAAAACATAGGCAGAACATTCCACAGTAAGTCAAAGTGATTTTTTTTTTGTCTCCTTAGGCAAAGGGAACAAAAGAAAAACAAGTGGGACCTAATTAAACTTAAAAGTTTTTTCACGAAAAGGAGGAAAACATTGATGAAACAAAGTGACAACCTACTAAATGAGGGAAAATATTTGCAAATGATACGTCCAATAAGAGGCTAATATATATCCAAAATATATAAACAGGTCATATAACTCAATATAAAAAAAAACAACCTGATTAAAAAATGAGCAGAACACCTAAATAGATATTTTTTCAAAGAAAACATACAGATGGCCAACTGGCATTTGGAAAGGGAACCCTAGTACACTGTGGATGGGAATGTAAACTGGTGCACCCATTATGGAAAACAGTATGGAGGTTCCTCAAAAAAACTAAAACTAGAACTACCACATGATCTAGCAATTACACTCCTGGGTGTATATCTGAAGAAAGTGAAAATACTAATTAGAAAAGATACATGCATCCCAATGTTCATAGCAGCATTATTTCTATTGTAAAACAGAATTTTATTATAAAATAGAATATGACTCATTCAGCCATGAAAAGAATGAAATTAATGCCATTTGCAACAACATGGATGGACCTGGAGTGTACTATGCTTAATGAAATGTCAAACAGAGAAAGACAAATATTGTATGTTATCACTTACGTGTGGAATCTGAAAAATAAAACAAATGAATATTACAGAAAAGAAACAGACTCACAGATACAGAGAACAAACTGGTGGTTACCAGTGGGAAGAGGGATGGGGAAAGGGCAAGACAGAGGTAGGGGATTAAAAGGTACAAACCACTGTGTATAAAATAAATAAGATACAGGAATATATTGTGCAGCACAAGTAATATAGCAAATATTTTATAATAATTTTAAATGGAGGATAATCTGCATAAATATTGAATCACTATGTTGTACACCTGAAACTAATATAATTTTGTAAATCAAATATACTTTAATAAAAAATTCAAACTAAAAAATAAAATGAAATTTTTGTTTCATGTTTTATTTCAAGGAGCTTCTAATTTTCATATGTCAAATAGGGCAGTCTTTTTTCCTTTTTGGCTTCCCTGTTTTATTTCATGTATTAAAATACATGCTTCATTTCAAAATTGTTTTTAAGAATGACTCATTCTTTCTTCCATTGCTATGTCTGTAAGTTCACTAATACTTTCTTCTGCAATGTCTGATACGCTGGTGTTCTCATCAGTTGTTTTTTTTGTTTGTTTGTTTGTTTGTTTTTTCATTTCAGACCTTGTAGTTTTCACTCCTAGAAAATTGATCTGTTTCTTTTGATGATTTCCAGGTCTCTACATGGAATGCTTAATCTTTTCTTCAGCTTTTTGATGGTGTGGATTATATTTATAATCACTGATTTAAAATCTTCATATACTAATTCCATTATCTTAGTCATTTCTGGCTCAGTTTCTATGTATGGTTTTTTTTCTTTTCATTATGGGTCATATTTTCCTGTTTCATTGCATACCTAGTTATTTTTTATTGGTTGCCAGACATTGTGAATTTTACCTTATTGGATACTGATTTCTTTTGTATTGCAGTAAATGTTCGTAAGTTTTCTCTAGAACACAGTTACTGGGAAAACAGTGATCTGCTTAGATTTTGTTAAATGTTGTTAGACAGGACTAGAGCAACATTCAATCAAGGGCTATTTTTCCCCTATTAATAAGACAAACCCTTCTGAGTACTCTTCCTGATTCCCTGTGAGTTTTGAGGTATTTTAACTGTGGTTGGTGGCAAACAGGAGCTGTTTCCAGCTCTCATGAGGCATTGTTCTCTCGAGACCTTTGGTTGCTTCCCCGGCATCTGGGTCCTCTGCTGGTTTACTCACATACATTTGCTGAGCCTTTTTGACCTGAATACTGCAAGGGGACCCTCTGAAGACCTCCAGAGCTCTCTCTGTGCAGCTCTTTTCTCTCTAGTACTCCACGCTGAACATTACCTACTTTGACCTTCCTGGACTCTCAGCTGCATCTCCTCAATTTAGAGAGACCGCTGGACTTTAACTGGCTTCCCCTTTCTTATAGTGCAGCCTTGAAACCTCTCCTGGAACCTCTCCAAGCAGTGAGCTGGGGCAATCCTGGGACTCATGTCATCTGTTTCCATCTCTCAGAGACTGCTGTCTTTTATTGCCTGATATCCAATGTTTTAAAATTGTTTCTTATATTTGTCTTTTTTTCAGTTGTTTCAGGAGATAAGGTAAAGTCTTTGTTATTCCTCATGCTTTCTTCCAAATCCTTTGTTTTATACATTTATATCTTTAATCCATCTGGAATTTATTTTTTATGAGAGAAATATAGTTTTAATATTTTTCCAATGGTTAGCCAGTGGCCCCAAATCATATTTTGAATTCTTCCCTTCCCTCCTCACCCGGTTGGAAGTGTCTCCTTTATCATAAGCCAAACTTTCATAGATATTTGAGCCTGTTTCTGAACTCTTTATTCTATCCCTTTGATTTTCCATCTTTTATTGAATAGCAAACCTTTTTACTTGTTGAGATTTTAAAATACATTGCATTATGTAGTAGAACTAATTATCTCTCACTTATTTTTATTTTTTAAGATTTCCTTGAGTATCCAGACAATGTATTTTTCGGCATGAACTTTAATGTCATTTTCAGGTTTCTTCTGATATATTACAGATATTATTTATTGGGATTGCATTAAAAATGTAGGACCTAGACAAATACGAAAGTGGCAAAGTGAAGAGTTGGGAGAGTACAAGTTCAATGACTTCAACTTTTCATGGTGAAGTAGGAGGCAAAGGCAAGGTGGGAGTGAGCAGGGCAGAGGTGAAATACAGACTAAAGATTTAAAGATAAACAATGGACATTTGAGTGAATCATATGTACTATAGAGTGGGGTTACTGGATCCCAGATTAGGAGAGTACCAGTGGTTATGCACAACACTGACCAAATATCTCAGGACTAAAAATGAAGATTCATCAGTGGGTGTTTGTACTTCCATATTTCCTTTCTCTGAAAAATACAAAACATGCCACTAACGGGTCCTGGAATCAATATTTGTTATTACCAAACTGAACAGATCTCTAGTCATCCATTTCTTTGAAAATACATGTCTCTCTAGTTGGCTGTCATATCACCATTGCCAGACGTCGTCTGTCCATAGTTGGCGCTGAGTAAATATTAATGAAATGAGTTAGTTAATTTCTGAATGGCTTCCTCTGACTTCTGCTAAAGATACTATGTTGTTATCTCTGCCAACCTGTCTTCAGATTTGAGGTCATCTTTGTCCAGCCAAAAATCCGAAAAATCACTTTTCCAGCTGCCTGGAAATGGGGAACTTAATGGTGGATTTCTTCTGCTATACAAATTGGTACAATGCCTTAAACTATTGTTTGAGAGAAGGCTTTTTCAATCTTAGACTTCTTAAACCTTTCCAAATTACCCTGGTTATTCATGTAAGTACACTTATGGGAGAATTAAGGTAAAGGACGGTTTAAGGCAAAAGTGACCTGATTTCGTTCAACCATTCGGGGATGTGCATCTCAAAAATAATGATAAAGGGAGGAGTCCACCTTTTGTTCATGTGTAATTCTTCTCAGTTTGACCCTTTATGAGCTGCACACTCCACTATTTGAACAATTCAGTGGTTTTGAAAGGTAGGCTCTCTTAGGTAAGTATAATTTTTCAGTAATTGTTTCTTGGTTTAGATGTCAGCATGCATATGGTTTAGATTAGTATAATACTTTTACCCTAAAAAAAGTTACTCAAGGTAACTTCTGGTAGAGAAAAACAGGGTGTTCTGGTTTCAGGGACAAAGTTTATTCTTCTGATAGGAAGGTAGATTTTAAGTACTCAAGGCAGTCTCCATGCAAGGATCAGTACTTAACAGGAAAGGAGAATTTAGAAAATTCAGAACCACTTAGACATTTTAGATCTTGGGCTGATGAGAACTTTTGTAGATCAAGTAGAGCTACTTGGAGCCTACTTCCTCCATTTTAACATTTATTTTATTATTTTATTTTAAGGGAAGCAAGTCTTGAAATGCTTTAATACTCCCTTAGAGACTCTTTGGCTATTACATAGCCCATAAAAAGCAATATTTGGATGATTTAGAGGGAAATGAATCAGAAATTTAAAGTTTCAGCTTTCCGTGCACGCAGCAAGACTCTGTCACCCCAGTCGATAGAAATGGCCCTTGGGGTAAACACATCTTGGATTTTATTGAAACAAAAATTATTGTCTATGCATGTATAGGTAGCAATATCTATTCCAAAATATTTTTATTTTAAAATATTTAGACACTCAATCTTATATTTTTCTCTTGATTAATAAAGAATCTAACAACTTCCCCAGTTTCTTCAGAAAAGGCAGTTTTCTTGCATCAAACCCAGTCAATTAAATTCTCCATTTCATAACCAAGCGGAAATGTGATCTCAGTTCCCCAGGCAATGTTTTCACAAGGTTTCTCTCAAAAGCTGTTTTAGGCTGTTCAGTCACACACCCCAAAGGGGGTGATGGTGGCAGAGGTCAGAGTATACATGTAACTGGTCGGCAATATTTTCAATATGGTTATTCCTCATACATTTAATATTTATTTCTGCTTACATTTAAACAAGATTTTCATTTAGACATTAGACTTGTGTGATAGAAGCATTTCTATGTAGATTAAGAAATGGCTTCACCCTCCACTGATGTAAATGGGAGTCAACAAACCTGGTTATCTCTCCTTGCTCTGCCTCTCTGAGTGATATATATATTCACATAAATATGACTGTAAAATATATTCTGATTATAAAAAATTCATGAAGTATAGGAAAATTATAGGGAAGAAATAAGAATCATCCAATAATTCTACCAACAGATAAGTACTCTTACCATTTTGGTTCATACACATCCATCTAATGTAGTTATAAATATATAATATGTACATTATTCACGTATACATATCTATGTTATAAATATACACACACATTTGTATGTATATTTACATAATAATTATATATGATTTTGTACTCAATTTTAACAATTTAAACAATATGTTGTGGGTATCTTCTCATGCTGATAAATACTGATCAACATTATTTTTAATGGCTGAATATTGTTCTGTTGTATGAATATACAATAATTTTTTCACTAATGACCTATTCACTAATCACCTATTTTTTCACTAACTACATATTCATGAATAGTTTCCAATTTTTTGCTTTTATCAAGAAAGTTATATTGAACATCCATATAGCTAAATATATAGCTGAAGTAACTCCTTATGATGAATTTAGAGAAAGAGAATTTCTGTTTCAAGTATATGCAGTGGATAGAATTTTGATACATTCAGTGAAACTGGCTTCAGAAAATTGGTAACAGTTTATACTTCCAAGTACAACTTTTTTTTCCATCGAAAGCAGAAAAATAATTTATTCCAAAAGATAGCAGAAATAAGAAATTCATCCTGAAAATATATATACTTTGGTGTAAGTCTGGTGAGACAGATTCCCTCTGAACATGTTTTCCTGCTGACTGCCCCACTGGAGTCTTACTGTCTTGTGACAGTTTTTAAACACTTCGCTGATTCCCATGTTGTTAGCTGCCATCTTCAAATCCACAGGTTCCAAGGAGAGAGTAACGTGTTTTCCAGAAGAATAGCACTTTCTGTCTCAGAAGAGTACATAAACAATTTATGGAGGCAGCACAGTTTAGGTTAAATAGGCACATCATTCATCAAAGTGCAAAAAAAGGTGATAGGAAAAAAATACTACATTGTGGACTAAGATATTCAAGTGTGGTGTGAATGTTTAAGGCAGCTGATGGCCAAATGAGGCGAGTCGAGGAAGGTGGTCTGGGAATGGAGGTGATTTTGCCTCTAGAGGCATTCTCTTCACGACCTCAATGACTGAGCACTGGCGACCAGGTCTTCTTCCTCAAGGCCAGTGATACTCAAGCTACCACATGGTTTCATTTGTCAACTGTGGTCCAAAGAGAGTTGAGTTGGACCAGAATTGCAGTCAGCCAAAAGGGACAGCAGCAAACTGAACAGGTCGCCAACATGGTGATGATAACGCCCCGGCTGGGACCCTTAGGGATGAACCAGAGCACCAGGAAGCCAATGAAGCCCCAGAACACACCCATCACAATGAGAGGCACGGTGAAGCCAGTATATGCCATGGTTGTCGTTGGAGCTGCCAGCCCCTGCCCCACCGCCACACTTCGGTTCCCCCGGAAGCGTCCCAGGTGCAACACTGAATACGAATTTCCCCACATTATCGTAACACTTGGTGTTATCGACCATTTTTATTTTAGTCATTTGTTAGGAGAAAAATATCTCATTAATGTTTACCTTGCATTTCTTAGTTCACTACTTAAACATTTCATATATATTTATTTTCACTGATATTTCTTTATTTGTTCACACTGGACAAAAGGACAGTGTTTCTGTCCTTTGTCCACTAATAGATTGATTTTTAAACTTTTTTAAATTAGTTTTTAGGGCTCTCTATAAAGATACTAAGTTTTTTGTCTTATATATGTCCTCCCAATATCTTTTCCAAGGTTGTCATTGTCTTTTATTAAAATTGAGGCAAAACATATATAATAAAGTGTACAAACATTAAGTTTACAGGCTGGTATGCATATATAACATAACAATCACCTACATCTAGAAAAAACATTTCCAGCACCCAAAAGCCCCCTCATTTTCCTTTCCAGGCAGCACTTCCCCACAGAGTAACCCCTATCCTGACACCATAGATTAGTATTGCCTGTCCTTAAACTGCATAGACCAGATGGAATCATACGTGGGAAGAAGTCTCTGGCTGTTTCTGCTTACCATTATGTCTGGGAGAGTGATCCACATTGATACAGGTAAAGTAGCTCATTATTCCAAAACACAATTCACCCATCAATAAAACAAGATAATAATAGTACTTATGTTGTGATCTGAGATGAATGAGTTAACTTCACCAGAATAGTGTCTGACCCATGGTAAATAATACATGGAAGTTACTAGTATTATACCACTGTATTCTACTTGCTCATTGTTTAAAATTGAAGTATTTTACAAAGTATTAAAATTGAAGTTGATTTACAATGTTCCAGGTATATAGGAAAGTGATTCAGATACATATACATATACATATATATGTAAAAATCTATTTTCCATTGTAGGTTATTATAAGATATTGAAGATAGTTCCCTGTGCTATACAGTAGGCCCTTATTGGTTATCTGTTTTATATATATTAATGCCAAACTCCTAATTTATCCCTACCTCCCCTTTCCCCATTGGTAATCATAAATTTATTTTCTATGTCTGTGAGACTATTTCTGTTTTGGTAATAAGTTCATTTGTATCATCTTTTTAGATTCCATTTACAAATGACATCATACATTTATCTTTGTCTGACTTACTAATTTTTTTAATTCAGAGTTTTTTCATCAATATTCATGAATGAGTTTAGTCATGCTTTAGCATTTGTGCACTTGTGTGCTGCCCTTGTATTGCTTGGATGTTGGACTATGCTAGTCAATGGCAACTTCACCTACCTGGGTGTTCTTTCCATAAGTTGTGAAACGAACCTTTACCACTCACATCCACCCAAGATTCCTACCAAATCTGCCTCCCAGATACATATCAGATCTGCTGACTTTTCATCACTGCCTTCCCCACTCTAGTCCATACCTCCTTCATCACTCCTTTCGTCCGCTAGCCGGTCCCCCATTTCTAAACGTGTTCTCCTTCCCATTGTGCGTAGGTTAACAATCTAAGATCCTTATCAAGATCTACCGGCCTCTTCAGATAATGGCGCTGCCTACCTCTCCACCTCTGGTTTGCACCAGTAACCCTCTCGCCCTCATGCTCTGGACATACTCCCTGCCCAGCGACACACTCCCCATCCCTAGCCTGGCCAATCCCTACTTATTCCTTCCCACTGAAGTTTTCCCTTTATGTGGCAATATCAAACAGATCTCCCTATGAAATCACTCATCTTACCTTTTTCTTTTCTTTCTTAGCCCTGAAAACATGTGTAATTATGCATTTATTTGTATTTTTGTTTAATAGCTCCCTCTTAGGTCTATGAGGTACTGTTTTGTTTGCCACTTTATTTAGCATAATGCTTTTGCACATAAGAATTGCTCAATACATGTTTATTGAATGAATGGCTCCCAGTCTAACAGTGGAGACAGAAACATAGACAATAGCAATGAAAGGAAAAGCTGAAACAGATGTATGGACAGAGATGTCGAGGGCACAGAGAAGGAAGAAAGCATGCTGGGAGAACCCTCCTGTTGGTGGGTTGCAGAGAGAGTTGCTCACTGATTGACTAACCGTCCCTTGAATGTTATTCTCCCGGAGTTGACATGTTGGCAGCACTGTATTACTGTTCAACACACAGGGAAGGAGTTGGGTTCTTGCCAGATAATTAGATGCACAAGTCCCAAGGGGACCCAGAGAGGCAAAAATTTGCCTGAGCTCTTGGCTCACACACAGAGCACAATGGCATCTCTGAAAAGGGCAGAAGTCCGCTGCACCTACAAGCCCTGTTTATTTTCTCCTGCAGCAGAGGGGACGGTATAGGTCAGCTGCAGTGGTGCATCTGATGAATATTTATTGACCCAAAATGTCACGCTGACAGACATGTGGACAGGCAGACACAGAAGCCTCACTTCTCTGCTCCCAAGGTTGTGACTTGGCTGACACTTCCCCACACGGGTCCTGACTTCTCCAGCTGCTCCTGAGGATGCTGGTGTCTCACTGATGGGGGTCAGTGCTGACACTGTGCCACATGCCTTCTTCTACCAAACAGTGGCCTCAAGATGTTTCCCATTCCTCCAACCCACACACACCATCACCTAGCCAATCTCTGTTTCAGTCTCTTCTCTACTGACTCTTCCATCTCCACTGTAATTCCATGGCAAGAATTCTAGGTGGCCAAATTAAGTGTGCATTTTAAAGAGTGAAGTCCTGAGTGACTCCAATAATCATCTTTGTAATAAAGCGATGGGTTCTGCTTTTGCTGTAAAAAGTCATCGTGTGGTCATAAATATGACCGTTTTCTCTTCTTCATACCTCTCTCTCCATCTTCCAGGCTTTGTTTCTCATCTCTCCCATCATAGCTGACTTTATTTAATTAACTTAATTTTTATTTTAAAATCTTTTTTATTGTTAAGTGACAGAAAACCATAAAAAACAAATGTTCAGGTTAAAATAAGGCTGCTTTAATGCTGGCACTCTCGTAAACACTGCCCACAATAAGAAAACTTTTCTAGTCACCCCAAATGCCCCCTAAATGCCCCCCTCTCAGCCACCACCCCTCTCTCCCCACTAGAGTAACCACTACGTGTAACCACTTCTCACTTTCCTTCAGTCTTATCACCTAAGTGTATGTTCCTAAATACTAGTTTAGTTTTACCTGTTTTTTTTTTAAATTATCTTTTAAACATCTTTTAATCCATAAGTTTTCCCCTCCATCTCCTTATTTTTCCTTACAATTCACTTAATGAAGAAACTGGATCACTTTTCTGTAGAGTTTCCTGCAGTCTGGATTTCGCTGATTGCTTTCCCAGAGCGAAGCTTAGTCTGTTCCTCCAGCCTCTATGTTCCACTTATGCAATTCAGGTCCTTTTTTTTTTTTAGTTTTGGTCGTGACAGCCTCATGGGTGATGAAGTGTTCTTCATCAGGAGGCAGTGTCTCTCCTTGTAATATTAGTAGTCATTGAGGTCCATTACTCTATTTGTTAATGCATTAAGATTACATTGACATCCCAATTGTTTTATTCTTTCCTTATGAATTTGTTAAAATATTCTAATTAAGTACCCATGTCATTTTTGTTTTCTTCAGTGGTACAGTTTGCATAGAAAAGACGAGATAAAAGCTATTTTCAAAAAAAAAAAAAGTTGGTTCCCTAGCATCTTCTAAAGATAATCAATTGGGTTTTTCAGAGTTAGCTTTATAAGCAGTTAAATAAGCAACTCATCATGCAGTACACTGACATCCCTTCAGAGGTTGTCACACATCCTAGGAGACAGAAAGGGAGAGGTTAAGCCAGAAAAGTAGGAATCCAGGCAGGGGCCCAGCAGGCAGCCAAGTCTCACATTTGCTCAGAGCTGACCTCCCATCTTCCATCAACTACATTTGTACCGAAGCAGATTATGCTGGCCACACTAATGTATGGTCAACACTTGGAGAGGGTTTCAAAAGAGGGTTCTCTGGAGACATTGCCTTTCTTTCATACTCAGCATGTGATCCCTTCTTGGGATTTGACAGTTTGTCTTCCATTATTCCTGTTTTTCTGTCCAACCGCCTCCCCACCCCCTTACAGAGAATGTCTGCAAATGTCAGGTGTGTCTCAGCTCACCTTTAAATGCTGATTGATGTCTCTCCTACTTTTTTCCGTTAGGAGTAGCTTGCTAGGGATTATGGATCTAGGCTGCACTGGGATTGGAGTTGGAGGACGAGGGGTGAGGCAGTTGGTGCTCTTTATAATTAGGAAAACTTTTCAAGTTGACATTAGAGTCCCTGGCAGGGTCCTAAATAACCTTTGAGCAATACCAAATACTTTTTAAATTTTTTATTGATATATAATTCACATACCATACAATTTACCCTTTTAAGGGTGGGAAGGGATAAATTGGGAGTTTGAGATTTGCAGATACTAACTACTATATATAAAATAAACAACAGGTTCCTATTGTACAGCACAGGGAACTATATTCAAAATCTTCTAGTAACTTATAATGAAAAACAATATGAAAAGGAATACATGTATGTGTATGTATGACTGAATCATTATGCTGTACACCAGAAATTCATGCAACATTGTAAACTGACTATACTTCAATTAAAAAAATTTTTAATTTACCATTTTAAAGTGTACAACTCAGTGGTTTTCAATATATTCAAAAAATATTTAATATATTTAGTAGCTATTACTACTAATTCTAGAAAATTTTCATTACTCCTAACAGAAACACTGACCCCTTAGGAGTCTGCATTATCCCTTCTCCCCAGCCCCAGACAACCACTAGTCTACTTTCTGCTTCTTTGTTTTCCTATTCTGGACATTTTGTATAAATGGATCATACAATTTGCGGACTTTTATACCCAGCTTTTTTCACTTACCATCTGTTCAAGATTCATCCATGTTGTAGCATATATTAATACTTCATTCCTTTTTTGGCTAAATAACATAGACCATTTTATCTACACACCAGCTGATGGACATTTGAATTGTTTCCATCTTTTGGTTATTGTGAATAGGGCTTCTATGAACATTTGTGTACAAATGTTTATGTGTACATATGTTTTTAATTCTCTTGAGTATCTACTTAGTGAAATTGCTGTGCCATATAAGTCTATGTTTGATTTTTTAAGGAACTGCCAAACTGTTTTCAAAGAAGTTGCACCATTTTATAGTCCGACTAGCAGTATACAAAGGTCCCAATTTCTCCCGATCCTCATCAACACTTGTTATTTTCTGTCTTTTTAATTTTAGCCACCTTAGTGAGCATGAAGTGGTACCTCATCGTGGTTTTGATTTGCATTTCTTTGCTTACTGATGATGTTGAGCATCTTTCCATGTGCTTATTGAATACTTATGTATCTTCTTTGGAAAATATTTTTGAAAATCCCATGCATGTTCCTGGAGAGATTTGCCTTTGTTACTAGTTCTCTCTAGTTTTCTTCTTTTTGCTTCTCCTCTGCCCCCTTAGAATACGCAAGTCCTAGAATATTCTGCATACCTTCCCCTTGACCACATCTTTACTTGGAAGGGACAACAAAACAGCAGAAGCAGCAGCAGACTTGGAGTGGGAGGAGGCGGGGAAAGGGGGTGATAGTTTTCTTTGTGTAATTTGAAAAAACTCCCTGAGGGAGAATCAAAAACACCCAATCTGTTAGTACTTATTTTTCTCTTTGGGTCCTATTTTTGAACAATTCTTCCTTTGATATCTATAAGAGGGTGAGGGAAGTGAGGTCCTAGAAATCATGTTTCTTTATCTTAGAAGGAGGCGAGAACTAAAAAGAAAAATTAGTAGGTGAAAAAGTTTGTGAGAGTTGGTGAGACATTCATGGCCAGGACTGGCTCTAGACACCTCTCCCCCGATCTGCCTTCCTTCTTCCCAGATTCTTCTTCCTACTCTGGTACTGAAAGGCTTCCGAGGAGCTCTCAGTATTTTCTCAGGGAAGGGCATAAAAAACTTTTTTGTCTAGAGAGAGTCGTAAGGATGCTATCTTGTCCCTCGGGCAATATATGTTGTGAACAAGGCTCAGATATTATCCATGTGCTCAGCATTGTGCTGGGTCCTGGGGTGAGGTTACAGGAAGGATCGATTAGCTGCTGCTTCCCTCATTTACTCAACAGACATCTTTGAGCACCTACTATGTACCAGACTTAGTGCCTTCCTGAAGGGGACCAACTTAGGGGAAAACAACTTAGAACCTGAGTCAACGTCTGATTCATTCCACGCGGATGGTCCCCATGTGAAGGAGAGCCTGAGGTGGAGCATCGAGTGATGTTCCTTTGAGGTACAGAGTCATGGAGTAGTGACCAATAGTGCAGCTTCCACCACTGGCCAAAGAAGCTTGAACAGGAAGCCCCCAGGCTCAGGGAGGGAGGAATGTCGTTACCACAACACGCAGGAGGAAACGATGTTTCTGAGCATTTGCACATTTCCCTGTACCCCTCATACCTCATAGGAGGCTATCCTATTCCGTTATTTATGGAGGCGAGAAGTCAACCTGATCTATCATCCCCTGCAAGGAGGGTTATTACCACTTTAAATATAATTTTATTGAGCTTCCTGCACCTTTTCGATTGCCATTTCCTTTTTCGTCAGTGTCAATTAGTTCTCCATTGCTGGTTTTAGTTTTACATTTGATAAGCAAGGGTTTTGAATCCATCTTGATTAAAGCAGCGAGGCCCCAACTCCATCCTGCCAGCTTCCTTTGAAGTTCACCGTAAACTCTATATTCAGATCAGCTGCCCAGGGCACGGAGAAAGATGAGCTATGAGCTGTGACAACATGAGGGCACCAGGCCAGATGCTTTAAGGCAGCCAGTTTCCTTCTGGGAATAGAATCACTAGAGAGTTTCATCTCTCTGGAATGGTTTAGGTGTGGCTGAGGGGGAAAAAAACTGCAAAAATCAAAAAAAATGAAAAGATGACTTCTTGGGTCCCTTCCAGACACGGTCCAAATTGGACTAAGATCTATTTGTTAAAGCTGGTGGCATACTTTCCAATGCTAGGAATTGCCTGGAAATCTGGATTCTTCCAAGATATCCCCTCTGGTAAGTCGGAGGGTTGGTTCATTATACAGAAGAAATCAAGAAAGGGAAGTGTGGGATATTATTAAGTATATACCATGGCATTTTCTCATATTTGTGCAACAACTACTCTGTCTTCTGCCGTCTTACAAGACGGCCTCTTCTCTTTCTCAAGTCTCTTAGTTTTTTCTTTATTCTTTTTCTTTCTTTGTCTCTTTTTATCTATCTCTGTCTCTGTGTCTGTCTCTCTCTCTCTGCAAAACCAATATCTTCCTTCCTTTGCCTCTTTCTCTTTCACTTATTTTTTCTCTTTATACATATTTTCAAGGGGGTAGTCATGGCTCCAATACAAATACATTTCAAATAAGCAACTTTACCTCTTTGGGGAACAGTTTTTCACCTGTAAAGTACAATGATTCTTAAATTTCCGTCTCATGCTGAAATTCTATGATTCTTTGAAATACCTATTTTGTGCAAGTAACGCCACTTTCTTCCCCTAAAATCTGTGGAAATCGGCCATATCCTGGCTGACAAGGCATGTGACAGTTCAATCTCCTTTTCTTTCTCTTTGAGGATCCCTGTACCCTGAATTCATGTTAGAAAGTCAAATACTGCCTCTGACACTCCTGTGCACACCCCCCCCACCCCGCACAACCCTAGACACCTGGGGATAACAGTGTGTGTCTCTGTAGCAGCAGCTTCAGACATTTCATCAGCATCCGCTGCTCAGGATCCGGGTAAGAAGGAGAAAGAAGAGGAGAAAGTTGGAAAACACTGTTTTTAAAACAGAGACTTTTTTGTGTTGTTAAACTCCGCCAAGTTATTATACGTAGCTAAGACTGCATGCCCTTCTTTCTATGCCATGTATTTTCAAGTTCTTTCCCAGACAGAATATCTAAGAGAGTACCCCCTCAAAAAAAGAATGATTTTATTTTCCATATGGTACATGCTAGCAATCCTGGCATTTGACCACATTTATGTAAACATGCAGAGATACCTATAAATTATTGGACTTATCCCAGTTTGAGTTTCCAACTATGTACTACAATCATTACAGCTGTTCTTACTTTAGCCTCAGAAGATATTTTGGTCTATTTCTATGGCTGATTAGTCATTTAGACTGTAGACTACATTTATTCCAGTGTTTGGGGGTAGGGAACATGACAGATATTCACTGGAGGCACCAAGAATCTGTCATAAGACAACAGTTCTACAAACTGGTAGAGATCCCCTAACCTGAGCTCTCACACCCCAGGTGATAACTGACCGTCTGCCACCCAGAGCCATGCCGCACTTTGAGAGGATTTCGGGAGAATCTGGACTCTCCCCCAGAGTATTTAAATTGAAGACAATGAGAGGCCAGTGTAACTAGCAGCCTCACTTTTAAAAATCTAGGCCCTATCCAACAGATCTGGGACTTGTCGGTGGGGAGGGGACCCCGGTGGGCCTTAATAATAGCATTGTAGGAATCTTGGCAGTAAAGACTAAACTGAGCTTTCTCACTTAGCTTCCCCCTCACTCATTCGCCACTACAGGTCTCACCGCATAGCCCAAGATGAGCTCAGATCCCCTGAAAAGGTCCTGTAGGACTGGAAGTCAGGGCTCTAGCCTGGTGCCAACATCTGGGCCAACCTGCAGGGGGTGCCCTAAAGCAGCCATTGCCTCCCACAGCTCTTTCGCTGTAGTACTTGGAGGAGTTACTCCACTGTCATTACCTGTAATTAACCATGCAGTTTATTCATATAGCATTTTAAGTTTTTAGCACTTTTTTCCCTAAAGAACTTTTACATATTTGATTTAATTTTTTATTTGCTCCTCACAATCACTGAGCGAACTAGCCTGTATAGAAAGGTGAAATGATCTTAAAGTTTAGATGGGAATCAGTGGTACAGACTAGATTGGAAGGCAGGCATCTTGATCCCTAGACCTGTGCTCTTTCTACAAAAGTTCTTTACAGTGAGGATAATAATAAACAGAAAACACTTCTGCTGTCCCTTTTATTTTCATTTTCCTCTTTAAAACTTTGACATGTTTTATTTATGTCAGTCCTCCTGAGATCGGTTTTCATGAAACCCTAGTACTTTACTGGCTGTCCTCCATGCTCAAGCGTTGTTGGGTAGGAACTCCAGTCTTGTTCTGATTTATTCAGCAGATGGAGAGTTATTATCGATATTTCTTCAGAGTTTGAGGGGGTGTTTTTGGATGATAAAGTTAGTTTCCATTTATCATCATTTTATCCCCAGTGCTGGCTTTGGGGGCTCTGATTTTTGCCGTATGAATGTGAGCCATGACGTTGCATTCAACTTGCTCTGTTTTCAAAGCTAGAAGAATAGAGACCAGAACACAGAAATATATGGCGGCCTTTGTCAACTTGGTGGACATTTTTACTTAAGGCATAGACTCAGATCTTTATTTATGCCTCTTTAGACCTTGAAGAGGTTGTAGAAAACATTTAGTAATTCTGGTTCACAGCGGTTGGTCCGACTGATGCAGAAAGCAAAACTCAGAGAAGTCCAGAGACCTGTCTGAGATCACACAGCTACTTGGGAGCAGTGCTGGAACTAGACATCAGGTCATTTGTTCTGGGTCTGAGGCATCGTCTGGGAAGCCACAGGGCCTCCCAGAAATGAGGGCTGGCTACACCTTTAGAATACTGAGGGAGATTCCGTGTGATTAAGTCAATTCAGCTTAACAAACCCTCCCCGAGGCCACCACAGGGAAGTCCAGCAAGGTGCTGTGTGGAGCCCCACACAGCTCGGAAGGGCTGACTGGGCACGTCCAGCTCTCTTTGTTCCTCAGTTCTGCCTGGAGGAGCACAAGGATCAAACCTCCTGAGATGTTGTTATGTTTGCACTGAAACATCCACTCTGCAGACTAAACTCTTGTTTGCATGGATGAGACCCAAGCTTTGCCTTTATTTCCTATGGTAACAAAAAGGAAGGCCATGGGAAGGGTTTCCTACCAAACCACAAGAAGATGAAAGGGCTCAGGAGAAGGACTTGCATTTGGGATGGAGAAGTCGGAGAGCTCTTGGGCCCAGAAAGTAGCTGTCTCATTATTAATGGTGGCTCTGCCACAGCTGTGGCTTAGAAATAGGAAAGATGGGAGACAGGAGAGACCCATGCATGGGTTTGTGTTACTCTGACTGCAGGCGTGTGCTTTGGACACCGTGCCCCACCGACACTTAGAGAAGGGCAGGACGCCTCACTGCCCATGTCTGACAAGAGTCCCTGCTGGCCACCTCCTCCCTCTCTTGGAGGCAGTGAGCACAGTGGGGGAGGAGTTGAAATTGCTCAGAATAGCCATGGTCTTTGAGACTTGCTCTTTTCATGAAATCAGTGGAATTAGAAATGAGATATTAGCTCTAATCAGTCACAGATGTTGGGTCCTTAGCCCCTAGGAAAAGAATTTTGGACTGTAGCTCCTTACCCACTGGGAAAAATGCATCTACACCTGTGGACCTGGCAGGACCCCGCTTCTGTCCTTTGGAGGGGCCAGGACAAAAGTACCCCTTACTGTCTGCTGTCAGTCTGTCATCTGGCCTGATCTGAAGTGGCTAGGCTTCTAACTAAGCATCCCCTATGTGGCTTTTCAACAAGTGTAGAAGAATTTCAAGGCACACATCAATCCAGACTGAGCCAAGAACTGGGAGCTGGAGGTAAATTCCAGCCCCGCTTTGTCTTATTTGCTTATGTTTCTGAGATGTGGGGGTGCTTAGATAATTAGGCACGGAGTGAAAGGATGGGTTTTTGTTTTCTTCTGTTTTACGAAAATTTAAACCTATGAGTAAGTTGCAAGAATGAGCAAATGATCCCCTGCATGCCCTTCACGGAGCTGCACAATTGGTCAGCAGGTTTTCAACGAGCGTGTGAGTTTCTCAGTCTGGTCCCCTGACCATCTGCATCCAAGTCACCCCCAGACCTGTCCACTCAGGACCCCAGGGAAGCCTGGGACGCTGTACTCTGTGTGGTCCCCCAGGGAGTGTGGATGTGCTGCCCTCTTGTGAGCCTCACACCGGCTCAGGTGTTGATTAATTTACCCCTTCATTCTTTGTGTTACCAACTCCACCAGCTCCAAGGAGTGGTCAGAATATCATGCTAATTGACACCATCTCTTTAGGCCCTGCATTCTACCTTCAAAAATCTAAACAAGAATCAGCCCCTTTACCTTTTCTAACATGGCACTCTTCATTTGCTACTATGCATGACCCTTGCTCAAATGCAACAGAATTGTAAGGAAAATAAAATCTCATGGTAAGGTTCTTGCGAACTTTTTAATATTTAGGTTTAAGTTATAATACACATTAAAAGTTGGTTTTGTAGCCTTGGGCCTGTGCTTAAGTAGAAATGTCTCCTGTGAATGATTTGTGTACGGGTGATGGGTGTGAATACAAACACACTCACACGAAACACTAGAACTTTTAAAGGTCAACAGTTAAGTATTCCAGAGGAAGCGAAAAACAGAGTTAATTTTCTGGAGAGATTTGAAGTCCAAGGTCTAATCTATAGTAGTTTCTATGTTGGGGTCTGCACTGTGTTGGTTTAAACTAGAAGAGTTAAAGGGACAGGGATGGGTGAAATGGACAAGATGGGGATGGGTGGTCAGGGAGCCAGCAGCACATTAGGTGTTGCACACTGAAGTGGTGGTCCAGCAGCAGTCGTGGCCAGGTAAGAGACTGCAGCCCAGCCCCGTGTGCACCCTCGGATGGGTGAATGTTTTTCGTACATATTTGCATTCCTCACAACACTGTGCCCAAGACTTGGCACAGAGCAGGTGTTCAGCGTTTGCTGAATGCTTATAGGAATGCCATCCCTCAGCCTCTTCTGAAGGTGTTCCTGGCACAATTTCAGGGCTTAGAGAGGGCAGACCTAGGATCCTGCCCCTGAGGCCCCCATTTTGATCTCGCCTGTGGCTTCTGCTGCTCACAGCCAGCATGTTGCACAGCTTCAGGAACCACATTCACTTCTGTAGAACAGAGTGTGAATGGAGACCCCAGAGCTGGGCACTTAGCATCTCTGTGCCCTGAGCGCCTTCTGGGAGGACTCCTGTGGCTGCTCTGGGCACAGCCTCCAAGGGTTAGCAGACTGGATTTGTGTGGTTCACACCCCTCCTATTGTTCCCTCACTCACAAATGCTACTCATCTACAGTTTTGTGCTGCTTTCTCAGGGAAGCCTAGGGGCCCCAGCCCTTTAGGGAATGGACCCCCTCCTCCCCTACAATACCTTTTATCCTCAGCATTCCTAACCCTGTCCTGTCAGTATCATAAATGCCGAAAGTATCCGGGACCCTGAACGCTGAAGACATTCACTTTATTGAGGTTCTAACGGAAGGCCTTAGAGTTATGGCTCTTGGAGAAGTGGAGGATAAATATGATATTTGGGGCACACACTTTTTCAATTATGGGCAGCTCAAACCTGGTATTTCTCCTCATCCATCTCAATCTGAAGGCTGTGGGGAGGCTGTTCCTCAACATCTTTGCACACTTACTCTCAAACCCCACTCATGCAGCTTCTAAATTTTTTAAGATTAATCAAATCTAAGTCTTGCAAAGTGTGCCCTCTGATTTATATGAGTTTTGGCAAACAGGCACACCGAAGAAAAACTTTCTTAGTTGGAAATGACAGCGTTAGGGGAGCAAGGGCTGGAGAACCATACCAGGGCACCCTGTTTTGACGAGCTCGTGGCAGCTCCTGGAACTCCGTTAAAGGACTCTAAACTTGGTGGTGTGCTAAGGCGGGAACCTCCAGGTAACGTGCAAGGATTGGTGTGTTCTCCCACCCTTTCCCAGATTTATTTTTTAGCTCTGGTGTCCCTGAAGGAAAACCTTAGAAAGTCTAGTCTCAGAGGGATTGACACCAAGCTGTGTAGGATTCTGTGGTAGGGGCTGGAGGCAAAGGATGAAAAGCTGGAATCAGTGCTGGCTCAGGAGCTCATCCTCTAGAAAGAAGCCCAACTCCCCAGTGCCCAGGGCCCGAAGGGGTCAGTGAATTCAAACTTGATTCAAGCCATTGCTATCAAGAAGTTCCAATGTAATGAATCAACATGGCAGCTACCAGTGTAGGACAGTAACATATCGTTGGGCCTGGTTCTGGGTTTGTGGTTCTGGGTTACTGTTCCATTATAAGCACTTCCCTGCAGTGAATTAACCTTGATCTTGGCCTTAATCTTCAGCAAACTGAAGTTTGTACCATAAGAGCACTGAAAGTTGGAGCCTTTTGGCTGGCAGTGCCCTGCTCCCCTGCCATGGGAGGGGATTGGAGAGTCAGGCTGGGTGGCTAAGGCTGGGGCTCCAGGCAGAGAGCCAGCTCACAAGTAAAGTATTCAGGAGGAAACAGAGGGAGAAGGCTAGTCACATGAATCAGGCCTTCTGATGGCAGAAAGGGATAGCTATGGCTTGTCCAGCTCAGTACCACAGACACCAGATATGGTGCAGATGGATAGCAACAAGACAGATTCCAGACCTACCAGGTAAGGGTCTGAGCCCCTGGAAAAACATGAGTCTTTGTCATACTGGCTTCAAATCTGGGTGGGGCTGGGCCCTACAACTACCCGGGATGGAAGAACTCTTCCTTTCTAAGACCTATGTCAAAGGAGTGGTGCCCTCTGTGAAAACAGAAGAGGGTTTAAAATTAACACCTAGGGAATAATTATTTAAAATAAACATCTAGACAATACCTGGTATGTATTATTCTACATTTTCTTTTAAGGTCTTTTGTAATACATGGCTAGCTTCTCTCAACCCATCACAGGCACTAACAATTTTTTTCTAAAGAGACAACAAAATATCAGAGTAAAATCCTGCACCTCCTCACATAGCAGGCAGCAGGGATTCATAGCACAGTTGAACCCTCTGGAATAGGTGTTTGGCCTGCCTTTGCAGAGTTCCTTGCTCTCTGAGAAATACAATTAACATGCAGGAAATTACTGGGACCCAAATAAGCCAGATAGATGAGTGCCATAGGAGTCAGACAAATGAGTGAGGAATGAGGTTCATGGCCACAGGGAAAGGGCTAAAGGACCCAAGGACAAGTGGGATGCAGTTGGCTGGGGAAGATGGAGGGCAACACGATCAGAGAGGCACTGGTGAGATTGTCTTCAGCAGAGGGAGGGTAGAGTGGGGATGGAGGAAAAGAGAGGACGTATGGCTTAGTTTTTAATCTTACACTTGATCCAGTCCAGAAGACCCCTGGAGGTCCGGAAGGATCTCCAACCACTTCTGAGGCTTCAGATCCACTCCAGGGCAGAGTCAGGGATACCTAACAATTTCCTTCAGTGTTCAGGGCTGGTCATGAAATCTAGGTCAGTAAAACACAGTGACTTTGGCCTAGAATTTGGTTGAGGTTGATACACCTTATGTATTTTCCCCCTGAAGTTGCCAAGTTGTTCTGTCATTAACAACAGCAGCAGCAGCAGCAACAATAATCATGAAAAGAAACTCTTACTCCACGTGATGGGTGCTGTTTTAAGCTCTTTCAATACATTAACTCATTTAATTTTCACATCAACCTGATGGAATCATTACAAGTATTATTTCCTTTTTATAGGTGAGGAAAGAAAAGCACAGATGGTTCCTGCTTTACTTACCTCTTATAAATTACCAGTAGGGTGACCACAGTGTAATAAAATGGTAGGGCCCAGCTCTCAGGTGCTTTGCTTGGTTTTGCTTTTAAGTATTATTATCACTTGTTCTTAGTTACCTTGAGCTGTCTTGGAGGAAGTATTTGAAATTGGTGCCTGGTCAGAGCATTGCTCCTTTCCTGGCAGAGTGAGGGATTTGGGATGGGGAGCTGCAGAGCTGCCAACCTCCCTGCGCTGGACTTTGCATTTCAAAGTTGGAATTAGCTCCACATCTGGGTGCCTTTTACCTGGGCGCACTCTACAAGTTAAGGCTTTAAAGTACAATATGCCCTTTGGCCAGAACACATGAAATTTAATTACTGTATTTCACGATTCTCTTCATGCAATTAGATCAGATCTTTAAAGAATTCCCATTTCTTTTTAAAAATTTTTTTCGATGGAGGGTAATTAGGTTTATTTATTTTAAAAAAAATTTTGATAGGGGTACTAGGGATTGAACCCAGGACCTTGTGTCTGCTGAGCACATGCTACCACTAGGCTATACCCTCCCTGACAAGAATTTCCATTTCTTGAAGTTATTGTGTGTTTACCCCGAGCAAAGCATGGTTAAGTGCTGTCAGGGATACAGTGATGAATAAGAAAAGGACTCTGACGTCATTTACAATGCTCTGGGGTAGGCCAAATATATGCAAACAATTGTAACACAAAGCCAAACAGCGAGTGTTAGAATTAGAAGAGCTGGGCTTAATTCTGGTCTTCACTACCTGCAGGACTTATGGACCATGTGATTTTAGCTAAATCACTTAATTGCACTGAGCTCAATTTGCTAATCTGGATGATAAAAGAGTAAGGTGAAAGGCTTCTGTACCTGCCACCGTCTGTAGTCGCTCTAATTTGAAGCTGTGTGAACACCCTCTGAGGAAGCCAGATGAGGGCAGGATTAATTCTGCCTGGTGTGGGGCTAAGAGGAAGGCTTTCCAGAGGGGGCATCAGTTGAACTGGGCCTTGAAACTTTTATGGGCTATCACTGGACTAGAAGAGGGGGAAGGACACTCTTGGGACAGGGAAAGATGAACAAACCACAGAGGCACAGAAGACTACAGAGCGTTCGGCTAGTGGGCTACACAAGGTTGGAAAGGGAGTCTGGAACCAAACTGTGAATGGCTTTTAACAGCCGTAGTACAGTGTTTAGAGTTTGTCTCATTCAGGAATAGGAAGGAGGTGGGGAATCAGATAATAAACTGGGCAATTGGCTCCTGAAATAGTTGATACTGAACTTAGTTAGATTCTGGTGAGTGCAGTGAAAAGGCATAACAGATTCTTTTTTTTTTTTATTTTATTTTTTATTGAAATGTAGTTGATTTACCATGTTAGTTTCAGGTATAAGGGCTTAACAGATTTTAGAGTCAAAGGGCCAGGCTTGAATCCCAGTTTGTTGATTACAAACCATGTGACCTGGGCCAGCTCAGCTAATTTAACCTCAGCTGTAAAAGGAGGCTAAGATGTATATCAGCCTTATAAGGTCATCATGAGAAAAGGAGACATTAGAGAAAAATGGTTTTTATACTTTCAAGCACTGTGTAAATGTTCATTACTAATATCATTATTTGGTGCCAAAAAAAAAAAAGTGAGAGAGATGCTGCAAAAGTGTCCATTTGTTTAATTTCCTCTCTGTGTTGTAGAGAATTCTTGGTGTTTCAGCAGTGTAAATGCTAATGGTCTGCTTTTTGCATGCCGTGCAAACGCTTATTAGGATTTGATGCTTCTAAACTTGGTAAACAGCCTAGCACGTACCAAGGCAAAAGGAAACTTAGCATTTTCTGAGTACTTTCCTGTGCCAAACACTTGGCAAACTTCATCTCACTTAATCTTCACTCTGACACGTTGAAGTAGTTATTGTTCTTATTCTGCAGATTGGGAAATCAATGTTGAGAGTTATTTAACTTGTCCAGATTAATTAGGAAAAGGCAAAATGTGGGTTTAAAAGTCTTGTCTACATGGCCATGCTTGTTCCACCTCACTGTGCTGTACAGAGCGTGTAGTTAGTGCTTAGAACCGAACAGCCCACATCTTTTTTGCTCTGGTAACTCCCCCAACCTCTTGCCCCTGATGAGGGATCTCCTGAGGTGGCCATGCTTGTAATACATGGCTCCATGACCACAGCTGATCGGACTGTTTCTGATTCAAGCTGGACCAGTCACATTCCTCTTTCTGAAATTCAGAATTGGGACATCCAGCCCCTGAGACAATGGTCTGTGGGGAACCAGGTGGAAAGGACAAGCCAAGTCAGGACCTGAGCCCACAGCCTGGCTAGACAAAGTGAGATGCAGGTTTAGAGCATGACGTCCTGGGAGGAAGATGGAGCTGCACAAAGAGGGTCAGAGACTGCAGACCCTGTGCCCACGGAAAGCAAGGCAGGCGAAGGGCTGTCTTAGCCCCTTAGCCCTGCGGTTTCCAGCTCCAGTACACCTGCAATCTTGATACCCTTCAACAATCACCTTTATTTAAACTAGCTGGTCCTACCGTCAACACCCTTGATCAGACAAGCACATGGTAAATACCTGCAGCATGTTTGGCTGATTGGTGTGTCTTTTATCACTTCTTTAGATGTTCTCATCCCGAGCAACCACTACTACACTTTGTTGCTTTTGCTGTAATTCTTTGGTCTGTAGGTAATTCTTGCCAGTTTGGTCCTGGGGCCGTTGTTCTGGAAGAATGGATAAACTGTTTAAGAAATCACTCACCCAAGAAAAGTAGCAAGATACTGGAAAAGAGGCATTGGAAAAACATTGATGGGAGTGTTAGGCTATTTCAGATGGTCTGAATAGTTGTGTCTCTAAAATCAACATGATGCTTTATTTCAGTGTACTGTAAAAATTAATTTTTGTTATGGGCTGGGACTTTTGATACCACTTTTAATAATAACAACAAAAAGCTTTTTACATAAAGTAGAAAGGGCACACACTGCAAAGCGAAGGACAGTCTTTCTTAGGACTAGCAAAAAAGCAGTGACATATTTCCTTAGAAGAAAAGTCTTGCAGCAGATGTGTCAGGGAGAGGAATAATTTATGACCTTAATACTATAGCTGAAAAGAACAGTTACGCATTCCTTTTTAAAGTAGAGCATGGAAAGGGGAAAGGATTAAGTTTAAAGAAGTTAATCTCATTTTTTAACTCTGTTTTTTTAACCTTTCTCCAAATTTTATTAGACTTAAATGTGACCTTATGCCAGTGTAAGTAAATCTTTAGTTTTGCTACTTAATGAAAGTTCTATTTTGTGAAAAGAAGGCCAATCATTAGGAAAGTGGTCTAAGGGGTTCCAAAGGGTTTGGATATCGAGGCTGCCACCCAAGAGGCAGCTTTCATAGTCAGTACCTGGGCTGAAAAGGAGCATCACCTCTGAAATGTTGACCCGTACCAATAAAGTGATGGCAGACATCACAATGCCAACAGGGAAAATCCAACACACTGACCTGATTTCCAGTGTGAATTCTGAGTATATGGAATCCTTGCCAGCAGTGGAGAAATGGAAAGTACATTTAACTGGGAGGCAGAGGACTGGGCTGTCAGTGTCGCTGCCACCTATTTGCTGTGTGGTCTTGTGCAAACCATTCAACCTCTTTGAGCTCGGTATTTTCATTGGTAAAATGTGATGATAGGAGAAAGGTCCTTGGTAAGTCTTCATTTCCTAGGAGCGTGGGGTGGAATCTTCTAGAGAGGTGTGGGCAGGATCAATAAAATCCATTTGACCACGACAAGCATAGAGCCTGGAGCCAAGTGAGGACACGAGCTCCACTCACTACTCTCCTCACTCCTTCAGTCAGTGCTGGGAACCAAGAAGAGCATAGTCAGCAGCATCCCCTGCTTTGCCTTAGCCTAGCCACCGTTTTTCTGCTGCTTGGTGGGCAGAAGAAGAGATGAGCCATTGACGCTAACTGAGCAGGTGGAATCCATGTCTCCTGGGACTTAAGCACTTGGGAAGCAACTGACTCTTTTCCATATTTGGGTTTCAAAAGAAAATCTCTAAACTAGATAGAGATCTAATTTAAAACTGGAATGATCAAGTGATTCAAATGATCAGTGCCTGCTATTCACAATAGCTAAGACATGGAAACAGCCCAAGTGCCCATCATCAGATGGTTGGCTTAAGAAGATGTGGTATATATACGATGGAATATTGCTCGGCCATAAAAAAGGATGAGACATTGCCATTTGCAGCAACATGGATGGACCTAGATAATACTATACTTAGTGAAGTAAATTAGACAGAGAAAGAAAAATGCTATATGATATCACTTATATGTGGAATCTAAAAATAATACAGGAAGGAGGGTATAGCTCAGTGGTAGAGTGTGTGCTCAGCATGCATGAGGTCCTGGGTTCAATCCCCAGTACTTCCATTAAAATAAATAAAAACCTAATTACCTCCCCCCAAAATAAAAATAAAGTTTACAAAATAAAAATTTTACAAATGAATCTGTATACAATACAAACAGGCTCACAGACATAGAAAACCAACTTATGGTTACCAGAGGGGAGAGAGAGGGAGGAAGGGACAAATTAGGAGTATGAGATTAACAGATGCAAACTACTATACATAAAATAGATAAGCAACAAGGATTTACTGTATAGCATAGGAAATTATATTCAGTATCTTATAATCATCTATCATGGAATATAATCTGAAGAAAAGAACTGAATCACTTTGCCAAACCCCTGAAACTAACACAACATTGTAAACCAACTATACTTCAATAAGAAAACACTGATCTGTGTCTGAGAAACAGAAAAATCAGCTTTCCCAGAAATACTTGGAAAAGGAGGCCCCAGCAAGGGTGGGCCTGGTGTGGAGAGTGTCAACCTGTGGATGAGGAGCAGAGGTTGGGGTGAAGGAGAGAAGGATGCCTCCGCTTTCCTTCGCCAACTGCAGATTGCTTTGTCAGGGAGGATTCCCCACTCGGGATCAATAAGCAGTACTCAGCTGATACTCTTTAAAGCCTGAAAAAGTGTGGAAGCAATCATCTGGTGGGGGAGTTTCCACGTGGCCCCAGGCGTGCTGAGGTTGAAGAATGAAAGCTGCCCTAGAGAGCTCAAGAGAGGGGAAGAGGAACAGCTGTGAACATCTCTGGCTGGAAGAAACCGTAACAGACACACACAGGGTGAGAGGAAGAAAAGGAGCCAGGAGATGGGGCAGCAGGAAACAGCACGTTTCCACTCACTTCATCTTGACAACATAATGGTCTTCTTAAAAAAAAAAAATATCAGGAACTGGTTCACACTGTATGAGAATTTGTTTTTAGCAAATGAGTCAACAAGTCAGGCTTGAACTTAAAAAATATAATTCTCCACCTTTGCTGTTCCCTGTCTCATCAATGTGGGCTTGATGAGGTTAACGCTGTAGTCGACAGTATTGTTTAACACTGCATCCACTGAATTTAGCCTGTGACTAGTTTAGGACTGAATGAAATGGAACAGATTGATCCAAAGATGGAAATATGGTCTTTACTGTTGCTTCTTTCACGTGGGCTGGAGGATTGCCGGTCTGTAAGGCAACCAAGCTGATAGGAACCATTGCTGGGAGACAAATGTGGAAAAGCAGAAGAGGGTACCACCTTTTGTGCTGTGCATCTCCTCAGTCCTTCTGAGTCTTTGTTTCCTCGTCTGAGCAACTAGGATAATAATACCCAGAGGCTTGTTGTGAAAACAAGACTATACCAGGGTGTATAGCAGGGCTGGACCTTCAGTCGCAGACACTGGACAAAAAAAGCTTGGTTCATGTTCTCCGGCAGGTCACCAGGCTCTCTAGCGAAGGACCTGCAGAAGTGCACTTCCTGTCTTGTAACCTGTCATCTTTTGCAAACAGGGCGCTGGCGATTGGGTCCTTTCCTCAACCTCAAGAGACAAGAGTTAGGAGGATGGATATTTTGCATTTTTTGTTATGTCAGAGAGTTGTTGGCTGTGGAGGTGGGAGGGTGGGGTGGTTGGTATCTATTCTGATGTCTCTGTTAATCATACATTAGATGGTTGCCAGGCAGCAGAAACAGCTACATCTTCTGGCATGGTTTCCTTATTGCTGGCCTACAGAGCAATAGCCTTAGAGAAGTTCCCAAATAAAGTCAACCATAAGTGTCCACTCCTCTGATACCATGCTAGGCACTTTCACAGGCAATACCCCGTTTGCTTCTGAGACTTACTCTAGGAGGGAACATCTCCACTTTAAGGAAGGAAGACTGTAACTGAGAGAGATCGATTTGCATGTGGACTATTATAATCAGCACCTGTGTCCTGAGACAAACGCTAAATAATAAACTAGCACTGAATATTAAATCTGAGTTCCTCTTGAGCTGGTGGAAGGGGAAGGAAAGAAGAAAGAGTTAAGGACTGAGTCTGTCAGTACCGTTGAAATCCTCATTGCTTCTGCTGTGTACATCTCTGCAGTGTTCTCAGGGAACCTCTGGAGGAATCCAGCACATGGAGAGTCTCCAGCCACCCCACAGCACATCCTCGGGGCTGCAGCTTAAGAGGTAAGCCACAGCCCACTCTACATGCCACTGCACAGAGCTACTCATGAAAAGGACTGTTTCAGAATTAACTTTATTTCATTGATGAGTTTCATTTCATTGTCAAACAGACGTTTTTAGGTTGGCCATGAGCACTCCTCTAGGGAGGAGCCGAGTTGTGGGGTGATTTCTAGGAATGCTGTTACTTTATAGTATTGCCATTCTTGTAACGATGAAAGAAACCACCACATCTTAAATACTTGTTGGCTGTGGACCAGCATTTTACATATATCGTCTCATTTAATTCTCACAAGAACTCTATAAGATAAATACCATCACTCTCATTTTGTAGAAATGTTCAAGGAGGTTAAGAGACTGGCTGAAGGTCACAGTAAGTGACAAAGCAGTGATGCACAATGCCTTCTTTTTAATACTCAAGTATGTGGTTTTTCCACCTCACCATAGAGTCTCTCAGATAATTAATCTTTACATCGAAATGAGGCATGAAGCCTGGGCTTTGGGATTTCAAGACTGCTGCTCTCCTAAATGAGATTCTTCCTCTATGAAGTTAACTTCCATCCCCTACACTTCTACACCAAGAGAAATTAATGGATCAAAGGTAGAAAAGATGACCTCTGTCCCTTTCAAGTCATCTCCCAGGATGATGGTCCTGAAACCAGGGCACTCCCACTGGATTTAGCTTTGAATTGCTCCTCACCCTCCACCACAGATGGTAACAAGATTATTGATTCTTTCTTCCCAGCTTTCCCTGCATTCACTCCTTGCCATCTAATTCCACTGTCACCACTCTCCTGTATCATTTCAGTAGTTTCCGAACTTCTCCTTGCCTCCAGGCTTTAAATATTACTCCACTCTGAATCTTGCTCCCAGATCAATCTTCCCAAAGCGTCACTTTGTGAATGTCAATTCTCATTCAGAAACATTCCACTGACATGATGCAGACACTTAGGCTGATGTTGGAGAAGAACAGTTAATGACACGATATGGGAAAAATGTTCACAGTATGTTATTAAATGAAAAAAAAAAAAAAGATTACAAAGCACACCCAAGGTTAATACGGGTGATCTATGAGTGGTGGAATCATGGATGACTTTATTTTCTTTTTGCTTATTTAGAGCTCTTAAAATTTTTGCAATAAACATTATTATGAAAGATGAAAAATAAGTTACAATAAATAAGATGAAAAATAAGTTGATGAAAAATAAGAAGTTACAGTAAAAAATAAAGAAAAAGTACTCAAGATAGTGTAAAAGAGAACAATAATGAGATTCTATTCCATTTTTTAAATGAATATATTTGGCATATAACATTGTGTAAATTTAAGGTGTACAATGTATTACTTTGATACATTTACGTATTGTAATACATGAGTGCTTTTGTAGCTGTATTTATCACATTGTATAATTATAGTATAATATCATTGTCTGTTCATTATACTTGCATTTGCTCACCATGGCTTATTTACTGCTCACTGCACGTTTCTACCCTTAAACAATACCAATCGCATCTCCCAAGATTCCATTTTTCACCATCCACCTGGCAAAAAAAGTAAGAGTTATAATAGCTCCTGCTGCCAAGGGTAAAGTAAAGGGCACTGTAGGTGGGGAAGTAAACTGATCCAATCTTTATGGAAGATAATGAGCAGGCTTCATCAAAGTGAAAAATTTGCATAAGCTTTTACTCAGTGAGTCTCATTTCAGGAATCCATCATTTGGAAAGATGGTTTTCAAAAGTTTGATCTAGACCCATAGCAGCAGCATCACCTGAGCAAATTTCCAGGTGCCCCCCACCCCCGACCTACTAAATCAGAAACCCTGGGAGTGGCAAATTCAGGATCTGTGGTTCAACAAGACCTCCAGGCGATTCTGATGCACACTTAGATATTAGAGCCACTACGAGAAATACCTTTCCTAAGGAAGTATCTTTGTGTGAACAAAGGCACAAGGGTAACTGTACAATGATGTACATTACTACCATATCTGTAATGTTGTAAAACTAAAAACAATCTATGTATTCAGTAGGGAGATTGCTAAATAGGTTATACTAATTTATCCTGTGAAATACTCTGCATTGGTTAAAGAGAAGAAGTATTAGCATGGGAAGATCATTCGTACATATGGTTTTACTATTCAAAAAGAAAAGCAATTTGTGGAAATAAATACCTACAATATTATTAACCACAGTTTATATTGTTTTCAAACAATAAATTCATTTATCACTTATGTTAAAAAAAATTCTCCCACTGGCTCCTATAAGATAGAATTCAAACTTCTTAGCCTGGAAATGAAGGTCCTTTACATTCTGCTTCAGACCTGATTCTCCAAGTCTGTGCCTCCATTATTTCCATTAAGAAATTCTGTTTCTATCAAATTATTCTAAGAATAGCTGAATACTTAGCCTTATTTTCATTTTTGGTTGAGGAAACTGAGAAGTGTAAGAGCTGAGTGATGACTTGTCTTTGGTCACATGGCAGCATTGGAACCTGGGTCCAGTTTACCTTGTTCGAGCTCAGATGCTTTTTCCACTCCTCCATGCTGGTTGGCTAGTTGTTCCCCAGTCTGGAATACACCTCTTTGCCTTTGCTCATGCCCTTTTCCTTTCTTAAAGTGCTCTGAATCAAATCTTGTGTCCTCCATGAAGCCTTCCTCTGGCACTCTAATCATTGGGGGATCATCCCGAGCCCTGGCACCACGCAGTTAAACCTTTTATCAGGTACTGAGCCTCCCTCACCTGTCCTGATCTGTTGCACTCCAGGTCTGTTACTTCAAGGAGATGACCACACTTTGGGGCAGGAACTGCTTTGTTCTTTTTTCTTCTCGATAACTGGTCTGCAGTAAATGGTTGTAGTTGATGAAAATGATGATGGCTTTGTACTAACACATATTTCCTATCAATACATCAGAGATTTGATTTACACAGCAGCAGTGACAGCAATTAGAGAAGCAGGCTCCCAGCACACTGGTGCTTAGAATTTAGGAGTTGGGTTAAGGATGCAAATGAGACTTTCCCACGTATATCTTTTCGTATAGTTTGACTTCGAAGTTAACATAAATATTTTACTTATTCACAAAATTAAATTTGAAAAAAATGAAAAATAAAACAATCCTTAACATTTAATACAAACAGAAACAAATGAATCAAGTTGTATATGAACTTGATAACCTAATCACACAGAGAAAAGGATTCAAGTAAAATTCTGAACCTAGAGCTTTATGTGCAGTTTCTCAGTGGCAATATTGTAGGGATGGAAAGAATGTCAAAGAAATTTTAATTTTATTTAATTGGTTATTTATTAATAATTATAATGTTATTAGAGTCCTAAAACTATTCTATATACATTGTTGGACAAAGCAAATAACTAAATACACTGATGTTACCATGTGGTAGGCTTTAAAATAATGCTCCCCTTCCCAAGATGTCCACACCTGGAACCTGTGTTTATGTGGCAAAAAAAAAAAAAAAAAAAAAAAAAACACTTTCCAGATAGAATCAAGGTTAATTCTAAGTATAAGGAGATTATTCCAGATGATCTGAGTGAACTCACTGAAATTACATGGGCCCTTAAAAGTGAAAGAGGATGGTAGACGAGCAAGTAAGGGAAGGATAGGCAGGAGAGAGTCATGAGAAGGATTCAGCCTGTCATTGCTGGTCTTGAAGATGGAGTAGGGGGTCATGAATGAAGGCACACAGGTGCCCAGAAGCTGGGGACAGCCTTCAGCTGATAGTCAGTAAGGAAATGGGAACCTTAGTCCTAAAGCCACAAGGAACTGAATACTGCCAACAACCTGAACAAGCAGGAGAACAGATTCTCCCTTAGAGGTTCCAGAAAGCAATGCAGCCCTGCCTGCCGATACCTTGATTTTACCCTGGTGAGATTCATACCAGCCTTGTGCAGAAAACTGAGATAACAGTTATGTGTTGTTTTAAGCTGCTAAATTTGAGGTAATTTTTTTATGGTAGTGTATTCGTTTGCTTGGCTGCCCTATCAAACTACCACAAACTATGTGGCTTAATCAACAGAGATGCATAGTCTCAGAGCTCTGTTCAAAATCAAGGTGTTGTAGGCTTCTGAGGTCTGTGAGAGAAGAATCATTCCAGGTCTCTTTCCTTGGCATGTAGATGGCTACCTTCTCCCGATGTTTTCACATCCTGTTCCCTCTATCTGTGCCTCTGTATCCAAATTTCCCCTTTCATAAGGGCACCAGTCATACCGGATTAGAGCCCACCTTGATGACTTCATTTCAATCTCGTGACCTCTGTAAAGACCTATCTCCAAATAAGATCACATTCTGGGATGCCGTGAGTTAGGGAACTCAAAATATGTGTGTGTGTGTGTATTCATAAATTTATAAATGATGTGTATATAAATCATATTTTGTTTATAATTATAAATTATATACATATATTTCCCCCTAACCAGGTCAACTGAAAGGACCTAAAAGCAGTAACACCACTGCAACAATGAGCACACCTAGCACCCAGATCTTGATTTCTACATATCACTTCCCGCTAAAGGTATCAGGGCTCTTTGAAGAAATAACTGCTTCTGATTCTGGAGCAGGGGAAACACAAGTGAGCCTGGGGAATCTTGTTGTGCCAGAAAGAAAGGAAATACTTAAAAGATTAATGGGGTCATGTCAAAAGGACACAGGATCTTGCTTGAAGGGGTTCCCACTGGCCAAGTTTGGGATAATTTGAACATCAAAAAGAAAAATGACAGTAATGGATTATAAACCAATGAAGTATTTTTTTTAAAGAAGTCCATGAGTCCATACTCATATTGAAAAAGAAAGAACTAAAAAAAAGAAAGACAGAAAAGGAAAGAAATCCCACCTAATAAATGCAGAAGGAGTTTTAGATTTAGAAAATCATTGTATTATTGTATTTCAACCGTCAACAGATGCTAACCACTGAGTAAAAGGTTTTGGGGTAACAGGATGTTCACACAGCATCAGTGTATTTCCTCACAAGTTACTAATTACAAAGGGGGAAAGGTTTGGTTTGGAGAGACATGGTAGTTATTACTTTAAGTGGTCAAACTGAGCATCACCAATAGTGGAACAATCTGACATTATTTGAGCCTTTTGATATGAGGCCCACCTGATATGAGGTACATCTTTGGATTATTTTTGACAAAAAAAAAATTTAACTTGAATCCAGTCATAAGAAACAACCATATAAACCCAGACTGTGGCACAGTTTATAGACAATTGGTCTGGACACTTCCAAAAAAGTCAATGTCATAAAAAACAAAAACAAAAACAAACCTATAACTAAAAGAGCAGTGGGGGAACCATTCTGGATTAAAAGACACAAAAAATACCATATGCAATATGCAGCCTTCATTAGATTCTAGAGTTTTAAAAAATGCTATGAAGGAAATTTGGGGAACAATTTGGGAAATTTTAGTGGGAAATGTGTATTAGATAATACTATGAAATGTGTTGCTAATTTTTCCCTGAAGTGTGATAATGATGTTGTGGTTATATTTGAGAATGTCCTTATTCTTAGGATACACATACTGAAGTTATTTGGTTCAGTGCCATGATATCTGCAAGTTATTTAAGATAGTTCAGGAAAAATACGGTGTACCAGAACCGGCTCTTACTAGCTCCTGAGAGCAGATAAATATTCAGGAATTTTGCAAGCCATTTGTTGAACTAAGGCTTTAAAATAAGCTTGAAATCAGTTATGGTGGGAGTTTTTACACCACAGAAACTGGCAAATGTTACACTTTAGGGCGCCCCCACCCCCAGAGACCTGGTTTACCTGCACACTACTGTGTATGGAATCAAATGTTAATGATTGGTGGAATAGGTCAGCATTGTGTTCAGCATGGTAATCTTTCAACTTTTGTGAAGATTTTAAATTTTTCAAAATAAAAAGTTGGTGGAAAAGACAAGAAAGAAAAAGATCTTCCTTCCTGAGAATCGGAAAACCACAGAGTGAAGGATATGGCGGAGAGAGAGGGCACTTGGGGATCCACCAGGAGAGACTCAGATTAGTCCGTGGCCTCTAGAGGGCTGCCTGGGAACCTGTGTCTGAGGCCGGCCTGGCGCCTGCAGAAGAGAAGAGTTACCTGCCTTTGCTCAGGGTGCATGAGCTGCTTCCCTTCCTTCCCTCCAGGCCTGGAGCTGGGCTGCTGTGCTGGTGGTTTGCCCCACTTTACAGGATCCCATGGGAAGCTTCTAATTCTACTTTCTTTGGTTGAAAGGTCTGAGATACTGGTGGCATATGTGGCAGCTGTGGGTAGCAGACTTCACTTTCCTTTCCTTTTCCCTTGTCTTTCCATCCCTGTTCTCTCCTCCCTCTCATGCTGTCCTCTCTGCACTACTAGTTTCACTCAAGAATGCCCTCCCCACTCCTATGCCCAGCTCACTCCTACCCACCTTCTAGAAGACTCTCAAGGCCCACCTCCTATACCAAGCCTCCCCACCATAACCTCTGCCCTTCTGTCTCAGGCTCCAGGGCACCGACGTCTGTCTTACACCCTGTCGTGTTCTGTTCCAGGATGAGTTGTGTCACTGATTTTTTTTTAACCGATCTACATGCTCTTGGAGGGCAGGAACAGGATTTGATATATACTGAATGTGTCCAAAGCCTCCTTCCTTCCCACTGGACGTTAGAATAAAGTATCTACTGGATTCTATTGAGTTGCTTCTTTCTCCATTTCTTCTCAATTCTCTTTTTCCATTGCTCTCTCCTCCTTTTCTCCTCCCATTTCACTCCCTGTGTTTGTCCCAGGCCTGCCCATGTTCTATTTAGAGTATTTCTTTCCCCTCCTTTTCTCCCTCTGCTTGGCCCACCAAAGCTGCCGTTGTGGCTGCCCCCACCCCTGACTCTGGACCTCTTCTCAGCCCCAGGACTTCCCCTTGCAGGTGGCACTTTTTGCACGCCTAATTGCGTTGCAAGAAGAAAAGCTGCCTCAGAAACAGAGATGCATGGTACACTGTCCTCATTCAGGCGGTTCATCCCCAAAGAGTCCCGGCTTTACAAAGGAAGCGGTGCTGGGGCTGCACGTAGCTCTCAGACATCTGCATCACACATTTTTTTCTCTCTCATCCCCTCTCCACCCACCACCACCCCCCTCAGATTCTCCGGACTGATTCTTGTGGTAAAATCTCACACATTTTCTCAATCTATATGCAAACCAGGTAGGATTGACAGCTGAAGAAAGCTGCACATTGCCTGGTCTCAGAATTTTCTGTTCCCCCTCGGAGGGAAGATCTTTGAGCTCCGTGACTGTGCCTCGAAGCCATGGCCCTTGTCCTGGGCTCTGCCCTGGCCCAGGCGAGCGCCTGACCCCTGCTAATGTGTGGGACCTTTAGCAGCAGAAAGTTGGGGGAGGTAACCAGAGCCCCCTGCATGCCAGTGATTCATGTTCTCTGAAGGGATCAGAGTGTTATTAGAAACCTCGGCTGCCAAATGTGGGGCAAATGTAACCAATTTATTAATGCTGAAAAACCAATGTGTGAAATTGGACCAAGAGGAGAGGGGCGCCAGCCCCTCTCCCCACTTCCTGCTCTCTGGTAGTGGCAGGGGGAGGGTGGTGGACAAAGAGTTCTGTCTTCTGCAGGAGGACGTAGCCATCCTAATCACATGTGATGGGGACAACAAATATTCCTGGCCGAAGCTTCAAAGGGCTGGGAGATAATTGTATCCACCATCTTCCGCCTGGCTGTGATGCCCCAGCCGGCAGCTCGCAGGTTGTAAAGTGCGTTGGGCACTGAGGTGGGGAGCTTGGTCTTGGTCTCACTCTGTCCCAGCTCTGCTCCTCACTATAGGGACCAGGTGAGAATGGGGGAGTAAGAATACTTCGCCATTTGATGTTCACAGTGGTGCTTAATTTTTGAACCGATATTGTACATGGGTCACTAGCCCTTTTCTCTACATGGTCTTAGATTGGCCTCTCAGCTTTTCCTGGGTGGTTGCAGTTTCTCTTCAGCAGAGAAAATTTCTTCAGAGGAGCATGCATTTTTATATGCATCAGTGCCATTGATTGCCCTCTAAACAGGTGGTTGAGTTGAAGACATTAGCTGTCACCGTTTTTTAAAGAATTACTGTATGATATATCATCATTATACATTATCTCATTCAATCCCCACACAAACACCCTCATGATGTTAACTATTGTTATTCTTGATTTTTCACTTGAGGAAACTGAGCTCAGAGGTTTAATGAACTTGCCCATGATTACAGGTTTAAGTGGACAGGATTCGAGCCCATGTCTGCTTAACTACGCTCTTCACCACCTAGTTTAAGAAATGGAAATCCCACTAAATTCTTGGGTAATCTGGTGGGAAGCAAATGGGAAATTTTCTTACTAAGGCTACCTTGGAAGTCTCAGATTTCAGATGATCAATTTTCAAAGAATTGGCTTACCATAAAAACAATGAACACACATTTCACAAGAGAATAAATAAATCTTTATGGTGATTCAGAGAAATGTTAGAAACTTACTAGATGTCAGGCTTTTTGGGGTTGGCATCATTATCTTTGAACAAGACTGTGGGGTGGATTTGAGATCTGGTTATTTTAGATTCCTGGCTATTTAGATTCTGGCTAAATGGCATTTATTTTGTAATGTGTCACCACATGTCATGTCCCACCACTGAAGACAACATGATGTCTGGTCTAATTACTAAATCTAAATTGATGTCTGTTCTCTTATGAAGGACTAACACTTGTTAACTGAAGGTAGAGTTTTTGGTTGCCAGTAGACACGATTGTTTCAAGATGCTGATGGAATCCCCCATGCCCGAACACTATTAAACTCACAGATTCCTTTCTTCTAGAAATGTGTTTGATGCATCACAGTGTTGTGTCCTGATCGGCGTGTTGTGCCTAAAGGGCAGAGCTGCCTTCTATTTCTGGAGCTTTCTCTCCTCCTCCCCTTTCCAGTGACAGCTTCACACATCCCAAGGCCGCTGTGTGTCCTGAGGCAGGAGGAGCTGTTGCTCCATTTGGAGAGGAGGAGGGTCATTGCCAGCGTCACTGAGATCTGGAAGCAAAGTTCAGTCTTCATTTTCAAGTAAAATCCAGTCCCATTCCTCTTGCTCATTTTGGTGTCTAGAAGAGCATCCCTGTTTCTTCCCTCTCCTCCTATGAGCTGTAACTCCCTCAGATCTTCTTAGAATACATCACTCACTAAAAAAAGAGAGAAAAAAATCCGTAAGCCAATGAAGTTATATTGATATATTGGAAAATAATTTTTAATGTCTGAAAAAAGCAGAACAGGCTTTTTGTCCCTATAATTCAGCAGGAATGAAGGATCCTCCAAGGAGTTGAAAATGGGGTTGAAAATGGAGTTGAAAATTGGGTTGTCCTCTGAGAACTGAATTAGTAAACTTCACACTCTATGGAAATGATTAACCATCTAATATAAGAATAATGACAACTCCCGGAATAAAGAAGGCAGTAATAAGAATGCAGAGGGCTGCTACGTAAGTGTCAGTCCCGCCAAAAGCTGAGCTAAGAATCCTCCCAAGGAGACAAGGCCAACGTGGAGGTGTAACTTACTCAGAGGAAATGGAAGGGAATCTAGTCTGTTCTGTCTGGAGGATGACTGAAAACAGAGATAGGTGTCAAAGGATAAAAAGGAAAATCTACAGAGTGCCGATCTGAATCTTTTAGAGGCAAAGAAACCTTTCTAAATGACTTTGAGCTTTGTGATTTTCTTGGTAAAAGTTTTCCTATAGTGAAAGGTCATAGACTGGCATGTGATAGGCCAAGTCTGGCCCACAGACAAGTTTTGTTTGGTCTACAGTGTATTGACTTACAGTATTTTTCAAAGTTATCAACCAATTTCCCACAGAAAAATTGAGGATACCAGCTTTTATGGAAAAATCGAGAAGACTTGGGTTAACTAAACTGTCAACAATGGGTTGGAGCTATAAAGTAGCAGCTGCTCCCTTTAGAAAGGTGTGCACTCACCAGTTTGCCCCAGTCTCCACTATTCCCTAACACCCCTGCTCTCTGACTTGCTTTATTCATCTGTGTTACACTCTTTGAGCCTCTTGGTTTTTGAGTGTGTGACCCACCCCCAGTCGTCACCTCCCCCCCACCGGTGGGTAAACTTGCCTTCAGCTACTTGAGCTGAAATTAGCTTCTTAAGACCCTGAACCCTTCTTGTTCTGATTCCATGCTCAGCATGCAACCTTATGAGAATCTGGCTTCCTGTGTAATTTGCCTATAAAGAAAGAATGCATTGATCTTCTGTCCTGAGCATCTTGCTCTGTGTGAGGAGGTGCAAGACAGTAAATTTTTAAAGGTTTTGGCTTTGGAGTCAGACAGGTCTGGTTCCAATTCCAGCACTGACACTTACTAGATAAGGTCACCACAAGGCCTCCTGGCACCCTGCCAGTGATCTTCTCTTGGAGATGTTGCTCTGGGTCACCTTGGGCCACATACCAGAATATTCAAATTGCAAAAAGGTTTTTATGATCAAAATTGATACCCCTATGTCACAAATTACAGCAACCCCAAATCCAGCCAGCCAACCAACAAACTTGAGTTTCTATAGAGATTGTAGACATTCCAAAAGGCTAGAAGGCTATTGATAGAAGCACAGACTCTGTGATGGCTTTCTGTTCTAGAGAGCCAGTGGGAGAAAGTGTGGCTAGAACGTGGATTTTGAACTTAAGAGACTTGTGTGCCAAGTCCTAGTTCTTTCCTATATTTACTACGTGAACTTAGGAAAGTCATACACTATTCAGAGTCCCCCACATAAAAATTCTCTCCCTACATACTTAATAGAAACTTTGTGAGGACTAAATAAAATAAGGTGGGGAGGATACTAGATAAACTGTAAAATGTATGGGCTTGTTAATATCAAAAGTTTTATGAGCCCAGTGAACATAAGAGGGAAAGTAGTAGGAGAAGAACCCAAGAAGCCCAAACCAGGAGTTTCCAGCCTGCCAGAGCAGCGTCCACAACCCAAACATTAGTGCCAGGCTCAGAACACCCATAACCTGCAGTGTGCATCAATTTTGACTCTGGTTTGTGAAAGAAAACAATACTATCCAGTGATGATTAGGGTTGGAGGAAAGAGTCTCACACACACTGTCAGGGAAAATGTAAACTGGACAAAGAAAGCCAATTGGCAGTATCTATCAAAATTTTAAATGTGCATTCAGCAATTCCCTTCTAGGAATTTATCCTATAGAAACACTCTACAGTGGGCAAGAACACTTGTACAGGAATGTTCAAGGCAACATTATTCATAATATAAAATTAATAGGTGGATGGTTAATACATTTTGCATATTCTTGCTATGACTACTATGTAGCCATTAACAAGAATGAAGTAGATGCATATATGCTGAAATGGTATAGGCATCAGTGATGTATGACCGAGTTACAAAAAGCAAGCTGCAGTACAGAATAGTGTGACCGTATGTTTTAAAAATAATCTAGGAATATATATAAAAAGAATAAAAATAACCTAGGTAAAAAAAAAAGAATAAAAATGTGTATACCTAAACAAATTCTAAACACATACAGATCTAACCTTTAACATTGATTTCCACTCAGGATGGGGAGTAGACTGTAAGGAAGAGACTTCGCTTGTTACTTTATATACTTTCATGTTACTTAAATACTTTGCAGTGATCATGCATTACTTTTGTAATTTTTAAAACACAACTAAAAGTCAAAACGGAAAAGTTAAACCAATATTTAAACTAGGGAAAATGGAATATAGTGAAAGAGCTCAAGTGGAGGGTAGGAGTAAGGGCAAAGGGTAGAGGTGGCAGCACAGAGCCCAGAGAGCCATGTGCCTGGGGTCTCCCCAGTAGCTGTTCCCACACACCTGACCACTGACGTCTCAGGACCACACCTGTCCTCCTGGGCTTGTGATCTCTGGTGGTGGAATCGGTCAGTGTTGGCATGGTTGCTGCTCGTGCTGCAGTATTGCTAGCTGATGTTCTGTTTCTGGAATTGAGGGTTATAACAGATGCCTTCAAAATTAAGAATCGTGCCCAAGAGGCAAAGCACTGGGGCTTCTAAGAGAGACTGTTCTACTGTTTCTGAGAATTTAGCTGGACTGACTAAGCCTGTACTTTGACTTCTGCACTTTCTATATTAACTCATTATGGCTTTGACCTTGGATTTGACCATAAATCTCTGGTCAAATTCTGCCTCTACCTCTGCTCCAGTCTTGTGTCTTCTCTTAATGGTAACCTACTGTCCAATTCTAGTCAACTCCATCACTTGGGTTTTCTTCAGGGGCTGGGTTTGGGCACTTTCTTCACACTTCTTACAGGTGTGATAACTACGCATATGGGGCACCTAGGACACTTGCTGTCTGGGAAGAAGCTGCCCTTGACTTCACATGTGTTCTTAATGAGATGACGGGAAGCCAGTGGGAAGGGTCATGCCAGAGTCACAGTGCCCTTGTGTTTAACAGCCCACAACACTTGGGGAGCAACTTTTGTCGCATGTGTTTTGTAAGTTATGACTGTATGGAAGGAGATGGAAGGCCACCAGCTTGAGCCAGTCTGTCCCTCTTAACTTGCCTGGACACTGACCTCTCCAATGATGATCTTTATTTTTCATTCCATGACATGGAAAGAACCTGTGGGAGTGAACTTAACTTTCTTTTGAACCATAGAGTGTGAATCAGAACTGTGGCTCCACACAGTTAGGGACCTTTCCTCTTCTCGGACTTTTCGGCAAGCAGGCTGAGTGAGATTTGTGCATTGACAAGGGAGATGGCTAGAGAGATATGGCTTCTCCTGAGGCTGGAATTGAAACCCAATCTCAATTAAGTTAAGAAATCCTCAATTAAGACTGTCTGGCCCTCTTCACCCTAGCTTTTAGGAGCTGAGATGGGATCTCCTTAGGACCCAGAACAGAAGTATTTTGTAATAAAATTCCTTATTCATTCTTACTTCTCCATGGCTCTTAAAATAATCCTTTAGCATGAAGGGTGATTTTCCCTTTTGAATCCCAGGTCTGGATTTCCTGCCAAGAAAATAGACATTCAACACACAGTATACCCAGAAACCATAAAGGGAATTAGTGTACTACATTCGAGAACTTTAAAACATTTATATGGCAAAAAAAAAAAAAATCCATATAAAGTCCAAGGACAAATAACACATTGGTAAAAATATTCAAAACAAACATGACAAATAAAGGGTTAATTTTAATTCAAAGAGCTTTTCCAAATTAAAAAGAGAGCCAATAAATACATAAAATATAAACAGGGAGTTCCAAGAGAAAGATAAAATACAAATGACCTGAAATATATGAAAAGATGTCCAACCTCCTTGAGGATTTTAAAAATGCAAATCAAAACAACAAAAAGATACCATTTCATCAGACAAGCAAACATTAGAAAGTCTGATACGTTTGATATTGGAAAGAAAATATCAAAGTAAGAAAATATGTATACTGTGGTAGGAATTTAAATTACGTTTCAAAATGCTGAAGTATCCTTTGAATTATGCCTAAGAATTTATCTTAGAGATATAAAAGTCACCTGAGATAGATGAATAATATAAAAAAAACCTGAAAATAAACTAAATATTCATCAATATGAGATTCAGTAAATAAGGTTATGTTTTTATTGCTACAATGGAATACTATTTGGCCATTACATACATGAATGTAAATGTCTAAGTGTTGAGATGTAAATATTCTCCTAAGTGAAGAAAGCAAGGTGTAGAGCAGCATGTTTAGTATTACTTCATTTATAAATAAAAAGGATATCATATATACATGTATAATTTTACATACATAAACAATTCTTCTGAAATTTTAACAAGAAAGTGTTAACAGTTTGGCAGGAAGATCTATTGGGAGGTGGTACAAGATGTCTCCCTTTTTATACCTCTATCACTTTTCTTCTATGTGGCTACATTCCTCTTATATAAATAAAATAAATAGAGCAAAGCACAGTGCAGTAGGTTGTATAATGAATGGAGGTGGTGGTGCCGCAGGGCACAGGCTGGGCACCCTAACCAGTAAGACAAGAGGAACCATTCCTGCATCAAAGGACCATGGGCTTCATTTTGAAGGATAAGAAGTCGTTAGATACAGATCAGGGTCAGGGAACTCCAGGTAAAAGGAAATGCTATTTTCAAAGGAATGGAGGTGAGAGAAAGCAAGACATGCTTAGGGAATTAAAAGCAACACAAAAAAGGTTTGTTGGAGTGCAGAGTGATTAAAAAGCATAACAGCTGGCCAAGGAGAAGCTAAATCATGTACTGTGTTAAGGACCCTGAATTTTCCCTTAAAGCAAGGAGAAACCACTAAGGAACTCTAAATGAAGGAGTGGCCTGGTTAAAACCTAGGAACCCTTACCTTGGTCCATCATGAGCTGGAGTGACAGCAGGGTCAGGCATGTAACTTCAAAAGGGATAACAGGAACTTGGACTCCACAAAGTCAAAGTTGAGCAGGGAGGGTATAGCTCAGTGGTAGAGAGCATGCTTGGCATGTGTGCGGCCCAGGGTTCAATCCCCACTATGGCTATTAAAAAAAAAAAAAAGTAGAAGTTGAAGACAAGATTATGAGTCAGGAGTCCAGCAGGGAGAGTGACACTAATCAGATACTGGGCATGTGGCCAGAGTGACCTTCATAGGCCCTGAAAACAGCAGCACAGCCCTGAGCGCTAAAACAAACGGGTAGATTGGCCAGGGGGTGTGCAGGAGTCAGTTTGGCAAGACTGCATTCTTCAGGTATTCAGTCAAACACTGATCTAGGTGTGGCTGTGAATATATTTTGTAAATGTAATGTAAGTCTACAGTCAGCTGACTTTAAGTAAGGAACACCATCCTAGATCATCTGGGGGTGGGGTGGGGGGGCACTGATTCAATCAGTCAAAAAGCCTTCAGAGCAGAGCTAAAGTTCCTCTTAAGAGGAAGAAATTCCACCCATGGAAGCAACTTCAGCTCCTGCCTGAGAGTTCACGGCCTGTGACATGGACTTCAGACTTGAGTAGCCAGCCCCGACGATCACATAAGCTAGTTCCTTGCAGTGAGTCTCTTAATATATCTCCTACGGGTTCTGTTCTCTGGTTGGACCCTGACTGATTGTCACAGGATGGGGTAAATAAAATGAACAGGGAGAGAGTAACACATTTGTGATCTTACCCAATAAATCTTCACTGAATTTAAGTTTTCTCTCTCTCTCTCTCTCTTCCTGGACAGCATGAATCTTCCTCAATGTCTCTTACTCAGATACTCAGGAGTTTGACTGCTGTGCATTCATATCCTACCGCAGGGAAGTGCCATTGGTCACTTTCCTGGGATCTCCCTGCTCAATTTATTACAATGAAACGTTTAGATCAGTCAGGATTCTCTTAGTTGCAAGTGACAGGACCCCAAGTTAAACTAACATAAGCCAAGGAAGGGGGATTAATGGAAGGCATGAACCACAGAAGCTCCAAGAACCTCAAGGGCCAGAACTAGGACACTTGAACCTATCAGGACCTGTCTTGCTCCTTGGCTTCCCTCTGCACATTCTCTATCGGTTTCTTTGACACGGTGGGCTTCATGGCTACTGGGAGTCTTTAGCTCATATATTCCCAGCACTTGTTTATTCATTTAACAAATAGTTGTCAAGAACCTTCTGTAACTTGCACAGTTCTCAGTGCTGGGGATACAGCTCTAAAAAAACACAGAAATTCTTCCTTATGGCCAAAAAGTCAGGTAATGCACAAAGTATAATACCTCATTTTTATGGTGTCACAGTGCTCTTTGGAAGGGGAAAGGGGGGCTTCCAGCTTCAATTTTTAAAAATTGCAGAGAAGGTTCTGCTTGGATACCTTCAGGTCCTGTCCCTAACTCTCCACTGTGACAGGCAGTCCTCACTCAAATTCTGTGGTTACAGTTGATGTAAGGGTGTGGGGGAAGCAATTCCTAAGAGAAAGAAGGTACATTTCCCAGAAAAAGGGGAGTTGACCAGATAGAAAAAGCATTTCATATTCTTAAAAATTTCATTTAAAAACATTTTAGACAGCTTGTAAAGGCTATACTCCATTTACAGGTATTTTAAAATATTGGCTATACTCCCTGTGTTGTACGATGCATCCCAGCAGCCCGTCTTACACCCGGTAGTTTGTACGTCCCGCTGCCCCCTCTTAAAAACGTTTCATATCTTTCCACAACCATTTTATTGGAATTACTGGCTGATTATTTCTTTATCCTTCAGGCATATTTCCTGTGAATTTAAGGGTAACATTCTTTGGGGAACCAAAGTAAAAAGAGAACAGAACAAATGCAAAGTTGTTCCATAATCTTCTTACGTTAGAAGACTCACTGTGTGTGCAACATCACAGAAAGGCCATCCTGGGGTCAGCTAACCTGGGGTGTGAAAGGTAGGATCAAATTCCTTGGCAGTGAATTTAAAGATGAGGATTGTTCACATATCATTTTTTCATTCATTCATTCATCCATACCCATAAAAAATATTGGGCATATTTTATACTGAATATATGTTATATGCGAAGCAAATTGTCTAAGCTCTGAGAACAAAGGTGCAAAATGCACTGGCTCTGTCATCAAAGGACTCAAAGATGGAGGGGAAGGCAGGCATATTAAACAGATGATCCAAATGCCCTCTGATGAGTCTGTAGTGTGCAGAGTGCTCTGTAGTAGAGTGTGGTGTGGAGGCATTCTTGGAGGCATTCTTAGTGGAATCAGAAAAGGCTTTGCAAATGTGGCAACATTTGAAACAGCCCTCAAAAGATAAAAGGGGCTCTCTAGGTGAAGGAGAGGGGGCTGGCATTCCAGAGATAGAAAACAGCAACTAAGCTACAAAGGCACAGAAATGAGTCAAAGCGTGATGAGAAGAGGAGCTAGGCTAGAGGGCTGTCATACCGAAGGGAGTGGAGCTGAAGCTCTGAGGGAGGCATACAAGCCATTCAAATGACTTCACACTTTGCAATCTATAGGCACAGGGAGCTACAGGAGGATTGACAGCAGGAGAGCTGTCCCATTCTAGAAAATCTGTGTTTTAGGAAAAAAAAAAAAATCTAGAGGGCTGCTGAAGAGGAGTGAAGTCTGCAGTTGGTCCTTTTGGAGCTGTTGAAACAGCCCTGGCAAGAGATATTAAGAAACTAAATGCAGTCCAGGGCCACAGAATTAGAGAGGACAGGAGAGATCTGAGAAATAATTATGAAGAGGATAGAAGAGGACATGGTTTACTGAATTTCTACATTGCCCCCAGGCCCTGAGATACATACTTGTTTTCATTTACTCTTCACATTTACCCTTTATTAGGGTGTGATTCCCCGTCAAGAAATTGAACAACAGAGAGGCTGACCCCCTCAAGGTCACAGGAGCATTAAATGGCAGAGCCGGGACCTGAACCAAGGTCGGCTGTATCCCAAAGCCCATGCTCTTTCTCCCTCCTCACAAGGAATCAAAAGGACTTGGTGATTAGGGTTATATCTTCCTTCACTTTCCCAAACTTTGTGGGAGCACTGTGTGTGCACCAGCCTCTACACGCCCAGGGAAGAATGCATTGTTAGGTTACACTGGGCTGAAGGAGGGAGTACTGCTTATATCAAGCAGAGTTTGGAGGCCAAGCCAGTGTTCATCCCATCTAGGGCTGTATTAGCTTTCTATTATTGCTGCTGTACCACACTGCCATAAACGTAGTGGCTTAAAACAATACAAATTTATTAGCTTACGGTTCTGTGGGTTACAAGTTCAGCAGGGGACTCACCAGGCTAAGATCAAGGTGTCAGCTGGTCTGAGCTTTTTCTGGAGACTATCAGAGTGAATTCTTTCCTTGCCTTTTCCAGGCCCCTTCCTCCAGCAGTGAGGAAGTCTTCCTCACTGGTCTTCACATCACGTGGCTCTAATCTTCTCTCCTGCCTCTCACTTCCACTTTTAAGAAGTCTTCTGAGTACACGACCCACCTGAATAATCCCAGATAGTTTCCCCATTTTAAAGTCAAGTGATTTGCAACCTTAATTCAATCTGCAGTCTTCATCCTGCTTTGCCATGAAACAGACCATATTCACAGGTTCTGAGGATTAAGACATGGAAATCTTCGAGGAGCCATTATTTTGCCTACTACAGTTTCCTTACATGGTTTTAGATTCGAATCTTGTGCGAGTTCTGGGAATTTACAAGGAGAGGCTCCTAACAGCAGGGGTGACTAAAGAGTTAACTAGACATCCAAGAAACACAATGACCTCTTGAAGTCATTGAGTGTGGTGTAGACCTGTGATCCAAGAGCTGGACTGTTGGGGTAGGCAGCTCACATCTTCGAAGAAAGCTCATCAAGCCATGACCAGTAGAAACCAGGACACCGGTCACCTGGGAAACCAAGTAAACATAAACACACAGCCATCCATCACTGCCATCTGGAAAAAATTGGGAGGTGAGGGTCTTCCTGTTAGGCCCTGCTCCAGTATTTATTTGTGTAGCTGGAGATCCCAGACCAGCCTTTCTGTCAGCAGTGCTTCCGTGAGGTGTATGGGGCTGAATCTTAGCCTGGAATTAAAACATACCATCTTTCTGTGTGAATGTGGATGTAAATATTACCAGCAGACAGGTCACTCAAGAAATAGGTGTCCATGTTTCCAAGTCTAAACAGTCTCTGTCAGTCAGACATGAAGACCCTAGCTGCTTGTTGGCAACATCATCTTTAGAAAAAACTGAGTTTCCAGTGAATGCTGCATGTGTTCTGCTGTGTTCAGGAGCTATGGTGTCCAGGAGCTCCGCCCTGGTCAATGACTTCAGGTAGAGATGTGCAAGGGAAAGATGGTTTTAATGGAGTGCACTGTGCAAAGTGATCCGCTGAGCTCCATGGGCTCTCCTCCCAAGAGTCCTCACTGTTGGTCAAGAATGTTTTCAGCTGTGGCTCCAGCAGTGCTGAGAGATTTACCCTGCTCCCTTCACATGCTCTTACCCTGTCCCCCAAGTGATTCAAAGATATTTACAAGGCGGCTGGCTGGGGTTTGCCAGGGCAAGTCTGAGGCATGGATCAGAGCAAAGTGAAGTGACCCGAAGAGGGAACAAACCTATGACCTTGGCCCCTTAAGCACTGCATCCTTACAGACTCAGCTAACAGAGCCTTTTGAAAGCCTACCCTTCATTCAGGTCCACATGCAAAACATTCATACACTCAAAGGCCGCCTGGCTGTAGCAAGAAGAACATTCAGAACAAGATAGATTTCCTACTATCACCTTGTTTCCTCTTACCTTGAAGATAATATTTGGGCAATACTGAGTCAGAACCAAACACATTTTTTGATTAATTTTTAAATTTTTATACAATTTTAAATGTTACTTTCCATTTACAGTTATTACAAAATATTGGCTATATTCCCCATGTTGAACAACACAGTCTTGTAGCTTATCTTACACCCAATAGTTTGTACCTCCTACTCCTCTGCCCCTCCCCTTACCCCCACTGGTAACCACTAGTTTGTTCTCTGTATCTGTGAATCTGCTGCTTTTTGTTTTATTCACTAGTTTGTTGTATTTTTTAGATTCCACATATAAGTGATATCATACGGTATTTGTCTTTGATATATTTCATTTAGTATAATGCCCTCCAAGTCCATCTATGTTGCTGCAAATGGCAAAGCTTTGTTCTTTTTTATGGCTGAGTAGTATTCCATTATATATATCTACCACATCTTCTTTATCTATTCATCTCTTGATGGACACTTAGGTTGTTTCCATGTCTTGGCTATTGTACATAATGCTGCTGTGAACATTGGGGTGCATGTATCTTTTTGAATTAGTGTTTTTGTTTTTTTTCAGCTATATATCCAGGAGTGGAATTGCTGAGTCATATGGTAGTTCTTTTTTAGTGTTTTGAGAAACCTCCATACTGTTTTCCTCAGTGGCTGCAGCAATTTACATTCCCACCAACAGTGTGGCAGGAGAAGCAAACACATTCTTGATGACCACGAAGTGCTGTAGGCTGCATAGGAGCTCTCCCATCCTCATTCATGTTTACAGTGTGAGCCCCTAAAGGGCACGGACTGTGCTATATCCAGCCCTTGGCACAGAGTAGATGCTGAACACACATCAGTGAAATGAATTTTAAAAGTGGATGAGCTCGTGAGATAGATAAATTCATTGCATATATCCTGACTTGACTTTGAAGGGTGGTTCTCAGAATCCCCACATTCCATATCACTTGTTTCATGGACAGGAAACACCCTAGTTCAGTACTGCCCATGAGAAATATAATACAAGCCCCAAATGCAAGCCACACTCATACTTTTAAACTTTCTAGTAGCTACATTAAAATAAGTGAAAAGAAACATGCGATTAATTTTAATTATATTTTATATAACCCCATATCTCTAAAGTATAATTTTATATATGTTATGTAAAAATTATTAATGAGATTTTTTTTTTTTTGGTACCACCTCTAGCAGCTTGTCTCAGTTCAGACTGGCTCATTCAGCCATCTGTGGCTCATGGCTAAGGTAGTCAACAGGTTAGCTCTAGATACTGTCGACCCTCATTGTTCAATATTATTATTAATTAACATCTGGATAACCCTTAACAAAGAATTCTTACCTTTATTAACTTATTAGTAATTATAGTGTTGATAAGGGCCATTATTTCCACTTTATAGTTGAAGAAACAGGCTTCATTTCAAGCTAATAAGTAGTAGAGCTAGGACCTGAAACCAGGTGTCCTAAGTCTCTTGCTTCCCAATGCACTGCCCACTGCCGTCAGGGCAGGAAACCTCTGCAGAATGTAGGACAGGTGGGGCCGCATCTGCAAAGACTGCAGGGAGGTGCCTCTTAGATTTAATGAACTATCATGTTACAGATAATGTAGGTCAAGTGGATTAGGCAGGCACTGCCACATTCTAAATGTCATGTCAGTGGTCCCAGCGCTGGCTGAGCACCTTCTTGTTCTGGGAAGAAAAGGAAAGCTTGTGGAGAGACACGTGTTTCCTGTGCTGTTACACGCAGCTCCCTACTTTTCATCATTTTGTTCATTTCAGAGCGCCAGAGAACTTGCCTGCACCGCTCAGTCCCGCTTCCAGAAAGGAGAATGAATTCACTCTTCATTCTTGTCTTTCTAGTTTCCATGCAGTATAACAACAGTATGCGATAACACTTTTCAGTTTATTCCCAGCGACCTATGGCCTCCACCCACTTCCCAGTTATGCCGTCAGGAAGACTTAATTATGGTTATTTCGCAGCATTAATTTTTGGGCAGGCTGACAGGATGGTAATGCCCCTTTGCCTGGAATTCTGGTGTTGTGATTTTCCTCTTGAAATCCAAATTGTCTTTGGAAAAGAAAACCAGTTTCTCACCCAAACCATGTCCAAACAGGTCTGGTCCCCAGACCGTATCTGGCATGAAAAGAGGCTCAGTGCAGTGCACAATAGATGACTGTAGTCTAATTTTAGACCAGATGGTTCTGAAGACCACGTTTCTTCTCTGTTGACCCTGCTTCTTATCCCCATCAGACCATCTCCTTGGGGAGGGACCCTGACAGGCCTCAAGAACATATGGGAAGGAACACAGGATTTTCCTAAAACATGTATGTGATCCTGCTGTCCTCCTGACTAAGATGTTTTAATGGCTTAGTATACTCCACAAGATGGAATCCAAACTCTTTAATCATGCAACAAAGGCCTCCTTGTGAGGACTCTTTCCTACCCCCTCAGCCTCCTCTCCTATGACACCTCATACTCATGTTCCAGGGGCACCAACATCTCTGCAGTTTGTCTGAAAACACCAGGTAGGTTCAGGTCTGTGACCTCCAGACCTGAATAGCCAGTTCACCCATCCTCATCTCTGGGCACCTTGCCAACAGACTAATACAGAGTCTCATCTGAACCACCCCCTCTCCGATGGAACTGTCTACTTTTTCCTTTGTGGCGTCCAACCTGTCCACCCTTCCAGCACAAAGCTTATAATTTGCTGCTGTATTTTTTGTTTACATTGTTAGGGTCTGCCTTTGGAATGCAATATTGTTCAATATTTGAAAATCACTCAATGTAATTTATCATAGTAGCAGATTAAAGGGAAAAAACCATATGATCATTCACTAGATGCAGAAAGATCATTTGACAAAATTCAACAACTGTTTGTGATGAAAACCTAAGCAAACCAGGAATTACAGGTAATTTCCTCAAGTTAATAAAGGTCATCTATGGAAAACCTACAGCTAAAAGCATGCTTAATGATATAGACTGAGTGCTAATACTTATATCAGAAACAAGGTGAATATGCTGACTCTCACCACTTTGATTCAGCATCATACTGAAAATCCTTATCAGTGCATTAAGGCAAGAAACAGAAATAAAAGGTATACAAATTTAAAAAAAACCAAAACTGTCTCTAATCACAGATAACATGATTTCCTTTGTAGAGTGCATAGAAACTTGAAATATTTAGGGAAAAATCTAATAAAATATGTTCAAGATTTGTATGTTGAAATCCTAAAAGTATTATGAGAGAAACAAACTACTTAAACTAAATGGAAAGATATATTGTGGTTCATTAATTGGAAGACAATATTGTTAAGGTTTCAGTTTTTCTCTAAATTGATCTACAGAGTCAATGCAATTCCAATCAAAATCCCAGCAGGTTTTGAGCAGAACTCCATAAGCTGATTCTGAAATTTATGAGAAAAAAAAAAATCAAAGGAACTAAAATAGTCAAAGCAATTTTGAGAAGAAAAAGTTAGAGGACTCACACTACGTGTTTTTGAGACTTACTAAGCAACTACATTAATCAAGAGAGTGGGGTATTAGTGAAATGAAATGCGTAAAAATCAGCAAAGGATCCAGAAATAGGCCAAGGCAATTCAGTGGTGAAAGAATTGTCTTTTCAGCAAATGATGCTGAAACAGTGTATAAAACAAAATGTATCTTGACTTATGCAATAAACTATATACAAAACTTAACTGGAAAATGGATCACAGACCTAAATGTAAAGCCAAAAAGTTTTAAAATTCTAGAGGAAAGCATAGGAGAAAATCTCTATGATCTTGGGTCAGAGATTTGTTAAGATACAAAAAGCACAACTTGTAAATGAAAAAATTGATAAACCGGACTTTATCAAAATTAAAAATTTATCATATTTAAATGACACTTTCAAGAAAATGTAAATACAGGACATAGACTAGGGGGAAGTACTTTCAAAATACATATTTATAATTTATGAAGGATCCTTACAACCCAAGAATAAGAAAACAAGTAATGCAATTTAAAACTGAGCAAAACATTTGAGCAAACACTTCATCAAAGACAGTAGACAGATGGCAAAAAGCGAACAAAAAGGTACTCAACAACAGTAATTAGGGAAATGCCAACTTAAACAACAGTCAGATACCACCTATTAGAAAAGCTGCTGGCAAGAATGCAGAACAATGGAACTCTCATACATTGCTGATGGGAATGCAAATTGTACAGCTCATTTGGAAAACAGCCTGGCAGTTTTTTTATAAAACAAAATATGCAATTACCATATGACTCAGCAATCCCAGTCCTAGATATTTACCCAAGAGAAATGAAACTATATGTCCACAAACATATACACAGATATTTACAGCGGCTTTCTCTGTGATTGTCAAAAACTGGAAATTATTCAAATGTGCATCAACTAGTGAATGAATACACAAAATGTAGTGGTACATCCATACAATGGAATATTACTCAGCAGTAACAGAATGAACTATTGATACATGCAACAACATGAATAAATCTCAAATGCATTTTGGTCAGTGAAAAAAGCTAGGCTCAGAATGCTATATATTGCATGACTGCATTTGCATGACATTCTGGAAGAGGCAAACTTATAGGGATGAAAAAAGATTATTGATTTTTTGTAGACTGGAAATGTAGGGAGGGATTTGACAATAAGGCAGCATGAGGGAATTTTTAGGTTGAGAAAAGTGTTCTGTATCTTGATTGTGGTGGTGGCTACAGATTGTATGAGTTTGTCAAAATTTATTGCACCTAAAAAGGGTGGATTTTACTACATGCAGATTACTCTTCAATAAACTGACTTAAAAAAAAAAAAGAAAACAGGGTAATGTCCTTTGTGACAAAGTAAAGCAGTTTTTTCATTAGACGGAAGAAGACACAGATCAAACCTCATTCTTCCTGTTTGACCTCACCCCTTTATAGAAAACAGAATGGTGAAATTGATATTTGCTGAATGGAAAAGAAAACATGAGGTTATTTTAAGTGTAGAAAACTAAGTATAAGTTTCCAATAATGAATTAAGGATGCATTGTGATAACTGAATTATGGGTAATGGCAGGGGAATGAACAAAAGATACCTGAGAAGTGCATAAAAACTTTCTCTTACTGAGTATCAAGTGAAGTTTACTTCCCAGATGAGGTTACGATGGATCGTAACTTGAGAATAAAAATTCACAGAACTAGGCTTTTAAAAATTTATTTGATTTAAAATCAACATCTTTTTGCTATTTTTCCTTTTGGCTAAAAAAACTGGAATCTAGATTTCATAAGAAAGCTACCTTTTAGGTAATGTACTCTAGTTCATTTATAATTAAACTATAGTGCCATTTTCAAAGGCACTTTTTTTTATTACTAAAGAGAAAAGTACAAGGCCTAGGCAACTTTCAGGATATATAATTTATGAAGGGAGCAATTCAACTATATTTTGAAAAATTCGAAATTTTAAATAGCTAAAACTTTTATAATTTGAAAAATCTATAATTTGAAATTTTTGTCATTTGAATTTACAAAGTTGAAGTCAAATGGATAATATAAAAATATGAATGTCACAGACTTTTTTTATTTTTATTTTAGTTTATTTTTAAAGTATAGTCAGTTTACAATGTTGTGTCAATTTCTGGTATACAGCATAATGTTTCAGTCATACATAAACATACATATATTCCTTTTCATATTCTTTTTCATTATAGCTTATTACAAGATATTTACTATAGTTCCCTGTGCGATATAATAGAAACTTCTTGTTTATCTATTTTATATATAGTAGTTATTATCTGCAAGTCTCAAACTCTCAATTTATCCCTTCCTACCTACTCTCCCCAATGGTAACCATAAGTTTGTTTTCTATGTCTGTTTCTGTTTTGTAAATAAGTTCATTTGTGTTTTTTTTTTCTTAGATTGCCCATATGAGTGATATCATATGGTATTTTTCTTTCTCTTTCTGGATTACTTTACTTAGAATGACAATCTCCAGGTCCATCCATGTTGCTACAAATCGCATTATTTTAATTCTTTTTTTATGGCTGAGTAGTATTCCATTGTATAAATATACCACAACTCCTTTATCTAGTTGCACAGATACTATTTTTAAAAGAATTTTTGGATTTAAATTTGGGCAATATTCTGCAATTTTCTCAATTTCTGCAATTTCCTACTCAGTTTCATATAAATTCAAAATATTTGAAATAATACATCATAAAAGATATAAACAACTTTATGCCAATAAATTCAAATTTTCAGTTTAAATTCCTTGAGTAACATAATTTATCAAATCAGGGATGAGAAAAGATAGGAAATCTAAATAGTCCTGTACCTTTAAAAAAAAGTATTCGGTAATTCGAAACCTTCCCCTTAGTTCTACTCCAGTAATTTTAGAGTAGCTTATATTAAATAAACTTTTCTGTAGAAAACAATGATAAATTCAGGAGAAGAAAAAACTCCTTAAAGGATAGTGACCAGAAGCAGACAAGGAGAGGAATCATTCCTTTCAAGACAGGAATTTTTCTGGAGGATAATTGCCTTTATACGCTTTCTGCCTGAGGGCATTCCTCAGTCCATACAATAGAGGGCAGAAAAAGACCCAGGTTCAAGAAGATTAAATCATATGCTCAGAGCCATTTAACAGCTGGGGTTACTTTCCTGGTTTAAGGAAATGTTGAGCTGGATCCAATCCTAGATCCATCCAACCCAAGATCCTACTGGAAGCAAAAGTCTGAAGAAATGTGTCAGGTGATGGCATATCAATCAGCGTAGGGTGCATCTACAGGCACAGAAGTGTTTGGTAGGTAGATTTGTCAATGTAGTGTTTTCTATCACTGAGTGCAGCTCTCTGTTTCCATGTACTAAAACATTCCTAAACCTTGAACTTGGACATCTCATGAAAAATCCCTTAATGAAATTCCCAGGAAGTTTCTAAGAGCAGGACAACTCACATTCAGCTTCCTGTCTCATCCTTGGGCTGACATGCTGCTGTGGCCATGACCCATGGCCCTTCCTGAGACTGTGGAATGCCAACTTGCATGCCTGGGTACAGAAGTCATCCCTGGTTCCTCCTTTCTCTAAAAGGGAAATGAAGTTCACTTGTGGTGGATTAAATTTTTTTAAGGCAAAGAAAATGCAGGTCTAAAGCAATCCATGTACAGATGAAGCCATAATCACTACTTCTTAGACCTAATTTTTAAAGTCATAAGATGTGCAGCAAATAAGTGACTGTCTTAACATCAAACAATGTGACAATTCCACTGCCCCTTTCCCTGCATGGACCAATGTATTCTAAGAGGTCTACTCACCAAATTTTACGATTTGTTATTCTAGGGAACAGCTTTCATCCCAGGTGCAGTAATGGAGGGGCCTGGTCTGAGTATACAGCATTCTGTAAGCAGGATAAATAATCAATAACAAAAAGGAAACACAGTCATGCATGGTGCAGAGATAAAGCAAAGGTTGGAAAGTGGAAGTGAATATACTCAATGGGGATAATCTGTTTCATTCACCCTTTGCTCCCTGAGCTATTCCATTTCTTTTCTTTATTTTGCCTATATTTTAGTAACAGAATGATAGGTTTATATTTTTATGAACTCAGATTTTTTTAATTATAAAAGTTATACATGACCTTTGTAGTAAATAAGTAATTTAGACAAATACAAAAGCACAGAAATTACTCATAATCTAACTAAACTCATAAACTAACTAAATCCTTTGGTGAACTCCCTTGTTTTTTTGATATATTTATGTATAAATTTGTTTTACATAGCTAAATTTGTAATATGTTTACAATTTTGTTTGCATCCAACATTTGTCTAAAACAGGCCTATTTGTCCCTATTTATAGTCAATAGGATACACAGTATAGAGATGTTCTATTTTTTTTTAAATGAATTTATGGTCACATCAGTTAAGAATCCTCTTAGTTTAATACAGTTAGCATTGTTGGTGCTTTTTTTTAAATTACAGATTTCGTGGAGAATTTAACATTAATATGTATCACAAAGTACTAAGAAAGGTGATATGGAGTGTGATATTTGATTATGGGACATATCCATGCTTGTGGATTTCAACTTGAAAAATTTTATACTGATGTTTATGGCAGCATTGTTCACAATAGCCAAATTTTAGAAACAACCCAAACAGCCACCAATAGATGCATGGATAAGCAAAATGGAAGCTAAACAATGGAATAGTATTCAGCCATAAAAAGGAATGAAATTCTGATACATGCTCGAACATGGATGAACTTTGACAACATTGTGCTAAGTAAAATCAGCCAGACACACAGAAAGTATTGTATGATTTTACTTACGTGAGGTACCTAGAATAAACAAATTCAGAGGGACGTAAAATATAAAAGAAGTTACCAAGGGCTGGTGGTTGAGGGATTGGGAGTGGTAAATTACTGTTTAATAGTTACAAAGCTTCTGTGTGAGGTGAAAAATTCTGGAAATAGACAGTGGTGATGGTTGCACAACATTGTGAATGTGCTTAATGCCACTGAATTGTATATTTAAGAGTGCTTAAAATGGTAAATTTTATGGTGTATATATTTAGCCCAATTTTTTAAATGCAAAAAAAAAAAAAAAAAAAACCAACCCTGAAGAATTTGAGACACAATTTGGGAAAAATGGATGAATATTCCCCCTGCGTACTGTATATTTAATTGATTATCCCTCAGGCCCCAATTTTTCACATTTCTTTTTCCAGTGATCTTTGTTTCTATTTGAGGACGTATGTGGTTTAGGGAACTGACTTCACTTCTCACTTCTGGGGTAGAATTTACATATTTTGACCAGAGTTCAGCAAACTAGGGTCCATGGTCCAAATCTGGCCCTCAGCCAATGTAATATTCTTAAGGCTTTTGACATATATTTCCATCTTAAGGCTTTTGACATATATTTCCAATTGGCTTTTTTAAAAAGTCATCAGAAATTCTCCTTGCTTTCCTTTTTTTCTCCTTTGTTTCTCTGTAGTTGATTTCTAGTTTCATGGCATTGTGGTCAGTAAAGATGCTTGAGATAATTTCTATCTTCTTAAAATTGTTGAGGCTTCTTTTGTGCCCAAGTACATGATCAATCCTAGAAATTAATGAGGATGTCTACTTTGCCATATTTTTGTTATCATTTTTAATCTTTCGTATTTCATTGTCAAGTTTGATTTTCTTCAATTCCAAACAAGAGTGACCATATTTATATCTTTCTGAGGAACTCACATTTTCTGTTTGCTGAATGTTTGTTTATGACCATTGCCTATTTAGGGAGAGCTTTACAGCATGTTGGGTTTTGATAGAATAACTAGAATTCTTCAGATGGGCAAGAGAGGAAACACAGTTAAATGAGAGGCAATAGTATGTGTGAATGCGAAGCGTTGAAAACCGAGGTATGTTGTGGGGACCTAGGACTGTTTGCCATAGAAAGTAAAGGTCCTGGGAGGCGAAGAGGAGAGGCAGCGGAAGTCGCGAGATGTGACAAAGCTCAAAACAAAACGGAGGCAAGCAACCAGATACTGGAGAGGCAAGAGAGGTTCTGTTACTGACATGTGGCATGTTAATGGGCTTGTAAGGGGAATATTTTGCCTACTGTGTTTTCAGCACTTCGGTAGCTCCATTTACATTCACGTAAGTGTGTGTTCATTTTCAGTGTTCTCCATTAATGTATGGTGCTGTGTTAGTTTTTCTTTTAAGTGTCTTATTGTTTGGTAGCAATAAAATCTGCATTAAAATGTATTCTCACATTCAGATTACTGATTAAACTGTCTCACCCCTTCTGAGTTGAAATTGGTAAGATTTCCCTTGTAGCTACTAGGAGCTGGTGAGTGTGGGGCGGCTCGGCACCCCTGAGCTCAGGGTGCCGCACTCCTGTTCTGTTGGGGAGGCCAAACCACCCACTAACTCCTGCAGGGGATCGTGGGGGGTGATGAGGGGTCTGCAGAGTCGAAGTCCAGCCCACCACCTTTACAGGCCTGTTCCGGCTGCTGTAACAAAATACCGCAGACTGGGGAGCTTATTATACTGTTAAGTGCCTGACATTAAACTTCCAGTCGCTAAGGCATGCACTTCAAAGGCATCCATCTCTAACAGACTTATTCCCAGCTGTATGACACAGCTATGGGTAAAATAACTGGGTGAGGAGGCTGCCTCCCCCCATGAAGTTCCCGTTTTAGAGAGCCCTGGTAACCCAGGTAGCTGACCCTTGAAGTGACCCTGCTTCTCCCTTCTAATTCCCACTCCCATGCTTTAAATACACCAATAAAAAGTAAACCCGTGAAATGTGCCGATATTAACTACTATACATAAAATAGGTAAACTATATTCAATACCTTATAGTAACCTATAATGAAAAAGAATATGAAAAAGAACATATATGTGTGTGTATAAATGAATCTCTATGCTGTCCACCAGAGACCAACATAACATTGTAAATTGACTATACTTCAATTAAAAAAAAGCGAACCCATGAAACCCTAGGCACCCCACCCTTGACCCCAGTAAAGGCAGAACCGCAGGTCCATTGCACTCTCTCTCTCTCTCTCTCTCTCTCTCTCTTCCTCAGACTCAGTGGCCCCATGCATGCTCAGTACCCTCCAGGACTTGTGAATAATGAACTTTGTGTTTTCAGAGTTCCCTGCTGGTTGTTGCTGAGTTGTGTCTGACAATCATAGGAACCACAAGGGCCAGTCCAACCACGACACTGGTTCTGGTGAGGGAAATGTCTGTGAGGGCCCATCACAAATAGACTGGGGCCAGATGAGTGCCCCCAGGCATTCGTAGCCAATAGCGTCACTACCAAGAGGCTGAAACAGACAGAAAACACTTGTGAGGAACATAATGTATCTCTCACAGTTCTAGAGGCCAGAAGACAAGCTCAAGGTGCCAGCATGGCCAGGTTCTGGTGAGAACCTTGTTCCCAGTTCAAAGCCTGCTCCTTCTTGCTGTGTCCATACATGGTGGAAGGGGCTAGGTATCTCTGGGGGGGTCTCTTTCATAAGGCATTAATCCCATTCAAGAGGGTCCGCTCTCATGATGTAAGCAACTCCCAAAGGCCCTAGCTCCTAATTCCATCAACTTTGGGGGTTGGGAATTTGGGAGAGACACAAACATTTGGACCTTAGCAAAGTTCTAGGGTTGGGCTATCCACAGAGGGGCAGGGGCAGCTTTTTCTCACATCCAGCCTGGAGGAGTAGCTGCTCTCTGATCTGGCCAGGGTCATGACCCAAGGGTCCTGGAACAGGGCAGGGCAATGAGCCATCAGTGACTTACCTTAAAAATCTCAGAAAGCATGGGAAGCATAGGGCGTTGATGGCGTCCACCTAGGACCCCAAGTGCCAAGTTCTAGGCAAGAGCCTGCCCACCAAAGTGTTGATGAGTCAGGAAAATCATGAAACCTCGTGGTCTCTAATATCTCCTGGGAGTGGATTTGGGAAATGGCACTGTGGCTGAAAAGAATGGACTTTGGGGTGAGGAAAGTAGACAAATGTAGGGAACATTAACTCTTCTATGTCTTCTCCGTATGCCTTTGGGTAAATGGTTTTCAGCGCTGACTATACACCACCATCAACTGTGGGAACTTTGTTTTTATTTTTTTAATGGAGGTACTGGGGATTGAACCCCAGTATGTGCTCTACCACTGAGCTACACCCACCCCTCAACTGCAGGAACCTTAAAATCATACCAAAGCCTGTGTCTCACCCTGGAAGTTCTGATGTGCCACCAGAGTAGAGAACCTCTGGCCTAAGTCACGGCCCTCACCCTGGTCACCATGAGGTCACTTGAAAAGAGCCTCAGCACTGGGGGAACTGAGCAGCTCATGCACATCTCCCAATGTGGGCTCCCCTGGCCTCCAGAAAGGGCCAGCTCCCATCACTTGGTAGCCAATGTGGCCCTTACCTTAAAATCCTTAACATTCACAGAAAGCAGGTACTTCTAGGGTATGTGAAATCATGACACAAGTTCCCCCTCCTGCAAACTGTCACAGCTGACCCTTGAACGATGCGGGTTTGAACTGCAAGGGTCTAGGTTTTTTTTCGGTAAATAGATACCACACGAACCATGGTTAGTTGAATCTGTGGATGCAGAACCGAGGACATGGAGGGCCCACTGTGAAGTTATTTGTGGGTTTTTGACAGTGAAGGAATCTTCCCTCCACCATCCGCACCCATTGTTCAGGAGTCAACTGTAATGCTTTATAAACAAGAACAAAGTCAAATAGAAGCCAACTCTACCCATGACCAACAGATGGCGATATTGGCCAATGCCCTGCCATTTAGGTCTCTGCCGACCATTTAGTCTTTTTTTTTTTTTTAATGTTTTCTTTTTTATTTTATTTTCTTCTTAATGGAGGGGCTGGGAATTGAACCCAGGACCCCATGCTTTCTAGGCATGTGCTCTCCCCACCTTTTATTCTTTAGTATTTAGTATAGTTGCTGCCTTTGTGCATGATTTTGATATATTTTATAGACAGTTTTTTACTTCATATACCTTAGAAGTGCTAAAGGAGTGAGAATATTAACATTACTACTGAAAAAAAGGAGTATAAATATGACAAAATAAATATGAAAAATAAATAAATATGAAAGTAGAGATATTTTTTTTTATAATGGGAGGTGGTGAGAAAATAAATGGAAGGTTGTACATACATATGGAATTAATTGTTAGTAGAAACAATGCCAAAGGGCAGAGTGAATCATGAAGCCTGAGAAAAGGGTTTTGCCTTTGCAATTGACAATAATAAAGCAAGAGATGCAGAGATGGATGAAATGGAAAACTTATCATGTGCAGCTAGAGAGCTCCAAAAACTTGGTACATGCTTTATCTATACCACCAGCCATCCAAGTTCTTTGTTTCCTTCCATTATCATCCAGCCAGCCAAAACCAAGCAGTGTCAATTAGGTTGTTTTTAATTCTGGTGAAGGCTGCGGGTGTTTTTCCAGAACTTGGAACTACTCATGGTAAAAGTTCTGCTACTTAAACTTCTGGAGTAAGTCATTGTGATATTGTGATTTATAGGAAAAATCGTATTTCGTCCTTCGGATGTTCCTGGCTCACAGCTCCCCAAACCCTTGGAATTTCCTAAGCGATAAGAACAATGGCATAATATTTGGTCTCTTGTCCTCAGTTTCTGAAAATGCCTCAGGGAAGGGGGATTTTTGGATCCCACCCAAGGGTAGGGGCTGGTTGCCAGGAGAATGAACCATCTCATTAGAGAGTTAGAACTTTTAGTCGCACCCCCTGACCTCTGGGGAAGGGAGAGGGGCTGGAGATTGAATTAATTGCCAGTGGCCAATAATTTAATCAATCACGCCTGTGTAATGAAACCTTCATAAAAACCCAAAAGGATGGGGTTCAGGGAGCTTCTGCGTCAGTGAACACATGGCGATTTGGGGAGAGTGGTGCTCAGAGAGACCATGGAAGCTCTATGCACTTTTCCCCATGCTTTACCCTATGTATCTCTTCCATCCGCATGTTTCTCGGTATCCTTCACCATATCCTTTTATAATATACTGCTGATCCAGTAAATAAAATGTTTCTCTGAGTTCTGTGAGCCACTCCAGCAAATTAATTGAACCTGAGAAGGAAGTCATAGGAACTTCTGATTTATAGCTGGTGGGTCATAAGTACAGGTAATAACCTGGACTTGTGACTGGCATCTGACATGGAGGACAGTCTTGTAGGACTGAGCTCTGTACCTGTGGAATCTGATTTTACCTCTGGGTGGGGAGTGTCAGGATTGAGTTGAATTCTTGGACACCTTGCTGGCATCTCAGAATTGCTTGTTGGTGTACAACCTCCACATGTACAGGTTGTGACTGGGTCTGAAAACTCAAAAGAGTCATGGACAGTTCTATAGTCTTAAAGCCGCCAGTTCAAATCTGGTACTACGTCAAGGTAGGAAAGCAGACCGGTCTGATGTCAAGGCTGTCTGTTTCTCACCACACCTGCAGAAATTATTGAAAAGAGAGGTTAGATCAGTGGATTTAAGGCAGATCAAACAGGTCCATGTTTGGAAAAGACACATGACAGAGTTTATCAGCAAGAAGGAGGGGAGTGCTGACACATTCTTGTATCAGCAAGAATGATTTAAAGCTGTGAAAGCCCGACATGTTCGTATTTACTGAAAATGCATTGGGGAACTTCGAGCTCAAATGTTTTCGGACATTCTGAATTTATAGTATATCAGTCAGGATTCGAGTAGGACATCTGTATTCAGAGATTTATTGCCAGAAATTGGCTTACGTGATTGTGGGGGCTGGTTAGGCAAGTCCCAAGTCCACAGGGCAGGCTGTCAGGAGGGGCAGTGGCCAAGCTGAAGCTGTTGTCCAGGGGCAGAATTTCTTCTTCAGAGAAGCCTCAGCTCTGCTTTTAAGGCCTTTCAACCGATTGAATCAGGCCCACCCAGATTATCTAAAATAATCTCCCTTATTTAAAAATCCACTTGTTATGGACTTTAATTACATCTAAAAAAATAGCTTCCCAGCAACACCTAGATTAGTGTGTGATTGAATCACTAGGTACCGTAGCCTAGCCAAGTTGACATATCAAAAGGACAGTCACAAATTGTGTTTTGAAACTTAGCCTATTTCTGAAGAGAAGAGCTTTTAGATTAAAAAAAAAAAAAGGTGTCCTGTAGACTCCAGGAACTAGACAATTTGTGTAGAAGGCACAGTCATTGTCTGGAGGGACTGATGAAATTCTTCTTCTGTGCACAAACTTATTCATTCATTCATTTAGTCATTCAGCAAACTTCAAGACCCTACCCTTTGCCAGTCACTGTAGAAAGTACTGGGACTATAAGAACGTGGTCCTTGCCCTCAAGAGGCCCACAATCTAGTAAGAGAGACAGAGACACTGAGAGCTTCAGGACCCTGTGGTGATTGTGCAATGGAAGTTCAGATGGGCCTCTAACCTAGCTGGTGAAGTCAAGGAAGGCTTCCTGGAGGAGGAGCATTAAGTAGGGTCTAGACTTAAACATCATGGGACTTGGCATCCCAGGGAGAAGAGAAGGGATGGTAGAAAAGTCACTGCAGTGACCCTGAGCAAATGCTGACATTGTCAAATGCTGGGTAAGGGGCAAGCTGGGGGAAGACTCTCACAGAGACAGACTAGATACTGCCATCATGTCTCTTATCTCTCTATCTCTCTATATCTATTTATTTATCATCAATCTATTTATTGTCTATTATCTATCTATCCATCTATCGGTCTATCTGTATCTATCATCAATTTATTATCTATTTATCATCTATCTATCTTCTATTTATCTAGCTATCTATTCACCCATTAATCACTCCTAAATTGTGTGTCACTTAGGAATAGAGACCATCTTTGAATCTAGGGTACCTAGCACAGTTTTCTGCACATTGCTCATTAATTGTCTGATAAAGATACTGATAATAAAATCATCTGAGGCTCTGGGAGACAGATCATTGCAAACAGCCACACCACTGGTGCTAGAATGTTCTAGTCCCCTACCTCAGGCAAGTTGGTTCTTTTAAGACTCAGCACAGGCATCATCTTTGCCAGGAAGGCCTTTCCTGTTCGCACACAGGTCGGAGTTGAGCACGTTCTCCGGTTACTGTAAAATCCTCTCCATACTTAGATCATTTCTCTTAGCAGAGTGGGATTTGTCTCACAATAAGCAGGGGGGTTCTCTGAGGTGAGGGACTGTGTTCTGACCAGCTTTGCCAGACTGGTTCAGACCGTGGCACAATGCAGGCATGCTATAAACAATAAAATAGTAGCATGATGTTCACCCCTCTTGATTTTTGTTTCAATATTAGCCTCATGCTAGATAGACCGCTCTGGAGAGGGAATAATGCTTGGACATGTGCTTAGAACTTTCCTTTGTGTTCGTCAAGTGAGTAGAAAATAAAAGAAGTCAGGAGACAAGGGCTTGGTTCCTGACCCTGTATTTTCTTAGAGAAGACATGATTCCCAGAGTTACACCTCTTTGAAGTTTCTCTTGAGCAGACACCGTTGCGTTCCTCAGGCTGCGTCCCTCACAGGGCTGAGCTCAAAGGCCACGTGGCATCAGGCAGTGATAGCAAAATGCGCCCAACACCAAGGAACGTCTCAAGGGTGTTGGCAGAGGAAACGTCATCCTCCCATTTTTTTTGTTTTTTGTTTTTTGTTTTTTTTTTTAAACCTCAAGATGTTTGTACATGCCTGTAACATTGTGGACTCTTTCAGGGGAGTCAATGTCTGAATTCATTTCTGCCTGTCTCAGATCTAGCCCGGAGTAGGCACTCAATAAATATTTATTGATTTAAATATCTGCCAAGCATGTACCCTCAAGGTTGGGGCAGGGTCCTGGTTTTATTGCCCGTGGTTATTAATCCATCTCTCAACTTGCCCATTTCCTGTGGGTATGAGGTGCCTGGCAATGTGACTCCACAACATGGACATATAGGAGCCCAGCTAAGTTACCTTTTTAGACAGTGAGTCACAAATACAAAGACGAAGGAATTCTGAGTTGTGCATTCCAGGGAGTCCATACACAGCAAGGTAACTGGTTTTTTAATAGCCAGCTCAGAATTATGAATTGAAGCGTTAACTCTGCCGTCTTCTGGAATGTGTCCACCAAAAAGCCATTGGCCATGGGTTTGGTCTGGGTTGGTTCAGCAATTTTCAAGTGCCGGCTGGACTCCAGGAAGAGTTTGTTGCATTAAGTAATTTATGGGGTGTTAAGAAGTTCCTTAAGCTGTTATTAAAAACATGCAAACTCCTCCCTGGTTAGACCTCTAGTAAGTCAGATTTCTAACTAAGCAGAACTGATAGGCCGTCTTTTGATGTTTAATGAGTTCTGCAGCAGATGGGAGACGTGATAGACAGGGCCGTGGTGGTGATTTACTGGTCATGAAACAGAATGATGAGAGCCCTCTCCTGAAAAAAAGCAAATGTGGCTGAAAGGACAGGTTTCCCCCTTCGCCTTCCTCTCCCACCAATCCCTTCCCCTTTCTTTCTTGGTGCATGTGGTTTTGATTTCCTCACCCCCGCGCCTCTCAAGACTGGGATCATTTCCATTCAGGCACACACAGAACACTGCAAACTAATTAGCCTTGGATACAGCCACAGGAAGTCAGGCTGCCAAATCCTCTTTCCCCCACAATTCCTCAACTTTCTCAGCCCGCCTCAGGCCCACAGCCTTGCATCGGGCCTCTCTGTAGACGTTGCCAGTTCTAATTTTGCAATTTCCCTTCACCTTATCAAATATGCCCCAAGCCTGCCAGGGGACGGAGAGGGGAAGGCTTTAGAGTTGGTCTCGTCCACTGGTCTCTTTCCTCTGGCCCCTTCTCTGCTTGCTCCCCACAATTAGGGAGACTTGTTTGGATACAGTTTCAGTGTTGACTTGTTAATCTGACCTTGGTGAATGCTCTTTAAAGGAAAGCACTGCCCATCATGCAAAACTCAAGAGAGTGCCCTGCTGGTCTCTTCCACCCTACTTACATCCCCACCTCCCAGGGGCCCAGTACCTCTGACTTTTCTCAAAGATTAACCCATTTTCCTGTGAGCTATAGGTGTCAACTCTTCCCCAACCAGTTTTGATACTTAACCAGAATAGGGTATGAAAGGGAGATGGACAGAGGAGAGGGGGGTGAGAGATGGAGAGATGGTAGCTTGGGCTCTGGGATCCAGGCATGGGAGGCATGGCACCCAGGGTCCTCCTAAGAGGTGCCCCTTCAATGGATGCTCCAAATCAGAGGTGCAAACTGGTAGATCTGAGCCACCAAGATAGAAAAGTAGTTGTCAACATTGAAAAATCAGGAGAAATTCATGTAAAAATTGCTTGCTTCTTAGGGAAAAGAATGAGATATGGTGATACAGGGCCAGCATTCAGGCCTGCATGACTACAATGGCCTGGAGCTGAGTAGCTCCCGCACCCTGGAGATGGTATGTGGTCTCACTACAGTCCCCACTATGCTGTCTTATTAATGTTACCTGCCTGGCTCCTGCAAACATTTGAATTTGCCATTCTTGCTTTAAATGGAGGAAGGGAAGTGTAATCTTGAATCCAAAGGGACTTGGCAGGGCTTTATGCATGATTTTTCTTCTGTTCCACAGTCATTTCATCACATCAAAGTACACATCATGTTATAGCAGTCGCCTGTTGAGTTCTTGGTCTTCCTTCCCCAGTAGACTGTGAACTCCCTGAGGGCGGGGATCTCAGCTGCCTTGTTCATTGATATATTCAGTGCTTTGCGCAGTGCCGTGGTGCTCAGCACATTTTTCTTTTCTTTTTTTTTTTAATTTATTTATTTATTTTTGTATTTTGGGGGAGGTAATTAGGCTATTCATTTATTTGTTTTTAATGGATCTACACATTTTTCTTGACAGGTGTTGGTTTGCTTTCTCATTCAGCAAATGTTTACTGAACGCTTCAATGTAATTCAAGGTTATGAGACCTGTCCTTCAGTGAGCTCAGAGAGTAGGAAATATGGAAGTAGAAAATAAGATATGCATGAAAGGTAGAGATTTCAGGAGGTTAAAAAAAAAAAGTGTTGTTTTTGTGGAGCAAGTTCTAAGGGCGAGCTTCTCAGAGGAGTGCACACTTGCCCAGGGCTTTACAAGTTGGGTACATTTGGGCACAGTACTCACTTATTTTTTTAACTACATCTTTTGTCTCACCTTTGCATTATGGGGCTCATCCTCTGGACTCCAATTTTTCTCTCTCTAAATCTGCCAGTGACTGAACTATGTTACTTTCTAATAGTTGCTCAATGGCTTGGTGGCTATCTGGTGGGAGGCCAGCTAGTATGGAAAGCCATGAGCTCCACCTGCTCTGTGGTCAGTCTGGCAGAATAAAAATAGATGCATAATAGATATGATGATAATGAGAAGGAGAATTATCAAAAGTCTTGATAATGATGATAGTGAGATAGCATGGGCAGAAGGCTAAAACACTAAATGTACAAGGTGTGAAAAGCAAAGCAGAAAAATGATCCTGTCTTCATGAGCTGCAATGAAAAAGATGTGCAATGTCATCTAACAGTGGGATGCTTTCCTGGACCTGTTGCTGCTGGCAGTGGAAAACGTGTTGGGTAGCACAGCCCACCCAGTCCTTCTGAGTCAAGGAAATTTCTCTCTTGGGCTGTCTACATTCAGTGCTTGGGATTTGCCTTTCCGAAAAGCCTTTTTGATGCAACCACCATTTGCCATTCTGATGGGAATAATGTCAGGAATACTTTGCTCACAGGACCTTGCTCCAGAGAGGCAGAGAAATTGTGATTATGAGGGCTGCAGGGAGGTCGTTGACCAGAATTGTTTCACAGGACTAAAATACGGCAAAGAAAGTTAAGTCCATGCCTAACAAGTTTTCCTTCATAAATGGTGGCTAGTACTTGAATTATTTGAACATTGAGATAGACTTATCAAAGATGCGCTTGAACGATGATCAAATCATGGTGGGTGTCATTAGGAAAATAACACCGAAGGGAAGAAATTAGCAACTTATTATATACAGTTCATTTAGAAATACTCATTTCAGGGGCCCTATAGAAAGATATCTGCAGTAGTCATGATCTTTAAGATCTTGGACCTGTTAGGAAAAACATTAAATTATATATATATAATTATATTAACATAAATATTTTATGATATATAATACAATTAAATATTATATTATAATTAAATTATGTTATTCTTATATATACACATGTGTGTACTTGAAAATTTCAATTCCAGAGGCCTTTGAATTTTCACATTAGACATTTTGTCATCTATAGGAAACACACATGTTGTCACTTACCCCTTCCATGATCATAATATAGGTCTTCACAAAAACAGAATATTTTCTGATGACATGTTTTAGATCACATAACACTCACATTGTACCTATGGAGTATTTCACCATTCATGTGTCTTACAGTTTAATCCACCAAACATCCCTGCAAGGAAGATATTATAATTCTCATTTTAGAAGATAAGGTTATTGATATTTGGCTGCTATGAGTGATGATATTGAAGAAAGATAAATACTTCACTGCTAGTTAGTTCTCCAGTCTTAGAGCCAACAGAGACCCAATTATATAGTGAGAACTCTACATTGCTAGGCTATACTATGATTTACACAGCAGAATTTCCTAGATAAATCTAAGCCTTTACTCTCTCTTCCCAATCTCTCACTCTGACTTTTGGAAACACATACACATGCACACACACACACACTCTCACTCCCCCCCCCCCACTTTTTTGTCTTTTCACCTAAGCTGTATATCTCTACAGATTGTAGCACAAGACAAGAATTTCCAGCACCAGTATGGAAACAGAGCCCTTGCACAGCCCAAACCACCAGCGTTCAGCACTCTCTGGGGAGGACAGTTCAGCCCTCACCCTGGTTGAATGTGCTCAAGGCAACAATCTATGTCCAAAGAGGTCTGTGCCTTTGGACTTTTAGTCAGAAGGATCCAGATACAATGTGAGCAACTGGGCAGATTTTTCTTCTGGTTTCCAAAGAAGAATCAGGTAGAATGACCAGCTAGAAGTTAGCCAGAAGGCTTATCTCCAATTGTACGAGCAACTGGGCAGGTGGAGGTTTCCCAGCCACACATGACCCCGCCTCTATGTGTACTACAGAGTACAATAGGATGTGAATGGCTCCCAACTCTATAGTATCCATGAGACAGTGCCTAAGACAGGTTGCTGAGAAGAGCACAGACTTGGCACATGTTACCTTGAAACACAACACTCTTAAGAACTGGCATGAGCATTAGAGGACATCTCTGTCTCTCCCTCCATGTCTCCCCATCTCTCTCTCTCTCTCTCTCTCCAGTGCAACTAATATTGAAAAGGCATTAACCCTTAAAGAGACCATCCAATTTTTGCCTAGGTTTTTGAGATGGGGTACCTCCACCACTTATCAGTGCAGGTTTCCTGAGGTTTCAGTGGTATTCCACCACCAGACCACAAAAAAATCCAAGTGAATACAAGAGTCAAGACATCACCATCCTAAAAAAAATACACATTAAAAGTACATAACTGGGCTCTTTAATCAGGAGCCTACCTTTTTGAAATAGGCTACATCTACATGGATCAAGCTGAGCCACAACCCAGTGGTATTTGACCTGCTTGTTGCCTGTATAATTAAAGTTCTCAAATTTTTGTAGATAACTTGGGGGCTGCATCTATTCAGGGATGGTGGAAATTGGACTTAAGGATCTACTTGTCTGAAATCCTCCTGCAATTCCTAGGAATGGCTTTCTGAGATGTACCTAATTCCTAACCTCATATGACCATGGTGCATGAATAATAGTATGTCCTTTTAAGGAGCTGTGTTGATTGCTCGATGTTTCTGTGTGGTTTCCTTAAACTATGTTCTCCTAGTCTCCCCAGAGAACCGTGAAATCTGCTATTTCTTATGTCATCAGAGAATTATCACACACTAACTAGGCAGGAACTTCGTGTTCCACACCTTCTTTCAGTTACTAATTCACTATTAGCTTTTGGAAAATGAATAACTTGAGTGCACATTTCCACGGCACTGATTCATTTCAGTCACTGTTATCACCTTCTGTAGCCTTGTTTTTCTGTGACAGAAAACAAGTTGAGCTGCAGATTTGGACACTAGTTCACGAAATCTGGGTTGCATTTTATCAAATATACTTAGACTAGGAGCCTGCTGGGTAGCAGGACACAAACTCAAAGAGAATGATTAACAGTTTATCTTTAAATAGACAATATTTCATTACTGCAGTTAGCACTCATCAGTAAAGCAACTGTGGAGTCCTGGCCTAGAACAACTACTTCCTTTTTCCTGTTGTCTATTTAGAGCTTATATGGTTATATGCTAAAAATAATAGTAACACCCTCTGTTGTTGAGAAGCAGAACCCCACACAGCATATGGGAATGTCTGCCTCAAAATTTTCTAAATTGTTCACTCTAATACAAGTTTTTAAAATTAAATGGGTAACACTTTAGTTCAGCGTATTTTGTAGTAGAGCAGAAAACTGTCTGTATGGATGGAGTCATCCTTGTCATCATCGCCCTCATTATCCTCCAAAGTCCATCTTTAAGCTTTTAAAACTTAGGCTATATTTTGTCTAGCTGACTGCAGAGGGTACATTGATTATAAGTAATCAACTGATGTAATTAGGCACTTTTAAGATTCAGGGCAGCTGGTGGAGAAGTATATTTTTATTCTTCTAGCAGTTATTTATTGAGTGTGCTTTGTGCAAGCAGTGAGCTAGATGTTGGAATAGAGTCATAAACAAAGCAGACATGGTTCCTGCCTTCAGGGAACTTACACTCTAGTAAAAAGACAAGCAATCAAATAAATAGCATAATTATTTAATGACAATTGGTATAGGCAGATCTCTTAAAGGTGCAGAGTGGGACGGTACCATCACTACCTCAAGTCAACTAGCTCCCAGTCAACAGAGCAAGACTGAGGAGAGACATCAAGTCAAAGAGCAAGGAAACCTGTTCAAGGGACAGGTGCCTCCCCACCGTCACTCCTTCAAACCCTGACCCTGCACCCACTGTGTATAAAACATCAGGTCACACCACTAGATGGAGCCAAGATCTCAGCAGAAGGAAGAGTGCTGAGATCTCTGGCAGCCTGTGCACGCCTTGCTTGAGAACTGAGTTCCTTAGTTTCCCAGGAGATTAAAAAAAAAAAAAAATGAGGAGGCATTGTGGGAGATAATGTGTCTATATGGGTTTCTACTTGCAGAGAGATCACCTGAACTGAACTGAGATCATTTCTCCATTCCACCTAAGCCCTTTGTCAAAATTTAAAGTAAAAGGCTTAAGTATTTAAGTTACTGATTGTTCTGCATTACCACTCGTAGAGTTCATAGAGGTCCCCATTCAGACACTGGTTTAATAGGAACATTACTCCACAGAAAGAATATGTGAACCAAGATGTGAGCAGCCTTGGAGGTCATCAAATCCAGCCATCTCAAAGGTCTTCTAACCTTGGGTTATATACCTCTAGAGATAAGGAGCTCATGAATGCCTGAGGTAGCCTATTTCCTTTCTGCCCCATATATTTATCATAAAGTTCTTCCTTCATATTGAGCCAAATTTTACCCCCCTGTAGATTCCACTTTTTATTTCTGATTCTGGTCTCAAGAGTGCAGGGAATGAGCCTAAGGTCATGATAGTCCTTCAAGTATTTGAAAAGAACTAACATGCTTCTTCAGTGTCTTCAGTTTTCCAAACCAAAACCTCTTCCTTATTACTCATTTCCTGAAACAGACTATAATCTTTTCATTGTCACAGTAGAATCATCTTTCTAACATAGGAGAGGGGTTTGATCTTAGATAAACAGCTGTAGAGATAGCTGTAGAGGTAGTAAACACAGCATCATCTTATAATAATGAGTAGTTAGAAGTGACTGGAATGTAAAAGACATGGAGGCACCATGGAAGGTAAAGGCAGAGAGTGTGGGAAATGGAGCTGGGAAAAGTGGACCAGGCCAGGTTGGGAAAGGTGATATATTCCTCCTCATCACCTGTCTGTCATCAGTCCATCTTTGCTTTATTCAACCAACACACATCTCCTGAGCAATTAGCACTGTACTAAGCCCTGGGAAGAATACAGTGAGAAAAACAGACATAGTCCTTTCCCTTAAGCAACTTGCATTCCAGACATTAATCAATAAAATCGTGTAAATATAAGTGGCAGAGAGTAAAAGGAAATAAGTATAGGCAACTGTGCAGGAATGTAACATAACAGGAGGTCTGATCAGGTTGGAGAAGGAATGGTAAGGGAAGGCAAGGCTCCCCTGGAGAAAGGACCATTTTAATTGATATCTAAAAGAAAAGAAGTTAATGACTAGGCAAAGAGGAAGTGGGTGAGGTCGAAGAGCATTACCAACAGGGAACAGCACGTACCAAGGTCCTGAGGTAGAGAAACTGAAATAATGCTGAGATACCTGGAAGACAAGGTGGGGGTAAGAGTGATGAGAAATGAAGCTGAGCAGGGGCAAGATTAGGGGACCTGGAAGGCCAAACTAGCAGTTTAATCTTTATCCCATGATCAGCTAGAAGCTGTTGAAGGGGTGTTATCATAAAGTTTTTGCAGTAAGAGGTATGATTAAATCGATGATTAGAAAGATGCTGTGGTAGCAGGTGGAGGAAGTTGGACCAGGAACACATTTGGTGCAGGGAGAGTAGAATTAACTAAGTGTGAGAGGATGAGGGCCAAATCCAAACCATAACAGTGATGAATCATAGCTTCAGGATGTCCCAGAGAGAAAGCAAGAGCAGTTACTATGTCTGTCTCATAGTGTAGCTGAAGGCCTGAAGAGGAAGGAATTTGCATGACTTGCTGAAAATTGCATGGCTAGTTGGAGGCAGAGGGAGTATGGGAAGCAGGATCCAAACTAAATAATAGTCTACTAGCCATCCTCCTTTTTTCCTGAAAAGATAATTTAGGCATATCAAGAATGAGTAATACGGTTTTCAGACAAGGACACGAAGGAGCTGAAACCCAACTATTCATTGAAACACGTTCTCCTTAAGTAGGAGCCAGGGTTTGCACAAGATTAAACCTTGCCTAGGAGACCTGGATTTTATTGTTCTTGTTTTGAGGGGAGGTAATTAGGTTTATTTATTTACTTACTTATTTTAATGGAGGTACTTGGGATTGAACTCAGGACCTCGTGCATGCTAAGCATGAGCTCTACCACTGAGCTACACCCTCCCCCCAACAAGAGACCTGGATTTTAGGGTTGCTCTTCATGAACTTGGTTTGTCATACCCTCTCTCTGCTAATGTGACTATAAAAATATATGTTAAGTCTAGAAGGGAGTTGGTCCACCAGTTAGTCTGGCGTTTTCCAACTGTGTGTCACAGCTCAACAGGGCACACCCTTCAGAGATGAGCTACCAGTGTTCACTAAGGTGTGGATTCAATTTCTGCTATATGTGAGTGACTTTATGGCAGTGCTATCTGACAGAATGCTGAACTGAGCAGGGCATGTGATCTGGTAAGAAGTGATCACTGGGACCAAGCCCTAAGACTGTGAGCTTTACCAGAACACATAAGAGTGCTGGGAGTAGGTAAAAGTTAATACCAGGGCAGTAATTGCTTCCATCAATAGCCACCCTGAGCTAAAGGGCAATTGTGTGCTTAGAGCCCTAGCAGGACACTGTTTCATCTCACTGTTGTGAGATGTTGCTGCACTGATATGGTGATTATGGTATCATTAGTGATTTGGAGGCTCTTAATCTCTTCAGGTGTGCTGTCAGAACTCCTAGTGTACCTAAAATCTCCCCAAATTAAGAAACACTCTTCTAGTCCAAAGATAAGCCAAAGTGACCTCTTGACCCAAATAGGATCAGGACGCAGTTCTTTGTCAAAGCTTCTGCTGCTAACACCAACCACACAGAAGCTCTCCCAGTTAGAAGTACAGCAACACAAACATGAAACTAAAAATGTATATGTAATACTTGAAACCTTAAAGTTTAAAAAGAAATTGATAGTTTTCATGCCAGGGTTCCAATTAAGGATTTGATTCCAAAAACTTTTTACATGTTCCTCCAAATAAAACATTAAGGAGATGGTAGGTAAGAATATTGTCAAGGTTGTTCATTTATCAATGATAAATTGGCTTCTTCAATATCCAAATCTCCAAAAGCAAGAGAAATATATTCAGTGTTAATGAATGATTGCTTAGGACAAACCAATTTCCATCTTGAGCAATTAACTTTCTGTATCAGTCTCCCAAGGTTCTCTTAGCCTCACCTGTCTCCCAGGCCCTTTCCTGCTGGCTCTGCTTTCACAGTTGGCAGCTTGTCACTGGCCAATGTCTCTCGCTCCTCCCAGCAGTCCCAAATTTGGATGGAACACTACACCACAAGGTTTGGAATACCCAAAGGGCCAGATCACACAACCCAGAAGTGCTGAGGAATTTCTTCCACTGGGAGAACTTTAACCAACTGGAGTCAGGGTGGGAGGGAGACCAGCAGGTAAATTCCCTCTCCGTTTCCCTGTCTGACAGTCTGTTCTGAGACTTGGTTTACTGCACATTCATGTGCAACTAACTGTGACTCTTCAGGAAAGAGTGATCTGTTGGATAATACAGCACATTGAATTTGCTTACCAACTTTCCCAGCCACAGTTAACTCTTCCCTCTTCTTGCTGCCCTGGGATCTGGGATTGTGCCTTGAGCCCTATTTTTTAAGAAAATCCCTCTCTCTCTCTCTCTCTCTCTTTCCTTTATGTGGGTAAATTATTCCTCTCCCTAGAGATCTGACTTTAAAGGGCAAACATTTTAAATGATCTATTACTACATCCCTGTCTGAGAAAGGAGAATATTACCTCTGAGGGATACTTGGATATATAAATATCAGAAGCCTATTAAGGCTTCAATAGGATAAAATCATAGTTCTGACCCTCTTTTTGATGGATGCTGCAATGCTGAACTAAGAGAAGCACAGAGAAAGACAGATATATGGGATGCCTTTATTTTTTCAGAGCTAGGCTTTCTCTGTAATTTTTTTATGGTGAAAACATGCCTTTGGTCTTGATTACTATAGATAATACAGAGAAGCCAAAATCTGAGGTCTCCACACAAAGCTTCTCAATGCCTTGGAAGGTCCGGCTCCCTCCTGTACAGTATGTTATGCATACTCTTGTGCCAGGCTCTGTTCTGTGCACTCTGTACACCTTCATTGAAGTACTTTTTACAGTCGTCCAAGAGGGAGATGTTATTTTCACTTCCATTGTCCAGGTGGGAGCCCCTGTTCAGATTGCTTAGGTACATCCATAGTCACAAGGCCTGTGAAAGAAGCAAAGCCAAGTTCGCCTGTTCACAAAGTGCTCTCTGACCTTGACACACAACCACCACCCCACCCAAATGTTTCATTCAGGGTGACGGATGGCTGCCATTCTCAGTTTTGTAAGGCCCGTGGGTTCTGCCAGGGTGAGCGGAGTGGTGAAAATGGCGCTTGCTACCAGATGATAAGAAGCAGAGGAGACCCCACCCCACCCCTGGGTCCCTGGTCTCAGTTTTTCCACTCCTATCCAGCCACACGCTTATATCCCCCTTTGGCAGATCTTCCATGTCTATGTCCTAGAGAAACTTTGGCTGCTAACACCTTCTCCATCACAAACTGGTGGGGAATGGGGGCACACTGGGGGAGCGTTTCCTTCCTTTAATGGACCCTGGAAACCCTGGGGGGAGAAGGGGAGCGCTAGCCTACCTGGACACTGGTTATTCTCTGTCCACGCATAACTAGACTCATCCCCCAGCTGACACACCTTCAACCAGAATTTAACCTTCTACCTCATATGTTTCATCAGTTTGTAGCAGATTACTTGCTCCCATTTTATGTAGACTCTTTAATTACTGAGGGGAGACACACTCAGCATCTTGGATTCTAAAAAGTTCACAGGCAGCTGTGTCTCTGCCTTTGGTACTACTGCAGTTGGGGCAGCAAACTTCCAGCCCCTTCTCCCCTCTCCCCTCCCAGGGTTTCCTAAGCTTCGGTCTGTCTGCTCAGCCCTAACCCCCTCTTCTGGCTCCAGTCACCTCTTTCTCTGCTTCCCACCCCGGTGAAGTGTCTCAGGCCTGTTGCTGTGCCCTCACAATGGCGGAACATCTGCTGTCAGTCCTACCCCTGCCCTCTGAGAGTCGGCGTCATCCCGAGTGAGCCCAGCGCCAGCCAGTGTGCCCCCAGATATCATGACTTGCCTCTTCCAGCTGCCCTTTGCTCCCTTCACTGAAAATCTACAGAACAGAAAGAAAGCAGATACACAATCATGCAAATTTTAAAAACTCATTCATGTATGCAGTTGACCTTTGGATGGCACAGGATTGGACCTGCTCCAGGTAGCCCCGCACTCTGCCCTACAGTTGAAAGTCGAGTTGTTCAAGGATCAACTGCACACCATCCCCGGTTGGTTGAATCCACTGGGATGTGGAACGAATGGCTTGTCCTAAGGCGGGGGCCAGCCATCACACGGATGCAGGTGAAATGCCATAGGGCAGTTTGGGACTGCTGGAGATGAATGTGTCAGGCAAGGAGAGGCAGACACACTGACCAGGAGCTAGACAGGGGCCAGATCATGGAGGTAATGTGTGCCCCACAATTAGATATTCAGACTTCACCCTGTGGTCACTAGAAGCCAAATAGCTGTAAATAGTATAGTGACAAGATCTGAAATGCGTAAAAATGGCACTTTTGGGTCAGATAATATGGCTTACATTATTGCCTTTCCCAGGAAAGGTTTATATTTGAATGACAGTTAAGACTCAAGCCATATAAATGAAACTCACTAATACTAGAATTCGGGAGTCATAGTACCAGAAGGGGAGGGATTTGGAGAACATAGATTGAGACCTTGCTCCATGGTAATCACACTCGGAGAACCCCTCAAACATTCCCTATGCCCTGCCTGCCCAGTTCCCTGTAACTGGAAGAACATTAATAGTGGAAAGAAAAAATGAAGTCCTTGAGCACCACCCCCATCCCCCTCCTTTTGTTCCATAGAGAGCAGTGACTGAGAGGATCAAAGCCTTTACTTCCTCCTCTTTGATGTGTGGTCTGATGGGCTCTGATGCCAGAGGCTTGTGGCCTTTCATTAGACCTGGTATTAAGCTTCCTAGAGGTCAGGGCGACCAAGCCGTGTTAACCTGCCTAAAACCAGGCTCACTTGGCTGGAAATGTCAGTCCTCCTCTGCTCCCTGAAGACACATTGTGAAATTACACCGGTAAAAAAATTGGAGTGTAAATACTTTTTCTTGCTCTGAACTGCTTTGCATTATGAAGCCCCTCTTCAAGCTCACTTTTCTGCCAAAATGGTCCTTAGTCTACATTCATATGCCTTCCTCATGTCAAATTTTGGAGCTTCAAGCAGGTATGAAAAGGGGCAAGTTTTGGTTTGAAGCAAATTGTTTTCAGCTAAGTGAAGCCTCTTTTTCTCTAAAACAACTTCTGCCACCTCAGCTGATGGCAAGTCCTGGATCTTCCTGGGGCCACGTTAGGTGAGCTCTGGGGAACAGCATAGATTTGCTAGTGGTCTTGGAAGAACCAGAGTACAGACTCCGGGTAGCTTCCCTCCAGAGAAAATACTTCGCTATACTCTTTCTCCTGTTTGTTAGATAAGTGGTTTAAGCTCCACAAGCTGCACTTACGAAAGAGTAGAGAACTAACAAGATGGCTACCGAGTTCTTCAGGTCTTGAAAGAAGGTCATGGACTGATAAACTCAAGAATAGGCACACCCTCCAAAATTCCTCCATAACAACAGCAAGTTCTTACCAAGATGAAAGGAATGTAGCCCCTGCCCACATCCTAATTGTTGTCACCCTCCTGTTCCCATTTTTCTATGAAACCCCAGAACTCTTACCCCATGAGGGGCTCACAGTCTTTAAGGCATAAGCGTGTTGTGACTCCCTTTGCCTGGCAAAGCAGTAAAGCTGTTCTTTTCTAATTCACCCAAAACTCTGCCTCTGACTCTCAATTCGGCTCTCACGGTACAGAGGCCGGTTTTTCAGCAACACTTATGCCCCAAAGGAGTGGCTTCTTAGCACACCAGGACTTTAGGAGGCATTCAGACTTCGCTACAGGAAAAGCACCTTCAATGGAAAAACCAAGACTTTCATGAGTTAGATCGGCTCAGTTTCCAGACCAGACTGACGGTTTAGCCAATCCCTGGATTCATCTGCCCAGTGACTAAACTCATCTGTCTGCAAAATAGGGGAGTAGTCCTTAACCCCATTCAGTGGGTGTCAGGCCTAACACTTGGTCTGTCTCTCACATCGAGGTGACCATGGCGGCTCTCTTAACCATTCTCAACCCAGTCTCCTCACCTATAAAACCTCCTCAGAGCACTATGTGGGGATGGAGGGAACCAAGGCAGCCCTCGTTTCCCTTCTGAAGATAACCTCTCGCTTCTTTTCTTCTTTTTCCTCTCTCTCTCCATAATCTCCACTGTAGTCACAACAAACTGAAGATGGAGTACCCCATTTGGGCCTTGGACTAAGCTTTTCTCTTTGGTTGGAATCTGCTTTCCCCACTTCCTTCCTATCCTGTCTTATTTCTTGTTTTCTCTTGGAGGACTTCTCTGAGAGTAACTCCTTCTTCTGTGAGAGTCCAGAATTTCAAATATATATTACAGTGTTACAAGTACTTCAAGTTTCTCTACCTGTTTCAACTAGACTAAGTGCTCTTCAAGGTAGGGGTCAAGTCTTTAGTGTCTTTCTGTCCTTATCTGGCACTTCTGTTAATAATAATAGCTATGTTGAATTTACTAGGTGCTAGGCAATATGCTACTGCTTCATTCATTCATTTGCTCATTCACAAATGTTTATTGAGTACCTGTAGTAGTCTGTAAAGCCTATTTTAAATGCTTACCATATGTAGGTATCCACACATTACAGAAAGTTTAGCATTTGCAGTTTTGAACACATAGGATGTTCATGCCCATCTGCCCTCTGTACTAATTAGCAGGCCTTCAGAAATTGGTAAATGCCTTCATCCTCAGCCTTGAACACTGAATAGGATTGATATAATGTGTGATAAAACACATTATAATGAAAATTAAGAGTGTCAAAAACAGCTTCTAGGGAAAAAAGAAGACTGTGTATGAAGGAACAAGAATCTAACTGTTATCAGATGTCTCAACACTGAAAACAAGAAGCCAATGGGGTAATTAACATCTTCAAAACGTGGAAGCAAGGAAAGAACTTTGAGCCTGAAACTTTGTAGTCTGCCATGACCTGAGGAGGGTGTCATGAAATGAGAAGTATGTTCACCTCATTTGTGTATCTTGAGGTTGGGTGAGGTGGGGCGTGAAAAGTGTGAGTGTAAGCTGACTTGGTGTTGCTGCAGAAGGTATGAGGAGGAGTGAAGTCTTGTTCCCCCAGACACTCTGTTCCTGGGATGATATATGTGATCTTGGTTCTCTGTTCCTCCTGTGCTAGCGGTGGGATCAGCTAGTTTTGTGATGGTGGCAGCTAACCCCATACTTAATGTACTGCCTAGCGTCCACCAATAATCACCTTCATCACTCCCTCCTCCTTCCTAGTAATTGGAAGAGCAACGGCATCTCATATCCTTCTAACCAATGAGAGAGTGGCCAGGAAACATTTCTAACCACACAAACCAACTTCTAAATAAACTGTGAAGTTGGCCCAAAGAAACCTGGGGTGGTCAGGTTCCAGGTGTATGTCACTTGGCTACAGAACCTCAATTTCTGATTCCTCATTCTTGGCTGTACTCTGGTGGTCAGACACAACAGGAACAGAAATGAAGGTGGTGGTTGGGGGAGATTTGTTCCTGGAGGCCCTAATAGTTGGCTAAACAACAATTAGAACCTTACTTTCAGTGAATGCACATGGTGTTCCTGTTGCATGAAGTACCCTTTTGGTTATGAGTAATGAATCTCTTACTTAAGTAATAGATCACTGAGCTTGTGACGTTTACTTTTGGAAAACCACGTAGAAGAAAAGTCAACCCATATGGTCTGGAGAGTAGGGCATACATCAAACACAAAGGCCAAGCCTAGGCTGTAGCAAAAAAAAAGAGAGGCTTTGACCAAACAACCAACTCTTAGTGATTAGGGTCTGGGTCAAGTGCTGGGGAACAAGACAGACCTAGTCACTGCTCTCAGAGCATGCAAGAGAATTTCCAAAGATGGCTACCACAGTCGTACCCACTTTCTATATATGCACCCCACTCCTTTATTGATGAGTGTTTATTTCTCCTCCCCTTGAATTTATGTCTGCTTAAACCAACAGACTGCAGCAGAAACAATATCCTAGGGCTTTTGAACTTGGGCTTTGAGAAGACATGCCATTTCTTCCTCCTCTTAGACTCCAGCAACTGTGCTGTGAGAAGTCCAAGTCCATGGAGAGGTCACACATAAGCACTCTAGTCAACAGCCCCAGCTGACCTCCCAGCTGACAGCCAGCACCAACTGTTGCTCTGTGGGTAAGCGCCTGTAAACATTCCCGCCCCGTCCTGGCCCCAGGTGACTGAGACACCAGTTAGAGCAGAAGAATCACCCAGCTGAGACCAGCCATCCTGCAGAATTATGGGCGTTAATGAAATCACTGCTGTTTTAAGCCACTGCGTTTTGGCTGGGTTGTTGTACTGGAGTAGGTAGCTGAAACATAAGGCCCCTGGTTTACTGGAGAAGACAGGCACTAAGTGGGAGGTAACAGTAAAATACGGTGAGCGTGCAGGGTACTATGGCAGTATGGAGTATGTCCCCAAGTTGAGAGTTTAGGATGAGTAAGAGTTAACTCATTGAAAGGAAGATGTGAGTGCTCTGGAGAGAGGCAAAGGCATGTGTGATGGTGAGGAGGAGTGCAGGGCACATCTAAGGAACCAACATGGTTTTAGTGAACCTGACCTTGGTGTGTGAGGAGGACTATGATGAGAGGAGTAGTATTTAGAGTTTGGAAATTATCAGAATGGAGGCCTTTGAAGGATTGTAAACCTGAAGTAACGTAAACATATTTGTGGTAAGTTCCATCTTGACCGCTTTGTAATGTGTGTGAGATTAACTAATCCTGCCATTTATATTATGGGGTTTTTTTTGGTAACTGGATGGGAGAATGGAGAGTCTTTTGGGGTGCAAAACTCCTATCAGTGCTCTTGGCTGGTTTGGGGCATGTGATACTTTTGTTCTTGGCCATGGCAGCTCTGGTCCCCAGGCTTGGCCGCCTTCAAATTAGCTAATGAGTGGGACTGGAACTGATGGTTTCCATATGAGCTGCCTCCTAAAGCCTCTTGGCATGGACTGGTACAGCTCCATCTCCAAGTTGATCAACATTGTTGATCAGTCTGTCCCAACAACCCACCAGAGACTCCTGCTGTCTTTCAGGAAATTCCATGCTCTTGGGCCAAGCCCATTGTTTAAATGCCCCTGAACATCTCTCGAGGAGCTGTTCTAAAGCCCGGCCAGAAGCAGAAATAGATACGGACCCAAAGAGACTGGAAAATTTGGGCAGGAAGCTATAAAATGAGATGCAGCTTGGAAACATGCAGATTTTTACATCTGGGAGAGAAAATACTATATCGTCAGCAATCCTGGCACCACTACCACCCAACCCCACCCTCAGCAAACACACAAATATATGCAAGCCTAGGAGCAGAGGTTGGTTATTGTCAAGCAAACAAAGCTCAAACGTCAGCTCAACTGCACAGACCCCTTCCAAGGCCTTGGGAGAGCCTAGCAATGTGTTCTTCACATGTTTTTGTAAATTTGCAGAGGTAAGCGAGTTTTGTGTTCTTTTTCTCTTTCTGGACTAGGACCTCCCAAATTGTATAAGCTTCCTGCTGCACAAAACCTGGATCTGCCCTCGGGCAGGCTGAAATGTTCAGTAACAAATCAGCAGCAATGTTTGTGGTCCCTCCGCTGAATAAGAGCCTCTCTTCCTAGCTCTTGCAACTCTGCTGGAAGAGTCCCTTCAAGCCCTTTATAATGAAGTTAAGCTCAAGCCTTTTCCAGACGCGTCTCTGGGCAAGGCTGTGGGCAAATACTGGGTTGGGCGTGTGCAGGCAGAGCTACTGTGTCATGTGACTCTAAGAGGGGTCTTCAGGAAAGTCAAGAAATTAAGGACATACAGTCTAACACCACCACCATTTCTGATGGTGAGCTTCGCATAATGGTCCTCTCCCTCCCCTTCACCAAATCTTGCCTTTGGTTTGAGGGCCTGATGGATTATGTTCACACTGAAATAGACATGGCTGATTTTTTTTTTGACTTTTTAAAAATTTATTATTTTTTTATTGAAGTATAGTCGATTTACAATGGGGGTTAATTTCTGGTGTATAGCAGAGTGATTCAGTTGTAGCTTTAAATATATTCCTTTTCATATTCTTTTTCCTGATCGGTTTCTATAGATATTGAATATAGTTCCCTGTGATACACAGTAGGATCTTGTTGTTTATCTACTTTGTATATAGTAGTTAGTCTCTGCAAAACCTGAACTCCCAGTTTATCCCTCCCCACCCTAGACATTGCTGATTACTAACCAAAGGTAGTTGGAGATGGAGGTCACTACCTTCATGTTACTGAGATTCAAAGTCTTAAAGGTTATGTTCTACTAGTAGAATTAATTTTAGAAATGGCTAGCATAAACCCGTAGGACTTCTGAGAAACCCCCTAAAACCATGGTGGGCTCGAGGGTTAGGCTGTCCTTCTGTGAGGGCTGACTGTTGGGAGTCTGAGAGGTACCACCTGAAGCAGCAGGAAGAAAGCCTGAAATGACTTTTTTGAAATCTCATATACACTCTTTTTTTAACTGAAGTGTAGTCAGTTACAATGTGTCAATTTCTGGCGTACAGCATAATGTCCCAGTCATGCATATATACACATATATTCGTTTTCATACTTTTTCATTAAAGGTTATTACAAGATATTGAATATAGTTCCTACTGCTATACAGAAGAAATTTGGGGTTTTGTCTATTTTTATATATAGTGGTCATCATTTGCAAATCTCAGACTTTTGATTATATTCCACACAGAAAAATGTTTTCAACTATTTCCTACTGAGTACAGTTGCCCCCGTAGGGAGACGCAGATGATTATCCTGTGGTCTCCGTACCACTTAGCCACCCGTCACATGGGCCCACGGGTGCGCCTACTCCAGCTGAACAAGCTCCCTTTCACTCGTTCAGCATGGAACTTACAGAAGCTGCTTTGGCTCAAAAGAAGGCCTCCTCATTGCATGGGATAAAAAGGAATCTTCAGTATCTGGGAGGGTTTCATGCTTTTTATGTCTCAGATTGCACTTCTTTAGGGCAGGGCTTCTCAGCCAGTCCCCTACCAGTGCACAGACATTTGGCAGAACTGGCATCCCGGGACCGACAGGCCGGCTTTGTGAGACGCACTGTGGAAATGTGGGGAATGGTGTTTGTAGACAGTAGAGGTGCGCCTGGCTTGGCTGAGCTGGGGTTCACCCGCCCTTTCGGAGCCCTGTAGCTGGTGCCTTTGCCAGGGAAGCACTCCTCACTGCCAAAGCCTGGAATCCGTCCCCTTAACAGTGATCGTGAAATGTGCCTCCCCTCTGGTTATGAGTATCCTTTTTCTGTGTGCTCCTTTGTCTGAAGTTTAATGATACCACATTTATCAAAGTATAATTTTCAATTAATGAAAGCAGACAGTGAACTCCACACCCTGAGTAGAAAGGCGCCCTAAGTGGGCTTGGTCTTTGGTGCGTTCTTGCCTACTTCCCTGCCTGTTCCACTTTCCCTGTCTTTGTCCCCCATAGCAGTTCCCTCTCCTGCTGGACACAGGGCTCTGGTGATTCAGACTTACAGTCACCCCTCTAAACATAGTGAATGGACACTGAGGGTCTCAGACTTGGTGGTTTATTCCTCTTAGAAATATCCCAGAAGATTTTAGAAAGATGGCTAACAGCACTAATAAATAAATCTTTAATAATAAGCTCTGAAGCACCTACAGAGCAGTTTTGTTTTGCAGTGGGCCTTCCTAGCATTCCTCAAATCATCATTCTCCTTATGGAAAAGCCAAGTCCTGCCAGGAGCCCCTTCACTGGGCTTTAGGGCTTTCTGAGAGCAAAATCTGCTCAGGCGTGTGTAGCTTTCAGGGTTGCTCAGTTGAGTCAGGCTTAGTATTTCAGGATATGGAGAAACGTATTTCCAAACTCCAGAGGGAATATCTTGGGCCAAGTTCTACTCCATCATGATGCAGTCATTGCTGCAATGATTTCTCCATCTACAGCTTGTAAAGATGCCCATTATTTTCCACAGCTGCCTGCCCACGCCTCCCAGCCTCAGTGCTGGACCAGGAGATCCCCAGCCAGGGAGGTCTTTAGGGTCCTTGGTGATGGAGGCACTTGGTCTCCTAGGAAACTAGCCTCAGCAAGTGAGGTCCATGGAGTCCCACCAAAAAAAGGCCACGTTACATCTGAGACATTTGTTGGTAAGTTGCCTCCTACATCTGTTCCTCAGCTTATTACTGGCTTATTACTGGCCACCTAGCATTTGAGGCCACATAACTCTGCCTTCTTCCCACTTTTTTCTCTAATTTTTGCCCTTGTCCCTCTACACACACACATACCTCTACCATACCATCCTTTCTCCTCCCATCCCAGTTATGTCTCAGACTTTCTGCTTTATTCCCCAGGTGCCCCTTTCAGGCACAGCTCATTCAGGAAACGCTAACCCTGCTTTTGTGTGACGTCCTATGCAGCCTTCCCCAGGCTGCATAGGACCAGCCCCACAGCATTTCACCCTCCCTTGCTCAGCAGTGGAAAGCCAGACTCTAACAGTAGGTCTGGCAAGTTTAGGGTGTCTGGAGAGGGTTTGAGGAAAAAAATTTCACTAATTGCAGATGAATCCAAATCATGGGGAAAGTACCAGCTGTGATTTCAGATCAGCTAAGTCACAATGCCAAGGGGGAGACTAGGAGGGTGACACTGAGAATATTTACCTATTTCTATTTTGGTCATCCTTTAACTTTAACTAAATGACTGTGATTTGTGGCCCCATTATGCTGGCTGATTAATGTAAGGAACTAAGAATAAAGCAGTTCATTTCCATGTAAGCTTGGCTTTAAATGCAGAGAGCCTCTCAGCACATCGGGGCCAGTTGTGTTATGGGGTCACTGCTCCCTGTAACAGTCTCTGGCAGGAAACACAAAAAGCCTGCGTACTGGCTGCGTTCTCTTGCCCTGGACTCCATCCTGTTTGGGTGGGTCTCATTTGCTTGGCATATGTGTGAAGGCATCTGTCTGTTTCCCCATCCTAGTTGAGGCTGAAACAGATTTTTTTCCAAAGTCTGTTCTGTATTTAGGGTGTGTCATGCCCTGAATACTGGGTTTCCATGCTATTTGAGTAACTTGTACAATTAATTACACTTTATATACGGGCGATTAGGATTTGAGCTGGCATGAAGCGTATATGTTGGGCAAGAATAGCATGCAGATGCCACATAACAACTGAACCAACAGCTAACATTGGCTTAGTGTGTTGGTCACTTGCAAAGCACTTTCACATGTATTATCGCTTTTGGTTCTCACAAGGGCCCCCTTGAGGGAGATCACAGAGTGAAAAACATTACTCCCATCTCACAAATGATAAATATGGGACTCGGAGGAGTTAAAAGTGGCACAGTCAGAACGTGAGTTGCAAATTCCACTAAAGAACTCACAGGCTGAAAAATATGCGACTGTAGCCCCAGGGGTTCTTCAGTTACTTTGTTTGAAATTCTCTGTCATTAGCCTCCAGTGACTTTTTTTATTTAACATCTTTATTGAGGTATAATTGACACACAATAAACTGCACACATTTAAGGTGTACAACTTGATGACTTTTGACATATGTGTCTGCCCATGAAATCAACACTATAATTAAGATAATGAACTTATTCATCAGCCCCCAAAAGTTTCCTTGGGCTTGGTTGTAAATGCTCCTTCTCACTGCTGCCTACCCTTCCCCGCTGATCTACTTTCTGTCACAGTGTATTAGTTAGGAATTTTATATAAAGGGACTCATACAGGAGGTACTCTTCTTTTAATTTGGCTTCTGTTCAGCGTAAGATTCATTCATGCTGTAGCATATATCAATCATTCATTCCTTTTTTTTTTTTCTGAGTAGTTTTCTGTTCCGTGGTTATCCATTCACCTGCTGATGAGTATTTGGGTTGTTTTCAGCAGTGTTGGGCTATTACAAATAAAGCTCCTATGAACATTCATGTGCAACTCTTTATTTAGACAAATGTCTTCATTTCTGCTGGTTCAAAATATAAGAGTAGAATGTTTACAGTAAATGTTAGGCATATGGTTAACATTTTTTGAAACTCCCACATTTGTCTCCAAAGAAGATGAACCATATTATATCCCACCAGCAGTGTAGGAGTGTTCCTGTTCCTCCCTACTCTTTCCAACACTAGGTATGATCAATCTTTTTATTTCCTCAATCTGATAGGCATGTAGTAATATCTCATTGTGGGTTTACTTTGCATTTCCTTAAGGACTAACAATGTTGAATGTCTTTTCATGTACTTATTTGCCATCTAAATATCTTCTTTGGCAAATTATCCGTTAATACCTTTTGCCCATTTTTTAAATTGTGTTGTTTGTTTTCTCACTGTTGAATTTTGAGAATTCTTTCTAAATACTGGACATGTCATTTATCAGATATGTGCTTTGCAAATAGTTACAGTCAATGGCTTAGCTTTTCATTCTCTTAAGTCTTAAAAATTTTGATAAAGTCTAACTTATCAGTTTGTTCTTTTATGGATTGTTATTTTGGTACTTTATCTAAGCAATCTTTCCTAACCAGAAAAAAAAAGACTTTCTCCTATGGTTCTATAGTTTTAGGATTTACATTCAGGTCCATGATCCATTTTGAGTTAATTTTTTACATAGCAAGAAGTGTGGACCAAGGTTCATGTTTTGCATTATCAATATCCAGTTGGTCTCCTGTGTAAAAGACTATTTTTCACCACTGTCTGCCATTGTACCTCTGTTGAAACCAGTTGTCCATATGTATATACTTCTGTTTCCAAGGTCTGTTGCATTCCGTCAGTCGATTTGTTTGCCTTCATGTCAATACCACATTTTACTGATTACTGTGATGGTTAGTTTTATGTGCCTAGAGTACTCAGTTGTATAAGCAAATCCTAATCTAGATGTTGCTATGAAGGTATTTTTTTAAAAGATTTTTTTGTGAATGTATTTTGTAGATGTGGTTAACATCTACAGTTGATTTTAAGTAAAGGAGATTACTCTCAATAATTTGGATGGCTCTCATCCAATTATTTGAAAGCCCTGAAGAGCAAAAACTAAGGTTTCTTGAAATTCTGCCTCAAGACTTAATATTAACTCCTGCCCGAATTGCCAGCCTGCCCTATACATTTCATACTTGCAGCCCCCACAGTCAGTGTGAGCCAATTCCTTAAAATACATGTATCAGTCAAGGTTCTCTCGTGTGTATGTATATGTCCCTGTAGTGGATTTGTTTCTCTACAGAACCCTGACTAATACCATTACTGAAGCTTTATAGTAAATCTTTAAATCAAATCATTTTAATCCTCCAACTTTGTTCTTCTTTTTCAAAGTCTTCTAGTCTATTCATATAGTAAAGCAAAGAGAGGAAAGATACATTCCGCTGAGTATTCAAGAGGGATGTCCAAAAAGAGATAATCTGAACTGGACCATGAAGTTGGGAGGGTTTCAACAAATAAACCTAGTAGGATGAGTGTTATTTCATTTCAAAAGGAGGAAACTGCTTGTTCAAGCCCTCAGAAGAATCACTTTTCCAAAATACTCCGGAAATTGGAGTCATCCATTATGGCTAGAGAGTAAAGGATATGGAGGAAGAAAAGGCAATATGTTCAAAAATATATCTTGGGTTAGTACCCCTTTGTTTTCACATGAAGGACGCAATTGAAACTGGCTTCTGTACAAAAAGGAATTCATTAATACAAATAACTGAACAATTCAAGGGTTTACAGCTTCAGGTATGGCTGGTTCCAGAAAGCTCATATTCTCCTTCTCTCTCCCTCTCTTTCTCTCTCCCTCTCTCTCTCCCCCTCTTCTCTTCCTCCTCCTCCTCTCTACTGTTGGTCTTTCTTTTTTCTATATGGTTTCAGTCATAGCCAGGGCTTCCCCATTAAGTGTACCCTGACAGCTCCAGATTTATATTACCTGTATAACTTGTAGTCTTTGTAGAGAGAAGGTTTATTTTCGCATAAATTCTGGTTAAAAAAATTGTCCCAGAAATGAGTCTTATTAGAGTAAGTGAAGTTACATATCTACACCAGAACCAGGAACTGTATTCTAGAATACACTGCCTTGCTAGCCCTGGGTCATGTGACCATGATTGAAGGGGGAGGACTGTAGGGTGGAGGTCAGAGATGGAGGTCCGTGGAATTACCACGACCCTCTCAACCTCCTCTCTCAGTGACAAGTCATTGCGACCTTGGCATTTGTTTTTCCATTTCATCCTCAAGGCCTTCTGTTCACTGCTGTTTTCGACATTCTTTCTTTCCCCTGAAGTCTCAATGTCACATGTGTTGGTTTCACCACATTGTGTTGTCCCTGACTGTTAGTTCTCTCCAGAATTCTAGTTTATTGCTGTCACCACTGGAGTTTGCAACAGCTTTCAATTTGGCTCCTTTGTGAATGTCATTAATATGCAGTTATCACCTCTCTCGAGATCATTAACAGACATTAACCAAAACCAAACCTAATAATGAAGTCTGAAGCTTCTGGGGCAATAACTCTTTCACAGGAAACTAGGGAACTTGAGAGAGGAATTTGGGTAGGAAAATGGAAGAGTCTTCTTCACCCAGCACACAGAGTTTTCATCAATCCCAAAAAGGACATCTTGAGGGGAAAATGAAAGAATCACAGGGTAAGAAGGACAGAGAGACAGAAAAATATGTCCAGCATCTGTTTCTGTAAATTTAGGGTAAAAATCACAGCCATGAGTAGCTACAAGGTTCAGAGGTCTGAGGTTACAAACTATGGTTTAAATGAGAGCTCAATTAGCAAGGCTGAATGGAGAAGTTGACCAAAGACTTTAGTTGCTATTTGCTGTTCTCCTCCACATTCTTTTTTTTTTTTCATTGAGGTGTAGTCAATTTACAATGTTGTGTCAATTTCTGGTGTACAGCACAATTCTTCAGTCATACATGAATATACATATATTCATTTTCATATTCTTTCTAACCATGAGCCACTACAAGATATTGAATATATTTCCCTGTGATATACAATATAAACTTTTGTATCTATTTTATATATATCAGTCAGTATCTGCAAATCTCGAACCCCCAGTTTATCCCTTCCCACCTCCCTCCCACTGGCAACCACAAGTCTGTATTCTATGTCTGTGAGTTTGTTTCTGTTTTATATATAAGTTCATTTGCCTTTTTTTTAAGATTCCAGATATGAGTGATATCATATGGTATTTTTTTTTCTTTTTCTGACTTACTTCACTTAGAATGACATTCTCCAGGGCCATCCATGTTGATGCAAATGGCATTATTTTATCATTTTTTATGGCTGAGTAGTATTCCATCATATAAATATACCACAACTTTTTTATCCAGTCATCTGTTGATGGACATTTAGGTTGTTTCCATGTCTTGGCTATTGTAAATAGTGCTGCTATGAACATTGGGGTTCAGGTGTCTTTTTGAATTAGGGTTTCCTCTGAATGTATGCCAAAGAGTGGGATTGCTGGGTCATATGGTAAGTCAATTTTTAGTCTTTTGCTCCTCCACGTTCTGAAATATTCACTCTTTGGTCTTAGATGTGTTTGTTATCAACTGCTTTTTTCCTGGGTTGGTTGGTTCACTTTTGGCTTGAGTATCATTCAGAGTATGATATCCTTACCATTGCTAAAAAAATACAAGCTTCTTCTGCTGACCCATGGTTGGAATTGTTTTATGAGTTGGAGCTTTTCCTGTTTATTTATGGTAGATCCTGACTGATCTTCATAATCTTCAAACCCAGAGATTTGTGGATATTATCCTCCCTCATCTGGATGACCACACCAGCTAGCTAGCTGGCCTCCTTACCTCCATCCTTGTGCTCCACTCCCCATTGTGCCCCCACTCCCTCCTCCTTACTAAAGGCAGCAGGAATCTCTCTAAGTCACAAATGAGATCATATCACCTTGCTTTTCTCACAAGGAAATAAACTGAAGTGTGTAGAGAAGCCATGCAGTCGGGCAGAGACTATCCCCAATGCCCTGCTTTGTGTGTGTGGAGGTAAGAAAGTAAAAAAGCAAAAACCACTGAAAGGATTAAGGGTGTGACCCTTTGAATGTAATCTGGCGTGTGCATAGCTCTGTCCAGTGAGTTGTTGGGGGAAGTCATGAGAGTTACTTCTAGGCTGGAGCATTTATGACCCGGTGTGAGAGAGCCTCCCATGTTGGGGGTGTGGTGACAGAGCCTCTATCAGCCGGCTTTCTGTGGGCTTACAAGGAACTGAGTTTTCTCCCCAATCTGCACTGAACATAGGAGAGTAACCACAAACTTTGTTGTTTCAAACCGCTGAAGTTCTAGGGTTGTTGTTTACCAAAGCATAGCCTAGACTGTTCTGACTGATACAGATATTAGAGCTGGAAAAGGGTTGATAATGTAATGATAGCAACCAAAAAAACTCCAATGTGACCCCCCAAAAAATACGTGACATTGGCTAATAGACCAGGTGGTAGGTGGTAAGAAAACTGATATTGGAGGCTGGGAAGCTGACAATCCATGTTATTTAATGGGAAAGCATTTGATAAAACTGTCACCTTCAGTCATTTTAGAGGCATATCATGCACCTAATCAATTCATAGATCAATGAGAAGAGGTTGGAAAACAGAACAGTGTGGTGTGCAGTGGTTTCAGTTGGCTATGTGTAGCAAGGTGCTGTAAGAAAGATGCACTCAGTAAAGAATTTGCTTGTTTGCAAGCAGGAATGAAAGAAAACAGAGAACATTAAAAAGCTCAGGGACTAGTGGGGTTGCAAAGTCAACTGCTTCTCAGTTCTTAACTATAAAAGGTAAGAATAAGAAAGACAAAAAAAGAATGAGAAAGGCTGTGAGCAACAAAGGCTAATTAAAATTCAGCCTTCTGGGGAGGATCATATTGAGGGTATAGTGTTTATACACAGTTGTTAAAACCTCTGAATGGAGTAAAGTGTCTTAAAAATTTAATGAAGAGTGGGGTACCCAATAAATAAAAAATAAAGACATGACACTTGAATTAAGTCTAGAGATAGACATCGGGGTAAGAAAGCAGAGAAGTAGCAAATACGCGAGCCACCTTTCTGAAAGGACCGAGAGTGTGGTTGGTAGCACAGGAAGCTAACTGGAATCCACTGTGTGGGGAGTCTCAGGCTAGTGAGTTTCTGAGAGAGTTATGCACCAAGGAATCCTGGGCCTTGACTGCAAAGATGGTGATGGTTAAGACCTGGGCCTCTCATCATCTAGGGAGGGAAGTGAACTGGGACAAGTTCTCAGTCCCCTAGGAAGTCATATTCCCTAACGCCTATTTTTGATGTGATCAGAGGAATAAAAGAACAGCAAGAGCATCCTGTAGGGTAGACACAGCAGTGACAGAGCAAAGTGGATGGGGGAGGTCTGTCAGCCTGAAGAATCAGAGATTAATCAAAGTGCACTTCCACTCCAAGCAGGGGCCTCAAAAGGTTAACCCAGCAGGACTCAAAGCTTTTGCAACCAGTGTCTGCTGTGTGTCTCCCATCCTTCCATTCTTCTGAGCCACGGTGTTTTCTGTAGTTATCATGCCCCTATTCTATCATGGTGAGTTAGGGAGTGGGGACAGATCGCTTGGCTTTTTAGTTCAGAGCTCTCGAGATAACAAGATGCCACATCCATACCTGACCTACAAATTACAATGTAAGATGCCATGAGGAAGGAACTTCTATGCTTCATTCAGAGATCCTAGACTTTGAATTTGATACCTGACTCAGGGTATTTATGTTGTCTCCTTGGGGAGGGGATGAGTATGTTCTGCGTGGATTAAGAAAACAGCATTAAAGATTTGGAGACTGAAGACAGACTGTTGCAGATATTTCCACTGTTGGCCAATACTCAGCTCACCTCTCCTTTGGTGAACATGGAAACTCATACTTCCTCACAACCTTGAAACTAGACGTGGCTGTGTAATTAGATCTGGCCAATGAGTTGGGGCCAGAATAGATGTGAGCCAGGGAATTTAAATGACAGTTCAAGACCCTCTGACTCAGCACCTTGCCAACCGAGGTGACTGTGGATGACTTGGAGACACCTTACTCCATGTAGAGGAAGGAGGCTGCATCAACCTGGGTCCCTGAGTGACCAGAATAAACAGAGGTTTTCTGCCAACCTGATGTGGACATGCGGCCTGAGTGAGAAATACACTTTTGGTTCAAGTCACTGAGATTTTAGAGCCGCTTGTTCTACAGCATAACCTTTCCTATTCTGAAGGATACACTTACCTTTTGTGAAGGCAGGAAGGAAAAGTGGAACCAGGGTTTAAATTCAGTTCTGTCTGGCTCAGAGGTCAAAGCTTGGCCACTACCTCACTGTTAGCTTCAAGGGAATTTTCCAAAGCCAATCCTTGAACTAGGGCTGATAAGTAAAATTCAGCACCATATAGCTTCAAAAAAATTAAAGCCTGAAGATGTCAATAAAATATAATGGAGATTGAGGAAGAAAGAGAGGGAGCCTCATATGATCGATCAGAGAGTTAGGGAATGAAATTATAAAACTTTACCTTGGATTAGCTTATTTTCCTCATGTGAAGACAATGGTTAGAGATACTTAAAAGAGACTAACTCAAGGAATTGCATGAGAATTAGCAATGAAAGTAAGCATTAATGTATTATGTCCTATGCAGAAGGTCCAACAGCAAACTCTGAGTGACAGGTGACTGTGTGTAGCAAGAGGTAGGATGGAGGTTGGGGGAAGAGGGCAAGGATGACAAGTGGAAAGGAAGGAATTGATAATAGTTTGAGTAGGTGAGTGAACCAACTGTAATATTCCTAATCTCAGACAGAAATTGTTAAAATGTCTGTAACAGTGAAGTTGGGACTAGGAATTTTAGCTATTAGGCAATAATCAAGAAATCCATTTAGAATATCAGTATTTTTATATTTTCCATGAAAAGTATTCTGTGTTTGATTCTTATTTTGCTTCCTTAATATTACCAGTTTAAACAACTTTTTCCATCGGTGTAATAATGGAACTTCATAATTATAAATCTCTGTAGGGGACTGAGCCTAATGTGGTAGTCTGGACTTCCAGGTGAATAAATCTTGATGAGACACGTTGTTACTTTACCGACATCTGGTGGCCATGTAGCTTAATTGCAGGAGTATTTTTTCAGTGTAGCAAATGAAATGTCAACATTGCTCTTCAGATCATGTAGTAATGTCTACGAGAATTTTTAAATTTCTTTATTCTATGTATTACTTTCTTTGCCATATTTAATATTATTTTTCTCAACCTCACTTTCTCTTTTTCTCAGATACAGCATTTTTTTAAATAGTCGATAATATATAACCTAGATATCCAAGGTACCCAGAACATTTCTGAAGGAAAAAGTCAGAGAAAACACTGAGCCTGCCAGGATTTTAGAACTTATCAAAGTCATGTAGTAAGAGATCTATCAGAACTTCCATTCCTTCATTTATCTAACACTCACATAGGTCCCATTCATTTTAGGGACATTCAATGTAAGGATTAATGCATAATGTACGTAAAGTGCAGAGATCAGTGCCTGGAATGTGGGAAGCACTTGAAATGTTAGCTAATGCCATTCCTCCGTTTGTGCTCCCTAGACTCTATGTGAGGCACCATACTGAGAGCCCCTGACTTTATGGAGTTTATGAAACTGGTGGAGGGAGTAAATATGAAATGAAAGAAGTGATTTCAGTGCACTGTGGTATTGTTGGATTAGTGGAGTAGGAGTAGGAGAGGAGAACTGTTTTCTGGGGGGACGTGCATCTCTAACCTTTGAACTGGACCGTCAGATATAAACTAGACTTGCCTAGGATCCCAAGAAGAAGGGCATTCTATTAGAGGGCATGGTAATTGCAAAAACACGAGGTGCAAGAGCACATGACCTATTCATGAAACTACAAGTAATTCAAGATTACTCATGTTTAAAGTGCAGGAGAGAGAAGTTGGGACAAGGCTAGATAGGTAACAAGACCCACATCAGGAAAGTCTCTTAGGACATACCAAAGAAATTAGAAGTTTGTATGATACACCAGGAGTGGTTCAGACTGGTGGCCTGAGGGCTTTGCAGCTAAGAGATATTCAGTTTGGTTTGCACAGAGTTTTAAAAAGCCACTTATTTAGACAGGTCACAGTGCAAACAGCTGAGTGCACCTTGTTTTCTCAATGGTCCGTACTGTGAGTTTGTGTTGCCTGTAAAGGTGTCTGTGTTGAACGCCCAGCTCATCTATCGCCTGATGGATGATAAAAAACCACTGGAGAGTTTTGAGCAGGGCAGCAGCATGTCTCCCTAGTGGTGACATGGTACATGAGATAGGAGAACTAAGAATTAGTGACAGAGACCAGTAAGAGACTGTTAGAGTAGCCCAGAGGTGAGAACCTGATCGGGGGCAGCAGCAGAAGGGATGCACATAAGATTGATTTAAGAATTAGAAGAATAGGCAGCTCAGTAAGTAATTGTTTATGGGGTTTTTTGTTTGTTTGTTTACTTGGATAGTTGGGTTTTTGGGAGTGGTGATGGGCAGAGAACAAGAGGGAGGAGTCTAGAATGACTCCCAGGTTGTCAGCCTGGGCAGTTGAGTAGGTGGTAGGCAGAGGGACCATTCCTAGACTGAGGTCCAACGGGATGGGAGGGCAGATCAGGGAGCAAGGTCATGGGTTAGGTTTGGACAGGTTTGAGGATTCTTGTGGACATCCTGGCAAGGACAGTAGTTGGGATGGATCACAGACCAGTAACAAATCATGGCGTTGACATTGAAAGTGGAAAGGTTCTCTGGCACCAAATCCACACCTCTTACAGCTCATAGAGGAGAGGTCCTCAAGCTTGGACTCAGGATAGGAATCCACTAGCTCTCCCATGGTTGATCTAAAGAGTTATAAAAAGAACAGTAGTGATAACTATACTAACAGTAATACAATATTGCCTTTGAGAGAATTCTAACTGCATGTGACAGCCTGGATTCTTTCATTTATTCTTCATAATAACCTTATATAATAGGTGTGCTTGTTGTCCCCATTTCACAGATGTGAAAACCTAGGTTTAGAGAAGTTAAAAAGCTGGCTCCGGCCACATGGTAGTAAGTGGGGGAGCTAGAACCTGCCTTCAGAATTCCGTGCTGATTACCACTCCATTGGTCTGACCACCTAAGCAGGCAGGATAATGAGGGATACCAGGGAGGTTGACTTCTTTCCATAAATTTCCACCCCTCCCCCTAATCTGCACATGTGACTGAAATTTTAATTTTAGAAATGCATTTCTTATGGTCTAGCTGGTTTAGGAGGGGAAGTTTCTCAAATGCCTCTATTCAGATCGAAAAACCTCTGGGAGTTGAAGACTTGGTTTGAATTTACAGGGGTTCTCAGCCTGATTGCACCTTAGAATCACAGGGTGGGGGGTGTTTAAAAACTACCAATGTGCTAATTCTACAAAAGCACTCCCAACACACACACACACAAAAACACACACACACAGTTTTGTCAAAACAGTGATTCAAATTTGCATCCAAGATTGAGAACCAGTGGACATTCAGTGAGATGCAATTTTCAGTGAAATCCAGTCAGAGACTCTGGGCATGGGCCCCCAGCAATCTGTATTTTCTCAAGTCTTCCAGGTGATTCTAGTCAGCACTTTGGTGGACTTAAGGAGCAGCCACAGAAGAGAAAAACAGGTCCAGGGAGAGGATGCAGCTGCAGGCACTGGAGGAGGGAAGGGATGATGCCGAAAGGGGAGCCTGGCCAGAAGACAGACTTCTCCTCCATACACTTTGAAAAGTCTGATCTGTCCTTCCCTACGTGTGGACTTAGTATGGGTCCGTTCACCCCAGAGTTGATTCTGCCTCTCCCAGAAGTCTTGTGGGGAGGTGACAGCAGCCTGCTGGAGAGAAAGGCCAGAGCCTCTCGCCTCCCTGGAGCAGCTGCTAAGGAAGGTGAGGCCAGAGGGTGGTGCCACACTCCCCCTTCTCCTTCAGTCTTTCTGAGTGTCGGGAGTCTAAGGCTCCAGGAGACTCAGGGTGACAAGAAGACTGTGGAGAACGGGACTCAGGAGGTCTGTGGATTTGGAGACTAGGTTAACCAGAACTCCTTGTTTCCACAGTTGTTGAAGGAGAGGAAACAGAGATACCACTTGCTGGGAAAGTTATGTGCAGGGAGGATGCCTCCTCATCCCCAGAGAACTAAATGGAACCATATTGCCCTCCCCACCTCACCCTCCCACCCCTTGCCACTCAGGGAAGATGCTTTTCAAGGGAGTGAAATGTTTTATTGAAGAAACTCCAAGGAGGGAGGGGGAAAGGACCAAGAGAGAGACAGCCTGACAGGTCGGCAGATGGAAACAGCCCCGTCCGTGCATGTGGCTAAAAGCTGGAAGTCAGTCCCTCTGAAGGCAGAGCACTGGTCCCCAGGTCCGGACGCCTTTCATCTGCCTTCTCTCGGCTTTGGGCTGCTGGGAATTGGGGATGTCACAGCCATCGTGTGAGAAACAGAAATGGGGGCCCACTTTTAGTGTCTACTCAGCTGATAGCAAATGGGACCCGGAGTTCCTGGAGTCTGCAAACTGGGGCTTTCTATTCACTTTTGCCACCTCTGTAAGATAAGGGCAAGAGATACCTCTTGTACTGAGTGGTTGTGAAGATTAAGGGAAATTACGTGTGGGAACTGCCTGGCACGTAACAGGTACTCAACAAATGCCTCTTCCATGTTCCTCTTCCCCAGAAGTGCTCGACAGCTGTACCACCAAAATACCACCAACCAATCATTTATTCTTTAGGTCAGTTTTCTCAAGAGAAAAAAACAAAAAAGGAAGCAATGACACCCTCTTCTCCTGGGGCGATAGGAAACCACAAATGTGAGCTCCCAATTAACCCAAGGATTTTTAGTTACCAATAAAAAACTTCTCACGTCCTAATATTGCCACCACACCAGGGTATTAATGAATCATAAGTAAGCATCTCTTTTTGTTGGACAGTTTACACAGCTTAAGGGCCATTTCAGTTATCATGGTTTGTACTTTTACAGGTCTTACTTTACCCAGGTAGATAGTCATCAATTGAAAATGTATTAAGCATGATAAATAATATTGTAAGATAAAGATGGACTCCTTCAGTGGCCACCATCACTTGTGGAATACATCTGGGGCTGTGGCCTCAGGAACATAGCTCTTTCCCACACAGTTCTAAAGGCACCATGTTTTCTGCAACAAAAATCTGATTAAATATTCACTGCACAGAACATGGATATGGAAATATTCTCCAGACCCCTCTTGATTGCCAAATGCAGTAGAAACGTCATTCTTTATCCCACTGCTGCTCTGGCCCCTTTGGCCACCATGAGCCTCCTTACAGACCCATGGACTTCCTTGCTTTGAGTGACACTATTGACTCCTAGCTCTCGTCTCTTTTAATGTCACTTCTCAGCTCCTCCTTGGGCTCCTCTCCTACATCTGTCACTTCCAGGAGGTTTTATCCTTCACCACTCTCTTTTCGTTCTATGGGCGCCACCTTAATCGAGCGCATCTTTTCTCTCCATGATGAACTCACCTCCCCTGCTGTTGGGCTGCACCCTGTAGGCCTGCAAGGCCTGTACTCAGCCAGCTTCAAGATCAAAGAAGGAGCCCAGAGGCAGCAACAGAGACATCAGTGGTTTAACAGATGGGGGAGCTTACATGTCTGGAGCAAGGACCTGGAGCAAAACCCCACTGTGTACAGTGGACGGCAGGGCAAGACATGGCGGCAGCCTTCTGTCCTGGGGGAAGAGGGAGACTACCAGTTTATAGGAGGAACTGATGGCAGATTGGCTCATTGGTTACCGGGGAAACCAGCAGAGGGGCACACCCTCTTAGCTCCTCTTAGCTCCCCAGGCTAGTACCTTCCTGGGGCAGAGGTCTTCCCTTTGTTAAACTTTCAAAGGGGAGCCATTCTGATCTAAAGGTTAGAACAATCAGTAGCTGGGGCCAGGGAGTGAGTATGTAGGTATTTACTGATTAGACTCTACAGTTAAAGGGGAGGTTGGTCATGTGAGTGGGGTGTAGGTGAAGCAGGCACAGGTCGAGCAGAGGGTGTACAAGAGAGCAGGAAAACAGCCACCTGGCAGCGCATGACCTGAGCACACACACATTCTGATGTCTGATGCAGCAGACACAGTAATGCTCACCACAAATAATATGTGCTTCTCTACCTTTCCCTGCCCCTGCAGTCACAGAGGGGGCCATGAAACCAACTCTGGCAATGAAATATGAACAGATACGATGTAGGTCACGTCCAGCTCAGGGGGTAAAAGGCCATGTGTGATTCTTGAGTTTCTCTTCTCTTGCCAAGTTGACTGAGGAGGACATGTGTTCTAAATGCTGAAGCTACAAGATGATGCCACCTTGTCAGTTTGGGTCCCTGGGTGACGATGTGGAACACATGTTTGATGTGTAGTGTGAGTGAGAAATAAACTTATTTCCCTGAGATTTGGGGATTCTTTGTTACTGCAGTGTAATCTGTTCTGTCCTGACTTCCGAGTCTAGCATCTAGCCTAATGTCCACATACCCCAGACTGCTCCCAGCGTTTCATATTTATTCTTTCCAGTCTGCATCTGGACAAATCCATTTTCAGAACTGCTCTTCTTCCAGCATCCAAACCTCTGTTAGTAGCTCCACAATCTCACCAATCATCGAGTTGAGAAACATAGGACTCAAATCTTACTTAGAAACCAAAAATAGACTCATGGTCATAGAAAACAAAGTATGGTTACCAAAGTGGAAAAAGGGAGGGATAAATTAGGAGTTTAGGATTAACAGATACATATGACTGTATATAAAATAAACAACAAGGACCTACTATATAGCACAGGGAACTATATTCAATTTCTTGAAATAACCTATAATAGAAAAGAATCTGAAAAAAAAGCATGTGTATATATAACTGAATTGCTTTACTGTACCTGAAACTAGCACTGTAAGTCAACTACACCTCAGTAAAAAACAAAATTTTTTTTAAAAAAAGAAACATACATATCAACCAAGACATCTGCAGTGCTAGCCACTCCTCTTCAATCTGATCACTAAATGCTTCTAAAAATACCTCCTGAATATCTCTCCAGTCCCTTCATCAGCTCTGTTGTGACTTCCCTAGTGAGAGTGCTCATAATCTCTTGTCTGGAGTAGTGGAATGGAATCTTGAACACCTCCTATCTCCTGCCCTGCCATCTACCCATCAAATCCAGCCTCCCTACTCTAGTCAGAGTGAATACCTAAATTATAAATCTAATTCTGCTTAAAATCGTGTAGGGCTCTCCATCATTTACAGAATGAAGATCCAGCTTCATGGCTTGTCAGAGAGGCTTCCTGGCACACATGGCCTAGATCCTACTTGCACTTCTAGCCTCATACCTCGCCTCTTCCACATTGTCTTCTGCACTGTGATACTAGCAAATTACTTGTAGCTCCACCCACATTGTGTGGTGTCATGCTTCCTCCCACAGCTCTGTCCCTGGCGGGGTCCTATGAATTCTCTAAGACTGGCCCAGACATCATTCCTGCCAGGTGGCCCTCCTCAACCCCCGCCTCCAACCCCTCTGTGTTTCCACAGCAACCAGCTCATTGTTTTTCACAATGGTAGTGGCTCCCTTGAGGCCCATAGATGTGAAAATGAACACGCTCTACCTTATGGCAAAGATAAGCCCAAAGAGCTTTCTTTGACTTTCTCAGGACATGTTTCATTTGAAAATTACTGGGTTCTAGATCTCTGTGTAATAAGGTCTCCGAATAATATACCTGAGTAGTACTCAGCATATATATATATTTCCTTCTTTTCTTTTTCCTTCCCTCTTTCCATGCCTTCCTTGTTCTTTCTGGCTTTGGGGTCAGAAAGACTGGGTTCAAATCCAAGCTCTACCATTTACTAGCTGTGTGACCCTAGAAAAGCTTTGTAACTCCTCTGAACCTTATTTTCCTCATTTGAAAAATGGAGATAGTCGTAATCCCCATAGAGATATTCACCTCACTGGACTGTTTTAAGAATTAAATACATGCACATATAAAATACTTGGAATAATGTCTGATACAAGGTAAGCACTCAAATTAATATTTGCTAATATTGATGCTTTCTTTGACCTGTTCAATAACTAACTAAATAATAATCAACACTTAATAGCAATTCCTAACCTTGGAATCTAAGTTAAGCTGACTGGTATTTTGGATTTGGGCCCAAACCACACACCCTGCCCCCTATTCACTTACCCAAATCCCCCTGTGTAGATGCTAAAACCGGCATTCCATACCAGAGCTTTAGCCATTTGACTTAAGACTTGTTCCCCCTTAAAGCACAAACACCGCATAAAGTCTTATCAATCATTTATAATGCCCTTATTGAAGTAGTCCCAGACAACCCCAGCTGGAAATAATAACAACTCATATTTGTGTGGCACTTTACAATTCACAAAGCACTCTCACATCCTCTCGTTCTTTTGATCCTCAGAACAGCGCCATGGTTGGAGGCACAGGCATGACTGGGATTGTTACCATTTTAGAGAGAAGAATACTGAGTCTCTCTGAGTGTAGGAGCCCAGGTTCCCACGGCTGGCGCACCACGGAGCTGGGCTCACCTTCAGGTTTTGTGGTTCAGGGTCCAGGCTCCTCCCACTCTGCCATGCTCACGCAACCTCTGAAACCTGCCAGCAGCAGTACAGGGTTAGACATCCTAGGTCCTTGGAGGACTTTGTGTTAATGAGCTTAGAGACTTGGAGAAAGCTGGGGACTTCAGAGCCCACCTGTTGGGGAAGCCGGGATTAGAATCAGGTTTGCTGAGTCCACACCCAGCTGGGTCACTTACTACTGATTCATCGTGAGAAAGGCATTGAACTTACATGTGCTTTAATTTTATCACCTATAAAACAGGGCTGATAGTAGAAGTCATCCAATATGGTTTTGGTGGGGATCAAATGAAAACATTCATTCACAGCCCTTAGTTAATGAATGTTAGCCATCACCACTAACATGTTCACATCACTGCTGGTAAGATTATTTATAATTCGTTGCCCTTTAAAGACATACATGACTAGGAGATCACCCGGACCCATCTCCACATTTTATAGGCAAAGATACTAAGACCCAGTGAGCTATGGTAACTTGCACAGCTTAGAAAAGTAGAGACTGGAAACCAGATCCCCAGATTTTTAACTGAGACCTTTTACCACTTACAGTGAGCTACATCCTCTACTAGGTCTCTGGGAAGCTTATTCAGTCATTCAACAAATATTTATGCCTGACCCTGAAACAGTCACTGTGGAAAATTACAAATGTTTATAATCTGTTTGGACTGGCAAGTGTGTGTAACAGCGGGGCTTAAATCAGCATTGAATTGGTAGAACAATTTGTATGAGGCCATCGGTGGAGTGCATGAAGCCTGTGGGAAAGGAAAGAGCTCCACTAATTAAGTCATTTAATGATTCACAAGCATTTTACCGCGCTCATTGGGTCAGGCATTTTACTAGGCTCCAGAGATACAGGGTCTCTCCTCCATTCTACAGCTGCATTTTGTGATTTCTCTGTTTTCAGCTAGACCGAGAATGCCCTTAAGACAAAGAGACTGGGGTCTCTTCCCATATCTCATACAGAGCCCTGCTCCTCTCTACCCCTCTGTGCTGATGGACTTGAAGGCTGGGAAACATTGGAATATGATGGGTTCTGGTTAGAGTTATCAGATTAAATAGAGGACATCTAATTATACTTGAATTTCCTAAAAACAATGAATAATTTTTTAGTATTGATATGACATATGCAGTTTTTGGGACATATTTATATTTTTTTAAAAAAACATTGTTTATATGAAATGCAAACTTAACTGGGAGTCGTATTTTGATTTGGTAAATCTAGCAACTGAGGTTTGTGTGTTTGTGTGTGTGTGGTGTGTGTGTCCAGTAGGAAGGCAGGAACAGAGCTGTGGGGAAGGGATGGGATATACAAAAGATTAAATTGACCTTAAGGAGGCTTCATTCTCACAGAGGAGGCCAGGGAGGCACAAGAGACAAAGAATGATGAGTCACACTACGGGAGGCAGTAGAGCAGAGTGACTGACAAGAGAGACCGTCTTAAGGTCACTAGCACTCCTTGTTCTCAAAGCAACCATCTAATAATCTGGCTCCTATGTAACTGCTCATGGACAGAGGATGTGCTGATTTGGGGACAAGCCCTTTCTGACCCACATGAACTGGAAGTCGAGGACATTATTCAGTGCATGAGTTGTGTGTTACACAGTCTGGCTTCAAATTCTAGCTGCATGGCCTTGGGCAGATCACTTACCCTTTTAATCTGTTTTCTTCATATGTAAAGTGAAAATACTAAAACCTACCTCAGATTCCTTTTAGAATTAAATGGAGGCACATGCATCGCCTGGAACCTATTAATAAGGCACTAATTATCATTATTTTCTCATAATAATAATAGTACCTTACCTTCAGAGACCACTTGTATACACATCTTTTTTTTTTTTTAAATCATGTCCTCACAAGAGCACTGTGATATACATAGACAGTACAGGGCAAGTCAGATTGTTCCCATAATACAGGTTTCTTTAAAAACTGACCAGTTTGGCCAAAGTCACAGGGGAGTAACTGGTTAGTGCCCAAAGCAGGGCTCCTAAATGGATACAGTATTAGGACTAGAAGGGAAATTGAATTATCCAGTGGTTCTCAGTGTAGGGTGTTTGGAAACATGAAGGCATTTTATTGTCCCAACACCCGGAGGTTCAGCTAGCATGGAACATTCAGCCCAGGGTGCTAAACATTCTCTAAGAGCAGGACAGTCCTGGCCCCAGATGCCAACCCTAACCCTAACCCTAAACCTAACCCCAACCCCTACTGAAAAACACTGAGGCCTGGAGTGGTTAAATGACAGGTTCTCCGTGGTTTTCACATAGGAGATGATCAAAAACTGCTTTCACTCCTCTACCTGGTAAACGTGGTCCCTGAACGTGTGGGCATGGCGGTAGGAAGGAAAAGGCCACTGGGTTCCAGTCTGCGATATACAGGCGACATGTGGCCAAGAGCAGTTCCTTGTTAACCTCCACGACTCAGGCTCTCAGTGGGAGAGAGTACCCCGTGGTGCCCCTCATCCAGATGTGATGAGGACATAGGGAGCCTTGCAAGTGCCTCCCTGGTAAGGCATTCATCAAACGCAGTCAGGCTCCCCGGACCTAAGGCCATGGGACTCTCATGGTAAACTTGAGCATGAGGACATGCGTCCCAGGGCCTGAGCTGGCTCCTGGCAGGTTGGGAATGTCAGCAGCACAAGGCCCTGTTGCCTGAGCGGCGCAAATGTACAGCTTATTGCTAGAAGCGGCCTTAACATGCATCCAGTCCAAGGCCAACATCTAGGCTAGGAAAATAATAAAAATGCAGCTATCATCTTTCATGACCTACTACGCGTAGATGCAGGCTCAGCAATCTACATCTATTGCCTCATTGAACTCCCGCCCTGACTCCATGAGGTAGGTGTTTGCATTCCCACTCACACCCCAGGAAAGTGGAAGTAAGTCTCAGAAAGGAAAGTGACAGGGGATTTTAATCAAGGTCCAACGGATTCCACAGTCGCTACACAGCTTTCTGGAAGATTCTGAACATGGGAAAGGGATTTCCCTAAGAGGACCCTCTGCTAGAGGTCCTGGTACCCGGGCCCCTCACTCCTGTTTCAGTGTGTTTTCGGCCACTCGGTGGGGCAGGATGTCCAGACAGGGCGGTGTAGTTTGCAACGCCCCCTTCATCCCGGCCTCACGGGGAGGTGGCCCAGAACGTTCTTGACAGTTTCCATTCCTCCCCAAGTAGCTGCACAGAGGACGTGACAGGAATAGTAAAACCCCGGGCTGAGGGACGGGCCCCCCACCCCCAACCCGGGACCGCGGAACTTCAAAGCCAAAGGAAGCGCGTGCGGAGGGGGAGGAGGTGTAAATCTGCGCGGCCCCTCAGAGCTACGAACATCCGCTGGGCCCCCGCCGCACCCACCCCCGACCTCCCCCCGCCCCAGCCAGGTGTCCACGGCCCGGCGCGCCCCGCCCCGCGCCGCGCGCCCCGCGCCCCGCCCCGCCGGCCGGCGGCTTTTATGTGGATCAAGGCCGGGAAGATGACAAGCCTCCTGACTGATAGATACGCGGAGACCTCGCTGGTGATTTATTGGCTTTCTGCACCTGACGAGACCCACTAGGCCTATCTAAGGAGGGAAATATATAGGCTTTCCTGACTCCAAGTGGCAGCTGCGGGGCCAGCATGTGATCTCAAGCTGGGCAGGGAAAGCAGAGCTGTGCTCCGGCCTGTGTTTTGTAAGCGGGCCCGGGTCATAAAAATGTCAGCACGCGATATATTTCTTGCGGGGGATCCTCTCTGGGCTCTTGCCAGCGCCTTCTCTCCCGTGGCTGGCAGCCGGAGCCGGGTGAGGGTGTCCCCAGCCGCCTGAGCCCAGGCTTTATTTCGTTGGGTGCCCCTGAGAACGCGGTCCCTGTGCACCTCGAGCGCGATCCTGGGATGGGGGCTGGAGGCAGCCACGGGGCGCGCTGGTCCTTACACCGCCGGGAGCCTCTCACGATCGCATCTGGCGCGAGGAACTTAAGAGCTCAGCGCTGCGTGGGAGTTCTGGCTATTACACATTAGATGGAGGCATATTAAGCAAGTGACTTAATTCCCCTGGATCTGCTCCCTCATCTGTGAAATGTGAATGATAACACACACTGAATATGGTGGGGCAATGATTATTTTAGGTAGTTTATTTCCAACACAGCTCTGAAAGGTGACATTACTAGGAGGAGGCTAGGAAAAGGGGCAGGAAGGATGGTGTGACTGGGCCACAGGAGGTGAGCAGGGAGATGAGGCTGGGAGCCCATGATATGGATTGTACCGTCATTCAACTGCTCTGTCACCCCCATTATCTTCTTAAGAAAAGCCCTGGGTTGGGGGGAGGGTATAGCTCAGTGGTAGAGCATGTGCTTAGCATGCATGAGATCCTGGGTTCAATCCCTAGTACCTCCATTAAAAAATAATGAAGTTTAAAAAAAAGAGAGAAGCCTTGCTACATATACTAATATAATACTATGTGTTATCATACTGTATACATTATGATATGGTAGTATGTGTTATTATATTAGTCATTACATATGCAGCAGGGCTTCTCTTAAGGCAGAGATGAATTTTACTTTCTCTTCTATCCAGAAGTAGAGACACCGGGTTATCTAGAGAATTTAGTTTTTCTGAGGAAAAAAGTAATTTGAAGGTCTTTCTTGGTTATGTGAGCCTGAGGCCTGCCTTGTACTTACCTTGGGAGATAAAAGAACTTTCTGTTCCTAGGGCAAGGTTACAAGTCCTTTCACCCTCTGGCATGCAAAGCCAGTCCCCAAAGTGGAGTTGCATCTGTTTGTAAAAAGAGCTCAAGAACCTTCTGGGAGAGAAGCTGCTAAGGCTGCCAGCTCCTGCTTCCCAAGATTTGAAAAAGAAGACCTGAGGGGGGACTGGAGTGCCCCCAGCCAAGGCTCAGGGACAGAAAGGGACAACTAGGCCACAGAAATAAAATTAACTTAAGGAAAAGAGAAGCCTGGGCTCATAACCCCAGCTCAATACAACAGCCAAAAGAACGACAGAGGAGGTTTGGTGTTGCCTCGGCATGGTGTGGCGGATGATAGAATCTTCTCCAGGATCCCCTGCTTGGCACAATGACCGAGTTTGGGGGAAAGATGGCTGAACACGGGAATGGGAACCTAAAATCTCTATAACCAGGACAGGCACATGGGGGAACACCTCTAGCCTAACCCAAGGTAACTTCTAAGCTCGGAGAATCCGTGTTCAAAAGCATCATCAAGGGCAACAAGATGAACAGCAGTAAGTCAAGTGATGAAAGTCTACGTCTGTATATTTAAGCTGTAAGTCTTCAGCATTCTCAGACAATTCAGGGTGAGGATGGGGACAAAGAAGAGAATATTGGATTTTACTATTTACAGGGTAGATCGGGAGGGGCTTGAAAAATAAAAGATCCAACTTCCTTTAGACCCCAAGTTGGTGAAAAAAGTTCTACGATTTTGATGAATCCCAGTGCTTTTATCACTAATTGTCCTGTCTTCAGTTAGAATAAAGGCTTAATACTCAGCCCACAATTGTCAAGAAATACTTGTTGGTGATTCTTTCCTAGAACCCTGTTCTGCCCTGATATGTAGAAAGGGACCACCTCTAAATTGTGTTTGCAATAATTTTTTCACCTAATGTCTAAATTGATGGTATGCTTTATTCTTGTCACTCATCTTTCCTCTTTTTCATTTCCTGCTTTGTTCTCGGGAAAAGAAAAAAAACATTTTATGGGTAAACATTCCACTGGATGTCTTTGTATAGGTGTTCGATGAAGAGAAGAAGTGACTGAAGCAGGTAAAGCCACAGCAGTACAAGCTATGAGATGAAGTAGGTTTGCACAAGACCAGTCCACAGCCCACCCCACGTCACCCAGCTAGGGTGTTGATCCTATACCCGACCTCACTAAATGCTCACCCACAGGTAGGGCCCGCACCAGCCCCCAGTGCCCCTCTGGTGCATATTAGAGAAAAGCCCCATCCCCAGAGGGCCTAGCATCTTGTGGGGCACATGGTTTTGGGACTGGAGCACAGGCTGAATTTCAGTCCCCAAGGGTTCCTGCTGCAGGGGGGTCCTTTTGACCCCTCCCAAATCTCCCGACAGTCAACATTCCATATGGGCTTGTCACCAAGCTGGTCCTCAAGAATGTGTGTTATGCTAACCTGAGCAGAACTGGAGCTGTGGTGACTGTCCATGTTCCTTCTTGTGCCTCCACTCCTTTGCAGACCCCACTGTCAACTTGGACACACAGAAGGTTGAGAGGCTGCCTCTTCTTTGACTTGTGTGAGTTGTATGAACACAGCGACCCTCGCGTCTTTGTCCAGCCTATCCCTCCTGGACCATGGCACGTACAGTCCAAAAAGACAGAGAGCCAAGAGAAAGTGCCAAGGCACACTCAGTTCTGGCAAGTTCTTGGATACTCGGAAACTCTGCCTTAGCCTCCCAGCAAGAATGGTAAAAGATCTGGGGGCCAGAGAGCAGTCACGGGAATGGCCTCATGTGTGATCTAAGGCCATAGACACATGGGAGGGCGGCCTGGGAGAGTCATGAGTCTGGCTGTGAGGAGCGTCCCAGGGCCACCTTTTGAGCCCAGCTTTCCAGGACACCAACCTTCCCCCTCGAAGAGCAAAATCATAGAGTAGAATGGGTTTTTAAGTGAGGCTGACTTGGGTTAGCCAGATGACGGTGATGTGACCCTGTGCAAGAAACTCAGCCTTAGGACCATCCTTCCCCATTTGTTCACCTGCCCCAGAGTCCCAAAAGTACCACAAAAATATCTGTGTTTTTACCAGGTGATCATAAAACTGAGGATTTACATAGTGCCTAGTTTCCCCCCAAGAACATTTTTAGCTGATCACAGTATCCAAAATGTTTGTTGTTTTTCTGCAGGCTTTACAGGCCTCTCTCTCTCTGGTAAAAATCAATCGACAAATCCATGAATACTTATAAATTCTAAAATAGATGATTTCTGCGTGTTCTACACATGGCCATCTAGAGTCCACAGAAACCTACCCCAGAGTCTGCCCACCCTTTGCCTTAAGTCAGTAGCCGAGGAGGGTCACAGTTCTGAATTCAGATCAGGCCCCATGAGGTTGGAGAGCCTGCAGTCTTCCCAGAGTTTCTAACCTACATTGTGGGGTCGAAGATTTCAAGACATTCATCCTTTGCTCCCTCTCACAGCCATTTGATATTTTATGCCTTTTCCACCAGGGGGCAGGATCACAGAGATTTAAAATATTAAAGAGAAAAGAGCTGTCTAATGAGGAGGCCAGTCTGTGGTTTGCGTCTCAGAGGTTAAACCAGGAAATCTGAGCATACTTCCTTTTTGACCAGATTCTCTACATCATGGAGACAGTGAATCTTTTCTACCAGGGCAAACTTTTTCCGGAAAAGGCCAGATCGTAAATACTTTAGGGCTTGTAGGCCACACAGCCTGTCTCAACTGCTCAACTCAGTTGGTAAAAGCAGCGTAAAAGCAGCGTAAAAGCAGCCCTACATGATATTCTAACAAATGGATGCCGCCCTGTTCCAATAAAACTAATTACCAAAAAAATAGGCAGCAGACCAGATTTGGCCCAAGGGCTACAATTTGCAGCCCCCTGCTTCATACCATCTGTGCCTCTGAGTATAAAAACAAGACATACTAAAATATTTCCTTATTGTTGAGGCTGGCTGCAACTCCACATCCACCCTTGTTCTACCCATAAACCCCAAGTTACACCTTAGGAAGAGGCCTGGGGTAAATGGTCCACCTCTGGTACGAGGCCTGGCACAAAATTGGCACTTTGTTTTCTGAATAAATAATGATGTAATTAATTAGTTGATTTCTGGGAATGTGAGTTTGCTGTTTGGTTAGTCCAGAGTACCTTTTTTTAAAATTCTTATTTTTTTATTGAAATGTAGTCAGTTTACAATGTTAGTTTCAGTTGTACAGCAAAGCGATTCAGTTATACATACACATACATACATACATATTTTCAGTTTCTTTTCCATTACGACTCATTACAAGAAATTGAATATAGTTCCCTGTGCTCTACAGTAGGTCCCTACTGCTTATCCACTTCACATATAGTAATGTGTATCTGTCAGTCCCAAACTCCCAGTCTGTCCCTTCCTCCTTCTCTCCCCTGGTAACCACAGTTTGTTTTCTGTGTCTGTGAGTCTATTTTATCCCAGAGTACTCTTGATCTCCAGGTCATTCACCATCTTCAATGTTCTAGCTCACAATCAACCTTCTTTGCCAAAGTCAATAGTGAGAGCAATTCCCTGGGGCTATTATCTGGTCAATTCAAATAGCAAATGCAAATTGCTTTGGGGGGCCATTGTGCCCCAAACACATGCTAAATTCCCTGAATTGCCTGTGGTGAGCCTTTTCTGTAACAAGCCCTCTCCCTTCCCCTGAGGCCAGTGGCGTTCGGGAATCAGTGACCCTATGACGCTGATGGTTTCTAATTGAGATGGAGGGTCTGCCGGCATCTGAGCATCTAAGAACAGTTTGTTCTTACTGGTCAGTCTCGTCACAAATCTACTCCTGGTGCCTGGGCCAGGTTTGGAACTGAGCAGAAAAGGTCACTGAACAAAAGGAAGAGGTCCCTCACTGTCTTCCTTGACTCCTCCATCACCTTCACCTGAAAGGCAAGTCTAGCTTGAGGGCTGGTGGGGCGGAGAGATTTCCGGCTCTGCCACATATTTCCAGCACTACTTGCTGCCATGACTTATAATCTGCTATTTGACATGCTCTGCACACATGGGCACGCTGTACATATGAAGACACGCTTCCTGCATTAGGAGATTTTCCTGGATTGAGGACATTTATCTGGTGCAGAAGTGAAGACTGAATTGCGGTCTTCAGATCGACCTCAACATCTATGGGTCTAGAGTAAGTTTGGAGTGTCTTCTTCCCTTCCGGGGTCCATCCCTTTTCTAAAGAGCAGCCGCATTTATAATGAAGCCTCCATCTGGCCCAGAGCAGGCTAGAAGGAGAGCTTGCTGTCTCTGTGGTGGGTGACCACTGTCTCCCGGAGAAACCCTGCCCTAAGCCTGCCTCTCCCCTTCCCCTTCCACATGGGTGGGGGAGGCTGCGGGCTGTAGCTCTCCGCTCACCTGGAACGCCTCCGGTTGCTGAAGGGCTGGATGGAGACTGAGACAACCTGATGGATCATCTCATAAACAGAGCCTGCAGGAAGGAAAGGAAAATTATGCCAGCAGAATGCACTTACGAGAAATAGATATGTGCGGTGCAGGGAGAAATGCTTTGATATTAAAATTTTTTTGTAACTTAAAAAGGCATGAAAAATGATACCGACCTCTAACTAATCAACATTCCTTTCCGAATGCAGCTTCAGTTCCTAACCAAAAACACATCCCTGCTATTGTCTTGTCTGGATCCAGATGCAAACATGATTAATTAAGTTTCAGATGAGGTGGGGGAGGGAGGTGGTCGGGACAACGGATGGCTTGCTGAGGATCATATACACGAGCCTGGGGAGAATCGCTAAGGCTGGGTGCCTTGCTCTACAGGGCAGGACTTACCTTCCGTGCACAACAGCCACAGCGTGGGGTGAGGGCGTGGCACCCAGCCTGGAGAGGCTCTAAGCACGGGCTCTCCAGGCAGGAAGGAGAGTCTGTGGTACAGTCTGTTGCCACCACCCAACATAGCATGTCAGGTGTATCATGTCAAAGTACGTGAGATGTCTTGTCGAGAGACCTGGGCTCCGCTCCCCACGTTGCTACCAGGTAGTTTGGGACCTTGAGTAAGCTACCTCGGTTTCTGCATTTGTAAAATGAAGGGCTGGATTAAATATTCCTCAAAGTCTCTTCCATGTCCAGCTTTTTATGTGGGTGCCCCAGGTCCCTCCCTCATAGCAGGTGTTCATCAATGTTTACCAAGCGTGGCATCCACTGCCACCTTTGGTCCAAGGAGCCTGCTGATGGTGCGGCTGAGGAGCATCCCAGGTGCATGCCTCTGGTGCTGGTGGCTGGACTGCAGAGATCTGGGCTGCCCGTCAGAGGTGAGGAGAATTGCTTTCTGATCACAGCTCTCCTGCACCAAGCCTCGTGACTCCGAGTGAGGCATCTGATTGCTCTGCTGCCTCACGTCCTTGCTTCAAGACAAAAACCCCAGGTCCAACTTACCCTGGGGTATTGTGAAGCTGAGCAGTGGCACTCGTCCCTTCTGTCCTTGTGCTAGCTGGTCAGAAAGGGCAGTGACGTGGTACAGAGCCGTGTCTTCTCCAGGAGTCTGTGCCGCAGTGGGAGCTGGGAGTCCACCTTCATTGTCACCGGTGGTTAAGGAGGTGGGGTCTGGAGTGAGACTGTCTACATTCAGATAACCTCCCACTGCATTTTAACCATTAGGCAAGTTACAAGCCTCCTTTGGGCCTCATTGACCTCATCTATAAAGTGGGACTAATAATCACAGATCATACCTCAGAATTGTTGTCAATATTATGAGTATTAAGTGAGTTAAAACATAAAATTCCTTATAATTATGCCTGCCACATTCAGCAGGTGCTAAATATGTGTTGGTATTCTTATCGAGGGCCCCCTCTGCAGCTTTGGGCACCCACCAAGTATCCGCTTAGACCGTCAGTCACGTCTTCTCTCAGGGGAGAGTAGGTGCAGCTGCCCTGACCTTCAGCTACATAGAGCAGGTATGTTTGTCCATTCATTCAACAGATATCACTGAGGACCCACAACGTACCAAGCCTTGAGCTAGGCTTTGGGGAGACCACATTCCGTGGAACTTCCAGCTTGATTGAGCCCTGGGCTCACAAAAAGAGCACAGAGTGGGTACTTTCCCTGCATGGTGAGCAGAAGCAGGTGTGCGCATTGGCGAGAGAGTTTTGTAAGGTCTGCTGGACCCCAGGGGGATGATGGTACCAGGTGTAACACCAAAAGCTTCCCATCAGGCTTTAAGGCACTTGTGCGGGGATTTGAGCCAGAGCCAAGACTAGAGTTGAGTGCGCGATTTTGTTGGCGAGTTTATTGCCTTCTTCTCAAGCCAATTGATTCCACTAGGATGTCCTTCTGGATGTTAGGTGGGCATGACCAGCTGTTTAGGTGACTTAGCCAAACCCTCTTAAGCATTAGAATGATAAATTGCCCCATTCAAGTTCTATAATTCTTCTCAATTCCAGAGGAAAGAAGATGGCTTTTACATGTGGGTGATGTTGTCCCTGGAGGCTTCTATGAAATAGGCAGCATTCTTTTACCTCACCGGGAAATCACTTTAAAAATATCGCCTCTAATCCATCTTCATGTTTTCAAGAGGGAGTTTCTTATTCCCATTTCCCAGATGGGGTAACTGAGAGCAGAGTCAGGAAATTGTTTGCTTAGGGACCCAGAATCACAGAAGGAGTTGGTGGTAGGGCTGAGCATGAGTTCTTACTTCCTGCCTCACAATGCACTGCAACCCGGGAATGACCTTTCTGAGCAATGTTAGAGAAACATGAACATATGAAATAGGGAATTTAGACTACAATCCCTTGGACCATGTCCAGGACACTAAAATGAGTGTCCTGCTCCTGTGAAACACATTCTGAGAATTATTTACTGTTCTGAATGTGATTTAAGGTAAAGCAGATCTTCCACAGAGGCTCCAGGTGGGTGAATCCCAGCCCCCCTCCCCATCCCAGCCCCATGGACAATGACTTCAAAGTCATGTCAACAAAGGTTTAATCCCCACAATGTGCAGGGCACTGCTCTGCTGGATGTTTTAGAAAGGAACCAGGAGGAGAAGGAATAGCACAAGGACAGCTAAGAGATGAAATGTTGGCCCCAGCCGGTGCAGGAACCAGCCCCGCACGTGTGTGTCCCGTGCTCCAGCTGAGCTCCTGGGAAACCGAAGTGCTGTAGTGCTACCCTCGGCAGCTGCCAGGGACCCTCTTGTCCTCATTCTAGTGCTCTTCCTACTCCCGTCCAATTTCAGATTGTTCCTCATTTCAGGCTGCTTCTCCTGCCATTGGCCTTAGTGTTGGTGTTCGTGCTGGGGTTTTGCTGCTTTTATTCTCAAGGTCTTAGGTTTGGATTTACCACCCAACACACACACACACACGAACTTCTAGGAATCTGTGCCTTCATTTTCCTCCTTCATGGCCACACCTCAGCACTGAGCCTTCTGTCTGGGTGCCCAGAACTGGGGCTCAGGGCACATACGGGGCAGAAGGGAGTCCTGATAGAAGGACACCTCCCTCTTTGACTCGAGAGGCATTATAGGACAACTGGCTCAAGGCTTCAAGCCGACCTCGTGCTTATCTCCCTGGCTCAAGGTCCCACTCGACCTTGAGCAACTCTGAGCTCCCTTGTGTGCCCCTGGCAGTGGCTGTGTTCCTGGCAAGCCCAGGTCTGTGTCTGCACAGATTCTGGGCCTCCCAGGCCATGGGAGAGCTCAGCTCCCTCTCACCAACTCCAGGCAATTAACTTCATTGGGGCTCCATGTTCTTTTGAGTACATTAGCCATACCTTCCACTTCTGCGTATACTGAGAATCAAGCAATGTGGTAAAGATTTTCCCACATTCTCTTAATACTCACAGCAACCCTGTGTGGGAGGCCCATTCCCTACTTTATAGATGAGAAAACTGGGGAGCTCAGGGAGGTTATGTAAAAACTCAAGTCATGCAGCTACTGAGTGACACAGTGACACCTGAAAGACTAGAATGGAAATCAAGATAGGTCCGATCTAGGATTTGTCTAGCATTCAAAAACAAGAATGATGTTGCTGTTTTCAAAGAACTTATAACTTACTAGAGAGGATGAGAGAAGAACTGACCAAGTTTCTCCAAAAAATTAGAGAAAAATACCTCTTTACCATATGCATACTTAGAAACTGGCAGAAACTTACCCACATCCTTTCTAGAAATAACTGTATTGCTTGAACATGAATTTAAAAGAGTATAAAGGTGTGGTAAGTATTTGATGGATTTTAGCTCCGTGGTGGATGGAATGAAAATGTTTACAAACAGTAACAAATGTTTGCTTGCCTTTCCAATGTAGGACACAGAAAGCTCTACAAACAGATTTTGCCTGGGGCAGATGGAAAGGACCTCACCATGGAAAAATAGAGGATTTATAAGGGAATTGCATTAGTCAGTTCAGGCTGCTGTAACGAAATACCATTGATTGGGTGGCTTCAACAATGGGAATCTATTTTCTCATAGTTCAGGAACCTGGAAGTCCAAGATCAAAGTGCCAGCATTGTCAGTGTCTGGTGAGATCTCTCTTCCTGGTTGTAGGCAGATGTTTTCTCACTGTATCTTCACATGGCTGCGGGGTGGGGGTGGGGGAAGAACTAGCTCTCTGATGTCTCTTCTTATAAGGACACTAATTCCCACCCTCATGACCTCATCGAAACCTAATTATCCCCTAAGGGCTCCATTTCGAAAGAGCATCACATAGGAGTTAGGGCTTCCACATATGAATTTCAGGAGAATACAATTAAGTCCATAGCAGGTGTATAAAATTATTTTGTCAAATATCAGACCATAGCTAGGTTTCTCTAAGTTTCTTTAAAGGACTGCTATTATTATTGAAATCCTATTTGCTATAGCTTTAAACACCAGAAATTCACAGGACTCTTCTCCTTATAAATTACATATGTATATTGGCTTCATGACCAGTTTTGTTTCAGCATTTATCATCACTTGAATAATCTTATCAGGATGTCTGGTAACTATTCTCTTCCCACTTTATCTGCATGGCCTTCAGTAGTAAGATAGTTCAGTTATGTGGAAAATTTGGGGAAACTATAGTTGAGATTTTAGTCGACTTCATAAACATTAAACCACTTTCAGAAACATTACCTGGCAATTTTTATAGCAAACTTGAGAGAAGGGTATTATTATGATCCTTGTTTTCCATTTGAAATGAGAAAACTTTGGCTCAAACAGGTTTAGTGCTCAAGGTCACTGAGCAATGAGGAGGCAGTGTCTGCACTTCACCCAGGTCATCTTGTGTCAAGGCCAATGCTCTTCTCCCTAATCCACAAATGAATTTTTAGAACAAATGAAACTCCTCCTCACCAGGATGACTGGACAGCATGCTTTCTACTGGAACAAAGGTGCAGAGAGAGTGGTAGCAAGTTGGATGTATGGTAGCATGTGCAGTAGTAATGGACATGTTCCCCCACACATATCCTCACACCCATCATTCACTTGCACACTCAATAGCTTCCTCTAGTCCAGACACTGCAGAAACAGAGAGCAAGGACACCAACCAAACTCCTTGGCTTCAGAAGGAATTGCCCAGGCATAATATAGAGAAACTATGAAAGAAGCTGTGAGCAGACAACTCTCCTTTCTTCCTGCCTTCCCGCCATCTACATCCTCCTCCACTTCCAAGCCAATGGATGAAGCCCCTCTAAGCTGAGTAGAGAGAGGAGAGTTGAAGAGGAAATAAGAGGGGTGGATGCAGCGTTGAAATGGTACATCCTCCCAATCTGTGCCCTCCCCACAGCCAAACCCCAGATGTGGGTGTGTCTGGCAGGGGTACACCAAAGAACCCCTTTCAAATTGGGGGTCCGAGAGTGGAGCGGATCTGTGTCTTTCAACATGCATGAAGTCCAGAGAGACTGCAAACATGGCCCATTGTCACATATCAATAGTAGGGTGGAAATGGTGGGGTGACACGGAACTAGATGCTATCCTGAGTTTTCTGTATCCCTGAAAGAGTGTGGATGACCATCTGAAAATATCCAAGGCTCCTGAGCAAGATACAAAAGATATCTGGGAGAGAGGAAGCCCTTGGGGCTTCGGGACCAGCACAAGGGAACACTATATTTGAAGCGTGCAGCCCATGAACAGGGCTGCTGAAGTTCTGGGAGGCTGCAGGCACTTCTCAGAGGATTGCTGGTGTGTGAGAGGGTATCTTGAGTGGATACAGGACAGGGTCCTTCTGAAGCAGCCAGTCTCCAGAGCACCAAGGCAAACCAAGGCTGAGAAGTAGGTGCCAGCCCCCACCCCGCCCCAACCCTCAGCACCACGTAGGCAAGTATGACAGCAGCCAGACAGTGGTTGGGCAGCCTTCTCCCTCCTGGAACAAACGCCAACCAGGGGGAGGCAGAAGAGGGAGAAGAAGATCTCAACTATGACTCCATTACAATCCATCATGGCTGGGAAATCCCTGAATTTAACTGGTTTTTACCCCCAAAATAATTACATTAACTTTTCTGTAACAATTTGATTGAGGGCTCAAGATAGAAAGTAAGAAAAATAGAGGTACTTTTTTGGCCGACCTGAGTCTGTGTTCTGTGAAATGAGTAGTTATTACATTAGCCATGGTTTGTGGTTATCGAGTGTCAATCTTAGGCCAAGTACATTATACATATCATCTCATTTAATCATAACAACTTTATGACTTATGAGTTACTCTTCCCACCACGTAAGACCAGAGAGATTTTTACCTACCCAAGGTTACCCTGCTCATCATCTGTAAAGCCAGGATTTGTCTCTGTAGCTGTATGACTTCAAAACATACATTCTCAGGATTGGAAGGAAGAATTTATCAAGGATGACATTTTATCTTTGCACTTTAAACCATGTTACCTATGTAACAATAAATATAATTAAAACAGGAAAACTAAAGCTAATGTTTTCTACGACACCTTATCCCAGTCCTTATATCCTCCTTGGACCAAAGCACACTGATGTTCACAAGCCATTGAATTCCTTTCCCATCTCTTCTTTACCAGTATCCGTAAAGCTCTGACCCCTGAGAACCAGACTTTGGCTGGGCAACAGAGCAGTCCTTTCCTTTGAAAGGGATGAGCAGGAAGTGTAGGGTGAGATGGTTCCATGCCCTGGTCAGCAAACAAGACCTGCAGTGCTTTCTTTGCTCATGAAAAATGTTTGTTCATTAACCAGTGTCTGACTGCAGACTTTGGGCAGAGAGGGGACATGGGAGAGGGATGCTAGAAGACCCCATGTTGTAGGGGGTGGGAGGGCAGTGCAGGCAGAAGAATATCCTTTGCTCTCAAATCTCCGCTCTCTTGCAAACACATAGCCTGCAGCACCCCTGGTTTCCTGCCAGATTGCTCATGGCCTTGTAAGAAGAAAGGATTCTTCATTTGAACAAGAGACAGGAAACGTGAAATCATTGTCCTGGTTGAATGAAGCCTTGGGTGTTAGATTTTCATCACACACCTAACTGTTGGAAGTGGAGGGTGAAAAGATTATTCCAAAACTGATTTTAGGAAGAGAAGAAACAGGAAGATAGTTCTTTTTTGTTTGTTTTTTGTTTTAATTGAAGTATAGTCAGTTTACAATGTCAATTTCTGGTGTACAACATAATGTTTCAGGCATACATACACATATACATATGTTCATTTTCATATTCTTTTTCATTGCAGTTTACTGAAAGATACTGAATATAGTTCCCTATGCTGTACAGAAGAAACTTGTTTATCTGTTTATATATAGTAGTTAATACCTGCAAATCTTGAGCTCCCAATTTATCCCTTCCCACTCCCTTTCTCCACGGTAACCATAAGTTTGTTTTCTACGTGAGTCTGTCAGATACTTTAAATTCCTCTGATCCACAATACTGACTGTTTTCCTAATAGGAATCATGACCCTTTCTTCAATATCTGTAACTATAAACTTTGGAAAATTAGGAAACAAATAAGAAGGAAAATGAAGGGAAGAAGAGGGGCGTGGCAGAGGCAGAGATCCATTTGTGAGTGGTTTTCATTTGTACGTGAGATGATCTGTGTCATCGATTCAGGGTACATGAATGGCTATATCTCTATTATTAGTTTTCCAAACGCTCACACATGTTCTACAATCAGGGGATCCAGACCTTCATTTTCTAATCCGGCCCCCAGCACCTCACCCACCCTCTCAGATTGTCCACGAGTTCCAGCTTATAATTATCTTCTAGAGAAAGAACTGAGCATCCACCTCAGTCACTACTGGTCCGTCACGGCCAGACAGCTGCTCTTGACTTCTGACATTGTGATGGCCTTGCCTAGGTCACTACAGTCCTCCATGCAAAGGCCACAACTATTTTGAGCTCATATTTCCTAGCTCAGCCACCAATCCCAGAGCACAGACATTGGTGGCTAAGTGCTCATGTCTGGAGGAGCTCCCAGCATGAACCTTACTGTACTGTGCCCAAACTCACCCCACCCTACTCTGACAGATCACACCATTGGTCCCAATTCTTCACCCCTTCCTAAGTCTGTATTCTTTGCCATGTGTCTTTGGGGCTTCCCCACTAAAGGGACAGAGTATATTCCCCTGCTTCTTAAGTTTGGATTTGTTCATCTGACTTGCCCTGGCCAAGAGAGAAAGGAGGAAGTGGCAGTGTGTCAATTCTGAGACTAGGCTGTAAGAAGCTTCATGCATTTTCACTGGTGGAACAGAGCTGAGCCACCATAGATTTTGCAAATAATTAATAACCCCTTGCCAGAGAGTCCCTTTCCAAGGAGACAGGCAGTTTTATGAAGGCTTAAAAACCAGAAGGTCCGATTATATCCTTCTCTGAGAAAATTATAACCTGATCAGCCAACTCTTACATGACTAACAGAGATTCCTCAGGATCTGCCTTTACAGAGCCCCAAAATCTTCTCTGGTTGGGGGTGAAAAAGTCTATAACAGTACACTGTATTATATAAACAGAAGTCTCGGAGTGGTGCCCTTTTGCACATAGAATTATAAGGTAATAAATTCATGAACTAGTTTTACATTTAAGAAAAGTGAGGCATCGAGAAGTTCTTTTTCCCCTTAACTTTAAACACCTAAGGAAAGACAGAGGTCAGATCAGAACTAACATTTTCAAGTCCTCCATTCAGGTTTCTTTCCACTTAAACTATCTTGGGGTGTCCGAGGAGCCCAGTACATGACACCCCTATTTCCTGCCCATGTTCTGTACAAACTGACAAGTGAAACAAAAGCCTGGCAAATGGAGACAGAAATACCCTTTGTTTCTAACAGAGGCCAGGCTGGAGGATGTGGCTGTCTGTTAGCCAAGTAGATCTGCCAACACTGGACCTCAGTGAGGAAAAAGATCCCTCCCCTAGAAGAGCAGAACAGAATCCTTCCTTTGTGAGCAACTCACTCCCAAGAGGAAGAAGGGTGGAGCTGAGCCGAGCACACTCAGATGTTTCAGGCAGTAAGGATGCACCATCCTCCTCTGGGGAAACCTGAGTAATGGGAGGATCAGGCCAGGAGTTACACTAAATAAGCTCCCCTTAACAAATGGAAACACCATGAATTGGGTAAAGCTGTTCCTACAATATGCCTGATTTATTTACTATTAATCTAAGTTAGACTTCATTAGAAAAGCCTGTATCTCCTTTAGCCCACTACCATAATGCCAGATAGAAGTCTTCTGCCTCTATGTTAACAAGGACAGTAGTAATTCTTCAAGCCTTAAACCAACTCTGAGGTCCTGTGTGTGAAATGGACTGTATACTGAAGCATCTTGAAATCACACCACCACATTGAGCCACCGGTTCTGTCTCTGAATAAAGTCACCTTGACTATCCCTGACACAAGGAAAACCCTCTGTGTTTCATCCATTTGCTAGCTAATAAGAGACTATTTTAATTCTAATAAAGTTGTCATTTCCCCTCCCACCCCATCCCCGCCTTCAGGTGTAGTAATGCTCTTTTAGGCCAAACTGGTTCATCATCTTCTAGAAAAATCATGTTAGAAGTATCTAAATCTTAACATAGTTTGCATCTTAGCATCGCCACAACACATTACCTACTTCAGCTGCTTATTTGCTCTTTCCAGCCAAGGCACAATGTGCAATGAAAGTTTAACGAACAAGAATTGATAGATGGATTCCCCAAAGCATGGCAGCAGAGATTACTGATTGCCAAAGCCTTTTATAAAGTAGGTGGAGAGCAGGAATGGTTCTCATCATATCCTGTCTCCACCATCTTGATTCATCTACAGCGAAAAAGGAGGAGGGTATGGTGTGGAAATGTGTGTATGTGCGTGTGTGTATGTGTGTGTGTTTCAAATTGCATTTTTTGGCTACATCTCCAGTGAGATGATTAAAGAACTTTAGCTCTTTGCAACCAGCTCAGCCAAAAGTTAGACTATGCTTTGCTTTCCGAATATGGTTCTCATTTGCTTTCAACCTCATTCATTTCTTATTATTTGTCTCTCAGAGAAAAAGGCAGCAAGAAAAATCAATCTTGGGCTTTGTTAATTAAGGCTTGCATTCTTGCCGGTATATTTCAGGAAGACAATCGGTTCCTTTTGCCCCACTCTCTGGAGAACCTTATAATGTGGTTCTATTCATTCATCAGGGCTCCATGGAGCTCTGGGGCCTGTCCCGGTTGGTCCTTAAATTCATTTTCATATGGAATTGTGGACACTGTATCAATTTATAAAACTAATATTTCTCTCTACAGAGCTCCAGCAAGCAACCAGTAGGATACTCTCATAGAGCTTTACTGGGAAGAAGACAGAAGTAATGATTTTAATGTGACTCTGTGATTTTCGTAATTTAAAAAAAGAAAAAAAGAAAAGGTAAGCGCTAGATCTCTCACTCTCCCCCCACCTCCCCACCCAAATACCAAGCATTCTAATTCTGCTTCCCTGTTTACTTGGTATGTGAGGTCCTGACCCATCTTAAGCTCAGTCTCATTTTTCATGATAAACAAAAATAAAGGCCAGGAGCTTTGGGGTTATTTTCCAGAATGTGGAACCAGATAGAGTCCGAAAGAGAAGCCATATGTCTGCCTTCTCAAATCACTTTTGCTCTGCACATTTATGCCTTCTTGAAAGAAGACTGCTGGGGTGCAGTCATTTTACCCAAGCCTCTTTTGTTATGTCCACCAAAATAAAACTTCCAGGCTGGATGCCTTAGGTAAAAATGGATCCTTGAAGAAGATTCGCCATCTGTTTATTCAGCAGACACTATACCACTCAAGGCAGTGGTGTGAGTGTTGTAGGAATTCAGAGATGAACTCACAGTGCCCATGCAAGGAGTCCATATACAGGGTGGAAGGGTCAGTTCCTCTTGTTCTGACTGCTTGTTCGACTAGGACTGATGAAAGTGGCCGGAGAAACTGCCGACGTGGAATTTCCATTTACTGAGATGAGGAAATTTACAGGGTTGAGTCCTGGGATACCCCAACCTCAAAAAGTCAGGAAAATGAGGACAGACCAGCCAAGGAGACTAAGAGTAGCCAGTGAGGTAAGAGGAAACCTGGGAGAGAAGTAGGTCCTAAGGGCCGACAGAAGAAAGAGTTTAAAGACAATAGTGACTTCCTATGTCAACGCTGTGGACAGGGCAAGAGGAGACCTAAGAATTAAACCTTGGAGTGGACTGCAAGAGTAGAAACAAAAGCCTGATTGGAGAAGAGGAAGTAGAGACACTGATTAGGGACATCTCTTCTGAAAAGAATCCTGGAAAAATCAAGTCAAAGACTTTCAGTGTTTGAAAGGTTCAGTTCTCAGTTACCCAATCATTTTGATGCTACAAAATAATCACCTCCCTGCAGTCCCATAGGATTTCGGTGTTCTAGAACAATAGTGGTTAATGTTGAAGTGCTTCCACTCAGTGCCAGGCACTCTAGTCACCTTGTACACACGTTTTTCCATTTATTGAATCCTTAAAATCCTTTCTGGTAACTGCTGTTATTAAAGTCATTCCACAGATGAGGCAGTGGAAGCACAGAGAGGTTCAGTGGTCTGACCGAAACAGCACAGCCAGTGAGAAGTGGAAGCGAACTTCAGACACAGCTGGACTGGCCCTGGAGCCCAAGCTCTGATCCACGTTACTCTGTTGTGAGTCTTGGTCCTTGGGTAGCACAGATTTGGAATCTATGGGGCTCTTTCCTCCAGTGTCTGCCTTGCTGGGTACCACTCAATTCCAGTTGCTGCAGCAGTGGAGGACAGGGGTGGCAGGAAGCTGGTCAAAGCCCCACTCTTCTCTACTCTTAGCGCTCATGAGTTCTTATGCAGTGGTCTTCTGCTGTCTGTTCCCTCTTAGTAAACTTCCAGACCACAGCCACTGCTGCCTGTGATTTGTTAAAAGCTGGAGTGATGGCGGTAGTGTTAAAGGAGGCAGATAGCTAGATATGAGCAGAGAAATGGGCACACAGACCAAATGGCAGGGATTGGGCAGAAAGGAGGGGCATGGGACCAAATGGAGGAAGTCAGACATCATGTAAACAACAGGGGTCCTTGGGCAGAGAAAAGCAGGAACCTCGGCTCTGATATGAAATCACACATTTTGGGGTGACAGGTGTCCTGGATACCCACAAAGATAGATGGGTAAAGGCAGGAATCTCCAGTGTCTGAAAGTAACCTTTTGCTCATTATACCCTTATTACAATAAAATTAGCCTTGCAGATTAGAAGTACCCATCATGCACCAACGCCATGACACTTCTGAGCAGAAATCCTTCTCCCCTCCGGAAAGTGGGGTTGGGATGAAAATCAGGGAATACAGCCCCAAACCCTTCTTTCCCCAATGAATACCCCGCCCATTCACTTTTACACCCTATGGTTAAAACCAACTTGCCAAAGAAGCTCAGGGCGGCTGCTCACCTGAGCCTGCTCGCTCTCCCCTTGAGGGTGTACTGCCTATCTCTTAATAAATCCTCACTTTACTTTCTTAACCTCCACATCTCATCCCTGAAATCTTTCTGCGATGAGACAGGAACCTAATCTCCAGCAACAGGAGGTAAGGTGAGAGGGGCCAGGTGAGGCTGGAGGCGAAGCAGAGCAGCTGGGGAGGGAAATGGCAGTGCCCTCGATTTGCCTGTTTCCCAGCCATGAAGCCCATTGTTGGAACCAGGATGAGGCTCCAAGGCCATCATTCCTCCCTCTCTTCCTGCCTTAACCCTTCACGAGGGGAAAAACTGAACCACGAAGAGAAGACCTAGGTCTGGGGCTGAGGAAGGTCATGGAGAACAAAGAATGGGTTCTGCCTAGTGTGGCCTGGCTGGAGAAGTCCCGCTAGAAAAGCTTGTCTTCCCTCTGCCTGACTCCAGCGGCCCCACCGCTGACCACCTGCTGGTTTAAGAGTGAAAGGCATACGTGATCGTGCCATTACTTAGCTGGTCAGAAACTCAGGCCAAGCTGCCTCACTTTGGAAAAGAGGGCTGTGACTCTACAAATTCTTTTTGTGGTTGAATTACAACCAACACTCCTCCTGTCTGCTCCTGCTCTCTTCTCCCTGTGCCTTTACTTAAGCCCTTCTCCTAGTTTGTGTGTGTGTGTGTGTGTGTGTGCTTCTTTTTTTTCTTCCCCCATAGCTTTTATATTCCCTGAGAACTAATATTCTGCCGTATTTATCTCTCCATCTTCCGCACCACCCCGAGTACCTTACTGTATCAGTCAGGATGTCTCAGCCAAAGTAATAAAGATCCTAACTCAAAAGGATTTCACTTAATGGACAGTTTATTACCTTACATAACAAGAAGCCACAAGTTAGAGTGTCTCCAAGAATTCATTTAATGCAACAGCTTGAGGACATCTTCAGGGGCCCAAGGTCTCTGTGTCTTCTTCCTCCAGGCTCAGCCAGCGTGTTGGCTTATGTCCTGGACTGGCCCTCCTCATGGTCACAAGCATGCTGTTCCTCACCGGCATGGTGGCCTCCAGTGACAGCTCTTTGAAAGAATGAGGAAATCTTTATCAAGAGTTCCCCCAGCAAATATCCCCTCACATTCATTGATTGGAACAGGAGTACATGGCCACCTCCAAACTAAGCACTGGCTTAAAGAATGAACATCCCGTAATTAGACTAATCAGCTTTTACCCTTGAGTTGGCCGTGGGATCAACTTGTCTAAGCACATTGCTACGTGGAAGAGTGTGGACACCTGAGGAAAAAATCGGGGCTCTACTAAGGAGAAAGGCATTAGGGGGGCAATGGGAGGATGAATTTGGCGCGCGCAGCCTACAGTGTCTGATAAAATACATGATAGTAATGTTTATTGCTTTCACCTCACCGTAGCTTGAATTAGTTCCTCAGTTCTGGGAACAGGGCTGTGCGGGGAGAGGACCCAGGCCACACAGGCTTTGATGAGGAAGGGGAAGAAAATATAGAGGAAAGGTTGGGAGCATGAGACGTTGCCCTGCTTCACACGGTGCTGTGTGACGTCTAACGAGGGATCAACAGAAAGCCAGTGCTGAAGACCAGCCACACGCCAGGCACTGTATTCGGTTCTCCATACACATTACCCTATTTAATCCTCATAAATGTCCTTCTAAAATACAAACTATTATTCTCCTATTACAGAAAAAGAAATCAAGACTCAGGGAAGTTGGATAACTGGCCGTGGGTTACAGGGCTGGTGAGTAGCAGAGGGAGAATCCTGTTGGCCGCCAGTTATGGCTGTAACCTTCCCTCAAGGTCTGAGTCTTTAAGGGATTTGTAGAAACAGAACTTTGGCTGAACAAATACTTTGTTATGATCTGAGGCTGTGGGCCCCAAATCACTGGGAAATGAAGTGAGGTGGACCATTTGTGAGCACCACAGACTTGTTTGTGTTGCCGACCTAAGGCTTAGGCCTGGGGAGCCCCTTTCTCCTGGGCCAGTGCTTCTCCGATGTTTCTGCTGAAGTATGTCCAATGGCAGAGGAGGGGGAGACTCAAGTTCAGATTGTCAGCTCAAGATACCTGGGAAATTAGCTAATCTGTGCCGATACGGAGCACACTTCTGCAAGTCAGCTAGGCCGGGGGTGATCCTAGAAAGCTCTCCTCTGCTTCACCACTACCCTGGCCACAACTTTGAGGGACAAAAAGTGAGACACGGCTCTGCAACCAGACCCAGCTCCAGAAAAGGAGAACAGACAGAGCAGAAGCAATACTCGGAAGAAGGAAAGATGCCCGTGGCTAAGCTAAGAGAGTAAGACATACGACGTGGTTCAAGTAGTCACCTGGGAAAACCAGGCCTCCTGGAGCAAGGTGTGGTGGGGCGTGAGCCTCCTGAAGTGTCTAGTCCTCACCAGAGCCCGGGAGAAAGGAGACAGCGAGGGTAAGGGAGCAAGGCTCACCTGCCAAGTGGAGGCCAGAGGCGCCGGTGCAGGCTGGGGAGCCAGTGGCATGCGGGGCTTGGCCCCCCCGAGGTGGAAGTTCTGGTAGTTCTGATAGACTCTCCTGCATGTCTCCTTCCCTCTCCTCATCAAAGCCTATCTGACCTGAGTCCTGTCCAGTCTGCATGTGACCACTCACGTGTGACCACCTGCCACCCAGCCTTACTACCTGGCAGGCCCCAGCAGAGGTGAGTGGATTCCACAAAAGCCAACAATTGCTCAAAACTCAGAAATGGAAATGCCTCCCCACTGATTCTAGTTGCAGTAAGAATGGGCTTCTTGTGACTGACTGCGTCTCAGTAGTTACGGATGGAAAATAAAGAAGTCAGAGTAAGGTTTTATCCGATCCTAGAGCAAAAAAAGCTGGAAAAGGAACCATTTCTCTTCTTCACCAGATACAGAGACCTTGAGGGGTTGGAGAGAGAGAATACCCCACCCCACCTAAATGGGTTCCCCCTGGGGGGGTGTAGGAAAAGCAGCAGCAGATGCGGCTGAGAATTCTGCCCGACCTGCAGCTCACCTTTCACCCTCAATCCCGCCGTGTCTGATCAGCTCCTGGCCATCCAAGATTCTTCCAGAGTCCCTGCCTGACTGGGATGGATGAAGCCAGTGTGGGGAACTAGGGTCTCAGGAGGCAGTGTAGGGACCCTCTCCACCTCAGCCAGCCTCAGGGGAGGAGTGGGTCGATAACCTGGATGCCACAAGTAAACAGCTACTGGGCACACTCCCCAGCAGTCCCCCAAAACTGACATTTGCCAGTGTCTTTCCACGTCTCTCCACATTATCATCAGATCCTTGGAAATCCAGAGGAGTTTTATTTTTACTTCTAGAAAGTGCTCACTCTTTTTCAGTTCTGTTCAGCAAAACCCAAGACCAAGATCTTTCTCAGCACAGTCAGAGCCTTATCCTGGGCTCTGGACCGGGGCAGAAAGGGGAGTACTGTTTTCCATGGGTTGGAAGAAATCGCAGGTTCACTGTTTGCCGCCAACGAGCTCCAGCCCCCCCGGGCTTCTGGGTTGGTGCTCTTGAGGCTGTGAGTGAGTGGCAGTGATGGCGTGTTGAATGAAAGGTAAATATTTATGGTCGGTCTCCAGCAGATGTAGTCTATGGGTGGGTGGGTGAGTGGGTGGGTCAGGGAGGTGGTCAGCACAGCATCTGGGGTCCCATCCCTGGTTAGGCTCCGGATCTCACCTGATACATTGCTGGGGGCCTAAACTTGACACTGTTGCTGTTCTGAAACCAGAGCAGGTAGGGGACCAAGCGGTCAAGATGCACTCCGCAGCCCTCCTACTCCAGAAGGACCACAGTTTCTGGAGCTAGAGCAACTTTCCTTGTGCTGTTTTTGAAAACTCCCAGGAAGGCAGAGCCCAGCCATCCAGTCTCCTGAGACGCTGCTGGCATCTAGTGGAAAGACAGGGAGGCGGCTGGCCGGCAAATACGGCGCTCACAGACAAAGGGAGGGTCCCAGCCAGATCCCAGGCTTTGCTCAAGCAAGAGTGGTGCCAGCGAAAAAGAGAAGCCACAGAAATGGAAAGATGTCCCTTCAATTCACCCATGTCCTTCAGTTCACCCACAACGAGGGTTCTCCACACCATCAGACCTAATGCCTTCTTTTTATTAGATATATTTAGTTTTTGCCCCCTTTACCACCCCAAAATTAAATTCATAGATGATATAATCAGCCGTGTGCATTATTATAAAAATCAAATAATGTCCTAACTGTAATATAAAGGTGAAAAAAAGCATATGACTTTTCGAAATGTGTTTCAATATGTGTATATTCGCACAGGAACAGATTAGAGCACTTAATCGGGCCATGTGTCTACACTTGCACAAAAAATGATAAAGTGTGAATTTAAGGGAGGGAAGACCATCAGGAGCCACTCTCAACAAGGAGTGCAGGAAAATGAAAGAGCAGAAAGCTGGGTGATGGCTGGAATAAAACCTTGTGTTCCGAAAAATGATATATTCATTTTTAATTATAAAGTCGATTATATATTATAATATGTAATAACATATTTAAATATAAACTATGTTCTATATGATATCGTAAATTTATCAGACCACTCTGATGATTTATATGTGATATGATATAAAAGGAAATGACCTTAAGGGAAGAGAAAAGGAGATGTGTCTTACATTTGGGTCAACGAAGGATGAAAACAGCAGAACGGCTACAGGAGGCTAGATACACGTGGAGATCAAGAACGCAGCAGAAGCGGGAACTCAGGCGGTATCTGAAGGAAATGTGGGTCCTCTGAGAATCCAGGGGAATACGGGGTAGGGGGATGAGAAGCTCCCACTCCGTGTCAGATGGCAGCCACAGCCAGTTTATTTGTGATCTGATACTGAAGAGACGGGTGTGCCCCCTCCCCCAATGACCAGAGGACAAGGGACACCTGGGAGGCTGAACTTGGTCTACAAGTCACAGCCCAGGTACTGTGGCTGTCACTGTGTGAGTTTTGTCAGCAGGACTCGGTGCCTAGTTCAGCAAAGGTTGCTTGTCAACTGAGTAAATCCGCCGACTGGTTGAGAACACTGCCATCTGGTTGGTGTATGACCCAGACAAGTAGCCTGCTTGACAGTGAAGCTCTCGTTACCGAGCGCTCAGTGATCGGTGCTTTATGTAGCTCACCCAAATCTTATACCGCCCCTGTAAGGGATTCATTTATATTCATTTATCATCTTCACTTTGCAGGGAGGAGACCCCAGATTTGGAGAGTTAAATAAGCAACACAGTCAAGCTTTTGGTGGGATGTGGCAGAGACTGGACTCAAATGCTACTGTATCTTCTTTGAATCTCACAGTCACCCTAGCAGGTAGGTGGGCAGAAACAGGGATTCTCATTCTCACTTTGGTTTTGAGGGACCTGCAGCCAAGAGAAGTGATGTGACTTGCTAGATGCTGTGCAGCTGGAGTGCATTGCCCCAGTCCTGGCTGCAGATCCGTCTCTTCTGTAGCATTTACATCACATTTTGTGATATTTCCTTCCTATCTTGTTTTAGGGATCTCAGAAATCAGCTGCAATCTTAGGCAAATTAAATTAAACCCTACTGGCAGGATATAAGCATGGTAATTTATCAGCTGTTTCATAATGGAGACCAGAAATTTAAATGTCACTTCGGCATTTAGTTAAGATCTGTGTTCAGTATGGGAACAATTAGCTAACAGACTGCAAATAAATTCTCTGATTACTCAGGGATGGAATAGTGACTTGTTACCAAGCCACTCTTAGACATGAGGGTGAGCTGGCTTGAACATCTGTCATCAAATTGACTGTTGGGTTTGATCCCGCATGGTGGGCTGAGCTGTATCACCTCCCCCTCCCCCATTGCTCCTGGAGCACCGTCCCTAAGTTTGCCTGCTGGCTGTAAGGTCCCAATGCATAGAAAACCTTTTTCCTATCGAGGACATTCAAGAAGGAAGCTTCCAAAAAAAAAAAAAAAGAATGAAGCATCTCTTGGGGACAGAACACTTTAAAATCTGTTTTTAAGAACCAACGTCATGGCTTGCAAATGTTAGCCATTATATATATATAAATAGGTTTAAAAAAAAGTTATTCTGTATAGCACAGGGAACTATATTCAATATCTTGTAATAACCTTTAATGAAAAAGAATATGAAAACAAATATATGTATATATATGCATGATTGGGACATTATGCTGTACACCAGAAACTGGCACATCGTAACTGACTATACCTCAACTAAAAAAAAAAAAAAAAAAAAAAGAACCACTGTCATGGTTTGAACTGTTCTGAGTAGTGACTCTGAGCTCACAGAATGAAGCCTAAGGGATCGCCCAAACTCTGGAACGCTGGTGGTGGGCGGGCAAAACGTCTCAACCACTCTGGAGAACTTTTTCTGACTACATTACAAATGCACCCTCTCCGTTATTCAGCGATTTTTCTCCTGGGCATCTATCCAGGAGAAATGAAAACATGCTCACGCCAAGAATTGTGTAAGAACTTTCATAGCAATTCTATTCATAATAGCTGCCCCCCCCAAACTGGTAGCAACCCGAATGCCCACCCACAGATGAATGGGTAAACAAATTTGTGTTATATTATCACAACCGAATACCACTCAGCAATAAAAAAGAATAAACTACTCACATAAACAACAACTTAAGTGTATCTTAGCAGCATTGTGTTGCATTAAAAGAAGCTGTACATACATAAACAATTGTTTAGTTGATTCCACTAATTTAAAGTTCCAGAACAGGTGCAACTAAGCTGTGGCGATAGAAATTGGAAGTGATCTCTGCCGTGGGTGGGAAGGCATTGACTGGAAACACACAAGGACGTTTCCTGTGCTGATGGACATGTTCACCAGTTTCACACTGGCAGGAGTGTCTTCTGATTCTTTTTTTTTTTTTTTTTTTTTTGAGGTTTGGGTCTTAAATGATCGAGAATCATACAGTTCATCCTCAGTGGAAATAATCAGAGTGGGTTGCTGGAGCAGTGGGGTAACTGTAGTCTAATGCTTAAAAATGATAGTCAACCCCTGGTTCTAGGACGTGGATTCAGCAGCTTGCAGATCAAATAGGTTTGAAGCACAGCAAATGATGGCTGCCACCACCGAGCACAGAGTAAGAACAGCCGGGTGGCCCGTTCACAGAACCTGAAGCTGCCTTGTTCAAGGAGTAAGCCCTGAGCGCACACAAAGTACCTCTGGAGAAGGAGGGTTTGCAAACTCAGTATTCAGGAGGAAGGAGAAGGGAAGACTAGGGCAGCTGCTTTCAGGGGCACCAAGGACTCCTCTTACCCATAGTGACACGGCAGGCTGGTTAGTCCATTTGGACCTGACAAAGCTCATTCAGCATCCTCAACGGTGGGCTTCAATGGGAGTCAGCGGTGCTGTATACCCATAAGGGGCCAGGGGCGCTAAAGCTACCACCCGTGAAGCTGACTGCCCCAACATAACCCAGCGTGTTCACTGCAGGCTCAGAAATGTGAACATCAGGCCACGGTCCAGGAACCAGAGACGTCCGGACCTTTGCATTAAATCGGCTACACTCTTGCAGCGAGAGAGATGATCGAAAGGAGAGAGAAGGGAGATGCTGGGTTGAGACAGGAAGGCCTGATGCTGACTGACCACATTCTAATGCCTGCTTCCCTGTCTGAGGATGCAGGTTTTAACATCTGTTCTCTAATCCTACAGCAGAGACTCGTCATGTGCCTACTATGCGCCAGGCTCTGCTGGGCAGTGGGTTTCAAGAGTGAATGCAACATGGTTCCTGGCCTCAAGGCACTCAAAGTCCTGCCAGAGCCACCGCCATAATGGACCAACTGGAACACAGTGTGACATGTTTCTCTCTCTCTCTCTCTGTCACACACACACACACACACACACACACACACACACACACACACAGCCTGACAGCACAGGGGAAGGCTTCATGGCTGGGAAGACACATCAACTGAGCCATAAGGACAAGTAGGAGTGACACGAACGCTCCAGGAAGAAGGGCAGCAGGTAGAGGCAGAAGCATGAAAACCCGGTGTTTTGGTGCAGGTGCAGGTGCAGGCAGAGGCAAAGGCAGCCAGTGAGCGGAGGCTTCTCCCGAATCCACGGACTGTCTCTAAGAGCCCCTCCTTAGCTGCGCCCCTGGCTCTGGGTTCAGCAGATCTGAGGCCTTAGCTGAACACCCTACCCCCGTTCATGTAGGGGCAGGACCTGCGGGCTCTATTTCAGACCCAAGGACTGGGGTTGGGAGCAGAAAATAGAGTTGAATTTATGTTGAAGGGCCAGTTGATACAGCTACTTATTTGGGTTACCCACTTCCTTGGTCACCCCAGCCAGAAGCCTTCTCTTCCTCCTCTGGTCTCCTGTAAGCCATTCTCTGTAATATGAATAATAGTGTAAGAGATAACAGACTCTGGGGCTGGATTGCCTGCTTTGAATCCCGGCTCTGCTGCTTGCTAGCTGCGTGATCTTGGACACCTTACTTTTCCTCTGTGTGTCTCAATTTCCTTATCTGTAAAATGGGGAGAAAGCTGGCCCCTACCTCACAAGTTACTACATGTAAAACCCTTAGAACATTGTCTGGCACATAGTAAATGTCTTATGAATGTTATCAATTGGCACTGAGGATAAGACTTACTAACACTTACTAGTAATACAGTGTGAGACCCTTTACCCACTGTATCACAGGGCAGCTGTGAGGCACCCTGGTGTCTGAGCAAGGCCATGAGTTGTTTAGGGAGGACATTACTGCTCTCTCAATAGAAGAAACTTTCTCTCCTATGCCAACCATCCCTCCCCTGCCACCTAACAAGTCATCTCCCAGATGTCACTGGTTTGGAAGAATACAAGTCATCTGCACGATGTCGATGGTTCTCATACCAATGGGCTACTGATAGTGGATCCCACATCATCTCCCATGCGGTCAGCCGTGCCCATGACCCCCGACACCCAGCAGATTCTGGGATTCTGAACTCTTGTTCTGTACCCAGTGCCCAACTCTCTCCGTGATCTCAGAAAGGTTCATAACTCCAGCTCTCGCTCCCTAGTTCACCTTCACACCCCAAGGCTCCATCTACTTCTGGTCAGATCTGATCTATGTAGCGAACTCAGCAGCTGGAGAGAGACTTCTTCCTGCTTTCGACCCTGGAAAACAAGGACAAACAATACAGCCCCATGACAAGGGTCACTGGCCTATGACCACACTCTCCAGGAAGTCCTTCTTCGGGCTGTGCCCCCATCCCTCCCTGTGACTCATGCTGCACAGTTGCCCCCACCCACGGGGCAGCCAAACCACTGGGCCCATAGCTTGTAAGGGAGCTGCAGAAAGATGCAAACTCCCCCTTGGTTTGACTTAGCCTCGTGCATGACTGGTTGGCTTCAGGCTCCAACAATCCAAGGTTAATATTAACCTGAGGCTCTCAAAGCCACCAGGGGGCTTGAGCACAGACCTCAAAGTCCAGGACTCGTCTGACTTCTGGAATCAGCTCAAGCAAGATGGATGGCCAGGTGGCACATCAGGGACCAGGAGGGCCTAGACGCCCTCCCTCGTGGGGGACTGGGGCATTCCTTTCTGATCACAAAACTCCATTTGCTCCCTAAGAAGCTGGGCCATGGCTGCTCGGGAATGGCCTGCCATTTGTCTCCACCCAAATTAAGCAGGCACATTGTTCAACAGGTACCCAATGGCTGCTTGAAACAAACAAACAAACAAACAAACAAAACCAACATCCCTTTTCAACCTCATCCTGAAATGTGCTCCAAGCCTGCTGGTGATACCCTGTCCAACCCAGCGTCAGATCCAAGGTTGGACAGGAACACATTCTCTGGAATTCAAGAGATGCTGCAAAAGCATCTCAAATAGCTCTGCCTGTGGCCCTCCGTGCCTCTATGCAAATTAATTCACTTAAACTACAGCAGTGAAGGCTGATAGTTAAGTGCATCATCTTAGAAGAGAGAATGTTCCTTAGCTCAGTGATCAGATTCAAAAGGTCCCCCAGGACCTCATATTAGACTCAAACTTGAGAACTTAGTTCAAACCTGGTTCAATCTAGGAATCCAGTTATGAGAGCTCTATGAGAACCTCCACTGTTCTACCAAGTGCCAGAACCTGATAGGAGTGAACTCATTTACTTCTCATTAAAGTGTGGAGATGTTATGAGGAAACTGAGGCACAACGAAGCCAGGTCACATGCGGATGTTAGTAAGAGGCTGCAGATTTGAGCTCAGGCGTGATGCTCCAGTGTCTGTGTTTCTGTTCATTCCTGACTGTAATAAATCCTGGAAGGGAGGGACGCTGTCTGGGATTGGAAAATGGCAATGGAAAGTCTGGATCAGAGGACTGAGAGCAGGCCAGGTGATGTGACAGCTGACTGTGAGCATGGCCTGGAGGCTGATTGAGGAGGGGTGAAATGAAAAAGGAATTTCCAGATCCCAGAGTACAGCCGCTTTGAAAAGCATTCTGAGGTAATACTGCCATCTAGTGGTGGTACAACAGATAGCAATTAATTTCCAAGAAAATATGGAAGGAGCCTTTGAGGAAGGTGTATCTAGCAGGTATAATTAGCAGGGAAGTTGTTATTTTTCTCTCCAACAGATTCTAAAAGACAGGCAAATACCATGGCCACGGTCCTCGAAGTAGCCTAGAATGTCACATGGCACTGAGTGGTGGCTACAGGCTAGATTCAAATCCAGACTGCTCTTTACTGACGAAAATCTTGGGCAAGTTAATTAACTTCATTTTCTCTTCTGAAAAATGGGGAAACTAATATCGACTCATATGGCTGCAGTGAAGATCAAATGAAATAATGCATGCAATGTGTCAGGCATATCAAAAGCACTGAATAAATGCTTGTTGTTCTTGCAGTGTGAGGGAACTCTAATCCCAAAAGATACATGCACCCCAATGTTCAAAGCAGCACTATTTACAATAGCCAAGACACGGAAGCAGCCTAAATGTCCATCGACAGATGACTGGATAAAGAAGTTGTGGTATGTTTACACAGTGGAATACTATTCAGCCATAAAAAAGAATAAAATAATGCCATTTGCAGCAACATGGATGGAGTTGGAGATCATCGTTCTGAGTGAAGTAAGCCAGAAAGAGGAAGAAAAATACTATATTATATCACTCATATGTGGAATCTAAAAAAAAGAAAAAAAGAAAAAGAAAAGAGAAAGAAAGAAAAAGGGGACATTAATGAACTCATCTACAAAACAAAAACAGACTCACAGACTAGTAAATAATCTTATGGTTACTAGGTGGAAGAGGGTGGGGAGGGATAAATTTGTGAGTTTGAGATTTGCAAAGGTTAACCACTATATATAAAAATAGATAAAAAACAAGTTTCTTCTGTATAGCACAGGGAACTATATTCAATATCTTGTAATAACCTTTAATGAAAAAGAATATGAAAACAAATATATGTATACACACACACACACACACACACACACACACACACACACACGACTAGGACATTGTGCTGTACACCAGAAATTGATACATTGTAACTGACTATACTTCCATTAAAATATATATGTATTAGTGGTTCTCCCTGCTTCGCATATTAGTCTCTGGTCAGGCCTGGAGGGCTCTGCACAGTGTGCCCCTCGCTCCATCCTGGCTGGGTCCCCGTGGCTCTCTGGCCCCGGCTCCCCAGCTGTGGCTGCTCTTTACCAGTCCCCTCACCACCTCCCCAGACTGGCCTTTCCTTTCCAACATGGGGCTTTTGTAATTCTCCACCTGAAGTCACCCGCTACTTTCCTCTAACTATCTGGAGTGAACTGGGGAAATATAAGGTATGGGAGCAAAGCAGCAGCTCTTTTATTTTGAAGTTTAATTTTGCAATGAACTTCACTTAAATGGGAGGCAACTTGGCAAAGCACACAAAGTTCGTGTCATGGTTAACTCGGCTCTGGACCCCTTGCTCACTGACTTCCAAGAAGGGTGTTGTCCCCAGTTAAAGATTAACCTGTAGCCTTGAACGTCCTCTGTCCTCGGGGAGCTGTGGGTGGGAACGTGCTATTCCCACCACAGCCAGCCGTGAGCCGGGATTTGGGTGGCTGCCTCTGGACACCACTTTTCCCAAGTCCTGGAAGAGACTAACATCAGGTTGGTTGCTGGGTGTCTGTGTGCTTGGAACAGGGGCAGGGGAGGAGGTGGCAGGTGGGGAGGGGAGAGAGGCGGAGAGAAGAGAGACTTCGCGGGGCATCACAGGTGCTGACTGTGAGCCGACAAGGTGACAGTCTTGGCAGAAAGGGGTCGTGCGGAGACAGGCAGTGGGATGCTGAGGGAACTGGCAGAGGAAGGCTTCGCTTCACAGACACTACAGATAGAGGAGGTTATGTCTAGATAACTTAATCTTTAGAACCACCTGGGGAATGTTTATGGGTGTCCTTAGGAGGGAAGATGCGTCAGAAGATGTCCACTTGAAAGGGTCCTGGAAAATCTAAAAGACACAGTTCCTACCCTCAAGGATATGCTTGTGTAACTAGACCATTGCCGCCTGGCCGCAGGCAGAGGAAAACAGCCACAAGGCTACTGCTTCTAAAAGGCAAAGAAGTTAATATTTCTCAAACAACTGGTCTGGTGTAGTTTCTCTGGGAATAAGCTTGCTCTGAACTAGGAACCAATTTCCTCCAATGCAAAGCCTCCCGAGATTGTGATTGGATCAAGTTGAATCTGTGGATCAACAGATCAATCTGGGGAGAACTGCCAAAACAGTGATGAAGTCAGGGTGGTACTGGTATAAAGACAGACAAATAGATTGTGATAGAGAGTCTGGAAACAGTATCAGGGGAGAAATGCTTTTGTAACAGGAGACAAAACTCCCAGCGTCTTTACTGTTAATCACTAGGCTAGTCTGCATTTTACAGAATCCTTCCATTCCCACAAGATCTCCATGAGATAGACAGCCTTGTCTTAATTATATAGATAGGTGAGAACTGGAGCTTGTCTAGACTAAATGCAGTAAAGCATCATTTATGAGATACCATTTGAGAAACAATGGCAATATTCCCAAATTCCCAGATAACTCTCCCTAGAAAAGGATTTCTGGTATACTCTGTATCATCCCAAGTAACAGAAAATCAGATACTGAAATCTGTCTTCTCTTTTTAATATAAGATTCTTGAAAGCAGAGATTGACATCATCTAAGTTTAAAAAAAAATCTCTAGTGTTTAGTTCAATGCCTAGATCTATTAGTCAGGTTGGGGTTGGCTATGCCATTGTAAAGAATAAACCCTGAATTTTTAGTGGCTTAACACACAAATCTTTACTTCTTGCTCACGCCAAATCAGCTGATCTCCAGGACTATTTCTTTCCGAATGGTGATTCAGGGATCCAAGCTCCCTTTGCCTTACAGCTATGCCTCCTGGAGAACATGGCTCCCAGAATACTGTAACAGGAGAGAAGGAGAGAGGGTCACATATCAGCTTTTAAATTCCTGACCTACAGTTAACACGTGTCACTTCCACTCCTAGCCCGCTGGCCCAATCCGGTCATATGAGCCCCACCCACATTTAACTAACTGGGAAATGTCGGGGAGCAGTGGCTGCCTCTGCCTTCCTGGCGGATGGCATGCATTCAGTAAACCTTGTTGGATGAACCAACGAGTAAACCCAACACAGGTTTAAATTATACTATCACAGAATTACTCAAATCTTGAATCCACTTTCAACCTCCAGAGCCTCGGAGGAGAACCCGCTTGTCATCAACAAGAGAAATCATGCAAATGGGTCTACCATTCATTAATAATCCACACTCCAAGGCAGTGTTCTAGAAAGTTTATATGGGCTATTGTATTGGTCCTTATGAAGGCTCTATGGGATAGGCATTAATATTCTTCTTTCACAAATAGTTTTTTCATGGAACCATGGTGAGCAAACAGCAGAGCTGAGTTTGAGCCCACGTTGGCCAAGTTACAAAGCTTATGAGAGTCTGTCTTCCTGGATGCTCTCAGCGACTGATGTCTTAGGGAGTACTGGGAGCAGCTGAAAGCAACGGCCTTCAGAAATGCAGTTTGGAGTGGATGCCAGAGTGGGAGGTGCAAGGAGGAAGGCGGAGAGAGACCGAGCTCCATCCTATAGCTGCTCTGTCCATCCAGACCGCACTGCCCTTCCTATCTCTCTCCTGCCACCTCCTGGCATCTGCCACTCTCACAAGCAGCAACACCTTCCAGTTCTCAAGTCAGTAGTGTTCAGAGTTCAGAGCTTGCTCTGAACACTTGTGTCATTTCTGACATCTGTTTTGGCACTCTCCATCCTTTCTGAACAAATGAAGAGGCAGGGCAGTGATCTCCATGCAGGACACCTTTCCCAGGGGTCTCGGTTTTCTGGAAATCGACCAAGCTCACTTTATGCAACTCTTCTGACCCAACAGAGCAGAGACTTGAACGTTTTCTAGCTCACCACGGATACTCCAGACTGGCCGTGTCTGTAGAGACACCCAGAGCTAGTCAGAGGGATTCCTGGTCAGGCTGTGCCAGTCTCATTCTGTGAACATGGGGAATTCACTTGGAGTCTCTGGGTTTTCATTTCTTTCATCTCTGATTTCTTACACTCTCTGATTATCCTTTATCTCATTGGATTAAGATGAGTGACAATTGAAATTAAATATGGAAGGGTTCTCTGTAGACTGTTGAGACTGATTTAAACTTGCAAGGTGATCGTTTATGACCAGTTAAGTGATGGTGTTTTCTTACTTTCTGATCGAGTTAGGATTTTTGCTAACGGAAAGGAGCAAAGATGCATTTGCCCGTGGCATTTCCAATGCCAGCTCTCACCCTGCAAAGCATGCTTGGCTGCACACGTTTGCTTCTTTTCATGATGCTTAAGAGCCAGGCCCTGGGAGTCAGAACATACTACTAGGCGTGTTGGGCATCACATATTTTAATCTCTCTGAACATCTGTGAAACAGGGATAATAATGGGATAATAATATTTGTGCTTGGGAATTATTATATAGGTTGAAATATTAATGCATATAAAACAACTTACACGGTGCGTGACGCATCATGAAGCACTGGGTAAATGGCAGCAATTTTATTTTCATTATTAAGGAGCCATTATGCTGTCTCAAGGGTCTTTGTAATCAGATTACTCCACTGCTCAGTAGAATTAGAACGTCCCTAACCTTTCCAAATACCATAAGAGTCCTTGGATCAGTGTCTCCCAGTCTGCCCTAAACCGTCTCCAACACCCCATAGGCAGCCCACAACTCACAACATGGCTGTGCTCCAAAACTCTACTTGGAAGTCATTTGTTTGAAACTCAGCACTTATTTTCCCATAGAAAGAATGCTATTAAAGTAGTGGTTGGATTCCTGAGTGACTGCAAATACCTACTTGATATGCCAAGTAGCAGAAAACTGGCATAATTGCCATGCAAATGAGCACAAAGTAATGTATTGCTAGTCATAGGTCCAAACTAAAAGCTAAGAAAATTGTGTAATAAATGCTTTCTTTAATTTTCATAAATGCTCCTGATGAGGAAAAGCAGGCTTAATTAGAGGAAGACAGAGTCCAGCAGTAACTTCAGTAAGGAAGCTTAAAGTGCCTCTGAGGGTATTTTCAAAGGCTTTGGAGGTTCTTTACCGGCTCTAATGTGACTTCAAAACTGTTTTACTTTTTTGTTCTTAATCCACGGGACTAATCTCATCCATCACATTGGGATGGGGTTACTTTTGGTTTGCAAAGGGAAGGAGACATGAGAGACTAGGGAAAAGGAAGAAAGGATGAGAAAGATTTCCTGAAAAAACAAACCAAAACAAAAAAACAGCCAACAGCTTGGCGAAATCAGGGAAGGGGGAAAAGGCAGACGTCAGTAGATTACCAGATGGCGGTCCAGATGGATTACCTGGACCGCCAGCGGGGAACAGATGGGGTGAGAATATATACCACTGGTGAAAGGGAAATGGTGTCCTGACAGGTCAAAGAGTTCCCCTCTGAAGCCATTAGGTGGCGCCACTGGGCCAGAACAGCTTGTGAAGAAAGCCACCTCAAGGCTGGTGAGGAAGAGGCAACGAAGGCTGTGAGCTCCCATCTATTTGCTGCTAGGAACCAGCCCAACTAACCGGCTAGTTCCCTGTTCTGTACTTAATAGCCGCGGAGGAGGTGCTGAATTAGAATGTTAACAAGACCCATCCAGACGGAGGCCTTTGCATTGGTGACCAAGTGAAGCAGAGCAGGCGAGGACCTGGACATCAGCCCAGCCTTTAGTTTCTGGTGGCTTCAAATCTGGCAGAGGTTCTACCAACATGAATAAAAACCTGCAGTCTTTCAAAGGAGGGGCTGAGGCCCAGACAGACGAAAGAACTTGCCTCTGCTCATCGGGGTGATCGTGTCAGTCACCACTGCGAGCACCGGTCCCCCGACTGCGTAGACGAGGCTTTGCTGTGCCCCTCCAGCGGCGGCCCTTTTCCCTGACACTGGTGAACCAAGCGGGGACAGGAGTGGAGCTGGAGCTGGAGGGATGACACCCGGTGCAGATAAGTCTCCAGAAACCTCAGGGCTATGCTGAGAAGCATATTTCAAAATATGCTTATTTCAAAATAAGGAGCAGCAAATTCCAGGTACTTTTGCCAGGCTCTCCAGTGGAAATTCTTAGCGTGACATGCTGTGTCAGGCAGAGCCCTGCACGTGGAGGCAGGAGACCTAGGTCCATGCTGAAATTCTGCTCCGATGTGAACATGTGCACAGCTCTCCTCTCTCTAACATCCCTCTCAGCTCCATCGAGCACAGCACTTCCAACCGTCTCCTAATCCTGGCCGGGTGGGATTTGCGGTCATTATGGCTTATGGAGCTGGGACTGGTGGCTAATGACCTAATTAGGTCAGGATCACTCCAGAGTGAGCAAATCCTTCAGATAGATGTGCCTCCCCTCAGAACCTCAAAAAAACTCCTTCAACCCACGATAAACAAAGCTCCGGTTGTAAAACAAAGATGTGATCGTCCCCCAACTTCCCTGCAGACTGGGTTCTGAAGAACTGTGTGTGCTTCTTCTCAAGGCAGAACGTGTCTGCAGGTCAGGAGGGGACATTTTAATTCCTGGGAAAGAAAACTGGCTAATGAGAGCGGTTGATGGGGTGGTGGCTGGAGAGGGCAGAATATTATTAGACAAAACAGAATAAAATGAAAACGTGGCCATTATGGCCTGGAAGGGGTCCTGAGTCCTCGATTCAAAATGTGTGAGGGTTCAGGGAAAAGGCCAGACCTGATCCTGGACTGACAGAAACCCCAGTCAGTTCCTGTGGTGTGTGACTACTGGCACCTGTCCCTCTGTCCCCTCCCTCCCAGACAAATGTCATTCTCGGTTCCTGAGACCACTCCAATGAGAGGGACACTCCAGTCTCATTTTTACTCTGGTATCTTACCTTATGTCTCTGGGAACCCAAGTCCTCTACCCTGACCTTTCCTCCCTGTTTCAGGGACTTCTCGGGAGGCCTGTCGGCCTCAGTGACCCTGGGACCCTGCCTGGGACCCCAGCAGCCCTGGGCCCTCCCTTCCCTGCCCCCACGCAGCCCCTACCAAGGCCTTCTCCCGCCTCCACGTCTTCCCTTTCAGTGCCACTGTTGCTATGGCGATGGCTCTAGGCTTTGCGGCCTCTCTCCTTGAGACTTTCATCCCACAGAGATGAAAGCACTTCCAGCCAACCTTGAACCGTGTAATCTCTCAAACAAGGCCCCCAGATGGTAGCCTTGGTATTATCTCTACCACTCCATTGGGAAACTTGGCATGAGTTCTCAGGGCACGGGCCAAAGGGTCTTTAAGGACACCAAGCACCTGCACCTGGAGGTGATCTTCAGAGACAGCCTTTGCTTCCACCCGCCTTGTATCTCAGCGATCTGCCCTGTGCATTCCGCCCTGAGATTTCTTACAGAATTCCTAGGAGTTTTTATCCACGTAGAATCTCTGATATCCCAGGGTTCCTGAAATGTCGACACAAATCACGAGTCATTTGAAACTTCAAATGAGCACAGGTTGCTTTCTAGCTTAACTGCATTCCATCAAACAGCAATAGTGAAGAAAAGAGTCTGCCCTGAAATGCCAACCAGCCCCAGTCTGTGTCCATCCCCCTTCTCGCAGTCGGGGAAAATGATTTGAACTTCAGATCATTAGCAACGGGTACCACCAAGTGTCCTTGCTCTTAGATTTTAGCTTCTTCATCACTGGTATGTAAGTTACACCTCATCATTTTTTTTTAACCATAGACAAAAAGCCTAAACAGATTAAATGAGCCAAAATGAGCTGAAGTTCTTGGTCAGTGAGCAAGAGACTTTTAGCCTTTTCTCCCCTTTCTCTTCTGCTTGTGCAGCTGGGATATAGGAGGAAAGAAGGAAAAATACTGGAATGGAGATCAAATAAAATGGGAATTAAAAAAACATTAAATAACTTGGATCCTCCCATTAGCTTCTGGTGGCTTTAAAGCCAGTTTGGATCAAACTGAAATACATAAGAACATGTAGGGTGGCCAGGGCTGTGTCTCCATGTAGGCAGTGGTGCTGCGTCTTGTCCCAGCCACGTAGTTGGTCAGACCCCTCCCATTGGTGCCAGAGAAAACCATGCCTCTTTAAAAAGAAAAGAAAAAAAAATTTTTTTAAATCTCATGGCTTAGGTAGGATAGTCTGACTTTCTAGCATGGTCTTGTTGGTAAAGAAATTGTGTTTGAGTGCAGGGGCGATGTCCTGGGGGCCCAGTGACAACCAGCTGGCTGTCTCTGGGGTCCTGTGTGCTTTCCCAACTGTACCTTGTTGGCTTCGTGGAGCTCCAGGAAGGGTGATGGCGCAGATGCGCAGTGCTGGGCAGGCCCCTGCCTGGGGCGCAGCGCTCCGTGCACAGCAGGCACGGGTCTGTGTCGCCCACCTCCACCCACCGCAGCCTGTCCTCCGTGCAGCCATGACTGTCCTGCTCTGGCGCCGCTCTGGTCTCTCAGGAATTTGCTTGTTACTTTCGCTGCGTAAATAAAGCTTCCTGGTTCAGTAGCGCCCCTGCCAAAAAAAAAAAATATATATATATATATATATATATAGTGCTTAGTCTCCCTTCCAAACCCAGAGAAAACTGAACAACAAAGGTGTCCCCTTCAACTATGAACCTTATATTGGACCTCTAGTGAGAATAATGGGCTCAGGACTCCACTAAGCTTTACCTATGCCATGAAAAGAAAAAAAGGGGGCATCGTAATTGTATTTATATCTTACAAAATTCTTTTCAATTCAATATAACAAGTCATTTATAAGAACCAACTGTTTTGCTCTGCACCATGAAACTGAAAAGGGAAAATGTCTATTTTTAGAGACTACCAGAAGACAGGATTCTGAGCTTTCCCCTGCCTGATCTTTCACGAGTTATTTTGTTTCCTAAGCCCCATTCTCTTCAAATTCAACACAAAGAGACTAATACCTTCCCTGTCTACTTCACAGGGAAACGGAAAGAAAATAGTAGATAGAAATGCAATAAAATGGTGTCTGGCCTATCTAAACATGCTGGGTTGTTGATTTATTTCCAAGCAGCTTTCAGATGAGAGAATTCATACTATTCCAGGCAAGTAACTCTGAGTGAGTCTGTACTATTTCTCTTGGATTAAATACCAACATTGTTGAGTTTTTAATGCTAGAAATCTGCTGAAGATCCTTTCTGTGAGTGTGTAATGTACAGGTATGTGGGTTTGTTGAGACATCAGGAGGAGAAACTCAGTGGAGAACTTTCATCCAACGAGGCAGAGCGATGACACCCAGGGGAATGTTAAATTCAAGTAATGAACATTGATGATCAGCAACTCAGTGTCACATGCTATCCTACTGCCTGGGGACACGCCGTGTGTTGAGGGGTCCCAGGTTCTGTGATTCGTGAGGAAGACTCACAGGACACAGCGTGTAGTTGAGGCTGTGATTTATTGTAGCGAAAGAATGCAAAGTGAAATTAGCAAAGGGAAAACACTCAAGGGAAAAATCTAGAGGAAACCAAGTGTACGCTTTCAGAAGTCCTCTCCCAGCAGAACTGCACAGCATGCCCTTAATCCTTCCAGCCAGCAGTTGACCACACGTGTGAAATGTCACCCTACCAGGGAAGCTCGTTTCAGAGACTTGGTGCCCAAGGTTTTTTTTTTTCACTGGAATCTGGTCAAATGGACACTCTCTGCCTAACCCATACCAAAATTCTAGACTCTCAGAGGGAAAGCAGATGTCCAACATAGTGCACATTGTTTACATAGCCAGTTTAGACACAGTGAGCCGTTCTTATCAGGAAATGGTGGGAACCCTCCCGAAACCCAAGATCCCAGACTCCAGCCAAGGTCTAACATTGTAAGCAGGCCTTTGGAGGACTAGCATTCTCCGGCATGCTGTTAACCCTTTTATGCACACAGAGGTTTAAATAACTTATGACAGTACAGATGGTTAAATACAATGATTAATTCATCTGATTATAGTTACCCAGCCTTCAAAGGGTCAGATAGGAATGAGATAAATTCGACATGGTTATGGTACTTTGTCAAACTCAACTCAGCACCTCAGTTGCTCCCTGCCCACCCACTGACAAGGTGTGGTGCTTATAAAGAGCTCTGTGGCTGGTTTCCAAACTCACCTCGTAGCCTCTTTCTAGAACTCACGGTGCATCCCATGGGCTCTGTCTTCTGCCTGTCATGTCACTTCTTTCTGCTTAGCCCTTAAGGTGGGTGTTTGGGGCCACTTTTCTCTTTGACTTGACTGGATTTTGACACAGCCTTACCCTTACCAAGATTCCTAACCCCCTACATTTCATCTGGCCTCCTGGGCCCCCTTGTTTGCTGCCCCAATCATGTTTGAAGCCTTAGTTCCTGGGGCTTATCCCCTCAAACAGACTTGAAAGTCATTTACTTTCTACTCCTAGTCTTTGGCTAATTTTTACCCCCCTGCCAACTGCTGGAGAGATGCTTGGAGCTATAAAATACAGATTTGTCCCCCTGTCCTCGTGGAATCGTCTTATACAGAAGCTTTACTGGCTGGGGCTGACAGTAACCAGCACTCTCAGTCGGCTCTGCACCTGCTGTTCCCACTGCCCTTGCCCCCACTAGAGGGATTTACCCAGCCCTGCCCTCTTTCCTCTTTGAGGAGTGGTGGTAGCAGCAGTACCAAGCTCCAGGTTTACAGGGTTCAGGTTGGAGGTGGGAACAAATGGGGGAGCATATGTTGTCTTCTTGGTCTCCAAAGTCTTCTGGGTCCTATGTTTAATGACCTAGCCAAGGAATCACAAAAAGTCAGCTTCCTCCCTGGTAATCCACTCCAGCCCCTCGCAACTCAGACATCCAGAGATTCTTGGGAACTTGCAGATATTTGTGTCAGCTCAGACCCAGTTTTCTCACCTTATTGGATCTCCTCCCAAAAGGGGCACAGAGATATGAAATCACCCTCCAGGGCGTTTAGGATATGCTCACAGTGACTCAAATGACAAGAAAAAGTCATCAAGAAATGCTGGGTCAGGAGCCAGGTCCTGGAAAGCTGTGGATGCGGTGATACGGGCCCTTGAAAGACAAGAGCTGTGATCAGACTGGCATTTTAGAATGATCCCTGGGTAGCTGGAGGGAGACGAGATGGAGAGTGAATCTGGAGGCCAAGGGACAAAGATAAGAAATTTTTCCTAGGAATCCCACTCCTGGGCATATATCCAGAAGGAACCCTACTTCAGGATGACATATGCACCCCAATGTTCATAGCAGCATTGTTTACAATAGCCAAGACATGGAAACAGCCTAAATGTCCATCAACAGATGACTGATAAAGAAGATGTGGTATATTTATACAATGGAATACTACTCAGCCATAAAAACTGACAATATAACGCCATTTGCAGCAACATGGATGCTCCTGGAGAATGTCATTCTAAGTGAAGTAAGCCAGAAAGAGAAAGAAAAATACCATATGAGATCGCTCATATGTGAAACCTAAAAAACAAACAAACAAACAAAAAAACAAACAAAGCATAAATACAAAACAGAAATAGACTCATAGACATAGAATACAAACTTGTGGTTGCCAAGGGGGTGGGGGGTGGGAAGAGATAGACTGGGATTTCAAAATTGTAGAATAGATAAACAAGATTATACTGTATAGCACAGGGGAATATATACAAGATCTTATGGTAGCTCACAGAGAAAAAAATGTGATAATGAATATATATATGTTCATGTATAATTGAAAAATTGTGCTCTACACTGGAATTTGACACAGCATTGTAAAATGATTATAAATCAATAAAAAATGTTAAAAAAATTTTTTTTGTAAGACTCATCAGAGATGGTGGGGCCCCGACTAGGTCTGAGGCAAGTCAACTAGATCTAGAGAGGAGGGGACAGACGTGAGAGATATTTGGAAAACCAAGTGAGCAGGAGTTGGAGATGGGGCTGGGGAATGGAGGCATGAAGCATGACTCCCTGCTTTCTGGCTACAACCAGCATCTTTGGCAGAACCTCCTTTGAGATAAAGATTACAGGGGGGTTCGTGTGGAATCCAAACAGCTTCGTTCTGTAGCCCCTCCTTCACCCTCTCCTCTATATCTGAAGCCTTTCTTACTGGGTTTTGTTTGGGTGGTTTTGGTTTTTCTTTTAAAGGTCCAGAATGCCCTTGCTGTGTTTGGCAGACTTCCAGGCCCATGCACGGGAGCAGCTGTCTAAGTCAACTTGGGATTATATTGAAGGAGGAGCTGATGATGGCTTCACGAGGGATGACAACATTGCAGCATTTAAAAAGTCTGGTCATCTGTATCCTTTCTATGCTAAGCTAATGTGCACTGGTTGAGAGCTCTTTGGAAGGTAGCAGTCCTGATTTCTGCTTCCAAAGAATGTAACAGTACTCAAGGCAGAATAATGGTTTTTTGTTGTTGTTTGTGGGGAGGGGTTTCTTGGCAGGGGATGCAGGTGACTGGGGAGAGGATGGAGAGAGAGAATTTATCTTAGTGCTGCTGCAGAACTAGCACCAGTGAACTAGCCCTCTCCTGCTGCATCGTGGTGACTTTGCCACCTGAGAAGATAGGACATGAGTCCCAGTGTCTCCAGCCACCTGGGCAGGGAAGAGAAGCTGGCTGGGTAGACCTAAATCCCCTGAGCTCCTAAACTTCCCACTTGGAGGTATAACAGGAGAGAGGGCTCAAGGCTGGAGGAAATGTGGAGACCCAAGGAGTCTTGGGGATGAAAGAAGACTGATTCATGGAGAAGAGTTGGACTGGGGCAGTAGCAGGTAAAATATGGGTCAGTAAACAGCAGTGCACAGGCCAGGTGGGGCCCACTACCGATTTTTGGATGGTCCACAAGCTAAGGATGAGGTGGGGTTTTTTTCCATTTTTTAAAACATTTAAAAAATTATTTTCTTATTTATATTTTAATTTTTTTCTTTTTTTGTTTTTTTCTTTTTGTTTTTAATTTTTTTCTTTTTTCATTTTTAAATGGTTGAAAAAAATCAAAAGAAGAAGAATTGTAACATGTCCAAATCATATGAAATTCAAATGTCAGTGCCCATAAATGAAGTTTTACTAGAACAGAGCCAAGCTCAGTCATCTACATATTGTCATGGATGCTTTGGCATTACAACAGCCGAGCTGAGTAATTGTGACAGACTGCATGTCCACAAAGCCTAAAGTATTTACTATCTGGCCCTTTACAGAAAACGTATACTGACCCCGTGATACGGAAGTCAGGAGAAAACCGAAAAAAGAAGTGCGAGGTGGTCACTGTCTTCTGTATTCTCATACATCTGTAATGCTATAACAGGCATTTTAATTGCTTTATCTCGTTTTGTCTTCAGGACTCTTAGGAAAGTTGGATTATTATGCCCATTTCACAGATGAAGTAACTAATGCTGTCTTCCCCAAGTTTGCACAATCAGTATTTCCAGAAAAACCTTTCTCAGTTTCTGTACAGAAACAATAATATCTTGTGAGAAACAAGCATTTTGGGACCCTGAGGCTAAGTATCTATTGCACTTAAATGTATGTTTCACATATTTACTATTTCTCAATTGCCATACCTTCCTCTAAAGTCATATTTAAGTTACATTTTCAAGTGAATTAGCTTCTAGCAAAAAAAAAAAAAATCATGATCATTCTCTGGAATTTGTCCTCGTTCAGTGACCTTTTCTTACATTACAGAATCTTGTTTCCAACCTAAGAAGGAAGAGCCTGGAATCCTCCCTGCTTATTCTTTTACTTTCTAGTCCTTGTTATGATGAATCCATCAAAGCATACAAGTGCAGAGAGTCTGGTCAGGGAAGCATGGCTTCAAGACACAGACCACTGACGGGGCAAATCAGGGAACGTCGTGGACCACATGCGCACTGAGGGCTTAGAGAAGGCGGGGTTAATGGGGTAAATGTGGGACAGGGTGTTGGGAGAGGCTTCCTGGAGGAAGGGAGCCTCCAGCTTGTCTATGCTGCCTGATCAGCTACCCCCACCCTCAAACAGCAGTTTCTTGGGACTCAGTCTGATCTAAATCTGTGCCAGGAATCTGGAGGTCTCCATGCTGGAGAGTCATTCCTCCAATAGAAAATCTCTTTATTGTTCAGCACAGAATCCGCCTCCGTCCCCGGTACCTCAAAGATGTGTCAAAGGTGGACCTGCAGACCACAATCCAAGGGGAGCAGATCAGTGTCCCCATCTGCATCGCACCCACGGGTTTCCACTGCCTGGCCTGGCCTGATGGCGAGATGAGCACAGCCAGAGGTACAGACCCCACCTCGAGGCTCCCTTCCCTGGGGCCCTAACGTGTGCGGAGGTGTCCTTCAGAGCAGCGGCAAGCAGCTCCAGAACTTCTCCATTAAAGGGTTTACAGCCAGCAATCTGGCTGGAATGAAGGGTAGAAAAAGGAATGCTTAAAACTGTGTTTGTGTAACATTTCACCTAAGAGTGAGAAAATGGCAGTTTTCCATAATAAAGAATGATCAGAGTGGGAGGGAGCTACAGAGGAATAGGAGGGTGTGAAGACCCCACCAAGCCAGCCCACAGAAGAGGGGCACAGGCCCCTCGGACACACCATCTGTGGGGAAGGGATGCTCAGTGTGGCCCCAAGGGCAAGGCTCTCTGCACTCTCGTGGACCAGGGCTGGGGCTGAATGGTGAGTCTCTGGATTTAGGATGAGGAGAGTCATGACATTGGGCCCTGATGCAAAGCCCTGGCAGGTGTTCTTGTCCAAATGTTCCATTTCCCTTCTCCTCAGTTGATTTGACCATCTTATTTGACAAAAAGTTTCTCACTGGGCTCTGTTGCCTTCCTAGTACCCCCTCATTCTTTTCCCTCATCCACTACCATCAAAAAATAATAATGAGAAGCAAAGAGAAGGGGGAGGAGAGGGAGAGGAAAGGAGGGGAAAGGGAGGGGGAAGAGGGTCAAAATATTCCTGTGACTCATTGTAAGCTTCACCCTCAGCCAAATCTGGGGAGTTTTTTTTGGGGGGGGGGAGTTAATTAGGTTTATTCATTTATTATTATTTTTTAATGCAGATGCTGGGGATTGAACCCAGGACTCCATGCATGCCAAGCATGTGCTCTACCACTTGAGCTATACGCCCCCCAGTCTGGTTTTTTTCAAGATGCCCAGGGCTTCCCTGAGGTCTTTTCCTTTGATTCTGTGATATAGGAAGCAGTGAATCTAGAATCTAGAATCCAAGGATTCTAGAGCTGAGAGTGACATCCATCTGGTTAGGACCCAGGTCTGGCCAAGCTGAAATATGAATACCCTGTATGAATATGACTACTTTACTAAATCTTCCTGGTTGAGTGTGTTGTGTTGTCTTAGGGGTGGGGTGAGAGGATGGGGGTATCTCCTGCTGACATTAGGAATTGAAAATATTAATTTCTGATTAGGTTGAATTCTCTGCCCCTGGGTTGTAGGATGGTTGTGACATGAACACTCTGGAGAATCCCACTGAGAATGATTAAAAGAAGAAATGAGAAATAAGCAGTGCTTGTCATTGTCAGCCTCATAAGCACTAGCATTTGTACAATACTTCACTTCGTAAATTAAAACAAAACAAAAAAAACGCTCCCCTAGCTGGTATCCCATCTTGCAACCCTATAAGAGAGATATTATTATTTCCTTTTACAGATAAAGAAAATGATGCTCAAGGCCATGCAGCCAAGAACTGGTGGAACCAGCATTCTTCTAATTCCAAATGTCATGCTTTTTCTACAATGTAGCTCAGCCTTCTCCATTGGAATTACATTTTCTCATCCTTGGCCCATTTTAGTTCCCTTCTGCTTCATTGATGAGTTCACAAGAAGCCCCGTTCCTATCTGAAAGCCACAACAGGCCCAAAATGGTTCTGGGGACTTAATGTCATCTCTAGCTGGAAATTTTTTGGATACCAAGGGCAGAGTTTGTAAGGCGGGTATTGGGAAGAGGACCCAGACAGCTTTAGGTCTGCTAGTCTTGATGAAATATACCTGCTATTCCGGCCCTACAGGAAAGCAAAATGCAGGCCGGTGGTACCCTCACTCAAAGGGCAAGGCAGCCATAGGCAGCACAGACCTCTAGGGCTTCTCACCCCAGAGCAGAATGTGTCTGCTCCTCAATCTGAGTTGTGTTATTTGCTTTGCAGCTGCCCGAGCAGCTGGTGTCTGCTACATCACCAGCACGTATGCCAGCTGCAGCCTTGAAGACATTGTTGCTGCTGCCCCCGAGGGCCTGCGGTGGTACCAACTGTATGTGCAGCCAAATCGGCAGCTAAACAAACAGCTGATCCAAAAGGTAGAATCCCTGGGTTTCAAAGCTCTGGTGATCACTGTGGACGTACCCAAAATTGGCAACAGACGATACAACGTTACGGACCTAAAGAAGAGCTTACTGCTAAAAAATCTTGGATCACCTGAGAAGGTAGGAAAGATACCCGAGCCAATGCGCAGGCGTCACAGGAGGCAGACTTCCATCCCTCTCTCCTCTCTTCTTTCTTTCCACAGGAAGTCACTGAGTGCCTGTCCTGCACCGGGCGTTAGGGATGCAGCCATCCCAAAGGCAGCTGTCATTTCCGCTGCCCAGAACTTCCAGACAAGCAGCATATAAGGCTCGATGTTCTCAGCCCTGGAACTGCCCCACCTGTCACCAGAAATGTTCTGGCCGGGGCTGGGTGCCGAGAAATAGGAAAGCTAAGGAAATATTTTTTTCACGAAATAGGAGATTGAACTAAAAATTTCTCCCAGTATTTTCTACTTTATGGCACACTTAGCAAAAGATCATTTGGCTGGCACACTGAGATAAACGGACCCTCTGAAGAGGATGCTTATAGCCAAGGTGAACAGCCCTTGGAGTGTTGAAAACTGAGGGGGCACTATCTCTGCACACCTAGAACTCATCCACGTGGCACTGGAGTGCCACAGCACACTTGCTTGGATGAGATGACTACAAAAGGAACTTACAGTCAGATGGGATGGAGTGCCCAGAGAGAGAAAGCTATGGTGAAGCTGGAATCCCTTGGCTTCATTACAGATGGTGACACCAGCCTTTTCAGTGAATGGGCAGCTGTGATCCCCAGCCAAGTGCCTCAGCCATTCTACTCATTAACCACAAATTGGCCTTGAGGTTTCCTGGAATCTATCTCAGATTCCAGGGATACACTGGGGTCTATAGATATTTGATTCACATGGAGAGTCAAGATACAAATTGGGTAATCTCAGATTCAGAATGATTGAAGTATTGCTTAGTTCCTGGTACCCAGTGCCTGTCTCCACCATAACACATCACATCGGCCTATACATGCTCTTGCTTTTCCATCTCACTTACTACACTCTGAGGTTTTTTTTTTTGTTGTTGTTGTTGTTGTTGTTGTTAGGACTGTGTCTTATTTGCCTTTGTGTGCCCAGATCCTGGCATAACTATTGAGCATTGACACAAATAATGGTAAATAAATAAGCAATTGAAGTAGAAATTCTTCTGTTTATTAATTAATTAATTTTTTTAATGGAGGTACTGGGAATTGAACCCAGGACCTCATGCATGCTAAGCACACACTTTACCAGTGAGCTATACCCTCCCCCTACGGAGAAATTCTTCTACAGAAAATTTGTCAGGAAAAGGAGCTAGTAGTGTTGGATTTTCTGCCTCTTTTTTCAAGCTTATAAATGGTGGCTCTTCAAATGGTGTCCCATCTTTGGAATGGGAGTCTTGAAGGAGTTCAGGACTAAGGTTCTCTTGTATCCCCCACAGGGAAACTCAGTGCCTTATCTCCAGATGACCCCCATTGACTCAGCCATCTGCTGGGATGATCTCTCCTGGTTTCAGAGCCTGACTCGATTGCCCATCATCCTGAAGGGGATCTTGACGAAAGAGGACGCAGAGTTAGCTGTGAAGCACAATGTCCAGGGCATCATTGTTTCCAACCACGGCGGGAGGCAGCTCGACGACGTTCCTGCTTCCGTGAGTAGTGTGCCTTCAGAGTGAGTGTGTTTGTGAGTTGTGTGTGCATCCACAGCAAGGTACTCTCTGTCATTCGACACACACTCCCCTCTCCCTAACCACCTATGTTGGTTTATACCTGTGAATTGTAAGGACTTTTAATTATTACTAATAGCCTAGTATATGCCAGGTTATTTTTTAAAACTTGACATATGTCATCTCTAAATCTCACAACAGTCCTACAGGGTAGGCATCATTGTCCTTAGTTTACAGATGAGGATACTGGAGTTCAGAGATGTCAAGTAACTTGTCTGAGTTCACACAGTCAGTAAGTGGTCAAGCTGGAATTTGACAGAAGAGTTGTCCCCCAGGCACTGAGGTCTCCAGCCGTCTGGAAGGAGTGTTCAGTGAGAAGCTTGCCTGTCTGCATGGACTATAACCTCATATTTTCTCATACGACACATTCCAGGAAGAAACAGTGCCTCATTTAAGCTAATAAACAACTATCTTTCACAATGAAACTTAAAATATGTCCTATGAATCCTTTGTTAAAAATTTGGGATAGTGTAATTTTCCCCCTTGACTTATGAATTTATATCCATCATAGATGGAATTTGGGGAAAGAAAAAGAAAAGGGGTGAGGCGGGGTGAGGCAGAGTTAGGCCGATTGACTCCTTAAGTAGCAGAAGTCCCCGCAGGGCCCAGTTTTTACTCTTTTTCCCTGGTCATTCCTCTAAGAGGAATGGAGCAGAACAGAACAGGAGCCCCGAGGCAGTTCCAGAACCCTTTCCTGAAGGCCCCTCCACCCAGACTCGGCTGTGACTCCTCCTTACAGACTTGGAGATGCCCAGGAGCACGGCTCGGTCTGGGGCATCTTAGGTCCACAAGGTCTGTTGGTCACAGAGCCTGAAATGGGAGAGACACGGTGAGAGAAAAGAGCCAGTGGAGACCAGGCCAAAGTGATCAGCTGTTTTTATTTTGTCTTTCGAAGGCTTCAGCCCTACTTTTACAGTGTTACTGCTGCATTCCTATCCCCTGTCTTAGATAACCCCCAAGGGAGTCAGGAACAAGCTGCTCAAGTATGGTGTGTTCAAAATGAGGTAGGACCCATTTACACAGAACAGGCTGTGGTCCAGACACTGGGGTCATGACTGATAATGCTTATTTTGCCAAAAAGACTTAGGGTCTAAGCGATAGAAAACATCTCTAGCTCTGCCACCCTAGAAAGAGTTAAGGTGGAAAAAAACCAAAAGTTAAGATATTCTTTAAAAAGAAGAGCATTAAAGTGAACACTCTAAATGGAAAATGTCCCCTTGGGGATGTGACGAGGAACCAAGAGGTTGTTCCAAGCTGTAGACATCTGAGCTCTGTCCGATCAGAAGATGGCAGGAGGGAGAGCCGGGAGAAGGTCCTTGAGCCTTGGGATTGTGGCCGCACTGCTTTGACAGGCACCAGCATCCTCAAGCAGGGAGGGGAGGAACTGTCAGCCATCACCCCGGCTTGGACCTCCTGGTACCAGCCCACATGGAGGGGGCACCACTGTCCCATGATGCCCTGAGAGTCAAAACAGGAATCCCTCGAGCCACTCTTGTCTCTCCTTTGCAGATCGATGCCTTGATGGAAGTGGTGGCTGCTGTGAAGGGGAAAATCGAAGTGTACGTGGATGGTGGGGTCCGAACTGGCAATGATGTGCTAAAGGCTCTGGCCCTTGGAGCCAAGTGCATTTTTCTGGGGAGACCGATCCTGTGGGGTCTTGCCTACAAGGTAAGAGTGGCAAAGGGAAAACCACCAGAAGATACCACGCTGCCCATTCCTTTCCACGCATTTCTGTGGTTTGACTCCCAAGCTCAGCTGTTTTTTGAGGTGCCACAGTTTCCTAAAGGACTGTGAAACCTCCTCCACCCCTCCTTGCTTCCTCTGTATCGTATTGCAAAATTTTAAGGGCTCTCACACCTATGTTTTCCTCTTTGCCTTCCTTTATTTCCAGCATAGTTCTGATTTCATGGCTCCATCCTCCCCATCACAGCTCTGAGCTCACCTGAAATTTATACTCAGCACATGGTCAGAATGTTCCATCATGCCTCTTTTTGTCTCTCTCCTCTCTGTCTCTGTCTCTGGAGCAGGGCGAACATGGTGTTGAGGAAGTTTTGAACATCTTAAAAAATGAGTTCCACACTTCCATGACCCTTACAGGTAAGTGTTTACAACTCTTTTCCTGATTCACAACTGAAAGCCAGCCGTCTAAGGAGCTGGAGAGCTGGCCCTTTCTTCTTGCTCGCCTTTCCTGGGCCCAGTGGCTGCAGGAGAGAGCAGGGAGGGAATGTTCCAGACAAAAATTAAGCACAAAGTGCAAATATGACACATCTGCTACCAAAGCAAGTGCAATTTCTGATTACGGGAAAGAGGGTCCCTCTTACTCTGCTCGGATCACATCAGGCTTGTTGGATGTGGTTCTGGGTGTCATATTTGAAGGAATATTCATGGACTCTGAAGAGCAGAGAATTTCTGTCAGAGCAGAAGCATGGAGGGGCTGGGGAGATGGAGGTAAACCAGAGGACGGAAGAGGGAGGAGGAGAAACATCGTCTTCCATAACCACAGACAGCAGGACAAATATGAATGTCTTGAAGTCACATGCAGGTGGACTGCCGTCAAAAATGAGGAGACTGTAAAGCAGTGCTCATAAACATGTTTATGTTTTTAGCAAAGCCTAGAATCCCAGCAAGCCGATAAAAGGGCGTTTCTTAACTAATGATGGTACCTTCTCTCTTCATGAGCATTTGGTTTTAGGATTTGGGTTTTTGGTTTTCTTCTAATTGGCATAATGGCTGGAAGGTGGGTACTGGAGATATTTAGTGCTCAGGGGCCAGGGATGCTGAATGTCCTAAAATGCTTGGAGCCGTTTCAGAGAGAACTGTCCTGCTCAAACGCCAGTGGCCAGTAGCTCTCTCTGCCTTTGACTGTCTTTGTCTGCTGTTAGTGGTAATTGATGGCAATGTGAGAGACAGACAAGGTGGACTCCGATAATGTCTCCCTTCACACCTCAATCCTAAAGTTTGGTAATAACAAATCTTCTGCAGAAGTGAGGAAATAATGAACCAAGAGCTCTAAAGTGGAATCAAGGACACTTTCATGCCATATTTCTGCGGATGTCAGCGAGCATCTGCCATGTGCCCGGCACAGGGCATCCAGGTCTTTTCCAGTCTGGTTTGATCTGATATTTGGATAAGAATCTTGTACCCAGTGTCCAAGTTGCATAGCGTCCATTGGGGCTGCGGACTCAACCTTTTGGGCTTGAGTAGTACAAGCTAGAAAACTTAGATCAGCATTAACACCAGGACCAGCCTCCTTTCCACCGAGCAGATTCATAGAAAGAAGGGGAAACAGATTAAGGCATCAAGGACCACAAGGGTTTGGGGCCAGAGCCCTACTACAAAGCCTATGATGTAAGTCAGTAAATGACTCAATGTCACCAAGTCCCTCCCATGAGGGAGGAGAGGGCACAAGTGTGAACAGATATCATCTTGGTGTCTTTTGCCCCTGAGAGGGAGCAGGGAGAGAGATGGGAAGACCTATAGGCTTTTGCAGATCCCAGGAGATTGAGATGACTTCTCCTGTGCCCCCAAATATTTTCTCCCGTCCTTGTGAAATGCTGTCTAAACTTCTTTACCAGAATCCTGTTGGGGGAACTTGCAATAGCAAAGCTTTTTTATTCCACCGAAAGTTTATACTGAACAACCTTTGGGGCATAAGAAATAATTCTTTTTCTGAATTAGAGTGTGGAAAGCACCCTTTTTAAAAGGGGGCAGGGAAAAAAGAAAGTAAAAACAGGATGGTGAGCACTTTTATGCCTGACTTTTTATATTCCTTTTCTTCTAATCGGTCTACAATGAGAATGTATTGTTTCAAATTGTTTCAAATGTATAGAAGAATTGGGGGGAGGGCATAGCTCAGTGGTAGAGTGTGTACTTAGCATGCACAAGGTCCTGGGTTCAATCCCCTATTAAAAAATAAATGAATAAACTTAATTACCTCCCCCTTCAAAAATTTAAAAGTAAATAAATAAAATAAATTGTATAAAAATATTTGTTAAAAAAATTTTAATATATAGAAAAATTAGTAATCAACAAACAAATGTGGGATGGAGAAGAGGGTCCAAGGAAGAAGAGAAAGAATAGAAAACCTAGGCTGAAAAGCATCCTTCAGCATCCTCTGTGCAATTTCCCTCTCCAGGAGAGACCCCCCTCTCCCCAGGTGAGTCCCTGGGGAGAGGAGGGTCCCAGATGGAGGCCTGTGCTTTTGGTGGAATGCACTAGAATACAGAATCATATTATGAAACCCCAGAGATTCTGTTACCCCTTAGCTCTTCCCAGCACAATGCACGTAAGACATCTGATACAGAGTCCGCACCCAGGAGGTGACCAGTCAACATGACTTCTCTTCCCCAATTCCCCCAGAAATATGTGCTGCTTTTCCCTTAAGACGCTGTGTCATCACAGCCCCAGGAGGAAAACCCTATTTGCACTGTTGATAAAAACAAAATCAGCATAAAAATAACGCTTTTCTAACTGTGAAACCTATTGCTGAAATTACATTTATAGAAAGGTTAAAATCCTGATTTGTCTTGAAAGAAAAAAAACACATGCACGTATAACTCATACCTACACAAGCCTGCACAGACCTCACTCAGGTTTCCTCCCTTGTAAGGGCAGGGGACTGAATCAGAAGAGGCTGTGAATCTTCTGGAGGTTTATTGCTTAGAAGCACCCACTTCACGTTAAATTAGCCAAAGTATTTTAGTGTGAACAGCCTCCTTATTTACTGTAATGAAAAAGCAGGAATACACTGTAATTCTGCATTTGCTCTTAACCTTCTACTAAACCTCTACCAAGAGTGAGGTGGTGTCCCTGGTACAACGTGGGACCCAGTCTGATGAGCTTACACTGATACACAGAACAGTACACAGATATCACCAGGGCTTATGTGTGAATGGATGCTTCAAGTTGCCTCCAAATGGAATCACAACACTTTGCTGCAACTGTTGAGACTTTTATACAGCTGAAATATTATTTCTATGACAACACGTAACCAGAGTTTATATTTGGGCATCTCTGTGCTCCTCGAGGAGGCCTGCTGGCTCTGAAGCTGCTCTGTTCTCTGCTCTGTGGAAGCCCAGAGCTCTCAAGATCATTGTCAGTTCTGACGAGAGCATCTCTGGCTCTGAATTCCTGCTTCTGCTGAATTAGGTCAATTACAGGTTATGTTTCTACCCCACGCTTGTCATTTCCGTCCACTATAATCAACACAGGCATGGAACTCAACTCTTCTCTCTGCTTCCATTTTCAGGAAAGGACACCCGCATTAGTTCTATTTTTGTGAGTAATACATTTTGCTAGTTATGTTTTGGGAGGTGAAGGTGCATGCCTCACAGATGTGGATGAGAACTTCAAGCAAAACAGGACATAGTCTCTTATTAAATTCTTTCAGCCTTCTAATCACCAGTGATTTTCCACTGTCATCTTAATCCCACAATTCTCCAGCTCATATTATCACTTTCTCCCATCTCTTTTTACTTCTTATCTGGAGTTACTGTCTTCAGTTCCTGTGTCTAATTTCAGTCTAATCTCTAGCCCTAATTTTGCTTTTTAATTAAGGTCCTCCACTAAAGAAAAGAGTTCTGTTTTACAACTTTCCCTTAGAGGGCGGTTGTGGATGCAATACTCACCCTATGTCATATACTATCCCTGAGTCATATTCCTCCCTGACAGAGACTTCCTATGTCCTTAAGCCTTATCAGGACTGAGATAAAGGCCAAGTATATCTACTGCAGACAAACTGATTTTTCAACATGCTGCAATACTGCTTTTACGTTTTTATCATGCCATTTTGACATGGCTGTTTTAAAAGAGAACCCAGGCACAGGCTCACAAGATAATTCCCAGTGCGATCAGATTTACATGGTACATCCAGTGTACATAACATTTTATCAGGGTGAGAACAAAGATCAAGTCAGGCTTGTTCGCATTGGACCATCCCATACCCACAGTGGGGTGGGCGACTGGTGTTTTTGAGAAATGAGCTTTTAAACTATGTCGTTCTTTTAGGCTGCCGGTCAGTTGCTGAGATCAATCGGGACCTGATCCAGTTCTCCAGGTTGTAAAGAAAGAGAGTGAATGACCTGACTGATGGCTGAGCTTGCCCAGAGGAGGAAGTCAGAATCATAGTGTGACGTGTGATGCTACCCTGCCTCGGCCCCATCCTGTCCAGTGGTTCATTCCCTGCACCCTTGACCACTCCACCCCAATCCCTCATTCTCCTCAAATGTGCCCTGCTCTGCCTCACTGCCTGGCTGTTCTCTTGCCTAAAATCCTCCCCCAAAAGACGTGATCTTAAAAAGGCAAATCAATAATGACTGAAATAGCTAGTGGATTCAATTTTTTGCATATCTTATACGTTTCTATGAGACAACTATGGAAATCTACACTCTAGACAGACAGCACTGCGTATAAAATACTCCCCAACAGAACTCATACTCCTATCTACAGATAATGAGGAAATAATAGAGGTAGAAACATAGGCTTTGGAGCCATACAGACAGGATTAACAGTCAAACTTTTGACTTGGGCAAGTGTTCCAGTCTCTCTGTGCTTCCATGTCCTTGTCTATAAAATGGGGATTATGCTACCCAGCTCGCTATGATGAGAGAGAGATTAAGTGAGATAATGTATGTAAAGTTCAGAGCACAATGCTTAACGGTTAATATGTTTAAGAAACAGTAGCTTTTGTTATTATTATTTGGCAGGTTGCTATTCATCTTTCCAGACCTTGTTCAAAGGTCACCTATTCTTACTCTGCCTACTTCCTAAGGGCTTCCTGTAGTACTTTGCACATTAAACTATTACAACCCTTATTATAATGTGGTTTTACTGATTGATTGATTGAATTTTTCACATCTCTCGCTCCACAAATAGACTATACATGACTCTGAGCAAGAAACTGTATACTTGGTTCTGGGGTTGACATGCAGTGGCATCTCAGTAAACTTCTGTGGGACGATGGATGGATGGATGATGGGTGGATGGATGGACTGAAGTGAGTGAACGGAGTGAAAGGAGAGATGGAAAAATGAATAAATACCCTACCAGCGGAAAAACTCCCCAGACCAGTCAGTCAGCGAAAATAGACTCCTAGAGCAGAAACACCCAGATGAGTAAGATCTGACACTTGCAGACAGCAAGAAAGTTAGGGATAGAAATCAATGTCCTAAATAAGTAACATCATAACTGGTTTCCAGGTGTTCTCTCTTGCTCCTTGTTACATTCTGTTTTTCCATGCAGCTATCAGATTTTTTTTAAGTATAAGCAAATCCTACATCTCACCTGTTTAAAGCCTGTCTATGGCTTCCCACTCCATTTAGCCTAAGTTCTAAACTGATGATCAGCCCTCCGGGGCATGGTGTTACCCTCCCAACTCATTTCTTTATCACTCTTTCTTTCCTTCGCTCACTACGCCCCAGCCATACTCCTCCTTTCTGTTTCTTAAACAAGCAAAACTCTTTCTTGCCTCTGGACTTCCACACTTACTGTTCCCTCTGCATAAAATGTCCTTCCCTGCCTTCTGCCTGTGATTGGCTCTTTCTTGACATTCAGATCTCGGCTTAAATGTGACCTCCACAGGGAGGTGAGAGTACCCTGACCATCCTATCTAGAATGGGCTCTACTTGACTCATCACAGCAACCTGTTTTCCCCCTTGTCACTGCAGTACTTCCTACAATTGGCAATTAACTTATCCTTTGTTTATCTGTTCATCGTGCATCTGCACCAGGATGGAAACTTCGTCAGTTGTGCTCTCCCCTTCATTCCCAGAGCATAGAACCATGCCCAACCCCATGAACGCTTTGAGTAAATGTTTGTTCAATGACATAATCCGAAAAGACAAAGGTGGGTCAAACTGCATTGTCACATCTGGAGAAGTGCAGCTGTCCCAGAGGGAAAACAGTGAGTTAAGACACAGCCAAGCTGGACTGGTCACTACCTAAGCCAACAGACATCAAGTCTCCTGTCATTCCCGGGCTGGACTCTCTTCTGCCTGAACCCATGCCAAGTACAGTTCCACGTTCGCCCAGCTTACATCACATAACCAAGGGCCTGGTCAAGGGAACATCAGATAGCACGGGAAACACTGAAAGAGAAAGCAGTCCTGCAGTGACCTCCCTGGTCATCACTCTTAATGCTATAGCCACTTGCCTAACCCAAATATATGCACATATGTCACCTACATATTTGGAAAGAAAAAATAAAGTATAGTGGTATTAGATAGTCCTGTTTGCCTACGCTGGGGATATTCAGAACCCAGAATACAAAGGAAGTGAATACTCAGATTCCCAAATAATCAACTCCTTTGATGGTTCTCTGAATAAAAGATCTTAAAAGGGCAGATCAGTAATGACTGCAGCAGCTATATTTTTTTGCACACCCTCTATACCTTTATGAAATAACTATGGAAATTTGCACTCTGGACAGAAGAACTATCCATATAAAATATTCCCCGGCCAAAATCATACTCCCTATCAGACGGGCAGGATAGACCAACTAGAGGGAAGAAGGAAGGTGAAGCTACTGTAGTTAGGATGCTTAAAAGGTAGTAGATACTTCATAAGGCTGTGATCTTTGGAAGGAGGCCCAGGAGGCTGAGTGAGACGCCACTGTTAATGAGTTAATAAAAGGAAAAGGAGAATTGCCCATGACCTTTCTCTTAGAGTCTAACGTTTTTATTCAGTGAAAAGTTAAAATGAGCTCCTTCATTGTTGGGCTGATAGTCAATTTGAGGCCAAGAAGGAGTCTTAATTTGGTAGCAAGGATGGAGTGCTGGTGCTAAAAGTTTAGGAACATTTGAAGGAAGTGCCATGTCTAGGAACAACTCCCTGGCTGATAGAGATGTCACAGTTGCATGGTGGGACGGGAGGCCTAAATGACCTTGGGTTTGAAGGAGACCCTCAACACACTGATTACAGCAGCCACATGTGCCTTGGAAAAGATGGAGGTTTCAAAGGATCAAAAAGGGATGTGGGGCAGCAGTGGTCCTGGGGTACCCCAACTCATGTGCTGCTGCAAGGAATCTTGGGAAACTTTTTTACTGTAGTTCACAGAGACATAAGAGAACAGAAAAGCAAATAAAAGCTTAAAATAATATTTTTTTGTAACCTAGGATGCTACAAGACCTTATGGCCCATTAAGGAATGCCTCTTCTGTGTAGTACACTGACCTCCAGGAGAAGTCACAAAAAGAGAGTTTGAGACGAGATTCAAGGACTCTGGAAACAAGTTAAAATAGACTATACCAGACCTTCACCAATACATGAGAAAGGAGAGATCTTTATTTCAGTCATACTGGATCATTGGACAGTTTTACTAGACAGACGTAGACTTTCTCAATAAAGTACTAAAGAGTTAAACCAAGCGAAGAGATTTAAGTCTGAGAAATATCCTCTTACCCGGGGGTCCTCAAGAACATGGACTCTGACAGGGGGCAGACTCATGGGAGAACCGCACAACCCAGGCACTTCATGCTGCAGGTGACAGCTCCTAGAGAGACTTGGCTCTCCTCTGCCCTGGTCCTCAGCCCTCTTAGACCCCCGTCCCAGGACACAGCATCACATACACTGGGGCTTGGCGCACTTTCTAGAACTTCACTCTCTGGAATTTCACTTCTAGCCCACAGCACTCTGCCTCAGATGCCCCTTGCTGAAGCCTCTTTCCACTTGTGTTAAGTCCATAACTTTGGTCTCATTACTCTTTCATGGCAGAAACAAGATGAGAATATCTCAGTACTGAATTATCCTTTGTGCTGCAAAAGAATCAATAAGCAGCCTTGAAAATAAGGTTTGAAACCAGAGAAATCATTGGTGGGATAACATCCACCTCTCTAACCACCCCACTGCAATCTCATAAATCAAATCTTTTCCTTCATTCTCAGATGATCTAGCTGGCTGATGAACATGCTATAAAATTCCTCAAATTTCTCTGAAATAACCCTACTTATTATAGGAATGTCTAAGTAGGCATGACGGCCAGGTTGTCTCTTCAGCCCTGAGATCATCAGATGGGGCTTGATTCAGTCATTCCAGATTGGTTTGGGCAGGAGAGAAACAAATCACAATACAATATGACAGTAAGGAAATTTGGTATGCAGATAATGGTATTAGCTTACTTTACAAGAAAGTCTAGTACAAATTCTCCCTGTAAACATCTACCTTGGCGATAACTGTACTTTTTTTTTTTTTTTTTTTTTTGGTCCTGGACAGATGTGGGCATTGTTTTTTAAGTTGCTTTTCCTTCCAGACTCAGTGGGCTAGCTCCAAAATTCCAGGGGAAATAAGCAAGCATGTTATAAAGTCAGTGCCAAAAGGCTGTTCTCATCGCCTCAGAAGTCCGGACAGGGAACATCCAGGGTCACATGAAGAGATACATAGTAAACCTCAGAAGGGACTTCTTGGCCCCTGAAAATGTCCTGCATTAGAATGCATGAGTAAAAAAGGCAGAGAAACTTTTCCCCACTGGAAAGTTTCAACAGCTGAACAGAACACGGTATCTCAAAGATAAGCACTGTATTCTGATAAAGAAGATCAGCCTTGGAGTCAGCCCGCAGTCAGGCTGTCTGGGCTCAGATTCTGACTGCACTGTTCTCAAGATATCTGGCAAGATTCAATGCATCTTTTTCTTCATCTACTAATAATAATACCGATATTCTTGGCATCTAGTTGTGAAAATTAAATGATGGGGGGGGGGACTTCTGATTCCCAATCCAGGATGTAAGGAGCTTGGAAATTGCCAGTCCACAGCAAGTAAACAGTGGAAAAAACTCAAAAGTCAACAACTCCTCTAGATTCCTCATAAAAGTGAGGTCACAGGGCACACCACTGCCCCCAAAACTGGAGAGATAGGAAGATACAAAGAATCACAGTTTATCTGAGTAGGAACCTCCATGAAAACCAGCACCAGGGTCGGAAAACCTGAACTGTAATTGACGAATTGCTGGAGGAGCAGCTTGGACAAGTCTGAGAGCTCAAAACTGCAGGGAGGCCCAATCAGGGGAGGCCCCCATATTTTTGTTTTAACTACAGGAAGTCTACTAGGTTTTCACAGTGAATATCAGAGGAAAATTCCCTGAAGCTTCCAAACAGGGGAGGAGAAAGTAACCATTTTGAAATATGCCAGAGCATTCTGTTCTTGACAAGGCTTGCCCTCAAGAGAACTTGTTTTACTAGACCCTCACCTACTAGGGTTTCATTAGAGCCTGACCCACCCAGGAGATGGGAAATACCCAAGTCCAGCCCCTCTAGCCATGCTGTCCCACTTAAGGTGGGAGGTGGGGAAACACAGAAGCACTGGTAAAGTTCACAGTCCAATCCCCAGTACCTCCATTAAATAGATGCATGCATACCTACATGCATACATACATATATACATACATACATAAGTGAAACTAAAAATGGGCAGAAGATTCACTTAGATATTTCATCTAAAAGGTATAGGAATGTTTAATAAGCATATGAAAAGATGCTCAGCATCACTGGTCATTAGAGAAATGCAAATCAAAACCATGATGAGACACTACTTCTTATCCAATAGAATCATAAGAAAGCTTGACAATGTCCATTGGATAATATGAAGAAACAATGAGATGAAAAAGCTCAAACATTCACTTCTTACTGGCAGGAAGTGCAGCCACTTTGAAAAACAGTTTGGCAGCTTCTTAAGTTAAAAATAAATTTACCATATGACCCAACAATTTCACCCCTAGCTATCTACCCAAGAGAAATGAAAGCATATGTCCACGCAAACAGTCGTATGTGAATATTCGTAACAGCTTTATTGGTAAGAGTGCAAAAAGTGGAACCATTCCAACTATCAACTGGCGAATGAACAAACAAAATATGGGCTATCCATACAATGAAATAGTATTCAGTACCTAAAAGGAATGAAATACTGATACACTGTACAACACAGATGAACCTCAAAAGTATATTATGATAAGTAAAAGAAGTCAGATGCCAAAGACCATACAGTGTACGACTCTATGTATATGATGTCAAGGTTCGTCGAACTAACACTTAAGATCCGAACATTTTAATGCATGTAAATTACACCTCAATTTTTATAAGCAGAAGAAAGACAGTATCTTGAGACGCAGTGGTATTTGGGCCTCTCTGGGTCATAGGCTTCTGAAGCATCTACAGCATCTGCCGCTCAGGAATCCGCTGAGGGTGGTTTTACAACTAAACTGTGGGGTGAGTACAAACATCTACGTTTAAAGCCACTGTGGCCCACAGCTACAGATCCCTATCTGAGAAGGCATCTTGAGAATGAATAACAAGGCAGGCAGCTCCACATAACCTATGGATCAGCTGATGAGAGCGTGACTTACTCCCAGGGTGGGAGTTAATGGACAGTGATCCAGATGCATTCACAGCCACATTCCACACTGCGGGGGGGTGGAGGGGGGCACTGGGACAATTTTATAGCTAACCTAGGGCATGAGGATGGGTGCTTCGAAACAGAATGTGCATTCCTAGGTTAACATTTATGAACAGGTAACTAGTCTCGTGGGTACCAGGCACACATCAGTTTTCATCATTGTTTGGGGACTAACAGATCACAGAGGCCACCAGGCCCTAATGATTGTTATTTGGGGGGGGGTACTTTTTTTAAACTTATTTACTTAAATGGAGGTGCTGGGGTTTGAACCCAGGACCTTGTGCACGCTAGGCAGGCACTCTACCACTGAGCTATACCCTCCCCCTCAATGATTATAAAACTGTATCTATTGATATTGATTACAAAGCCCTTGATGACAGAGAAGTGCTGCACAGTACAGTCCTGGGTAGGGTCAACAAAAGGACAGGAGAAACTGTAAGGGCCTAAGATGGGCTCAGTTCTGTTAACAGCCATACACCTGCTGTGTTATACACGTCATAGAACTCGGTGGTTATCACTAGCTAGCCTCTCTTCAGTGAGGAAAGCCAGAGCTCCCCAGGGGGGAATAGAAATTGAGGTTCCGGGTATATTGGATTGGAAAGTCATCTTCTATAGAACTTAGTGATTGGAGCTGCCATGACAGCAAGTTTCTAAACTTTGCAAAACAGCAACAGCGCTTCAGACACCACTCTGAGGAGAAACTGGACTCCAGTGAATTCCTACCCCGCCCCACCTCCCAGCCCCAGATGTATTTAGTGAAAAGGTAACAATTCGCTCTGCACCGGGGAGGTTTCTCCCCATCTATTTTAAGTTCATAGATGGTGGATCTCACACAGCTGACACTGACTGCCAGGTGTCCTTAAGTGAAGGGTAAACCAAGAATCTTTGTCACGCTGTGGCCTTGAAACTGGCTTTCTCTTCCTGTGTGTTGGGAGAAGAAGAGATACATGTTAAAGGTTGACAGGCTTTGCTTAAGAAGTGGGAGGGATGAGCAGTAAGTATGCAGAGGCAGTTCAAGGTGAAAAGTGCTGAGTCAGAGCAACAGTGTATAAATGTCCAGTCCTGCCCATAGGAGATCCAGAGACCAGGACCCAGGCTCTTTCGTCTTGCTTCCGACAGTCTGACAGGTTAGAGCTTTTCCATTTTCTTTCAACTGTCCCTGGGAGGTGCGTGGGACTTTTGCAAAAGTGGAATGGAAGGAGCACAGTGGTTTTCTGTGAGCACGTCATCACCTGTCCTCTCTCTTCGGCCCTCTCCAGGGTCGCTTTCTCATCCAGTCTGCTCCCCAGGGTCTTCTGGTTCCTGGCAAGTGTTTCTCAGAGCTCAGGTTTGGCCATGTCTGGGTGGAGCTGCCTTGTGACAGGAGGAGGAGGCTTTGTGGGTCAGAGGATCGTCCGCTTGTTGGTGGAGGAGAAGGATCTGCAGGAGATCCGGCTCCTAGACAAAGTCTTCAAATCAGAAGTTCGAGAGGAATTTTCTAGTAAGTGAACTCAGGTTCCTGGATGCCAGAGGACCACCTCCCCACACAGAGCCCCCTCCCCAGCCTGTTTCCTGGACTGAACCTGTCGCTCCGTTCTCCTTCCGTCTCCCCTGACCTCTGCAAACGTCCTACCTCCTCTCCCCTCTGCTTCAACAGTGTCTCTGACTTGAAGAAAACAAATTCACAAATGATCAACATCAGCTGTTTGTGACCCCTGCATGGCAGCCATACTTGCAGTGTGACAAGTTAAGCCCAGAGAGGGCGACTCTCAGTCTAGAGGACCAGTTCCCATATGTGACAAATCAGGGGCTGTCGTGGGTGGGCAGGGGCCTCTGTAAAGATGGTATCAGAGAATGCTCACCGTGCTCCTTCTGTACCAGGCACTGTGTTATGTGTTTTACTGGGTCAACTCATTTGCTCCTCATTACAACGCTCTGGAATGGGTTATAGTATTTTTTTTTTTAAGATAAGAATACAGGTACAGAAAAATACAGTCCCTTCAGGCTGCTATAACAAAACATCACAGGCTGGGTAGCTTAAAAACATCAGAAACGTATTTTGCACGGTTCTGGAATCTGGAGGTCTAAATCAAGGTAGGTTCAAGTCCTGGGGAGACCTCTCTTCCTGGCTCTTTTTTTTTTTTTTTCCCCCAGTTACTTCATTTTCACTAGTTCACATTTTCAGCAGACAAATCAAGGTGCAAACAGGGTTTATTTCACATTAATTTATTAACTGGATTTTTTTTTTTTGTCAAATAAATAGGGAATTCTCTTTAAATAACCATCTCCTCACTTGAAGGCCAGTCCAGGAGCAAATGAGAGCAAATTTTAGTGCATCTAGGGGGCATACTGCCAACCAGACGTGAAGCTAAAAGGGAAGGGGGCAGGCTGAGGGGCTGGCGAGAGGTCATGGTCAGCACCCTGGCTGGACCCCAGGGATCAGGTGCTGTGTTCCCTGCCTGCCCCGCAGCCCCCAAGTGGACATGCACTCTCCAGTTCCAGTCCAAGAAGCCCCTTATGGAGGGAGAAGTGAGAAGGCAAAGGGAAACAAATTCCAGAAAAACTAGCAGGGAAGCAGAAGGGCCCCCTCCCCTGCCGCAGGGGCCTGGCCCTGATGCCACTGCCCTGGCAGCTCAGGGGAGAGCTCCAAAAGTCAAAAGTGGTGGCAACAGGATGACCAGGACAGGACAGGGAAGGGAAGGCGAGTGAGATGGGGGCCGAGGCTGGCTGGGAACGGAATGTGGGCCGACAGTCCAGCAGGAAGGGGGCCTCTCACAGCCAGGCACAGACTAGAGTGGGGGGATGTGAGAAGGGCCTGGCAGGGGCCCCGGGGAAGACACGTGGCTTGTCTGACGGAGCTCCTGAGGCTGAGGATAAAGGTGCTACCAAAACAGGGGGCTGGACTGCTGGAGGAGGTGACCAGAGAGTCCCTCCGTGTGTAGAAGCCAAACAGGAACAAGGGGGATGCCCCCAGAGGTGGGGCAGGGAAGCGCCTGGGGGTTCTGGGCTCGCGTGGGAAGCTGGGAGGCACCGCCCCCAAGAGGCCCCTCCCCTCCCTCAATGACAGTTCCTGGTAACTGTTTTATAATCAAACCTGGAGGAAGGACAAGGCTCTCCCATCACCTCCCACCCCAGACTCAGCCCAAGGGGAGGGGAGGAAAGAGCGATGAGAGGTGGGAGGAGGGGGTGGGAGGGGTCTGCTGGGTCTTCTTACCTTCTGGGGGTAGTAGGGAGCTGGCGGGGGCTGGTTCGTGGGCCTGCAGGCGCTGTGCGGGTTGCCCGGGTTGCACTAGGCGCTGGCAGCTGCTTCTGCGGCCTTGGCTTCAGCTGCAGGAGTGGAGGGGACATCGGGGCTGCTGACTGCAGGTTCCATGGGCCCGGGGTAGGGCGGTGGCGGGGGCTGCACATATCCCATGGCTCCATCCATCATGGGAGGTCCTGGATAGAACTCAGGTGGGGGCAGTGGATAGACGTAGCCAGGAGGGCAGGGGTACATTCCACTGGTGACTGGTGAGGGGGAAGACATAGGCCCCGCTGGGCATGTAAGAGTAACCATAGGCTCCGCTGGGGGCTTCACCTCGGCAGGCTTGAGATGCCACCTGTAGCATCCGTTGTCCAAATTCGATGGCACCCCCTGCCATAAAGGTCAACTTGTACGATGCAGAGCCTTCCCAGCCACCTCCTGCTTCAGCCTTCACTGTTCCCTTGATGTAGTTTGCCCCAAACACAGGCTGCTTGATCTCACAGTCCTTCATCAGATAAAATGGCATCATGAAAGACTGCATGGCGTCCTTCTCCTTGGACAGAAAGATGACCCGGTACGAGGTAAGGTAGACGGTGCCCTTCTTGGCACCTTTGAAGGCCTCTGGCACGTTTCTCATGTCATTGGACGTAAGTTCTACATGGTCATAGGACATTAGGATGCTCTCAAAGTGTTGCTGACGGTCACTCCGCCGCCCTCCGAGTGGTTCTTGTTGAGCGCCATAGTCTCTTGGAAAAGGGTCCTCTCTTCCTGGTTCTTGGCCTGCACGTTCTCGCTGTGCCCTCTCATGATGGAAGGGACCCGAGATCTCTCTGGGGTCTCTTTTATAAGAACACAAATCCCATTCATGATCCTAACGCCACCACATTGGCTTTCGGATTTCAAGAAATGGATTTGAGAACACGCAGACATGCAGACATAGCAGGGGTTAATTACCTTGTTCCAGTCCCACATGTGGAAAATGACAAAGCTGGATTTGAGCCCAGGCAGTCTAGCTGCAGGGTCTGTGCTCTTAACCACCAGTTTTTCTGGTAGCTTCTCTCTGGGCCCCCCTCCAATCCAGCTCACACTACATCAGCAACTACGTATTCCATCTCTGCGAAACACTTAGGAAGTCCAGGGAGCCTTGGAGAGGGAGGGAGCTGTGGCTCCACCACTGAGGCATCCACAGTGCCCTCTGCTGGTCTCTCTGCATCCCTGCAGACTAATGGGATAAGCGCTCTTCAGCACTGGGCTTTGGACTTCTCCCTCCTCCACACATCAAGTCCTTGGAGCCAGTCTGCTGAAGTTAGCCTTAAAGGGGAGGCAGAGGAAGAGGGGAGGAAAGCAGAGGTAGGGACACAATCAGAAAATTCAACAGCTAATTCCTCTGCCTTTCTCCCACTTGGTGGCCTTTTGGGAGCTGCCTAACCGTGGGAAGGGGCTGGGGCAGAGCTAATCTGGTACAGGCTTAAGGAGAGCAGATGTTTCTTCCAAGCTGTCACCCAGGAAGGCAATTTTCCAGCCTTGAGTTTTTCACTCTGAATTTCTCTGTCGCTCTCCTCCGGCCTCCATTGCCAATTTCACTAAAATTGACTTATCCTCACTCTGCCACGGAAAAGTGCCAGTCCTGCATGTGGGTGACGGGAAAGTGAGCAAGGCTTGAAGGCAGGGGGGCAGGCTTGAGTCTTCACTAGAAGTGGGACTTGGACCTGTCCCTCACTCTCTCTGAGCCTCAGTTTCCTTGCCTGTAAAGTGAAAATCAGAGTACATATCTCATGAGATAGGTACTGTGAAAGGAAATCAGAAAACTGAAAGTTGTGTGCCAAATAAAAAGCACAAAATAAGTACAGGGTGTTTATCCAAACTGTACGTAGGGTGGCACTTATTTTGTGGGCTAATTTGAGGTGATGATGTTACTGGCGGTGCCACTTCCCAGGGGCTTCAGAGGAGATGGAAGCCCTGATGTCGTATCCACGGCCCTTGGGTAGATGGCTGTCCTGTTAGTCTGTGGGTGGCTGATTTCTGCTTTTGAGGATATCTAATAAGAGCCCTTTCAGTTAAATCCATCATTTGGTCCTATGTTAAATTCCTGGGTTTTTAAAAAATTTTGTTGAAGTATAGTCAGTTATAATGTATCCATTTCTGGTGCACAGCTATTTTTGGAAAGAGATGGGGTGGAAAGAGATGTTGGCTCTTTCTCCAGAAATGCTACACATTCTGATTTCTGTGCCCTGGTTGACTTGTTCCTTCCATGGGATGTCCCCCCTTCCCCGCCCCTCTTCCCCCTCAATCTACCTGTCCTTGAAGACCTGGGTAAAATGCCACCTTTATCAGGAAACTTCCACGTCTGGAAAGTCTTCCAGTGACTGAACTCATGTTCACACAGAGCTCCAGAGCAAGATCAAGCTGACCATGCTGGAGGGAGACATTCTGGATAAGCAGTGCCTGAAGGACGCCTGCCAGGGCATCTCAGTGGTCATCCACACGGCCGCCATCATTGACGTCGTGAATGCCGTGCAGCAGGAGACCATCATGAACATCAACGTGAAAGGTACAGGGTCCCGGGGAGGAGATGGAGTGAGGTGGGCCAGTGAGGGGCAGAAGCCAGGATGAGGAAGGGAAGGGAAGCTGGTTGAACCCCTGCCAAGCGGGCACCAAGTGCTTCTGCTGGTCACCTCCAACAGAGATTCAGGGCCTCCACCCTCAGTTTTTTCAGATGAGGAAACTAGGGCTGGGAAGGCTAAGCAATGTGTCCAAGGCCCTAGGGGTAGGAATGAAAGAGAATTTAAACCCACACCTGTGTGGCTCCAAAGGCCATGAAAGCTCTTTCTTCTGCTGCTCCAATTAAGTGTGGACAAAACTCCAACCTCAAACTCCTGCTCTCCAGCCACCTCCTGCCTCCCCTGGGCTGGAACCAGACCTTCCAAGTACTTCCTTGGTCAGAACGTTAACCCTTCTGTGCGGCTGGAGGGGGTGGTCACGCCACGGCCAAGAACTAAGAGCTTTGTGATAGGAGGTGCCTCCAAGTCAGGAGCGACGGGCCACAGCTCCAGGCTGGCTCCCTTCAGGCAGGATTTCCTGCACAGGATCCCGAAGGGTAAGAGGACCAGAGACCTCTAGCTCACCTCCCGGGGATTCCTCCCAGGAGAACTAGCAAAGCTGGTTCACAGTGGCCTGGCAGTACAGAATTATCCAGCACTTGCCTTCCCATAATATTTTCTAAACAAGAATAGTTTCCCATTATCCATAACAACGTCCCCTCAGCTCACTGCCAGGTCTACTATTGAAGAGTAGTTCTAGCCAGGAGCCCCAAGGACACCCTCCTTAATCCTCATCCCTTCAGTGCTTGGTGGCTCTTTCTGAATTGTGGCTTTCCAATCTACTTTAAATCTAGACACATTCACTCCAGGGATTAGTTTAAACTCCTTATTAACTTGCTCTGTAGTATCATCCCTCTGATCCCTGGAAGCCAGCCTATCTAGGACCACAGCACCCCAGCCCCCAGCCCATCTGTCTTCCACGCCCTGCCCACCGAAGTTGGTCTACTCAGAGGCTCCTTTTCTAAAGCAACTCATTGCTTTTGTGTCTCCAGCCTAAAATAGAACAATCTCAAAAAAAAAAAAAAAAAAAAAGACCCTTTCTAGTTTCTACTTAGCCACACCCCTGATCACCCCTGATTGCTGCCAGGAAGGTGCTAAAATTAACCAGTTTTTAGTTTTCAGGCCCCCCTCTCATAACTTCTACTCTCCACAGCTGCCAGCAATAGGGCATTTGAAATCCCTCGGAAATGTTAGAGGCCGCTGTTGACTAAAAGTAGTATCGCTTCCAGGTTTAGAAAATACATCCCAGTGATGGTCATTTCCCTCTCTGCAGGTTAATTAGCTCCAAATTTTCTCTGCTTCCAGATTTAATGAAAAAGAAAAAATGAATCTTGTCCTCCTGAAAATCAAATTGGACAAAGGCTTTAAAGGGGATTTTTTTTTTCAAAATACCACCCAAAAAACTGTGCTTTGCCGGGAAATTCCTTTCTTCTTGTCGGAAAGGCACTCTAGACTACCTCCACGAGCTAAAATACTCGCCGGCTCAAGGGATTCGGCCAGGTCCCCCCATTATAGATATTACCAGCAGAGGGCGCACTCCCCTCTGGTTCTTCACCAGGCTCAACATACAAAGCCAGCGCAGGGCTCCAGAACGCTAAGTAAAAAGGCTTATCACCCACCCACGCCTTCCCGCTTTTCCTACCTGGGTAAACGGAGTCACAGCCAGAATTAGGAGTGGCCTTTGTAGGGAACACACAGAAACAGAGTCTGGATCTCCAGCTTCTCCCCAGAACCCACCAATCATTTGCACAGTGACTCAAAAAGTGTCCTTGGGACATTTTTACTGGTCTTCAAAAAAAAAAAAAAAAAAAGAAAGAAAGAAAGAAAAGAAAAAGAAAAAGAAAAAGAAAAATACGAACAATTCAGTGTATATTTAAGAGTGTATATTACCTGTATACATATACACAACTCTGTGTGTGCATGTGAGTCCTTCAACTGTCTTCTTTTGCTTAAAAGCTAGAACTGTCTATATTCCAAGAGGCTGGCCTCCTGATTTTCTTATTCAAGATAGTCTGTCTTTAATGAGGTGGTAGAGGTGAAACATGAGCATTTTTAAATCTCCTTACTCTGCAAAATATAAAGTGGCACCCCTCCATCCTTCTCCAAAATTAAACGTTCTTACGCAGGTCCATGAAACCCAAAAACTTAGAAATGCTTGCTCTCTAGAACCCAAGTCTTGGTCCCTTTTCATTTTTGCCTTTTGTCCTATGGCCATAGCATGGTCACATCTCAGCCAGAGACACAGAAAAATGCACTCCTGTTCTGCAGTAACCACCCGGCTGGGGGGTGAGAGGCAGACTTGGCCTCTGGGCATGGCTGGCTCTGGGTTATTTCCCAACACTGATGGTGTGCTCCCCGTGGGCAGGTACCCAGCTCCTGTTGGAGGCCTGTGTTCAGGCGAGTGTGCCCATCTTCATCTATACCAGCACCATAGAGGTGGCTGGGCCCAACTCCTACAAAGAGGTCATCCAGAATGGCCACGAAGAAGAGCATCTCGAAAGCCGATGGCCCGCTCCATATCCACAAAGCAAAAAGCTTGCTGAGAAGGCTGTGCTGGAAGCTAATGGGTGCGCTCTTAAAAATGGTGGCACTTTGTACACTTGCTCCTTACGGCCCATGTATATCTATGGGGAGAGGAGCCCCTTCCTTTCTGGCCACATAGACTGTGCCCTGAAGAACAATGGCATGCTGACAAATTACGGCAGGTTCTCCGTCGTCAACCCAGTTTATGTTGGCAATGTGGCCTGGGCCCATATTCTGGCCTTGAGGGCCCTGCGGGACCCCAGAAAGGCCCCAAGCATCCAAGGACAGTTCTACTACATCTCAGACGACACGCCTCACCAAAGCTATGATGACCTCAATTACGCTTTGAGCAAAGACTGGGGCTTCCGGCTTGATTCCAGAATGAACCTTCCTATTTCTCTGCAGTATTGGCTTGCCTTCCTGCTGGAAATGGTGGGCTTCTTGCTTAGTCCAATTTACAAATATAAGCCCACCTTCAGCCGCCACCTCGTGACACTATCAAACAGTGTGTTCACCTTCTCCTATAAGAAAGCTCAGCGAGATCTGGGGTATGAACCCCTCTTCACGTGGGAGGAAGCCAGCCAGAATACCACGGAGTGGGTTGGCTCCCTGGTGAGACAGCACAGGGAGACCCTGAAAACAAAGACTCACTGATCTGGGGGCGACAACAATGTGGTTGTGCATATTGCTAGATGTCTGTCAAGCTCTCTCCTCCGGCTTCCTACAGAAAGTAACACAGATACAGGCCCGGATACTACGGCCTCCCTTTTACAAGATGGCCATCTTACTGTCTCACTCCCGCCACCAGAAACCTTCTCAGCCACTGGCCCCGCCAGGAGATTTCTGCCCTACCTGCTCTTTAGAGGACAGACAAGGTGATTTGCTGTCGTTGCTGGTCCTAAAGTCTCAGTTGCTAATTCTGAGCTATCTGGGCTACTTTTCACTGAGAGTTTTGCCTGTTGATTCCATTTTCTTTGGTAAATGCAAAAGCATTTCTTTTGAAAGTTCGTATTCCTTCACACAGCTCAATGAAAATAAATGTTTTAATGGCTTATCAGGAGGAAGTTGTGGTTTATGTGAATATATGCTTTTTTCCTTTCCCCTCCGTTTCCAGGTGTCACCATCTCCTACTTAGGAAAGCAGCATGGAACTGGGGTGGGCAGAAGCATCCGGAGGGGAAACTAGGATCAATTAAGCACCTACTATGTTTCAGGCGTGTCACAGATGACGGGCATGCATCACTTCTTTAACCCTCACCAGAAACCTAGGGGGCAAGGGTTACTATTTCCTTTTATGAATAAGGAAATTTGTTCACAGCCACACTAACTGGTAGGTGACCAGGACATTTAATCCAGATCAACTGCCTTGAAAGCCCTTATCTCCCCACTGAATCGTGTAGCCTGAACTGCCCAAAATTTACAGCAAAGTGGGGAGGGGTGATGGATAGGTTTGTTGGGGGTGCAGCGGAGCACTGGAGCATGGGGTGCTGATCCTTGGGAGAGCCCAGCTCCGTTGGGTCACCTACCTCCTGCCTGGTCCTGTGCAGGAGACTCCCTAGGACCAAGGAGAACCCCTTGGGGGAATCTGAAAGGTGTTCATACCCTTGTCCACTGGGCAAGGAAGGGAGAAGCAGAGAGGCAGACAGCCTCACTGCCAATGCCACTGTCCTTGAAGATATCTAGAATACTCCTGGGTACATGTGTGTTGGCGACTCTGGCAACTCATAAGCCTGTATTCGAAGCTTTCAAAACACACAATGAAGCCACACCATGGGTTCCTAGGAAAGTAGAGGGTACTTGGGTGAGCTCTCTCAAACATTTGTCTCCTGCTCAGCCCCAGAAGTAGAGGTCTACTCTGTCACACCTCCAGACTTAACTTGTGTTCCTCCTCATTCCTTCTCCCTCACCCTGCATGCTCTCTGCCCTTATCCCTCCACCTCCTTAGCCTCTGTCCCTTCCCTCCATCTTCCCCTTAGTCACTGGTCCCCTCATCCTGCTCAACTCCCCTAAGAGAAAGAGGCCAATCAAGACAACTTTGGGGACGTAAGTGATGACAAATTCATTAACTAAACGGAGGACCAACAGCCAAAAGAGATACTGTCAGGCCAACAAGGACCATGTGACCTGAAGCAGGTGAGGAGGTGGCTGTGGGGGTCAGAGTGTGGGAGATGGGCTCTGTCTCCCTCCAGACCAGGGTATTGTCATCTGTATGAACCACAGTCACACAAGAATCACAGCCAACATCAAGATGGCCTCTTTCTTGCTTGGAATTAATGGATCATGAATTCAACTGAATTATCACAAAGGAGATAGTTTAAGCATTCACTGTTAAGAAGAAAGGAAAAGAATGCTCTGGCCCAGACAGACAGGTTTCTGTCACCTTCGAAACCCCAAGGGACGAAGGGTCAGCACCCCAAGATCAGGGTGGAGTCGTCCCACAGGGGTGGGGTGAGATGAGAAATGAAACCCTCTCTTGCTGCCATCCTTCACTACACAAAACACAAGAGGCAGCATCTGTCCTGCCTTGTAAGGTGTGCACACGTCCATATGTCTGTGCCAATAGGGAAGGAAGGAAACAAGGGTGGTGGAGTCTGGATCAAATTCCCATCAGTCATACTTTCAGCCTGGTGAAGCCCCACACCTATAAACCTCTTCACTGGGTTGGCGTGTGCGGAGAAAGAGGGGACGGGATCTGACCAGCTGTTGGTCTTAACTGAATAAGCGTAAAAACCTGGGAATGTTTTGGCCAACGAGTCAGCCATGCTTAATGACTACACAGAATAAAGCACGGGGCTATCTGACCAGCACACGAGCCCGGGGGTGCACTGCATGGGGAGAACCACACGGGGGCAGCAGAGGCTCGGAGGGAAGAAGGAAGCCACGCCAGCCTGGAACTGGGATTGGGGCCCGCCTCATCTCAAAGGACCTGACTGTTCTGGGCAGCTGGGCCCACCCTAAAACGGATGAAGCAATTTAACTTGTATGGTACTGCATGTGAATATCCATGCTTTTTTTTCCTGCAGAAATTTCAGGGTGTTTAATTACAAGATGCTAACCTGGATCCTGCTGGGGGTGTTTTGTAATATATGATAGATACACTTAAGATCAAAAAGAAATCTGAATTCTAAACCACATCTATCTAGCCCCAGGGGTTTTGGATAAAAAATTGTGGCCCTTCAGTAGCAGAATTATGAGCCAGGTAATGCTGTAAACACTTTATAGAGTCATATCCAAATAACACTCAACAGTAAGTACTCTTATTATCCTAATTTGACATATGAGGAAATGGAGACACAGAGAGGTTAATAACTTACTCAGGGTCAACCAGCTGTTTAGTGGTTCAGTTCCAGCAGTGAAAAGGCTTTTTGACTTTAAAGATTTTACATGAAGATGGCAAACTCACACGCCTGCAGGAGCCAGACACTCATGTGTACAGGTGAGGCAGGCTAGAGCTAAGAGGTCTTAGGGAGCGGTGGGGAATGTGGCATGCCTCAGGGGGGGCAGCTGCGGCAGCGCCCCTGACAATTCCTGTGGAAATATTCCCCAAGTTACCAGATCTTCTGACCCTTCAAGGAAAGCAAAACTTCCCATTTTTTTAATGTGAAATCTTTTGATTTCTAAATACTGTCAACTAATTCTAAATTTGAAAATCAGTGTGAAGACCAGCCCTGGGAACGGGATGGCGTGGGCTAGTGCTTAAATTGTATGCGTAATATTTTGTTCCTTAAAAAACGGGCGGTGAGGTGTTGGAGGCCGTCTATTCGTTCTCGGCTATAGGTTCCGAGTATTGATGATACCGTATTCTGTACTTTTCTGTAGATGTTATAACTTTTTCATAAATTAATTTTGATTAAAAACTAAGAGTTCAAACTCACAAAGCACACCTGTGGACTGGACTGACCCCCATGGCTTCCAGTTTCCCATCTCTGCTCCTGTCTTAGGGGGGCAGATGAGGCGTGGTAAGTGCTGTACACAGTAAAATGTACCAAGATCCGTCAGAGAGATCACATGCTTCCTGGGGATCCCATCTGGGTCAGGGACTCGGTGGAGCCCTTGCATTTGGGCTGGAGATTGACAATGGGTGGGATTTCAACGGGCAGATATGCGTGGGAATGTATTCCAGGCAGAGGCGATGGAGTCAGGAAAGACAGCGTGGTGGGAAAGGGGAATCATTTTCAGGCAACTCTGTGACCAGTGTGGACAGACCAGAGAGCGCAGGTGCAGGAGAGGATAGCAGACACACCTGGAAAAACATGATGGGGAAAGACTGGGGTCACCTTGGGTCACCTCTAGGAGACACTTTGCTTCCTTCCTTCTTTCCCCTTCCAAACACATTTGAACTTTTAACTACTTCACATGTAACATGCCCCACCTTCTCTGGAAAATTAGGCTGTTTAAGAACAAGGAGCCTGTCTACATGTCCCCCCTAGCAGCAAATACTGATAGTCACCGCTGAAGAACTTGGAGATTACTCGCTATGCCGTGGGACACCACTGAAGATTCTTGTTCGGCTGTTCCTGGAAGATGACTTTGGCAGCAGTGTGGACTGAGAGAGGTCAGGAGGATACTTCAAGAATCTAGGCAACAGGGGGCGGGTAGAGCTCGGTGGTAGAGTGTGTGCTTAGCATGCACAAGGCCCTGGGTTCGATCTCCAGTACCTCCATTAGAAAAATAAATAAACAAACCTAATTACCTCCCCTCTGAAAAAATTTTTTTAAGAAAGACTAGAAATCAAGGCCTGATTTACGTAGTGTTGACAAAGTGGACACGGGGCAGCTGAGGCCAGCCTGAGGCAGAATGGGTGTTACTTTAGGCAATGCCTGAGTGTGACCACAGCACCCCATGCACCCACTTTCTGAAGCCAGAAACCTAGATGCCCTTCCCCCACTCTCCTTCCAGCCTATCATTCGGTCCTCCCCATTTCACCTCCAAAACACCTCCCGAGGGTGTCTTCTCCCTCCCTAGTAACGCAGCCTGGTTTCCTCACACCTCTTGCCTTGCCTCCCTGCCCCGGAGAATCAGGAAATTCATTCTCCGCAGTGTTGCTGGAGTTGTCCATCCAACATAAAATCTGACCACGTCACTCCCTTCCTCAAAACCATTCAGTGGGGCCCCTCTGCCCTTTAGGATAGCCCTGAGTGTCTTAGGACAATGTATAAAGGCTCTCAAGATCGATCCCCTGCCTACCTCTCAAGACTGGATTGCCACCAATCCCTGCCCTGTCTCCGGATTCCCCCACTCTGCGCCAACAGGAGGCCAGTACTGAGGGCTGCCAGCGTACATCACGCTTTAACACACTCCCATGCCAACGCATGGTGCTCCCTCTGCGTACAGCTCCCCCGCCCACCTCTCCTGCCGCCACATCCTTCTCACCTCCTTATCACCCTCCCGAGCTTCCCAATTTATCGCCCCTGCACCTGGTGCGCATCTAAGTGCTATGTACGTGTTCGGCCTTCCTGGCTACACTATCATATCCTGGCGGGCAGGGACTCACCATTTCACCTCTGGGTCCCCAGTGCCTGGTCCTGTGCCTGACACAAAGTGGACACACGGATGGCCAGACGGATGGGTGGATAAAGAGACAGACAGGCAAAACACAAACAAACAACTGAATGGCTGAGATGGGGAGCAAAGGGAGTCAGGGAGGCAGAAGGAAGGACAAAGAACATTCGGGGTAAGGGTGGACGAATGAATTAATTTGCATTCTATGAAGAGGAAATGAGTGAGTGACGAGTGTATGGAGAGAACATAAGAGGGGAGGGACTTCTATGAAGGCAAAACCTAGCTGCTAAGATTTTAAGGGGACTGGAAATCAGATGTACAACCCGAAACAATGCTGTGCCCAGACAGTTTTTATACTACAAAAATAAGGAAGTTCTATTTCTAAAAACTGACTTCCGAAGAAACTCTCCCACTCTCTTACGTGACTCGAGGTGAGGACTTCTCAATCCTCTGGTTACAGTCAGGGCTTCTTAAAGCACCCAAGGGATTCTGGGGAAGTTTGCGGGGAGTCCTTTTCCTTTCTCGTGGCCCAGGATCCCAAGGGTCTGGACACGGAATGGACTTGGGAGTTTCAAAGCGTGAAAGAGGCTCATTATGACGACATGGGGCTGGGGAGGGTGGCAGGGGGAGGACCGACAAAAAGTGGATTGGCCACTCTGTCACCAAGGGCAGGGGGCTCTGGGGTCAGCTGCAAACTCTGGAACAGTCACCAGTCTGTTCTAGAGACTTGAAGCTCCCCACTCATTAAGAGCTCAGTCTTTCCATGAGAAGCAGAAGAACCCGCACCCACAAAGTCAGCCCTTCCTCCAAACAGGTGCTGGTGACAGGAGCGGGTGCAAGGTGGGCTGCTGGCCCCATCACCATCCTCGTGTGGACCCTGGCTGTTAAGGTAGGAATAGCCTTCTATCTCGTCGGCCGGGACCTAAATTCTTCCTCACACCAGCGCAAGTGTGAAGTCACTACGTAGTGACACGCGCCCCACCTCCTGGCCCTGTGCTTGGCTTAATGCCCTGCTGCGCGGACCCCACATTTGGAAGCTGGGGGGTGGGGATAAGAGAGAATATTTGGAAAGAGGGCAGAGGGCAGGCTTAACCAGCACATCAGCTGCCTGCATCTTCTATGGAATGTGGGTCCTTGTTGACAGGCAGGCGCTAGGAAGAAGGTAGCTGGATGAGGGAGGCCTGGGGAAGGGGGAAGAGGAGGGCAAAGGGAAGAGAGCATTTGCTCATTTTAGAAGCAGACCATTTCCTCAAATAACAACAAAAACTCTAGGGGGAGGGTATAGCTCAGTGGTAGACAGCATACTTAGCATGTGTGAGGTCCTGGGTCCAATCCCCAGTACTTCCATCAAAAAAGAAAACTGGGATTAACAGATACACATCACTACATATAAAATAGATAAGCAACAAGGACCTACCATATAGCACAGGGAACGATATTCAACTAGGATTCAAACCGTGTTTCTTGTAATGAGCTTTAATGGAAAAGAAACTGAATACATATATATGTATGTATGTATATGTATAACTGAATCGCTTTGCTGTACACCTGAAACTAACATTGTAAATTGACTACACTTCTATAAAATTTAAGAATTAAAAAAGGAAATAAATAAGAAAAAAGAGAAAGAATGAAAACTGGATTCTCTTTCAATTTTGCTTTCAAAGTTAGGCAAATCCCTTTACTTTCCTGGGTCTGTTTCCTTACCTGCAAAATGAAGGTTGTGGCCCACGTCTAAGGTCCATCCCAATAATACTGGGGAGCCGTAAGTCAGCTACATCTCCCCCGGCACCCCCCATACTTCTGCAGCTAACCCGCACAGTAACACCGTCCTCTCTTGAGTATTTCTGTTTGTGCAAAGCCAAGGCTGAGGCCTCGGTTTCCCAGTCCTGCCCCAGCTCTCTTGGCACCAGGCACCTCATCCGTTACGGAAAATTGGAGACAACACAGTCATCGTGCAAGCAAATGCCTCTCTCCCCCTTCTCGGCTCCCAGGAGCTATGATGCAAGCTCCTAAACCTTCCAAGAACCTTCATGTTTGTTATTTGGTTTGGTCTTCTCCCCACATGTCACACCTGCATCTTTCCACTGGAAGACAAGGCCAAGATCAAGTCCACCTGCAGTGCCCAGCCTAGGCTGCAGCAAGGTTGGACAGTGGCTCTCTCCGTCCAGAGTCTTTGTGGCTGTGAAATCAGGTCTCTGACCCCTACTATGTCACTAACCCAGGGGGCAGTAGGGCTACCTCAGCCAAAGCCTTGAGTTGTCCTGGTCTATCGAAGTTCCACTCTATTCAGACGCTTCCTGACGAAAGAAATGTCTAGCCAGATCTCGTAGCTGTCCCTTACGTCATTAGCCTCTCCAAGGTCACACACTGCCCCTCTTCTCCAACCACAAAGCCAGATAAAGCAGACACTGCCTGATTTGCAGCGGTGGTGACCGAGACTTACAGTCACAACAGTCCTCAGCAGAGAAACTGCTTTATCCTGAGCCTTTGGGGAGGTACCGTCTTGCCCAGGTGTGACACTGGAAGGTATTATGAAGTTCCTCCTTGCAGGGCAGGTATAGCTTAGTGGTAGAATGTGTGCTTAGCATGCATGAGGCCGTCGGTTCAATCCTCAGCACCTCCATTAAAAAATACATAAATAAATAAATATGCCCAATTACCTCCCTGCCCAAAAATAAAAAATTTAAAAATTAAAAAAAAAGAAGTTCCTTCTTTCCTCTCTCCTGCCTGCCCACCGCCCCCCACCCCCAACCCCCCAGGCCAAACACTTGAAGTTACACAGTTTGCAAAATGATTCACCACAAGGAAGCTGGGTTGGATGTTAGGCCGAGAACAGAACAGCCTTTCCTTCACTCTGTGGACTGTTAGGACATGCGGGCTTCTCTCTCTCTCACACGTGTACCCCAGCATCAGGCACTGGCCAGCACACAGCCACTCGGCCGGCTGTGGAGTGAATTCCTCAGGGACTCTGCTCTTAGCAAGTCACAGACTTGGGGCACAAGAGAGGCTGCCCAGACACCAGAAATGTATACAGGTTATTAGGGGAACATCTCTGCAGAAGAGCTATTCCAGCCCTCATAGGTCAGGGAGGGCATCTCGGAGGAGTATCTTCTGTGAATAACTGTCTGCACTGAACTGCTTCCACTGAATCCAGTCTCCAGTAACGGGTGGGCCCAGAACCTTTCAGTCCTTTCACTCAGGATGAAACCATTCCAAATATGTACGTGGGAACGCCAGCTTGAGCACTGCGTGTACAGGTATCTTCTTCCGTCTTAAGCCCAGGGATATTTGGTACATGAAACACCTTGTCACTTACTTCTTTGGTTTCGAAACCTGAGCATCCTGGCTGCTGTGAAGAGCCAGGTCACCTCATCACAGATGGGTGCAGAAGAGACTGTGAACAGGATCCCGCTAGGGCAGCTGGAAATTGAAAACCATTGGAATGTGCTTTGGGTTAACAGAGGTGACCTTGAAATGCAGGCGGGCAGCAGGGAACTGCAAGCACTTGAGGCACTGACTGGGCGATGCTAGTCTGTTCAAGCTGAGGACCTGCTGGTGGGTTCCTCTGACCACCAGGGGCAGCTGAGAAAAAAAGAAATGCATGGAATTTTGCTTTGCAAAGTGAGCGGAGTGAATGAGGATCAGAAAGGAGAGGACGAAGGCAGTCTGTTTGGCAAACACAGAAGGGCCAGTGGCAGCCTGCGGTGCCCATGGGACAGTATCTGATGAACAACAAAGCAGGCGCTTTCCTGGCCTTCCTTATTATCTTTATTTGGGGAAGGCATGTTGGAAAGGTAGGCATAACAATGGAGACAGGCAGAAAAGCCTGCTACACGTGACAATCCCCTTGGCATCTGACAGATGCCCCCTGTACCTCTTAGGAGAGGATTTGAGGCTTATGAGTTTTACCTACCAAAATCTCCAAGGAAAAAAGGAGGTGCTTAAATGGTCCTATAGACTTCTCAACCCTTGTTGAGATTTCCATTAAATTCCTATTAAAATAGCCTAGGAAGACTTTGCAAAATCACAGGTACTTGGACATGACCACAGACCAATCCATCAATGCCTGGAACACTCTTTTGGTTTGGGTTTTTTGTTTTTGTTTTTAAAGCTCTCCAGGTAATTCCACTGTGCAGTTAATGTTAAATGAAGAACATCTCTGTCTGAAATTAATCAAGCCCAGAGAATTCCAAGTTGACCAGAGACACCTTCTCTAACTGGGACATGGACAGAGGCTGCTCTAGGAGGAAGTTCAGGTTGAGCATACCCTCAAGGTGCAGTGCTGAAGGCCAGGTCTACTGCTGTGTCCCCACAGGACGCTGAATGAATCCTTCAAGTGCTTGGTTTAATGTAGTTTCTCCAGGGACCAGGAGTTAGACTGGTGGTTGCTTCAAGCCAGAAAAAGTCAGGCTTGGGGAGGAATGTTGCAGTCCCAGAACTGACTGCCCTCCTTCCAGGACCAGAACCCAGCATTTGCTGGCCCTGCTAGGCAGGGAAAGGGCTGTGGACATTCTTTCAAGGAGGTAGCTGTGATGATTAAAAGAAATTAAGGTGCTTTTTATGCTTCCTCTTCTCTATTTCTTGGGAAACCCTTCCTTCCACACTGCTCTCTCATTGTTTCCCTGATGTTGGGCAGAGACTAGCTAAAAAGTATTTTGAGCAAAAGGTCAGTCTAGCTGATAAGTTCCATTCCGTATTATGAGTAGCCACTAAGTTACATTTCCAAGAACTGGGGGAAAGAAAATACTTTGTTACGTGATTCAGGAATATATTTTTTATAGATTAGGGATGAGACCTGAGACTGCCTCTCTTCTCCATGACTACCTTCCCCCTGCCCGCTGCCCAAATTCCCCACAGATCGCTTCTTAACAAGGAATGAAGACACAGATCTCTGCAAATCAGGACAACAGTATAACATAAACACGTTCCCAACCTCCCGAAGCCGTATCAGTGCAGAAGTGCTGCCGTGAATTATGGGTTAGAATGGGCAGACTCTTCAGACATCAGCCAGCTCCACGATGATCTCGGATCCACCAGGACATTAAATCAGGAGGCAGCAAGCTCTCTCTGTACCGGTCCAGGCAGTAAATATCTCAGGATTGTGGGTCACGTCGCCGCTGTAACAACTACTCAACCTTGCTGTCTTAGTGCAAAACCAGCCACAGACATTAGGTAAGAAGGCTGTCTGGGTAGAACGGTATTCCAACAAAATTTTGTTTACACAAAGGGGCAGGCTGGATTTGATAGTTTGAACACTCCTGCTTTACCAGAACGGAGCTTCCATAGACTGAACTGAGTGATATTTAACAAGTGACAAGTAAAGAGAGGAAAGAATGACATGGTAAAAGATGGATATGGATTTAATGACATATTCCGGATTGGTTGCTGAACACCAGAATGCTGTCCAAGGAACCATTATTAAATAAAACCACCTGAAAATAAGGCAATTCTCACATACACAAGCACACACCCACACACACACATACAAAACCTGTTACTTTTAGGATCATTAAATTATTCACTATTTTAACAAACGGCTGTAAAATAACATTACAGGAAAGGAAAATGGGCACACACTTTAGAAACAGTTCAGATTGTCTATGAACACGGTTTCTTAGTTTGTCCTTTTTCACATATGTACAGCCTCCTGATCTTGAAGAGGCCACATGGCTCAAGGGCTTAACTTCTCCTCCTCTTCTTTGAACACAGCATTCAATATTTAATCAAGCCGGTTAACCAATTTAAAACTGCTCCAGGTTCTGCTCCGTAAAGGGCGGCCTGCCCTTGACCAAACTCCCCAGGGAACAAATGATACACTTGCCTCCACCATCATGAATGACTTGGTGGAAGGAGTCTTCAGATGACCGTTTTCAAGGATGAACCAGTTGCCAGGGTTTGCTTTAGAAATCCTAAAACTAGATCCAAGAAACAACCTCCTGAATGCATTCAACCTCACTTAACGCAGATATGTTCCCTGAAGAATTGTAAGAGAAATGGAATCACATTTGAGATGCACCAGGAGAGTGGGGCGTTGATGGCTGGACTGTCTTCTTTGCTAAAGGATGCGCTCACAGGACAGATACAGAAGTAGTAGCTGGCTCTCTCATCCAAGGTAATAGACAGAACAGGAGAGGTCAATGAAATCCAAAGATTTCCACTGCCATTAAATTATTTCACATTAACTTCAATCTCTTCTCCTCATTGAACCCACTCTCGAAATCTGCTGCTACAGGACACCCTGGGTGCCGAGGAGATTATGCAATAGTATGAAAACATCAGCAAAAGACCAAGTCACCCATAAAGTCGATCATCAACCCATGAATAATCAAAAGTTGGATGAGATTTCATACGCACAGACTCAAGAGAACTTAAAACAGCTGGAAGAGGTAGATGTGCATGAAAAAAAAAAACACACAAAGGAGAAAGGGCACCTGCAAACTGGCTATATTATTTTCCTGTGAGTCTTATACACTTAGTATTCAGACGACAGCTCAGAATAAATAATGGACGCTTGCTTTGCTCAGACTACTCTTGACTAAAAGAAAATTAAAAGGAATTCAGATCTTCCAGAACTATCTATATTTCGAAAATCTATTCGCCTTTGTGAATAACAATAAACTGATCAACAGGGCAAGATCAGCAGGCTTGACACAAGCCCCGAATTCTCAGGGTTTCTAAATAAGTGTTTTTTATAATGGCAAAAACATGCTTTCCTCTGGTACCCAAGGAGGTTCTTTGCTTGAATATAACTGATCAAGTATAAATCACCAGTATCCATAGAAAGTTGCTAAAATCACAAAAACAATCTTGTGGGCTTTTTTTTTTTTTTTTCCCTTCAAGTGTGTCCAACAGTTTGTGAAGACACTTCCATGAAAAGTGTAGGGCAATAATCACTAGCAAAGAAAACAAAACCGCTTTCCACAACTCTACCTTCTAAAGGCTAACCTAAGGGAGGGGTGTTCAGCAGAGGTCACTGAAGTCTATACAAGAGTCATCTAACTACAGTCCCTACTAGGAATGGAACATCTCTAGGACACTCTTAATTACATGACAAAGACCAGCTTTGTCAACTAGGACATCTTTGGCCCTTCTAGACTAGCCTTAAGTTTTCCATCAAGCATTAAGAATGTTCAGTGTCCTTATTTTATGATATAAATCACGGCAGGTAAGTCTTCCTAGCAGCTGAGCTGGAGAGCACAAAAAGTCAGACCACACCTATCCACACCGTCACCGCCTCTCTTCAGAACTGCGCACTGCACACCTGTCCCCAGGCCCTCCCTAAGACGGGGGTCATAATACTGCTCTACCTCACAAAGACGCGAGAAACAACTAACAATCATGAAAAAGCATAAAGCACTTTACAAATACAAAAGTGCTCTTTTGGCATTTATATAACAACCAGAAAACATTCATTGCTTGTGCTATTTGGCAATTTTGCATTTACACCTCTCCCTGCTTGTGCCCTCCTTGAGTAAAGTCTGAAGCTTTCTATTGTGCCTCCCTACATAGGAAAGAGAAATTTCTACTCACACCAGAACCCATATCAATAGGGATGGAGGTGGGGGTTGGAATAGCGCCTCCATTACTGCAGAGGGGGAGGGGCACACAGATACGAAGTGAAGGCAAATAAGAGGAAGAAGCCTTGCACCCCAACATGTGAACATTTGCTTTCCTGGGTTTATCCCACAAGGACAGGAAAACTCGAAGCTACTGGACTTTTGTAGCAGGTCACCGGGGCAACTGCTGGTGGCCTGGAGTTCACTTGAAACAAACATCAAGCAGACTCGGGAAAGGAAAAGTCACACAGAGCTGGGATCACAGATGAGACCTGAAGGAAATCCTGGGCCTGGAACACACCTGACACCAGGGGCAGGGGTCTGGTCATCCACATAGACAACCTTGACCCAGCAAGAAGCTACAATATTTTAGAGGAAGTAGCCAAGAACCAGGAGCAGGACCAAGATTTCCAAGATCTGAAAACCAGTTATGAATGAATTTCCAAACCTCCGAAATTCGGCCCTTGAAATGAGGGTGTGTAGCTTTTCTGCCCAGTTTCCCCTGGATGTCTCAAAATAGCAGCTAACGGTGGCTCAGAGAGAGGAAGGGAAGCGGACACAAGGTATCCACTCCTGTAAGATTGACAAGGTTCCTCTACTTTTTGTGGGACTAGAGCTGATGTGGGGGTACAGGGCAAACAGTGGCTCCATACCTGGTGAAACCAGGATAGAATTATTCATGCCCGCCTTTTGTTTTACCCAATAACCCTCACTGCAACCACACTCCCTCTCTGCTTCCCCCAGACCAGCACCGCCCAAACTATTCTATTGCCTGCCATCCTGTTCCCTCCCCCAGCCCGCTAGCTCGCCTTCCTCAAGATCCTCAAGTGCCTGCCCCTCCACGCTCTTCACCCCTACGGCGTGTATATGAAGTCACCAGGCTCAAGCACATCTCCCAAAGATGAAGAGGCGGGCAAAAATCCAGCACACCCAAAGAACAACTCTTACTCTACCTTCCCCTTCAGGACCCCAAACACCTAAAGGCTCCCCAGTCATTCTCAGATTGTCCCTCCCGCCCCTTCCCCATTTCTTTCTCTAGGGTCTGTCCCCAAGACAACTCGTCCAGACGCGCTCCCCGGGTCCAGCCCTAGCACAGGTGCAGCTTCTGGTGCTGCGCGAGGTGCGTTTTGTAGCGGAAGCCCTTGCCGCAGCCGGTGCACTTGTGTGGCTTGTTGCCGGTGTGGATGCGCCGGTGGCGGATCAGGTGCGAGCTCTGGATGAAGCTCTTGCCGCACTCGATGCAGGTGTAGGGCTTCTCGCCCGTGTGCGTGCGCTGGTGCTGCGTGAGAGTGGAGAAGTCGCTGAAGCGCTTCTCACACTGGCCGCAGCAGAAGGGCTTCTCGCCCGTGTGCACACGCAGGTGGTTCACCAGGTGCGAGTTGCGCCCGAAGCCCTTGCCGCACTCGCGGCAGACGTAGGGCCGCTCGCCCGAGTGCGTGCGCTTGTGCGTGAAGAGGTGGGAGCTGACGCTGAAGGTCTCGCCGCACTCGGAGCACATGTAGGGCTTCTCGCCCGTGTGCACGCGCTGGTGCTTCACCAGGTCCGAGCGCCAGCTGAAGCGCTTGCCGCACTCGCCGCAGCCGTGTGGCTTCTCACCCGTGTGAATGCGCTGATGGTTGGCCAGGTGCGAGCGGCGCACGAAGCCCTTGCCGCACTCCCCGCAGGCGAAGGGCCGCAGCGCCGCCGGCCCCGCGCCGCTGGCCGCCGCATGCGCGCGCCGGTGGCTCAGCAGGTGCGAGCTGAGGCTGAAGGCCTCGCCACACTCCGGGCACGGGTAGGGCTTCTCGCCCGTGTGCAGGCGCCGGTGCTTGAGCAGGTCGGCGCGCCAGCTGAAGCTCTTGCCGCAGTCGGCGCACAGGTTGGGCCGCTCGCCCGTGTGCAGCCGCAGGTGGTTGGTCAGGTAGGTGTTGCGGCTGAAGCCCTTGCCGCACTCGCCGCAGCGGAAGGGCTTCTCGCGCGGGGGCCGGGCCAGCGCCGGCCCCGCCCCGAAGGCCCCCGCCACGCCCACCCCCACCACCCCGACCACCGCGCCGCACTCGCCCGCGAGGCCGAAGGGCTCCAGGCTGGCCGCCGCGGCGGCCTCTGCCAGGCGGTGGATGCGCTGGTGCTGCAGGAAGGCGGCGCCCGGGCTGAAGCTCTCCCCGCAGTCGGGGCAGATGGTGGGCGCATCCATGATGCTGGCCATCAGGCTGTCGAGCTCCCCGAGGTCCATGGCCATGGGGTGGTGGAGCCGGCGGAAGCGGCGGTGGGCAGGTTTTTCGCCCCGGTGCCGGGTCCCCAGGGAGAGGTGCCTCCTCCATGGAAGCACCGGAGGGGGTGGCTGCTCCTCTTCCTCCTCTAGGCGGTTCTCCCCAGCGCTCTCCTCCTCCTCCTCTTCTCGGGGACTCCGGGAAACGCTGTCGGACTCAGACAGTCCTGGGAACATCGCCATCTCAGCTACTCCAGATTGGTCATCCTCTTCCTCACGGAGAGCAATCCCTCCTTCCTCACTCAGCAGCCCCTCTGCAACAGAAACGGCAGCAGTTGGGGGTGACTACACTTGACCCTCAGGAGGTAAACCCAGAGGTAGCCAGTGACAGTTAAGAGTGTGCCCCATGGGTAATACCCTTCCCCAGGTACGCTCACGCCCTCTCTTTCCAAGGTCCCCCCACCTCCATTCCAGCCTCCTGCCCACGTGGTTCTCCAGGGGAAAGCCTAAAGGAAAGCGAATGCCGAAAGCAGGGGGGAAAGCTCATTAACCTGCCCCCTCAACCCCGCCTGCCCTCCAGCTCTTCAGGCACCTGTCCCTTGGCCCAGGCCCCACCCACTGGACGGGAGGCTCTGCTCAGCAGAGCCACCTGAAAGCCTCACAGGCTGCTTGAGATGGGCAAGTCCGGGATCTCCGAAGAAATTTGCTTACTCTTAGAGCCACCAGCGCCTTTCAGGGACCGAGCCTCAAAAGACAGGACCACTCCAGCCAGCCACAAGAAAAGACTACCTGGCCTAACCAAGCCCTGGGCTGATTTTTAAAATATGATTGGTCAGTCAGGAACAGCTGAAGGTGAAACAGCAAACACACCCCAGCTTAAGGCCTTTTTACTGTGTAAGGGGGTGGGGGTGAAGAGGGAAGGAGAGATAGGGAAGTGAGTGCAGGGCCTGGAGCTTGCGAGTCCAGCTTAGAGTCTGAGCAGGGACACATACTTGTCTGTCCCTGACTGCCAGCCCCTCAGCAGAGGGCGCTCCAGACAGTTACTGAGATGTGGAAGACCGCGTGCTCTGTGCCCTGCAGGGGAGGGCTGCAGGGGGTCTGGGAGGTGTAGGGGGGAGGAATGTAACCTCAAGTTCCTGACCAGAAGGTATTTCAGCTCATTGCTGTCCCCAAGGGATGCACAGGGCAGGATAAAGCCACAAAAGCCCAAAGACGAGCCAGGGAAGTGGTTGGAAGCCCAGCATGTACCCTTTCCAGATCAGGAATAGCAAGGGAAAAGCAGAGGCCTTGGGCGCCTTGGGTATTAGCCATGTGAACCTGAGCAGGTCCCTTACCACTGAGTTTCCATATCTGCAAAAGGGGATGATAGCTGTAACTGTAAACATCTGGATACTGTTTGCTTGGCACTGTGCTAAGTCTTTACATGCAGCAACTCATCCTACTGTCCAACAACCCCATGAGGTTGATCCCACTATTTTACCTATGTCCCTCTTGTGCTGTTACAATTGTTCATTTATGGCGGCAGTATTCTGTACACTGTAAAGTTATATTTACCAGCACAGCCCACTTTAGTCCAAACTGAAAAAAAGGAAGTTCCTCAGCCTTAAGATGGTACAGAACCTGCTTAATGGTCTCCTCTAGAGAGCTCCCTCCCAATGAATGCTGCCCCTGGTTATCACTCTGGAGAAGCTACAAAGAAATGTGAATGGGGCAGCTTCCAGGGAGAGTACACTTTTCCCCTCACCTGTGCAGATGTCAGACACCAGCTCTCTCTCATCTGAGTGCCCCCTGGGAGCTTCCTCCTGTGTGTTGGAGCCCGTCTCCTGCTCTGGGCGGCCTTCTCTCTTGTCTGTGTTGTGTGGGTTACAGCCCATTCCTCTTTCTTCCGGGTCCCCTTCCCTGTCTTCAGAGTTCTCAAAATCAGTGCCCATCCCTTTGTCTTCTGAGTCCTGGGCTTCACACATGCCCTGGTTATCTTCTTGTTCCATCCAGGAAGAACAGGACAGGGGAGGTGACCAGGGATCCCTGCTCCAGACAAAACACACAGATAAAGGTCTTGTGAGTCTAGACGCATCCCCCTCACCATGTCTGGCTTTGATTTCCGTGAAAATAAGAGTACAGAGCTCCAAGCCCCACCTCCCATTTTAATGTAAATAGAAGTGAGGGAAAAGGAGGCTGGTCTGGGTAGCAGAAGGACAGTGGCAACTCACGAGGCTACATGCCAGCTCTCACTGGACTCCAGTTCGACCTGCTCCCACCAATGAAGCGGATTATTCTGTTAATTTGGCTCTATAGCTTTAACAGTGGGGTAACACTGGTATTCCCATTTTACAGCTGAGAAAATCTGAAGCTCAAAAGGAGGACCTGGAGGACAGTATAGCTCAGTGGTAGAGGGCAGGCTTAGCAAGCACCCGCCCCACCCCAACCCAAGAAAAAGAGGAGCCAGCTAGCCTAAGGCTAACTTGTACACAATCAAGTGGGGATTAAACCAGTCATGCTGCCTAAAAGTCCCATGTTCCTTTCTCTTGTTAAAGCTTGCCCTCCTCAAACCCACAGCAATCTTGTGAGGATCTTGAGGGGGCCTCTGAGCAGCCAGAGAAAAAGTACATTCAAGACACAAGAATGACAGAAGCATTGGTATACGAACTTCTCAGCTAAGACCATGTCACCCACAGCAGTGGCATCCTGGCTCTGCAGAGAGGATCTGCTGCTCTCCTGCGAGCAGTGAGCCAAGTAATTCAAGCTTTAGTAGGTCTGCTGGGGGTGGGTGGAACAGATGCAGGGATCTGCTATATGAGAAGCCATCTCTAGAGCTTTATTACATTTTTTTGCCTTATTATGTACTTTAATTGTCCAGAGCCCTTAAAGGAACATGCCCGGGGCATAGTCAGTAACCCCTCTACAGAACAGCCCAGCGTGTGAATTAGAGGGAAAAAATGGTATCAGGTTCCTAAACCTGCTGTAGATGTCAGGTTTACATTTCAAATTTATAAGGGCCCCCTGCCAAGACCGAGCAGTTGAGCCAAAAAATAATTGACTTCTGCCATCTATCACTCTTAGAGCTTAGCCCAGGGCAGCACAGCAGTTTATAGGTCAAGGATCTTGGATTAAGACTTTGATGTGCCCAGCTCTCTCTCTGGGGCCTCGGCAGCCCCCAAATAGGACTTGCAAGAATATGACTGAGCAAGACTCCCCTACCTTGGCTTTTCCCGCCCACCTCTGTTGAGAAGGCTTCCCAGAGGCAGCCCCAGCTCGGCCCACTCTTCATAGTGGAAAACAGGAGTTCCAGGCAGCAGCCATTCTGGCCCGGTCAGCCTTCCTCCGGAGCCCAAGGCAAGTCAATTAACCTCTCTTTGTTTCAGAATCCTCATCAGTGCAAAGAGGATGGGGCTACTTAACCTTTCTCACAGGGAGGGTGTCAGAAGGAAACATTAAAAAGCACTTTGGGCAATACTGTGGAGTGGAATTGATACTCTGAGTATTCCAAGCGTGGAATTCACACATTATTTCGCTCGTTAAGTCCTGACGCCATTCCAGCACACCTCGAAGGCACAGCAGGCCCTCCGTCATTTTGGTAGACTCATGGCCCTCAGTAGCGTGTTACATCCTTTCTCAGGGCTGATGAGATGCTCCCTAGATTAGAGTGAAAAAAGGAACCCTGTCCCTTAAACATCACAGGAAAATGGCAGTGACTGAGGCTGGTCAGTCAGCAGTGTCCTGGAATGCATCTGAGTTCCTTTAGAATATATGCTGTTAAAAATGCCAGGTTTCAAACACTCAGGACTGGGCTGTAGGAGAAAATCCCTTTAAAGCCATAAGCCTTTTAAGAGGTCTCTCCCGCAAGGGACTGTTGCCCCCAAATTGCTTCTACCCAGCACTCTCTGACCTCTTGGAGCGCAGACTCTGTAGACAAGTGCACCCCTTGTGTCTGCATATGTAATACACCCCGAAGGTGAGGGGGGAGAGGTAAGAGTAAGGTTTTCAAACATGTGACCTATTGGTTCGCTAGTGGCTAAAAGCAGCAGAGAGGTTGGGGGAACTTAAAGGGGACCTAATCAGTAGTTTCAGCCTATCTAAGACCAGCAAGAAGAATTTTATAGCAATAGAGTAAAGGAAATAAGTGTGTCACCAGGAACTCACAAAACTAAAATGCAGGGTATGGTGCCCCGAATGTGGTGCGGAAGTGACTGCTGCTCTTTACCAAGAAGGGCAGGGTTTAAGGGTCCACCCTGGGAAGCAGGGAAGTATAGGGTTTTACCTCTAAGCCCTTTTAAGAAGGACAGAACACCTTCTGAGTACCTCAGACACAGCAAAAATGGAACAAGAGGACTTTGTGACCTGTGATTTCCTGAGAACCAAGAGATAATTTATACCAGAGATAGTAAATAAATAAACATGATAGTTTTAGATCTAAGTGGAGAGCAAGGCAAGAGGCAGAGTCTGAGACTCCTCTTTAGGGCTGGCTCTAAAGTTCACAGCGCTGCCCCACTCGAATTAAGGAAGTTCTGGGTTCCCAAAGGGAGCATGTCCAGATCCTCATTCACACCAGGGGAGGGAAGATTAGGGATGCTCTGAAATGAGTGGGAAAGCTTCTGTCGCCTGGAGAGTCACCATTCATGGGACAGCGTTGACTCAAGTTTGTTTAAAAATGCATCATGTCAGTGCAAAACTGGAAATCTGCATGCCCCACAATATGGATTCAGTTCCATTCATGCCACCACATCATAGGGTTATAAGCAGCTATCAAGTAACAGAGAAGGCTATTTAGAGGTAAGGAAAGACAGTCACAATATATTATTAGATGAAAACTAGCTGGTTTAAAAATAATCTCATTTTGTTTATTAGTATATGCACACTAGCATATAGCATTACACACGTCTGCATGGGTTCAGAGAGCAAAACCAGAAGATTATTTGTTAAAATGTTAAACAGCTCTTAGTCACTTCTAGGGGCTTGGCATCATTTAATCTTAACAACCCCGAAAAGCAGGGGATTCTTTTCAACTTCAGAGCCGAGGAACTAGGCACCTAAGTTAAGTCATACAGATCATTAGTGGCAGAGCAAGGGGTAAGCCCCTGGGGTCCAGCTCCAAAGCCCACATTCTGAACCAGAAGCTGGTGTGTTGTTTGGGACAACTTATTCTGAATTCTCTACAATAGAGCCAACTTTGTTTTCAATGTGATAAAATACATTAAAGGAAAACCTATGATTATTGTAAAAGCAACAGAAAGGAAGAGCAGGCTAGGAGTTGTGATTACCCCAATTTAGAAGCCATAATTTTCCAAAGCGTTATCGAGACACTGGTAGAACTGAAGTGTCAGTCACTAGATATCTAGGCACATTCTGTTCCAACTCCATTCTCATTCATTCTCAGAATTAGAACCAGCAACGTGTTTTCCTAGGCAAGGCTAGGATTGGATAATTAGTAGGTGGCAGGGCTTGCTGATAGCTTTGTGGCTACACTGACCCGGGTTCAAATTCCTAGCTCTGTCAGCTACTTCACCTTGTGCAAGTCACTGAACCATGCTGAGCCTCAGATTTTGCACCCATAAAAATAAGGATGCTGCCACCTAACCACGTAAAACTAATGTTTGTAAAAGCCACTGGCACAGTGCAGAGATACAGTAAATATATTATGAAACTTATTCCAATGTCTTGATTTAAAAGAAAAACACTCACAAACACACACCCACACTTCTCAAATTGCAGGTCACCTTTTTACAGCTTTATTCATGGAGAATCGCCTTTGGCAAGTACAAGCAGAAATTCCTCTGGCCTAACAACTCAAGCCTCTATTAATGAATAGCCCACCGTGTGGAGACAAGACCCCAGGATGGGCTAGCTGCTGAGGGGAGCTGGGACAAAGGAAAAACGTTCAGTTCCATGTTGGTTTGGAGATGCTGATAACCCATCCTGTGTACAGAAAGTTGACCTCTCAAGTATGCACGGTCCAATGAACTCTGACTTATACCATCTGTAAGGGAGCTCTTCTCCCCCCACCAGGAAGGGACACTTGTTTAAACAGAAGGGGGAACCAAACAGAGGTGATGGTGGGAGCAGTCAGGCAAGTAAGATCAATCCTGCATCTGGTTCTAAGCACTGAACTAGCAGTCATGAGGGAGAGCCCTGGTTTGGGCCACCACAGACACTGTGCTATGTGACTTTGAATAAGTATTTGCCCCTCCGGGCTTCTGTTCAATGAGGAGGTTGGGTTTGAATGTGCCTGAGCCCTCCTCTCGCCATCACATGACAAGCCAGAGAGTGAGTCCAGGGAGGCACCACTGTCAGTTTCATTAGACGGTTTCAGCTCCAGCTTGTTGACTCAACTCCCACAGCAAGCTGTTAACTCCCCGAACACCCACCACCACCACAATCCCTTCTGTAGGATGCAGATCACTTCGGTGTGGGTTCGACCAACTTTGCCAAGACTGCTTAAATCCTAGTTCTTAGAACTTGCACTATTTTCATGTCCCTTTCCTCCTACCCTATGCCCCCCAACTCAAAAAGGAGTAATGTTTAGTACTCTATAAAGTCACTAGGAAAATGCTCCTTCTAGACACACTCAACCCCATTTGAAAGGTGAAGCAGATCATTTGGAAGATACAGACACAGAGTGGAGGTAAATGTGATGAATTATGTTGGAAGGAAGGAGGGAGGCAGGGAATGAAGAAGGGGAAGGGCAAGTAAAGCCAGTAGCTGAGCCAGATTTAGAATTGAACCTGCCTCCGTTTATTGGCAAGTTTTCCCAATGGCCCCCTCTCTGGACCTATGGAAAGGCAAGACCTATCCCTTTCCAACAGCAAAAGCGCGGCCACTTAATAGATTCAACTTCATTTCCTGTCAAGAGGCGGAGGCAGACAAGCACACATCTCTCATCCGCCTTATTAATAGGGAAACCGCTGGCCTGGCCGTATTTCTCCGGGGGCATTTTGCACGGGACCCCAACAGCGCGCCCCCTGCTGGCGGGGATGGGAGTGGTAGAGTGTGGTGCTCACCCATCGCACTGCTAGACATTTCCCATTGGAATGACCAACGCAGCTGACCTGCACTTGAGTGGATCCCTCATTTGACTGCAATAATTGCGTGCAGTGAGCATGGGGAGTCACCGACCCTGCTTCCTGTTTGAAAAAGCTAAGGCTCGGCCAGTCAAGTTCCAGGGGACCTTGGTGCTCAGGTAGAGTCAGGCCGCTTCCCAGCATCTCGTGGCTCCTGGCTATCGGATTCCCACGCCCCGCTCCTGGTCCCCCGGGAAGGTGACAGCTGTCCAAGGCGTGACGCTGGGAGAGGAGCAGGCCCACCTGTGGCCCCGGAAAAGGACGGATAACAGGGGGAGGGAGCCAGCAGCCAGAGAGCGGACTTCTCTCCACCCCCTCCCCGGCGGGGCCGGGAGTCATGTGCCATGGCCACTGCCAGGTGGCCAGGAGCCAGGCTTGCTGGGTTGTCATGTCAGGGGAAGGAAGCGGCCAGGCGGCCAGCCAGGAGCGGCTCCCACTCCGTCTCCACCAGGCTGCGGCTCCTTTCCTGACCCCCTCTCCTCTCTCGCGGGTCCCTTCCTTACCTTGGTGGCCGGGATGGCTCAGGCTCCTGCCTCCCCCGCAGCCCTCAGAGGCTTCCTCCCTTCACTTCCCACGCCCCCTGCGCACCACTCTCTCCCAAGGGAGGGTTTCCATAGCAGAGTCCGGGCAGGGACGCCCGACTGGGTAGAATCCTGGAAAAACAATTTAAGCCTGCGGTTCCAAAGGCTGAACTCATGACCACAACTGGGGTCTAACCAGGGATTCCAGGGGGTTAATCATTTGTCAGTCTTCAAGCACCAACTGAGTAAACAGTCAACCAACCTCTCAGGGCATATGGCCATCAGAGCCCTGCCTCCTCATGGGTGAGCCTGTGGTCAGAAAGATCGCAAAGAAGTCCACCTCACCATCCTTGCAGGGGATGCCTCCAGTGAACAGGGAGAATGCGTCTGCACCCCAGGGGGCAGCTGACTTGCCAGTCACACGCCCAGAGTGTCCAGCCTTAAGCGGCGGACAGCTGCACTAGGTGCACATCAATTTGACAGAGAGAGCCGAAAGATCCCTGCAGCTAAGTATTGACCACTCTCCAGACAGGAGAAGCTAAAATAATATGGTTTCCTCCTTGCGGTTACTGCTTTTTAACCTGGCGAGGGAAGCCCATGTTGAAAAAAGAGAAAGCCTCAAAGCCAAGGCAACAGAGAAATCAATTTACAGCCAGCACTAGTCTGAGACTCCTTCCAATCTCTATGGTCGAGAATAGCACACATATCCTTGGGGTCAGGCATTTCCTGTCGGTTGGGCTGGGGCCCCTCAGTTTGGCCAGAGGGCCTCAGCCTATCACAGCTGCCAAGCCTCCCGCACCAGCCCACTCCTCCTGTATAAAATCAGAATCACTGCAATGCAGGGACAGATCCTAAGCGCCTTCGAGTTTAGTTTAGACCATCTGCCCTCAGATGAGAAGGCACAAAAGCTAAAGGTTTCCATGCAGGCATTTACTCATCCATAGTTTGCATTCAACTAAAACAGAATGTTCTCCCTGATGTCCCGGGAATCCTTCCATTCATGATTTTTCTCTCTGCTCTGCTTGGCATTGTCCACCACCACTACCCGTACACAACCTCAGCTTCTTTTCTTACCCAGCACCTGGACAGTCCTCAGAAGAATTGTCTTTAGCTATTTACTCAGCAGCTGGCTCAAATGTTCAATGCTTGTAGTTCACGGAATCATAGACTTGGGACTCCCTTTGCTGAAACTCCTTCTACAGACAGGAAACTGAGGCTCAGAGGGGGAAAGTGGCCAGCTCAGAGACCGAAAGGCAGTTTGCTAGAAGAGTTTTGGCCAAATCTCAATTTTCTGATGGCTTTTCCAGTGATCTTTCCATCTCTTTAATATAAAACACCACTTCAAAAAGAGACAGCCAGATACAGTCGGGGCACATTCTGACTTGTCGCTTTTTTTGCACATTATTTGTCAGGGTTCTCCAGAGAAACAGAACCAACAGGATGTGTATAGAGGAAGAGAGGTAGGAGGAATTGGCTCATGGGATTACGGAGGTTGGCAAGTCGAAAATCTGCAGGGTGGGCCAGCAGACTGGACTCAGAACTGATGTGCAGTTCTGTCTGAAGACCATTTGCTGGAGAATTCCTCCTTGCTCAGGGGACTCAGTCTTTTCTTTCTACCCAGGCCTTCCACTGATTAGAAGAGGCCCACTCACATGATGGAGGTCAATCTGCTTTCCTCAAAGTCTACAGATTTAAATGTTAATCTCATCTAAAAGCTCTGTCACAGAAACACCCAGAATAATGTTTGACCATATCTGTGTCCCTACTGGTCAACCACATTGATGCTTAAAATTAACCATCACACACACTGTAATTAAAAGATACAGTCTGCAACAATCCCATCCTATGTCAAAATTTACTCATGAAACATCTTATTTTTCATAAAATCCATTACTACATACAGATGGTGGGAAGGGGCCTCAGAGCATATGCACTGTAGAAGTCAGTGGGGAATAATCAAAATTAATCTTAATTAAAGATCTACAGACACGTGTATACAAGCATACACTCCCTCAGGAGAAAGAGATGCAATTTAATAATCTGTTTCACTGAAGGACATAAAGCAGTGGGGTATGAGAGTTGTTAATAAACAGCTTTATTCTGGGAGAGTTGAAGCTGGACTCCTCTGTTAAGGTTACCAGATGGGGTCAGGTGACTTCAGGAAGTCTTTTCCAACCCAGATGATTCTGTGATCATATTTCCACTGGAATGAACAGCCCTCAAGAGAATGTTCATCAGAGCAAATCGGGAGAGAGGAATGTTGTGATGAAAGGGTTTGAGGCACACATTCATTCACCCCAGTTTCCCACTGTAAATTCAACAGGAAAAACTGCTCTCCAGATCTCTGCCTAAAATAACTGTGAGGTGTTGTTGATGAAGAATGGCTGGCGTGTTCCAGCCCAGTTTGTTTCAGCAGTGGGTAAGTGACACTTCTGCATATAATCTGCCTAGGGGTCTTCCAACAAAGAGAACATGAGAATAAAATGTAGGGACATCACCTGATGCTTCAATTTGCCTGGCTGATTACATTTTTACTGTATAGCTAGACTGTTTTCGGCATAAAGTGAAACATTTATATACACTTCAGTACACTCTTTTCAAAATTACATACTTGTGGTACTCTTATTCCCTTACAAGTAACATTATCAGCAAAACCAAGATCACAGGAAAATATAACAGACACACGATCCAGTTTCTTCCATGATAACAAAAATGGCAAGAAAATAAAAGGAGAACCCACAAGCCAAAACACTTGAGATGTATCAACCAACCTCAATGTACAGACTTTCTGTGAATCCCAATTCAAATAAACAAACTACAAAAACAAATGATAAAACATTGTGGACTTGTAAATGCTGATTTGATATCTGATATTAAGGATTATTTTTACGTTTTAAGGGATGAGTGAGGAAATATTTACAGGTGAATGCTATGTCTGGAATTTGCTTCATTTGAAGTGAGATGTCTGGAATTCCAGGACAAAGGGGAGCAGGCAGGGGTGCAGACGAAACAAGATGGCCATATACTGGTCCCCATGGGAGCTGGGTGGTGGAATAAGTGGTTTGACTTTTGTATTTGCTAGAAAACTTGCTAACCATGTTTAAGAATAGAAAACATCACATTTTTTCCCCTGAAATTCGAAGTTGATTATATTCATTTAAATTCTGAGCAGTCCATAATAAAATGTCAGCGACTTCCACAAAAGGATCAGCCTGCTTTTTCACAAAGGATGCCAAACCAGGAGTGATTACAATGCTTAATATTAAATAGAGCTCATGGGTATGGGGGGAGAGGCAGTGGGGAAAAGAGATTAAAGAAACAAGTTTGATGCTTTAGAGTCTCTCTTTTTTTTTTTTTTTTTTCTTTTTGTGAGATAGAGGAAGGGCTATTACATATAAAATAGAATCAGAAAACTGTTTCTACTTTCACCTACTGTGTATTTCCAAAGAACTCTAAGGATGCTGCCACAGCCAATGGTTGTTTATTTCCATGATTAGTTCAGCAACTCTACACTCCAGAGGGAAGGGAAATAAACCTGGCTGGGGGTCCTGGTTGTGACATCTCTGTGGGAGGAATGCTTTATCCCCAGGGAAGCCAAGCTGAAGAAATGATGTGAGCATCCAACAGATGAAGTACATCAATCATTGGTCATCTTCAGAATGATCTTCTAAGGGGATAAAAAAATGTGTGTAGATGAAAAGGAAGATAGTATACCAGTGATTTATGAAAATGTGATCTCCACGAAATGAACCCTGGCAGGAACAGTATTACTTTATTAGCCAAGACTGAGAACTCTTAAGTCAGTGTCCTTCTCAGAGAAATACCAGGAATGCTACCTAAATATACTCACACCACATTATAAAGAGAACAGCTAGAAGGGATCATGTTCCCACTTTATGCTGGAAACCAAAAGCTTGCAGATATTTTCCGTTTTAGCCAAGGGTACACGGTAAGTCTATGGTGTACGGAACGAGTCACAGGACACGGTTTTCAGCCAGGCAGGGAAGCATCTGTTTCAAGAGTGGGTCGGAGTGTCCAGGGCTCACTCACAGCTTGAACACCGTAGTTCCCAAGTCAGTTGTCAGGCTCCAGCTGTTTGGGTTCCTTCCGTCCCCTTTACCTCCCGTTACCACATTTCCTGGAGAGAGCAGCCGTCCTCACAAACTTGTAAACACAATAATGGTGTTTTTCTTAGACATGTACCCTCAGCCTGAGGGCCTTCAGAGTCCAGGAACTCCCTGGAACTTTATGTGAAAGTGTCTGTAGAAACTCTCTTCCAATGAAAAGGTCCACAGCTTTCCCTTGGACTCTGAAAGGATGCACGACTCACCCACACAAACACAAAATCCCTGCTGTAAACCACCACTACAGCAGACTCAGCATACATTCCTTATCGTTTCAGAAATCATCCAGAGTGGTTTTGGGGTGAGGAATAAGAGCAATTTTTTTTCTGTTTATATATTTAAAAAAATTTTTTTTAATTTACAATATTGTATTAGTTTCTGGTGTACCGCATAGTGATTCAGTTTTATATATATATATTTATACACACACACACACACACACACATACATACTCTTTTTCATTACGGGTTACTATAAGCCACTGAATATAGTCCTTTACTATACTGTAGGACTTTGTTGTTCATCTGTTCCATACACGGTAGTCTGTATCAGCCGATGGGGGATAAGAGCAATTTCACCACTCTATGCCACGAGAACTTTTGGTGGAGAAGACAGTGACAGTACTCCCCAAATCAGGCAGCACATACAAAAACATCAGTAAGTTTTAGATGGGATGGAGCAGAACGAGGGACCCAGCAAACACAACCTCCTTGATCCAGTTTGCTGATACTGTCCAGCATCCTACTTTACAGACAGGTCAGGCAACAGAGACACAGAAAGGTGGTGTGTATTCATTAGCCATAAACACACCAGTTGAGAGCAGGTATGAGCCTAAATCACTGGCATCTCAACTTTTGTTCCAATCCCCTTTCTGTTCAACCCGACGGAGCCTACAGTAGGTGGCTAAGACATTCACACTGGAGATCTGGGCCTCCCAGCATCAGTAGTTCACCTGCTTTGCAGTCCCTCATCACTTCTGTTCTGTGGCAGGTGCACTGAGGGGGTGTGAAGTTGCTCTTCAAGCCTGCAGCACACTGCCTCTCTGGGTTGCAGCTCATGTATACAAGTTTGACCCCGGGCCTGTGGCTCAGCTGCTTATTTGGGCAATGAGTCAAAGCACATTAATCAAGCCGTAACCTACCCAGGACACAAAATGCTTTGTTAGTTAATCCTTCTCTTTTCTAAAGAAAGAGAATTAAAATCTGGCCAAAGTCACCAACTCATTCCTAACAAATCTTCAGAACGTTAGCTAAGTCACCCTGCCTGCAAATACACCACATGGAAGTACCCAGGAGAGGAAGGGGATTCTGGGAGCAACAGAGAAGTCCACAGCACAAGGAGTCAGGGTCACACGTCCAGCAGTGCACCAGCCGTCCGCATCAAACTCGACGCACGGCTACAAATGCAATTTCTCAGATTCAGCCTCTTTTCCATTACCTCCTCTTGCTCCTGCTTGATTAGCGTTGAGTTCTCCGTGTGGGAGGTGGTGCGGAAGCGGGCCAGGTGGCAGGAGCCAGCCAACTACAAGCTAAATAAAGAGGCTCCATCCGCCAATGATGAGAGGGTCTCTTAATTTTTTTGTTGAAAATTTCTTTAAAGGACCCCTCCTTCTACAGATAAGAAAAATGAGGACTAGAAAAGATAAGCGCTTTGTTTGAATTCACAAAGGTAGTGAGGTGGCTGCAGAAGTGGGGCTACCATTCAGGTTACTGGATTCCATTTAAGTCCAGTCTCCCCTGCACCAGGCTCTCCCAGCCAGCTCCGTCATATTCATGGGTTCAGGGCTCTGGCTTTACTGCTAGCCCTTTGCTGATGCTACCTCCCTTCCTATTTTTCTTATTCTCTTCTGGACTCCTGCTAACTTTTTCCCCAACCTACTTTGATTTAAATGATTTTTTCTCTAAAAAAACATAAAGAATGTTCTTCAACTTAACTTCATAGGAGCCTCAGAAATGATCTTGGACTTAACAGGTTTTGGATTATCTACTCTTTTTCTTAGAGAAAAGACATCTTGTTGGCTAGAAAAAAGCAGTCATTTGAACTAGGATTGACTTAATGGAGCATTCTGGTAAACATATAATAACTCCATGGCCTGGGTACAGCATTTGAAAAAAAAAAAAAAAGTCATCATAGAAGAGAGAGGGAGAGCGTTAGAGCAAAAGGAAAGTCTTTGAAGCCTCAACCTGAACAATTTAGTACTGGTTATGTCATTTTAAATGAATTTTTAAAGACTTTTAAAAAATTCAAACCATGAACCTCTCTCATTGAAAAGAGAGACTTTTTCTTCTGCAGAGACTTTTCTTCCTTTTCATTTTTTAGATGCCTAAAGCCAACTATCAAGCAATATTACATGTCCTTCCATAGTGCCATTGTTTGGCCAACAAGTCTTACAGGCCATTGGGAAAAGGAGGGTTGGTGTCAGTGAGCCTGAGAAATTCTAACACCATCCCCACACATACTGGTTTCCTGGGTGAACCATGGGCTGCCCAGGTGTGCACCGTCTCAGCAGATCACAGTAATTGCTAGCAAGTAGACTGGCTCACATGAGTATCAGCTATAATATAACTCCAGCTCTGGAGTCTCTTCTCCTTTGATCTCGCCATCAGCACTGTAGCTCATCGAGATTCACCCAGTGACTGCAGAACCCTGTCGAAATGCTCTCCTTGGAAATTCTCTCCTTCCTTAGCACTGCCCTTGTCTCCTCTCCTTCCTTCACCTCTCTATTCCTCTTCTTAGCTCCCAAGACAGATCAAACTTCCAGGTTCCTGTTTCCTCTCCCTCTCCCCTCAATCATTTTGCCCTTACCCCTGGTTTTCAAAAAACACCTCCTCTGTCTGGAGATGTCACGAATATGAAACTCTGGCCCCACCCCCTGACCTGCAGTCCAGGTCCACACTGCTCACGATGCACCAAGCATTCCTGCCAAGGAGGCTTAATGCCCCTTCCATCCTGAAGTGCTGCCCATGGGACACAGGACCAGAGGCAGCAGAAACAGGGGGGAAGCACATGTGAAGGCATCTACAGACCTGGTTTCAAATAGAAGTTTGCCAATTTACAACACCATATGCCCCTAGGACACGTTAGTCACCTCTTTGCATCTTAGTTTCTTCATCTATACAATGGGGGAAACAAGTTAGCTTGAAAGGCTGTAAACACTACGTGAATTTCCATTTGTAATATATCTGGCCCGAGTCATACTGAAAAACACTAGTTCTCATCCCACATTTTCATTACAAACCAGCTCCTCCTGACAGTGCCCATTTCTGCTAAATCTGCTTCTCGTCATCGGGCTCAAAACGCTGGAGTCGACTTTCACCCGTCCTCTCACCCCTTGCAATCAGATCAGCTGCCAAGTCCTTCCTTTTACTTCTTGCCTCTATTTTCCATTACCGCTATCACTGCAGTAGACACTCTGACTGTTACAGGCACCAACATATCACGTCTGGATCCATCTTAAAACATAGTTGCAACTCCATTTATCATCCTGCTCAGAAACCCTTACAGAAGTGCAACTCTAAGCCCTCAACAGTGTAGCCCAGGCCCTCTCCGCTCTCCCTGACTCCTGCGCTAACCCCAGCCCAAACGGTTGTGCTAACCCCCCAGAAGGCAAGGCACCCTATGTTTCTCTTCTCCTGCCTGCTGTTCCTCCTCAAGAAACAGTTTGATGGCGTCTCTCCTCTCCTGGAGAGAAGCAATACGCCTAGTGGATAAAAGCTCAAATTCTGGAGCCAGAGCACCTGTGTGAATCCAGTCTCCAGCCCTGTAAGTCACTCAACCTCTTTGAGCCTGGGTTTTTCAGCTGTAAAATTGGAGGAACAACGTATCTAGCTTTAGGATTAGTGTGAAGTGCTTGGAAAGAATGATTATTTCACATTGTATGATTCTTTAAGGTACTTTTCCTTATCTCATTCTGCCCAATGTTAGTTTTTAAAATATAATCATAGTTATAATCATTAGTATCTTATTGTTTGCTCTCTCTCCCCCTCCCTGTCACCTCCCAAATGTAAGCTCCAGGAACATGTTTTATGCACGTTCGTGATTCCGCACATAAGGAGCTCTCAAATGTTTCTTGAGATGGGTAAAGTCAGGGCTGACTATTTCATTCCCTCTGTCTCAAAATGAAGAATTAACAAGACCAGGAAATCTCGTGATCTGGCCGAGATCACATCAGGTAAGGCAGAGCCATGGAAACAACCTGGCTCTCCTAACTGGATCCAATAACCTGTCAGCACCAGGAGCCAAGCATGCTTAATTATCCAGCTAAATAGGTAGACATGATAGAAAGTGGTGATTAGCTTCCCAAGTCAGACAGAATGTTCTCGAAAAAAAAAAAATCCCTCGTCCCACAGCCAAAATGTCAGCACCCCTCATTTGCATCAAATAGTCCTGGGTGTGTCCTCCCTCCTTTTTTAACACTCAACTCAGCTGTGGGAAGAACAGAGGCGGCCCAGGGCTGTGTCTGGATTCCTGGTGGGAAATGTTATTGGACTCTCCTGGTCTGACAAGACAACTGCTTCTCTCCCATCCCTGGAGGAAAGACAGGACTAAAACTAACAGAAATTAAACGTGGGGGAGGGGGAGGGAAAAGCTCAGTGGTAGAGCGTGTGCTTAGCATGCACAAGGGCCTGGGTTCAATCCTCAGTATCTCCAGTTAAAAATAATTAAAAATAAATAAATAAATAAACATAATTACCTCCCCTTCAAAAAAAGATTTAGAAAAGAGAAATTAAATGTGAATGAAAAAAGACCAACATTCAACTTTCACAAAGTTGTTAGGAGACTAAATAAGTTGCTCGGGAGGAGAGGCAGTAGGGAACACAAACAAACACAGGAGAAATTTGTATTTATCATTAGAGTATCTACTCAGACCGAAGTTTATTCTCTGGCAGTTTTCAAGGGCTTTGTGTTCTGTTTTATTTTCTTACTATGACAGGAAGGGCATGATTTCTCGTCTCGCAATCATCAGCCTACAAAACCCTTTTTCCTCAGGGTCCATAATGAAGCTATGAGACAAATGTAGGCTTTTAAAGACTTTTTTAAAAAGGGCACATGCCATATGGGAAGTAGGTGACAAGAAATAGTTACCAAACCACTAATCCAATCAGTAAGCCCAAGTACCAAATAGGAAGAGGTGAAACAGAAATAAAAGAATTCCTATAGCACCTGCCCCCAGGCTAGTTCGGGCTGTGACCACAGTCTGGTTAAAATTTAATTGACATTTACCTCATATATATTTTTAAAAGTAGGGGAGTGTTTCTTCAAGTTTATTTCACATTTTGATTTCTCATTTCTGGTGTAAACTTGTTTTATATTAAAATAGATCTGGCCAAACTCCCCAAAAAGAAAAGATAGGAAAAGTTCATATATATAAAAATACATCAAGAGAATGAGAAGACAAGCCACAGACTGGCAGAAAATATTTGCAAATATGTATCTGACAAAGGACCATTAACCAAAATATACAAAGAACTCTTACATCTCAACAATAAGAAAACGAACAACCTGACTTTAAAATGAGCAAAAGATCTAAATAGAGATCTCACCAAAGATATACACATGACAAGCATATGAAAAGATGCCCAACATCATGTCATTAGGGAACCGCAAATTAAAACAGTGAGCTACCACTACACACCTATTAGAATGGTAAACAGCCCAAACACTGAAAACACCAAATGCTGGTGCGGACACGGAGGAACAGGAACTCTCGTTCACTGCTGATCAGAATGCAAAATGGTACAATCACTGTGAAAGACAGTTCAGCAGTTTCTTACAAAACTAAGTACACTCATTCCATAAAACTCAGCAATTGTAGGCCTGACTATTTATGCAAATGAGTTGAAAGTTATGTCCATTACACAAAACCATGTACGTGGAAGTTTAAAGGAGACTTATTCACAATTGCTAAAACTTAGAAGCAACCAAGATGTCCTTCAGTAGGTGAACAGATAAACTGCGGTACATTCAAACAATGGAATATTATTCAGAGCTAAAAAGAAATGAGGGATCAAGCCATGAAAAGACCTGGGGGAAATTTGGATGCATATTACTAAGTCAGAAAAGCCAATCTGAAAAGGCTTCATATTGTATGATTCCAACTATATAACATTTGAGAAAAGGCAAAAGTATGGAGACAGTAAAAGATTAATGGTTGCTGGGGGTTAGAAGGGAGTGAGGGATCACTAGGTGAAGCACAGAGGATTTTTAGGGCACTGAAACTACACTGTGTGATGCTACAATGGTGGATAAGAGTCATTATACATGTGTGCAAACTCATAGAATGTATAACAAGAGTGAACGCTAACCTACGGACTTTGTAATAATGATGTGTCAATATAGATTTGTCGATTTTAACAAACATACTACTCCAGTGCAGTATGCTGATAGCAGGGGAGGCTGTGCGTGTGTGGGGGGGTAGCAAATGGGAACTCTATACTTTCTGCTCAGTACTGCTATGAACCTAAAACTTCTCTGAAAAATAAAGTTTATTTTTTAAAAACCCACATATGTCAATTAAAAAATCCTTTCCTTTATATCACATATAAGCATACAACCTTTGCCACACCTCATTACAAAAAATTGGCAGTGCCATCATATTAGGAAAGAATCAAAATGAAATGTTTTACAATTCATTCAACAAATTTCTTTGAACCCTTATCATGTACCACCCTTGGTAAGTTACAAGAGAAGTTCTGCCTTGTGGAGATTACATTCTAATGAAATAATTTTTAAACCCCATTGCTTTCAAAACCATACCCACTGCTACCAGAAACCATTGTCAATACCTGCTTGAGGAATTTTTTTTTGAAGTGATGCTTTGAAATTCACCAAGAGTCCTAGGTGTGGGGAAGAAAAGGTCAACAACTGGAAAGGTGTTCTTCTCAGAGTGCCCTGCCTAAGTGTTTTCAAGCATCAAAGATGAGCTAACCACTTGAATATGCAGGGCACTGAGACACTGAGACCAAAGCGATGCGTTTCTTATTGATAAAGCCCAGAAAGCATGGTTCCTGTTTTGTAACTTTTGGTAAGATCTTGACAAAGCTCTCCAAAGAAAATACAGCTAAAATGCCCCTCTGAATGAAAGTAGGCCCTTTTCTCTTAACTACACACATTTAACCAAATTAGAGCCTCGTGCACATGACTCAGACGTGACCCTCTGCGGGGAGGGGAAACTGGAGAATTGCACACTGCACACTGGGCTGGAACAGTGTTGCTAGTCTCTGGGTGCACAATGCTGAACAAGGATAGGGACTCCAAAAACTGTCCTGCTTTCATTTAAAATGACTAATGTGATTATAGTCACCCACGCACACCGCCTTTATACTGAGGCTTCCAAAGCACTGGGGGGCCTTGAGATCAGGGAAAGAGTTGCCTTAGCCTCAGGAAATGGGTTCAGTCTCGTGGCAGATAAAAGCTTTTTCCACCCAAAGAGGAAAAGCTGCTGATCTTTTTACCATCCCCATCAATACACGATGCAATAAAACCCAATTCCATACCCTACACAAATCATGCTATTCTACTCAGAGGTAAAAACAGAAGGAAATGTCTTCCTTCCTCATCCCTGCCTTTGTTTTCTTTTTTTTTTTAAATCTGCAGAGGTAGGGAAACCCCTCTAATTTTCTCAGATGTGCAGAAAGAGGTCTCTCCTAGAGGACATGGTAGAAGGTGGTCATAACAGCAGGAGAAAGTACTGAAGCAATGGCCCCACCCATGCTACCCAACATCAAGAAAACACCACAATCATTTAGCGCTGATTTTGTTAATCATAAAACTCAGCAATACACAGACCTGCTCTCATATATTTCAAGAGGGTACTTCCTCCCCTCCTTTTTTTTGGCAGTCACATGAAAATTAACTAAGAAAATGACCCTTTGATCCCTCACCAACATGCAAATAATGTTTCACGCCTACACTTTTGCATTTTGAGTCATTACCAATTCATCATCGACTCAGTTCCTGAAAGCCCACAATATGCCGGGCTGTGTTCTGGACATGAAGTCCCTGCCATGTGCAGAGAATATGCCAATATTCCAGCACACTCTGGGGGCTCATTCAAGTTTACTTTCAAAAGAAGACATCGAGCTTCAGGTATTTCAGACCATGCGAAAGATTAGAAGAGAGGCTGAGTAGGGCCTGGAGTGGTCGAGAAAGGGTACCCAGAAGGGGTGAGACTTGACCTGGAGGGAGGAAGAGAAAGACATTAGATGGGCTGGGAGAAAAGAGAAAAGAATTCCTGTAAACAGTTCCATGCCCAAAGGTTTTCCCAGGGATTCTGAACCTGGTCTTTCCAAATGATGGTCATGGGGTTTTAAGGGCATAAAAGTAATGCTTTTATGAAAAACCATTGCCTCTCAAAATAAGATTTATTAGAATGCATTTAGAAGCTCAGCAATACTAGTAGGAAATCTGGAAAGTGAAGGATCTCAGAGGAGGAAGGAATAGAGATTCAGCAGTTTTCTTCCAGAGAAAGCAAAAGCACACCCATTCTGAACAGGCTTGGGAGTCAATAGAGCTAAATTCCAGTCTATCTCCAGAATCTGGGACTCCAAGCAAGTTTCTTGCTTCTCTCTGAGCCCCAGTTTCCTCATTTGTAGAAGAGAGAGAATAATATATAAATCATCAGATAGAAGCAATACATAGAAATTCTCTAGTTCAATAGTTGATACACAGATGTTCCATAAACAGTAACTGTTGTCATCACATGACAAAGAAGCATAAAAAATTGTCCAGTTAGAGATAAATGAGGTACTACAAAATTGCAGTGTCTTTGGGAAACGTTTGAAAATCTGATCTGTCTTCCAATTCTATATGCTACATTTTAATCCTCGTAGATTGTGTGAGCTATAAACATCAAGGCAACATGGTAAAAGTCAGTGGTTTACTTGAAAATAGCAGGATGACCTTTGTAGTCTAACAAGCCCATAGAAACTTCACAATTGAGAAGAAACCATCAGTTTCTTTAGTCTAGGAACATGACAAAGGTCATTACTTATCCACTTGGGATTAATCCATTCCATACTGTCTATAGAGTTTGAAAATTTAGGCTGACAAAGAACCTATTCAACAAACTTTTAATGAGTGTCTTATACTAGACATAGTGATAGATCTTTTTAGGGTCTCCTAATCCATGAGCAAAAGGAAAAACTCTATAGATGCTTTAGAGACATAGTTGCAATGATCTGTCTATGATAAAGGCTTCATCTCCTTTTTTATAGAAAAGGAAAGAGATAAATTAAGACATATGCATTCTTTAAATTCTTTCACTCATTCCTTCATTTATTCATGTTTTTTCAAAGCACATCCTTTGTGCACCTGCTAGGTATAAAGGACAGAATGGAGAGAGCCATTGTCCTCCAGGGGTTTACATTTTGAAGGGGAAAAAGAGAACATCTAACTATCACAAGGCAGACCCGAGATGCGTGTCATCCAAAGGACACAAAGTACAATGGGGATGGGATTAATCCTGACTAGGAGGTTCAGGAAGACTTCTACAAGACTTCTGCATCCACTGGACTGGCATTTGGAGAAAATAATCAGGACAGGTCAAGGATGCCCAACAAACATGGCGTTCAACTTGATGGAGATACACAGATGGAAGAATGTCTGTTCCATCTTGGAAAAGGGAGCTGTTTGCTGCAAGAATGGGTAGGTAATATGAAGTGGCCCAGGTCCCATGGCGGACTGAGGTAGGTAAGCACTGAATTGGAAAGAGTTTTGAATGCCAAACTTCGGAGTTACCTCTCTTGATTACACAAACACTACATAGTATGTGTAGTACTAAGAAACTTATTAGGAGAGGGGGGAAAGGAAGGAAAAGAAAAAAGAAGTAGGATCTTAGATGAAAGGAAAAGCCCAAAAGGTATTAACATAGATTCAGGTTCCAGACCTCTTAATGAGCTTTTTTGCAGCTTTTTTTTTTTTTTTCACTCTACATGAGCAGACAAGGTCTTTCTTGCTTTAATTTACCATCTTTAACCGGCTTTTACCCTTTCTCCTTGCCTTAACTGAAAGTTAGAAATTAGGCAAGCATGTAGATCCAGAGGAAATCCAAAGAGCTTTTGGAGGGAGGGAGAGGAAATGTGATGCAACTCCATCAGCCTTAGTCATACAACCTACAGCGAGGCACCCTTCCCAGTCCAACTCAGATGCATTAGCCTGTTCTTCTCAGTCTGACTTGTTTCCATTCAGTGCCTTAATCCTGGTAGATTTTGAAAGGCATCTATGTTTTCCTGTCTGTAAAGTTCCCATTTTATGACCTTGGTTCCACCATGGCACCATCTTACTCTCTTTGGAGCCCAGTTAAACTTCTAACATCAAATTTCCCCCAACAACAACCTCCACCTGCACACAGCCTGTATATTCCAACTAGAAATCATCTCCTGAACTCAGAGCCTTTTCCCTTTGTTTCTCCATCCTCATGCCCTCACCTCAACAACTGGGTTTTCCCGGCTCCATTCCACTCTCACTTCAGATGCTTCATCTTTCCTAGAGAAGCCAGTGAAAAATGTTTTGTTCCCCTTCCTATAAGCTATTCATATAGGATGCAGGGCTCTGTGCCTACCACATCATCACGAGCCGTGGGTACTGTCACCTCAACACCAAAGAGGCATCTATAAACGTTCATTTGGCTCCTAAAATGTATTCCACTTTAACTAATATCCCTATGTTGGCTTGTTAAGAGAAGGTATACACTTGAATAGAGCAGTAAAATAAACAAGGGAGGAAAGCAAGGAGAAACAGAGGCCCCTTGGGTGAGTGAGTTCAGTTACAGCAGTAACGCTTGGGCCATTAAAGTTGCCCACTCCTCCATCACAGCTCCTCAAAGACTATTAACTTAATAGCCATATCCAACCGTCTTTACCACACCCTTAGTCCCATGGGAGGAGGATAACACCAAAGGAGATGCAGAGTATTCATGTCACCCTCAGGGTAAAGGACAAATACTTCAGCTATCAGGGCAGGGATACATCACCAGATTGAACTCAGCCTAGCGCTCAGGTAGCCATGGGCGGTTGATTCATTCTAGGGTGGGGGTCGGGGTTGGGGGGGGCGGTTAGGAAAAAGGAGAATCGTGGAAAGTCCCAGAGGAAGGGGTAATCCGATTCTCGAAGCCTGGCCATAACGTACACTGGCCATAAGGTACACTCAGAGCGCCCGTGTTGCCGCTGGCGTCCCCCACCCCCACCTCTTACGCTCCCTCTCCTCCCAACACACGCTTCACCCCATGCCTCCAGTCACGGTATTTTGCCTCGGCATTCTCTCTGGTTGAATGTATCAACTTTGTCCCCGACCCAGCCACCGGCAGACGTGGATATTTGGGGTTGGGAAGCCTGCCAGAGCTATACGGCAACCCCTCCAGGACGGCGAGCTGCTGCCCATCTCTCCGCCCACCCACCCTTATTGTGCCATTTGCCCAGTCTGATGGCAGCCCAAGCCGCTGCTCTGAGTCAGGCTAGAATGGAGTGGAGAGGAAACGGGAGAAGACATTTCACAAGGACCAAGATGACCCGCTGCCCCTCCTCGGAGTCTCCTACCCTGGTCCCCTACAGCCCCGAGTAGGGATGGGGGCGCAGAGAGACAAGGCGAGGGGAACGCAGTCGGTCCCCGTCCGCAGCTGCACACAAAGCCCTTCACCTTCTCCTTGCCTCCCAAGCTCCTCCTTGGGCTTCCTTTTACCGAGGGTCTCGGATGCCCCCTTCGGTGGTCGGCGGGACGGTCCGACTGCCTCTCGCCGCGCTGCCTCCTCCCTCGCGTCTCAGCCTAATCCTCCCCACCCCTCGCCTCAGACCCCGGAGGGAGCTCAGCCCGGGCATGGGGGCCGCAAGAGCACCCCTGTGCGCCCGGAGCCCCTGCACCCCGGGGGAGCGGACAACGGTCCAGTCTACCAGGCACAAATTCGCCCAGAGGTTCCGCCACCCGCTCACAGGCGCACACCCCATCCCCGCAGCGGTCGGGTCGGGTCCCAATGAGCCCCATCCCCAGGCGGCGGGGGAGCCCAGGCGCAGGCACGCTCCTACCTGCGCGGCGGCGGGCGCGGCCAGGAGCGAGGGCACCGCACGCGCCGGCCCGAGCCCCGCGCCGCGGCGCGTCTGCCCTTGTGCTGCGGCGACGGCAGCTGCAGCGGCCGCTGGCTGGCTGGCTGGCAGACTGGCTGGCTGCCCGGCTGACTCCTCACTGGGGCTTCCTGTAGGGCTGGACAAAGGACATTTCCTGGGAGGAGCAGGGGAATGTTCCCAGCATGCCTCGATTTGTAGTTCCCGGGGACTTCCTGCCACCGCAGCAGCGGGCGCCCGGGAGGCAGCTCCGGCCAGCCGAGGACCCCGGGCCCACTTGGGGCTCCCTTCCCCAAGCGCTCCGGGGAAGGGAGCGGCGGGTGAACAGTGGCCTGGGCCCCGCCCCGCGGCGCGCGCCGAGCCCGCAGTCCCGGAGGGCGCTGGTCCCCGAGCCCGAATCCCAAACTGGGGTCCTGCCGCTGAGCTGTCGCCGTGTGCGGGAGGACCGCGGGGGGAGAGGCCTTTTCTTTAGAAATGAGGAAGTTGAAGATGGCTTCGATTTGGGTTGACTTGGGTTTTTAAATAAATTTTTTTTCTTTTTCTTTTTCTTTTTCTTTTCCCTTTTCTGTTTTAAGCCACCGGAACCCTGCTGGGGGCGGATTAAAGAACTTGACTGCTCACCAGGAATTCAGGTTCCTTAAGATCTTGGCGCTTCATCCTTAAAATCATAAGAGCTGATTGTTCCCAGATCCTGACCCGGTGACATTCCTCCCTCCAGTGTTGGCCTCGTCCCAGGCATCTTTTCAAGAAAAGTAATTCAACTGAGAGATTGAAAACAAATTACATGAATTAACTATTAGACACGTTAAAAACCTGTGTGCTGCTGAATGAGGAACTTGCTGGACTTTCTGCTTATCTTTTCCTTTCACCTTTAGGAGTCAGTTTCCTCGGTTCTGCAAAACAGATGTGATGGCCATGGTAACAGTGAGCGAGAGTGTGGCGGTTAGGGAAGGGGGACCTTGGCTACAAGAGAGAGGAACCCGCTTCCAGAATATCAAGAGTCTGTAACGTCCTCCACACATTCCTGTCTGATTCCCAGGACCCTCGTGGGAAAATCAAGGAAGGGAACAGAGAGACTAAATAACTGAAAGCTGTGTTCTCTCCCAAGGAGGGTGATCAGTGTAGTGAATGGAGAAAGGAAAAGAGCAGTTCTAGGATGCTCTAAATGTGTTTGAAAAATAGGCAGGTCACAATTACTTGTAGTATCCACTTGGTCTCTCACATTTCAAAGGCACAGGAATTAGAACATATGGGTGAGGGATTTATTTAGTTTACTTTTAAGAAAAGTGTACCCACTTTTCTTTTCTGCTGTGGTTTTCTTTCTTTGGAGATCCTTAACCATAGGCATAAAATGGACTGGATTCAGGTGTAGAATTAATGAGAAGCACGCAGACGTGATCACCTCCCTCCCCAAAGTTCCTGTTGTATGTCACGCTGTTGACCATCCAGCCTAAATGAATTGTGCTGTGATCTTTGCATTTTCCAGACCCTACAAATTATTATTACTCCTTAATGGTTTGCAGGCTGGTAACATTCAGTGAAAATGTGCCCCTTCCCCACCCCCCGCAAAAAAAAAAAAAAGATAACTGATAATGGTTGTTTGGCAAATGTAGCAACCTCTTCCAGCGTCCAGCTTGAAAAAATGGCACACTTGCTTGTAGCATTTAACACTGTCTACCACCTCCTTGTTGAAGCTATTTTCTGCCTTGCTTCTAACACGGTAGGCTCTCCTCCTCCTCCATTTCTGCCTTCAGCTCAAGATACCTAAAATCTCACTATCTCCATCCCACACCAAACCTGCTCCTTTTATTTCCCCAACCCAAGTTAATTGGTTACTTTAACAGAGATGTATTTAACACTACATGCTATTCTCTAAGCCTGGAGTAGACAGAAGATGCCTCCTGGGTAAATGCAAGCTATGTCTTACCCTCACATTGAAGCTCGCACTCCAGTTAGTGTCACACAGACAATTCCCACACAGGATTCAAGGGCTATAACAAAGCCATCCACAGAGGTTTGTTTTCCTAGAAAGTGGTGCTGTTTCCATAAACTCTTTTCTTCTGGTAAGAGCAGGAAAGGGACAGGAGTGACCAGAGGAGGGGATGGGAGGCAAGAAAACGCAGATAGTACGTTGTAGGGACACAGAGTGTGTGAAATTTGGTTGTGAGAAAGGGGGAGGAGCTGGGAAGGAAGTAGGGTCTAAGGAGGAATTTCTGTTTGTGGGGTTTTTATTTGATTTTTAAGATGAGAGCTCCTTGGGGATGTTTAAATGCTGATGGGAAAGATCTAGGAGAGAGGCAGAGGGTGAAGACAGAGGAGGGAGAAAGGATGAAGGATTAGGCATTCAACAAATACTTGTCGAATTAACTAATTCCTGTTATGGATCACTGCTGAAGATGTTGAGGTTGAAATGAATAAACTGCACATTCCCAGCAAAGATATGCAGTCTGAGGCCAGACAGAAACGACATTCCTTTCTTCCTCGTCATGGGCCTCCCCCACCCTTCTTGTCCTCAGGGAAAGGCAATAGACAAGTGGATAAAGGGAGGGAAAGAAGGGCTCCCTGGCTGTTAGAGGATGGATGTCAAGTTTTCCAACTTGACAGCAGGTTCCGAAGGCACACAACAACTTCAGAAAAGTGTCAACTTTTAAGTCTGTGGGTTTGGGTTTGATTTTATTCTTAAATTAAGCAAATATTTTACCCTTTTTTTTTCTTTTAAATTTCACTTTGAGGTAGAATAGATAACTGTTCTCACTCTCATCTTTCAAAAGAGGAATTGAGCCTGGATAGATTTGCCTATGTTTTTTAAGCTTTCAAGTATAAGGTGGACATCTATTATTTTTCTTACTATCTTGACCATCCATCTCCCCTTTTCTTTGGTGACAACATCTTTGGAAAAATAGCCCCCTTCCCATCCTTTGTGGTTTACAGGGTGGCAGATGGTGGTAGAAATAAGATCAATACCTGCTAATGAACCTGTTCCATTGCTGTGCAAGGGACAAGCTAAAAGACGAAGCAGAGCTGAGAAAAGAGGGGTGTGTGTGTGTGTGTGTATGTGCGTTAAAGAGAGAAAACATAATCACAAGCAAATCTTTATGCTACTGTTGATCATGTCTAAAGCCAAGTTACCCCTAGACTTTTTACATGAGCCAAAATATTCCCTCTTGGGCTTAAGTTATTTCGAGTTAAATTCTATTTCTTGCAGTCAAAAGAGTTCTATAAAACTGGTCATGAGGTCTTGTAGTGCAGATCCTTAAATGTGCAACTGGCTAAGTTGAGGAAGAGTGAGGATGGAAAAGATCTCTCTGTACCAGGCTAGAGAATTGGAAATACTTATGGTAGTAACCAAACAACTGAGCCAAAGGTCTCAGACCCCAGCATTTCAAGGGTGGAGTTTTAGAGGTTAGGATTTTAGACGGTTTGGAATACTTGTAACTTTTCTAAATGTCCTAAAGAGAGAAACATGCTGATGTTGAAACTGGCCTGTGTAGAAGCAGTGAGAAAACAATTGCAGCCTGGCTAAAAGATGCTCTTTTTGCCTCTAGCCGGCAAAATCAAATGGTCAATAGTCAGGTATATTGAGCCATGCCAAGTGGGAAAAATGAAATTCTCTGCTCTTTCCGGAGTGACAGCAAAGGCATGAGGGTAAAAACAAAACAAAACAAAACAAAAACAAAAACAAACAAACAAAAACCTCAAAACTGATAATGGAAAGACTGTTTTCAGGGTCTACATCAGATTCCTCCTACTGTATCATCTTTGTCTGAGGAAGGGAAAATTAACTCCATTTTAAGTAGGGTGACCATATAATTTATCATCCAAAATGGGACAATTTTGGGTGTGAGTTGGGGTGCTATTAATAAGAACACTTGAGTGGCAGCTCTAAATCAGGTCGCCCTAATTCCAAGAGCTATCAACTAGCGCACAGCCTTGCATCAAGAAGCCTATACGTGAGTCCTCCTCAACCCCAGTAATTGACTCAAACTGCCCCTAGGCAGAGGTCAAGATGGTGCGCATTCAGCTAAAGACTGGAAGGTGAAGCAGCCCTAAGGTCTTTCCTTAAAAGAGAGAAAGCCCCAGGCCAATGTCTAGAGTGCAGGAGGGCTCTGCCCCTGAACTACATTAGCAGGTGGGAGCTAAAACAGTTCCGTCCCGAGAAGGGGTGCTCTCCCCAGTTCCCACTGAGGTTGTGATCATGGAGGAAAATTGCCAATAAGAATCTTTCTCGAGCATTCAAGTGGGATAGCTAAACTGGCCAATGAACCCAGTTCCCGGCAGGGCAGGTAAAGCTTGCAATTTCTAATCAGTAGAACTGGATACATCCTATGGAACTGTCTTCTTATTTATGCTTTGCTTTGGGGTAGGAGTTACCCTATTTTTTTCTCTCCATCGTTTTTCACCAGCTGGGTGCAGAGTGATCAAATGTGTAGTTCAGCCATAGCTGTCAGAAAGACAGAATAGACATTATGTAAAGAGCATGGACTAGGCATTAGACACCAAGTAGGACTCTCTTTCCTTGTAGTATGTGTCAATGCATTTGCATGTATGTGTGGAGTAATTCGATGGTTTTAAGTGGGGGCATTTTTGTGTCTGCCCACAGCATCCTCCATCCTATCTCTGACAGCCCTTGCTAGGCATGGCATAATTATGTGGGGTTTTTTCCATTTTATTTTTTATTTTAATTGTTCATTAATAATATTTTTTTCCAGTGTTATTGACATACAGTACTGCATCACTTTAAGGTATACAGCATAAGGATCTGATTTACATACATCATGAAATGATGACCACAGTAAGTTTAGTGAATGTCCATCATCTCATAGATACCGAATTAAAAAAATAGAAAAAAGTTGTTTTTTTCTTGTGATGCAAACTGTTAGGATTTACTCTCTTAACAACTCTCATATATCACAGACAGCCGTGTTACAGTTATCATGTTGTACATTACATCCCTAATACTTATGTATCTTGTACCTGGAAGTTTGTACCTTTTGACTGTACCTTCATCTAATTCCCCCCCTCTCCCCACCCCTTGCCTCTGATAACTACAAATCTGATCTCTTTTTCTATGAGTTTGTTTATTTGTTTGTTTTTGAAAAATAGTTCACCTCGTTCCTGTTACACGACATAGTGATTCAATATTTCTACCCATTTCAAACTGGTCCCTATGATAAGTCTAGTCACCACCTGTCACCATACAAAGATATGACATAGCTAGTGACTATGTTCCCTACACCATGTGTTTCACATCTGTGACTCATTTATTTCACAGCTGGAAATTCGTGCCTCTTAATCTCCCTCACCTAGTTCTTTCCTCCCACTACACCCACTCCCCTCCGGCAACCCCCTGTTTGTTCTCCACATCTATGACTCTGCTTCTGTTTGGTTATGTGTGTTCATTTGTTTTGTTTTTTTTAGATTCCACGTGTAAGTGAAATCATATAGTATTTTTTTCTCAGTCTGACTTATTTCACTTAGCATAATATCCTCTAGGTCCATCCATGTTGTCACAAATGGCAAGATTTCATTCTTTTTATTGCTGAGAAATATTCCATTGTATATATACACCATGTCTTCTTTATCCAGTCGTCTATTGATGGACACTTTGGCTGCTTTCATGTCTTAGGTATTGTAAATAAAGCTGCAAAGTACCTGGAGGTACGTATATCTTTTCTAATTTTTTGTGTTTTTGTTTTCTTTAGACAAATACCCACGAGTGGGATTGCCAGATCTACTGTGTGGTAGTTCTATTTACGTTTTTTGAGGAATCTCCATATTGTTTTCCATAGTGGCTTCACCAATTTACATTCCCACCAACAGTGCATGAGGGCTCCCTTTTCTCCACATCCACTCCAACACTTGTTTTTTGTTATCTTTTGGACAATAGTCATTCTGACAGGTGTGAAGTGGTATTTCTCTGTGATTTTGATTTATATTTCCCTGATGGTTAACGATATTGAGCATCTTTTCATGTGCGTGCCGGCCGTCTCTATGCCTTCCTATGAAAAATGTCTGTTCTGATCCTCTACCCATTTTTTAAAATTGGGTTGTTTGTTTTTCTGATGTTGAGTTGTATGAGTTCTTTTGGATTTAACCCCTTATCAGATATAGTGTTTGCAAATATCTTCTTCCATTTCGTGGGTGGACATTTCGTTTTATTGATAATTTCCTTTACTGTGCAGAATCTTTTTAGTTTGATATAGGGATTGGGGGCATTTTATAAACCGTGTGTGTGAAAGAAGGGGAAGCCAAGAGGTGAAGGCAGTGCAGGACTGTTGTTTTTTTAGTGGCTCTGTGTGTATTCACAATTTTTGAAACAACACCCTAATTTCCCTTCTGAGGAACCATCCTTCCCTCAACTTGAGTCTTGTCTGGAAGAGGCTGCCACCCTTCCCCCACCTCCACCTCTTCATCCTCCAGTTCCAGGCCTGCCAGTCAGCACCTCCGACATCCCACAGACCAGTGGTGGGTTCAGGCATGGGTGTGTGACCCAGAAGCTGAGGTTAAAGAAGCTCTTCTTGCTCTGTTGGAATTGCTCATTGAAAAGACAACAAAACTCTGAAGATGCTGGAGGGTGTCGCTTGCCAGTGGAGGCAACACAGAGAAAAGAAGGGCAGACAGAGGGAGAAACAGAGAAAGGGAAGTTTATCTGAAGTCTTCACTTCAGCCAATCCTAATCTATCCCCGTGCTCTTCAGTTCCAGGGAGGATTAAATCCCATCCCCAACACAATGTGGTTTTTAAAAAGTTTATCTAATTGAATTAGATTTCTGCCTATTTCAACAGAAATATTTCTGACTAAACTTGGAGATTCTGAATGTTTTTCGGTGTTTCTTGCAGGGAAAGTTCTCAGGAAAGGGGTGGGTGGTGGCGAGCAGGATGGAGTAGACTCACCTGGATGACGGCCGTCAGTGATGTGGTCTTTTCCTCCGTGGACGCCGTGTTTGGTGCTGCTCTTCCACCTGGTACTGGAAATCTATGCCAATCCTACAAGAGAAGAAAATCAAAGGTATAAACATTAAAAATGAAGAAACAAAACTGTTATTTGCAGATAATATGATTATCTACATGGAACTTGTCATAAATCAGGAACCATTTATTGTTTAGTGTTCACAATTAATCTCTATTTCACAAATAAGGAAAATGAGGCGTGGAGAGGCTACAGTTACCCAAGGTTGCTCGGAAGTAGGCCTAAGAGGCTGAACTGAAGCCTGTGAGGCAAGAAGAGAGATGAGAATGTTCACAGTGAGAGTGTGAAGGGGAGAGCCAGGAAGTCCCATCCATCCATCCCCTCATCCGTCCAGCCGTCCAGCCATTCATTCGGCAGTTGGACACTCACTGTATTAGTGTACGCCTGCTCCCTTCCGAGCAGGGTGCTCGGTGCCAGGGATGCTAGAATGAAAAGTTGCAGGTCCTGACAGCAATCTTCTGCTGGAAGAACAATAACCACGCGAGGAGATACCGCTGTGACTGAGCGTGCATAGAAGACCATCAGGGCACAGAGGACATTGGGACTGTCAGAGGTTGCTTTCCCAGTGGTGACACCAGAGCTGAATCTTGAAGATTAGAAGTTAAATTTTCTGAGCGAGGAGCTGGGTGCCTCAGGCAACAGAGATGCTGTAGGGTAGGGTGGGGCAGGGAGTCATGCAGAATGACAATGACTGAGTCTAGAGGAGTAGGCATGGCCCCAGGACCTGAATGACATCGTGACTCATGCTAAGTGAGGAGACTGTGGACGCAGGACCAGGGTCTTGAGACAGACTGAGAAGTAAATGGCTCAGTCCTTAGAGGTTGACTGAGAAAGTGGGGTTAAACTGCTTTGTTTTCTCTGACACTGTCTACACTCAACAGCATTAATTATCACTTCCACTGGCATGCTAATTTTCCCATCATTTACCACTAGTCACAGCTTTTTTTTTGGTGTATATATATATACATTTTTGGTGTGTGTGTGTGTATATTAAATATATATATTCATTAAAGTATAGTCACAGCTTTTTAAATGGTGTTACCAACACTTTCTCCCCTTCTGAGCAAGATGCTTTAGCTGAGCAGATTGCCTGGTACCCCCGCCCCCAGCTTGACATCTTTTCTCTTTGAGCACTGTGGGTTTATCAGGTAAGAGGGTCCCCCAGCCTGGTTCCAGTAAAGCATTAAAGATAAATCTGTTTATTCAACAAATGTTCACAGAACATTTATGGTGCTAAGGTGCACCAGTGAGTAAAACATACTTTCTGCTCTCAAGGAGTTTATGGGCTCGAGTTGACCAAATGACAATAACATTTAACACAAGAATCAGCAAACATTATATGAGACTATGTGTCAAGCCTTGTTCTATATGCTTCCAGATAAGACTCCTTCACTCACTTAATACGCTCAACAGCCCTAGGAGGCAGCTTGTAAAAGGCATCCCTGCCCGATCCACCCCGCTAGTCGGCTCGGAACCCAGCAGAACAGCCCCCGTGTCTGTGTTCTTGTCCCCTTCACCTTGCTGCCTGACTGACAATCTAGTGTGACAAGTAACACGGTGCAGACAAACTGCAGCAGAATAACATCCCAGGTGCTACTAACCCAGTCTTACGGGTTGGGAAACATTTTCTGGGAGAGTTTCAAGCTGAGCCTGGAAGGAGGAGTAGTTAGCTAGGTGACAGAGGAGGGGAGGGCTAAAGGAATCTTTTGTGCAAAGATCTGAGCCTAGGAACAGCTTGGCATTAATCACAGAGCATCCTGGAAGGCCAAAATGAGGCCAAGATGAGGGGGTTGGGTGTCAGGGTGGAGAGAACCAGAAGTAGAGCTGGTGTTACTTCACATGTTAGTGCTACAAGAAATCACCTTGACAAGACAATGGAACTAAGTTCCAGAAAATCCTGAGCTTAAATATTATATGCCTTTTCAAGCATGATGACCATTTTCTTTCAGACTAAAATCAGAATCATTTTGTAGAGTCATGGTTTCCTTTAGGTCACACGTCTTAGAAAAGTATTTCTTTTTTTTAACCTTTTAATACTATGTTTAATAGAGACGTGAATAATTTTTACAAATCATTAAAAACCACATTTAACACAATGCATAATCATTCCTAACCACTGGACGTTAGAACGAGTTTGGCATGGTGGCCTTCGTACAGACTTTACATCAGAGGATTAGGATCGGAGTCGCATCTCAGCAACCTACTAATTAAGTGGCCTTGCGCACATTTCATAAAGTCTTTATTATCTCAGTGTCTGCATCCATAAGATGGGAGTGATGATATTGATTGGAGGGTTGTTGTAAGATTAAAGACAAGTAAATGCCTGGCAGAGTGCCTTTCACAGAACATACTTACTAAATAGCTCTTCCTCCTCTTCCTCTCTTCCTGGATAGTCTGCAAGTTCCTTCAGCTCAACATTTTCCAACCAAGAGCATTGTTTTCCTCCACACTTCTGCCTTCTTTGTCTATTTTCAGAAAAATATTACTTATTAATTACACAGAGTTACGTATTCAACCATTCATCTTTGTTGAAGGGAGTAAAGTTGCATTGACAGAAGTATAAGATTACCCCACAAATCAGGTGCTACTACGACTGAACAGCCATTCTTGTAGTCAACGTTTATTTACTGAGTATATACTATACGTCAGGCCTAGTGTATGACACCAGAGGACGCCTCAGTGAAGAAGATGGGTTCTTGTGCATATTTCAGCAAATCCTAACTTTCTTAGAAAGTCTGAAGCGTTGTTTTCACACTTAGAGAATTTACAGGGTTTTTTGTCCAAACATCCAGTTTTACATACAAAGGAACTGGGAAGGCTAAGTGATTTACCCAAGTTCACTCATCTCAGCGTAGTGGAGTGCTGCAGACTTGACCTAGAGCCACACTTCCAGGCCAGTGCTCCTTCCAGTGACTCCTTCCTCCCTGGTATATTCTGAACCATGTGTTCAAGAGGAGTTTTTGCAAAAAGAAGTCAGGATCCTTACTGCAGTCCTTCTATACCAACCTGGCACTCTCTGCCTCTCCCAAGGTAACACTCTACCTATGGCCAACATTGTCCAATTTACAAAAAATGTTTTCACATTCATTATCTCAGTTGAGCTTCAAGGGACTCTACGAGGTAGACTCTGGGACTATGAATATCCCCATGCAGAGGAGGAAAAGGGGTTTCAGTGGCAAGAGCCAGAGGGCACAGTTAGCTGCCCCAGGACAAATCCCACAGAGGCATCCAAACTCCCTAGGGAGAAACCCGAGATTCGGCACCATTTAACTCAGGTTTCTACCAACACTCCCAACACAAGGGATGAAATGTAAACTGGTTCCAGTCCCACTCAAGAAGGAAGTTTTCTTGGAGAGAAATGTAAAAACACTCCTGGGGCTGCAGATTGATCTCCACTGAAATTTCCTGTGATCTACACTGCCATGTTTCTTCAAGAGGTCCTGAAGCTGGCAGCTGAATTCCAAAACAAACCAGTGTGTGAACGCAGTGCAGGGGAAAAGATTTTTTAATATAAATTTTAATTAACATTAAATGAACCTCCCATGAAGTCATCTGGTTGGAAAGGGAAATCGAAGAGAGAATAAAAACTGTAGAAATGTGGGAAATGTTTTATTGGTATAAAGCCAATAAATACGTAACAGAATGGAATCTTAAAATATGTATATATACACATTATAGATTATACAAGGGATATGTGAATACGTTCTTGCTATTATGGAATTAAATAATCAAGTATTTAGATTAAAAAGTAAAAGTCACCCTTCAGATACCATGAGTAGTCTTGCTACTCTTCCAGTGATTTGAGAAAAATATTTTTTTAGAACCATATCTTGAACAAGACTATGTAGCTGTATCCAAGTAAGTTATCTCTGCTCATGGTGAGTGTGAGTGACTAATGTTTTCCAGTTACGAGTGCTGGGAAAACTGTGACATAAAAGATGATTCCAAATAAGTGAAATATTCTGCTATAGTTAGTGCCAATAATAAACCCTTTATTTGAGCATAGAGGGAGATTTGATTTTCATTAATGGAAATAATCAGCTATTTTTTGTCACCCTTCTCTATTAAATATATTAATTTAAGGGGACAGCAAATTACCCAGGGTCTGGATCTACCTTTTGAGGCCTTGATTCATTGTCTGAGGCTCAGTTCTTTTATTCTACAGGTTTAGTTTTTTTTTTTCCCTTTGACTTGAAATTCTTTGCTCCTTCCACTATCATATTTCCCACCTCGTGAAGGCCTACAGCTCCGATAGACTGTGCCACAAAACACTTGTGTTTTATTTTATGCTCTTTTCATTGGTTCATGTGATGTTTTCTGCAAATTGTTGGTTCTGTCTCCCCAGCTAAACTCGAAGCTTCTTAGGGGAGAAATCTCAGTTTGTGTGTATCCTCTCCATGCCTCCCCTACTGATGCCCGGGCTGCACTCTGCACAGGGTAGCTTCACAAATCCCCAAGGGAGTGTAGTCTCGCTGGGATTCAGAAAGCTACCCAGTGGCCATATGGCGCATCCTTAGTGCCGCAGAAACTTCTCGGAGCTGGGCAGCCACCCAGAGTAGATGCTGAGTTCCTCCACAAACTCACTAAGCCTCTTCCTGGCTCTGTTCTCCCAAGTCAAATATTTTTGGTCCTGTAGTTAGTACTCCAGTTGCATTTAGTTTCTGGCTCAGCTTCCTGCCTACCGTCAGCCAGAAATCCTTTCTGGTCCAGAACTTCAACTCCATCCTCTGTCTTCTTTCGCTAACTTTGTTTTCCTCTCCTGCTGTGGGATCCACTGTATGAGCTTGTTTCTTCTGTCTGCTTCCAGAGACGCTTCATCTATTGCCAGTGGGCTCTGTAATAGTTGCTTTAATCATTAACACTTCCAGTTATTTATAGAGCGTACCCACGTCAGCCCAGGAAATGTTTACCTCCAGTCAGGCCCACCCAAAGGGAAATTCTGTCCCAGGATGGTTGTGCCTTGCGTGCTTAGATTATACCAGCGTGTTCTCCTGCCTAGAGTATGGTCTGTCCAAAGTGAAAGGGATTTAACTATGAAGAGAAAATAATGCACATTTTTTTTTTCTGGGAGATTTTATTTATGGTCATTTGCTTGGGCTGTTGATATAAAGAAACCAGTTTAACAGCTTCAAAAGGTCAACTGAAAAAGGAACTAGTCAACCTGTGTACTCATTAAAAATGAATGGGAGAGTTACGGCGAGTTATTAGAGCTTATGTCAAGACTGTTTTTGTAGAGGGGAGCGGAAGGCAGGGCCAGGTGGTTAACTGGGATTATGCCCTTAGCTACATCTGCTGTGATATCTGGGTTTACTCCACGTCAAGACCCCGGAAAATGAGAACAAGGGTATGTCCCAGGCCAGGGTCTCTAGAGACGAAGATTAGGTGAAGGATTTTAAAGGCACAGAATCCAGAGGCATAACTCTTCTAAGGATTCAGATGGCTACAAAAAAAAAAAAAATGCAGTTCTAACCAGAGCAGAAATAAAAACCTCACAGTCACCAGAAAATACCAGGTGTTTTCAAGGACCACACTGAAACGTTGGCTGAGCACATAGGAAGGGAGAAAGCTGTGAAGCCAGAGTGCAGGGACTCAGGGTGGATTCAATGCCCATGGTTCATACCAGGAGCCTCTCTATCTGTACACCGCTCACATCAACCCCAATTCCTCACCCTGTGGTAGCGCCCATCTTTAAATCTGAAAACTCAAGTGTGTCCTGGACTGATAAACAGCTGAGAAAGCGTAGGGAAGAAAGAAATGGGGGAGTGGGGCTAAACCGTAGCCCCAAGGCAACAACAGAGCAAAAAACAAGTAACCGGATTCTCTTGGAGGTGGCAGATGAAGGAACCTATTGTTACCGAAGAGAGTCACCTAGCCAGGAGACCCTGAGGCATTACATTAGCAGATGAGCACAGATGACTCTCTACTCTGCCTCCAGTTTGGAACCATATGCCTGCTATAAATGGTGTTTGGAGAGAAGGGGCGGAGATGAAGTGTCAGGTTTTTTTTTGCCTCCCACGTCTCTATTAAAATTTAGCTACTGTGGGCAGGGTATTCAACATCTACTTTTTTGGTAGCCCCTCAAATTGCAGTGGGACACTTGGTAGTGTTCTTTGATGACACGGTCAGGGAGGATGGTTAACGCACAGCAGTAGGTGGACTGGGTCCAGCCAGTCCTCAATGTTGAGATCTGGGGCCCATCTAGGGACAGAGCTTTGGAAAAATAATGGCTGGTAATTATTAAGAGCCTCATATGTGCCGGAGATGCGCTAAGAGCTTTAAAGTTATCTCCTCATTTACTTCTCATGACAAACCAGTTAGGCATTACTGCTTTCTCTATTATACATGTGAGGACACTGAAGCTCAGAGAGGCTCAGTAATTTGCTCAAAGTCACAGAGCCGGTAAGTACCAGAGTCTGATTTCAGACCCAGGTTTGACTCCAGGTCTCATGCTGCTAATTGTTGTGCTGTCCTACGAAAGGCACTTGAGGGGCATCTAGTTCCATAGTCCTAGATTCAAAAATAAGAGTGAGGGGGAAAGGTGGGGAGGGATAAATTGGGAGTTTGGGATTTGCAGTTACTAGCTACTATATAGAAAATAGATTAAACAGCAAGGTCCTACTGCACAGCACAGGGAACCGTATTCAAAATCTTGTAATAACCAATAATAAAAAAGAATATGAAAAGGACTATATGACTGACTCACTGTGCTGTACACCAGAAACTACCGCAACACTGTGACTCGACTATATTTCAACTAAAAAAGAAGTAAGGGTCAGCTGCTTCTTTCCTTTTCCGAGTTTTCTTCATTTCATCACATTTACACTGCATATCCAGGTGCCAATATTGTACTCTTAGTTACATGCTGAGTTGTGTGGATGGGTGGACGGAGTTTACTTCTGTGGAAGGACCTGCCGTTTTATGGTCCCAGTGTGATAACAGGGTGTCGTTCCCAGGGTGTAGGGTGGGGTGCACACAGTTCTCAGTCTCAGGAGATTTACAACCTCCTTTCAAAGATAAGACAGGCAAATCAAAAGGTAATCCAAGGCAGCATGTGATCAGTGCTAAATCAGCAGGAAGAACTCCCCTCTACACTGGAGAGATCATCTCCCAATGGGTAGTCAAGACAGGATTCCTGGAGGAAAAACAGGATCTGAAGTGTGTGGGAGGGTGTTTATATGGATGTGGTAGAATCATGAAACAGAGGCATGAAGCGAGGAAGCAAAAGGCGTGTTTGGAAACAGTGTAGGCACCAGGTCACTTGAGCTCGGCTCACTAGGGGAGGAATAGGAGATGAGGCAGGAAAGGCAAGCTGAAATTGGACTGTGCAGATCCCGGAAACGAATGCAAAAGAGATGAGGCAGGAAAGGCAAGCTGAAATTGGACTGTGCAGATCCCGGAAACGAATGCAAAAGAGATGAGGCAGGAAAGGCAAGCTGAAATTGGACTGTGTAGATCCTGGAAACGAATACAAAGTAGTTTGAAATCATGATAATAAATAAGAGTCACAGCATGAAACACCAGACCTATGTAGGTGCTTGATAAACTGGGTGGGGTGGGGGGTAGGTTATTGTGCAGTAAAAGCAGAAAGAACAAGGGCTTTGAAAAGAAAGTCGACTTTGCGTCAAACTCTAACTCCGCGATTTACTAGTAATATGACTTTGGTTACTTAATTTTTCTGAGTTGTTATTTATTCATCAGTAGTTCCAATCTCACCTGGTTATAAAGCAGGATTCAGCAAGCCTTTTCTGCAATGAGCCAGATTGTACATATTTTAGACTCTCTGGGCCATATGGTCTCTGCCATTGTACAGTGAAGGCGCAGAGACAGCATGTAAACAAATGAGCTTGGCCGTGCCCCAGCAAAATTTTACTTACAAAAACAGTCAGCCAGCTAAGTTTGACCTTTGGGCCATAGTTTTCTAACCCTTGTTATAGAAGATTAAATGAAATAGTATCTGTAGAACACCTAGCACAAAATAGGCTTTAAATAACCATTCCCATCTCTACCAATTGCTTTTGGACCCCCAAAGTGGCTTGTATCCCCATTACCACACTCTGGTACAGTTGATACTTCTGTGTATATTCTTTATCACTTGTTTTTCTGCAGTGCTGGCCATAATATTGTCATATAAAAATGGGCTTCAAAACCAATAGATTTCTTAGGGTGTTATTTGCTAAAGGTATAAAGAAAAGGAACTCTTCATGGTCATAATAGTAAATGAGAACCATGTCCAATTTCTAGGCTGAGAAGGCATGTGGCAATACCCTCTCTTTCCTTGCTACTTAAGCACCGGAATTCCACCTGCTGAATTTAGAACAGGGAATTTGCACAGGGAATTTGGGGTGAAAGGGCGCCCTCTAGTGGAGATATACAGAATTCAGTTGAATTCTCTTCGTTTCTCTTAGGAGTAACCAAGATGAATATACTTTGCAAGCAGTCTACTTCTTATAAACCCCCTATATGTGACCTCATTTGATCCACACCTGTGTTTTGGGGTGATTTTTCTCCTGAGGAAATTGAAAAAGAAGTGGTTAGGGACTTAGGCAAGGTCACACTTCATGAGGTGAGCCAATGGGTGGGCAAAGTGGATGAGGCTTGCTCGCCCTCACAGTCTCACCCGTTGCCAATACCATGACAAACTGAGCTGCAGGAAGAAACCATCAGCCCGTCTCACTGAAACCTCTCGACTGCAAAAGCGTTCTAACTGAGCTTGACAGGCTCCAGGCAAAGCAGTCTTCCAGATGTAAGTCAAGTTGCCCACCAGGAAGGACCTAATGATTCTTTCCAAAGCTGCCATTTGGAGTCACAGCACACTCATTTGTAACTGGCTCGCCATCGACCTCTCCCCCCCTCACCAGTAAGTTACTTCTTTAGTTGCTGAGTGAGGTTTGCTGGCTGTGGGACCAAGCCCATGCGTTGCAGAGGGTACACACGGCCACCCTGGAGCCCTCTGGTAGCCACCTGGGGAAACGCTGGAAGCCCACAGAAAAGCAGGACCATGTTACAGATGGAGAAGCCGGCTCTCGTTCCATTCAGGAAAAGCTCGACAGATTGGACATCTTTGAGCTGTTTGAATAACAGGATTTGCAAGGTACATTAAGAGCAAAACAAAGATTGTGGTAGGAAATGTTTAACTTAAGAAAACAGGTCTAAGCAAGCTGAAGTACAAATCCTAATGAGTCTTACTTGTTCCTTAGAGCAGTGGCTCTCAAATTCACCTCCTACTTATCCCATAAACAGGAAGATGTTTTGAACTGACTTTCAACCAAATCATGGCATTTCCCCAGGAAAAAAAAATTAAGTTAATGGGAAAAATGTTCTCAATTCTATCCATAATTATTTCTCTCTCACTGATACTAAAATCTAGTACAGAATAAAAGTATTCCTTTAGTGAACACTTAATATAGCAGGATTTTAACTGTGGGAGGGGAGAGAGGGTTTGGGTTTTTTTCAGTTGGGTGGAGGCTTGTTTATTTGTTTTTACTGGAGTACTTTGACTTCAGACCTTTCTTCATCTGAATACGTTTAAGGACCACTACCTAAAATCAACTCTGTTCACAGTGTGTCATCTGAAAACAATGGGAAAGTTAGTATTTTATAATTTGACAGTTGTGTATAATGACAATGCTTCTCCCAAGTGAATGCATTTTAGTCAATTCAACCTCTTGTTTACTTCAAGCTTCAGGACATTAGAATGAGAATTTTCTTTCCTTGGTTGACACCCATTCTAAAGAATTGGGCCTTCCACGTGGTCCCAGGATCTCTTCTGATGGGTGACCAGAAGGTTCAGGCTGTCCCTTGCCAATGTGTTTGGTGATGCTCTGTGATCATTCTGATCATCTGGTTCACTTCCCTGTGAGTCACGCCTTTATGCAAGTGACTGGTCTGGAAAGCCAGCAGACTCCTCAGCTCCAGACTCTGGAAGAATTGGCTAGATGTTTCATGTTGGCCAAGAGGAATCAAGTCTGCCAGATTTAGGTCAGACTCTTCAACTGACTGTGAGTTCAAGGTTTTTTAAAAAATTCTCAATTTCTCAATTTTCTTCTCCAGATCTAGCTAATAGACTTCATGGAAAGAGAAGCAACACTCTCCCCTAAGGGTCCCATGTGTGCTCTGGGTGGATGAGCTTCCCAGCTGCCTCAAAAGATTTGGGGGAAATTGAACAGATGTCCAGCTGATGCTAGTGGGGCTGTTCTGGGGCCCAGAAACCAGGCTGGTGGGGCAACCAATCATCCTGGTTTGCCTAGGACGGAGGCGGCTTTGAGGACGTGGGACTTTCAGTGCTAAAACTGTGAAAATCCTAAGTACATTGGAATGAGTTGGTCACCCCACTGGTTGGAAAGAACTAGAACCTTGTCTGTAATTGGGGTTCAGAAATATACAGGCTACCTAGTGAACTGGAGAACGCGGAGGGAGGTGGGAGAGGAGGGACTCTCAACTGGCCCGTAGAGAGCGAATGACCAGGAATGAAGAAGCGTCCCTGGAATGGGGCTTCCTGAGCAGCAGTGTCTGGGGCTTGGAGGAGCAGCTGTTCCAGACATAATGCAGAACAGTTCTTCCTGCCCCTCCACCCAGTCCCCCGTCATCCCCAGGGCACCCGTGAGCCCTGCAAGGGCAGGGCTGTGGTAGATGTGCCAGAATCGTGTCTCTGGGGGCTCACGGAGCACAGCTGCAGCCGTCTTCCTGAAAGAACTGGACACGAGGGTGCGCTGGCCAGAGAGAAGAGAGCGCAGGGGACACAGGCAGACACTCAGATGTCCCGAGAAGGGCAGCAATGGCGAGACCAGGTCCCAGAGATGATCAAAGTGACAGTGGACAACAGAGGAGAGGCTCAACAGGGGCTCAGATTACATATGAGCTGGTGGTCTAACTTCTAGAAATCTCAGAGGAAGACACCACCAAAACTGGTGATTCCACTAAAGTTATGTATTTCCAGAAATTCCCAGAAATAGCTGGAGAAATCGAAAGTGAAAAAATAAAAGCCTTCCTGCTAGCCAGCCGTTGTCAGGCATGGAGGCTCAAGATTTAGATTATTATTATAAACGTGACCCTGGGCTAAAATTATACAAAACTACCCAGTAAAGCTTGGGACACACAGACTATAATTACACTAAGCTTCTTTTTAAGTAAATTTTTCACTGAAGTACAAGTACTTAGAGAAAAACACATTAATCACAGGTGTTCAGCTCAATGAACTTTTTTCCAAAGAGAACACGCCTGTGTGCCCCAAATCCAGATTAAGAAACAGAACGGTATTACCATCCCAGAGACCGAGCTCTTGCCCCCTCCCAGTCTCCACCCTCCCAAGGGCAACCACAACCCTGACTTGTAACATGGTGCAGTAGTTTGTCTGTTCCTCGAACTTTATATCAGTTCAAGAAACACACATAACTCTTTTGTTTGCCTCCTTTCACCCAGTGTTATGTTTATGAGGTTCATCCATGTTCTTCCGTGAGGGTGTGGTTTATTCGTTGTCATTGCTGAGTAGGATTCCATTGTGAATATACCGTTACCTATTTATCCATTCTACTGCGGTTGGGCATTTGTGTTGTTTCTAGTTTGGGGCTCTTGTGGACAGTGCTGCTGTGGACTTTCCACTGCAAGTGTTTCCGAAAATATGTGATGTGTTTCTGCGGGATGTACGCCTGCGTGGCAAGGTCATAGGGCGTATGTATGCTCAGCTTTTGGAGATACTGCCAAAACAGTTTCCTGAATTGCTCTAGTGATTTAGACTCTCTGAACGATATTTGAGAATTCTATTTGCTTTTTTTTCCCCTCTGCCACACTATCTTTTCTTTCCTCTTTGGCCATTCTGGTAGGTGTAACATATGCATAAAGCTTTTAGTGTTATTTTCAGATCTGGCAGATTCCTTGAAGTGTGCCTCTCAGTTATTGAGGCCTTTTTTCTTGGATTTGGCCTGACAAAATCCTCAATATAAAGATCCAAGTGATTTTCTCTTTCTGAGAAAGTCGAATATGTTTGTGAAGGACTTGGCTTTTAGAAGTTGCATGTCTTTGTTTTCGAAGCTTTAGAATCTTTTACATTCTGAATGTAAGAGCAAAACAAAAATAAAGCAAAAGAAAAGAAAACGGCAGATTGTGAAGGTGATCACAGAAGAAATTTTCCTTTCCCTCCTGAGCTGGTTCTTAATAAGACGTCTACAGTGGGAGAGTGCGTGTGCCCCTACTGCTAGAGTGTACTTCAGCCTGCTTAGCAGAGCGGGCTCAAGAAGCTGATTATGTCTGGCTACTGTAGCCTAACATATGGACTTTTGATTGAATCTATACATCCCAGAACAGAGAAGATTATTGCTGGAGACCTGCAACCAGTGTTAGCGGAGGACCTGCAAGACTTTTCTTGTAATCGATCTTGGAATGGAAGACTTCTCTCATCGGGCATTATTCTAGGGGCAGCTGTGGTAATTTCAGTGGAAAGGATCTGTGAGGACCAAATTGCAGTCAATAAAACAAATCTGGTGTGGCAGGAGGACTTCATGAATTTCCACTCTAGAGATTGATCTGTAAAATGCGCGTGATTGGTTTTCTCGGTTATCACTTTTGGCCCGGAGAGTTTGAATTCCACAGAACTATTTTTGGCTTTACATGAATCATTGACTTAGCTGTCTCCAAAGTGTTAGCATACTTGGGCTGGTGTATGGGACCACTGAAAGGACTCAGAGGGAACAGGGCCTAGAAATAACGTGATTTAAAAAAATAAACTAAAACCAGATATACATGTTTGTGCAAAATGGGCTTCATTCTCCCAGTACTGCTAACAAGCACAGCTAAGAACCCGCAAGCAAAAAGCATGACCACATTGATGAGGAAGCAGGTGAATTGAAACAGGAAAGACATTACCTGAAAACTTTTAAGAATCGTGTTATTATTAGCATTTTCCTCAAAATCACTTAGGTATCATAAAGCTTTATAGGAAACTTGGGGTTTGGTTGCAAGGAGAGAATTAGGGACAGGGTAACCCAGCTATTCTCTGAAGGACTGCCTCGTCACAGCTCTTAATTTCACAGACTATGTACAATAGCCTTGCTCCCCAACCAGACTGTATGCCTCTGGAGGGCAGGGACTATGTATTCACTCAACAAATTTTGTGGAGCCCCTGCCTGGTGCTGAGGGTGGTAAACGATGCTTCCCGCTGTCAGACCTTCATTCAAGAATAGAGGGAACAAAACGTGCCCATGGAACTGTGAAGGCATCTTGAGACCAAAAATCAAGGCGGGTGGCTCCATGTAATCAATGGATCACTTTATTAGAGGGTAACTTGCTCATAGAGTGGGATCAGGATTGGACGGGCAATGATCTGTAAGCACTCTGCACCGCCAAAGGGCCATTGGGACCATTTTATAGTTAACCTAGGGTATGGGGTAGGTGCTTGGAAACAGGATGTACATTCTTAAGTCAAGATTCACAAATGGGTAACTAGTCTCTCGGGCACTGCGAATACGTCAGGGAAGGTTTTCATCATTGTTTGGGGACTAACAGAGCATAGAGGCCACCTGGTCCTAAGGATTATTAAGCAGTATTAACTACAAAGCCCTTGACGACAGAGAAGTGATTTACTGCCCAGTACAGTCTTGGATGGGGTCAATGGAAGGACAGGAGAAACTGTAAGGGCACAAGATGCAGGCAGTTATGCTAACAGCCATGCATTCCGCCCCTCACCTCTTGATGGTCCTGAAAGGGAGCAGGACCCTGTAGGGCCCTCGCCCCCCAACCCCTGCCTCTTGTTTATAGAAAAGCTGAAGGCTGTCAGGCCCCCCTGAGTCATAGAAGAGCAGGCTCAAGCAGTTGATTAGAACAAGCCTGCAGGGATTGGGGGATGGCAATGACTCTGACCACGTATCTCAACGATTAACTGAGATTATTCCTTCAGTTCCCTTTAAAACTTTCATGGCTGAACAGAATCTTTGGAGTTGTTTTTGTTTTTGTTTTTGTTTTTAAGGAGGGACCAGGGAGTGGGAATGCTGGGTCCACTAGATTGCAGGCATTCTGGTTAAAAGCAACTTTCCTTTCTGTTAGCAAGGCTGTTGCCCCCAGGATCATACCCCTGTCCCCACCTTGAATAGAAACCAGTTACTCTTATCCAAGCCTCAGGAGGCAGCTGCAGAGAAGAAACAAGAACTGGTTAAAACCGAGAAGTCCAAGACGGTGGAGGATCTGACTTCCAGTGGACCTGGAGCCTCAGCACATGCTTATTGTAATATATTAACATGCTAAATGACACACCCGCCAGAGCCATGGCAGTGGACAATTGCCATGACAACAACCAGAAAAGCCCATACAGGGACTGAAAACCTTGAACAAGGACTGGCTGGCTCCATCACACTCGTAAGGAGGGCATGATGGCAGAAGACTCCCATAACAGTCCATGTGGCCCCACCCAGGCTGGAGCTGTTCCTATTGCCCATCTTGGCTGACGGCTCCCCGCACCAATGCCTCTTCCTCCATCAAGTGCTTTTCTTTCCTCCCTTCTCTTTTGAGAAATAAAAGCTGTCCCTCTGCCTCAGCTGTGAATCCTTGCCAGCCAGCAAGCACTTTGGTGGGCCTCTTAATTTCGGGGTCACGCTATCAGCTAACGTCCCTACAGCCTCATCTGGCTGTCTTCCGCATGGACCCTTGGGCGAGGTATCAGGAGGCGACTTGCCTCCCTAACCCGCAACAGCAGTATAAGCAACAGCAAAACAAAGGATTCCTACTCCTCACAAAAGAGTACTGAGAACTATGGTTCCCCATTTACGTGGGAGAGGAGTAAGCCACCCAGAGGGTAAAAGCATAAGCAAAGGAAAGCTTATCAATTTGATTAATGAGCACTTTCATAAATAGGAGTCAGACCACCAGGTGGATTTTTTGGGGTCCCCAATCCAAGCCATCATCCACATTCGGAGTGGCTGAACGTAGGAAGTGTCCACAGCGTCCCCCAGGCACTGGAGACAGGCAACAGACCACAGACCCAGCGGTCAGAAGGACCATGGACCTCCATGGATGTTGAGGCCCCGGCGAGGAGGACACTGCCAGTAACCCGAGCTAGTGTTCCTTCCATACATAACTCCCAATTTTGACAGGTCTTTGATTGTGGCAGCCTGACCGCTTTCTTGCTGTTAAAGGCTTACACCAATCCAGTGGCTGTGTTGGCACAGATTAGAGCATATTTATGCCCTTCTGCACAAGCAAGGCCCTATGCAGTCCGCTTGCCAGCCAGTAACCAGACGGTCAGAGTGTCCAATGTGTCCTGGGGTGGGGTACATGGAGGGGGTGTGCCCCAAATGATACGGAGAGCAGTCTTTATCTGCAGCTTGGAGGTCCGTATATTTGAGAGGCAAATGGAGACTTTTTCCTATTTCCCATGTTTTTTGGGAGCCTCTATGTCTTGATTTTCAGTGGAGTTATTCTGCCATGTCAGATGGAGGTCTGGATATATATTTACATCCAGTTCACAGCTTGCACCTGGCATTAACACGTCCAGTCCCTGGACTTGTTTGACAACCAGCTTGGCCTCTTCAAAGCCTCTTGTGGGGTATTTAAGCCTTAGATTCTTAGATTTCTTTTTTGTTTTGTTTTTTGTTTTTATTTGTTTGTTTTTTGTTGGTGGTGGTGGTGGGTTTTTTGTTTGTTTTTTCACTAAAGCATATTGGGGTCTTAGTATCTGGGCAAGGTGGGGAAAAAAAGGCCGCCAGTGCCCTAGCAGAGCTATAAAGGTGTGTACTTCTTGTTCATTGTGGGGAACAGGATAGGTCTGTGTTTTATTAATGACAGCCTCAGGCATCACTCGGGTCTTACCAGACCAGATAGCTCCCAAGAACTTTCCTGACTGCCCCTCTCCTTGCACCATGTCAGCCTTTACCTCTGATCCCCACGCCAGGTGCCATTTGGGTTTTCCACCAGCCACAAGGGACTACTGAACAGGTTTTGTGCCATCTTATAACCCCCAGCTTTTCTAATTGCTTGACAGTGGTCTTTATTTCTTCCTGACCCCTGGATAGGTGATATTGTTTTATTGCCGCCACTCTCTGGGGGCAGAGGCAACTTTACAGGGCTCCATTTAGCATGGCCCCCCATTACAGGCTTGACCGTGGTGGTTTTGAGGTCCCGTGACGGCCACCATAGCTTGCTCACTTTCTTTTTTCCATTTTTGCTTTCCTATCGCTTGGGTGAACATGTCTAGCAAGCCCTTTGGACTTTTGGAGCACCCCTGTTCTCACGCTCCTGCCAGAGCATTCCATAAACCTAGCCAGGTCCCCCACCCTGGAACTGGCTGGCCAGCCTGGGCTTCTCCCACCGATAACTGGGCTCTCCCCACCTGGCACGCCCCCTTTATCCTGTCCTTCATCACTTTCTGTCTCCTGTTTGGGTCATCAATTGTTGGAAGACGGAGGGAACAAAAATTACCCATGGAACTACAAAGACATCTTGAGACTGAAAAACGAGGCAGGCGGCTCCATGCAATCAATAGATCAGTTTATCAGAGGGTGACTTACTCACAGAGTGGGATCAGGATGGGTGGACATCCATCCAGAAGCATTCACAGCTGTGCCCTGAACCACAGTTTTATAGCTAACCTAGGGTACGGGGCTAGGTGCTTGGACGCAGGACGTGCATTCCTGAGCCAAGCTGTACACCTTGCTAGTGCCAGCCGCTTACTTGAATCCCTGACTAGTGCCTGCTCTCAGACTAGACTCCTGGGGACTCTCTTCTCCTCCTCTGCTCTGCCCTCATGAGGTCACTCATTTCTTTGGGCTAGCACCAGTCACTTGCCTGCCTATGTGTTCTCCTTCACAGACCTTTCTTCCAGCACCTGTGGCAGGTCTGCCAGCCCGGCTTCCCACTGCCCCACTCTGTTGGTGGAAGAACCACTTCAAGCTTGTAGACCCTTCCAGGATGCTCTGTCCAACTCTTTCCTGGACTATGTATCTTCATTCATAAGCACTTTAATTCCACAAATATTAATTGAGCTTCTACTTAGTTTCAGGGGCTGTGCCTCCTCTCTTCTGGAAGAATTTGCAAATAATTGGTGTTAATTCTTCTTTTAAATGTTTGCTAAAACCATGAGAAAAGCTGAGAGAGCCTATTCTTTGCCACCAGAAAGGAGCAAACTAATTGTCAAAAACAGATTTTCTTAAATAGAAAGAAGATTCAAACTGCGTGGAAAATGGCTCAGAGCGCTTGGAAGGCCTTTTCATGGTCTGACAAGACAGACAACGATAGAAAATTACAGTTCAACCCATTTATGAACATACATGTGAAATCTTGACCGAAAACACCAATGAATCAAAGTGTCACAATATTATTAATGGAAAAATCATGATGAAAGAGCCATTTCATATCAAGGATGCAAGGACAAAGCATGATTTAGAAGTCTATTAACACGAACAATAGGTCAAAAAGGAAACTGCACCAACTCAGCTGATGCTAAAACAGTAGTTGATAAAATATCCATTTCTGATAAAGGCTTTAAAAAAACTTAGCATTCACAGGCAATGCAGCACCAAGAGTGAACCTAATGTAAACTGTGGGCTCTGGGTGATCATGGTGTATCAATGCAGATCCATCAGTTGTAGCAAACGTAACACTCTGGTGAGAGATGTTAACAGCAGGAGAGGCTGCGCACGGTAAGGGCAGGGGGCATGTGGGAACTATCTCTACTTTCTCCCCAGTTCTGCTGTGAATCTAAAACTTTTTTTTTTTTTAAACATTAAGTCTGTTTCAAAAAACTACTCATTCAAGAGTATTTCCTTAAAAATGATAAGGAATGTATATACTTCAGACCAAGAGAAACAGTGTATTTGATGGTAAATGACTGAAAGTCATTTCATTGTGTATCAACTATCTCTAGTATTATTATCATTTGAAAGGTCCTGGTTAATACATTAAGACATGCCACAAAAATAAAAGGAATCACTTTTAGAAGGGAAAACACAAATAACTACTATTTTACAAATGATAATATCCACTAGAAAATGCAAAGAAATAAACTGAAAAAAACTTTAATTAATAAGAACAGGAAGCACGATACCCAAGCTCAAGGTCAATATAATTCAGTATCTTCTTTTGGTGATAATAAAAATGATAATGCCCATGTTGCAGGAGCACACATTATGTGGTAGACACTGTGCTATGTGCTTTTCATTCACAATCTAATCTGTTAAGAAATCCTTTTGTATGAATTAATGACACTTCATGTAACACTTACGAGGAACGTACTCTCTTTATCTCCATTTTATAGGAGAGGAAACTGGGGCTTAGGGAAGCAAGTTAACTTGTCCAAGGTCACAGAGCTAGTATGAAGCAAAGCTGGAATCAACGAAGTCTCATTCTTCATTATTACTGCTATGGTTATTCTTATTACCATTACTGAATTATTATAGGCTGAAAGTGTAGGGAGACACTATTTCGCAGCCTCTCCCATTTCTGCACATCCTGTGAGCAGCAGCACTGTCAGCCTTTGTTCCTGGCAGTTTGTATAGTAAGTAGCCTTGGAAGCTAGAGATAATCTCCATCCAGAGCAAAGGGCAGGTGTGTTTACCATCTAGTATAATAAAGATAATGTCTTCCTTCAGGAAAAAAAAGAACCTTCATAAAAATTTGGATTCCCTAAGCTCAGAGTTCTTCTGTAATGCAAATCTCTGTGTATGCAGGTGGTACCTGGCCCTCTTCCCCTTGCTCTACTGGAACTGGGCTCAGGAGATGATAACCCTCTGGCTACTGCTAACGCTGTGAGAAATGGAGTCCTCTGTCTCCAACCTCGGTGCCCCATGTCTTCTGCCAACAGCCAAAACCTGCTGCAGATTAACTTGCTAGTTCACACGGAGGGTAAAATTGCAGACCCTTCCCGCATCTAGAGAGATTTTGATGATAAAGACTTTGAACTTTCCAAATTGGGTGATAGCTTTATCCTTCTGGGTTTTTTGAATTTAATCAAATTATTCTTAGTTTCAGTGAAGGAATAAATAGCTAAGCATCACTACAATTTTTAAAACAGAAAAAGAGAGTAAAGAAGGAGTACTTGCCTCCCTCGATATTAAATTATTTGTAAAGCTATAATAATGAAAACAGTAATTGTGGTTCTGGCGTGAGAAAAGATGGGCAAATCAATGAAACAGAAGGAACAGCTCAGAACGAGATTCTATCACACAGAGGTTACAATGTCGCAAGGGAAGCACCACAAATCAATGGTGGAAGGTTGAACTACTGAACAAAATGTGGCTCCAAAACGCCAGTTGGATGTTTGGGGGGGGAATCAATTTACAGATTCCTGTGATGTATCAGTACACACACTTCTGATGGATAAGACTTAAATATGAAGAAACATATTAAACCATTAGCAAATATAAACAAAGCCTGGAAGAGAGTCTCATTTCTGGACAGGAAAGAACATTTTGAAATATCTTTCAGAATTTTGAAATTGTCATGTCCGTTGACCCAGGACTTTGACTATTTAACTATAATTTAACTAAGAGGGTGCAAACGTCATCTTTAGGGATCTAAGACCATTGACAATTGCTTATTGCTTCCTCCAGAGAATGGTAGGATTTCAATAAATGTTTATGGAATAAGCAAAAAAAAAAAAAAAAAAAGTTGCACCAAAACTGAAAGTTGTGTGTGCAAGGATGTCATTGCAGTCCTGGCTGTGTGAGTCAGTTGCCAGCAGTTACTCTTTGCCTTAAGATTTATATGAATTTGACTTGAGAGAATTTAACCCTGAAGACTGTTTATTGCCCTCCCCGTGATTTCTATGAGTTTTGGGTGTTTTATTTTCTCCTACTCTCTTCTCTCTTGCTCAGAGTTCTGGCTGTGTCTGAATCCTCCTCGTTCCCACTTGTGTCTCTCCTTTCAAAGCTAGTTTCATCTTTTTTATCTGAGCAAGCCAGTTGGATGTGGCCTTCAGCCCCCTTTCTTTAATTTTCCATCTTCTTAAAAAAACAGACACAGCAAAACAGCAAACACACCTCCTAGCACATTTGGGAGCAACTTTTACAGGTTTGGGATGACAAAAGGGATTTTTATAGCCACACAAATCAACTCATTCAAAAATTAATGTGAGGCATTCTCATACATAAAAGTGCTTTGGCCGCTCTCCTGTGAAGAATTTCTCACTGGCTACTTTTCCCCACGAGATCCTGTCCTGATTGTCACTTGGCTTCCTCTCGTCACCTCAGGACTTTCCTTACATCTCATCAGTCTGTTTCCAGGGCTTGCTTCCCCTTGGGTTGCTTAGGGACAGTGGAAACACCTCGCTTTGTTATGCAGAGCGTTTTTTCTTTCTCTGCCTTCCCCAGTCTCCAGCCTATCTTGGCATCTAGAAAGCCGGACTATTCAAAGGACCATTAATTTGGCCTTAAGCTTCAGCAACACAGAAAATGGATAGCAGTTTTCACATTTCAGACTTTCTGTTGCCCACCAGGATTTATAAGGAAAAGGGAAGCAGTAAGATGTTTGCTTTCCCTTTGATGTGAAGTATGTCTTCCCTCTTCCCTCAAAAGGCAGAAGTGGCTACAGACAGTTTGAGCTTTAAATATTTTTTTTCACCCAGCTACATCTGTAATAGTAAGAAAATTAAAGACAATCCAAATGATCATCAATTATATGAATCATGATACAGTAAAAAATATGTAATAGATTTAGATGTTATGAAATGGAAAAGATGGCCAAGATGAGTTATTAAGGTTTTTAAGAGAGAGAGAGAGGGAGAAAAAGCAAGTTGCAGGAAAGCATGTATAGTATGAAACCCTTTGGCACCGGGCACATTTTTTGTTGTCACAACTGGCTGGTGGTGTCGCTGGGGTTACTACTGAGGCTGACCAGCTTACAGTGCACATGGCAGTTTTCCAAACAAAGAATTTTCTGGCCCCAGATACCAGTAGAGTCGAGGTTAAGAAACCCTGTTCTGGACGAATATATGCCAAACTTTTATCAGTGGGTATTTCCAAGATTTGAATTATGGAAGAATCACATCCTTTCCAAGTTACTAATTTCTTTGTTTGCATTTCTTTTAATGAGTTTATTATCATCTAAAAAAAAAAAAAGACTTTGAAAAGCTATAAATATTTGGGAGAGATGGCAGGCACATTTTAAAAAAATCAGTGTATTTACTCAAATTATGCGGCAGATGAGCAGATAGGAAGAGATCAAGACCAGAGCAGCTAAGAGAGGAGAGGCGTGGCTTGTTCCCAAAGGACGCCGCTGAACTGGGTAATGAACTCAGGTAAGAATCAGGCCCTCCATCCAGGGAGGCCTCCATCCGACCTCACAGATGGTCGGTTCTTTCCTGGTCTCACTTGGAAGTGCTCCAACTTCACAAGATTCCTGTTGGCAGGGCAGGGGTCGGTGTGGGAAATGCTGTTCCTCTCAGTCCAAATGTCACACCCCGAGTCCTGGCGGTTGGGAGCTGTAAGAGTTAGAGGCGTGATAGAACGTAAAAGTACTGGTGGAATGGAAGTCAGATGCTATCTGTCTTTCAAGGGGTACATTTTGCCTCCCCTCCCTGCCCCCGCCCCCGAAGTTTTGTTAAACTGGAGTCTCTTGAGCGCCATCTGGTGGACATATTTCTATCACCAAGTCAAGATACACTCTCCTTCCCCACTAAACATTTTAGTCACAGCATGGCCACTACATTTAAGTTCCTCTCTGGGCAGGACTATGTCTTGTCGTCAATGCCTCAGCACCTTGTGCAACTGGCAGATTATAAGCAACTAGAAATCGTTTGTTGAAAGAGTAAATACTGATCCGTTATAAGCTGGGAATGGTTATTGGCATCAAGTCTGAACTGGTGTTGGGAGAAGGGGCTTAAAACCAAGAAAGAGTTGTCCTGGTTGTGAAAGATGAATACAATGCCTTCAGCCAAAGGATAAAAGTAACTCTAAGCCAAAGAGCTTCTGAAGTCCCGAACAGATTCCTGGGAGGGCATACAGGGAGCCAATAGAATACCCCTGGAGCCTAGGCAACCCTTGACAGTAGTGGACTCAGGCCCTGAACATGATGAGATGCCAGGAGGTGCACAAGTGCTCTGGAGTGCAATTTAACTAGTCCCTGTCACATCAGCTCCGCCCAGCTCAGCTCCCCAGTAACACGATTCCCGGCTTCCAGAGTGGGCCCCGGGGAGCTGGCAAGCACTTCCCTTCTGCCGGGGACAGCTTCTCATGACTGGGCCCAGCAGGTACTCGAGAGCAGTGTTGCAATGTCTTCAGACTTTTCCAAAGAAATGGGAATCTTAATTAGCAGGTGAAATCCCTTCATTTTCCAATATTGGCTCATGTTACTTTTAAAACACTCAATGGGCCAAAAAAACACATGTGTTTGTGGCCAACACATAGTGACCCATGAACTAGAGGATCTCTAAGCCTCCCTCCACTCTCCTGACTCCCTGTGGCCCTGACCTCTGCCCACATCCATGCATGGCTAGTTTAGAAATGAGGTCAGTTGATAATCCCAGCTCAGCGTGAAGCACAGAGTCAGGAGTGCTCTTTCTTTGAAGTTTCTGGACACTGAGCTTCTCTTTAGGGAAAAGACCAAAGTTTTTATATTTAGGTAAAATATCTTCCAGAGCAGCCCCTACACCCACCCCCCAATCCCTCTGCACCCAAATACCGCTGTCTCCTGTGCGTCTCTCTGCTACAGATCTCTGCCGCAGGTGGTGTTTGGTGTATCTTGAATTGAATCAAGCCTCTGCGGTGTCATCTTTTCCCCAGGGTGCAGTCTTTTTCAAACTTTCTGTTTTCATTGGTTAAGAAGCCTATTATGCTATCAAATTAATTAAACTGATTCCCATCAAAGCACCACGTGGTAAAGCCAGTGAATGATTTTGCCAGTTGGTTTTTAAAAGGAGCAGAATTGAACGCAGACCCTGAGACATATATAGATGCATATATAATTTTATACATATAATTATATATCCATAGGTAATTTTATGTATATATATAATCGTTTATCTGTTATAATCAGAATGCATGTTTTTTACTGTATTCACAACTTAAAAGTTCTAGAGAACTCAGTGTGGAGAGAAAGAGTTGGTGGAAAATGTCTGATGCCTTAACTCAGCCTTACTGATAGTTGGGGATAAGTTTCTAGAGTTGCCAGTCTCAAGCCCATATGAGAATCTGATCTAAGCAACTGAGCCTTCCCTCAAAAAAAACCACTCCTGGGCATATTCTTTCCCACAGCCTGCACAGAGGCCCCTAGGAATACATGGCCCCAGGCACAAGAACCCCTGCTATGTAAATGAGGGGCAAGGCAACTACACAGAGCCCGGAGATCTAATTCATTTGAAGGAGGGCTATTGACCATAAGCTCTTCCTCAGTACATCACACCTTCCAGCAAAACTGAGCTAAGATCGCAAGACATCCTTTTTCTGTTCCCTTGGGAACTCAGGGCCCTGTTCCACGCAAAGCTTCCCCATGCCATTAAGGCCTGTTAAGATCACACTGGCCCGCTAAGCAGTCCCACGTCTTACTTTTTGCTTGGGTCCTGTCTCCACCACTTATCCTTACCTCTCTCTTTTCAGGTAAATTAAGGCTGAGTTTAGGGTCAGAACTGGGGTTCTGTTGGCTTTGCTGCTGGGCTAAGCAGGAGAAGGTTAAGACCCCCAAGCCTGACCACCCTACCAGGTCGGGACAGGCTTCAGTAGCAGGTAGCATGAAGATGTCCAGGGAGCTGCAGAAGGTAAATCCCCAGGCAGATGGGCAGAGCAGAGCCTTAAGAAAACCTGGCAGGATGTTACAGAGTCCAAACTCGTTCTGCTCGCTGCACAAATGGCCCATAAATCAGGAGACAAGGTGCTGGGGCAAGTGACTTTATTCAGAAAGCCGACAGACTGAGAATATGGCAGACTGATGTCCTAGAGAACCATCTTCCCCAAGTCAGAATTCAGGCTTCTTTTATTCTAAAGACAGGAGGGGGTACGCTTGGTTGCTGCAAACTTCTTGGTGTGGGAATTCTTTGTTCATGGGTTCCTTTGTTCTTGTAACTGTTCACATAGGTCAGATCATGGTGTCCCTATAAACCTCCAACAAAACAAAGGTTATTTTCTATTCTGCAACTTGCTATCTTTGTATGAATGGAAAGTGTTAATGTCCTTAAAGGTCAGAGCCTTGAGAATAGGCTCTCCTGTATATTTCAGGCTCGAGGCAACATTCTTTTACAAAAGGGGCAGAACCAGTATGACTAAGCCCAGGAAACAGAGCACAGGGTTAGAGCCAGAGGAACAGATCTAATATGGGGTCAGATTTGTTCTTTTCTATTATAACGATATCAAATGGCATTACGAACCCTTTTTTCTCCTGGGGAAAAGTTAACGTCCCTCTAGACTATGTTCCACCACACATATCACTGGTAGGAGGTACTTTTGATACCTAATTGCTTCTGTTTATCTGTTTTCTCAGGCATATTTGCTCAATGGGGCTGTTACCATCAACATCTAACACGATGCCAGGCCCAGATACACAGGCTGGGTGAATACGTAAATAAATGTTCAATGAATGAATGATGAGGGAATTGTTTTCTGAGGCTTGGACTAAACAGGATTGGTAAACGCATGGGATCTCCAGGTGTTGGGAGAGCCTTTCCTTCATTCTAATCCGTGGGTCTCACTTGGGCCGTCCATCAAGGTAAATCACTGGGGAGCCCCTTCAGGGCAGACTGGAAATGCCAGCAAATAAATTCTAAGCTTTGCTGACTCACAATATCACTGGCTGGCCCAGGGAAGGCTCCCTAGTTTGTGACCTCAGATTTCTTTCTATAAAAAGGGCCATGATCGGCTGGCTCCAGGAGGATGGTAAACTTGCTGTGAGATCATAGATAAGAGGCAAAAAATTAAAATTTTAACTCCAAAATGTCCTTTGTAATAGATCTATGTTTGTTTTAGACTATACACTGGTCAGAGGAGATCTTGAGGTCTTATTCTTTCTGTTCTTCTAATGTTTATGCTATGAGAACAGAAGGAATAAATTCTTGAGAAATTATAGGACAAATACTGGAGGACTGAATTTTATACCATATTAGTTTGTATAATATCAATAAAAACATGAGCAGAATCAAGACAAAAGGAAAAATTATGTGTAATCCTATTGTTTTACTATATTTTAATTTATATGCTCCATTTTATGCTTTATTCATGTTTGCCTGTTTTTTTGGCAAAGATAATGAAAAGCACACATGTGCACAAGTACAAGCACACACAGACAAATCTGATGTGTCTACGGGTGAGGCCAGCGTGGGGATGAACACCAGGTCACACTAATGATAATCAGGTAATATTCCTCTGATTCCACCCCTACTCGTTCTGTGGAAATTCTAGTCTTCAAATCCCCCCTAACTAGTTCTTCGTCCTCGGGAACTAATCCTCCCAGCTACTGTAAACCATCTCCAGTTTCCCCCTGCTTCATAGCATCTCCCTTGCGAAATGTCTCCCGTTGCTGATGCTGCCACAGAAATCTCAGAAACAGCCCTGTTCCTCCCTCTTTCATTCTTCTTCCATCAGCCAATGCAGGCCGGTTAGCTTGCTTCTTCTCCATCAACAAACCCAATGTGTTAGAATCAGGTACACGGGCTAAAAAGCAGTACAAACGTGAAGATTTTAGAGAAATTGCACATGGTTTTTACAAGCTTTTTCTTACAATCCAGTCTTCCTTGATTCTCTTCTCTTTACTCCGAGACTGAGGTTTTACTCAATTCCACGTGCAAACATACGGCAGGTGGGTCTCTTGAGACAAGCCTAAATATTTAAAGTCTTGAACAAACACAATTTAAGGTGTCTGGGCCTCCTGATACAATAGCATAGACACAATTGTGGGTTTTGCCTTTTTCATTTTTCACTTTGAGTGTGTATTCAGGTTACTACATAGTTCTCATAATCATTATGTGAGTGGTTATGTAATAAATATTACATAGGATGAATATACCGTAATTTACCTAATTGCTCCCTTATTTTGGACATTTAGGTTATCACTGATTTTTCTCTAGTTTAAGTACTGTGAATTAGTTTCTTCTGTATAGCACAGGGAACTATATTCAATGCCTTGTAGTAACGTATAATAAAAAAGAATATGAAAATGAATACATGTATGTATATGTATGACTGAAATATTATGCTGTACACCAGAAAGTGGTGCATTGTAAACTGACTATACTTCAATAAAAAAAAAGCACTGTGAATTGAGCAATAGCAATTTAAGTAGTCCCAACTGTGTCTTACTTTGGAGGTAGATTATTTAAGGAAGTCGTAGCTTCTGTAACTCCCCAGATTTCAGGAACATAACAGTGTAACCATTTATTTCTCATTCATATACCGTCCAGTATGGGGTTTTTGGTCGACGGTGTTGGTGAGTGTTCTGTCCACATATTTACTAAAGGACTCAGGTGATGAGGGCTCTACCATTGTCAACACAGAGCTTCTAAGACCTCTCTGGGTGCCACCATCAACCTGCAGATGAGTAAGAGAGAGAGGTTCAAGTGAGGGTTTCATAAAGTAAAATTCACCCATTTTTATGGTACAGTTTGATGAGCTTTTGGTAATTGTATATAGCTGTAACCCAATGTGACAATCAAAGTATAGACATTTCCAATATCTTAAAAAGTTCCTGGTGCCCCTTTACATCTGATTCCTTCTCCCAACCCTTAGCCCCAGGCAACTTCCTGTCAATATAGATAAATTTTGCCTGTTCTTGAATTCCATATACTAAATGAAATACAGTATGTACTCTTTTGTGACATGCTTCCTTGCTCAGTATAATTCATGTTGATGATTGTGTCAGTAGTTCATTTCTTTCTATTGCTAAGTTGTTTTTCACTGAATGGACATGCCACAATTTGTTAATCCAATCACCAGTTGATGGATGTTGGATGAGTTCCAGTTTTTAGTTATTATGAGTAGTCTGCTATGATTGGGATACATGTCTTGTGTGTGTACATGTATTTTCATTTCTCTTGTGTAAATACCTGGGAGTTTGACTACTGGGTCATATGGTAAGTGTATGCTTAAATTTATACTGTTTACTAAAATGACGGTACCATCTTGCATTCTCACCAGTAATGTCTGTTTGTTCCTGGTCCTCATCAGTACTTGGAACTGTCAGTGTTTTTAATTTCAGCCACTCTAGTCTATGTGTAGCAGAATCTTGGTTTTCACTTGCACGGTCCTAACGACTAGTGACGTTGAGCATCTTTTCATGTGCTTATTGGCTATTTGCATATTTTATTTTGTGAAGTATCTGTTCAAATCTTTTGCCCATTTAAAAAATTGGGTTGCCTTGTTGAGTTGTGAAAGTTCTTTATATATTCAGGATACAAGCAAAGAGGATACTACTCACTGGCTGGTAGTTTCCAATACCATTAGACAACTGCTTGTTGCATTATGTTCAGATCTGATAGTTGTTTTCTGTGAGAGAATTGGCCCTGTGGCACCTTACTCTCTCATTATGGGAAGCAGAAACTGTAAAGGAGGTTTTAAGGGCCAGGGCTGGAACTGGTCTTCATCAATTCTGCTTACATTCTGTTGCTAGAATTCAATCATGTGCTAACACCTAAGTCTAAGAAGGCTGGGGAATGTGGTCTATCTGTGTGCCCCTCAGGTGGTGTGCCCGGGAGAAGAACAGAATGGATGATTAGCTAGCAATGTCTGCTGTGGCGGGCTTAGAAGGAGCATGCAGTAGCAGAAGTTCTGGCCCAGGGGCGTGGTAAGTCTGTTTCTAGATCCCTCCCACGATAAATAATGACATAGTACTTACTGTAATCTAGAAACTGAGGCTAATGTTTAATGAGCACTTACTAGGTGCCAGGTTCACATAGACTCTCTGTAAATATTTCTTAACTGTTGAGTGGACTTAACTTCCTGGGGTGGCTGCAGGAAGCCTACCCGCAGCTTTCACCACTACTGCTGTACCAGCTGTGGTGTGTTCAGTGATGCCTCCCCGTCTTGCCAGCCACGGCAGGAATAAGGTTATGAGTAATGAGGTTGCTTGCCAAGCACTCCCAGTTCCCATGGGGGAAACGATCACTGGAGAAACAGAGCATTATTAATATCCCCAAAATTCAACAAGCCAGTTTTTCCACTCTCTGGATAATTATTTGCAGATGTCTATTGACCCTCAGGGGTATGGGTAAGATTCCAGTTTACAAGCTGTCCCTTTGCTCTCTGCTGTGTTTCTGCACCAGGCTCATCACTATGCACAGCACTTCATGCTAGAGCAGTTCACGGAACTGTGTTTCTGATCTTTCAGTGAATTTCCCGTCTCACTGCATGGTTTTGCCAGATTTACTTGTGATAGCCCTTTGATTGTCCAAACGGATTGGAAATGCTGCTTGTGTTAACATCTCGCAATGCAAAGCATCCAGATACAAAATATACACACTAATAAGAACACCTTGAACCTGGTGGTCACTGTTGCTCACGGAGTGCTTCCACATAGGTCATCCTGTTTGGTCCTCCCCCACCTCATAGGTCATTTGGATGCCAGTGGCAAAGCTACTTCACCCATTCACAGGCTTAGTAGAGTAAAATGTTCACATTTTAATTTACCTTTTCCCTCATCTTCTTCTCGTGTTACAAAGGTTATGGATATTGATAAGGTCCAAAGTCATCTTGTAGCACGGCCAGTAAGAGAGTAAAAAGACCAGAGAGTACACACAGAGTCAAAGGCTCCGCAGTGTTTTATGACTGAGAGCTGTCAACACCTCCACACCTAGGATCTCTCCTGTGTATATATTCCAGACAAAACCCCGCCACCTGAACACACTCTCTATCCCTTCAATGCTTCCCGGTCTCTTTTTTTGATAACACATGCACACCTCTGATTGCACAGCTCTTCCTGATCCAGCCAATGTCCATTCTCATGCACCACTCCCATCCTACACGCTGATATTGCTAATCTGCTTGCGGTTTCCCTCTCTACAAGGTACGATTTATTTACTAGACTGTACTCCTTCAATGTTCAGCTCAGTGTCCCAGGCATTGGGAGCTTCCTCAGCCCAGCCCCACAGCTCGGCAACCCCTCTGGTTTCTATTAGAGCATGTGGGAAGCCCTCATCAGAGCATTTTCCACACTGCTTGGTAATACAGGGGCTGATTTACCACATGCTGTGAGCTCCTTAACGATGTAGAATCCTTTTTGTTTGCATAGTTCCCGGAATACTTTAATTGAACCATAAATGTGAATAAACAAATGCATACATAAATAAATCAATATTTACACCACATGTGTCAACTCTTTTGTTAGTCTGACTTGTATTTGAGGTAACTTTCACTTATTTTTAATTTATTTATTGTTTTTTTAAAACACTTTTATTGTAGTATGGTTCCTACAGTAAACCATACATAGTTCAAATGTACAAGTTGATGAATTTTGATAGATCTATACAGCAATGAAACCACTACCACAGTCTAGATAACTAACATTTCCATCACTCCCCAAGAGGCACAATTTTTGAATTCCCAATTTATCCTTTCCTAATCCCTTTACCCCTGGTAACCGTAAGTTTGTTCTCTATGTCTGTGAGTCTGTTTCTCTTTTGTAGATAAGCTCATCTGTGTCCTTTTTTTTTTTTTTTTTTGATTCCACATATAAGCGGTATCATATGGCATTTTTCTTTCTCTTTCTGACTTACTTCACTTAGAATGACTATCTCAAGGTCCATGGCTGAATAGCATTCCATTGTGTGTGTGTGTGTGTGTACACACATATACATCTTCTTTATCCAGTCATCTGTTGATGGACATTTGGGTTGTTTCCATGTCTTGGCTATTGTATATAGTGCTGCTATGAACATTGAAGTGCATGTGTCTTTCTAAATTCTATTTTTCTCCAGGTATATGCCCAGGAGTGGGATTGCTGGATCTAAGTCTATTTTTAGTTTTTTAAGGAAATTCCATATTGTCCTCCTTAGTGGCTGTACCAATTGACATTTCCACCAACAGCGTAGGAGGGTTCCTTTTTCTTGAGGTACCTTCTATAATCTTGCATAGATGGGCAAAACAAAAGAGACATTGGAGCAAAAAAATAAAAATAAAAAAGATCGACAAATAAAATGGCTTCAAGAAAGACAAGGTTAAAGACTTATTTATAGAAAAACAAAACAATAAGTGGTCATCTTTGAACACATTTGCCTTTTTTTTAATCAAGTGTATACTCTTCAAACATACCCAGAATAATAGTGTCTCTTATTTCTCATCCCTGGACAGTAATAACAAGTAACAGTTGCTTCAGATGTGTATTTTCAAAACATTTACACAACCATTTTTTTCAGGACATGTTCACAACAACTCTGTTTTTCAGAAGAGGACAGTGAGCTACACAGAGAAGTAATTTATTAAATATCCCATAGTCACTATATGACCAAACAGAATGCCTATCAGCTCAAGTCTTTAACTTAATATGGGCTCACTAGGACAGCTTCTGATTATTGGATTGCCAATTTATACTTTAATCTGCCTATCTGATTTCCTAAGAGTTTGCCTTCTGGGAAACACAGAAACGTGCTTCTCTGCATATCCTATACGTTACCTCATAACTGGTTATACAGAAAGTTGAGCAAGTTGCTAATGAAGATATAATCATGGGTTTGATTCTAGAATTTACAGTTAATTTGTCTTTTCCCCCATCTCTATTAACAGCCTGAGTCCTGCGTCAGTTTTTAAATTTAAAACCTCTGCATGACACAGAAGGTTTTTCTGTAACTCACCTTTCCAAACTAATCTCCTTTCTTCCCCAACAATAATGCCTGCTACAGCCAGGCCAGGCTCCTTCCCCTTCACCCCCGTCACCCTCCTAATGCACATTGCTGCCTCCATACCTGTGCTTAGAGCCCTCTGGCAAGGCTCACCCTTCTTCACTGCCTGTCCTATCCTACCCTAGTCCTTCTTAAGGGCCCAGCCCAGCAATTCCATGAAGACTTCCAGAAATGTTAGCCTCCAGTGATAAATAGTCCTCCTCTGAGCTAACCACCAAACATTTGGTCCATTCCACTTTCTTGGTACTAAATGATAATGATAATAATAACTTAGTGCCTTATGATGAAGTTTTTGTATCCTCAACATTTACTCATTTATTAAGGGCTCATCACAAAGTCCTTAATAAATGCTTGTTAAGTGAAAGAATGGGGGTTATGCCTTCATTTAAATCATCTAATATCAGACTCAGTTTGAACTACAGTAAGAACTATTTTAGGACCATCTCAGGTTCTGAGCCCTGAGCCTGTGATGCCTAATAGGCCAAGTGGCCTTGCTCTGGATTTAAAGCGGACCCATGATACAAGTGCTCTAACTTACAATTTTGGTGTGGGCCTCCGTTCTCAGGGTATTCTCAGAACTTCCCATGCCTTTCCCTAAAATTAGTCCCTTCCTTCCCATGTCTGATTCCCCAAATAGAATGTAAACCCCTTTGGGAGGACAGCATGTATTTTATTTACTCTTGGATTCCCTCACATTGCCAGTCTTGCACAGCACTTTGTACAGAATAGGTGTGTAATCTGTGTTTGTTAATTAACTAAATGAATAGCATTATGTACAGCTGCATGGTGTGGTGGGTATAGATTGACCTTGGTGTCAAATAATCTGCACTCAAGTTCAGAATCTGCCACTCCCTGACTTCGGGCAAGTTATGTGGCATCATTGTATTTATCCACACAATTAGCATTTCCGGGATTCTTCATTCCTTTGTGTAGATCCAAATGGTATCATTTTCCTTCTGCCTAAAGGATTTCCTTTTACATTTCTCATAGTGAAAGTGTGCTGATGATTAATTAATTTTTCAACTTTTGTATGTCTAAAAAAGAATTGTTTTCATTTTTGAAAGATATTTTTGCTGGCTTTAGAATTCTAGATGGATAGTTTTGGGTTTTTTTCCCCCCTTTCAGTATTTTAAAGTTATTATTCCTCTTTCTTCTGGCTTGCATTAGTGAGAAATCTGGCATAATTCTTATCTTTGTTCCTCAGTAATGTAACATCATGTGTTTCCCACCCTCCCCCCGCCCCCTGCTGCTTTTAAAATTTTCCCTTTGTTCCTTTTTTTCCCAGCTTAGTTGTGTGATAGTTGGTACAATTTTCTTCATATATCTTGTGCTTGGGTTTCACTGAGCTTCTGAATGTGTTGATTTATAGTTTTCATCAAACTTGGAAAAATACTTGAACTCCAAATGTTTTTCTTTTCCTCTGTCCCCTCCCTTCCCCTCTGGGGACTCCAATAACATTTATATGAAGTTTTCCAACAATTCTGTTAAATTTTTTTCCCAGTCATATTATTCTATGTACTATTTCATTTTGGAAAGTTTATACTGATGTCTTCAAATTTATGAATCTTTTCTTCTATAATGTCTAATCTGCAGTTAATTCCATCCTGAGACTTTCCATCTCAGACATTGTAGTCCATCTTTAGAAACTTGATTTGACTCTTTCTTATATCATCCACATCTATACTTAACATGTTCTATCTTTCCTTTAGCCTTTTGAATACATGGAATACAATTATCATACTTGTTTTATGTCCTTAATTCTATCATCCGTGTCAAGTTCTGGGTTGTGCCATTGATTGATTTTTCTCCTTATCAAAGGTCATGTGTTCCTGTTTCTTTGCCTGGTAATTTTCTATTGAATTCTATACATTGCAAATTTTACCTTGTTCATGTGCTAGCTATTATTGTATTTCTCTACATATTCTCATATTGTTCTGGGATGTGGTTAAGTTAATTGGGAACAATTTGATCCTTTCAGGCATTTCTTTTAAGCTTTGTTAGGCAAGACCAAAACAATGCTTATTCTAGGTCTAATTTTTCCCTACTATTGAGGCAAGAAATGGGGAGTTTGCTAACTGGAAAATAATAAAATTAGAAGAATCCAGAAAAAAGGAAGATCAATGCCTTGCAGTATCAGTGCAAACTGCATAAATGGAGACTTTGAATTCATAACTCAATTTATCCATATATATTTGTATTCTGAAATACCCTGTGCACTGAGCTGTGGAAGTATGGACTCCTGTGCTTGAAATATATTGAGGAGGCCTAACATTGGAGCCCAGGTTCTCAGGGGAAAATGCTGTTTTGGAGGGTGCTGTGGACTGAATGTTTATGTTCCCACCAAACTCGTGATTATTTGATTAATGCTTGTCACCTCCACTAGAAGTAAATTCTGTGAAAGCTAGAACCCTGCACCTGCCTGAGATGTTGCAGTTACTCTGTTGTACATGTATGTGGAAAGAACGAATGAGGAGTGGGGACAGTGCACCCCTCCCTCAGGGTATCTGGAAAATAAAAAAATTGCTCAGAAGAATGGTAAGGAAAAAGTTGCATTTGGGATTAGCAGATACAAACTACTGTATACAAAATAAACAGCAAGGTCCTGCTGGATAGCACAGGGAACTACATTCAATAGCTTATAATAACCTATAATGAAAAAGAATATGAAAAAAAATATGTATGTATAACTGAATCACTATGCTGTACACCAGAAACTAACACAAAACTGTAAATCAACTACACTTCAATAAAAAAAACAAAAAGAGTTGCATAATCAGAAGGGCTATTTTTATACAGATTATGATAAAATCTGATGAATTCTCCCTGTGCCACATCAGAGTACACCTTGCTAATGACCATGGCACTCCTGTCTGTCACATGCACTGTTTTCCTCTTTTTCTCCTAGAACAGTGCTGGGTAAAAGCCAAGACTTGCCCCAAATCAACTTTTTGAACATGCAGACCAGCTTTTCTATTAATAATTCTTTTTGCAGAAAAATTATAATATGATTAATTATATTATGAGTTTTGTTCCTTACTATTCAGTTGTGTTTGGATGAAATAGTATTCTTCTTCCCTTAATTTGATCTGGTGACTCCCCAAATTCCTTTTCAGGGTTTTACCTTCTCTCAGGACAGCTTACTTTCTCAGGTGATTAACTTCATTCATTATTCATTGGTTCTTATTAGTTTCACTGTCAGAGAGTTGCCTTTTCAAGTTCTGAGTGCACCTTACGGAGTGGCTTCGTGTGCCAAACAAGGGACCCACCCCTCTTCTAATCATTATCGTCTTCGTCTTCGTTGTCATCAGCATCGTCATCAAAACACTGTGAAAGGGGGCTTTTTTGTGTGTTAATAAAGAGTGATCATTTTAAAGCTTAGAGAATACTTGCCCCTTCTTATAACTAACCCTTCAGTGGTTTCCCATTCTGGTTAGAATACAATCCAAACTCCTTACCGTGGTGGGGTGCTCAGTGGTGGGGTTGTCAGCCTGCCCTTCAGTCCCCACTTCCCTTCTTTTGGTTCAGCACCCTGAACTTTCCTTTGGGGACCCACTTTTATCATAATATCAGTGTACACTTCAGATAGAACTAATCCTTTCCCCAGATCGAAAGTGGGTGCTTGCCTCAGGACTGAGTAGCAGGAGAGCCCTTCCCCTGGTCACAGTGAACAGTCTAGGGACAGATGTATATCCCACCTTGGCCTGATGAGGACATTTTGCAGCAATCATTGGAAAACTATTGCAATCTTCTAGGATGCTAAACAACTAGAAAATAGAGCTGAATCTTCTGTTCTTCAGTGATGACACTCATGCCACATCTTGTCCTTTTGGAATTGAAACAAACCCAGAGGAAAACAGAGACAGGAGAGAGACACAGATTGCCAGTGACACCATTTGAGCTCATTTCTGCCTGCACCAGATCTTTGCTGACACCTGAGTGATCCTTTTTCCCTTGGCCCAGTTTAAATGGTATTCTTTGCTTATGCACAAGAGTCAGACTATTCCCATGGCCTGAATGGTCAGGCCTGTGCCAAACTCTCCACCTCGTCTTGAACTACAGTCCCCCTTGTTCTGCCGATGTGACAGGTGTTTTGACCTCTGTCGGTTCCTGGGAAAAGCCATGTTCTTTCCTACCCAAGCGACTTTGTTCCCACTGTTCTCTTTCCTCCGAACGTTCTCCAGGGCTCCTCCTCCACTTTCAGATCTCAGCTTCAGTGCTGCCTTCTCAGAGGCTTTCCTGACTCCGCAACAAAGACTGCACACACAGCATACCTGCTTACACACTGGACTGTGAGCTCCCTGAGGGCGGGGGCCCTCCTGTGACTGTTTCAGCATCGTTACCCCAGTGTCTGGCACTGTGCCCCGCACACAGTAAGTGCTACAGAAGTATTTGTGGGCAAGTCCCTTGAATGTTCCTTGACTTGCTCTGCTTTTCCCTCTGCCTAGAATTCTCTTTCCTTATTTCTTTTCATAAATGCCTTTTTTTTTAAACTGGGGGGAGGTAATCAGGTTTATTTATTCTTCTATTTAATGGAGGTTCTGGGGATCGAACCTGGGACCTTGCGTGTGTTAAGCATGGGCTCTACCGCTGAGCTATACCCTCTCCTCCACTACGACTTCTTATGTCAGTCTCAGCCCAAACATTATCTTCTTGGAAAGGCCTTTCCTGACCATAATTTTATTTATTTACTCTCTCCGACCAAAACATAAGCTCCAGAGGGCAGGCGTTGTGTTTGTCTCATTCAAAGCTTCATGCCCAGCACCCTCAGCAGAGCCTGGCTTACAGGCTGTCAATAAATATGTGTTGATGGACATAGGAAAAAAACTGGTTGTCAGGGGTAAAGGGGGGAGGGATAGATTAGGAATTTGGGATTAGCAGATACACATTACTATACATAAAATAGATAAACAAGGACCTACTGTATAGCACAGGGAACTATATTCAATTTCTTGTAATGAGCTGTAGTGGAAAAGAATCTGAAATAATGTATGTATATGTATAACTGAATTGCTTTGCTCTACACTTGAAACTCACATTGTAAATCGACTATACTTCAATAAAAAATAAGAATTAAAAAAAAGTGTCAACTGACTGACTAAGTGAATGAATGAAAGCCAAGCACTAGAGATTGTGTGCTCTGCCTTATTTAATCCTCACAACCACTACATGAAGTAAGCACCCTCCGACTGTTAGTCTCACATTACAGAGACAAAACTAAGTGTTAAGAGAGAGAATTAAATTTGCCCAAGGCCACATTACCAGTACTTTGAGAAACTGGAATTCAAATCCAGATGGATGTGTTTTGTCGATGACAATTCCTCACCTACTTCTCAAAAATATCTGTTTATGACTCACACTGTGAGTGTGGAGATCACAGCCGGGCTCCAGGTGGAGAAATGGGAATCCTGCTTCTCCCGCCGCCCCCTCCACGTTGGCCTGACCCCGCACCGGCAGAGCAGCTCGAGGCTGCAGCTCCTGCACCCTCCGGGCACAGGGCAGGGCCTGCGCTGGTGGGCTCACCACCCACAGGGAGCAGGAGAGTGCCTATTACTTGTGGGCTTCCAGCTCCAAAAGAGAGCCAAGAGGGGACTGGCCTGGGCTCGCACTGGGACTTCCCCCTAAACTCACGAGTCAGCTCAGGCTCTCTTCCCCTGGGGCTGGGGTCAGGGGAGGGGAGGTAGGGAGGGGTCTGGAGAGAAGGGCTGGACCATTTTTCCTAATCTTTACAAGAAGGCCGAAGTTTCTGTTTTATGGATGGAGGCAAAAACACAGGGAGCGGGAGAACGTTTGCCCCACTCCAGCCCTCCGTTATAAAAGAAAAACCTCCAGGGGAGGGCATAGCTCAGCGGTAGAGCTCAACGTGCACCAGGTCCTGGGTTCCCAGTACCTCCATTTAAAAAAAAAAGAAAAAGAAAAATCTCCAACTTACAATAGAAGTTGGGGGTGAGGGGTGGGAGTGGGTGGGGTGCAGAGGGATATTATCTACATTAGCAGGATTGGGGCTCAGCTCAGCTGCTAATTTAATCATACCACTTCCCGAAAAATGACTCAGCACCTCTCTACTACCTTTCCAGTCAAGTTTACACCTCTTCTCAGCACAAGGCCTTTCACCCCGGCCCCTCTGTGGTCTCATCTGCTTCTCGGGCATCTCCCACAGCCAGTGCCCCTGGAGAAGCCATGATAAACACCTTGTCACTTTTCACATCTCTGGGCCTTTGTAGATGTTATTTCTGGTCTACCTGGCTGCTTCCTATTCAGCTTTCAAGATTAGGTGTTTGACCATGAACAGCTTGAAAATAGAGTATGTTGGACGCCTACTCATCTCTGTATCCTTGGGCCTCTCAGAGTGGCTGCCTTCAATGAGCATCAGAGCATCAGCTCAAAGGCAACCTTACTAGAAACTTTCCTGGTACCCCTAGGAAGGGGCTCCTGGGGGGTCTCCTTCTTGCTCCCAAAGCACTTTGGCCCATCTCTATCCATCTTTCTAATGCTACCCTCTAAATGTTGTTTTTCTCTCTTTCTGTGGAAAGAGGTGTGTGTTGAGCATCACCACACCCCCGGTGCTAAGCCCCGGTACCTGGCACATGGTAGATGCTTGCTTGATAGGTTAATTTTGAACGAAATGTCTTCTGAATCTCCAACCGAGAAAGCACTGTGCTAGGCATTATGAGAGGGACATAAAGCTGAATCTCATCTTGGGGGAAGGGGTGGGGAAATAGACATGGTATGTTCACATATATGTTGCACAAGGCACATAACTTGAAGACAATGCTATAGAAATTTAAAGAGTAACCTTTATGACTTGTTTATCGTAAAACATTATCACACACCCTCCTTTCAGCCTGGAAATTGATCTTATCTGTTGACTATTTTTCTTAATGGGTTTAGAAGTATCTTTCATGTGTCCATTTTGAAAGCAGGTGGGGCATAAATAATAAAGAAAGAAAATAATGCCCAGGTGACAGGCGTGGAAAGGCCTCTGGCTGAGAATTCAGACAGCATCTGAGAAGTTTGCCTTGGGGTAAAGACGTGGGGTTATACTTTAGAGACAGCAGACTTTAGATTCTACACTGAATGGGAGCAGAGGGTGAGTCCTGGAAGCCGTTGAATGAAAGTGGTAACCAAAATGGGTGCTTTCCAAGTCACTTCATTAGTCTTTGGGGCCAGGTCCACTGTCTGTTCCTAGGCCCCCCAGGGCTGCTGGGCATCTCCTGAGAGGATGAGAAATGAAATACAAGTGCTGGAATTTAGGACCAAAAAATCAGCCAAACCAGTAAACACGATAGACAAATTATCTTCTTTCCCATTGGGAGCATTTGATCTAACATCTGATTTGTGCCTAGGAATTATCAGTTCAAGCTTTCGTTACTTTACAGTATCAACATTGCATAGATCTATGGGATAAGGATCTAGCACTGGAGTTTTGTGAATGGTGCAGGATCACGGAATACAACGGTTAGCTGGACTGGATATATCTATACAACTGAATTCTAATTCATCTATGACCATCCCTGATTCTGCTTCTAATCCTAGGTGGCCTTAAATAATCCAAAATGGAATTTTCCAGTATTCTAGAAGGTGGGGCATAGAGGAGCCTGTTTATTGTGGGGTTTAAACAGAAAAGAGTTAAGAGCTGGGAAGTACCTCCTTGGTCCATATATAAATTAGGCGAGTCCCATGTTTCATTTTCCTTTTCTTCTTATTCATAGCCAGAGAGGAAGTAGAGGAAGAGGAGAATACTGAATTTGAACAAGCCTTCTGGCTGGTCCAAACGCATCATGCTCTTGCTCTCTTTTAAGCTCATAATTCTCATCGCATCATTCATTTGGAATTAATCACTGCTTTGTGAGGGCTCAGAAGCAGTTTCCTATTGCTTTTTATTATTTAACTTTCCACGTCTGTGTCTTTGGTACCCTTGGATATTAGCGGCTATGTCTTTTTGATATTCGAGCCCCTTCGGCAACCAGCACGGGGTTCTTGCACATAATAGGTGCGTTCAAAAAATGCTTTTTAAGGAATTAGTGAATGGGTCCTTGGGAGGAAAGAAGTGAAACATTTCTCTCACTATGAGAACGAATATTTCTCAGTTTGCTTCATGTATGCATGAGCTAGTCAGCATAAATTATGCTCACCATGTGTAGAGAAATGTTTGGCTGAGATTGAGAAATTCATCTCCGGAGAACAACGAAGTGGGCGGGGATCTGAAGGCTCAGAACCGGGGGGCGGAGGCGGAGTCACCGAGAGTTGGAGCATTTTCTGTCCAATCAAAAGGAGACTTTAGGAGCAGGAAGGGGGGATAAAGGGGGAGCGGGAGATCGCGAATCCTGCCCAGTTACATGAGCACGCCAGCGGGAACAGCCGCTTCTCTGTTTTGGTGTTTCTGCCCAGGGAGGAGAGCCACCGATTCCGAGGCTGACTCCAGCAATGGCCTTTGCAAATCTACGGAAAGTGCTTATCAGTGATAGCCTGGACCCTTGCTGCCGGAAGATACTGCAAGATGGAGGGCTGCAGGTGGTGGAGAAGCAGAACCTGAGCAAAGAGGAGCTGATAGCCGAGCTGCAGGTGAGGCGAGCGGGAGAAAGACGAGGGCTGCGTGCCATCCTCCGCGGACACTGGCTGGCCGCGCTCGGCCCAGCGCGCCCCACCCTCACCCCCCATCCCTGTCCTTGGTGTCAGTCAGTCTTGGGATCTCCTGAGATTGGGGGCTAGGGAGGGCGGGGGAGGGAGGAGATGGAGGCAGAAACAAACGGCGGCAAGCTGCAGGATGCAAACTTTCTGTTGAGTTTGCAACCGCGTGTTTCTCGTTGGCGTGCCTCCTGCCAGCATTGCAAAGTGCAGGCTGCTCCAACTGGTCCTGCAGGCTGCCCGCGGGATGCCAGCGCGGCTTCCCAGCGTCTTTGCGCTCCGTGGCCCCGGCAGCTCCGCGCCGCCTCTCTCTCCATCCCCCACTCCCCGCGCTGGGGCGCCAGGGGACGGGCACTAAAGTGGCTTCACTGCGTAGAGCTCAGGGACCGGCCATCCTTCCCCTCCCAAGCCCTGGCTCCCCTAGCCAAATTCCGCCTTCCCGGGAAAGGGGGTGGGCGCGGAGGTGCCTGGCGAAGCCCCAGCCTGTCTCGTGGCTGCCTGAGAAACTGCAGGGAAGTCGGCTCGACTCGGGCAGCAAACGCCATACCCGCTTTTCGTCTGATGCAAGAGTGCTGAGAGTTTTCACTGCGCCTTGGCCTCCAGGGAGCGCTCCGAAGACGGGGCTGGCGCGGGCGCCCGAGATCCCCGCGCCGGCCTCGCGGCCGTGCTGCCACTGCCGGGGTCCAGGCTTAGTCTGCGCCCGTGGCCTCGGAGGATGGCCTCACCTTTGGCCTCATCGTGGTCAGGAATGACCAGATTGAACTAGAATCCGATCCCAAACAACCTCAGGAAATGTACATTTCTTAGCAGATCTTTCTCAGAAACGTATCTCTGACGGCTGTGTTACATAATTAGTGCAGTCTAATTCCAGTCTTTTCCTACCTTGTTTGTAAGGGCCGTGCGAGGTTTGCTGGCCTCATCCAGGATTGTGACTTTTTTTTTTTTTTTTTTGGTGAACTCTTCCCTCCAGTTCCCGCACCTCTTACTTCTGTACCGCACCCAGTGTCCAGGCGTCTCGGACCCCACCCCCCAACTCCCTCACCCCGCAGTGTGGCCTCCTACCAACCTCAACCAGTCTCAGCGCAGATTCACCCCCTCCACCCTTCTCTGCTCCGAGAGCCCCTTCAGTCAAACCACAGAGGCAACGGCTGTTGCTTGAGCTGTGAGGCAGTCACATGCATGGTCCTCCTGACTGCCTGTGCCCCCTTGTCTGCCCTTGCATCTGCTGCTGTGTTTCTCCATGGACCCCCCTGCCTCCCCTCCCCCATGGTGCTGTATCTGGGTATCCAGCCCCTGTCCTGTACTTAGAGAAGTTTCTGACTGGTTCCTACGTTCAAGAAGCTTGTAGGCCTGGCCAACACACCGGGAGATGACTGACCAGATGACACAGTACTTGAGCATTGAGACCATCCAGCAGCATGGCCTCTGTGGGCTCTGCTGCTGCAAATGGAGAGAAGGAGGTGATCTGCCTGGACATGGGGCGGGGGGAGTCAAGGGCTTAGGACCCAAATCCTTGGAGCTGGATGGGAGGTGGGCACCTCACATCTGTCACTTCCTCTTTTGTGTCAATGGCCTTGCTTTGGGCAATGGCCAGAAGTCAGTGAAGTGGTCTCCAGACCACCTTCTGACCCTCACCTCCACCAGAACACCAAGTTGGAAAGAGTGGCCTGGACTTGGTGCTTTACAGCCATTTTATGGAAACCAAAGTCCTGTACCCCGGGGGTAGGGTGGGGACAGGGAGTGGTCAGTGCAGAATTGAGAAGAATGGGAGGCCTCTGTTGGTGGTGGAGGGGTCCCATGAAGTTGGCAAGTTGGCCAGATGGGTGGTGGGAAGCTGGAGCTGAAACTTGGAGGATGTTTGAAAGGCTCTGAAAACTCCTGGCAGGAGAGGAGGGTGTCTGTTGGCTAATGGCCACTGGGCATCACTGAGCGGTTTAGGAGTGCCTGGGCTTTCTGTCTCTTTTTGTGAGACATTAGATTCAGAGAGCTGGTTTGTCTCCTTGGACCACTGGAGGGTCCTCATATCCATGCTATGTCTTGTTACTCTTTATGGAGTGGAGTCTGGGTTAGTGCCCCCTGCCCTCCTCCATTTAAACCTTTTTCATACTGAAGGGAACTTGAGTACGTTGCCTGAACCAGGCTTGGCCTCTGTTGCCCCTCCTTGGTATTCTGGGCAGGCACAGTTTACTCTCTCTCACTCCATGGTCAGAAAGTACAATTATCCCCCAGAACCACGCTTTTCAGACTTGAAGTAAATCACAGCTTATTAGTGGGTAATGAAGTCAGTTTAATGGGACGTGATTAGCATTGGAAAAAAAAAAGTAAGACATAATCAGAGAACGATGCAGATAGTTAGGCTAAGTATTGGGTCATGAAATTTGTTTCAATTACGTGTGTGGTGGTGGGGTGTGTGTATGCGTGTGTGTGGTTATGTGAGTATAAAATCACAACTTAAATGCGTGTTTCTTACCGTGGGCTGTAGTCAGAAATTTGGAAAACATTGGCTTGGAATAATAAGAGCATCTTGTTTGGAGCTCAACAAACTGTTACTTAGACTGTGTGCCCCTCTTCTATCAGCAGATGTCACATCTTAAATAAACCTAATATGCAGGGACATTTAAATCTTACCACGTCTCAATGACTTTTACACTTTGACCATGACCCACAATAGGAAATTCATTTTTTACATCACAACTCAGCACACACACACGTGTGTGTACACACATACACTAAAGTTTCATGGAAGATTATCCTTACTATATGTGTTAATTCCTAATACTTTCTTCTGTTTCGTTAAATGGCAGTGCTGGTCAGAATCCACTACCTCGCTGGTTATATCCTGCCAGAATCCACTACCTCTACCGGTAATGCATTTTATTTACTGAAGCACATTTATATCTTTTTTTTTTTCAATTGAAGTATAGTCAGTTATCTCTGCATTTTAAGAAAGGAAAAGAAGGAAATACTTTTCCATGCCAGAGTCCACGTTTTGAAAGACTCTTTTAAAATAGCAAGTTTCCAGCTTTTACACTAGGATTTGTTTTGCAAAAGTTAAATAGCCGTCTACCTCATCAGGATCATGCATGTTGTGCCAAACAGTGCCTGCCTGCATTTTCTAAGTAGCTGGGGAAAATGACCTGAAGAGTTTTTTTGATTTAAGTCAGACGCAGGAGCTATGCTAGATCCACCCCCAAGGCCGAGCCTGTCCTCCTTGGGAAAGGAAGCATGTGTGAACTTGAAGAATGTGAACGGGTTTCCACTGCTGAGTTGGCAGAATTTGTCAGGAACAGCTGTAAATCCAACAGCAGCGGCCTGCTGTTTTTCAGCTCTAAGGCAGCTGAGGGACTGGGAGCAGGGAGGACCACTAAGTGTAGAAAATGTCTGTTCCAGCCGGCGCTCGTACACAGATACAGCACCCAGAGAGGGGAGAATGTAGACAGCAGAGTGGGTGCGGTGTTGAGATTCCCACCGCAGGAGTGCCACAGGGGGCCTCGGGATGATGCAGAAGAAAAGTTACAATCACAGCAAACCGCCAGGAGGATGTGGGAGGATTTGCAAAGGGCCACAGTGGGCATGAGTGGAGGAGAGGAGCGGGCAGCATGGAGCCAAGTAGGATGACGTGTGGCCTGAGAAGAGGGTGGTGCCTGGGAGTGCAGGGGTTTTTGGGGATCAGCCAGAGACAGCTTGGCACACAGGCCATCAATAAATGTGTGCTGATTGAATGGATTCATCGATAATGCAACTGAATGAAGAACTGAATGGAACAGGGGTAGTTGAGGATGTAAGGGGTCTTGAAAGCTTGTGAACTCTGGCCACAAGGGATGCCCGGATCAGGTCTGGCCACAGCGTTTGCTGAAGGGGAGTCTGCCAGGGGACAGATGAGCTCTGTGTGCACATCTGTGCTGATCTGACTGCAGGCTCTTCACACTTGGCTTCGCAGAAAGCTGGTTTGAGGGACACACCCTTGAGGGAAAAGAGAGAGACTTGGAGTAAATCTCCATAAGGGAGATCCTTCCACAGAGAGAGGCTGTGCTTGTTAAGGAAAAACTAGTGCTGTTTCTGGGCTTGTCCTCAGAGCCCGCAAGAACAGGGTGGACTCATGGGGAGTCTGTATCCTCCTGTCCACTCAGTGTATCCTCTGGGAAGCAGATTGCCAGATTTGAAGAGAGGGTGGCAGCTTTGGAGAGAGCATTCAATTTCAGAACCACAGACATAAAAGGGCTTGGAGTGCCTGTGAAGGGTCCTCCGTCTAGCTCTGCGGTCTGGCTTAGCCCCCAGCCAGTGAGGATGCCTGAGGCATGCACACTTTCAGAGAAGTAATTCTGGAGCCTCTCTTGAGCACTCATCCCAGTGCTGAGAAGCCCTCCAGATCTAAATAGGCTGCAGCATAAGCTTCATTCCTCTTCTCCCCTCAGTGGAGAGAAAACAGCTTTCTTCTCTCTCTGCAGGTAACTTGTTTAAACTTGTTCCTAGGCTCAGGGCCTGTGTGCAGTAAATACAGTGTGAGCCCTCACCCTGGGAGCCAGATGCCCATGGCCTTTCTCTGTCTCCAGAACCTGTGTGGTGGGGAGGGAAGAGAGAAGGTTCTCATGGGATCCGGCTGGGTGCTCCACTGGGGACAGGCAGCGAGACCTACACTCGCGGGTGTCTGATCAGACCTGGGCGGGACCCCAGGGGCCATTCCTTCCCACACTTTCATGTTACAGAAGGAGACTGGGGGTGGGGTGACATGACTGGCACTGTGACTCCGCTTGTTATTGGCAGACCCCAGACTAGAGCCTGGCCTCCTGGTTCCCAGCTTGCTGCTTGTGCAGTGACACGAGCTGCGGCGTCTCCCACCTGGGACGGCCTGTTCTGGGCAGGCTCTGCATTTGTTCACCTGCTCCATCTCCTGGGGATTCTCATGGGGAGTTTGGCAACAATATCCTTATTTTGTGAAGATGCCACCGGATTCTGATTGGGCCTGAGGAAGACTGTCCTGGGGTCTGGCTTAGCCCAAGTGCAACTGCTCTGTTGAATCCAGAAGGTCTGATTTTTCACACATATATACATTTTTAGTCTAAGACTGCCTGGGTCTCCGAGTAACTATAGACCTGTTTAATTGTTCTCTCCTCTTCCCCTCCCTTCGGTCTCTATTTTAGGAAATGTTTTCCTTTTAACAATTTGTATTTTTCAAAAAAAAAAAATATTGTCACCTCTTAAACATTTTTTTGATTTGTTTAGTGGGGAGATAATTAGGTTTGTTGGTTTGTTTGTTTATCTTTTTAGTTTAATGGAGGTCCTGGGGATTGAACTCAGGACCTCATGCATGCTAAGCATGCACTCTACCACTGAGCTACACGCTCCCCCCTTAACAATTTGTCTTTTATTCACTTCATTCATTCATTCATTCAGCCAACCAATATTTATTGAGTGCCCCCTGCATACCAGGCACGGGGGCTTACAAAGTAGAATCCGATCCCACCCACCCCTTCACTAGCTCCTTGTCAGATGGAGGACGTGATGTCCACTGAGCAGGGCCACGTACCATGCCAGGTGTTGTACCTGTATCTGCCTTGTTTCCTCCTCACACTCTTGAGGAGGCCGAAGCTCAGAGTCATAGCCCGTGAGGGCTGGAGCTTGGATTTGACGCTAGGCCTGACTGATGGCGGAGGCTTTCAGGTGTGTGTGCATGTACAAAGCCTCCTCTCCTTGACTATTTCCAAAGTCAGCCAGCTGGCGGGAGCTCTCATTTGGGCAGAGAGGCTCTCCGAGGTCTCAGAAACCAACTCTGTGGGCCCTGGTGTTTCTTCTTCTGCCTCAGGACTGCGAAGGCCTTATTGTCCGCTCAGCCACCAAGGTGACCTCTGACATCATCGAGGCTGCCGAGAAGCTCCGGGTGGTGGGCAGGGCTGGCACAGGCGTGGACAACGTGGATCTGGAGGCTGCCACAAGGAAGGGCATCCTGGTCATGAAGTAAGTCGGGAAGCTTGGGGTGGGGGTGGGGGTGGGGACTGACTGTCAGGAGGAAGAAAAAACCTGTAGGGAAGGCAAAGCCACGTCAGAGTTAGAAGGGCTCCCAGGAGGACTCCTGCTCCAGGCTGAGGCCAAGCAGGGGGTCAGCGCTCACAGCTGAGTGGTTCCCCGGGTATTGATACTGATGCAACTTCAAAATGCTTCAGAAAGCTGCCCCGCAGGTGCTTGCACATTGCAGCCCGATTGGGGAATCAGGAGAATGCAAGTGAATTTATCCTGGTCCCTGCTTCAGGCCCGCCCTGCCCTCCCGTGTTTCCCTCTGGAGCCAGGTTTCCTTGGCTCTGCTTTGCTGTTATCTCCCTTCTGCAAATGCACAACCTTTGCTAGGAGAAGGACTCTGCATTCTTTCTCTGTCCTCACTTCTCGGCACCCTTCTGGGGCCAGGACCGCAGTTTGTTTTTCAGGCTTCAAGGCCAAGAGGAAAGGGTCCCCTTTAGAGCTGTTTTTGCAGAAACCCAGGGCAAAGGTCACGGCAGCGTGCCAGCACTAGGTGACACTCATTTCTGGCTCCCATCTGGCACGTGGACGGTGTGGCAAGGTTATCTCCAGGTCCACTTCTCTGTCCCCAAGCCTTTTCTCTTCCCTCGGAAGCCTCAGTGTCCTTAAGACCTATAGAATAGGGGTCAACTGACCCCGGTTGTCTGCCTGAGGTCAGTCTCCAACAGAAGAAACGTTAAATGGTAACCCACCCTGGTCACCTCTTGTCCTGGACCCAGAGGCAGTAGCCCCCGACCCCTGCCCCTCTTCCCGTGTCCCATACAGCCTGATCGTTCTCCGTGGGCGACAGGAAGCCAAGTGTGCTTATGGAAAGACAGACTCTGAGAATCCTTTTATCTCGATTTTTAATTTTCTAAGAGCACATTCTCTTTTTCTTTTTTTTTAATGGAGTTACTGAAGATTGGACCCAGGACCTCGTGCATGCTGAGCACGCACTCTACCACTGAGCTCTACCCCTCCGCACTTAATTTTAAAAAAATAGAACCTCTTGACCTTTTTTCTTCTGGTAACCTTCATTTCCAGGGAAGAAAAGACCCAGTAGAAGAAGGAGGGTGAGCACGGCTGTTAATTATTCCAAAAGACAAACAAAAGACTGAGAAAAGAAAAAAAAAAGCTTCATGGATTTTATCTCTATTCTCATTTCTGTAAAATGGGCAGAGTCAGCACTGCCCTGTGGTTTACATGCGAGGAAGCTTTCTCAGTGCAGAGCTGGTTGAGAGATAGAAGGAGAAGTCAAACAGATGGGGATAAAAGCCAGGTCAGGCAACTTGGGAAGGTCTGTGGGCAAGGGGCCGACGTCTGCATTTGTCATGGGCACAGCCTTTGTCAGACTGATGGCACAGAGCAGCAGGGACTGGTGCTTTCTGTTGGCAGGTAGATCCTGAAATAAGAGGAGAGAAAAAGGCTGAGCCACACACCTCTCTCCCAATCGAGAGTGATACTTCTCTGTCTCGGGAGAAGTGAGTAGGTAGAGAGAGGCCAGGCGTGTTTCTCTAACAGAGGTCCCTCCGCAGGACAATATAAAGTCAAAGAGAGGGAGTTTCCTTCCAGCCCTGGGATTAGGGCAGGACTACGTCACAGGACTCAGGTAGTGGCGTGGGCTTGGCGGTTTGCAATAAGCACAGGTAAGCTCACGGAGCAGGAGAGAGCATGGTGTGCACTGGAGGCGATCCACTGGGCCAGGAGTGGGACTCCTGGGTCTGGCCCTCTGATGTCCCCTTTCTTCTTTGATCTTTAGCACCCCCAATGGGAACAGTCTCAGTGCTGCGGAACTCACCTGTGGGATGATCATGTGCCTGGCCAGGTAAGTCCCTGCCTTCTCAGCAGAGTCAGTCTCTGTGGTATGCCAATTATTGTGACTCCCTAAGCAAACTGACCCACGGAAACGTAGAAACACTTCAGCTTGGCGACACGCAGGCTGTTAAGAACCTTCAAGGCCGTCCATGCTCTACTGAGCTGGTTCTGGCACACCAAGGTCAGGTGGCTTCTCAGGTTCCCAGCGCTTACAGATAGGGAAGGGCGGTCACACGGCTGCTGCTTATGACCTTGGAGCAGGCTCCCTGAGAAAGTAAACGTGTGTGTGGTCTTGTCTTTCTCCTTCCTCATTTCCATCCTCCATGCCAGTCACAGCAGGAGGCCCCTGCAAACACTATGCCTTCTCTCACCTCGAAGTCTCTCAGATGCTGTTTCTGAGGCCGGGAGCATCCTTCCCCTTCGTCTCTGTCTAGGTCATTCTCATCTTATTCTTCAAGATTAAGCTCGAGGGTTAACTCAGCCAAGAAACACTCTCTGGATCCCCAGATGGATTCCCTATTCCTGGCCCCCAGGGCTCATCTCTGTCACTGTCCTCACAAATCTGTATGTAGCAGAACGGAACAGAAAGCTGCCCCGGGATCCCTGTGCCTCCCTGTGGATTCATAACACACGAGATCTCAAACGGTCAAATGTCTTGCTCTTCCAGCAGGCATTGTAGGGGTGGGCCTCTTGGGTAGAGGGGACAGCCTAGGGACCAAAGGAGGTGGCATGTAAAGTACAAGAGTCTTGCTGCGTGGGGTGGTGCAGTGACAGGCAGTGGGTCCATGGGATGGACGGGAAGCTGCTCTCCCAGAACATCTGGAGAGGACTTGAGGTCTGATGCCCTGTTGTCACTTGTGCCATTAACTTTGGTGGTGTTTCTCTTTTTTTTTTTTTTTTTTTTTTTGAGGGAGGGAGGGAGGGATCTCAGAGCAGCTTTCTGATTCTCTAACTTTTTTTCTGGAGGTGAAGTTTCCCTCCAGAGTCAGGAGTGATTTTCCTCCTATTCCAGGACCAGCTTTATTTAAAGGCGTAGGTGAAATGGTGGGATTCAAGGGAAGCGCCCTGTCCTCAGCCATCCGTCCATGACCTCAAAAAGTTTCATGAAAATTATGAAATAATCAGCCTATAGGAAGGAATTACCAGTCTCATCACCTACTGTGTGCTGGTTTCATCAGACTGCTTACCTAGCATGGCAGAAGTAGGAGGGAACAGGAGGTAGGACAGTAAAATTAAGAGCATCGGGCAATGTGGGTGGAGAGCGGCCTGCGCGGGCCTCTCGGAGGGGGACTTTGAACAGGCGCACGGGTCCCTGAGGTGCAGGAGAAGCGCCTGACATGGAGAGAGTGGAGAGTTCACCGTTTTGCCGGCTTTACTTTCTCTTACAAGTGAGGCCGGCCACCGTTTAATTCTCAGGAGGTCCCCCTGCCCATGTCATGATCCTCCCCAGACTGACCTGGTGAGGACCCCAAAGTGTTGAAACCTTTGGGGAGGCTCCACGGCCAGCTGGATGGGGCAGCAAGAGGGCGGGTGTGGGCCTGGCTGTGCTCCGTGGTCTAAGCACAGCTCTTAGCACCATGCTGTCCTGCGGGCAGAGGTGAGGAGGCGGGAGCATGGAGAGGGGGCAGGCGGGCTCTGTCTCACTCGGTAAGAGGCGTTTTTCCGTCCGGCTTTGCTGAGGGAGCACTTCCGCAAGGCAAGTCATCGTCCTTAAATACATTCCCGACGTGAGGCCCCTCTGCGGAGGCTAGATGGGCTGGGGCAGTGAGATGGAACTTCCTCCCCATGAACTTGCTACTTCAGCTTTGTTACTTACGCTTACCCATGCGCTCACGGGGCTCTGACCATTGAACAGGTTCCCCGTCAACCTTAGCCTCGGATGCAAGTCTGTGTCTTGGTGATGTGTAAACAGGAAAGAGTGGTTTTTATGTCAGTAGAGCAGGAATGCAGAAACAGTTTTCTTAGAATCTCTCTTTTCTCTCTCTCTCTCTCTCTCTGTCTCAGACACACACACACACACACACACACACACACACACACACATGCACACACCACTGAATTTTGTGGCCAGCAGGAAAGCCTGCATTTGAATACTCGGGAGGCTAACTGGTGGGGGTGTCTTCCTTGACTTTGAATTGACTCCGCTACTTCTAGTTGAGTGATGCTGGGTGAGTGTTTAACCCCCAGTGCCTCCCCCCATGCAGTTGTTCTGAGCATTAAACGAGGTAGCATTTAAACATTGTTTCTTGTCTCTTCCTTTTTCCCTTCCAGAGAAGCTTAGAGGACCATGTCCCACGTGACATGTCATGCCCTCCCACCTCTAACATTGCCCTAACTTCCTTTGTCCCTTCTGGAAAACACATGGAGACTCAGACCTCCTGGCTGACCAATAGGAGGAGATAGGCTGTGTGTGTGTGTGTGTGTGCGTGTGTGTTTTTGGTGGTGGGACAGGAGGTGGTGTAGATGTTAGAAGTGTAGACTGCAGCACTCTCCCATCCTAGTCCAGCCTAACTCTCCTGGGCGGATAAGTAATCGGCTGTCCCTGATACAGGGGAAGATGTCATAGGCTGTGGCTCTGCATGGATTAGGAAAATGAAAATCTTTGACCTTCTGGAGCACTTGACGCCATCAGAGGCCGCCAGTACCCCATCCCATTATTCCTACAAGCCATGGAGGATCACCTATTGCCTTTTACACGCCAAGAGTCACTCAGGTTGATACTCCAGCAGCTGAAATGGAATCAGAACCTCCTCCCAGACTCCTTGCTGGAGACAGAAATCCCAGGGCTCCAAGTTGGGTCTTGCCAAGGGTTTCCCTCTGCTCCACTTCCTTGACCATCCTGGGTGTTTCTGAACCTGAGCCCCCAGACCCAGCCTGAGCTTGGTTCCCTGGGGGAATGACCCTCGGAGGTGGTCACTGTGCAGCCCTCATGTTGGCGCCTCCTTGCTGGGTTGGTGGGGTCTGGGACGGGGCTGCTGAATGTGTCTGTCCTTGCAGGCAGATTCCCCAGGCAATGGCTTCCATGAAGGATGGCAAGTGGGAGCGGAAGAAGGTGAGCAGCCGGCCTTGCCTCACCCCGCCTGGCTGGTGCCTGAAGTTCACGCTGGGTGCTGATTTCAGCTTCTTGGCCTGTTTGGTTGCAGTTCATGGGAACAGAGCTGAATGGAAAGATCCTGGGAATTCTTGGCCTGGGCAGGATTGGGAGAGAGGTGGCCACCCGGATGCAGTCCTTCGGGATGAAGGTGAGAGCTCACCAGACCCTTTGGATGTGGGGCTTCCTGCAGCAGCTTTGGAAGAGAGGCAGCTTTGCTGGAGGGCAGCTCAAGGCTTTGTCCTAAGAGAGGCTGACTCCCCTTCAGAGCCTCCGACTAAATAGGTGGTAATTCAAGGGAGGGAGGGAACATTGGCCTGCAGATCTGGACACCTGAACTCAAAATTTGGGAATACTTGGCGGTCCTTCCGCTCTGGGGTGAGTAACTGCCCTGAGTCCCTGTGGAGCAGAGAGGGGGTGTCTAGTATCTGGCCTGTCCATTCCTCCCCTGCTGTGAGGGCCTCCTTGTTTTGCTGTTTTAGTCTCCTGTGATAATTCAGAAAACAGGAGCAAATTTATTGCCTTATAACAGAGCAATTGGCCATCCATCTTCTAGCTCCCTCATAGCCCAGAGAAGATTGAAAGGGCCTTGCCTACGCACTGTGAGATGATTGTAGAGCCAATGGTCCTGGAAGACCTCATAGGCTCCTCAGAAATCATCCCTGACCCTGCCTCCCACCAGGGTGCCCCCTTTTCCTATTCTGGGAGCTCAGTAGCCCTTCTGGTTGAGGGAAGCTTGTCGTCAATAGCAGTGCCCCCCACCTCTGGGGGGGCACAATCCAGGAGACCTTGCCAAGCTGGGGGGAGGCCATTCAACTAAGAGAGGAAACCCGCAAGGATGCCCAGGTATGAGATGAGGCAGCTGGGAGTGCTGGCGGACCTCTCCAGGTTTTCTGTGGCTGTTCAGGCAGGGATTGTGGGTTCAAACTGCAGCCAGGAAAGCTTTAGTTAAACATTAAAGAAAATAGTTTTGAAAATCAGATCATTGCAGGTCTAGAAGAATTTACATAGAACTGTGATGGCATTTTCCCTTTTCCCCCTACTCCCTCCTTTCTGCAAGACCCTCCCACCTTCAGTGAGTTAGAAGGGACCTTAGAGATTAACCTTTAACTTTATATCAGCCTCTGGGGTTTGCAAGTTTTTGCTGAAGGCTCACGGCAGATGGATGGTGGACCAGAACCCGGCAGGCATCCCACTGTGCCACACTGAACATCTTCTCCCTCCTGCGTCTACTTCCCACCGTATATATTTAAGTCAGCCGGACGTCCTTCCTAAGCCTCAGCCCTGGGAAGGGTGGGCACTACTTTTTCAGGCTCCTGTGAGAGGTGGGTGTGGCCCTGCAGGATCCATTGATCATGGAAATGGGCCAAAGCCATGTCCTCTGTGCTGGGTGGTGAGGTGCCAGGAGCCACAGGGAGCCCTTTCCCCTCCTTCCTCTTTTGTGAGGGATCAAGGTCAAAGGTTCAGCTTGTGGAAAATTTGGATTGTCTAAAAGGAGGGGTCAGTGGGGGTGGGTATAGCTCAGTGGTAGGGTGCATGCTTAGCATGCACGGGGTCCTGGGTTCAATCCCTAGTACTTCCATTAAAAATAAGTAAATGAACCTAATTGTCTCTCCCCCCTCAAAAAAACTTGAAAAAAAAGCAATATAAAATTTAAAAACAATAATAAAAGCAGGGGTCAGGAGTGAAGTAAAACTCAGGGCACATGTGGCCAAACAGATCAGCGTTTCCTTGATGATACAGGGACTGTGGGATGGTCGCCAGGCCCAGCGGCCATTCCACTATGTTCACTCCCCTTCCATGTGGAGCCGCAGCACCCTGGACTCTCCTAGTTCGGAAACACTCATTGTCAAGGACTTGAGACTTTGGCAGTGACTTAACCCAGACGAAAAGCCCCACCTCATTTCCTGGATAATGGAAGCGACTGGGAAGCTTGTCTGTTCCTCTGGCACCACTCAGCTACTCAGCTGCTGCCTGAAGCTGCTTCCGAGGGGCACAGAGGGGTGTAGGACTTGAGCATCAGCAGCGGAAGTGACTGACACCGCTCAGAGATGACTAAAGCCTGCTTGTGAATGCACACCTGTGTCTCTGGGCATAGCACAGAGGACAGAGCTACACACAGAGCTGGCACCAAATGGAATGAGTGGTCCTAGGAGGAAGTGAGGCCCCTGTCACTGCAGATACACACACGAGACTAGGTAACTACTTGGCTAGGATGTGATGAGGGGATGGGAGCATCGGCAGAGAGGTAGAAGCAGGTGCCCTTTAGAGCCCTGACATCTGAGCATCCATCATCCCATTAGGCTACCAGTCTCTTTAGTCTGTGAAACGGTCCTGGCAGTGAGTTCACCGTGTGGTCATAAGAAATGCTGTCAAATTATTAAGGACTGTGTTTGGTACAGTAACTTGGGATAAAAACCTAAAGACATCGAGGGGACCAGCAGGCACTGGGGACACTGAGTAGCTCTGGTCGGCTGGCTTGGACAGGACTATGAAGCGCAGGAAGGTTATCTTTATCACCCCCTCTGTCCTGGCACCTGGGGTCCTTTCCTGTGCCTGATCCGTCACCCAGGCTGTTAGCCACTATTTAGGCTGTCGATGGGTGACCTCTACCTGACCCTGTCCAGGGTATCAGGATTTAAGGGCTGACTCCTGCGTATCACAGGGGTTGTAAGGAGAGACCTTGTACTCATGTGTTGGGGACAGACCGCCCTTTCCCTTCCTTTCTTTGTGACTGCCTGGTCACTCAGGGGAGAGGGAGTTCAGCCAGGTGGCTTCCCAGTACCACTTGACGTGTGTGTGGGGGGATGGATGCATGGGGAGCCCACCTTGGCTGCCCCTCCCAGCAGCACAGGCCTAGGACGAGCCCTGGCGTGCCACCCTGGAGCCGCTGCTGACTCGCCCTGAGCCTCAGATGCCGACATGGGCTTCAGGGTGATTCTGGCAGCCCGCAGCCTGCTGGGTGAATCGTTCAGGTCTTACACTCTATACTGTTCTTTCTTCCTGAAGCCTTTTCTCAATGTTGTTGCTGAAAAATATGGTATAACTCTGGAAGCTCAGCTCCTTCAAGCTGGCACATCCCCTAGAATGTGTGAACAGGCCCCAGCCAGCCAGGAGCTGAGCCTTGCACTTTCTTATCAAGGTTTTCTGTGAGGAGCACACCAGCATCTCTCAGCAGCTTCTCTGCGGCCAGTTTTGTCCTGAATCTAATATTAGCCCAGAGGCATGGATGCTGAACCCAGGGCACCAGTTGTCACTGATTTTTTTCAGGTCCTCTTAATGTTTCCTGAGGCCTGCTGTGTTAGATACTGTGACACAACGGCCCTCAGGGCTCAGTGTTATCATCCCAGCTTTACAGATAACAAACTGAGGCCCAGGAAGGTTATACGATGCTCACGGTAATAGGAGTAGTAAGTGGTGGAGTCCAACTCAGACTGGGCCTCCTGACTTCCAGTCGGGTGCTCTTTGCCCTGCACACTGCACGCTGCCACCACCTCTGTCTTTGTCCTGATCCCCACTAGTTAACCAGTCTCCATGCCGAGTCACTGCTCAGCCATTCTCAGGACAGGCAGCTCCCATCTCAGCCTGGTACCTGGAATCCCTCCTGCCCTAGAGCAGTGATGTTCGAATGCATTCTAGAACCTCAGGTTTTAGATACAGTTAGGTGCCTTAGGGACACAGGGTGCCCGCCCGGCGGGGCAGCAGGTGGTGGGACTCTGGGCCTTCACCTCTGCAGCTGTGACTTGATCTGGTTTTATGTTGGGTTTCTGTTTAAGATCTCCTTGTGTCCGGAGGGAGTCCCAAGGCTAAGCCCAAAAGCTGGGCTCTGGGGCAGAGAGAGGGCGTGACCATTGGCTTCTTTGTTGGAGCCTCTTTACTTTGAAGGCCTCCTTGCCATTCTCCCTCCTCTGTCAGCCAGAGGGCCGGGGGGGCCGGCACGGGCAGCCTCCCAAGGCTGCCTTCTGTGACAGCAGCTCGGAGGTCGCCCCGGAGCACTGCTTGACGAGCGGGGGTTCCTCTGTTGCCCCAGCACCAGGACTCTGCCTGGGGCTGGGACTGGGGTGTGGAATCCCTTTGTGTGTCTCCCCAAGGCTCCTCTTTAGGAATGGATGGTGTGCACCTGGAAGTGCCCCAGCTTCTGTACCTGAGGACATCTGACCTTTGCAGGACACGTTGGGACCCTACTCAGGCATTGACCTCCTGGGCCTGATGCCACCCTTTCTACCCCCTGGCCCCCAACACAGTTTCCTGGTGAAGGAGCCCCAACTAGCTGCACTCAGCTCCTGCCTGCCCTGGGTATCTCTAGTGAAAAGTGAAAGCAGGGGTTTTCTCAGTCTAATTCTTCCCCTGCAGCTGTCTGCAGATGAACAAGGTACTGTCATCTGTGACAGCTGGGAGATGCTTGTCCCCGCCTCTCCCGTCCACTTCCCTTTAGCCCCGGACACCTGCAGCGGGGCCACTGGGCGAGACTCAGCCTGCAGGACCCTTCCTCCCGGCAGCCCCACGCTGCTTCTTGGCTCCTGAGAGCCCAGAGGCAATAGAGTTATGTGAACTCGCTCCACCAGGCTTGGCTGTGTGACCTCTCTGGGTGTCCCCATCCTCTGCCTGCTCATGGGAAAAGAAGTACATCTGGATTAGACATGAATGGGGCCTTTATTCCAGCCAGACTCAGCGCCAGCAGACAAAGAGGACTTGTGAGAACAAGGGCAAGGATCCTCTGCTCCCCGGACATCTCACTCCCCTTATGAAATATAAGTAGGCTACATTTGGGGGAATGGCCACACGGGCCTGTCCTGGGTGTGAGCTCAGGATTCTGGAGGGCCTGGGGAAGGCAGCCCCTTTCCCACAAACCTCCACCAATGGTTGGGGTACAGCACACTTGGCTATTTTTTTTTAAATAGCTTTTTTTTTTTTTTAACTTGAAGTACATTCAGCTACAATATATCCACTTGGCTGTTTTCACCCTGCAAGTCCCATGATGAAAACATGTGCTCCAAGAGTGACACCTCGTTCATAACTGTTTCCTTTTCTAGGAGTGCCGACTTGATACAGCACTCGTCTCTATCATTATTTTCTCACATAACTTATGTTTACCTAATTTCAAAAGAAATTCGTGATCCATGGGGAGAAGTCCAAAGGGCATAGGAAAGCATAAAGGGGAAAGAAATTAATCTCCCCCCGTAGAGATAAGCGCTGTTGAAGTGTTATGCTTTGCGTTCTTCCTGGTTGTTTTTGTTTAATCCTGGGCCAACTCTGAACATTTTCTCAGGGCTGAGGGAGCTTTCTTTCCACAGAACATTGAATTGTTGGAAATCAGAGCAGAGAGTGACTTTGTGCTGAGGAGTGCTCCTTTCCTTAGGGCTGAGGACCCCAGCCTGGAGGGCTCTGACTTGCGCCTTGACACACAGTTGACAGTGACTGAGGCAGGACTCAGGCCCAGGTCTCCTGGGGCAGAACCCACACCTTGGGTCCTGCAGACCTGCCTGGCTCGGTCGGCTGTCCTGCCTTCTTGAGGACCCCGATGCCTTTGAGATTCTCATGGCTCTTAACACCTCTTCCCCTGAGTCAGTGCTCCTGGCGCGGACGGAGCCCATGGAGAGAGCCCCGGCAAGGCCTCCTGGGTGGGCCAGCCAGAAAGAGGTAGGTCTTCGCTGTTGCAAGAGGCAGACGCTTCACACCTGGTTGCACGTTCTTCTCAGCTGCGCGTGCTGCCTTGGCAACCCCCAAAGTACTGCCCTTGCTGAGAGAGGTGTGGCTGGCACAGGACCGCTGCGGATGTAGGAGCCATGCTTCCATGTGTTTCCACCCCTGTTTTCTCAGGTGGGCCTGTGGGCCTCCCCTCCCACCCCTGGTTAGAGGGTACGCACTGGGAGGGCGGGCTCTGGAGCCAGAATTCGAACTTGCGTCCCAGGTCTACCACTTGCTACTAAGTTTGTGAGCTGGGCTAAACCGTTTAACCTCTGCCCGAGTTTCCTCATCTGTAAAATGGAGAAATAACAGTACCTAACCCATCAGGTATGAGACACACAGTAAATGCTAAAGACGTGTTTGCCGTTATCAGCTATGAGTTTCTGTCCCTTCTTCCTTCTCCTGAGCTCTGTCTTCTCCAGCGTTTCCTCTTCCCATCAACCTGCGATGACCTTTGGTGGGTTTCCCGAGGTGGTGAAGTTTACACCGCCGAGCTTCCTGCCCGTCCCCGTCTCCCAGGAGTCAACCTTCCTCCCTTCTCTGCAGTCTCATGGAGGTCCCAGTGCTCTGGGGGCTCAGTTCCTCCCCGGCCAGCCCAGACCAAGCTTCTTTCTGGGTCCTCCCCATCCAGGGTGTCTTGATGTCTCACTTCCTCCTTTTGGTGTCCTTCCCCACCCCAGTCAGACCTGCCTTGTTGAAAGGATCTCTCCTTGAAAGTATCTGTCTTTAGTCATGTATACCTTTGTGTGATTAGTCACCATGTCATGTCTTCTAAGACAAGATGCATTTCAAGGCTTGTTAAAAGAAACTGCAAGAGAGGGGACCACACTCTCCCTGCTGGTCTTCCACCCCCTTGCCCAGTGGCGAGTCCTCGTCTCATTGGTAACCCTGCCCTGCACCACATGCTCTCCTCCCCGACTTCTCCCTCACTCTGTTGAGGTGGCCCGTGCACCTGCCTGTTTCCTGGCCTGTGGGGCCTCTGGCTGCAGCCAGTTTCTCCCTTCCTTTTGCTTCTGCCTTGTGGCTCCCGCACTGCTCCCCCCAGAATTGTCCTCCTTCACGTGGGGTTTCTACTTGCCAAGGGCTTCTAAGCGCCGCTGGTCCAACTGCACACCAGCTGCTTGTGCACCCATTTGAGGTTCAGACCTTGGAGGCGGGCGAACCTCCCTCTGAACTCTGGCCCTGTCCCTCTGGTGTGTAAGCCCCACTTCCTTCAGCTCTAAAGTAGAAAGAATAGTGCCAACCCCCTTGTGTTGTGATGAGAGATAAACTGGGAAAGGCTTAAGAGAGTGCTTGGTCTGTGGGAAACGCTCCATAAACGGTCTCCGTGATTAATAACACCAGGACTAATAATTAACAGTGACACTTACTGCCTCTCTCTCGCCTCTCCAGACTATAGGGTATGACCCCATCATTTCGCCCGAGATCTCGGCCTCCTTCGGTGTGCAGCAGCTGCCCCTGGAGGAGATCTGGCCTCTCTGTGATTTTATCACCGTGCACACACCTCTCTTGCCCTCCACCACAGGTAGGTGTGTCCCTGCTTGTGGGTTGGCCACAGAAGCCACAGACCAGATAAAGGTGGACTGTCAGTCTGGGCCTTCTGCCTACACTGGTGACCAGATAGCGGGGGTTGGGGGGCACACCCAGGTCCTGCGAGCACGGAGCCTGGTGATGCTTTGTTACACGGCCCTGCATCAGACCAGGGAGGGGTGCGCTAGCTAGAAATGCGTGGGATCTGGGTGAGCTGGGTCAACCTTTACGACCAGTGACGCTGTGGATACATCCTGGGGCCACTGCAGGCCTGTCTGGTTCCTGGGCCCATTTGAAGGAAGCACTAATATCTCAAGGACTTTTGGGGTGTTTCTAAACTGAGTCTGGTCCAAATCCGGAACCAGGACTCCTGCCCCAGAGCAGGGAGTGGGTGAGACCAGAGAGGCGGTGGTCCTGCAGGAAGGAGGCCTGTGGGGAAGAGCAGGTGCGGGGAAGGGAGGGCCTCTGGTGGGGATGCGGGAGAGCACGGGGGATCCCATTGCTCCTCCCTCCCTTGCAGGCCTGCTGAACGACAGCACCTTCGCCCGGTGCAAGAAGGGGGTGCGCGTGGTGAACTGTGCTCGGGGAGGGATAGTGGACGAAGGCGCCCTGCTGCGGGCCCTGCGGTCGGGTCACTGTGCTGGCGCCGCGCTGGATGTGTTTACAGAGGTCAGAGCCCGGCCCGTGGTCTTTGGGGGTGGGGAGACGGGAGCGGAGGGGCTTGGGAGGGAAGCCCAGCCTGTATAGAGGCCAGGGGCTCACTGTCTGTGGGTCAGAGGTAATAGGTCAGAGGTAATAGAAATTGTGTCGCCAGGAAGAACACCTATGTGGCCTGAGGAGCCCTTGCAGAGCCTGGTGCAGAGGTGACCCTGCTGTCTTCTGCAAAACTCAGATTTTAAATAGAACCTATCCCTGGCCTCAGGCTCCTAGATGGCTGCCCTGTTGCTAACTCAGGGGAAATCAGAGCAGCACATCAGTTCTGAGGTGGAGGATTTGGGGCGGGAGAGAGGGGTTTAACGTACTGATAGAGGTCTCTGGGGAAATGAATTTCAGTGTCCCTTGTCTTTCCTTTCCCTCCCTGTCTTCCCAGGGAGGGGAAGGAAGCTGAGGATAGTGGTTAGAAGCCTTTCCCCTGGTCCCGGGGGCTGCTCTCCCTAGGTCTCTGCAGGAGTAGAGACACAACCTGTGCTCACCCGCTGCCCCCGTCCTGCCCAGGTGGAGTGATGATGAGTGCATTTCCACTTGAATCCTTTTGGCCTGTCTTAAAAATCCTGCTGCCAGCGTCAGGGGTCCAGGGGAAAGAGCGTGAGCTTTGTTAGGCAGAGGGGGTTTGCTGGTTACCAGTTGGGTGGCCCTGGCAAGACCCTGGCCCTCAGAGCCCCTGGATCACTGTTTGTCCCCTGCTCAGGGCACCGCGTGCATCAGGTTTGTAGTCCTGCTCATCTTTCTCAGCTACGTCGTCAGCTCCTTGGAGGCAGGGGCGCACCCGGTCCTTCTTGTATTGTCATTTCCCACCACAGCCCCTCTCCCCGCTTCCCCCCTGCTCTCTTTGGGCTCCTCATGGCACTTAGTACTCTGTGGTCGGCACTCAGGCCTACGAGGCCAAAATCCAGGGGGAGCCAATGAGTCCTGGGGAGAATGACCAGAAGAGAGGAGGTGTCAGTAACATTTTCAAGCTGTCCAGTGAGCAGAAGGGTGGAAGGGGCACTGGAGGGTAGGGTAGGGGTGCCCAGGTGGGCTGCCTTTCGTGGTGAGAGTCTGGTTGCAACACCTGTGCGGAGTGCCCATGAAGACTGCTGAGAGCTGACAGTAAGTGCTGGGGCGGGGGGTTTGGGTAGGGGACTAGGATGGGGAGGGGAAAAACCAGTGACAACAGCTACCACCAGCTGAAAACCTCTATCACTGCATGATCTCCACAATAGTGTTAGGTAGTAGGTAGTATTAACCCATTTTATAGATTGGGAGACCAAGGCTCAGAGAGATGGAGATTTGCCCAAAGGCACACAGATAGTAAATGGTGGAGCTGAGATTGGTCTAAGACTCTGTCTACTCTGCTGTGGTGGGACCTTCACAAGGAAGCCGGTTATTATTGGGTCCAGCGACCATCCTGACCAAACTTAAGCAGGAGGCGGCCTCCCTCCTGCCCTCCTCCCCTCCACCTCCCTGGGGCGGTCCATGACAGCCCACCCAGAGGTGTCTCTTCCTGGGCAGGAGCCCCCGCGGGACCGGGCCTTGGTGGAGCACGAGAACGTCATCAGCTGCCCACACCTGGGAGCCAGCACCAAGGAGGCGCAGAGCCGGTGCGGGGAGGAGATCGCCGTGCAGTTCGTGGACATGGCAAAGGGGAAATCTCTAGCCGGGGTCGTGAGTATCGCCCTGTAGGGCTGGGCCTGGAGGTTAGAGGGAGGAGCTGGAGAAAGGCTTGTGGTTTCTGGGGCTGATGATGGGGCAGGGCTTGGGGGCAGTGAGTTAGTGCCTGGATTCAGCCCTGGGAGCTGAAGATCAGAGACCCCACCTGAGCCAGCGCTCTGAGGGGTGGGGAGGGGAGCTGCCCGGGATTAGCCTTGATCGTTGAGGCCCTGCCGCGGGGAGCCAGCTTCACCTGTTCCGTTGTAGCTCCGCTGCAGAGACTGCGGCTTTTCCCAGGGCCCTGCCTCTAGAGAAAGGCTTCTTTGTTCTCCATAGGCCTTAGGAGTGAAGGAGCGTGGCTGGCGGGAGGGCGGGATGCCCGTGGTGGTGACAGGTGGGGGATGGCTGTGCGGAAAGCTCCGTAGGGTGCTCTCAGCTTGTGACCCTGAGCACGCTTTTCATCCCCTCTTTCTTAGAGCCCCGGGTAGGGATACGCCCTTCCCTGGCAACCTGCCACATCTCCACCCCGCCCCCCATAGGAGCCCTCCTCGCCAGCTGGCCCCTTACTTTCCCCAAATCAGGCCTTCTCGACTGCTCAGAGTGGGCCCTTCCACGTGTGTGTTTCTCCTCCAAGCCGAACCTGACTTACACTTCAAATCCTGTCCATTTTGTTTGGTCTTCAGATGATCCCTGAGGTCCAGTGGGTACCAGATACTGTCTTAGCCCTTTGGGGATACAGAGATGGACGAGGAAGGCATAGCTCGCCACCCACCCCTTCGCGAAGACTTGCTTGGCCTTTCCAGCTCCATCCCAACCCTTTTGCAACAAACCACATTCTCTCTTGTTATTAAGGTTTCATGAGTTTATATCTTAGCCCTTATTCTAAATTCTAAGTTTTCAGAGGACAACTCTACCTACCCCCAAACAAAAAACAAACCCAGATATAAGCTGCTCTGTGGCTCATGTGGCTCTGCCTGGGGCATTTAACCTACAACGAATGAGGGTAGGGGCAGGGGCTGGGGGGTGGTCCCTGACCTTCCTGACTCAGCACAGGGATTTTGACTGTGGAGAACAGAACTGTGGCAGGAGAGTCGTAGGATGCTTTGTCCAGCCCTGCCAGCCCTGATTGAGAGCCCTGCTCTCCAGGCCACCCTGGCCTCTGCATCCTGAGAAAGTAAGGGAGCCCGCTGCTGTCCTATGGGGCCGGCCGCCCCAGGTGCAACTGGCAGGCCCGGAGAGCCTGGGGATGACCACAGCACGACAGTCCACCAAGAAGCGTGGTCCGTCCGTGGCTGCGCCCTCTCCTCTCTGTGCTGAGTCTGTGGGCTCCTCGGGACAGGATACTTTCTTGCTCCCTCTGCGTGCCATGGGCTGCCTCCCTGGTGAGGCTGCAGGGACCCAGGTGAGGTTTGGGCTGTCACCATTGCCACCTGGTCTGGGCTGTTCTCTTCCCTTCTCTCTTTCTTAAGAGGTCATATCTCTTGGTCATATAGCTAAATTTGGCCAGTTGACCTCTCCAACCACAGAGGTGGGTAGGGTAGAGTAGGCATTTGGAAAGAAAGACATGTTTGTCACATAGGAAATCTGTCCCTCATTCTTTACTGGGTCCTCTCCAGTTTAGTTCTGCTGTAACCTTAGGCGCAGACTAACATGTGGTCAGGTTGGTGCCCAAAGGCATCTGCTCTGCCTGGAGCCTCCTGCTCACCTAGAGAAGACGACTTTTACTCAGCAGACCTTCGGCAAGCGCCGCCCTGGGGTGGGGCGCTGGGGCCCTGACAGAGGACAAACCAGGTGTGATGCCTGCCTTTGGGGCTGCTCAGCTGAGCACTTTCCCTCTGCCTGCTGCAGGCTCTCGCCTCCCAAGCTGTTGCCTGGTGCTTCTGCTCTCCTTCCCGCAGCTCTGGGACTCATTGCCCCCCCTTTCTGGGCCCCCCAGAGAGGATCGAGGGAGCCCCTTACACAGAAGGGTCTGCTGGGGAGTCCCGCTGCCTCTGTCCTTTCCAACATCACAACTCTTCTTGAATTCTCTGCCAGTTGTAGCTTTATGCAAACGGGAAGAGAAGTGTCCACGTTCTCTTTTCATGACATCTGATCACTGCTTGTTTGATTTGCCTCCAACCCCAGGTTTCTAATTAAATCCTTCTTAGATGGTTTTATTTATGAGTTGCCTCAATAAAAGTGGCCAAATACATAACACAGCCAGAACGTCTTGAGCCACAAGATGGAATGGACATTTTGACCAGAACAAGCTGGCTTTGGTATCAAGCCCCTGGCAAGGGTCTGGCCGGCCAGCTCCTAGACTCACAACGTTAAACGATTGTGTGGCTTCTGCCTCCGTCAGCTGCCCAGCACGTCTTGCGGGGGTGGGGGGTGGGGGGTGGGAGTTCACAGGGGTCAACATTTGAAGAGTGATAGTATCGTCAAAAGTCTACGAATCCACCCTTATAAACTGGTATTTGCGCAAAGTGTTCTGTGACAATGTAAAAACCACATTAAAAAAATCAAGATAGAAAGTAAAAATGAAAGCAAATTAGGAATGCCGTCCCAGAGACGCCCACCACTCTACGTCCTAGTGGTCCGTGACTCCCTGTATGTTTTATGTCAAAGACCCACCTTCCTTCCCCAGCACAGGAAAAGCGAGTCTCCCCAGGCTGGCACAGGTCCAGAGGAGAGGGAGATGTCCCTCTCCCCCTTCCCCGCTCCCCTTCCCGCAGTTTGCAGTGGTCTTGGCCTTTTTTGTGCCCTTTTCTGGCTCCTCAGGTGTCCCCAGCTATAGGAACAAGCTGTCGTCTTGTTGGTGGCTGATAGAGGTTGTCCCTCCCCACCCCCCAGCACCCAAAGCCAGGGTGACCCTGTGCCTTCTGCTCTCCACGTGGAGCTGGGTCCTGGCAGGAAGACCTTGTTTGGGTGCCAAGTCAGGCAGGTGTGCCCTGTCGCCACTTCCTGATCTCAGCCCTAGGCCCCTTTCTCCGCAGGTAAATGCCCAGGCCCTTACCGGTGCGTTCTCTCCACACACCAAGCCTTGGATTGGTTTGGCAGAAGCTCTGGGGGCACTGATGCAAGCCTGGGCTGGGTCCCCCAAAGGGACCATCCAGGTGACAACACAGGGTGAGCCGGGGACTCTGCAGGGGGAGGGGGAAGCGGGGCGTGTCTACCGCAGGTCACAGACCAGTGGGGGGCTCGGAGGTGACCCAGGTCTTCTGACTCCATGTCTCACGTTCCGTCTGAGTGTGGCTGTCCTGCTATCGAGGGGGAACAGAGGGGAAGGGGTACAAAACCTCATTGGAAAATATACTGAATTGTCATAAGTCATGTTTATGCAGTATTTTTAAGATGTGCACGTTTGGAGTGCAAGAGGGACCTCCACAGCATTTGGAGTTTCGCTTGAGAGGCAGTAGGTTTGGTGGAGGGAGTCCGGGTGAAGTGGCAGAACCTTTTCTGGTTTTGAGCGGGTTGCTTACCTGCTGTGTGGCTCTCCCTTCTCTGAGCCTTGGGCTCTGCATGTGGGACGTGAGCGTCAGGGCGGGTGTGCCAGACAAGCAGGCGGTGGGGATGCTTTGTGCTCCGTGACATACTGAGGTGGGCTCTCGGGCAAGCTGACGTCCTCGGGGGTGGGGGTGGGGCATCTGCTCAGCAGGGGAGCGGGGCCAGGACAGCGCCCCCTGTCTGCCCCTCCGCAGGTTCTGGCTGTCTTTGCAGGGTCCGGCCCTGTGCAGGTGTGGTTGAGAGAGCAGGGAGGACTCTGGTCCCCTTCACCCTGCTGAGTGAGGCTTGTCCTCTCCACTGACGGCTGGGGAGAGATTGGGGTGCTGGTGGGCAGACCCAGCGCTGGGCAGGGGCAGAGCCAGGCGTCCCCACTGGCCTGAGTGCCCAGGCCCCAAGGAGGTGAGGCAGACAGGGGCGGCAGGTTCTCTACATGTCCTTTTCTTCTTCTATTTCCCGAGGCTGGCAAGGGGGTGAGTGCCAGCAGGGGTGAGGGCAGGACCTTTTTCACGTCCCCTTGGGGAATGGCAGGCAGGACAGGGTGGCCAGGCCAGGGGCAAGTGTGCAGGGGCCGTGGAGGCGGGCTGTTTTGGAGGGGCATTTCTTAGACTGGTGTAGAGTGTCCCGGGGGGCCTGGCCTGAACCCCGTGTGTCTCCCACCACTGGCTCTCCATCCTCCAGAGAAAGGCAGAACTGCGCCCCCCAGAATGGGGTTAGGGTCCCCCAGGGCGGTGAGGACTCGGAACCTGGTGCCAGTGGTCTGCTGCCCCCTCCCGTGTTGTTTGACACATGGCGACTTACGGTGGCTTCTCTCCGTCTCCAGGAATGTCCCTGAAGAACTCTGGGAACTGCCTGAGCCCCGCCGTCATTGTTGGCCTCCTGAAGAAGGCGTCCCATCAGGCAGATGTGAACTTGGTGAACGCCACGCTGCTGGTGAAAGAGGCTGGCCTTGAGGTGTGCACCCCACCTGCCTCTCCCCTACTCCTGCCCCGCTCAGCCCGGCCTTGCTCCCCTGCATTTTCAGAGCACCTGACAGCTCCGCTCATTGAGTGGGAGCCCTGGGTGTGTGACAGTGTCTACCTGTGAGGGTGGCGAGACTTTCGTCATCTGCAAAGTTGGAGGTACCGTCAGCCTCTGCACTTTGCTGCGAGTGAACTGATGCTCGTGAAATGCTTTGTGTATGAGCGCTGTGTGCGCAGGAAGGGTGGCAGGACCCCCACATCCCAGCTGAGGAAATTTAGGTGCCAGGCTGGGAGCTGAAAATGAGCCCAGCGGGCTCGGCCTCTGACTCTCTATCCAGGGCTCCTATTACCACAGCACCTGGTTGCCTGCTTAGCGTGCAAACTCTGGCTGCTTGCAACACACCCTCTTAGCCTCTGCTGCCCCTCTTGGCTTCCCTTCGGTGTCTTCCCTCTGGTCCCTTTTTTAGATCAAAGTCTGTGTTTCTCAGCCAGTGGGAGCTGGCAGAAGCAATGGGCAGGAGAGCTCCCAGGCCCCCTTCTTCTCCCCGCCCTGCACTCCTACAGGCCACTGATTCTGGGCAGGAGACAGTCAGAGCAGGAGGGACCAGGCTGGATCGGCCTCCAGTGGCAGGTCTGCTAATCCTAGCCCTTCTCACAGCCCTGCTCCCTCCCTCCCTCTTCATCCTCCCCAGTTTCCCTTCTCCTCTCCAAGTCTTTACCTGTAGCTGGTAGATCTCTCTTTGCCCTCCCTTTAGGGAGGTCACTGACTGTCGCAGGAAGCTCACACTTGGGGGCATAAGGCTTACCCATTTGCTCTTTCCCCCAGCCCTGAATTGCTGAGCGTGTCAGCCAGGCTGAAGCCCCACAAATTGGCGATTAGGCCGAAGGAAGGTGGGCATAACCTCGACTCCTTGCCGTCTGTCTACAGGTGACCACCTCCCACAACCCTGCTGCACCCGGGGAGCAGGACTCCGGGGAATGCCTCCTGACCGTGGCGCTGGCAGGTGCCCCCTACCAGGCTGTGGGCTTGGTCCAGGGCACCACACCTGTGCTGCGGGCGCTTAATGGAGCCGTCTTCAGACCAGAGGTGCCTCTCCACCAGGGCCTGCCCCTGCTTGTGTTCCGGGCTCAGCCCTCCAGCCCTGCGATGCTGCCGACCGTGATTGGTGAGGGAGCCTGGAGGGCTGGCGAGTGCACCCGAGGCAGAGGCGGGCATGTGTGTGTGTACGTGCGCGTGCGTGTGTGTGTGTGTGGCTCTGTCCTGGGACTGGGCTCCCTGGACTTTGCTTCCTTCTGCCCCTCTCCACGCCTGCGGGCATCTCTGGATCTGCAGCATACAGAGGGTCTGTCACGCCAATTTCCAGGACATCTGGGGAGTGGGTACGGAGCTCAGAGGGAAAGTGCCTTATCTAAGGTTGCAAAGCAGGGCGGCAGGGTTCGGGCCCCGTGCCCCTGTGATGAGCCAGGTGCTCACCACGTTAAGTGCACAGTTTAGATCTGTCTGTGGAGCTGCATCCCAGGAACTCGGAGCCCTTGAGAGGAGCCCCTGACTGCAGGCTGGGTGGCCAGCCCGATCCAGCAAAGCCTGTCAGGGCATCCCTGCCAGCAGTTGTGGGGATCTTGCACCCGCCCCAGTTCCCTGGCGCCTGGGCTGCTGGGGGTTCTGGAGCATGTCCAAGTTTGGCAGAGAGGATATCCACAGATCTCAAAGGGCCTAATTTCACTGTCCTTGCCAGCTGCCCAGAGGAACTTTCCCCTGCTTTTCTCCCTTGTTGATGATTTGGATAAAACTAGCAGCCAGCAAGCCTGCATTGCTGTAGCTCTCTGTGGCTGCTCTTCCTTCCCCTGCTCTGCCTGATGGTCAGGGTGTTCCTGAAGCCTCTGGAACAGCGAGGGAAGCTGAGCAGAGCCTTCTGTCCCCTCTCTGTCTCAGCTCTTTGATTCTGAGACCATCACCCCCATTGCAATGTTGATCTCAGGAATCCAAGTCTTGCTAGCTAGCTCCCAGCCTCTTGCTTCTCCTTCCCCCACACCCCTTGCCAACCAGGGGTTTCTTCTACTTCCAGGCCTCCTGACAGAGGCAGGAGTGCAGTTGCTGTCCTACCAGACCTCAGGGGTGTCAGACGGGGAGACCTGGCATGTCATGGGCATCTCCTCCTTGCTGCCCAGCTTGGAGCCCTGGAAGCAGCACGTGACCGAGGCTTTCCAGTTCCACTTCTGACCTTGGACTCACCCGTCCCAGCCTAGCGAGATTTCCTGAAGAAACATGCCCTCTGGGAGAGGAGATCTGTGTTCATGGGGCTGACACTGCTTAGGCTCCTGCCCTTGTCTGACCTCCGTGGTACAGCAATAACCACTTAATAAAGAGCCTACCCGTACTCTCCGGGCGTCTTGGTGTTGTCATTACCCTGAAGAGCCACCAGAGGGCATCCGCAGGCCGCTGTGAGGCTTGGATTTGACAGCCGAAGGGAGATCTAGATGGGCCAACTGCATGCCTGGGTGTGGGTGCCCTGAAGGGGATCCCTCTGCTGTCTCTCAGCTTATTCAGAGGCATTTTTTAGGAACAAAGCTCAAGGTGTCTTGGAGTCTTGTGCTATTTCAGATATCCCTTCCAAGAGGGAATATAGATGCACATTGATAAATATAACTCAACAAACCTTACCAGTGCCAGGCACTGGGGTAGGTGTCTGCCCAGGGGGAGGACGAAAGCTCCGAGGGTGGCCCTAGCAGTCTCCGTCTGTTGAGGGGATCGAGCACACAGCAGCAGCAGCAGCGAGGAGAGTGCCACAGCTAGTGTATATGAATTCTGTTGAGGCCAGAGAACTGAGGGTGGTGGCTCCGAGGAGAGGTTTGGGAAGATTATACAAGGGGAAGAAGTATTCACAGAGGCAGGAGGACTGGGGCTACTTGGCGAGTTCACAGCCAGCTTAGGACGGGATGGACAATGCATTACTGGGTGATTTTTTGAAGATGATTTTCATGAAATGTGATAGATTGGTAGTCTGCACCCTAATGATTCACCTTTTGAGGGTTTTTCCCTCCATCCGTAGGGGATGAGCCATTCCTCCCTAATGCCCAATAATGTCTGTTTTTGAGACTTACCCAGGCTAGGAAGGCCTTGCACAGGGCAGCTGATTGGCACTGGCAGGGGCAAACCCATCCTTTTGGCCTCAGTGCTGTAATTGAGCCAAAGGTTGATAGAAACTCCACCAGGACTGCTCGCTGTGCCGGCATCTGCAATGAGCTTGGAACGTGTGTTAAAGCCTCAAGCTAGCAGACCTGGAAAGGGAAGGGCCTGGACATGAACAGCGAGGTGGCTTTGAGCTGCTCCGACCTTGAGCACTGTTTAATTCCCCTAAGCCTTTGTTCCCTCTTCAATAAGTGGAATCATGATGCCTTTCAGGATTAAAGGGATTAAAAGGTGGCTTGTGGGAAGTGCCCCGGTCCACTTCGCAAACACTGGTTTCTTCATCCCTATGCCTTTCTCTGAGCACAGATGTGCAGGTCTCACTCAGTCTCTAACACAGAATTCTGTACACCAAATGACCCTCCTTTTGCCCTTGTGATGTTCTGTCAAATCTGGACGTGGGGTGTCCTAACATCAGACAACCCACTCCCTCCTACTGGAGAGAGATCTCGCATCACGTGGCATCTGGTGACGGGGTTCACTGGAGCCTGCTGACAGCTAGCAAAACAGGCTGAGATTGATGAAGCCAAAACTTAGTTAAAAATTGAGCTCAATCTTCAGCCTGCTACCCCTTTTCCCCAGAAGCCCCTTGACCAACCATATTCTGTGCTCTGTGGTGATCAGAACAATTCTAGAAACTCAAATGACTTGAGCATCCTCGAATAGCTTCCTACACATGGGTGGCATGCGAAGGCATGGGACGCTTTCACTGCGTCACCCTGTCTGTGGCTCACCGCATAAACTCTCCTAAATTTAAAAAGGCAAGATTCATTTTGAGCTCCAGCTCTTGCAGTTTACTCCTGTGATTTATGGCATCTTGGCACTGCCTGACTTCAGAGTGCAATTTCTTTCTTGTGTACCTTGGCTGGGAAGCGGAAGAGTTTGCTGAAAGCTGAGTGAGGAAGGCAGAGTAAGGCAGGAGGGAACCGGCCTCAGGACGCTGACTCCTGCAACTCTGAGATTAGAAACGTGTGTCTTTAGTGTGTCCCCTGGAGACCAGAAGTTGCCTCCTGGTCAGCGCGTTGGACCAGTCTTCCCATCTGTTTTAATATAACATGTTGAATATTCTTGCTCGCGATGAGTATAGCAGGGCTCAGTGCCTTTATCTAGTAATCTCCCCACCCACCTTTCCTGCTCGAGGTTGTCCTAGGTGATTATTTTTTGCCCACATGGGGAAGTTCTTTATCTGCATGACCGTAGCTGACCTTAGGGTGAAAATGGTGACCAGGCAATTGGAAAACCACTCCCTCATATGCTGACCGTATTTACACAGGAGAGCGGGCTTTGTTCAGAGCCAGCAGGAGTCATTTAATGAAGTGGATCTCAGAGCCACCAGAGGAAGGCCTAGGGCTTAGTGTCGAAGTTAGTGTAGAAGGGGCTGGGAACCTCTGTCTGTGCAGTGGTGACAATGACCAGTGCCATCCTGGGTGCCCTGCGCCTGAACCAGGGCTGATATTCAGCTGGTGTGCAGGGTATGGGCAGCATCCATTCAACTGGCCAGCACCCTGATATCTTCATTGTTAAATATTTTTACTGTCACCCCTACATTGTGTCCAAATGACTTCTGAGCAGAGGCAGGCCCGGCTCCAGCATTGGGTGATGTGGAAATTCCTGGTTGCTAAGGCCACTGGAGGCAGGTTTCAACACAAAGACCTCACAGTGAACTATATGGATGGATGGCAAGCACCTGTCCCCAGCCCCCCACCCCCCGGCCCGAGTCTCCTACCTCAGGAACTCAGGTAAATATTGGCTTCTCTTCCATGACTAGACACTACTCCAGAGATCTTAGGAAAGGCACATGTTGTCCTGCCAAGGGTGCAACTGGCCCGAGGGCCCCCAGACCACTTCCCGAGGAGGAGCAGACCACAGGGGGCAGCCAGGGTGGGAGGTAGCAGCTGCTACGGCGGGTGTAACACGGCAGGAGTTCAGCCAGCACGTGGCCAGGGGCCTGGGAAGGGAGTCAGCTGATGGTGGATTAGTGCTCACATTGGGATTTATCCTGGATTTTCTGGCCCCTGTTGTGACGTAAACACCCTGGGGCAGGCAGCGAAGGAGAGGACAGCATCTCATCCTCACATGCCCAGTGTCCCATATCCCTGTACCGCCCCGCCATGCCAGCCCTTCTCCCCACCAGTAGAAACCATCCTCCTTCCTCCAAAGGGCCCCTTTCCCGCAGTGGCTTACGGAAGTTTCTAAAAGGGAATAACTTGATGTTTCCCACTGCCCTCCTCAGTTCAGTCCCCACCTCCCTGAACTGCTGCTCTTTTACAAGAGGATCCCAGATGAAGGTGCGCCCTAACTCAAGGGGGAAAAACACTCCTCTAATGGGAACATTGCAGGCTGAGTATTGAATTTTTTTTTTTTTTTTTTTGGCTGGAGGAGCCATAACTTTAACCTAATAAGTTCTGTCCTGTGTTTATTTGTGCAGACAACACTGACAAAGCATGGTCCGCAGATCTGAAGACATTTCTGTCCCCTGTCTGCTGGCCCTCATCTGTAAAGTGTCTTTCCATCAGGGAAGGAAGCTGGGGGTGGAAGCTGTATCTCTCTTAGTTTCCCTGTGCCTTTCAGAGAACGGAATTGGAGGGCAGAGGGGGAGGGTGTGAGGTGCTCAGAAAGTTGGCTGTGGTGGGGGTACATGCAGGTGGGGCCCCAGAGCCAGGAGGCCTGGCAGGCTTCTCCGCTGGTGCATCGTCTGTGTTCTGGTTTCCAAGAAATGCAGTTGTCAGTCCCTCCTTCTCTATCTTTTTAATGGTGTTATATTGGCTTAGTACCAAACATAAAATTTCAAAATTCTCAGAAAACCCTAAGAAACAGATGAAGATATAACAGCACAGAAATATGACAGTAACAGTAATAACAGAGTGACAACAAAGCAGAGGCCAGTTAGCTGGACCTTGAAAGGGACAACGGGTCTGCCACATTTCTGGTCTGTGATTCAAGGCCGCGCCGTCCCTCCATGCATCCATCTCCTTCTTTCACAAAGGTCTCCTCTGGCAGCACAAGCCCATGACGGGACTGCAGCAGCAGGGACAGGCACGAAGGACCCCCCAAAGGATGGCCCCTTGCCTTACAAGGCCAGTGCTTACGGGGGCTGCTGTGTCCAATCCAATCTATTTACCAGTGAAGAGTGGGGGGCGTTATATGACTGATTGAGGGCAAAAGTCCTGTCACATACTTTTCCCAGGAGCCTCTTCACATATCTGTAGAATTTAAAGACATGAAAGAAGGACATTCGATCGTGAGTCTCACCCTGGGCACCCCAAACTCCCCCATACCTGCTCTTTGCTGAGGCAGGCTCTCCTAACTGCGTCCTGAGGGCTGGGATGTCCCACTGCCCGCCCAGCAGCAAGGCTGGAAGCCTGAGCGCCCTGAGCCCCAGGCCAGGGGAGGGTCCCCACGACCCGCTCTGCCTGTGACAGGTGGGCAGGCTGGGCCCCGCGGAGCGCTGCGCTGGCGTTAAAGCCTTCAGTCACTAACCTCTCACGGGTGCAGGTGCAGTGCTCCTGTGAGATGAGGATGAGCCCAGCTTTTCTTTTCGTAGGTACAAGGCTGCCTAAGCTTGTGGACCAGGAGAGGGAGGGAGACTGATTGGGAAACTCTCCCTTGAAAATCCCAATTCTCTTTCTCTGTCTCTTCCTCTCCTCCTCCTCCTCCTTCTTCTCTCTCTCTCTCTGCCTCTGATGACTGAATTCACTTGACACATTTAATAGCCCCTCTTTGCCACTGACTTGCTCTTAAGAAATATATTACAAACAAACAAGCCGACGAGCAAGCAGACGACTCCCTGGTAGCGCCAGAGCCTGGTGAACCTGCACACTGCCCTGCCGTTCTCAGCTGCACCTGCAGCCTGGCCTGTCAGCCCCTTTGCCCCCCGGCCCAGCCCCTTCTTAACATCCCAGAGGCACGTTTCCGCCCTGGCACAGGAGGCCACACGGCCCGGAACTGGCAGTGGTTAGGAGTGAACTGAGGACCCCCTCATCCTGTAGTCTTCTCGCTGTCTCTGCGTGTCTCCTTTACCCGCAGACGCCTTCCTCCCCTTCCCCTGCTCATGCCAAACCTTTTTAGCCTCCCTCCTTTTCCTTTAGGAGTAAAAAAATTAAAAATCAGAAAAATATAGAGGAGGTATTTGGGACTGAGTTATGAAGATTTATCAGTTGTAAAACAAATTGCTTCTCACTCTTCCATTCTGCTTAAGGTACCAATTTGGAAGTTAAACTGAAGGCAGCTATCTGGGTCCACGGATTACAAGATTCTAATTCCGAACCCTTGATTCTCCTATAAAAATCAACATAAAGAACTCTCCCATTTCTTCTCTGGCCCCAGTCCTCTTCCACAGAACTCTTTTCCTCCTTGAGCCGCTCCACACTTACTCCCCAAATCTCACTGCTTCCCCCCAGAAGGAATCGCATGGAGTGAGGATAGCTACACAGCCCATTAGCCTGACTCCCTCCAGCCGAGCCTCCTGGCTCTAACAGAATCCCCAACACCCTGCTTCCTTAAGAACCTGTCTCCAGCACACTGGTGTGTACTTTCTCTGAAGCTATTCATCTGTCTTTGCCACTGACTTACCCCCTTGGAGTAATGAGTTCCATGGTTTCAGGTTCACAGACTGTTTCTTGTTATAGAAGCTAATTTTCTTTCTATAAAGGTTCTAGGGGAGCTTCCTATTATAAGCAGATTAGGTAAAAAGTTGACTCTTTTTTTTTCACATTCAAGATTTAAGGACATGCCACCCCCCCCGCCCCCTCAATCCCCTAGCTTTTGCCTTTTTAGGGCAAAGATCCTCAAGAGTTTTACTGTCCTCATGGTACAAACTCCCCACCTCTGATCCTTTTGGAAACTACGAACCATTTCTGGTCTGCTTGCACTCTCAGAACCACATCCGTTGCCCAGAGGAAAACGTTAAGCCACCAGCTCTCCAAAATTTCACTCACCACCTTTAGACCGGTCGCCGGGCATACTTTCTGCGATACATCTCATCCACTCGCTCCAGGTACCAGGTGCCTGGGAAAAGGCTGCTTTTGTCACCAGGTGGTGAGAAATTCACTGTGGAACGAGGAGAAGAGGCAGAACTCACAAAGGGCAATGTGGGGCTGGGAGGCCTAGAACGTCATGGCGAAAGCCTCCCAGCTGTGCTGCAGCGGGCTGCGGGCTCACCTCGTCTACACTCAGGAGAGCACTGGGCCAGCAGAAGAACCAGAAGCAGCTCTCTTGGAGCTGGTACCTAGGGCTTGTCTACTAGAAATTTTATTATAGGAGTTTGGCATTTTCCCAAAGAAACATGTCCTTCTGCCGTTGAACTCTTCATGACATCCTTCTGCCAGTGGTACCCTAGCCTGAGGGGTACCTCAGAGAACCCTGTCTTCCAACAGACACTTCCAGCCTAGCCCTAAGTTTTCCAACTGTTTCATCGCAGTATTTCAGAGCTTTGTTCGTTAACATTCATCTCAGAAACTCTATTTTTATTTTAATTGTCTTTTTTCTTGCTCTAACATGTCCCTCCCCTGTTCCAGGTAAGATCAATGATTACTATATCTGAGTTTTCTGGAACATTCCTAATCCCATATGTTCCGCCTCCTTTTCAGACCACAGTGCAAACCATGTGTCCTGAGTTTTGCTTGAAAAAAATATGATTACCACGCTTTTAAAATCACCACCTGGTCTCTCCAGTCCCAGTGTTAGCTTTGGTTTACTTTTCCTTTGTTGCTTTTTGAGGCAATATTTTGCTTTATGTTTGGTTAAGGAAAGGGGGCAGTTGGAAGGAGACAGTGATATTTGTTGATAACTTATTTATCATTAATTAATTCGCTCATTAATCTGTTTGGCAAGCCTACAAAGTTGGTAAGATTTTAGAAATTAGACAAGTGAGAAAAGTTAAATACTTTTCTCAAAGATAAAGAGCTGGTGAGTGTCATAGGTCAGTCTAGCTCCAAAGTCTGGGCTTTTTCAGCTGCTGCATAGATAGCATTTTTCAAAGACCATCCATCTGGCTTCCATGGGCCCTAACTGTCCAGCATCCTCTACTGGGTCGTTATCTACACTCTTTATTGGGAAGCCACATGCTGCCTCCTACCTCTTTCCAACTCTGCCTTCTGCTTCCCCACCCAGTTCTTCCCCATTTGCATCTAACAAGCTTTCTTCCAATTATATCTCATAGAAGTCGTCACTCTCACCCACTGTATTCTAGACCTCTGATGAATCCCTTGCTGCTTCCCAGCTAGTGGCATAGAATCTGAGAAAAACTGCCTTCTTCTCCTCTCTTTATTCCTTTTTTCTTACCCTTCTGGTAGAATTGTTCTCTTTGTTCCATTATTTCTGTGAATTCCTCAGGAGACACACGCTTCCGGGAGGCAAGACGTTTTGGCAGATCTGATGTACTAGACACCAGCTTCTCCAGAGGGGAGCCTGGGAAGCAAAAGTAAGACTCTTAAACTTGCTTCATTGTCATTATCACTGCTACCAATTGTGAGTCCAATGGACAGCCAGGCTCTGTGGGAGCCCCTGTCCCAGGGGACAGTGCTCTGTGCGTGCCTTAGAATGTCAAGAAGTGATAAAGATTAGCAAACACATTGTTAGCAAAACATACAGGCAGACACACTCATTTAGTCAAGGGGTAGCCCATTTAGTGCCTAGATGTATGCCCTTGATCTCATCCATCATAAAATAATCAGCAAATGTTTACTGGATATCTCAAATCCATCAACTTCTCTTTAACCAGCTGTAACCAAATCACTACCACCTCTTGCCTAGACTACTTGCTGGAATAATCTGACTGGTTTTCCCATGTTCACCTTTGTTCCTCATCAATCTAGTCTCTAAGTAGTAGCAAGGGAGATGCTTCTTCAAATACACAAATTAGACAAAGTTACTCTGTTGCTTAAATTCCTTCAGGGCTTTCCTTTGCTCCTAAGAACAACATAATTCTGTCAGAACGGAAGCCTCAGTAGTGGTGAGACAGATAATCATTTCTTTTACCAGGTGAAACCACCCAGAAGTGACTGATAGAAGGGCAGGACTCACCAGGAGAAGCATCTTGGGACACTCGAAATGAAAAGAAACTTGCTGCCAAGCCAGAGCCATAAGAGAAGGCGCCAATCCTGGAGCCAGCCAAGTCCTGGGCAGAGTGACTGCAGGGAAGGACATCAAACCCCCCAATACACATCAGCATTATAGTCTTCACTGCAAATAAACCACCAACCTATCAACCCTATCTAGTCAACCTCTTGCAGCAAGAAATGGGTTCTGGGCACTCTACACAAAGAGGGACTCTTTGGAAGACCCCAGGGGTAGACCCAGAAGGAGGACAGCTGGCCAAGAGGAGAGCAGCTGAAATCCAAGAATCAGAAGTCACAGTGAGCACAGCAGAATTTCGGGGATGTGAAAGGAACTTCTCCCCACCCATGAAGACAAGATGAACTCAGCGAACTCTGAAGGCACCTCCAAGTCGAGGTCAGACCCCTGGACTCACCTCAGGGCTCCCATATTGACTGGTAATATTTCAGCAGTTTAAAAATATGTTTAACATCTCATTAGCAATTATTTGCGCAAGTCCAGTCATATTTTTTTCATATGTTATAAGCATGAACCATAGTACAAGTATTTTCTTATCAAATCTACAAAATGGAGTATCTATAAAAATAAACTAACATTTGGGCACCTGGTGAGCATTACTCTTTTAATTGCTTTAGACATTTAACATTCATCAAAACCTAAGAAGGTAGGAATTGTTATTGTACACATTTTATAGTTGGGAAAAATAAGAAACATAAAGGTTAAGTATTTTTCCAAGGTCAAAGCTAGTAAGTGGCAAAGAGATTCGAACGCAGGTTGTAGGCTCTAAAGCTAGACTTGCTTACCCACCACGCTTTACTGAGTACAGAGATTTTAAATGGATGAGATAAAATATGCATAAAAGTTCTGCTATTTTTTTTTTTCACAGCATCCAAATAGATCTTGCACCTCCCCCAGCATCATACATGCACTTCACTTTGGAGTCCACTGTTTAATATTGAAAATAAATCTGCCCATACATCCACCTTTGAAAGAAGTTTCTTTCATTTTTCCTTCCTTCCTTCTTTCTTTCCTTTTTGAAAAAATTCTGAACCAGAAGAGAAACAAAATTTAGTTGACCCCTCGGACCAGAGCCAGGGGTAAGAGGAGGTGGGGCCGGAGGCAGTACTCACCGGGACAGAAGCGAGGCCAGGCATCCGTAGAGGGACGAGGTGTACATATTCCCGTTGTGGGTGGAGAGGTACAGGGAGGCCTTGGTTTTCTTGTGGAACATGTCCAGAGAGGCCTTCAGAAACGCTTTCTCTATGTCCTTATTGGTGTAGCTGTCTTCCAGCTTCAGCCCCCTGTGAGGCAGCCAGACAAACAGGCAAGGTGAGAAGCCACATGAGCGGGGGAGGGAGCAAGGGGAAAGTGTAACAGCTCCTGGAGAGAAGACTTTGGGACCCATGTTTTTAGAATATTTGGAACTATAAGAAATATTATATTATATTATATTATATTATATTATATTTGGAAATACAGAAAACACTGAGAAAAAATATCACTGACAGTCTTACCATTCAGAGAGAGCACTTAAGTCATATCTTCCTTATGGAATCCATCCCTACTTTTATATGGTTTATTGGAAAATAAAATCATCCTATAAATTTTGTTTAGCATGCTTCCTTCACTACTTTTCTCTATGACATTAAATCATCTTCTTTAACATTATTTTTAAAGCCTGCAAAATGGCCCGTGGTAGGATGTACCCTACCTTAACCAATCTCCTCCCCACCTCCTGACCTCAGCAGCTAAAAGCTACATGCTCTTTTAAACACGTGGAATTACTGAGCCAAAAGGTGTGCACATCTTTAAGGTTTCATGTTTTCCTATTACGCCCCCAAAACCACTGTATCAATTTACACATCTGCTATTGCCCATCTTCTGATAGCTTTGTCAGTTCTGGGTATTCAGAATTTTAAAAAGCTACGTAAATGACTGGGACATTGTGCTGTGCACCAGAAACTGACACATTGTAACGAACTGTACTTCAATTTTAAAAATGTAATCAAGACTACTCCCTTCCCTGAATGAATAAAGTTTCTATCTCTTAAAAAAAGGCTATGTAAAGAAAACAGTAACTTGTTTATAGTTGTTACTAACGGACATGAACGTTTAAAAATATGATTGTGTGTGTTTCTTCCTTGAGAACATTTCTCATCCATAGCCTTTGTTCAGTTTTCCACTTAGTGTGTTTATCTTATTGTTGATGAGACTTTCAGGTATAAAAGATAGTAAGCTATTATCTTTGGTATATGTTAGAATTTTATTTTATTTTTTCCCACGAGGCAAGTCTTAGAAGCAGGGTCTGTGCTCATTTGGACATTTTAGTCAGTGGCAGTTAGCAGTAGCAGTTAGGAACAGGGGCAGATGTTGGTAGAATACTCCAAAATGTGAAATGAACAGATCCCAAGAAGAAGGGTAAAGAGTCCTTTCTCAGTGAGAACTGTTTGTATTGTGGCTTCTTCTTTTCTAAATATCTTGGAGTAATGTATCAATAAACAGCATTCTTCCTGCGTTATTGACACGTAGCAGGGGTGAGCTGGGCTATCTCCATTTCATAGATGGAGGAGTTCGAAGCAAGGAGCAAGACATTGATTAAGCCAATGGCAAGTGAGGATGAGACTGGACACTCCCCAGGTTGCCATCCTGCACTGTGATTGTTTGTTTCTAGGTGTTTCTGTCTGTCTAGACTGTGAGATCCTCCGGGCAGGGATCAGAGACTCATGTCCATTTTGTGTTCCCGGAGTTTAGGATGATGCCTGACATATAGCTGATGTTCGTAAAATGTTTGTAGACTGAGTGACTTAGCTACACTCGCTTTCCCCTTTATCTCGTTTTCTGAAGCTTCTTATAGTCACTTGGTCTAGAGGTACTGGCAGGGTCTGTGTGAGCCCTGAGATGCAGGGTGAGGGCCCTACATAGACTACAACCCACTAACCCACGCAGGGACATGGTGTCACTTCTACTGTGTTGGAGAGTTGCTGTTTTCCCCACAGGAGTGGCTGGTGGTCCAGACTTAAGGCATGAGGGAGCCTCCTCCTTCCTCACCCCTCAAGAGCCTGCAGGCTCCTCGTGAAGAGGACTCACCTGAAGGCCTCCAGCCCCTTGTAGAGGCTGGTCTGCCTGTTGCCACTGGCTGACAGGAAGTCATTGAACATCAGGTGACCCAGGGACTTCTGGACCATCTTGCAGAAGGGTGTGTGAAAGATTATAAACTGCAGATCGTCGAGAGTGAAAGGCTGATTGATGCCATCTGGAAGAGGGGGTGTGAAAGCAAGGATGAGGCGTGAGCCACTTAGACTCCCTCCCCGAGATCTGGCTGAGCCTCCAGAAACACACAGAGGTTTGTTCTTTCATTTTACAAGCAACTTACTAAACCCTCTCCTTGTAGAGAATGAAGGGAAAGAAATAAATACTTTCTTCCTATCTATTGTTGCCAACCTCTAGGACGGATAATTCCTCAAATCAACCGCGTATTATTTTCTCTGTTTTCCAGGGGAGAAAACAGTCTTCAAAATACGAAGCCAAGTCAGGTGTCCAAGGTCACCCAGCTTGAAAATGACTGGCTTTGGATTTAGGTTCTGATGTCTCTGACTCTACACTCCAGACTCTCTCTCTCTCACTCTGAAGAAGAAGGCAGTGTACCCTCTGCCCCTGCAAAGTTTACAGTTTGGTGCTGAGATTCAAAGCAGCACCGAACAAATGCCATGTGAGAATAGGGAGTAAAGTTAGGATGTCATAAGAATTTAGAGGAGGCGAGAGTAATTAGCCAATAGTACTTTTACAGTGGATGGGCAGAGGCAGAGAGGTCCAAGTCGACTCCTTACCCATGGGGACAGCCAGCATCCCACCCAGTACAGTGGAAAGAGGCAAGAAGTGGCCCCTGAAGCCACTCCTAAAGCACCCCTGCTCTGATGTTTCAGCACATCCTTTTTCCCACATTGAAACTCACCTTTTTCAGTTGCCCATCTGGATGTGGCTGAACAGGTAGGAAACCTTTTTCAGTTTTTAAAGAAGTAGGTAGGTTTCTCTGTATTTTAAAAATGACTTGTCTCTTTTCATTTTTTCTTTTTAAATTTTATTTAATTTTTGGAGGGGAGGTAATTAGGCTTAGTTATTCATTTAATTTTTAGAGGAAGTGTTGGGGATTGAACTCAAGACCTCACGTATGCCACTGGAACTTACCCTTCCCCTGCTTTGTTTCTCTTCTGATTATGAAATCACTACATAATTTTTTTTAAGCAGAAAACGTTATAAACTAAAGGTGAAAATCAAGTCAACACTACCATGCAGAGAAAAAAAATCACCAGTAACACTTAAGTGTATTGAAAATATAGGTAAGAATTTTCAACATCAGCCAGATTTTAAAAGGTGGCAAACTAAACCGAGAGGCAGATCACTCCTGACTTCAGCGGGAAGTAATCCTAGCCTCCACAGAACACGGTCACTCTGGCTCACACAGCACCTCCCCAGGTGGCTGACACCCACTGGCTTCAGCTTTGGCCTTGGATTATTTATTTTCTTTCATTTAGCTCAAGTTAGAGGCAATTTCGTACTTGACTTTGGATGACTTCCAAAGGGACTTTAGCACAGACCCAGAGAAGGGTGTTAGAATGGAATATGAAACAATTCTCTTGAGAATATTTGGGGAGGATAAAAGAATCTTTATCTTAAGTGTTTAGGACAAACTCTTGGCCTCATGTAGATAGAGTCCCTGCCTTGTGCCCTCTGAGCCTCATACCTTGCTTCCACTGGTTCTGGATCTTTTGACGGTATAACGTGTAGCATCGGTCCAGGGCCTGTAAGTAGCATTGGATGGAGAGCTTCCCATCCGCCAGTGGGTACTCTGAAGTCATATCTGGTTTGTAGAAGTCATATACATTCTCCATGTGGGTTCCTCTAAGCCCTGGAAAGGCACACAGAGGCATACGATGCAGCCCACATCGAGCAGAGAGGATGGGAGAACTGTGTGTAAATAGTCTCCTGGTCTTTACCGGTCTCATGCACAAGCCTGAGCCCACTGAACATCTCTCATGTGTTCAAAGGAAGCTGATTAGATTGTTACTTATATATAAGTGAGATTTATATTTCCATTTCCACACCTACATGGGCTTAAAAAATTTGGAATAGACACCAAGAGTCTCAAAGGAAAACTTTCGCTTTATACCCAATTATCTTCCTTCATCTTCAGTTGCCCCCAAAGGGTCCTTGTCAACAGCATCAGTGCCATCCATCCACACATCATTATCCCAGTGTGTGATGGCACAGAGAGGAAACCTTGCTGAACCCTCTCTCCCCTTCCTTCCTGCCCTCTGCTCCCCCATCCAGTCTCTTGAAGGCAAGCACTATCATTCTCAAATCCATACTTCAGCCCCATGTAGTGGGTGTGTATGCCACCTTGGGGTCATTTGGTGATCCTCTGCACAGTCTCCTGGAACCATGTAATTTACTACAAACCTCTCTCCAGGGCCAGAGGGGCCTTAGGCCCAACCAGCATTGCCACCGCTCCGGCCCCACCAGTGGGGCGAATGTTACCAACAGGGTACACTGCGATGTCTCCACAGACCACCACTGCGTAGCGACCTGTAACAAGAGACAAGAAATATTTATCATCACTACCGAGTCTCAAGCAGACTGAAAGCCTCCCGAGTGCCAGGCATAACTTTAGGTATTGGCGGTAAGATCCATGGGCCAAAATAAAACTTTCTGCCCTGTGGAACATACGTTCTAGTGAAACTCATCATGACACATTTGAAGTGCAACGTCAAAACTCGGAGTCCTGTTACTCTAATTGTAAAATGCTCATTTATTCAGAATTCAGTTTCTGAATTCAATGAAAAATTTCTAAATTGGCATTTCTGGAGATAATTTAGGTTTGTACAGATCACTTCACAGTACTCTGTGGTGCTGTAAATGGAAATTCCTTCCAAATCACAGAAGGCGAAGGGATAGGGAGGGAAACTTAATATTTGAAATACTAGATAGATACTAATTACCCTCAAACAATCCTTAAAGCAACCCAGTGAGGCAGGTAATACCCACATTTCCAGAGGAAGAAGCTGCATTCCAGAGAGATCAAGTAACTTGTCTAAGGGCACCCTCGTAGTGAATGTGGACTTTTATATTCAGACCCAGTTCTGACTGGATCCTGAACCATGTGCTTTGAACTATTTGGTACTACTTCCATTGTGAGAAGAGTTTACGCTGAGTAACCAGATTAAATGTAGATGATCTATAGTAACTACTTCAATAATAGCCAGACTATTAGTCAATAAATGATTGTTGTCCTGAATATTATTTATTCCTCTTTCATCTGCCAGTACTGCCTGCCCCTAAGCTTGGCTTTGTGGGAGAGACATGGCAGGAGTATCCAGTATTCTACCTATTCTGCGAGGAAGCTGCCAGGATTTACCCCAGCACTGCGCTGAGAGTTATATCTCTATACAGTTTAGTCCTCACAATAAGTCTATGTATCAGATACAGTTACCCTCTCCTTATAGACAGAGAAATTAAGGCCCAAAACTTAAGTCACTTGCCCAGAGCCACACAGGTAATAGATGGTAGGATAAGGACTCAGAGTCAGGATTCCAACCCAAATTCACTGAAACCTAAGAACTTTCTCTTAAGAGTATATAACAACTTTAGCTTCAACCCCAATAAAGCAGTGTTGTTTTTTTCTCCCCAATTTTATATTTATAAATAATGTATAAAAATATAAAATAAATATAAATGTATATAAACAAATTATATATGTATATAAAGTTCAGAATTTTGACTACCTAGAAATTAAAACCTTCTATCAGAAACAAACTCAAAAGACAAACTGGGGAAGTATTTACAGTTCTTAAAGCCAACAAAATCCTATTTTCCTTCATTTATAAAAGTCTCATAAGAAAGGTAAGATATGTAATAGAAAAATGGCCAATAAACATCATAAAAATGTCAGCTTCTTATAATAAAAAAGGAAAATCGATGATACTATTATTTTGCTTATGAAATTGACAACGATTAGAAAGCTTGATAAGAGATATTGTAGGAATGTCCTTTAGTACAACATTTTGAAGAGTAATTTGGCACATTTCACCAAACTTTTAAATCAAACTAGCAATTCCAATTCTGTGAATCTGTTCTTACAACGTATTATCACAGGCATGCAAAGCTACTGTACAACGTTCATTAAAACACTATTTATAACTTCAAAAAAATCCACCAATCTAAATATTCATCTATATGGGACTAATTAAAGTTTGGCGTATCCATCAATAGAATTTAACATGGCTTTTAAAAGAATAAAGTAGACCTCATACATACCTCTATATATTTCTCTCTCTCTCTATATAGAGAGAATGACCTCTAAGGCATCATAGAGATGAGGAATAAAGTATACAATGTTAAAAGCTGAATGAGATGTGCTTGGAGGTACATAGAAAATTTCTGGAATAATATATAGAACTGCTAGTGTTAAATTCTGGGAAGTGTTAATGGGGTATCAAAGGGAAATTTTTCTTTACGCTTTGTGTGCGTGTGTGTGTGTGTGTGTATGTATGTATGTATATATTTATATACACACACACTGTAGGTTTCAATTAACTTCATTTAAAAAGAAAAGACAAGAAAAAACGAGGTCTCTCAGGCAATCTGAGCGGGCATTGCTCTTTCCTTCCCTCACACCTGCTGTCTCTCTGGAGTGCTTCAGAACTTCCTGGTGAGTTCCAGAACCACCTCCTCCCACTTGAGGGTCCCCAGGTGGATGGTTGGCCCGGTCAGAAACAGAGATCACATCTACACTGGCCTTGTCTGGTTTTGGCAGTTGCCATTAGGCTCAAGCTTAAATATGCTTTTTGTTTTAATACAAACAAGTCACATCCCAATAGTTTGTTTAAATTTTTTTTTCCCCATCAAGACATCACATTAAAGAAGGATGCATCTACAGTTCTTTCCTGCAATTCTTTCAGCAGAATCTACTCGTTGGAAATGACATGTTTGGGGGTGAAGGTATGGCTTAGTTGGTAGAGCTCATGCTGAGCGTGCATGAGAGACTTGGTTCAATTCTCAGCACCTCCATTAAAAAAAAATAATAAGAAATGCAAATGAAATGACATGCTTGAAGCTTATAATGGACCCAAATATGGGCTCTGATTTTTTGGTTAAACGCTGTAATTGTCCCTTGCCCTTCATTTATACTCTCCAACTAAATGCTTGGTTGGATATATTGGCGGTGATGGTAGCAGGGGTTTCTGGAGAGGGAATAATGAGTGCCAAGCAGGAGAAGCACTGTAAGAACAGATTTGATGATGTAGAGGCTGGAACCATTGATGGTAAACCTATGCAGGGCAGTTGAAAAAACACACTGAATGAAAGTATGGAATTGCACTGCCTTGCTGTGTGAACAGAAGCAAATCATTAAACTCTTCTTCTTGGGCTTTTTAAAAAAATGAATATTGGATTAAGTAATCTCTAAGGTCCCTGCCAACATCAAGACTTCATGATTAATTTTATAATTAATATTTATTATGGTTTCTGAAGTTTTCAATTCTCGTTTCCAACTTAGTAAATAGTGTGCCTTGTCTGCCCAGGTACTGCTTTTTCACAACTCCGTTGACACGTTGTTTAATCCTTTTACCAGCCCTGCCAGGCAGCCCCATGAGAACCCCGAGGCTCACAGAGGTTAAGGGACTTGTCATCAATTACTGACAGAGATAGGTTTCTAACTCTCAACTTGTACTGCTCCCCTTGAACCTTTTCTTGCCGTCCATCACAACAGAGGTTCTTCCACCGATACAGCATGGAGGGAAGTTAGAAGTAAGATACAGGGTAATGTTAATATGTTAAGCAGAAGCAATTTTCTAGAAACCAGGCAAGGAGAGAGAGTAGAAATACTCTGTGTAATAGTCCATCCTGTGATTCTTTGGGTCTATTTTAACCAGGGTGTTTTCTCCTTAACATCTAAACTTGTTTAAATCTTTTAACATCTCCAGTCTCTCTCTCTCAAAGACTTAGGAGAAACAGGAACAATGAAATCGGAAATACACTGGATTTGGTTTGGTGTCTCACTCCTGCCACACACTATGTGTAAGATACTAGATCTCCACTGTCTCAACTGTAAATCTGGCATAACACCCACTTTCTAGGCTGTTCTAAATGAATGGCTATGTGAACAGGCTACCTAATTAACTGTATAAAAGCTAAACAAGTCTGGGTGGTTATTATCATTGTAGCTTTGGGATGATAGTAGCAGCTGTGTGGATATGTTGTCTTTCCCTTCCTGGATGAAACCACGCTGGGAACAGAGAAGTAAACCCAGCTCCTTTCTTTACCTAAAGCGTCTGGCAGCACGTACCATCCCAGGAGCTGGACTCCATCCAGTTGGCTGCGTTGAAGAGGGAGGCAGTGCCACCGTAGCAGGCATTGGTGTTACCTATGCCCTCAATGTCAGTGTTGCCTGAATCCTGGAAGAGCTCCATGAGCACTGTTTTGACAGCCTTGGACTTGTCGATGATGGTCTCAGTGCCCACTTCCAGCCAGCCCACAGAGTCCCACGGGAGCTGTGTGCGTTCCATCAGCCGCTGCACCACCGTCAGGCACAGGGAGTTGATGTCCTCCTGGACTGAGCAGAAGCCCATGTGGGTTTGGCCCAAGCCCACTGTGTACTTCCCTGCCTCCACCTTGTTAAACTTCTCCAGGTCTGTTTGGTCCACGTATTGGGCTGGGAAATAGACCTCCAGGGCAAGGATGCCCACATCCTTTGGCCAAGTATCTGTTTTGGCCAAGGGGACAGCAGGAACTGTAGAAAACCTGTAGTAGAGATAACAATAAAAATTCCACAAATGGATCACCTCACACCAGCTAGAATGGCCATCATTCAAAAGTCCACAAATGACAAATGCTGGAGAGGCTGTGGAGAAAAGGGAACCCTCCCACACTGCTGGTGGGAATGCACTTTGGTGCAGCCACTGTGGAAAACAGTATGGAGATTCCTCAAAAGACTAGGAATAGACTTACCATATGATCCAGGAATCCTGCTCCTGGGCATATATCCAGAAGGAACCCTACTTCAGCATGACACCTGCACCACAATGTTCATAGCAGCACTATTTACGATAGCCAAGACATGGAAACTGCCTAAATGTCCATCAACAGATGACTGGACAAAGAAGATGTGGCATATTTATACAATGGAATACTATTCAGCCATAAAAACCGACAACCTAATGCCATTTGCAGCAACATGGATGTTCCTGGACAATGTCATTCTAAGTGAAGTAAGCCAGAAAGAAAAAGAAAAATACCATATGAGATCGCTCATATATGGAATTTAAAAAAAAAAAAGAAGAAGAACATAAATACTAAACAGAAACAGATTCATAGACATAGAATACAAACTTATGGTTGCCAAGGGGCGGGGGGTAGGAAGGGACAGACTGGGATTTCAAAATTTGTAGATACTGACAGACATATGCAGAATAGATAAACAAGATTACACTGTATAGCACAGGGAAATATATACAAGATCTTGTGGTAGCTCACAGCAAAAAAAAAATGTGACAATGAATATATGTATGTTCATGTATAACTGAAAAATTGTGCTCTACACTGGAATTTGGCACAACATTGTAAAATGACTATAACTCAATGAAAAAAAAAAAAAGAAAAAGAAATCCCATGAGTGGTGTCTAGCTAGTTTCCTTAGGAGACAATATAGCAATCATTTCATTCATTTTTTTTAAAATACATTTTGAAGCTATGTGATCAGATGAATACACATTTAGAGTTGTTATATTTTTCTATTGAATTGACTCTTTTATCCTTATTAAATGTCCCTCTTTATCTTTGTGATTTTCTTGCCATAAAGTCTACTTTCCCCAATGTTAATGAAGCTGCCCTAGCTTTTCTATTACTCTTTTCATGGTCTATCTTGTTCTGTCCTTTTTCTTCTAGGAATGACCCTAGAGATTACAGTATATGTTCTTTGCTTATCATAATCTCACTTAAAAATTAATACTTCTGCTATTTTTTGAACAGCATAAAAATCTTACTTTAGTTTAACTTCATTTTTCCTCTCCATTCCTTTGAGCTATATTATATAGGACATCATTTAGAAAGTTTTATTCACTTTAAAGTGCCTGTCTTGTGATCCCCATTTCTCCATTTTTTTTTTCCTACCTACTGTTTTTCTTTTTAAGGAAGTTTTCTGTTTCATTCCATCCTCTCTACTTTTTCTGATTGGGCCTCCCCATACTTACTGAGCACACCCAACACAGCCCTGGGTTCCAGATACACAGTAATTAATAGGGCATCCTTTGTACTCACAAAGGGAGCAGAGTCTAATGGAGGCGTTGGCATTTTTATAGCTAAATATATGTGGAACAAACAAAGGCCGTAAGAATACAGATGGCAGAGAGGGCATTCTAAATGGGAGCAGAGGAAAAATGGGGGACAGAGTCAGGAAAAGAGGGAAAAGATGAACTGTTTCTTTCCTGGACCCACCACCTGCCTTCAACCCTGACTTCTAATACCTCTGGTGAAGATCCAGAGTTATGAAGAGCTGAACTCACCAAGTCCAGCCTCCATCTGTTGCACATGAAAGGACCTGAAAGCTGCTTCCTTTAGTGATAGTCTGATTTTACATGTGGTGGAAGCCAGGCACACACTGGTGAAGTGATGTGCTCAGAGTAACTTCTTAGTTTGTCCTGTATTACAAACATTCTGTCCTCTCCTTGGATGTCTGTGCTTGGGCACCAGTCCAATGTGTCACACACTCATGGGTGCCCCCCAGTTCCTTTGACTTGTATCTGGCTGCAGAATTCCTGACCGTGGAAGAGTGACAGGATGGCTCTGCAAGCTTATAAATTTAACTCTATGCCACAGGAATTGTAGCTCAGACCCAGTGTGCCTGTCTTCATCAGGATTCTGGGCTTCTGGTAACCCCAGGTTTCCCATCATTTCCCACTTTGAAGGACTGCTGTGAAGCAAAAATGGATCATATGTTCATAAGCTAGTGAGGTGAAGTGATAAAGTTTCATCTGACAGAAGTGATAAAGGGTTCTGTCTGACAGAAGAAGATTGGAATTTAGTTATCTGCCCTATTTATTTGGTGCCACCCAAAGAATTGGACTTTGTCCTCTCACATATTTGTGAAGGGACTTCTCCAGTACCTAGGAGCTAACGTTAACCAGCTCTTGGTCCTGTGTTTGGCTTCCCTCAGCCTCATTCTCCCTCTGTCTTCTCTGACCTAATTCCATCTTTCTCTTCCCAGTTAGAAATCTTAGGTTGCAAGGAGAGTTTCCAATCTCTTCTAATCTTTCATTTTCTCTAAAGAATAATTAGTTTATTTAATTTAAAATTGGTTTTGTTCTGGTGCTGCTCTGTTCAAGAATATGCATCAAGCTTTTATTTCTTTACTCCATCTCACATCCTTCCCTTGTGTTTCAAAATTAGCTACTACATGCCAGGCGCTGTGCTAGGGAGGGCTGGAGAGGAGAAGGGGTGGGCAAAGAAAGCAGGAGGTCAAGGTTCTTGTGGACGTCCTCGACCAGTGGGAAGAATGAGATAAGCACTTTCATACCCATGTAACCCAGCTGAAAGTCAGAATGTGATAAAGGGCCACGACAGGGATATGGACAAAATCCCACAGGAGTTCAAAGGAAGCAGAGCTCCCCTGCGGGGGAGAGGATCAGGAATGGCTTCATGGAAGAGGCTCCATGAAGGTCAGCCTTGATGGATACATGGAGCTTCTGCTGATGAAGAGCTGGGGGAGGGGGTTTCAGGGCAGTGCCACAGCAGGGGGTGACTGGACAGGTAAGGCTACCTGGAACGGAGAGTGAAGGGGAGCAGGGAGACAACACATGAGAAAAGTAGGTAGGGACCAGGAAGTAGAGGACATGGCGTTTCCTTAATTTTAAAAGTGGTGTAGCGCATGCTGAGACAGGAGCAGTCCTTAGGTTGGGTTTAGAGCTGATGCCGATTGGATTAAAGGGGAAAGACCTACAGAGAAAAGGAGACCCATAAAAAGGATTCTTTTTTTTTTCTTTAAATAGAGATACTGGGGATTGAACCCAGGACTTCATCCATGCTAAGCATGTGCTCAACCACTGAGCTATACACTTCCCCCAAAGAGGATTCTTCATATTCGTTCAGGCTGTGGAAAATGGGATTAGCTGTGAGTCCACCGAAGGAAAACATGAACAATGATTCCAAACGTTTGAACCACGAACATTGGAAGGAGTAGGGGGGCGGGATGGTGAGGAGTGAGGTTTGTCTCTTGGAGGACAGACAAGAGTTGCTTATTGAAACAAGCAAACCCATGTCCATCCCTTCCTCGCAAATACAGAAACAGGTTAAACTCTGAGCTGGGACATTTGACCTGTATGTGGAGGGCAGGGGGGGAATGTGGACGATGGTGGGGAGTCATGAAGGAAATACGAAGGCTGAAGAGCATCACCTCCTACCCCACACATCCACACGCTCAGGTTCCCTGGGCACCAGCCAGGGGAAGGCACTAGACCAAAGGTATTTTTTCCTAAATATTCACGGAATGTGGTGTAGAAATGGGAGGTAAGAAAGGGCTGTCCTGTCCCAAAGTCCAGGGGATGGTTTGCAGGTCCTGGGGTGCTAGCGGTAGCCATGTCACCATCAATGATGGGAGACTGCAAGCACTTGGGCCAGACTTGGGGAGTGTTTACCCAAAAAAAGGAGTATGTGTGTGTTTCTGTGCACAAGCACATTGCACACACACACACACACACTTATCTTTACGTCTCACTTCCCCATTTTAAGAAGTCAAAGGACGGAGAAATACGCTTCTTATCCTCAGTCCATTTTGAAACTTGCTGCTGTGGCTTGAAGCAGCTGGTTTTACTCACACTGCAGTTGGTGCAGAATCCTGAAGTTCTTAGCAGGGGCTGCGGGTAAAGGTGGAAACAGTGATGGAGAGGAGAATGCCATGGGCCCTGGTGATGTTTCCACTGCTTCGTGCAGCAGGGGTGGGGTGGGGTGGGGAGGAAACATGTCATTGTTTACAAACAGCAAGTGTCAGAGGTTTGAGATCTCAGAAATCTGTAAACAGACCTGGGCTGTCTGTTTAGAGATGAGATACCGAGACCCTGAGAGGTTAACTTGCTTATCTAAGGTTGTGCAAAAGGCTTGCCAGGTTTTGACTGGAATTCTAGGGAGCTTTTCCTATGGCAGGTCCTCTGCCTGTCTTTTACGGGTTCTGTGATGCTTCTCAAAGAGTGGCCAGTGCAGTCCCTGGGACCAAGGTGACTCACCTTTGGTGGGCTGCCGGGAGAAGGCGAGCTGGCACGAGGGAAGCTTCCTGTACCACTCTCCTCACTTGCAAGACCCCCCTCACTGGAGTCAACAGCCGCTGCATTTTTCAGAGGAGCAAGCAGCCAGCCAGCAGTTCACAGTCCTTGGGGTGTCCAGTGGTGTCTGGTCAGGCTTTATAGAGCCCTGGGACTCCTGCCTCCGGAAGCCCTGCCCCTGCTTATCAAGGCTCTGTGGCTTCTCACACTGGGCAAAAGGTCTCACACAGAACCTGGGTGAGTCAAAGAAAAACATTACCTTTCCAACATGTACGGAGCTGCCCTGCTCTGGGCGTGTTTGGGAAAGGGTGGCTCTGATCCCTCTTTCCTGGGCTCTCGTGGCAGCCTTGTTTATTCTCCCATCTTGGGAGCTATGGTGTTCCTTGTTGTAACACATCCCAAGGTAACCCCACCTGGCTTGTCCTGGACCTTGGCTCCTTGTCTGAGTTACCTCTCGCTTGGTGCTCCGGAATGCTCCCTGCCAAGTTAGCCATTATTTTAATGTATTATGCAGAATAAGAAAAATCTTTCAAAACCAAAGAGGATGAATCTTTCCACAGCAGCCCTTCAGGTAGCTGGGAGAGGGTACTGGCACATAGGCAAACGAATGGGTGTTAGAGAGGATGTGGGCCTGCTATATTTCTCCTGTTTTTATTGTGACCCTTGTATTTGTAGAGCTTTGCACCATTTTCAAGTGAAAGGCAACAAGTGCTTTAATAAAAGTACAAAAGCCCCAGAGAGGTGATCGTCATTTGAAGCTCAAGATCTCCTGAGGAAGAAAGGTCTACTTTACATATGAGGCTAGTGATATGTGGACAGGTGACACGGCTTTCCCAAAGACTTTCCCAAAGACTTTCCCAAAGCTTGCAAGTGGAAGGTTGAGGACTCAACCATGTCTTTGGACTCTAGATTCTGATCTTTCTTTCCACTTGGGTCTCCTACTTTGCAATAAAAAGCTCTTCCAATGAATCTCTCCATTCATCCCTTCTTCGTGGCACCGATCTTCCTCTGTCTTTCACAAGAGTCCTGCATTCACCCTGTTACTCCTTCTGTCTAACATGACTCTGTGGAGGGCATGGAAATGAGCCAGAATGGTTCCTGCTTTAAGGGAGACAGAGGTGACTTCATTTTCCTGAAGACATAGAACTTCTAGGTGCACCCAGAAGTCCAAGTCTCCTAGGTCTTCCATCAACTTTAGATTCTTTTTTTTTTTTTTTTAAATGCAGGTACTGGAGATTGAACCTAGGACCTTGCACATGCTAAGCACACCCTCTACCGCTGAGCTATACCCTCCCCTCTCATCAACTTTCGATTCTTGCCTCTAAATATCTTGGTGAATAACTGATCTAACCCAATCTCCCACCTTGTTCTGTCACCTTGTGCCCTTCCACTGAGCCCTTTCCAAAGTTCTGTCACCAATTTAAAATTCTTTATTTCCAATCTTTGCTTCTTGCTCTATCTCAGACTGCAGCTCTCAAAAGGCAGTTGCGCTCTTTGCTCTACACAATATCCACCCGCTGGCTTCCAGTACCCAATGTACTGAGGTGTTTGGAATAAAGCGTAGATCCTCTTGTTCTTCACTGACACTTCCAGTGTTTTTTTCCTCTCCCTCCTCTCAAAGATCCCGTTCTTTTCAAGCACATGCTATCAGTTCAGATGGCCAGTGCCCTTCATTCTTGCAGTCAACTCTCAATCTTCCTCCACTTCCCTCGATCATGAAGATTGAAGCACATGGATCACTGCCTTCCTTTCCACCCTCAGTCCTCTCAGCATCCTTGGAGATGCTGACCCTCACATAGATAATTCACACGGGCCATGCTGGCCTCTCACTTAAGTTCCCACTTTCAAGACCTTGTCCTCCACTTGCCTTCCGTCTTCCATTCCACACTCATACTCTTGACTTTGTCAATACAGCATTTATACCACCTCCAAAATTTTAATTGCATGCAACCCAACTCTAATAACCTCTATCTTTCCAGCTCACTTTTAAAGTACCCTCACCTGTTTTTTCCCACTGGGATGACCATTGGCTCCTCTACTTTTTTCACCATTTAGCAATCTCATGACCTCTTTTCTCTCTTTACTCAGCTCAGAGCACCCGTGGAGCATGATGGTAAATAATCCCTTGCACACACCTCACCATTTACTCTTTCTGTCAGACTGGCCAAGCAAGCCTTCAACTTTGGTTAAACCCACTCTTGGTCTACTCTATGCCTGCATCTGAGCAGCTAACCAAGGCTGAAGAAAAACGCAATATGGTACCAACCGGTTAGCTTGACATTTACAAGCACACATCTCAAATGGGTCATCAGCAGAGCCTGGCAATTCTACTGCATTCTCCTAGTTCACTTGCTCTCCCAGTACCCAAAGACTAGTCATGCCTCCTCTTCTGTCTCAACCCATTTCCTCTGGTTATTCTCAGCTGATTACTTTTGACTCTTACTTCACTGAGAAACTGGAAACAATCAGAAGAGTACCACTCCATCTTTCATTAGCAAATTCAGCAAATCATCTGCCTTTATACCCCATGCTCTACCTTCCCACTGTTCCTATCCAGAGGAACAGTCCCTGCATGGGTTTAATAAGTCCGATGTCACCACTTTTGCACTGAATGTATTGCCTCTGCTCTGCATGAGGACTGTGGTTCTAACTGGTCCTCTCTCTTCCTCCTGATTATTTACCCTTTGACTAGGTCTTTCTTAACGTTGTACATCCCATCTTTAAAAACTCCCTCTTGACTCTATATGTCTTATCAAATGTGCCAGCAAATCTATGCTCCCCTCCATAGCTATAGCCATTAAAATTACTGTCTGTTCTCAGTGTTTCCACATCCTTACTTCTCACTCTGTCTTTAACTGATCCATTTAGGCTTTTGTCCCCAGAATTCCATTGAAATTCCTTTTGTCAAGATCATCAGTGAATTCCTTTTTGCCAAATCCAACGGTTGGTCCTTCAGCTTACTAGAACTCTCAGGAGCACATGGCAAGTCTTCTCACTCCCTCTTTCTTGAAATACTTTTCTCATTTGGCTCACAGAACCTGACAATCCCATGGTTCTCCTCCAAATCACAGGCCACTCCTCACAGCTGTTACTGCTCTCTCTGATCTCTAAATTTTGGAGTGCTCCAGGCTGTTCCCACACACTTCTCATTTCACTAAGAAAATAGATGAAACTGAAGAAGAACATTAGTCTCTTAGGCCAAAATACACAAACATTCACACAGAATTATAGATACATAATGGATTATTTTGATAAAATTAAGACCAAAACCAGTCAACCCAGTAAAGCTTTATTTAGTATATACAACTGGTTAAGCACTGTGCTAAGCATTGGAAATACAGGTGGATGGATCAACTTCATTCCTTTTTCTCTTTTAAGTCGGCAGGTACTAAACAATTTCTGTGTGCCAGGTACTATGCTAAGCACTTTTTGCACATTATCTCATTTAATTCTCACAACTGAGACTGATATTATTATTATTATACTTGTTTTACAGATGAGGAAACTGAGGTTTAGAAAAACTATATAACCAACTGTGGTTTTAGACCGTGTAAGTGGCTGAAATGGACTTTGAATCTAGACTGTGTAGATTGATGTATAATCTGAGCCCATCTTCCGCCATTTTTGACCTGAACAAGTGACAACTTCATGTGGTTAAACCTAACATTAAGTTGTTCCTTTGGAATAAGGTAAACTTGTAGGTTGAGGAAGTACCAGGAATATAATATATAAAGTATAAATTGGGAGAAATGGCAGTAAAACACCATCAGGTGATAGCTTTTCATAGTGAAGAGAATTTGGTTGACTTAGTCAAGTAATTATGCTCAAGTGCAATAAAGTAATTGTCCAAACTGTTGATGGAAATAAAGTACAACACTCGGCTGTGGTTCGCTCTCAAACTCTTACATGAACTCCATACTCACATTTTGATATTTTCTAAATGAAGACCGACATTTTTATTCTTGCTTCAAGATTGTGGGGCCCTTCAACTCCTGGGCTGCAGCTTTTTGGCTGGACTGTTGATGAAAGATAGAGGGTTGATTAATCCCAAATGTGTGTCAGGTGCCAGATAAACAGTAAGAATCAGAGATTGATTACTATGGATTAAAAAGTTTAGATATCTAGGGTGAAGTCTTGCAAAAACAATGTTTGCTTTTTTATGCAATTCTGCCAAGAAAGCTGATTTAGGAGAGCGAAATTATTTATAAGGCTCCCAAGCACCTAGCTTTAGCCTCTTAAGCTGCATCTACCTCTCTTCTCCCTCAGAAACTCACTGTCCTCATTTCAACAAATGCTCTGAAAATGCATTTAGCCAAGGCCCCCATGACTGGTAAACTGACAAGTCTCTCCTGCAGACTTAACACTTTGTACCTCAACTTAGAGGAGCGGTGCTTTCAGAGTTGCAGGCATCAGAAGGTGTGTAGGAGAGTTACTTCTACGGAAAGTGTAGACCTAGGGAAGTCTTTATGTTGGAGATGAACCCTGTTTATTTAATAATAATACTAATACCACACAAGCATATCTGGTGCTTCATCAATTTTGAAATGCTTTCACATGCAATCTGTACTCACAACGGTTCTACAAAGTTGATCTGGACAGTGAAGCTTCCAGGGATCAAGTGGCCTGCCTTGTGCCTGTGTGGCTAGTTCATGACAATGGCTGGAAGTAGGTATCTCTGTTGTATGTCCAGACTCTAGGGCTGTTTCATCACACCTACACGTGGACTCTGCTGTGGAAGGGGAGGAAGCAATGTTACTTATGATTTTGTTACTGGTTAACCAATCTCTCATTTGCCAGGTCTTGCCTTTCGTGATTGCCTGGGGTGACTTTCAGACTTTTGATTCCAAAGCTTGCAGGGTTTTATGAGGGAGGACTATGGAGGCCTGTAGGAAGCGTGCACAGATTCCTATCTAATTAGGTGAGAGGTCCTGAGAAAAGTTGGGGAATAGGCCTGGTGAGGGTTCTCTCAAGAGGAACACGGAGCACTGGTGTCAGTTCTTTCGAGTTGCAGCATTCCAGGTGCTACCTTGCGTTTGTTATTTCATCTAGGGAGTAAACCTAGTAAGGCAGTTCACAGTCTCAAGAGGAAAAGATTCCGTATTTGTACGGGGAAGACAGTGGTGTGATGGTGGTATTGCCCACGATTCTCGAAGAGAAAACCTGGCATCATCTGTCACCCCTTCTCTGGCATTTATTGTTCAGCCTTCATCTTCACGTGCATTTAAACTGTTTGGGAAAAACAAAACCAAACCATGTTCTCACAGTCATTTTAAATAACCAATTTGCATAAGTAATCTGGTTTTTTGAGCATTCAGGATTTTGTAGTTAGATAATTATCATGTACTTGTCTTATCATAATTTATATTTGCATAGCATTTTATCATGTCCATTTTTTTCTACTTGGCAACATGGCAAACTGTCATAGGCTGTTGCGTGCCTCTTTTTTAATCAACCTGGAAAACACTAGAAAAATGAATAAAGCATACATATGAAGGACAACCTAGAAAAAAACTGAGAAATCCCTGAGGAATCTGAAGGATGTCCTGGACCAAGAGATGTGGGAGCAGAGGCAGGGATGAGGTTGGATGAGGGCTGGAGCCTAAGGGGAAGGATGGCTGGAGGGGACAGCAGGAGGAGGAACGCTGACAAAGCCCTACCCTGGTACCTCGCTTGTTGTTCGGAAAGAACAAATCTGACTCCACATTAGATCTGTTCCTTTCACTGTAACCCTGTGCTCTGTTTCCTGGGCTTAGTCATGCTGGCTCTGCACCTTTTGTAAAATAATGTTGCCTTTAGCCTGAAATACACAGGAGAGCCTATTCTCAAGGCTCTGACCCTTAAGGATTTAACACTTTTCCATTCAGATAAAGGTAACAAGTGTTTGTTTTGTTGGAGGTTTACAGAGACACCGTGACCTGACCCACGTGGACAGATGTAAGAACAAAGAACTCCTACACCAAGAAGTTTGCCACAACCAAGTATACCCCCTCCCCCTTTTAGTATAAAAGGAGCGTGAATTCTGACTTGGGGAAGATGGTTCTCCTGGATGTTATTTTGCCATCCTCTCAGTTTTCTGGCCTTCTGAATCAAGTCGCTATTCCTTGCCCCAACACCTCGTCTCCCGATTTAATGGCCTGTTGTGTGGCAAGCAGAAGGAGCTTGGAATTGGTAACAATCATACTCTGACAGTTACTCTAACAAACTTCCATCCTCAAACCCTGAACTGCTGGCCTGGGAATATTTTCTCCAGGAGCTGTTTCTCCCTAGCAGTTTAATCGTGCAGCCCTGGTCAGGAGAGTCTCCTGGTGAAGTGGCGACAAACAGGATGGTCATCAGTGGTTCTGTGATGGCTGGGCTCTTTATGTGGAGCTTGTGCCCACCTCTCACCAGAAATATGCCTTAGAGAACAGAGTCTGGGGCCAGACTTGAGTGCCTCCGTGGCACACAGCAGTAGAGAGTACTATTATCCCCAGGGGACATGAGCTCATGCTCCAAAATAAGGATACACTGAGGTCTATGATAGGAAGATAGTGCACTAAACAGAGTTTTTGAAACAGATAGACCAAGAATTTTAAATAATCATCCAATGTGTCTTTAAGAAGGGATTTCGTACTATAGGGGGCTAGTAAGAATCACAGCAAAGAATTACATATATTATTAATCTTATATAATAAAGAATTCGGTAGATGAGAACTATTACAGGATGGAATGTAGCTTAAAAAAATTAGTGCATAGGAATATTCAGTTGGGGAACACTCAAAAAGGCCAACAGGAAAGAACAAAAGGAGAAACTATTGTGTTTAAAAAGCTAAGAGGCTGGAAGACTAGATGTAGAAGTATCAATACTTGAATAATGGGACTCCCCAAATGAGAAACATTGAAAGAAATCATAAAGATACATTTCCCATTGTTAAGAAAGATAACACATCTCAGTTCTGGGAAAAAAACTCATCAAGAAACAAGCAAGAGAGTTAAGGAGAAAATGAGTCTAGAGCACATATAGGCAAAGAGGAAACTCTAAACACTTCTAGAGAGAAAGATCACCTGAAAAGGAAAAAAGTGGCATTGCCCTTCTCAATAACAGTACTGGACTCAATAAGATGATGAAGTAATATATTTAGAGAGTTAAGGAAATGACACAGCAAATTGTCAATCAAACGTAAGGGGATAATGCTTTCTCAGGTACTTAAAGACCTATCATGAAAACAAAATTGAAGGAAGTACCCAAATGAAAAGAGAAATAAATTCAAAAGGATGTAGCACTAGGTAGAGTAAAAAAGTAGGAGTGATCATACAGTTTGGTAAATGTATTGTTTCCTGTACAAAAGTTCAAACCAAAATAAAGAAAATGAGAAAGTATAACCATAACAATCAATAAAAAAAAATCTAGATCTATCTACATGATGGGGGGAGGGTTGGGGAATAAAAGGCCAAAGGAACAAGAGATCTGTGTTACAGCAAAGATATAGATGTTGATAACGTTACGGAAACAACTGAGTAAATAAACGTTAAGTGTTGGTCTTAAGACAACTACCATAAGAACAAAAATAGAATATGTAATTTAACCAGCAGAATAAAAGTTAATCTATTTGAAAACAGGAAAAGGTTTTTAAAAAATGAAATGAAGTGAAAATATGAAATAAGTTGTCTGATTTCATATTTAACATACTAATTATAACAGATTCCAAAAGGTTAAATTTATCTATTAAAAAACATAAATTTAATAGATAAATTATTACCCTGATTGGAATAAAACATTATTCTGATTGGAATGAAAAATGATTTGACGATTTATCACCTGCCAAAGAGATCTGTTAAACACAATGGCACACAAAAGTTGAAAATGAGTGGTTGGAATAAAACATATTGTACAAATATGAATCAAGAGAAAGTTGAGATAGCAATATTAATATCTGACAAATCAGTTGGGAGAGGATAGCTTATTTAATGGTTGATGTACTTTGTGGAGAAAAATGAAACTGAACTCATACGACAGTTGGAGGTAGTTTGGGTGCCTATCATTGGAGAGAGAATGGGTAAAATGCGGTTGGAAGTATAACCCGGAGGGCTATGAAACAGAAACAGTAGGTTAAATGCATAAATAGCAACCTGGATGCATCTTAAAGGCAAGGCTGAAGTAATACAAAGTAACATTTATGTAAGCTTAAACTAAATACTCACAAAACAATGATATATATTTTATAAAAACAGATAGAAATAGGAATGGTTACCAAGGAATGGGTAGGGGAAGGGGCTGAGAGTGGAAAAATAAATAATGGTAAAACCACACATTTCGTATCCATAGCTATATGATCTTATATTACAGTGGTATTAACATAAACTTTAGAGTCAGGCAGACCTGGATTTGAATCTTAACTTTTTCGTATCTTACTTGGAGGACCTGAAATAGTCATTTAAAATTTCCTCACTCGCAAGAATTTGACAGTGGTAGAGTGCGTGCCTTGCATGCACAAGGTCATGGGTTCAATCCCCAGTACCTCCATTTAAAATCATCATCATCATCATCATCATCATCATCATCATCATCATCATCTAATTACCTCCCCCCACAAAAGAAAACAAAATGTAATTTAAAATTTCCCAGAATCAGTTTCTTCACTTGTTAGCTGTGGAGGATAATATTTCCTGTATCATTGGATTGTGGGGATAGCTAGCTGAGTGGAATAACGCATGAAAGGGATTGAGCAGAGTAAGTGTTCAATACATGAATGTTGTGATTATTATCTTCATGTGTTGGGGAGGGGATGAGAAAATGAACCAGTATCTACAGGCTGAAGAGGACCTGTAGACACCACTGGGCTTTATCTGAAGCTCTCTTTCTTTCACTGCCCACTGTTCATTTTTTCCTACCAAAGAAGCTTATTTGATGCATGCTGGCTGGGCCTTGGGAAATCAAGGAGACTCTGCTGTCTGAATGTTAACCTTTCATGAGATGAGAAGAAGAATCATTGGAAGGAACTCGGCAAAGAAGTTTAAAGAAGGAACTTGACAGCCCGTAACTTTGGTGGGTCCATGTCTAGAACATCAGACTGCAATCTTTTATTTATACCTACAGGTCATTCTTGATTACAACTTGATGAGATAAAGGATTTTTCCTATGCAGTCTGAGTTAGTCTGGCTTTTGGCTGACTTGCAAGCTCAGGGTGAGAGGGCAGCATAAATTTCCTCTTGTGCTCATTGGAAACTTTTTCTCCTTCCTTTTGAAATCAGTTCATATTTGGTTATGGAAAGATAGGATTTAGATGAAAAGGCAGGTACTAAAGCCATTCAACAGAGTAAACAGGCTCAGAAAAATGAAATGCTTTGCTCAAGTGGTGATATCAAGGACTTCAGACTCTTGTAAAAACTCTGATGCCTGAAAATTATTGTTAAGTATCTGAAATTCTTAATAAAATCATCTGGACAGCAAATGTGAACTTTTTTTTTTCCACAAAGGAAGTTTTCTTGTTTTCTGTCTTCTTAATATGAAGACAAAACTCATTTCTGAAAAATGCTGAAAAGCAAACAGAAAACATACTATGATTCTATCAGAAGCATGGTTAACACCTTCATGTGTATCCTTAGTGGGTAATTTCTGAGCAGATATATTAAAGGTGAAAAAACGTCCCACCAGTAGAGAAAACTCTAAGCACCTCCAGCTGGTAGTGGGTGAGTGAATGCACTTCAAATATCCCAAGTCCCCACACTGATTTTCTTTTATTCTAATTTAGAAGTCATTTTTTCCCCTTCACTTTCTGTTTATACACTACTAAGTTGTTTATGGTGTACTTCCTAAAGAAATATTTGTCCCATATCTGTTGTCCCATTCCTCCCATCGACACGAAGACACGCGTTCTCCAGAGCCTGACTCACCCCTACTAGACTCTCTCCAGACCATCCATCATAGCTCACACTGGTCTCTCTCCTCGATTTCTAGAATTATCTGTTTTAGGAAGAACCATATTCCTCAGTAGCCCCTAGTTCCCATCGGTCCACTCCAGGCTCCATGCGGCAGCTCTTCGAACAGCACCGTCTTCCTCATGCTTCCTATTGAGCTGCTGACACAATATGGAATGGGAGGCTGATTAGAAATTCTCACTTCTTCCCATGTCAGAAACTTTCATTCATCCTTAACTGTGTCGACAGCTACAAACCTAATGCTGCTATATGTAGAAATCAATATACAAAGGGCTATTTCCTAATGCGAAGTTAAGATCTGCTAAAGTTTTGGGGGGGAGTGGAGGGAGGTAATTAGGTTTATTTATTTACTTATTTTTTTAACAGAGATACTGGGGGTTGAACCCAGGCCTTTGTACATGCTAAGTACACACTCTACCACTGAGCTATACCCTCCCCAAGATCTGCTAAATTTTTGCAGCAATAATTTGTGATGGACGGAATAAAGAGAACAGAGAAAAGAAGGGAGAAAGGAAAGAAGGAAAGGAAAATGGAAAGGAGGGTACAAAATCTTGGATTTGGATCTTCTTGTGAGATTTACTCCACTATGAGGCCTTAGTCAATATATTCAACATCCCAGCCATTAATCTCATCACCTGTAAAATTGGAATAATAAATTCCGAGATTTTTAAGGCTTGTGAGGATTAAATGAGATAATTTGTAAGAAATTGACACTTGGAATGCATCAATGAATATTAGTAATTGTGACAGTTAATTTCATATGACAACTTGACTGGCCCACAGGATGCCAGATATTTAGCCAAATGTTATTCCAGGTACTTCTGTGAGGATATTTTTGAATGAGTTTAACAGGTACATCAATAGCCTGAGTAAAGCAGATTGCTCGCCTTAGTGTGGATGGGGCTTATTCAATCAGTTGAAGGCTTGCATAGAACAAAAGGGCTGACCCTCCCCCAAATAAGAGGTATATATATATATATATTTATATATATTCATATTTATATTTATATATGTGTGTATGTGTGTATATATATATATACACACACATATATAAATATATGTATATTTGGTTCTCTTTTTCTGAACAACTCAGAGTAAGTAACATTATTATTTAAAAGTTAATATTGAAGATATTTTCACTCCTCTGTCCAGTCTAGTCCTGTGGAAAATTATATTATTTGCAAAGTGAGGAACTGAAGTCAAATCTAAGAAGACATTTCTTGGCCGGGAGTCCTGGGATCGTCTTTTCTGGAGGCGGCAGTTCCAGAAAAGTAGCTGTCCATGAGGAGATGAAAACTTAGTTTTGTTTTATCTGCTCACTTTGGCATCTGCTGAGGTGAACAGTGACCAGGGAGCCGGGGGAACTTCAGAGTCTGTGTGAAGTAGGCAAAACGCCATCAGGCTCAAAGGGGAAGCTCTGGGCCCCAGAGCCCGGTGGCCAGAGGAAGGATCGTCTATAAGAACTCTTTCTGAGACTGATCAACAGCCCTCCAGCCCTGACCGCAGGAGGACTTTGGGGGTCTCATGGGAGGCCAGTGACTAGTCTAGATCCAATTTACTATTTCACAAAAGAATTTTCAGTGATTTGAACCCAGACAATTTTAAAACTAGAATTTAAACTTTGCAAGTCATCCAGCTTGTAGACACTGGGAAGATTGTGGTGGCATTCTCTTTGAAGCTCTGAATCCCCACATAGAAACAGGTCAAGGAAAACCAAAAGCTCATGAACATTTGCAATAAAATTAAGTGATAGCATATCCCTGTGACCCCCAAAATACAAATGGATGAGGTTAAACCAACAGTCCTAAAACCTGCGGTGGCCTTTGTGAGGGAGAGAGCAGTGGGCAGCAATGGTGTGTCTGAGGAATTTGAGATCAAGAGAACCCTTCAACAGCCAAGGAGAAACCGCTGGAGGGCAGGTAGACCAATTCGGGAGCACTGGCTCAGAATGGAAGTCGTTTTGCCCACCCCAGAGCCAGTGAGGCAAACTCTAATTCCTAGCTCCCCAGGAGGGTTTCAGGAGCTGGAGCAGCATAGCCAGTGGTGTGTTGGCACCTGTTTAACAGTCCAGTCTGTGGTGTTTGCTGATTTCCATGCTGTAAACATTCCTGTCAGGGCTGACTGCAAGCTACCAACATGAATACAAAGTTGGGGAGAAATGTGCACAACTGATCCTTGCAAAGTGAGAGTCAGATGTGAACTCTAGGAAGAATCAGGGCTCTTTTCCAGGACTAAAGGGAGGCTGAATAGGAACTGCTGGGAGTGGAGTCAAAACTGAGCAGGATGAGGACAACAGCAAGGAAGGAAACAGGAGGTCGAGGCAAACACTGGGGGGTGGAACAGAGGCAGGAAATCTCAGAGCGCAAGCTGCTGTGTTTCTGAACACTGCACAAAAACAAAAGAGGGCGGAGTTCCGTAAAGTTAGAAAACCTACCCCGCACCACTCTACCTTCTAAAAGTTCAGGAAAACTAATGAGGATGAGTGGTCTACAATTATGCAACAGCATGAATGACCTCACATACACAATGCCGAGTGAAAGAAGCCGGACAAAAATGGCCACAGACTGCATGATCCCATTTAAAGCACCAAGCAGGCAAGGCTAAACATGTTGTTCACAGTCAGGCTGGTGGTTACCCTGGGGGGAGGGGTCATGACTGGAAGGGAATGCAAGGGCGGCTTCTAGGGTATTGGTCATGCTTTGTTTCTCGATCAAGGTGTTGGTTCCATGGATGTGTTCTGTTTGTGAAAACTCATTGAGGTGTGCGTTTTTGATATGCAGACTTTTTTGTGTATATTATATACCTCAAAAAAGTTAAAGAAATCTTATTAGACATTCCTGCTCTTCCCAAAGGATCTGCTTGGCTGCCTGGCCAACAAGGGGTCCTCTCTCAGCTCTTAGCCTTGCTGTATCCCTCCTGCTCATGAATATTTTCAGCTTCTGCTCCAAATAAGCGTCCTACCCTGTTTTGCATAGTCCCTGGAAGGTACAGTTTTTGTTGTTGTTGTTATTGTTGTTGTTGTTCTGTATGCTGCTCTTTCAGAGAACAATCCTACTTGGCCTTCTAGCCTTCAATAGCTCTTCCAGAAGTTCTTGTGAATAGCAAATAAAATGTTCTTGTTCCATTTTTTTTCACCTAAGAAAAGTACTTGCAAATATTTACAATTTTGGATTCACAAACTCTCTAGATTTGGATAGATTAGGAGAAGAAACTGTGTATTCTACTAACTTAACAGTTCAAACATATTTCTTTATCTTCTTCTCCTCTCTGTTTTGTTTTTTTTTTTCTTTCTTAAGATAATTAGATGCTAAGTAGTATGGGAGTATGGGAGTCTAGTGATCACACTTGTGACTTTGGGATTGTTATGTTGGTGTCTAGCTCTGCCTGTATCCTCTCAGTCCTCACCATTTTCAGTGCCTGCTATTGGTGTATAAATACCTCAACTCCCTGGCCTATATGTAAAGGTCTTTCCTTCTTTCTGTGTATATCACTCCTCCATGTGATAACTCTGAGGCCTGCATACCAGGTGGGCTTCCAGAGTTCCTCAGAGGGATTAAAGCTCAAGTGGCCCACAGTTTGTAATTCATTCACACACCCTTTATTAGCTGCCTCCTTTCCCTATCTCAGTTCCTCATTCCCCTGCAGGTTTCCTAGGGTCACCTCCCAATTCCATGTGAATCCTTGTCTCAGTGTCTGAATCTGGGGGGACCCAGACCTTTCCCATAAACATACACACATACCCACTGCACATGTATGCAAACATACACACAATAAACTGTATTAGTGTACAGCAGTACATGCTAAGGTGACCTTTGATGAGTCACACCCCTTGTGTAATCCCTTCCCCTTAACTGTAGATGGAAACTGCAACTTGCTTCTAGCCAACCGAATAGGGTGAATAGTGGTGGAATAGTCACTTCTGTGCTTATATTACATTAGAAGAGAGAGAATCTCCAGTTGGTTTTGAAGAAGCAGACCACCGTGTTTGAGCTGTCTGTGGGGGTCACATGGCAGAGAACTGGGGGTGTCCGCTGCGATCTGGGTCTTGCCTCTGGACAAGCAAGAAGACCCAGCTAAACTATGCAGAGACCCTTGACCCATGGAAATTCTGAGATAACATATGAGTATTGTTTTAAGACACTAAGTTTGTGGTAAACTGTGAAACAATGGAAAACTGCTGCATTCTTTGTGGAAATTTCTGACCTGAGGCTGGGACCGCTCTCTCCCATTCCTTAGGACTTGCTGCCAGGGATCTGACTTCAAAGGCTTCCAGGTCCAACTTTGTTCTTTGATTTGTTATGTGAGAACAGCCAATACTGTCACCTTTTCTTGTTCCTCCTGAGTTGTTTTCACAGTAAGTGACATTTGGATGGCCCACCAATTCTCTGGTGAATACAGGCTTTTTCACTAATGCTTCTCTTTAAATTCCTTCTGGAGAACTTAATCCAGTAGAGCCTGGTCTTTCCAAGATCAGGACCAGGTCCAGAATCGCAGGACTCTGTTCCTTGGCTAATTTCAAAAGCCTGTTGGGTTGTAACGAGATATGTGAAGTTCTTTTCTTCTTCCTGTGTATGCAGCAACTTAACTAATGAATTAGGGCAATCCTCTAAAGTGCTATAAGGCTGAAGCTCTCTCCTCTGTTCTCTGAGAAGTTATGAAACATTTATCATTATCCTCAGCTCTCTATATTTTCAAATCCTGTTTTTCAGGCTTCCAAGAACTTCCCTCCAGCTACGGAGTGGAACCAACTTAACCTCCTCTTGTTCTTGCTTTCTGACATCTGCTTTATCTAGCATGCCAGTACTGCCTCTCGTCAACATTTAAATATTTCTTCCCTGAAGATGGGGTGCAAGGGGGCGTGATGGGGAAGATTCCTCCGGCATCTCGCGTTTCAGTCTGGCCGAACGGAGTGTTCCACTGACGGCTCCACGTGTCAGCCCTCGTCTCTGTGGGTGGCCCCAGCATGGGCAGCAGGCATGCTCTTGTAACCCAGGCTCTATTGTGTCCACTTGTGTCCCAAGAACAGGATCAGTCTTTTCAGAAATTTAGAGACAAAGGCAGAATCTTGAAAAAATAAAATCACTTTTAAGGCATTTCCCTGCTTTATCATCACACTGGAAATCAGAAAAATTAATATTCTAATAAAGCTGTATTTACTCTCTCTTCTCCTGTGAATAGCGTTGCAAGCTACTTTGGATTTGTTCTCCCATTAAAAATAATCTTCAAGCAGGATCCTTTCAATCTCACTCTCATCACAGTCCACTGCTGTTGCCCAAATCAGCAGTGATTCTGAGCATCCAGGCCACCCCTGTACCTGGGTGCTCCCCAGGAGCAGACTGCTCTCTCAAATGCTGGTCTTCCTCTATTGCTCTTGGTCTTTCTAGTGTTCTGATTATCAGAGAGGGGTCAGGCATGTTCAGTTGGTGTGTCTGTTCACTGCCACAGGAAAGGCACTTCCGGTCCAGGTGCTACATGCCACCCCTGCTCTGGAACTGCATATGCAAATGATCCACCTCTTTCCTTGTGGCAACTTTGCTTACCATGAATCTTGGGAAATTTGATCAAGCATCAAAACTTTCTGTTAAATTTTTATAGAAAAAAAAAAGCATTACTCTTTAAAGGGCATAAGTCTGTAAACATCAAATATAATGTTAGCTGTAGATGTTCATTATCAAGTTGAGGAAACTTTCTTCGATTCCTTAGATACAGAGAGTTTTTATTATTACTAAATGTTGAATTATATTTTTTCTTTTCTTTTCTTTCTTTTTTTCTGGTTTGTTAATTTCATGAATTAAGTTGAATGGTTGAATGATTTTTCAAGTGCTGAGTCTCGAATCCTTGGAATAAACCTCACCTGGTCACACTAAAAAGAAAAAAAAAAAAGAAGAAGACAAGGCCTGCCCAAGGCAATATACAGTTACAATACACTGAGAGTAGCCATTCAATTGCATTATTTCTTTAATGAGAAGATTTGCTACAGGAGTATAGAGACACATGTCACTGTGCTCCCAATTTAATACCTTCCTTGATGAACAATTTCATTACATCTACTCAATGATCCTAAAAAAAGTCTTTTTTGTCCTCCCATTTTACAGAAGTTAAGTGAGCTGTTCAAGGTCACACAGCTCTAATTGACATACCTGGGATTAGAACCCAAGTGTGCTTGACAACAAAGTAAATGCTTTGTTCTTGCCTTCTGGCATGAAGAGAACTCCTGGGTTGAGGTGGGACTATAAAGACTTGCTTTATGAAACTAAACACTGAGAAGTGCTTCTCAAGCTGAAACCATGCACCCCTCACGCTCTGTAAGAATAGTTTAGGGAGTTTGCTGGCTCTCTGAAAAAACTTCTAAAAGTGTCTTTTCATTTTGCTGATAAAATGGAGGAAAAAAGATAATTTTCTGTATAATACGTTTAATAACTTTCTGAGTAGTGCCTTGAGATTTTCACGCTGCATATGCATTCATGATAAAATTCACTGGTACCAAGTAGAACTACTTTCATTGTGAGTAAATGAGAGAGAGCACAGGCTGACTTCCTATGACACAGTGTGGAGTAGAGGCCAAGTGTGGCTGCACGGCTTTCAAAGAACAAAGGCCTTGTTGTAGTTTGGATGGAGAAAAGCAACGTGGTATTTGAGCCATAAAGTAATTGCTGAACTTCAAAAGAATCTGAACCATAGCAAAACGTACCAGCTCCTTTTATAAGCCTACTTGACTTGCAGCAAACTGACATTCTCTCTTAAACCAAATCAATGTGAATTTGAAGTTTATTAGCTATATGGTTTTCTTACTATTTAATAGGTCATTTTTTTTGGTTTTATAAAAACTAAGTATAAAGCATATATACTTATTTTAATGTTTGCATATATTAAATATAAGAAGATAATTTTCTTATAACTGGGGATCTACAAGTATTTTTCCTTGTTAAAAAATATATACATTATTCAAATTTGAAAGTAATATTTTTTTATAAAAGGATAATACCTTCATTGTTTTTGTATATATTGTTTAGCTGTTTCCTTTGTGATTACCATGGAAATTACATTTGACATTCTAACACTTTAATTTGAATTTGTATTAGCTTAACTTCAATAACATACACAAATTCTGCTCCTTTAACAGCTCCATCACCACCCTTTTAGACGTTGATGGCACAAAATCACATCTTTATATGTTGTGTGTCCCAAAACACAAACTAATACATTTTAGTGCATTAGTTGCTTAATTATGTTGAAATCAAAATGTGAAATTGCAAAGGTTATGGTAGTATAATTTTTTTATAACTTTTATAATTGCTGATGTGTTTATTTTTACTGAGAGCTTTATTTCTTCAAATGGCCTCAAGTTACTGTCCAGTGTCCTTTCATTTCAGCCTGCAGGACTTCTCTTAGCATTTCTTTCGGGACAGGTCTTGTGGTAACAAACCCTCTTAGCTTTTGTTTATTTGAGAATGTCTTAATTTCTTCCTTACTTTTGAAGGACCGTTTTGCTGGATCCAGGCTCCTTAACTAATAGATTTTTTCCCTTTTAGCATTTTGGATATGTCTGCCTATTGCCTTCCGGACTGATGAAAACACTGCTGATAATCTTACTAAGGATTTTTGTACGTGATGAGATGCTTCTCTCTTGAGAAGATGGTCCTAAAGTAAAATATCAGCTTTACTTGTTCCAGAATAGGAAAGAGCAGGATGAAAAACACAAATTCGAAATGAATTTCTATTTGTTTTGGTTTAAATTACTCAAGTTGGAAAATTATGAAATATTTAAAATCTTATAAGATGGATTTAACTACAATCTGTTTGTTTTCTGATTTACTGTTTATTTCCTTCAGCTACAAATATAAAAGTTCTTTTCTTCACTGTGTCAACTGTCTACTAGAATAACCTTCTATGGTTTGTGTTGACTTTATTATGTCCCTTATAATTTAAGAAAATTAAGTTTTGTCACTTAAGAAAGAACTAAGGCTGTTTATAATCATGTCACTCTCTCTCTTGCAATGTTTTATTGTCATTTTGAAATGACCAGCCAAATATTGTAACTCAGGCACCATGACCTTTTCCCTATTTCAAGTGTTTGAATCTCCTGATAACTTAATCTCTGCCTTCCTCAAATCAAATTTTAAATTCAAAATAAACTTTTAAAATGATACTTTTTGAGATATCTTTTGCATCTTGAACAACTTTCCCCGCTTTCTCAGAGAGCCCCTGGTAAATCAAAAGGATTTGTTCTTTCACCTTATAAAAAGACAGCTGCTAGAAATAATTAGATTTCTTTCAGATATTACTATAGATGAGTTGCATAGGCAGGGTTGTCAAATCAGAAGAGGTGCTTAGCCTTCCCTAGGTTACATTTGTATGAGTAAAATGTTATTAGTGCAAGTATTTCAGAAATCATGTACTCTGTGGGCTAGAGATTTTTTCAGTGCCCTTGCTGTCCACGATCAATTGCTATTTATCAGTCCTGGTGCTGCTTTGCCTGAGATCAGACACTGGCATAGTTATTGTGAAGGAAAAGCCCAGCTGGGCTAACAAGCTAAGTCACAAATCTAAGTGTAACAAGTGTCAGATTACTGATCTGAGTTCTGCTGGGCGAACTCGTACATCTAAATTAATAAGTGTTGGTTTGCTGATTCCCTGTTCATGTTTTTGCTAGCCAGCTGGATTTTCAAAGAGACATATCTGGCCTTGAAATGTTGGTTTGCTGCCTCACTGCCTCTACTTTTGTGATAATGATGTTGCTAAAGCTATTGCGTGCCTATTGGCCAAATACCCCAAGCTTGTACTTAACCCTATAAAACCTCATGTGCACGTCTTGGAGGTGCTCAGGGCTTAGGAGTAGAAGCCCCTCTGAGCCCGCCGGCGTAATACATCTGAGTACTCCAACCCTCCGAGTGGTGCTTGTTTCTTGGCTGGCCTGTCATTTCCGTAACATTATGAGCTGTAATTTCAGTTATTGGAGATTGACATCAGTTCCCTACAGAGTTTATTAATATGCATATGCTTAGGACCTACTCTAGACTTGCTGAATCTTTTGCTTGATATCACTATGTTCTATACTAATATATCGCTTGGTATATTCTTACTATCTGCTTGGCATATTCACGTCAATAATATTTTATGTTATATCTGAAGTTTTTTCTCTGTAAGGCTGATGTTCACCCATTTTTTTTTTTACAAAAATTATTTTGATCTTTTGGGTGGATCAGACAAGGAAGTAGCATAAACTACTCATTCTCTTCAAGGAAAATTTGCAGCTGAGGATGGCTGAGGAAGAATTGAAATGACTCAGAGGAAAGACCAGCAGTGTTTTACACTGTCCTGTTCAAGCATCAGTCTCTCGTGGGCATTGTCCCTGATGCTGTCCCTACTTGGGTCCCATATTCTGCCTCAGGTGTCACTCTGATTTCTGCTTGCTGAAAAGAACTCAGCCAGACATGCCCACTTATGACATATCGATCCCTGTTTGTGACTGTCATTCGGGAAGCTATGCCAACCAGTTCTGCTGTCACTCCCGTCTGGACAACACGTGCAGCTCTCCTCCAGCAAAAGTGCTGCCAGGAGCAAACAGTGCTGTACCTTCAGTGCTGTGCTTTTCAGCTTGCTGATCAGCCTCTGCGGACCTGACTGGACTGTGTCCCTAAGGTTGCATCAGAGAAAGGGGCAGTAAATGTGTTTAATCTGCAGCATAGTGTTTGAAAGCACGGACTTTGGAGTCAAACACTCCTGTGTCTGAATACTGGCTCTACCACTTATTATCAAGGGCAGATTGCTTGTCACCTCAGAGACTGTTTCTGCAGCATGGTATGCTTTTGTTTTGAGGATTAAATGAACTGTATGTAAAGCAACACTATGTTTGGCATTTGGCATGTGTCCAATAATGGTGGGTTGTGTATAGGAAGTCACCTAAGGTAATCTTTCTCAGGAGGAGGCAAAGCCCAGGGTTTGCACACCCATCTTTTCTGAGAAATTCCCATAGGAAAACTTCACGGTTTAAATGACATCCTTAGGAATTTTTTTTAAAGCAACAATAGTTTTAAATTAAGTGTGACCAATCAGGTATTTATTATTTGCTATGTACTATGATACTGTTACCAAAGGCAAGTTCATGTGCCTGCCACACTACAGAGGCCAAACAAACTGAAACACTGAAGTTTGGAGCAGAGAAAGGTTTATTGCAGGGCGGAGCAAGGAGGATGAGGTGGCTCATGCCTAAGAAAACCCCAAACTCTAAGAAGGGTTTCAGCAAAGCATATTTAAAGGCCAGGTAAGGGAGAAGGAGTTGCAGGGTACGTGATCAGCTCGTGCACAATCCTCTGATTGGCTGATGTGGAAGTAACAGGACAGTCAACACCATCAACCCCTAGGAGCCAGAAGGTCTGGGGGCAATGCATTCTTAATCGTCAAGTAGCTACTTTCTTCCCTTTGGTGGTGGCTTTAAGCATCTGAAAAACTCAGGAAATATACATGAGATACTAGTATGTGGGTGCTTCAGAGAGGAGCTGCAGCAGGGGATATGGGGGTGGGGTCTGACCCTGGAAGGCCCCCTAGGGTCCTGCTCGGTTACAACATAGTACTAGAACCTTAAAAAGGCTTGAAATCTAGATAATGTTCTACAATCCAGGCTGTTGTTTACAGATTTGTCCCAGATTTGTCCCAGCTTTGTCTTTGAAACTCTCTTTCCAGTTACCCTGATGGGGCCCTCAGGCTGTAGGGCAGGGCTTTAATGTTGGTCACAAACTTGCTTCCACTTTTAAGACCTGTATCTGTCTATACAATTTGTTTCTTCACCACAACAGAGCCTGGAACGACCCTTCTCAGGTAGGACACATATCTGATCCATTATCATTGCACGTGTTCTTGTATTTCATGTCCACTGATACTTCTGTAAAAGTTCCAAATGACTTTAGAGACTGACCCCTGAGTCAGGGAATCTACATGATCTGGATACAAATAGAACAACTGAATGTTGCAATGGAAGGGATTATTCATTCCAGGGTTGCCAAATGGCCCCTAAGGGCAAAAATCAATGAATGGCCACCTGGCCCAGACGGGCAAAGATCAATGGATCTGCTTTGTTTGGCTCACACATGGTTGAAAGAAATTGATTTGACTTTCATTTTCCAAGGTCTAATTGCTTTACATAAGACCATGTCTCTTATTTATATCTAATTAGACCCTGTAAGTATTTGAGTTTAATCTAAGACCCTCATTTTATAGATAAAGAAACTGAGGTTAGGAAGAGACACATGCCCAAGATGACAAAGATTTAGAATGGTAATGAAACTGAAGGAGAGGCCATGTGCTTTAAACACTTCTAAAAGAGTCTTAGCTAAACCAGAGAAGATTCTTGGAAGAGGTGGGGGCCCCTGATCGGAAGCACGGGCAGACATTAGTCAGCAGATGAAGGGGTTCCAGGCTATTACCGACAGAGGTCCTGACATGTTTGAAGGGAGGGAGAGGGAATAATCCTACTGGTCTCTCACTTTTATGAGGGTCTCTGAAGTGTTAAAAGATAGAGTTCAGTGGCTTGGTATTTTGATGAAGAAGGTAGTTGTGGTTATAAAGAGAATGGGTGGAGGAGTGCAGAGGAGGGATGGAAAGTAAATAATTCTGACAAGGGATGAGGCTGAGGGAGGAGATCGAAGTGAGGAACATGAACATGATGGGTTTTTGTAAGGAAATAGAGTTAGATTTAAAATCTTTTCATTGACCAAAGGGTGAGATTTTGTGGAGGCTAACTCAGCTGAAGATACTTTCTGGCTGAATCTTTTCCTCCCTTTTTGGGAAAGCTTTTTCACAAATGTAAGTTAGTTTTATTGAGGTATAATTTACATATTACAAAATGCATCCTTTTTAAGTGTACGGTGTGATGGGGTGACAAATGTACACATTTGTGTAACCACCACAACAACTGGGATGTAGAACATTTCCATGGCCCCACAGCATCCATCCATCCCCTCATCTTCCTTTGCAGTCGGTCCCCTTTCCCAACATGCAGCTGCTGACAAGCACTGCTCTGTTTTCTGTCACTATCGTTTTTGTTTTTCCTACAGTTTCAGATAAGAGGATTCTTGCAGTACATGGTCTTGTGTTTGGCTTCTTCCATGGAGCATAATAATTTTGAGATTTGTCCATGTGGTGTGTATCAGTAGTTTATTTCTGTTTATCACTGAGCACTATTTTATTGTATGGATATGCCACAATTTGTTTATCTATGCGCCAGTAGATTGGTTTTTTCCCCCCAATTTTGTGCCATTATGAGTTAAATTATCACAAATAAAATTTCTGGTAAAAGTTGGTGTACAGTTCTTTTGTATGTTCTTCTCACTCTTAAGTAAATAGCCAGGAAAGGATCGTATGGAATGGTTAACTTTGTTAAAAAAAAAAAAACTGCCAAACTATTTTCCAAAGTGGCAGCACCATTTTGCATTCCCACAACAATATTTGACAGTTCTGGTTGCTGTGTGTCCTCACCAGCACTTGGTATTATCAGACTTTTTAATTTTAACCATTCTAGCAGGTGTGCAGTGATACCCCACTTGGTTTTGTTGTTGTGGTTTTGGATTTTTAAAAACAGCTTTCTTGAGACATAATTCACATAGCATACAACCCACCCATTTAAAGTGTGCATTTCAGTGGCTTAGGCAGATTACATTACTAATTTTGAAAATTTTTGGCAAAATATATGCAGCATAAAATTGGCCATTTTGAAATGTGCAATTCAATGGCATTATTGTCTTTACAGTGTTGTACACAAGGGGATTGCTGGGTCATTTGGTAATTCCATATTTAGCTTTTTGAGGAATTGCCAAAGTGTTTTCCACAGGAATTGCACGATTTTACATTCTAACCAGTAATGTGCAATTTTCCATATCCTCACCAACACTGTTCAGTGTTTTTTTAAATTATAGGCAATTTAGTAGATGTGCTGTAGCATCTTGTGTTTTGATTTGCATTTCCCTGATGATTAATGGTATTGAATATCTTCTCATGTGCTTACTGGCCATTTGTGTATCATGTTGGAGAAATGTCTTTTTGAGTCCTTTGTCCATTTTTCAGTTGGGTTGTTTGTCTTCTTGTTGCTGACCTGCAGGAGTTCTTTGTATATTCTGGATATTAAACCCTTAACAAATTTATGATTTGTAAATATTTTCTCACATTTTGTAAGGTTTTTTTTTTCATTTTCTTGAAAATATTCTTCAATGCACAAATGTTCTTAATTCTGATGAAGTCTAATTAATCATTTTTCTTTTGTTCCTTGTGCTTTAGGTGTCATATCTAAGAATACATTGTCAAATCCAATGGACTTGATCATAGGGATTTACCTCGTGTTTTCTTCTAAGAGTTTTGTGGCTTAGCTTTTATATTTAGGTCATTCATATGTTTTGAGTTGATTTTTGTTTGTGGTGTGAGGTAGAGATCCAATTTAATTCTTTTACTTGTGCAAATTCACTGGTTTCAACACCATCTATTGAAGATGCTATCTTTTCTCTATTGAATGCTCGTGGCACTCTTGTTAAAATTAGTTGGTGATAGGCGCATGGGTTTATCTCTGGACTGTCAATACTATTCCATTGATCTGTATGTCTGTCTCTATGCCAATATAATGCTGTTTTGATTACTGTAGCTCTGCAGAAGTTCTGAAATTGCAAAGTGTGAATCCTCCAACTTTGTTCTTCTTTTTCAAGATTGTTTTGGCTATTCAAGGCCCCTTCCACTTCCATATGAATTGGAGAATTTCCTTTTCTATTTCTGCAGAAAACTGTTGGAATTTTGACAGGAACTGCATTGAATCTATAGATTGCTTTGGGTAGTAGTTACATCTTAATATTAAATCTTTCCATCCATGAACATAAGATGCCTTTCCATTTATTTAGGTCTTTTTTACTTCTTTTAGCAATGATTTTTAGTTTTCAATGTACATATTCTTCACCTCCTTAGTTAAACATATTTCCAAGTATTTTATTCTTTTAAATGTTATTTCAAATAGAATTGCTTTCTTAATCTCCCTTTTGTATTTTCATTGTTGGTATATGAAAACAACTGACTTTTTCATGTTGATTTTGTACCCTGAAGCTTTTCTGAATTTGTTTTTAGCTCTGATAACTCCCTAATAACTTTCCATAAATAGGACCATGAATACAGATAGTTTTACTTCTTCCCTTCCAATTTGGACGCTCTATATTTCTTTTTCTTGTCTGTTTCCACTAGAACTTCCAGAACAATGTTGAATAGTGGTAGTGAAAGCAGGAATTCTTGTCTCACATCTGATTTGGGGGGAAAGTCTTTCACAATTGCGTATGCTGTTAGCTGTAGGTTTTTCAAAAATGCCTTTTATCTTTTATCCTTTTATCTTTCTAGTCCTAGTTCCTGAGATTTTTAAAATTATGAAATGGCAATGGACTTTGTCAAATGCTTTTTCTTCATCAATTGAGATCACCCTGTGGGTTTTTTCCTTCACTCTGTTAATGTGATATATTACATTGATTTTCTTATGTTGAATCCCATGTATGTTCCTGAGATAATCACATCTGGTTTTAATTCACAGTGCTAATGACTAGCAATGTTGAGTATCTATTTATGTGCTTTTGGCCATCTGTATATCTTCTTTGGTGAAGTGTCTGTTCACATCTTTTGCTCATTTAAAAAAACTGAGTGGCTTGTCTTGTTAAATTGCAAGTCCTTTCTCAGATTGCACAAATATTTTCTTCCATTCTGTGGCATGTCTTTTAGCTTTTAACAGTATTGTCTTGAGAACCAAAGTTTGAAAATTTGAAGTACAATTTATCATTTTTTTCTTTATGGTTTTTGTTATTTTGTCCTAAGACATCTAACCCAAGATCACAAAGATTTTTACCTACATTTAATCTTAAAATGAATGGCTTTTGGCTTAATCTTTATGCCCTCAGATTACTCTCCTCTGCCTTTATTCATGCAGTCACTACAGAGACTTCATAAGTCTGTTGGAAACATGTTTCGTGTTTTTAAATTAATGATTGGTATGCACTTCCTTCACTATCCTGTGTCTGTATCGTCGTCCCTCAGTGTCCATGGGGATTGGTTCCAGGATCCCCACAGATACCAAAATCTGTAGATGCTCAAGTCCCTTATATAAAATGGTGCAGTATTTGCATATAACCCATGCACACCTTCCTGTATACTTTAAACCATCTCTAGATTACTTATAATACTTAATATAATGCAAATCATATGTAAATAGTTGTAAGTACAATGTAAATGCTATGTAAACAGTTGCTGCTGCCTGGCAAATTCAAATTTTGTGTTTTGCAACTTTCTGGCCTTTTTTTTTTTTTTTTTTTTTTTTTGAGTATTTTAAATCCGTGGTTGGTTGAATCCACAGATGGGGAACCCATGGATACTGAAGCCTATCTGTGTCGCCTCCTATGTGGTCATGCACAAGCCAGGCAGACACACACATGGACTTTTCTGGAATCCAGTGTTTCTCCTATGCTGCTGTCCTCCCATGCTCCAGCAGTGGATGTCAGTTTGTGTCACCATAGTCAAGCAGCTAATTACGACGGCTCATGTGACTTTCGTAGAGGACAACTATATTTGTTAAGTCCCTATACCAGGCTCCATCCCAAACTCCTTACATATTTTAGCTGATTTAATCCTCAGATCCCTCAGAAAGAAAACGAAGGCTCAGAGGCTCTAGGCTCCATCTCGTATAGCCAGTTTGAGGCAGTCAGCCAGACCGAGTGGGAGTGGCTTAATTCCAAACCCTTTGCTCTCCCCACCATAATAAACTGCCACAGTCTGGCCGGAGTCTCATATAAGTGAGCACACCCCAGGCAACAACATCTACCTGGTTTTTCTCTTTCTTACATCAGACACTTCTCCAGTCTCAGGTCAGACACCTAATTCTGAAATCCTGCAGTGGAGCCTTAGGACAGTTTCCCAAAGGAAGGCCCTTAGCCCCCAGGTGGAGAACCACCTTGCCCCACTCTCAGCCGCAGGTGTCAGCAGGGCCCCAGAGGAGAGCTGTGTAGTTTGTGCACTGCACAAAAGTGCATGACTAAGGGGTAAGTAGGGGTTAAGTATCCAGCCTGCTTTGGTCCTGTGGGTCCCTGGGGCTGTGACTTCCCAGAGGGGTATCATCCTTTTTAAAATTCCTACAAAGGTACCATATCTGCTAGCAGTGTGGCTGTCCTTTAGGTGAAGCTGACTAAGCCCCTGGGCTCTAGAGGAGTTACATGTGACATAACTTAGCTAAACTAATGATCACTTTGTATCCTCCTGGCCATGGTGATTGACTGAAGAATGAGAACATAACTCATGTCAGGAGATTCTCGGCTGATGAGGATTAATTTGGAGGCTTCTGTTTGAGGGCTGTGGATTTCTTTCCTGATAAGGTGAGAGCTGGAGCTGCTGCAGCCATCTTACAACTAGATGGGGTTTGATAATGATTTAATTCCCAGAAAAGGTCAAAAAATTGCAGAGAGAGAGAACCCTATCTTGGTGACATTGTTGAGCCCTTGATCAAGTTATGCCTGAAGCCCCATCTACTTATGGACTATGGATTAACATACACCAATAAACTCTTTGTTTGCTTGAGACAGTTTAGGCCAATGTCAGTTGTGACCAAACGCACACAGACTATTCCACACATACCCCCTCCCATACCTGCTTCCTAAACCTCTTCTTGCATTTTTATTTTCACCATAGTACCTGTCACTTTCTCATACTACATTATTTACTTATTTAGTTAATTGTCTTCCTACCTCCGCTCCTCATCCCTGCTGAAATGTATGTTCGAAATGGCAAGGAATTTCACCTGCTTTGTTCACTGATGGATTCCCAGCTCCTGAAATAAGTTCTTAGCGCATAGCACACATTCAATACAATTTTGTAGGACGCTATACCTCTTCAGTGAATTATTAAGGATTACTAAAATTCCATATGCATAAATGACAATCAGCACAGTCCGGGAGTTGACCAAGGACCATCCCAGCCTCATAACAAGACATGTGACTGCTGGTCCATGTCTGGGAAGGCTTTGAAGCTTGCACTATGCACGTGTGTGTGCAGATTGTTGGTATCTCAGCCATTGCAGGCAGGGGGCTTAGTTACTGTCACATCACCTGGATTGCTCTAAGCTGGTGGAGCTTTTCAATTGCCGTTCCTTCTAAATATATTTTTCATATAGTAACAGAATGACAGGTTTCACTTTCTTTTGTGTTGATATATCTGCTGTTTGTTACTTTTTGGATTTTTGTTTTGCCCATCTCTACTTCTTTGCTATCGTGAGGTATTTTTTTTCTCTGGAGAGTACAGATAAAGTAAGGGAGGGAGGTGGGCCACGGCATCTCTTATCTCTCATCTATGCCACAGAAAAAACTGAGCACCTCTACCTTTTGGGGATATTCTCATCCACGTTTCCTTTACCTTCTTTTAGTTCTTGCAGGTAATAGCACAGAATCTGGCACTTAGTCTAATAAGGCTCTTATATGGCTCCTCTGAGTCTGGCACTCCTGGTTTATTTGCCATCTCCATCATGGAATCTGATACTTTGTTTGACTCTTCCTTGGGAGTTGGTGGTGGATTTTTCTGATGCTAACTAAACGATTGGTAAGAATGACTCTTCTCCATCTGCTCATCCTCTTGTCTGAACTCTCACTATTAAAAGATTTATCCTTTGGGTTAGCAAGGTTTTTAATGCTTGGGAGGAGCAATACGTTATGTCTGATGTTTTTGTCTTTGACAACCAAAACAGCGACAGGGTTTTGATGAGAGGAAGGAAGAAGAAGGAAGGGGACGAGAAGAGGGTAGAGGGTAGAACTCTGTTTCACTTCCCCTCTCTCCTTTTAGCCAGCATCTGGTACCTGGTCTTAGCCTGCTTAGGTGATCAGAGGGCATCCTCAGGTTGGGGTGAAAGACTGTGTTTACTGGTCGGCAGTGTGCTGTGGGTGAAGCCAGTGGTCCTTGGCAGAGCCTGGACTGCAGGGCCGAGCCACTGTCCTCTCCTCTCTGGTGGTGTTCCCTCTAACAAATGGGAATGCGATCACACTAAAGCCACATTTTCTCTAATTGTCGAGTCTGTCTTATTTCCTCTTACATTTTCAAGTAGATTCCTGACCTAGGGAGCCATGAATCTCTGGGAGAAAAAATGACCTCCTCGGTATTGGAGCCACCACCTCATAAGGAATCTCCAACCTCACAAGGCCAAGAGACTGGAGCAAGGCCACCGGGGTTGTTAGCGGCTGGAGAGAGAAGAGCAGCCAAGGCCAGTGTGCTCCACCGCACCTGCTGTGACTGGCATCCCCCTTCATCAGCTGCGGTGCTGACAATGAAAGGGCCTCCCACCCGCTCACCCCTGCTTAGAGGCTGCCCCAGCATGTCACCTCCATCTCTCTTCTCTCCAACCAGGGCTGCTGCGGGGGTGGGGCACAGCTGTTCTGAAGAGGTGGGAGGCAGAGAAACCGGGAGGACAGAGATGAAGAAACACTGGGTGTGTTTCCTGAGTCTTGTTTCACCTTTTCACTCTCATCACCGCTGAATTGGACAGAGCAATCTTCTCGGCATACAAATCTTTATTAAAAGAATGGCCCTGGGATTTATGGTCCACATCAGCCTGGCAGAGACTCTATGGTAGATGTTCCCCAATGGTAAATGGAAAACTGAGCAGGTGGCTGAGGAGGAGGCGGGCAGTAGAGAGGGGGCAGAGGGATGCAGGAGCTGAAGAGGGCTAGAAGCTCATTCCTGGGTCTCTTCCTCTTGTCTTTCAAACCTTTATCCCTGATGGCCAAAGACCTGGCTTTTTCATCAGTGGGGGATGCGTCCTCCTAGTCTGCTTAAGCCAGCTGGAGGTGGGGACGGGGAAAGAAGAGGACAGTGGAAAGGGATGGTGGGGTGAATATTTAGAGTTAGGAAGACACTGCCATTCTAATGTTGCGGCCCCTGCCTCTGAGCCTGAAAACGTCAGCACAATAACAGTCTTATCAGCCGTAGCTGCTGTGTTTACTCTCTGAGGCAGTGATCACATGCAGCCCGCGTGGCAGAGGAGGGAGAGGGAAGGGGCTTGTGCAAGGCTGGCAGTATCCTGATTCTGGCTCTACGGTTGGTACTTGCACAGGAAGTGATGGCGCTTGCTGCATTCTTCACTGTTCCAAGTCAAAAACTCTGTAAGAAAAGAAACATTCATTTAAATCTTTCCGGTTCAGTGTTGAGCTCACCAGTGTTATCTGGATGTTTTGCTTGGAACCATCGGGAAAGGTACCGTGATGGTTAATCTTATGTGTTAACTTGGCTAGGATATGGTACACAGTTGTTTGGTCAAACACCAGTCTACATGTTGTTGTTGTTTTATTTGTTTGTTGGTTTTGGATGTGACTGGCATTCAAATCAGCAGACTTTGAGTAAAGCAGGTTACCCTCCAAAATGTGGTAATCAGTGAAGGCCTTAAGAGACTGAGTTTCCTGGAAGAGGAAGGAATTCTACCTTCAGACTCAAGACTGCAACATCAACTCTTGCAGGAACGCCCAGCCTGCTGACCTGCCCTGTGGGTCTCAGATTTGCCAGCCCTGACAACTGCATGAACCAATTCCTTAAAACAAATCCATCTCTCTCTCTCTCTCTCCCCATTCTGTTACTTCTGTTTCTCTGGAGAACACTGACTAATACAAGCACTCACTTTGCTAACAGAAAGAAAACTAACTTAAAGGTCACAGGCAACTTCAGGAGCTCCATAGCAGAACTTTTCTGGGGGAAAGCAGGGCTTGACATACATTCACTGAAAACGAGGGATTCTCTTGTGTTGGAAACAGGATGCTGTAAGGAACAGAGAGTGATTTTTCCAAATGTCCACAACTGAGGCCCCATGAGGCTCCAGTCTGAAGTTCAAAGAATTGAAAGTGGCTGAAGCCAGCCACGTCCCCAAAAAGCCACTTGTACAAAGAAGGACTGAGAGGAGGGAAGAGGTGGTCTTTGGAAAGAATGAAGTATTTTTGAGAAGTCCAATTATCGCCTTCCAGCAGCCGAGTTCCGCAGAATCACTTGTCATTCCAGGGCGTCTGCCGTAGGGTGACGAGTTGCCCCCACTTGGATGTCTGCCTGGCTCTGAGTTGCAGATCTGTCCCTGGCACCAGTACCAGTGTGTCTTGGGTCAACGGGAGGAGAGCCCTGGGAGAGAGGGCCTGGCAGCGCAGCCCAGCAAAGCGGGGAGAGGCGCACTCGCCCTCTCCCATTCCTAGTTCTCAAGAGGTAGGGAGGATGGGTCCTGCCCACTCCCGCAGCCATGGGGCCCAGAGCTGGGGCCATGGAGTGTAAATGAGATGGAGACTACAAGCTGTCTGGGCATGGTTACGGGGTTGGGCAAAGAGAATATGGCACGAGGTTTAAACAACCAGGGAGATCATGGCAAGCTCACCCCTGAGCACTAAGATAGGGAGGGAGTCGGTGCCCACCCCCTCCTCCATTCCTAACACCAGAGGGGCAAGTGCAGGGAGGGCTGTGTGTGAGAGACCAGACCCTCCTCCCATCCGGGCCAGGAGAGCCGTGAGCCAAGCCTGCGCCGTGATAAGCACTTTACGCTTCGTCAGATGACTAGTGTTACTCTTTTTTCCCCTTTATAGAGTGGCATCTGAGGCACAGAGAAGCGAGGAATCTGGTCAAGGTCACACAGCTAAGAGAAGCAGCTGGAATCCGACCCCGGGCATTCAGAATGCAAAGCCCATGGCCTTGGCCTAAACTATTCTGAACTTGAAATTTATTTTAAAATTGTAGAACCCTGGTGATCATTATTCCATGTCTCAAAGTGAGCCAGTAGACAAGCAGGAAGTGCTGTGAAATAGTTTTCCAGAGAGTCACAGAAGAGTTACAGTGGGGAGTCAGAAAGCTAGAGAGAAAGAGGAACAGAAGAACATGTCCTTTCAGGGTCTAAGTGGATATAAAACAAGAACACGTCCAGTCACAGACGTGCACGCGCACAGGGACACTAATATGATACCTTGTGAGTCTTTAAAAAAATCAGCCACTGGATTTGGGGAGCTAAATCTGTTACACAAATATAAAGTGACTTTGCAGGGCTGAGGGGAGTGTCCTTTTAAATTCTACCTTCACCAGGTTCTGATCCTTGCTTCGTTCTGTGTGCTTTTCTGCCTTGAGAGCCTGTGTTCTGAGAACCAAGGGCTGGGCTGAGTGAACGGGAAAGGAAGAGCCCAAAGGCCTGGCATTCTCAGGAGGACGTCTGGTTTCTGGTCCCACACAGGCACCTTCCTTGTCGGGGATTCTGCTGATGTGAACACGGACCAAGGGGGAAAGATTTTTGTTTGAAAACCCTGCCCAACTGAAATCTTAGAATCCACGGGAGGGACATCGGGAAGCCTCTGGTCCACCGCTTCCCCGAAGTCTGGTCCAGCATCCAGCCCTACAGATCCTGCTGGCGTAGGTCTGAAGCGATCCCCAGAACTCATTCTTCTAAAGTGTTCCCCAGTTGACCCTCATGTGCCATTGAGCCTGTCTTTCAACACTTTCAATGCTGCAAGTACAGTAACAACCACCACGCCCACTTTTGCTTGGTTAACTCTAGCGATGGTCTCTCACTACTTCCTGGGGTAGCCCGTCATGTTTTTGGACAGTGCTGATTGTTCAAAAATATTTTTCCTTAGTTTGGATAGAAATCCACCTTTTGGTAGCTTCTACCAATTGGTGTTGGTGTGTTCCTTCCACCTGAGGTGACTTACTCCTTTAACAGCAGCGGCTGTCATCTCTGCGAGACTGTGAACAGTCTTCGTCCGTCTGTGGTAAGACCCTCCTGTCCCTGAGGGTTTTCCTAGATCTTGCCTCAGAGTCTGTCTCCTCATGTCCATCACTCACCCTGTGCTGTTAGGGAGTTTTCCTTTCTCTCTTTTTGGTGCTTTGTTCCTCAGACAATAGGAAACCCTTTCCACCTGAGCCCTAGAACCTGAGTCCTCAGTCAGACCCTGTGCCAGGCTCGCTCCATGGCTAGGAGGGGAGTCCTGGTAACACAATTGCTCTTAAAATCCAGTGGGTTGTCCTCTTCGGCATCAAGTATCCTTTTCATCTTTGACATTCTGTTTTCTTTTCAAATCACTTATTAGCTGTGGTTCTCAAATAGGAGTGATTTTGCCCCCTAGGGGACATTTAGCAAAGTCTGAGGACATTTTTGGATGGAACAACCTGTGTGTGTGTGTTGGCGGCAGGGATGCTCCTGGCAGCTAAGCGTACAGTGTGCAGGACGGCCCCCACAACAAAGAATTACCCACCCCCAAACGTCATCAATACCAAGGCCACAAGACGGTAACTTACTAGATAAAAAGTGAAAAATGGAAGCAGGCAAGAGAAACGGGGAAGCTGCAGGGATTGTGTGCAGCCTGCAGGTGTGCTTCTGGGCTCTGCGTTCTGGAGATGAAACGCAGGGAAACAAACCAGCGGGAAGCACCCAGGCCAAGCCAGTGTCTCCAGGGCCTATGAGGGACCTTCACCCTCAAGAAGCCAGAAGGGAGTCACACATTTTTGCTCCCTGTAGTCTGGGTTTCCCCAAATGTGACATAGTTCTCCCTCATGATATATACTAGAATTTGGAAATAAACGTACTTAAGAAAAAAGTGAATGGATTGAAAGAAAATACTAGGTAAGTAACTAAACAGCTGGTACCCTGATATGGCAAATACTGTAAAATGGTCACAGATGACTGAAGGTTGGTAAATAATGTCTGTGACGAGGCCATTGTCCTGTGGGAAAAAAGTTGCTGGTGTGAAACAGGGCAAAGAGAAATGAGTGTCCTTTTTGACTCCTAGTGGGTAGCGGGAAGGAGCTGCGATTTGGAAAGAGAGGCAGGAAGACTTACTGTTCTTGGCGTTCATCTCAGCACAGGACTCATTCCTGCCCACTGACTTGCCAGACCAGGTTCTGTAAGTATACACGGCCCCGTCCATCCACTGCCACTGCTGCGTCTGCAAGAGACAGGAGATGGGAGTCGTGTACAGATCAGTCTGCGCACCTGCTCGCAGCCGAGGTGTCCCCTCGGGCCCCTTTAAAACACAGTTCTTGACTCTAACGTAGAAAATAAACTTACGGTTACTAGGGTGGAAAAGGGGTGGGAAGGGATAAATTGGGAGTTTGGAATTTGCAGACATAAAGTACTATACATAAAACAGATAAGCCGTATAGCACAGGGAACTGTATTCAATATCTTATAATAGCCTGTAATGAGAAAGAATATGAAAAGGAATACATATGTGTGTGTATAACTGAACCACTGTGCTGTACACCAGAGACTAACACGACATTGTAAACTGACTATACGTCATTAAAAAAAACACAGTTTTCATTGTAAGAATTAGGAAAGCATGGAAATGTGTAAAGAAGGGAAAAAAAGAAAGTCATTCTGTTTAACTTCTAAGAGGAAAACCTTACTAATAATTTAGTATAGTTACTTTTGGTGTAATTATTTTTATCTATCACAATATTTTTTATCTACTGAAAATTGTGGTGACCTTTGAAATATATATTCAGCTTTGTATCTTGCTTTCCAAACATCTTTTCAGTGGTAAGACTGCACCATAATTTACCTTATTAATTCTCCTCTTGATTGATGTTTATGTTGTTTCCAATGTGCAATTATTACAAAGAATACTGCTATGAACAACTGTGTTCATAAAGCTGTTTCTGTACTTAAAACTGTTTTCTAAAGATAGAATCCCAGGACTAGAATTAATGGTAAAAGGGCATGAATATTTTGAGGCTATTCCTATGCATTGCCAAACTGCTTTCCAAAAACAGTTCAGCTGTAGGAATTTACACCCTCATTTACTGGGAAATTTCTCCATGTCCTTAACAATAGTATTCATTAAGACAAAGCAAAAGTCTAATAATCTGATAAGTCAAATTATATTGTTATTTGAATTTGCATTTCTTTGATAGCTAGAGACATTGCAACATTTTTAGAACCTTATGAGCCACTAACTTTCCTCAATCATGAATGTAAAAGAATTAAATTACAAAAAAAAATCTGGTAGAAAAAGATGTAAATATTTATCCTGTCTCTGAATGTAAGTTCTGATTGCTAGCAGTATGAGTACATAAAAATGTAAAATTAATTGTAAAAAATATTTGTAACATCTGTGATAACGTTTATCAAGAAACAGAAAGTCTGGGGCTTTTCTCCTTGTTTTCCTTGTGTTTTTAGGTTAATACAGAAGCCCCACAAAGAATCAGTAAACTGAAGATCCCACGAAGAGACCTCAGAGACTCACCCGAAAACCTCACATGCTGTTCCTCACAATAAGATATTGATGGATAGCAAAATGAGGGTCCAGTGAAGAAAGGTAAGGATAACTTTAAAAACATGATAGCATCTAGCAAAAAGCATAGCTAAAGATTTCCAACTTTAACTCAAGATATGATGGGGATTTAGTTAAGCTGTGTCATATAACAGGTCTGTGAGTACGTGTGTGTGTTTACATGTATACACCTATATATACTTACACCAACTTTCTCTTTGGAAGGCTCTGAAAAGCTGGTAATTTTGTTTTCTAAGAGTTGGGAGGACTTTAATTAAATAGGAGGTCTATAAGTAGAGGAAACTGTTCCCTCCCTAACTTTGAAGCTGTGGCCTCTATCAATTGGAGGCATGAAACTGAAGAAGGCCTGTTGTGTGTGCCCCTTGTCAGGGGCCAGGGGACCATTTGCCAGAGAGGGGCTATCTATCTCCCCTCCCCAAGGGCCATCTGTGGGCCATTCCCGAGGTTACCTTCTGCGGGTCATGCAGGCCAATCCACACGGGCTTGCCTCTTTGATAGCCAAGTATGTACTTTGCTATGGTGTGGGCTTCCTTAAAATTCAGGATAGAGGCCAGATGGGATCTGTTTCCATGCAACTGACACTCGAGCTGTGGGCCAGGAGAAGACGTGAGGTTTAGAAGCACAGCCCCCACCTCAGAACCCCAGAGCACCAAGCAGCACGACTCAGCCAGCCCCCACCTCCTCTTGGGATCTAAGCCCCGCAGAAGACTTCCTGTCACTGTGGGAGAAAACACAACTGTCACAGGTGTCAAGCCTCAGAGGAAGAGGCAGCTCAGGGCAAGGGCACGAGCTTCAGGGTCAGTGCCAGCGGCTGGGATCCTAGTCTTGCCTCTCGCTAGTGTATGTGACCTTGACAAGTCACTTCACCTCTCTAAGGCTGTCCTTATCTGTAAAAAGGAGGAAGCAGTTACTGCTACACAAGGGAATTGTTGCAAGGATAAAACGGTTATAATGATGTATTATAATATTGCATTCAACACATCTAAGAACCCACTGATTGTAAAGTGTGCCAGTCTCTATCCAGAGACTTACTGCCCAATTAAATAAATCATTTTACAGACACACATTCTGCAGAGATAGACAGACACATGTACTTTATTTCATGCGCTTTTGGGGTTGTGTTACAGGGTCTGCCTACATGATAAAGCTTCCATTAATTGAATGAAAACATGGTTTTGGCCGTGGTTGCCGCTCCAGAGCTTGCCTTTAGGATTGCTCAGGATCAGAGGTAATTACTGTTTAATGACGTTAGTTCTCATACTTGCCAACCACTTTACGATACCAAAATGCTTTTATGCCCGTAATTTCATTTGACTTCAGATTTGTGAGGCATGGAAACCGGATTACCAGTCAAGGGTTAGTGAGTGTACCAGTCACAAAAGATTCCTGGGACGGAAGAGAGAAACAGGCTTGGAATGGTGAAGCGATATTTTCCCGGTAAGGTCACACGGCTAGAACTCGGAGCTCTGTCTCTTCAGCCCAAGATGGGGTCTACAAACATTTTCGCTGTGCCCTCGATCAGCTTGTGAGCCAAGGAGTCTTGTGAACTAGGACTGGCCGTCAATACCGCCTACGAGTCCAGAAGTGCAATGGCCATGGTGTCGGTTTGTCCGGTCCCTCCTGGCACCTTCTCTGCGCTCCGGTTCAGTGCTAAGGCTTGGTATCAAGCCTGTGGACCATTTTTGCCTTGAAAACCTGAAATGAGCATCCACTGTGTGCTACAGGCTTTTTGCAAATTCTTTTAATGAATCCTCCCAACCACCCCCATAGGATAAAAGTGTTTTATCCCCATTTTTCTGCAGAGAACCAGCAAAGCGAGGTATAGCTGAAACTAATGCACAGCAGACCGTGATTGTGATTTAAACTCAATCTATATTATTCCAAATTCCCCCAGGTAACTTCCTCTTTGTTTGGCAGAATTAATGTTGGGTGCTCCAGGGACAGGCCATATAAACATCCATCCAGAATTTCTCCAAGTTACTTCCCAAGAACTAAGGAGAAGCCCATTGCTCCCCACGAACTTTTTTTTTTTCTAAAAACTATCATTCACATCAGGAAAGCGTTGCCTTAGGGTCAGCTTCCCTGGGCTTGCTCTGCTGGCTCCTCTCAGTGTCATCTTGGGAAAGTCACTTAGGTTCCGATGGTGTTGCCATTTTCTGTTGAAATGTCACAATCTTGCTTCACTTATGCACTTTTTAAGTCCAGAAAAGAAGGACTTCGGTCTCCTTAGTAGCTATCACGTGGGAGGTGCACCCTCGTTGCTGAGCTGTTCATTACAGGGATGCTGAGGCCGTTCCGGGCCCAGGTTACTCCACATTTCCCCAGGTGCCCCACCCCCTGTCAGTCACTTCAGTTAAACAACCGCGATGCAGAGAGACAGCAGCACTGCCTCCCCACACTCCTCTGAGGTCACTTGTTCTGAGTGGCTATTTGGGGACCTCTCAGAAAAGCCTCAGTGAAATAAAACCAATGTGTTTGTTGGGCTCTGCAGACCATAAGGCCTTCCATGGGCTTGGCTTAAAGCTTCACCTTCCGTCAGGTGGCTCTGAGGCCTGTGCTCCAGGCCTGTCTACACGCTTCTCTCTTGATGGTAAATCTTATATAGCAATTAAATTCTTCTTCTTCTCCTTCTTTTTTGTGGGGGAAGGTAATTAGGTTTATTTATTTAATTTTTAAATTTTTTTAATGGAGGTGCTGGGAATTGAACCGAGGACCTCATGCATGCTAGGCACGCACTCTACCACTGAGCTACACCCTCCCCCGTTTAATTATTCTTTCCGTAAGTTCCTCATCTTGGCCTCTTTGGATTCATGCATCTGTCTTTCTCAAGGACAGTGAACTCCTCGGGGGTGGGGCTGTTTCTTGCTCATTCTCCTGTCTTGGCAGCCCATCTGGGGTCTGGGTACACAGCACAGGTGCCATCCATGCTTACAGAATTTACTCAGTTGAGTTCCTGGCCCTCTTCTCTCCATTTCACCGGCCAGGTGATGTCTCAGAATCCCAAGGAAGGACCCTGGATTCTGAGTCAAATGGGAGCTGGAGCTCTGGGTGGCCCCTGGCTTTAGAGAACCCTCCCCAAGCACAGGCCATGTCTCTTACCTCAGCGTCAGACCAGGTCCTCAGCTTCTGGAAGTATCCGTAGCAATTGGACTTGTGGTGAAACCATCCAGGAGCACAGCTGGGCCTCACGATCTCTGCACACAAACACAAGGTGGTTACAAGTGATGATGGCAGAAACCGTCAGTTCCCACACTTGAGCCGGTTTCCAGACCTGGAAGCCCTTGGTTGGCAGGGAGGCTGTGTGCCCTCGAAGAAGGATCCTTCTAGGCCGCCAAAACTTTGGCCATTCTTTCTCCCAGCCTTCTCCAAAGGGAACTATGGCCTTTTACCAGAGTAACTGTGCCTTGGGGAAAAGGAAATAATCAGCTCTTTGAGGATTGCTGGGCACTAGCTCTGAACTGACGCTAATCCCAGGAGACCCCAAGCACCACCGGAGTCTTCCAGTCAGAGCAGGGGCTTGTGGGGTTCAGGTGATCAGTAGCGTTTTAGCTCAGGACTATTTCATAGTGGACTCAGTGGGTTCCCAAATCATCTTGCAGTGATTTCCCCAGTTGTGGGATTGGAAAAGACATAACTCAGCAACTGGTAGCAAGATCAAACAGCTATAATTTGAGGCATCGCAAGAGTGGATGTGGGGCATAAATGGGTAATTTTAGACCTTTTTTGGCTAGGAAGATACAGGACAGGTTAGATGGCAACTTGGCTGCAACTTGAGAATGGCGGGGGAATGAAAGTCAGTAGCAAAGAGAGGGGGGCGTTTTAGGCAAAGGGGGTGGGTGAGCAGATGGACTGTGGTTAGAATGAGCAAGACGTGCAGAGAAAGAGCAAGCACTTAAATTTGCCTCCAGTGGAGGGCGTCTGTCAGGCAGGAACCGTAGAAAAGAGGAGAGAGTCAGGGGCTAGAACCCAAGGAAATCGTGACTCAGAGAGGCAAAAGCTCTTCCAGCTGGTGGATGGGTGGATGGGCCAGTCACTGGAACTGAGGTTTATGAAGAGGGGGAGACGGCTGGAAATGCAGACGGCCCCGATGAGGAAGGCAATGCCGAGCTAGCGAGTCTGGACTTTGTGATAGTGTGGCACTCCACGGATGCTGCAGATGGGGGGCAGGGGTCTTCCCCCCCGTAAATGTCCACAAACTGTTGTTGACACATAGCATCTCCTCTTTCCCCACTCAGAAGACACTATATTCCCTTGTTTGCCCCACTCTTCGGTTCTGTTTCATTTCTTGTCTATAAGTCTCCAGGGGCTTCCTGCTTCTTTCCACTAAGCTTTCCGCTCATTTGGGTGCTTAAGGGAGCTCACAGTCTGGTCTTACAGCCCCATCTGGAAGCATCTTCCTGTGCAGCTGCCCTGGCTCCATCGTGGAACACGATGCTATTGTGGACAGAGATCCTTTGCTTCTGCTACACCTTGTACCTGTGGCTGGTCGACAATGGGTCACCCAGCTGAGGCACAGCAGAAAAGATTTCCGGGGAAAGCAGCATTGAAACTCACAACTTAAATGCTTCACCTTCGACTACCTTTAGGGACACAAACATCATTTGATGTTACGTAAAAGGAACACCCCTCTGCCATGATTGCTCCTTCTGCCACCGCTCTCTCCAGCTTCCGTGTATAAAGTGCTTCCTTGCTGCCTGGCGCTATGCGAAGCGGTTTATTCACACTGCATATTTAGGGAGGTGAGGAAGTTGGCTAAGAGGGTCACCTGCCCAAGGCCACACAGTGAGGTGGGAAAGCTGCTTTTCAGATTAGTCCTGTGACTTACAAATCTGTGTTTCTGCCACCAACCCTCTCAACCTTGGATTTTATAAATACAGAAAAACAAGACATTGGAAATTTAGCATCAGAAATCATGAGAGGGTGGGGATGCCTGGGTTATTTTATCAGGAGGAAAAAAAAAGGAAAGGAGACCCTTCACTCTTAAAAACTGATCTTCTTAAGGAAGAGGCTGACGAGTGATTACCATTCTAAGTGAAATGAACTGAATTTTAGTAACGGACAGGCTGAGGGACATCTGGAGGCACACTTTCCAAGCAGATCCTAAAAGAGATGAGAGACAAGAGCCCAAATCTCTGAACTTAGTCTAAGGATAAAGACTCCTTGCATCACAGCACATGCTCCTAGTTCAGTTCTCTCTCATTTCTTCTGTGACCTCTGAAGTGGTTCTGCTTGGCATGCTGTGGGCAAACATGTTAGGACAGATTCTCCAGCACCAGGGTCTTTGTTTTTGCTGAATCCAGGTAATGAGAGCGAGCTCCCAGGGACACACGGGAGGATGAGTGGGCGGGGCCAAGAAAACCCAAGAGTACTTGAGGCCAGTCAGTGCTCGCTCTCTCCCCCTTGTCTCCGTGTCTCTGTCTTTTTTTGAGTATCTTTCTCCGTCTCTGCCTGCGTCTCCCTGTTCAACTCTCTCTGTGCATCTCTGTGTCTTTCTGACTCTGTCCATGTGTTTCTCTATTTCTCTCTCACTGCCTTTCTGCTCCCCATGGTGTCTCTGTCTCTTCCTAATTTTCTCTTTCTGTTGGGCTATGTGCCTTTTTGAGTCTCTCTGTGTCTGTGGCCTGTCCGTCCATCTCTCTGCCCCATTCTCTCCTCCCCCTCCTCCTCCCTCACCTCCCTCTCTCTCCCCTCCCCTCCCTGCCCCTCACCCCGCAGGGGCACAGCTACGCATGCTCCCTGCTCCACCTGGAAATGCATCTCCGCTGCCCTGCCTTCCGCCACCTCACCTTTTATGGAGCATTTATTGTGTGCCAGGAATTGGTCTAGGCAGTTTACATATATTCTGCTCATCCCCATTATGACCCTGGGAAGTAGACACTGTCATTGTCCCCTGTTCCAGCTGAGAAAACAAAGGCAAAGAGTTCTCATGTCTGGGCTCCCACAGCAAATAAGTGATAGAGTCAGGATTTGACCCCGGATGGTCTGACTCCAAGTGGAAGCTCTCAGTCATTGTACGTCATTAGGCTCAATTTATTTGTTTTCAAACAAATGGGTCAAGCACGTTCAGTCAGATTGCCTTGTTTAATTACCAGAATTTCCTGACTGACTGGGACATAGATCCTCACTGTAGAGATGAGAAAATCTCAGAGAGGTGATGTGACCAAGTGAGGTCACTCAGATGGGGAATGAGGTGGCACCTGGGAGAGGAGCCAACGTTCCCGATAAGCCCTAGGACCTGGATCCTACCTCCTGTGGTCCCAGAGCGCCTCATCCCTACACGCCAGTGTCGAGAGGACTCGGCTCCCAGCATCCTGCCTGGACTTCTAATAGTCTTTCCACTCCACCACTTACTAGAGGTGTGGCCTGGGGAACATTATTCAACCTCTTTTAGTTTCAGTTTTCTTGTTTACACATGGAATCAAGCTTGTTGGGAGGATTAAATGGGATAATGCATGTACTGTGATTAACACAGAGTCAGTAAAGAGTAACTGTTCAATAAATAGTAGCCACGGAATAAACTGTAGTGATCAAAGTAACCACGTTATGATTATAGTGAGTATAATATTTTTTGAAAATTGAAATTGGGTTAAGTTTTTTATTATCCATGAATCCTATTTTTTTGGTCTCCCTATGCGCTGAATCAATGTCATGCATTGCTTTAGGTGAAGCCCAGCTGCAGGCCAGGGCAAACAATTCACTGTTGAGGCAAGGAGGGTAATAATCTTGACCACCCACCGGGTCTTGCTGAAACAGAAAACTCATTTCTAAGTTCCCTGTACCTGCCTTCCAGACAAGATTAGACTTTTCCCATAAGCCTTTGTGCCTAGAATGCATAAGATGTGTCATAAGAGATATTCTCCCAAGATAGGAGGAGTGAGTGGAAAGTCTTTCTACAGCTGGGAGGGGGACCTGTGAGAACAACAGAAGGACCAGTGGTGAGTGTCCTGGCTCTACCTCCTCCCAGGCAGAGAAACCAGAGAGGTTTGGTGACATCCCAGAGCGGGGCGGCTGGTTTCTCACGCCCCAAGATATAGCTTCGGAAAGTTTCAGGCCCCCTCGGGGAAGCCAGAAACACAACAGGGAACTAACTACCTGGGCAGTTGGTCAGAAATGGCCATGGAAGGTGCCCATGGGAGGGGAGCTTGAGGGCAGCCACTCATAGTCTTTCACACTCCAGCAGGATTCAGAGAAAGTGGCCGGATTCCCCCGGTCCTGAGAGTACAGAGATGGTTGAGGGAACTGGTAGCTAGACCACAGACTTCAGCTGCGGGTACCAACACGATGCCTGAAGAACCCTCTTCTCTTTGTATTTCCTTCCAGTCTATCCTCCTGCTGGCAGTGGGAGAAGTGATGGGTCAGATACAACCCTGGACCTCCTTAAGGGTCCTCTCCTCAGCAGAAGTGCTGTTGAGGCAAGGTTTATGTACTCACTCTACCACCTACCATGCCAGCAGGGCCACTGGGGACCGTGAAAGCAGCCAGGACACTTATCCTTAGCTCATTTACACAGTTTGCTTCCTCTGCTCTCTCCACTGGTGGATTCCGGGGTACTGCTTCCCCCTTTGTGGGCGTGTCACTTCACACTTGGCGCTGGGCCTATACGTGGGTAGGAGCCATCTCTCCAACTGGGCAGTGAGTCGCTTGCAAACTGGAATTCTCCGCTGTGCTCAGATAGGAAAACAGTGCACAGAACAATGGCTAGTTCTAATGGTAGCTATCATTTGTTGACCGCTAGGAGTCAGGTGCTTTAAATCCATATCTCTACCCTTCACAATAAACTTGCAAAATGGTGATTATAGTCTACATTTGATTGATTATGGTTAACTATGGCTCACAACCATATGAGGTTGGAATTTGGTTCTGATTTCCTTGCACTTTTAACCACATTACACTGTCTTTCAGTCTTGTCTTTAACACCTATTTCCTGCAGTGCCTAATTTCTTCTTCCTCTTCTTCTTCTTTTTTTTTTTTTTTTTTTTTTTTTTTTGTCAAATGGATGGCTATGTCATGTGAGTTGCATGCACTTTGGCTGTGGGCTTGGTTCCAGCTGAGTGACTGATACTCACCACCCAGGACTTCAGTGCTGGCTGCATAGTTCAGCAGTAGAAGCAGCCACAGCCCTTTCGAAGCCATCTTCCTCTTCCCGCACAGACAGAAGTGCTTCAGGAACTTTTACTGCAAGGACTTCAAAGTCCTTGTCAGTTTTTCCTTGATGCTCCTGGATTCACCTAGATCTGCAATCTGAACACATTGGCACTAGTGAGGTAGATCCAGGAACTCAGATGCCAAATCATCAATGGGGGAAAAATGTTTTTCTGACTATAGCCAGATTATGCAATAAAGGGAATTGCAAGCTGGGTGTAGAGATTGGGAAAATTTATCTTATGGAAAGCCTCTGAGCCAGTGCCAGAGCGCTAAGGATCCTGGGCTGAATAGTTTAAAGTTTGAATGGCGGCATTTGGTCTACGGTGGAGAGAGTCTGCCCTTGCTATACTCAGGAGAGCCAGCAGAGGGGGGTCCAAGGCAAGCTTTCCCTTAGATGAGGTAGTAACGGGCTCTCTATAGCCAAGTCAATCAAGGCGAGTCAGTCGCAACAATGAATTTTTTAATGTTACAATTAAAAGTGGGCAATGAACTCATCTACAAAACATAAACAGACTCCCAAACATAGTAAACAATCTTATGGCTACTGGGGGAAATGTAGTGGGAAGGGATAAATTTGGGTTTGAGATTTGCAAATGTTAACCACTGTATCTAAAATTAGATAAAAAACAAATTTCTTCTGTATAGCACAGGGAACTATATTCAATATCTTGTAATAACCTTTAATGAAAAAGAAGATGAAAACGAATATATGTGTACGTATGCATGACTGGGACATTGTGCTGTACACCAGAAATCGACACATTGTATCTGATTGTACTTCATTTTTTTTAAGTGGGTATATGGTCCAATACCCACATTTTACAGGTAAGAAAACCTGAGATCAATGGGTATGAAGTCATTTGCTCATTGTCGCACAGCTATAGTGAGATTTCCTGACTTAAGTTCAACTCTCTTTCCTTTACACCTAGGTGATACCGTATTTTTTTAAAAAAAGAAAATAACTTTGTTATCTGTTCCTATCACCAAATGATACATGAATTATTAAAAGGTCAATTAAAAATCTAGAAAATAAGAAGTAAATCCCATCTCCCAGAGTAACAATTTAGTGAAGAGCTTATGGACATTTTTCTATGCACATCTCTGTGTGTATGTACATAATTTTATACAAAAGAGTCATATAGTTCTGTAACCTGGTTTTGTCTCTCAGAAATGGATTGATTTTAATGAACCATCTTCCCCTCACATAACTTTTATTCAGTTTTGATTCTTTTTAGTGAATCCACATATACAGGGTTGCAACTTCATGGAAAATGCATGTTGTCACATTGATACTCTTGGCTATAATGCTCCCCTATTGGGCTGTTCATTCCACTGCTAGTGCACAGGAACGCACCTTTCCCCAACCCTTCATGATTTGCCACTTTTTTTTCTTGCTAATTTTGATATATTAAAGAAAAACTTTCATTTAAAAAATACTAATGAAGTTGAATGCCTTTTTATAAAATCAGTTTTTTTACATTTCTTTTGTGAATTTTTGCTGAAAAATTCACAGGTTTGTACAGTTTTCTGTTTGATTGTTTATCTTTTTTCTCAGAAACTTGGAGGGCTTTCTTTGTATATTTATTGCTCTGGTATATTACTCAGAGTATTTCCCAGTCTGTGTTTTCTCTTGCTTACAATATATTTTTTTGCTATACTGAAAATTTCCAAAACTGTCCTATTCTTGTCTCCTTCATAACTTTTGGCATTTATATTTGAAAAACTGGCCATTGCCATCCACGTAAGATTAAAATATCTACCTGTTTTCTCCTCTATTTTCATCCATCAGGCAATTACTTCAGTGTAAGCATGAGATTGGGTCCAAAATTTTTCCCCAAATAACTATTAAGATGAGTAATTCATTGAATTCTTAATTGAGCATGCATTGTGATCCTGATACATGTTCTCTCTCTCAAATAATAGACAGTTTGAGGGAAATGATGGAACAAAATATTTGAAGTGGAAACTCCTGGAAAATCTAAAGATTAGATCCATATTAAGGCCCATAAGGACACTTTGACACATTGTTAATAAAGAGGGAAACAAAAGGGTGAAACATGTGGGGCTGTGATGACCCCTCTCCTTTTTTTTTTTTAATTACTGCGTTAACCCTGCAATTAACTCCTCTGAGAAGCCTCCTTTCCAAAAGTGAAAGAGATATTTTCAGTGTCCTGCACCCCTCTTAAAACACAAAGAGTAAAATCCTCTCTGTCAAGCCAACTGTCTGAGGGAAGGGAAGGTAAAACATCTTTTTTAATACTGTAGTCCCCTCTAATCTGCAGTGCGAAAGATCCAAGCCCCCAGTGGATGCCCTGAAGCAGATAGTACAGAACCCTGCATATACTTATATTATGTTTTCCCCTAGACTAGCAGGGGTTGGGTGGGGAGGTGGTGCACCTGATGAGGGGATGATTTACATCCTGGGTGGGAAGGAACAGGATCCTCCTAGATTTCACCATGCTACTCAGAACAGAGCACTGCACAATTTATAACTTATGAGGGGTTTTTTTTTCGTAATTTTTGGAGTTTTCCATTTAATATATTCTGACGTCAACTGGCTGAGAGCAACAAACTTCGGAGAGTCACTGAGGATAAAGGAGCGGGGATTACTGTAATCTATAAATGAATTTTAAAGAACTGGCGTTCATTGAATGCTCCCATGTCATCTAATTGAATCCTCAGAACTAGGCTGCTTTGCAGGTATGGTTAGCTTATTTTACACACAGAGACCCTCAAGTTCATGGAGATTAAATGCACATCCTACGGTTTCACAGTTGCCAGATTACAGAGCCACCGTTCAACCCAACACTATTTGACATGAAAGCTAATGTTCTCTATAAGGGAAAAAAGAAAATAAGTAATTCGCATGAAACAAAACAGCAACCCAAGCATGACTAACATCATTTGAGCTATAACTTGTCTTCTCTAGCCCAGTTAATAGCTGGCAAAGGAAAACAGATGTTCAAAGAAAGACCTCTGCCCTCAACTGCGTGGAGGATTACCTGGTCGGCATTCAAGGCTCTGAAGACCCCCTGCCTTCTTCAGTGTCCTTAGAGATCTCAGGCAGTTTCTGAAGTCCTTATATCTTTTTGCCTCAGGAATTATATGATATTTGTTTTAATCATACCATAATAATGTTGTTTACAAATAATTATCACCCATAAAAAGTCTTATCTACCATCAAAGTGAACTGTATGAGAGATAAATTGAGGTCGTATCTAAGCTGTATTTTAATTAGCCAAAAGAACCTCTCCCTATTTGCAAATAGAATCTTTTCTTTACAACCCATGTTATGAGCGTTTACAATATCCTGTAATTTGTGACGGAAGAAATGTTCACATATTGAGGAATGGAAAAGTCATTCTGGCTTAGCCATGATTTAACTTAAACTTTACGTTAACTAGAACACCCTACTTGCGGCTGATTAAACATGCCTTGTACGTCTGCTTTAACCATTCAAGAAAAGAATGCATTTAAATATCCAAATGGAGTAACTGTGGTTCAGGCATCCAAAATGGAGCTGGGTGGCTCCCCGCATCCCTGAGAACTTGAATTTTCTGAACTATATCAGAATCAGCCTCTCAAAACAATACCTGCTAGCAGCTGCCAGCTGCAACCTATGGCCTCAAAGTCTCCCCTCGTGAGTATGCAACCATTTAGGACCCCAACCAATCCTTACGTAAGAACTAAGTGTGTTGTAAAGAGTGCTTAACGAACACCCTTACTTCTTACGAGCTCCAATTATAATTCTTGAAAAACAACTTATACAATTTTGCAGTTTCTGCCTTTATAAGCCTTCCCCACTTTGCAGTCGGGCAGAACACAGTTCAAGTGCTTCCTGAATCTGTGTCTCCTGGGCTTTGGCCCTCAATTTGGCTCAGATAAAACTCTCTTCTATTCCTTTTATGGATTGTTATAAGCCCATCTTCCTCTCCCTTTATTTACTTTTTCTTTGTCTCTCTTTTTATCTCTTTGCATTGTTGATTTCATTTATTTCTCCTTGCTTTCAATGAATGTGTCTTGCTTCAACTCTGGAGAATCACGATGTTTTTATTCTTTCAGAAAGGATTTGCCATCAGGGCTGGACGTAGGTTATGCACCCTCTCAGTGTGCTTGAGAAGCACTTTACTCTCTAAAGCACCAACCCCATCACCCTCAACATGCACCTGGGTCCTCACATATCTACTTGAGCTCTTCCTCTTTGTCCCTGAGGAACAAGGCACAGAAATCTTATTTTAACACAGAGAAGTTATGTCAAAATAGCTTGCATTGAGACAATATTTTAAAATAAAGTGTTTTCACCTAAGTCATCAAAAGAGATGCCAACAGAATCCCTGGGAGTGATGTAGGATCTGCACCCCATTTCACACCCAAGACACCCTGTGTTAGGAGAGATTAGGAAGCCTGCCCAGATCAGTGGTAGAGCTGGATGTGGACCCTAAGCCTTCTGACTCCTAAGCCAGCTCTCTGTGTGTTGAATCAAAGTCTTATTAAAAACTAGCCTATTTGGAAAAGGTCACAAGATTTCCTCCTCTAATGTAGATAGCAAAGGATGAAACTATGTGGTAGATGTCAAGAGATTATTCAACCTCAACTAGACTAGAACCTCAATAGACTGTATCTTTAAGGCTAAAAAGGATAACGAGGTTTCTCAAGTCTTACCCTTTTGCTCTACTGATGAGGAACCTGGAGCCCAGAGAAGCACTAGGAGTGGTTCAACCCACAACTAGTTAAGAATGCCGCTGATTTCAGAAACCAGGCTTCCTTACTCCCAGCCCAGGGGTCTTTTCATGATGCTACTCGGCCTCTGCCATTAGGTTTTCCCAGCCTGTGTATAAACTTATGGTAGGACAGGAAAGAGTAATGTTTCTATGGTTTACCAAGTCTGTTTTAGAGAACCTCTACCATTCTGATGATGCTCTGGGGAAAGAGCACAAGGTTTGGTTTCTGGAGGATCTTGGTTCAGGTCCTAAATCTGTTATCCACTCATGGTGTAACTCTGGGCATGCTCCTGGAACTCTTTGAGTTTCCTAACTGTATGTGGTAGGATATTACCAGATGACTTTTATTTTTCACACTACCTGTTAAACACCAGCCCCTTTCCTTTTAGGCAGCTGGATGGGAATCATCATTGTTCCACGGCACAACAAAGAACAAAGATATTAGCTCCAAGACTTTTAAGTTCAAAAGCACTGGTCCAAATGTAAGAGAAAAAAAGTTGACAAAATGTGTGCTTAGGTAGAGCCCACCTTCTTCTAACCCTTGCCCTGCTGTCTCCATGCCACTATATAAAGATCTTAAGTCTTGAGATGAGAGAGGAAAGAGAAGGAGATCAGACAAGAGAATCATAGGCCAACAGGACTGTAAGAGGCCTTTCACTGAAGCCCCCCATTAGTTAGCCCTAAAGGTGGATGCTGATAGAACCTACATAAAATTTGGGGGGGTGTAAAAACATACAGGTGGAGAAATGCCTGAACTGAAAAGATCCACTAAGTAGTGAATAGAATTATATGAAAACTTTCAACATGTAGACACACCATACATGAAATTTAGAAAGAGAGAACCCTAAAACCACAAATCAGCAACAATTACCCTCAAAACAACCAGGATCAGAATGACAATAGCACCATCCTGGAGAGAGAGAAATGGAAGAGAGGCAACATTCTCTTTAAAGTGTGAAAGGAAACCACTTTTAACCTGGACTTTTTAACCTAGCCAATCAATCATTAAAGGGGAACTTGAAAAAAAGATACATTAAAATTATAAGAATTTAGAAAGATAATGCTCATAGACTCTTACTGAGATTACTCCTCAAGCATGTCCTTTGGCAAAAAAATAAAATAATTACCTAGTAGGACAAAGAAATATGTATTGACTGTAAATAATAACTATAATAATGTTTACAATGTGGCTAATAATAACTTTAGTTTTTAAAAATGTAAACTAGAACTAACTGGAGTTAAAGAGAGTTTGGAATGAAGTTAAAATGTTCTAGGATTTAATGCTGATTAAATTTAGACATTATTAGAAAATTTTAATATGAGTGCATACATTTTCAGAGTACTATTTGTATAAAACAAACATAATATTACGTTTATGGTGAAATATTAAAATTGAGCTCCCCCTCCGTTCAAATTTTAGCATATCAGGAAAACCCTTCCCAGTCTCGGCCCCCTTCTGTTACTCTAAGCTCCTGCACTGACACTCCATCCACTCAAATCTGTGCTCCACCAACACCATGTGCTGGTATTTCCTGGACTACACAGTACAAGGTCATGCTTCCACGCCTTTTCTCATGTCATTTCTACTTGTGCAATGCTCTTCTTCTCTTTCTTTGTTTGGCCATGTTTAATCATCTTTTAATTAATTCAATAAATGTTGAATGCTATTAAGTACAAGGATTTGTGTGTGTGTGTGTGTGTTGTGTGTGTATATGTGTGTGTGTTTGGGTGCAGTGGGGAGGAGAACAAGAAGTAAGAAAAGTTAAAGAGGATCAATCTGGTCCCCATCGCGTGGTTGCTTTCAATAACGACACAGCTTGGTTTGGTCCCCAACTTGCTCTTGGAAGCTTTTCTCCATTCTACTCTTTGACAGCTCAGATATTTCTCCTGTGCTCACATACCACATTCTTGCTCACATTTGAATTCTGTTTTCTACCTGTCTTCCTAATAAATCTTTTAACTACTTCAGGCCTGGGATCATGCCTGCCTCATCTCTATAACCTCACCCTCAGGAAGTTTTTGTGCTAATCTGACCAGCAACCTAAAAAAGAGTAGTTGCTTCCAAACCGGCCCCAATTTCTTCTTAGGTGTTTCAGAACAAGCTTGCTTACAGAACAAGCAAGCTGACTCCTATTTCCCTTTTTCCCAGACAAAATTTCACTTAACTTTTCTCATTGTTTTTTGTTTGTTTGTTTGAGAAGACATTAAATTCTTTCTCAGGGAGAAATATTTTATTTCCTTTCTTGGATGAATTCATGCTCTCCCCCTTTTGAATATCTTCCTGTCATCTATATGATGATTCTACTCAGCTCCCTAAAACCCTCCTCCGACTGGAAATATACAGTGATATAACTCTATAGATGAGTGATATGTTTCTGAAAAGAGGAGAGTTGTTAAAAATGCTTAAAGTGAGTTTTCTGATGGAAAATAAGATTATGAGCTCTTGACATGTATCCACAAATATTCAGTAAGCCCTCATCAATTCGTGACACACTTGTACAACTGCCTAATCAGATTGTCTGTGATAATGGACATATTCTAATCTATGCTATCAGTGTGGTAGCCACTAACCACAAATGGCCACTGAGTATTTGAAATATGGCTAGTGAGAATGAGAAGTTGAATTTTAAGTTTTATTTAATTTTTTTTTACAATTAAATTTAAATTGAAACAGCTGCATGGTTAGTGGTTACTATTCTGGACAAAAAAGACCAAGAAGATGGAAGTGGATTTCTTGTAGGAATCAGGTTGATATGAAACAAAGAGAATTTGTTCCTATTTGTAAGGAAGCTCAGAAACAGACTTTCTAAGTCCTGAGAACTTGAAGAAATTGTGAGGAGTTCGGCAGAAAGCTGTAGAACGTGGATGTGAGTCAGCTTATTTAGATCACCATACTGACCCCCAGGTTACACTTCAGTAAAAAATCTTTATCATCTCTGCACGATGTGTTCTGACTCCAGATTCCGTGATGGAAGCTTGGATGGCAGTGATCCCTTTGCCTTCCTCTTCAAATGACCAATGAACTCCATTTTGAGTCAAATAGTAGAGCTTTTCACTGCTTTGTCATTTGAGGTCAAGCATTAATTGTCTCCAGTTTTGGCATGACAGCAACTCACCAGGTACCCATTTTAACTCATGAACAGTTTCATACTTTACTCTTAGTGACTTTTGGAGGTTTTTTTGAAAGGGTCGATTATTTTTTGACTGCTGAACATTTCAATGCTATTAGATTGGCATGAGAGAAGACCCTCAGCCAGGCAGGGGCAGCGGGGTGGGGAGCACCTAATGGAATGGTCAGTGTGAAAAGGGGATCAGAGAAAGGTGCTTTGGGAGAATGTGAAAAATAAAATCTGGTAGAGGGATTTGGAAAAAAAATCTGAAGTGACAGTATAATGAGATGATGTCTTGAAATGTTTTCCAATCCTAGATCCTAAGAAAACAGCATAAACCACTCATTATTTAAAAAAACAAACAAACAAAAAAAAACATGAAACGGTTTCCTTACTCTACTAGGGAGTAAAGTTTTACAGTCTTGGGCTTCGTCTTATCATATTTGATGGAGAGATTGACCATGAGTATTGCTGCAAGCAAGCTCTGTCGCATCCTGTGATACTGGAATAAACCCTATCAGTGGAGGAGAGGAAATGAGTCACTGAAGAGGTGTTCATTAACTTTTACAGCCAGTCTGGAGAAACTCTTGTCTTGAGAACAATGGATTTATGGCCACTCACTCAGCTCCAGTGTAGGGGACAGGTGGCATAGAGCAACCTCTCCTTCTCCACATTTGCTGGGCAATCTGTTATGTATATTTGTGAAAAAGCTCTGCCATTTAGAAAGCATTAGTTGATTTGCTCAATGGAAGTTAAGAACAGGGATGTGATGTCACCTCTAGCTGCATGTCTGTCACTGGGGTGGTGCTCATATATGTTTGCGGCACCAGACTCAATATATTGAAATGTCCAGGACAGTGCTTGACATACAGAAGATACACAATACATGTTAGCTTCCATTTTCTGTATTTCTTCTGAAGTTTCTCACTACTGTGATTGAGCCTACTATCTGAATAACTTATACACATTTAACAGATGCATATGCCGAGGAGTGAAAAGAACGTAATAATAATGGGCACTATAATTTTTTTTGAGGGGGTTGTCTTCAAAGACAGTACTTTGATAAACAAATTGGGGTGGAAAGTAAGACTCTAAGAACATTGATTAGCAGGATGGAAATGTAACACATATACAGGTATACCGCAGAGATATTGTAGGTTCAGTCCCAGACCATCACAATAAAGCAAATAACAACAATAAAGCAAGTCACGTGAATTTTTTGTTTCCCAGTGTATATTAAAGTTATGTTTATACTATACTGTAGTCTACTAAGTGCGTAATAGCATTGTGTCTAAAAAACAATGTGCACACCTTAATTAAAAATACTTTATTGCTAAAAAATGCTAACCATCATCCGAGTGTTCAGCGAGTCATAATCTTTTTGCTGGTTGAGGATTTTGTCTCAATACTGATGGCTATTGATTGATCAGAATAGTGGTTGCTGAAGGTTGGGGTCACTGTGGCAATTTCTTAAAATAAGAAAGAATGGAGTTTGCCACATTGATTGACTCTCTCACCAATCATTTCTCTGTAGCAGTCAGCGCTGTTTGATAGCATTTTACCCACAGTAAAATCTCTTTTGAAATTGGACCAATCATCTTAAACTCTGCCACAGTCTTATCAACTAAGTTTATGTAATATTCTGAAACTTTTGTTGTCTTTCAACAATCTTCGTAGCATCTTTCCCAGCAGTAGTTTCCATCTCAAGAAACCAATTTCTTTGTCCATCCTTAAGAAGGAACCCCTCATCCATTCAATTTTTGTCATAAAATTGCAGCAACTTAGTCACATCTTCGAGCTCCACTTCCAGTTCTAGTTCTCTTGCTATTTCCACCACATCTGCAATTCCTTCCTTCACTGAAGTCTTGAACCCCTCGAAGTCATCCATGAAGTTTGGAATCAACTTCTTTCAAACTTCTGTTAATGTTGATATTTTGACCTCTTCCCACAGACAAGGAATGTTCATCTGGAATGGTGAATCCTTTCCAGAAGGTTTTCAATTGACTTTGCCCAGACTCATCAGAGGAATCACTATCTGTGGCAGCAATAGCCTTATAAGATACATTTCTTGAGTAATAAGACTTGAATGTTGAAATTACTCTTTGATCCATGGGCTACAGAATGGATTTGTGTTAGCCAGTGTGAATACATCGTTTATCTCATTGTGCATCTCCTTGGGTGACCACGTGTATTGTCAATGAACAGTAATATTTTGAAAGGAATCTTTTTTCTGAGCAGTAGTTCTCAACAGTTGTCTCAAAATATTCAGCAAACCATGTTGTAAACCAGATGTGCTGTCATCCAGGCTTTGTTATTTCACTTATAGAGGAGAGGCAGGGTATATTTAATATGATTCTTAAGGGCCCTAAGATTTTTGGAATGATAAATGAGCATTAGCTTCAATTTAAAATCATCAGCTGCATTAGCCCTTAACAAGAGAGTCAGTCCGTCCTTTGAAGATTTTAAGGCAGGCATTAACTTCTCCTCTCTAGCTATGAAAGTTCTAGGTGGCATCGTTCTCCAATATAAGGCTATTTTGTCTACTTTGTAAATCTCTTGTTCAGTGGAGACACCTTTAATAGTGATCTGAGCTAGATTTTCTGGATAACTTGCTGCAGCTTCTATGTCAGCACCTTCTGCTTCACTTCGTACTTTTACATTATACAAATAGTTTCTTCCCTTACACCTCATGAACCCACATCTGCTGGCTTCAAACTTTTCTTCTGCAGCTTCCTCACCTCTCTCAGCCTTTGTAGAATCAAAGAGAGTTAGGGTCTCGCTCTGGATTAGGCTTTGGCTTAAGGGAATGTCTGCACAGTGCTTGGTATATAGCCAGACCTTAACAAATACCAGATTTTTAGAAAATGAGCACCTTCTAAAGTGTATTCTGGGTGAGAAGGTGGTGTTCTAATGAACAAGGTCAGTCCTTAGTGTGTTTGCAATGAATGTGGATGGCAGTTTCCCTCTTTGTGGGATATCTAAACAATTGAAATACTTCACCATCACAAAAAATGTCAAACATAAAACAAAGTGAGACTTTGACAAAGGTGGTATACTTCTACCCGCATGCTCATCACTTAAATTCTATCCTTAACATTTTTCTACTCTTGATTTATCATATATCTATACATTTATCAATTACATGTCTCCTAACTTACCCATCAGCCCATGTTGGGGTTTCTGGGGGGCAATGATTCATTTCAAAGTAGTTTGCAGACATCAGTACGCTTCCTCTAAATACTTCAACATACGTGTGGCTTACCAAAGTTTAATATTTATTAACTTCTTAAAAAATTTCTGAGGTAAAATTCACATGCAATGAAATGCACAAATCTCTAGTAGACTTTTGTTGAGTTTCGACAAGTGCATATAAATGTGTAAATCAAATCCCTGTGAAGATATAGAACTTTTCCATCACCCCAGAAAGTTCCCCAGGTCCCTTACCAATCAGTTCCTACCCCATCCATAGGCAAGTACTGTTCTGAATTTTTTCCATCAAAGATTAATTTTAAATTCCAGAATTTCTATCAATGGAGTTAAAGAGTATATATTCTTCTGTGCATGGATTCTTTCATTTGATGAAACATTTTTGAGATTCAGCCATGCTGTTTTGCATATCAGTGATTTATTCCTTTTTATTGTTCCCTTTTAGTATTGTATAGAAGGAACATGTCATATCTGTCAATATTCTATTGATAGATATCTGAATGTTTTCAGTGTTTGTTATAGTAATAAAGCTGCTAAGAACAGTCTCACTTAAGTCATTTTGTGAGAGTATGTTTTAATTTTCTTGGATAAATACCTAGGAATTACTGAGTTATAGAACAGGTAATTGTTTAGTTTTACAAGAATCTGCTAAACTTCTTCCAAAAGAGGCTAAATCATTTTACGTTCCCACCAATAATGTATGAGAAGGGAGAAAGCTTTTGCTACTTCTACGTGCGCACATTTTTCTATCTGAAGACATGTCTGGTGACTTCAGAAGCACGAGTATGGGACACAAGCTTACTTTCACCACCACCATCTTCCTGGACTTCAAGGAGTAGGCAATTGTGTGAGGTATCCTAGGACCAGGATGCCAGGCTATACAGGGTACCCCAGTGATCAGGGCATAAGAGGCCCTGGGATCACTGGAAGGGAAATGTCTCATTATACCTGTACCTGGGCAGGTAAATAAATTTTTTGTTTCTTCTTGGTAATCTTTGAAGATAAAGATAGTCAAACAAAATAATATAATATCGGGGGAAATTCAGGTCTTGGGAAGATTTGAAAGAGAGGAATGCTGGGTTAATGCCAAGCAGCAGCCAGTGGGCATCAAATTTATGTCTCCAGGTCAAGGTGTAGAGTCAAACAAGGAATCTTTTTGGAAAAGGCTATAAGTTGTTTTTCCAGAGAAAAACATAGGTTCTTTGTTGATTTTTATCTCTAATTAGCCCATATGCTTAGCTGAGAAAATTTCTTCAAACCTCTTTGAATGATGTCCTCTGTTCAACAATTCCCCAAACATTTTTTTTAGATAAGAATTTTATGGCCATACTTCATGGGGTTCGGCTTTCAAATGAATAAATCTATGGTTTTATTGCAATGTCTTGCCCTTGCCTTCTTTTTAGATGACAGAATTTATAATATGCACCTTTGCAGTCTGTCTCCTCCCTTTATGCACACATCAAAAGAACAAACATTTGACCATGGCACAGATGGTCATAAAGTTGGTTCAATGTTTATAAGTACAGCAGCCTGCAAGCCTCTTATCTGAAATAGCCCTAGGAAGGCCTGGATGCGCTAGACAGAAGGCGTTCAACTGGCTACTTCAGGATATATGCTTCCAGAAGCACGGTGGTTCAAAAGGAACCAGAATTGATAATGTTAGAACCAGAGAACTTACAGGTCATTTTTACCTCCTTCTCGTTTTACAAGGGAGATAGTGGAACCAAAGAAGAGATAGGCGTGACTTCCGCACTCATAGTTATTGGAAATTGTTACAGTTCAGTTTTGTTTCTGATGAAGGAGAAATACTCTCTAGCCAGATCAAATTCAAGTAGGTTTATTGAAAAAAGAAAAAAAAAAGTAATAGATTCTATATATGTTAAAATGATAAAAATTTATAATGAACAACTTTATGCCGATGAATGCAATAACTTAGATAAAATGGGCAAAATCTCTTGAAAAATACAATTCACCAAAACTGACCAGAAAAAATAGATAACAATAATTTCCCTCTATATGTGAAATAAATTGCATTCATTATAATTAAAGAAAAAACCTAAAACAATGCAAAATACAAATCCAGATGATTTCCTATCAAATTCTTTCACTTATTTAAGGAAGAAATGATACAAATATCATATAAATTATTTCAGAGAATAGAAGAGGAAGAAATTTCCCAACTCATTTTGAGGCAAGTATAACCCTAATGCCAAAAGCTGACAAAGATTTTATAAGAGATTATACTGTATAGCACAGGGAAATATATACAAGATATTATGGTAGCTCACAGAGAAAGGAATGTGACAATGAATATATATATATGTTCATGTATAATTGAAAAATTGTGCTCTACACTGGAATTTGACACAACATTGTGAAATGATTATAAATCAATAAAAAAAAAGTTAAAAAAATAAAATAAAAGAGAGATTCAAATAGCAAAAAAAGAAAAGATATTATTAGAAAAAAATTATACTCAAAGTTCTCATAAACATAGATGCAAGAAATTCTTTACAAATACTAGCAAATCAAATCCAGACATATTTAAAAGATATAATACATCCTGACCAGGTCTGGATTATCCATAAGTGCAAAGTTTGTCCAACATTTGAAAAACAATTAATATAATGCACTCTATTAATAGAATGAAGAGAAAATTACACAAATCATTTCAACAGATGCAGAAAAAGTATTCAACAAAACCGAAACTCATTCATACTTTAAAAAGTAAACAAACTCTTGGCAAACTAGGAATAAGATGAACTTTCTTTAATCTGACAAAATGCATCTATGAAGAACGTACAGCTAATACTAATTAATTATAGAATTCTGAATGCTTTCCACTGAATATAGGAACAAGGTAAGTATGTCTGCTCTCATCACATCTATTCAATATTATTCTGGAGATTTTTGCCAATTTAATAAGGAAAGAAACAGAAATAAAAAAGAAATAATGTGTGGAAATGAAGAAATAAAATTGTCTCTGCAGAAAATATATATGTAGAATATCCTAAGAAATCTTAAAATTACTAGTATTAATTTTAGAGTTTATCAAGGTAAGGGGATTCAAAGTCAATGTACAAAAAATAAAAATTCTCCACAAATGAAGAGATGTAACATGTCGAAAAACTGGAAGGCTTTAATGTTATCAAATACACCATTTTTTTCTTTACATCTCTTGAGTTACCAGTGTTAGTTGAAAAATTTGTCCTCAAGTCAATATTATACATATATTTTCTTACATTTTCTTCAAAGTTTAAAATGTTTAAACTAAAAGTTTATATTTAAGGTATAAATCCATTTAGAAATTACTTTTTTGCATATAAAGAGGCAGAGGTCCAACATTATTTCCCTCCAGATGAACAGCCACCTAATTGTGCCAGCACTGACTCTTTTTTAAAAATCATTTTCCTACTTATTTGAGATATCATTATCATATATCAATTTTTATGGGCTGTGATCTACTTCTGAGCTGTCTATACATTTCCACTTGTCTATCTATATGCTAATACCATACTATTGTTCCTTTTTTAACCTGAAACATAGCTCACGTACAATATTATGTCAGTTTCAGGGGCACTGTACAATGACTTGACATTTGCATACATTATGAAAGGTCATCATGATAAGTCTAGTAACCATCTGTCCCATACACAATTATTAAAATATGACCAACCATATTTCTTATGCTGTATATTGCATCCTCGTGACTTATTTACTATATAACTGGAGGTTTGTACCTCTTAATCCCTTTCACCTATTTTGTCCACCCCTTATCCCATCTCCCTTCTGGCAACCACCCATTTGTTCTCTGTTTCTATAGGTATGTGTCTGTTTTATTTTGTTTTGTTTATTTACTAAAAATCTTAGCATTTATTCACCAAGGCATACAGGACATCAACTTATTTCAAGTAACACTACAAATAATACATTTTCCAAGTCCTGAATCTAAGTCTTAGAATTGTTCTAATCTCTCCATCTATTCTTGGTTCTCTAGGCATATCCAAGAATTGTGCTAACTATTCAGGGAGGCTGGGTGTCTTCGTGTTTGTTTTGTTTTTTAGATTCCACATATAAGTGAGATCATGTGGTATTTGTCTTTGTCTGTCTTATTTCATTTAGCATAATACCCTCAATATATCCATCCATGTTGTCGCAAATGGCGAGAGTAATATTCATATATTCATATACATATATACCATATCTTCTTTATCCATTCATCTATTGATGGGCACAGGTTTCTTCCATATCTGGGTACTGTAAATAATGCTGCAATGAACATTGGAGTGCATGTATCTTTTCAAATTAGTGTTTTTGTCTTCTTTGGGTATATACCCAGAATTTAATTTCTGAATTATCAGGCAGTTTAATTTTTAATTTTTTTGAGTAACTTCTATACTGTTTTCCAAAATAGCTGAACCAATTTACAATTCCACCAACAGTTCATAAGGATTCCCTTTTCGCCACATCATCACAAACATTTGTTATTTGTTGTCTTTTTGATGGAGCCATTCTGACAGGTTTGAGGTGATATCTCATTGAGGTTTTGATGTGCATTTCCCTGATGATTAGGGATGTTGAGCATCTTCTCATGTGTCCATTGGCTATCGTATGTCTTCTTCAGAAAAACGTCTACTTGGGTCCTCTGCCTGTTTTTCAATTGCATTGTTTGTTTGTTTTTGATATTGATTTGTATGAGTTCTTTGCATATGTTGAATATTAATCCCTTATCAGATCTGTCATTTGCAAATATCTTCTCCAATTTAATAGGCTGCCTTTTCATTTTGTTGATAGTTTCCTTCACTGTGCAAAAGCTTTTTAGTTTGAAGTAGTCCCATTTATTTATTTTTGCTTTTGTTTCCCTTGCCTGAGGAGATAGAGCAAAAAAAAAAAAAAAAAAAAAACAAAACTACTAAAACTTATGTCAAAGATCATACTACCTATATTTTCCCCTGGGAATTTTATGGTTTCAGGTCTTATATTTAAGTCTTTAATCCACTTTGAGTGTACTTTTGCATGCGGTGTGAGAAAGTAGTCCAGTTTGATTCTTTAGCATGTAGCTTTCCAGTTTTCCTAACACAATTCACCATACTATTGCTCTTAATCACCTTCATGACATATAATTTAAGCATTAAAAAATGCACCTTTTAAGTGTACGAAGATTTAACGCATTTTGACAAATGTATACACTGGTGTAACCACCACCTCAGTCAAAACCTGGACATTTCCATCATCCACAAAGTTCCTTTATGCCTGTTGGCAGACAATTCTTCACCCAAGCAAATACTGATTTCATTTCTGTCACTACAGATTAGCTTTGCCTGTTCTAACATTCATACAAATGGACTCACATGCTATACACTTTGCTATCTGGCTTCTTTTGCTCAGTTTAACAGGTTTAAAAATTCTTCCATGTTATTGCTGGTATCAGTAGTTTGTTCCTTTGATTGCTGAGTGATGCCCCATTGTACAACTATACAACAATTTGTTTTAATATTCACTTGTTAATGGATATTTTGATTGTTTCCATTTGGGTCTTACTGTGAGCAAAGAAGCTCTGAACATTTGTGTACATGTCTTTTTGTAGAATTCTGTTTTTATATTTTCTTGAGTCGTATTGATGGGTCACATGATAAGCATGTGCCCATCTTTATTAGCAGTGACCAAACTTTTTTCCAAAGTGATTGTAACGTTTTACACTTTCATCAACAATGCACGGGGAGATGGAGAAGATGGCGGAGTAGAAGGACGCTCGCAGGTCACCCTCTTCCACAAATACACCAAGACCCACATCTACAGACCCACTCAGCCAACCAGAGCACCTGTGGAACTGCGACAGAACATCGCCCTCTTCAAAAGATAAAGACGCCAAAAATCTGGTAGGAGAAAAGGAAAAAAGAAAGAACAAAAGGCAAAGCAGCGCGGGACGGGTCCCGCGGGGAGGGAGCGGCAAAGGAGGACTGGCGCTCGCTCGCTGGGTCTCCCCACTGAGAGGCCAGCGGGACGGAGGGGGAGCCTCCAAGGCTCGGATCTGTACAGAGCAGCCCTTGACTAACAGAACTAAGTTAAACGGGCACAGAGCGTCCCCCCGACACCCAGCCTGAGACGCGGGCCGGCAGCGGCGGGCAGGGCCAGGCTGCACAAGCCGGGCGGAGGACGGAAGTGGCTGCACGGAGGCAGCCCCGGGGGAACGCAAGGGGCTGCGCGCCGTGGCTGTGGGTGCACAGGGCAGAACAACCTGGGCCCTCCATAAAACAGCAAGGTTGATGTGATCTCGGGGGAAGGGTGCACACCCCCATCTCTGAAAACCCGCGGAAAGTTTTCGGGGGAAGAGAGGCGGGGCTCAGGCACAGCCGCCATATCCTCCGCGCTGAGCACTCAGGCGGGAGCGGGGGCGAAACCTGCATCCTCAAAGGCCAGACTGAGACTGGCCTGCAGCCCAGGGGCAGATAGGATCCTTCCATCCTGGTCCCCTCAGAGAACTTGCTCCACAAAGACAAACAAGGAGCTGGGTTTTGGCTCGGAGCAGGGACAGGGCTGTCCCTCGGTCTTCCCCGAGCCCACCTGCGGAGCGCCGACCAGGGCGGAGCGCGCAGCCGCACAGAGAGCGGAACTACCAGCGGTGCAGGTAGAGGGAGAGCGGCCCCCCCGCCTTTCGGGCAGGAACACAGCCCCTGACCGAGGTGCTGGGAGGGGGCACGACCCGCCCTCCTACCTGGCCAGTCTGCAACATCTGACTGCAGCATCCCGAGGGCAGCGACCCGCCCGCCCACAGCAGAGAGCTGCACCTGACCCAGTGTTAGGAGGAGGCGCTATCGGCTTGCCGACAGGTGCTGGGAGCAGCACAGAAGAGGGCGCCAACGGAGGGCCTCTGAAAACAGCAAGCTGAGCTTCCAAAACAGGATGAAGACAGAAAGACTTCACAGTAAAAGCACACAGACTCCAGGAGAACACCGACCCCCCCCCCCCTTTTTTTTTAATCTGTTTTTACCTGTTCTATTTTCTATTACTCTCTTAATTTTTACTTCTTAATTCATTTCTATTTCTCTTGGGTTTTGATGTCCTGCTATTGATTAGACACAGGTTTCAAATACATCTATTCATCTCCCCCCCCCCCTTTTTTGTAAAGGTTTCAAAAGGACGTCTCAACCCGATTAACACTCTGCTTCAACTCATTCTTCTATTATTCATTATACACTGTTTTCAAACCCTCTTTCTCCCTTCTTTTAAAATTCTTTCTCTCTCTCTCTTATTTTTTTTTTTCTTTTTTTCCTAAGTTCTATTCCTAAATAGGCATCAGATAGATAAAATCCTTAAGGACCAAAATAAACAACTGATACTCCATAAACCACAGTGCCAAAGAGGTATGAGCAAGATGAAGAAGCAGAAAAACCTTTCCCAATTAAAAGAACAAGAGAAATCCCCTGAAAGAAAGATCAACGAAATAGACATCGATAGCCTACTAGATCAAGATTTCAAAAAAGGAGTGATCGAATTGCTGAAGGAATTAAAAGAGATAGTGTTTAGAGATATAAAATATGTCAAAAATGAAATTGAAGCTATAAAGAAGAGCCAAGTAGAATGGGTAAACTCATTGACAGAGATGAGGAATGATCTAATAGCTGTGCAAAGCCGACTAGATAATGCAGAGGAACTAATTAGTGATCTAGAAGACAGGGCAATAGAAAGCACCCATTCAGAAGAACTACAAGAGAAGCAAATAAAAAATAATGAAAATAGCATAAGGGACCTATGGGATAATATAAAGCGTCCCAATCTTCGCATAATAGGGGTCCCAGAAGGAGAAGAAAGATCAAAGGGGATTGAAAAGGTTTTTGAAGAAATCATGACTGAAAACTTCCCAAACTTAAAGAAGGAATCAGATATCCAAGTACAGGAAGCTCAGAGGGTCCCAAACAGGAAGAACCCAAATAGACCCACACCAAGACATATCATAATCAAGATGGCCAGAGTTAAGGATAAAGAAATGATTCTAAAGGCAGCAAGAGAAAAGCAAAGAGTAAGTTACAAGGGAACCCCCATAAGGCTCTCAGCTGATTTCTCTACACAAACACTACAGGCCAGAAGGGAGTGGCAAGATATATTCAAAGCCCTGAATGAAAAAAAGATGCAGCCTAGGATCCTTTATCCAGCAAGGCTATCCTTGAGGATAGAAGGAGAAATAAAGAGTTTCATAGACAAAAAAAAGCTGGAGTTTAGCAACACTAAACCCATGCTAAAAGAAATATTGAAAGGGCTATTCTAAATAGAAAAGCAGCAGGATGCTACAGAAATGAGAAACACACAACTGGAAAGGTGATAACTCATGAATTACAAATAAAGTAAACATGAAATTCTAAAAGAAGACATACAAGTCACTGAGAGTGGGAGAGGGAGGCAGGGAAATATAGAATATTTTTTTCTTTCTTTTTAAAATTTTTTTAACAGTAGGATGGGTTTGAGATCATGTTACTATCAGTTTAATAAAAACAGTTATAGTAATGGGTTGATAGATTTACAAAAAAGGGTAACCACAAGCCAAAAATTTACAAAGGAGTCACAAAACTTAAATAAAATCCATGATAATACAAAGGAAAATTACCAAACCACAAAAGGAAGAAGAAAGGAACAAAGAGGATATACCAATTCAACTGCAAAGATAAGTTCAAAATGGCAATAAACACACATCTATCATTAATTACTGTAAATGTTAATGGACTAAATGCTCCAGTCAAAAGACACAGAGTGGCAGACTGGATAATAAAGCAAGAACCTTCAATATGCTACATACAAGAGACCCACTTTAGGGAGAAGGACACATATAGATTGAGAGTGAAAGGATGGAAAAGGATATTCCAAAGCCAAAAAAGCAGGTGTTGCAGTACTGATTTCAGACAAAATAGACTTTAAAACAAAGGCCATAAAGAAAGATAAAGAAGGACATTTTATAATGATTAAAGGAGTGATACAAGATGAGGATATTACACTCGTTAATATATATGCACCCAATATAGGAGCACCTAAGTACATACAAGAATTACTAACAGAGATAAAGGGGGATATTGATGGGAATACAATCATAGTTGGAGATTTTAACACTGCATTAACATCACTAGACAGATCTTCCAGACAGAAAATAAACAAGGCAACAGAGAAATTAAATACTACAATAGAAAAACTAGATTTGGTGGATATTTTCAGAGCATTACACCCCCCAAAAATAGGATATACATTCTTTTCAAGTGCACATGGAACATTTTCCAGGATAGATCATGTACTTGGGCACAAAAGAAACCTCAACAATTTTAAGAAGATAGAAATTATCTCAAGTATCTTTACTGACCACAATGCCATGAAACTGGAAATCAACAACAGAGAAACAAAGGAGAAAAAAAGGAAAGCATGGAGATTAAACAATATGTTATTGAAAAAACAATGGATCAATGAGGAAATCAAAGCTGAAATTAAAAAATACCTTGAGACAAATGATAATGAAAGCACAACCACTCAAAACCTATGGGACACAGCAAAGGCAGTGCTAAGAGGGAAGTTTATAGCGATACAGGCCTTCCTCAAAAAAGAAGAACAATCTCAAAGAAACAATTTAACCCACCACCTGAATGAATTAGAAAAAGAAGAACAAAAAGCCCCAAAAAGCAGCAGAAGGAAGGAAATAATAAAGATCAGAGAGGAATTAAATACAATAGAGATTAACAAGACCATAGAAAAAATCAACCAAACCAAAAGCTGGTTTTTTGAAAAAGTAAATAAAATCAACAAACCTCTGGCCAAACTCACAAAGAAGAAAAAAGAGAGAGCACAAATTAGCAAAATAAGAAAGGAAAATGGAGAAATTACAACAAACAAAATAGAAATACAGAATATCATACGAGAATATTATGAAAAACTATATGGAACCAAACTGGATAACCTAGAGGAGATGGACAAGTTTCTGGAAACATACTGTCCACCAAAACTGAATCAAGAAGAATCTGAACACTTGAGCAATCCGATCACTAGAAAGGAAATAGAAATAGCAATTAAAAACCTCCCTACAAATAAAAGTCCAGGACCGGATGGCTTCACCAGGGAATTCTACCAAACATATAAAGAAGAACTCATACCAGTCCTTCTCAAACTCTTCCAGATGATTGAAAAGGAGGGAATACTCCCAAACTCATTCTATGAAGCCACCATCACCCTGATACCAAAACCAGGCAAAGACACTACAAAAAAAGAGAATTATAGGCCAATATCACTGATGAATATAGACGCTAAAATCCTCACCAAAATTTTAGCAAATAGAATCCAACAACACATAAAAAAGATTATACATCATGACCAAGTGAGGTTCATCCCAGGAACACAAGGCTGGTTCAACATACACAAATCAATCAGTGTAATACATCACATCAACAAGAGAAAGGACAAAAACCACATGATCATCTCAATCGATGCAGAAAAAGCATTTGATAAAATTCAACACCCATTTATGATAAAAACTCTTGCCAAAGTGGGTATAGAGGGAACATATCTCAACATAATAAAAAGTATATATGACAAACCTACAGCCAGCATAGTACTCAATGGTGAAAAACTCAAAAGCTTCCCACTAAAATCTGGGACAAGACAAGGATGCCCATTATCACCACTCCTATTCAAAATAGTCCTGGAAGTCCTAGCCACAGCAGTCAGGCAAGAGAAAGAAATAAAAGGGATCCAAATTGGAAAAGAAGAGGTAAAAGTGTCATTATATGCTGATGACATGTTACTATATATAAAAAACCCTAAAAGGTCCACACAAAAGCTACTAGAGCTGATTGAGGAATTCAGCATGGTAGCAGGTTACAAAATTAACTTTCAAAAATCAGTTGCATTTCTTTACACTGACGATAAATCAACAGAAGAAGAAAGTAAAGAAACAATCCCCTTTAAAATAGCACCCAAAGTAATAAAATATCTGGGAATAAATCTAACCAAGGAGGTGAAAGAATTATACACAGAAAACTATAAACCATTGATGAAGGAAATTAAAGAAGACTTTAAAAAATGGAAAGATATTCCATGCTCTTGGATTGGAAGAATCAATATTGTTAAAATGGTCACACTGCCCAAGGCAATCTACAGATTTAATGCAATCCCTATCCAATTACCCAGGACATATTTCACAGAACTAGAAAAAATCATAATAAAATTTATATGGAACCATCAAAGACCTAGAATTGCCAAAGCATTACTGAAGAGAAAGAAAGAGGCTGGAGGAATAACTCTCCCAGACTTCAGTACTATATAGCTCTATAGTACTATAGAGCTACAGTCATCAAGACAGCATGGTATTGGTACCAAAACAGACATATAGACCAATGGAACAGAATAGAGAGCCCAGAAATGAACCCACAAACTTTTGGTCAACTAATCTTTGACAAAGGAGGCAAGAATATACAATGGAATAAAGACAGTCTCTTCAGCAAATGGTGTTGGGAAAACTGGACAGCAGCATGTAAAACAATGAAGCTAGAACACTCCCTTACACCATATACAAAAATCAACTCAAAATGGATTAAAGACTTAAACATAAGACAAGATACAATAAACCTCCTAGAGGAAAACATAGGCAAAACATTATCTGACATACATTTCAAAAATTTTCTCCTAGAAGAAATAAAAGCAAGAATAAACAAATGGGACCTAATGAAACTTACAAGCTTCTGCACAGCAAAGGAAACCAGAAATAAAACAAGAAGAAAACCTACAGAATGGGAGAAAATTTTTGCAAGTGAAACCGACAAAGGGTTGATCTCCAGAATATATAAGCAGCTCATACGACTCAGTAAGAAAAAAATAAACAACCCAATCCAAAAATGGGCAGAAGACCTAAACAAGCAATTCTCCAAGGAAGACATACAAATGATCAAAAAGCACATGAAAAAATGCTCAATATCACTAATTATCAGAGAAATGCAAATCAAAACTACAATGAGGTATCACCTCACACCAGTCAGAATGGCCGTCATTCAAAAATCCACAAATGACAAATGCTGGAGAGGCTGTGGAGAAAGGGGAACCCTCCTACACTGCTGGTGGGAATGCAGTTTGGTGCAGCCACTATGGAAAACAGTGTGGAGATTCCTCAAAAGACTAGGCATAGACTTAACCATATGACCCAGGAATCCCACTCCTGGGCTTGTATCCAGAAGGAAATCTACTTCAGGATGACACCTGCACCCCAATGTTCATAGCAGCACTATTTACAATAGCCAAAACATGGAAACAGCCTAAATGTCCATCAACAGGTGACTGGATAAAGAAGATGTGGTATATTTATACAATGGAATACTACTCAGCCATAAAAACCGACAACGTAATGCCATTTGCAGCAACATGGATGCTCCTGGAGAATGTCATTCTAAGTGAAGTAAGCCAGAAAGAGAAAGAAAAATACCATATGAGATCACTCATATGTGGAATCTAAAAAACAAAAACAAATAAACAAACAAAAACAAAGCGTAAATAAAGGACAGAAATAGACTCACAGACAGAGAATACAGACTTGTGGTTACCAGGGGGGTGGAGGGTGGGAAGGGATAGACTGGGATTTCAAAATTGTAGAATAGACTACACTGTATAGCACAGGGAAATATACACAAAATGTTATGATAACTCACAGAGAAAAAAATGTGACAATGAGTGTGTATATGTCCATGAATAATTGAAAAATGGTGCTGAACACTGGAATTTGACACAACATTGTAAAATGATTATAAATCAATAAAAAATGTTTAAAAAAAATGCACAGAGCTCCAGTTGTTCTACATACTCCCCTCTCAACACTTGATGTTATCAATAGTTTTAATTTTAGCCATTCTAGTTGATGTGAAGGGATGTCTTATTGTGGTTTTCATTTTCCTGATGGCTAATGGCTTTCAGCATCTTTCCTTGTGCTCATTATTTTTATATATCTTCTTTTGTGTATACCTGTTGACATATCTGACCCATCTTTGAGTTGTCTTAATTTTACTTAGTTGTTAGAAGATTTTATGTGATTATGATACAAGTTATTTTTTCAGAGATATATAGTGCATATTATCTATGGCTTAAGTTTTTGTTTTCTTGATGGAATCTTTCAAATATCATGAGTTTTAAATTCTGATGATGTCCACTTTGTAATTTTTTTTTTACCTTAGTGGTATGCCTATTTTGTTTCTAATATAAGAAATCATTGCTTAATTCAAAGTGACACAGATTTTCTCCTTACTTTTCTTCTAAACGTTTATAGTTTTAGCTTTTATATTTAATTAAGAAAAGAGAAGGTCATATAAAAATAGATATATCCTCAGAGATACCTGAGAAACAATTACACTAATCCCACAAGAACGGACTGCTATGAAAAAAAGCACTCAGATATCAAACATTAAAATAGCCCAAACTTAAAGTTCAGCAGAAACACAGGATAGTCATAGCACTAAAAGTCAAAACATTTATTGAGGCTTGCTATGTTCTGTTCTCAGTGCCTGATGTGTATTAATTCATTTATGCTTCACAACAAACTTTTGAGAAAGGTGCTATTATTATCTTTATTTCACAGGTGACAAAATGATGCATGGAAAGTTTAACTAACTTCCCAATATCAACTATCAACTAGCAAGAACTGAATGGCAAAGTGGCCATGACTGAACAGTAAATAAGTGAGCTTAGAGATCAAGCTGAGATCTTTGTCCAAGCACAGTACAGATAACGGCTCCTATTACGAGGAAAAAAAGAAAAAAAGGTATAGAAGGAAGTAAATGAAGACTAATATGAGTTCTAGAAGGAAGGAGTGAACACATTGGAGGAACATGGGTAGCATACATATGAAATAGCATAAACATAAGAAAATTTCCCTGGTTTGTCCTCAGACACAAAAGATCTACCAAAACCTTAAAAGAAAAACTTAACACACACATGTACACACACACCCCACCCCTAGGCACATCCTGATGAAAATTCAGAATTTTAAAGTGTTCTCTAAATAAAAAAGAGTGTATTCTACTCAGGGTCTAAATAAAAAAGAGTGTATTCTACTCAGGGGAAAGAAAATATAAGTCCACAGGAGTGGTACATATAAGGGGAAAAGAAAAGTAATGAGTAAGATCCTATTCGATTGTAAAACTAGTTCACAATGATATAATTGGAAATTTGATTAAATTTTTAAAGAGATTAATAAAATAGAGGAGTCATGAAGCAAAGTATGTTATTAACAATCCCTTACAAAAGATCCAGATTATGTCAACTAAAATTGGAAAGTGGCCTGGGAGATGTAAACAAAGAAATTATTGTGTAGGAAAACTGCATTACCCCAAAGGCAATTTTCACAGTCTAAAAAGCATTCTGAAACTGTGTTAAAGGGACATCTGAACTAGCCAAATTTAGTTTCAGAGATCTACTGTTTTTTTTTTCAGCAAGAGCCAATACCTGAGAAATCACCAACTAGTACACTTTATTGTTACTGTCTGTGTACGTTACTGTTTTCCCGATACTGTATGGACTAACTGAACACATGCGTGTACTATTAACAGCATATATTGCAAGGCACGTAAAGACCCTGACTGGTCTTCAAACAAGTATTTCCTTGTTGCTGCACCACAGACTGATCCTCGGTTAGGTGATAAAAAGGTGCCAGGCGATGGGGCTCTCACAAGCAACCACCAGAAAAAGCAGGCTAATGTGCTTGCTTAAACGAACAGACTTGATATGGGTCCATTATTTTCACCAAAATATTCATGACTCGGTTTGAAAATACTGTTTTCCATAGGTTAGTAAAAGAGTTGGGTAAGACTGCCATGCTCTCCACTGGCTAGTTTATCCTACCAGATTGCTTCGGAACAATGTACCAATAAGCTTAAGTGAAAATCTCTTGAGTCTCAGAACTCTAGATAAAATCTCAACTCTGGTTTTCAAAAATAACACCAAAGCAGTGTCTAGCGATGCAGAGGGCAGGTACTAGAAGAGAAGATGGTTATCAGTCTTCATAAACTCCAAAGGTTCTCTTCGTTACAAAAAGAGATGCTACATTTGGTATCTATATTGTAAAAACATATTTGGTATTTTTCTTTCTCTTTCTGGCTTACTTCACTTAGTATGATGATCTCTTATATGTGGATTCTAAAAAAATATTACACAAAACATTTACAAAACAGACTCACAGACAGAAAAAACAAACTTATGGTTACAGGGCAGAAAGGGAGTGTGAAGGGATAAACTGAGAGTTTGACTTGTGCAGATACTAACTACTATATATAAAGTAGATAGACAACGAGTTTCTACTGTATAGCACAGGGAACTATATTCAATAACTTGTAGTAAAAATGAAAAAGAAAAAAAAAAAGGAAAATTAACAAAACAAAAGGGTAACTTCCAAGTTGGGAGAAAATATTTGCCAACCATGTATCTGATAAGGGCTTAATACCCCGAAATATATAAAGGACTCATACATCTTGGCAGCAAACCCCACACCCACAAATATCCCTATTTAAAAATGAGCAAGGACATGAATAGACATTTTTCCAAAGGGGCTATACAAATGCCCAACAAGTAAATGCGGATGTTTCTAACACTACTAAATTGTACACTTAAAAATATAAGGCCTGAAAATAGGACTACCACTTGAGAGTTGTCTTGTCATCAACGGTAGACTGTGGTGTAGTGCACAAGTTAAGGTAGACTAGAGTCCCTAACCCAACTGAGGCCACCCCAAACACTGAGTCAGAGACCACATGTATACGGAGCTACAGTGAAACATGCAGTGACTATAACGGGGGGATGTCCTTAACTGGGGACACCCTTGTCAACTACCGCTTTCTGAATGTAAAATGTGGTAGTCACCATTTATGGCTCAGCATGGGGCAACGGCACAGGTGACTTCACTGATGACGCTGAGGGAGGCAGAGGCAAAGGCAGACTATGGCTTTGTTTGCTGGGAACTGACAGGCAGGACTCTTCTCTGAAATCCACTGTACTTCTGTGACACCCACAACTTTAGGGTTCAGAAAGCCATCGGGGCTTTTTTTTTAAGGATACCCAGAACTTGATCACAAACTAGGGGGCAAGTGAAGTAGGAAGCAAAAATGCAACAATTTGTTTCCAAACCAAGAATACTTTTTATTTGCTGATCAAAACCTCAAAGAAAATTCGATTAAAGAATTGAGGGAAGAAGGAAGAGCTGTTAGGATAAATGAGAAGCTCGTTCAGTTTATGACCCTGGGTTACAGAGTGACTGTGCATTGACTGATTATTTTTTGGTTTCTTGACATTTTTTGCCTTGAATTATTCTACTCCAGTGTTAATTTGTGGTGTTTCTTTCTCTGGGTTTATAAGTTTCCTAAGATTTTCCTGAAAAATACAACAATCACTGAGATAACTAAGAAAATAAGGCGTATTGACATAAAGGACACAACCTGAATTGAGGTGGGCACCCCCTGTTTTAGAGGTCCTGGTGGCCCACTGTCAATGCTTCCTCCATACCCTACCTCCTCACAGAAGGGAGGGGCCCAGCCATACACGCAGTGGCAGTTTTTTTTATTGTTGCAAACGCCTCGGCGGTTGCACTTGTCAGGCAAACAGTCAAACTTTAGGACTGAGCTATTCACGCAATTTCTATTAAAACATATTCGGTCCCTACCACAGGAGGTCCCATCATTTACCACTCCCAGGTCAGGTATCCCCATAGCTACCATGGACAAATGGTAGCCTATGCCCCAGCACATGAGGTTTTCCTCCTGCAGATGAGTGGAAATTAGAAGAGTATGATCTGGCATATCAGGGATGGTGTTGACATTTATACACTGTATCCTGCCACATAATACGTTTTCTCCAGTACATGTCTCATACTGATGAGCTCCTAAAATACCACAGTTCCCATATTGGTCACCTATTACATTAACTGCATCATAGCACTTAAAAGGACCCCCCAGGGAATCAGATCCAAAAATGCTTCGGCACTGTACAAATCTGTCTCGGCAGCCCTTTTTGACACAACGGGCTTTGTACTTGCAAGGGGTTCCATCCTGCTTGTAAGTGTCAATTGGGCAGAGTCCTGAGGTCCCACTGCAGTACTCTGCGAGGTCACATTCATTTTCCTCCTTCCGACACATGTATCCAGATGGACGAAAGTGACAGTTATGACAGCAAAGTCCAGTGCTACAATTGGCACCTTGTTTGAATTTACAATCTGGTTGACAACACTGGTCTGTTTTACAGTCCTCTCCTGAACCGCAGTCACATTCCTCATCCTCTTCCACAATTTTGTTTCCACATCTCTTAACCACAAAGCCTAGTCCTGGGATATTAGTTAGACACTTTGCTCCTGAATGGACGTGTGCAAAAAACTCAGCATAACTACAGTTACTAAACCCAGTTCGTCCAGTGCCCATGATGCAATTATGCCTACCCTTACACTGGCAATATTCTGCATCATGGTTCATTCCCACACTATGGCCCAGTTCATGAGCAGTCCAAGTGGCAGGTGTGAGGACATTCATATCTGGAAAAACACTTGCAGATCCAAAATTCCCAATAGCACACACTCTTCCCCAGGACCATGCAAGAGCATCCTTATACGTCTTTCGAAGGTAGAGATGTGTCCAATCTGATGGAATCCGAGGATCTAGTACAGTTCTTCTGTAAGATACAAATTGGCCTAAAACACTAGTTAATTCTTCATAATCAGTTTTTATTTTGTTTTCATCTGTCCACACTTCAATGGCTAAGAGATGTATTCTCATACGGACATCTTGAAAGTAAGAGTCTGCGATCGCAGTCAGAAGAATGGCGTCATTCACGACTAGAGTAAGATTGGAGTTCAGGTACAAATACCTACTGTGATCAAAGACCAGGGCTAATTCCAAGTACTTCTGGTGCATGTAAGACTCAGTGAGGTCGCTTATCCTAGCCACGTTCTCCTGCTGGGCCATCTGCTTTACTGTGTCGTCATGACTTAAGCCACAGATCTGACTGGGAAATGCCTGCTCTTTCTTCAGGAGATACACCACATGTTCAAACCTGGAAGAAGCCCTGAGGGGCTCGATTTGATAATGCCTGGCATCGATTTGCAATATGCCTCGGAGCCCCCCCGTGCATGTGCTTAAAGTAGCCTCGGAATCCTGATTTCCTTCAACCAAGCCCATATAGTTGCAGTCGCTGGGTACATAAGGGTGATCCTCCCAGAGCTGCCCCTGCTCCGTGAAGGAGAAAACCTGCAGATTTCGGGCTAATAGAAACCTCTTGGGCCACAGGTGGAGGACATGGTTCTTGCCTTTTACCTGCAGGAGGTAGGACACGTGCTTGGCCACACCCTGCTGCTCTCGTCGGAAGCTCAGCTTCTTGGGGATGGTGACTTCATAGGAATCAAAGCCCCACTCCGGGTGGAAAACTGGATCCTTGCCAAGACAGTCAGCCAGGAGCAGCGCCAGGAGCAGCACCGGGAGCGAACGGCCGTGGGAGAGGAAGGGCCTCCCTGACCTCATGGCATCGCCTGTTCGCTGGTGAGTCAGCCCCTGCAGCTGTGGCCTTGCGGGTCGGACTTGCAGGGACACCGGGCTCCCCGAGCGCGGGGTGTGGGGGCGCCCGCCTTGGCCTGAGCTGGGTCCGGCTCAGCGCAGCTGGTTTTCACAACAGGCGAACGACAGGTGCACGCCCCCGTGTCCAACGCATGTAGTTCTTCTGAGAGGGGCCGTTAGGCGCACGTGGAAGGATCCAGGGGAGGAGCGAGTAGAGAATGAAAAGCGAGGCTCTTTGGAGGAGGGAAGCAGAAGGGCAGAGAGCGGCGTGAGCAAAAGAGACGGAATAAAGAAGGGGAGGAACAAAAGAGAACTTGTTTAAAAAAAAAACAAACAACTCTCTGTATTTTGTGCCCGTTAGTCTGTTTCTAGAGGCCCTCGGGCACACCTTATGGTTTTTCATTGATTGAATCAGGTGATTCATAGGCCACTGTGCCCACCTTTCCTTCCACTATTCCGTTTTCAGCTGCGGTGCTTGCAGCAAAGGGAAGGCGCACAGGAGCCGGCAGGGGCAGCGCCGGAACTGAAAATCAGTGCAGACTCATATCCCCACCCGAACCCGGGCAGCGCTTGGCTTCAGGCAAGGGAAAGTTTCTGAGCTCATTTGGTCAGGTGGTTCTTTCCGCTCTGTGTCCTTGGGTTGCCAGGGATCAGCGTGATTTTCTGGTGTGGGTGTGAAGTGGTGGAAGAATCTAGAAAGAGTAAAATATCTGTGAAAAGAGCAAAACCCAGGAGCTTTCAGAGAAAGGTGAAGAGTTTGTATATGTTTCTAGTATGAGTGATGGCTGAGAGAGGAGACTGCAAATCTCCATCCAAGATCCCAGCTCAGAATATGAAAGAACTAGTTGTCTGTGGAATCCATAAATTACAGGGTCTTACGATTTTGTTGAGAGCTTTTGACTCAAAAGGAACATTTTCAATTTTGTTCTTAGGGAATTAATTACGTCTGCATTACAGGGAAAGGTTTAAAAAGGACCAGGCCTGAATCAGGGAGACCAGTTAAGAACTTCATGTAACAATCCAGTCAAGCGATGTTGTCAGTGGGCCAGAAATAATGGCATTGGGGCTCATAAAACTCACAGTGTTTATGGAAGGCTTACTGTGTGCCAGCCACTCTTCTAGGCTCTCTGCGTGGATCAGCCCATTAAGTCTTCACAAGAACCCTGTTTTGCAGAGGATGATAACTCTATGACTATCTTCCATAGTTCACACACGAGGGGACTGAAACTATTTGCACTTGATGGTGATGCTAGGTGACACCATTGCCACACACATTTAGGCACTTCCCTCCTGGAGCCTCCTTACCAGTCACCTCTGTTACCCTCCGGGGAAGGACACAAGTGGACAGCTTCAAAAAATACGAATAAAGCAGACTCTGCTGGACTTAACGATTGAATGGATTCTTCCAGCCCGAGAGAAGTAAGAATCAAAAAGAATATTCACGTTTTTGGCTTCTGTATCATGGTCCAGTCACACGGGGAAGGAGAAAATATCAAAAGAAGTAGACTCTTGTAAAGGCAAGAAATATGAGAAGTTCTGCCCAGGAGGTGGAAATTTTAAGGTGTCTGTCTCATGTACTGGTGGGAAAGCCCCAGCAGACAGCCCTGCCCTGCCTCTGGGAGAGGACAGGGGATCCCCTCAAAGGGGCCCCCCTCAGGGATAAGCAGAGCAGGAGGCCTATGCACTGTGGAGATGAACCGGTTGGCAGGCAGGGGAAGCTGTGAGTGTAGTGAGTAGACAGTCAGGAAGGGCGGGTCTGAAGTCTCAGTTTTCCTGTAAAGTCAGGGGCTGAGGTGAGGTCATGGTAAGGGTGAGGGAGATGAAGAGGAGAACTCAGAGAGAGCTGACTAGGGACAAATGGAAGCATCACCAAGTGTGTTGAGCTCCTAGTTCAGGTTGGAAACCAGAAATGACAGTTTCCCCCAGTCTGTAAATCTGGTAGATTTTCTCAAGCACCCAGCAGCCTAAACTGGGGAGGGCAGTTGGAATCTATCTTTTGTATCCATTTGATTTTATCATCGTTTTCAAATTTATACCATTTTCTTTAGGCCACTGGAAAATTTCTTGATGAAAAACTCCTAATTCATCAACTCTTATTGCTACAGTATTGTCTCTGGGCTAAACTCTGTAGCATTTGTTTGATAACACAAAGCCTTGTGGAAATAACCTGCTTTGACATAGTTCTTCTTATTTACAAAAATGATATTGTAAAAGGTGAATATATATTATAAAAAATGGAAATAACTGTAAGTGCCATAGAGTAGAAGATACAAGCTTCCTTTATCCTTAACCTGCATATGTCTCCAGTAAACTCCTCCCAACGCCCAGAAAGAGCTCTTATGTATGTTTCTCCACCTGTTCATATGCCATTAAAATATGGAAAGTATGTCATATTTTAAAATAGTACATCCTATTCATATACTTTTGACACTGCTACTTTTCAGTACATAATACATTGTAAATAATTTTCTGGGTCATTGTTAATATCAGATGTAGATTATTGCCCATAACAGATACTATATTCAGATTATAGTATTCACATAATCATTTATTTAACTATTTCCTTTATGGATGGATGACGATACAATAGCATTGCTTCAAATTTCTACATTTTTCTTTTTGACAAGTATTTTATATTATGGCAATACATATACATATATATGTATTAAAGAACTTATGTATTTATATGTAAATATACACGTGCACACATTCGTGTATATACATGTATACACACACACATTTTTTGCCTCTTCTGATGGATTCCTAGAATTGAAATTGTTAGGCCAAAGAGAAAGCAAGTACTCAAATTGACTGAGCTCTTTAAAAATCACCATAAACTCTGTAGGGAGGGTATAGCTCATGTGGTAGAGTGCATGCTCAGCACCCAAGAGGTCGGGGTTCAGTCCCCAGTACCTCCTCCAAGTGGAAATCAATGAAAAGTCAAATAAACTTCTTAAAATCTTGTATTGATTTGCAAACTATGTACAAAGCTGCTTGTCCAATAGAACTTTTAAAAACTTTTGGTAAAAAGTAAATAACATTAAATTTACCACATTAACCATTTTAAAGTGTACATTTCCATAGTGTAAGCACGCTAACATTTTCGTGCAACAGATCTGTATAGAACTTTTTCATCTTGCAGCACCGAAGTTCTATACATATTAGACAATAATTTTACCCCTTCTCCCCTGCTCTTTGAAGAAACTACATTTCTACTTCCTCTCTGTGACGACCTTGTTTCACTTAGCATGTCTTCAAGGTTCATTTTTGTTATAGCTTCTGACAGGGTTTCCTTCTTGTTAAGCACACATACTGATCCATGTATGTCTATACCACACTTGCTTTGGTCATTCGTCTGCTGATGGACATTTAGGTTACTTCCACCTCTTGACTACAGTGAATAATGCTGCAATGAAAATGGATGTGCAATTATCTCTTCGAGATCCTACCTTGAGTTCTCTAGGGTATGATATCCTGAAGTGGGATTGCTGGATCATATGTAATTCTATTTTTAACTTTCTGAGGACCCTCCATACTGTTTTCCATAATGACTCTGTCATTTGACTTTCCCACCGACATATCACAGGGTTCCAACTTCTCCACATTCTTACCAACACTTATTATTTACTGTTCTTTTGATAAGACCATTCTGATTAGTGTAAAGAGATGTTTCTTTGTGGTTTTGATTTGCATTTCTCTAATGATGGTATTGCTCATCATTTCATGTGTTGATTCATTTTTTCTATATCTTCTTTGGAAAATATCTACAGGCATAACTTGATGATATTACGGGTTCGATTGCAGACCACTGCAATATGGTGAGTATTGCAATAAAGTCAATCACACAAAATTTTTGGTTTCACTCCAATATAGTGAATTTGCATTAAAGTAAGTCACACAGATTTTTTTTATATGAAAATTATATTCACACGATATTGTAGTCTATTAAGTGGGAAATAACATTATGTCTAAAAAAAACCAGTGAACACGTATGCATTTAAAAATACTTTATTGCTAAAGAATCCCAACTATCTTCTGAACCTTAAGGAAATAGGAATTTTTCGCAATAGTAACATCAAAGACCACATATCATAGATCACAATAACAAATATAATAATAATAGGAAGTTTGAGATATTGTGAGAGTTACCAAAATCTGACCCAAAGACACAAAGTAAACAAATATTGTTGGAAAAATGGCACAGAGAGACTTGCTTGACCTAGTGTTGCCACAAACATGCAATTTGTAAAGAATGCAATAATTGCAAAGTGCAGCAAAGCAAAATGCAATAAAACAAGATATGCCTGTGTCCAAGTCCTTTGCCAGTTTTTGAATGGAATTATTTGGTTCTTAGTTGTTGAAGAATTTTCTTATATATTCTGAAAATTAACCTCTATCAGATACATGACTTGCAATTATTTTCTCCCATTCTGTAGGTTGCCTTTTCACGCTGTTGCGCTGTTGATCGTTTCTTTTGGTGTACAGAAGATTTAAAGTTTGGTGTAGTCCCATTCACATAATTTTCATTTTGACCCCTGGGCTTTTGGTGTCATATTCAGGAAATACTGAAAATTCAGTGTCCTGAAGATTTTCTCTGTGTCTTATTCTAGGAGATATGTTTTGTTCTTACACATATGTTTTTAGTCCATTTTAAGTTATTTTCATATAAAGTATAAGGTAAGGATCCAGCTTTATTTATTTTTTTGCATGTGGATATCCAATTTTTCCTACGCCATTTGTTAAACAGACTGTTTGTTCTTTATTGTGTAGTCTTGACACTCTTGTTGAACATTATTTGGCCATATATGAAAGGGTTTATCTCTGGGTTCTCAATTCTACTCCATTGATCAATATATTTATCTTTATGCTAATTCTAAACTGTCATAATGACTACTAATTATTACATTTTAACAATATGAAGTCTTCCAATCCATGATCATGGGTAGCCTTTCCATTAATTTGAAGCATCTTTGGTTTCTTTCAGCAATGTTTTGTAGTTTTCAGTGTGTAAGTCTTTTACGTCCTTGGTTATCTTTTTTGATGCTACGGTAAATGAGATTGTTTTCTTAATTTCCATTTTAGATTGTTTATTATTAATGTATAGAAGCAACTCTGATTTTTCACTGTTGATTCTGTAGTCTGTAACTTTCGTGAATTGACAAGTTTTTTTGTGGGTTTTTTTTTTTTTTGGTGGAATCCTTAGGGTTCTCTCTATGTGAGACCATATCATGTACAAACAGATTATTTCAATACTTCTATTCCAGCTTACATGCCTTTCTTTTCTTTTCCAGGTCTGACTGCACTGGCTATAACTTCTAGCACGATGCTGAACAGTGGTAGTGAGAGTGAATGTCCTTGCTCACTTGCTCCTGATACTAAAGGAAAAGCTTTCCCTTTGAATATGATGTTCACTATGAACTTTTTATATATGACTTTTATTATGCTGAGATAGTTTCCCTCCCTTCCTAGTCTGTGAGGGTTTTTTTTTTTAATCATGAAATGGTGCTGAATTTTGTCAAATGCTTTTTCTGCATCAGTTGAGAGAATCATATGTGTTTTGTCCTTCATTTTGTTAATGAGATGTATTACATTAATTGATTTTCATTATGTCAAACCATGGTTGCTTACAGGTATAAATCCCATTTGGTCATGAACTATGACCCCTTTAATGTGCTGTTGAATTCAGCTTGCTAGTGTTTTGTTTAAGATTTCTGTATCAATATTCATTGGGGATATCGATCTGTAGTTTTCTTTCTTTGCTGGGTTTTGGTTCTGGTATCAGGGTAATGCTGGCCTCAGAGAATGAGTTTGGGAGAGTCCTTTCCTCTTCAGTTCCTTGGAAGAGTTGGAGATGGATTGTTTTCAATTATTCTTTAAATGTTTGGTAGAATTCTCCAGTGAAATGGTCTTTCCATTGTTGGCAGGCTTTTGATCACTGCTTCAATTTCCCCACTGGTTGTAGGCCTGCTTAATCTCTTATTTCTTCATGATTCATCCTTGACAGGTTGTATGTTTCTAGGAATTTATCCATTTTTTGGTTATCCAATTTGTTAACATATATATAACTGAGACTGAGGTGTTGAAGTCTCCTACTTTTATTGTGTTGCTGTCTTATTTCTGCCTTCAGTTCTGTCAATGTTTGCTTCATATATTTAGGTACTTTAATGTTAGGTGCACAAATATTTTAAATTGTTACATTTTCTTGGTAAATTGACTCTTTTATCATTAATAGTGTTCTTTCTTGTCTCTTGTGACAGTTTTTGCCTTAAAGTCTATTTCGTGTGATATAACCGCGCCACCTCTCTCTCTGTAGGTTCCCATAGCAGGAAATATGTTTCCACCCTTTAATTTTTAGTTTAAGTGTCTTCTTAAATCCATAGTGAGTCTTTTGTAGGCAAAATATAGTTGAATCTTGTTTTGTTTTTTTTTTCTATTCAGCTGGTCTATGTCTTTAATTGGTGTGCTTCCTCTCTTTACAGTTAAAAGACAAATTACTAACCAGGAAGAACTTACTGTTGCCATTTTAAAAATAGTTTTCTGTGTGTCCTCTAGCCTTTTTGTCCCTCTTTTTGTATCTTGCTGTCTCCTTCTCTGTTTCATTGATTTTTGTGGTGATATGTTTTGACTCCCTGCTCATTTCCCTTTGTATGTATTCTATAGAAGTTTCTTTGTGGTTATGATTGCAATTACTAAGACAACTTAAAGTTATAACAATTTATTTTATGCTGATAAGAATTCCAATCACATATAAAAGCCCTGCTCTTTTACATCTCTATCCCCTTCCCACTATGTCATCATTGACGCAAATTACCTTTTTTAATATTGCTTATTCATTAATGTAGATTTATAATTGTTTTTAAGCTTTCTAAAAAGTTCTATACTTGATTTATAAGTTAGTAACTCATCTATAAGACAATACTATGGGAGTCTTTATTTGTCTAAATATTTTACTTTTATTAGAGAATTATACATTTTATAGGGTTTTTTTGGTTGCTGTTTATCAGCCTTTCACTTCAACTTGAGTTCTCCTGTCAGCACTTCTTGTAGGATAGGTCTAGTGTTGAGCAAATCCCTCATCCTTTGCTTACGTGGAAAACTCTTGACTTCTCCTTATTTTGGAAGGGTAGTTTTTCTGAACATAGTATTCTTGGCTGGCAGTTTTTTCTTTCAGTAATTTGAATCAGTCATCACATTCTCTTCTAGCCTGCAAGATTATTACTTAGAAATCTACTGACAATCTAATAGGACCTCCCTTGTATGTAAATTTACTTTTCTCACTGCTTTCAAGATTATCTTTTTATTTCTGAGTTTTGACTATTTGATTATGATGATGTCTAAAATGGCCTGACTGTAGGTCTCTTTGGATTTATCCCTAATCATAGTTTTTGAGCTTCTTGAATATTTATGTCCATTTCTTTCCTCAGATTTGGGGAAATTTTGGCCATTATTTCTTCAAATAGCTCTTCTGCCCCATTCTCTCTGCTTTCTCCTTCTGTGATTTTCAGTGTTTTATTTATTGTATCCTATAAGTCCCTTAGGCTCTCTTCATTTTTTTTCATTCTTTTTCTTCCTGTTTCACTAATTATGAAATTCCTCTCTTTTTTGAGTTTATTGATTCTTCTTTCTTCCTGGTTAAGTCTGATATTAAGTCCCTCCAGGGAAATTTTCAATTCAGGTATTGTATTCTTTATTTCCAGAATTGCCTTTTGGTTCTTCTTCATAGTTTCTATCTCTTTTTTGATATTCTCATTTGTTTATGCATCATTTTCCTGATTTTATTTAGCTGTCTATCTGTGCTCTCAGTTAATTCATTGAATATCTTCTTAACAGTAATTTTGTGTTGTTTGGCAATTCCTAAGTCTCCATTTCTTTATATTCACTTTAGAGATGTAATTGCTTCCTTTAAACATGTCATGGTTGCCTATACGTTTGTATATGTTGCTTTTGTTGTTGTTCTGTTTTGGATTTTGAACAGCTAACTCTCCCAGATTGCTATCTGGTTCCATACAGGGTTGACTTTCTCTGCAAAGCCAGGCTAGATTCTGGAGTCCTCTGAAGTCCTTTCTGCATGTGTGTGTGGCCAGTGTGTATCCTTTCTGGGCTTGTGTGTATAAGCTATTTGAAGAGATTTGCCAATCCCTACTCAGGAGCTCCCACTGGTGACTGTTGTCAGTATTGCAGCCTGTCTGCAATGCTGGGGCTCCATCCTGGGGCTCCATGTAGTTTTTGTCTGTGGTGCTGCGCACCCTGTTGCATGGCTTTTCTCTTTGTCATCAGAGACTTTAAATCTGTCACTCTCATTCCTGTCAGTACTGAAACACAGGCAAGATAGATATAGTCCCTCAGACCAGCCCTTTAATTTCATTTGGACTTTCATTCAACTCCTTTCCCTCCTACCCCAAGAAAAGTTGGAGGTCGAGGGTTTTCTTCCAAATACGATGCATCATATGTGTATGTGTGGTGGTGGAGGTGAGAGTTTTGTGGGGGAGTAGACCTCTGAGGAGACAAAGTGAATAGTGATGCGGATTCCATATCCAACTTCCATGCAGTCTGTTTCATGCTCACCTGCGGTGCAGAAGTCCTTTAACTGATTTCCAGAGCCCTCCCAGAGGTTCATCTGTAGCGGGAGAAGGAGTGTCGGGGCTTCCTGATCTGCCATCTCACCTATGACTTTAGTCTGTTCGGTAGAACTTTTTGTAATAATAGATGTGCTAATAAAGTCCAATACTGTAGACAGTAACGACCTGTTGTTACTGAACACTTGAAACGTGGCTATTGTGGCAGAACAACTGAATTTCAAATTAATTTAATTTTAGGATAATTTGAACTTAAATAGCCACTAACTATTGGTTACTAGCTGCCATGTTAGACAGCACAGCTATGGAAAGCCTGTATTTCTATAGCCTTTCCAGCAGTGTTTAATATCCAGCTCCTATATCTAGACTTACATTAGAAAAAGAACATAGCTCAATATTGTAAACTGCATTCTCTGATTATTAGTGAGGTTGAACATATATAGTAACTCAGCCAATCTACTTTTTAAAATTATTTTTAAAATTCAGATAAAACTGATATATAACATTGTATTAGTTAAGTGCACATCTTGATAGTTTAATTATGTGTATATTGCAAAATAATCACCATAATAAGTACAGTTAATAGCTATCACCACCCATAATTATATTTTTTTGCCTTGTGATGAGAAATTTTAGGATTTACTCTGTTAGCAGCTTTCTGATACACATTATTAAATGTGTTTACATTCACCTATTCATATCCTTTGCCCATTCTTCTATTACTTTGCTTTGTTTTTCAATTTAATGGAGCTGCTTGTATATTGCAAATCAATTCTGCCAATCTGTTATTTGTCACTTCACTTTTACAGTGTCCTTATTGTACAGAACATTTTAAACTCTTCTAGCTCCTGGTGTTTGTGTCATTATTCTTGTTTATCTCATAAAAATATCTATATAACATGCACGTTAAAAATTTTCTTCTAGTACATCTCTGGTTTTTTGTATGGAATGCAATGCTGTCTTCCAAGTGTGGTATTATTCTGCCTTATCATTGGATCAAATTTTTTTCACATGTACAGTGGTGTTGGTTAGATTTTGACTTTTGTTTCTAATTTGATAGTCCTCTGTACAGAGATAACTCTCTATATGATGCTGATTCTGGAAGCTACACTAAGATTTATGATGGCTTCATATATGTACCATCTTTATGAACGTTCCAGGTATTCTTGAAAAGTTCATTAACTGTCATTGTGACAGTCAGGCCGCGTGTATGACAGGTGTTACAGGGGGATTCTTCCTCTCTCCGAGTGTCAGCACAGGCTCTGTTGACGTCCCTCAGTCAAACCACCAGGAGCACCCTGGCAAGTCAAACAAAGATGGATTTATCGATGCTTTTTGCTGCAAGGAACGTTGCACACTAAGGGGAGATGTGGTGTCTCAGTAAATGAGTGTTAGGGAGAGCTTATTATGGGATTTGTACTTGTGTTTGATGATGTTGAGGCAGGTTAAAAAATTGAGTATCTTAATGAATTTTATCAAAGATACAGGCATGGTCAGATATTCATGATTTTTACTAGGTGGGAAGAGTAGAGCAGAACTAAAGCTTTTTGATAAAGAAACAGCAATGACAAGTCAGGAGTGGGGGATATTTGGTAACATTTACACTTAGTAATTATTTTAAAGGTTGTTACTTTGGATTACCCATGTGTACCTTTTGGGGGGTGTATCTTTGCTATGTAAATGTGCTTTTTTCTTCAATTACATCCCCAAATTGGATTTTGTTGACAAATTTTCCATTGTTTTACCTTACTAAATTTCTAATGATTTAGGGTAGACTTTTTAGCAAGTTTTCTTGGGTTGTCCAGGTGTGTAGTCTTGTTACCCTCAGATGAACACATCTTCTCTTCCTCATTTCCGGTTCTTAGATGTAAAACCCTGCAATAACCGCAGTAACTAGATTCTCATACAACACGATTACTGGTTGGTGTGCATCCTCTGAAAATTACTGTTCTTAAACCTTTTCAGGAGTGAATGAAAGGGGTCATGGTGGAGAGAAAGGAAAGAGAGATGGAGAACATGAGCCAGTTCCATAACAGAGAGGCAGGAGCTGGGTCCTTACATCCCAGTGTTTGCTGGTCTCTCTCGTCTGAAATAGGCATGTGAAGCGGGTGATGATTTCCAGTGAAGAGCTTGCAAATCCCAGTCTGATGACAGAACCCAGACTCAACCCCAACATATTTATGCTGAGGCAGCCAAGTGCCACCAGGTGGTGCCAAAGAGCAGCCAGGACCCCACAGGTATGGGTTTTCCAACTGGACTCCAGAGCTCCTACCCAGCTAGGCAACAGCTGCTTCGCCTTGCTCACTTAATTAACTTTGCATCTCTGCAGTCCCACATTTTATACCACTGAATTTGAAAATGTGTCTGCTTCATAGATCACCTATTGCAAATAACAAAGTTTTTAAGCATAAAATAATCTCCACAGATTCAATTTATGGAAACAAGTAACTGGAAAAGGGAAAAGGGAGGAAGGAAGGGGAGGGGAATGGAATTAGAGGTGGTTAAAGAGTCTTACTGCATTATCTTCGAATATCTGAAACAAATATAATAAAACACTAATGTTTTATAATTCTGTAACATAAAATTATGTATAACTATATATTTTAATTTTATACTATTAGATTTTTATACATCTGTCAGTATTATAGATACATTTTATTGAAGTATAACTTACGTTAGTAAAATTGAAAGATCTTAAGTAAATTTTACATGGAATTTTGAGTATGAATACATTCATGAAATCACCACCCATTTGAAGATATTTTCAGTCTCCAGAAAGATTTTTCTTGCCCTCTTCTCAGTCAAGGTCCCTCTCGCACAAAACTACCCACCATTCAGATCCCTATTTACCACTGATTTGTGTTTCCTGAACTTATATCGTGGAATTGAAACCATAACACTCTTGGTAGAAAATATAGGAGAAAAGATCCTTACTATTGGTTTTGGCAGTGATTTTTTTGGATACAAAAAAAGAGCTCAGGCAACAGAAGCAAAAATAAACACATGAAACTACATCAAGCTAAAAATCTTCTGCAAAGCAAAGGAAATGATGAACAAAATAAAAAAGCAATCTACAAGCTGGTAGGAAATATTTTCTAACTTCACCTCTGATAAGGTGTTAATATCTAAAATATGTAACATACAACTCAGCAGCAAAACACCCCAGACAAGTGACCCTATTTAAAAATGGGTAAGTATGTGAGTAGACATTTCTTCAGAGAAGACTTACAAATGGCCAACAGATATATGAAAAGGTGTTCAGCATCACTAATCATCAGAGAAATAAAAAATAAAATCCACAACGAGATAGCACCTCACACAATGGATAAGATGACCATTGTACAAAAGATAAAAGATAATGTGTACTGGCAAAATACTGGCAAGAAAAGGGAATTCGTGCACACTGCTGGGAATGTAAATTGGTACAGCCATTTTGGATACAGTGTGGAGGTTTCTCAAAAAGTTAAAAATACATCTACTGTTTGACTTAGCAATCCCTCTCCTGGGTACTTATTGCAAAGGAAATTAAATCAGTGTCTTGATGAGACACATGCACTCCCGAGTTCATTGCAGCATTTTTAATACCCAAGATAAAGTAACAACCTAAGCGTCCATTAAGAGATGAAGGGATAAAGAAACTGATCCACATATACGATGAAATATTCAGCCTTAAAAGGAAGACCCTGCCATCTGTGACCCTATGAAGACATTTTGCTAAGTGAAATAAGCCAAACACAGAAAGAAAAAACACTGCATCATCTCACTTGTATATGGAATCTCAAAAAGTAGAATTCATAGAAGCAGAGAGTAGTTCAGTGATTACCAGCCTGGGGGGCAGGGGGAGAGACAGGGAGATTTTGGTCCAAGGGTACAAAGTTGCAGTTACATAGGTTGAATAAGACCTAGAGATCTAATGTACGGCATGATGACTATAAATGACACTGGACTGTGTACTGGAAATTTGTAAGGGACTAGATATCAGTGCTCTCAGCACACAGAGAAAAGGTAAGTATATGAGGAGACAGTTCTTCATTAGCTCATTTGTAGTAATCACTTCACTATGTACATGTATATCAAAGCATCACATTGTACGCTTTAAATATATACAAGTTTAATTTTAAACAAACAAAATGAAACCAAGAACACAGTCAGCAGAGGGAAAAGGCAACCTACAGAGTAGCGAAAAATGTTTGCAAATCATGTATCTGATACGAGGTAAAGAATGGTAATAAAGAAAGAACACCCACAGCTCAACACCAACAAAAACAAAACCAAAAACAACTGGATTTAAAAATGGGCAATGGACTTGAACAGAAAGTTTTCCAAAGGAAATATGCAAATGACCAACTGGCCCATGAGAATATGCTCAACACCAGCAATCACTAGGGGAATGCAAATCAATACACCAATGGATAGCATCTTCCATCCATTAAGATGGCTATTATCCAAGACCAGAAAATAACAAGTGTTGGCAAGGATATAGAGAAATTGGAATCTTTGGGAACTGCTTGTATGAATGTGAAAGGAGGCAATTGCTATGGCAAATAAAATGGTGGCTTCAAAAAATTAAAAATAGAATTACCATATGACCTAGAAATTGCAATTCTGAGTATTTACCCTAAGGGATATGACCCGGGACACAACCGGATTTTTTTGTACACCCATATTCACAACAAACATTACTCACAATAGGTAAAAGATAGAAGCAACTCAAGGGTCCACCAAGGAATGAATAGATCAATAAAATGTGGTATGTACATACAATAAAATATAATTCAGCCTTAAAGTGGAGGGAAATTCCAACATGCTACAACATGGATGAATCATGAAGACTTTATGCGAAGTGAAATAAGCCAGTCACAAACAATTACCATAGGATTCCACTTAGATGAGGTACTTAAACAGAGACATATAGTCATAGAGACTTAAAGTAGAATAGCGGTTTCACAGCCACAGGGATAAGGGAATTGAGTTTCTATTTAATGGGAATAGTGGTTCAGTTTTGCAAGATGTAAAGAGTTCCAGAGATTGGTTTCACAACAATGTGAATGTGTCTAACACTACTATACTATATTCTTAAAAATATAAATCCTGAAAGTGTAAAACTCCTAAAAGAAAACACAGGGAAAAGATCCTTGACACTGGCCTTGGCAATGATTTCTTGGATAAGGCCGACCAGAAGCACAGGCAACAAAAGCTAAAATAAAGAGGTGGGATTGCACAAAACTAAAAATCTGCACAGCAAAGGAAACAATAAATTGAAAGGGCAACTTTCACAGTAGGAGAAAATGTTTGCAAACAATGTATCTGATAAGGGGTTAATATCCAAAATATATGAACTATTTTTACAAGTCAACAGCAAAGAAGCAAATAATCCAATTAAAACTGAATAAATGACCTGAACAGGTATTTTCCTAAAGAAGACATTCAAACGGCCAATAATTGTATGAAAAGGCATTCCTTACCACTAATCATCAGGGAAATGCAGACCAAAACCACAATGTGATATCACCTCATATCTGACAGAAATGCTGTATCAGAAAAACAAGAGAAAACAAACATTGCTGAGTAGTGAAAAAAAAAAAAAAAGGAACAATTTAACACTGTTGATGGGAATGCAAAGGGTACAGCCACTATGGAAAATGCTATGGTGTTTCCTCAGAAAATTAAAGATAGGCCTACCTTATGATCTAGCAATCCTGCTCTTGGTTATACATCCAAAGAAAGTTAAGTTATTACCTCCAAGAGATATCTGCACTCTCACATTTATTGCAGCATTATCTACAATTACCAAGACTTGGAAACTGCCTAGATGTCATTTAAAGTATGAAAGAATAAAATATATACACACACACACACAATGGAATACAATTTAGCCATAAAAAATCCTGCCATTTGAAAAAACAAGCTTGAATCCAGAGGGCATTATGCTAAGGAAAAAGTCACACAGGGATACACAAATACTACATGGTATCGCTTACATGTGAAAGTTCTATTAAAGGGACAAATTCATAGAAACAGAGAATAGAATGGCGGTTGTGAAGGGCTGTGGCGAGGGGAAAATGAGTAGATGTAAGTCAAAGGGTACAAACTTTCCATTATAATTAAATACGTTTTGAAGATCTAATGTAAAGCATGGTAAATGTAGTTAACAATACAGTATTGTATACCTGAAATTTTGCTGAGGATTTCTTCTAAGCATCCTCACCTCCTGAAAAATTTAACTATGTGAGGTGATGGATGTGTTAATTATCTTGTTCTTGGTCGTCATTCCACAATGTATGTCTGTCAAATTATCAAGCTGTACACTTTAAATATATAAAATTATATTAGAATATTTTATCACAATTAAAATTTTAAAAATACTTATAATCTGTAAGTACCTTTAATTTTTAAAATAAATCCTCCTCCCCAAATTTAATTTCCTAATATGCACAGAAAGCTACACTGAATAATGTCATTAATCATAAATTATGTAATCTTGAGCAGGTTATTTAACCTCATTGTCCTCAATTTCTTTTTCGGAAAACAGGAAAATGATAACACCTACCTCACAGAGTTATTCTCAGGGGTATGCACGTTAAAACATGTGAAGCACTTAGAACCTTGCCCAGCACACAGTGACCATTCAGTAAATGGTAGCCACCATTATCAGTATTGCATCTATAGTAAGAACTGTCCCCGAACAGTCTAAGGGCACCACTCTTTCTCATGAGCCTCCCACCACCTCTTCAGTTAGAAGACTGTGTGGCTAAGAAAAGTGGAGAGTGCGGTGGGGTACAGTGGTCCTGCAGTGCTGCCTGCGGAAGGAGCAGCCCCGGGGAAGGCGAGGGAACTGCAGGAGGGCTCAGGCCAGAATAAGCCCGAAAACACTGGGGCTGACACAAGTCTGGGATGATGAGACCCTCATTGGTAAAGACGTGGGCACATGCTCCTCTGAAGGGGGCACTCAGTCCTCCTCTCCTCCCAGCCAAAGCACCGGGCAAAGAGGGGAGAATATTTGGGGGCAGACATGCATGTACCTGGGGTGAAAGGCGTTCCTCACTCTCCTCTGCTCTAGTTAGGGGTGTGGCAAACCAAGGGCCAGATGTCCCCCAGCACATGTTCATAGAAGATTGTTTTAGCAAGCAGAAACCCAAAGCATGGTATTCTGTTAATAGCCTGGACCCCAGGACACTGCCAGGTCTTGTCATCAATGGTAGACTGTGGTGTAGTGCACAAGTTAAGGTAGACTAGAGTCCCTAACCCAACTGAGGCCACCCCAAACACTGAGTCAGAGACCACATGTATACGGAGCTACAGTGAAACATGCAGTGACTATAACGGGGGGATGTCCTTAACTGGGGACACCCTTGTCAACTACCGCTTTCTGAATGTAAAATGTGGTAGTCACCATTTATGGCTCAGCATGGGGCAACGGCACAGGTGACTTCACTGATGACGCTGAGGGAGGCAGAGGCAAAGGCAGACTATGGCTTTGTTTGCTGGGAACTGACAGGCAGGACTCTTCTCTGAAATCCACTGTACTTCTGTGACACTCACAACTTTAGGGTTCAGAAAGCCATCGGGGCTTTTTTTTTTAAGGATATCCAGAACTTGATCACAAACTAGGGGGCAAGTGAAGTAGGAAGCAAAAATGCAACAATTTGTTTCCAAACCAAGAATACTTTTTATTTGCTGATCAAAACCTCAAAGAAAATTCGATTAAAGAATTGAGGGAAGAAGGAAGAGCTGTTAGGATAAATGAGAAGCTCGTTCAGTTTATGACCCTGGGTTACAGAGTGACTGTGCATTGACTGATTGTTTTTTGGTTTCTTGACATTTTTTGCCTTGAATTGTTCTACTCCAGTGTTAATTCGTGGTGTTTCTTTCTCTTTGGGTTTATACGTTTCCTAAGATTTTCCTGAAAAACACAACAATCACTGAGATAATTAACAAAATAAGGCGTACTAATGAAAGGGACACGACCTGAATTGAGGTGGGCACCCCCTGTTTTAGAGGTCCCGGTGGCCCACTGTCAATGCTTCCTCCATACCCTACCTCCTCACAGAAGGGAGGGGCCCAGCCATACATGCAGTGGCAGTTTTTTTTATTGTTGCAAACGCCTCGGCGGTTGCACTTGTCAGGCAAACAGTCAAACTTCAGGACTGAGCTATTCACGCAATTTCTGTTAAAACATATCTTGTCCGTACCACAGGAGGTCCCATCATTTACCACTCCCAGGTCAGGTATCCCCATAGCTACCATGGACAAATGGTAGCCTATGCCCCAGCACATGAGGTTTTCCTCCTGTAGATGAGTGGAAATTAGAAGAGTATGATCTGGCATATCAGGGATGGTGTTGACATTTATACACTGTATCCTGCCACATAATATATTTTTCCTGGTACACTTCCGATATTCACGGACTCCTGAAACACCACAGTTCCCATACTGGTCACCTATTACGTTAAGGACATCATAGCACTGAAGAGGAGCCTCCATGGCATCAGGTCCAAAAATGCTTTGGCACTGCATATATCTGGCCTGGCAGCCCTTTTTGACACAACGGGCTTCGTACTTGCAAGGGGTTCCATCCTGCTTGTAAGTGTCACTTGGGCAGAGCCCTGAGGTCCCACTGCAGTACTCTGCGAGGTCACATTCATTTTCCTCCTTCCGACACATGTAACCAGATGGACGAAAGTGACAGTTATGACAGCAAAGTCCAGTGCTACAATTGGCACCTTGTTTGAATTTACAATCTGGTTGACAACACTGGTCTGTTTTACAGTCCTCTCCTGAACCGCAGTCACATTCCTCATCCTCTTCCACAATTTTGTTTCCACATCTTTTAACCACAAAGCCTATTCCTGGGATATTAGTTAGACACTTTGCTCCTGAATGGACGTGTGCAAAAAACTCAGCATAACTACAGTTACTAAACCCAGTTCGTCCAGTGCCCATGATGCAATTATGCCTACCCTTACACTGGCAATATTCTGCATCATGGTTCATTCCCACACTATGGCCCAATACATGAGCAGTCCAAGTGGCAGGTGTGAGGACATTCATATCTAGAAAAACACTTGCAGATCCAGCATAAAACGTACTACACACAGTTCCCCAGGATTGTGCAAGAAAATCTGTATAAGTTTGTTTAATGTATAGATGTACCCAATCTACTGGAAATCGAGCATTTAGTACACTTGTTCTGTATACCATAAATTGGCCTAAAACTTGGTCTAACTTTGAAAAAGTCACTTTTATTTTGTTTTCATCTGTCCATACTTCCACACCAAATAGATGTATTCTCATACGGACATCTTGAAAGTAAGAGTCTGCGATCGCAGTCAGAAGAATGGCGTCATTCACGACTAGAGTAAGATTGGAGTTCAGGTACAAATACCTACTGTGATCAAAGACCAGGGCTAATTCCAAGTACTTCTGGTGCATGTAAGACTCAGTGAGGTCGCTTATCCTAGCCACGTTCTCCTGCTGGGCCATCTGCTTTACTGTGTCGTCATGACTTAAGCCACAGATCTGACTGGGAAATGCCTGCTCTTTCTTCAGGAGATACACCACATGTTCAAACCTGGAAGAAGCCCTGAGGGGCTCGATTTGATAATGCCTGGCATCGATTTGCAGTATGCCTCGGAGCCCCCCCGTGCATGTGCTTAAAGTAGCCTCGGAATCCTGATTTCCTTCAACCAAGCCCATATAGTTGCAGTCGCTGGGTACATAAGGGTGATCCTCCCAGAGCTGCCCCTGCTCCGTGAAGGAGAAAACCTGCAGATTTCGGGCTAATAGAAACCTCTTGGGCCACAGGTGGAGGACATGGTTCTTGCCTTTTACCTGCAGGAGGTAGGACACGTGCTTGGCCACACCCTGCTGCTCTTGTCGGAAGCTCAGCTTCTTGGGGATGGTGACTTCATAGGAATCAAAGCCCCACTCCGGGTGGAAAACTGGATCCTTGCCAAGACAGTCAGCCAGGAGCAGCGCCAGGAGCAGCACCGGGAGCGAACGGCCGTGGGAGAGGAAGGGCCTCCCTGACCTCATGGCATCGCCTGTTCGCTGGTGAGTCAGCCCCTGCAGCTGTGGCCTTGCGGGTCGGACTTGCAGGGACGCCGGGCTCCCCGAGCGCGGGGTGTGGGGGCGCCCGCCTTGGCCTGAGCTGGGTCCGGCTCAGCGCAGCTGGTTTTCACAACAGGCGAACGACAGGTGCACGCCCCCGTGTCCAACGCATGTAGTTCTTCTGAGAGGGGCCGTTAGGCTCACGTGGAAGGATCCAGGGGAGGAGCGAGTAGAGAATGAAAAGCGAGGCTCTTTGCAGGAGGGAAGCAGAAGGGCAGAGAGCGGCGTGAGCAAAAGAGACGGAATAAAGAAGGGGAGGAACAAAAGAGAACTTGTTTAAAAAAAAAAAAATCTCAGTGTATCGTGTGCCTTTTACTCTGTTTCTAGAGGCCCTCGGGCACACATGATGTTTGCATCGGTTGACTCGGATGTTTAATAGCACTCTGAGCCCACGTCATCCAGCCATCCCCATTTTCCTGGTGGGCTGGCTTACAGTGGAAGGAAGGAGGAGCATGAGTGTGAGAAAATCAGAGGAGGCTCTGCCTCCCCAGCCTCCCAGGCCAGCGCCCGTGGTCAACGGATGAACTGGTGAGCAAAGCTGGAGAAACGCTGAATTCAGCAAAAGGCAGTCGTGGTCCCTTTAGGTTGAACTGTTCCAGGAAATGCTGCAGAGACACATGCCAGAAGGTTGTGATGTGAATGGTGGGTGAGGAAGGAAGATCACAGATCTAGACCACATCTTCAAGAAGCTGGGTGTGAAAGAGAGAGAAGAAACAGGAAGGTCGCTAAAGGGTTCTGTGTGGTAGAAAGAGGATTTGTTAGAATGGAAGGGTCCTGGCCATTCTCAATTGCTGGTAGGAAAACCCACAGGAGACCAAAAAAAGAAAAAAAAATTACAGTCGTTAAAAAAACAATGACTTAGAAAATAATTTACAATATGCTGTGTAAAATTAGCAGTGAATATATTGTGAAAATAGCAGTGTCAAAAATACATGAATAGTATATGCTATTTTAAAATACAACATACTTTCTGTATTTTAATGGCGTATCAACAGGTGGACAAACATACATTGAGAGTTCTGTCTGGGGGTTGGGAGGAGTTTACTGGAGACATATGCAGGTTGAGGATAAGAAAGCTTGCCTCTTCTACTCTATGGAACTAAGGGTTATTTCCATCTTTTACAATATATATTCACCTTTTACAATATTATTTTTGTAAATAAGAACTATGTCAAAGAAGGCTATTTCCACAAGGCTTTGTGTTATCAAACAGATGCTACAGAGTTTAGCCCAGAGACAATACTGTAGCAATAGGAGTTGATGAATTAGATGATGAATTAGGAGTTTTTCATCAAGAAATCCTCCAGTGACCTAAGAAAATGGTATAAATTTGAAAACGATGATAAAATCACATGGATACAAAAGATAGACTCCAGCTACCCTCCCCAGTTTAGGCTGCTGGGTGCTTGAGAAAATCTACCAGATTTACAGACTGGGGGAAACTGTCGTTTTTGGTTTCCAACCTGAACTAGGATCTCAGCACACTTGGTGATGCTTCCATTTGTCCCTAGTTAGCTCTGTCCTGAGTTCTCCTCTTCATCTCTCTCACTCTTACCACGCCCTCACCTCAGCCCCTGACTTTACAGGAAAACTGAGACTTCAGACCCGCCCTCCCTGACTGTCTACTCACTACACTCACAGCTTCCCCTGCCTGCCAACTGGGTCATCTCCACAGTACACAGGCCTCCTCCTTTGCTGATCCTTGAGGAGGATCCCTTTGAAGGGATCCCCTATCCTCTCTTGGAGGCTGAGCAGGGATGTCTGCTGGGAGTTTTCCTAACAGCACTTGAGAATGGCCAGGACCCTTTCATTCTAACAAACCCTCTTTCTACCACATGGAACCCTCCAGCGACTTTCCTGTTTCTTTTCTCTCTTTCACACCCGACTTCTTGAAGATGTGGTCTAGATCTGTGATCTTTCTTCCTCATCTGCCATTCATGTCACAACCCTCTGGCATGTGTCTCCTATGCATTTCCTGGAACTGTTCACACTAAAGTGACCACAACCTCCTTTTGCTAAATTCAAAAAAAGTCCATCCATGTTGCTGCAAATGGCAAATTTTTATTCTTTTTTGTGACTGAGTAGTATTCCATTGTGTGGGTGTGTGTATATATACATACATACAATGTGTGTTTGTATGTATATACTATACATATATATTATATCACATCTTCTACATCCATTTACCTTTTGATCAACACTTTGGTTGCTTCCATACCTTGGCAATTGTAAATAATGCTGTTTTGAACATTAGAGTGCATGTATCTTTTCAAATTAGCATTTTTGTTTTTTTGCATGTATACCCAGGAGTGAAATTGCTGAGCCATATGATAATTCTATTTTTAGTTTCTTGGAAACCTCCATACTCTCTTCAATAGTGGATGCACCAATTTACATTCCCATCAACATTGTACAAGGGTTCCCTTTTCTCCACATCCTCACCAACATTTGTTTTTTGTGTTCTTTTTGATGATAGCTATTCTGACCAGTGTGAAGTTGAGATCTCATTGTAGTTTTAATTTGCATTTCCAGGATGATTAGTGATGCTGAGCATTTTTTCATGTACCTGTTGGTCTTATGCATTTCCTCTTTTGAAAAATGTCCATCCAGTTCTTCTACCCATTTTTTAATCAGGCTGTTTGCTTTTATTGATGTTAAGTTGTAAGAGCTATTTATATATGTTGGGTATTAACCCCTTATTGGTCAAATCATTTGCAAATATTTTCTCCAATTCAGTAGGTTGTCTTTTTGTTTTGTAGATGGTTTTCATTGCTGTGCAAAAGCTTTTAAATTTAATTGGGCCCCATTTGTTTATTTTTTATTTATTTTCTTTACTTTAGGAGACAGACCAACAAATACTGCTTCAGTTTATGTTAAAGAGTGTTCTGCGTATGTTTTCCTCTGAGAGTTGTATAGTATCTGTCTTACATTTAGGTATTTAATCCACTTTGAGTTTATTTTTGTATATAGTGTTAGAGAATGTTCTGATTTCATTCTTTTACATATAACAGTCCAGTTTTCCCAGCACCACTTATCGAAGAGACTGTCTTTTCTCCATTGTATATTCTTGCCTCCTTTGTCATAGATTAATTGACCAGAAGTTCATGGGTTTATTTCTGAGCTCTCTGTTCTGTTCCACTGAGCTACGTGTCTTTCTGTGCCGGTACTGTATTGTTTTGATTACTGTAGTTTTGTAGTGTAGCCTGATATCAGGAAGTATGATTCCTCCAGCTCCATTCTTCTTTCTCAAGACTGCTTTGGCTATTCGGGGTCTATAGACCTGGTGATCATCATACTAAGTGAAGTAAGCCAGAAAGAGAAAGAAAGATACCACATGATATCACTTACATGTGGAATCTTTTTTTCGAAGGACACAAATGAACTTATTTACAAAACAGTGACAGACTCACAGATATAGAAAGTAAACTTATGGTTACCAGAGGGGAAAGGGGGTGGGAATGAATAAAATACAAGCACATCACATAACAGAAAATTCAGGTAGCCAAAAAAAACCCAAAAAACAAATGGAAAGTTTCCTGGCCACATTATCAGATAGACTACTGCAAATTAAAGCTGCTGACTGATGCTACACCCATCGTGTTAGCAATGACTCAAGAGTAATAACATGAAGCTTTGGTGAGGGTATAGAATGATAGGAGATCTCTTACACTTCAGGGGCAATATAAATCAATAAGACCACTTTAGATACCTGCTTAGCATTATCTCATATAGTTGAAAATATGCTCTATGATCAGAAATTCCATTCCTACCCTACGGAAATGTGTACAAATGTACACCAGGATACACGGGTGTAGTATTACTCCCCAAACTGGGAATAATCCTTATTTCCAACTGTGGTGACTACTGCAATGGAGATAATGAATCAGAGTCATATGCAACCACATGGGTAAATATTAAAGACAAAATACAAATGAATTTATAAGTCAAAATCAGGCAAAACAACTTTATTTTTAGGAGTACATGCACAGTTGGTAAAAATAAATCAAGGATATAATGACCAGAAGTGTCAGGAAAGTTGTTACTTCTAGGGTGAAGGGAAGGGGCTATAATCAGGAATGGATGGGGGAGGGGCAGGGTATAGTTCCTTTAGCTTCCAGATGGCTCTGGTGTTGGTAATATATTTCCTCAGAAGTATTGTTTGCTGTACATATTTGTTAAACCATTCCTAAGACTTTTAAGCTCATTTCTGTACATATTACATTTCAATATGAAAAAATTTTAATATCATAATTTTTACCTGTTTCTGAAATTAGACAATTAAATATGCTTTATTACCACTAATCTTTAGGTTGACAGATTAGCATGGAGTCATAAAGATATTGTTGAAGGGATAGTGTGAGTAGATTACATATGGCTAGATTTTTTACTCACATTGAAAAATATTTATATCACAAGTGTATTGTGTTCCTTTCTATGTTTTTCCTAAAAGTTAAAAAAAATAGCTTCAAATTTTTGAGATGGCCCTCATGATTCATTATATCCCTTTTGCTAGTGAATTAATGAAAAGGTTATTTTATGGATTCTAAAATGCCTCTGAATTATTCATAGTAGGATAAAACTAAGCACAACAAAAAGTAACATTTCTCTACAAACATTAACTTCTGAATCTGTCAGTCTGGGTTCAATCAGTAGAAAGAAATCCTACAGTAATTGAAAAGGGAAAATGTAATGTAAAAAATTATTAACTGTAACAAGAGAATGGAATAACTACAGATGGGCTATTAAAATGTTAAGAGAACTCTAAAGACTATTGGAACAGTGGCTTTAATACATAATAAAGCAGATATGATATGATATATGACATGATAAGTGATATGATAAAATAGGACGAAGTGTGATGGGATATGTTACGACATGTAACATGGCCACCGCTCTTAGGGGTGAAATAGAACATGCATGGGAGAAAGAGTGAACCTCGTCTTAGGGCTGAGATCCACATCTTGTTGGAGGGCACAGCCTTGGCTCCCTGAATGGCAGAGAAATCACTGAGGTGCACGCGGTTGGATGTTGCCAGAAATCCAACCTCTGAGGTACAGGGAAAAGCTGTTTCCAAGAAGGTGTATCTCCGAGGCACTCTGGTGCACTGGAGAAGGTTGCTTAGGGGATCGTGCATCACTGAGGCACTCTAATACATTCTACTGTACAACCACCTGGGAAAAGTAAGTGGCTGAGATTGCTGCTGGCCGCTGGGCGCCTCTGGCTGCCTGCATTGCAGGACTAACACTTGGGAAACTACTTACACTGCAGGAGGAGCCTGTCAGGGGAGTCATTGGAACCAGGAGGGAAAACCTCCTGCTCCTAAGATTTCTCTCCAGCACCCTCTACTGATACAGCCTAGCATGGTGCCAGCCAACAAAGCTAAGATATTTAAAGGGCCCAGATCCACTTGCACAGAGCAGGCAGAAAGAATGATTCTGGAGCTAATTGGCAATAAATGGATAATCTAGAAAGTCTACTCTCTTAGTTTGCCCGTCAGGGCAGGCAAGATTACAGAATTCTAGTGAGAGCTCTATTTGCTCTCACCCAGATGTTTGAGGCCGGGACAAGGTGTGTGGATGGCACGCCTCAAGGATGATTCTTCCTGAAGCACCTGATGGAACAGCTATTTGAATGACTTTTTTCCCCACGAGTGTTCTCCATTTGGTCAACAGAGGTCTTCAAATCCATACCCTCAATTATTCCATTTTTCTCATCTGACTTGGGTAAATAGACTCCTGAACCCTATAGCCAGAATACGTGTAATCTCCTTCATAATTTGTTTGAATTCAGTTAATCACCAACAGGAGAAGTTCTGATTCCTTTAAAATGTTCTCTTGTCCTCTTGAATGGCAACAGGATATATTAGTTTATATGATCTCTTGAACATTTTATGTATATAATCAGTGGGTCTAGAAGCAATGACTTTTTTTTCTTTTCTTGCTAGAACTAGGACTTCTAGATCTAGTTGAATAGAACATATGAGATCTGGAAGAGAAAGAAAAATGCCATAGGATATCACTTATATGTGGAATCTAAAAAAATGACACAAATGAACTTATTTACAAAACAGAAAGAGATGCACAGACATAGAAGACAAACATAGTTACCAGAGGGAAAGGGGCGGGGTGGAGGGATAAAGTGGGAGTTTGAGATTTGCAGATACTAAGTACAATACATAGAATAGATAAAAAACAAGTTCCTCTGTACAGCACAGGGAACTATATTCAATACCTTGTAATAGCCTGTAATGAAAAAGAATATGAAAAGGAATATATATATATATATATATATATATATATATATATATATATATATATATATATATATATATATATATAAGGAATATATATATATATAACCGAATCACTATGCTGCACACCAGAAATTAATGTAACATTGTAAACCGACTATACTTCAATATAAAAAATTATAAATCAGTCAGTCAATAAACACCTGTTTTAAAACAATGCTATTTACAAAGAAGAGCATTGACACACTCATTCTTCTCCAGAGTCCAGTAAAAAATGACCAAGAAATCTGCACAAGTGGAAATAAAGAGCGAGATACATAACACGAAGTCAAGGTTTAAGGCAAAATAACAGGCAAGTTCATATGAATTGATTGTATAAAATTAACAGATTCAAGGCTTTTATACAACACCTATGGAGGAAAGAATAACTCCAGAATGATAAGCTGGGACAAGGTGAATAATAAGAAGTCTTGGCTAAGGTGAAAGACAGGTGGACAGTGTCAAGAACCTGTCACTGGAGGTAGAACCTGACCTATCAGTAGGAAATTAGATTTTGACTAATTTTACTTTTCAGATTCAGGGGGTCTTGTTTAGATCACTCAAAGATTTAATGATACAAAAATAAATAATATATATGGAAATTTTAAAAAGTAAAGGATACAAATTACTTGTTTATCATTAAGTATGATGTTCGCTATAGATTGTGGTTGATACCTTTTTTTAATTTTAGGAATTTTCTCTCTATTTCTAATTTGCTGTTTTATTTCATAATTCTTATCATGAAGATTTAATTTTACCAAATATTTTGCTGAGTCTATTGAAATGATTGTATGGGTCTTTTTAAGGTGGTGACATCTAGTAATTGATTTACTAGTGTTAACCATTCTTTCTTTCCTGAAGAAAAAAAAAATCATTAGTCATGATGGGTTTACATTTATCATTATGAATCCATTGCTAGTTTTAGTTAGGTAGTCATTGGTTTACAATTTTTGTCTCTCTTCTAGTAGGTAGATCCATAATTTTCCTAACTTGTATTATCCTAGGGTTTTTTTTTTTGTCCAAGTTATATTAGACGTATGTGTTGAGTTGAAGAGTGTTTTCTCTCTTGTTAATTCTCTGGAAGGTTTATGAAAGACGCTATCTGTTCTTTCAAAGTTTCCGAACATATTAGAATAAATATATTTTATGTTCATGATTTTTGTCTATTGTATCTGCCAAAACATTCTACTTTTATTTCCCCGATACTTGTTAGTTTGCCTTCTTTATAATTTTATTTAATTTAACTGTCTTTATTACCTTCTTTCAGTTAGTTCATTCATTTCTGCTTGTCTTGATTATGCTTATGTTCTATTTCTTTGGATGTAGTTTGTGGTTTTTTTGGTCTAATTTCTTGAATAAAATGCTTGGGCTATTGACTCAGTCTGCTGTGATGTAAGTATTTAGATGAGAGTTTCTCTACTTAAAAACTTTAGTTGCTTTCCACAGTTCAAATAATTTGTATTTCAAAAACAGTGGTACTACTTGACAAAATTTTGCATGGTTACTAAATGTCTTCTACCTTATTAATAACTGATTTATGTATACATTAAAATTTTTTTCAAATGTGCAGGGATGTTGGTTAGATTTTGACTTTTGTTTCTAATTTGATAGTCCTCTGTTCAGAAATAACTCTCTATATGATACTGATTCTGGAAGCTACACTAAGATTTATGATGGCTTCATATATGTACCATCTTTATGAACGTTCCAGGTATTCTTGAAAAGTTCATTAACTGTCATTGTGACAGTCAGGCCGCGTGTATGACAGGTGTTACAGGGGGATTCTTCCTCTCTCCGAGTGTCAGCACAGGCTCTGTTGACGTCCCTCAGTCAAACCACCAGGAGCACCCTGGCAAGTCAAACAAAGATGGATTTATCGATGCTGTTTGCTGCAAGGAACGTTGCACACTAAGGGGAGATGTGGTGTCTCAGTAAATGAGTGTTAGGGAGAACTTATTATGGGATTCGTACTTGTGTTTGATGATGTTGAGGCAGGTTAAAAAATTGAGTGTCTTAATGAATTTTATCAAAGATACAGGCATGGTCAGATATTCATGATTTTTACTAGGTGGGAAGAGTAGAGCAGAACTAAAGCTTTTTGATAAAGAAGCAGCAATGACAAGTCAGGAGTGGGGGATATTTGGTAACATTTACACTTAGTAATTATTTTAAAGGTTGTTACTTTGGATTACCCATGTGTACCTTTTGGGGGGTGTATCTTTGCTATGTAAATGTGCTTTTTTCTTCAATTACATCCCCAAATTGGATTTTGTTGACAAATTTTCCATTGTTTTACTTACTAAATTTCTAATGATTTAGGGTAGACTTTTTAGCAAGTTTTCTTGGGTTGTCCAGGTGTGTAGTCTTGTTACCCTCAGATGAACACATCTTCTCTTCCTCATTTCCGGTTCTTAGATGTAAAACCCTGCAATAACCACAGTAACTAGATTCTCATACAACACGATTACTGGTTGGTGTGCATCCTCTGAAAATTACTGTTCTTAAACCTTTTCAGGAGTGAATGAAAGGGGTCATGGTGGAGAGAAAGGAAAGAGAGATGGAGAACATGAGCCAGTTCCATAACAGAGAGGCAGGAGCTGGGTCCTTACATCCCAGTATTTGTTGGTCTCTCTCGTCTGAAATAGGCATGTGAAGCGGGTGATGATTTCCAGTGAAGAGCTTGCAAATCCCAGTCTGATGACAGAACCCAGACTCAACCCCAACATATTTATGCTGAGGCAGCCAAGTGCCACCAGGTGGTGCCAAAGAGCAGCCAGGACCCTACAGGTGGACTCCAGAGCTCCTACCCAGCTAGGCAACAGCTAGCTTGCCTTGCTCACTTAACTAATTAACTTTGCATTTCTGCAGTCCCACATTTTATACCACTGAATTTGAAAACGTGTTTGCTTCATGGATCACCTATTGCAAATAACAAAGTTTTTAAGCATAAAATAATCTCCACAAATTCAATTTATGGAAACAAGTAACTGGAAAAGGAAGGAGGGAGGAAGGAAGGGAAGGGAATGGAGAGAGGGGATACAGGAGCCTTACCTATATTACCTCATTTTTGAGCACCTGCAATATTATAAAACATTGTTTTATAATTTTCTAATATAAAATTTTATGTCTATACATTATTTTTATACTATTAGGTGTTTATACATCTGTCAGTATTATAGATACATTTTATTGAAGTATAACTTACATCAGTAAAATTAAAAGATCTTAAGTAAATTTTACATGGAATTTTGAGTTTGAGTACATTCATGTAATCACCACCCAGGTGAACATATTTTCAGTCTCCAGGAAGATTTTTCCTGCCCTCTTCTCAGTCAAGGTCCCTCTCGCACAAAACTACCCACCATTCAGATCCCTATTTACCATTGATTTGTGTTTCCTGAATTTGTATCATGGAATCAAACAATGTATTTAGTGTTGTCTGGCTTATTCTCCTCAACATTGTGTCAATGACAGCACTTCATATTGTTCCATGTTGTTCTTTCTCATTTCCGTGTAGTGTTCACACAATGGCGGCACCATAATTGATCCATCCTACTGCTGATGGTTGTCTTCGGTGTGGTTGCTCAAAGACAAAGTGGTAAAGAAACACACTAGTCGATCAGGAAAAGTTGTCAGGATTATCAATGCAAAATTCATTTACTTTGTGTTTCCTGCCCTCACACATGAATGGTAGGCTGTCAGTAGAAGTTTTTTAGAAATGTTACCCTTGGAGGAAAATGTTTGGGATAATGATGTATTGGCACCTTTCAGGTCCACCCTCTTCCTTTCTCCACCAAGATCTCTGCCCCAGGAAGCAGACTTGTATCAATGGATCAAGTCCAACAGGCTCCTGCATTTTGAGACTTCCACTTGGATTCGACAAATAGAAAGTCTGGGGTGGGGGAGATAGTGCGGTGGAGAGTGAGATGCAGGTGTTCATTTCCTGGCTTCCCTGTTGTGAGGGGGCGTGAGGCTCACTGTGCCTCAGGCAGAAGTCACAGCTCTTCTTCAGTTAACTTGCTCTACTGGACTCCCTCCTTCCAGGTTCCAGTAACCTCACCCAGCCTTCGTCCCTTCGGATCAAGGAGTGGTGATAGCTCTGCTGATGCTAGCCAGGACTTTCTGCACCACCCCTTAGGGTCTCCCTACACCTCCCACACACTTCACAATTAGTTTTGGCAAATAAGCCGTTCTTGAATTGCCCTAATTTGAGTTTGTAGTCAGGACTTGACTGGTGCAAATATTTTAAATGTGTTTTGTTAAGGTCTGTTTTGAGAGAAGGAAAAATTGTATTCACTCTCTGATTCACTCACATTCACCCACCTACACACACACACCACAACCGAACACACACACACAGTTCACATGGCACTGCCTCTCTCTTCAGGATTTTGCAAGACCCTGATTCATATTTCATTTTATAAGTACTGTCACCAAATGAGGTGAATGACCCATACCGCTCAGCAAGCCTGAGTCAGGGTTTATTGGGTGTCCTCGGAGGCCGAGGCAGTAACAGGCTCACAGTCACCATTGCCCATCACGTCATGGACAGTGTGCAGCCCTGCTCTCCCTTCTTGCATTTCATGCGTGGGAGAGCCCCACACAGTCCCTGGTCAAGGGCTAGGTTTCTATGCCTGCAGTTGCAGGGTAGGATGTGATGGGCAGCCAGATCCACTGAAGGAGGTTTCCATGGAGCAAGTTTTCATTGCCACCAAGTCTGAAAGGCTCTGAGAAGCCAGCCTGCAGAGAACCAGACTTGGATGGACATTCCTCAGCTCTGAAATTCATTTTCTTTTTCCACCATTTCAAAAACCAACATGCAGACTCAAATGTGTTTTATATAAAATTATAACACTCTCAGGATAACCAATATATGCTACCAGCTGTGTTGAAAATGCCATATTTAGAATCAATGTCAAATATTTGTGCTCAAACAGATCACTGATTGACTTACAAGTACTTAGAAAAGAATATATAAATATATGCCCAAAATAATATTTTATAGCTGTATATGTTAATTCTATACAAAATTTAATGAGGAATAATATTGGAAACTTATGGTTTAGTTAACATCTGTTTTATTAGTTATATCTCAAGTCTCAATGCTGTCTTTAGCAAACAACCTCCATTTCCACTGGAAGGCACGTTGTCCTGAGCAATTGTCCGTTTGTCACCATTTAGTGCACAGAAAAGTAACTCAGTTTTGTGATGCTTCCTATTGGACAGAAGCTTTTTCCTCAGAAGCATTTATTTATTCTCTGCCTGGAGACAGAAAAAAAAAGAAGACTAGCGCTAGGCTATGTGGGATTCAGAATGAATGTGGAGTTCAGGATGAAAAGAAAATTATTTCTCTCTCAGCAAATTCTGACATTGTGAGGGGAATCACTGCAAGACCAGGGATGGAAGAAAGGAAAAGAAAAACCACCATGCTATGGAGCTTGACATGTAACCGTTTTATTTTGTGATAAAAATGTTTTCATATAAATTTCACCTTAACTACTTTTAGAATGAACCTTTGAAAAGTAAAAACAAACTGTGCATTTTCCTTACCATGTATAGTTAGGAATATGCAGTCATTTTACTGGTTATTGGCTTTCTCATACAAACAGAGATCACATCACTTTTAAGGGGAATGTACACAAGGGAGAAGCCACAGTACCTCAGCACAGGTGGGAGCCTCAGGGCATATAAACTCATCCTCTCCAACAGGCGTCATACATTCAGTGTGCGGGTTAAGACCGAAACCCCCAAACCACCTGCCAACGGAACATTACAACCTTTGGTTCTTTTCTATGCAAGAATGATGAGCTAGCAAATTTAATAATAATATAAGGGACTAGTGCATTATAGCTGATTGCTTACATGAAATCTCTAACTCACAGTCTCTCCTTCCCTCAGACCTCTCCCTCCCTCAACACCATGTAAGTCAGAAAAGGATACTTAACACACAACAGAGGAAACAAACAAATCAACAAACAATATATCCCCAAAGGTAGGCAGAAGAGGAATCAAAGGAAGAATTTTTAAAGATAAAACAAAAATGTGCAGGGCACGGAAGGTGACCTATACCTGGCATAAAACACGTATTCCATACAAACTTAGTCTCTAATTCAGAAACTGGAGAAAGTGATTGTCCATCTTACTTTCTCTCTATTAGTTACAATACAGCACAAGGGTTCTTACTAAGAGATTGATAAATGCTTGAAAGGCAGTGTCTCTCCTCATCACTGAAGCCTATTGTCTGTAACGGCAGCCTTCACATTTACTTCCCCAGAACCCACATGATCCCAAGGAGGAGGAACAGGAACATTAGGTCTACAGTGTGCATGGGGAAGGCAGAGGCTATTAAAGATGGAACTTCTGGAGCAGAAGCTGACACTTTCAGGAAGTGGGGCTGGAGCAGTATGACAGAGAATGGTGGGGTCCACAGTGGTCCATGCAAGTAGATTCTCCCCATCCGTGAATCAACAAATGGATCCAAGGATAGAGAGTCACCATTCAGAATGATAAAATGCTATACTCTATGAAAGGGGCTGGTAGAGGTGCAACATGAAAGAATGAAATGCAGAATGAACAAGCACTCTGCTTGTATCAGGGCAGAACTAATTATGTTTTTGTTGGTTCAATGACCTTGGGCAGGACTGAAGAAACCCTTTGTAGACTCCATGCTAACAGACACACAAAGTTTCCATATGAAGCCACAGACAGATGAATCAGGTAAATGGGAAGGCCTGATGAACACTCCCGGCCAAGGCAGGAATGAAGACTACCATCGCAGCACACCCCGTGTGGGCAGTCCCCCTGGTATTACCGACAAAATGTCCTGGGAGAACTAATTTTCCATGTGTCATGATATTATAGCTCCAGGCAGAAGTGACAGTGTGGAGACAGGACCAACTGTTAGCTGACTGAGGGAGAAGAGGAAGAGAACTATTTTCCTCCTAATTCCAGTGTTGGCTAGACTGCTTTTGTCCTCGACAGGATCAAGGAGTCTGCCCAGACACAAATAAAGGAAGCTGACTCGGATGAGATGCAATCACAATCTGAACGTGAGGATGGCAAGGCGGTGAGTCTCTAATTGTCCATTATCATCCAGGAGATTGACTCTATGAACGGAAAATGTCCCTGGTAAGGGTCTATTTCAGTTTCCTAAAAGGGAATCTCATGACTGCTTGAAAGGAAAAGGAATGAGAGCAAAAACTAGGGGAGGCTGCCTCACAGTTCCTCCCTTTCCAATCGTCTTATAAGGCTGGCTTAGGCCCTACATAACCAGGTCAACATTCCAGTTCCCACAGCTGAACACAGAAAACCCAGGTGTGTGGTGAGAACCCACTGGGTGCATCAGTAATCAGACCACACGGTGTGGAGGGAAGGTAGGTGAAGGGGCCCGCGGTCAGAAGGCACGTCAGGAAATAGAGACGGAACACCTGGCAAAGGGACTACGACTGCCACGGGGGCCCACGGGCCGAGGAAATTTCAGTTCTAAATGGCAAGGGCATATTGTTCGAAATATTTCCTCCTGTGGAGATGTGTGCAGGGGAAAGCTCAACAGCTAAGACAGTCTCCATGAGCTGATGCGTGAGTGGAGCAGGCGAGGGCTCTAACCCCTGGGCACAAGTGTGTTTCACAGTGGCAGTCAACAGAATGCTTGGCTGGGACCTCTCAGCGGGGAACCACTTCTCCCATGAGTTAGCTTATCTCTTGGTCATTCCAACATTCCAAACCTTTGTCTGTTTGGGTTGTTTTTAAAAGGGGTCATATTACCTACATGGCCAAGGATAAACCTTCACACTGACTAGGTCCAGAAATGGAAAAACAACACATTCTTCTTCCTGGTAAGATCTGAAGGAAGCCTGAGTGCAGGCAAGAGAATTAAGTTGCAAGCCTCTTGAAGGGGGCTCTGGTCCCCAGAACACGTTCTGAGAAAAATATTTTGCTCTCCTTTTTCTATTGGGAATGGTTATGCAGGAGAATACACTGTGTCCATTTTCTAAAGAAACGTACTTGAAAGGTTTCTGCTGAGGACCCTAAAAGTAAACCTGTGGCTCTCCTAGGGACACTGGGAAAACAGGAGAGGAAAAGGAGGCTTTCCAGAGGAGGAATGATTAAAAGCACAAAGGCCTTGGTCTCTAACATGCAGGTGGGGCTTCAGCCACAGAGAGATGCAACAACTAAAGCACCAAGTGAAGTCAAAGACTTTCCAAGGATGAGAAGATGAGAATTCCAAGGCACAATTCCCAGTAGGAGTCTACTGTAGAATCTTCTCATGGATATGACAGAAGCCCCCATGGCTGAAAATATAGTCCAGGCTGCAAGAATGTCTGAGCTACAAGAGGCATCCGTCTTGATCTCCACACTGAAGAGAGGAAACATAGTCCCAAGTCGTGTATTCATCTTGAAGTTCCATGAACTTGGGCTTGATGGGCAAGAGATTACAAGGAGTCTTGTCTCTCCCCCTCCAGAACTCTGCAGATACACGGTGAAGCTAATAAAGTTGCTTCTTTTGCATTTTCTACAAGATAAGAACATCTCCTCTTTCCTGCCTCCAGAAGCTGGTTCCAGAGATTTCTTCATTTCTCTCCCGGGTGACCTTCATTTGTTCCTCAGCAGCATTTACAGTAGGAGTTCTGTCCCTGCACTGGAGGCAGACTCTTTCACGCGTAAACCTGCATGTTGCTGCGTGGTGGCTCCGACATGTGTGTCCCAGGTCCCCGCTGACCTCCTCCGGCACCCCCAGGAGTAGGGCTGGTGGTCACATCTGACCAGTCAGAAGCAGAGTGGGGTGATGAACTTGACCACTGGTCAGGAGACTCTGGGGATGGTGTCAGGTAGGGATGCTCACCCTGGAGGTGACCACTGTGGCTGGGTGTTCTCTCAGCAGCGTTGGAGGACGCATAGCTATGCTGTGACGGGGGTGTGGGATACTTGCCCACAGAGGCTGGAAAGGGGTGATAGGCTGGGAGAATGGTCTGAGCAACCTGGCCATCCTGCTGAGGCATCATGGCAGTGGAAAAAGCCATACCGGGCAAACGAGCCATTTCTGGAATCTGATACATGGTGGGCAGGGTGCCTGCAACAGCTGGAGGGCAGTTGGATGGAGCCTGGGCAGCCCCAGCTGGTTGGGCCATGCTGCCTTTGGGGATTAGCTGGAAAGTCACAATGGGGGGCAAGGGCTCCCGAGGGGTGGTTAAATGCTTCCCTTCAGGTGGCCTGCTCTGGGGAGTTATGCCAGAGTGGGCGCCCTCTGCTGGAGCCAGGACCATACTAAACATCTCGTTGTACTGGGTCTCATTCATCTCCACGCGGTTCATCCAGTCTGCTGGGACAGGGACTGAATGCAGCCTACCCAAGCTCCCCGCACTGCTGCCGCCTGGGGGAACAACGTGGTGGTGGGACAGCAGCTGGCTCACTGAGGGAAGCACAGTGCTGGCCCCATGAGCCAATGGCTGCATCTCAGGAAGGTTAGAGAAAGACAGTGCATGCTGTGCATGGACTGGGGCAGCGGGGGCAGCAGTGGCCAACATAGGATTGGGTGAGGCCTGTAAGATTCCGGGGGATGTAATCATTGGAGAGGACGTGGTATCAGAAACATATGTGTGAGGAGATTCTAGGGAATCAACAGGGGACAGAGTCACTGAGCTCTCAGACAGCTGGCCCTTGTCACTCAGAGACTTCTTCCTCCTACTTCCCTTGGTATCCTTGGCCTCCTTGGCAAGGTTAGGGAGGCTAGTAGGCACGGCACTCTTGGCATTGGGCCGTCTAGACTTCTTGCCCACTGGGGTGTGCTTCAGACTGAGAAAAGATCTGTTGGGCCCACAGATGACAGGTGAGAGAGCAGAGGTCAGCACAGTGCCTGGAGGGCTCGGTGTCACATTGTACTCATCCAGGAGGCGCACGATGTCATGGTGCATGCGGTCCCGAGCCACGTCCCGGGGAAGACGGTCCATGTGGTCTGTGATGTCCCGATTGGCAAAATGGTCCAATAGGATCTTGGCTGCTTCATAGCTCCCCTCCCGGGCAGCAAGAAACAGAGGTGTCTCTTCCTGTAGAAAAGGCCCACAGAGCACATTTTAATAACTCTTGAAAATAAAGCAATGTTTCTCAATCTTTGTTACTATCACCCCTTTAGACATATTTTTCCTAGTGTCTCCCCACATGAAATGTTAATACTACAGATTAAATGTATATCTACCTGCATGCTGAATGGATACCAGTGCTCTGTACATAAAGAGAGCAAGATTATTCTGCTCATCCCCAAGAACCAATTTCGACCCACTAAGGGCTATATCTCTTTTGTGGGGGAATGTGTGACATAGAGCATGTCCCCAAGCCAGAGACTGACTTAAAACAGCACTGAGCTTATCAAAATAGGGTTCTCAGAGGAACACCAGTTAGAGATGACAAAGAACCTACAGGATGTGCAGAACTGGGAAAAATAAGGGAAAGGAAAAGAAAAAAGATGCAAGACATGAGAAAGAAAGAACTAAAATAAGGGGAAGGAGGAAATGAATGAGAGAGAGAGAGATGAGCAAGAGAGGGGAAGCACGACATAAAACCCAGAGGAAGAAAAGCAAACAGGAGAACATCGTGGTGTCTAAGAACAGGAAACAAACAAAAAGGCAGCAGGAAAACAAATGAAAACGAACCAGTGAAAAGGAAATGAGTGTGAAGAGAACGAAGGCAGGAGAAAGGGAAATATCAAAGGAGAGAGAGGAGAGAAGTCTGCACCAGACTTGTTGACAGGACAGCCTGGTGCAGACTGAGTACTGAGGAGGCAGGGGGCTCAATCCTGACTCTCCCCTGGAGAAGCCCAATATGAGCCCTCAAGCTCGCTGGACCAAGTTCCTGTCCAACCTGCTTCCATCTTTTCTATCTTTATCACAAGAGGAGCTAAGGGAGGAAAGGGAAGGCCTTATCATCTGAGGCACTGCTCTGCCTGCCCTCCAGCTCAGAGCCCAGACTGTACCTTGTTGTCCTGCATGTCTCGGTTGGCCCCATTTTTCAACAGCAAAAGGGTGGCTTCCACATTATTCACAGCGGCTGCCCAGTGAAGAGCAGATTTTCCTGCAGGAAAAAAACATTTTTATAAGCAGACACAGTAGAAGGACCTGTCTTACTCCTTCCTGTAAGGAAGCATCATGACCTGCACAAGGAAACCTTGAACTTCTCAGGCAGCAGCAGGAAGCCAGTTCTCTTTAGGGGCCCACAGGAAAAACCCAAGTATTATCTTCATTTCCCCCTGTTATAGAAATACATCAGTACAGGCTGTCTAGCCTTCAGAAAACTTCTAGGTAAAAGGATCATCTATGGTGCCACATCCTTCATACAACAGAATCTACCCTGTCCCACACTGAAGACAATAACCTACCTATTTATTACAAGCCGGAATGTCTACTTAGAATATCTCACAGCCCCGCCCTCCATGATGAAGTCAGCTCTCATATATTCATGTCAAGAATGGGATGCTTGGGAACCCACACAAGCAGACCTTACATGGACTTGCTTTGAGATCCAACAACTCTCACTAAAAATCCCTTCCCAGCTTCATCTATATGGACCTCGCACTGGCTCAGTTCTCTGAACTCAACATGGGAAAAAGAAGAACGAATGAGTGAAGGAATCTTCAGTGGATTCGGATCTGAGACAGTTCTTTAAGGATCTGGTAACCATTCTCCCTCCCTAGAGGCTTGCTTTGCAGTAGGAATCTGAATCCCTGCTTCTCATTCCTACCGTGGTCATCCACTGCATTCACATCTGCTTGGCAGTTGATCAGCTCTGCCACCATTCCCTCCACAGCCAGGCGGGCAGCCAGGATCAGGGGTGTAGTGCCATCATTCATCCTGGCATCCAGATCAGTTACTCGGTTGCGGATCAGTATCTAGAATAAGAGAAAGTACAGAAAAGAAAGTCACCTGGATTTAAAAATAGTAATAATGGTGCTAAGATAAGAAATAAGAGCTTCAGAGCTAAGGCTACTGTAAATTTCTGGAAGGCGGGGGATGTCTTGCTATCTTTGTGCCCAAGATTCTACCCTGGTCAATCAATAAATACTTGTTGAATGAATGAAGGAAGGAAGGAATAAAGGGAATGAGTGAACGTGCAAACAAGTAAGTGCTCGAGACAATGGCTATGTAAAGTAATGTACTTCTACTTTCTAAAGAAAAGAAGACGGATGTGGGGAAATACCACAACCTCACTTACGGTGTACAGTTTAAGATGATACAGAATGTTTCCAATTTCCTCATAAAAGTAAAATGATAAGGTATTAGGAGTAAACTGTGAACTCGTGTCAAGAAAACCACCACCGAGCAGCTGGAAGCCCACATGGTCAGACAAGGCTAGAGGGAGAAGCTGACAGTAGTCAAAGGCTTCATAACAGAAATCACTCCTATCTGATCTGTTCATCTCGGAGGTATTTTGCCACACCCAAAACAAAGCAAAACAAAACACAATGGTGATTAACGATCAGAAGACTAGTGTTATCTGCTGTTGGCTCTGCGACCATCTGGCTGTATATAGTCAGTTCTGGTTGCCTGCCTCCCTTTTCCTGCTTTCCCATCCATCAAGCATGACTCTATCATCTGCCTTATTCTCTCAAAGAATTACTGAACAAATGTAATGGGATATTAAGTGCTTTTAAAAAGGTAAAATATTATTGATCTGTAAGGAACCAACTCTTCTCACGTTCTTTACCTGGAAGACACCTTGGGCATCAGCTGCCACTGCCGCATGGAGAGGGCAGCGGCCCATGTTGTCCTGGGCGTTGGCATCTGCACCTGCATCCAGGAGACGCTTGGCAGCATCAGCCCTCGAGTAGCGGGCTGCAAGGTGCAGGGCCATCTCACCAGTCCGGTCTGTCTGGGCTTGGAGGCTGGCACCCTGGTAGACCAAGTCTGTGATGATGTTGGCAGAGGAGTCTTCTGCATCTTCATCTTCATCACTCATATCTGAGCTGCCTCCTCGGAGAGAAGCCAGCATCAGTGGGGTGCACCCATCTAGAAGGAAGGAAAATTCCAAAAAGCATTTAAGGAGGAGAAGGACATTAATGTTCAATTACTTCTATTGTTGGAATAGTTCAATTTGAGTAAAATTATTCTTTTGGGGAAAAAAATAAACTGTGCTTCTTGTGGTAATTGGCAATTAGTTTTCCATTTGCCACTGACTTTTCCTTGATAATGTCCTTTCTGTAAAGAGGAGCTATTCTCTAAGTTAAATAAGCTTTTCTGTTCAAGTTTCTGAGTCCTATTGGATATTTTAAAATATATGCTACTAATAAACTATATGCACTAAGATATAAACTAAACTAATTCTCTATACCTCTGCTTTGGGATGTTATTTTTCCATCCCACTAAAACCTATCCCATACAATGAGCCTGTCATGGTCGAGCATGCTGTACAGGAAGCAATGTGAAATACTTCCCTTTATTCTTATATGAATTCATAATTTCTGCAAGCCTGTGCTCCTTAAGCATTCGTTTCCTCAAGCTGATTTTGAGTCTATGAAATCAGAAGGGAGCAGATCACCAAGAGGGGCAAACACAGGGACAACAAGGCGGAACCAAGGGCAGGCAGGCATGGTGCAGTGAAAAAGGGAAGGCTTGCAGGTGCTGACCTGGGCCACGGACGTTCACATCCAGCACGTCCACCTCCTGTTCTGCCTGCGGAGGAGTGAGAGCCAGCGATGGAGTCCTGCGGATATCTGCGGCCTCAAGGTGCTGCTGTGTCCATGGGCGTCGGTCGATGGGGTCATCTTCTTCTGAGAGTAAAGCCTCATCTTCAGCCTGAAAGGGGGGGGACGAGTCTCCCTGTCAATCTGGCCCACCCCTGGGAAGTGCAGCCAAGGAGCTAGTCCAGACTCTCACACCGCTTCTCCTAACCTCCCGCCAGTTTTCTCTCTCCTCCTATCTAACCCTCCAGATTATTATCCACACTGCTCGGGGTACGTGGTTCCTGTTTATCTCTCCTGCATCATCTGTACAACTCTCCCAGCCTCCCCATCCCATCCTCTAGGCAGCAGACAGCCTTAATATGTCACCTGTATTACCTACCTAACGTGCCGTCTATAGACTTCCCGCAGGACCATTTTTCTGCTTCTGGGCTTCTGACTACGTTGTTCCCTCTGCCTGCCACGGCCCCTCCCAGTTCTTTGTCTGACTAACTTCCTAGCTATCCTTCAAATAGAAAGTAGACTTTAATTCCTCTTGCTGGTCCCAAAGAGCACACTCCGGTCACTCTACTTAACCGACCACGTGTTAAGAACTTACATGGCATGACATGGCAGTCTCTACTGCTACCTGCAAGATTCCTCAGAATAGGGACAAACCCTGTCCAAGGTTGCCTCCTTGTACCCTGTATTCAAGCCTGAGAGCAAGCACTCAGGAAATATTTGTTGAACAATTATTATTATTACAATTTTAAAAGCAGCTGCCCTTTACTGAATACTTAGTATGTGATAGAAAATGCGTAAGGCAATTAACATGAATTGCTGTATTTAATCCTCACAACTCACAGAAGAAAGAATTATTGTTATTATCCCTATCTTACAGATAAAAATAATTAAGTACCAAGAGGTTAAGTAACACGCCAGCTACAAAGTGGCAGAGTTTTGGACTCGAATACAGCTCTGACTGTAACTGAGGCAATGTTCTTAACCATCACGAGGCACTACGTGCCTGTATTCCTCCAGCTTTCATTTCCTCAAGCTGATTTAGATTATTCACGGGATACACGCATGTCCCAGTCACGTGTCGCTATGGGTGAATGGCCTTCTTTGCCATGTCGGACACTGCCCACTCTACCTCTTACTTCTCTATGGCTTTAGTTTCCAGGGCTCAAGATGAGAAGCCTCCAAACTCAATGGTCAGTGGATTTCTTCCACTGTTTAATTCCACCTTCCCTTCCAGAAAGAGAAGTGCCCAGAGAGGATAAAAGAGAGACCTAGCCATGAAGGAAACTGTTATTTGCACACAGCAGTCCTAAGTCAAGTACCGTCAGCATGACCCTTGAGGAAGGAAGCATGTTTGTTGTATTATTTTTAAAGAGCTCTTTTTGAAAAACTTACTTAGGTAACCCAAAGCCACCCATAACCTAAAGACAACCTAGGATAGCCACTGATGGTCAACGTGTAAAGACTATCACCCTTTTCTCCCGTTCATGACACTCTAGATACCAAAGGGCAGAAATAAGAAATGTGAGCAGATAAAGTCTGACACGGCCAGCTTACCTTGGCTTTCTTGGGCTGGGGCCCTTCATCATCGACCCAATGTTCACTTGTTCCAGAACCAATTAGGTTAGCCTCTGAGACTTGCACTGAGAGATTTCTGATATGAGGGAATGAGGAAGGTGTAAAACAAGAGCAGAGGTTATATCATAATCTAAAATAGACTTTTCAATAATTTTTTTTTTTACCATCATACAGTCTTATGGCTGTACTCAGACTTTCAGGGCCTTGGCTCAGGAAAAATGGGTAATAATACATTCCATTACCTGAGTAAATATCCCTTCCTTCCCAACTAATCAAGAGGTTACATGCAAGTATGCCTTGTCACAGAAGCTGAGCACCACTGGGATGATACACACAGAAGCGGAGCATCCACACTCTTGACTATCGTAGCACTCAGGATCATGGTCAAGTGTGACAATGTGGCTCGGCCAGAGCTCAGAATTTAAACTCATGGTTCAGCAAGATCTGCTTTTCCACTTAACCGTACTTATTGCTACTGGGATTACTAGCTTGTTGCCAAACTCTCTTACTTCAGTCCCACGGCATCCTGTCCCACGGGCTCACGGCGTTTGTGATTGCTGGAGTCACGGCGAAGGGTGAAACCTTCAGGCAGCCAGAGGGAGCCGTGTTTCCGCTTTCGTTTTGCCATGATGACCCCCAGCAGGATAATAAAGAGGATAATGACAACAGCAACAGCAAGGAGGTAGAGGAGCTGAGTGCGTTTGGGGGTCAGGGATTCACCTGCAAGCGCAGAGAGACAGGAAAGCGATGAATAAAACTTCAGCCTCTCAGTATGACCACTGAATTCCTCTAGGGAGCAGCTTTGCCCTCACCAGCCCTGAGAAATAGAGAGCTGCACATTGAAAATTTGCCCTTTTCTCTTTGCCCCCGAGTGACCCCTTTCTCCCCACACTTCTCCCTAATTCCAGGGCTACTCACTGACAACGGACACAAGAGGGTAGGACAGGGTCCCCTGGATGGCGTGCGAAGCCAGGAGAGCTGCTGCTGCATCCGTGTTCTTGAAGCACTGGTCTGAGTCTTGAACACACTGGCGGTTGTCAATTTCCAGAAATACCTGAGAGCTGTGGGTTGCCGAGGGGAACGAGGGCAAAGGGAAACGGTGAGAAAACAGATGGGTGCCCGATCGGGAATCTGAATTAGAGAGGTTACATGAGCCTTATTCCTCACCCTCAGCTGCAGGCTGTTCACCCCTGGGAGGCTGCCTTCAGACAGATCTCAGAAATTAAGATGTTGTCTGTTTAGACCCTGAACACTAATTCCCACTTAGGGCATGTGTCACCTTCTTTGGTCTGGCTGAGTCCAAGCGTTCTGATTTAGGCAACACAAGACTAAGTGAGATAATGGGGTGAAGCTGGTCTTCAGAGCTCTCCCCATTTTGGTGGGCTGCTTCTTCCCCTTGCCGTTTACTCAACGGCACATAGAGTGACTCTGAAAATGCACCCCTGCCCCTTTTTTTTTTATTCCTCGCTTTCCTCTGTGTCTGCACCCACACCTCAGTGAGCTGTAGAGGTGAACTCTGTGAGATATACTAACAAACAGTGGGATGCAAGTGACAGATCAATTGCAGAATATCACCCTTGTCAAAGAGACATAAAATGAAAGGCCTTGAAAAGAAGGCCAGGATTAATACAAAGAGGAGTCACTGCTAGAGGGTGTGAGGCAGCTCTGGCCAATGGTTAAGAGAGTCTAGCACTCAAGGAGGCTGTCCTGACACCCTGCCTCCCACTTGCTCCAGCCCACTTTTCAGGGTCCCAAGACGAAGGCACACCTTTGGCATTAAACGTAAACACTGGGATGATGGGCTTGTGTGAGATGGTCGGCTGTTCCATCCTCTGACCTTTCTTTTACAGGTTCAGTTATGATTTCTTCTGGGTGTCAGAGTGCTCAGCCTTATAAAATTAAGTTTTAAGAAGTGCAGAAATTAAAAACCTACCCAGCCACTTCCCGTTCTTGATCGCCAGGAAGGGACCTGCGCGTCAGTCTCTGCTTCTTCATGGCAGCCGACTTCTCGCCGTAATAGGGGTAGACCATGAGGCCCCCCTGGGAGTCCCGTTTAATGCGCAGGTTGGTGTGGAGCAGGGTGCCCAGCGCCCGCAAGAAGCTGCGAGCATCCTGGAGCAGCTGTTCCGGTGGCATCAGCACCACAATAACCAGGGTACCCTCGGCCAGGATTTCTGGCCGGTCAGCAGCACAGTCCAGCCCATCCCAGCCACACTCCTCACTGTTGCATCCCTGGTCACAGTGGTTGTCTTTGAAGTGGTCTGCACAGTATTTGTCGTATCTAGGCAGAGGGAGGCAGAGGAGGAAGAGAACAAGGTAAGGGGCTCAGGCCAGACTGGAGCTCTATGTGATTTTTCTGCTTGGAACTAATGTGGGTTTTCCTACCCATCTTCTATGGCTCAGATTAGATCCCAAATGAAGGCTTCTGTGAATCTCCTAGTCCTGACTTCTTAGACTATAGATAGTCTATGCCCTTTAGCATCAGTGAGTGCCCCCTGAATGAGAAAAAGCACTGTGCTCACTATGCTTACAGACTCCCAGGCAGCTTATAATAGTGTTAAATCAGATTTGCAAGTAAATCTGAAACAAAAATCAACCGGTTCACACTTCTGCTATTTTTGTATCCATTGTCCCTGAGCTTTCAGGAGTAAAATGTGACTCTAGAGGGTGCTTCTGGAAACTGGACAGTAGCCCTGTACCATCAAGAGATGCTACACAGACAACCACGTTGATGTGGCCCATTTCTTTTCCAATCAAGATTGAATCCCAACTATAGAAGGTAGGCGGGGAGCAGTGTCTCCCACACAGGATACCACATCTAATGGGTATAGCATCTTTCAAAGATTGGGAAAAGAAAATTGGATCCCAAAACCTATTGATGCAAAAGTCATTTCATTTTCAATTTCCTCTCCTGCCCCACTCCCCTCCCTTATAGTTACACCATCTAGTACAACTTGCCACTCTAGCTCAAAGAGGCGATCAGGAGCCGGGAGTAGCTGTACGCACTTTGGTAAGTTCTTGAACCTCCCATTTCTCAGTTCCCTCGCCTGTGAAAGGCCATTAACTTTACCTATGCCTCACAAGGTTGTTGAGAATTAATGAAGTTAAATTGAATGGGATGACTAAATGGAAAGTTATTACGTAAACCACAAAGCTCCCTGTAACTGCAACAATGAAGACCAGGAGGTTTAAGTTGCTTAATCTAGTTTACGCTTCCTGATAAAACCAGATGGGGAAACTCCATCTTAGGGAAAGAAATGGGGCAAACAGAGAGAGGTACAGACCTTCCGTCCATCCTGCAGGCAGGTAACGTGAGAGGCTGCCTGAGAGCAGGTAACACCACTTCCAAAAGTTATTTCCCCCAGGAGGTTGTGAGAGCAGCAGGCGAGGAAGAAGAGAGAGGCAGAGAGAGGGTGGTTGTGCAGTGAGCGTTCCTGTGCCTCTGTCAGCAAGGGAGAGCACAGGGTAGTGTGCGGTGGGACAAGGCTGACAGCCTGAAAGCAGAGGCAACCGGGGCTGAAGCTCTGGAGCAGTTAGGAGCAGGAACAAGAAACCGAGGTGTGTTAGTGACAGTGTCCCTCAGTCCTGGGGACCCTGGACTCTTACTTGCATGTCTTGCTATTCCCCTGGCATTCAAAGTTGTCAAACAGGCACTCGGCCGTGTTGCACAGCTCATCACACTGGTTGTTGATGTAATCCCAGCAGGGGAGTGGGGAGGAGCAGTTGGCCCAGGGGTTCTCCATGGTGAGGGAACAGTCACCCCCATCCCACTGGCAGGCGTGGCTGTTGCAGACCTCATCGCAGACACCATCCCGAGCTTTGTCAGCACAATACTGGCTCAGACAGGTGGCAGGAGGAGTGCTGGTGGGGGCCGTGTAGAGCTCACAGTGGCTGCCCCAGAATGGTGATGGACACTGGCAAGAGTAATAAGGAGGCTGGCGCTGAGGGTAGCAGCTACCCCCATGCTGGCAGGGGCTACTGGCACAGCCCGACTCGCAGTCCTTGGGGTTGGGGCAGAAGCAGCGGGGTCCTGAGGCCGTGTGCACACACTGCTCCCCTCTCCTACACTTCACTTGTCCACAGCTGCTCTGGCATCTTGCCCCGGAGAATCCCTGTGGAAATCAGTGAACAAATGAGGGTGGCAGGCTGACTCTTGAGGGCATGCCCCATTTCCCCTCCCAACCCCCTCTCTGCCCCACCTCTAGGGAGGCAAAGATGAGACACCTGGCTGAGATCCCTCCGTGTAGCCTCCTGGACCAGGTTCTAGGGAGAGACCTCTACAAGTTAACCAGAGGTCAGGGCTGGCAGTCCCATAGGAGGCAGACAGAAGTTTCTCACTCTAAGAGCTCACTTCTAGAAATGAAGTCCACAGTTCATGCAGGACCGGAGTCAGGTGACATGCGAGCGCCTTTCCTAGCCGCCGTTACATCACTCTTACAATGACCTTACAGGGGGAAGAAACTCACTTCAGAGGACTGGGTGTCTAGGAGACTTTCCCATGTCATTTTGTTCTTAAATGCTTAGTCCAGGCCAGGGTTACTGGACAGGTTTCCTTTTGGTATCTCTCCATGTGTAGTGATCGGTTTTAGGGACGTTTTAGCTTCTGGCAAAGCGTTTGCACAGCAAATGGCTAACGTTAGGCTTCCTTCTAGTTGAAGCAGCAGCCTGCCCCCAAATAGGCCCAAGCCAAGGAACGTGAGCAGAGTGGCATTTCCAACCAACTCTGCCCCAAACTGGGCAGCAAGACTATCCTCCAGCACAAGACCCAGAAGCCAGAGACACTAGCGCCATTTTCAAGCGAACATTCCATCCTCCTTGGTGCTTCTGAAGACTGACACTCATAGCTGAGGGAGCTCGCCGGTTCTGGGAGTATCTTAGTTCTAAATGGAAAACGGAAGCACTTTCTTCTACAGAGGCTAAACTTAGGAAATGTCCCCACCAAGAATGTTCTCTGCAGAGCCCGGAAACATCAGGTTTACTCTCTCAGCTTTGTCACAGGCTTTAGGGATGGACAAGAGTGCACTCCTTCAATAGGCAGCATGGCACTCACCGGGGGACAACGACAAATGAAACCATCAGGCATGTTGCTGGCCACAGCACAAGTCCCTCCATTCAGACAAGGCATCTGGGGACACACGTCGACGAAAGTTTCACAATGACGACCTCAGGGTAGAAAATAAAAGGGGGTTTTAAAAGGGAGAAGTGGTAACTGCAAGTTGCTAAACAGAACAGTACTAGGATGTGAGCTAGTCAGAGGACTAGAGAAGGAGCAGGAGGTGTGAGAATTCAGTTCTAAGCCAAAGGGAACACGAGAGGATGGAGACACTCACTGGCTCTCAACACGCCTGGCCCACCACTGGCTCAGGCCAGTTCCCTCGTCTGTCTTGTCTAAGCACAATGGCACTGTGCCCAGATCGACTCACAGAACAAGATGGGTACCAAAAATGACTCTAAGCTCTCCAAAAAAAAAAAAAAAAAAAAAAAAATGGAAAATGACACCTAAACATTTTTTTGAAGGCACTTTAGCTGTCATGAGTCAAAAGAAACATTTAGCAAAAGTGTTCACTGCATTTTGTTAACACCATCTACTTCATAGGAAAGGCCACCCCAGGCCAATACGTCCAAATGGTGATTTGTGGTTTGTAGCGAATTTTCATCTGTCGCATTGCTTTCCAGTCTTTTCTAACCTTTCTGTAACCTGACTGGCACCGCTTTAAAACACAGCTTAATAATCCCAGAGTTAGTGATCTCCAGGCACAGCTGTAAAACAGAAGGCACCTTGAGCCCACTGCTCCATGACAAATTGAACTAAGCAAATGAAATCATGGGGGAGACGTGGGGCAATGCTGGGGACTCTAGGCAAATAGCAGGCTTCAGGCCCCATCTGGCCTTCAGGCACTTAAAAGGGAAAAACAGCAATAATTCTGGCCAACCAGAATTAGGAGGCAGGGGTTACAAATGTTCGTGTCTTCACATCACTGCAGCAGACAATAACCAGGAGCAGCCATCACGTGCGCACGGGGCTCAGGGACTGGTGGTCCCTTGATGGTCATCTCAGCATTCGCATCCCACAATAATTGCAATCAATGAGTCAAGAATTTTTTATTCACAAGTGTGGAAAATGCAGAAACACCACTTCCTGGCTGTGGGACTCCAATTCAAGGTGTGGTCCATTCCTTCCTTCATCTGTTTCCTTCTTTGTTTATAAGTGTTTGTGTTTCCAGATAAAGGGAGCCTCAGAGGCAATGAAAGGAACCACTTCTCTGGCTTCTGAAGCACATTGTGACAAATATGAGACCGCAGACAGACTGTTCATACCCTTTCTGTCCAGGTTTTGGATTGTTTCTCTTTTGATACTACACACCTAGGCATCTCCCAAATCTCAAAATCTGCCCCATTTTTAAATAAAATTCCAAAGTTTTAAAAGGCAACATATCTTTAAAACTGAAGGAAGGATGTCTGGATATCATAGGTTCAGAACACAGCAGAGTCCAACTTGCCAAAGCAGATGACTGCAGACTCTTATCTGACTCCTAATGAATACTTCCACGGTGTAAGATTTGGAATGGCCCAGAGGTGCAAGACAGATTTCTGAGCATCTGATGATACTGCCACATTCAGATATAAACAACAACTTTAGTTCCTCAAAGTCACCAAACTGTCATTCTGCACAAGTAATTAGTAAGTGCCTATGATACAGTCCCTATTCTGAGGCAGAACTCGGTCATCTTTATGATCTGGGATGAAAAAAAAAAATTTTTGAGAAAAGACTGGGAACACAGCCAAGTCTCAGCTGTGCAGGTCATATGTGCGGCCACTGAAGCTTTCCTGTTCATACCCTCACAACCTGTTTTTGGTTAAACACACCCCAGTTCAAACCTACTCTCCTTAAGTGTCCTAGAAGCTCTTAAGCCTCTCTGGATCCCAGAGGTGGAAAGGTCATGGTGGCAGTGACTACCTAGTAACTCAAGCCACTACATGCCAAATGAGGCCTGGCGATAAAACCAGAGTTAGATGTGAGATTCCTGAAAACAAGAGGTGATTTTGCTCAGAAGAAAAGAATTCCAGAGATGGATGGTGGTGATCGTAGCAAAACAAAGTGAATTGACTTCATACCACTGAACTGTACACTCAATAATGGTTCAGATGATCAATTTTACGCTGTGTGTATTTTACCTCAATTAAAAAAAAGTTATTTTCCTCAACTACTCCCAAAATTCTATTTCTTTTTTTATATTTCTGCTACAACATGACACAATCAATATATAACAAAAGAGAAAGCATCTCTCAGGAAAAGCAAAAGGTAGAGTGATTGCAACATCCATGGAGCTCAGACCTAAGAAAAAACTGGGCCCTTGAATTAAGCTGGATCATACAGGGCCTAACACTGTCACCGAAACCCCTCTCCCTGGCACAGTGGCGGGGAGACGCTCACCGGTAAAGGCTCTGCGGCAGACACACAGGTAGTCGTTGGTAAGCTGTATGCAGTCCAGGCTGCCCTCAGAGCTGCAGGGGTTGGACAGGCACTCGTTGATGTCCCCCTCACACCGCTCTCCGGCAAAGCCAGGCAAGCAGCGACAACTGTAGCCCCCGATCCGATCCACACACTGACCGCCGTTGAGGCAGTGGGGACCCCTGGCACAGTCATCAATGTTCTCTTCACAAAGCAGGCCTGGAGGAAAGAGGGTAGAGAGAGAACATTATGACAATCCTCAGATCACCGCCTTCCAGCAAGAGAGAACCACCTTGGTCGACACTTTCACACGGTTCATCAGGTTACACTCATCCGTCTGTGGTGGGACCTCTTAGGTTGGGCAGGGCAAATCACACTCCTGACTCATGAGAACTGCCATCCTCCTGGTCACCAGAAAGAGCACAGGGAGGAGTACGCTGAGGGCTTCAAATGTTCTCTCCTACACACCCCAATGAAGCAGTCCCTTACGGAGCAGTTAGTATCTCTTTTTTCAACAATAACCAGACAGAACTGAGAATAGGAGTCAGAGCATCAGAGTTAAGCAAGAGATGAATGAAATGGCTTGAATTGCCAGGATTCAGAGTAATGTTTGATTTTTTAAAACCCCCTCAACACTAAAAATGGATTTACAACTTAGAGAATGCCCTGGATGGAGGACAGGTAAGGCCAACTTCATACCCCGAGTGCCTGGTGGGCAGGAGCACTTGAAATGGTTCACAAGGTCGATACAGGTGCCTCCATTCTGGCACGGCTGATTCTGGCACTCATCCACCTCATATTCGCAATTGACACCCTGATATCCAGGGACACACTGCCAAGAGCAAACAGAAAGAACAAGAAATATTAGAGACCCTTGTTGGAAAGACCATGAGAGCATCTGGTAAGTTACTGTGGCCCTCTCCCCACAGACTTCTCCCAGCTCTGTATGCTCCTCTGGCGTCATCACACTCACTACTAATCGCCCTGTGTAGGGTCAACTTGAAGCTGACTGGTATTTACCTCTTCCTGCCGAAAAAGCCACTTGAAAGGGAAGACAAGGACTGAATATCCTGAGGGGTATTTCAGATGTGTCCCTTGTGCAAAACTTTTATCCCTCCTGTGTGCAGGTTTTCCCATCTTTAAAATACGCAGTCCTGTGTATGTGATCAGGACCCTATGACTCACTAAGTGGTCTATGTGGATGGTAGTAAAGATACGGCATGAATCGATCTCCAGGTTTAGGAAACCACGTGTCTGTGTGAGACACTGGCCGATACAGGGGTGAGGGCACAGAGAGTGGGCTAGCTAGCCGGGCTAGCTGGAGGCGTTCTAGGGCTTTGAGGGCTGAGCAAGGAAAAAGACACTGACCGCAAAGTGGCTCTATCTGGGCAATGCTTTGACAGGCCTGCACACGGGGAAGTCCCTCCCAGCATGAGCTCGTCTGGAGGGACAAGGAAGGTAAAGACAGGAGGGCAGGTGAACTCGGAGGGAAGGGGTAACAGAGAGGGGGCTGACGTGTTGGTGATACCACTCAGCAGCCAGCCAGAGTCTCTGGGTCAAAGAGCTCTGAAGGGCAGCAGTGGCTTGTCCTGGGGCTTATCTTACCTCCGGCTAGCGGGTATCGGCTGCTGTTTTACAGAATATACAAAACAGGCAGGCTGTCCGTGGCCAAATTCTACCTATTAGGGCTACGTTTAAAACAGCTGAATGTGCGAAAATTTGAGTTTGGTGCCAGTGGCTTTTCAGCTAACAGGTCCCAGCCTGCTGTGAAGAAATAACTTAGAAGCCAATATACAGAGGCTCATTTATGAGAAGCAGAGAAGCAAAGCATTTCTCAGTGTTACTTGGTGGCCTAAACTGGTATCAAATTCATGTCTCTGGTATTTCGTTAACATCTTGATCTAACCATTGTCGGCCCAGACATTAAGAAGACAATGACATGTCCCTTAAAAGACACATACTTCCTCAAATATACACATGTGTGATGCTACACAGAACAGGCTGAGCAACATTGTTTTGAGAGCGTTATTAGTTGACTGATCAATGACCGCATACAAAGATGACATGGGTCAAAGGGACACTCCTCAAAGTGGCTTCTCCTATCTCAACTGCTATTCACAGAAGTACCAGGGGCTGCTGAGCTGGGTGGGCCTGTGAAAGGCACTCTGGTAGTGAATATTGGCTCTGACTTCTGGAAGCAACCCTGTGGGAGTGAGATGGATCCAGACTTCGGTAAAAATAACCTTACCAGAGCTATGTTAACTCATGGCACAGGGGGACTGAAAGAAACAGTGATTAGTAAACACTGTAATGGTGATTAGTTAAAACAAAACAAAACAAAACTATAAATTGTGAAAATAAGACGTAAGGAGCTAAACTCAGTATGTTAGTGTTCTTAACGGTTGTGCCATCTTCTGGGAGGTCTCTGACCTCTGCCTGCTTATCTTACTCACCTCACATCTGTATCCACCAATGAAGTCTCTGCAGGTGGCTCCATGCTGGCAGGGATTGGACGAGCACTCATCAAGCTGGTCCTCGCAGTAGCTGCCGGTGTAGCCCAGGGGGCACTGGCAGTGATGCGAGTTGCCAGCATTGATGCAGATGCCTGAGTGCTGGCACAAGCGGTCAACGGGCACCCCTGGGAAACCCAGTGGAGAAAGAAACATCACCGAAGAGCACAAAACATGTCAAGTTCAGCCCAACTAATGGGAAAACTAATCTAAGCCTGTCGACACATCAAATTTTATTCTTGTCCAGTTCAGACCCTCAGCACCAGTTTTATATTAAAAATAAACAAGCCCTGAAAGTGGACTGTTCCTTTGTGTCATTTCTAATACAGTTCTCTTTGGAACCTCTGAACCTGTTCCTCTGCCTGTCACCTTCCGTTTCAGACCCTTTCTCCAGAGTCTGGCCCATCCACGACTCTCTGCCCTTCCCTCTCCTCCCACGACAATACTTGCCCTAAAATGTTGCTGGTCAGTCAACACTTCGTGGACTGACCCTGGAGTCCACGCAGGCAGAGCTCACCTCTGTGGGAGGCCGCCACCTCACAGGAGACGCTGGGCACATCACAGTACGCGCCAGCCCATCCAGACGGACACAGGCACCGGGACTCTGCTTTTTCCTGAACGCAAGTACCTTTGTTTTTACATGGAGACCGACTACAGAGGTTCACCAGGGTCTGAAACAGAGGCATACACATACGTCAACATTCAAACACCAGAAATGAAAAAAATGTTACACTGCATTTTAAGAAATCTAAGGAAAGCACACTAATGTTTTTTAAAAAGGAGCCCTCACCCAAGCTTTAAACTAGATCCACTGTTCCCAGATAATCTAATCATTTATACAGTCTAATTCCTTTTACCTCTGCTATTTGAAAATTCTTGCCACAGAAGTTTAAGAATTTGAGGAAGCCCAATAGGTTAAGTTATTCCCTATAACATGCTTGTCTCTAGAAGCATGACCATCCTGCAGGGCTAGAAAGAAAGAGTTAAAACTGTCAGACAGCACCTACATCTTCTCCTTTGTGAGCAGTCCACGTGGGGTTGATCAAATCTGGCTGTGGTGAATATGAATAAAACGCCTGTTAATAAACCTTTTAAAAACTGTCAAAGGGCTTAGTTTGATGGGAGAAACTCAGGCTTGAGGCACAGAGTGCCAGTGGACTAGCACCTTCCCCCTAACTCACAGGTGGTGGCCTGGCCCCCGGGAGAGGAAGGGCATCTCACAGACTGTGAAAGAACGGCTGAGGGGAGGCGGTGTGCTCCACCAGCTCCTGGAGATACACGGGGACAACAGCATGAGCCCCACGAAGAATTCCACCCCATCCACAGAATCAGCCACAGCTCTTTCACATGCAGACGTGCTTATCTGCACGGCCAATCCAGCCAAAGTCTGACTGATGTGTACCCTGTAAGGCTAGGTAAGTGTACCCTGTAAGGCTTTGTTCCTAAATTCTTGGGACTTCTGGTATTCTATCATTTTACCACTGTTTAAGAGGTAAAATTGCATAAAATTAAACACAAATGCTGTTTGGTATGCAACTCTGGAAAAGTTATTTTGCCCCCCTGGGACTCTTCCCAGTCTCTTCTTCCATGAAATGACAGGCTAGACTAGTTGGCTCGAAGGGATCCTTTCATCCTAAGAGTCTATGAAAACGTATATTTAAATATTTGGATTTAAAAGATACGTGAATATTTTGGATTTGAGAATGTTACACTGTTGCAAGACATGATAATTATCATTATCCCCTTAGGTGTTAAATCTGACCTTTAAAAACTGTATTTTGATTGTTCTTTATTTCCCTTTTTGTATTCCCTAAGTGGTATCTATGTGCTCATTTCCTACATGTATTTCCTGCAGTTCTTGGTTAGCCTGTTAAAACAGTCTTATGTCTATTAATCCACATAATCTTGTCAGTGTCACCATTCTGGAATTTTTCAGCTATAAAGTTGTCCAGGTTTATCTCGGGGACAACCCTGAGATGCAGAATTTTCTCTTTATCCCTGAGACATAGAATTTTCTCTTCTAGGTGAGGCTTCCTCTGCCTAGAAAAGGAACAGGTGTAATACTCAATTACTTTGATGGAGCCGAGTGAATGTGATGGAATCTATTTACCTGGCAGTTTTTCCCAGTGTAGCCCAATGGGCAGGTGCAGCGGTAGGTACCCAGGCCATCAACACACGTTCCTTCATTCAAGCATGGATGAGAGTTGCACTCATTGATCTCATGGAGGCAGAAAGGGCCAGTGAAGCCCACGGGGCACAAGCAAGAGAAGGAGTTAATTCCATCGACACACGTGCCACCATTGAAACAGGAGCTAAGGAGCAAACAGGGAAAATGTCATCCGCTTTGTGATCTGGTTCCTCTGATCTGCTCTTGAAAAATGAAGGTTCCTGGAATCTAAGATAGTACATGGGCAAATACTCCCGAACCACTAAACCCAGTAAGCTTTACCTTTTTCCAAACTAGAAGGGATGCCAATTAGCCTGAGTCCCAGCTTCCTTTCCACAACCATGAAGCTTAGAGAAGTATTTAAAAGGCTGAGCTCATTAGAGATTTCTAAAGAAAGTGAAGGTTTCCAGGTTTTACCCAGTCCTTCTGTAGCTTCCCATGTATCATATTTCATTTTATCCCTGAATCAATTTAATTTATAAGGAAAGTGTTAAATAAATAGCTCCTGACTCCTGATTTTTTTTTTGCGAAAGAGAAACAGAACAAATTTGTTGATTAAAAAAAAAGAAACAAACTGCCCAGAAATTACTTAAAGAGGGATGACAAATCTGCAAAGAAACAGGAATTTTTAATTGTCAACTGAAATGAATGAGACCAAAAGGAGAATGGAATAGAATTATAGCTCTTCCTATTCCCTAAGCAAGAAATAAATGATGATCCATCCCACTAAGCTTTTCAACCTCTGACCTTTGAGTTTGTCCCACATGTCTACAAGGAATCAGGAACTGGACAACAGGAGATGACTGTGGCGTGGGATCCAAGTGGATGCCTTATCCCTGCCCCATGATCCCAGTATTGTGCTCTGTAGTTTCCTCCCCTTTCTCCCTTTTTCCCTAAGACACTGGTGCCTGGAACATGGGCTGCTCACCTCTCAGTGCACTCGTCAATGTTGTTCTCACAGTGGACTCCATCGAATCCCGCCTGGCACTTGCAGGTGTAACTATTGACATAGTCGGAGCAGGTCCCGCCGTTCTTACAGGGTTCACTCAGACACTCATTCATGTCTGTCTGACACTTATCCCCAATGAAGCCCGGAAGGCATAAGCAGGAGAAAGTATTCACTCCATCAACACAGGAACCTCCATTCTGGCAAGGATCTAAGTCATTGCACAGAAGAATTAGAACTCTGAACGGCAGCATCAATTTAATCTTAGATCATAATGGTGAGTACCCTGAACTGAGTCACATTAAGAACAGTAACGATTCTGACTTTTCTCTTTACGTCGATTTTGCCCTGACTCCTCTGTTTATGAAAATGAATGCAGTAACACTTGCCTGAAATTCTTAACCTGTTTGATAATTGGAACAAACTGTACATACATCACTAATAATTTTGCCAAATTAAGTCATAAAACTTGTATTGGGCCCACATACATTTGTAAATCAAATATATGCCCCAACACAGAGAATCTCAGAAATAACAATAAAGATTTTCAAAAAGGTGTATGTGGTGGTGAAGTGGGTGGGGTAGAACAGAATACATATTAATCAACCGCCTGTGCTGATTTTTTTCCCTTTCTCTTCCCTCCCTCCCTTCTTTCCTCCCTTCTTGTTTTTGTTTGTTGTTTTCTTAGACTTAAATAGAATTAGGAAACAAGATTTTTAAAAAGAAATTTTAAATATCAGATAGTTTGATCTTAGAACACCTTAGAGTCATAGCAATTAATCAAGAAATTTTGAGCTACTATCATGGCACTGTCCTCTGCAATACAGATGCACACAAATCAGAACAAGAAATACAAAAAATGTAGCTCCTGGTATTAAGGACCTTAAAATATAATTGCAAAGACAAGTCATAAACATAAAAATAAAACTAAACACCAGGTGGGTAATGTAGCCCTTATTTTATAAGAGGGATATTTATACCTTATTCATCCATGATGCTAATTTCATCCTAAGGCTAATTCACAATCTCTAAAGGATCAATTATAAAAAGTCCTATTACCCTTTCTTATCCACAGTACACAGTACCCAGCTACTTCAATTTCCATAGCACCTTTCAAGAAATTCACAAGAATTTACTGAATTATTTTAAGCTAATTGTAAATATTGCTAGTCCCACTTCAAATAGGAAAAAATTTTAAATACTGGAAATTTGACTGATATACTAATTAATGTAGGAAAGGAATCAAAATAGTTTGATTCTGCTCCTTTAAACTTCTCCATCACGTTGCTTGGACATATTTTTTTTCACCATTAGTCACACAATGTTGAAATCACTTGTCTACGTGTCTTTATTTCCTAAGAGACTATGAGTTTCATAAATACAAGGACTGGGTTTTATTTATTTTGTCAATGTGAGGATCAAACTTGGTGTCATCCATATGATAATCTGAAATTGTATACACTGTGAATTAAGAGAAATCTACTTTAAAGACACAGGTAGGCCAAAAGTTAAACGGTGGGAGATAAATTTACCTTAACAATAAACAAAAGAAAGCTAGGGTAGCTATATTAATATCAGGCAAAGTAGTCTTCAGAGCAAAGGATGTTATAAAGGCTAAAGAAGGTCATTTCATGACAAAGGACTTAATTCTTCAAGAGAACATAACAATCCTCCAAGCTTATGTACTTAATATGAAATATTCAAAATATATTAAGCAAAAACTGATAGAACTGCAAGGAGAAATAGTCAAATCCACAATGATGGGGGAGATTTCAATACTCCTCTGTCAATAATTGACAGAATTAGTAGACAGAAAATCAGGGAGGATATAGAAGATCTAAAAATCCTGTCAACCAATTTGAATTAGTAACATTTATAAAACACTCCATCAAAAAACAGATAATCTTTTCAAATGCACACAGAACATTGACCAAAACAGACCATACACTAGGCCATAAGACACATTTTAGTAAATTTAAAGTAATTCAAATCATGCGAAGTATGTTCAATGATCACAATGGACGTAAACTAGGAATCGGTAACAAAAACTACCTGGAAGGAATCAGCAATGAAAGATACTTGGAAACCAAAGAACACACTTCTAAATAACTTAACGAGTCAAAGAACAAATCCAAATGGAAACTAGAAAGTGTTTTGAGCTGAATGAAAATAACATGACATATCAAAATCTGTGAAATACAGCTAAAGCAATATTTTAAGGAAAAATAGCATTAAATGCTTATGTTAGAAGTAGGAGAAAGAAAGAAAATCTGAACTTCTATCTTAAAAAACTAGAAAAAGAAGGGCAAACTAAACCCAAAGTAACAATGAAAAGAATAAAGAGCAGAAATCAGTGAAATAGGAAACAGTAAAACAACTGAGAAAAACCAAGAAACTAAAAATGGATTCACTAAAAAGATTACTAAGATCAATAACCCTCTTCCAAGAGCAGTCAGAAAAAAAAGACAGAAGACATAAATTACCAATATCTGAAATAAGATAAGGGAAATCACCACAGCTTTAATACACATTAAAAGTACAATAAAGGAATATTATGAATGACTCAATACCAACAATTCTGACAACTTAGGTAAAGTAAAACTCATTCATTGAAAGATGCAAATTACCAAAACGCAGTAAAATAGAAATGTACACCCTGAACATCTATTAAAGGAAGGAATTAAATTTACAGTTAAAAACCTTCCCAGAAAGAAAATTCCAGGCTCAGATGTTTAGTAGAAATAACACTAATTCTACTCAAATTCTTTCAGAAAATAAAAAGGAAACACTTCCCAAATTGTTCTATAAGACTAGCATTGCCCCCTTATGAAAACCATACAAATATAAGAAAATTGGAGAATAATATGCCTCTGAACATAGATACAAAAATTCTTAGCAAAATTTTGGGAAATAATATCCCAAAGAGAAATAACACATTATAACCAAGTAGAATTTATTCCAGGAATTTAAGGTTAATTCAACACTTAAAAATCAGTTAACATAATTTGCTTAAAGGATCTTAAAAAATGGTATTAGCACAGAAAAATCATTTTCAAAAATAATATTCATTTTCAAAAATAACATTCATTATTTAAAAAGAAGAAAATTCTCAGCAAGTCAGGAGTATGTGGTGAATTCCTCAATTTGATAGAAGACATCCACCCAAAGACCTACAGGTAACATCACACTTAGTGGCAAAGACTACATGCTTTTTTCCCTTAGAATCAAGAACACGGCAAGTTTGGTGTCTCTCACCACTCCTACTCCGCATTTACCGAAGCCAGCGCAATAATGCAAGAAAAATAAATAAAATGTATACAGATTTAGAAATAAGAGAATACAGAAAAGAAATAAAAGGCATAGCAGTTATATTTATTTAGAGATAACATAATTTATTATCTCTAAAAAGAATCCTAGGAATCTAAACTAAACTAGAAGCTACACTAATCTAGATTTAATAATAAATGAGTTTAGCAAGATTACAAAACAAAATTACTGTTTAAAACCTTTAAAACTCACACTATACATAAAAATTAACTCAAAATAGATCGTGGACCTCAAGGTCAGTGATAGAAGCATAAAATTTTTAGAAGAAATCAAAGGAGATAAATCTCAGTGACTGTGAGTTAAACAACGTTTGTTAAAGATACAAGAAGCATGAACTATGAATGGAAATTAGAGTATATTGAATTTAATCAAAATTAAATTATTCCTCTTTAAAATAAAATTAAAACAAATTTAAAACAATTTAAAACAAATTAAAATAAAATTATAAATTGGGAGAAAACGGTTTTAAAGCAAATATCTGACAAATAATTTATATCTAGAATAAAATGAACTCTTTCAACTCAATAATAAGACAATCCAATTTTCTGAACGGGCAAAGAATTTGAATATACACTATACTAAGATATACCGCTGGCCAATAAGCACATGAAAAGATGTCCAACATCATTAATAAATAGGGAAATGCAAGTTAAAACCACCATGAAATACCATACATAGTCACTAGAATGGCTAGAATTAACATGAGCAATCATATCAAGTGTCCCTGAGGATGTGGTTCCACTGCTTGTGGGAATGAAAATGATACAACCACCTTGGAAAACACTTTGGCAACTCTGTGAAAAGTTAAACATACACCAACCACATAATTCATCTATTCCACTCCTAGGTATTTTACTTAAGAGAAATGAAATCGCATGTCCACACAGACTCATTCGTAGCAGCATTATCTGTTAATACCCTAACACTGTTAAAAAGCCAACTGTCCTACTAGTGAATTGTAGTATATCCAAACAATGGAACACAACCCAGCAATAAAACAGAATGAACTATTAATACACACAACGTGGATGAGTCTCAAATAATATGCTGACTGAGAGAAGTCATATTCCCTCTTTTCAAAAGAGTTTCCATTATAAGATTCTATTTATATAAAACTGTAAATAAACATTTTCAAACAAACCTATAGTAACACAGGTAGAGATCCCTGGTTGCGTGGGAATAGGGAAGTGGAAAGGAGAGTTAAATGACAAAGGAGATGAGAATACTTTCAGGGGGATGGATATGTTCAGTATCTTGGGTATTGTTTTCAGCTGTCATACATCAAAACTTACTGAATTATACATTTAAATACTGGCAGCGTACTGTATGGTAACTATACCTTAATGGATCTGCTTTTTTTTTTTAAAGGTGTTCATACCATTGTCCCCACTGCGTCAATGTACAAAAATCAGTAAGTGAATGTTTAAAAGTGATTCCATTGCCTCAAATCCTAAAGCAGTATACTAGCTTCAAAATGAAGATTTAAAAAAATATGAATATTAAAGACATGCGATAAACTATTGGATGGCCAGTCTCAGTACTGAGAGGCAGGTGCATCTGCTGACTTCTTCTCTGCTCCCTGCAAGCTTTCCTCTCCCTCAGGGGCTTAGGAGCTGGCGGCATACTCACTGGCAAGGCAGTCATCGATGTCCTCCTCACAGTCCATACCACTGAAGCCTGGAGGACACTCGCACATGTAGCTGCCCTGGGTGTTATGGCAGAGACCGTGGTTCATGCAGGGCCTGGAGACACACTCATCAATGTCAATTGTACACCGCTGACCTGGAAACACAGGGGCAATGAATGGTCTAGTCTTGGAAGTTGAGTCCCACAGCAATGTGCCTGGGGCCTGAGCTTCAGCTGGGGTGGATGAGGCTACTCCAAGGATATTCTTGTGGTTCTCCTGCTTTGGGAAGCCCTGTAAGGCTTCTGTGCCCCGGCAAGTTGCTGCCCAGGTACAATTCCCTGTAGAACATCAGAGTTTCAGACTCAGATTGGAGTCTTCCAGCCACTAGGGGGCCCCAAAGACATGCAAAATAGAAAGGCTTTCTAAGACATTCCAGTTAGCAAATTCTCTACAAGTCCTGTGTTCTTGACAAAGAAGGGCAAACCTCAAAAGACCAGGCCCTCCTTGTCATCTGATAACCTGACCGTTTTGTTTGATGTTCTTGGTTTCTCCATTCTCATGCTGTTACCTTTCCAGCCAGGAGCACACTGGCAGGTGTAACTCTCAAAATTTGGTGCCTCTTTGCAAACAGCAGCGTTCTCACAAGGGTTTGGGGAACACGGAGCCAATACAGTCTGACAGTTCTTGCCTGTAAAGCAAATGACAGGGTTTATCACAGAGAATTATTCAAGGAAATTGAAATTTCCCCAAATTCTATACCAAAGAATGCTCCCTGAATTCAGGTCTAATGTAATGGGCAAGAGCTTTGGAATCTGAGAGACCTATATAGTCCTTTGTGCATTGGTTCTGATGTGATTACTAACAGTGTGATCTTAGGCAAGTTATTTATTTTCTTTGAGCCTTCCATATAAATAATATGGGAATTAGGATGATATGGCTTGATAGAGGCTTTTGCAGATTAAATGAAAAAATGCTTATGAGGTCCTTATTAACATAAAGCTGGGCACATAAAATAAATACCCAACAAATGTTGGACTGCTATCATCTTCATGTTATTGTCACCAGTGGTTACATGGATTTGGACACCTGCATCAATTAGGAGTGATAGTTTCTGCATCTTCATGAGATTGATTCAGCTACTCAGAAGCTCAGCCACACAGATCCCACTTCACATGAGCAGGGAAGAAGCAACAACACAGCCTCCTACTCCTTAAAATCTCTGCTACCTTTTGCGGCAATGCGGTTGATCAGAAGGCCATCAGAGGTGGAAAACAGTGAAGTAATTCTGACCGTCTAGTAACATCTCTCCTTATATAAACATCAACAACATGACATTGATTGTTGCCCACCAACATTTCCTACCTTAGTATACTGAATATAAGATTCCAGCAAAAAATTAAGAATGCTTTTACTAAAAGGGATAAAGTTGTTTTTAAAGTCAACTTATAAGACTGTAACTTGTCAGAATAGATATCATCAAAAAGAACACAAAAAACAAATGTTGACGAAGATGGGGAGAAAAGAGAACCTTATTGGCAGAAATGTAAATTGGTGCAGCCACTATGGAAAGCAGTCTAGAGGTTCCTCAAAAAACTAAAAATAGAACTACCATATAATCCAGCAATTCCACTCCTGGGTATATATCCAAAGAAAGTGAAAACCCTAATTTGAAAAGACACATGCATCCCAATGTTCAAAGCAGCATTATTTACACTAGCCAAGACACGGAAGCAACCTAAGTGTCCATCAACAAATGAATGGATAAAGATGTGGTGTACACACACACACACACACACACACACACACACAGGAATATTAGTCATAAAAAAGAATGAAATTCTGCCATTTGCAACAACATGGGTGGACTTAGGGGGTATTATGCTTAGTGAAATAAGTCAGACAGAAAAAAGACAAATACTGTATGTTATCACATCTATGTGGAATCTAAAAAACAAGACAAACAAATGAATATAACAAAAGAGGAACAGACTCACAGATATAAGGAACAAACTAGTGGTTACCAGTAGGGAGAGGGAAGGAGGGGGCAAGACAGGGCACAGGATTAAGAGATACAAACCACTATGTATAAAATACCTAAGCTACAAGGATATAATGTACAGCACAAGGACTATAGCCATTATTTTCTAATAACTTTAAATAGGGTCTAATCTATAAATATATTGTATCACTATTTTGCACACCTAAAACTAATGTTATGTTCTAAATCGATTATACTTTAATAAAAATAAAGTCAAGTTACAACTAGCTCAACTTAAAGTTTTATTCTAAAATTTTGTATTCATAAAGAAAAAAATATTACCACAAATTTTCACCAATATCCCCAACCAGTTTTTTGGTAGGGGAAGGTAATTAGGCTTATTTATTTATTTACTCTTAAAGGAGGTACTGGGGATTGAACCCAGGATCTCATGTATGCTAAGCATGCACTCTATCACTTGAGCTATATCCTCCCCCTCCCAACCAGTTTTTAATGTGCCTGGTCAGAACAGCGGCTCACAAGGGAAAGCAAAGTTGCTTAGTTCCCTTCATGCTGGCCAAACTCAATGACACTTTGAACCCTTAGCTACACTCAGCACTGAAATTTTAATCTGTATAGGTTTTTAGTCTAGTATAATTTCTCAAAATTCACATGCAGTAAATTCTTTTATTAAGATCCTATAATGAAGAAAAACCAAGAGCCAACCTCTAGTCAAATATTCTTACAGTGTCTGAAAAGCAAGATGAGCTGTGCTCCTTAGTCACACTCAGGTGAGCCTATGAAGGGCCGGAGCATAGGGACACCTGCTTACATCTCCCTGCAGCCATCAATTCCCAGGCCCTATGGTTGTGAGATGATCTTCTCAGTACCAACAAATGTGACCAGCACTAACATTATGGAATGACATTATTTAGACTGTCCGTCTGGGCATAGCTAGGGATCTGCAATAACTTTGATTTTATCAACCAGGCTGGCTAAATGCAGTTTCCCTTCATGAACATTACTTTTAAAGAGGTAGCAAAGGTAACAACGTAGTGTCAAGCCTTTCAGGTAACAGAGTCATGCTCTGGCCACTCTGCTACTCTAAACAGCCTAGAGTCACTAGCCACAGCTACTATAGACAGCCCGAGACTCCAGGGGAGCCATGCTCCTGCCCGCACGCTGTGCACTGGAGAAACATGCAAAGTCATTGTCCACGTTTCTGTTTTGTTCCCCACAGATGAAGACAATGGATGCCGAGGAGGTTAACAAGCCACACAAATACAACCAATCACAAGGTGGCAGTAGTGAGGCAGGAGAATACACAGAAGTGTCCAAGCACACTCCTACAATACCACCTGAAACAAAGAACACCTGATGTGAGATGAAGTCACACCCATGTCCTGTGTGTGTGTGATCGCCATCCAAGGGGCAGCACCTCTCTGAATGAGACGTAGTGGCAGTGAATGTGAGGAGCAGGATGACAGTTAAGAGGACAAGCTTTGGGGCAAATCCTAGCTCTACCACTTACCTACCACTTACCACTTACCTTCAGCAAGTAACCTCTCCTAGCCTCAGCTTCCTGGTATGTAAAATGGTGCTAGAAATGTCTATTTTGTCAAATTACTGTAAGCACTAGGTTGAAATAATCCAAAGAGTCTGGCACACAGTAAATTACCAGTAAGTGGCAGTTGTTGTGTTAGTGAAACTAAGACTAAGAGCACAGGCCCCGGAAACACTGGGTCTATTCAAATAATGGACTAAACCATCGGCTCTGCATCAACTCCAGCCACATATGATTTTTCAAAAATTTCAAACCCTAAAGAGTAAATAAGGCAAAAGAATTTCTTCACCACTTTCCTCTAGAGAGGCCCAAGTGTCTTCTCAGAGCTCAAGACTCGGTCAGTGAGGGCAAGAAGGGTGACCAGGGAGTGACTCCTCAGAGCAGCGTCACTGCCCCATGGAGCCCGTCTCCGAGACTCCGAGGTTTGGAATGACAAGGTAGGACCGAGCATCCCCTCTGGTCCCTGCATCTGCAGGACTCACCTGTGTACGGCAGCACACAGTGGCAAGTATAACCACTTATGTCATCAAAGCAGGTCCCTTGGTTCAGACATGGATTTGAGGCACATTCATCAATATTCACTTGACAGTTATAGCCTGTAGACAGAAAAGAAGAAAAAACAAAAACAGCGAAACTTCCTGTTAGCTACATCTTCAAAAGGGTCTGGCAGACAGCCTTAAAATTGAGAGCTGTAGTCCTACAAGAAAGAAAACGGTGGTCTGAGAGCACAGAGGTCTGGGTGCAAACCGCACCCTGCTACTCAACAGCCATACAACTTTGGATTTTACATTTTGATTTTGATTTTGTTCATTGATCAGCAAGTCTCAATGAGACAAGGAAATAAAGTGCTTTTAAATCTGTAAGTTTCTTTGCAGATGTCATATATCTGAATATCAGAAAATTAATAACTAAAGTACAGTCTCAGAAAATTTTCAAGTAATCAAATAAAGTGACTTGCAATCATATTCATGTATCACAGTGGTCTGGCACAATTTTTGAGGGGGGGAATCAGTGACTAAGTAGACAGAGGAGTACAAATATAAATGGTTTACCCACAGATTTCTCTCTCTTGAGCTTCTAAGAAAAAAAAATGATGGGAGAAATACAACAGTGACAACTCAAAAAAGGATTTTACACAATACCCACTATTATGCACTTTTCCAGAAGGCCACAGGTGGCTGTGTATCTAAGAACATCTCAGTGTGTAAGAGAATTTGTTGGAAGGGCTTTGAACACATGGATTCTTCCACAATATCATTGCTACAATTATAGTAAAACAGTATTTTCATCCTGCTCCCAATATCTCTCTTGTATTATGATAGAATCAAGCCTACACCAAGAAGCTTACAATTCGAACACCTGTCCAAAGCTGTGTAAATGGCGTCCTAGCTGCTCACCTTGAATAGTCCTGTTTCAGTAGCTCACCTCTCTGCTAGTCTGAAAGTAGAATCTATGTCTAAATCTATTCATGTTTTTAGTTCCCAAGTGCCTTCTAAATATTAAGTGCTCAACTGACATTTGCTATATGAATGAACAGGAAAAAAAGAGAAAGAAAGAAGTGAGTCAAGCCATATGCACCAACAAAAAGGCAGAGAAGGGAGAGAAATACAAGCACTTTGCTTTCACCTTTAAAGCCCTTCTTGCAAGTGCACTTGTATCCATTCACCAGATTGTCACAAGTTCCTTCGTTCTGGCATGGATTAGAAAGGCATTCATTTTTGTCCACTTCACAGTTGATGCCAACCCAGCCTGCATCACAGAGGCACTTGTACCTGAAAGAAGATAGAATTCTTTACTGCAGGGAATGAATGTACTGTTGAGTCATGGTTGAAATATGGGACTTGGTGAAGAAACGAGGGACAGAGGACCTCTTGTGTAAGCTAATGTAATCTCGTTTCTGCTTCTCTATGGACCTAGCCTTGGGTCACCATGTGAATCATGTGGGCCCATCTGGAGTATTCAGTAAACACACCTTCCTGGCCTACAAAGATGCCAGAGAAATTAACTGAGTATAGTGAAATTTCATATGTAAACAGTGGTCGGTACAACATATCAGGATGATCTGAGAGACATGTTAACATGGGTAAGTCCTCAACTTCTTCTCTTCTACATAAAATAAAAGTAAAGCAAAGTTTAGGATCATCTGCTTCTGCTGCAAAACAGACACCCAGGAAGTAAGTTAGTATCAGAGACTCTAAGCCACTCTGAAGAGCTCCTGGGATGTCTAACTTCCAAGACACACTTTGTTCTGACCTGAAACCCTGCCCTAGACAGCACCTAGGGTACTGGGCAGGAAAAGGAACAAAAATGAAGGTATTTGAGGTACACGCACGTTATTCACAATCTGAACACCATTAGTGCTTAGAATGTGATATCAAGAGAGAAGAGCCTCCTTGTCTGGAGATCCTTTAAAAGAAGGTAAGTGGGTTGGGATGCTTTGAAGGCTGCTATACTCTGACACAGGAACACTGAGGTAATTCATCTTAGAAATAACTTGATTTCCTATTTGTCTCTAAATACACTTTTCATTCTTTCACTTGTTATAAACGTGGCAAATGCACTGTCCAAGCATATCAAGAGTACAGGACTATTTCAGAGGACCTAACATCACACTCTGTGATTCTAGAAAATTACTTACCAACACAACGCACAACTCTCAGGGGCTTGCAAACTGTGAACATATTTAATCAGGGCCACGTCTAAGGTTAGCAGAGACCAGCTCTACTTCAGTGGCACCCACTGGTACTATGATAGAACAGAGCTGGGTTTTTTATAAGCAGCATAGGGGGAAACAAATAGAACATCCCTTAGAACTCAAACTTGCGGTAAGTACTAAAAGCAAGGTTGCCAAAGACTCAAAAAATAACCCTGGACACCTCTCATGTGCTGACTACCCACATGAGGAATGAGACATTCCTCCTTGTTTTCATGGAAGGTGGGGAAGAAGTGAATTTGGAAGACTATCAAAATCTTCAAAGCCTCAGCTCAGGTCCTGAGCTAAAACCCAAGGGGCTTAACAAAGGTCAGTAAGAAATTGTTAATACATGACAGCTACTCACCCACTGAGGCCCCCAGTACAGTTTCCGTGGACGCAGGGATTGCTCAGGCACTCGTTCACTTGTGAGTAGCAGCTGGGATGATGGGGCCCCTCGGGGCAAAGACAGCGGAAACCATTCACATCATTGATGCACGTCGCACCCTTGCGACAGGGATTGGAGGCACACTCATCAATGTCAATGTTGCATCTCTGCCCTGTGGGGAAGGCGGACAGTTTTTGTTGAATCCAAAATGAATAGACACAGAACTACGAGATCTAGTGTGTTGATACCTTCATCTGCATAGACTATAAGATGCCTTGGGCAACAAATGTCAAGAGTTAAGGAATAAGACATCCACTAGCACAGATGCAAGGAAGGAGCAAAGGGGATTGTCTTTTGATAATGAAACAAAGTTGACAAAACAGTGGAACAGGTTGTAGGGTTCTGACATGCATTTCTTCCTCACTCCACTTAGAAAGGGGGAAGCTTTCTAAGGATTCAAAAAGGGAACATCACATGTTTCCAAAGTTGGCCACTCCTCTCGAAGCTGTTCTCAGCACCCTCAGAGAAGCTCTTCTTACCATCACTTTCATCCGGTTTACTGCATTCATTTTCTCAACCTCTTATATTTACACGTGGTAAATCTCCATTAACTGGAATGCCTAGTGGCAGAACTATTAATTTAATGATGAAATTGGTTAAATAGAAAAGCCATTTTGCTTTCATTTTTTAGAGCTGTATTAACCCGTTTTCTGACTCAGGAAGAAGTATTCTAAAGCATAATTTTATTGTTCTCTGATCATTGAGAAAACAATTCAGGGTCTCTCAATCTGGACCAGTGGTTCTCAAACTTTAATAGGCAAAAAAAGTGTCACTTATAGTACTTGTTTTAAACAGAGATCCTTAGGCCCCCAAAACTACATTTTAAATAATGTAGGTGATTCAAATACATTTTAAGAAACTCTGATTAGACATTTATTAGTAGTTTATCATAATGTAATAACATAAATGTTCAGAATATATGAAACTGAAGTGACCACATCCCTCCTGTAACACATACCCAAGACTGCACTTTGAAAAGATGTCTGCTATAACCTTCACCTTTATTGCTTTATGTGGAATAAAGTGTGCAGTTTCATAAGAGTTTTGCTTTGTTAAATTCTGAATAAATGAGATTTAGCTATATATTCCAATGATATAAAATTTTAAAATAACCCATAATTCTGTAAATGAGTGGCAACAAGCAGCTGCTATGAAGGAATTTACAAATTTCAAAGAATACAATTTTCTGATTCAGATAAAAACATGCATTTTTATTTAAGAAAGAGTAACCCTGCATTTAGAACAGGAAATTCCAAATGAAATAGATACACACCCCTTTAAAGTATGGGTATTAACATTTTTTTCACCCTCCACTGCTCTCTAAACCATTATTGGTGGTTCTTGTGGTAAAAACCCATAATCTAGTAGTAGCTGCTGTTTTCTTCTTGAGTATTGTATTAATAACTTATTTTAAAATACTGTTTCTTTGGCCTCAACCTCTGTTTTTTTTTTAGATGCTTGCGCCTGGCACTGAGATAGGAGCCAGAACTCTTCAACTGCAGGGCCCTCCTCAGCCTGCAATCCAGTGGAGAATGAGAGTGAAAGGCCTTCTTTTTCTGTCTTTTTTTGGGAAGAAACTTCTCAGAAGCCACTCCTCTCACATTTTCTTCACTTGCCATTAAGGCTCTTTGCAGAGTCAACTTTGAAGCCACCTTTGTGCAGTCTACCTGGTGGACTGACAGCTGCTTCGCTAGCAAGGTCCTGCCCCAAGGGGTTTCCACTCAGCATCTGAAACACCCAGCACAAGGCTATGCACCTCGCTGGGCTTAGTAACTACTGAATGAGAAGTTAACCAATGTTTCTTATCTTGTAGGTAGGTGCTCAACAAATTAGTATTTATGAATGAAAGCATGATAAAGTTTAGACTCAAGAGTCTAGTGTTGGATGTCAGAAATTCCCTAAGTGAGCTCTGGTCACTCATTTAGCAACATTTACTGAGGTTTCCTCTATGCTAGACTGTTTCAGATGCTGGCTAGAAAGATCATTAGGGAGGTCCCTGCCTTCTGGGAACTCACGGTCCTTGTGGTGCTGCTCACTAGCTAAGACCATGGACACATCAAGCTCGATCTTTCAGTCGCCTTATTTGTTAAATAAGGATAAGACAACGTCCCTATCTAATTTTCTGTTTTGTTAATTTTTAAACGGAGACATAATTGACATACACATTGTATAAGTTTAAGATAACACGCTGGTTTGATATATTTTATATATTGCAATACAATTACCAGCACAGAGTTAGCTAATACCTCTATCACGTCACATAATTATCATTTCTTTTTGTGGTGAGAACAATTAAGGTCCACTCTCTTAACAATTTTGAAGTTTAAGGTACAGTATTGTTGAATATAGTCACTATGCTATTCATTATATATCCAGAACTTATTTATCTATCAGTTGCAAATTTATACTCTTAAACAATATCTCTCCAATCTCCCCCCACATCCCCTAGCCCAGCTCCTGCTAAACACCATTCTACTTTGTTTTTATGAGTTCAGCTTTTTTATATTCTGCATATAAATGATATATAGTATTTGTCTTCCTCTGTCTGACTTATCTCACTTAATATAATGTCCAAGTTTCATCCATGTTGTCACAAATGGCAAGATTTCCTTCTTTCTCACAACTGAATAATATCCCATTGTATATATACAACACATATATATGTAATATATACATCCATTCATCTGTTGATGGACACTTAGGTTGTTTCCGTATCTTGACTATTGTAAATAATGCTGCAGTGAACATGGGTGTGCAGATATATCTTCTAAAATACTGATGTCAGTTCCTTCAGATACATACTCAAGAGTGGGATTCTTGGATCATATGGTAGTTCAACTTTTAATTTTGGGGGAACTGCCATACTGTTTTTCCATAACAACTGTACCAATTTACATTCCCATCAACTGTGTATAAGAGTTCCACTTTCTCCATCTCCTTGCCAACACTTGTTATCGCCTATCTTTTTGATAAAAGCCATTCTATCAGGTGAGAGGGGGTATCGCATTGTGGTTTTGATTTTCATTTCCCTGATGATTAGTGATGTTGAGCATCTTTTCATGTACCTGTTGGATATCTGTACGTCTTCTTTGGTAAAAAGCAGTCCTTTGCTCATTTTTTTCTCCTGATTCTAAACATTTATTTGTCCTTCGTCATTTATGCATTTTTTGACTGTATGTACCTTGTTTAAAACTTTCTTTCCTAGTCTTTAGTCATTTTCTTATGCATGCAGTCTGAGTTCCTGATCATACTTTAAATCTTTTTAAAGGCATAGACTCATTTTCTACCGCCTTTGCCACAATGCAATGCTCCTCACTCCTCCTTGTGCTTAGCAGTGTGCCTGTTCAGGATGTGCCATTATTGGCTTGATGAAGACCAAAAGCAATTGCGTGCTCAACATGTATAAATTTATAACTTATAAACATTTATATACCTTACTCCTGATTAGAAAATATTGTAAGAGATGATGAGATTTTAAAACTCTTAACTATTTTTTATTGTATTTTTGTAATTTGATATAGTTGTGTAATGACATTTTGATGAGGCCTTGCTATATTGGTAGCCACTCATGATTAGCCTTTCCAATGCTATTTGAGAATCACTAGGGTTTGGTAGGCTGTAAAGCTTTCAAAACTTCATGTGTTTCAGATGATACTAGATTTTGAAATACACATAATGATTTACAACTTAAAAATACAATCAGTCTGTAGTTAAGTCATGAAGCTCTGAGAATTAAACACTTCTTGTATCCTCTACCTGGAAATTACTGGGAATTTTCCAATAATATTTTCTAAAATTGAGTTTAGCTACTATTGCCTAAATGTGTTTCCATTTTTCATTGAGGTATAACTGACATATAACTTATTAGTTTCAGGTGTGCAACATAATGATTTGGTATTTGCATATATTGAAAAATGATCACCACAATAAGTCTAGTTAACACCCATCACCATATATGTTATAAAATTTTTTCTTGTCCTTTGTCCAATTTTTAATTTGATTATTTGCTTCTTTGCTACTGAGTTGTATGTGTTCTTTATATATTTTGTATATTAACCCCTTATCAGATACATTGTTTGCAAATATTTTCTCCCACTCTGCAGGTTGTCTTTTCAACTTATTGTTTCCTTTGCTGTGCAGAAGTTTAATGTAGTCCCACTGGTTTACTTTAGTTTTGGCTACCTGTGTTTCTGGTTTCATATCCAACCTATCTACTTCTATGGACTAGTATGAGAAGTCAGCAAAATAATGGACATGAAGGTGAAACTGAAAAGTAGTTTGTAAAACACATGATTTCTTACTTTTCCCACTCAATCAGTAGGTATAAAGAGGTCTGCAGAGAACAGAGAATTTAGTCTTAAAAAAAAAAAAACAACTCTCTTAAAGCTGTTATTAAAATTGTAAAAAAAAAAAAGTATTAAAATAAAACAAAGGCAAGACTAAAACACCTCATATTTGCAGGTCATGAGTATATACCACAGCTGGTATTTTCAGCAACTGATTTAAAAAAACAAGAAGAAAAAACATGGAAAACAGTTCCAAGAACAGAGTACCACCCAGTAACCAAAACATTCCATTTCTTGGTTATGTAGTTTCGTGCTACACCTTAAGTTTATTTTAGAATATTTTTAGCCTATGTCCTCCCTCTTTGACCTTCCTGATTTGCTAAATGTTAAAAAGAGAGAGCATATGATTCACTGACATTTCCAAAAAATGTAAGTCCAGTCTAAGGCTTATGTATCTAAAAAGAAACGACAATAGGCACCCACTTAGGCTGCTCAGTGAAGTGGGAGTGTGGACTCCAGAATAGGACCGCCTGGGGTGGAATCCTGGCCATAGTGCACTGGTACTGCTACTTACCCTCTCTAAACTCTGGGTTTCTCATCAATACCGTGGGAATAATAATAGCAGTGACAATTAAATGAGATTCGGCACTTTAATGCCCAGCTCAAAATGAGGCCTTAGTAAATGGTAGCCATTCTCTTCTTATTATCTGTTTAATAGAAATGAATCTATATCATCCTATCCAGCAGGAAGTTTTGTGTATTCAGTCAGCTGTCATGTAAGCTTGGAGTAACAAGTCTGAGGACAAAAGTACGCCTGGCTACCACCAGCGGTGCTGGGCACTTGATGTAAGAGCTTTCATCATACCCATCTTCCGAGTGATCTTCCCTTGAACAGAGATTACCGTGGTCCCTGTGGGCCACAAACAGTCCTCTCTGGTGTCCAAATTCACACCAAGCAGTTGAAAGGATTGTGAAATATAGAGGAAGGTAAGTTACCAGCCAGCAAGAGGCACACATTCTCTTCACTTGTCTCCAATGGCCTTTTGACATCATAATTTAAAAAATTCTGTGGGAATTTTATCACATTGATTGCAAATGACCACATGGTTTAAAATGGTAGCGTCATTATGTAAGTGCCCGCTAGTATGTGGCACTGAAAGAATGGGACAGGCACACATATGCTTTCTGACGGTGCCATTAACAAGCAGGTGTGTCAGTAAGAGGCTTCAGATTTCCTCAGTAGACTCTAGCCCTTTTTGATGAGGAGGATAAGAGATAAAGGCAATCTTCGTAGCAACAAAAGAGATAAGAGAGAAGATGTGTGTGAGTTTGTGTATGCACATGTTTGCAGTGTGTAAATGTTCTAGCAGCTTATACTTTAAGAAGAATTATAACCAATTTTATTTTAGCTACTTATTTTCTTCCTCCTGCAAAGGAAAAAAAGTCTCACTTGTGCTAGCCAAATTAGGTTGGTCCTCCCAAGTTTTGGCCTCACTCAATAATGTTCCATGGAGAAAGTACTCAGAAAAAAGCATTTGGTGTTTTCATAGAATTTTCCTAGGCTATGGCTTTACAGAAGGCATTCACTACTAAGTGTAGAAAAATAAAGGGGGCTTTGGAAGCCGTATAGCTCAAGCACAGCGACAGAAACTCATGGTCTGAATAGAAACTCTTTTCAGGTACCTATGAACACATGGTCTAAAAATCCTAACTAATGAAAAGTTTCATGTTACAGTTTAGGGAAGGCTTGTAAGTAGAAAACTGGGCCAGAGAAGCACAGAAACAAATTTCTAACTTTCCAAGAGACAAAGAAATATGAAATATTTGAAAAGTAATTCCATTCTAGACGTCTTTTTCCTAAAGTTTTGACGGGGCTCAAGGAGGAGCCACCCAACAAAAGGAGCATTACCTGTGAATCCTGGTGAGCAGACGCAGCTATAACGATTAATGCCATCCATACAGACTCCATGCACACAGGGGTTACTTGCACAGTCATCAAAGTTGATTTCACAGTTAACACCTGCAAAGATGAATGCAAAGAGAAACCACGCAATATCAGCACAGAAATAGCAGTGATCTCTCCTTGTGATGCTAGGTGTTAAGAAATCTAAAGAGTATCCAGCCAGCCCTGAGTACAGGGAAGTAGCAGTTCTCAAAGTGCAGTCCTCCAGACTCTGTCCGTGGGATCAGGGGGTCAAAATGATTATATTAATCATATTAAGCCACTTCTTGTCCTTTTCATTGTGTTGGCATTTGCACTAATGGTGCAAAAGCAACAGGGACAAAACTGCTGTCATCTTAGCAGGAATTAAGTCAGTGGCTCTTAATTGTACCAGTGGTCTTTTTGTTTTTTACCTCTATGCACTCATACTTAAAACAATACTTAACAAAAAGATAGCTTCACTTAAGAATGACTTTGGAGAAGTAGTCAAAATTATTAACTTTATAATTTGATTGTGCCTTGACCCTTGAGTATACCTCTACCATTCTGCATGATGCAATGGGAAAGACACATAAAGCAATTCCTTGGCATGCCGAAGTACAGAGTTGTCTCCAGGAAAAGTTGTGTGATTGAGTTTTAAACTGAAACAGTTGCTTTTCTCATAGAATTCCATTTTAATTGAAAGAACAGCTGACAGACAAACCAGGGCTATTCAGACCTAAATATTTATCAAATACTAAGTGAAAGAAATAAACCTGCCACTTCAAGGGAAACAACTATGACAGTATTGTGTTTCAAAGATAAAATCTAAGCTTTCATATGAAAATTAGAATTTTGGAACTTGCACCCACCACTATAAGCTTGATACTATCACTATTACGGGTTAAAGTTCAGGATAAATCTTAAACAGTCGGATAACTTCCTCTTGGGGAATGCAGCCTTCCTCCTGGTCTGTTCCCCAGATGAACGGTAGAGTTTGGCTATGGTAAGGAAGGTTCAATTGTAGATATGGGTAACTAAATAGTAGGAATACACCAATCATTACTGTTACCATTCTGAACATACCAGGATATCTCACTATTTAACATGAATTTAGTGATACATTTTTGGTACCACAGAAGAATACCTTGGTAGCTTAAAAAGCCTAAAAATAAAGCCTGGTCATTAGGATATAAACAAACAAAACTTCCATGACAAAATGCCATAATTTTTATTCACTCACACTTTACATTAATATTTTTAATAATTATTATTCTGTTAAAATTTTATTGAGCCATTAATGAGAAAAGCACTCTGCCTCCCATTTTATGTAATTTTATTCTTCCCACTCCCCTGTCAAATCAAGCTGTGCTACACCCATTTTATCATGGACTTGCACAATTACATCAGCACAGCTGGGATGGGAAACCAGCTTTCCGGATTCTGTACTCTCCACCACACTACACTGGCATTCTGTGATTAATGAGGCTATATGGCCTCACCAACCACAAAAGAGGCAAGGGCTTCTACATTCCTTGATTATGAGGGGATACCTTTAGGAGGTGTGTCTGCCCTCGACTGACATCCTCTATTTACTCACAGTGGACCAGGGCAGGCCCCAGGAAATCATGGCAGTCCAACGTGACTCTGCCCCCCAAACCCACATTTTATCCTAGCAGGAAAAGACACCCAGTTCAAGCTGGGCCAATGAGATTGTCTCACTGGAACGCTAGAACATGAACTGGGTGACCTACGGTCTGCGTGTGGCCCTGCAAATCTCCCCCAAAGCCTCACTGTCCAGTTCTCACTGGGAATCTGTAAGATGCTTCTGTGTGCTTTTGCAAAATTCTTTCTGCTTGCCTGTTTTGTAACTGTTGTTTGCTTGTTTGTTGATGATTCCTTTAGCTATTCAAGGTGGTTTCTGTGACTTGAAACCCCCAAAAGCTTACTTTCCTATCATAAAACCACAGGTGAAAGAAGGCATCAGAAGTGACCCTGGGTAGTACATCTCACGTTAAGTACTCGGTGAGTGAGAAACCACAATTATAATCAGCACATTGTAAAGCATCCCTTCTGTCCACACACTCATCCAAACTCTCGCCCAACAACTCAGACCATACTATGAATGGGCTGTGGATTCTTACACTAGAACTCAAGGTCTATTCATAATGACTAACTGAATGAATCCTTTCACCCAGGCTCCTAGTACAAACCAGGTCTTTCTCCACCTATTACAGACCAAGATTTCTTTGTGCTGCCTACATCTCTTTGCTTTAATTCTCCAACCGCTACAGGAATGGATCTGGCCGTTTTCTCAGAGAACCTGGACCCTCCCTCTATGCTGCCTGCACACTGCTGATATTTCCTGCTTACCTTTCTCACCGACAGCTACTTACACCTTGCCTTCTCCGTCCTCCCCAGGGAACACACCTGATCCAGCCTGGCACAATGATATAATCCTAGAGAAAACAAGGTGCTTGCCAGCCCACCACTCACCCAGTCTTCCAGTACTTCTGTTGTAATGGAAACGATAGCAAAGCCTAAAACAGCCCCACCATTCTAAAGGCATCCATTCAATTGCTTGTAAATCTCTCAAATTTCTTTTCGTACTGCAATTTCTCATGTCTGGGGACCAGCCCGGAAGCAAATTGCTTTTGGAAGGTTTCACAAAGATCTATTCAGCCCTTTTACTGAGTTATCTAAACGTGGGGAGGGGGAAGGCATTTTCAATCGGGAAGGCATGGGATGTTTTTCGTATGCTTGAGCAACTCAAAAAGGACTTTGTTTTCAAACTTGGCATGTACGAGGTCCTGGATGAAGACCAGGGCCTTTGACAAGTTTGAAGAAATGGATTTGGAAATAACAAAATAAAATGAGGGCAGCTAACCACCTCCCCCACCTTTGCCCCCTACATAGGCCATTTTCCTTAAACAGAGACTGAGTTTTCAATAAATCACTCCTTGTATTGGCAGGGTCCCTTCTAACAGAGGCACACACTAGTTAATCTTCCACTAATACATTTTCCTTTGATCTGAGACACAGAACTTCTCTGTCCATTAACCACAGTTGTGACCATAATTATTCCTCAAGTAAGTAAAACAGAATTCACTGAAAGCTGTGAAATGCTGCTGCCTGAGAAAACCACTCAACACTTCCCCAGCAAGGAGCAGCATGCCCTCACGACTAACACACAGTCATTCAACTGGAGGCAGGAAACAGCAGTGAACTTAAGATGAGAAACGGCAGCTCTGCATTCAAATTTACGGTGACTGGGACGTATTGCAGTCTCTCCTCTCCCTCAGAATCCCTCAAATGCCCAAGGCCTACCAGAGACAGATGGCAGAAGAAAAGTGTCATATTAAAGATAAGACTTGACTCTGAAAGAGAGGAAAAACTATTGGAAGAACAGGAGGGAGGGAGGGAAAAAGGACCAATTTCATTAACCTGAGTAAGGTCGAGGTTAAAGAAAAAAAACAAAAAGACACTCAAATCAAGCCCCCAAAGCAAGAGAGTTTTCAACTTTAAATAATAACTTCAATTTTTTTTTGAAGTGAGGCTCCTCCTTTTAATGAAGAACACATACACAAGACTGTCAGCTCTGTAAAGCTCTTGTCTCTAATCCCTCTACTGGCTAAAGCATCTGCTTCTGAGACATTTCTGCCTGTGGCTTTGGCTATGCTTCTCAGAATCAAGACTGTTTTTTAGGTATCTAAGCATATGCCAGGAAGGTCTGAGACATCTGTGGAAGTTGTTTCTGAGAAACAGTGGAGACTTCGAAGGAAACACAGACAGAGTGGCCTCACCTGACGTGCCTGGCTGGCAGTTGCACTGATAGCCATTCACCAGGTCGATACAGCGACCCTCATTCAAGCAAGGGCTGCTGTAACACTCATCGATCTGGTCACTGCAGATGGCGCCCATGTACCCCGGATTGCAGATGCAGGTGTAGGAATCAATCCCGTCCTGACACTGGCCGTGGTGGCAAGGATCAGGGTCACAGTTGTCGATGTTCTCCTCACACAACATACCGGTGAATCCTTGGAAGGAATTTTACCGAAGAGGCTTAAGAAGCAAGGCAGACACTCCACACCGGAACATAAACGTAGCTGCATCCACTTGTCCTACACATCCCATGTCTTAAATAACTCATACTGCAGGCAAGGAGCAGTCGAAACTGACTATCTGCATTGATTTATAAGGCAAGCTTAGAGTCTCGCTGAAAATAAAGCTTTTCAAGTCACATTTGTAGAATTCAAGTAGCTTTTTCTAAACAATCAATAATTTCATTGCAGAGTCGCTTTCACTGTACCTTCATTTCATGTCGGGCTTCAGTGAGGAATCGCTCACAGTACTTTTCCTTTATATATTAACTTCTATATTCCTTTCCTCCCAAGCCCAACTGTATATACAGGTACTACAGTAATGGTTTCATGTACCTTATCTTCTAAATTCTAACCTGAGAGGAAGGAGAACTTTTCTTTTTTCCTCTCATCCTCCCAGGGGTCTATGCATATATAGTAAGTTTTTCATTTTGGTTTTTTTCTTTCTTTCTTTTTCAAATGGAGGTACTGGGAATCGAACCAAGTGCCTCGTGCATGCTCAGCATGAGCTCCACCAAATGAGTAAGTTTTTAATAAATACTTGTTAAATAAAATGAATAGTTATGACATTTAAAAGAAAAGGACAAATAAAAGTTCCTTTATTCAACATTAAATCCTTTTAAAAGACTCTCCCTTTTAAACATGAGTTTATAAACTCTCCCCAGTGAAAGTCATTCTCCATGAGCATAATCTGGCCAGAGGAAGATAAAACCTGAAACTTCTCCAACCAAAGACAGGAGTTTGAGAAAAGAGAAGGAAGCTAAGGGGTTCATCTGACAGGGCCTACTCTGGGTAGGCCTAATAAGTGGTAATGTTCCAGGACTACCAAAATAGTAATTCTCTATGTTTATTTTTATTACTCAGTGTGTTTTTCTGTGATCAGAAAAAAATCATGCACATGATGCTTAAAATCCTTTAAAAATCCATTTTCTAAAGTAAGAAAAATGTCTTGAATTATATTCATAACTTCTTTCTTTCTTAAATAGATTTAAAAAACTGGGAAGTCACCTTTCTAATAATTTCTAATTCTTCTGTACACAATATTGGTCTTTGCAGAAGCAAACATGTAATTAAGGGGTGTTTGGCTTATTCAAATTCACTCCCAAATTAGAAATGTGGCCATGGATCAGAAATATAGACTATTTGTAAATAATTCTTTTTGACTCTAGTAGCAGAAGTCAGGAAAGAGGACCCAAACTTTCCCAGACACAGCCCTCTCCCCTGTTCAAATACACACCTGACTCTTAACAGCACGAGTCATCGTTTATGCAGAAAACTTCTGCCCTTGCACACCGTTGTGCTCAGATTTCTGGGCCTTTGTTCAATCACTTGCCTCAAGAAACACAGAGACAGGCCTCCCATGGAGAAGCCCCAGTGAAAAAAAGCTTTCAACTAGATTTCTTCCCTTTTCCAAAGGAGTATAAGTCAAGCCAGCTGGAAACTCACCACTGCCAAAATCTGACCCAGAAAGACAGGGACACCACATGGAAATGTCCAGGCCAGGGCACCACTGTGGTGAAGGAAGCAGGTGTTGTAGAAGTAAACAGTGAGAGCAGCAAGAAACAGGCTGGAAGAAGCGCTTTCTAAACACAGAGCAGCCCATGTTAGTCACCTGGCCTGGCAGGGCAGCTAGAAGTGGACGGTCTCCCGTTCAGTTCAGACGGATGGAATAAGAAGTGAGAAGGATCTTACCGGTGGCGCACTGGCACTCATAGCCATTCGGGTGGTCGATGCACTTCGCCCCATTGAGACACGGCGTGCTGGAACAGTCGTCAATATCGATCTGGCAAACCGGCCCAGTGAAACCTTAAGAGAGCACAGTGATGACACAGGTCACAGGATCACCCCGTGTCTTCCCTACGATGAGAATGCTGCCCAAGGAGCGCTGGGTTGTTGTGGGCAGGGCTTACACTAGTGGTCAGCCATTGTGGAACTACTATTAACAGTAACTGGGTGAAGCTCTTCTTCCCAGCACAGAATTCACTTCTAGTTAAAGTAGGGACTGAGTGGTAACAGGCAGAGCCCCCTAACTAGTGAGTGTAGCTTCAGAGGAACTGGGACCTTCTCTCTGAAGAAACAATAAGAGAGGCTACAAAGACCATGGCGGGAAATTTAGCGAGTCTTCAACCACAGCTCTAGGGAGCAGAAGGAGACACAGCATTCTTTGGGAAGAATTGACTTGTGCTGTCTGTTTCTGTACCCATGGGTGAAATGTCTAAAAATAATACTCTCACAGAAGGGTTTCAAGAATATTACCCATGGAAAAAAAATTAAATCCCGAATAGCCTAAGAATTAAGGCTTCCGTGAGGTATGAACCTTCTGAAATATACACACAGACGGAGAGGTCATGGGCCATTCAGAATAGACTTGGACTTCTGGCCACAAAGGATTTGGAAGATAGACTAGCTGAAACACATCCCCCATTTCTGTACACACACACTCCTATCCCGAAGCGCTCACTTTAATGACTTCCTCATGTACGGCCCACACACATTCTCTCCCTCCTCCCTTCCCTGTGGTCAGTCAGCTTTGTGCTTTCAAAGAAAACAGGGGCAGGTGGTGGGCACTTACCAGGCGGACACAGACACTGGAAGCGATTGACTTTATCCACACACTGTCCATTGTTCACACAAGGGTTGCTCTGACATTCATTTATCTCCAATTCACAATGCACACCTTTGAAACCTGAACAAAATGGACCACACAAGTAGCTTAGGAAAAGGAAAAGGCATATTCTAGCTGAGAAAGCAGAAATTTGCAAAGATGCCTACACCCTCTGTAAGCATGAACATTTCTGTAGAGGGTAAAGGGGACTCTGCCATGATGGGAAATTGTCACTGTAAGCATCGGCCAGACAGGGGAACACTCTGGGTATCTATGTCACTGCGGAGAGGCAGAAGAGGTTACCTCCAAAGACCTTGCTAAGACCTAGCAAGTCAACAAAGACTGAACCACATTCTCTGACCAGTCCAGGCCTTGCTTCCAAGACACTGCCAGGTCCATAGGATCCTCACTTCAAGTTCCTAAAGACCAGCTGAATCAGAGATGCTGCTGCTCTCAGGGTGCAAGTCAAGGTCAGGAGGGCCTCCCAAGGCTAGAGCAGCTAGCATCCCTAATCAGGCAAAGCAGCCAAAGTCAGCCGTCATTGTAAGCTGGGTTTAGCTGTGCTGAAGACTCAAGCAGTGGTCTCTGCAGAAGAGCTCCAGAATACAACAAAGCGTGTGTATCTCTCTATGCATAAACGGCAAGTTCCTATACAATTCTGGGTAAAATTACTTTCTATAAATGGAATGGTATGCTATTTGCAATACATCAGGGGATAAGGAAAGCTTGTTATTTAAAGAATTTTTATGATAAATCCTTTATTAAATCAAAGACTACTGGCATTTAAAAAATCATTTCTGAATTTTTCTCTCACATGAATCTAGGTTTTGACATAATGGAATTGGTCTCCACAGCTCTAAGAATTCTAACATGGCCTCACTCCTTAAGGGTCTCCTTGGCTGGGAACGCTGTCGTTATTGGAGATTAAATGCTGACAGAGCTCATGGAATTGCCACATTCTACTGAGGGCCCCACCTGAGAGAAGCACAGTGCTGTGCCTCCTGTCTACGCCCCACACACTCATAGCCCGTGTACCTGGCATGCACAGACACGTGAAGCCTCCAATCTTATCCAAACAGGTGGCGTCGTTCTGGCAGGGGTCTGAATGGCACTCATTAATGTCCATCTCACAACGAGGCCCTGCGTAGCCCTTCAGACACTCACAATGGAAGGCACCATCTGTGTTCACACATTTTCCTGCATGCTCACAAGGATTGCTATTGGCTGAAAAACACAAGCATCTATTACCAGGATCAAAGCACTTGATGGAGTTTCCACATATGTGGACTACAGAAGCTGGTCAGATTGCTAGCATTAGGGCCAGGCCTTTAATAATCTGATCCTCAATTCCCTGTTTCCTTCCAGTCAACCAATCAATAAGAAAGTAAGTAAGTACATAAATAAACAAGGAAGGAAGGAAGGAAAGACACACTAGGGCAATCTCAACTCTAGAGGCTCTCTGCTGTTCTTATACCTAAACTGTCACTAAGGTAGGTCTACATTAGGAATCAAGTACAGACCTCCCACACATTTCAATTCCTAGAACAGACTATAGGGTTACACTGAAAGGTTAGTTATAAACAGTGGGCATGTAACAGGTGAGATCTGAGGTTTGGGTGAAATATACTCATAGAGTAACTTGTGCTTCAGCTTAAATGCTTGCTGAGCTCAACAGACACCATGAGGAACAGGAAAGGTTCTGTGTACTTACCCATGGCACACTCATCCACATCTTCTGTACAGTCGGCTCCTTTGTAGCCTTGGGGGCAGGTGCAAATGTACTGCCCATTCAGAGGGTTGGTATCACACAGGGCCCCCTTGTGGCAGGGATTGCTGATGCACGCATCATCCAGATGACATAAGAGACCTGTCACAGGAACAAGGAGAACATCCCTTACTTGGGGAACAGTTTTTTCTTTCATGGAGGAGGGGAAACCTTAGGATGCACTCATCAAAATCCAATATGAAGATTTAGAGGCAACTCCCCCTTTGCTTGATCCAATCTGAGGGACATGCTGCAGCCAGCAGCAAAGCAAGGAGCTTCTGCAGACAACCCTGGTGCTCTGACCCTGAGCCCTCAGGTAGATCTCTCCTCAAGGAAAGATAAAGTGAGGCCATAAAGTGAAGTGGTTAAATGATGGACACAGGACAATGGAGATACCCTTCCCACTGTGCTGCCATGTTTAACAAATAAAAATAGAGAATGCCCCGTTCAATTTGAATTTCAGATAAACAACACATAATTTTTTTTACTGCACGTCTCAAATATTACATGCATCCTGTGTTTTATTTGGCAACCTACTTCCCCAAAATCATACTACCTGATGATCAGGGGGCCACCTGCATTTCGCTAGCATCAGAACATCATCAAGCTACACCTGGGCAGCTTTTTAACTGTGTCAACATTTCTGACTGAAGTGCCCCCAGGACTCTGAATATATTACTAGGCCCCATATTCTACATAGTTCACATGGGAACTGGGTTTTCCAGTCTGCAATTAGCTTAAGAAGAGGTGACTAAAGCTTCTACAAAGCTGGAGGTGGGGCTTTTGGAAAGGCATAGGTATAAGAACATTTCAAAACTGCTGGGCACAAAGTTCTCTCAACTAAGCAATCGAATTCCATCACATTCCTCCCTTCATTGCTCTATTTCTAGAACCAGAAGCTGTTAAGTTGAGAGGCTAGAGCAACGTTAACTCTGCAGTTGATAGAAAGCTTCCCTTAGAGGAATATTTACACAGACATTAAAAGCTGAAATGCACTTAAGTATTTCTCTCTTGCCACCTTCTTCTGCGTAAATGGATTATTTCTTCTTAAAATGAAGTGTCCACATCCATTTATTAGTACTTTTGTCTTAATTTCTGAGAAGTTTTTATTTTTCTGAGTTGGCTTTTAGCTTCAAATATTAAGAAGGTCTATAGATGTTCCCAAGGCAATAGTCTCTAACTTTCATTTTAGGGAAATGGAAAACTGAGGTACAAAGGGTTGAGAGCCAAAATTCCTAAGGAAGAAGACTAACTTCATAGCACTTTGGCTAGCAACTACATTTCCAGAAGAAAAGTCTTGAGTAACATGTCCCTACAAATGGTGATTAAAAGGACACACCTGTTGGGATGAAAGAGAAGAGGGCAGAAATTCCCAATGCACACCAGCCCTTTCCCTGATCTCCAGCTCTGTCCTTCTGCTGGCCTTACCTGCCTTTCCTTCTGGGCACATGCAAGAGAAGGAGGCCACGCGGTCAATGCAGGTGGAGCCCGGAGTGCAGGAGGCGAAGGCACAGTCATCAATGTTCTCACTGCAGTCATCTCCACTCCAGCCGTTGACACACACACAGCCATAGCCCCCATTGCGGTTGGTACAGGTGCCCCCATTCTGACAGGCATTGGGTTGCAGCAGGCACTCATCCACATCCTCTGTGCAGAACTGTCCTTTGGGGGGAAAATGCCTTTGATTAGGGCTCTTAAGTCTCAGACAATTAATACCATACCAGCCTCCACAATTCTTCACCCTCTTGTGACCTGTCTGAAATGAAGACAAACCTAACTCACAGCAGACCAGGTCCTCACATAAATTTTAAGGTCACCTTGAGACATCCAAATATTTATTCCAGGCAAATAATTTAGACAGTGCAAGTTTCCATCCCTACAAACGCTGACACCATGAGATCTAGCCAGCTTATCAAAGAGAAAATTGAGTCTTCTAAGATTCTTAAGTCTGACTTGGTTAAATCCCTGGGACGATGAATATGTAAGTGAGAAGAGAGAGAAGAGAAGAGTCTAAGAGATGAGTAAGAATAGGAATAAAGAGAAGGAACCTAAAAATCAAAATATTAGGGCAACTGTTCTATATCTAGACTGTTTCAGTGTCAATGTCCTGGTTATGATGGTGGAAAGTAGTTTTGCAAGATGATGTTACCATTAGGGGAGACTTGGTTAAGGGTACACAATGTCTGTTAATTCTTATAACTTTGTGTGAAACTACAATTATCTTAAAATAAAAGGTTTACTTTTTTTTAAAAGTAAGGGCAAGCAAGGATACAGGGAAGAAATTAAGGACAATAAAAGCCTTGGTAAAATACAGATGTGAAAGGCAAAGCCAAGAAGATGAGACTGGAGCAACTGGTGGATTAAAGTGGAATAAGACACAGAAAAGTCAACCCAACGTAATAGAAGATGGAAACGGATTAGTTTGTTTTGCCTGAAAAGGAGCAAACTGAAGGATGATAAACATGAAACCACTTATGGAAATACTACAGGTCACTATGACAGAAAAGGATGGGGGGACTATGGCAAAGGCTCTCAGGCCCCATGACAAGGAACAAGAATATAACTTCAACTTGTAAAAAAAGAAATTTGTGATTAACAAGCAGTTTAGTGTCAGGCCACCTGAGTTGTAAAACAAAGTGATGAATCAGTCCTATTAGAGGTCTTTTAATACCAGCTTAGGGAGCTATCAAAGGGAACAAATATTTGGATTATACGAATTCTCTAAAACAGAACATGAAAAGTGGGTAAAACTCAAAAATCCTCAAGGTGTCCTTAATTCTCTTTGTAAAAAGCTCAACGAATAATTCAAAAAGGCACTCTGATGAAGAGGGCTCAACGAAAAAGCACAGTATGTTTATACTAAGAAAATGCCAAGACTATACTCAGTCCCTAGACAATAACTCAATTGGCTCAAATATTTTCAGAAAGTCTGCAAAGTGTCCAACTGTGTATCCCTCGCTGCTAACAGAAGCTAGTTGTGTCTGATCAACCTCACTGATCAGCTACTCTTTACTCCTATCTAAACTATACAACCATTATTACAGAACTAACATCATTCTGTTGCACTTATTTGATTGTACATCAAGCTCCCATCACTTGGCTGCAAGCAACCTCAGTTCAGGAATTTTTTTTTTTTTTTTTTTTTTTGTATTTCCAGCTAGGATCCCACTACCTGAGATGGCAGGATGGGTGTGTGGGCATCTCTGGAAATCTGCTCAGCACCCTGCTTCTGTGCTGCTCTCCTCACCCCACTTCATCCATATGATTCTTGAAGAAGCCACCATGTCTTTACGTGATCCCACCTTCCTGGTCACAGCTGACTGATCCAGGATGGGCATCTGATATAAGCTGTATCACTGTGTCTTTTTTTCAGACTTTTGGACTAGGTACCCTCTGCCCCTTGGACAAAAGGATGGAGTGCCCAGTCTACAGACAAAATGGTAACAGTGAAGCAGAAGTACACAGAAGAGACAAACAGAATCCGGTGGCATTCAAGTTATTAGTTTCATTTGTTCCCAAAGACTGACTGTTCCTAAGCCCATTCAGGGGATAGCCATTCAGAGAGATGTCCTTTCCAATAGATCTCCCTAATTTCAGATGGAGCTCTGTCAATTGCAAAGCATACTATTTGCTAATACTCAGTGAGTGACTGAGTGACGAGTGCAGGAGCAATCATCACCCCCAGGATAGATGATATCTTTTAGTACAGAAAGCTTTGCTCCTACTTTACTGGCAGAAATGTTATCGCAGAGTAAAGACAGGTGTCTAATTAAGATGGAGGTGGGATTTAGAAACGAAAATATAACCAAGAAGTAGGTGAAGAGTTTCTGTATAACCTAGAAGTTGCTGACAGTCTTGTCTTTTACACTAATGCTAACTCAAATAGCTATGCTACCCTCAAACTGAACTGATTTGCTGAATGTGAGAAATTTGGGTGTTATTTTCCTTTCTCACTGGCTCTGTGATAATTCTGAGAATAAGACAGTGTGCATTTTTAAAATATCTCAAATATATTTCACATGCATTAAAATACCCAAACAAATAAACATTGTAGGTTAATGAAAAAATGCTTGGAATGAAAACTTGGCACTTTTAGGAGAGGAAAACAAGACTCACTGATTGCTTACTATGAACCAGGCATTGTGCCTGAGCTATCACAAAAATGATCTCATTTACAGTTGAGGAAACAGGCTCAGAGAGGTAAAATAACTTGCCAAGTGTGAGGCAGGGAGTGTAGGAGAGCTGGGATTTGAACTAGAGCTGCTGACTCAAACTCCTGAGGTGTGAATCTCACCATATTGAAACAATCTCCAAGAGTCAGTTTTCCCAGGCACACAAACCCATGGGGAAGGAGACAGGATGGGGTAGGTAAGAATTAAAATCATGATTCACGCGATTGAATTACTTGAAAAATTTGTAACTCCAAATTACTATCCAAAAATCAAATGGATTTTTGAGTACAGTTGACTATTTGTCTAATAAGATTGATTTTTGAAGGTTAGATACCTTCACTAAACAGTTTAGGACTGTACATCTGTTAGATACTGTCAGAGAAATTAAATCTAGAGAGCCAAGAAAATATGAGTTTATAAGTAATATTTTATAGAATAGGCCTTTCTCTCTAACGTTCAGGCACATTTCTCCAGAACAAAAACCCTGCCAGGCATATTTCTGCCAATTTTTTTTCCTCATTCCATTTCTAGCAACTAGTTATTATATTCAGAATATAAAAACAGTAACCAGGGTGCCACTAAATTGCTTGTTCCAAAATTCCCAGTAGAAAGTCTACTAAGATACTGCACTTCCTTCATGTCACCACCCTCTTGGCAGAGGAAGAAACCAACACAGAAGCTGAAAAATAAGAAACATGAAGCTCAGAAAGGTTATGTAACACCACCCAACCAATCCCCTACCCAGCGTCATAAAGTAGTCGGAGCACTGTCATTCAAACCCAAATCAGTTTGACTCTACAACTACTGTTCTTTCTACTGCAGCACAGTTAACTATCCAGCCCTGGGTTTGATCAAGAAGATCTACAGACTAAGTCCCTAATCCTAGGGTCTTAAATCACAATGAGAATGCATGGAAGCATGAGACAATGAAAGAACAACCTTGGTAGAAATGAATAAAGACAAAAAGTCATGAAATACAGAAATAGGAAAGTTTCTTGGTGATCTTCTAAAGGAGTTGGGTGCATTGTTCAAGGTCATTCAGCTTTTCCCACCACAACATGGCAACAAAGCATCAGCCTGGGCACTCACAGTGGTAGGATAAGGGCTTGAAGATACCAAAATAACTGGGGTGTACTCTCAGGTGGGGTTTAAAATGAGATAAAGCTGGACATCATTTGAGGCTTTGAATTTTAATATAAATTCTGAACTTGATACAACAAGCAAAGGGGAGTTATTGTAGGCTCACAGGTGAGGAAAGATATGATCAAAATTGCAAGAGAACATTGGTCTGCCAGTAGAATATAGGAGGGACTAAGAGCAAATGACTTTCTGTTAGAAGGGAGAGGAGGAGAGAGCACTCAGGTAAAGCCTCTGGTGAAAAGGGAGAGCTGTGTTGTCTCCATGCCCTACCCACCTACTACCTCTTCAATCCCAACAAGTCTGAGCATGTATCATCATCTGTGTCAGCATACAAACTGTGCTGGTGAACTCCCAAAATATATTGCACAAAGCTCAGTCAGACAAGTTTTTCAAGGCATCAATTAGCCCTCTTAGTAATTTCACCTGCCAATTATTGCAGGCTACTGCCATGTGACACTAGGACTAAGGCAGTAGACTATTAGACCCTTTCCATCTCCTGTTAGAAAGGAAATAACTTCTTTTTAGAGACTACTTTCTCTATTGCCACTATGGACTGTCTGGACTAACTTGGTAGGAAATGCTACACCACCAAAACCTTGGATGACAACTTAAATACCTAGAACAACCTGTAGATACTGATAATTCTCCAGGTAATAGTTTTTGCCTCATAAATGCATCTCGTATAGTTGATTTATAGTCTCATAGCCTTGTGGTTGGAAAAGATGCTTGATATGATTTCAGGGTTTTTTTTTTTTTTTACTGAAGATTCTTCTATGCCCTAGCATAAGATCTATCCTTGAGAGAATTACATGTGCACTTGAAAAGTATATATACTCTGCTGCTTTCATATGGAGTGTTCTGTATACATCAATTAAGTCCATCTGTTTAATGTGTCATTAAAGGGAATTGTTTCCTTATTGATTTTCTGTCTGCATGATCTGTCCATTGATGTAAGTGGGGTGTTAAAGTCCCCTACTATTACTGTACTACTGTTGATTTCCCCCCTTATGTCTGTTAATGTTTGACTTATATATTTAGGTGCTCCGATGTTGCATATATATATATTTACAATTGTTATATCATCTTCTTGGATTGATCCCTTTATCATTACATAGTGTCCTTGTAACACAGGGAATATAGCCAATATTCTATAATAACTATAAATGGAATATAACCTTTAAAATTGAATCACTATATTGTATACCTGAATTTATATAATACTGTACATCAACTATATTTCAATTAAAAAAAGAATTCAAGGAAGATATAATATCGGCAGCTCCATAAGTAAGATATCTTATAGGGAAATATAAATAATAAAAAATAAGCTAGTGGAAATTTTAATAGTTGACATGAAAAAATTACTAAATTACTTAAAATAAAATTTAAAATAGAATTAGTTAACTTGATGATTGATTTGTAGAAATTACTTGATGTAAAAAAATTTTTTAAATATATTGATAAAAAATTAAAAAATGTATCTCAAATCTCTCTCTTTTCTTCTTATATTTTACTCTAGTCACAATGACTTACTGTTGGTTCCTTAAATATTAAGTTCCTTCCTACCTCAGAGCCTCTACATATCCTGTTCTCTCCATCTCAAATATTCTTCCCTCTCTTATTTTATGGCTAGTTACATCTCACACCTTGACCTCTCTTATAATTTGAGTAGATCTCCAAATTCACATTTCTCCATTTTTCTCCTTCATTGCATCTACTCTATTCAGTCTATCTTGACATTTATCAAATGGTATAATTTTATATTTATTTACATGTTACAGTCTCTGGCTAATAGACTATAAGTTCCATGACAGCAGGGACTCTGTTGGCCATTCACCTCAGTTTACATGTCAGGCACTGTACCACTGTACTTGGTGTCAGTGGTGAAATAGACCTTAGACCTCAGATTCACTCTAATGTGCTCATTTTACAGATGAAACTAGAACCAGAGAGGTACAGTGACTTGTCTCCTCTGTACAGCTAGTTGGAAGATTTAGAAATAGGCAAAATTTAAAAATGGAAATTAAATGCTGAAAAGGTGAATGAGGTGTGAGATCACAACATTTCAAATTAGTCTTCAAAATGACTGTTGAGGGAATGGGCAGGATTGAGAAACACAGGGGAAGAGCAAGATATCTAAGTCATATCACAAATGAAGAAAATACGCTAACTCACCATTAGAAGAATAAGTATGCCATGTTGGTTTTGTAGTAGTAGGGTTCATGACATTTTCTTATTCACCATAGTATGGTGTTGAAAGCAAAGCATGTATGAGTAAGATTACAGCCCAGCCTATGGCAGTAAATGTAACAGAGTGAACCCAGCAGGATTGTACTGACCCAGAGACCATGACCTGGGCCTCACTTGCATCAAGTTCTGGCCATGTGAGCTGTGGACCACTAAACAGACACCATCTGATGAGCTGCAGCACACCAGGATACAAACAGCTCCTCATGGTTCTCTCAAGGTACCACAAACAAACAATCCATCTGACTAGAAGTTACAAGTGAATGGGAAATGAGAGAAGGAAGGATGGAAAGGGTAAGAAAAGAAATGATCACTGAGCCTTAGCACTTCGGGAAGAAGTTCTCACCCTTCCTAGTCACCTCTCAACTGTAAAGTGGGGGGGGGGGTACTTTTGTCACATCAGTAGCCCTGTTAAGGGTCAACTCTCTTGGCAACAACAATCACCACACGAAGAACGTATGAAAATTGAGCTTGGTTGGCCCTTGCACTGACCCTGCTACCTCCTCTTCTATGGTTAAATCAGGAGAATTCAGTCTCCAAAACACCTTTCCAGCCAGTAGTCACCCTGGCTCCTGAGTTGCAGAGTTTCATCTTTTCCTATCGGGAGCAGGGCATTCTTATAATCTCTGTCCTGCAAACCTTCTCCTTATACATGGGAGATTTTTCCGTTTTGCTCCTGAAGTGAAAGGGCAGAGAACAGGCTGGAATGTTCTACAGTCTCCTGGGACTAAAGCTGGTTGAAACAATCTGTATAAACACTGGAGTCTACCAAGTCTGCATAATGAGAGGTTGTGTGTGTGCACTAATACACAAGGACACAAGTGTGTAGACGAGGCTGCGGTTACAAGTGGCTAAGGGGATCCTGTAAGTGTGGGGGATACACATGCAGATAAACCTAAGAATTTCAGTGAATGTTCCCGCTAATCCTAGACACCATCATCTTTTTCAGGACTCCTCAAAAGCCTGGTTTCCCTGCATCTTGACCAGTATATTTTATAAAGAGTTACCAGCATGATCTCAACATGTACAGTGATTGTGCCATTTGCCTGTTCAAGCCCTCTCATGATCTCCATATATTAGGATACAGTTCTAAATCCTGTTTGCATTTTCTGGCTACCTCTGAAGTCTCTCCCCTTGAAGCACCACTAGTTCCAGCTACTCTGGCTTTTATCATTTCTCAACGTGATAACAATCTTTCCCTCCTTGGGGCCTTTGCAAGACCTGTTCCTTGTACCTGGAGCACTCATATGCTCACCTTTCCCCTAATAATTCACACCCACTGTCCACAGCTGAAATGACGCCATCTCAAAGAGATATTACATGCCTGCCCCAAACTCAGTGAGTTCTGCCTGTTAATATGCTCTCCTAAAACCTCTACTTTGCCCCCTAGGAATTTACTACAGTTCACAATATTACAGATACTTATGATTGGTGTCTGTGCTTCTCCCTAGACTGTAAGTTCCACAGAGAAATGGATGGCAGCTGTTTACTTCATCAGTGAATCCTCAGCACTTAGCACAGTGCCCAGCTAATAATACTTCTTGAGAAGTAATCAAAAATATTCGTTAAACAAATTTTATGTGCTCTTGCCTCCTCTCACTTAAGTCATTCTAATCTCAAAATAATCATCATCTTTCAACTCATCTCCCACACACCTTTAGGGTGACTCTATTCTACTCATGTCCCAAAGACCATCCTCTCCTTATCCACTTCCACCCATCAGTGCACACACCTCTCATTCCACCCTCTTCCTCAGCTGCTGAACCCCATCTCACTGACACCTCACCAAATTCATCTTACCTTTTGACCTTAATCCTTCAACCATGTCTCAAAGGTAACTCTACACTGTGGTGGGTACCTTCCTTCTCCAACTGAAACCCAAGATTTCCCTAAAGACTATATCCCAGTCAGCAGTCAGCCCTCCTCAGAAGAGGTCCTCCTCTTCCACTCACCATCTGCATCAAGGTAAATAGGCAAAGAATCATCTTTTCTTTGTTTCCTAATGCTGCTATTGACTTCAAACAGTACAAAACACATTTATTAAGCTATTTTTTGGTACTAGACACTGTGATGAATGCTTACGTTGATTGTCAAATGGAATCCTCTTATACAAAATTAGTCCCAACTTACAGACATGGTACAGACCTGGTCCACTGAAGAAAGATACAAAAATATCTCAGGGAAGTAAGGAGAAGAGACCCTGACAGGACCCAATAACAGTCCTGAATTTAGAGGCATGAGTTTGGACCAGGAACACCTGTAAAGTTTAATGCTCCATTCATTCACTCATTCACTCGTTTATTCAACAAATATGTATATACTATGTGGCAGGCCCTGACCTATATACACTGAGATTAAAATGGTAAACAAAACAGCTGGGGATTCTACCCTGTAGAACACACAGACAAATAAGGGTTTTACAACCAAATAACGAATTATAATAGAGGGTGATAAGTGCTCTAATAGATACATGTTACCTTGGGAGCACATAGCAGAAGAACTGAGAACTATGCTCTGCATGTCCAGTGGTAGATGAGATCTCCCATTGGCAAGCCACAATTATGGCCTAATGGCAGCCCACATCAAGGCATTGTGGTTTTTTTCCTTGACAATTCGTATTCCTACAGACTACCCCTTTAAGCCACCAAGGTTGCATTTACAGCAAGAGTTTATCACACAAACATTAACTAATGGCAGCATATGTCAATATTCTAAGATCATAGTGGTCTCCTGCTCTATTTCTAAAGTTGTTTTTTCCATTTGTTCACTTCTGTGTGTTCCAAACCCAGATGACCCTCTAGTGCCAGAGACTGCACAAATGTATAAAACAGACGGAGATAAGTACAACAGAATTTCTTGGGTATAGATTCAGAAGTATGCCATGTGATGCTACCTTAAAGTCAGAATAGCTGCATTACAGCTGAACAAACTGTAAATTACTGTTAAGAGAGTGAGAGTGAGAGACTTCATATGCTAACCAGGTTGTGTAAGAATGTGTATGTGTGAGAGCATGTGTAGAAAGGGGATGGGGTGGGGAGCACTTCAGGCAGAAGGACGTATGTGTTTACAGATTTGAAAAGAAGGCAAAACATGGCTTATTCGAGGCAATGAAAAAAAAGAAAACCACTGTGGTTCAATTACAAGGCACGTATCAGTGGAGATATGGCTGGAGAGGTAGTTACAGACAGAACCTTGGAACTCTATCCAAAGACAAGGAGGACCCACTGAATCATTTTAGGCAAAGAAACAACATGATCCAATTTGTGTTTCAGAAAGCCCACTCGGCTGCTGCCTGGAAAATGGACTGAACCCCACCCCACCATTGCAGGTCAAATGCAAATTAAAGCACTGGGGAGTCCCAGGGCTCCTGTGGCCACTACGGCAAAGAGAAAGTCTGCAGTGATTCTGGGGCAAATTCCAGATGCAACAGCACCAAAGCTCACCCAGGCTCAGCCACTGTATGGGAGCAGTGGATGCTCTGCCAGTGCTTGATGTTCAGAAAGCTGACCCCTGGCACAGAGGCTTCTCCACACAGAGGACAAAATGCTGTGAAGCTTCTGTCTCTCTGCTAGGAAGCCCACACTCTGACTCTCTCCCCACCTCCTTGGGCTGCTGGGCTGTTAAATAGTTTACATAAAGAGCCCTTCATCTCACTGGGAGAAAGAACTAACTGTACAGGGGTTCCAAAGAGAATGAACCTACTCTTTTCATTCGGAAGCAGTCACTATGAGCAGAATGAGTAAAACAAACAAACAAAAACCAACCTGAGACCTATGGACATTTTGCAATATAAGACAAATATATACCACTTAAGATATAGATGAAGAGCATACTTGTGAAAAATGTGCGCTTCTAGCAACTAATACATGTTAGCAAGAACTGGTTCTGTATTCTCAAGAAATTTAGATTTATGTAGGTTTTAAAATGAAATGAAAAACAATAGAGGCCATCATACTCTGCTGAAATGGGGGCAGGCTGAGGGAAAGGCAGAAATCGAGAGGACCTAGATGCAATGAGTAAATATCATGAAAATATAAAAATGCAGTTCAAATACAAATCAGAACTGTAAACTATAAAGGACAGAACTGACAGTGAAGAAAAATAAATCAGTTATGAAGGAAAAGCTTAAAAAGCGCTCATGAAATGCAAAGGAAAAGACAAGCAGATTAAAATATTGAGGGAAAAGGTTTTAACTACGGGGAAGAATGAAGATCTAGTGTAAAGCTGAAGACACAAAAAAAACAAATGAAAACACCATCTTTTCTCAGGTGAGAAATTCTAAGTCTGCAGATACAAAGGTCCTAAAAGAACTAGGAAAAAACAATAGGAAATATATCTATACCAATGTTGGTTAAAGATCTGATTTTAAAGAGAGGAGAAAGGAGAGGGCAAGAGGAGAGGAGACTGGGAGGGAGAGAGGCAGAAAGGAGTGGGAGAGCGAAACTGACTCACAGGCACAGGACTTCCCTGTACTACTCACTACAAGAAGCAAAGGAACTACGTTAAGGACTTCATAAAAATATAATTTCTGACCCAAGAATTCAATATATATACAAAGTGCCATTTGTGTATGAAGGCAACTAAATCAAAAGATGTTTTTTTAAATATCCAAGAGCTCTAGAGATACGTTAACATATAACTTTTCTGGAAAAAAAATTACTCAGAGATGCGCTCATTTGACTGAAAAAATAAATGAAAATAAAAACTCAGCAATGAGAAGATTGTGATATAAACATACTGGCAGTGAACACAACACAGATTAAACACAGAACTAAGTCTCAAGTATTATAAATTGGATTATAAAACAGCGTAAATACCAATAATTTTAAAAGAACATGTATAAGATTTTTAAATTCAGTAATAATAATAATACTGTAATATGAATTTTAAAATCCCACATCATATAAACAAAATCTGGAGAGTGAATAGAAGATATAAGTAAAAGTATGCTCATTCTTAATGTTACAGAAAAGGCAATTAGTATATAGTTTCAACAGAAAAGAAGTAGAGAGATGGAATCAAATCCAAATTATTCTAAACATGTATACCATTAAAATTTAAAAAAGAACACTAAACACTATACTTTAAATCATTTCACCTCTGTCTATTGTCCTCATGGACCAATTTCCACTTTCTTGAATGACTTAAACGTTCTTCTCATTCTCTGCTCTCCTATCTCCCATGAAATCAACATCTGGGTTGAGGACCTATAAGATCATCTAAGCCAAGAGTTTTTATTTTTCTCAACTCAACAGACCTCCACATCCACTCATTTATCACAAACAGACTCACATTCTGGATCTCATTATAAGACACTCATTGTTCCAGCTCCAAAATCTCAAACTTGGCATTTCTACTCTCTGACTATAACTTCCAATCTCCCTTCTTTCCCACTCTCAACAACTATTTCACATAATTTATTCCCCAGTAAACCTTGTAAGAGTAAACCACTCCTAGATAACCCAATTCATTAACCAATCCCCTTCCAGCTGCCTTAACTCTTAGTCCAGTCAAGATTCTATGGTTGGTCACGTGAATGAAGTTTGTTTCTCCCACAGCTACTGCCCTGTATCTCTCCCTCCCTCTCTCTTTTTTTTTTAAGCTGTACAAAGTCTTGAATATGTGATCTATACCCACTCCTCCCTTTATTCCTTCCTCAATGTCCATTTTTCTCTTTAACCTCTTGCAATCTGGCTTTCTTCTCTCCTTCATATTGAAATTCCATTTTAGGAGATTTCCAGTGACCTCAGAAATTCTAACTCTTTGCAATTATCATTCTTATTTGAGTCTCCTGGTTGTCATTCATTCAATAACCACCAATTGTTAAAATTAGTCCTGGGAATGGAAAATAAGTAAGACCAGTTCCCGATTCTCCAGACACTGAGTGTATTAGGCAAGATAAGCATATAAACCAGTGTGAGCAGTAAAATATTACAGGGGATATAACAGAAACATGCAGAGTTGAGTCGAAGGCAAAATTTTAAAATGCACCTTCTGACTCAGTGATGCTATAATGGCAGAGCTTCCCAACCCTCACGCATCCCCTTCTTTCACCTTCAGTCTTTGGACCCCTTTCCTCATCTATTTTCTTAAAGGTAGACATATCTCGCAATTCAGATCCAAACCCTCTGACCTTCTCAGTCCACACACTTTCCTTACTGACTTGATACATTTCCAAGGTAACTAAAAGCAAGACTCAAAATCTGAATATCTAGCCCCTACCTCCATTTTTACTTTCTAGGTCTTACTGCTAAATGTTTTCATTTGGAAAATTCACCTCAAACTTGCTGCCATCTCTAGCCTATTTCTTTATCTCTGTCAATATTCCCCATATTCTCCCATTACTCTTATTTAAAACAGAAATTAACTCTTCCCAATTTCCCCTCTCACTCCAAGTACTTAGATGGTCCTCAATTCCTATCCATGTTTCTTTCAAACTCACGATCATTCCTACTTTTTAACTACTATTGTGGTTATGTGTAGACTTTATTATTTCTTTCTAGTGAATATGACCATTCTATAAAGATAGGAATTGATATATTTCTTCTTTGTGTCTCTGAGAGCATCCATCATAGTGTATTGGATATAACTTAATTATTCAATAAATATCTGCTATTGAAGATATCTTACAACCCTTCTGTGAGGGCTTGCAAAATCATGAATGAAATTGGATCTTTCCTGGGATGTAGCAAAAGTCAGACATGGAGTCATGGGCCATGAGGACAAAAAATATCCCTCAGTCTCATCTCCCGCATTTTGTATTGGGTCACTGTAACCGCTCACCCCTGTACCCACCAACGTGACCACTATCAGCTCTGAGACCTCTGAGATGAGGGTCCTTCAGGTTAGCACTCTGGCAGTCTGCCCAAATGATAGCAAACTGAAGTGGGAGAGGAAGCAGAATTCCAGAAAACAGGCTTATTTTCACGTCTTCACATTTGAGCTGACAGCAAAGAAACTGAAATGGGAAATGCATTTTCCCATTCTCCCATGCAGAATACAAATGAAAAAATTTTTGCAGTCCCAGATACACTTAATTCCCACCCTCAACCAAAAAAGCTCCATTCGTATGGTATTAAAAAAACAGAAAAGTGGTCGTGACAAAAGCCTCATTCTGGAGAATAGTTTGCACCCACTAGAGGCAGGACTGAAACAGCAGCATTGAGTTCCAAATCAAAATACCACCATGAAAAGACTCCATTCCCAGACACCACCTCTGGCAGTATGTACTTGTTGATTCATGCCAAAAATTTTTACTGAAGTTGGAGCAACTGACAGCAAAGGGAATCTTAACCAACGCTTTAGGCTCATCATGCTATAAAGGAGAGCTGAGAGAAAATGTGGTTGGTTTTATTTGACTCATATCCACCTAACTTCCATTGTTCACTTCTGCTTAGTGTCCCAAAGCACTATTCTAAGCCCAAGCTGAAATTACATTTCTGGGTTAATAACAAGCACAGGAAAATAAATCACGTCTGCCCTAGGAGTGAACCCAAAACCAAAAGCTGCCAGAGAGGAATTCGTGAGCTGAGTTTAGAGTCGACTTTAATTCTGAAGGAAATGGACCTTTAAAAGAAAAATTCAAATAACAACCTATGTAGACAAAACATTAATCTACACTACTTCAATTAATTTGGGGAACTTTTATAACCTTTTTTTTTCTTAAGTGGATATCTGCCAGAACAGAACTCTCATAAGATGGCTTGGAGCCAAACACAGTAATAGTAAAGACATTTGTGCTCAGGCTTTATCAAATCCTTAGGTATACTTCCATTTCCTAAAGGAACATTCAACTACTGACATGTCTATAACAAGATTCCTATTAAAAAAGTAAGCCATTTGCCCAACCCCCAGCAGCAATTCCTTTCTTACACCTTGGCTTTAGTTTGTCTGAAAGAGTGGTAGCCTCTGAAGGCACAAATTAATACTATTCTAGATAACCATGTCAGGTAAAAGTGCTCTGCACTGGGCTAGAACACAGTTTTGTCCACACCTGATGTGTAAAACACACCAAAACAAGGCCACCATGCTTTCTTCTAGTGAGGCCAACACAAGGTCCCCTCCAGGATAGCGCCATGTCCATCCCTACACCACCCAAGATCAGAGAGGATGATTCTACATAGTGCATCTTTGCACCTGAAGCAGTGTTGTGAAATAGGACTTTCACAGGCGATACAGATGCCATTCTGAGTTTTCTGGGAAAAGGAAAAAGAAACTGGTGAAATTAACTTTAATATTATATTTTATGTAACAACATATTCAAAACATCTTAAAACGCTTAATAACAATTTAAGTCCCTAATAAATAAAAAAAATGTTAAAGACAACCCATAGAGGCAATTTGTATTTTTTTTTAAAGACCACAGATTTGAGCACCAACTTGGAATTCAACAAGCCTAGATTCAAACACTGACCCAACCACTACATGTCTTGAGTAAATTGTTTAACCACCATCATCTGTAAAAAGAATATTTTAAAAACTCTACCCTTCATACAGTTATTGAGAGGATTACACAAAATCAAACTGTGTAATTGGCACATTATTTGGGTACTAATAAACATTAGTTAACTCTCAGTCCCCAATCCCATTCATTTCTTTAGTTTGTGTAAGGCAGAAAATGCTAACCTGAATTTATTTACAGCTCTAATATCAATAGAAATAGGAACCCCACAACCCAAAGTTTTCTTTCTACTCTTCTCAGAATGAAGTGGGGGCTGGGATCATGAACAACTCAGCCATATGTTACTGAGAACAAAGGTCTGTAAAGAGCTCTAGCTACCCGTGTCACCAACAGTTCAACGACCCCATTCCCTCCCCTCAAGCGTATAACAACACTAATATTAATGTGGTGAGGTTATCACAGAGGAGTGTATGGGGTAGTAAGGGAGCCCCGAGGGTAATACTTAGCCCAGAGGGAGGTCACGGAGGGTTTCCCGAAGGAGGTAACCACTTGATCTGAGCCAGGCAGGCAAAAATGGTGAGGACTATAGGGGGAGGAGTGGAGAAGAAAAATTTACGGAAAAGAAATGGTGTGAATGAAAACACAGGACGTGGTAGATCCAGGAGAACTGAAAGCAGTTCTTATTGCTGGAAATGAAGTGCTGCTGGATGCTTGAGAAGCCCGAAGAAGCAGATGGAGCTGAGGCCAGGGAGGACTTCATTACAGGAAGAACTTAGGACTCTAGCCTGTTGGTGATGGGGACAGCAAAAAACAAGGCTGTCATTGGAAATCAAAGAATTGGCATGAGTGGAAAAGGAGGAAGGAAACCTGTGGTGGGAAACCAAAGACTGAGGGTAATTTAAATGACAGCAGATTGAAAGAAATAAACCCGACACACTGAATTTACCTATCATTTCTGCCACCCTTTCTAAAAGAAGTATAAAAACACATGGAGAAAGAAACATAAGGACTTTCATAGAAAAAAAGGTATTTATTAAACATCTTGGGGCAAGAAATTTTGGAAATTTTGGTAAAATATTGTTTCACTGGGAAAGTTTCCCCCAAGATCAAGCCTTCCTAATTAATATCAAAGCAGGAAACTGAGTGTAGTATCAAAGAAAAATCAGCAATGAAATCTTCAGTGGCAGTTATCATTTAATCTTCAGTGGCATCAGGAGCCTCGGTACCACACAGAGCCACTCTCTGCCTCCCACGGGGCAAGGAAGAGATTAGAATGAGGTTAAGTTCCTAACAGGTATCTCACCCTGCCCAATACCACTGTGAGGATCATTAAAAAGAGAAAAATTCAAATCTTTCCAATTAACTATTTGTCACATAATTAACTTTACAGTAATCTTCTTATGCTGAAAAAAAAAAAAAAGACCTATGTAAAATCACCAGAGAAATGGCAAAAGCTAAGGAGAAGATAGAATATGACAGAAAAAAAAACAGAGGGTTGGGAATGAAGTCTTAGGATCAAGACACCAAGAAGAAATTCTAGGGGAAGTCCAATTTTAGGGAAACCCAGTGGGAAAGTATTAAAAAAGACAGTTTAGGGATTAAAAGCAGAAATCTGTGCCCTTCCAGGAAATCATGTTATTGAAGTTTTTAAGCCCCTTTAATCTTTTTCTGTTCATAGTCTACAGCTCTAAAGAGTACTCTAAATAATTAGCTGCTACAGATGAGGGAAGGCAATCCAGAGACTCTAAAGAATACCAGGTAGTAACAACAGCAATCCAAGATCAAGACTTCTTTGCTGGGCACAATCCCTCACTGGTACTGCCACCGCCACCGTAGTTTCTTCCTTATAACATTAACTTATTCTTGGGTTTCCACATTAAATCAATCACTTTCTCTCAGAAAGGCTCAGTTCTTAATCACTTAATCAGTTCTTACCTGTCTCCACTTTCAGTGAGATAAACAGATACAAACAGAAATTGGAACCAAATGTCTGCATGAAATCACTTAATTTCAAAAATACGAGGAAAAATTTGCCTAAGGCAACATCAGGAACTTCCAAGAGGTTGTAAATTTAAGCAGGACTACTCTTCTGGTGTCAGAGACAGAAAAGTTTATGTGCAAAAAGGGATACAAAAAAGGAAAAAAAAAGGCAGATGGGTGTCACAAAAATAATTTCATCAAGAGGACCAGCCCAATCCTTTGCATAATTATAGGCCACAATAAGATCATATTTCTGTCTTTGAATAAACAATAAGCTTTGAACTCTTGCAGTCAGCATAACTTACTTTCTCCCCTTTTTTTAGTTGGAAGAGAAAGGGTATTTTAATAGCCTTTTCATATAATTATGAATATACTTTGATACTCCACCAAAACTTGACAAGTTGTAGTTTCTTTTTCTTTTCCGGTTTTATTGAGGTACACTTGGTATGTAACATTGCGTAAGTTTAAGGCGTACAATGTGATGATTTGATATACATATATTGTGAAATTATTACCGTAAAAAGATTAGTTAACACATCCATTACTTCACAGTTACCATTTCTTGTGTGTATGTGGTAAGAACATTTATATTTTTGCATTTAAGTATGTTCTTTTCCTCTCAAGTATATAACAAACACCTACTATGTTTCAGGCAATGTACTGTTTTTGCCAGCTAATAGCCTCAGAGTGTGTCAACAGTGCTCGTCTCTCACATCTGCCACAGCACTTAGCATATTGCTGAGTTCAGAGTAGCTGCCCATGAATTCCTGCGCAAACATTTCTTTCTTTAAGTGAGTGTGAGGGAGCACACAGGGTTAGCACTATACCTAATGGTGTAGCACAGAGATCCTTGTAAAATAACTTCAACAACAGCCTGCCACTGGTTACCAGTCTACGTCCCGTTCTGCCTGACTCATCACACTGTACATACCTGTCCACTGAGGGGGGCAGCGGCAGTTGTAAGTATTGACCCCATCCACACAAACCCCTCCATTCTGACACTTGTGGTTAGGGCAGTCATCAATATTCCGCTCACAGGTGACCCCTTCAAAACCTAGAAAAAGAGAAGAATAAGAGAAAATGGTAAATTCTCATACAGATGATGTGATCTGCTCTTCTTCACAAGACATAGTCACCAGAACAGACTGACTTCATTAGTCTAGTTCAATAGCTAGCATCTGGTCAACCCAAGCCTCACCATATAAAAAATCCCCCAATATTCTGTCTTCTCTTGCCTCAAGCATAGTTAGACAGTTAAAATGACTCATGAGGCCAATGACATGCCTTCATAGTTACCTCACAAGTATTTCAAAGTGTTTTCATGAAATAAAATCCCAGTGAAGATAAATGTCTACTCAGGACAGCTATTTACTGGTTCTAAAAAAAAAAAAAAGTTGTTAGATTTTCCCCAGCTCCATGCTAGATTAATGGGAAGAACAGATAAAAGATTACCTAATTAAATTTAAATTCCTTTCTTTTTTTTTCTTAGGATGACTGCTTGGGAAAATCACATGGGGTGGGGGTGGGGCATAAGATTTTATCTGCCCAGCCTGCCTTCCTAGGTTGTTGTAAGTGCCACTTCATGAGTAAAGTACAATATAAATATAAAAAGCTATCTGAATATGGAATGGCATTATTACTAATTAAACTTACCAACCCTTCAATTCCTTCATCCTCCTCTCCATATTTACATCATTGCTTCCTTCCTCTTGATTTTTCCCTTTTCTGAAAAATGAAACTAGTACACCAAACTTCACCCTGTCTATTGTATGTTCCTCTGTAATTTATACATGCTAAGCTTTTTTCTTTCTCTCTCCTTGCTACCAAATCCCTTAGCTATTAAAATAGAAGACTACTAGCTTTAAAACAAGAGAAAAGCGTTCACTGAGTAAACATTCTTTTATTTGAAATACAGTATGACGAACTATTTGGCCTCTTCAAAATGTCCCTTAAAAGTTTCCTCTCTCACTCGAAACACTTATTGGCATTATACCAGACTACGATATAAGTGAGGGAAAGAAAGAGTCCCTGCTTTGGGGGCGTTTATAGTCTGCTGAGTGGGACAAACATCAGTTACACCTTGCTTTATTCATTCCTTACCACAAGCTATGGTGGCATTCAACATCTGCTCCGTTACACTGGAACATAGCTGGTTTCTCTGAATACAGTAGCATTCATGTAAATGCATATGAACCAAGTCACCAAAAACCCAAAACCAAAAACCCAGAGACCAAAGGAAATCACTTTGTAGAAGATGAGGATAACTGAAAGCCTGACTGAAGAAAATTCTATTTCTCCAGGTATTTGTTACTTCATCCATTCGAGTAGATGAATCATTAAGTAAGCTCAAGAAAGACTATGAAAAATTTCATACACTTGGAATTTTTAAAAATTAATCATATTACCCATATATCTGTTTAATCATATGAAAGTCTTACAAATGGACTAATGAGTCAGAAAAATGTTGAATTATTTAAGCCCACAGATCTATCAAGTATAGTCCCTGAACAACTGAGGTCTGTATTCCTAGTCTAGCGCTCTTGATGGAAATATTCTTTAGAAAAGTTAAAGATAGCTTTAGAGTGTGGGAGGGAAATAAGGGGTCCTGGCCCACCACTGTTAGAACTTGTGGTTTGGTGGTGTCCTAGAACTGGTATTGGTTATCCTCCACCTAACTTGATCTTCCTGGTGACTAAAACTAAATTTGGTTGACTAGGGTATCAAGGAGGTGATGAAACCATTGCACCCAAACTATAAGGAATTGAAACTTTGACCCTGAACTTTTATTAGCCAAGGCTGCAACTAACTGAATGCACCAACCAACAACCACAGTCAGGCTGAGAAAGCAGAAGCATTTCAACATAACCACAATAGATAAGAAATAAAATGCTTTCTTTTTATAACTATTTTTGAGGTAGTTCTTTCCTGTCATTGGGTAGGTAGGTAGGTAGGTAGGTAAGAAGGCAAGTAGGTGAAAAAGTTAATTCATGATTGAAGCATGGCCTCTGGGGCCAAAGTGCCTCGATTCAATCCTCACCCTTGCCATGTGGCAGCTGAGTGAACCTGGGCAAGATAGTTAAACTTCCTTTCCTCTCTGGGGGTAATTAACAAGGCCTACCCAAAAGGTTGTTTTAAAGATTAAATGAATTAGAAATAAAAAGCACTTAATTCAGTAAGTGGTACTGGAACAACTGAATATCTAGATGCAAAAGAATAAAGTTGTAGGCATGCCTCATCCCATACACAAAAATTAACTCAAAATGTAAGAGTTAAAATTATAAGACTCTTTGAAGATAACATGGGAGTAAATCTCTGTGACTTGGGCTAGGCAAAGATTTCTTAAATATGACCAAAAGCACAAGCAACAAAAGAAAAAAATAGATAGTTTGGACTTCATCAAAATTAAAAACAGTGTGTTTCAGAGGATACCACCAAGAAGGTAAAAAGACAGTCCACAGAATGGGAGAAAATATTTGCAAATCATATATCTGTTAAGAGACTTGTATCTGGGATATATAAAAAATTCTTACAACAAAAGTAAAAATACAATATATATAATATAATAATACTGAGACAAATAACCCAATTATAAAATGGGTAAAGAATCTAAATAGACATTTCCAAAGATTTGTATATCTCCAAAGAAGATATACAAATGGTCAATAAGTACATGAAAAGATGCTCAACATTAGCCATCAGGGAAATGCAAATCAAAACCACAATAAGACATCACTTCACACCCACTAGGATGGCTGTAATTAAAAAGACAGATAACAACAAATGTTGGTGAGGCTATGGAGAAATTGGGAATCCTCATTTACTGCCAGTGGGGATATAAAATAGTGCAGCCACTTTGGAATACAATCTGGCAGTTCCTGCAAGGTTAAATAGAGTTACCACATCACCCAGTAATTCCTGTCATAAGTATATACCTGAAAGAAATGAAAACATACGTCCACTCAAAAACTTGTTCAAGAATGTTCACAGTGGCAGTTTTCAGAATAGCCAAAAAGAGTGGAAGCAGCCCAAATGTCAATTAACTGATGAATCGATAAATATAAAGCAGTAAATCCATACAATAGAATATGAATCAGCCATGAAAAGGAATGCAGTACTGATACCTCCTGCAACATAAATGAACTTTGAAAACATTAAGTGCAAGAAGCCCATCATGAATGACCACATAGTATGTGCTTCCATTTATATGAAATGTCCAGAATAGGCAACTCTAGAGGAAGAAAGCAGATTTGCCTGGTGCTAGGAGGAAATTAAGGGGAGGATAGGGAGTGACTGCTAAAGGGTACAGGGCTTCTCTTGGAGTGATAAAAATGAGCGGGAATTTATTGTGTCAACAGTTACACATATCTGTAAATATACTAAAAACCACTGAACTGTACACTTTAAAAAGAGCAAATTACATGATATATAAGTTATACCTCAATAAATCTGCTATATTAGGAGGAAAAGCACTTAAAACAATGTCTGATGTAAGTGTTCCACACACATTTGCTGATTCTGTATATCAGTGGGATCAAAGCATCCCTTAGACATTGTCTCCTCTAATCCCTTTATGTTACAAATGAAGCAGTGGAGGGCCACATGGCTGACTTATCCACTTTTACATGGCTAGTAGATAGGAGTCAATACTGAACCAGAAACTTTACCCAGTTTTAATCAGTTTGCTCTCTGGGACCCCAGAGTTCCCTTTCAATAATCTGAAAAACTGACCTTGGTTCAAAAGTCCCCTTGTCTGAGAAAACTCAAGCCAAATCAGTTCTCCTCCAAAGTTAAGACAGGATTTATGCTTTAAAAATAGAGATACGGTACTCTTTTGGGAAATAGCTAGCAAATTCTTGTAAGAAAGTCTACCCAAGGAGGGTGTGGGGAGGAAGGATAAGGTTTAAGTGAGTAAGTTTTAGTGTAATCACTTCTTAAAAATATTTTAAGGTTTTAAGGGAAAGGGAAACAGACAAGTCTCCAGACCTGTGGGTGGGATGGGTGTAGCAGACTTACAGAGAGGCTCACATGACTGTACTAAAAGGATTCTACTGCTTGATGCCAATTCACATCCTTAAAAGGCCAAAAAGAAAGAAATTAAACTCAGAAGGAACATTTCAAGACTGTGCTGTTATAAAACCATGGGCCACGTAACTGATAAATGATGACAGAGGGTGGGGAACAGAAAAGTGTCTTCTGAACTTGTCATCCCACACACAGAACAGCATCTCTCAAGAGAACTTCCATATCTTTCCATTTTCAGATCCTGGGAGGTGTGATGGTGGAAAGGCTAGATGGAGAAGCACAAAGAGCAGAGCAGAAAGAGGAAGATGAGATGATATAACCAGGATTCTCCCAGACCAGGCTGAAAGTTCGTCAAGAAGAGCTTCCATCCACGGGGATGAAAGAGTGAGGAAAAAACCAGGGATGCCAGGAACTGAACAAAGGCACAAAGGTAAACACCTACCGGCTACCTTCTCCCTACGCCCTATGGGAAGAAGCCTGTCACAAGAGCAAACTGGTCCCACCTCGGTCCCACTGGTTTCCTTGGCATACTTCATCCATCCTCTGAACGGGCCCCAGTGAGCTCACTGACCCCATGAATGGCCCATGTATGCCTGCCCCACCACCCACCCAGGCTGCTGCTCCTACCTCCCTCCCTCCCTTGATATCTCCCAAATGATTTCTACTTTCCTTTCTAGAAACTAGAGAAATGAATAAAGGGTTTCAAAAGAAAAAAATTCAGAACATTAAAAATGATAGAATACGGGAATTGTCTATCACATTTAATTCATCCATTCATCAAATATTCACTGCATCTCAATTTTGTGCCAAGCACTAAGTTGGATACTGGGGGAAAAGTTAAAATGAAAGTGTCTTCTGGGAAGGATGAACTCTCAGTTTGGTAAGTGCTGTGCTAGAAGTATACAGGTTGCTGAAAGACTCTGAGGGTCTCTAATCCCCACAGGGGTAGGGAATACAGAAGGTATTTCAGTGAAATAGGTGCCTTTGACACATCATACGGCGTAAGTTCTATATAAAAAGGCAGGGTGGGTGGGGGAGGAAAGTGATAGAAAGCTGAGGAGTTAGCATGGGCAAAACCACCAAGCATGGGAGAACAGGAAAGACATTCAGGAACATCAAGTAAAACTGCGTTTAGGGCCCAAGTTAAAGGAGCTAAAATAATGTGCCCTGCAAAATGGCATGATAATTTCTGCATCTGTTCCAGAGGAAACCTGCCAGCATATGATTAGTATAACACCCAAGAGACCATCACATGCCTGTGCATATGAGAATGCAGGAGGGAATTATTTCTAAGAGTTGTTAAGCTCAAAAACAGCACAGTAGACACAAAAGCCACAAAATGTGCTTAAGCTTTATTTTAATGATACAGGGATATTACATATAATCAGCCTGTAAAGTACAGAGGTGGCTTATAAAGAAAAAACCTTCATTGTTTCGAGAGAACAGATCAGACAGCTTTTTATGAAGTTTTTAAAAATCATAAAGGAATAAGGAGGTATAGGAAAGAAAGAAAAAGGGAAAGTCCATCAAGGACTATCCAATCCAACTGGCAAGGCACAGCCACGAGATTCAGACAACCCACTGGTTTCTGATTATCTGTGCTACATTTTAGAATATCCACAAATACAAACCCAGTTTAACTTATTCTCTCCCCAGTAGTTGACCCTCATTCAAAAATACTGGGAATCAATGACTCAATAGTTTATTTTCTGTTTTGCTCTTCTGTTAAAATTATTCTGGCTGAGTGCCCCTCCTCAGACCTTCTGCTAAAATTTGCCTTAACGGTAGTTCGTGAAGGATCTGGATTATTAACAGCTGTTGATCTAAGGAGACGACGAAATACAGTTCCTTGGTTTGATTATATCAGTTCCCTCTTGAATATATTCTTTCCTTCTTCCCTCTTTGGAGAAACACTTCTTTCTTTGTCACACAAGATGAGTCATTTTTGCAGCTTTAATTCCCTTTCCATCAGTCTTAAAATAATACTAAAATCAACTCACAGTAACTACAGGGCCCTTCACAGGAAAAGAACTATATCTTAACCATTCAAATATAATCACTAACTTATGTGGGGTTCACTGACTTTCACAGTTGAAAAGGACTACAATTCTTTTTAGTCAGTATCACTGTAACCAAGTACAGACGAGAAGCCAAACTAAGTCCAGGATGCACAATACCAGGAAGAAAATGAGAAGACCAAAGCTATATTCTCAACACTATGATACTGAGTACGCGTGTACCTATTATATACCTGGCATGGTTTCTAGGTGCTTGGGGTACATCACCAAACAAAAACAGAGATCCTAGCTTTCTCTCTGGAGAGGGGAGGAGGCGACAGAATTTGGAAAAGACAGACAATAAACAATAGGCATAATGAAGTAAATTATATAGTGCAAATTATACAGTAAGAAGATGATAAGTGTTACAGAAAAAGAAAAGGAAAGGTAGACCAGGACCAGTAATGGGGGGAAGGGAATGGTTACAATTTGAAATAGGGTGATCCAGGGAGGCCTCTGTTAGAAGTGGAAAAAGTACTTGAAGTGAGGTGGGAAGCAGCAGCCCCTTGGGAATTGCAGAACACCTGGACAAAAGCTACTTTGCCTCCTGCTGACTTGGATTCCCCATGTTTAGAGCTGAAATAATGATTCCCTTCAAATAAGGGTGTTGTTTACATTGAGATACTGATTATTATTTTAAGCAGCGTTTCAGTCTATCGAATAGTGTGGCGGGCAATGGGGGAGAGGCAAGGAAAATGGTACTGCACTATGAAAAGAAAATCATCTCCAGGCACTATCTCCCTGTGTGGAAATAAAGTTAATACTTTCCAAATTTCACCTAGGACATAAAAACAATGAGCATAAAATCTGACACACTGTGTAAATACAGATTTATTCACTGTGTTACTGCATCAGCTGTTGTTTTGAATGCTTTTTTAATTTCCTTCTATACACTGTCCAAGCTGATGTCTTCTGTATCAGATCACGAGACCCCAAAAGGCAAGAACTTGTCTACTTAACTATTTTTAAAAGTCTGCATGATGCCATATACAGGCTGGTATGTAACAAATATTGTTTGATCTTAATTAGAAGTATCTCCTTTTCCTTACAACATGAACCTACATTTTTTTAACCCAAACACCTCTAAGCATTTAACAAAAAGTTCTGCACATTTTCAAAGCACCTTCGGGGCAGACAAGCAGTACAGTGTGATGCAACAAGATGTACAAAGCACAGGCTTTGGAAATAACCTGCCTAGGTTTCAGGACTCAGCCTAACCACATGTCAGCTGTGCAACTTGGGGTAAATCACTTAACATCGCCAAACTTGAGTTGCTTCACGTGGGAAAACTTGAAAAATAATACCTATCCCCAAGGTTTTTGTGTAATAGAGCTAATGGATGCAGAAGTACCTGGCACAGGGCCTGATTCATAAAAGGCATTAAATAAATGTCAGTTTACTCTTTGCCAAATCTCTGCCCCCACCTACTCTGCACCCCCATCCCAATCCCAAACACCACACACACACTTACTTCATCAGTATGTAAATAAATGTCTTGCTTTAAACTATAAGCAGAGTGTAAGAGACAGCCAAGATCTCCTGACTCTGTCCCACTAGCCCTGGCAGCCTCTCAGCTGTGGAATCCCTGGTTATTTCCTTTCTCAAGGAGGAGATACTATTCTGGTTTGACAGATCCTTTCCTGGACACACTCTCAGAATTCCCTAAGGTTCTTATCGTGGCTAGTGGATAACAATGCAGAGACTATGGGAGTGAATAATCACTCTCTCCCGGCTAAAAACTTCCTTTATTGACTCCTCTAACTTCCCGTTAGCATTGTGCTGCCAAATCAGCCTCCTGTTCTAGGCAACTATTAAAAGCAATGTTCTTGAAACTAAGAAATACATTTAGCCCTCAACAGTAAATTGCACTAACCTCAATTACTAGCCACTTAGGCTATTAGAGTATTAGACTGTTAGAATATCTGCAAAGTTAAACTGTTCACATTTTCGTTTCCTTCTTTCAACCCTTAAAATGCAAATAAATATGGGAGTGAAGAAAGATATCTTTTAGTTATTCCTTCTTGAGATAACGTGCATGACAGTAATATTAAGTAAATAAAAATGTATTTAGTGTCTAAAATGACAGCATTATCTATTCTTCACTGAAAGAGAAACTGAAAGCAATACAATCAGGTAGCTTGTTCTCGTGGCTTACAGTTAAATGGTATAGTTTTCTATTATGTGGCAGTGTCTTATCTTGCTGTATCCCAAGCACACAGCGTGATACCTAGGACATGTTGGCAGTCAATAAATTTTAACTGAATGAAATGAATAAATTATATCTGAGGACCAACATATGACCTTTAATCCTCAAAAGATAAAACACACAATCCCATTTTATATGAACCATAGCCACAACACCAGAATCTAAGATTCCCACTCTAAAAGAGTAACGAGAACAACTTCTTTTTGAGGTAATTCTGCTGACTTGGCACATTATTCCACCCACCCCACCACCCCCCGCCCCACAGTTTTCCTTCTTTTGTTTTTGTACCAAGGATATTTGTATAAAAACAGAATCTTTGTTGCTTAGTAATTCATCTGCTCCAGCTGCTTGTGTTCTGTTCCCAATCAAAGTTCTTGGTTTTCGGCCGCCCCATCATTTTTATAAGGAGTTTAGCGAACCGGCCAGGCTTGTTTCTTTTTCCATCCTACAGAACACCAGGCCCCAAGCCCCTATACACTGCTCGTCTTTTTTGCTTCTATCTTGGGGTTATGTGTGGTTGTGCTGTACATAATCTATCAGGGCTCATCAAAAAGTGCTCACTGATTAACAAAGCACCACCCTCCACCCCAGTTCTATAATTCTCCAGCTTCAAGTCTGGGGAGGGTTACCTCAAAGTCAGAGAGTCTACACAGAGAGGGTTCTGAAGACCAGAAGCCTAGGGAAAATCACAATAGGGTAGGTGGATGCAATCAGGTAGATAATAAAATAATCTATTATTTCATCAGAGGTAAAAGCATATGGGAAAAGTCGATCATCTATTGTTATTCTCAGTTCAATTTAAAGCATTCTACTAATTACACATACGTATTTTTCAGTGTTGAATTCTCGCTACGTTCCTTTCCATTCCATAGGCTTATCTACCCTTTTCCCAGAGCTCTGTTTCTCTTATTTCTCACTGTTCCTCAAAAAAGGACAATAAACAATTTCCAAGCCACTCATCATCATAAACCTTGACATGTTAAATTACCCCCTGCTCAGTTTATGGATCACACTGGGCCCATAAAACTCCTCTCTCACCAGCAAACCACCCCACACAAAATTCTCACTTCCTCTTTTCCCTGCTGGGAAGGGTACTTCCTAAAGGAGCAATTGAGCCACACCCACCCACTTCCTTCTGTGCTGGATGTGCATCCCTCAACCGAGGACACTAGGGGGACTCCTTACCTGGAAGGCAGTTGCACTCAAATGTGAAGTCACCAGTCTGCCGGCACGTGCCTCCATTGACACAGGGGGAGGGTGCACAGGGCACATAGGGGCTGTCACAGTGCTGGCCTGTGAAGCCCTGGGGGCACTGGCACTGATAGGAACCCGGGAGGTTGAGGCAGGTGCCACCATGCTGGCACTGTCCTGGAATGTCACACTCATTGACATCAGTCTCACACTTCTGCCCTGTGAAGCCTGCGAGGCATGTGCAGGAGAACTGGTTGGCCACAGTGGTACAGGTACTTCCATTTGCACAGGGATGAGACAGGCAGGCATCGGTCCATTGGCACAGTTTACCTAGAGGAAGGGTAACAGAACTCAGTACTGCCTACAGAAGTGGGAGTCAGCCCCATCCTCAACACCCCACAGCTCCCACCCAACAGTTGATAAAGGGAGTCGCTGCATGGAGAATCCCTAAACTCTTGGATTTTGCAGGAAGCCCATATCAGAGTCTCTTCAAGATCATCCAACAGGGGCACTCTCCAGGGCTCTCAGCTGAGACACAAAGATTTAGTGGAGCACATGGGTGGGGGAAGGACTGTAGGCAACACAGAAGGGTCTGGATGCATCTACTGTCTCACACCTCCTTGCATTTGCATAAGCTGTTCCTCTGTTTGGAAGGCCATCTTCCTTTTTGTTTACCTAGTGGGCTCACAGTTATCTTGACAACTCTACTCATAAGTCACCACTGCTGTGAAGTCATCCTTAATGCCCCCTCAGCTCCCCAAATCCCTGTCCCCTCTCTCTCTCATACGCACACACCTGCACATGTAAACACATACCCCAAGTTTGCTGTTTCTTTTTACTATATCACCTGTCTCACTAGCAAGGGTCAGATCCCTGTAGTAGGCTCTCAAATCATGTCTTTTAAATGAATAAAGTGCATTGGTATTTTCCACAATACACAATGACTAAACACACCGCTTAGATGACAGAAACAAGCCAATACTACTTCTGTCTCCCTTAAATACAATATACATGCACATGTATTCTGGGAAACATTTTAATTGTGGTCTTGACAAAAATGCTGCTGGATGTGTTTGAAGAGAATGAAGAATCTCTGGCTCCTCATATATGAAAATAGCTAGAAGGTGTCATGAGAATAAAGATCTAGAAAGGTAATGATCATGGACTCGCTTAGGCAGCAAAGTACCAGAAAGAAGTGGAAAGAAAGTGCTGGATTCAAAGTATGACTCAAAGGAATCAAAGCAGAATCTCCAAGGTAGAAAGAGGAAAAAAAAATACTCCCACGCTACCACTAAATTTGGTATTCACGTGGCTTTTTGTTTTCATTAGTTTAAGCTTTGTTAAAAAATAAAAGTATGAGAACTGCCTGAATTGTTAATACTCCAATCGGTTGTCTAGGTAAATATTCAAATCTTTGACCCCTATAGAAAAGCAAATGAGAGTCATGACAGCTTCTTAAAAGGGAGAGAGAGGTGGCACATGAACACACAGAAGTGCTCTCTGTCTGTCAGGAAATATCAAATCAAAGGGGAAAGAGCAATAAAAATCTGGGCACAGCACATATATCTCAGGGTGCTAAGCAGAGAGGAAATGAAGGAACCAAAATTTTCCTTTCTATTTTTTCTTCATTCAACCAAGAAGTACTTACCCACAGTGGAGAACAGATAAAAATGGTTACTGCTGACAAGAGTCTATATCAGTGTTTGCCTACCACTGAAACAAAAAGGTCTCTGACCTTGGTTTCCCATACATGTTTTGTGCAGGAACTAACTTCCTGCCTCTGTTTCTTCATCTGTGAGTGGAGAGGAGCTCATAACGTCTGACTAGGTGGGCTACTGGGCTGTCACAAAACCGAACGGGTGAGCTTGACCTGCAGGGATCCCTAAAGTGACAGACAAAAGTGGCGGCTGTATAAAGATGACCAGAAGCCCAAAGAACACCAAGAAGAGATCCTTTTAACAGCAATGGAATATGCTTTAAGGATTTATTTCAGAGTAACATTTTAATTATGAAGAAAGCATTACTGCCATTTCCACTAGTTGGGATTAAAATGTTTTAAATGGATAAGCCCGCCCTTTGCTTGTGGAACAAAACAACTCAAAACTGACAATCAGGAAAAAGTTATTCTCTTAACCACCAGATCTCCTCAATGACTCACAGCATCAATGCTGTCACAGTCACAATGGAGATAATGGATCATCCTAACTATCTTCTACCTGTGCCAACACCTTTTAAAGAAAAAAACAGTAGAATATTCCAGACTAAGTGATTCAGTCTAGTCTTCTGAGTATGTTTTCCATTTTTCATTTTATCTACAGAATTGCTGGTAGTGGTGAGGAGACAAAATGGTGAATAGTTCTTTTCTTATGTAACTTAATAAACACTTATGCTTCATTCTGAATAAAGCTCAGATCCACATTTGAAGAACCCATAATAGAGTCAGAGGAGAGACATGTAAAAATTAATTACAACAAAATGCGACAGATAAAATAATAGAACATAGAGACTAACTGCATAAAGGAATCATGAAAGGGTCACTAAGAGTTTACAATAACATTGGGCAATCACCAATTATAGAAAGGGGCATTCCAGGCAAAAGGGTGTGCAACAGCATGGAGGCAAGAGGAAGTATGACGTTTTCAGGAAATGATGAGAATGCTGGCGTCACTACAGCTAGACGCTTGCGAGGAGATGAGGCTGTAAAGAAATTCAAGTCCTAGTGAATTTGTGAAGGGCTACAGAAGCCAAGTAAAACAGTTTGAAGTTTATTCTGCAGATGATGAAAACTCATTAGGCATTGTAAGCAGGCGAGTTTGTGAGCAGATTTGCACTTAGCATTAAAGGTAACGTGACAGGTAAACCAGATGGGGATAAAGGCAAGGACCCCAGTCAGGAAACAATTGCAGGAGTCTAGGTGAGAGATGACACGGACCTCAGCTACAGAGCAGCAGAGGAAATGAAGAGGAGTAGGCAGGTGAGAGAGGCAATTCAGAGGTTAGAGTAGGTGACTGAGTCTAAGTAGGGTACTAGTAAGTGAGAAGTAATTTCTAGTGTGAAGTGTTTGGAGTGGACATTGGCACCAGTATTTATAACAACATGTTGAGTTTGAGGAACCTGCTGAATGTCCAAGGATGAGATGCAATGGATAGTTGGGAATATGAGCCTGAATGGCAGGGTGGGGATGGACTATGAGAGTCATCAGCAAAGGATACAGATGAAAGCTGAAGCAACTGGAGATCATGAGAGTCCCTGGGGAAAGCAGTGATATGGCTCAAAAGAAGGCTCAAAACAGAGTTCCAAAGAACACAAAAATTAAATGAATGAGGACAAGGTCAAGGTGATACAGAAGCAAAAGGCACAATCAGTTTATAAAACCAGAAAAGCAAGTGCCCTGAATGTCTGGGGAGAGAAGATTTCAAGGAATAAGTTATCAATAACAACTCTTCTTCTGGAGACAGTGAAGTAATTCTGATTCCTGATCCGAATACACAGACTTTAGGCAGTCAACTACTTCTGAGTATTTGACTCTTTTTTTTTTCTCTTTCTCCTCTTTCAAAAGGAAGTTAAGGATACTTGATTGGAACATTCCAGTCCCTTACCATAATGTTAAACATGTATCAGAGTTGGGGGACCCTAAAGAGCCAGATGACAGTATCTAGAAGATGCTAAACAGAAGTACCTGCTCGGAATAGGAAAGTAGGGGTCTGAGTCCCACTTTGTTACCTGTAAAGCCGACTTGGCAGGAGCACTCATAGGCATCCCGGCTAAGCACATAACAGGTGCCTCCATTCAGGCAAGGCTGAGACACAAAGCAGGGGTGAGTGGTCGAGTACTGGCAGTCCTCGCCTGTGAACCCTGGGGCACATCGGCATGTGGCTTTCCCCAGCATAGCCTGGGCCACACATGTCCCACCATTCTGGCAGCGGTTCTTCTCACAAGGGTCTCGATGTTGACAATATTCTCCCAAGAAGCCCTCTGGACATCTGTGCGGAAAAGAGAGGAGATCATGAAAACATCTGACTTCTCGTAAGTCCAAAAACTTACAGGATAGAGCAGCCTATTCAAGAAAACTAGATTGTGAATTGAGAAACCTGGAGGTACAACCCGTAAAACTGCCTTACTTTAGGAAAAGAGGTGCTTAGAGAACTTAACCACACAGTCCTATGCCTTCTTGCATCTTGCCAGGTGACAGAATACAGGTGGGTGATCCAGCAAGGTCTGCCATGGCCAGTCAGCATGACCTTGATTCAGAGGCAAAATACAACCATAGCCTTTTTCATGTATGTACAGGCTGATCTGGTGTAACAGCACCTTTTTGCACACCATTGTTGATCCTTGTCTTTAAATCATTATCTTTCTCATTTTGACTAAGCCATTTGATAGAATTAAGATTTTTACATCATAATGCATGGACTGACCCTGTTATCCTCTCCAATTTTAAAATATATAAAATATCATGTGTTTTCTCTCAATTAACCACTGAGAAATAATAAGTTCTTCTTTTCTCGTTTCCACTGGGACATCAGTTGGCCTATATCTAAATTTCTGGGTTATGTTCAAGGGGCTGAAACTGTAATAAAGAAAAACGAGGTATAGGAATAGGGAAAGGATCAAAGGGGCTTTTCAGAAACTGAAATCTGTTAAGATATTAGTAGCAGGAAGCTTTTCTAAACAAAAAGAAAAGCAAAGAATATAATTAAAATAACATAAAAAATATCTAAGGTGCCATACAAGCACCAAAGCAAAAAAGGAAAGCAATTCAAGAATAATATTCTATAACATTTTCCACGTGTGTGTTGAGGAATCTTTTTATATGCTACCTATTGATGCGTAAGATATATAATCATCCCAAACTGCGTGTAATATTCTCTAAACAGCATAAAAAGGCATGGAAAGTCTCCATTTTCATAATGAAGAGGTTGTTTAAATAGGACCTTTAAGAAGCATTTAAAAGGAACACAAAGTCTTTGATTCTAACTATAAATTTTGCCATTTGGCTGTCGCCCCATATATTTGGTTCAACCTATTTCTCCATTTCACTTTTTGGAGGATAGAAAACTAAATCTACAAGGCTGTTTCACCATCACCTCAAAGATAACACATTTCAACCAAACTCTAAATCATCTCCCTCAAAACCAAGTCCTATCATGTATTCCTATAATACCCAATCACTGTGTCCTTACTCTCCCAATCACCCAGACTTGAAGCACTGGGGCCCTGTTTCACTCCTTCCCGTCTTGGCCAATCATATCCAAGGTGTTTCGTTAGCCATCAGTTGACCAGGTGAAATCTTTGGAGGTCATAATTTTGAGAAAAGAAGGAGGACTAGATCTTCGGGAACTAAGAACATGCCCAGAAGAATTACGCAGTAGCTAAAATGGCTGGAGGAGGAAACAGAGCTGGAAGGGCCTCTGGCTGGTAATGGATGGAACCCCGCACAGCCTTGTACTTTCCCAGAGCTGTGCACAGTAAGCAAGGCAGAGCCAGGAACAGCTAGATCTCTGAGCATCTTGATGAGCACATGAAGCTACAGAATGAAAGGCAGTGAGGAGAGGGCACAGCAATGAGACCAAAGACTGACTGAAGTTTCCTCATACGGTCAGAAGGTCCATGTGGAGTCCTGGTGCTATGACTTTGGACAAGTTACTTAACATCACTATCAGTTCTCTCACTTTAAAAATAGTTAATAAAGCTACCTACATCATGAGGCTGTTGTAAGAACTGAACAAAATCAAGTATGTGAAACCTTATAAATACTTAAAAGTTTTGCAAATGAAGAACTTTTCTTTTCCTCTTTGTACTTACTGAGGGAAAATATGATGCTTTATTCAAATCACAGCTTGATTTGATAATAGAATAGGACATTTTCTAATTATTTTTTAAGTAAAGGAGCAAAAATTGCATGTAGCATAGCTAAAATGAACCCCAAGCTATATTATTAAAAGCATTTATAGCTTATTCAAGAAATCTGTTATGGATGATGTTAAAAACTGAAATACAATTCTCATTCACAGGGACAGTCCTCTGGGCATTAAGCCTGCCTGACAACTCTTGATTCTCCCATATGGGAACTATTTACCTTGTAAATAATGGCAAACTTTTAAACCTGGGTGGGCTTCGCCCAGCTTTGCTACCATGACCACCTCCCCAACACTATCATGTGACATCTGCTCAGAGAATGCAAACTCACTTAAATACCAGCATCATAAACATGTAATGAAAACATAAGGTTCCCAGGAAAACAAAAATGAAACAATATGGAAGATTCTGGAGCCAAGCAAAAGTATTACTGAATTATCTGTTAGCAGGGTTTAATCTACATTGTTGCTCACTACCAAGTATATAAGAGTAAGTTTCAACTAAGATACTAAGAAACCAGTAAAAGTAGAGGTTGGCAAACTACATCTTGTGGGTCTACTCTGGCCCACTGCCTGTTTTTGTATGGCCTGAGAGCTGAGAATGGTTTTTACATTTTTAAATGGTTGGGAGAAAAAATCAAAAGAACAATAATATTTCATTTGAAATGTTTGAAAATTATGTAAAATGCAAATTTCAATCTCCATACATAAAGTCTTGTTGGAACACAACCATACTCATCCATGCAGGGATTGTCTATGGCTACTCTTGTACTACAATAACAGAGTTGAGTAGTTGTAAGGCAACCACATGGCTCGCTAAAGTATTTTCTATCTGGTGCTTTACCGAAAAAGTTTGCCAACTCCTGAGTAAGACAATATATGAAGCCTAATTCTATAAATAGCATCCAACATGCTTATCAATGATGCTGTTGATGACGAAGAAGAATGTTCTCATATCAGTTTCCACAAAGAACATTACACTCGTTCATTCATGCAACATTTACCAAGCACCTATTAAGTGCCAGGCATGGTTCTAGTGCTAGGGAAATCCTTGAACTCATGGAGTTTAAATTCTAGTAGAAGAAGACAAAAAACAAAACTAATAGGTAAAATATATAATAAATTTGTTAGGCAGAGTTAAGTGCTATGAGTAACAGTGAAACTGGTAAGGGCCATAGGAAGAGAATGCATTGGTAATACTGGGTTGGATAAGTGAGGTATTTCAGTAATAAACAGGAAAATCAGAGAAGGCCTCGCTGAGAAGGCATGTTTGAGTCAAGTCCTGAATGAGGTGAGGGACCCATGCAGGTAGCTATGGAAAGCATGTTCAAGACAGAAAGAACAGCAAATGCAAAGGCCCTTAAACTGGGAACAGTCCTGGCATGTTTGAGGAATAGCAAGGAAAACTCTTTGGCTCTACCTAAGGGATTAAGAAAAAGAGTGCCAGGAAACCGATGAGAGATGTAACCGGGAGGCAGATCATGAAGAGCCTTTAGGCCACTGTAAAGGATTCAGGGTTTTACTCTAAGTGAGATAATACTTAGATATGATGTACAACTGATTTATTCTTCTAAAGCCCACATACAGAACCACATCCTAGTTTTACATGAAACTAGAGCCATTGTTGGTATAATAATAAAGTCTTAATTTCTTATTTAAAATGTTCTAGCATTATAGACTGTTTATTCCTTTACCTTAAAACATATACAAGTCTTTTTTAACCTACATTTTTCACTAAGCCCCAATTCCCTTGTCAAATTCTTCTTCCTTCACAACCAAACTTCTATAATGGTAGCCTAATTTCAGATACTTTTCCTTTCTGTTCCATCTTCTTACTTGTCCCTTTGCAACAAAACTTTCGTTCTAATTATCGCCCAGAATCTATGTCCTAAGAGCAACGACTTACCCCTTATCAAGTTCAGTGATCTCATCTGAGATTTTATCACAAGGAAATTCTCTTTATGGAAGGTATTGCTGGCCATGCCTTCCATCACTTTCATCATTTTACATTTGGCTTCTATGACTCCCTCTGTCTATCTCAAAGCTCTAGAAATTTTTAGTCTAGATTACTGATTCCTCTACTTCTTCTTCCCCATCAACTACAGCCACCTTAAAAGGAAGTCTGGGCTGCACTGCTCTTTTCTCTCTTATGCATGTTATTTTTGTTGCTGTTCATTTCATTCTAAACAACCACCTTCAGCTCCAGTTCCATATGTTCGGTTTACTAAAAGTCATCTCCTTACCCTAATATATCCTGCCAATACTTGAAACTAAATATTTTTAAAGTAGGATCACTTTTCCATGAAACTTTAATTCATCCATTTTTCTAAGGCTTCCATTCACAATCTCAAAAGTCACTTTTGGTTAATCTTTTTACATTATCTATAACTTATTAACATATTCTGACAAGTCTTGCTAACCGAGTTCCCGCAGTACTTATCATTAATACTCACTGTTTCCTTTCTGAGAAAAAGTCTAATCATCTTAAAAGCCTCAGGCCAGACATCTTGTTACTGGCTTTTCCCCCACTTCTATCCATCCTTGGAAACTGGGATTCAAGGCACCCTAAGGTAACTTCTACCCAAAAAATAATTCTTTCTAAAATATCCCTAAAAGTTAATCACCAGTCTCTACTTGAATAAAAGCAGTTAAGCATGGTGTCTGAGAAACAGAATTCAATAAATACTTGAAGTCTTTATTGTTCCTGTACTAAGGGTACAGACACTAGAACCAGATCACCTGGATTTCAATCTCATTTACTCTATGAGTGATCTTGAGCAAGTTACTAGACCGCCTTGTTGCAAAATAGATTTAATAACAATGTCTACCTTGTAGGGTTTTAAATAACTGTAAAGCACTTAGAACAGTATCTAGTAAACACAGCAAAAGCCATGCACTTGTTCAGTAAAATAAAGGTACTGGCTCACTACTTTTGCAACAGAACTGTCTTCAGTGTAGGTGGATCCCATTGTCACAAACTCTTTCTTTCTGATGTCTTAAAATTCTGCCTTCCCTCCTAGGTATACACCCAAGATGGCTGAAAACATAAGTCCACACAAAAATTTGCAAAGAATACTTGTAGCAGTATTATTCACAATAACAAAAAGTGGAAGCAACCCAAATGCCCATAAGCTGATGAATGGATAAAGTGTGGTGTATTCATACAATGAAATATTATTTGCCATAAAAGAAGGAATGAAGATCTGACACATGCTATGACATGGATGAACCTTGAAAACGTCATGTTCAGTGAAAGCAGCTAGAGACAAAAGGCCACATATTGTATAATTTTGTTTTTGTGAAATGTCAAGAACAGGCAAATCCATAGAGACAGAAAGTAGGTTAGTGTTGTCAGGGGCGGGGAAGAGGGGAACTGGAGAGTGACTACTAAGGAGTAGAGAGTTTCTTTGAAAGGTAATGAAAATGTTTTAAAATTAGAAAATGTTGATGGTTATACTTAACTCTGAATACACCTGGAAACTATGTCCTAAGAGCAATGCATTTTGTAGCTACAATTTTCTGGAAAAGTCGATCTTTTAGACATTGTTTTTCAGGTCTGAAAAAAACCACTGAATTGTACACTTTAAAAGAGTGAATTTAATAGTATGTGAATCATATCTTATTTAAAAAAAATAATTCTGCCTCTCTACAATTTCTGCCTGCTGGCTATGCCTGTCTTCTAGAACAAAAAGGAACAAGCCTTCTGCTTCTCTCACATGTGACCCTTCAAAAATTTGAAGATAGCTATGTTGACTCTGTTTTCTTTTTTTCCAGGGTTCAATGCTTTGGACTATTCCAGACTTCCTCACCATTTCAGTGGCTCTCTCACGCTTAAGATAACAATGGTAATAATAATGACAGTGACCAACATTTTCGAAGCATTTACTGTGTGTTACGTATTTGCTAAGCGTTTTACAGCCATTATCTCTTTTATTAGTCCCTGTAACAGTATGTTACCCTATGATCTCAATTCTGAATATGAGGACCTTAAAGCTTAGAAAGATGATTTCACAGCTAGCAGACGTCAAAGGCAGGACACAAATCTAGGTTTAACTCCAGAGTCCATGTACTTCAAAACTGGACTATCTTGCCTACCTTCAACAAGGTGCTCCTAGTTCATCCAAAACTTCTTTTAAAAGGTAGGGCCCAAAATGGAAGAAAAAAAAAACAACACGTAGCATATATGTTCTTACCAGCACAGTGCTGAGCTGGACCATCACCTCCTGTGTGCCAGACACTGTTGTTTCTACTGCTGCAGCCCAAACCTACATTTACTTTTCTAGAAGTCACAAAATACTCCTATGTACTACCAAACACACAGTCGTTGAAAAGCCCATTTCCCCCCCACATGAATTACTTTTATGCCCTATTTCTCCTGTCCTGTATTTGTACATGTTCATCGAACCCAGTAATTGGAACTGTCATTTCTTTCTTTCATGCTGAATCTTTACCCCAAGTTTCTTTGATTGAGATAACTTTTACACTTTATTCATCTAATCACATAATTTCATCCCTGTACCAAACCTCAGAAGCCAGCTGGTCTGAACCCTATTACACTGATAAGGACACCAAAGCTAACGGATCTGCCCCAAGTTTGTTGTCTGTAAATCTAGAAATTTCCCCAGTTTTGCGTCATCTACAAATGTATTTCTAGATTCTTCATGAAAACATATAATAGCACTTAGCTGAAAGTATTCTACAAAGTCTTTCCCCAAGACTGGCACCTATTCAGTCAGCTCTATCATCTTAATTACACCAGCATCCTATCCACACCTTTCCATAAGGAAAGCCAGAAAATTGCTCACTGAAACTAAGCACACCACTTAAAGAATAATACTCCTCAAGAATAATTTTAGTCATGTCACTTCTCTGCTTGGAAACTAGCTTTACTGCTCAGCCCTTCAAATCCAAGTTCCTTAGAATCTGTCTGCCTCACTCCTACCAAATGTCTTACTCCCTAGTAACCCATAACTTAAACACTCAGGATTATTTCCACACTCTCTACTGTTTCCTATGTAAAAATCTTCTTTCTAATTTCCAGTAAGAAATATCACACTTTCCCATCTGATACGTGTCTGAGTTATTTTTCCTTTTTCTATCCTGGCTTCAAAGATCTGCTCAAAGCTTTCTCCAAACCATCTCACCCATCTCTGACCTAACAGTAGTTACATTCTATGTTATACATTACATTATTTCTATCAATATGACTCTTCTTCATTTAAGCCACTGTTATGTCCTTCCTGTGCCTCTCTCAAACTCCCAGTTGATTTTGTGTGTGTGGGTGGGTGGGTAAGGGCGTGTCTAGAGACCCTGGTGCAAGTGCCTTGAATACCTTGAACTCCTATTTACCACTAAGTACTTCATTCCAAACCAGGTTAAATGTCACATGATGGATAAAGTCAGTCTCTCAAACCAAACCTGTTACAAAATACCTTACCAACCCCACACTGTGCTCTGCCTGGTAGAACAAAGGCCAAGGTCACCATAAGAAACATCCTGAGGTACAAGATTATCCCTCACACCCCGGAGGCTAAGCAGAATTATGGACATGGGAAGAAAAGGGAGAGGCGGGGAAGTGAGGCAGCCAAAAGTAAAGGACCCCTGTTTCCTAAGGCAGGAGACCTTTCAACTTTGCAAATCTCTGTTCAACTGTAATACAAGTATACCGTACACCCTGTGAGTCTGAGTAGGAATTAAGACTCTGCTGAAAACAAGAGCTTAAATAGGTCTCTTCTTGAGATGGCTTGAGTTGATTTTATCATCCAAGTTCCCTTACAAATCTACAGATCTATAATGTCACCTCAGAACAATTTTTAGGAAATAGCCCACATCTTGAACTGAAGGTTTATGTAAAAAAATTTCTAAAAAATAACCGAATAAATCTAACACTTGGCCTTTTGCTCCCCAACTATATAAACGCCCTCCTCCCGGGACGGAATTTATCACTCATCTAAGCAGTTCTCTCAGTGACTTCCTCCTAGTCTCTCCCCTTCTCTGGCTGCGGATCTCTGAGAGAACAGAGTTCACAAAGGAGGCTGCGAGTACAGGGAAACTGGGGAGGGGAGGGGGGGCTTCTTCCCTGTAAACTAGTTTCATAAACTAACCTGAATACTTATCAGCTCCATCACAGATATATTCATGCCTTTTTCTGAAAAAGTCCGCCATTTCTGACATGAAGAGGTCCCCTCTCATTGTTCCTGCGCACACACACACACACACACACACACACACACACAGAGGGAGTGGGGTAAAGGGGAGGGAAGGAGGGAAGAAAAGAGGGAGAAACAAGGGATCCCTCCTAATGGAACTGGAACACATTCCAACTGAAAGGTTGCCCATACAGTCCTCCCTCAATAAAGCAGATGAAAACCAGACCCCAACTCTCACATGTCACCAGCAGCCTGAATTCGTTTACATGTAGCCACTGTACAGATTTCAACAGAGCGGGGATGTGAACAGCAATTCCAACCTATCTGGCAATGGCTGCAGTTCGGGGTCCGTCTCCCTAGTAATACAGGACAGAAAAACTTGTTCTTTCAAGTTTCCTAAGTGAATAGCCACTCGTCTAGAGAAAAGCTTAAAACACTGTAGCAGCTTGTGTCAGCTCCAAGATGACTGAAGTCTGAGCAGGAAATAAGCCCCTTTTCCAAATAAAAGCCAGTGTTCTCCCTCCCTTGTTTTCTCCACCGAATGTTCTGTATCAGCAGGGTGAGCCCAAATGGCATCCAGGGCTTTGCTGCAGCTCTGCCTTTAGTTTTTTGTTTTTGGGTTTTTTTTTTTTTTCCGTAAGGATTTGGTCATTAAAAAAATAAAACCACAAAGCAAAACTCCACCACATACAAGAAGTAGAAATAGAGAGGCGTGCTTTACAAAACATCTATTTCAAAATCATGATTTTTTAAAAACTATACAGAATGTGGAACGGAGGGGAAAAAAATGTCTCATGTGGGTTGCGTCGGCCCTGCAGCTGCTCCTCATTAAAGCTCCTCTTTACTCCCTCTGGGCTGGCTTCCAGCAGAAAATTCTTTAAACAGAACTCTGCTTTCAACCCACTTTCTTCTTGCTCTGGGCCTCTCGGCCCCCCAATCCGCAGTGGCAGCCTGCCCTAGTTGAGCTCTGAAGCGGGGGAGCTGTCGTTAAGGTAAATGAGGTAAGGGCAGAGGGAAAAAAAAAAAACAAAACCCAGAAACCAAATTAAGCATTGGTCAGTAACAAAGGTCTGCAGTTTGAAAAGGCCCCAAATCAGTCTGTTCTTTCCTGTGACCATAATGCCAGCTTAGTTTCCTGCCCCCTCCCCCAGCCCCCGTTAAAGTAGATAAAAATAATTGCTAACAGCCAAGGCTAACTGTAACCAGTTAAAGTTCCTATGTAACATGTAATTCCCAAGGCTCTGGCTTACAAACTTCTAATGCCCCAGAGCCTACAGAATCAAGTCCAAACTCTTCAGTTGGCCTTCAAGAGGCGCAACCTACTTGTCCGACCTCATCGTCCCCCTCCTCCTGGTACCCCCAATCTGATATCTCATCACTGTTAACTTTTTAATTCTGTAACTCTGTGTAAAGGTAACTAACTGGGTTATGCTAACTACTGAATTTGTTTTTTAAAAAAAGTACAGGAATACTTCTTGTTAACTTCCTGGTAAAGTGGAGACGAAAAGGGAAGAGCTCTGTCATGTTGACTTCTTACCATTCCCATTCCCACTGTCACCTCCCCTCACCCAAAAAAGAAAGAAAAAAAAAAAAAAAGGAAACATTATGGCTTAGTCAGCAAGAATTAAAAACAAAAAGAACTGAAAAAAAGTATTCACATATAGTGTTAGGGCCCAGTGCTGGGCTGTTTGTGGTAAAACACACTTTCTAGGGCTTTGCTGGTTTGATGTAAAGGAAACAAAGACAAATATACAATTTCTCTCTCTCTCTCTCTCACTCACACACACACACACAACTTTTTCCTTTTTTTACCACAACTAATAAACAAAGACTACCAAATACTGCAGGACAGCCCATTTTTCTACTATGTAAATTCAGCTTCCTGAACAGAACATTTCTGCTTTTCTTGTAGAAGTATTTCAGAAAATGTTAATCTTGGTTCCCACATTAGGCTGAATGCTTCCAAATTAAAAGTTTCCCACAGGAAAAGAATTTCACGGGGAATTGTGAGGCTGGGAATTATCTGCTGAAATGCCACCTCACTTGGTTTCCATGTGTTCAGGTTTTTCACCACCCCCCTCATCTGAATAAAGCAGTAAACACACACTGATTTTAATAAATACAAACCAAAAAGAAGCTGCAGCTTTAAAGCTGTTAATTCACAGCATTGTTCATCTTCATCTGAGACTATGAAATCAGTAACCACTGCAATGGGAACCCATGCTTTATTTACACAAGAATTTGCAAACACCCTTATCTTCCAATTTATAGTCTGGGCTCATTTATCAGAACTCAAAAGCTGAACTGAGAGCCTCGCCTCTTCAATCATCACTTGAAAGATTGGGCAAGGGCACACAAACAGCGTTGAAATGCTTGTGTTGCTCCTATAACGGAAGGTGGCCTTTCCTCTGTCTTGGAGCACACAATCGGTACCTTACCATATTTCACTGCACTGGACCCTGAGAAAATGTCTACTTGTGATTACAACATGGCATGCATATTCTAAACATATATGAGTTTACAAAGAGCATTCTTCACAATAATAGGAAAAATGAATGAGTTAAGCCAGTTGTTCCCAAGCGACGCACTATACAGTTACTGCATGGAGTCTGCAAATGCTAATTAAACACTCTCTAGACTACTAAATAATGTCCTATCTATATTTAAATGGACTGTAAATGCTGTTATAATTATTAAAACATAAAGGTTTATAAAAGTTATTGCATTCTTAGTAGATTTTGACATTATGCCTTGTATTCAAACAAGAGACTGAGAAATGCTTTCATCTCAAGATCGTCTCCCCCTTACACCTTACACTCTTGCTAGGCTCAACTTCTTTCGGCTCCTGTGCCTCCAGACCTTTTGTACATGCTGTTCACTCAGCGCAACACACTTTTCCCCACTCTTTTCTCATAGTTAAGTCCTAAAATTCCTTTAAGCTTCAGCTCAAATTTTATTTCCTTTAAGAAATAAGCACGACACCCAGCTGTATAATTCTGCAACCCTAATATATATCATTCATTATCCCATTATTATGATTACTTGTCTTCCCCAACAGACTAAGAATTGTTCCTCACCATACTCCCAGTGCCTAAGACAATAACTGGCATATAGATGGCATGCGACTATTCAATGCTCATATTCTTAACAGGGCAAAATGCAAGCGTGCATGGAATCTTCACACCCTAAAGACTCTTTAAATATACTCAAAGTTTGGGAACCACTAGGTTGAGCTATTTACCCAAAGGATTAGCAACACTAATTAAGATTCCTGATATATGGAAGACTTCTTAACCTTCACTCTCCCCTGAATCAAAGTGGGCCAGCCAAGCTATATGGAGTAGATTTTTGAAATCATATTTCCCCCCAAAGTATGAACTTACATACACACATATATACACACACATACACACACAGATACACTGACTGCATTTTCTTTTATACATCTATTAATCTTTTACTAATTTTTGATAAAACATTCATTACATGAACCACCAGGATCCTGAATGACAGAACTTCCTACAAAGTGGCCTCAGTGGCATGAACTGCTAAATTCTTTAGAGACTGAGCAGTAAAAAGTAACAAAATTTCAGAGAAAAAAAATTGTGTGTGGGTGCTAGCTTTCTGTTCTCCAACATAAGGAGATAACCACCTGTAAAGTTCTGAAGTCCAAGAAATATCTGAAACCAGAAAGCACAAAAAGCTTATGGTTTGATCAGAAAGGATTCCTAGTTCAAAAATAATCATACCCAAATCATATCAAACCAAACCTGAATGTGAGAGTAGGCTGAAGAAAAGTCTGAATTTCTTCAAACTTTAAGAGGGTAAAAAAAATCTTTCTTTGTAGATTGTGAATAAACTATTCTCCAAAAAAAGTAATAATCAAATGTACACATATGCAAAACCATTGAATCGATAATTGAAAAATATGATTGCAAAATTCACTGAAACAGTACAAAATCCCGCTTATATGGCCTTAATTCGAATCACAGATAATTAAGAGTGGACTTCATGGGAAATAAATAACAGTGTCTTGAACGCTATTTCAAGACAAAAACCACTAGTTCCCATAAGAGACAGGACCAAGGGGTAAAACACTGGTTCTTGGGGGGTAAAAAAAAACTTAGATATTACAATGGTTTATGGCCTTCCAAAGGGCCACAGCAGCTACACAGATACACAATATACCTATAGTATTAAAATTGCATGGGTTTAGGGAAAAAACTCTAAAACGGCTCCTTTTGGGCAAGAGGTGATAGTGATAAAAAAAAAATTTTGAGAAACACTGAGATAGCATATACAAATAAAGTAATTTTTAGCCTAGTATTTGGCACTCATGACACTCATAAATGTTGGTTGAATTAAATAGAAAAGCTTCCTATAAATGCTGCCTGTATTAGTATACATTCAAACTCAACTCAGCTTTGGAAATTCCTTCACCTACACCTGATCTACTGTATGAAATCAAAGTCTATATTTCCATAGGGACAAAGTGAAAATCCTACAAAGCTAAACGGTGATCTAATGAGAAAATTTATCTAACATACATCCAGATACCATACAGATTACTTCTTTTGAAAGTCCCCAAGGCTATCATCATTTTATGTACTCTTGCCTTCTTTTAACAAAAACAGCAAAACCCACAAACCCCCATCATGTGGACGATGCCTACAATGCATGTGAAGAGTCTTAGCCTACTGGTGCCTGTACTTAGAAGCATGCTCTATCATCAGTGACACAACTGGGACTGGATTTGGTTTGTTTATCTGTTGTCCTCTAGATTATAAGCTTTTGAGAACAAACAATTATTAAAATCATCACCATCACAATAATCACCCAAAAAACTTTTCCACACAAAGGATAACTTTCACAAAGTCAATGATATCTTACAACATTTATTACTTTCATGGCAATATGAGAACAGCTATTGTCAAAGAAAAAAATGTAATATTTTTATTTATATTATTGATGATGCTCATTAATTTAACAGGATCTCGGCTTTGGTGCAGATCTCCAGTATAGATCATCTCAACTAGAAAAGTGGCATCAACCAAAAATGGATACAAGAAGATCAGATAAAATTCTTTGTTCTAACTTCAGCAACATCTGCTTCGAGAATTTGTTCTGTATATTAAAAAAAAAATCTTGCCACAGAGAATGGTTCTTCCAGTCTACATCGTGTACCCTGGAAGGACATGAAGCGTTTCAAGTGGCTATTATGCTCTAAGGTAAAGGTCAGCAAATATTGCTCTGGGCAAAATCCACGGGCCACCTGTTTTTGTACCTCCAGCCCAGGAGCTAAAACTGGCTTTAACCTTTTTCAAATGGTTACATTTTAAAGGGGCATATAAACCTACATCATATCCTCAGTATGCTTCTTGACCAGCAAAGCCGAAAACATTTAGCATCTGGCACTTTAAGAAAAATTTTGCTGATCTCTGCTCTAAGACCAGGACAACATTATAGTATATGTAGGCTAAAAACACCTTCAAAATATGTGCTTACCATTTAGGTAACTTCTTTTGTTTTCTAGATGTCAGGCCACTTTAGGAGCACTTGTTACAGATAAACTATTTTTAATTTCAGAAAGTCAATCCAGTGGTCAAAGGATCATCATTGTTAATTGCCATACCACTGCATAATTAGAACCAAAGATAATAAAAATAATGGACATCATGGAAAAAAAATTATGGTGTATGACCCTAATGTGATGACTCAAGACAAAAACCACTACTTCCCTTAAAATATAGGACCATGGCCCAAACGGTTTAAAAGAAACTTAGACATTACAATGATTTGTGGCCTTCCAAATCAGAGAAACTGAGTATCAAACAAGAATCTTGAAAGTAATGCACTCAAGTTCATACAAAGTGAAAATCAATGCATCCTGAGAAGCATTCCACTCACTAAACAAAATCAGGGCAAAGCCACACCTGATGTGGCTACATCCTCCTGCACCATTCTGCTTAAAAAACCCATGTCCAGTGAGTGATAGATGAGATGTACTTTGGCCATACTTACAGATAGAAAGATAGATAGATAGATAGACAGAATGACAGACAGACAGACAGGTATGTAGTTATGAGTTTGTTTTTTATATGAATAAGAATAAAAATATAATTAGTATATTGTTTTACAAAAATCTTACCCAAGACTTTAGCATGTTCCCAGATCTTTCTGATAGAGTGGCTCCCCACAGACCCTTCCTCTTCATCAGCCCTGGCTCTGCCACTGGATATTAATCCTGAACAAGCCACTTTACCTCTCTGAGCCTCAGATTCCTCATGTATTAAGATGCTAGGCCAAATAATCTCTAATATTCCCCTTAACTCTAAAATTGTATGACTGAATTAGGTATGTTCCACTGCCCCTTGGATTTTAATATCCTTAAAGAGGATTAAAGACCCCCACAGGAGGAACTCAAAAGAATTCCCACATTGTTTTGTCTCATGGAATGTTAAAAAATAAAAATGTATAGCTGGAGTTAAAATTCTTGGTCTTTCAAACTGCTTCATAAAAGCCCTAAATTGTTGGGGGTTTTTCATTATGCTTTTCTCTCTTCCTCTTTTCTCCTCTTCTCTCTGTATATTCACCCTGAACATCAGTTCCTTGAAAGTTAGCACCAAGAATGAAAAGAAACAGTGTGAATCTTTAGATCACCTAACAGGGTGTGAGAAACATCTTTTAGTCCCAGTCTACTTTCTAATCAGGTATGTAATGCAGGCTAAGTCACTTGGCCATATTAAGCCTTGGGCTCCTCACATATCAAACAAGATGACTGGGAAAGGTGCTCGTCAAAATCCCTTCAACCTCCTAAGTATGATGACAATTCCTATTTTTGAAGTCCCTCAGCAATACTGCTCAAGAATGTAATGATGCTTGCTGACAGTAATGCTTGGAGTCAGTGGTTGTATCTGTCTTGACCACTGACCCACTCCAAGTAGGGGCTCCCTGTCATCCTTCTAAGTGCACAGACAGTTCAACACACGCTTGTGTAAATGAATTGTTGCATAACTCACACTTTCAGCTAACCCTTCACAGGAAGCATAAGAAAGCAAAGAATAAGCAAAAGAGAAAGAGCAATATTTTTAAACAAGATATGGAAAATAAAGAGGAACTCTGAGCCTAAAAGGGGAAAAAAAGGCCTTACCATCTTCCCCAAGACATCTGGCCAACATGAGAGCCTGTTTTCTTCAGCACAGAATGGTGGTAGACACTGCAGTCCCTTTATGGAATCTGATCTGCTGATAAGTTACACAAGACCAAAAATGACCAACGTGTATGTAAAACTGTGGTCTGGGAAGAGATGTACCAAATTTAAACTTGCAGGAAGTCAACCACTTAATTAAGTTCATGTAGGTAGGACCTTTTTCCAGATATAATTTTTACATACCCTCTCAACAGTGTGTCTATCTTCCCCAGCTCAGAATGTTCTCATTAATTCTTATAAAATTTAGGAAAGAATAGGTGATGTCCCATAATTAGAGAGTTTGCATCTCTGAAGATTAATTATGAACTCTGATTGTCAAGGTCAGCCTTTGCCTGGAAGGAAATGAGTCAACTTTCATTAGTAATCAAGTTCTGCCCATGTTTTAGGAGTGACCCAGAAATTCAAGGCCATGAGTTTTAACAATGTGAGACAGAGAACCAGACACCACAAATATTATATACAAATAGAACTAAGACAGAAAAATTAAAGTCAGAGAGGTTCCTGAGGTACTTTTCAGGATGAGTGAGGTTTCAGAAGGGGCAAGTTGCCCAGTAAAATAATTCTTCATGGAGATGTCTCTGGCTTACACAATAAGAACCAGCATTTCAAAATCTTAAAGAGACAGGAGGTTAAAGGGCTAAGGCGCTACCATGATCTCGGCAAAAGGATCACAACCACTGTCAAATGTTTTCCACACAGAATAGGCATCCCTGGTTTACGCTAGATAATTGAGGGTTTGGATATGTACTATATAATCAGAGAAAACAAGTAGTAGAGGACATGAGCTAATTTGGGGTAACCAGAGATCTGCCTAACAGATGCTTGCTTACTCTGGATCTCTAAAATGAACTGGATCAGGCCAATGATATGCTGGACAGAAGGGATCTGAGGTCGGGGGATACCTGAATTCTCAGCTAGGAGAACGTGTGATGCCGTCTATGAAAACTGATGCCGTCTGTAGTGTCTCTGTTTTTTCATCTCTCCTCCTATCCCAACCCACTCTTTTTCTTGCCTCAGAGATTCTTGAATTCTGAGTTTCCCCTGTAAATGGTATCCACAAGCCTACCTGGCCACTCTGCTCTGGGAGCAGCACAAGACTCAACAGTCAAGGCTGAAAACGTCTGGAGGAGGGGAGAGATGACTGCTCCCAGCTGCCCTCTCTTCCTATCCCCTGGTCCCCCCTTCACCCCACAAGACAGTCTATCTTCAAGCATCAGGCCAACATGTGCTAAAGGAATGATTTTTTTAAATCAGTTATCTGTCATTGTAAAACCAGATTAATATACCTACTGGTTTACTAAAACCTCACACAAACTGAAGTACAAAAAGAAGAGAGCAACCAAGATGTAGAAAAGTTTTTAAATGGTGGCATTAAGAAAAAAATGATAAAGATATTGGTAATGATTATTCCAGGTAATAATAATAGCCCTTCTAGCCCCCTCAGTCTCTCTACTTCCATCCTTCTACCTATTCATCTGCTAAGGCACACAGTCAATATTCTCAAATTTATTCTCAGATTATAAGTGGTCCACAGAAAAACTCTCTGGTTTTAGTCTTGTGTCCCATAGCAGTCATTTCCTTGTCTGAATCTGCATAGTTGTCATCACCTGTGCCGCTACTCTGGGCACCTGCAGGCTCTCTTATTTTACACACACATGCATGCTTCATCTCCCCAACAAGATGGCAAGACAGGGGGAGGGTACAGCTCAAGTGGTAGAGCACATGCTTAGCATGCACAAGGTCCTGGGTTCAATCCCCAGCACTTCCTCTAAAAACAAATAAATAGACCTAATTACCTTCCCCCCAAAAACCAAAAAAAATTTAATTTAATTTAAAAAAAAAAAGATGGCAAGACATCAGAGGACTGCCACCACATCTTATGCAGGAGAAGCAACATTCATTAGCAGACCATCCTGAGGTATAGATACTTGTGAATAAGAAAGTCAGACAGCACAGGCCTCTTGGGCCTTTATGTCTATTCACAACATCCAGCCCAGTGCTTAATCAGAGTAACCAGCTCAATAAATACCAGTAAGATGAAAATTAAACTTTTCTTTGAAGAGTGCTATGGACTGAGTGTTTGTGTCCCCTCAAAATTCTTATGTTGAAACCCTAATAACCAATGTGATGTTATCTGGAAGGGGGACCTCTGGGAGATAATTAGGTAGATGAAGTCATGAGAGTAGGGTCCTCATGATGGGATTAGTGCCCTTAAAAGGAGACTAGAGCTTTCTCTCCCCACCATGTGAGGACATAGTGAGAGGGCGGCCACCTGCAAATCAGGAAGAAGGTCCTCACAGGGAACAAGCTAGCCAGCACCTTGATCTTGGACTTCAGCCTCCAGAACTGTGTGAAATAAATGTCTATTGGTTAAGCCACCTGGTCCTTGGTAGTTTCTTATAGCAGCCTGAGCTGACTAAGACAAAGAGTGAGAGTCCTAAAGTGCCTCAGAGTCTATCTGACTTTCAAGTAGTGTTCAGGATACAGTACAGATATAGAAACTGCAGGAAAGTGGCCTGAATCTACACAGACTCAGTACCCTGCATGCTGCCATTTGACATAAGGCATAATCAGGTTCTTTTCTCTTCAACACCTACCTTGTCCTCATACTTACGTAAAGAAAAAAACTGGATATACTGTTCCAGTTGGATGTGCTTACTGAGTAATACCACCTGTCACTTAATAACGCCTTTATTGGTCTTTGTTTTCACTTTCTTTTCATAAAGATCCAAGTAGGAGTTCATTTGGGAGAGGAACATTTTATTTACTTATTTTTGTGTGTGTATATATATGTATATATATTTTAATTGAAGTATAGTCAGTTTACAATGTCATGTCAATTTCTCGTGTACATCTTAATGCTTCAGTCACACATGAACATACAAATATGTTCTTTCATAATCTTTCTTTTCACATTCATATTCCTTTTCACCATAAGTTACTGTAAGATATTGACTATAGTTCCCTGTGCTATACAGTATGAACTTGTTGTTTATCTACTTTATATATATTAGTTAATATCTGTAAATTCAAACTCCCAGTTTATCCCTTCCCACTCCCTTCCTCCCCCGTAACCATAAGTTTGTTTTCTGTTTCTGTGAGTCACTTTCCATTTTTGTAAATAAGTTCATTTGTGGCATTTTATAGATTCCACATATAAGTGATATCATATGGTATTTTTCTTTCTCTTTCTGCCTTACTTCACTTAGAATGACATTCTCCAGGTCCATCCATGTCACTGCAAATGGCATTGTTTTATTCTTTTTTATGGTTGAGTAGTATTCCTTTATATATATATATACACCACAACTTCTTTATCCAGTCATCTGTTGATGGACATTTAGGTTGTTTCCATGTCTTGGCTATTGTAAACAGTGCTGCTATGATCATTGGGGTGCATGTATCTTTTTGAATTAAGGTTCCCTCTGGATATATGCCCATGAGTGGGATTGCTGGATCATACGGTAAGTCTATTTTTAGTCTTTTGAGGAATCTCCATACTGTTTTCCAAAACAGCTGCACCAAACAACATTCCCACCAACAGTATAGGAGAGTTCCCTTTTCAGGAGAAGAACATTTTAAACAGAAGGTAACTGCATTAATAAGGGAAGGCTGAAGGCATCACTATAAGAGTTGGTAATACATTTGAACACAGAGGAGGAAGTGCTAGTGAAGATTATTGATGATGGATTAATAGGATATAGAGAACTTCGGGAAGAAGCAGAGAAACTGTAATTTACCTTACATCAAGATGTAAAGTCAACCTCAACTAAGACAAATATGAAACATTCACATAATACACATACACACCAGAGACAGACAGACACACGACACACACAGGAGGGTGGGGGCGGAGGAAACATTACATTATTCCTAGCTACAAAATTCCTAGCTACAAGATGCTGTGAAGAGGGCCTAACAAAAACCCCCACCACGCCCACACATTCATGCTAGCTTAACAAAAAAAAAGTGCTTGGAAATTTCTAGATAATTACATTTTTTTTATCACATTCCAATGCCCTCAACTGCTTTGTACTCAATCTTGCTAGCCTTGATGAAGGATGGATAGCCAAAATTTTAAATGAAGGATTTAATTAAGTTACTCCAGGTCCTGAAAAAAGAAATATTTCTCATCCTGCTTATTCACAAGAAGAAAGGGGATAAGAGAATTACTACATGAAATTAATAGTGCTGACATGCCACAATGGAACAATAAGAAAGAAACTCTACTTAGGATTATGGTTAACCTGGGGACTGTGTTGAAAGAGGCCTAGCTAAACTTCTATCTATTCGTGCCAGGTTTACAAGCCAAAATTAGTTGATTTAACTTACTGGCGGTTATTCAGGACAGGCAAAAGGATACAGACAAAGCTTAAGAACCACCTTCTCCTGCTTCTGTATCTCACACTGAAGTTTATAAAATTTCCAACCTAAAGAATAAAGATTAGTTAAAAAGAATATAGGAATTCTGTTGTTATATATTGATAAGAAGCTGGTAATCAAGACATGCTTTATGAAAAAATTCCTCAGGGACACTTAACATATTTGTTAAAGGATGTTTTCAAGGACATAAATGTTAATAAGAATAGCTTAAGAATGGTACTGTTAAAGGGTCCAGATCTCCAATCCTAAAAAAGGAAAGCCTCACAGACATACATCTAAAACTCACTGTGCAAGTACAAGGCACTATACTTAACAACCTGTGACTTCCGTGCTGGCAGCATCATTCATCAGAAGTTGGAGAATTTGACCTGTCCCTGTATCACAGCTGCATAAAACCTGTCTGGACTTGCTCCCCTTCCATTAGCAAAAAGAAGGACAAAGTTTCAAGTTTTGAAGTTTGGTTTTCTCTACTAAAGAGCATTTTAGTACACAGTATCCTCTATCGCCACCTTCACTGCCCTCTTCTAATATTTCATCTGCATGAATTGTACTGAGATTTCCAGTCCAAGGCCAGTTCTCAGAAATGCAGCACATTAGCCAAGCCTGGCCCATGTACACTCATGTAGCTACAAGCAAGTTCAATATTCCAGTATTATGTCAGCTGCCCAGGACTACCTATGTCTCTACTTTAAAGTCAGAAACTATATAAAGTAGAGTTTTAATCATAATCCTGATCTGCAAAGCCACCTTTGGTACACTTTCAAATGTTCCACATTTCCTTTTCAGAAGGTCCGTTTGAACCACCACTTTAAAATAAGTCATTTTGTCCCATTTTACTGATAGGCAAACTGAAACTCAGAGCAATCACAAAGAGCGTATCTCAGGTCAGCTACTTAAAAGTTATGTGATCCTGGGCAAATTATTTATCCTCTTTGAGTTTTCCATATGCTCATTGGTAAAACAGGGATATTAAGACTATTTACCTTACACGAGGACTAAAATAATGCATATAAAGAACTCAACTGAGCATAGATTCTATTATGTAATAAGTGCTCAATAAATGTTAACTAGTATAGTATTCTTTAACTGGCCAAAGATCCAATTACTGACAGGAATTAGGGCTCAAATTCAAACCTATCTGGTATAAAAACCCGTCCTCTCCATGTCACCAGGCAGGGCTCTTCCAGATGCCTTAATCCACCCTCCAGTGCCAGACTGAACCATACAAGAGCCTGGGGCAAAAGAAAGAAATCAACAGTACCGACCTCTTTTTTTAAAAATTTGGATTTTTTTATCAGAGTTTTTGCATTAATTTTGATTGAACTATTGCCTTAAAAATATTCTTTATCTTGAAGAAAACTTGCTGGCAGAACCAGTTTCAGCAGAGAAGAAACAGAAAGCGATGTAACAGTTGATATTTTCCCCAGTGCATTTCTTTGATCTGACACTGCCCCTGAACAGCACTGAATGCACCAACAAGGTGAGTGAAAGGGGAAAATGCTGAGTCAGCCATGACTTCTGAAAATGCCTTTCTAGGGCAGTACCACCATATACAAACATTGCTAAGGCATCCTCTACTATAAGCTAGCCAGGCTCTGGAAGATTCTGAGTATCTCTATTCTCTTGCGACTATTCAGAAACTTATCAAGAGGACAGAAAAGGCAATGGCTCCAGTCTTTTTGGATGGCTTTAGGGGGCCTGGACCACGAGCATCACTCCCTAATCCTGGCAAGGAAAATTGTTGCCTGTTAAGGTTTAATCTTTCTTACAGCTAGCTAAAAGGTAAATTTTAGGTAAAATGTGACACAAAGTTATATTTTATAACACTTTCCATTTATAATAATTTACTTTAAAATGTAGTTTCGAGTAAGATTTCAAGTTACACACTTCGGCAAAAAGTAGAGATTCTCAAATGCAATCACACCCATCCACAGGAGCCTACGTAACGCATGGTGAGTTTCCACTATATAACAAACACTGTGCTAGTTATCTCCTAAGTGGTATGCGGAAAACTTTGAAAGACTCCTTTAAAATTATAGTTCTTAACTATTAAAAATAATAGCAGAGTAACTTTTATCAGACCAACTCTCTTGCTTATAATTATTAAAAACGCCGGATGAAATATTAAAAGTACCAGAGAGCAATCAAAGCAGACAGAAACTAGAAAGGATACAAGCCTCAAACTGAAAAAAAAAAAAAAATACAAGAAACCTACTTTTATACACCTTTTTTCCCTGAAGGTATTCCCCAGTTCATGAAGCACAAAAGGAGTAGAATGCAAGCAGATAATGGAAGTCTTACTAAGCTAAGGAGTCAAAGGTATCTGGAACTGTCAAAGCCACTGGAATTTGAGGAGGAGAAATCCTGGAAAGGACAGAATCACAGAGAGGGTAGACCTAAAATATGTTATACAACTTCACAACAAGATGATCTTTAGAAACACAAGGGAAAGCAGGAGCTGGAAGGCTGAAAAGCTAAGCATGCTTCTGGGGAGTCAGAGGTTTGAATACAAGTCCTACCAAATTACAGGGGCTTGGGATATACTCCAGTACATGATAAACACCCCACGCTTTCCACTGAACCCACTGCTGGGTTCGTACCTTGGGAGTAAGGACCATATTCCTAGACTAAAACATACCATCAGACTAAAAGCAAAACAGACCCACGATAGCAGAGCCTAAATCCAAACCTCCACAGCATCAAGGTGATCTTCCATTAACATCCTTTAGTAGAAGATAAACTTTAAAATGCATCATCCACAATGTCTAGTAAATAACAAAAACTACCATAAACATGAAGTAAATTATACCCATAGTCAAGAGAAAGAGTTGTTGATGTAAACACATCCAAATGTTAAGAATGAGTGGTCAAGGGCTTTATATAACTTATGAAAAATGTGTTCTTAAAAATGCACATTTTGTGAATTTTACAGATCATAACTTTACCCACCCCCCAACATTCTAGTGAACTTGAGTTGCCCATGATTTTTAATCAAAGTGGGATTTGGAATGGTTTATATTTGAAAGCCTGAGACAATTTGAAAGTGATTAATGGCAGCCAAATTTAATTATATATTTACACCTCCCAGTAGGACAGGGAGAGAATGAAACGTCTTATCTCTCTGTAGCGAGAGGGCTTTATTAAGATCTGACAACAATTATTTAGGAACAATAATTGAGTTTTATGCAAGATTACACAGGTTCTTGTCTGGCATCCCAATCTAATCACAGACTGATAGAGTACTTAGGTTCCTAACAGTGAGAAAAAACAGTTGAGCTGTGTACAGAACTAACCTTCAAAAGTACTTATCCTCATCTGTCAATGTGCTCTTATCAAGGATTTCTATAATTTCTATAAACAACCATTATATTTTAGCTGAATCAGTAACATTATGCTCTTTAAACAGATAGTCAGATACTTTCTACTTTAAAACATTTTCCATTAACTCCCACCCAACCACCCCATTAAAAGAAATTTGGCTTCAATTTTCTTTTCTTAATCCACTAAGCAATCTCATGAATAAAAAGATAATCATATGTCCTGCATGTCTGATGTAATTCTGTAAACCTTCTAAGTGTTCTAATATTCATTTACCATCTTGTGAAAATAATATTTACTGAACAAGCTGGATTACCTTCTTTCCCTAGGGAAAAAAACCGAAGTTGGTGAAGATATACTGAAAGGTCTGCTAAATAAATGTTATTTTTGCTTAAATTTTGCTTAACTCTCTGTGGAGGTTAGCACGGTATTGTAGGATGATTGACTTGGCTTCCCTGATATTGGTCTTGCTTTTCCTATGTCCACTTATGTTGACACTGCTACTCTTGAAGACGCTAATATTACTTTTACTGAGGTAGAGAAACGTTCTCTTTTTACAACTTTTGTTGTTCATATTGATCTCTCAAAAGAATGGCCTTGCCCATTTTCACCCTTACTCTCCCTTTCTTCTGAACTTGTTTCCCTCATAATAGGGGTAGAGGACATCCGAGGGACCCACCCAGAACTATATGCATAAGCAACCCATCCCATCCATAATTAACAAGTATCCAGGGACAGAATTCAGGCAGCTTCATTTTTTGTTAATCACAAAGTGAGTTCCCTCTTCTCTTGCAATACTTCTTCTAAAAACTAGGGGCCAATATAAAACCTGTATGTATGCCATCTACAAGAGACCCACTTCAGACCTAGAGACATACAGACCGAAAGTGAGGGGATGGAAAAAGGTAGTCCATGCAAATGGAAATCAAAAGAAAGCTGTAGTGGTAAAACTTCTATCAGACAAAATGGATTTTAAAACAAAGACTATTGCAAGAGACAAAGAAGGACACTACATAATGATCAAGGGATCAATCCAAGAAGAAGATATAACAATTGCAAATATACATGCACTCAACAAAGGAGCACCTCAATATATAAGGCAACTGTTAACAGACATAAAAGGAGAAATCGACAGTAACACAGTAATAGTGGGGGACCTTAACACCCCACTTACATCAGCAGACAGATCATCCAAACAGAAAATCAATAAGGAAATACAGGCCTTAAATTACACATTAGACCAGAAGGACTCAACTGATATCTATAGAGCTTTCCATCGAAAAGCAGCAGAATACATTCTTCTCAAGTGCACATGGAATATTCTGTAAGACAGATGCTTCGCTGGACCACAAAGCAAGCCTTGGTAAACTAAAGAAAACTGAAATCATAACAAGCATCTTTTCTGACTACAGTACTATGAGATTAGAAATCAACTACAAGAAAAACTACAAAAAACACAAAACCTAGGGGCCACTTTGTCTCTCTCACTGTGGATGGAGAGTTTGAGACTAGCAGCTCACAAATCTCTTTTCTCCCAAAAGTGACTCTTGGTGTTCTTTCCTGGTAAGTGCTCACCAATTGTTTTCTCTAAAATCCTTTCTCCCCACGTCAGACCACAAACATGTAGACCAACACTTAGAACGTATTTGAAATTCTCCCTCTGAAATTGCCTCTCTGTGTGGTACTTCCATCCTTAATGCTACATGAAGAAAATAAAATTTTCAGAGGACAGGACCAGTTTCTACTTATTAAAGACAAATAGATTTTAAAACGTGAATGATAGTATCTGTTGAGCACCCTTTGGTTCAAGAAACACATTGTTGAGCACTAGCAACATACCAGGCACTACACTAGGCATTCACTTACAAAAACGCATAATAAGATCAGGACCTCACACTCTCATGGGAGAAACAAGCACATCAACAAATGGTCATAATATAATGGGTTAACTACTACAAGAGGGCTAAATAACAGAATAAAGCAAGTAACTAAGACACCAGATGCCAAAAAGAGACTAAACAAGATTTTAGTGGCCAATTCTAAGGTATTAAGTTCCTTTCGTTATTATCTCCAGTTGTGTTTCCATTCTTAGAGGAGACTACATCACATGTTTTTGGTTGGATTTTATCCCAGCTAGAAAAACTAAGTGAGCAGCCCACAACCAGTTACATAAAAAATTTCATTTCCAGTGTTATCTTTATTCCAGTCCAAACAACCTATTGTTAAGCTTTACTGTCATCACAGCTTAAAATATTTTCACTTTAGTGAAGAAAATTTTTTCTGACTTGGAAAAATCCTTCTTTATAATGTTAAAGAACTTAGATTCTGGTGTCAGAATAGACTTGATTGGAAGAAATGTCATCATTATATTTATGGTATTCAATTAAATATCCAGAAAAGAAACAAAAACATGTTGGATAAAATCATTTAACATGCTTATCAAGCAAATACCTCTACCAAAGCAAAGAACAAATACACCCCATAAAAGTGTTAAAGAAGGTAAGTTTCATGTTATCAAATCTTATTTTCCATGACAGAAATAGAAATGGATACATGTTCCTATCAAAAAATTTCAATTGAGGTAGAAGGAAAAATAAAATTGTCCCTAGGAAACCTAGAGAAGCTGTTTATGAGATTACTTCACAGACTTCCTCATACAAACAAAAAGGATGGCTGGACTAGATGATTGGAAAGAAATGCTCTTGAGAACCTGCCTACACTCCCTAGTCCTACTTCTCATCCTCAATCTTTTAAACCCATATAATGACACCCACAGCCCCTGTTCCCTACATCATCCCTACAGGCATGTGTACATCTCCTCTCATATTCTCTCTTCCATAATTGGAATTTTTACTAGAAAAAAAAATTTTTCTACATGCCTGTAATATTTACTTACAGTTGGCAGAATTAAAGTCAACATCTATTTGGTTTGACTTAAAAATGAGATCACAGCTAACCTGCTGAGAAATGATTTTAAGGTTCTGCCTTAAACTGAAAAATGTAAAAGAATGTACAATATATGTAATGAGCTACACACTGAAAGTCTCTTTCATGATGAAAAAGATAATGACAAGACAGTAAGTTCTTATTAACCATTTATCTCACATCCACACCCTTCCATCCTCATCCCCCATAAAAACTACATCTGAAAAGTTAGATAACCAGTCACATTTCATAGAAATATTAAAAATAGAATAGTAGAAACAGATCTTGTCCAGTGTCTTCTTGAGGAAAAATAAAATACATAAAGAAGAAAAAAAGAGAGAGAGAGAAAAGCTTACTTGCAGTATCCGGTGCCATTGTGGTAGGTGACACATATTCCTTCATTTACACAAGGCTCATAGCCGTCCCGACACTGCAATGCTAAAAATAAAAACAAATGCACATTAGAAATAAATCACTCATCACAACCCTCAGACATCAGAGAAATGTTATTCAATCCAGGTCAACACTGATTCCCATATTCAACTTGATTTAGGCTTTCCTTTACAGTTTTAATTGGGTTATTTTTTTTTTTGTCTTCTGGCTTCTGGGGTCATAGAAGTACAGAAGCTTGTCCCAAGATTGTCTTCCCACAAGAACTGTTCTGTGGTCTTGAATGATTCTCTTAATTCTCTGTGCCTCTATCTCCCCAGCTGTTCCATCCCTATTTTCCAATGATATTAAAAAAATTAAAGTTACAGCATCCCCATGAGCATCTTGGAATCTAAATGCTTCCATTGAGCAATGGAAGGATTCATCGATAAATATTTAGGAAGATCTGCGTAGATACTAGTTCACCATAAAATTACTTACACCTTCAGATGAAGTTTCAGAACAGGACACTTCAAGAAATAATCAGAAACACCAACAATATTCATTCAACAAACTGTAGGTGAGAGCCTAGTATGTACCAGGCACTATATTTGGATCCAAAAGAAAAGGGGGAAATGGAATATGAAGAGAAATGAATAAAACATAATCTCCAACTTCAAGGGGCTCACACAAAGATGGGGAGTAGACCATGAATAGAGATCGTAGAGGAGGGGGGATCAAAGTAAAGAAAATAAAAAGTTAATTTCATACATATAAATAAAACAATGATTCTCAAATTCTTGAAACCCAGTCTTTTGAACAAAAAGGCACTTCACCATCCTAATCCATCCCCAAAACAGACTACTCATAAATAAGTAGCAGTGGTAGAAACTTTCATTGATTTCAGCCAGAAGAGGAGAAAGGCTACCCAAAGTCCGCCACTTATTTGCTGAAAAATTATAATACCTTGATATTGTTCAGCTTTTAGAGTTGGAATTTTCATCACCAAAAAGGTTTATCAAGAATCCTAATAACAATTGGAAAGGCAAGATAGAAAGAAACCTTGTCAAACAATAGAAATTAAAATTGAAATCCATAAACTTGTTCTGGAAGATTATTACGATGTTCATCTCCCTAGGATGGCTCATGTATTAATACCTGAAAGCAAAGTCAAGGAGTCTCCACCTCTGAGTCTCCTCTAGCCATACCAGTTTGTGAATAATCTGCATTATCAGAGGCTCTAGGTCTGCCTTTCTGGGGCGTCAATGCCAGCTTCCTTTCACAGCAGGGCCCAGGCCCAAGCTGGATGTTAGAACAACTCCTTAGTTAACAATTAGTGCATAAGAACCTTCTACTTGCAGTCCTGTTATCAAGTAATGAAATCCTCTGAGAACATGTTTACAGAAATCTCATCTTTTAAGATAATAATTAAAAAAAAAAACAATAGTAACAATAGCAGCTAACACGTAGCCCTTACTAAATACCAGGTATTGTTCTAAGCACTTTACATAGACTAATTCAATCTTCCCAACAACCCTATGAAGAATCCATTCCACAGGAAGGATAAGTGACCTGCCTGTCTGTCATACCAATGAGTTAAACCTAGGTAGGCTGGGTCCCACGAGAGAGTCTGTGCTCTTAACTACAGTGATACACTGCTTCCCACCATCTGATATTTCTCTCTTCAAGATGGGCCGAATAGGCATTATTATACCTACGTATCAGAAAGTGAAGGCCAAGGAGGTTAAGCGACCTCCTCATGGGGCATCCCACCACTAGCTGTGGCAGCGCTGGGCCTGGGACCCAGGTCTCTTACTGAGTCCAGCCCCGTCTCCATGACAGCTGTTGGAATCACACAAGCAGTCACTAGGCTCAGCCCGAACATGCATATTCAGGAAGAGGGTCATCTTGTCCATATCCCACTTCCCTGTAGGGCTCAAATGCTCACTCTTCCCACACTGATAAGCCCAATGCAACAACTATAATTAAAACAGTTAATGTCAGGTTATTTCCTCCATACCAAAGTTCTCAAACTGATTTTTTTATTCTCTTTAGACACTTTTATTAGTTTCAATGAGGACCTCCTAACTTTTTTTCTATTTGCCTTTTGCTCTAAATATAAAAAAAGAAAGAAAGAGAGAAAACCTCGCAGTAGGAAAGGAATGTCCCGCAGGCACAGAGCAAGCTGCAGCTCTGTCCTCCCCCTGCAGGAATCCTGGTGCAGTGGAGGGAGACCGAAACCTTGTGGCTACCACAAACTAGCTGTGCTACTGAAAGAAAAGCACAACCTCATGGGGGCTCAGTTTCCCAACCTGCAAATCAAACTGGAGTGAACTAAATGCTCCTGAAGGCTCCCCTGTAATCCACCAGTGACACCTGCCTCATAAAAAGTATACAAATGGCATGCCTGGTACCTGGAGAAATCTATCCAGAAGGACATAAGGAGCCAGCCACCCATGACTCAGAAAGCCACTGGGTGTGCAAAAAAAAAAAAAAAAAAAAAAAATCACAGTCTGTTCCAATTAAGTGTCCTGGCAAATCATTACAGTGACAGGCTCAGAGAAATACAAACAACCCAAAGTCAATATGTGGCAATCAATCTAGAAAATAACTTTACAGCCTAGCCTCAGTGAACCAATCAAATTCAGTGACCAAAAAGAAGGTGGGCTTACAGGGTTAATAATTAATGCCATTTGGTTGGTCTGTAGGATCATACTACCTTGAACCTTTAACACTGACTAAGCCACAGTTTTCAGACTTTGGTGTGCATCAGAATCATCTAGAGGGCTTGTTGAGACACAGATTGCCAGACTTCACCCCTCCCCCCCAGTTTCTGCTTAGGTCATTCTAAAGGGGGTCTGGGAATTTGCATTCCTATCAAGTTCCCAGGTGACGCTGACGCTGCCAGTCTGAGGAGCCACACTAAGAGGACAGCTGTATGAAGGCATGAGCTGTATTAAGGAATCTGCTAAGACTAGATAATCCAGTAGAGGTCTTGGATGATCTAGACAACAATACCCTGCCTGAATAAACCAAAAAATTTTTTAAAAAGTAAAATTTGAGACTCATGGCTTTGCTCAGGAGTTATTTCTAAATGAATACTGTAATTACTTATCATAAAAAGAGAGGGTAAAACTTTGATAACTCAAAACCCAGACAGTGAGACTGGGAAAGACCTCATTTCAAAACTCAATTTACTTTTTTCCCCTCAATGTAAAACCCTTACATTTAACAATAAAATTAAATTTAACAATAAAATATTAATAAAATTTAAAAATAAAACTATCAATAAAATAAAAAAAAATAAAAGTAGCTTTATATTTGTACATTAAAAAAATGAATGCGCAATCATACCACAGTTAGAGAACAGACGCTTACACTGATATTTTCATAGACTCAGAGAAACTAGTCATTCACAAAAGGAGCGACTTTTTCCCCAAATTTCATCTCAAGCTACAAACAGAGGTCACTCAATAAATACTGGCTGACAAAAATCAATCTCATTTACTGTGTGTGTATATCTGTCTGTGCGCATCCCCTCCCCCAAAAGGGGGCAAAAACAGAGAAGCAGTGGATTCCAATTTTATCACTCCGTCACTTGGCAATGTGGCACAAAATCTAGAAGCCAGTGTCCAGTTTTCACACATTTTCTGTACTGTGTGTTTGGGGACTATTCTTCCAATATCCAGAAACATACTTACAGAGCATCTGCTATGTGAGATGCAGGCCCTGGTGTCAGGGATACCATGGGTAACAGAATAAAGTCTCTGTCATCATGAACCTTATTTCTATTGGGGAAAAACAGATAATAAATGAATAAATAAATAAAACTGTCTAAGACAATGGTTGGAAACAGAACTCAGTTACAGGATACATCGTAATCAGGAAGGCCAGAGTTATAGGGACCTACTTTAGATAGGGTGACTAAGAAAGGCCCCTCTGGGGCAGTTTCCTTTGAGCTAAGATTTAAATGAACAAGAATCATGATGACACGAGGAAAGAGTGTCCCAGGCAGAGGAACCAGTAAGCGTTAAGGCCTGGAGATGGACTGAGACTGGCATTCCAGGATTGTATGGCTAGAGATTATCAGACAAGGAGGAGGTAATAGGAGACAGGCAAGGAAGGCAGGCAGGGGTTAGACTACCGCTGCTCCTCTAAGGATGAGGGCAAACTACTGGGCTGCTCTGAGCAAGGAAAACGCCACAATCAGACTTGTGTTTGAAAAAAAAGTCAAGACTCTTGAACGTTCCAGTGAGTGAAGGCTTTTTTCCTTTCTTATATGTCACCCCTTTTTAGACTAGGCTGAAGCCATCCATTTTCTCAGCTCCCCTAAAATGGTAAGGATTTTATTCTAATGGCATCTGACCTCCCAGAATCACCCCTTGCAACGTGTCACTCCACCACTTGCTAATCTACAATGGCTTTCAGTTCTTACTCAGTTCTCAGAACTTATTCTCAGTTTGACTTCAGAAGAATCAGCTGAGAGGTCGATGTAGTTCTTTCGGTAGATACAGTGCCAAGCTTGGCACTTTTTCTTCTAGGGACAAGTCATTTCTTACTTCTTTCAGTCTAAGCCCTTACACTTGCCTTCAAGATCACAATCTACATTATGCATTCAAGATCCCAAGGCTATATTATGTGCCCAGCGTTACCTCCCACCACTTAGAAAACAGTCTCTGGCTTGAACAGCTCACCATGAACTCAGTTCCTTGCCTCCACTAGTATCTCAGCTTCCTCTGATTGCTACTTCCCCTTTACTATCTGAACTCCACTCCTTCCTCCAAGGCCCAGCTCACCTCCTGCCTGGCCCACAAACCTTCCCCTGGACAGCTCTGTCCTCACAGGCCAATCCCCTACTCTTGTAATACTCGTAACACACATTAGCATTTAATTCTATACTGTCTTCTGACTTTTTCGGCTTTTGCACTTTTAAGTTCCTAGAGGATAGAAAACATTTCTTCTTTTCTGCATATTTGAGGCAATATAGTTCAGTGACTGAAAGCATAGATGGTAAAATCAGGATCTCGGTTGCAATTCTAGCTCCAACATTTACTATTTATCTCTGTATCCTCTTTGTGCTTTCGTTTCTTCACGTATGAAATAATCTCTCAGAGCCCTGGTAATAATTAACTGAATTAATACATTGAAAGAGCCAAGAACAATGCCTGCCACATAATAAGAGCCCAAAAAAGGCTTGCTCGCATAGTAGGTACTTAAATTCTTGGTAAGTGATTGCATGATAAATGACTCTTGTAGACGAACTTGGTTTTAGTTTCAACAAACTGAAAAATCTGGAAAAATAGAAGAGCCCTAGGCAATCTAGGATGTAATATCAATAAATGCAATAAATTCTTCCCAGTTGCCATCAATAAATGCTTAATAAAAGATATACTGAACTACTATACTAAAAAAAAAAAAAAAACAACCCAGAGTCACTGCTGAGAAAGAAAATAAGGTATAGCACTGCAGGTATAAGAACTGATTCACTAAAGGCAGAAATAACACTATGCATGAGCAAAAATGTCATTCAAATGTTTCATTTTTTTTAATTGAAGTATAATCAGTTACAATGTGTCAGTTTCTGATGTACAGTCTAAGCCCTTACACTTGCGTATATATACATATATTCGTTTCCATATTCTTTTTCATTAAAGGTTATTACAAGATATTGAATATTATTTCATTCAGTTTTAATACAGTGCTTTTAATATTTGTTGAATAACTACTGTGAGCATGGCCCTCTACTAGGCATTGCATGGAAATCAAAAAAGAATAAAACAATTCCTATCCTATGGTCCACACAATCTAGGGAAGTTAGGAGTAGGGACAGAAGGAATATGACCTACTCTGATGCCTCTAAGATAAATAGGAACAAAAGAAAAATTACCTTTATTATATACTTTTAGCGGACCCTCTCAATCAATATCAATCACAGAATTACTCCCGGAAGAACCTTCAAGAAAATCAGCACGAACCTTTGTTGTTTAGCTCTTAGTGTAACTCAGTCCAGACAAGGTTCTAGTATTTATTCAAAGTTTATCAGCCTTGTTTGTATATAAATACTGTAAACAATAGAAATATAACTGGGTTAAAAGCCTCCCTTCGTTTTAGGAACCTCTAACATGAGTAATTAAGTCTGCAATCCAGCGGGTATAATCTGGCCTTCAAATGTGTTTCACTTGTTGCATTAACATGTAATCAGTTTAAACTGGCATTACTTGTTGCTTTGTAGCCTCTTCAAATAGCCTCTGTTGTCTATCTCACATGATTTTTTCATACCCTGCTCCCTCTTGTCTGCGGTATATTATCTGTTTGTGCTTTTATATCCACTAATGACTCAAAAGACACTTTAATGCCTTAAATGTCTGAGGTTCCTAAAATATGTGAAAAGGAGGTACAGAGGGCCCTTTTAATTTTCTTTTCAACGTTTATGCAAATTTCAAGTAGCAGCATTTGAGAAAGATGAAGTCTGAGTTTACGCCCCTAGGACCTGGCTGCGGCTGGCTGCTGTTGCTTCAGGCACTTGGTGTCTGGAAGAGGCTCAGTAAAATGAACAAAGCAAAGTTTTCTAAAAATGACTGCTTGCATTATTACCAAAAATAGGAGAACTGAGGGCAGACAGGGAGACACTGGGGATTTGCAATAAGTCTCGTAGCACCCTGCAATTTCAAGCAACAAAGCTTTCACCAAATTTTTTTATTCCATGTTTTGGGATCAAGCCATGAAAAAAAAACAAACAGAAGAAGTGCAGAAACTTCAAATCCCAAGTACTACATTTAAATAAAAACAAAGTGGAGAAACATCTGTCTTCCTCCTTGAAATTTGCCTTGATCAAAAGGCACATAAATGCAACATGGAAGATAATAATTATATTTTCCTGATAGCATTCCGAGGATTTCCAAGGAAACACATAACAGAAAATGTGTTTCCTACTTAAGAGATGCTGATACCAGACCCACAGAGATTAAGCCTTAAGCTATAGTGTTCATAGCAAAATATTACTACTTTTTAAAAATGGTCTTGATTTAAGAAAATAAAACCAACAAAAAACTGAATTTATAAATAACATAAGGATATTTTTTACATTACTAATGGAATTTTTGTTTTAATAAAAATATTCATCCCAGTGAGTTGATGAATCTAGAACAATCTCTGATTTAAAAATTCCAATTATGCCCTATTTATAATATTAGATTTATTGCAAAAAACAAAATTCATTAACACTGTGTTATATTGACATATACTATGCACTGTGTTTTTTTACTTTTTATTCTGCTGTATTTTTAAAGACTGCAGAAAATTTTTAATTTATTTATGAGTTAAATTATAATTTCTCAGTTTGGGGGAATGAAAGTGGACTTACTCTTCCATATGAAATGCAAGATATAAAAAATGCACAGATACTTATAGATCAGATGTAACCAATTTGTTAATAATCATCTCTACATAAATGTACATTCATCCACCTGGAAAATAATTCTCTCTATTTTCCGTCTCCATGTTGCTAATTCTTACTTATGTTTCAAATCACAGATAACGCATCACCTTAAGAAGCCCTCAGAGATCTTCCAATATGATTTAGATTTCCCTCCTCTGTACTCCCCATACCTCCTGCATTACAAGTGCAGACCCACCGATCTCTCCTCTGCCTCTGTGCAAATTTCCTGAAGGCAGTGACCATGATTGGCTCATCTCTGTATAACTGAGACCTAGAACAAACAGTACCGGGACCACAGTAGGCATACACAATACTCTTAAGATATTCAATGAACTAATAAGTATTTGTAACAAAGACAAAACCTATTAACAAATTCAACAATCAGTTTATGTGTTTAAAATGTTCTAAGGCTCCAATTTTAATAGGCATTGGGATAGTCAAATGTGACTGCACCTAATAATTCTGATTTAATTTTGTATAAGGAGGAGAAAAGAAAAATGAGAAAGAAAAAATGGTGCAAATTTCCTAGCCTTTAACAGTAACGAAAAGTTGAGAAAGTGGAACCAAACCTTTTAATCTTCACAAAACTAAAACATTTTTGGAAGTTCCTGTCCTAAAATTTGCATGAATGAAGGTACACCCTCTCCCGTGAATCTTAAACCATGTGTATTACAGTAAGAATTGATTTAATGGTTTGAACTGAAGCCAGATAATTTACATCTAAACGGCAAATGCAGAAAACATAGTAATAAAAATTCCAAGTGAATGCTAAGCTAAGATAATACGTTTTTATTCTACAGTACCATTCTCCCCATGGGTAGATTCACCTATACACATCCATAAAACAATAAGCACCAATATGGTTCAAAGTAGTTCCAATGTATTTTTTCACTAAAAGTCCTTTGTGAAAGGACATTGACCAAAATAGTTACAAGGTTTGCATGTCTAAAAGCTTCAGGACCTCGGTATAAATAAAACCCAACAGAGGGCAAGAAGTTGTATCTGTAAATTAAATTATTCTCTTCACAAAGGACTATATATTTGTGCATTGCTTAAAAAAAAAGGCCAATCTGATGTGCTATTCCATTATGTTATCTTATATCTTCTATTATCTGTTCTGTTCTATGCTCTATATCTGCTCTATTATCAGAGACAAATTCTGCCTGTCACCAATTTCCTGTGCTGTTAGTAAACACTCCCTTTTTAAAGTTTTTTAAAGACTATTTTGTTAAGTACAGCTTCATTTTTCAAAAAGCCCTTAATTTTAAATGCTTGCTTTTAAGTACCCTTGCTGGAAAAGAATTTTATAAATATATATAATCTTCTTGCTACCCACTCAAACCAAACAAAGTGTTCTTTTAGCTTAAATTGTTCAGAATGCCTTTCAAATGGAGTAGACAATTTCTATTGTTTGTTAATTTAGAGGTAGCCTCTAAAAAGAAAGAGTAAGAGACAAAATTATGTTTAAAATGAAAATAGAAAAACCTAAATTATTATATGTTATTATATAAAATAATGGAGACTTCCCAAAACCAAATGGGGAAAACCCAGAGAACAGTTTCAGATTTCCCCACGGGCATTCTTCCCCACAGCCTTTTTAAGAAACTCTTGGTTGGAAGCAATAAAGGTTATTCCCAAGAACCGAGTCACTGGAACATCATTATCAATGTATTGTGCTAATGGATGATAGGAGGTCTGAATCTTATATAATATAAACTCCCACCACCTGTTCTGGAGCTAAGGTATGCAGAAGCTAAGTTCCTAACATTTGGGTTATTTTTCCTTTATGATCTGGGTCACAGAGGTTCTATAGCTTCTGCCAAAAATAAACCCTATTCAACTCAAAATTCCTTCATACATCCCTGACAAATGTCTAAACCCAAAAGCTCAAAAGGTCAAAAACCTTAGGCTCATACGCAGAGTATTCCAGATAAGCACAGAAACCAGCACTGTGAGCAAAGTTTCTAAATCTGGAGGTGGTAAATGTGTAGTATCGTTCCCATTTCCAGAGAATATGCTTGGGGCAACAACCTTGGAACAGAGGAAGGTAACAGGAGGAAACTAACAAATCTTTATTAAATGTCAAGGGGAAAAGAAAACATGAAACACAATCCCAAAGTTCCATTTTTACTTAGTTTTGTTTTCAATTGCTCCCTTCTTTTAATTTGTTACGTCAAACACAAATATACGCCAACTCACACAAACAAAACTTGGGCCACATGGCCAAAAGGAAAAAAAAAAAATAACGCATGCTTAAAGATACTTGATGAAGAGCTGATAATTTTAATGTTCAATCAATTCCTCTGAAAAACCCCAGTCCTCCAACTCCATAAAACTTTAACGTACTCACATTCTTTCTTTACTGTGTCTGTAAGCAAGTAAAGATTTAGATTTAGATTTCTGTGGAGTCACAACAGTCATTTTAACAAAAACAGCCCAGCATACTGATAGTCACAATCTGGCTTGCAAATGCTCGTGTCCATTCTTGTTTATCCAATTACCTCTGGATGGGCCAAAAAAAAGGCAGTAAACGCAGAAAAATTTTTTGTATACAGGCATAGCTCATTTTATTGTATTTTGCTTTACTGCAATTTATAGCATTTTTATAAATTGAAAGTCTGTGGCAACCCTGCATCAAGCAAGTCTATCGTGCCATTTTTCCAACAACTATTGCTCACGTCATGTCTCTGCATCACATTTTGGTGATCTCTGCAATATTTCAGATTTTTCATTATTATATTTGTTATGATGATCTGTGATCAGTAATCACTGATGTTAATATTTTTATTGTCTTAGAGCACCATGAACTGTGCCCATGTAACGCAGTAAACTTAATAGATAAATGTGTGTTTCTGATTGCACCACCAACCAGCCATTCCCCTGTCTCTCTCCCTCTCCTCAGGCTTCTTTGTTCTCTGAGACACAACAATATTGAAATTAGGCCAGTTAATAACCCTACAATGGCCTCTAAGTGTTCAAGTGAAAGGAAGAGTCATACATCTTTCACTTTATATCAAAAGCAAGAAATGATTAAGTTTAGTGAGGAAGGCATGTCAAAAGCTGACATAGGCTGAAAGCTGGGCCTCCTGTGCCAGTTAGCCAAGGTATGAATGCAGAGAATGAAAAATGAAAAGTTCTTGAAGGAAATTTAAAGTACTTCTATGGTGAACATACAAATAATAAGAAAGTAGAACAGCCTTATTGCTAATATGGAGAATGTTTTAGTGACCTGAATATACGATCAAATCAGCCACAACATTCCCTTAATCCAAAGCCTAATCCATTAAAAGACCCTAACTCCATTCAGTTCTATGAAGTTTGAGAGAGGTGAGGAAGCTGCAGAAGAAAAGTTTGAAGCTAGCAGAGGTTAGTTTACAAGGTGTAAGGAAAGAAGTCATCTTCTTAACATAAAAGTGCAAGATGAAGCAGCAGGTGCTGATGATGGAGCTGCAAGTTATCCAGAAGATCAAGCTAAGAGCATTAATGAGGATGGCTACACTAAGCAACAGATTTTCAGTGTAGATGAAACAACCTTACATTGGAAGAAGATGCCATCTAAGACTTCCATAGCTAGAGAGAAGTCAATGCCGGCTTCAAAGCTTTAAAAAACAGGCTGACTCTCTTGTTAGAGGCTAGTGCAGCCAGTAACTTTAGGTTGAAGCCAATGCTCATTTGCTATTCCAAAAATCCTAGGACCCTTAAGAATTATGCTAAATCTACTCTGCCTGCATTCTAAATGGAAAATCAAAGCCTAGATAAGAGCAGATTTGTTTACAACATGGCTTATGCAATATTTTAAGCCCACTGTTGAGACCTACTGCTCAGGAAAAAAAGAGTGCTTTCAAAATATTACTGTTCATTGACAATGTACCTGGTCACCCAAGAGCTCAGATGGAGTTGTACTATGAGATTAATGTTTTTGTGTCTATTGACACAGCATACATTCTGCAGCCCACGGATCAAGAAGTAATTTTGACTTTCAATTCTTATTTAAGAAATCATTTTGTAAGGCTATAGCTGTTATAGATAGATTCCTCTGATGGATCTGGGCAAGGAAATTGAAAAGCTCCTGGAAAGGATTCACCATTCTAGATGCTATTAAGAATATTTGTGACCTATAGTATGAGGTCAAAATATGAAAATTAACAGGAATTTGGAATAAATTGATGTGAACCTTCTTTGATGACTCTGAGAGATTCAAGACTTCAGTGGAAGTACTAGCACCACAGCCCCCTAGGACATGCAGTCAATTGCATGGGAAGCCTATTCCACCCTCCAACTGGACCACAGCCACTGCAGGAGGCATGGCCTCTCAGCAAACCAGGCCAAGGGCTAGCCCCACCTACCAGCATGCCCATAGGAGTTATCCCTGCCACAACAGTAGGGCCCGAGAATATACAGCTCTGGAGACTAGAGGGTAGTGTGCTGGTGGGCCCCATGGCAAACATCCTACATAAGGTCACTTCTCCAAGTTTGAGAAATATAACCAACCTACCTAACACATAGAAATAAACACAGAGAATTGGGGAAAATGAGACAGAGGCTATGTCTCCATATGTTCCAAATGATGGATCAAGACAAAACCTCAGAAAAAGAGGTAAACAAAGTGGAGATAAGCAATCTACCCAATAAAGAGCTCAAGGTAATTATCATAATTATGCTCACTGAACTCACAAGAAGAATGGATGAACACAATGAGAATTTCAAGAAGAGTTATAAAATATAAAAAAAGAACTAAACAGAGTTAAAGAATATAATAACTGAAATAAAAATATACCAGAAGGAATCAATAGTGGATTAGATGATAAAGAGAAACAGATCAGCAATCTGGAAGACAGAGTAGCAGAAATCACTGAAAGAAAAAGAAAAAACAATTTTTAAAAATGAGAATAGTTTAAGAGATTTTGGGGACAACATCAAGCATACTGATATTCACATTATAGGGGTCCCAGAGAGAGAAGAGAGAGAAAAGGAGGCAGAGAACTATTTGAAGATTAATAGCTGGAAAATTCCCTAACCTGGGGATGGAAACAGACATCCAAGTCCAGGAAGCACCTCTGTCCCAAACAAAATGAACCCAAAGAACTCCACACCAAGACACATTATAAATAACATGGCAAACATAAAGACAGACTCTTAAAAGCAGGAAGAAAAAAGCGACTAGTTAAGTACAAGGAAATCCCCCATAAGATTATCAGCTGACTTTTCAGCATAAATTTTGCAGGCCAGAAGGGAGTGGTACAATATATTCAAAATGATAAAAGGAAAAAAACCTACAACAAAGAACATGCTACCCAAAAAGGTTATCATTCAGATTTGAAGGTAAGATAGAGTTTTACAGACTAGTAAAAGCCAAAAGAGTTCAGTACCACTAAACTGGCTTTACAAGAAATGTTACAGGGACTTGTCTAAGCAGAAAAGAAAAGGTAACAACTAGAAATATGAAAATTATGAATGAAAAATTTCACTGGCAAAGGCAGTAGATCAACCATTTACAAAACTAGTAGGAAGATTAAAAGACAACAGTAGTGAAATATATAGATATATATATATGTTGTTATATATGAACTTCAGGGTAACCACAAACCAAAAAGCTATAATAGAAACACAAACAAAAGAGAGAGGAATCTAAACACAACACAAAAGATAGCCATCGAATCCCAAGGGAAGACAGCAAAAGAAGAATAAAGGAACAAAAAAGAAATAGAAAAAAAATAGAAAATGATGAACAAAATGGCAATAAGTACATACCTATCAATAATTACTTTAAATGTAAATAGACTAAATGCTCCAATCAAAAGACACAGAGTGGCTAAATGAATACAAAAACAAGATCCATATATATGCTGCCTATAAGAGATTCACTTCAGATCTAAACACACACAGAGACTGAAAATGAGAGAATGAAAAAAGATATTCCATGCAAATGTTAATGAAAAGAAAGCTGGGGTAGCAATACTTCTATCAGACAAAATAGACTCTAAAACAAAGACTGTAACAAGAGACAAAGAAGAACATTACATGGTAATAAAGGGATCAATTCAACAAGAAGATGTAACAATTATAAATCTATGTGCATCCAGCATAGGAGCATCTAAATACATAAAGCAAATATTAACAGACATAAAGGGAGAAATTGACAGTAACACAATAATAGTAGGGGACTTTTAACATCCCACTTACATCGATACACAGATCATCCAAACAGAAAATCAATAAGGAAACACTGGACTTAAATGACATATTAGATCATATAGAATGAATAGATATATACAGAATATTTCATCCAAAAGCAGCAATATACATATTCTTTTTAAGTACACCTGGAACATTCTCCAGAACAGATCACATGTTAGATCACAAAACAAGGCTCAATACATTTAAGAAGACTGAAATCATATCAAGCATCTTTTAAACCACTAGAAATCAACTACAAGGAAAAAAAAACTGCAAACCCCCCACAAACACATGGTAGCAGCATGCTACTACACAACCAATTGGTCACTGAAGAAATCAAAGAGAAAAATAAAAAAACACCTAGAGACAAATAAAAATGGAAACATAATGACTAAAATCTACAGGATGTGGCCAAAGCAGTTCTAAAAGGGAATTTTATAGCAATACAAAACTACCTCAGAAACCAAGAAAAATCTCAAATAACCTAACCTTACACTTAAGGGAACTAGAAAAAGAAGAACAAACAAAACCCAAAGTTAGTAGAAGGAAAGAAATAATAAAGATCAGTGGAAATAAATGAAGTAGAGACTAAAAAACAATAGAAAAGATCAATGACACTAAGAACTGGTTCTTTGAAATTATAAACAAAATTGATAAAACTTTAGCCACACTCATCAAGAAAAAGAGAAAGAGTACTCAAATCAATAAAATCAGAAATGAAGCAGGAGAAGTTACGACAAATACAAAAGGCGAGATTCCTACACACAATTATTTGTCAATAAAATGGACAACCTAGAAAAAAATGGATAAAATCTAGAAATGTACAATTTCCCGAGATTGAATCAAGAAGAAATAGAAAATATGAACTGGCTGATTAGCAGTATTTAAATGGAGTCAGTAATTTAAAAACTCCCAACAAACAAAATTGAAGAATAAAAATCATGTGATCATCTCAATAGATGCAGAAAAGGCTTCTGACAAAATTCAACATCAATTTTGATTTAAAAAAAAAACTCAATAAAGTGAGTATAGAAGGAACATACCTCCACATAGTAAAGGCCATATATGACAAATCCACAGCTTACATTATACTTCACAGTGAAAAGCTGAAAGCATTCCTTCTAAGATTAGGAACAAGACAAGGATGCCTATTCATCCTACTTTTATTCAAGTGTAGCATTGGAAGTACTAGCCACAGCAATCAGACAAGAAAAAGAAATAAATTCAAATTGGAAAGGAAAAAGTAAAACTGTCACTGTTTGCAGATGACATAATACTATATACAGAAAATCTAAAGATTCTATCAAAAAAGAACTATTAGAACTAAGAAATTAATTCAGTAAAGTGAAAGATGCAAAATTAATACTCAGAGAACTACTGTATTTCTGTATACTAAAAATAAACAGAAAGAGAAATTAAGAAAATAATTCCATTTACAATTGTATCAAAAAGAATAAAACACCTAGGAATAAATCTAAGAGGTAAACAACTTGCACTGGGAAAACTATAAAATACTGATGAAAGGAACTGAAGGTGAAACAAACAAATGAAAACATATACCATGCTCATGGATTGAAGAATCAATATTGTTTAACTGTCCTAACACAAAGCAATCTACAGATTCAACACAATCCCTATCAAAATACCAGTGACATTTTTCACAGAAATAGAACAAATAATACTAAAATTTGGATGGAACCACAAAAAGACCCTCAATAGCCAAAGCAATCTTGGGAAAGAAGAACAAGGCTGAAGGTATCATGCTCCCAGACTGAAATTGTACTACAAAGCTATAGTAGTCAAAACAGTATGACACTGGCGTGCGCGCGTGTGCGCGCACACGCGCACACACACACACACACACACACATAAACACACACACACACAGATCAGATCAACAGAACAGAATAGAGAGCCCAGAAGTAAACTCAGGTTTATATGATCAACTAATCTACAACATAGGAGGCAAGAATATACAATAGGGGAAAGACAGCCTCTTCAATAAATTGTACTGGGGAAACTAAATAGCTGCATGCAAAAGAATCAAACTAGACTACTTTCTCATACCATATAAAAATAAATTTAAAATGGATTAAAGACTTAAATTTAAGACCTGAAACCATAAAATTTCTAGAAGGCAGTATAAATCTTTGACACCAAACTTAGCAATATTTTTTTTGGATTTGTCTCTTCAGGCAAGAGAAATAAAAGCAAAAATAAACAAATGGGACTACATCAAACGAAAGAGCTTTTGTACAACAAAGGAAACTAACAACAAAACAAAAAAAGCAGCAAACTGAATAAGAGAAGATATTGCAAATGATAAATCGTTATGGGGTTAATATCCAAAATATACAAAGAACTCATACAAATCAACATCAAAAAAATAACCAACCCTATCAAAAAATGGGCAGAGGACCTGAATAGACACAGTCCAAAGAAGACACACATTGTCCAACAGACACATGTAAAGATGCTAAACATCACTAATTATTAGGGAAATGCAAACCAAAACCACCACAAGATATCACCTCACACCTGTCAGAATTGCAATCATCAAAAAGACAACAAATAACAAGCGTTGGTGAGCACGTGTAGAAAAGGGAACCCTCATGCACTGTTGATGGGATTATAAATTGGTGCAGCCCCTATGGAAAATAGTCATGGTGGCTCCTCAAAAACTAAAAATAGAACTGCTATATGATGCAGTAATTCCACTTCTGAGTATTTACCCAAAGAAGACAAAAACAAATTCAAAAAGATCTCCACACCAATGTTCACTGCAGCATTATTTACAAGAGCCAACATATGGAAGCAACCTAAATGTCCACTGATAGATGAATGGATAAAGAAGATGTGATATATACAAATATATAACAGAATACTATTCAGCCATTACAGAAAAAAGAAATCTTGCCATTTGCTACAACATGGATGAATCTAGAGAGTATTATGCTAAGTGAAATTAGTCAGACAGAGAAAGACAAATACTGTATGATCTCACTTATATGTGGAATCTAAAGCACAAAACAAAGAAAGCAAAATGAAAACGGACTCATAGATACAGAGAACAAATGTGTGGTTGCCAGAGGGGAAAGAGTGGGGTGGAGCAAAATAGGTGAAGGGGATTAAGAGGTACAAATTACAAACCTCCAGTTATAAAATAAATAAGCCACAAAGATACATAAGGAATATGATCAATAATACTGTAATAACTTTGTATGGGACAGAGGTGATCATTTCGTAATGTATGCAAATGTCAAATCTCTATGTAGTATACCTTAAACTAACATAATACTGTACCTCAACTATATTTCAATTTTAAAAAAGACCTCAATGGACAAAGTAACTGCAGATGTGGTGCAAATAGCAAGAGGACTTTAATTAGAAGTGGTGTCTGAAGATGTGACTGAATTGCTCAATCTCATAATAAAACTTTAGCAGATAAGGAGATGCTTTCTATGGATGAGCAAAGAAAGTGGTTTCTTGAGATGGAATCTACTTCTGGTGAAGATGCTGTGAAGACTGGAAATGACAACATAGGATTTAGGATATTATATAAACTTAATTGATAAGGCAGGGGCAGAGTTTGAGATGACTCCAATTTTGAAAAAAGCTCTGCTGTGGGTAGAATGCTATCAAACAGCATTGCATGCTACAGAGAAATCCTTCTTGAAGGGAAGAATCAACTGATGCAGCAAACTTCGTTATTATCTTATTTTGAGAAATTGCCACAACCACCCCAGCCATCAGCAACCACCACGTTGATCAGTGGGCAACCACCAACATCCAGGCAAGACCCCCCACTAACAAAAAGATTATAATTCGATGAAGGCTCAGACGATGGTCAGTATTTTTCAGCAACAAAGTATTTTTAAATAAAGGTATATACATTTTTTTAGACATAATGCTATTACACACTTAATAGACTACAATATAGTGTACAAACTTTTATATGCCCTGGGACACCAAAAAATTCATGTAACTCATTTTATTGCAATATTCACTTTATTCCGGTGGTGTGGAATTGAACCAGCAATATCCCCAAGGTATACCTGTACATCAATAAGTGATCATAAGGAAACTTAAACTTCCCATGTTTGTGCCTTCACTCAAAGGAAGGAAATCTAGGTTTCTCTATTGCAGCAACACCTGATTTGGCAAACACCTGATTTGGCAAACACCTGATTTGGCAAAGTTATATTGCCTTTGACAAAGGTTTTCTTGGTTCTAGAGAGGTTCTAGAGAGTCCAAAAGACTTCCCTTGTTTCAGGTTCAGCCCAAAGTTCTCAGAAAAAGCAAAAGAAATGACCTAAACTCCAATATATTAAATCATTATTTGGGGAGTAAATCCAGTAAGGGGTGTTGACTTTCTGGAGCCCAGTGTTTCCCCACTCTCATATAAATGAGTCATAAATTCCTAGAAGACTTTTTTTCAAAGTAGCCCTGGCCTACTACTCATTTCATCTGCCTTGTTGCCACTCCTCCTGCCTGACAGCCCCAAGGGAATTTCAGCAAAAGACAGATTCTGGACTGGGCAACGCCTACACCATGTCTGCCCTACCTAGCGTCAACCCAGCTATGATGCCAGACACCCAGAAAATGCCTGGAAAATGTTTGCCAAGCCAAACTGTTGAAGGAGCAGGCCAGTCGTTTTCTATCTCCCTCGAAGAGAACATAAACAAGTCCTTAATTTCCCACAAAAGACAAAATAAAATCTGCAAAATGATAGCTTATTCTAGCTTTCCAAGGCTACAATGACCTGACAGGGGAGATATTTTAATCCCTTTTGTTTATCGCTCTTAAAATACTCTCCTCAATAAAAATTCATTCCACTTGGGCACATGGGAGTGACACTCCTGTAGAACAAGAGGGATTTACAAAGGAAGTTTTACCAGTTATGCCACTCCAGGCTCAGTGGGAATGTCCTTCCCACCATCACCTCATCACATCAACAGGATTAAGTCCTTTGGAAAACCATGTATTAAAGCAAGTAACCCTCAGTTCAAGCAAAGGGACAATGGATTTAGTGAATGTGGTTATTAGTGTATTAGTGTTTGCTGGTGATTAAATAACATCTCTCCTCCTCCCAACCAAAGCACACATTACCTCATCAACAATATTAAAACCAAGGCATTGTAATCACTTTGGCTATGAGCCTAAATGTAAGTTACCACAGAAAGTCTCAAATACTCTAAGTTTTATATGAAAAACATCAAGGGAATCAAGCACCCTCCCTCTCAATGTAATCTGGCCTTAGAATTGTTAAGTAAAACAAGTTTATAAATGTAAGCACAGTGAGCTTCCACCGCCACAGAAAATAACCCCAAATCAGCAACCTCCCAAAGATACAATAACTTACCCCCCAAAGGTAACTCTAATGATATGAATTTCTGAAACTGGCTAGTCATACCCTAATTTAGTTGTCTGGTCAGTGTCCTTCCAGTAAAATGAGAGTAGGAAGCACCTATTCTACCTACAAGATGGAGGTGGTGTTGACTTGGCAAAAAGTACTTAGGATTAACATCCTAGCTTCTAAAGGGCAGGAATTTTCAGCTTATTCCTACCTATTTCCTCACCCAAACCTACAAGCATTTTAAGGCCAATGTGAACACTGTGGCCAAACAAATTCGAAAGTCAGCTCACACCTTGAATTTCTCAGCCCAGAGAAGGCTGAGCATACCCAGATCAACTGGCCAAAAATAATGCTATAATAAAAGTACCTTCACACTTCATAAAACATTTTCATACAAATGATTTCATTTGATCTCTACAACAATCCTGTAAGGCATGCAAACTGGTATTAGTAACATTTTACAGAAGAGGAAACAAGTCAAAGAAATAAGGGAACTTGCCCAAACTCATGCAAGTCAAGACGGCCAAACCAGGACTAAAACACAATTATTTTACCTACAAGTCCAGCATCCTTTCAGTCACTACACCCTCTGAGATGCAATCAGAACAACCTGATATCCACCAAAACCTACAAACCTCCATAACATACATTTGTGACCATAACATTCCCATGTATATAAGCACTCACATACCAGTTCCGTACATAAAAAACATTTATGCCAAAGATCAGCTAATGACCACACATTTGTCAAAAACAAAAGCAAGACTATGTTCCCAGGACAAGAGGGGCCACCAATGCTGCATTTCAGAACCACTGTTCATGCCCATGCCCTAACAAGGACTGACATCCATTCATTAGTATCTCTCTTACCTCCACAACAAAAGAACCTCACTTTTGAAATTTTGCCAACTCTAGGATTCAATACACTGCTATGGACTATCTCTTAGGAAAAAGACAAGAACAAACTGCTCTATGAGATCAAAGAATGGGTGAAACTGTATAGAGTTCTTTCTTTGTAAAACTGTAACTAGATACCATTTCTTCTCAATAATAGAGTATCATCACAGAAGCAAAAGGAAATTATGGAATCAGATCATATAAATGATGACACCTTATATCTTGACAAGATTTACTCTTACAAATGATGACCCTGTTAAAAGTAGGCAACCTATCAACATTTGATCAAGCTACCCATAATTCAACTGATCAGTAATAAATCCCTCTAAAGAACACATCAGTAGTTAAGTTAATGAAAACTGAACCACTAAACAGGAAAAGTGTGGCCAGCTACTCAGAGAAGGCGGGTAATAACAAATGTGGTAAACCAAGAATGCTGTAAGAGATAGAATACTTTCCTCATCTGGTCTTCTTCTCCCTAATTAAAGGAAATCACTAAGGGTAAAAAAAGACAAAAACTCACCTTCCCAAACCAAGAAATAAACTATTCAGACACATACCCTTAACGATATTGGATCCCACTTGAGTAAACCTCAGACAGCTCAGAGCACTGTTTTTCCACAAGGCTGAGAATAGCAGACTCCTGTCTTTCAAAGTCGAAAGGATAAATTTTATCATCACAGTTTGGCATACTGTTCCATAAAATACCACCTTACTTCAAGTCCACACCACCAAAGAACTGTAGAAAATAATGACATGTCAAAATAGATCACTTTTCTGTTGCCCTTAGGACATTTTCTAAAGGCTATCTGACACCATACACCAACCTTGGTCTATTAATTGGTGGATAAATTCAAAATAAAGTTTTAAACTACAATAGGTCTATAAAAAAATAATATACTCTCTATAAATAAGTATTCCATCAAAGTTCAGGAAATCTAATGACAGAAATCTAAAGAGAAAATGAATATTTGAAAAGGCTCAGGCCAAAAAGAAAACTAAGTGGCTGTAATTGAGAAAGAAAGGAAATGGGCAAGTTCTTTTTTGCATCTAAGCCCCACTTCTGAAACAACAGCTCTTTGCTCAGCTGGAGGAAAACCACAAGACTTGGAATAACTCACTTAATATACTGTCCCTCCTTATGTTAAAATGACACTGTTGACTCACCCTCAGTAGGACATGTACTAGGTTTAACTTGTTTTTCCAGTAACAGTAATGAACTGAGCTGCTCTAATATTGAAATGATTTGCATCCTCACAACTGAAAAAATATTGGGAAATACCTACGTATATAGAATACATGTCCCTAAGTTTGTCTGGCTCTGCTGTGTAGCCAGTGAGTTTTACGCCCTCTCTAATTTGCTCTCCAGAGTCCCTCCACAAACGATGACCAGGGTATTCCTTTTTATTTGATTACAAGAATGGAATTTCTTATTACCAAAATTAATTTTCACTGCATTTACTCAGTGTATCTTTGCCTTAGCTAATCCTCATAGTCCTGGCCTTCCAAACTCTGAAATGAAATGCCCTAATTTATTTTCTTTACTTCTGATTACACGTCTTGCTCAACTCTGGGCAATAGTGCAGAAGGTGTAAAACTAATCAATAACCCTTGCATGTTACCAGTAGCATTCAACAGCATTCCATAGGAAAGTGTGGTATATTCTCCATCCTACTTCTCTGTCATTTTAGTTAAGGCTGATTCAGGATTAGGAATCACAATGGATTATGAAGTGGTGGGGAGAAAGGGCTTAAAGACATCAAACAAGGGTTTTACACCAACACAGACCATAAAAGAGAAAGTTGTTGATTCTCCTTAGATCACAAACAGCACTATTCCTTAAGGAGAAATTCAACCTCATTCACATACATCCTCCATCCTTATCTCTTCCACTCTCAGAAGGTAGCTTCTTAATTAAAAACTTCAACTCAAAAACTATTTTGTAGAGGGACATTCAAAACATTAGGAGTAAAAAACTAATTTATCTAATGAAAGAAACAATAGCTTTCACATTAGATTCTTCCATTTTCATTCTGGGTCAATGGTCTGCAAAATCAGATGTGTATTTACCAGAGGTAGAGGGGTGCAAGACCATCCACTGGGGTGCCAGAAGAACTTTTAGAACGTCTACCTATTTACAATCTAAAAAAACATATAATTCAAAAAATAAAAATAAAAATAAAAATAAAAATAAAAAATAAAAAAACATATAATTCAACTTTACTAAGAGTTAACATATGCCTGTATGGTTTAAGAGTTGTACAGGTATATAATTTATAAATATTTATGTACTTGGAGGAGAAAGTCCATGCTTAAAAAAAAAAAAGTTTTTCTTAGGGCACACCTTTTTAAAGTTTGGAGGTTCCTGCCTTACCCCGATATTTCACAAACTAGGACATACAGCCCTGGGTGGGGGGTGGGGGTGGGGTCACAGCATTTGGGGGAAAAAGCAAAGAAACTGAATAAATCTGATACATGTTCCTGGGGTCTCTATTTCATTCACTCGTGAGTAAGAGTAATTTTTTTCTGTAATCTGATGTTTTAGAAGACAACTCAGGTGAACATGTCAGGATGGTCCCATGCCTGGCTCTCTCAACAAGCCACCTAACCAAAGGTCAATCACCTCACTCTTCCAGGCCTTTTAGGCTCCTTCTCACTCGAATTTTATGATTCACAAGTGAAGGTTTTCACCCTATCCTTACTTGCTTCCCCATGTCATTCTTCTAACTGGAAGATGTTAGCCTCCCTTCCCCACTAATCTCTACCCCTCCCTGCCTCCCAGGGCACTTGCTGGAAGGGTTTGTATGCGTTCCCAAGTTATTTCCAGGTTCTCCCGCTACTCCTGGACAGCCTGTAGTAAGCTCTTTCATGTTTAGTGTTGGGGCAGCATTCTGCATGGGGGACCAACGTATACCATCACCTGTTCATGCTGACAACTCACAGTCCTGCCCCTGATGCAAATCAACAATGCACTAATTTAAAGGAAAAAGTAACAGGAACCTAAATTACCTATCTAATGAAGGTAGATAGGTCCGAAACAAGAAAATTAACCTGAGATCATGCCCAGGTAAGCCAGACTATGAGGAAAACAGCTCTGAACTCGGCAGGAACAAAATAAGGTAACTGGGGACAGCATAGAGAAGTGTTAGTTAACTCATGCTGGTAGGATGCCCAGTCTCACTCAAACAGCTGAGGTCATGTCCTAGCCATGACCAGCTGTCAAAATAATTAGTACTTAAATGAGTTAATATATGAAATGCACTTACAGCCTCGCACTGTTAGTTAATATTATTATCCTCACTCCATCAAGTACACCAGAACCCACAGGAGAAATGTTACATCTTTATCTGCAGACTTTGGGAACTCCATGGCAGAATTTTCACCTACCAGGAGCAGGCTAAAATTCAACTTCGCTTTTCAAGTTTTGTCTACATCTATAAAGGTTCCATGGCATATTTCCCATCACGTGGAAAGATAAGACTCAATTCTCAGGCAATACAGTGCACTTTTAAGGAAGCAGAATGCTGTGAGGGATAAAGCAGTGGACCAAGGGCTGGAAAGTCAGATATCTTGTCTTTGTACTGCCATTATTTTTGGTGCTCTTGAAAATTACTTTTCTATAACCTAAATTTTCTCATCTGTTAAAAAAAAAATTAGATGACTTATGGTCCCACAGCCAGCAAGACAGTAGCTTACAAACATTTTTACTGTGACCTACAGTAAAAAACACATGTTAAATCATAACTCAATATTCATATATGTGTGTGTGTGTACAGCCAAAAGTAAAATTTCAAGAAACAATGCTTATCCTACCTTGTGATTTTTCTATGCTATTTCATTTTTTTCCCCAAAAAAAGTGCTGTTGGAGACCTACCAAACTGGTCTCATGACTCACTAGTGGTCACAATCTGTAGTTTAAAAAGCATGGTGGTAAGGAGTGTGGCCCTGCAGTAAAGTAGACCTAGCTCTATCATTAACTAGCTGCATAATCTTGGGTAAGTTACCAACCTTTTTAAAATTCATCTTTTAGACTGAGATGAAAACACCAGGGTTGTTCTAAAGATTAAATGGGATAATGAGTGTAAAGCACTTAGCTGTACAGTGTCTAACACAGAACAAGCACTCAATAAAAAGTTATAGTGATGATTAATAATATCAATGTCATTAGTACCAAATTTAAAGAGTCCAAAAGAAAGTAAAATAAGTGGAAGGAAGCTAGGAAAAGAAACAGGCTCACCTGCAAGCACTGATAACCAGCAGGACTGATACCAAGTTAATCCTGGCCTATGTTCACTAAAGTTTCACAAATGGAGGCATTTTTGTGTGCTTTCCTCAAAGTCTCCCCTAACAACTAAAACACTCACTTGTTTGTTGAAGCTCACCTCTACACACTGAGGGAGCTGTGAAAAGATCCCAACGAAGCTTGCATAGCTCCCTTTGCCCCAAAACTCAAACACATGAGGTTGCTCCAAGCCAGTGGTCTTAAAGTGTAGTTCCCAAAACAGCAGCAGCATCGCCCGGGGAGCTTGTCAGAACTGTGAATTATCAGGTCCCAAGCCAAGCCTACAGAATCAGAAACTTGGGAGGTGGGCCCAGCAATATGCGTTCTAACAAACCCTCCAAAACTTGATGCACTTTCAAGCTGGACAATCACTATTCCAAACAGCAATGACAGCAATCCCAGGGAGCTATAGGTACCACCAAAGGAACTCCTGCAAAGTTCCTTTGTCCTAGGAACTAGTTACTCAGCCAGTTCAACGAAGACTATAGAAAAGTCAGCTATAACATCCAAGGAAGTTCCCAGTAAGTGCTTCTCCTCAGCTCACCAATAGGAACCTAGACAAAGAAGCACAAGGCCTCACTCTTAGGAGAAATGCAAAACCTATTTCCTAATGGTCTCCTACTTAAGCACATTCCCTGGGCTTATACTGCCCCATATCAGAACTTCTGGACTACAGCTCAGGGTGCTTCCTGAAACTCTGTATCAGTTCGCAAAAGATGAGCTGGGTCTCATAGTCAGTCTGCATACAGCAACCTTGGCACTGCAGTTACACAGCACTGTTCTACCAATACTCACCTTGCACTTGACCACTCGCCAAATTAATGAGAACTTACTAACCAACAGTTTTGTGCATGGATATATATGCTCCAGAAAGAAAGCAATCAAATACTAAAACTCCAAAGTTAAAGTTTGTAATCTGTTGCTAAATCTAGATTGAGTCTGTTCGTTCAGAAAGTCATGGAAAAAACTTAATTTTCCAAAAGGCACCCGAAGCCCTGCAGTTAGAAACAAAACAAAATAAAAAAAAAAATTAAACACAATGATTTTTATCAAAAAGCAGAAAAATATAACTACTTTCTTTCCATTCTGGAAAGAACTGCTAACATACCTTCCAAAGGCAAAAGGGTACCTATTTCTGCCAATATAATACTGATCCAGTTATAAACCAAGGAACAGACAGAAAGACCTGGCTTTGGCTCTCCGGCTGTCCTTGGTCCCACAGTGTGACTTTGGATTTGGTCTCACAGGGTCTCTGCCCCAGTCTCCACAAATGAACACATGGTCTTAGACAAGACAGAACGCATATGAAAGGACTTTGCAATCTGTCAGATGTTACCTTCTCCACATGCAGATTTCCACCTGTGAACTGATTCCTCACCTCCAACTCACAGTGATCAGAATGATTTATTTTAGAAAATGCTTGTAAGTAATTTGACAGCAGGTGTTAACAAAAATGTAAACTAGAAAACATACTGAATACTCAAATACACAAAAAGCAGTATGAAGCCACAGACATGAAGAGCTATGACACACAGATTAGCAACATGACCCGTTGTACTTTGCCCTTCCTGGTTCTGGCAAAAAAATTTGAGCTGGAAAGACATGGTATTTAAGAAGGAAAATTAATGACAAACAGAAAACAAAGTGAATTATTTCAAAACCTCACAAAAGGGTAGTTTGAGAACAAGGGGTTAGGGAGGACTATGTTTTTGTCAGGTCTGCCTTGCCCTTAGCCATGGGTACACTGTCTTTTCATGTGGCCCCAGAGAAATAGTTGAGCCATTATTGTTGCTGATAATGACGAGCAGATGCTGATGGGATGACTGCACAGCAACAGTTCTCAGACTCAGGTCTTGTGTAATTGGGTGTGTCGGTCCCTGTCACTCCCCAGATGGTTATTAAAGTAGTTACAACTTCCCTAAGTCTTTTCACTAGACCTGAACAACATTCTAGATAGTATTCTCTGGTGCCAATTGAGAATAGGTACTGTCATAAAAATTTTAAAAAACAAAAAAACAGTTCCAAGGTTTATCCCTCCACCTCCCAACAAACACACACACACACACACACACACACACACACACACACTTGAAGTAGCGAGGTTTGTTTAATTCAAAAATCCAAATTATCATATTTGAAATGTATAACTTTACCAAAACCAGAAATATTTCTTCACTGTACTGAATATAACAAGTCCATTCATTTCAACCTGTCATGAATAAAAAATTAAATCAATTCCTAATTTTCTTTCAACAAATGATATCATTTTGGATAATCTATGTGCCTCAGGAACAATAACAATCCTGCTATCAAAGCTTGCCTCGGGATGCCCTCGGGATGCTGGAGAAGGGGGAATCCCAGCTCTCACGATAAACAGCTGCCAAATTCTCCCCAGTGAGAGAGGTGCCCCACCCTAAAATGACTAGATGACAGTGGCCTTTATCGAGGAAGCTCTCAGCTGACCACAGGGCACGGCCAAATGTCCAGCTGGATTGCTGGAGACAAAACGGTCCATTTGGCAGTCTGTTGATACTGAGGTGTCAAACCTTCAACTAGTTGGCCTCTGTTTACCGTAAGCCTTCCTACACTGTACACCTGAAAGAACATTTGTTGAGATGACTCCCTTGAACGAAAAGCACAACTTGTGAAATGCACTCTTGTGGAAAGGCAAGCATCCTTTCACATACAAACAGATGTAAACAAGGCACAGACTCATATAACGTTTTAGCCTTAGAATTAGTAAGCTAAACTGAAGTGCAATATGTGTTTCATCGTCTTTCTTCCTTTCCCCATGACCATTTGGCAGAGTTAAAATTTTAGCCATCATGCATTTTCTTACCTAAAATGTATCAGTTACAGTTCCCACAGAAGCTAGCTATGCATTTCCTTGTGGGTGTATGCGTAAAACTACCATAACAAAACATTTTCTATTTCCTCATTTTGACTAAAAGGAAAGAAGAAATGCTAAAGCGCACTTACATAAGTGACAGTGCAATACTGACACACTTATCTGTATACACAATTTATACTCTGTTAAAATTTAAGGTTATAATGATCAAGGAGAGAAATGCCAAGAGCCGTGAAATAGAATCACATTAAAGACGAGCCCATGCCATACGCTCTTAAGAGAACTTAGGGAAATTTTAATGAACAGCAGAGTCACTTCAGGCCACTCAAGAAGAACTAAGACTTGAGACATTAAAACCAGCTGAGAAAAAAATACTAAGAAATAAACCTCGGAGCACATAAAATGCGTGTAAATGAATATGACATTATGGACCCACTGGCAGGAAGTATGGAGGCAGTGATGGTTCAGCTGAGTTAGCCACACTCTCCGGCCTACTGTACTTTGGATCAACATCTTGTCTAGGCAGCAGGGACAACTGGTTACTGCAGACACAGAATAGCTTTTTAAAAAGCTAACTGACCCATTTGGGGAAAGAATCCTCAAGTTCTGCTTCATTGCTGTCATGCTCTGACACAACTAATCAAACAGAAAGGAAGAGAATCCTTTCATATGATGGGGAACAGAACTCAGATTTAGGGACATTATGGAGCAAGCAATGTGATATAATGAAACAAGAACTGCCCTAGAAATTAGACCTGGGTACTAATCATGGCTTTGCCATATATTCACCATGTGACCTAGAGGAATTCCCTTAAGCTATTCGAGACTTATTTTTCTCATCTGTAAAACTAACATTGCCTCTTTAGCAGATTTCTTTGTGGCTCAAATAAGATCATGTTTATAAAAGTGATTATAACCAGAAAGCACTATTTAATGTAAAATATTATTTTATGTACAATTCCTGATCCAAAATTCTGTGAAACAGAAAATTCTCACAATCTAGCCCCAAAATGATAAACTATTACATCATTCAAATTAGATCACACACACCAGCCTAAATGGGGATGGGAGGTATATATATGTATGTTGGGCGGGTGTAACAAACCTCAACAATTTTTTTTTTTTTATATATTTCCCCACTGCTCTCCTAGTGTCTCAACAATGCTCAGGAATTACAAGCAGGAGCGATAATCTCCTCAACCTCCCTCGGCCTTCTGTGGCACAGAAATCTGACATAGGCCACTTCACATGCCTGATTAGATAAGCTCTCCCAATGCTGAAAGCCAACTGCTTCTAACATTTCAAACCTGATTTCCATGAAGGCTCAGGGGCAAAAGGTGGAAACAAATAAGCCAACCGAGTAGATCCTCCTTACTCAAAGAGTTCTCCAGCTTTGATCTGAAATACTAAATATTTTTTTATATGAACCAATTGCTTCTGAGGTGAGAGGTGCAAGATGCTGCGAACTGCAAAGAAGAAAGGGTTAAAAGGCTTTTTAATTCACACACAATTAATCCTGCAACTTTAAGTTACTAGACAACAGTGTTTTAGTCTGTTCTTCAGGTGATCGATAATCTTGCCTTGGCAATGAAGCAGAATCTAAAGGGAATCATTAGAATAAATTGAAACAAGAAGGTCCAGAGACAAGCATTCCAAGGCTGTATCTTCCAAGAACTTGAGCGCCTATTCTGTGCCCAGAACCATGCAATTAAACATGCTGTTTCCAATGTTTACAAACAATCCTCAAATTAGGTATTACTATTATTCCTGTTATATAAATCAGGGAACTGAAACTTAGAGAAGTTAAGTGGCTCGCCCAATACTCTTAGCTAGGGATCAGAGCCAGGTCTAGCTAGTTACAAAACTCACCAGCTACGCTAAAGTAAACATCAAAATGTAGCTGGACGGGTATCTAAAAGCCATAAACAATCAGCCTTTACTGTCATTTATCTCTCATTATCCTTCATATCCCTGGGCATCCTCTCCTTCACCATTTAACTGGCAACTAAACACAAGTAAACCTGAGTAAACTGGATAAAGTCCAGTGTGTCTGAAAGGACTCACACGTCTGAGCATGCGTGTTTAGGACTGTATTTTAAAGCAGAAGGGATCATCTGGGGTTATCTGCTGGTGTCAAACATACATCTCTCATCTATTAGTACAGATGACCATCAATTTTCAGTGACAAAGGAGATAATAAGGGAAAAGTTCACAGCAAAGAAGAAAAACCAAGGTTTTCCTCATGCTTTTTCTGTAACTCTACATGTGGAAATGCTGCACACATTTCAAAGTTCCCAGGCCAAGACAGGTTAGCCCTGGCAGTTTTAGTAATTGGCTATGTCCACTGTTCATGTGCTAAGGCATTCCAATCATTTTACATGGTCTTTTATATCCCTTTCAGAAAGATACAATAAGAATACAAGTGCACAGTTAAGAAAAAGCTGTCTATAATTTAAAAGGCTCACACAAATATGATTCTGGGTTACCATTTTCAATCTTCCAAATTTTTTTAATTTTTTAAAAAAAGCTACACATTCATTCCTAGTCTTAATCTACTAAAGAATTTCCTTTTAAGATTAAGAAGTAATAGGGAAAGAAACGCTAAACAACTTTCCTTGGATTATAGCAAACATAAATCCATTCTTCCCATTTTCAAAGAGATTTAGAAAGAATTGCAATTCCTCAAAATGGAATTCTGGCATTTTAATAATTTCCACATTATGAAAATGTTCATTCAGACTTAAGCTATTAAGAAGAGTAAAACTTAAGTCAATTTAACACACAAAATAATATTAAATCCAAACTTACATTATTTGGTGGACTACAGGATTCCACCAAATAGACAACGGCATTACTTATAGTGGGTGAGCGTGTGAGTTTAGGAGTCAGGCAAGAGGGGTTCCAGCTCCAGGTCTGTACCACTGACTGACTGGGTGACCTTGATGACCATGTCTTAACCTTTCAGTAAACAGGAATCATAACATCTACTGTCAGGACTAAAACAAACAGGTAAAGCACTTTTTTCCCAAAGCATCTGTCACATAGTAAACCCTCAGTAATATGGAAGCTATTGCCACTTCTTATAAGTTTCGTGAGGACAGAGATTTTCGTCTGTTTTGTTCACTCTGTTAATAAAGAGGTATGACTTGGTCAGCTTTCATGCAAATTTTGCAGTTCCTCCAAAGAGACATTCACACTTACCTATATTAATTACATTCAAGTCCTGCTACCCTTAGTATAGACGTCCTCTCTTCTACTGTTAAGTGGCTGCAGCTGCTTTGGGGCAAAGATTTTTAAATTATTGGAAGATATTTTAAGTGTTTTAAGGGTATTTGAATTAACATATGCACCACTTACATTTTCAGTAAACAGTGTGCTTACACATAATTATAAATATCTCAGACTATAAAAGAAAACCTTTCATCGTACTCCCACAACTGAAAAACAAAGTCTTGGAAATAATTACAGAGAGAGCAAAAGGGAGTGGTAGGTAGAACAGAGTTTACTAAATCGGCAAAATAAAATTTGAAGTTTTGTCATGAAACAAAACAAAACAAAAAAACCTGACAACCATTTGCTCAAGGCTGCCAAAACTTGAGAATAAGCAAACTGTCATGGGAAACAAATGTTAAAATATGAAACCCTTTTCTGAGAAAGTAACTCCACCAGTCCTGGCTAATCCAATTCTGAATCACTAATAACACCAACCCTGCTGGGTTGTCTTAACCACTACAAAGAAGTCCAAAGGGACAAGCAGAGGCTCACAGGCAAATATTTTCTCTGCTGTCACTGACATTTTCAGTATAGCCAGACTCCTCCCCTCCCCCACCCTTCCCACTCTTTCACTGTTCCTTTTTCAGATCTCAGAAAACAGAGGGTCCACGTACCGATATATCATTTGAGTAAAGAGTGTAGAGGAAAGATCACTTGATTAGAAGACAAGAGCTTGGATTCTGGCCCTCGTTTTGACCCAGCTCTCGGCCCTTTGGTCAATCATTTCACTTCTTTGGGCTTTGCTTTCCTCATCTGTAAAACCAGGATGGATTCGATGGATGGTTCCCAGCTCGAGATCCCAAAATCTCCAGGAGCCCAGGAGGTTGTAATAACAGACTGTGAGATATTTTTATTATTTCAAAGAGATTTTAAGTGCTATAAGGCCAGTTAAAACGTCAAATGCATGGTGACACTGGATGGCACGTGATGATGTTTACCATATCATAGGAAACTGGGGAACAAGAGTGTTGGACCTGACATTGTCCTCAAAGCTGCACCTCAGAAAAATCATAGTTTCTATACTAGACATAATCCAACCACAAATGTCTGGTTAATAAATAAGGGGGACATGATTTAACACTGATCAATACAATCTGTATAATGGACAAATTTTCCAAATTGGAGTTACTCCCCATTAAGGGAACAGTCTCAAATATAATACCCTTAAGTATTTACAGGTTCATGGGAAACCAGTGAACAATCTACGTGCTGCAAAGGTGAAGCTCCTATTTCACACCAAGGATCTGAATCACTCATCCACTTTGGATTAAAGAAAAGTGAAAGCAACAAAAAGCCAGTCTATACTGCAAAATAAATAACACCACCAGCAATATCTACTATTTACTGCACTCTTACTATGGACCAGGCACTGTACTGTGTAACACTTAGTAACTTATTTAATCCTCATAACAACCCTCACAATTACATGCTGCTATTATCTTCATTTTATAAATAATGAAATTGAGGCATAGAGTGCTTAAGAAACTTGCCCAAGGACACAGAGCTAGTGAGTTAAGAGCCAGACTTATCAGTATCCACCCTCCCTCTCCCTATAAGCTGACAACTCTCTTTCAAAGAAAAGTTTCTCGAAACACAGACAGAAATCTCCCCACGAAGAGCCCTCAGGAGTTGGACCATTGCTCTGAAGAGCACATAACTGTGGCCCATTCTGGCTTAAAGACTCATCCTTCATGAGAACTCCCCTCCTCTCAACCCAAATTCATTGTGCTTGTCCTGGTCACAGAGATCAACTGAGAGAAGGCCAGGGTCGTTAGTCAACTAAAATCAATCCATTTCTTATTTATTCAGAAGATACAAATGATTCCTAACAGCTGGCTCCTACATCCAAAGAACTCACAGTCTTAAAAACACACATAAGATAAAAACATGCATCTTCAGGGTACTGGAATGAGTAAGGGGTGCAGGGACAAAGAGACCTAGCTTTAAATCTCAACTTTGCCACTTACTAATTGCATTATCCTGAGCATGCTGCGGGTCAGTTTTTCCCCATTTACCTACTCTCCATCTCGTAGAGTTGTCATGGGGGGTAATTGTATGAATGTACATAAAGTGCCAAGGCTGACTACAGAGGCCTTGGAGCTGGAGGCCTGAATCCTGACTCCATCCCTCACTAACCACAGGACTCACCCTAACACCCAAAGCTATGAGTCTCAGCTCCTATTTATCAGTAATACAGCTAATTACTGTCTACCCAAAGGACGGCCATATGAATTAAACAAGGAAATATATGTAAAGCCCCTAGGATGACTGATACATAGTAAGAATTCAACAAATCTTTAAAAAAAAAAAAAAAAGCTGAGGTTTGAAGTCAAACCACAAGTATAAGTCCCAGCTCTGTCACTTATTATCTAGGGCTAAACAATGGTATACACGCCAACTAACCCCTCTGAGGCTCAGTTTCCACCAAAGTTTTGTGAAGATTAAAGGAGGCGATTGTGTAAGAGTGTTCTGTAAACTTTGCATTGCTATGTAAATGTTAGGGTTGTTTTATGTTAATTGTATTGAGTGGTCCTTTCAAATACTACCTTCATTTTTGAAATGGAAAAGCTGAGGCAGAGAAATTTTGAGCCATAGAGGGAAGGCTGATAATTCCAAAAGTAGGATGGAGAAAAGAACTGGGCCAAAATAAATTCAGACCATGACAAAGCAGAAAAGTAGTACATCTTCAAGAAAAAAGATGAGAATAAACACCCATCAACCTATGTTTTTAATTAGCACCTTCACCTGCTGATTAAGCCTCTCAGTGCACAGTCTAGTGGTAAGAATTCTCCAATTTTCTCCGAGAAACAGTATTAGACTTCAGGGTGAGAAGGAGTTTCATTGTCAAAACTCTTTTTCTATCCACAACTTGATTTTGTGGATGGGGCAGAGTAACACTCCAACTGGCATTCTCTTAACCACACTTAAAAAAAAAAAAAAAAAAAAAAAAAAAACTGCAGTCCTTCAGAGAGGTTTCCTTCTTTGGCTGGTCAGAAATGTCCTAGTTCACCAGGTCTCCTCATGCTAAATATGGTAATAGCTGGCAAACAACCAGCCCAGTAAATTCCAATGATACTTAAGCAAGCATTCATATTGCCTGAAATTATTCTGAATCAAACACTTAAGACCTGCAGGGCTGCCGCATAAAGCAGTTCAGCTGGAGCTCTTAATGTCAAAAACAGCAGGGTACCTTAAGAACATACAAGCCTGGAAAAAAAGCAATCTACTCTTCTTTATTGCAACATTCTTCAGCAACAACATTGATCTCCTACCCACTGTGCACACAGCACTGCACTAGGGCAGTGGGAGGCTGGAGGGAGAAATCTGAGAAACAGGTGGTGTCCATGGGGTGCCAAAACAACAGGTTGATTCAGTCAGTTCTGTCGCACAACTAATCAATTTGGTGACGGGAGAGCAGAGGGAATCTTAGTCATCCTGCTGGTTGATCAAACTGACTGGCCAGACCACTGTACAATTATCAATTAGGTCAAAATGTCAGATTTAGTACTGCATATTAGTTCTGTCTTTCAGGAATGTTACACACTTCCAAAATCTTGGATATCTAAGAAGACAGGACAGAAGCAGATTACACTCTAGCCACCCAAAATTACATACCTGGTTCCATAATATACTGTTTTGTTTTCCAGTATCATTTTATAAGGTATTAAAGTAAACACACATTTTCATGGCATATACAATGGACAGCTTGTCGATTTACAACACAATCAAAATAGAATTTGAAAGTAATTACAGAAAATACCAGTTAACAAATACATAGAACTCTGAACAAGCTCATTAGAAATCAAAGCATTTTTTAAAAACCTATCAAATAAATAATTTTTGACATCAATATTGGTAGCAATTTGATCTTATACAGTTTAACCTGTCCATACATGTTGTAACACATTTAAGACAGACAAAGAGCTAACAATTAATAAATATCTAAAGAAATATTTAAATCAGTAATCAAAAATGAAACACTTTGATGAATAAAAGACAAAATTTACCAAAATAAATAAATAAAAAGGCTATACAAAGGGCCACCGACCATATGAAAAACATTCAATGTCACTGTAATCAGAGAGGCAAATTAAGATGAGGTAGCATTTACCACTTATCAAACTGGTAAGGAGTTGTAAAAATAAAAACTAACATTGACAATGGTTGGAAACACTGACAGTCTCATATTCTGCTGACAGAGGTCTAACTTGGTCAAACTATATGGAAGGGAATTTAGCAGTATGTATCAAAAGCCACACAAAGGTCCATACTCTTTGATACAATAATTTGACTTCTTGGAGTTTATGTTAAAAAATAAATATTCCTACCAAGATTTACATATAAGAATGTTCATCATAGCATTATTTATAATTATGAAGACTGAAAACTAAGACTAGATTTCAGCTTAAATAAAGTATGATAGAATCTTCAGGTAGAACAGTATGCAGCCTTAAAAATCACATTCTTAAAAAATATTTTTATGTGGGAAAATGTTCACAATATTTTCAGTGATGCAGAAGGAGATGATAAAACTGTAATATGTTAAAATACTGGGGGAAAATATAGCTCAAGTGGTAGAGCACATGCTTAGCATGTACAAGGTCCTAGGTTCAATCCCCAGTACCTCCTCCAAAAAATAAATAAATAAACCTAATTACCTGCCATCCCCCCCCAAAAAATCCTAATTACACTAAGAGACACAGGAAAAGAACTGTCTGAAACGCACCAAAATATTAAGTGTGAGCTTTGACTGGAGGTAGTGGAATAATTGAAGATTTTAATTTTCTCTTATGTTTTTCTGTTTTAAGAAATCCTATTTCCCAATGTTTAAAAATCACTGTCTTTTTTTTTTTAATTGAGGTATAGTCAGTTTACAATGTTGTGTCAATTTCTGGTGTACAGCACAATGCTTCAGTCATACATGATTATACATATATTCATTTTCATATTCTTTTTCACTGTAAGCTACTACAAGATATTGAATATATTTCCCTGTGCTATACAGTATAAACTTGGTCATCTATTTTATATATACCAGTCAGTATCTGCAAATCTCAAACTCCCAGTTTATTCCTTCCCACCCCACTCCTCCCTGGCAACCACAAATCTGTATGTCTATTTCTGTTTTATATATAAGTTCACTAGTCTTTTTTTTTAGATTCCACATATGAGTGATAACACATGGTATTTTTCTTTCTTTTTTCTGGCTTCCTTCACCTAGAATGACATTCTCCATGGCCAACCATGTTGCTTCAAATGGCACTATTTTATCATTTTTATGGCTGAGTAGTATTCCATTGTATAAATATACCACAACTTCTTTATCCAGTCATCTGTCAATGGACATTTAGGCTGTTTCCATGTCTTGGCTATCGTAAGTAGTGCTGCTATGAACACTGGGGTGCAGGTGTCTTTTTGAATTAAGGTTCCCTCTGGATATATGCCCAGGAGTGGGATTGCTGGGTCATATAGTAAGTCTATTTTTAGTCTTTTGAAGAATCTCCATACTGTTTTCCACAATGGCTGCACCAAACTTCATTCCCAACAACAGTGTAGGGGGGTTCCCTTTTCTCCACACAATCTCCAGCATAAAAATCACTGTCTTTGCCATAGTAACTCCTCTTCTGGAAATCTAGCTTACTGGAAAAATCCTAAAGAGGGAAATTTTTGTATAAAGAAGATCAGTATCATTTATATATATAAAAAAAAGATGAAGCCAACCAAATATGCAACTAAACCAAAGGAGAATGGTCAAAACACAGTAAACCTATTAATGAGAATATTATATAACCATTAAAATTCAATTTATGAAAAATGCTTGAAAATATGAGAAATATTTGCAATCACTACAGAAAGGCAGAACAGAAAATTATACATACATTATGAACCTACAATTTTTAAAACTAAGAGTAGATAAAAAGACCAAACAATAAACACCAAAATATAACTGTGGATTTTCCTTACACTTTTCTAGACTTTTCAAAGGTCTTCAGCTATTTTTAAATGTAATTACTTTTTAACCCGCACCCAAAATCTTGTAAAGGTGTCAGAGAGAATCAACAAAGTATAAATGTGAGTTAATTACATGTAAACATGAGGAATAATTTTGTTGCTATGTAAACCTACCTTAAAATGTTACAATGTTTGTTTTCAGTTATAACCATTTTCCTTAAATCTCTTAGAAAGTTTATGTCAGAGGAGCCATGACATATTATTACTTTCAGCTTATAGTAACATAATACCCAAAGCTTACATGATTTACAGACTTTTTTTTCTCTAATAAGCTTCATAAAGATTAGAAAGTACTTTAAATTGTTGTAATAAAGTAAATGTCCTTAAAGTTTCCAAATAAAGAAGATCTAACAAATAAATAAAGGCATGTTTTCAGGGAAGAAAACATAGTAAAAAGTAATAATCAAAATATACATGTCCTTAAACTTGAATGAGTCTCAACACTTTCTGGAGAAACAAAAGCATGTAGAAGCAGAGAATAAACAGAAGTTTCTCTGCAGCTTACCACATTTACCATTTAGAGAAGTTATAAATTAGCACTATCTAGTTTTCTGACTATTCATATTCAGAAACTCAACAGGACACATTAGCGAGTAAATAGTACTCAATTATCTGAATGTTGGATAAGTATGCCAACATAGCAACCCCACCCTGTTAGGTACTAGCTAAAATAGGCTATTTAATCTTTGAGGCTTAAAAGCCTCCCAGAATCTCCTCACAAAAGAGAGATGAGAGTAAAAAGAGATGAAAAAGAAGCAAACAACAATTTAAAAATGCACCTGCCTCTGAACAAGGTAGTATACCTTAGAACATAACCACAGCTTCTTGTACAACACTTTAGTCAGCAAGCAAAACTGTATTTTAAAGGGATGCTATTTGTTAAAAGACAACATATTATTAGGGAGACAATATCTGACTCCAATCAAAATATTATCATCATGTTTTCCTTACCTTACAAAATACACACACACTTTCCTCATATGAATAAATACATATGAGGGTGGGAGAGCTACTCTTAACCCAGAAACAGGTTCTGCAACGCCCAGAGATCCAACCTGCCTTTGTGAGATGATGAATCCGTCTTGGCATGATGTTCAGCTGATGCATTGAAAGAACCAGAGTCACTGCCAATATCCTGCAGAAGGAACTGACCTGAAGACCAGAAGCTGCCCTAGGCAGGCCTCTGGGGAAGGTGCTTCTGTCCAATGAACACTTGTTTGGTGTTTTTTCTTTTCTTTCTCTTTTTTAAATAGAGGTATTGAGGATTAAGCCCAGGACCTCGTGCATACTAAGCACACGCTCTACCACTGAGCTATTCCCCCCTCTCCCTGCTTCCTGCTTCAGTCCAATGGGAAGAGAGACACAGGCCTTTTACTGCCGGGCCAGGAGACCCAACTGACCATGGTTACTGGCCTGAAGTTCAAGAGTGAAAAGAGTCAGCAAAATGACCCCACTCCCCAAGAGTCTGTTCAATTATCTAGTAAAGCCCAAACTTTGAAGAGCTGGTAGAACAGGGTTTTGCCAAGACAAGCACAAGAGGGTGAGGGAGATGTTAGTATGATTAATCAATGCCATCTGAGGCAGCAACTCTGGGTGTGTCCATACTGTACCTCGGTCATTGCCTGGCTGTGACAAGACGTTCCCTCAGCTCCTGCCACTGAGGACTAGATCTTCCAAAGGAGATACTTCCACCTTAACTTGTCCTAGATCAGGCTTGGCATCCAGGGCTGAGAACACAGACCTCCCTCTTGCCACAACCCACTAACAGACAGACATAATAGACACCACAACATGTGCCAGATTTATATTTACACCCCTACCAAACAAAGGGGTCTTTGTCTTTTCCCCAAGTCATGTTTTGATACTTCCAAATTCCAACAGAGAAAAAGGAGAGCAGCAGATAAGCCCAGCAGGGGTGAACTGGGGGACGCTATTCCCTGGTGGTCCCAGAGTTTACGCCCCCAGACCCTACAGCTCTTAGTCACCCTGACTGCAGGAAACTGCGCTCAGAGGGTGCAGATAAGTGACTGACTAACTGTACTTCATATCCCTAACTGTATGCGCTCATCTGTCCTGTCTCCCTGATGATGTCAGCTCCTTGGGGGCAAGACCCTATCTTCCACTTGGTCAATGATTTTCACACAGCTAGAAGAACGGAATACCCTGTACTCTCTACCACATGATGCTAAGGGAAAGGAAACACACAAATGATGGATGACAACAAACCATGGTCCTCCCTAACACACCACTAAGACAGCAGAGCTACAAAGATAGTAAACGTTAGAGCCAACACCTAAGGCTCCTACTAGAGTACTGTATAGAAATTTACATATTTATATAGATAAATAAATTAATGCAATAATTGCTTTGCTTTGCTCACTGCTAGCTATGACTTTTATCATCCACTCTTCTTGATTTTACTGTTCTTTTTAAGGTCACAATGTATTTCCTGCCACATAGCTGGTATTCCCCTCAAAAAGGAGAGAAGGAGAGAAAGAACAGACCTACTGCAAGCATCCTGCCACGGCCAGTGAGCTCTGCAGTTCATCCCACCCAGAGGCCATAAGCATATCCTTTCAGATCCGAAGCCACTTCCTTCTTCCTATGAGGAACGGCAAGATCAAGTGTCTTAGTCAGAGGAGCACCCCTGGGCCCTTTCTTGCAGACTGCTCAGTTCTGCTCAAGAGGGCCTTGATTCCTCCTTTATTCTCTTACTTGTTTCACTCTCTGCAGCAGCCCAGACACCCCAAAAGCAGGACTCCCTGAAATGAGTGACCTTTATCTTTTTTTGCACTAATATATCTGAGGGAAATCCCTAACACCAGATATGTGTTCATGGGTTAACAAAACAGACAACCTCAAAGACAGCATCATTCACAAGGGCTGAGGACAGAATTCCATAAGGGACATTAAAAAGACTGTGGAACTTCTATGTATTCTGGCATCTCAGGTAATATCCTGATGGAAGGATAAGGAGGCTTCCACCAAAGGCATACATGACACACATATACAGCAGTCCCACTTTGGATACAATGCCAAAAAAAAAAAAAAAAAGCTTAAGACAAAACAACTTTACTGACCTTATGGGGGGTACCAAAGTAGCTTTTTTCTTGCCAGTAAGCTAGGCATTCAGCATGAAGTTGGCACTTTCAAGGAGGAAAAAAATGATCACCGGACCCAATCAAAGCAACCCATCTCTACCACTATCAGAGAATAAACAAACAAAACAAAACAAAAAGCCCTTGGCTTCCCTGAGATTCACTCTGCAGTGATTCCAAAACTATCCTAGTGTAAAAATTACCTGGCTCTTTCTAAAGTATACAAATTCCCAGATACTATTCCAGACTCACTGAAACAGGATCTCCAGGAGAAGACCCCAGGCATTCTTATTATGAGAGGTTAGGGAAACACTGCTGGACAGATGATCCCCTCCTACCAGAGCCCATCTGGGCAGGGAGGTATAAAACATAGTGTTAAGGTGATTAACCCAAGCAATCACCCCAGACGGGATCATCTTCATGCTCCTCACAGGGTTTGACTCCTTTTATGGAGAGGTGGGTGTCAGTTCAGTAAAGGGTACCTCTGGATCCCTGTCACCCACAAAAGGATCAGGAATCTTTGAGACAGATTCCTGAGAAGATGTCAGTAGGTGCAAATCATACGGAGGCAGATTACAGCTAAATATAAGATCTTTCTAAGAAATACATCTGTCCAAAGCTGGACTCACTGCCTCTGGAGGCAGGGAGCTGTCTATCACAAGAGGTGTTCTGGGACAAAAAAGGCAGATTACCTCCTAACTAGGATGTTGTATGAGGATCAGAATCAGCATGGGACCAAATGAAGGACTAGATGAATTTTAAAGTTCCTGCAAACATGTAAGCCAACAAAGAGGAAAATTTCAGCTACACATCAATTAATAAAAAGAGGTAGAAGTCTGTAGATGGGGTCAGCCTCCAACTGATCTTTTCTCTTCAAAGGAGAAATGAGCATAAAGACACACCTCTGACTCACTGTCACCTCTCTTTCAAAATGTACCAAAGCTGAGGAGGACAGAGCACGAGTCACAGGTGCTGCAACCAGACCCTGCTGCCCAGCTGACTCTGCACGTTTGGCACAGGCCAGAGAAGGGATGTGTGTGACACGGTCCCTGCCCTCAAGAAGCAACTTTCATTTCAGAGATAGCTCACACTCCATGGTTCTCCCCAAAATGTATCTATCACGTCTCACTTTTGGAGTTTTTGTGGGTGGTAGTTGTTTCCAAGGGAACTGTCTTGGTGGGAAAAAAAAATACTCATCCTTAGTCTAGCACAAGTTTGCAATATTCAGCTCATGATGAGAAAAAATCTCAAAAAAAATCATCTAAACAAATACAAGTTTAGTTAATTCTAATTTAAAAAATACTATTCCAAGAGTTCCCAAAATGTCCAAGTTATAATAACATATGGCAACTCTGAACAAAATGATAGAAATTGCTGCTGCAGTAATACAGTAATACAGGAAGCAGTAGAAGCAACTCAAGTAAGAGGCAGGGGGTGGATGCCAGCGCCTTTGAGGTTAAATTCCAAAGTCAAAGTGACCTTTATGAATTGCAGAAGTGATCACAAAAAGAGAGAGAGAGAGAGAAGAAACCACACACAGAGAGAGAGAGAGAGAGAGGGAAATTCAAAGCGGCAAGTTTAAATAAAACATCTGGGGAAGGGAAAAATTTGGTTTTTCCCCCAAATGTAAGTAAGGTAAGTAATAACTCTCGCAAATATTATTTAAAAAAACTGTCTTGAAGTATCGTAGTAGTTCAGAATTAGAAAGTGACTAAAAGTAAATGTTCGATTAAACATTTATTGAATGCCTATTAGATGCCAAGGCACCATGCTAGGTACAAGGGTAGGGGTGGGGACATCAGAATAAACACAAAAGAAAAAACACAATTCTTTTCCTCAAGAAGCACACATTAACAATAAGCACTTGAGGATGTTTTGAGTGTTTCTGTGTATATAAGCTCATTTGAACAAGAGATGGAAGTGGTGCCAAGAGTGGATGAGGCACTGGACTGAGGACCAGAAGACAGAGATTCGAGTCTCGACTCTGTAATTGGCTCAGTGACTATGGACAACAAAGTGCCTGAGCAAACAGAAGACCAAAGCAGTGCTGCTCCCACAAGATCACAAGACTAATTAATAACTGACCTGGAGGAGAATTCTGGTCTTCTGGCTCCTAGTCCAGTAATCCTTCTAAAATATAATACATATGATAGACCGATAAAGAGAGAAAAGTAGAAGAAAAGGAAACCTTTTGGTTTCAAGTCATTTGCAGAGAAAGGGAAGAAGAGAAGAGAAGGAGAATCACAAAAGGATGGAAGGAAAATGAATGTGACATCCAGACAGAAATGTCAAAAAAAGGAAGCACTTAAATAAGGAGTGTGTACACAGTATAAGGATAACGTAAAATTTCTGATCATATTCTCATTCAAATCATAGCTTAGAATTTTTCACTCTAAAATCATTAAAGACAAATAGACAAAGAGTCCAAAAATGATATATATGAATGAAGCTTGAAAAAAGGAGACAACAGAGAAGAAAATGTAGGGAGAGGGGTAGTTTATAATAATATCATGCAACTATATGAAGTCCTTCTAAAAAGACAGTGTGGACCCACTGTGCCCAGATGAAGAAGAAGAAATAGCACTATACAGCTTCTATATTTGTTAGCAATTTTAAAAGTCTTTGGGAGTCAGAAGGGTTAAATACTGAAATGGCTGATGAAGTTTGGGTTCATTCTGGAAATGATTAAAATTAAAAAGGAAAGACCCCTCCCCCATATACAAACCTGAAGGCAGAATAATGAAATATCATTGGGTTCCAACCAAGTTACTGTATCAGAATAGCCTGTAAATCTTAAAAAATATAGATTCTCAGACCTACTGTACCAGAATCCCTGGGTGTTGAGTCCAAGAATCACCCCAACTGATTTTGATGCAGCTAAGATTGGAGCTTTGTTCTATCACAGTGGACACGATAAAGAGGAAGACCACTAGGAATGGCATCAGAGAATGGGAACTAGATCAATGCAAATTTTGTGGGCAAAATAGAATTTCTGCGGGTGTGATATTTTAAAAATGTATTGTAAGGCTGGTCTGAAGCATCCAAGCATATCCCACTGAATTTAAACATTTTCTAAAGATCCTGAAGTCAGCAACTATAGTTCAGATGAACCAAAAGTCATTCCTCTACACCATAAGAAGCTACAGAAGAGGCAGGAGAATGAGAATGGCACAGACACCAAGGAGATGTGGGTAAATATTTTTTAAAATCAAAACATCAGGAAAAAGAAAAGTGAGACTAAAATAATCACTCTCCTTCATCCTCCCTCCCAAAAAAGAAATAATAATAGTAGATAAAGGACAAGAAGAAAAGGAAAACAGTTTTAGAGTAAATTTTATCTCCATCTGAAAGAAAAAACAATTACTCCATAATTTTTTTAAAGGCTAGAGAAGAATTCAACTGAGAAATCATCTAATCGGCAGCAAAACCAGGGAGTCACTTCCCATCACGAAGCAAAAGAAAACAAGGAGTAAGGGGTGGTCCTGGATGGCTGCTTAGACAATCAGACAGATGTGTTGACGGTTCCTTGCCTTAGGAACCCAGTGATGTTTAAATTAACAATTGGCAACTAGCCAAATACAGGAACACTCAAAAGTTTGGAAGGGCATGTTAAAATTGGTACCTTGGCAAAACACAATGACACTAGATTGAGAAGATTCAAGAACTTTCACTGCTAGACTAAAAAGATTTAAGGTTTGTACCAAGAAACAGGTTTTGTAATCTATTTCGTTACAGTTTAGCGACTGAGGAACACCTGTCTAAAAATCAGAGTATCTAAATCTTGTCCTTTGAGCTAACACTGTAACACTTGTCCACCTAAAAGCTAGCTAGTAGTACTTGGGCTTGTCTACCTAAAAGCTAGCTAGTAATGGCAATACCCCATCAGTGCAGAAGTACAGGTCCTAGAATGAGAGGAGCTCTGTGCGTCAGAGCAATCCTGTGTCTGACATTTGTCTCATCATTGAACACTAAATTTTGCCAATCACCATGCAAACATTTATCATTATTCTCTCCAATTATCTGAAGTAAGTGATTCCTTTGGTTCTGCTTCATAGGTGAGAAGCCTACAGATCATGAAGATTAAATTATTTACTAAAACAAGCTAATGACAGACCAAGGATTATAACCCTCAAACTAACTCATTGTTTATACTCCTCTCTATCCTAAGTTTACACTTACACTAAAGCTTTCACTCGAAGAAAAAGTAAAGGCAAAAATACTATGAAATATGTGTTTTGTTAAATGTTTCTAAAACAACAGTTTTGGGTCACCACCACACAGCATCCTGATCCACTTCTGAAACTGTTAGGGACCCAAGGAATATGAACTTTCCAAGAAGGATCTGGTTGGTGCTGAACAACCCAGCACTGTGATAAATAACCTGATCTCTTTTAAACATCTGTGACTGGCATGTCGACTGCCGGTTAACAATGAACAAAGAGCAAATCTTTCTGAAGCTCATCATCTTCCTAAACTTCTCTTTGCCAAGAGACATAACTAATGTACTAGTTTGTTTTGTTTGGTAAAGGTAAAATCTTCCTTCATATCAGGCTAGAAAAAGAAGAGACCCTTTTCAGTTCAACAAACATGCACAGGACCCCATCCCACTGGAAGCAGATAGTTCAGAAAAAAATAAAACACAGCTCTGCCCTGAAAGAACTTTCTGAATACCTTTTGACTGCCATGGATTTAATATACATTCTCTTAATTAATCCTATTAGCTGGGTAATTTCATTCCCATTTTATTGGTTAGTTCATACAACAGAGCTGGATTTGAACCCAGGATTAAAGAGCAGGGGCTCCAAAGCCCAGGCTCTTTCCACTAAACAGTCTGAAGAAATTTGGAATCTAAGGGTGTGGGTGGGATGGGTATGATCTGATTTCCTTTCCTGGATCCAACCCTGTTGCAAATATCCAACCATAAAGAAGCTTTCTAAGGCACCACTTTGAATTAACGTATCCACTTTTCCTCACCCGCCCATGCCCCACCCCCATCTGTGCCAAAAGAACAGCAAAAGCTGCTGCCAGGTTGGAGGAGTTGATGATCGTCACACCACATTCCTGGGGCTGGACACAGACTCTGAAACAGTGCCCGAGCTCCGCGCCTCAGAAAGAATAACAGCAGTTGAGATTTTTAAATCATGTGGCTCAGCATGCAGCCACACCAGTTTTCCTACTGCTCCTGCCTCCACCTTTCAAAGACTGAAAACTTTACACCAGATTCACAGGGACCGTGGATTCAGAGTGTCAGAACTTGGGCGCGCAGCAAAACCCAGTTCCATCCAAACCAAACCCACCCACTCAGACTTGTGGGCCTCCCTCTAGCAAAGCTAAGTCTGGCCGTGAAGGTACAAGTCGTTGGGCTTGGAGGCCCTGCCCCCGCTCCCTCCACGCCAGAATCTGGCATTCCTTCGCTCAGCCCATCTGCGCTTTGCGACCGGCCACGGTTCCTCTCCGGCAGCCCGCCCTTGGTTCTCCCTCGACCCCAGAAAACGCGGAACCAAGTGGGCAAAAACTGCCCAACTCCCCGAACTCAAGTGCCCCAGAAAGGGAGTTTCTGAGACTTGCTGCCCGGCCTCCCTCCGGCCGAGGAGGCGTGTGTGGGGCCACCGGCCCTGGGGCACAAGAGGCGGTGGGGAGCGCGGAGGAGGGGGCGCGCCTAGGGAGGGGGTCCAATGATGTCCAAACTTTGGGAACCAAGTGGCCTTGCCCCGCGCCGGCGGCCGAGCCCGGCCTCCTCGCAGAGTGGAGGACAGAAGGGTGGGAACTGTCGCTCCAGGTGGCCGGCTGGCCGGGCCGGGCCGGAGGGGCGCGGACCGGGGCGCAGGGGACAGCACCCCTCCGCCGGATACTCACCACGCGCGGGGGCCGCGCGGCACAGCCAGAGCGCCAACAGCGCCCACAGCGGAGCAGAGCGCAGGGCGGGCATCTTCTCGGTCGCCTCCTCCTCCGCCGCCGCCGCCTGGGCAGATCCACATGGGGAGGGGGTCCCGACAGAGGAGCCCCCACTTTCTCCTTTTCTCCTCCTGCTTCTGCCGCTCACAGCCTCGCGCTACGCCCCGAAGCTCCGGCTTCAGTGCCTCCACTCCCTGCACCCCAAGTCTGCCAATCCTGGGCCGCCGCCTCAGCCGCCGCCCGAAGTTTGGCTGAAACTTTCTCGGGTGTGCAGGCGAAGCAGCCTCGTGTGTCCTTCCGCCTCGGCCGCCTCCTCCCACCGCAAACCCCGCCCCGCTGTCGCCGAGGCCAGGCCCCGCCGCCTTCGGCACCCAGGGGTTTCCCGCAGGAAGAAGCGCCGGCCCGAGCTGCGCGCGGAGGGATCTACTACGAGCCCTTAGACACCCCCTCCTGCCTCTCCAACCCGCTTCGGGTCCCGACGCGCCTTAACTCAATCGACGCTGGAGCCTCGCTGGGCCTGGCCTCTGCCCCAGGGGGTGGGTGTTAAGACTCTGAACTTCAAACGCTAGGGCCGCCAAGATCCTGAACTTGAAGGGACAGACGGACCTCATCCAGTGAGATAGGTATCGCCCCCATACACCCACACACCCCCGGGCTAGCCAGAGGAGTGCCTTAGAGAAGGACCAGTGCTGTCAAAGAAGGTAATGGGGCCAAGGCTCCAAAGTCCGTTTAAAATGAACAGAGCCATCAGCTGGGTTGTGCTAAACCCTTCATTCATTCATTCATTCATTCAGTCAGTCAGTCAGTCAGTCAGTCAATTTAGCAAATATTTCTTAAGCGCCTTACTTTGCTTAGCAGCGTGCCCAGCACACTGAAGTGATGCTAAAGACACATGATGCACAAGCTAGTTTTGAGAACCGAGACTTTGTTGCTGCGGGCTGCGGGATTCAGAGAAGGCTTTCATGCAGGAGCTGGGATCAGAGCAGAATCTTGAAAGGTTAGTAATGGATGCATATCACACAGTATATAGTAAAAGAATATAACCAGAATATAATGGTTACTTCTAGGGCGGGAGAGTCGGGGATGTGATCAGGCATGGGTACAAGTGGGCTTGCTGTTTGTAAGAAAAGAGCTGAAATAAACAAACAAAAAGTTTGTGTGAGCATGGCATTCCAGGGGAGAGACATCATAAAAGCAAATAAGATAAGGGAAACTGTAGATGAGGTCTGGCACTATTAGCAATGACGGGAGTCAAGGAGGGAAAGGAGTTTGGGACCAGATTATGCAGGACCTTGAATGACAAGCAGGGAGGGAATGAGGGGTACAGTTATATCTCAGGTCATTAAAAAAAAACCATTGAAGATTTTTGAACAAGAGTGAGACTTGATGGAAAGGAAAGTTGCTCTGATAATCCCGTGAAAAATTGATTGTCAGGAGCAAAAGGTGAACTAGAGTCCAAGGACCAGTCAGGAGTCTGTGAAACAGTCCAGGCATGGGGTGATGAAGGCCTGAAGTAATGAGGTAAATGTCAGAATGGAAAGGAAAGAATGGATCTCAGACAATCTTGAAGAAAAGAATGGGGGCAGGGGGGCAAACCTGTGTGACTAATTGGATGTGGGAGTTTATGATCCTGTTGGAAAGGGAAATCCTACCCACAGAGCCTGATAGAGTCCAAACTTCTAAAAATGGCCTTCACTTCATTGGGCTCCACATCTCGTCTTCTCTGCCCCCACTGTGAACTTTACACAAGAGCAATGTTGAATGACTTGAGATTCCCCTGAACATATCTTCTTGTTTCGGTCTCTGTACCTTCTGTTCCCTTGGTTTGGAATGACTTTTTTTTTCTTCTTTTTTGGGGGGAATGATTCTTGTAGTCCCCTTCCCTCCTTCTCTTGGTGAACTTCTAACCATTCATCCTTCAGTCCTAAGAAGGCTCTGTCGACATTGTAATGAATTTCTACCCCTCACAGTCCCTCCGCTGTACTGCTTCTTTATCTTACACTGTTATCTATTTTTCAAACAGGACTGTTCATATTTCTAGCTTCTCAATCAGATTAGGAGGTCTCTATGGGCAAGGACCATGACCTTACTCATTCCCAATCTCTATCACCTAAGAGATGTTGCTAGAATATAAATAAAACAACGTTAAACAAGTGCAAGTCAGTATGATCATAGGCCTATGACGTTCCAAGCTGAATTTTAATAAGCACTTTATAATAGATAAGCAAGTACTACTATTGAAAGTGGTCACCTTAGGATGCTGGAAACTCTTTTCGAAAATAACATGATCAGTCAAAATAGTTTTGGAATTTCCCTTGTGCAAATATGTTCAGAGAAAGATGATAACATTACTTTTTAGTTGTTGACCTATGGAGTAACCAGCTTGATCATTCTTCTTACTCACTAAATATAGTTAGTTCATAGTGACTTGACCGTATACAAAATTTTTAAATCACCTACAAAGATTAGATTTGTCACCATGAAAAAATATCCAGAAGAATGTAAAGGTAGTCATCCCCAAAGAGCAGCTCCTGAAACAACTGAGGCTATGACAACATTATTAAAATAGGTGTGCAATTTTCTCAAGGTGACTATTTCTAGGAAAGCATTTATTATGGTCACATATAACTTTTGTTGGTTTTGTTACTATGTTGAACTTATTGCATACATTCCTAGAGGAATACAGAGTAAATGTTATGAATGAAAGTAGGGAAAGGCTATGACTGAAGAGGTGTTTGAAAAGACATGTTTTGAAGGAAGCTATGGAAAGAAATTGGGTACAAAAAGGGAACTGAAAATCAAGGGAAGAAACTGGAATCAGTGAAGACTGGGAGATGAGAGCAAGTAAGTCCAACCCATTAAGTGGCATTTTGGTGAATATTTACCACATACCAGATCCTGTATTAAGAGCTGAGAGATACAGAGAGACAAGTAACCAACAGTTTTATCCAGTGTAACAAGTAGAATGTTGTGGGTTCACAGTTGAGGGACTGTGTGTCAACAGCTGGACTAAGAATTGGAGGACCAGATGATTAATGAGGTGAAGAAGAGGAGAGTTCTCCTGGTTAGAGGTCTAAGCTGTCTCAGGCAGAGGGAGTGAGTATAGAGGCAGGTGAACAATAGAGACTAGAGATTGTCCCCAAAAAATTGTCCCCTAGGCAGGGGCTGTGGGTGTGCAGAAAAGATAGGCATTCGCTCCTAAAACTGGGAACTGCTTAGGTGTGAGAGGAAAGGTAGACCAAGAATCAGCAGTGACCTCAGTATCTTGAAGCATGATGAGCTATTCCCGGATAGAGGACACACAGGAAAAGAAAGTTTGATGGAGTAGACAAGCAGGCAAAAGATCCATGTAGCTAGAAGTGGGGAAACTGTTCAAGAGTAGCAGCCACAGCTGTTGACTGCTTTAAGGAGAGCTAGGAGGAGCCTGACTGACTAGCAGGATGGAATTGCTCTGAAAAATGCTTTCCACTATTGAGGTCTGTCCTCAAAGCTAAGCCTAAATTCCACTGTGTGCACTTAGGTGACTATTTCCCTGATCCCTGTGAGAAGCCAGGGGTCTTGTGGTGGTGTCTCAAAACTTGAGTAGCATCTGAGGACATAAAATGCCAGGATCTGCCTGGTGATGTCAACCCCAAATGTACTCAACTAGATTGGGGACTGGTCTTCCATAAGGACAGTGCTCTATTGAAAGCAAATCCTACTGTATAGGAGAAATTGGCAGGAAAGCATTCAGGTGACCCTACAACTCAACATGGCTATTGCTATTCCTTAAAGTTCCATAGCTTGACTAATACAAAGAAAAATGAAATTCCACAGACGTTCATTGGGAAAAAAAAATCTCAGTCTCCAAAACTAAATTAAAATCTATAGACAATTCACAGTAGAAAAACATGAGTAAGAGTCACAACTAGTTTGGGTTTTGTGAAAACTAAAAATATACATTAGTCTTTACTAATTATAACGCACGTGTAAAATCGCCTTTCAAAACAAATGCAGAATTAGGCACTTACTTGTTATTGTGTCTGTTCTTTCAGATCCAATAAGCTGAAAAAAATTCTCAGTGGCAGAGATCCTATGTTATTTGTCTATTTTGCCCCAGTTCGTAGCACAATAGTTATCACACATACTGCTCAAAAATATATGTTTGAAATAAATATTGACTGAGGAGTATGTATAGCTATATGAATTGAGAGAGAGGTGCAAGATTAATGCAAAGTCTAGGTCTTTTGGAAAATCCAATGCTAAATCAGCTAAACACTATATATGTTGAAGAAGAGATTCAAGTATAGGGTGATATGTTAGGCTATTTCATAGCTTGGCAAATCAAGCTACTCCACACATCTCACCACATAACCCAGGAACCCAGGGGTGTGTAATGAAGTGTTTGTAGAGCAGGAATTAAAGGGAAGATTTCATTGCAAAATAATGCCTTGCATTTGTGCAGTGCTGTAGGTTTTCCAAAACACTTTTAAGTATATTATCTCATTTGATCCTCAAAGCAATTGTGGGAAATAGCCAAGCCAGTCATTATTATCCCCATTTCACAGATGAAGAAACTGAGATAGAGGATAAGTGTCTTGCCTAGGGTTAAGCAAGTAATTGGTGACAGAGCTGAGACAAAACCCCACTGTTTCTGATTTCTTACTCAGTTTCATCCCACTGTCCCTTCCTGCAACACTGTGAAGCCCATCCAAAGTGATATTTCGTGTGGGGACCTCTGGGCAGAGGTCTGGGCACAGCTTCTTATCACTTCCATTTTGATACAGAGCAAGCTGACCCACTGTAACTAGGAAACCTAAGCAAGCGAATGCGAATGCATTCTTTTATTTAAAAGCATCTTTTGAGAGCCTACCCTCAGCAAAACACGTCCTTGACTCTGCGGCAGTACAGACAGCAATCAGACCCGGCCCCTGTTCTCTAGAGATCACGGGGCAGTGAGGGAGGCCAGCATACAAACAACATAACGACAACAGTGATAAAGCACAGGCCTCTGGGAAAGTAGAGGGCACTGTGATTAATTCTAAGGCCAATTTCATTTCATCCTGTCTCCAGCCAGCAACGTATAAATGACCTGAGGTGGCCTATACAACTAGACTATATACAGTGTGAACACAAGAACCATTTCTTACTCATATTTGTAATCCCACAGCAGTTGGTTCTATGTCTTGCATGGAGTAAGTGTCCAATAAAGACTCACATCGGAGAGGTCCACAAGTTCAGCCAAACAGAGGACAAGTTCCAGAAGGCAGGCATTAATCTCAAGAGTCAAACTAGTGCTGAGAATCAGGAGCCAGTCAGACCCTTTAACTGAGCGTAGACCCAGATGAGTAATATAAGAAATTATAATGTGAGCTTCTCGACATATTTTTGCCCTTTTAGGAATGTGATTATCTCAATTTAATTGATGTCAAGGAGAGGAGAATTTAAGATTCTCCTTGTATAATTAAATCTTCCTCATGTACATGTACTATATGACAATGGCTCCTATAAAACTTAACTAGGAATTCAAAGTTCTCTGCAATGCATGAGATAAGCAGGAAAATTAGTATAGGAATGCTCACGTTAGTACTACCTGACTTAAATTTTTCTTTCAAGTATTTTAGGTTGGGAGGTATTACACTTCAACTCCTAACTGGGTATATACTTTTTATATATAATGATGTAAAAGAGAAATGACCTGTAAGAACCAGGACATCACCCCAATCCAAGAACAGCATAAATCCACAAGCGTGTAATTAACAACCCACAATATTATTGGATGAGTCGCAGTGTTTCGGTCACTAAAGTGGTTATGCAACTCTGGATATTTGTGAAGTGTTAAGGTGTTTGTTCTCAGAAACTACTCAATTGTTCCTACCCAACATTCTTATATTCTTCCCTCACAAGTTAGCCAAGAAATTCTTGAGCAGTGAGGTCCAGGCAATAGAAAGTTTCCACCTTAAAGTTTGGAAAAAATCTTGATACTATCTGAGTGCAGATCACATGTAAGTCCACTTAGGTGGAATTCAGAATAGTTAACGAAGTATAAGGATGGGGGCATCAAAAATAAGGAAAAGAAATCCCAACTTTTAAAAGTAAGCATTAAAAAAAAAACTTCTAAAGTAATTCATCAGGAGATAATTAATGGCTGGCAACAGGTATTTATGATGGAAGCGTACATGGTCTTAACGACAGGGTTTACTTCTGAAAACATTCTAATTAAAAAGGGAAAGAGTAATTTTATAGGAAAGTACAAATCAGTGGTGTGTGTGTGTGTGCTAATGTGTGCAGAGACAGAGGTGGTAATTGCTGGGCTCAGAGCAGGTATCTGTTGCTGAAGATAATGACCTTGTAAATATACCGGTAGGGTTTCCAACAAAGCTGAAAGTACATCATTATTATTCGCCAGTGTGGAATGGAATGTGAACTTGGAATTCAGCAGGTGAGTGATGGTTGTACTTGATCCGGATACCAACTTGTTTTTAATTATTCTAATTTCTGTTAAAAAAAAAAAAGTGTAGTATGTCTACTCTGTTCTCTTGCTCAGACCTCTGGCCTAATCATTTTTCTTTCAAACCGTTGACTCCTTCCCTCTTATGACACTTACTGAAAATCTAAGCAAGAAAAGAACAGATGCTAGCAACATGAGAATGTTTCCCAGATTAAGATCTACATCTGAGTCCAGGAAAGTACACCTCATTGCTGGCAAGAGCCCTGTGGACAGTTCACACCTGTATTGATTTCTTTTGCAAGATATAGTTACTTCAAAAGAGCCTTCTTTAATTGAACTCTTATGGTCTGGAATGCTTGCCTATCTACTGATGGCTATAATTTAAGGCTATTTACTAAAGACAATGGTTGGAGGTATAGATATATTTGTAAGTGAAGGAGTGGATAGGGTGAACACAGACTACAGACTGACTTAGGTAAACTCCAAGTGCTGGCATTAGGAGACAATCTTCGAGTTGTCTTCAAAAAGGCAAACTTGGAACATGCAAAACATACTATAGTTCCTTGCTTATCCACCACTTGGGGTTTTGAGAGGAAAAGGGAAGTAAGAAGAGTTGAAGAGAAGAAAAGCAGAACGGAAGAGTGGGAGAGGAAGGTGAAAGGGTGCTCTGGAGTAATATGCACCTGTTCAAAAGTGGGGAACTAGCACAAAAACTAGCAAAAGAAGAACCACTGTGAAGTTCCTCCTTGCACAGCTCCCTCTTCCCTCCGGAAGGCCTGGGGTGAACCCACAACATTGTTCTAGAGGTGGGAGAGAACTGCACTCAGGACACCTCCCTGAATTCCCTACGAATAATTCAGAGTGCCCCTACTCGAAATCAGCTCCCTCCATCATAAACATTTGTGGATAATAGTAATAACAATCACATTAATAGTGATAATGGCAGTAAACATTTATGGAGTATTTACTGTGCTGTTAGGCATTGTATTAAGCATGTTACCTGCTTTATTGTTTATAATGCTCCAGCCAGTTTACGAGTAGGTTATTATTAATCCCATTTCTTGGACAGAGAATGTGAAGCCTGAGAAGTTGTCCAAGATCACAGAGCTGCTAAGCAGTGGCACAGCCCAGGTCTTTCTGACCACTCCAGTGGCACACGGTTGACCTCTGCATGGTATGCATGCCTGCCCACAGGTCTCTGCCTTGGAGATCCAGGCCCATCCATTGTTCAGACCACCCACTTGGGCACTGGACAAGTCGTCCTCTTATCATTTATTGTAAGCCGGGTCTCCCAAGCTTATTGTGAGACAGGGCTTGATCACACACCTCCTTTATGCTCCCCTGCTGGATGACACCCAGTCTCTTGCTTAGCCTCCAAACCTGGGGCAACTCAAGGTCTTCATTTCCCTGCTTCTAGCCCCCCTAGATGAGAGAAGGTCAGACAATTCTGCAGGTTGCTTTCACACTACAACTTTTTATTTTTAAATACTGCCTTCAATGTATTGAAGATAAAGCCAGTAAAGAAAGAACTAATTCCACTTATTGCCATATCTTTGTTTAAATTATAAATGATACATATTTTAAAATTAAGGGAAAATTACTTATAATACCACCACTGATAGCACTTTGGTGTATTGTATTCAGTTGTTCCTCCATGTGTACATTTCAAATAGTTGTAGTCAAGACATAATGTAATTTTTATCCTGCTTTCTCAGCTAATTTATGTCTTTTCCTATTTTGCTAAATCATTGTCATATGTAACATTGTTAATATCTGCATTATATTCCGGCATTGATGACTTGTAGAGCTAGAATGCTTTCTACGTTAGTGTTGGATCTGTAGCCAGAGTTGTCCATCTTACTGCTGAAACGGCCTCTGCAGAGAATCCACCCATACAGCTTCCGTTGCCAAAGCTGGTGGGGTGAAGGGGTGGGCCCTCCAGCAGCTGAAATGGATCAGCCCAAAAGAATCCCCTGCTGCTGCTCTCTGACCTCAGTATACCCCAAGCCCCTGCACCACACCTCCATGGCTTCTGTAAGCTTTTACCACTCTCCTCTAGGCTCTTTCTGTTCCCTGTTTCCTTCCCAGCCAAAGGCCTTACTTCCCACTTCACTAAAGACATCGCCTAGCTCAAATATCACCTCCCCTGTAACCTTCCCTAGCCCTCCCCATTTCTATACTGGCAGGCCATCTAAAATCTCCCAGCCTCTCTCCCTTCAACCTCACAACTTATCTCTTATGCATCCACCTTTACTTCCTTTCCTTGCATCTCAGAGAAAAGTCTTTCCTTCATCCCAATGCTAATCCTTCTGCATTGGCCATTGGTTTCACCCCCTTCTCCCTTTTCCAAGACCCTGTTACCATTCATTATCCATCTGCCTCACTCTCACTCATCTCTCCCTCTCTGCTGTCTTAATCCCCTCAACCAACAATTTTCCTCCAGCTTTAACTCACACTTGCACAAGTACTTTCTATTGTAGGCTCAGACACATCTTTTCCTTTCACTCCCAAACCTCTTAGAAGAGTAATTTGTCCCTTTTGTTCTTGCTTCTCCAACCCACTACAGCTTTCCCTCCCTGCAGTTAGCGAGCATCTACTATGTGAACACAGTGAGGAAACAGATGGACAAGGCAGTCCCTACCTCTGAGAAGCTTCCATCTAATGAGGGAGACAGAGAGTAAACCAAAAGAGCACAGGGCAATAAAGCAAGACTTATAATAGAAATATGTGCAGAAGTATCCATAGAAAGGCTGCCCAGGGAAAACTGGAAAGACTCCTAGGGAGGTGACGCTTGAGTTAGGCCTTGCACAATGAATTCAATGCGGCCAGGTAGAGACTATACATGTATGTATATTGTATCAGGGAGAGCATGTGACTGACAGAGGGAAATAACTTATGCAGAGGGCTGAGAAACCATAAGTTTAACAATTATTTAGGGAATACTGGACAGCTCAGTTATTGGAAGAGTTGGGTTCCTAGAAAGGACTGTTTAGAGAAGAGAGGGAGAAAAATTTGTTTAGGTCACTGGTTCTCAAGCTTTAGTGTGTTCAGAATCACCTGGAGCGCATGTGAAAACAAATTTCTGGACTCCAGTCCCAGCGTTTTGGAGTGGGGGTCTGGGTGAGGCTGGGCAGTTTGCACTTCTAGCAAGTTCCCAAGTGATACTGATGTTGTTGGTCTGGTGACCACACTTTGAGAACCATTGGCTTCGTAGCCTGGCTTCTGCTTGAATTGTTCTAGCAAAGTGACTTTTAGATATCACTAAAGACCTTTAACTGCCAAATCCAATAGACTCCTCCTCAGTCCTCATTCTCCTTCACCATTTTGCAGCACTTGACACAGTTGATTTCTAAACTGGTCTCCCAGCTTCCAGTCTCACACTCTTTCAGTCCATCCACTGCACGGAAGCCCACAGGACTTTCCAAAACACAAGTAAAATCCTATCGCTCTGTTCTTAAAACCCACCAGTGGCTCCCCCATTCCCTGTGGTTAGAGCCCAAACTCCACAGGCTGGTACAGAAAATCCCTCACTTTTTGGCCACATTTACCTCCTCTCCTGCTGCTACCTCATCTGGCACAGACTGTCTTCCAGGCACATCAACCTACCAGCCAGTTCTTGGACATGTTCTGGGCCCAGGGACTCCTCAGCTCTCTCAGCTCTGCATCTGCACTTTCCTTTGCCTGATATGCCCTTACTCCCTCCTCTTCTCCACCCCATCTTCCCCTTGCCCTTGGAATCCTAGCTCAAAGTTCATCTCCTCTGTGAAGCCTTCCTTAGCTTTGTGGCACCTTTTCCTGAGCCCCTCTACAGTTGGTTTCTGCATATTATATATAGATAGATATAGAGATAGAGATATAATATATATACACTAACAATTAGTTGAACATATGACTAGTATATCAGGACCTACTTGAGTGCATAGTCTGAGTCTGTCTTATTATTACTGTTATTCTCATAGAAGACATTCAATGTACGTGCGTTGGGTTGGGTGAATAAATGTTGGGTACATAGTAGATGTACCCAGTGATTTGGATGGACACTCACCGCCTACTCAGTGGAATCCAGCAGTGCACAGGCAGACAAACAGGAGGAGGAGGACATAAAGAGAGACTTTGTTAATGAGCAAGAGTCAAAGGTGCCACCTCACAGCCACCTGACTCCCTGGCGAGAGGTGGACCCACAGGCTTTTATTTCCTATAACGCTCTCTTTCTTTGATGACACACTGGTTTGTCAGCTCCATAGACTAGGCAGTTACTCAGCTGCCTTTCTTGCTTTCAGCTAAATACTCTCCAGGGGACTTATCCAGACTAAGGAACAACATCTGTGGAGACTGAGCAGGAAACACTCTGGTTGTTTGGCTTGGTGAGCACAGCACCCGCAGGGAGCCATGTGCCTTTCATTCCTGTCCCCCTGCTGAAGGGATGCTGGCGATTCTCTGCCTTTGTGGAGCACAGATGCCCTCACGTTTCTCTCTCTCTCCCCCTCCCTCTCCCTCTTACCCCCTGCCTTACTCCTGCAAATTCTGATTGTGTGGTGATCAGATCCTGCAGAAATAAAACAGGCCTGGATTTCTATGGGGCCAGGTTGCATTCTCCTCATTCCCTAATGATACCTACTGTAAGGCTAAGAAACCATCTAGCACCTAATGAGCTCAGAACACCCATGCCTTTTGCCCCCTAGCCTTTTTCCATCTCTGTGCAAATATTCCTATGAGAGCAGCCATTTACTTAGAGACTCCTAAGTACTAGAGGATTTCATTATATCCTCACAACATTCCTGCAAGGCAGAGTATCTTTATCTCCATTTAATGAATAAAGATACTGAGGCTCAAAAAAGTTAAACTTATCCAGAGTCAACAGGCTAATAAGTGGTAGGGGTAGGAATTGAAGGTGTGTTGTAATAATTCCAAAGCTTGTGTGTGTTTTCCATTATTCATACCATCGTGGAGAACCAAAAGGCTGAAAGTTACAGAGTCAGCCAATGTCACAGCAGGGGTTAAATTCAAGGTGTCCTGATTTCCAAGTTAGCCTGCAAATATCCACTGTATTGAAAGAAGTGTTTGAATGGATATATTTGATGTTCCAAGAACTTACAAACTTAAAAAATATATTGAGGCTACAATGTAAAAATGACCCATAATGGGAAAAGCTGTCTAATTATTCACCAGTGTCCTTTGTCTCACTCTCCTGCAGTCAATGGCCCTCTCAGTTGGATGCACCCAAGCAGAGGTGCTTACCTATCCCCTAAAGTCATACATTTTTCTGTGGTTCATTCCCCTCACTGAAAGCAGTGCTTTAAAAATCTTCCTTTCTCATCTTCTCCATCCTCCGAAATGCAAATATGGCCAGGATGGAGGAATAAGACTGTGACTACAAGCACCAGTAGCCTGACAAAATATAAATGTTTATTTCTACAACAATGCCTAATTCAGTAAAACAACGATGTTTCTTCTTTTCTGGTCAGCTTGACACTTAAGGGGTATGTTTTCCTGAATATTTCCCTGTTCAACTGGTGCATTTGGCATTGTGAATAAACAGAACTGAGGATAACATCCATCAGAGAGTTAAGCACACGGAGTGGGTGATAAAGTCAACAAGAAGCTGAAGACAAGATTTACCCTGGACACGCTGCCAAGAGTTGGCTATGGGTTCTCAGCGGACACTGTGGCTCATTCATCTTCCCCCTTCAGCCTTCCACCACCACCATCTTCAGCCCTCACAACAAAAGCAGGAAAGCAGGAGAGGAGAGCTCAGGAGTCAAGTACATGAGGCGAATACAAAGCAGAGATAATCTGACTGGGATAAAAGGCAAAGACTCAGTGGTAAATTCTTAATGAATGCCATGAGAGAACAAAGACGAGCACTTTAAAACAAACAAATAAACAAACAAACAAACAAACAAAGGTCATACTCTAGAAGAGCCAGCAGACACCAAGGATTGCTGGGCTTTCTTTAAGCAACATTCTGTTTTCTTGTCCTAGCCTCCTCGAGCCCAGCTCAGGAGGTTCCAGAGTCTGTCTATTGTTCAAAGCCTTGACATTGTTTTCCTTGGATTATTTCCACTCCTGTATTTTCCTTGCCTCTCTTTTCAGAAGTAGGTTAATGATGTTCAGGTTTCCCTCAAGCATCTTAATGAGTTAGTCATTTTTACAACTGCATCTTTTAAATTGCCCAACCCATTGAAAGGCTGCTGTGAAAGGAGTTTCTACAAACACAAGCTGGGCTGTGTTTTTGTTTATGTTTTTGTTTTCATATTCTTATGTTGCAAGATGTAAGTGAGGAGTTACCTCCAGGTGTTTAATTAGCATAGGAGCTGCTGAAGCAGAAAGGAGGGAGGTGGGCTACTGTCTCAGTGGAAAGTGTTGCTGCTGTTCCCACAAGTATGTTGAGGCTAATATAAAGGGAGGCTTTTCGCTAACAAATGTGAAAGTGTTTCACACAGCTCGTGGCATGTAATACTAAATGCTCAAAATGTGTTTGCTAGATTGGAATCTTCTCTATAACCTACTTCTCACTCAAGGACCCAGCCATGGCTACCTCCACTTCCCCACCACCCAGTCTTCTTGTACTCCTCTCAGAGCTTGAATTTCAGCTTCATCACCCATCACAGTATTTCTCAACCTTTCCCCCTGCCCCGTTATTACCCGCCTAAGGAGCCTCTTTAGACATTTCTAATCGCTCCCCCCACAGTATTTTAATATCACAGATATACTGTTATATCAGTTTAAGTTCTGTTTTATGTCTGTACTAGGTACATTTAAAAATTAAGTTGGTTTTTACACCCCAAGAACCATTTGGACTCCTTTGAGAATGCATGACTTATCAGGCCAGAGTAGACTGATCTAGGACATAATAGAGTCAGATCACAGATGAAATCAATGGGGGAAAAAATCCAGGCAGGTGACAGGCATAGGAGTTTGTCTAAATCAGACCTAGTATGGGTCAAGACAGGCACCTGGCCATAAAGGTTAGCCAAGTAGGACATAAGTTGGAGAATGCAGCTGAAGGCAGTTTTGGTGGAAGACAGAAGAACAAGGTTCAAGGCAGGCAGAGGAGTAGAGGATATTGGTCCACTGGGTCAGAAAGTGCCCCATATAGAGAAACCCCAATATCCAGAAAAGCTCCATGGCAGAGAAATTGTTCTCAGTTCTGAAGCCAGATCATACATTTTGCCTTTGATCCTAAGGAGCCTGGACTATCAGGCTGACTGTGCCCCACTGATGAAAATCTCTGGTTATTACAGAGGAACACGTCAAGTTGGTCCCTGCACTGCCTGAGAACCACATCTCCCAGTACTTTGAAGCCTCTGTATCAGATGAAAGAACCAAGCCTTCCAACGTGACTTGGAGCTTCGCTGTGGTGTTCATGTCCTCAGGCATTCGAACAGGTAGATCAGATAAGAATTCTGGCTTTCCTTTTCCTCAAGTCACTTATCTTCTGGAGATCCTTCCTCTCCTGACCTAAAAACAGGAATGGACCCAGGGCCCTGACTGAGCACTCCCAAAGCTACGCTTCCTAAAGCCATTAGGATCTCTTAAAGGTTAAACCCAACAGCCTTTCTCACTGATTTCCCAGGCCAGTTTCTCAGTGGCATTTGGTACTGCTGCTCACACTCTCCTCTTTAATTAGAGGTCAGTCACTCTAATAGGGGTCTTCATCACACTCTTAATTCCTATGAACAGTCGTCTTCTCAGTCTCCTCCTTCCTCTTTACCTTTTGTGAAAGGAATCCTTTATCTTCGGTTTCTTCCCATTACCCTCCATGCTCATCCCCTCCATGCTGATCTGTTCATATGTTCAATTTAATTTAGTAAATATCATTGAGCACTTGCTATATACCTAGCACCGGTATAAACAAGATATGGTCCCTGCACACTCTTGTCAGGGAACAGATAGGTATATAACCAAGCAAAACACAATATGAGATACATAATACAGATGTGTACAAAATATCTCAGCAACCCAAATGAGGAAGTGATGAATTCTGTCTTAAAGAGACCGTGAAAGGCATCACAGAAGGGAAAATTTCGATTTGTGCCTTGAAGAATGAATAGGGATTCATAAAATAGAAAAGCTGTAGGAACAGCATTACAGATAGAAAGGTGAGGATGGGAAAGTCATGGCATGATCAAGAAGGGGTACAAAGTCCACGTGACCGAGGGGAAGTAGGTGTGAATATGGGCAGGGTTGGGGGGAGTGATAGGAGATGACCCTGGAGAGTCCAGGACACACTTCAGTCACCATTTAAGTCTGTGTTTCTAGGTAATGTACAAATGGGTCATCACGATGCCTGGCACATTCATTTTTAAAAAAACAATTTAGCTCACACTTACTATATGTCATGCATGGTGCTAGGTGCTGACGATACAAAGATAAACTGTCCCCTCGGGAGATCGTAGTAGAGAAATAGACATGTTTAAAAAATTAACACGTGCAATGCAAGCTAATCTATGCAGTGATGGTAGCATGTACATGACACAAAATAGAGAGTAATCGACTCTGAGTTAAAGATTAGCAGAGAATGCTTCAGAGAAAAAGTGACATGTGAGCTGAGCAACTGGAGTTGGATGGTATGGTAGGAAGAATAATGGCTCCCCAAAGATGTCCATGTCCTAAACCTTTGAGTATGTTAAGTGTCATAGCAGTGCGAACTCTGAAAGTGTGATTAAATTCAGGGAAGATGGAAAGCGTATAGATTATCCAGGTGGGACCAGTTATCCAGGTCCTCCTGCACATGACTAGTGCACAGACCATGCCCTCCCTGACAAGGGTCCTTCTATAAAAGGGAAACGGGAGTGTCAGAGCCAGAGAAGGAGATGTGACAATGGAAACAGAGGTTGCAATGGTGTGGCCATCAGCCAAAAGCACGGGCAGCCTCTAGATGCTGGAAAAGACGAAGAACAGATGTTCTCCTAGAGCCTCCAGAAGATATGCAGCTCTGCATAAAACCTTGGTTTTAGCCCCAGAAGACTCACTTCAGACTTTTGATTTCCAAAAAAGCAATATAATAAACTTGTGTCATTTTGAAGTCACTAAGCTGGTGGTAATTTGTTACAACAGCAAAAGAAAACTGATACAGATGGAGCAGGAGGCAGGATGTGGGGGTGAAGAGCCTTCCAGACATAAAGAAGAGCGTCAGCAAAGGCACAGAAGCACAGACCAGCATGGCACACCCTGAGGCAGGGCTTACAAGCAGTGTAGTGTTGCTGAGGTTCAAGGATCGCCAGGTAAGGAGCAGGAGAAAAGGCTGGCGTGTGAGGCAAGTAAGTGCCAGATGGTAGAAGGCCTTGTAAGGCCTGTCCAACCATGGAGCCTGGGTGTAGTTTAAGCTTGGAAAGTAAATCAGGGGGATTTAATGATTTTAAACAAAAAAGTGAAAATACAGATTTTCTGTCTGAAAGGAAGATTAAATGGGGAAGAGCCTGGGCAGGGAGACTATTGCAAAAGTCCTGGGGAGAAGCGTCGCAGCTGGAACTACACCAGTGTGCGTAAGAGGAGAAGTCAGAATAAAGAGACAGTTAGGACGCAGAGACTGACAGAATACTGGGGGCAAAAACAAACGGAAGAGTCAAGGCTGACTCCAGATTTCTGAACTGGACCTTAGTGGCTGGCCATGCTACCCACTGATACGGGAAACACTGGAGGTTCCTCCCAACAGTTCTTAGATTCATGTTTTCTTTACTTCTGTGTCCATTAGGCTAATTAGTCCCATCGCCCTACATTTAGGCTGTCTTTAGGTTCTTCTGACCACTTTTCTAACACTAGCCTTTCCCTTCCTCAGTCCACTCCCAACATTGTAGTTAGAACAGCTAATTCAATATTTAACAGATACTTGTTTTAGTGCCTACCATGTGCCAGATACCATTAGAGGCCCTGGGGATATTGTAATGAACAAAACAACTTTAAAAATAAGTTAGCGTACATTTAATCTAGAAGGTCTCTTTAGAAGGTAATTTTGGACATTTCCATTACCAATTCACATCTACACTGACATCCAGTTTCCTCTCACTTTACAGCTAAAATTTTTGGTGTGTGCTCAAGCTCTCTATCAACTAGCTTGTCCCAAATGAGCTATTTGAAATCTTAACTTGTAAATGGGTTGTGATCTGAAGCTGTGCTTTTCAAACTCTCTGTGAGGGGTTTTGTTTGTTTGTTTGTTTGTTTGGGGGGTTTCTTTTAGTTAAAAAAATTTCTCCAAAGTATTGTGGTTGGCTACCTGGTCCTCCTGCACATGACTAGTGCACAGACCATGCCCTCTGTGACTCATTGTGTGAATCCACCTAGACTCCTCTGTACCCTGCTCAGCAACACGAGTCCACGGATGGCCTGCTTGTACGTCACAACATTCTCGACTTGCTCTGAATGTTTCTGAGTGCTTCCTCTCCATTTCTGTACTTTCAGTTTCAGCACTGTCCATAGAACACGCGCTGAGTCCTCACACTTAACGAAGTCCCATACTGAAACAGCTTTGAGGAGTTTGAAACAAATTATACAGTGATTGCATTTTTTGCTGGCCCACTGAAGCCTGTATTGGCCACGCTTCCTTATAGTTTCCTATAAATAGACCCTAGACCATGTGGAAGCAGCAGAATGAAGAGCTCTGGGACTCCTGTTTGGCGTGCCACCTTTTTAAAGAGTAAATACTTCTTAATTTCTCCCTCCTTTTCATGATTTGGTGGGGGTTTTGTTGTTGTTGCTTACTTCTTTAGTCAGCTACCTCCTTAACCCAATCCCACTTTACATAAACGAAGAGTTAATATGTGAGTCCCTCAATTCTTCATCAAGCCCTTGCCAGAGATAGTTTCCAACCACCTCAAATTCACTACCCCTAGATAGCTGAAGCTGTTTAGCATACATTGTAGTTTAAGTCAATCCTGGCTTATGGACGGGACTAGGAAGTAGAAGGAGCCTTTTGTCTCTGATTCATTAGCTCGGTGCTGGGGCTGGCTTATGCTGGACTTCCTCCAGCCCCCAGTGAGTACATTTGCAGCCTTATATTACAGTCCTTCCAGACCTGTTTTCAATCCTCATCATAATTATCCTTTCTTTGCTTTTGACACAATTGATTCTTTCTCTTCTGTGAATAAATTCTCTTTTTCTATGGCCTCCATGACTCTCACTGGATTTGTTCCTACTTCTTTGTTTCCTCCAACTTAGACTTTGTTGTCTCATTTTCCGCTCTCTCCTCCTCTCCCAAGGGCCTCGCCCTAGACATTCTTTCCTCACTCTCCCGTGATGCTCTCACTCTCCAGATGCTCTCATCTGCTCCTATGGACTCAGTTATCAGCTAGATATACTCATGACCTAAACTCTTTCCTGAATATGAGACACATAATTCCAACTGCTTTCTCAACCTCTTCATGGAAGTATCTTACATGCATCACAAACTCAACTTAAATGTTACTTCTCAAAAGCCTCTTCTTCCTGCATTCCATTTCAGGACACTGGGATCCACTTAAACATTCAAGACATATGCTTGGAATCATTCATGACTCCTCCCTTTTCCTCATTCCTCCTCTTCAGTCAGTCACCACTCATCATGCCCGCATTGCTGTGTTTCTCTAATTATTCTCTTTTTCTCTACTGCCTCGCTTCAGGCTCCCATCTCTTCTCACCAGGACCATTCTTAGTTCTCTGAACCCTCAGATCAGCACTGTCATACCAGAACTCAGAGCTACCAGTCCCACCCATCTCTAGAGCAGCCTCCACTCAATTGCTGCATTGCCCTTTCTCTTGACAGGCAAATCCATTCATTCATTCATACTTCTGAATACTGACCTTCACAGCTTTTCTTTCTCTAGCTCATTATAATATAATCAAAATTCTTTTCTTTTAATGGATTACCAGGATTGTCACACACAAGCCCTGACTGACTTTTGTAGACCCTTCTAGTTTAACAACAACAAAAAACCAGCCATTTCTCAGAACTCTGCACCTTTTTGCATTCTATTTTTGCCGCCAGGTATGAACCAACCCCTGCTCTCTACCTTGATGGGTTACTGATCATCTAAAACTTGGTACATATGCTTTGTCCTCTGGGGCATCTTCTCCAGTCACTGGTCACTGCTCCTTCCATTATGTTGCCATAGTACCTTGTAAGGGCAGTTCATTTGATGGAATTTTTATGAGCGAGGTGCTGAATTATATTCTAAAGATAAAAGAAGATGATCCTGCCATCAATATTTTAAAAATCAACATTACAAAGTACTACAAGTGCTATAGAAGTATGGGCAGGACACAGTGGACCATACACAAAGGAGGGAGTGGCCAATTCTATCTGTGAAACTGGAGATTGGAGGAGATAAACCTAAGGAAGCATGTTATAAAGGAGATAATGGATGGATGATGAGAAGAGGGCACTCCAGGCAGAGGAGAACATAAGCAAAGTCCTGGCAGGATGAAACAGCATGTCAGGTTTAGGGCAAAGCAACTGGTCCTCTACTGCGAATCTGGGGCGTCAGTAGAGAGGCAGTAGGACAAGGGGTCAGAGGACAAGGAGGAGGATTTACCTTAAAGACAATGAGGAACCACTGCAGGGTTTTAAGCAGGACCAGATCTAATGTTCCAATTTGTATCTTTAGAGAGATAATTCTAGCAATAGTATATAAAGCATAACATAAAGCTTTTGGGGAGGGGGGAGCTGTCAATATATCTATTTCCCTTATTAGATTTTGAGTTCCTTGATGTCAAGTACCATGTCTCTTTCACTTCTGTCTTCCCAGTACCTAACACACCCATTCACCAAGCAGTAGGAAAGAGACTGCATGATGTTGGTGCTGGGGTGTGGGCCTAAGGGTCAGGGGAACCAAGCTCTGAGCCAGCTGTTCCCCAGCTTAGTGAGACTCCAGCAAGTCGCTCTCTGCTTCAGTTTCTTCATCTATAAAATGGTGGCTTATTCAAGATCATCTTTCGGTTCTCTTTTGCTCTAACATTCTGTACTTCTATACGGGAGGTTCCTTGTTTTAAAGTTTGCAGTCAATATGTGGTAAAACAAACAACAAATCTGTCTCCAGTTTATAGAGGTGAGTGTCAAGAGCTTAGTGCACCATGAAGCACATGTTGACCCAAAGGTTATATAAACCATTCTCTGAATAGTGAGCAGTGATGCTGGTTAAATTATTCACACGGTAAAATGATGGGTTCTTCCTGCTGAAGGGGTACAGAATTGTCTCCTCAAATGTTCATTCTTTGTTTAAGGAAAATAAACAGAACTTAGATTATTGTTGCTGTAAGCCTTTGAGTGATAAGACAAATATATTTTGAAAACATTAGAAGCTTGAGAGAGACTCAACAGTTTTATCCATCTTAAATTAGTTTGTTCTCTATTTATTAGCTCAGCAGAATACACAGAGCTCTATCAGGTTCCCCTTGTTCCTTCCATAATTTTTTAATATCCTTGACTTAGTAGAATGTGCTCTGACGTGGCTGCTGCATCAGTGTAATACTGGCCTGATTACCAGAATTTAAAATTCATGATCTCTAGCAACAAAGCCAATTTCTATTGACAAAACAAATAAACAAAGAAACAAAAACCAAAGGCTTTTCTAAGCCTTCATACTATTTGATCTTGCTCTTGATGAAACTATAGCTTTCAATTCTCTTCAGCTCTTTTTTTTTGCTGACAATATGATTTTACTATATTTTACCTGGAGATTTTTCTTTCTTTCCCCCTTTCTTTCCCTCTTTCTTTCTTTCTTTCTTTCTTTCTTTCTTTCTTACTTTCTTACTTTCTTACTTTCTTACTTTCTTACTTTCTTCCTTCCTTCCTTCCTTCCTTCCTTCCTTCCTTCCTTCCTTCCTTCCTCCTTCCCTCCCTCCCTCCCTCCTTTCTTTCTTTCTTTCTTTCTTTTTTCTTTCTTTCTTTCTTTCTTTCTTTTTTCTTTCTTTCTTTCAAACAAGCTTCCCTAGTGTACTTCTCTACTATGGTCTTTCTCCACTGATATTGGAATACAGTTATTTAAATAATTGATTAGAGATTTTGTTCTCAAATTTTAAAGTTTATTGTCTTATTAGCCTTTCCCTAAGAAATAATTCACTGTCTAGTACTGAGCTCAAATATATGTTATCTAATATCTTAATATATTATATATTCATAAAACAAAAGAAAATTCTCACTTTGACCACATCCTCATAATAGGCAATGTCCTTGGGTTTCTTTTTCCTGCAAAACAGCTGATAAATTTGTGCCAGGGCATAATTTTACAGGTGGCTTATAAACGAGTTACAGTAATTTGAAGATGCTTCAGCTGAATTGAGCTTCCTGTATAGCAAGCCTTTAGATGAGGAAAGGAGCCTTGTTTACTAGTTTGGGGGACATAAAGAGAAAATAGTGGCGACACCACCCTTCCCTTATTCTCTCACAGCCACTCTAATGCTCCAGGTGGGCAAGTGTAGCCTGTGACCCTAGTAACCCCTTGGGCTTTGACCTAGCTGAGCATGGACCCTGTTTTCAGTTGTTTGGCTTGTTCTTAGAAACTCAAATCCACCCTGTTCACTTGTTCTCTAAGAACCCTCTCTTATAGTGCTCTACCCCACAACCCTACTGTACGTGGGAATAAGCAGGACTGTCCCTGACTGGTCCATCTCCCAAGCCTGTCGTTTAACAAGAAGCTTATTTCCATTGGCTTATTTATCCCTAAACCCATTTAGTGCATCTAATTTTCATTTGTTGAACTGCATATGAAATACATTTGGGGGTATAAGATTCATAATCTTGAGGAACCAAAAAAGTCTCCTGGCTGGGTCGTCAAGATATAGTAGGAAGTTCTAAAATGCACAGCATATTTTGAACTAAAATGCACTGTCTGAAACTTAAACAGAGTATGACTTTAGCTTCTGTTTTATCTCATGAAGAAAGTCAAAATAATGTTCTCTAGGAAAATTCCCCACATACAGGCTGTACTTGCTGTTCCTTTCCTTATCACCCAAGTGAGATTTTTTTTTAAATAGTTTTTAAAATATCCTATGTAAGAAGTAGCAGTGGGACTTATGGTAGCTCACAGCAAAAAAAAAATGTGACAATGAATATATGTATGTTCATGTATAACTGAAAAATTGTGCTCTACACTGGAATTTGACACAACATTGTAAAATGACTATAACTCAATTAAAAAAAGTAAAAAAAAAAAAAAAAAGAAAAGAAAAGAAATAACAGTGGGAAAGAGAAATGTTGTCACTCCAGATGAGTTTCTCATCCCCATCATAGTCCTAGCAGAACCTGGAGAAAATAATGTGATGAGAGTTACTGAAATGCTAAAATAGCATCAGTTATCAAACCTGGGAGAAATGAGAGGCAATTGTATACTGACAAGAAAAACAGCAGATAACAAAAGTGAAAGGTACCTTTTGTTATATAGAAAGGCTTTAATGCATATAAATAAACAACTTTATGATCTTTTTCATTAGTATGCAGGTTGCCTTCACATGCTAGCAATTGAAACCTGTTAAAAAGGTTTCAAGGTTCTGGTCATAGAGAAAAACTAGTGTTTCCCAACCAGGAGAAGGGAAGCGGGGATGGGGCAAGATAAGGGTAGGGGATTAAGAACTATAAATTACTATGTGTAAAATAAAACAAATAAGCTACAAGGCTACATTTTACAGCACAGGGAATACAGCCAATATTTTATAATAACTATTAATCTATAAAAAAAATGAATCACTATATTGTACACCTGAAACTAATATAATATTGTGAATCAACTATACTTCAATAAAAATAAAAAACAAAAACCAGGGTCTGGAATGCTGGCCCAGCTCATGTAAGAATGGCCTTCCACTATTTATCCTCACAAAACTCTACATTTATTTTGTTTCTTAAAAGATTACTAGCCAAACAACTACCTCTTGGAAAAGAGGGCAGAGAAAGATGATTTTAAAAACTAAGTTTGTTGCTTTTAGAAACAAAGTTAACAAATTTCAAAGGGTAATAGGTGATCATCTAACAAATGGGTACCAAACACTTAAGCATCTAAAAGTTGTTTGACAAACCAGTCACTCGGAGGTGCATTCTGGGAAAACCGTCTGCAGAGCTTACCTGGTGCGGTGGCTGCCAGCGTGGCCTCCAGAGTCAGACTGTCTGGGCAGGAATCCTGGCTTTGTCATTCACTAGCTGTGAGATCTTGGGCAAGTTTCTCTCTGTGCCTCAATTTCCTCGTAATATAGAAACAATAATGATACCTGCCTCATGGAGTTTGATGAGTTAATAATATAAAATGGTTAGAAAAGTGCCTGGCATAGAGTAGGCACTTAATAAATGTTAAGATTGAATTACACTGATTGATTCCACTTTAAAATTCTTTGTAGCAATGAATGGCCTAGATTTTTAAGGGGGTATCAGACTGAGACTGAAATAAGACAGACCACAGGTCTAAAAACTTTTAAAAGAAGCTCCTAAAAAAATCTGACTCCTAGAATCCTCATTGTTTACGTTAAAGCAGAGATTGAAGTTTTTTCAGCTAGAACTCATACGTATAATCATACAGCCAAAATTAAACATGGTTCAAAAGTGAATTTTCATTTTGGCTCCTCTTCTTGTTTGTTCTCCTATTCTTTCCCCTCTTTTTCTACCAGTGAAACATTTTTTTTTCCAATTGATGTAATTTGAGTTCCAGTTATAGAAAAGACACTGGGCTACATGCCATATAGGAGTTTGTGGACTGTATGGGGGCAGGGGGTGGAGAGAGAGACAGAGTTAGACTATTATAGAAATCTTACAAGTATTACTAGGGAAAACACATTCCACAATGGCAAATAATTGGGTACTTATCTCCATTCTATTTAATAAATCAAAGAACTAGTGTTGTTGATTACACCAGCTCTGTTTCTTCAATTCCCTTGCAGTATCTAAGAGGAAAACTCTTACCATGGAAAACAGGAGTGATCTCATAGGCCTACTTGCAGGCTGAGTAAAATGGGGCACACACCCTAACTTGGGAAGTTTATTGCCAGGTTGTTCTTACGAGTTAAGTGGTTACCAAATGTTGTGTCTTAGGGTGTTAATGGTGGGATCATCTCTCCAGAGTATCTGTGCACTGACCTCTACCTTTGCTGTGATTTAAAATCCCTCCACTCTACCGTGGCCTCCTCACTGTGATTTATGGTTTGGCCATGTAATAAAGGGGTGATGGATTATGCCCTTTCCCCTACTTGCTGCTGCTTCTATTGAGTGATTTGAACTGCATTTGTTTTAGGTGATTATTAAGCCCAGCAATTAGGTACACTGCGTTTTTAGGACTGAAAGCCAAAAGTCCCCTTTCCCCCCAACCCAAAAGTCATAAATGTATATCTATAAATTACTTATAAGAAAGCATAAAGTGGTTGATTTGCTTATCAAACATCAACAAATAACACCAAGTTGAGCACAGAAACTAAACACGCATTTCCAGGACAATATAAGTATTGTCTCAGCCAGGCCGTGCTGTCCCCAACCTGACCCCTCTACCCAAGCCGATGTCAGCCTCTTGCAGATGCAGCCCTGCCCAGTCCTTCTGCCAATGAGAGCCAGATGTCATTCCAGTTCTTTCCCCGAGAGAGAGGGGAGAAATCAGAAAATAGTTTATTAGGATCTACATTCCCAGCACCTAGCCCAATGCCTGGCACAGTGCCTGACATATAAAGAGCACTCAGCAAATATTGACTGAACAAATACACTGCCACCCCCAGAGCCAGTATCCAGTGTGACTTGGGATGGATTCTGCCCTTTGAGGCTTCTTCTATGCATTACTTCTCAGTTTCCCTACCTGTCTCTCACCAATTGTGACCGATCATCCTAGCTGGCCCTTCTGACCCAGTCATCGGACCTCAGTTCCCCTTCCAGAACTCCTGTGAGGATCACAACATAGTCTGCAACACCAGCTGATGGGCCAGGGGTGAGGGGGAAGGTAGAGGTGTCTTGCCCTTCTCACCTGGGTCCTACAGTTCCTTTTCCCTAAGCCATGGCCTGGTTCAAGGATCTCTTACATTGCTCAGGAACCTCATGATTAACAACCCCTTGTCCTAATGTTAAGAATCCCTTCTCCCTAAGGCTTTGCACTGCTTCCTGACTCATTCCTTGGACACTATTGCCAGAATCTTTTCCATGTTATGACACAATTTTGACTCTTTTTGCCACAAGGTATTTTACTGTCATCTGTCTTGCAGTTAAAATCCAAGTATGAAATCCACATTAATATAATTTTACCATAAATATATTCAAATCTGCAAGGACTTAAATTTTTTGTGGTGCGTGTGTGTGTGTATGTTGTAGAGGGGGGGAAGTAATTAGGTTTATTTATTTACTTTTATTGGAGGTACTGGGGATTGAACCCAGGACCTTGTGCATGCTAAGCATGCACTCTATCACTGAGCTATTCCCTCCCCTCTTGCAAGGACTGAATTTTTTTTTTTCCTGAAAGAAACTGAGTCACCTCCCGCTTAGAAGAAATTCCCCTCTCCTTCTTTGATTTTTATGGGCTGCTTCTAGTACTACACTGAATTCTGTCTCCCATATTTCTAATCACTCTTCACAGTTTCTTTTCCAACTCTTTTTTTCTCTTCACATTTCTACTGTATCAATTAAGGCTTCTCTGAGCTCTTGTCTCAGCTTTAACAATACATGGGTTTTCTTCTTACTTATTATACCAGTTTATACTGACTTTGGCCCTTATTCATCTATAGGGCTTGGGGCAAATTGCTTTTGCTTTAATCCCCAATTCCCTCATCTGTAAAATAGGCATATTATTGCATGTACCTTATAGGTTATAATAAATGTAAGCACATATTCATGGTTCCCTCAGGCTATGAATCCAGATGCTAGTTAAAAATCTTAACAGTTTCTCAAATACTTGGGAAACTTACAAAATGGATGAGCTCAATGACTATTTTTGAATATTCTGTGCCAGTCACTGATCTAGGCTCTGGGGACACAGCAGTAAACACAGAGACCTGGACACTACTTTCATGGGGTTTACATTCTAGAGTAGGAAAAAAAAAGACAGTTGTTTTTTTTTTTTTTAAGAAGTAGAAGAAATAAGAAAAATTATGGTACGTGAAATGGTGATAAATGCTGTGGAGAAAAGGCTGGGGTGGGTGGTACTAGGGGGTAGGGCAGTGAGGGGAATGTTCAGTTTTATCCAGGGTATGAAGGTGTTGTTTGTTAAACACTTTCATTGAGAAGGTGTTGAGTCATTAGTGGGCAGGTCTCACGTGTGTTCTTAAATCAGTCCTGCTATCATTTGTTGTTGCAATTAGCTCAGCCTGACTCCCTGATGCTGGCTCTACCAGCACCACAGAGATCTGGAAGCCCACCCCCGTTCCTCATTCAGAGCCCTGCATGGTTCCCCTAGTCAACGATGCTTTTGAAAAACAGGAAGTAAGAGTCCATTTTTTCAGCATTAAGCCTCAAGGTAAAGTGTTACTGAACTAACCCAAGTCAGCTAGCGTTACCTTGCTTAGAATTAAACAAAAACTTTTCTGCCACCACATCTGACCCCATGGTGCTAGTTTTGTGGGAAATTTAGGGCTGGGTAGCCTCTGGGATACCTGTCAGCATCCTCTTTAAAAGTGAGAAAGGAAAAGCTCTTTTCCTGGATGCTACACTCAGTTTCCTACTGGGTGATAGGCCCTAGGGCATTTCAGAGTTTCATAAAATGGCCCTTTCTATTACACAGAGGCCCTACTTTGTTTTCCTCTGGGAAGACACACACAAGGGAGCTGAGTTGGGCCATGCCACGTAAAAGCCAGACTGGCCATGGCATTTCCAGGACTAAAGCTCAGCCTTACCATTGCAGACTCCTTCCTCAACAGGCTGTGCTCTCCCTGGGAGCGCCACTGTACCAGCCATCTGTCAACCCCCCAGACATGTCTATGCAGGACTAAAACCCTCCTGAAGCCAGAGTTTGAGTTTTTCCTCCAGCAAACTCTTGGCCTTTTGTAAATCAATGGATGCCAATTATTGCTTGAGGGGAAGGGGTATCATCTTACACCACATCACAGATGAATCTGTCTTAATTTTGGTCCATCTGGGACTTTGTACTACACAGTAAATAGAAACAGTATTTATAAAGTGACTAGCATAATGAGTAACTATCATAATTAGATAGGTAGCTGAATTATGGGGAATTATAAATTTATTCTTTATAATTTTTATTTTTTCAAAATGTTTTACAAATTTATATAATCAGAAGCAAACTCTTAAAATTAAAAAACACACAAACAACTCTTGACATGTAGTTGTTTCTTCCCCTCCTTTTCATCTAAGCTTCTCAGAAGAGTAGTCTATACTCACTATTTCCACTTCCTCAACTTGCTTCTATCTGGTTTCTGCCTCAACCATTCCTCTAAAATTGCTCTTACGGAAGCCACCAACTATTTCTTAATGTCATTCCCTTAGGAATGTTGGTGGGCTTGAAAGGAAAGGCACCCTCAGGTAAATGATAACTTGGAGCAAAGTGAATTTGAGTAGAAGGGAGGGGACAAGGGAACAAGACATGAAGCCATTTCATCCAAGCTGAAAGCATGATCCAGAACCAAAGTTGAATCCAAACACTCACCTTGTCCAAGAGTCAAGCAGTCTGGTTAGAAGCCAACTTACCTAAGTAGGAGAGAGTCCAGAAAAAGCCAATTCCAAACAGGTAATAAGCTGACAAACCAAGGTAGTCCCAGAAGGAAGAGTGCAAAGAGATGGCAGGCCAAGAGGAATTCCAAACTCAGCATGTTACCAGCTGCATTCAACTGGGTGTTCCTGGGAATACCTGATGAATAGTCCTAACTTACAAAGTTACTTTTCAGAGATGAGAGATGGGCTCCCAGGAGCACTCCTATACTGGATATGTCAACAAAGTGCCTGCCACACCCAACTTCCTCTTCAAGATGAAACTGCCCCACCCACAGCCCCCTGCTCTGAGAAGCAGAGCTAGATTTTTCTTTACCCAGGGATGGCTCCTGATTGGACCAGGAATTGGCCCCTGACATTAGGGCTGCCCCTCCAAAAACCAGGGCTTGAATGGAAAAGGTGAGTTTGGTGAATCAGATTCTCTCCTTCTGGGATTTGAATTGGGAAACATGGAGATGATGGGGCAGTTAGCCGTGGAAACAAGTTGAAAGGATGCTATACAATGGAGTGGTGGCCATGGAGGGTCATATAACCAAATCTATGAGGAAGCAGAACAGTATGATAAGAAAGCAGAATTTATGAATAAGCTGCAATTACTCCATAGAAAAAAATACATGAAAGTAAATAGAATTTATTGGTTGGAATAGGGGAAAAGGAAGCAAACTTGCAAACAGTAGCTCGGAAGTGGTACACCACTATTCCAAAGATTGTCACCTGGCCCTGCTAGCAGCCGAGTTCCTGCCACCCAGATTAACTAAGGTTTCTGTGTTTTTCAGGGGGCCAACCCCAACTTCCTGGATTCCTTGCTAATATTTGTCAAGACACCTACTACTTGCTAACATGGCTCTTGCTGTTTGGGATCCATCAGTGAATAAAACAAGAAAGTAGTTGTAATAACCCCCTCATTACTTCGAGTAGGGTCCCGGTTTCAAAGGGCCAAATTAAAACAATTCCTTGTGCTCTCACTCTTTCCCATGGTCCAGTTGCTGAGGTCAGTCACAGTGTCATAATGAGTCTGCTTCCTCCTAGGAATACAGTTCATGTTTATTCCCCCTCATCATTGGGGTTGTGGCTGGGACATTTAGGAGCAGAGAAAAGAATAGAAGAAGTTGGGAGATTGGGCATGGAGGAAGTCAGCTGATATATGACAATGACAGCAGAGTGGCTGAATGCCCAGGCTTTAGATTAACTGGAGTTTGAAATTTGGCTCTGTCACTTACTCATCATGTGATCTGTGGCAAGTCAGTTTTCTCAGCTATAAATTGGAGGTAAAATGGTATCCTCATCATTGCATTGTTGTGAGGATTAAATGAGAAAATAGATGCAAAACGCATAGCGCAGTATCTGCCCCCACAGTGAGTGCTCAAGAAATGATACCTCCTATTGCTCGTGGTGTTATTATTATCAGTAATCCTCCAGCTTTCACATTAGGTCAGTAGAATGGATGTGCTGGGGGAGAATCAGATGGCATCCTTCTTTCTGAAGGCTGCTGCCAGCCAGAACTTGGTCTACTCAAGGTTCCTTCAAGGTGGTGCTTACCTTCCTAGGTACTTTCTAGCTGCTGGAGCATCGATGCAAAGTGCAAAAAAATAGGAAGAATGAAAAACAGTGTTGCACAGAAAAGCAGTAACAATGAATTCTGCAAGCAAAATCTGTGGCAGTGACACTAGTCAGAGCAGTCAGTTGTCTGTAGGCGGTAGAAGAATGCAGATATTCCTTGAGCACTAATCTTGGGTCGCATATCTAGGACCTGATAGGCCCAAGGGCTCTGGTTGGAAAGCAGTGCTTTGACAGATCATGGAAGCAGAAACTCCGTTTTACCCATCAGGGTACAAGTGGCTGGAGTGGATGAAGGAGTGATGCAGGGAGGGAAGCATGCCTTCTTATAAAGCTGTCACTGCCAGGACAGAGTCATGACTGAGCAAGAGGGGCAGACCAGAGATGGGAGTCCCACAAGTGTGTGAGGATCAGAAGGAGTCACAGCTGCTCTTCAGGAAGCCCAGGTTATCTTTGCTAGAGGTCTAAGTGCTGTTGTGGTAGAGTACCAGAACGAGTCATGTTGGAGAGGGCCACAGATTGTGTTTTAGTAGAGGAACACATGAGTGGCTGAGCTGATGCTGCATTCAGGCCTTTCTGGTAGTATGTGCACCACTGTACTCATATAGAGGCCTTCCTATTATTTCTCACCCCTCTGAGTTACTCCCAAGAGACCATGGATCTGAATTAGGACCACAAGTAGATGTCTGAAAGATGATTTGGGCTGAATGACTGTGAAATACTCAAACCAGACTCTTCCAAGTTTGAGTCTCTCTGCTGCCCCTTGTACCCAGGCTTCCAGTAGAGACCGTCTGCTCTGTGGTTCCATTGCTGGGTGTGCAGCTGATAGAGTGCCCAAGGCTAGTAAGATGAGGCACGCAACTCGCACAGCATGAGCATAGCTTCCAGATTTGTACTGGCTGCTCCGGGCTACTGCAGACTGATCTCACTATCATGCATTAGACACTCTAGGCCTTGAAGGCATTGTCACAACAAGCCAGTCTCCTTCCCAAATGGAGATGATGGAGGGCAGGATAGGGCCCTCCTTGGTCAGGAGCACTGGTGTTGGCAGCACTGATCCCAACAGCATAAGGTTGAACCAAGATGGGTCTGGGCTGCCTAGAGTTGGCACACAGGTTAACAGGACAGACTCTGGAGCTATATTACCCATATCCAAATCCCAGCTTTCACTTCTTAGAAACTTTTTAACCTGTGTGACCTTAGAAGAATTACTTTATCTTTCATCTCAGTTTCCTCATCTGTGAAACAGCAATGATAACAGCACATACCTCACAGGGTTACTATGAGCATTGAATTTATCAGTACAAGTTCTACATTAATAAATTCAATGTAGAAGAGTGTCTGGCACATATTAAGTGCCTACTAGTGCTATAGTGGGGCAGGGGTGAAGCTCGGAGTGTTAAGTTGCCTGAAAAATAGTGTCAAGCTCAGCACATCAGGCCAACTTCCTTCTCTTTTTAGGAGGTCATTACTAGGTCACTTACACAGAGAAGAACAAAATGCTATCAAGCATATGTTGGAATGTCTAGTTGTCTTCAAGTGACCAGGGAACTCTCACTCCAGAATCACAGACCCTTGGCTACACCAAATTGGAGTTGTCTGGAGACTGTTTTGGAGGTAACCCCAGATTGCTGGAGTAGAGGATTATATGAGATATAGTTGGGCAGCGTATGTGTGGAGGTATCCAAGATATATTGAGACATTGCCCAGGAAGTGCAAAAAACATCCTCTAGAAACTCATACAGGACACAGATCATTTGGTGCTGCCATAGACCAAGGGACATTGTGGTCTCTACAAACTGTCTAGATACTTCTAAAAAGTCATCTTTCACTCTTTATCTTCCAAATGCAGCTGGTGGAAGGCAAACAAGGTTATAGGCACTCAGAAGGTCTTCATGGATCCCCCCAGAGCTGCCCCAGGAGCTTGAGCAGACCAGACAGGATCAGGACCCCAGTAGTCCTAGCAGAGGTCCAGTTCTCTGCTTTTCTTCTTCACAAAGTGCCCCGGGGCCCTCTTGGGATAAGTGGACGACCGATGGATCCCAAGGCCTATGAATTCCTATTGAGTCTCAGGTGAAGGGCGTTGTGGTGCCCATAGGATTGCCAGATAAAATACAGGACATCTAGTTGAATTTGAGCTTCAGATAAATAATGAATAACTATATAAGTATATCCCAGATGCTGTGTGACACATACTAAAAAAAAAGTACTTGTTATTTATGTGAATTCAGATTTAACTGGATGTTTGTATTTTTATTCAATAAATCTGGCAACCCTCTGTAGAGGATGTGGTCATGGAAGGGCCTCCAATTGAACACAAAGAGCAGAGATGCTGGCGGATTCTTGTGCCATTACTTCACAGGGGCTCCACTGCAGTTCAAGTCACTGGGAGTGGGACAGATCTGGATATTTACCCACTCTAATGTTGTAGCTGGACACTCCATGGACATTGAGGGCTCTTAACAATCAGTCATGGCTATGAGAAATTCCCAGTAGTATCCATAGTGTGGCCTTCCAGGCGATAGTTGAACACCTTTACAGCATTCTGCTTTCCCAGCAGATGTGAGAAGTCCCATCTACGTAAGTGTCCTTTTGTCCCCAAGAATAAACCTCGTATCTCCATAAACTGTTAGAGCTGGATTAAAAAGCATGGCAACTGAGAGGGCTCATCTGAAGACAGAGAGCCTGCTCTGACAACAGGCATTGCAAGACTTGGCAAGGTCTGAGCAGCAACCTGTGACCTCAAAGCCAGCATCTCCATTGTCAGCAATTTGCATCTACACATCTACAGAGCAGATACAGCACCCATCATCTGAAACCACACTCCTCATTTCAATTCTGGAAGCTGAGTTGCAGAGAATTAGCAGGAGACACAGTCTTGTGGATTAAGGGACAATCTCTGACCTTACTCCCTCAAGTTGGGAGTAGGTAGTAACCAAGAGTAAGCATGTGATGTAAGGCTGAGTTTCCTAAGCTGAGAGACGAGGCCTGAATCTCAGACATGAACACACAGATACAGAGTCCACAAGTCAGGTCACCAAGACCCAGAAACAAAGGCCCACCCAAACAGGTCAAAAAGTCAAGGCAGACTCTGGAGGCAGATTTCAAAGAGAGCAAACCAGCAACAGGTTAGTGTTTCCAAAGTTAGCATGTGACTGTGGTTCTTATTTTATTCCTGGGATTCTGGGGAATATGGTTATAGAAACTTCTGTGGGGTTAGAGATATTGTCAGGGACTGGGCCTAGCTGTCAACATCAATGGGCCTTTCCAGCCCTGCTCTTCAAGTACTCTGCATTCACTCTCTCCATTAGACACTCTCTTTTTGTTGCCCATGATGCCTGGATGTTCTCATTTGCTGTCATTGTTCCAACTAAGAGCATGATTGGTTGAAATGTGTGGGTTGTGGACACAAAGCACTTGGGTCCTAGCTGTGAGACTTGGGCGAAGCTTTGTTTACTTTTTAAAACTTCTTTAGGCTTCATATCCTTATCTACACAATGAAGATAAACAAAACCGACTAGCTTATAGGGCTATGATGAGAATTTAAAAAGAAAATGTATGTAAATTGCTTCTCACAGTGCCTGACATAGTAAGTGCTCCATAAATGTAATCGATATTGGCTATTACTTATTACTACTTATATGCAATTGAACCTCAGATCTTTGTTTCTAGTTCAGGACTCTCTTGGGAGCCACACTCATACAGTCTACTGTATATTTCTATACGGATGCTCCAAAGACACCTCATGTTAATTGGGTAAAAATAAAGCTTGTCCTTTCTTCTTCTAAACCTCCTTTCCTTCTCCATTCTCCATGTCAACTGTTGGCACTATCATTCCTTAGTCCTGGAATCCTAGAAGTCATCCTTGATTCCTGTCTTTTCCTTGACATTTGCCATCTACCTCTGCTCCTCATCAAATCTGTCATTACAATCTGATAATTTTGCCTCTTCAACTCTTTCACTTTATATCCTTCCCCCATTTCTTGATTTAAAAAAAAATCTCTTGAAAAAGTAGTGATTCAAGGCCAAGGCCCTGGTTCTAAAGAAGTTCATGACTTTGGTGGCAAAGACAGACTCCTGTGGTAGATTATATTATTGTTCAGAATATTCACTGTCCCTGCCTATGGGGCCTGTAGGAAGAATATACATCTCTGCCCCATTGACATCTGGCTTGGTTATTGACCTACATTGACCAGTGGAATGTCAGCATATGTGACACGTGCTAACTCTGAGCAATTCAGAGCAGAGGCTATAAGAGTTATCATATGGTTCCATTATTGCTCTTTTCTCCTGCTATGACATCACCATGTCCCAAATAGGGCCTTCTTCTTCAGCCTAAATGATGAATGAAAGAGATGAAACAGGGCAGCTGCCAATCCATGATGTACATACAATATGAACAAGAAATAAATCTTTCCTGTTGTTAGGATACTGGGACCATTTGTTATTCCATCATAACCTAGCCTAAAGTGACTGATACAACTCATTTCAGGATTATTTATCGAGTACTTGAATCTAATGCACAATGATATGGAAATCAGTGAGTCATAATGATATGAAGCACAGTGTTCTCCAACAAAGTAAGAAAGCTGGATGTTCTGCCAAGCATCACAGATACTTCACATATGAGGATTCTTCTTCCAACATTATGTTGAGCAAAGTAAATTTTTTACCATTTCGAAGATGATAGTAGCTATAGGAGTTTCCAAAAGAGGCCAATGAAATCAGACTTTTTAAAAAAATCTGTTTCATATGTATGTAATGAGACAGAGGTCAAAAGAAAGAACAACTGAATGGAGAGAGATCAGGGATTCACAGAGCTGCGTGCTGAAAGGAAATGGCATTGCTGTGAGTTTATTCATGACCTACTTCAACAGATTGGAAGAAATGTCAGCAATCTGGGGCTTGGTAACATAGTTTGACAGAAAAACAGCTTCAATTTTCTCACCCTGCCACAAGCCCCAAATCAGCTTGACCATTTCTAGGGCACATATCTTTGCTTGGCAACAACAACAGTAATAAAACAACAGGTAATAACAAATATCACACATATTGAACTGTATTAGCATATCAATAGATGTTAAACAGAACATTACTTTGCTGTTCAATGTGACAAATGTGTATGTATTGACTAAAGTAGTCTTGAGTCAATACTAAATACTCAATATTAAAACTTTCTGAACTCAGCATTTGACACTTTGGGGCCAGATAATTCTTTGATGCAGAGACTGTCATGTGCATTATAGGATTTTAGCAGTATCTCTGGCCTTACCCATTAGATGCCAGTAGCACCCTCCAAGTTGTGACAACCCAAAATGGCTCCAAATGTTGCCAAATGTCCTCGAGGTGTCTTCCTGTTCTAAAGGAACGATGCTGGTGGTGGGAAATGAGAAACCATGGCATGCTAAACTGAAGACACTTCCGAGGGGGCAAGCCTTTGGTTGATTTAATTAGTTTAGGTGTTTAGCTCTCCATTTTGCTTATAAATCAGGCCAAGCCTGCCCCAACTCCTAGTAGCAGCTATTGATTGAGTACCTATTGTAGACAGTAAACACAACTTGCATAGTCAGTATAACATGGAGATTAAGCACTTGGCTTTGGTGTCAGACAACCTGGGCGAGAATCCTGGCTCTGCTACTTATTTGCTGTGCGACCTGAGGTAAGTTTCTTTACCTCTCTACAATCGTGTCCTCATATGTGGAGTGAAATAACACAGCATACATGAACTAGGGTTATTGTGAGAATTCAATGAGTCAGTACATCAGAGGTGCTTAGAACTAGGCCTAGGGTATGGAAAATAGTCAACAGATGTTTACTGTTATTCTTAACCCTTACAACAACCCCACAATTTAAGCAACATCATCTCCATTTTATACATGTGGAAGCCAATATTTAGGGAAAGTAAGTCCAAAAGCACTCAGATGCTAAGTTACATGGTTAGCAAGGAGAGGAATCACGACTGAAACCCCAAGACTGAAGTGCTTCTCACTACACCCAAAGGCTTTGTTGGAAGATGGGTTAGACTTGGAAGGAAGAGTTCTCTTTCAGGGATACAAATTGGAACTTGTCCACTCGGTTTGTTGTGTTTGTACGTAGTGATGAAAAGACCCACCCATGAGGCAGTGGAAAAACAGCCTTCACCACTGACTGGCTGTGAGAACTTAGGCAGGTCTCTCAAACATCCTGAGGCTGTTTACTCATCTGCAAAATGGACACAAAAACACCTGCTCTGTGCTGTTCACGGGTGGTGGTCAGAGTGATGTGAGAAAAAGTCTGCAGCGGAGTGCTGTAAAACTATCAAGTACCTGACAGCTGTCAGGCTGGCTTCGTGCTGTGGGGTAGGCATTCTAAGACCTCTCCTTTTCTTGGTCGTGTCCAGCAGCTCCATGAAAGCAAGTTCTGGGGGGCCCCAGCGCGGTCACGGGGCCTCGGCTGCAGCAGCCGGCCCTGAAGGCCCCGTGGGCGCCGGCCAGGCCGGCAGAGGTTGGGCCTGCACCGCCTGGTTCCAGGGTGGGCAATCTGGGAGGTGACCCCAACAGGGATGCAGCAGCTGCTGCTTATCTGTAGTTAGTCAGCCACCCGGACAGATGAGGTGTCCGTGGCGACCTTCCTGCCTCAGTGAGTGTGGGAACTCGGGGCTTCCCAGGGCCGAGGGTGGGAACATAAATGAGATGGCCTCTGCTGACGTCCCAGCCTCGCATCCCCCTCCATTGCCCTAACCTAGGAGGAGACATGAGAGATCGTGCAGGCTCCACCCAGAGAATGTGGAGGGAAAAGCCGGGGCTCTGGGGGTCCAAGGTTGCTTTACCTCCTGGCACAATCCTGACTCCCCCAGAGGTGGACACTTCCTGCCAAAAGTCCCACCACCGCCACCCTTTGCTGTCAACAGGGCAGAGTCAGAAATATATCCCCTGGTGGAAACTCCTTTCCTCCCGCCTCCCCGCTGTCTTCTGTAGTTAGTCATCTGTAGCGGGTACGTTTCCCACCTCTTTCTAGCAAAAGGCCGCCAGTGTTTTCATTTGTCTGCAGAAGTCTTGGCCTAGGATGGGCCCTTCATGATGAGCCCCTGTGCCTGTGACTCTTTACTGTGATTTGCTTGTCCTTGCCTTTCTTGTGTGTTGGAGTCTTTCTTTCAGTTCCTTTCAGTTGTTTCCTCACTCCTCCCAAAAGCACCACTCAGTGATTCTGTGACAAAATGGTAAAATGCTTTGGGTTCGTTTTGGTGTCTTCTCACTTTTTTTTCTTAATCTTCTTCCTCTCCATCCGCTCTGCATTTAACAAATGTGCCAGACACCATAAAGGTGCTGGGGATCCATCAGCCAGCAAGCAAGAGAAGGTTGATGGCTTCTCGTTTCTTACGTGCCAGCTAGGAATGTGGATACCAGACAGTTATTCTCACAAGACAGCGTTCAGGGTGCTGTGGGTGCCTGTGTCGGGAGGTGCAAACCCAGACCTGGCTCAGGACAGCCTCTATCAAGAGCTGTTTTTTTGGGCCTGGCAGCAGCAGATTATTCAGGTGAAGGGTTGGGAGAAGAAGGGAAGACAGGAGGGAAGGAGGACGATATACGTGAAGGGGCTGAGGGAAGACAGGGTTTGCAGAACCCAAAAAGACTAGCACAGCTGCTCGTGGTGCCTGGCCTGGGTCCTCCCCCTTGAGCACAGCTTCATCCTTAAACACTTTACTCCCCCACCATAAAGCTGTCATGTACGCTCTTCCTTTGAGGCTCTGCTTTTTTTCCTCTATAACTGCAATCTTGACTGAGAATTTCCTAAAATGGGCTTGGAGTCTGGAGACTTAGATTCCATACTGAATTCCACCACTTAACTGTACATCCTGAACAAGTGACTTAGCTTCTCTGAGCTGTGGTTCTTCACCAGTACTATGGGCTAGTAACGTGCTAATTGTTAATATTTAATAATGTTTGCTCTGTGCCAGCCCCCAGTGCTAAGTACTTTTTGTAGTTAATTGCATTTGATCCTCACAAATTTAATCCTCATGAAGTAGGTAGTATTTTTATCCCTTTCTACCCTTCTCAAAGGGAAGGAATGTGACACCAATCTTGGACGTGCTTTGTAATGATGAGGTGTTAATGCAAAAATGACGTAATATTCCCACGTTGTTCACAAGTGCATGTGTAATGAATAAATTCATTTGTTAAGCGCCACAACAATTCTAGGCTATACATAATTAAATGAGGAGCCAAATCTTTAGAGTCTGCCTCCCAAGCAAACCAAACAAAAAGCGGTAGCAAGACCGAAGAAGTGTTGACATCATGAAAGAGCTAATTGCATGCAGTGCCAAACCACTGAAGGGAGAATTCCACAGATGTGACCCTGAACCACTGAAGTTTACAGTCTGATGACCACCACTGCCCAGAACACATCTGCAGGCAGCAGAGTGAAAACTCCGAATCAGTTCATGAAGAGACACTGAGGTTGTGTCAAACTTATCATTCATCAACGGTAAGGATCTTTCAGAAGGCTGAGTGAGCTGGGAGAAATTCATAAGCTTATAGCAGAATTCAAGGTTGAAGCTGAAGCCAGAAGGGTCTAAGTTTCCTGGTATTCTCCTTAGGGTATGTCCCTCCACTTTCTATCCCTTTATCACAGCATTTTTTCACTCCAAAGCCCAATCCTGGGAAATTATTCATACATGATATATGTACTGTCATAATAATGACAAATTCTTAAATTGTCATTTCTGAAACTATGGGTGGGTATAACAAAGTAATATGGATGGATATATATGTCTGTCTGCGTGCCTGTGTTGATGTGTGTGGGTATTTGTTTGTGTGTCTGCTTGTGATTGTGTGAGCGTGGCTTCCTACAGTTACACTCCCCAACTTGGCAAGAAGTAGCGCTGGCTCCCCCTGAAAGAAGCCAGTGTGGGAGGAGAACTGACACCAAAAACAAATGAGGTGAAAGAGGATAACTGTGGTTTGATACTCACAGATCCAGATGAAAGGCAATGAATAAGAAAGTCAATGAGCTGAAAATGACTTGAGTGTAGGCACCTCCTAGGGAATTATACCCCCTGTGAATGATCATAATAAACATTTCTTTAAACTCCTTTAAAGTGCTTTGAAACTTTAATATCCATTTCTTCCCTCAAAATACAGGCAGCCTATCTTGGAAGTTAAGAGCACATTCTGGGTTCAAGTCCAGCTTCTGTCAGATTCTGCCACTTACTAGCTGCATGATACTGGGCAAATCATGATTCTCTAAGTCTCTATTTCTTTACCTGTACTACGGGAAGAGTACCTTCTATCTCAGGGAGTTCTTGTGAGGATAAAGGAAAATAAAATGTAGTGAGTGTTTTTGATGCCATTTTATAGGTTGCAATACAGATGCCCAGAGAAGTTAACTTCCTCTTCTGAGGCCCCCCAGCTAGATAGTGGCAGGGCCAGGGGGAAGCAGTCAAGCATCCCACCTCTGGCCCAGGGCTTGTTCTACTCAACCACGTGGAGCACCAACCCCACACTGAAATACTTTTCAGGTCACAAGGGATTTTTTTTATGCATAACATCTTTTTAGTTTGCCCTTCTTTGCCAAATACACACTGGAAAGCTCAGAACTCTGCAGAAAAGGTTGATGTAGCACCTTCTGGAAAATTAGTCCAGGTCTGGGGTGGCCTGAAGAGACCTAAAGAACTAAGTGTGAGAGGAAAAAAAGACATTCGTCACACCTCTTTCAACTGTGAACATGTAGATTATTTACTTTGTGGATTGATGTAATGCAATCTTGAGTCCTGTGTTGGCCACGCTCTACCACTTCCCTCCACCATTAGTGGGTGTGAGCTCAAGCAACGTAAACTCAGGAAAGTAATGCAAAACCAAGAGAGTAAATCTGCCTTTTACACCTTTCACCCCACATCAGCCTCCTCCTCTCTTCATCCCCCTCAGGCTTTAGAAAACCGGAGGTCAATGCGTTTTCAGTTATCTTTGCTCAGCTCCCATTCTGGAAGCGACAGAAAGACAGCTACACTAGGAGTCAGGAAGCCAGGGGCTTTAGTCCAGGGATGACACTGGTTAATCATGGGCCCTCATGCAAGTTAGATCAGTTCTTTAGGCTTTGGTTCCTCATCTGTAAAATAAAAAGAAAAAAGGAGCATTTACGGAATGCCTATTCTTTGCCAAGTGCCTTCCATTATGTCACTTTATTTTTAAAAATCCATGCTCAATAAAAACTTTGATCTGCATTATGCAAATGAGGAAATAAAGGGGCAGAGAAGCTAAGTAAATTGCCCCAGACCCAGGTGGCAAAGAGGAACCTGAGCTGAAATTTGAACCTAGGACCATCTGATTCCAAATTTTACGCTGCACTGGTAACCCGATACAATGTATGATGCTTCCTCCCTTTCTAATATTACGCTGTTCTGCGAGCACAGTTAATCAATAGTTGTCTGAGTTTGTCACTGTGAGTCATTCCTACCTGCCTTGGGGTCTTATTCTGAGTGGGCAGAGGACCTGAGGAGATTTACTACATCCCTTATGTGGTCAGCTGAACACCTTAATATTACAAGAAGTAGTTTTATTGCCATCAATGGAAATTTGATACTTACCTTCATCTTTTAATGCTTCTTTGAGTAAGGGAAACATTTCCTTGGAAGCCCTTCCCTCCCTTGGAAGCTTAATATTTATATAATTGACTTTACCTTCAATTATTTAAAGCTGTCATTAAGAAACCAAAGATATTTCACATTTGTGTATTTAAAGGATTCTAACTCATATAGAATCAGGGAGTAATAGGAAGGGTACTTGATTCCTGGGAAGGGGAGGATGTGAATATTGGTGAGGAGCACAGGACACAGAGGTACCAGCTACTCACCACTGTAAAGAGATTTGTTCTTCTCCCTCCTATTCTCAGATGTCTCTGAGGTTGGACTCAAATAAGAGCTTTACATGTCTCAACGGTAACTTCACTGAACAATGGCTGGAAGAGGGAAGTGTCGTGCTGCGCACTTCACTCTGTGGGAGGAGAGACAGGTATACTGTTACCCCTTCCTTTTGCAGTCATTAGGTACACCATCAAGCCTAGTTTCTTCACATTGTAATTAGGCTCTCTGAAGTTTAAGAGTGATGTTTATTTGATGTGGCACCCTAAGCGCACAGTAGATATTCAATAAATATGTGTTAAATAAATGAACTGAACAATAGGGAAGATAATTAGGGGAACCCAGGCCATCACTGGATGAAATATCAGTCAGCAATTTAAATCTGCATAGATCATGTGATAGTCGCTTCTAGAGAGTAGTGACCATATTTTACTCATCTTTGTGTTCCCTAGGATTTTGCCTTGTTATAACAGGGGCTCAAATGTTTCTGTAGAGTTAATCATCTCTAGGGACTGCTATGATAGTGCGGTAGAAACATCCTGGAAAATGACATGGTGGAGGGATGAAAAAAGGCTAAGTAATTTGAAGGCGGGAATGGTGCAGACAACAGTGATCACGTAGTCAGACTTGGCAGTGGTGGAAGACAAAGGTGCTCATGGAAAGGAGTGATGCTAGTGCTGGTGAAACTGCAACAAAAGTTGTCCAGAGAAGACTGGGGTGGCTGAGTCCTCTTTCTGCTGTTCCATGGGTACCAAAGTAGGGCCCATTCACGTTGGTACTTTAGGGAATGTGATTCCTCAATGTCCCACTCAGTTTTGCCCCCATAATATCATAACTCTCACCAGTCAGGCTGCTTTTTCTTTTTTCCTGGTCTCATATACAGCCACTTTTTGGGTACATGATGCTAGGATAAATTTCCAGTGTCTGCCCTCCTGGACCCAGTACCACATCCCTCTTCTTCTCCAATGACAACTTCTCACCACAGGGTTGGGAGGAGGGTTCACTATATCCATGACTCCTTGCCTTGCCCTAACCTTCTAAAGAGGGCGGTGCTTAGTAATTCCAAGGTGATTCCCTGTTCTACACTGTGACCGACAACTTCTAATAAAGAGGAGAAAAACATACTTTTTAATCTTTGGTGGGACACTTCCTCTGGTTAAGAGGGCATCCTGTTATATAAGAAGTCAAGGTGGGTGGGTTGCGCTTCATAGATTTCTGGTTGTGGAGTCACTTTAGGGACTGACTCAAAGTTGGCATGATTAGGCATAATGTAGTGGCTTTGATGGAGGATGAGTGACACTGGTTTAAAGTCTGGAGGGAGCAATGCCCTACACAAATGAATAAATAAGACAGGAAATATTCTTGAATGAAGCAAGAATGTGGGAAACATCTTGATGACAAAACTGAAACAAAATAAAGACAATGCAGAGAGCTTTCAAGTCCACATTGATGGTTTGGGAAGATAATAACTAACACCCACCCAGCACTCCTCTAAGCTCTTTAGATGTGCTGCTGTATTTAATCTTCACAAGTCTGGGAGATACTCATTTTATCCCCATTTTACAGATGGGGAAACCAAAGTACAAAACTGTGGAGTAACTTACCCAAGGCTACATACAACTAAGTGATAAGGAAAGCTGGAATTTGAAGCTTAAGCTGCATCTTAATCTAACATTTGTTCAGCACTATGTACTAGGTAGTGTGCTTTAGTCTAGATCTGGGGTGACCCCAGGGGACCTAAAGAGCTATGGGTGGGAGGGAAAAAAATCCTGTCACACCTCCTGCACTTGTCAACATGTAGATTATTTACTTTGTGAACTGATGGGGCACAATCTTTAATCCCATAGTTTTTATACACGTCCTTCCCATACACGCTGTGAGCGTGTGTATGTTGTGGTACTTACATATTCAAATACAATTTATCACCAGTCTTCAAGATCACAAAATCATGCCTCATTCTTACCTCTAGTTTCTAGCATGGTTTCCATTAGCTATTCCTGAGAGGAAATGAGCCAGTCCTTCCAGTTTACAGATGGTGAAAGTAGTTTGAAGGAGGTCAGCGGCTGGAGCAAGGTCATGGATCAAGTTAGTGGCATTTGGCTTAAATCAGGATCAATAACCTCTGTCCCTCCAGCCTGGTCCTCAGAGGGTCTGCCTGTCCCGGGGCCTGGACCACATTCCAAATTGGGTAATCCGGTGCATGCTGCCTGTCTGAAATTCCCCTTGTGGTTTTGCTCACATCTGGTGTTTTTCACTTCTCTTTCTAAACACGTGCTTTGATCCTATTGCTGCTGCAGCAGAAAGATGTCCATGGTTCCAAGGAGCGCAGTTAATTTAGTGAGAGGTGAAAGATACTCCTCTCAACAGGACTTCTAAAAATAAACAGAATCAGGGCCTCACCATGTCATGCTTGAAGCACTTCCCGGAAACCCTCAAATTTAGTGACTTCTTCACAGACTCTCTGTAGCTCCTAAAGCTCTAATGTGCCTGGATGCCTTGCTCCCCAGCTCTTCTCAGATGCCCAGCAGGTCTGAAGTCTTGTGTTCTTCTTCTTTTCGGTCATTCTCAAAGTAGGCAGGGTGACCTGTGGTTAAATGTCTTCCATAAGAGTTCTGTGATCATATTTCTCCATCAGTTCACACACACTGAGCCGAGAGCTATGCATACTTACTTCCAGAAAACCTTATCTACAAACTAGCTTTCCTGTTTTATTTATTTTACCAAGCTCTGTTATTCATTCTGCCCCTTGCCTTATCTTAATAAGTCTGTTTCTTAATTATAAAAGCATTTTTCCACTACATTAAAAATTTTAGGGAAATAAAGAATAAGAAAAAAATCCACAATCCTAGTACTCTCACATAACCATTATTAATTATTTGATTTGTTTTCTTTTAGTCTTATTTCCTTGTATGTGTGTGTACATTTTTTATTTATTTTTACATTACCAGAATCATAATTTACATGCAATTTTTGTGTTGTCTTCTTTACACTGTTTAATATTATGTTATGCATGTTTTCCCATGTATACATAATCTTGCAGATATAAAATGAAAGGGGATGTGTAGGTTTTGACAAGAAGAGTGGGCAAAAGCCATCAGCGACCTCCCATAAAGGCGTGGATTATGAATATTATTTGTCGGGACACAATTCTTCCCTGAGTTGCTGGGATTTAGACTGGGGTTAGGAAAGACACAGCTGAGTACAAAGAAACAAAAGAGCGCCAAATTTTTGGAGACCGAGGATTAATTTGAAGCCGTAAACAGCTAAATTCAAGATTCAAGACAATAAACCCTCCCTGCTCAGATGAATCAGAGACAAGGCTGAATGTTTTAGTAGCATCTACCTAAATAGCCTCCAGAAAGAACATCTTATCACAGATACAGACAGAAAGAGGACCTTTGGGGAGCAACCCTCCTTGGGAAAGAACATCTTCCCAGGGGCTGTGGGAAGTTATAAGTGAGTTCCATTGCCTTCATCATTCCGAGTGTTTTCAGAGAAGAAATGAGGAGGCAGGGCATTCTTTCTATCAGAGGAAATTGTTTGGCTTCCTGACTGTGTTTCTATTTTATCTTGGTCCCTCTTTCCTTTTCAGTCACCCCATGAGACCCCCACCCCAAAGCAAGAAATGTTACCCTAACTGGATTGTTATCCTCATTTAATCAATCTTCCTCCAATCAACCTTTCAACCATTCTTGCTTTTCTTTGCTGACCTCCCAAGCCCAAGGCGTCCAGCCCGCTCCCTTAGGCCATCTCACTCCCCACACCCACCCTTATCACACATGAGACCAGTGCTTAGCAGCACCCACGTGCCCTGCTTGGCAGCCATGGTGAAGCCTCCTTTTAAGAACTGAGGACTCTTATAATGATGAACAGAAGAATCCCTGGCTGTTACGTCCGGCTTCTTTGGAGCTGGTCTTCCTAGTCAAAGACACCAGATGACCTCCTTATAACAATCCTGGAAGAAATCTGTATGGCTGTTCTCAAATTATGGATGAAGCAACCAAAGCCCAAGGATTCGTCTGTATAATGACACATAATATTGCAGAGATGTAAGAGAATTGAGAAAATACCCAAACATGCAGAGAAAAGTACAAAGCAAAATTACTCATCATTCACCCTCCCAAAAAAACACTGTAAACTTTTGTATATATTTTCTTTTATTTGTGTGTGTGTGTGTGTGTGTGCAGGGGTGTGTGTGTTGGTGGGGGGAGAGAGAGAGAGATAATCCCTAACGTATATGAGTTTGTTTCCTTTAACAAAACTGGGATTATACCATTTCTATTAGTTCGCTAGGGCTGCCACAACAAAGTACCACGACTTGAGTGGCTGAAACAGAAATGTATTGTGTCATGGTTCTGGAGGCTAGAAATCTAAGATCATGGTGTTGGTAGGGTTGGTTCCTTCTGGAGTCATGAGAGAGAATCTGTTTCAGGCCTCTCCCCGAGCTTCTGGTGGTTTTCTGCATCTTTGTCTTTCCTTGGCTCCTGCTGCCAGTCTCCGCTTTCCTCTTCACATGGTGTTCTCACTGTGTGCATGTCTGTCCCTCCACATGGCGTTCTTCTTATAAGAACCACAGTCACATTGGAGTAGAGACCCACCCTACTCCAATACAACCTCACTCTAACTTGAATAATTGCATTTACGGTGACCCTATTTGTAAATAAGGTCACATTCTGAGGTCCTGGGTGTGACCTTGCATTGAGGGTGGACATAATTCAAGCCACAGCAGCTATTTATACAATAGTTTATCTTACTTAATTTTCTTCACTTACCATCCTATTGAGAACATTTTCTGGGACAGGTACCTTTTTGTCAGGGAAAGGGGCTAGACTAGGCAGAGGGCGTGTGTGGGCGGGAGCGAGGACCCGAGTGTGGCACCATGTTGGGGAGGAACAGAAAGGAGAGGCAGGAAAAGAGGAGAGCACACAGAGGGTGCAGGAGAGTGACCAGGACACTGACCATCATTGTGATTTGCTCACCTCACAGGTTTCCTGACTGAATTAAGAAGTCCTACATAAAGTCAGAGAAATATATTTTCATATTCCAGCTCTGACACTCATTTTCCTGTAAGATCTTGAGCATTATTACTCAGTGTCCCTAAGCTTCAGTTTCCTTGCCTGATAATAGAGTTTGAATAGGGGTTGTTGTAAGAATAAAACTGAGGTGACATACGTAAAATACTTACTGTAGTGCCTGGCGTGTAGAAAGCTTCATTCATACAATCATTTATTCATTCAACAAGTATTTAGTATCTACTCTTCAAGGGACCGTGTTGAATGTTAAGTACATAGTGGTAAACAAAATTGGTGTGTGCCTGTCCTCATGGAAGGCACCCTGGAGAGAAAGGTAGATGTCTAAGCAAATCATGATACAACAAAAGCCTAGAATTATAAATTGTATAAATAACTTGAAGAAATGAACAACTTCTAAGACAGAAAAGTGGGAAAACTGATTTAGTTTCGTTGAGGGGGGTGGAGGGGAGGTTTTTTGGGAGGAGCACTCTGAGGAGGTGACAGTAGACTAGGACCTAAAGGTTGGAAGTAGCCAGGTGGAGGGGAGGGGGTTGGGGTGGGGAAGAGTGGCCCAGGTAAAGGGAAGAGGCCCTAAGGCAATAAGAGCTGGGTGCGTTGGAGGAACTGAAAGCAACGGGAGTGTCACTGGAGTGTAGTGAGCAAGGGGGACCATACCCATGCGGTGGGAGACATAGGCTAGATCTTGCAGGGAGTCAGTGGGTGTCTGTGGACACCTATTCTTTAGAAAGGGGTGGAGGAGAGGGCAGTCAGAGAGAATAAGAGAGGTGGGAAAACCAGGAAGTTTGAGTGATGCAGAATATGGGGGAAGGGAGAGGACTGAGACTGAGAGACAGAGATGGAGACACAGCAGGAAGAGGCTTTAAAAGTCAAAGAATTAGAGAGGAGGAGGAGGATGAGAACAGACAGGACCAAGGCCTAGCAGGTAGGAAGTCCTGAGACCTCCGGGGTAGTAGGTTCAGTGCGATGGTCAGAGTGAAAGCCAGGTTGCACAAGGTGAAGATGCAGCGTGTGGTGAGGAAGTAAAGGAGGAGAAGGAAGTTAGCATCTGTCCTTTTTAGAAGTAGTGTGATGAAGGAGAAGAGAAAGTTGGGGTGACAGCTAAAGGCAGAATTTCTTCTTTGTTTAATTTTTATTTTAGATGGGTGATTTTGAGTGTTTTTTCTAGGCTAAGGAGAAGGATCCAGTGGAGAGAGATTGAAGACAGAAAGAGAAAGTAGGACTGAGTCTGCTATCAGGAGGCTTCGTTCCCAGGGGGTTTTAGCTTGCAATGTAAAGTGGTAGGCTCTGGTGTCTCGATAGGGCCACAGACCTAAACAGTGTGATTTCAGTCATAGAGGTGGTCAATCAAAACTCCGAGGAAAGCGTTTCCATGGTTTTCCAAATTAAAATTATGAAATAAAATAATAAATCAAAATTGTCATATTTTTAAACTCTGGATTTTAAGGCAGTGGGCATTTAAGGTAAAATTTCAAGAAATTTATATACAGACACATTAAGAATTTATTCCACTGACACTTTAGTGCTGTCAATATCCCCCTTAATATTAGGCTGTTTTTATTTTTTAATTTGATAGGATCTTTTTCTTTGCAATTTCCTGGATCATTTCCTTGGGTCAAAACTCTTCCAGGGCAGTCCCAGATTTCAGGTCAGATTGATATCAGCAGATCTTTTAAATTTGCTTAAGTCTTAATTTCCCAGTTGCTTATAATTTTTACCCCTGCCTCAACAAGAGATGGAAAGACAACGGCCCTGCTGGGCTGATGGACTCAAGAAACAAGTTTCACTTTCCCTTCCTGGCTTCCTTTGCAGCTAGGAATGACGCACATTCCCTGTCTCACCCCCTCCCTTTTTCATACAATGGAAGAAAAAAGATAAATTACTGGTTTTTTAATTTATACTTATTTATATCACAATTAAATGTGCATGTAGTTTAAACAGTTGAGTAGTTCTACATTACTAAATAGCAGCTCCCCAGGCTACACCTCCCCCCACTTCTCACTCCTCAAAGGAAAACATGTCTAATGCTTTAACTAATCCTCTTTTGTTGTTGTTGGAATCACCATCTCTCTAAATAGCTACTTCCTAATTTTATCTATTGACTTTCTATGGTAGGAAATGGGGATTCAGCTTTTACAAATCCTTCCATGCAATACACATATGTATTTCCTGAGCTTATTATATATCTATATCATTATTAGATTGATACACAATATTTACATTATTTTGACCCAATAAATACTATTCACATCTATGTTGTATAATAAATTATGATCATTTTCCTGAAAAACATATTGTTTTCTCTGGAGTTAATAACTGCCTAGATTTCCTATGCATATCATTTACTGCTAATTTAATCCCTACTGTCCTCCAGTTGTTTAAGTCTCTTCTCAATGTGTTCAATTAGCTATTTAATAAATTTCATCTTAAAGAAAGCTTTTCTGAGCCTTCTGATCTGCTCCTCTCTGGGCTGATGGATCTCTAGGCTTGCTGTACAGCTGGGATCACTCTTCACCACATTCAGGGATTTCCCTTCACCTCTGGTGTTGAATACTCTAGTTCTTGGATTCCACCTCTTCCTCTTCCTTGATTCACTCCACTGTTTTGGTGGAGCACATCCCCCAGTAGTTTCCTAAGAAACATTGCAGGAAAGAGAGAACAGATGCCATCAGTGCCCTGCCCATATTCTCTTGGCACCTGCCACATCCATGCATTCTAAATTACCAGCACAATATCTCTTTGCCTGAGGGCCTTTTCTGGCCACAGAAGGTTTGCTCAGGAAGTGTTAGTGAATTAACCCCTTCCTCCATACAAGCAGCAGTCCTTAACTGATGACTGATGAGAATTAGCAGATAAGTACCCCAGCTTCCTCAGCCCTGAGTGGAAAAAACTTTGAGGCATGATTTCTACACTGGTCTCCCAGAGATCCCCAAAAGAATCAAGTTACAGTTATCCACAGTAACTTGCTGGATATCTTGATTTCCTTGTTTCACTTCCCCACTGCCCTACAGGTGTTTGCTGGAATCATCTCCCAAACAAACTACTTTTGCTCGTTATCTTCTATTTTCCATCTCTTTATCTTTTTGCCTTATTTTCTGCTTTCCAAATCTTCCACTGAATTTTTTTAAAAAATTTCTGCAACCATATTTAAATTTCTAAGATCTCTTTTTTGTTCTCTAAATGTTCCTTTAAAAATAGCCTTCTGTTCTTATTTATGTATGCACTATCCCTTCTTATCTCTCTGAGGATATTAGTAATTTTTGTGTCTTTTTTTTCTCTCAGAGATGCTGCTGTTTCCAAATGATCTTTAGGGCATTTTTCTCCAGTGTGTCAGGCTCCTAGAGAATGCTTTCCTAATCTCCTGGCTGGATGTCAGGATTGTACAACCTATATAAAGGAAGAAGGCGGGGGTCTCTAGGTAAATCTCATTTTTTTCAGTATCTTGTCCTTTCACGCAACTGTACCTGGTCATCCCTCTGTCTTGCTCTCCTACCAGAAGGAAAAAAAACTTCCATTCTTTGGCCATTGTGGGGAGGGGGCAGTCTCCTGACAGCAGCAAGGGGAAGAAGGGTTCTAGGGACCTTGCTGCTTCTTGAACTGACTGTCAACTCAGCTTACTTTTTTAACTATGTCTTTACTCACAAAGTACTCACAAAAGTACCCGGTGCCTCCAATTGCTGAGCACATGGAGGATTCTGAATTGTAAAGCAGGTTGCTTTAGCTTTCTCTTCTGCTGGCTTCCAGTTCAGCTTTCTCTGGTCTCTTGATTCAGTAATCACACATTTACATACAGCCCAGCTTTTTAAATTATCCTGTTGTTGTCCCTTTCACATCCTTCTTGTCTTTGTAGGCTTGTCCTTTTACCTAAGTTTTTATTTGCTTACATATGCATAAAGAAACTCTGGGAACACACATGAGAAACTCATAACAGCATGTACTTATGAACAGGAAGAAAGCGGGAGCTGGGCCAGTAGGAGACATGGATGAAGGAAACTTTTTGCTCTGTGCCTTTTACACTTTTTGGCTTTAGAATCACTATGTCTGAACGTATTACTTCATCAACCATTAACTTTGGTTGAGTTCTAGAAGGGAGTGGAACACAATGCATGTGTTTAATCTGCTGTCTTTAACCAAAAATCTCAAGTGTTGTTTTTCTAAATAAGCAGCTGAGACCATGAGAAACTTCCCAACCAAAAGCCATTCCAAGCAAAAATTTGGGCAAATTTAACTCCATAAAAATTAAGATTTCTGTGAGGCAGAATAAAATAAAATAAAATAAAATAAAATAAAATAAAATAAAATAAAATAAAATAAAATAAAATAAAATAAACAAAATCAGAGGACTGAAAAAAAAATTGGGAAAAATATTTGCAACAAATATGACAAAGGACTAGTTTCCTTAATACGTGGAGTTCTTACAAAATAATTAAAAACAGATCAAAATCCAATAAAAGCAACAGGCAAAGGGCATGAATAGGATACATAGATAAATAAATACAAACAGCTTTTAAATATAAGAAAAATGCTCAACCTCACTTACAGTTTAAAGAATAAACATTAAAATCACGAGAGATCATTTTTCAGCTAGCAGAATGGCAACACTATAAATAGCTAATAATACATATTCATGAGGTGAGAATATGGGGAGACAGAGAATTTAAAACATTTTAGTAAGATTAAAAATTGATGCAGTCTCCTTGTAGTACAGTTTGGTACTATCTGTCAAAATTAAACAGTTATACCTTTGACCAAGCAACTTCACCGTCAGAAATTTATCCTATGATATGCTTGCCGTGGGCTTAAGACATATTTAAGATGTACTTACAAGGATATTCATTGCAGCCTTATCTGTAGCCATTAAAATTGTAAGCAACCAACTGTTCACAGTAGGATACTGGCTAAATAGATTATAGTATATTCATTCTATACACTGTATGGAATGCTAAGCAGCCATTAAAAAGAATAGGCACCTTTATATTTATGGAATTATCTCCAACATGTATTACGTTTAAAAGCAAGATATGGAATAATGTGTATGGAATGACACCATTGCCCTGTTTGGTGGTTTTTAAAGTGTTTTTTTCTAAAATAAGTAAATAAATAAATAAATAATAAAGTGTTTTCTTCTTAGATACATAGATAATCTTACATACATATAGAGTATCTCTGGGGAAATACATAGGAAACTAGGCTACCTCTAGAGAGGGGAATTGGGAAAATAAGAGGTCAAGAAATGGAAGAAGACTTGCTTTTTTTTCCCCTTAAATCCTTTTTTTTTTTTCTCACTTTTTCTTTTTTAACCAAGTGAATGTTTTTAAATTAAAAGAATGGTTGCATAATGGATGCATCAGTCAGGAGCTTTGGTTGCAAGCAACAGAAACAAATTCTGATTAATTTAATCAGGAAAAGGATTTATTAAAGGATATTGGGTAGTGCACAGGCTCTTCAGGAGGATAGGAGGCCCAGATTTAGAGGCTACATACCCAGAAATGACTTCTAGAATTGTGCTTAGAACAACCCCTTGAAGACCCCAGTGCCTCCACTGCATAGACACCACCTCTGGGACAGTGGACACCCCATGTCTGGATGCTGATCCCTGCTGTTAGAACCACCACTACTGAAGCATCTGGAATCTGAATGTGGTTATTGCAACTAATGCCACTCTCTGCAGAGCAGATGCATCAGCCTTTGCTATGTGTGGTCACTAGCTCCAGGTCAAAGTCCAGTGCAGATCCTTATAGCTGTGCATAGCTGCAGGGGAGGCTGGAAAATAAGTCTCTGGTATTTTCAGCTTCCATAGTGAGAGGTTGTCTCTGTATCCCATCAGGGTCCATAAGGTGGGGAGTGTCCCAAATATAGATAGTGGGATGTAGGAAGGAAAAGAGGGGTAGGGAAGGAAGAGAGAGTTTTCCAGCGGTTTTCACTCTGCTTTGAAGGAAAGTAAGACATTTTCTCCTGGCTCCCATCTGACATGCTTTCCTAGCTGGATCTTTGTGTGCACTGTATTCGGAACCATAGGCCATCAGAGTAGAAAGGCTCCTATAAGTCATTTGGTTTAACAGCCTTGTTTTATCAGGGAGAAATCCAAACTCAAGTTAAGTTTGGGCAAACTCAAGTTGCCCAAGATTACCAAAGGAGAGTTTTGATGATGTGATTAGGGCCCCCCCAAGTCCGGGCCCCCACCCTCAATAGAACCTTTGTGCACAATCAGTACTTTAGCAAAGGCTCTGATGAAGTATCAAGATGCAGATTTGTTTCTGGCAGAGCCAGTGCCATTTATTACAACTATTAATGAAACGTTTCTGTAGGACTTTTAAGGTTTATTTTTAAAACAACTTTATTTTTAATTATTAAGTAGTCTATTAAAAACAAGCAAACTATATAGAAGGATTTAGGTAAAATTTCTCCCCTCTTCTCTACTCTCCTACTCCCTAGGAATAATCAATGTGAAAAATATGGTGGGTGTGTCTCAGTTCTCTTTCTTTGTATATAGACATCTATTTCTATTTATTTATATTTATGCAACATGTAAATCGTCTTTTATAACTAGCTGTCTCACTCTACATATATAATGGACATTACTGAGTCTCAAAGTGGCTGCACGCCAGTAAGTTAGTGGCAGGTTGGTAAGCCCTGCGTGGAGACACTGTGTCTGAGGCGAGGCTGTCACGCACCATGGAAGACTGGTGGTAAGGTGGCATATTTGGTCCTGTGGCCCTCCAAGTATAGTCGTCTCATGTAGAAAACTGCCAGCTTTACCTATTTTCACAGCTGTTTCAGAGCATGAAGGGACCTCGATAATCATCTAGTTCAATTCCATTTGTAGGTAAAAAGCTATCTTCCTGGGAGGAGGGGTGGAGGAGGTGGTTAGGGGCCTTCGCCCAAGATCACCCAGCCAGGGAGAGTGACAGGGTTGAGACTTCTTTCTCCAAGATCCTTGCTCATTGCATTGTGTCGCGGTGTTTTCTGCAGCTTTAAGAGGAAGAGGGAGGGCTTGAAAACATTCAGATGCTGAGACCACACTTGGTTTCTCAGATAGCAGAGCTGGTGCTCTGTGCCTGACTTTGTGTCCCTGAGTTCTTCCATGACGTTTGACTTTTGCCTGCTGGTGCCTTAACTACCACTGTCTTCTTTGGGACTTTGCAATCTTTTCATGGCACTTGCATGCTTTACTTCTCAAACACAGCTTTATTATTCGCTCAGGTCTTGGCAGAATATTAAATAATAGGATTCTATCAGATGGATGACAAAGGAAGGGGGGAAAATGAAGGCAATCAAGTTCCTATAGATGCCACATTCATTCAAAATTGAGAATATCTGAGGACTTCTGGCGCAGCCCCTGAGCACAGCTTCCCTGGACTTGGGTTAGGGATTCATGCCAGGCTTCATTCCCTTGCTCGTGTCAGTGTGCAGACTGCTTGATCAAAAAGCTGCAAGTGAAAACCTACCTCACCACTGAAGCACCCATTTCCCAGCACCTCAAGCATGTGAGGACCTAATCAATAACATGTCATTCCACGACGTTAGGGACAAGCAGACACTTCTGACCCATGGCCCAGAGCCACCTTCAACTGTCTGCACTCAGCAGTGGAGCAGCAATGCCCTGGATGAGGAGTCAGGAGGCGGAGCTGAATCCTGGCTCTCTTACTAACCAGCTAGCTGTATGACTGCAGCCCTTTAGCCTCTCTGAGCCTTGATTTCCTCATCTATATAAAGGGTATAACGAGTGCCTTTTAGGGTATTAACAATTTCTAATATTTGTTGGGGCTTTCATGTGTGTTACGTGTGCCAGCCGGTGAAACCTTCATGACAACACGACAAAGTAGATGCTGTGATTGTTCCCATTTCGCAGGTGTGGAAACCAAGTTGCGGAGAGAGAAATTTGTTTGTACAAGCTCACACAGCTAGGATGTGCTGAGCCAGAGTTCCGAGCCTCGCTGGACTCTGAAGCCTGTGCCCTACCCACTCTGCTCGGCCGCTGACCTCATATGCTGCCTGGAGGGGCAGGCGGGTAACCTGAGCTCTGAAGTACACACACATAGGGTAAGATTTAGTTCTTGTCCTCAAGTCTAAATGCAAACTATGCTTTTCTACACAGCCCTGAAGGTCAACAAAGTAGGATTTGGTTAGAAAGAAAAGGTAGAGAAAGAGCATTTTAAGTTAACTTCCCTATTTTCAGTCCTTTCCAACAGTGGATGATAATTTGGAAAGAGCGCTAGGTTAGAAATAGAGACCGGTTCTGCCCCGAGCTTACTCTCCGCCTTTGGGCACATCATTTTAGCTGAGTTTACTCATCAATTAGGCGTCCTAATAAGGGAGCTCTTCTTGTTTGACTATCCCCAAACTCCAGTCTGAAAACACTGCAACCTGGACTCTCCCTTCTCTCCGGGGAGAGCGCTGGAGAGAGGCCTGAGGACAGGAGGCGATGCCCGGGTCAGCCAGGGCTTATTCAAACAAGGCCGGTGGGGGCACCAGAGAGGGAGGGTGGGGACTCTAGCCAGAGCTCTGGTGGGCCGGGCCGGTAATTATAAGGAAACATTGCAGAGAAAGTTTCTGTTGTGGTTGTTTCCTCTGTTTACTTTGGGTAGTTCTGTCATTTTTTAACTGACCCTTCCCAGATGAGATCGTCAGTTTTCAGCTGGAGAAAGTCAGAGCCTTGCAACTGGTGGGGTATTTGACTCCTCTGTGGCTCTGTTGTTAGAGGGAGGCCAGGGCAGCTGACCACCCACCCCCTCCAAAAACCCCCGTTCAGGGAAGTGAAGCCAGGGCTGCAAACTTGCTGACAGTGGCTGGCGGCTTGCAAACCCAAACATCCTCCTCTCCTCCGCCTTGGTGTGGCAATGTGAAGACAACAAAGCCACAAGCTTTCCAGAGCAGGGGAAGGCTCCAGCCATCCCTCCTGGCTTCGGCTCACAGCTATGCGGGAACAAGGTTATAGTTACAGTGGAAAACTGCTGACATCTACTTTTTGGTTGTTGCTTTAAAAAAAAAAACAAAAAACCCACATGCATACACTTTCCTTCATGGCTTAAAGCGTCACATAGTTGATTCAAACCCAAAGGTGAACATTTGCTTTGCTTTGCTTTTTGTGTTTTCTTAAGTTTGAACAATACGAATGTGGCTGTTTAAGAGTCAGAGAGAAGAAAAACTCTTCTGCTGAGTACTGTTTCTAAACTTCCCAGTTTCTTTTGGTCTCTGAAAACCAAAGAATAGAGGCTTTTATGCCTAAGATTAGAAACATCTGGCCACCGTATTTGAGTAAGGCTGGGCTGAAGTGGGCAAAGCCAGGTGGAATGGCTTGCCTATTTGAATTATGAAATGTTAGGCACTGAAGGCATTAAAGTTACTAAGTTCAACCTCTTCATTTTACGGTTAAGGAAACGAGCCCAGAGAAGTTAGCACTTGCTTAATATCACACATCTTCTAAGTGCCGAGGTGAAGCCAGACCCAGGAGATGACTGGGAGAACCTCACTCCCAGTCTGTTCATATACCCGTGCAGAGGGAGGACTTGGTTACTGGAAAAAAATGAAATGTTTATAAATATTCTTAATCCTTCTATTTGATATCCCCAAATATTTCCACTTTTGTATCCTTCCACCCAGTTCTTATCCACTGGATATACAGTCTTCCTCAGGAGAGGAGAGGGACTTAATGTTCACAGAGCACCTACTATGTGTCAAGTGTTCACTTACACTTTCCCACTGAATTTTCACAATACTAGAAGGGAAGCATTATTACACCTGTTTCACAGATGGTGAATCCAAGAGATTAGGCCCACTTGCCCAAGGTCACATAACTAGAAACTGGTCAAGTCAACATTTAAGTCCAGATCTCTCCAATTCTGTGGTCCCCAGACTGCACTGCTCCCAGACCACACTGCCACAGCCACGGTGCACATCACAGTTTATACCTTGATATCTTCCCTCTGGCAAAAATCGCAACCTAGTTTTCATAATGATCACTTTTATGGATGTATTCATTCATTCAACAAGCGTTTATTAACAGCTACTCTTGTGCCAGGCACAGGGACACTGAAGATACAGTAGTGAGCAACATGCATGAATCCCTGCTCGCACAGAGCAGAGATTCTATGGGGAGAATCAGGCAGTAATCCAAATAAATAAATAAATCAGATAAGGTGATAAATGCAATGGGGAAGAGCAAAGCAAGGAAGGAAAATAGGAAGTGCCAGGAGCTAGAGGTTGGGGGAAGAGAACAATTTTTAATTAGGATGGTCAAAAAAAGAAAGGCTTATCTGTGACATGTGAGCAGAGAGCTGAAGGTGGTGAGGGAACAAGCTAAATGGATATCTGGGAGAAAGGGAAGAGTGAGTTCAGTTACTGGGCAGGAGAAGGCCTGCTGTGTTCAAGAAATTATAAGGAGCCCTGTATGGCCACAGTGGAGTGTACAAGAGGAAAATAGTGTCAGATGAGGTCAGAGAGTAATGTGGGCCAGAGGAGGCAGGGCCTGGGACCAGCAAAAGGCATCGGCTTTATACTAAATGAGAGGGGAACTGCGGAAGCTTTTGCATAGAGGATTGACTTAAGTTTTCTAAAGGGTTCCTTCTGATGACTACTATGTTGAGAGTAGACGAGGGGATGGGGGGCGGTGAAAGCAGAAAGACAAGTTGAGAGGCCACTGAAATAATCCAGGTTTGAGTTTATGTGACTTGAACCTGGGGTAGTAGAGAATGCAGTGAAAAGTGCTGCAGTTCAGGGTATAATTTGACCATGGGACCAGTATGATAATCTGTCATCTTTACTTACATGCCATGATGTCATAAAACTTTTTTTTAGGGATTTAGGTTGTTCTAACTGGTGCTATCATGGATAACATTCTCATTAACATTGCCATTCACAGCTTTTTCATATTTTCCTTCATTAGGATAAACTATCAGGAGTTGGATTCCTGAGTCAAAGAATGTGACCATCTTTACACCTCCTGTTGTATACTGTTACATCCCAGAGTGTGCTCACCAGCAGTGCCTCAAAGATCTTTCATTTTTAGTGCCCCACAATTCCTCTCCTATCCCCAGCATCTCTAACCCTCTCTCCCACTATGATTTTCCTCTTTTTCTGCCCCTACCTCCCTTCTCCTTTTGGGGAACTTATAAAGGGGAAGGGTAACAAAGATGAATAAAGGTTAGGGCTGGCCACAGAGAGAGGTAAGAAAAGACAGAGGAATTTTTTCATTTTTTTCTTGTCTTACAGCCCTAAGAAAGGGCCAGCTGCTTCCCTTAGTTAGATGAGAATCTTCTTCAGTAAGAATCAACAAACTAACAATACTGCTTACTTGGAGACCCTTTTTTTTTCTTCTGGGAAGATCAATGGACTGAACCATTTCAATTATCTTTCACAATGTCCCCTGGTGCTAGATCAAACTGCCTCCTCTGAACAAACATTCCTCTCACCGGGGTGGGAAGTTCACCAAACTTTTTGGCTCCCTGACTCCCCTCCTCCATCTGTTTGGTCCCACTTTCAAAGGGTCACGCTGCTTTCCACAACTGCAAAGTGTACTTGCTCAATCCTCCTTCTCCAATTTCATCTTAAGAGTGAAAGAAAATGTTTTAATAATTTATTAAAAGTGGGGGCTTTCTTATGAATTTTATGATCAGTTTGTCAATTTTTGCTGATCCTAACATTCATATGGAAATGCAGGGGACTCAGAATAGCCAGATGATCTTGAAAAAGAAAAAAAGTTGGCCGATTCATGCTTCCTGATTTCAAGGCTTACTGAAAGACTACAGTAATCAAGACAGTGTAGTACTAGAATCAGAATGGACACATAAATCAATGAAACAGAATTAAGAATCTACAAATAAACCCTAACAGTTATATTCAATTGATTTTTGACAAAGAGGCCAAGACAGTTCAATAGAGAAAGAATAGTCTTTTTAACAAATAGTGTTGGGACAGCTAAATATACTCATCAAAAGACTTAATTTGGATCTCTACCGAATAGTATACACAAAAATTAACTCAAAGTGGATCATAGACCTGAAAGTAGCAACTAAAATTATTAGACTTCTAGAAGAAAGCATGAGAGTAGGTCTGTGTGACCTTGAGTTAAGATACAACACCAAAAGCAAAGTGACGAAAGAGAAGATTGATCAACTGAACTTGCTTAAAATGAAAAACTTTTGTGTTTTAGAGGACTTCATGAAGAAAGCGAAAGGACAACCGGTAGAATGGGAGAAAATATTTGCAAATCATAAATCTGATAAGGGACTTGTATCTAAAATTTTAAGAGCTTTTATAATGCAATAATAAAAAGACAGATAACCCAATTGAAAAATGAGTAATTACAATAAATATTTTTCCAAAGAAAATATACGAATAGCTAATCAGCATATGGAAAGTCTTTAGGGAAATGCAAATGAAAATCACAATGAGCTGCCATTTTTCACTCACTTGAATAGCTATAATAAAAAAGACAGATAATAACAAATTTTGGTGAGGATGTGGAGAAGTTGGAACCTTCATGCACTGCTTATGGGAAAGTAAAATGATGCAGTCACTTTGGAAAACGGTTTGGCAGTCCCTCTAAATGCTAAAAATAAAGTTACCATATGACATAGCAATTCCAACCCTAGGTATCCACCCAAGAGAAGTGAAAACATATGTTCACACAAAAACCTGTACGTGAATGCTTATAGAAGCTTTATTCATATAATAGGCAAAAAATGAAAACAACCCAAAAGCCCATCAACCAATGAATGGATAAACAAAAAGTGATATAGCTATCCAACAGAGTATTATTTGGCAATAAAACGGAATGAGGTACAGATACATACTACAGTATGGTTGAAACCCAAAAGCATTATGTAGGCAATAGAAGCCATTCCCAAAGGCCACTAATGTGTGGATTTCATTTATATAAAATGTTTAGAAGAGGAAGATCTATAAAAAAAAGAAAGCACATTAATAGTTGCCTAGAATTAGAGGGAGCAAAAGGGTGGTGTGGGGAATGAAGATAGTGAGTGACTGTTAATTGGCATAAGGTTTCTTTGAGGGACAATGAAAATGTTTTAAAATTAATTAAGGTGATGTACAAATCTCTTCCTTTCTCTCTCACTGTATATATACATTATAAACCACTGAATTGTACACCCTAAATATATGAAATTTACAGTATATAAATTATATCTTAATAAAGCTATTTTTTATTCACTGTTGGAAAAAGACACCAGATTGTTCCGTTCAGTGCCCTCCAAAAATTTGTCCATGTAACGCATGAAGGAGCACACTATGGGTTGGCCTCAGGGGTTGCTAGTAATAAAAGCTGGAGGTGGAGAGGGGCCAGGAGAAGAAGGAGGATGGATTCAGGGATGGAGGAGGGACAGTAAGGAGTAGACGAAGAGATACACCCAGAAATGAAGGCATAAATCATCTCAAGGTTGGAAGCCAGATGGGAAAGGGAGAGAAAATGTAGGAGTGAAATTTGCAGGGTATCTTTACTGCGAGCTGTAGAAATGGGGGTGGGATGGTTCAAAGCAAAGTTGCAAAGCAAATAATTACGAGGATCAAGACTGAGGATATAATGCTATGTAGAGCTGATGGGAATTATTTGGTAAAAGGAATCATGATTGCTTTTGCCAAACTTGCATCAAAGCAAAATTATAATGTGATTCTGCAAAATAGTCAGGAAACATACAAGGTTAACCCTTCCTCCAAAAGCTGTGGATTAACATTAGGACACGGCTGTTTTGTCTAAGTAGAAGTCCATGTATAGAATCTTATTTGGACATCCCCTTGCATTTTTAGTTTCTAAAACTGTCCTCCCTAAATTAGAACTTCTCAGAGAGATGTTGAATCTGAAATGTGTCCATTTTTAAAACAAAAATTCAAAAATAAGAAGAGAGGGCAAGTTAAATAATACAATGGTAACTTGTGTCTAGTAAGACACACACATGCAGCACACACAGACACCATCCCTCAAAGTTTCAAAGCATGGCAAGATACAAATCACACCACTGTTAGCTTCTTCCTTATGTGTCTCAGCCCTGCCTACTCAAGAGCCTGTCTCTTCCTCACAGCTCTGTCCCACAGGGTAGAAGAGACAGAGACAGAACAGCTGTGACCAGGGTTTACTCATCTGTACAGTCACCAGATGATAAGAGTCAAAATGATTAACATGTTTAAAGGGCTTTGCAGTGTACAAGCTACTACTATGAATTTGATTTTAATTTAATTGTAATCTTCATTAAAATCTCTCCTTTTTTCCCCCAGATGAGAGAATCAATTTAAGAATGAAGGGACTTGCTTAAGATCTCTCACTACTCTCTTTCTCAAGTATGTACACACACCTAAACCTCTCTCAATTGGGGAAAAAAAAAATCCATTCTTTACTCCACATGCCCTCCAGCCAAACTTATCTCACTTCTCCATAAGCAAGCATTTTCAAAAACCAGCTCACACTCCCTGTCTCCCCCTCTTTGCACTCACATTGTGAATTTTCCTTGTCTAAGGAATGTATTAAGACTGGTCACCAGCTGACAGATGGCACCTGGGGAGCAGAGTTACTCTGCTCCTAAGCTTGGATCAGGCATAATTATTAAAGACAACTTGAGGGTTTGACAAAAGGAACATCCTTGATGTCTGAAGGAAGCGGGCAAGCTCCGGGCAGGCACTCAGGCTTGGGAAGCTTGCAGCATTCCTCTGAGCGGCAAGGAGCGTCCCATCTTATGGCTACTTTCCCCTCCCTTCCTTCCTGGAGGGAAGGGAGGAAGGGAGGAGGAAGGGAGGGAAGGAGGGAGAATAGTTTCAAAACAAAGTCATCTGACCACAACTCCATTCCCTTTTTCCTTGGTTAGGATCCCTTCCAACTCACCGCTGCTGGGGTTGCTAAAACAGAGGCCACATTTTACCTCTTGTAGCTCTGGCCTTGTGAGAGAAGAAGGTCCACCTACTCCCGAACTGTTTCCGTCACCTCCTATCAAAGTGCCCATGTTCTTCCATTTAAATTTCATTGATAGTGGGGACAGTATAGTTCGGGTGGTAGAGCTCATGCTTAGCATGCACAAGATCCTGGGTTCAATCCCCAGTATCTCTTCTAAGAATAAATAAATAAATCTGATTAACTCCTCCACCAAAAAAAATTTTTCATTGATGATCTAAATATTGGAAGATTTTCTGGGTTGAAGAGAGAAAAAAGAGCTGAACATGGTAGGAGTGGGGAGAATGCTGCAAGGGAAGGGGGTAACCTCAGGACACATTACACCTACTTCCCAATGCTGCCCACTTCCAGGATAGAAAAGTGTGACGCAGAAAGGCCAATGAGTAACTTAATGGGTCTTGGGTACACAGTGAGCTCTCTTTCCCCTCCCAGCTGCACTAACCATATTTCCTGTTCTGTTATCTGAAGTGTGAGTCTGGCACTCTGTGAAGACACAAGTGCCCACTTCCAGCCAAGCAAAGCAGCCCTTCCTCCAGACCAGGATGGTCACCCCTGGTCTCTGCACTCTGCCTCTCCAGCTGCAGAAGCGGGGGCCCAGCTCTCACCTCCCCAGATCCTGAAGTAATGAGTAATTAGCCACTGTGAGACTCTGTAATTCCAAGGAGTTCCCAACCTTGCGTGTTTAAAATTTAGACCTGGATACTACACATTTTACCATACTTTTCATTCCCTTCCCTATAATTCTGTCTGCTGAAGAATTAGTATCTCCTTTGATAGCAAAATCAACAAACATGAATAGTCAGGGGTAGGCATGGTCAAAATCATAAAGCAGGTGGAATATATCTTTGATGTTCTTATTTCCTTCCTTTCTCCTTCTCCCTCTATTGAAGTCAGGAAGGAATCTGAAAATAGTCATTTCTACCTTAATGTGAATTTAAAGCTCTCTAATTGTATCTCACGGGGGCTTTGCCTTCAGTTCTAAAACAAAAGAGTTTTGACCACAACTAGAAGCAGCCTTTCAGGCAGAGAGCAAAGGTATTTTCGGGGAACATGGGAGCCTACCTCTGGGAATTGACCCAAGTAGAGAGCTCCTTAGAAACACTTGCATGCCCAGAATCTTCCTGCTTACAGAGCTGGACCATGTGGGGAGTCTGAGATAAATGGTCCACAGTCATTCATTCCAAGGACTTTCCCCAAGCCTCTACCTCTCTGGTGGCTTTTCTGCCCTCACCCACCTTCTTAGGCCAGTACCTCATGACACTCATGCTGACCCAGGAAGGCTGGATCATGGGAAGTGGAGAAGGGCAGTGCTGATCGTTTATTAAACTCTGCGGCTTCTTACTCCTCCACAGGACTCCTCATCAGAGGGTGCGGCTTGGGTCATGCTGGGCACTCAGCAGCTTTGTGGTGGGTATCGGTTTGTGCTTCCTCCCCTTTGCTTTCGATTCAGTGCTTTCCTGTTGCAGTCTGAGCAGTTCTATTTAACCGCAGCCCCACAGCAGCTACCGCTGCATGCAAACTGGATCCAACAAGGGGCAAGTGTAGGGTAACCAGAGGAGAAGGGCTGAGAGGTAAGAAAGGAGACTGGTACAAGCCAACTGGAAATAAACAAGAAATTCCAAAGATAGAATGTCATGATGAGTAATAATCAAGAAAATATTCTAGTACTTTAAAAAATATGTTCCAGTTCACATTCAGCTATGGTAAAAGCCAATCCTGAGCTAAGTGAGTTAGTTCAAATACATTTTCATTAGAACACACCCTTGGGGATTTTTAGGGCAATGAAATTATTCTATCTGACACTATAGTGGTGGCTATATGTCATTATGCATTTGTCAAAGCCCATAGAATGTACAACATCAAAAGTGAACCTAATGTAAACTGTGGACTTTGGTTGATAATAATGTGCCCATGTTGGTTCATCAATTGTACCAAATATGCCACACTGTTGAGGAATGTTGAGGGTAGGGAAGTATATATGTGTGGGTGGGGAGGGCTGTGTGCAAATTCTGTATTTTCTGCTCACTTCTTTTGTGAACGTGAAACTGCTCTAAAAGAATAGAGTCAATTAAAAATTAAAAAAAAGAACATACCCTTGGATGTATTTTTCAAAGAAATAAGAAATGGATTGAATGAGATAAGGTTAACTTGGGTCTTAATTCAAGAGTTAATTTAAAATTAAATATTGAAATTCGGTTCTGAGTGAGGAATAAGATAAATGATAACTTGGGAGTTGAATTTAGACTAGGTATGTTTGAGATCCTGTAATAGAGTGTTGCAGACAAAGGAGAGTATTTGTGAAGGCATAGAAGCAAGAGGAAGCAGTGTGTGTTTGAAACCCTGGAATCCAGCAAGAGTGGGGCACAGACTGAAGGCAGATAGGCATGTTGATGATCATGAAGGGTTTATGGGCCATGCTAAGAAGTTTGGACTCAAGCCTAAGGACAGTGGGAAGCAACTAAATGACTTTAAACAAAGGATGTGAATTTCTCAGAATTACATTTATAAAAACTTTCTGTTGACTGGTGGGAAATGACCTAACGAGAGGAAAACTGGAGGCAGGAAACTAGCAAAGACTTGCAAAAATCCACAGGTGATCACTCAGGCCAGGTGGGGATGAGGGTAAGCGGGTAGATCCAAAGGAGTAGATTTTACTGGACTTGGCTATTGATCGAATGTGGAGGGTGAGCGAAAGACCAATGAGGATGAATCCTAGGTTTCTGGCTAGAGCATCTGGGTGGATGTTGTGGCATATATTTGAATAAGAAACATTACAAGAAGGAATAGTTTAAAGGAGTGAGTTAATATGGTTTCAGGAATTTCCAGTTGGAGAGGTTCTAGAGGGCAGTTAAATATGTGTCTGGAGTTCAGGGAAGGTAGAGATTTGGACGTCACTGGCATATAGATCTCAACTAAAGCTACAGAAGGGGATGCGATTTCTCGGAATCTGTAGAGGAAAGAGTCTGACATAGGATGGGGTCCCGAGGAATACCAACACTTAACAAGTTCGTAGAGAAAGAGGAGCTTTCAAAGGACACTGAAGAGCCATGACTCACGTCGGAAAATAATAATAATGTGTGGAAACCAAAGGAGGATGGTGAATTCATCAAGGAGGTCAGTAGCATCAGACGCTGCTCAGTCAAGTAAGATAGAGATTGATGTATCCATTGGATTTAGTAATATGGGGGGAGGGCAGACATTACTGTCCTTAGTGAAAGTGCCTTTAACACAGTGGGAGACGGTGCCAGATTAGACTGGGTTGAAAAGTGAGGGACAAAATGAAGAATTAAAAACAACAGGGTAGAAGAAGGGAAATAGCTCAGTGGCAGAGTGCATGCTTAGCACGTGTGAGGTCCTGAGTTTAAGCCCCAGTACCTCCAATTAAAAAAGAAAAAAAGAAAAACTCTTTAGGGAGAAAAAAAAGTGATATAGGTCAGAAACACAGATCCACGTAAGAAAAGATGAATGTCAGAAAAAGAATAAGTAAAAAGTAGAATAAAATATTTTTAAAAAAGAAAGAAACTCCAGGGTAGACAGCTCATCCGGCAAGGTACACACACTATTCCCTCTACCACAAATGCCCTTCCACACCATTTCTACTTGGTAAAATCTATCTCGTTCCAAGGACATGGCTGAAGTGAAGCGGATTTATAAACAAACAAACAAAATTCTGAGAAACATATTTGTTTCCAGAGACAAATTCAGCCAGGGCTGGAAGTCAGGAAGTGAGTGACTTATTCTGTGCTCACCAGACAAGAACTTTCAACCAATAAAGAAGGCCTGTGCACTCCCTGATGCCAATGTGGGGGTGTTGGTCTACAGTAAGCCAAGACTGTGATGCAATTCTTAAGAACAGGAAGAGGTTTAGCTGGAATGGAAAGAGGACTCTGACTTAGGGGTGGCAATAGAGAGGGTAGAGTGAGAAACAAGTAATTTTTTCAAAAGAGCAGAGCCAGAAATGAACTGACAAAAGCAGAAGGAATTGGAAAACTGTAACTGAAAGCCTCTGTAGCCCATCTCTGGTTGTAGAAAAAGCAGACAGAAAAAGATCAGATTCAGAATTGGCTTGTCTGTCATTTATTAGGAGAGAAAAAAATACTCAACCCCGGGACTCTCTTGACATATGAGGCATCTCCCTGCACTTTTCTCTTCCAGCGAAGAGCAGCTATTCTGATTACAGATGAGAAAATGTATCTGTAATTGGGGATCGTGGCCATCAGCCTCACACTAACATGTATGAGAACACCTCATATGCTATTAAGAACTGCTCAAAATAAAAAAGATCAGTTCAAATGTTAGCTGCTGATGTTCTTAGAGGCATCTAAGGATATTTTAAAACAAATTTAAATACTGAAAGAATAAGAAAGATTAGATACAGATTACATTTGCTCCAATGACAAAGACACACCCTATGACAGAATTTAGACACTGTTGGAAATCATACTTTGGACTTAACCAATTATCTTAAATGGAAAGAATCAGGTGTGAACATCTTACTTTCCTCTTATCCAAAATATTTTAATTAAAAACCCGGTGCTATATGAGATCTAAAAATTTGGAGTTAAATGGGAAAAAAAAGCATGGCTAGGGGTTTCTGGTTACACAGGTCAAATCATTAAAATGAGATTAAAGAAACAGCCCCAATTATTTTCTTCAGAGGATACAGAAAAGGAAAATATTTGAAATGAGTGAATGTTTGTTAAGGCATTTATAATAATGGCATTTGCCTCATCTGTCACCTAAAGACCATCATTTTTTAAAGTCTGTTGGTCTCTTTACAGTACATTTTCCTCTCAAGGAAACACTACTTTACTTTGAGGAAGTGGCAAAGAGCCCTCGGATTGGAGTTTTGCTGCCCTCTTCTGGGAGCACTGTCATGGCCTGAGGAATGGACTGTGCTCTAGGATCCTAAATACTGCAGCATAACCAGACCAGGATACTGCCCCACTGAGAGTAAAATAAATTACGGAACTGGGTTGTTAGTTTTCAGAGGAATAGGCAGGATTGCACTGGTCACAAATACTTTTCTTGAACAGTTAGAATTGTAGTAATAATAGTGATAAAGTGTAGGATTTTTAGGTGGCCTCACAGTTTATAAAGCCCTGAAAACCATTACTGCATTTTTACCTCCTTTTATACTCAAATAGTCCAAGAGCAGATATCATTCCCATTTTTCAACTGTGGGAAACTAAGGTACATGGTGCCTCTTTGGGAAAAGAATTTACCCAAAGTCCTACAGCTGCAGGGCGGTGAGGTGGTCAGAAGCCAAGTCTCCTGACTCCTGGCTTAGTATTTTCTACGCTTTCAGCTCCACAGACCACTGCTGCGTGTGATGTAATTTGTCTCTGTTGCAGTTTCATGTAAATCTCTATCGTTCAGCAATGTCCATTTTACATTATATTAGTGTTCACCTAATTAACAAAAATAAATATGCTGCTTTGTATATGATTCTAGCAAGGCTACAGTTATTGTAGCAAAAACAACAAAAAAAGAAATATATCTATGTAAATACCACCAGCAAGTGGATGGGCTATAGCAGAACTTCTTAAACTTTTGTTTGAAAGTTCTTTAGTGTCTTTTTTCTTTTTAAAGAAGCTTTAGCAAGCAAAGTTTTGTAATACTAAGTCCCAGCTCTGCCTCTGGGCAAAATGGAGTTTGAGAAAGATGGGAAAGTAGGGTATAAAGATGGAAAAAATCAAGAAAAGCCAATTTGCAAGTCAAGTTACTTTTATTCTAGAGTTGAGTGTGCAAAAACACACTCAGAATATCAATGCAAATGGACAAACAAAGGCATACAAAAAGATATGATCTCCAGTCCTTACTACCTCCCCCTGCGGCCCAATTCAAAAAACTTCATTGCCCGCCAACACCATTTGCAAAGGAACCCTTAGAAGTCTGTCAGGTGCAAACTGCCATCAGTTGGTCAAAACTAACCCTTAAACCAGTTTCTTAACTTTAGCATGGTAAAACATGTCGCACTTTATATGGCATATTGGTCAAGGTATTTATCCCTGAACTGGAGTCACCTTTTCAAATGACAAATCGGTAAAGAGTTATGTGACATGAAAAGCTCATTTAATATTATCCACACAACATAAAAGCAACCATAGGCTCTGTGGTCTACTGAAAATTTCCAGACTGAGATCTGCCAGTCTGACTCTTTTGCCTTCTCTTCAAGTCTAATTGGACTCCATGCTTTAATTTCCTCTCCCTCTTCACCGTTGTACCTTTCAATTGTTTCTGCCCTAGGGAACCAATTTCATTTGCTATTGTCCTCTTTCCTCTTCTTCCCCAGTGTGTTCGCTATATATAGACAGAAACTTCTGGTTGTGCCTTTCTTTTGTTCTGACTTCTTTTTAATATGCCTCTTTCCTTTCCGACTCCCTTATTAGGCCTATACCATTCTACCCCACTTTGTTTGCTTCTTTCATTCAAATTACGTGTATATCCATGACTTAAAGAACAGCCCAGTTCCAGAAAGCTTGTACATACATTTTTCTAATTCAATGTCCTCATTCTGCAATTATTTGCTGAGTACCTCCAACAAGTCAGCCATTGTACTGAGTGCCAAGGATTCAAAGACACGTGAGTATCAATTGGTCTCTACCTTAAGGACCTCACACAGTATAGCCCAGGAGACAAGTACACACCGACTGCTATTTTAAATTGGCAGGTTCTGTGCTAGAAATCTGGCACGTTGCTATGGGAGGATGAAACCACAACCTCTCCCAGGTTGATAGGAAGGAGGATGTGAGAATGGTAGAAAGGCTTTACAAAGGAGGCGTTAGAGCTGGGTCTTTGAAAGATGAGCAGAACCTTGGGTTGAAAACAAAAAGGAAAGGGGTAAGATACACACAGAAAAAATGTTCTGGAGAGAAAGCACCAATGAGACAAGCAAGGCTGAAGGTAAAGAGGCCACTTGACTGGTTAGACAAGGCAAGAGAATTTGGTGTGGCTGAAACAAAAGAGGTGCTGGGGAGTAGCAAATGAGTCTGGAATGACACAACATAGTCAGACTGTGGAAGGCAGACATGTGACCTTTTATTCTGTAGGAAATGGGCGTGTGATTAAAGAAAATTTTTGGTATTAAAATGGTAGTAAGTGGGGAGGGCACAGCTTAGTGATAGTGTGTGCTTAGCATGCATGAGGTCCTGGGTTCAATCCCCACTACCTCCATTAAAATAAGTAAATAAATAAAACTAATTACCTCCCCCCACAAAACAAGCAAACAAAAAATGGCAGTAGTACTGGGTTAAAAGAGGAACATGTGTTAAGGAAATTAGTAAGGGTACTGCAAGAGTCCAACTCAAAGTTAATGAAATGTCAGTGCTTAAGACAAACACATCCACATCATAATTTAGGAATAAACACTATGTTGAGAGGTGCGAGGAAAAAAACAGAAATCAAATTGCAATTCATGATGGGGAGGGCACTAGCTCAGTGGTAGGGTGCATGCCTAGCATGCAACACAGTCCTGGATTCAATCCCCAGGACCCTCTGTTCAAAAAAAAAAAAAAAAAAAAGCAATCCATGACTTGTAGCTCAGGTAAAGCCATGGCAAGTGATGTCTAGAATTAGGAACTTTTTAGGTTCTACCTCTGAGGGTAATGGAATGAAGATAATAAGATGTTTTGGGTGCACTGAAATATTTACAGGATATTCAAACACAGATATCTAACAAGCAGCAAAAAAATTGGTCTGGACCTCAAGTTTGAGGATAGACAGGTATATTTGGAGCTTTCAGTAATACAAGTGATAACTGAAGCCCTGAATATAGAAGACATACTAGAGGAGCTTGTTCTTAAAAACTTCTTGCAATGCTTGAAATATTTTCTAAAAGGACTCCTTAAAGCAGGGGCATATCTGCATTGACTGATAAGAGATTAGAGTATATTATAAAATCAATAGAAGGTAAGATAAATTAAGATCTAAAAATAATGAGTAAATATAACAGTTGATTTTAAGGCTCTCTCTAGCTTACAGAAGCAAAGCTGTAGCATTATATTAAAGCAAGTAAAAAAGCATCTAGAGAAATTAAGTAAAAAGGAAAGCGATAAAAGAAGTGTGGGGAAAAGTGGGGACAGGGAGAGAATGGGCAAAAGGACATAGGGAAAGGGAGAGATTTATTTTTAAAAATCATTTTGTTAAACCTTAAGTGAATCAGTTGTAGAAAAATGTTGAATTAACATTGAGATCAAATATAAAAGGAGCAAATAAAATAAGATTACAAACCAAGAATTAGAAAAGGCAAACAAGAACTCAAGAGCAAAAAGTATTAAAAAATGAATACAGGGAGAAATGACAGAGAAGTAAATTAAAAAGAGTAATAATAAAATGAAATTGTTTTGAAAAATTAATTTCTCCAAAAATAAAAAAAAAGCGAACTAATAACTTGATAGGACAAAGTGAAATGTCAGTGCTTAAGACAAACACATCTACACCATAATTTAGGAATAAACAGTATGTGTAGGTGTCTAGCAGTCCTGGATTTGAACCTAAATACTTCAACTTGCTATGTGACCTTGGGAAAGCTGGGAAAAGTTATGAGGACTGTAACAATACATATAAAACGTCTAATACACACACTCAATTAATGAAGGTTATGGGAGAAAAAAATTAGTCCAGTCTTGATTAGTATATGGAAGTCAAATTTCCAACAATTTTTCTAAACTAAAAAATGGATTCAGTCATAGCACTTGAAATAAACTTTTATTAGAACGGAGTGGTTAAATTGCTCAGGATAGTTTTGTACTGTTGGGTCAACCCTGTCTGTAATGATTAAGAATAGAATGTGAGACTCAGTTTGCCCATTCTATCCTAACCTGTGTCACACATGCTACAAATTTTCTTAGGGGATCTTAAAGTACAAGCTATTTGGTCCAAATGGTTAATGTGCAATTAATAGTAACATCTTTACAACCACAGCTCTTTGCCTTTATGCTGAGTTGACTGAAAGGACAACTAGATGGGGCTCTCAGTTCTGCTAAATACACTAACCAAAAGCCTCATGAAAGTTCCCAATAAGATGAGAATTTAAATTATGAAATGTTTTATTTATACATGTATTATTAAATACTGCGTGTGCAGCAATGATTATCCATTTGCCCTCTTAACTTGCGTTTGCAAGACTTCCTCCTGATAAAAATAGAAAGTAAAAACTTTAAGATCCTTAAATTTGATTTTGAGGAACTAGACCAATTTTTTCTTTCTGTAAAACCAGACCCAAAAGTATTTGATAGAAAAAAATTTTCACTTTTTGAAGGATGCACCTCTTCCACAAAATTAGTTAAATCTGTAGAATTTTTCCAATTCACCACAGCTGGACAGTTTTCAAGGCTTCTGAATTCTTACCTTTGAGTTCCACATCCTATATATCTGGAGTTCTTAGCTAGGGGATCATAACCACCAGGTCATGAACAGGCTTTGTGGAGTTCTTGAAAACCCCAACACAGTATGTGATACTTGGTATGCATGCACACATGAACACTGTTCTAGGGTAAAGGCACATACCTTTCATCAGATTTTTCAAAGGTTTCCCAAAAAGCTTAGGGACCGCCGCTAGGCATTTAAATGAACAGATGTACGTACAATGTGCCAAATGTTGCTATGTTAACATTTGTGAGGTTTCTTAATTAAAACGTTATGAAGGTCAGTGTCACGACCGAAAAAGCTACTTATAAGAGTAGTTTCACATCTTTACTTCCTAATGGTTCACACTCAAGCCACTGCAATCTGACTTGTGTCCCCACTTCTCTGGAATTATTCTAATTGTTAAATTTAAAATACGTTTTGTGATACTTATTTTATTTGACCTCTTAGTGGTACAGTATAGTGAAAAAAAACACAGATGCTGGAGCCAGACTGCCTAGGTTCAAATCTTAGTTCCATTACTTTCTAGCTCTGCAACTTTGGATAAATCACTTAACTCTTCTGAGCCTAAGAGCAGTAGTTTCTTCATTCACATGGTGTGAACAGGACTTCAAAATGTCAATGTGAGAATTAAGATGCACTCCTGACAAAGAAAGCATTATGTAAACATGAGATATTTGGTATCTGGAATCACTGCTTTCTTGCAAATCACTTGAAACCTGTCTTCCATGTCTCCCTCTACCTGTGATGGCTCCTTAGTTTCATCTCCCCACTTACAGGTTTATCCCTCTCTAACGTATCTTTTACACTATGGCCAGAATGATCATGTGGAACCATAAATCTGATGCCATCTCTTGCCACTGATGTTAGTGTAGTCTGAATGACTTGCACAACATTGTAGCAGTCTAGTTCTTCTTCCTCAAGTCTCAGTTGCCTACACTTACTCCATGAGTTAAGTGGAATCAAGCTAATTACAATCCTTCAAATGTGCCTCACTCTTTTAACCTATGACTGCACAAGCCATTGATTCTGTCTGGAATATCCCATTCTCCTTCTCTGACCACACTTCTTCCCACAAGTAAATTAGGTGTCCTTTCTTAATGTGCCCCCGATAACCCTGAATGGTATTTATCACATTCTATTTTAGATGTTTATCTGGTTGCTGATATATTCCATCCAGTCAGGTCTTCTCTCCCTCTAATAAAAGAAGTAGGAGCCATATTATGACAGTCTTGTTCTCTCATTTTCTACCATCATAATCTTAAACTACTTTCTTAGCCCTTTATCATCCCCCACTCCCATCTCATTTCTTAATTAACCAAGTTTAGGTAGAAATGTACTGAGAAGAATATGTGCATGTAAATTAACTAGATAACAAAACTTCACATTGAAGGGAACATTCTATAAGTGTTTATTTCATTGCTGACCACTTGGTTGCAGCATGCAACTCTCAACAATGAGCTGCCAGTCTTCACTCCTCTAAAAGTACCAAATGCTATGGTACCACTACTTAGGTTTGCAGTCTTTCAAAGGCTTTTATGACCAGCATCATTAGTTAGGGACAAGCCTTTTAGGGACTTAAAAGCACTTATTCGCTATAAAAAGTAACTTCTTATTTCATGCACAATACTCCAATTGGCAGACATAGTTCTAGAATGGAAAGGAAAAAATTTTTATTCTACTTCTGTAAATTATCAGGAATAAAATAAGCATTTCTCCTTGCCTTGCTGTAAGGAAATAAGATTTTTTTCTCTCTGTCAGGAATCAGAACAGTAGCTTTGATGATCCTGAATTATAAAACCGCCTACTGATTAAAGTTCTTTCCAAAGATTTCAAGAAGTAAGAAGTTGGCTCAATTTCCTGTACAATTTAAAGAAATATTTGCAGTATGTGTAGGATTTTTAGGTTATATCATAGACCCTTGTGACAATATTTAAAAGGCCTAGTCTCCCCATTTAAAAAAATTCTACCTCAAAAGGTAAAAGGAAATCCCCATCATCCCTGAGCAAAGAGGGGAAAAATCATAGGTACTTTCATTTGCAAAGAGAATTTACTGTAAATGAGTTACCAATCTCTAGAATATCCTCAGAGAATTTCCATAACTGAAGCAAGTATGAGGTGCTCTCACTTTCTCAGATAAATGTATTTTAGTGGTTTGAGTAGTTGCTCTGCAAAAATTTAAATTTAATTAACTATGCAGTTGAACATTTTCCATTTTGAAATTTGAGAATATCCTGAGAGGATACTTATGGGACATGAAACTATTGGGCACAGAGGAATTCAAAAAATGTTAGCAAACTGGAGCAGAAGGAAGAGAGTGGGGAAGGTCACAGTAGAGAAAGTGAGAAAGGGGCAGGACAAACCTGCAGTTATGAGCTGGCCTTTCTTTTCTCGAAGTCAGGGGTCTCTGGCTATCTGTATGGTATACTCACTCTTACATTAATATAAACCAGATGCTGAAAAACAAAATTAAGAAAGTCCCAAACCAATTTTAAGTCTTTTAAGGAGTAAATGACAGAAAACATCTTAGCTTCTTAATCAAGGAGTGCTATAATATAATCTCAAGGCATCTTAATATAATTCATATAACCCTAAAGCAATTGTGCAATAAGCAAAATGTCTTAAAAGGGAAACGACAAAGGTTAACTTCCTACAGGGGCCAACAGACAGGATCTTGCAGCACAGCAATTAACCTTCACATACTGGAGTCTTGTTTACAAAGCCATCAACAACTCAGATTCCTGAAAATCACAAATGTCACCAACAAAAGGAATGTTGATTAGATAGAGTCAAAAAACTTTCCGAAGGGCTGCCCTCTCTGAAGGGGTTTCAGACCGTTGCTAGCACAGGTTGGTTAAGCCAAATCTCACTGACGGCTCCACAGAGAATGAGAATGCCCCAGTCAGTGCTGTTTTAAAAATGTAAAACACTGCAAGGGGAAAAAGCAAAATAAACAGTCTACTGTTCCCTAACATATATGGCTTAGCACCCAGAGAAAGCCTCTGCCCCCAAAAGAGACTTTCTACCTAGGTTTAAGCTTCATTAAGTGAGGTGTAATCAATCATTTTCAGGACATGTCTTTTCTTGCAAGGTCTTTAGAGGCAGAAGTTCCATTTGGATTCTAATACACATCTCTGTGAGCTCAGCTTCCTGAAAACATACACCCGCTGGGTTCTAGTTTCTTGCCCACGGCTGGATTCACTACTTCACAGCCACCAGAATCGCACATACACTATTAACATGATGAAAAATACAGCTACTGCTGCAAGCTTGGCGTAAGTGGAACGCATGTTCAAGTACTTCGCATCCTGGCGGTATTTCTTAGACAGACTGGACAAATTGTTAGCCTTCGAATCCAAAGCTGTCAAAGAGGAAAAAAGGAAAACATTA